>NW_025421491.1:0-2965436 GCF_011764305.1 Mustela putorius furo | reverse complement strand
TTACATTGGTAAATATCAATATTATTATAAATGCAGGCATGGACGTAGAAGTATAGATGTAATTGTGAATACAGTTTTATACAGATATAGATGAGTATATGGATGATATACATAGATAGATGAGGTAGATATGGATCATCTGATACCCTAGGGAAATCTGCCAGACTTGCAAAAGTTAAGAAATGACTAAATTCAAAATATATATCAGATAATAGAATTCACTTAAGGAAATAAAAAAGATAGATTTCAAATTTTAAGAGAGAGAGAAACATATTAAAAGAGCCAAATAGAGGATAGCCTGGGTGGTACAATCAGTTAAGTGTCCAAGTCTTCATTTGGGCTCAGGTCATGATCCCAGGGTCATGAGATCAAGACCCACATCAGGCTCCTTGCTGGGCATGGAGCCTGCTTAGTTTTTCCCTCTCCCTGTGTCAAGCTCTCTCTCAAAATAAATAAATAAATAATAAATAAATAAATAAATAATAAATAAAATTTAAAAAAAGAACCCAGTAGGAATTCTGAAATTGAAAAATTCAATATGTTAAATGTAGAATTATTGAATGGATTGAAAAGAAATTAGACATAGCTGGAGAGACAATTAGAGATTGTTCTGGAGAAGTTATTTAAACTAGCAAATAAAGAGAATATCTTGGTGTCAAAGAAGAGAAAAATTTAAAGCAACCAAAGGGAAAGAAAATGTAAGCTACCTTAAAAAAAAACAAAAACAAACAAACAAACAAAAAAAGAAACAGTAAGATTAGCAGCTGAATTCTAAACAGAAAAAAGAAAGAAGGATGACACGAGTGCTTGGGTGGCTCAGTGGGTTAAGCCTCTGCCTTCAGCTCGGGTCATGATCCCAGGGTCCTGGGATGGAGTCCTGCATTTGGCTCTCTGCTCAGCAGGGAGCCTACTTCCTCCTCTCTCTCTGCCTGCCTCTCTGCCTACTTGTGATCTCTGTCAGTCAAATAAATAAATAAAATCATAAAAAAAAAGAAAGCAGGAAGACAAGTATCCTGAAATTTCTGAATAAAGAAAACTTTAGAGTAATGGACTAATGAGCATTTGTTTCAAAAATGGAAAGGAGCCTCTTTCTCTGCCTGCCTCTCTGCCTACTTGTGATTTGTCAAATAAATAAATAATCTTAAAAAAAAAAATGGAGAGGAGCCTGTGGATGGCTCAGTTGAGCATCTGACTCTTGATTTTGGCTTAGGTCATGATCTCAAGGTCATGGGATCAAGCACAAAGTCGGGCTCCATTCTGGGCACGGAGCCTGCTTGAGTTCCTCTCCCTCTGCAAGTGCCTCCCCAACTCCCACTCTCTCTTTCTCAAAAAAAAAAAAAAAAAAAAAAAAAAAAGAAAAGAAAAGAAAAAGAAAATGTAGACATTTTCAGACCATCAAAACTGTAAAGAATTTGTTACTAGCCTTCCAACACTAAAATATACAATAAAAGTTCTATGCAGTCAGAAGCAAAATAATCCCAGAACACACAAAAAAGATGTAAGAAGATGAGAAGAGCAAGAAAAAAGATAGGGGTATGTGTGTGTGTATATATACACACATACATACACATACACACACACACTATATAACACACTATATATATATATATATATATATATATATATATATATGGTAAATTTAAGCAAATTTTGGTCGTAAAAACATGGAGGCAAATACATATCAATATACTTGAGCAAACATGAAATTACAATACAGAAAATCCTAACATAGTAGTACATGAATTGAGGTAAGGATAATTGACCTCAAGATTTCTGACATTCTTACACTGGACTAGAAATAGTAAAAGTACTTATTTCTATTAGCCAGTGAACAAAGCACACTGCGAAGTCTAAGGCAGTTTGTCTCATAGAACGTTCTGTGTTGTTGAAAATATTTTTAGCTGCATTTTCTGATATACAGTATCTGTCAGCCACATGTATCTATTGTGCACATGAAATGTGGCTAATATGACTGAAGACCAAAATTTTCATTTAACTTAATTTGAAATTACATAAACTGAACTTGATATATGTAGCTATCTGTTACTCTGTTGGGTGGTGTGGAATTGAGGTAACCTCTAAATGATTAACAAAATCAGGAATATCATCCCGAAGGCTGACAGAGTGATTGTTATGAAATATCTTGTATTACTTCTGATGACATGATGTTTTACATCTTATCATACAATAAATTTGGAAGTTAATAAAATGGAAGTAACATTTTTTGTTTGTTTCTTTTGTCTGATGTATCTTTTTACTTTTTTCCTTCTCTGTTTCCTTAATGATCATTCTTAATTACTATTTACTTCTACCTATTTATTAAGAACCACAAACCACTTTATTAGTGTTATGCAAAAAGAGTATTTAGACAATTCACTTATATTTCAATCTTTTTTATCACCTCCTGCAATTACAACTTCCCCTCTGAGGTAATTGTCTGCCTAACTGGAGAAAACACTTCAGTATTTGTTTTAGCCTCGGTTTGCCTGACATGGAGCTCTATACAAGACAATATTTGGATATTTTACCACAGGAAAATAATCTTGAAGAACTGACGTAGGGAAAAAGTGTTTTTATAATTAAGAAAACAATTATGTGAAAGAACCAAAAGATAAAAATGACAAGAAGGTCCTGTGTGATAAGAGTTGTTCTTATTAGGAAAGCAGGATCACTGGACACACTGTAACAACAGGTAACAAAAGGAGCAATGCCTATATGAAAAGCCATAAACTATACTGATCCAGAACCCATTTTTACTGGAATTACACACAGATGGACAGATCCATAGTATCTCTAGCTATCTTCCCTTACCTCAAGAGTATTTGATTCTTTGGGATTTTTTGCATATGTATAGATTTGTATCCCCTGAGACTCTTTTTCAAATTAGTCTTGCTTAGTCATTTTGCCTTTAAACATCTGTCCTGATTTATCTCTGTGATCCATCATGTTTCTTAATCAATTTATATTATCTATTTTCCCTTTCCATTGAATTTGAGAGGCAATATATAACATAATGTAAGATATGAAAACGAATTTTAGGGGATGAAATAAATTTACAGAAAGAAAATCATTGGTGACAAATAGGGCACCTCTATTCCACTGGTCTAGAAAAAAGAGTGACTTAACTTCAATCCCCGCCTTTAGATCTAAGCATTCTCCAGCCAAGATACTAGCAAAGTCACAATGAGTCTCAGCCAAGAAGAGTAGGGGCTTTTCTGGCCCTGATTAGCTGGCATTAATGACATACAGTCATAGCATTTCCGACTTTGGAATAGTTCGTTGGCTTGGTGCTATAACGACGTGATGAATTCTCCTATAAATACGAGATGGGAGGAATCACCTGCAATTACAGAAAATATCACTGAATTACACATATGGAAATGAGAGATTCCACGTGTGGGAAAGGCGACTGTAAAAAATACCACACCCATGGCTGAGAGTATAAAAGTGCCCCAGTCCAGGAGGTGACATTCAACCTCAGAATCTCCTCACTGTCACTCAGCTGAACTCAATTCTCCTGCCAACATGTCCTACAGCTGCTGCTCTGGAAACATCGCCTCCCGCTCCTTTGGGGGGTACATGCGCTACCCAAGCTCTTCCTGCCCCAGCAACCTGGTCTACCGCACTGACTCCTGCTCTCCCAGCACCTGTCAGCTGAGCTCCTCCCCTGCTAGTGGCTGTCAGGAGACCTGCTGTGAGCCCACCAGCTGCCAGACATCTTGTGTGGCGTCCAGACCTTGTCAAACACCCTGCTACAGCCCGAGGACCTCCATGCTCTGCAGTCCTTGCCAGACGACTTGCTCTCGGCCTCTGAGTTTTGGGTCCAGCAGCTGCCGTTCCCTGGGCTATGGATCCAGAAGCTGCTACTCACTGGGTTGTGGATCCCAGGGCTTCAGATCACTGGGTTACAGAGTCTGTGGCTTCCCTACACTGGGCTATGGATCCAGAAGCTGCTACTCACTGGGTTGTGGATCCCAGGGCTTCAGATCGCTGGGTTACGGAGTCTGTGGCTTCCCTTCACTGGGCTATGGATCCAGATTCTGTCGCCCAACTTACTTCACCTCCAGAAGTTGCCAGTCTTCATGTTACAGACCAACCTGTGGATCTGGCTTCTATACCTCAAGTTGTTGAGGGTCCAGACCTTTTGAGCAAAATGTCTAACCTCTAAACAGAGAGTTTATCATCTTCATAATCTTTGGGAAAAATTCTTGTCACCTTTTTTCCAACCACAAAGTGTTGGCCAAAAACTGTCTCTAGAATATACTGAACTAAATGATTAATTTTACTGGATGAATTTATAGAATTAGTTGATTTAATAAAATAAATTGCAAGATCGACTAATGGAATTTATGTTAATAAACATGAACTAATTTTAATGAATTAATGGAATTCTCATTCGTACTTTTTATTCTCAAAAGAGATGAAAACCTAAATGCATATAATGTAATAAACTCTTTCATTCTGGTTTCCAAATATTTTGCTAATTTTATTGTTAGTTTTAATTGGGTAAGTTTTTATTTTCTTTTGTTTCTTTTGGGGGGGTATTCAAGTTAATGTTTACAATGTCTCTGGGAACAACTTTTGAAATCTAATAGATTGATGAATTTGAACTAATTTATTTTGGGCTTTAGACATTTCTTTCTTTAAAAATTTTTTTCTGGTATCCTTTTTGTCACGCATAAGCTTTATAGGAATAACAATCTCAGGAGTAATATAGAGCATGTTCCCTCCAAAGGATGTGGGACCTTGACGTTTGCTGACAAAAGGAAAAATCACATCTGATACCTCTAGATTCCTGGACAGTAGCAATTGACCTGACCAGTTAGTTAGGGACCTAGAAAAGAGAAGATTAGAATATTGATACATAGAAGTCTAGTGGAGAAATATGTGGGTAGACATATGCAGGTGGGCACAAAATGTGAAAATCTGTGTATTTCCTTTTAGTGCCCACCAGAATGTATCCACCTTAGAAGAGGAATGAAACTATCATGTAGACAAAATGACTCTGCTAGTTGATGTGAGCCTACCTTTGTCAGCAGTCTTTACAATGCTGACCAGATGAACAAGTGACCATAGAGGCTATGAATGGGTCCCCCAGCATAAGCTCCTACTTAAAATGCTGATATCATTGCCACCTGTGAATCTCCTTCTTGGCAATGGAGGCTAACAGTAAACTCCCAGTATGACATTAGTCCTCAAGAAGACCAACTAGCTGCTTGGTTGCAAATTGAAAGTGTTTTCCTTCTGCCCTGAAAAATCAGTGTCCATTCTCAAATGGGCAGATACATATTCAGAGTATGAGTTCACTTTTAATGCTTGCCTCAGCAGCACCATTTTCAGGAGTTAATGAATAGTTTGATCTACCAGCATGGGATTGCTCATAGCGTAGAATCCATGCAGGTAATCCACTCCACAGTAGAGAGAGTGTAATTGAGATCCATAGATTTTATCAAAAAACACTCCACCTTGAAGCTTCCTGTCTGTTGGTGAACTGGACTGGCCTACTGACTGCAAAGTCAAACTGTTGACATGGAGGTGATATCCTCAAAAGACTGGGCTCCCAAATCCCCCTACTATTACTTCCAAAGACCCATTCAATAACCCTGAGCTTCCTACTTCTGCAGCTGGAATTTTCAAGGATGGAGGCCCAGTTCCCATAGGCAGATTTCCTAAGGAACACATCAAGGGTCTCATTGAACTAAGCTATGGCTGCTGCCGGTGCACTTCGGGCTTCTTGTACTCAGGGACCAATGGGCCAAAAAAAAAAAAAAAGGATTTGTCATCTATGCAAGAGGAGATGACCCTGATTAGTAGAAAGTAGCAGGGTTACTGTTACACAGTAAGGGAAGGGGGAATATGTGGGAAGCTCAGTTGATCTACTTGGGTGTCTCTTAGAACCTTCCATCCAACTGTGCACATGACTTGTCAAATGCAGTGACTCTAGCAAGAAAAAGATATAGTTATCAGGATTTATACTTCTGAGGAATAAGATTTGGTGAATACCACCAAGAAATCTACCATGGCCACCAGAGGTGGTAACTAAGGGTGATACAAATTTCTAACGAGGTTGAAGGAAGGAGATGGAGAGCACCAGCTGCACCTCCAAGACCAAACGGGGACTGTGTTTCATGCCACTGGCTTTGCTCTTTTCTATTTCCCCTCAGAATAGAGCCCTAACAGAGCCATGGAGAATCTCTCTCCTGACAAGCTGACCCTGAAGATGCAACCAGTGGACTATGACAGGTACAGATCTGCACCGGTACGCACATCACACCACTTCACAAAGGAAATGGCTGTCTGGCTGTGACCAGTGAGGCCAGCTGACAGGCTTTCTCTGTTGGCTTCTTTGAGCTCTGTATCAGCTTTCAGGCCAAGGTCAGCTTTTTCTCATGGCAGCCCCTGGTCAGTAACTGAACAAGGTGGTAGAATGGCTTTTTTCACTCACAGGTGTTACTCTCTTACAAACATTTTGTTCTTCTATCTGTGTCTCAGTGCCTGCTTCCTGGAGAATACAACTATCAAATAGTCTCTTTATTCTTTCTTGGAGTTTATTGTTTCCACCTAAGATTATTTTCCTTCACCCCCCCAAAAAAACTTATTAGTATTTGTCTCAGTGCAAATTTATCTGACATAGTGAACCCATTGGAAATTAGTACTCAGTTATTATATTATTCAAAAGAAAAATAAAATGAAAAAGGGTGATAAAAGAGGGCTATTTTACATATATATTTTGAGAGAGAGAGAAAGAGAGAGAGAAGGAGAGGGTAAGGGGAGGTCCGGAGAAAGAAACAGAGGAAGAATCTTAAGCAGGCTCTACACTCAATGTGGAACTTGACAGGGCACTCAATCTCATGGCCCTGAAATCATGATTTGAGCTGAAATCAAGAGTCGATGCTTAAATGATCAAACCTCCCAGCACCCTTATTTTATACTTTGGTGGAAATTATTGGGAAGGAACTGACTTTGAAAATGCACAAAACTCATTCAGTCTGAACACTGGAAAGGCTGAGTTGTTCTAAGAGGTAGGCCCCAGGTTCTTTCTAAAATTTGGACAATGTGAATGAAAATATGTAAAAATACATTAGTGGTATTTTTTGTTTTAAATGACATTTAAAAAAAGATATTACTTATTTATTTGGCATAGAGAGAGAGAACACAAGCAGAGGGAATAGCAGGCAGAGGAAGAGGGAGAAGGAGCCTCCTGGCTAAGTAGAAAGCCTGATGCTGGGCTCGATCCCATGACCCTGGGATCATGAGCAGAGTCAAAGGCAGATGCTTAATGAACTGAGCCACCTAAGTGCTCCTTAAATGGCATTTAGATGAAAAGATCCATAGGCTAAAAGTAGGTAGAAGAGATACTTGAAATCCCTGTCTCTTCATTACCTTTTTCCAGATTCCCACATTGTCACCATCATCTCTGTTCCCTCTTCATAGGGCCCAAGTCAACTTCTTCTTGTGGCTTCATCTCAGTTCAGCCTTCACTTTTTTTTTTTTTTAGATTTTTATTTATTTGGCAGAGATCACAGGTAGGCAGAGAGGCAGGCAGAGAGAGAGGAGGAAGCAGGCTCCCCGCTGAGCAGAGAGCCTGATGTGGGACTCAATCCCAGGACCCTGGGATTATGACCTGAGCCGAAGGCAGAGGCTTTAACCCACTGAGCCACCCAGGTGCTCTTCAGCCTTCACTTTTAAATGTTTGTCTGGTTCTTTTCTATTTCTAGCCACTTCCCACTATGTGTTATTTTTCTTCCCTCCATTGGATGTGAGAAGTATTATATAATATGTGATAGATGGAAAATAAATTTTGAGAATGTAAATCAATGGTGACAAGTAGAATCAATCATTAGAAGTATCCTTATAAAAAATAAAGCTATGTCATTTATCACTTGACATAGTAGAAAAGTGACAGAAAGAATTCTGGAGCAAAGAAGGAATAGACATACATGGAGTCATAGCCAGGGAGAAATGAAGGGGCTTTCCTAGCTGTAATAGGTTGAGGATTAAGGACAAACAGTTCTGGAATTTCTGAGATAGGAATCATCATTGAAACAATTGTACTCCTAAGTATGATAGGTATGAAGTCAATGCAATGACAGAGAAGGTTAATGAATTACACAAATACAGAAGAAGGTGTGCCAATGGTATGAGAGAACTGCACCTGCACTGTGCTGTACCAACTGATGAGTATATAAAATACCCAGTGCTCAAAATCATCTTAAATCTCAGAATTTTCTCATTGTGACCTATCTGAACTCATATCTTCTGTCAACATATCTCCATATTCCACAGGTGCTGCTGTGGAAACTTATTTTCCCAGTCCTTTCAGGAAGGGGGTTCCTAAGCTACCTACCCAGGCTCCTTCTATGGCTTTTCTTACTCCAACAACTCCAAAAGCACTAATCTTTGCTCTCCCAACACCTGCCAGCTGGGATCCTCTCTCTACAGTGGCTATCAGGAGACCTTCTGTGAGCTGGCCAGCTGCCCAGCATTCTGTGTGGTGTCTAGCCTCTGCTCAGGCAGGGTCTTGATACTACCCAAGGATCTCCATGATCTGCAGTCCCTACCAATTAGTTTATATCATATCTATCGGTCCAGCAGTGTCTTTTCTCCAGGTTATGGATCTAGTAGATGCTACTCACTAGGCTGGTTTCAGACCCTTAGGTTATGGAGCCTGTGGTTTCTCTTTCCTAAGCTATGGATCTGGTTTCTGCCACCCAGTTGACTTTGTTACTGGTAGCTTCCAGTCATCTTGTTGCCAACCTAACTATGTGTCTGGTTCCTGCTAATCACTTGTTGAATTCTGGTACATTTATGTAAAGTCATCAAAGTGTCTGCCCAGATGTCCATTATGCTCCTTATTTCCAGTGGCCACTATCTTAGTCTTTAATCACCAGTTCCTTACCCAATTTCTTTCTATCAAGCATAGTCTAACAGGCTGATTATAGCATCCTTTTAAGTATCGTATCAGCATTATGGATAAAGTTCAAGCTAATTTATTTTCTGCCCCAAAAGGATAAAAAGTTCAATCATTATAATCCAATAAACTAATTTATTATGTATTGAAATATTTTTATGTTATTATTTAAACATTATCAAAGAGTCTGTGTTAAGTTTGATTTGATAGGTTTAATAAAAGCTCAATATGCATCTCAGTAAATTTTGGAAGTCTAAAAACTTGTGAATTTGATCTAATTTCTTTGGGTTATGGATATTTTTCTCATTCAAACTACAGCTATTGGACATCCATATTTTTTAGTAGAATCTTGTGAATGAAGGTCTTAGGATATATTTTGAGTACTTCACCGATCATGGGTTTTATCTATGTGGAAAGAGGGAATGTGACTATGAAGTTGACAGATTCTTCAGGAATTTCATAAACAAGAATATCATTCAGGTTTGCAAGTTAATATAATAAATGAGAGAAAAACTAAATGTCAGTCATATATGACTAAATGTCATATATGAGCCTTATATGAATTCTAATGAGTTTACCCAAATCTAATTAAAAATGACCAGACTCAAATATCCATTGTTGAATAGCCAACATAATTTGCTTTTTCTATATGTATGGAAAGATATTCTTTGTGGGAAGAATGTGTGTGATTCCTTGTCAATGCTTTGTTAAAACCCAAGCTAAATATAGATAAAAACAAACAGCACTTTATAGCAGTGGACTTAACTATTTCATTTGGATCTCACTGTAAAGCTGGGACACTATATCTTTACTCTTTTGGTGGTATTCTTAGCTTCTGCAGGCCAAATACCTAAAGAAACCCATCTGAGAGTAAGATGAACAACAGGTTACTAAAGAATAAAATTACATAAGATGTTATCCCTAAATAGTGCTATAATTAAGGCTCAAAGAATATCCTACCCATTACTTCCTTGGACCCTCAAATAGATCTATGACAAAGACTATACTTAAAATTCAGGTTATTTTCTATTTATTTGTTTTATTTATTCATACACTTGAGAGGGGCAGAGGAAGAGGAAGAGAGAGACTCTTAAGCAGGATCCATGTCCAGCCGAGAGCCCACTGCAGGGCTGATCTCACAACTCTGAGATCATATCCTGAGCTGAAATCAAGAGTCAGACACTTCATCACCTGGGCCACCCAGCCACCCCCAGGTTATTTTAGATAGAAAGAAATGAACACAAAACAGATCAGAGTCTTCCTTAGCCATGACAACCAAAAATGGTCTCTCCAGATGTTGCAAACTATTCCCTGGGGGAATAGAAAGCACAAATACTCTTGGTTGAGAGCGATTTGTCTAAACTAATGCATGGAGAGAAATGGAGGTAAAAAATAGCAAAAGGAAATTATTAAAAAATAGACTATAGTAAAAAGATTTACCATACTTGGTTTTGGAGTTCTAAAACAGAAAAGAGGGAGAAGTGGGGAGAAAATATATTGGGGAGAATTTTTAAATTTTCCCAAAGTCAATTAAAGCAGCAAAGTAAAAGTTAAAGACAGAATAGCACACCTACACACTAGTAAATCTAATGAACACCAATGACAGAAACATTTCTCAGAAACCTGAGAGAGAAAGATGATTTTTTTAAAAAAGATAAAAGTGACAATAAGACTAAAATACAAATTACTTACAAAGATAATTGAATGAAATATTCAAAATTCTGAAAAAAACACAGATGCCATCCTAAAAGACTATACTCAATAAATATGTGCTTTAAAATTGAAGATAACTTCAGACAACAAAAAATTGAGAGAACATCTCAGCAGCAGAATGACACTAAAATATGTACTTAAAGTTGTTTGTTAGTAAGAAGGAAAATGTCTTTACCCATCAATAGGAAAAAGTCTGAAATTCAGATATGAGCTGACTTCTCCTCTCATTCTTAAGACTGTTACACCTTCTTGGTCATGGTATGGCTTCAGTGGACATATTTACTATTTTCTGGGATACAATAACCCCTATATGTGGGCAAATATACAAGTGACCCCTGTATGGACAAATATAATAGAAACACTTTTTAGATAACAAATAGACCACACATGATCTGGTAACGTCAATCTTAATATTCCAAAGTCATTGTTTTTAAGTACCTGGCTACTTGGTAAGATGATCGATCAAAGTTGAAACCTCTGGATGACCAGAAACAAGCTGAACAGCAACTCTCATAAAACAGTTAGATGGTTGGCGAAAGTAGGATCTAAAATAGATAATGGAAATCTGTTATTTCCTCAAACCACAAATCTGAAAGAATTAGGTAGAAAACAGAGATGGGACTCATACATATTTTGAAGCCATTAGCTCCACAACTCAGAGCCAGCATTTTGATATAAAATCTCTCTATATATGTATATATATACATATTTGAGAGAGAGAGAGAGAACCCACAAGTGAGGGACAGGGGCAGAGGGAAAAGAAGAGAGAGAATCTTAAGCAGGCTTCACTCTCTGAGGAGCTCAACGCAGGGCTTGATCTTGCAACTCTGAGGTCAGGACCTGAGCCAAAATAAAAAGTTGGATGCTTAACCAACTGAGCACTCCCCCACCATCCCTCTTTATTGGTTAATCTTAAAAGTGGGTTATTATGGTTCTTCTATCTGTACCTCAATCTGGCATTCCAAGTCTTTGCATTGGGCCTCTTAGTCCTTTCATGTTTTATATATATTCATATGTATATATGTGTATATATATGTATACGTATGCATGTATGTGTATATATATGTGAGTTTATATTGCCAATGTTTATATATACCAATGTATAACTTTCTTATTATTTGATCTTTTAATAACTTTTGCTTTCTTATTCTGCTTTTTTAATATTAGTTTAAAAACCTTAATATTCTCTTTTCCCCCATTTAAGGGTAATACTTTCATTGTTTTACTGATTTTAGAATTTCTTAGGAATCTCAATGTACTTTCTTGATTTATTTCTGCTTAATATAAACTATTACTTTACAATTTCCTCAATAATGCTAAAACCTTAAAGTGCCTTATATCAAATCCCTCTCTTTTTAAGCATTATTTCTTTGTGCATTTCAAGTACATATATTTTAAAACCAAAAATTATTTCAGTTATTGTTTTATAAATTTTTATTCAAATGTGATTTATATTTACCCACACATCTACTTTATATTTCTTCCTGCATTTCCATATTTCTCTCTGAGAATGTTCTGTTTGTACCTAAAGAAAGCCTTATGGTATTTAGTTTAGAGAGCTCATTAGAAGTAGGCATTCAGGTATCCTGCTCCAGAGTACTAATCTCAAGGAGGTGATATAAGGAAGAAAGAAGATACTTGACAATAAGAAAAATGTGAGAGAAAACTTGATGGGATTGCAGTGTCCACCTAAAGCTATTCTAGAAGACCAAGATGTCTAGATGATTATAAAGACAGATAGTAAAAAGGTATAGTGTTTAAAAATTCATAAATTTCACCAATTTGGAACTGTTTTGATCTGAATAACATTTAAATTAAACAAATTAGAAGTTTAAAATAAGGTAGAGGAGAAACCTGAATGTCTCACTCTGTCCTCTGTCACTTACTTCTTCCTCTCCCCTCAATTGATAAACATTCTCTGAGGGACTCCAACTTGTCAAACTGGTCTCTATTTTAAACTCTGTCAATGCACTGTTCTTGCATTTTTGTTTCCAAATATTTGTCCAGAGTTCCTTCTGTTCCTAGTCTTTCTCCATTCAGTTCTTAACATCATTGGGCCTTTTGCATAGAGTATGAGATACTCTGCATTAGTAGTTACTAGTTAGAAAATAAGTTTGGGATAAAAATTCATGGTCACAAATAGTTTTCAATCTTTCAGAGGCTTTTGGGCAAGGTTGAAGCTATGCCCGTAACCAAATGAAAGAAAGAAAGAAAGAAAAAGAAAGATGATGTCATTTTCATCTCCACCCTTAGAAGGAACTCACACCCCAGCAGAGCTTGGATCAAATACATGTACCGCATACACCAGGAAGAAAAGGAGGAACATTCCTGGCCAAGTTGACATGTCATTAATGTAAAAAGGTCATAGCATTTCTGAGGTAAGAATAGTTCATTGGCTTTGTTGTTATAACGAAATTTATTATAGCCCTCGTAAATGTAATAGGTAGGAAACTATGCAGCTGCAATTACAGAAATGATGATTGAGTTAATACTATGCAAGTGAAGAGTACAAATATAAGGATGAAGCTTTCATCACTTTCGACACCTGTGGTCGAGAGTATGTAAGCGCCACCGTCTAGGAAGTAGAATACACCTCAGACTATTGTCTGTGAATATTCTCTGTGAATTCAGTGTTCACAGTGTTTTCTCAGCTGCACTCAGATCGCCTCTGAATAAGCCTTGCAGCTGCTGCTCTGGAACCTTCTCCTCCCACCCCCTTGGGGGCTACCTGTACTACCCACCATCCTCCTGTGGCTCTTACCACAGCAACCTGGCCTACCGCACTGACCTCTGCTCTCCCAACACTTGCCAGCTGGGCTTCTCCCCCTACAGTGGCTGTCAGGAGACCTCCTGCCGGAAATCCTGCTACTGCCTGAGGATCTCCCTACTCTGCGGGCCCTGCTGGATGACTTACGCTGGGTCTTTCTTGGGGTCTAGCAGCTGCTGTTCCCTAGGCTATGGATCCAGAAGCTGATACACCCTGGGCTGTGGGTCCTGTACCTTCAGATGCCCCGGGTTATGGAGTCTGTGACTTCCTGATTTGGGGCTGTGGATCCAGATTCTGCTACCCAAGTTATTTTGTAATTTCCAGCCATTTTGCTACAAGCCAATCCATGGACCTGGTTTCTACAGATTAACTTGTTGAAAGTCCGGATCTTTTTGCAGAATGTTAGCTATTTTATTCTCACAAGAAACAACTCTATGGTCTCCAAAGACTAATTGCTCACCCACTCTATGGTCACCCAGTCTAGCTCTCAGATTGGCTCTTGCAAAATGTAAAACTAAGCAATAAGCTTAAGTTTGGGGTTTTTTTAAAAAGATTTTATTTATTTATTTGACAAAGATCACAAGTAGGCAGAGAGGCAGGCAGAGATGGGGGGAAGCAGGTTCCCTGCTGAGCAGAGAGCCCAATGCAGGGCTGGATCCCAGGACCCTGGGATCATGACCTGAGCTGAAGGCAGAGGCTTTAACCCACTGAGCCACCCAGGCACCCCAATAAGCCTAACTTTTAAATCATATACCTGCAATGGTGATGGAAATCATATAATTATTACACATCATTCAAAAATTAAAAAAAAATCTAATTATTTTAAGTACAGAAGCACATTTATCCTAGCATCCATATATGTCATTTATCAGTATTTAATAGTAATATAATATATAGTATGATATAAAATATATATTGTAATAAATATATTTTTATTTAATATTATATAATATTATATAAAATGCATCATAAAATACAATATAATATTGCAATATAATAATAAATTAATAATTTAATAGTAGGGATTTCTTTTAGTATTATTAGGTATATTAATTAATATATATATAAATGTATAGATAATATATATGTAAAGATTAATATCAGGTTATATAAAGATATATCAAGATACATATCTTTATATGAGATATAAATCTTATATATAATAAAAGATTATACAAAGATAATATAAGATTAAAATAAGATCAAATTTCTTCACAAAGTAAGCTTTGAAATCACAGAGGTTGGAGAATTTGAAGTAAAATTTTCATCTTTAGATATTTTTCCTTTTCATATAAACTTTGTATAAATAAATATCTCAAGACTTAGGAAAGCCTAATTCTTTAATCATGTAAGTCTCTGTATCTCTCCTCATAGAAGAAGAAAAGTACAAAATTTGGTGGGTAGATATGAAATGCATAGAGAAAGAATAAAATTTAGATATTCTGGTAGGTCTGCACATGAAACAAAAATTAAATATAAAACTAACTTGTGGCTTTATGTTTCAGAAAATCCTTAATATAAAACTTGAATAACTTCTATTAAACTCATCAAATATTGGTTGGGAAAAGTATTGAAATCTTTGAATCTCAGAGAGAACTTTTCAATGGAATTCATTTCTTTATAGCAATATAAGAAGGAGACCAATTATGCTTGATGTAAAGATTTTTGGTTCATTATATGTATTTTCTTCTATGTTTTCCGATAACTCAAATTACATATGGCTGAGAACCACAGCCTTTACATCAACAAAAAATGGAGATGCATTATTTTTTTTTAATAGATATGTGCTAATCTTTTAAAGGGCATGTATTCCCAAAAAAATACATTGCTATGTGAGACACAGTTTGATAAAGAGACAAATCCTATAATAATAAAAAGAATTATCTTCATGTTGAGCTAAATACATGTTCAAACAGATTTTCAAGTCTTTATTTCTTCAGACTCTTAAGCAGCGCTCCAACAGGGAGATACATTGTTTGTGGTTCTTTTAAACATGAGGTAGTGGAAGCTCAAAGTGAGTCAAGGTCTGGTCAAAGATCCCTATTTTATAGAGAAATCAATGTTCACAATTTCCTGAAAAGTAGAGGCTATTATGAAAAACAAAAACAGAAATAGTATATGATGGAATAGAGGAAGTTTGGGAAGATAAAATTGAATAAACAAAGCAGAAAGTTAGCTGGTATGTTTAGGAGACGTCTGGGCAGTTAATTTAAAATGAATGGGGGATATATTTGGCAAATAGCACTAGTTATTAATAATGGCTGCACATTACCCCATCATTTTAAAGTCTGAGTTTTGAATGACAATAATCCTAATTTTCATATTCACCTATTAAATTTGCTAGAACAGTTTTCTCGTGATAATCTTCCAGGTTTCTTGTCTATTCTAAAGAATTTTGTATATATCACAGAATAAATATTCTTACCAATCATCCTCAGATATAGAAAATTAACATGATACTTATATAAAATATAACTAGACAGCATCAAACTGGAAATAGTTTAAATCACTCTTATGAATAAGAACCTTAGTAAACCTTGATAAAACAATCTATGCACAATCTATGCACAAACTCTGGAGCACTATCTGCTAAGAACTGCTAAATCAAAATTAGGACAAGTTTTAAGTAAAAATACATGTTGGTATCTGGTCAGCTTTCTTCCTGAGTTGTCCATTGATTCCTAAAGTAATAATGGGCTCCTGGTATGAATGACTAGAACAGATTCCAGGGCGTTTTTTCTTTTTAAAGCATCTTGGAGTACAGGTAAACATTCTAGACTTTTACAGACTCTATTAGAATTTTATGAGTAAGCAAACATAGAATATATTTCATAGGAACTGAAGTCAACCTCCAAATTGTATCAATCTTGATACTTAAAGTGTTGGTAATCTTACCTCAGCTTGGTACAACCAAAGTAAATTCTTCTGCAAATAGACCCATTCAGAGACCCAAATTACTTATGGTAACTGATTAAAGCTACCAATGCTACAAAAAGGCAAAACCAAACCAAACCAAGAGACAACACAGAGCACAAACAAACCTACAGGATATCCAGATAATGTACATATTGGAAATGTACAGAAAAATAATTGTGGTTATTATTCATAAGAAATTAAAGACAAAGTTTTAGAATTTTAACAATAGTACTAGAATATATAAAAGTGAATATGGAAGTACTAAAACTGTAAAATACAATAACTAAATGAAGGAAACTCAATGAATTCAAGATAAACTAAAAGAGGCTAAAACTATGGGCTAGGCTTTCCCTTAGTATATAGAATATACTAATAAGCTCAGATCAGAGTGGCAACATATCTAGTAGGAGTATAGGCAGTGTGGAGATATATAAACTGGGGACAGTTTGCTTAATTCTTTTTTTTTTCTTAACTTAATTCTTTAAGGACTCTTACTGTTAAGCCCTTTGTTTTTCTAACATGCAGAAGGAAGGACTTACATTCTCTGGAAAATGATAAATCAATATATTTGCACATGTATATTTTTGTGTGTATATGTGTATTGATCATATAATCATAAGTGTTTACAAATACAATCATCATTGTATGTAAATATAAATATTTGTATTTCAGAATCCATGAGTCTTTTATTTACACTATCTATAATGCAATAAAACATAAGATATTTCAAAAGTCTTGTAGATGTTACCCAATCAAAACAATCAATGGAAGCAAATTCACATTTATTACAAATACTAGACTTAATTGGCATAGACCCTAAAGGGACTATGATGAATATGTGAATAATTTCAGAAAAAGATGGATATAGTTAATAAGAATACAGGAATTTTTTAAATTTTTAAATTTTTTATTTTTTATAAACATATAATATATTTTTATCCCCAGGGGTACAGGTCTGTGAATCGCCCAGTTTACACACTTCACAGCACTCACCAAAGCACATACCCTCCCCAATGTCCATAATCCCACCCCCTTCTCCCAAACCCCCTCCCCCCAGCAACCCTCAGTTTGTTTTGTGAGATTAAGAGTCACTTATGGTTTGTCCCCCTCCTAAGAGTTAAAAATAATTTTTAAAAAACCTAATGGCTATCCTTAAACAAAAAGTTAAAGACAAAATTAAGTTCAAGACTTAAAACTAAAATTAGATTAAGGGAATATTTGAGATAATGAAGCAAGGATAAGTGAACTTGAAAATAGATTTTTGAGAAAATATATTACCCAATTCAAACTATTTGGAGAAATAAAGATTGCAAAAAGAGACAGAGTAAAAGTTTGGAAACTCGTTGAAAAACATTAAGCAATCTAAAAACAATGTAAGAAAAGTCCCGGGGAGGGGGGAATGGATCAGGGGAAAAAAAGGAAAAAAAAAAACATAGCAAAAACTTTTGTACATTTGATTTACAACAACAAAAAGCCAGGATCAAGCAAATCAATAAAACTTCCACCTTAATATCCAAGAATCTTAGGTACTTGAATCAGAAGAAATCCACATTTGGGCGCATTGTAGTGAATTGATTAAAAGCAAAGATAAAAAGAAAATCTTAAAGTAACTAGAGGAAAAAAGAGGCATTACATATGGGGAACAGTAGTAAGAAATACAGCTAATGTTCTTAAGACCAGAAGAAAACAGAATGATAGGGACGCCTGTGTGGCTCAGTTAGTTAGGCTTCTGTTTTCAGCTGGAGTCATGATCCTGGAGTCCCCGGATTGAGTCCCACATCAGGCTCCCTGCTCAATAGGGAATCTGCTTCTTGCTCTGCCTGCTGCTCTTTCTCTCTCTCTGGCAAATAAAAGAATGGAGTCTTTAAAAAAAAGAAAACAGAATGATATTTTTAAAAAGTAGAAAAGAAAAAAAATATGCAGCCTCCTAGAATTTTATATCAGTTCAAAATATCCTTCAAAAAAGAAAGAAAAAGAAAAATATGTTCAGAAAATGTGTAGCCTCAAAAATTATCTACAAAATTATTAGTTCGACCCTGACTGGTTTGATAAAAACTTTCTAGTAGCGTGTGCATTTGAAAAAGTAAGTACTGAAATCTCTGGATGTCACCGTCCAAATGAGAAACAACTAAATCGATATCTCAAGAATGCAGACCCACAAACAAAAAATGCAAGTCAGTATTTCCATGGTAAACAGCACCCATATTTTGAAACCATCCAGTTGTATAATGTTGACAAACAATTTAGTTTTTTTTTTTTCTTTTTTAAAAAAACTATGCCTTGTAGGCCTAGAGTGTTCAGTCCTGACCAATATACAAGTTTGGGCTGGGCAGACCAGGATCTGAGAGCATGGGAAGTCTTCTTCAATGAAACTCCCATTTATCATTTACCATTTACCATTTACCATTTACCATTACAAACACGTAGAATCAGAGATGAGAATTAGCTGGAAGAGAATGAGGTCACAAGCCCCTCTGATAGGTACAGAGAATATGAATTAGGATTTGGTACTCTTTGAAAACACGTTTATTAACTTTTCTCTTTTGCCTAAGACTAGCTCTGCAGCTATTCATCTAGTGGTTAGTAACTTCTAATTTTGTCATGAAGGCTATTTTGAAAAAGTATTTGGAAGACAAAGTCATATACCATACTTGCTGGAGAGAATGAAGGAAAAATGAGTTCTGCATTGGAATATATGAAATAAATATTTTTCCAACTGATTCTGTAAATTTTCTGAAGCTATTGGTCACCCTTTTTCCTGTGTGCTTTTTTTTTAAAGTGAAATATTTGATTTTACTGATTTTCACAAAATCCAAAGTTTGTGAACTTGTTGGTTTTCTCTGTTTTGTGTCTGATTTCTATTTCATGTATTTATATTTTTATCTTTATAATTTCCTATCCTAAAATTCCTTTTGGTTTCAACTATTCTTTTTCCAAGCTTCCTCATATAGAGAATAAAAATTTTATTTCAAGTTTTCTTGCATTTTCATATGTAGATTAAAACTTAAACTTTTCCTTCTAAACAGCAGCATCTCTACAATTTTACTGAGTTGTAGCATCATTATTTATTTTATATATATATATATATATATATATATATATAAAAATTTCTTTTCAGCATAACAGAATTTATTGTTTTTGCACCACAGTCAGTGCTCCATGCAATCCATGCCCTCCTTAATACCCACCACCTGGCTCCCCGAACCTTCCACCCTCCCACCACTTCAAAACCCTCAGATTGTTTTCCAGAGTCCATAGTCTCTCATGATTCACCTCCCCTTCCAATTTCCCTCAACTCCCTTCTCCTCTCCATTTCCCTATGTCCTCCATATTATTTGTTATGCTCCACAAATTAGTGAAACCATATGATAATTGACTGTCTCTGCTTGACTTATTTCACTCAGCAGAATCTCTTCCAGTCCCATCCATGTTTATACAGAAGTTGGGTATTCATCCATTCTGATGGAGGCATAATACTCCATAGTGTATATGGACCACATTTTCCTTACCAATTCATCCATTGAAGGGCATCTTGGCTCTTTCCACAGTTTGGCGACCGTGGCCATTGCTGCTATAAACATTGGGATACAGATGGCCCTTCTTTTCACTACATCTGTATCTTTGGGATAAATACCCAGTAGTGCAACTGCAGGGTCATAGGAAAGCTCTATTTTTAATTTCTTGAGAAATCTCCACACTGTTCTCCAAAGTGGCTGCACCAACTTGCATTCCCACCAACAGTGTAAGAGGGTTCCCCTTTCTCCACATCCTCTCCAACACACGTTGTTTCCTGTCTTGCTAATTTTGGCCATTCTAACTGGTGTAATGTGGTATCTCAATGTCGTTTTAATTTGAATCTCCCTGATGGCTAGTGATGATGAATATTTTTTCATGTGTCTGATAGCCATTTGTATGTCTTGACCATTCTCTTACACCGTACACAAAGATAAACTCGAAATGAGTAAAAGACCTCAACGTGAGACAGGAATCCATCAGAATCCTAGAGGAGGACATAGGCAGTAACCTCCTTGATATCAGCCACAGCAACTTGTTTCAAGATATGTCTCCAAAGGCAAAGGAAAGAAAAGCGAAAATGAACTTTTGGGACTTTATCAAGATCAAAAGCTTCTGCACAGCAAAGGAAACAGTCAACAAAACAAAGAGGCAACCCAACGGAATGGGAGAAGATATCTGCAAATGACAGTACAGACAAAGGGCTGATATCCAAGATCCATAAATAATTCCTTAAACTCGGGCGCCTGGGTGGCTCAGTGGGTTAAGCCGCTGCCTTCAGCTAAAGGATCTGTACTCAAGGAACTACAAAACACTCATGGAAGAAACTGAAGAAGACAGAAAAAGGTGGAAGACCATTCCATGCTCATGGATCGAAAGAATAAACATTGTTAAAATGTCTATACTTCCTAGAGCAATTATACTTTCAATGCCATTCTGATCAAAATTCCACAGGCATTTTTCAAAGAACTGGAGCAAACAATCTAAAATTTGTATGGAATCAGAAGGAGACCCCAAATTGCTAAGGAAATGTTGAAAAAGAAAAACAAAACTGGGGGCATCACGTTGCCTGATTTTACTATAAAGCTTTGATCTCCTTTTTTTTTTTTTTAAGATTATATTTATTTATTTGAGAGAGAAAGCAGTAGAAGGAGAAAGAACACATGCAGGGGGAAGAGGGAGAGGGAGAGGGAGAAGCAGACTCCCTGCTGAGGAGAGAGCCCAATATAGGATTTGATCTCAGGACCCTGGGATCATGATCTGAGCTGAAAGCAGATGCCTAACTGACTGAGCTGCCCAGGTGCCCCTGTAATAAGCTCCTTAATCCAAAAATAATGTGGCAGTTTGTTACTTCTTTATTTTCTACTATTGGTTTGTTGCATATTTGTGAAATTAAAATGAAAGATTATATTTTTATGTGAATGGGTTTTGAAAGCCTGTGTGTGCAAGGTCTTAACAGATATCTTGTTTTTTTAATCTTCCAGAGAAATCTCTGGAAATCTGTTGTTTATTTTTATTTCATTTTATTTATTTTTTCAGTGTTCTAAAGTTCATTGTTTATGCACCACACCCAGTGTTCCATGCAATATATGTCCTTCTTAACACCCACCATCAGGCTATCTTTGGAGTTTCAATTCTCTTAAAGAAGTAATTTTCTGGAAGCTCATAGTTTAAAGGTACAAATATCTCTGACGATGAGTCTCAGGAGCAGAGGAGAGTAGGATTCACTCAGTGAACAACAGACCATGTGTCTGTGCTGACAGAATGAGGGAATGAAGAAGTTGACACATATACCAGGCATATAGAAAGCAAGGAAATAAGTTAGTTTATATGGTTTGGTCCAAAAAAATAAAAAAATAAAAGTAAATAGAAAACTACTATGCGTTTGTAAAATTGACAGAAAAATGCCTATGAGATTTATGTAGCTAGAATTAAATATACCTCATTTTGGTTGAAAATGTCTAAACTTTGCATTCCAAAAAAAAAAAAAAAAACAGTTTCTAGCCTGTTTCATTTCTCTGTTTATAAGGAGGTAATCACT
Organism: Mustela putorius furo; assembly: GCF_011764305.1. Lineage (NCBI taxonomy): Eukaryota > Metazoa > Chordata > Mammalia > Carnivora > Mustelidae > Mustela > Mustela putorius. The sequence continues at coordinate 2,943,575 of NW_025421491.1, read as the reverse complement.
GAAGCTAGGTGGGAGGGGTCCAGGTTCAAAAGGCATGCGTTCCATCTTGGGCCTTTCCAAAAGAGCTTCTAAAGCAGCCTATAGATCTGTTTCAATTGTATCTCTATATGAAATTAGATCTTCTTTAATATTTTATGGTTCTTTTCTAATCTTTTATAAATACAGTATTTCAGGAAATGACAAGCTGCTAAAAATAAGGCTTATTTCAAATGAACCAAACATAAAAATAAAATGATACCTTTGTGTAAAGCCCAGGAATACTTAAAGAAATTTTCTATGCATTATTTCATCATACAAGAATACCAGTGTGGAATTCACTCATTACACTCTAAGTTTCTTTTAGTATATGAGAAAATAGAAGCCCAAAGAGAATCATAGATTTGCCAAAAGTGACTTTTCTTCAAGGAAATGAAAGTGTCCCACTCACTTTCTGAATGCATTAAATATGAGAGACATAAATGACTGCATAGATCACTGAGTTAAACTTAATTTATTGTATAGGCATGGATCTTGAGACCTAGAAGAGTTAGTTTCTAGGTCTCACAGAGAGTTAATGGTAAAGCTAAGGATAGACCTCTGGTTCCTAAGTTTCATTTTAATGAAATTTCATTTGTGCCATGTGATTTCATCTTCTCTCTCCTCCAGTCATCCCACTTCCTTCTGCTCTCCATTATCATCCTGAGTGTCTGGATTCTAATCTCCTCTTCTGAGGACCCCAGCCATGTAGGATTAGAGCCCACCCATATAACCTCATTTTTCCTTGGTTACATCTTTAAAGATCCCATCTCCAAATACAGTCACATTCTGAGGTGTTGGGGGTTAAGACTCTAACTTAAGAATGTTGGGGTGCGAGGCACAAGTCAGCTCATCTTTTTTGGTCAGTGTCATGTTCATTCAAGACCATAAGGCAACAAACACAAGACTCAAAGTCATCACGTTGAGGAAAGTGGAGCAGAAGTGTTGAAAAACTCATCATCATCACCACTAGATCGCTTGAAAAATTATCATGATTTCTAGATTGTTACTGGGAGATCTAAGAGGATTGAAATTATGAAAGAAAATATGGAAAATTTCATTTGGCTTTCTCTGACAGAAATAGAAATGGCAATGCTCAGTACTCCTCTATGAACTTAATCTTATTTTGTTTATAATTGCGATGATTTTTGAAAATAGAATAACACATATGATCCCACATGTACATTTCCATGTGTGGGCCAGTCATCTTAGAGATCTGGAACATACATAAAATAACATTAAAATGGAAAAATACTTTTTGGCTAAATCAGAGCTATCTCTGATGATTAAAAGCATTATCTGATTAAAAGGTGGTTTTCTGGCCCCAGGACATACTCTAATTAAAAAAGAAAACAGCCTTTTATAGACAAATCAAGGATGGATTCAATAGTCATTATACCACAATATAATGAAATACACACAACTCCCAATTACAGTGTTGAAGACAGTAAATTTGGAATACCCCAACTGATACTTAAGATAGACACAATATCTTGTTTAAGAATATCAGCATCAAAGCATAAAAACTATCATTAAAACATCTCAAGAAGTTGTCTCAATCCTATATAACATCTGCTCTAGAAACAGTCAACATCTACCCTTCAAGTCTTTTGCAACGTCCTGAGTTTACCAGGATCAGGGTAAAGTTCCCTCAAAATTCTAGCAACGGTGATTCTGGGTCTTGTTTCCTACACAGCCCTGCTCTCTATCAGATTCCTACTAGATCTCCCATAGACCCTGTCCCTACCAGACTTCTGACTTTGTGCTGCTGTATTCCTTGCCCTTCTGTTACACTTACTGGCTCTGTAAATTTTGAACTCAGGAATTCCATTCCCAATCTCCTGCTGCCTAAGCAACTCTATTTTCAGGAGTTGCCAGTCATCTTTTTTACCAGCCAGCATGCGGTTCTGATTTCTAGGGATTGATGTTTTCAGTTTCCCAGGAAACTCATCATGAGTCATTTCTATGCAACTGATTTCATCAATTCCTATTTATTTATTCGTGTCACATTAGTGATTACAGATAACAGCTTTTTTCCCCTTCAACCTTGACCTTCATATTTTTTATTAGTCATGCCTCAGTAGTATGTTGTCAAACATCTTGTCGATACTAGTCACTTCTCAAAATAATATTCATTCAGCTCTGCTCATAGGGAATGCATGATGCACAAGTATTCCATCACATTTTCTTTTGAGGAGAATACATTCATTCATCTGCTACTTTACAGTGAGAAAATTTAAAAATAATATTTAAAAATGTGGTTCCTATTTCTTTGAGCTTACTTTCTATCAAGGTTAACCAAATAATCACTTAATTACAGCAGTGATTAAAGCTGTAAACAAGCAAATCCTCAACATATAAGTACATTTAACAATGAAATCTCAACTGTCTTAGAAGTCAACAAAGCTTCCCAGAGAAAGTAATTTACAAGCTGCACCTGGAGAATGAGCAAATATAGCTTGATCAAGGTAAAAGCTGGAGAAAGGACATCCGATTAAAGGATGATTGCACTAATTTGAGTGAGAATGAGAAAATTTGTGATAATGAGGTCCAGTAGTCAGCATATCCACATGTATACAACCTGTCTTGCTCTTTTTTTAAAATCTGTTTCCCAATTTCTGCATAAACCCTCCTTTTACTATAAACCAACTGAACTTCAATTCTTCCCTGAATGCATAATATGTATTTTCTCACTCTGCTTTGGTCACTTCATGTCATCTTCCTATACTTCCCCTTTCTCTTCTCATAATTCTCATGTCTTTCATATTTAAGAATGTCCCAGCTTTTAGGTTCACTTTTAATTTTTTGTAAAGGTTTCATTTATTTATTTGACATAGAGATCACAGGTAGGCAGAGAGACAGGCAGAGAGCAGGCACTGAGCAGGGAGCCCAATATGGGGCTCGATTCCAGGACCCTAGGATCATGAGCTTAGCTGAAGGCAGGGGCTTTAACCCACTGACCCACCCAGGCACCCCTAGGTTCATTTTTAAATGTCATTTCATTTATAGTGCTTTCCTCACCAAATAAATGTTATCTTTCAATCTTCTGAAATTGGGCTAAACTGAAATACAGTGAAATTTAAAGAGCGAGGTGATAGAAATGGGGGTGGTATAGTGAGTATGCCAATCTTGAATTAGAAAAAATTCAGTTAATAAATTGCTATGTGCAAAGTTCCCATTTCCTGATGTGAGGGAAGTTTGAAAACAGAATTCCCAGGTGCACTGGGGAGGAGAATGCAAGGATTTTGTTGCAAATGTCCTCTAAATTAACTCAATTAATATTCAGGCAACTTTCCCCCATTTCCCTGGTTGGATATAATTTGATACTATAAACAACAGGCTCTTAAAACTAAAAAGTTAATCTGCAATCTGTTAATATGAGTGGAGAAGGTAGCTCACAACACACTCATACGTATGCACAAACCACAAACCACATTAACATTCCCCACATTTCTAGTCATCATTGCACTACAGGTTTTAGTCAGAGAAATAGGCAATAAAAACAAATAAAAGGTATAAGTATGAGCAAGGGAGCAGGAAAGCATTCTATATTCACAGGTAGAACGATGTAAAAAATCCAGTGAATTTATAAAATTAACATTAAAAAATCTATTTTATTTCTATATAATAACCAAAAATATGCGAAAAATCAAATCTAAAGTATGTTATAATAACAATGCATATAACCTAAGAGATACATTTAAAGAATCAAGATTTCAAATTTAATACTATATGGTATTACAGTAAGAAATGAAAAAAGACCCAAGAAAATAGACATCTTTGTTTGAAAGATGTTTATTATGTATAATTTATAGATTTAACACATTCTGAACAAAAATGTCAGTAGGCATTTTTATAAACTGGCATTTTTATAAAAATTTTAAAACTCCTTCTAAAATTTATATTTTGCAGGACAGCAAGAATAATCTTGGAACAGAAGCAAAGTTGGAAGACATTTATTATCTCATTAATCTCATTAATTAATTAATTAATTAATATAAAGGTATATTAAGATACTGTGGTACTGAAATAAGTATAGATAATTAACTTTTGAAACAGTATAGAGTTCTAGAATAGACTCCTATGTATACTGACAAGTTTGTTTTTACAAAGATGTCAAGTCAACTCAAGTGGGGAAATGTAGCTTTTCAACACATGGCATTTGAACTAATGGATGCATGTAAAGAAGTTTAAAAAATATGTATGTTGATACATGTCACAAACTTGTATATAAAAGATGAAATTTTAAAGCATCTAGAACAAAAATAAGAGAATATCTTTCCAACCTAGTGGGAGGCAAAAAAGTACAACAAAAGGAAAATAACTGATAAATTTGATTTCATCAAAATGAAAGTTTTTGTTTATCCAATGCCATCATGAAGATAAGGAGGCAAGTGACAAATATGAAATTACTAACAATACATAAATCAAACAGTGGATTTATTTCCAGAGTAGGTAAAGAAATCCAGCATATTAGCAAAAAAATGTGTGTGTATATATATATGTGTGTGTGTATATAAAATATGGAATGTATATATAATATGGAATGTGTATATATAATGTATATATAATATGTAAATGTATATATATATACACACACATGTATATATACATATATATATAGAAAAATGTGAATAAACACTGCCTTAAAGAAGTCAAGAGAATAACCAATGAGCACAAGAAAAGTTGTTCAAAATCATTTTTCACCAAGCAAGTGAAACTTAAAATCACACACACAAAAAAAGAAACTTAAAATCACAACGAGATACCACTCTCATTCAGCAAATGGTTAAGAGAAAGATGATACCAATGTTGATGAGAATGTGGAGCTCCCAGAAATCCAGGGCATCAGTGATGGTAGAGTAAAATGATAAAATCAACATTGAAAATTTCAGAAATTTCTATGAAGTTAAACTTATACTCACTCTATGACCCAGAAATTCCATTTGAATTTCAAAAAATAAACAAACACAAAAACACTAACAACATATGTCCACAAAAAGACTGGAAGAATTGATGTTCAATTGCAGATATATTGATTAAGAAAAGTTTCCTTTAATCTTGAAACAACTTAATATCCATCCACAGGTGAAGGAATACACACATCATCATCTATTCCCACAAGGGACCATTGCACAGAAATAAAATGAGTAAAACATAAGCACCATGGGGAATCTCAAGAACATTATGTTAAATGAGAAAAGTGGGATACACCTAAGAACATACTGTATGGTCTAATTTTTATGAAATTTTAGAGGCAAAATCATTTTATGATGATAGAAATCATTACAGTAGTTGCCTTGAGCTGGCAGAGATTGATTTAAAAGAAGCATGAGGGTACTATCTGAGGAGGAAAAATGGTCTATATATGATCGGGTAGTTGCAACATAGGTGTATATATTTGTCAAAAACATCGAACTTTACCCTTAAAATCTGTTCATTTCACTTTGTGTGAATATTAACTGGATAACAAAGATTATTTCAAAAAACTAACAAATCAGACAATTTTATAACTCTGCCTAAAATCATTCAGTGGCTTTCATTGTTTTCTGAAGAAAATCCAATCCTAAACCAAACCACTGAAAGCCTAAAAAAAAAAATGGCCCTCAAATCTTTCTGACCTAATTTCAAGTAATTTTTTTCATTTTCTCTCACTGAAAAGACAAAATGCCTTTCAGTTTTATGATGCACATCTCAAGACTTGGGTCCTAAAAATACTTCTCCAAACCCTACCTATCCATCCTCTCTACTTACTCTTCCAACCTATTCCAAATACTATTCCTCTGGGAAAATTTACTTGACTTCTAAGACTTGGTGAGTTTGTCTTGATGTTATTTTAGTATCAAAAACTCATTAATAGCTCATTATTACTGTAATTAAATAATTATTTAGTTAGTGCTTGTTTTCTATCTTTGATTTTCAGACCGGTTAGAGCATTTCCTTAATAGATTTTAAATTATGCAGTAATACACAAATATAATCTTATTTTTAAGAATACATTCAATAACACATTTCCATTCCATGGATTCTGACTCATGTTAAAGCCTCAGTGAAAATGTGAAAACTGATGGTACTAACAAAATATTTGATAATAAGGGATGCCTGCGTGGCTCAGTGGGTTAAGCCTCTGCCTTCAGCTCAGGTCATGATCCCAGGGTCCTGGGATTGAGTCCCGCATTTGGCTCTCTGCTCTGCGAGGAGTCTGCTTCCTCCTCTCTCTCTCTGCCTGTCTCTCTGCCTACTTGTGATCTCTGTCTGTCTGTCAAATAAATGAATAAAATCTTAAAAAAAAAAATTCGACAATGTGTTCTGAGCCATAACTAATGAGAAACAAACAAACAAACATGAGGGCAGGAAGTTGGGGAGGATAGTATCTGTAATCACTAATAAGATAAACAATAATAAATAGAAATTGTTGAGATCAAGTGCCTAGGAATGATTCATTGGCATATTTCCCGGGAAACTGGTCACACTTATTCTTAGAAGTCAGAATTGGGAACCAGTTGGCAGACAGAGAATCAGCAGCTTCTGGAATTATGGTTGTGGGGTGGCAGAAGCGTGGGACCTAAACCCTGAGGTTCAAAATCCAAGGTGTTAGGCATCTGTCAAACAATGCAGCAGGAAGAAGCCAAACAAGTACTAGCGGGGCTTTTGTTCATTGTGTGGAGTGGAGTTAATTTGGTGAAAACTGGAAGATCACAATTAACTGTACTAAAATATGAAGGGGTAGTTTCTTGAATAAGCATGGCAAGACATCAGCTCAGGAGTCACATTTCTTGTAAAATATTGGAGTTTTCTTCTCCTGGCTACCAACATGAAATGAGATACTGTAACTTCATATGTAGCCCTGGTATTGCAAGTTTGTTGTTCTCCCGTTGAATTTTGCTCTCTCTGTTCATGAGCATTTCACCACGTTTTTTGTTTTTTTGTTTTTTTTTTTTTTTCTTTTTTTGAGGTGTTTTGTCAATCAGTCAATCAGTCTTTGAGGTGTTTTGGTTTGTTTCGTTTTTTGGTTTGGTTGGGTTTTTGTTGTTGTTTTCTAGTAAATTGGCTTGTTCACTAGTGTTGGCAGGCAGAATAATGATCTCTCCAACATAGGCATATCTTAAACCTCAGAATTTATGAATATGTTACTTTATGTAAAAAGGGTTATTAAAGTAGCAGATGGAATTAAAGGGGCTAATCAGTTGACCTTAAAATAGGAAGATTGGGGCACCTGGGTGGCTCAGTTGGTTAAAGCCTCTGCCTTCGGCTCAGGTCATGATCCCGGGGTCCTGCGGTCAAACCCCACATTGGGCTCTCTGCTCTGCGGGGAGGCTGATTCCCCCGCTCTCTCTCTGCCTACCTCTCTGCCTACTTGTCATCTCTTTCTGTCAAATAAATAAATAAAATCTTTTAAAAAAATAAAATAAAGTAGGGAGATTAGCAGGTGGACACAACATAATCTTAAGCATCCTTAAAAAGAGGCATAAGGGTTGTGGTCAGAGTGATATAGAGCAAGATCGACTTGACCCATCATTGCTGGCTCTGAAGGCAGAAGAAGGGGAATGTGGGCTAAGAAATGCAGCTGGCCTCCAGAAGCTAAAGAAGGCAAGAAAGTAGATTTCCCTACTAGAGCCTCTGGAAAGAAATATAGCACTGTCAGCATGTTGATTTTAGCCCAATGAGACTATATCTGACTTTTGACCTACAGAACTGTAAGATAATAAATTTGTATTGTTTAAACCACTGATTTTGATGTAATTTGTTTTATCAATAACAGGAAAGCTAAGACACTAATATATTTCTGAAAGCCAGAAAATTTTCCATTCCGACATGTAAAATCTGGAGACATTAACAGACGTGGCTTCAGGTTAGCCAAAAAGCTCCAGCTGCTCTTCATGACTACTCTGCCATTGCTTACGTTTTGGGGTACGAAATTGGACTCTTTCCCTTGGTTGAGGATAATGGGCATGAGACCAACTGGGATCATTAAAATTCATGAGCAGGACTGTTTACAGAAGTGTTGACTATTTTAAATTTTATAGCACAATGGCTAATGAAATTTTCCCCAAATCTCCTTCCATTATTCCTTTATGTTTTCCTTTAGCTATGTGTCATGACTTTTTTCTCAACATAGTGGAGGAGGAGGAAGAGGGAACGAAAGATGAGGAAGAGAGGGAGCATATGAGGGGAGAGAGAATTGGAGAGAATGCATAGGATAAAGCAACTCTCCTAATAATTCTACTAATAACTTGCTGTGTAATCCTGTAAAATTCTATCTGACCTCTAGCTTTCACTTTCCCCCTCTGTGGAGTAAGTAGATTTAATTAATGGCCCCTCTCACTCCTTTTATATTTCATATATTACTATGTCAGTAGTTAAGGAGGAAATCAAGAAAACATGGTGAGATATACTGGGATAAACTTGGCAGACTGGGTTGTATCCAAGTTTCAAGTACTCTGCATTCCATTTCCTAATTTCAGGGATGTTTGAGGATCTTATAAAATAAAGACTAGGGGAAAATATTTAAACACTAGTTGTTCTATATGAATATCATGTCTCTGGTTATTATCATGCTATGTTAGTATGTTATGGTATCTCTATCATCTACTATATGGTTAGTTTCTATGTTACATGTTAGCACCTTGCATTTATAACACTCCAGTGTAGAAGAGAAGAATGGTGTAAATAAAGGATACCCAATTTTATTTAAATATACAGCAGAAGCAATAATTTTCAATGATACTTAAAGTTTCTCTTTTAGAAAAGATTCTCATTTAGTTAGATTCAGTGTATATGTTGGCAAAGAACACAGGTGCAACTTTACACCTGCTGAGTCTAGTTCCTTCCCAGCTAAGTTTGTTCCCATCTAAGTTGTTCTTACACAAATGGATTGAGAATAGTAATTGGAGTACAGGGATTTAGTCAATTAAAATAAATATGTGGCATCCTTTCACTTTGATTAGCTAAAGCTCATAGGTGTTCTTTCTCTAAAATATTACACCCACACACCAGTCTTCCATTTGAATAACCTGCATGTATAGACCTCAGCATGTAAGTCTAAACTTTGTTCTTACACTCCTCAAATTGCTCTGATCCATAATGTCTTTATTATGTCTTTGTATGCATAGTTTATATTCATTGTGTGAATAAGATACTCAAACCCCTGGGATTTCAATGAGAAAAAGGCTATTCCTCGAAAATGTAGGCATCCAAGGAACTCCTTAAATAGGAGGAAATACTCAAACCCAACAAAAATTAGTGCATGGCTGTTAAAACCTGAGCTTTCCAAAGCCCATTAACAAAAGCCTTGATAACACAAATCCTAGTTGACACACTACTAATAAATAAAAATATTAACAACATATTTGGGTAGCAGAATAAAGATTTTATTAAAATAAAATAATTTGATTTTCCATCTATTTTGGGGAGAAATGCAATGCAAACCATAACTTCTATCAACAATACAATTTGAATTACAAATTAATCATAGTTTAACAGAGCTCTATCAGCCAGTTTTGAGGGCTGGTGAGGTAAAGTTACTGGTGAGGTAAAGTTACTAGCCAAAGCTACTGGTGATTAGGGAATATTAGATACATTTTAATGGAAGAAATTAAGACAGTAGGTAATCTCAGGACAGAATATGCATTTCCCAAATGGATTTCGCTCTTCAACATGCTAATCAATAGAAGCGTGATCTACAGTCTGGCCAGTAACAAGATGAATGGAAACTCTTAGAAGGAAAATAAGTTGGGTGACAGAAACTGTATCCATAGCTCAAGGAAGGGAAGGCATAGACTCTAAATCCCAGGGGTCTGAAGCCCTGGGATCCACAACCCAGTGAGTAGCAGCTTCTGGATCCATAGCCCAGGGAACGGTAGCTGCTGGACCCAATGCCCACAGACCCGGGGTAAGCAGTCCAGAAGGGACTACAGAGCGAGGAGGTCCTCGGGCGGTAGCAGAATGTCTGGCAAGGTCTGGACACCATGCAGGATGTCTGGCATCTGGTGGGCTCATAGCAGGTCTCCTGACAGCCACTGGAGAGGGAGGAGCCCAGCTGGCACGTGCTAGGAGAGCAGAGGTCAGTGCGGTAGACCAGGTTGCTGGGGTAAGAGCCACAGGAGGATCCTGGGTAGCGCAAGTAGCCTCCAAGGGAGCGGGAGGAGAAGGTTCCAGAGCAGCAGCTGTAGGACATGTTGGCAGGAGATGTGGGTTCAGCTGAGTGACGGTGAGGAGATTCTGTGTTTGAATTTCATCTCTGGACTGGGGTGTTTATATACTCTCAGCCACAGGTGTGGTAACCTGCATGGTCATTCTTTACACATTTGTACACCCTCATTTGCATATGTGTAACTCAGTAATCTCTGTAATTACGGCTAAAGAGTTTCCATATCTTCTATTTATGGGTGCTATAATTTTGGAATTACAGCCAAAGGTAGTGAACAGCTCCTATGTAAAAAATGCTGTGACTGTTTGACATTAATGTTCATCTCAGCCAGGAAAGCCCTTCTTTTCCTCTTGCCATAACCTTCGTGTGTTTTATTCCTGGCAGTAATGGGGCACATACTTTTCTCAAATGGCAAGAAATGAAATATAACTATTTTTCTGCTTTGTCAATTGATCAGATGTACGATTTTGGCTTTAGTAGGAACAGACTAAATACTGACCTTACCTGTCACCATGTTTTCTCATTTTCCAAAATTATTGTCCAACTATATCCACATTCTATTACATAGTATGTCCCAGATGCAATGGAAAGGGCCAAAAATGTCAGCTGATACATATCACTGATGGTCAAAGCCAGAGAGTAACCTGGACATTTATTTGGAGACGTGCTTACAGTGAAGGACAGAACCAAGACAGAGTCACAAGTAGAGATCAATCTGGGGCCTTAGGAAGAGAACCAAAAAGCTAAACAATATAGAAAGGAGGGAAGGAAATAATTGGGTTTTAGGTTCAGTGTGTTTGATATGAGGCCTGTAATCTTAACAGATTCTCTCCATATGCATATCAACTCTGAGACTTCCCTTCTCAGATCTTCAACTGGAGGAGGTTGAGTTGACCAAGGACGCCATGTGCGGCAGAGACATTAGATAAATTCTGTCCTGGGACACATGAAACTTCTCTGATAGCCAACTGGGACACCTGGAACTTCTCTGATAGCCAATGACTGAGGATTCACCAATGGCCCCAGGGAGTTAGGACTAGTCTGTGTGGCTGCCTCAGGCACTGTGGTCAGATTATTTTACCCAGTCTAACAGCTCTCCTAGCCTTCTTCACCCTCTCCTCCAACTCTTCTCTCACAGACATTTCCTGGGTAAATCCTTGTGCCTTTCATTCCATCTTGGTGTCAAACCAACTCTACTCATGCCTTTCATCAATTTGGGTAAATTTTTAACCATAGTCTCTTCAAATGCTGTTTCTATCTCATTCTCATCTCCCCTTTTCTGAAATTCTAACTATAAGCAAAATACACTATTAAATAATGTTACATATGCCTTTTATACTCTTTTCTTTGTTTTCATTCTTTTAATCTCTTTATGCTTAACTTTGGGAATTTCTTCCTATTCCATCCCCCAATTCATTAATTGTCTGTTCAGCTCTGTTTCATCTCCTGAAAAAAGGAGATCAATTAAATTTTATGGATCAGTTAGTATATTGTTAATTTCCAAAATTTCAATGAGGTTCTGTTGCATTGCTTTCAGTTTTCTGTCAAAGTTATCAAACATATCTTCATTTCTTTAAATATAATTATTCCTTGATAATATCTTCCTATTTCCTAATAGGTTAAATTCTTCACAAAGGTATTTTAATGCCTGATTTTGGCACATGGACCATGTATTTCAGATTCTATTTTCTGGTGTTCTCTTTTGTTTCAATCTTATTTTTTCTCATATTCCTACTATATTTTGAGAGTAGTAGAAATATATATGAAACGCACACACACATACATCTTAGAATGATTTACTTTCCTCCAGAAAGAATTTACTTATGTTTCAGGCAGGCTGCTAAAATAAGGTCACCAGCATCCTAGATCACTTTAATCCAATCAAGGATTGAGATAATTCAAAACTGGGCTTCAGTCCTTATGAAAAGCTGCTTATTAGCACTTCAATTTTACTTCTAGGAATTGGCTCTCTAAGGTCTGGGATATTTGCCATGATCTCAACTCTGATAGTTGCTGAATTCCAATTTTATTTCTTAAGCCCACTGAGTTTATGGAATTCTCTTAGCCTCTCGGTCACTACTTTCAAAATCAACATGTAATTTTAAGAGAATAGCAACTCCAGATGGAAGCTTATCTCTTTTGACTTAAGTTCTGGCCCATATAGTACCTTCGGGACTCTGAAATACTTCGGTATTTCTCTGAAGTCTCCAAACAGAGGTGATGATGATGATGTATTTTCACTGGAGTTTCTATTCTCACTGAGCAGAAGGGTTCACTGTTTTAAGTAATGTTAACTTGTTAGTTTTACATAATTTTGAAAGATGTACTTGTTTTAAAAATACAAGGGAATGATTCAAATTAAGTGAGGAGCCACAGTGAAGGTAGCCATTGAAAAGTCCTGTTGTAGTGGTTTCACTGGTAATAGATGACACCTTCCAAATTTCAGGAAACTCAAATGCCACAGTTGTGGGTCTTCAGCCTTTCTTTCCAAACCTGTCTCCTATTCCATACCTTATCTGCTTTACATTGCGTCACAATATGACCTGAATTCACTATGTGACTTCACAACTTTCTGCTTTTCTTTTCCCATTTATACTTCCAAATCTTATCTTATTCCTTTCCCTATTTATTGTATCTCTGCTTTTCTAGTAATACCTCATTCCCAACAGAAGCTGTCACACTCAGCCTACATCCCTGGGTAATCATCCGTAAACTCTGAAGTGTACTGATTACTGGAGAGTATCTATAAAATTCTGCCCAAGGACTTTTTCATTCCACAAGGGCTTGCTGCACCCTGTGTGGGGAATTCTCCATTAGTATTGGGTTTCAGTTGTTTGCAGTGGTGTCTGGCTTAGTAATGCACCCTGCATTGCCTTCCTTCCATTGTCTGCCATATTTCCCCATTCCCCTGCATGTAATTACTGGTATCCCCTCCAAAATAAATAACGTCCATTTGAACTCATGTTCTCAACCATTGTTTCTGGATAATTTATAGGAAAAAAAAGATACATACTCGGATACCTCACTGATATGTTTATTGAGAAATCTTCAGTGTTTCTCCACCTTATAAAATTTAAATGAAATGATCCCTAGGGAGATATACCAAGAATATATTACAGAGAGAAATGTGCTTTAATATTTCATGTAGCACATTTAAGAAAAGCAGCCATGATATCTTTGTACAACAAATATATTTTCAAGAATACAGAATTCAAAAGTCTTTAATCTATGTTGGATAATAACACGTTTTGTCACTATAAATAATAATACATAGTATTGGAATCTTTAACTTAAAAGTATTAGCTTTTGCTTATTGGATGTCTAACCTAGATAATTAGTAAAAGAAAGATCTCCAGCCTGTTATGCAATTTGAAGAACAGCAGCAGGTGGGTGCCCAAAGTTACGACTTTCAACTGTGGATGAGATTCTGTTGGAAACATGACTCAAATATCAAAACAATTTTGTTCATAGCCTAGTGATGGGACTTTGCAATAGCAAGACTAGATGTCAGGCACCTGGGTGGCTCAATGGGTTAAAACTTCTGCCTTCAGCTCAGGTCATGATCCCAGGGTCCTAGGATCGAGCCCCAAACTGGGTTCTCTGCTCGGTGGTGACCTGCTTCCCCCCTGCTCTCTGTCTGCCTCTCTGCCTATTTGTGATCTCTGTCTGTCAAATAAATAAATAAAATATTAAAGAAAAAAAAAAAAAGACTAGATGTCACTGGGTGCACAGCCCAGAGTGATTAATTCTATGTGAAATATCTCAATTTTAGTTGTTGAGAAATAAATCAGTTCAAAAAATGGTGGAGCTCTATGCTATATAGAACAAACAGTATATTCACTGGGTCTAAGGTTAATGAATTAGTCTACAGGTGGGGAATTAACAAATCTTTTTGAAATTAATACTAACTTAATGTGGATGAAGCTTCAGAAATTTAGAGGTAAAGAGAAGAGAAAAATACCTCTTGTCAGAGAATGATCCTTATACGAGGCACCTAGGGTAATTGAAAACAAATTCACTAAACTTCATGGTTTACCTCATAAACCTATACTCCTCTTTTAACCCATAAGTTTTACCTTCAATATTATTTTGTTTTTTCCAGCTTTATTAAAGTATAAATGACAGCTTATATGTATTTAAGGTATACAATGTGATGTTTAGACATAAGTCTACATCATGAAATGATTATCAAAATCAAACTAATAAAATATTCACCATTTCACATGGTTATAATTTTTGCATGGGTGGTTAAAACACTTAAGAACACCTTTCTTAGCAAATTTTAAGTATATATAAGTGGTATTAGTAGTTTTACTAACTGCAACTACCATATTGTATATTGGAACCCCAGAATTTATTCATCCTACATGACTGAAATCTTGTACTCTCTGACCAAATTTATTTTAAGGAATTGTGTTTGAAAACAGAAAACTTGGGGAAATCATAACATCCACAGTATTGTATCAATAGGACCCTTTACCTACTTGCTGAGCCAGGCAAAAAGCAAGGAGAAATTCTGATTTTGATGAACAGAAAATCAAGGACTCACAAAGTAGGTATTTGAATTGGGTTCATTTACATCTTTTCTCAGTTCTCTTCCTTCTAGAAAGTCTACAATGTTTCTTTTAAAACTGCTATAAATTTTATTGAAAGAATTCAATACTTTTAACATTATTGTTGTGAGTTTATTATGGTTTTATTGGTAAAATAAAATTTTGCCATCAACCATAATAGTACATTCTCCCAGGCCTAGAATATTATTTAGCTGATTTTAATCAAGTAATTAGTTAACTTTTAGAGAGAGCGGGTGGTGCAAAGGGGAGAGAGAGAGAGAAAATCTTAAGCAGCCACCATACCTAGGGTGAAGCTTGACATGGGGCTTGATCCCATGACCCTGAGAGCATGATCTAAGCCCAAACCAAGAGTCAGGTGCTTAACCGACTGAGCAACCCTGGCACCCTTATTTTATTTGTTTTTTCACTGATTTTATTTTAACATTGAACTTAGAAAGCAGCCGGTTACACTGTAAGAATATGATAAATTATCAACATTTTAAAAAAATGGAATCTGTAGTTAAGCAATGGCGAAGAAGAAGAAGGAGGAGGAGGAGGAGACAAGAAAAATGGAGAAAATCAAATTTAAACACAGAAAAAAACAAGAATGAAAAATGGTAGGGGGACAGATAGAGAAAAAGGAGAGAAAGAGAAACAGATTCATGTACCCCCAGAGGAAAAGAGACCTGGAAAAGAAACATTTAGGTAGGAAAATGAAGGGTGGTACCAGGTTGTGGAATTGCCAGAAAATCATTCGAAACCCGAGTAGTGAAAAACTAAAACTTTCTAAAATGTTAGAAGCCCTGGATATTTATAAATGTAGATGATAAAATGGATAATACATCACTCCTCATAAAAATACTAAATTTGAGGGGGCGCCTGGGTGGCTCAGTGGGTTAAGCCTCTGCCTTCGGCCCAGGTCATGATCCCAGGGTCCTGGGATCGAGCCCCACATCGGGCTCTCTCCTTGGCGGGGAGCCTGCTTCTCCCTCTCTCTCTGCCTGCCTCTCTGCCTACTTGTGACCTCTCTGTCTCTCTCTGTAAAATAAACAAATAAAATCTTTTAAAAAAATACTAAATTTGAAAGGTTCTAATTCTAAAGACATTGGGATGGAACAGATCATCATTTAGGATTACACCAGAAAAAAGGCTGAAAACTCTGTTTCTGCTATTCTCTTTCAGCTATCCCCTGCCGTCAGCACACTAGTGTTTTCCTCTTGACTGCCTAGAAATGGGTCTACATTGACCTTCTTTGGGATTGCTTCAGCTGAGCCCTTGTGTTGTCACCTTTTCTTTAGATACGTGGCCATGTGTCTGTCAGTGTCTAGCTATCTCTCTCTTTGTTTTATATATTTTTGTTCTCTCTTCACTGGATAAGAGACACACTGGGTAACCACTACTTGATGCATTCTTTCTCTATTGCAGCCATAACAAATTACCAGCACATAATTTTGGAGCTTGTAGAGTACGGTGACAAGTTGGATCATTCCAGGAAGTCTCCATTCAGGCGGAAAGATGTTGATACACAGGACGCCGTTGCAGATAACGTAAGCCCAAGGAAAAGCTCTCCTGGCTGTGGTGTTTCCTCATCATGATGGGATGAACATTAATGTCAAACAGTCATGGCATTTCTGACATAGGAGCAGCAGTTCATTGGCTTTGACTGTAACACCAAAATTATAGCACCCATAAATCCAAATGTAGGAAACTATTCAACTGCAATTACAAAGGATATTATTGAGTTACACATATGCAAAAGAGCAGATCTAACATAGGAACCATGATTCTGTAGTGTGCCACACCTGTGGCTGAGAGTATATAAACACCCCAGTCCAGAGATGAAATTCAAACACAGAATCTCCTCACCGTCACTCAGCTGAACTCACATCTCCTGCCAACATGTCCTAAAGCTGCTGCTCTGGAACCTTCTCCTCCCGCTCCCTTGGAGGCTACCTGCGCTACCCAGGATCCTCCTGTGGCTCTTACCCCAGCAACCTGGTCTACCGCACTGACCTCTGCTCTCCTAGCACCTGCCAGCTTGGCTCCTCCCTCTCCAGTGGCTGTCAGGAGACCTGCTATGAGCCCACCAGATGCCAGACATCCTGCATGGTGTCCAGACCTTGCCAGACATTCTGCTACCGCCCGAGGACCTCCTCGCTCTGTAGTCCCTGCTGGACTGCTTACCCCGGGTCTGTGGGCATTGGGTCCAGCAGCTACCGTTCCCTGGGCTATGGATCCAGAAGCTGCTACTCACTGGGCTTTAGACCCCTGGGTTTTAGAATCTGTGGCTTCCCTTCTCTGGGCTATGGATCCAGATTCTGCCACCCAACCTACTTCACCTCTAGGAGCTACCAGTCATTGTGTTACAGGCCACTCTGTGGATCTGGCTTTTATAGAGCAACTTTTTGAGGGTCCAGATGCGTTTGAGTATTGAAATAAAAGTCTCTACTTATACAGCCATCATTTTCAACTCCACCATTTACTACTATTATTCTATTCCTAAATCATAAGTTTCTTGTAGCACTGAACTTTGGACAACTGAACTTAATGAATAATCTCAAATGAACTAAATTCTGTACAATTGATGGAATATATGCTATTGGATTTTCATTGAAAAGTAACTAAAAATTAACGTTTTAATCTAATAAATTTTCGTAAGCTGGCACTCAAATATATTGTTGATCTTCTTTTTATTATTATTATTATTTGCCTATAGTTTTGTGCTTCATGGATTTGGGAGATTTTTGTAAAGGTCAATACAACTCTGGGACTGGGTTTGGACACACAATATGATAGATTTGAAGAAATATCTGTTGACATTCTTTATGTTTCCTGTTGGGGAATATTCATTTCCTGAAGGTCCATATTTTGCATGTCTCAACGTCAGTGACACAGCTGAGAATAAAGGTCATGAATTTTGCTGATAAAGGAAAACAAATTGGTACATAAACTAGAAATGCAGACAAGAATATGATATAATTTATAAGGTAAAGTTATACATCAATAGACACGCACTTCAGAGTCTAGCATCTGAGTGGATTTTCAGCAGAGAAAAGATGAGCTTTAGCTCCCAGGATAGATGGTATGTATGCTCTTTGTTGGTTAGTCTAAGTGCCACTATCCCTGCCTACCACAAGTGGTGTGTTCCTGACCCTTATGTATAAACGTATATGAGTTTCAAAATCTTAGGTAGGGAGTACCTACCTAAGAAAGGTTAAGGAAGTGTGAATAACCTCCTGATGCTTCTCCAAGGTTCAGCCTTTCAAGCTAAGAGCAACACACATGAGCAGTGTTGAACAAACATTTATGCTTATTAATATTAGCCTCAATCGCTGTCTCTCCAAAATAGAGCTAAAATCAAGAACTTGGATGCAAGTGGTTTCCTTGGTTTAAGGATCCCAGGGAGCAGGTTTGGGAGATGATGGAAGGTTAAAGAATCAGGGAGGAAAATCTCATAAAGGGACACATTTTTTTAGTTAATATTACAGTGGGCAATGGGAACATAATCTTTCTTGGCTTTTTTTAGGGACTTCTAGAATGACTCTCGGAATTATTTACTCCAGGATCTGATCAACAGGCAGAAGCATTTATCCATCAGCTCCACCTCTCATTGGTTCAGTGTTGTAGCCAGATGTATGTTAATTTCCTGGAACATTCAGTATACAAAGGAGGATTCACATGGGTTCCATTTGTTTTCCTGGCTGTGATCTCAGAGAAGCTCAGGGAGAGAAGTGAAGGAAATGCTGTGTTTGTGTGGAGAAACTCTGTGCAAAGAGAGTTGGAGTCTGGATGAAATTGTTCACTATAGCTGTGCCGGGCATCCGCAGAGAGAATGAGCATATAAAGGAGGGGCACAACAGGTATCAGATATACCACTTCCATTTAATACCCAAACATCCCTGTGAGAAAGATAAACATTGTGTCCTATAGACCTTTCCAGACATAAGGGAATAAAAACTCAAAAGGATTAGAAGCTTGCCAAAGTTTATAAATCAAAGATCTTGTAGAATCTGACCTCTTGAATCTATCTTTTATTGTTCTTTCTGTTTTGTTTTGTTTTAATATGCAATTCTTTGTTTAACCAAAGAGTTGCTGAGTACCCCTGGTACTACAGAAATTCCTTCATATGAATAGGCTTCAACTCCTATGGGATCTTGTTTCATTAGCCTCATGAAGAGTACCCAGAATAAAGAGTAGAAATGAAAACAAATTTAGCATTTAGGAGAAATGCGTGAAGAAAGGGTGAGCTAATTTTATTTGAAAATATTTGTATTAACTATAATACTTAATAAAAGACTGAGAGAAAAATATATGACTACCTCTCAGGAAAAGATCCCTGGAAATCCTGAGTGCTGTGACAAATCCTATATTCCTCACTTTAATTATTATTATTAGTGTCACATCACAATGTTACTGTCTTTAATACTAACACCATGAACAAAAATAACTTAAGAAAAAAAGCATTCTCACACCTCACTTGGTATATTCAAGTTCAATACCAGCAATTAGAGATGATCAACTTCTTGTTTAAACTTTTAAAAATGGGGTGCCTGGGTGGCTCAGTCATTAACATCTGCCTCCAGCTCAGGTCATGATCTCAGAGTCCTGGGATAGAGCATTGGGTTCCCTGCTCAGGGGATGTCTGCTTCTTCCTCTCCTTCTACTACTCTCTGTTTATGTCTCTCTGTGTGTGTCAAATAAATAAAATCTTTTTTTTAATTGAAAAAGAAAATAAATAAAAGATTAAGATGATTCTTATGTAACTTGCCAGATTTCTTATTTTTTTTCAAGTTCCCCAACATTAACACTGCTGTTCCTAGAAGCTTTTCTATGAAAATTAAAAAAGAGAAACTATAGAATTGCCAAAATCTTGCCATATCTCCCAAGAACTGTAAATGGCAGTCCCATCTTGGTGTGTCGGGTTGAAGGAGTGGAAGTAATCTGAGTAAAATCATGGGAAAATCCTTGAGTAGAGAAAAGGAGTACTGTTTGCACAGAAGTACCATAGGTGTGTTTGGGGGGTAGGGAAGGGAAGATTTAGAATCTAGCATGGCAGAGTAGTAGCCCAATCAAGAAAGAGAAGAAAATCTCTTGTGTGTGCTTTGTTATATAAAACAGTATACTAACAGCCTAAAAACCAGCAATACAAAGGCACAAGGATAATAATACAACAGATGTGATTTATGAGGTAAAGAAAAGCAGAGAAAGACAACTATCATATGATCTCCCTGATATGAGGAAGTGGTGATACAACATGGGGGCTTAAGTGGGTAGAAGAATCAATGAAACAAGATGGGATTGGGAGGGAGACAAACCATAAGTGACTCTTAATCTCACAAAACAAACTGAGGGGTGCTGGGGGGAGGGGGGTTGGGAGAAGGGGGTGGGATTATGGACATTGGGGAGGGTATGTGCTTTGGTGAGTGCTGTGAAGTGTGTAAACCTGGTGATTCACAGACCTGTACCCCTGGGGATAAAAATATATGTTTATAAAAAATAAAAAATTAAAAAAAAAAGAAAAGAAAAGCATTGATTACCAAACTAACCTACTGTGGATATTCATGAAGGCTTTTAAAACTTTAAAACTACAACTTCCTCTTTCATTAGCAGAATATTATAGTTTGTTTGGATACAATTATGAGTTATTTGTTTGCAATACTTAAAACTGTTACTTCTTCATAGGAATCTTACCTGTCTTTACCAAGATGTTGTCCTTTTCCAGATTTACACTTTTTATTATTACTAAGGCAACCAATAATTTTATCTTTGATATTGACCTTTTTAAATAATTTTACATTAACATTGTCAAATAGAGCATTATGAACTTTACTTGGATTCTTTTACTGTGCTGGAGAGAGGAACATTTTACTTCTACTATTGAGATTCTTTGACTGGTCTAATAATTAAATTGATTTAAAACAGATGAACTGGGGCACCTGCGTGGCTCAGTGGGTTAAAGCCTCTGCCTTAGGCTCAGGCTAAGGCATTTCAGGTCCTGGGATAGAACCCCACATTGGGCTCTCTGCTCAGCGGGAAGCCTGCTTCCCTTCCTCTCTCTGCCTGCCTCTCTGCCTACTTGTGATCTCTGTTTGTTAAATAAGTAAATAAAATCTTTTAAAAATTTTTTCAAAAATAGATGAACTGGAGTCAGACCAAAGTTTAATAATTATTGTATAACTCCAAGGTGGGGAGTAACCCCTTGAAATGGCCAAAGCCATCAGCTTAAATACCATCTGTAGCTCAAGACAAAGGAAGATTTTGGGGGTAGAGAGTCAGTTATAGAGATGACCAGGAAAAGACCAGTAAACAAGGCTGAAGCTGTTACTCAGACTGAGATTTCTGGACTGTTGAGTCCTTCCCCTTTTCCTGGCATGCGGTGGGGCAGAGGCACTCTTACAAACAGAGGTTTCCCTTATGAATATAAATGTCTCTTATAAAAGGATAACTTCTACTCAATTTTCAGATCTTCTTCTGTGTCTGTGTTTTCTTTAAAATACCCAGATTAAAATAATGACCAGGACAAGGAGGCATATTTTGAGGTGGCAGATTCAAATGGATGAAGAAATCAAATCGTTATTAGAATTAGTTCATTTTCTATGTAAGCCTTTGACAATATGGACCTAAAACAGCCTTCATCTAATCCTTAGTGAAGTTTCTCTGCTGCTAATAGAAGAGCACATCCACAGCTATTGCTTTTGTGTGTGTGTTGTTTTGCGTGTACAGGAAAATTTAGGATTTAATGTGAGTGAAAATCATTTAGAATAGTTATTTGACCTCAATGAAAATGTATGCATCTCAGTGCTCTAATAAAAATCTTTTGCAACTGCTAATGATAATTCATCATCTTTGGAAGCAACTGGTGATGTAAATTTACCAGAAAGAGAACTCCAATATGGAAGAGAATAGAGCCCCAATTAGGACAGCTGTCCAGGAAAGAGGATCTTCAGGAGAAACAAAGTGCTCCAGAGAACGAACAGTCTTTATAGGATAATGTGCTTTTCTACATCTTGCAAAAGCTCAAAAAAATTGTAGATGAGCATATAGGTAGAAATCCTAAGTTTTAACATCAAGGAATTTGGAGAGTAGAAGCACTGATTGATATCTCAAGGACAAGATGGTTTTCCTTTAGGCTACTCATTCACAAAGCAAGTGCACAATGCATGCGTGGTGGGCCATAAATCAGACTTTCAGTTTGAACAAAGTTTATATACAGTCATGCTGACTTAGAAAGAAGTCTAAAATGGCTTCCTTAGGGAGTTTTTCTTTCATCACAATCTAAAAAAAACAAACAAAAAAACTACTTTCGGGGGCGCCTGGGTGGCTCAGTGGGTTAAGCCGCTGCCTTCGGCTCAGGTCATGATCTCAGGGTCCTCGGATCGAGTCCCGCATCGGGTTCTCTGCTCGGCAGGGAGCCTGCTTCCTTCTCTCTCTCTCTCTCTGCCTGCCTCTCTGCCTACTTGTGATCTCTCTCTGTCAAATAAATAAATAAATAAACAAACAAACAAAAAAACTACTTTCGGGGGGCTGGCTCAGTTGGAAGAGCATACACCTCTTGATTTGCAGGTGGTGAGTTTGGGCTGCATATTGGGTGTAAAGATTACTTACATACTCACTTACACAAATACAAAATAAGCAAATACACACATAGGTACACAGAAAAAAAAAAAAAAACCCTCAAAGAACACTTCTGCTTTCTTTTGAACTGGTTATTGTTGCTTCTTCAGCAAAATTGTCTCTGAATTTTCATGTGGTCTGTGACATTGCTGACCCCCATGGTAGATAGTAAATGGCATCAAATTGTTGTATGAATTAAATATTCCCCATCAACTTGCTTTAGGAACAGAAATTACCTATTCACTTTTTCACTAAAAATGAACTTCTTCCATTTTAGCTCATTGCTCCTAAAACTAAATTTTTGCAAAGTTTAAAGAAGAAAGATCAGACAAAACAAATAGTTGCAGGTTCAAACAATATAATATATGGTCAAGCCACTCCAGCAAGAGCATGTAAATTATTCTTTATATGCTGTGTGGCAGCCTCAATTTCTTACTCTTACTTCATGCACAACCCATTGGTAATTCTCAAGTTCCTCACTATCTCCACCTACTGGTCACTTGTTGTATATTATTGCATGCTGCAGCCTATGGAAAGAACCCTTTTAGTATTTTAGGCTGCTTTAGAGCAACAAATATGTAAGCGGTCCTATCCCTTGTATCTGAGTGTAATTTGTCTTTCAATGATCCCTCTGCACACTGTCTTTGACAGAAAAGTGACAGTTCTATTTTTCTCAAAAAAGGATCAACAAAGGAAGCAGAGGAGAAGTCTTGTCTTATTCCAGATTTAACGTTGGTTAAGGTAAAACCACTGCTCACTATGCATACATCTTATACTCCATGAACTAAAAGCATGACCGAAGTTGGAGGTCTCCCAAACCAATCTCACGTATGTTAATTCAATTATCACTCATTATAAATAAAAAGTAAAAAAACAAAACAAAACAAAAACTAAGACCTTTACCAGAGGAGACAGGATGCTGAGACAAACAGAATGAGCCAAGCCATATGGTTACCCTGCGGGTGAGAATCTAGTTATCTGTGCCTTTAGTAGTGTAGTCCTTGACTTAGTGGATAAATGTCTAGAGGAGAACTGATTCCCATGTCATCAGCTGCCTGGATGTCTAGCTGAATGCTGTGACAACAGAATATTTGCACTCGTCTTGAGTTTTGTTCTGTTGTTGTTTTCAAACAAGTGTTATTAACTGAACAACCAAAGAGCAGGAACAAGTTGGGATTTCATCAAACCTACAGGACTGACTATAGTGGGGCTATTTACCAATAAATGTTGGAGTGTGTGTGATATTTCATTTAGAGACTTGATTTCTTTTTATCATCATTATTATCACTTACTTTTAATTTTAATTCCAGTATAGTTAACACACAGTGTTACATTAGTTTCAAGTGTACCATATAGTGACTCAACACTTGAGATTTGGTTTCCTATGTCAGTTGAGTGGGGTGAGTGGAACTTCACCAAATCTAACTCACTAACGTCTAACTTCTGACTGGAGAGTTTCACTCCACTTTTGCACGTACTTTAGGATATATTTTATTAGAGTTGCCTTCCTTCCAAAATTCTGTAGTGTATGTAATATCCATTATAATTTATAATTATTTTATATAAAAACACTAAAATTTCTAACTCCATACAGAACAAAAGGTCACAAGTCTTTGTAGTCTTAAAAATATGTTTCTAGGTTTTATCATATGAAGGTATGGAGTGGAGATTAAAGATAAAACAATTTCTTTCAAACCAAAAAGACAGTTGAAGATTTTATTTTTTTATTTTAAATTAAATATATATATTTCAGAGAGAGAGAGCGTGAGTGGGGAGGAGCAGAGGGAGAGGGAGAAGCCCCCTCTGTGCTAAGTACAGAGCACAACATGGGGTTCAATCTCACAACCCTGAGATCAGGACCTGAACTGAAATCAAGAGCTAGATGTTCAATGAACTGAGCCACCCAGGAGTCCCTTAAATAAAAAAATTTTTGAATGATAAATACAAATACAGAAATATCCAGTCAGATATTTGAAAGTAGTTTTGAAGACACAGAGTAAACAAATAACACGAAAACATATATGTGAATGTCACGTAACATACTTTTATTTAAACTTAGATTTTTCCATTTTGTAAAATTTACAACAAATGTACTAGGAGAAATAACTAGGAGATAGTAAGAAAGTTTAAAAAAGAAATACATTTCAATATTGTATATATAACTATAAGAAAGTTGCTTCAACATCTTTCTTCCATGAATGTATTTTCCAATTACTGGAATGCAAATTATTTCTAAACCATAGAAGGTCTCAATAGAAGTCAAATTTGTAAGCTAATGAAAAGGACAGACAGACATCAATAGATAGCATGGATCTTGACATAGCTGGTATTGTGGTAAATTTCTAGACATAGTAGGTATTATGTTCCAACATAAGATTAGTAGAAGCCAGATCCACAGGTTGGTTGGTAGAAAGCAGACTGGCAGCTTCTAGAAGAGTAGTAGAGTGGACGGTAAAAGCTGGATCTACAACCCAGGGATGAAAAGGCACTGGGACCACAGCCCACTGACTGGAAACCACCCAATCCAAAGCCCAGAGAGGGAGAGCCACAACCAAAAGATTGAAAGCCGCTGGAGCCAAAGCCCAGAGACCCTGTATAAGTTGTCTGGCAGGGACTGAAGAGTGTGGAGGTCCTCGTGGGGTAGCAGGATGTCTGGCAAGGTCTGGACACCAGGTAGGACGTCCGGCAGCTGGTGGGCTCACAGCAGGTCTCTTGACAGCCACTGGAGAGGGAGGAGCCCAGCTGGTATGTGCCAGGAGACTGGAGGTTAGTGCTGCAGAACAGGTTGTTGGGGTAAGATGAGCCGCAGAAAGATCCTGGGTAGCGCAGGTATCCCCCAAGGGACTGAGAGGAGAAGTTTCCAGAGCAGCAGTTGTAGGACATGGTGGCAGGAGATGTGTTGTACAATGAGAAGCTTCTGAGCTTGAATGCCACTTCTCAGACTGGGGCATTTATATACCCTTATCATCGGGTGTGCCACCCACATGACACATAAAAACAGGTTACCTTCTGCTTTTAACTGAATTGAAAAGATCATCATAATCAAACATATGTAGTGTTTGTGGTTTTACAACTGGAAAGTGCAGTCGTGTTTGTGCCTTGGAATTCAGGTAATAGTGCTGAATCTTCAAAGCTATTAGTCATCTCCCTCTACCAAAGGTCACCCAGCAGATCACTCAAAGTACTGCTTCAGAGGTAGACAGTGTCTGGGATGAGGAGAGCTGGCTTAATTAAAAATAATTGATACCCCTTTCACAATCTGTCTCAAAATTGTTGCCATCTGGATAGCAAAGTTGCTAACTAACTGATCTATTCATAGTCATTTCTTTTAAACAAAAACACACATTGATTGTTGCCAAGCAAGTTTACTTAATGAACAGTGTCATCAGAAAGCAGCAGTGATAATATGCAAGATGTAGGAGGATTTTTTTTAAAGTCAGCTCTCAATTTGAACAGCTTCAGTGAAATATTAATTGAGGTTCCCTCATTTCCCATGTTCCTGCTTAAACCATATGCAGACTGGTAAGCGTTGATCTCAGTTTTTCTTTCTTTTGTGTAAGCATTTACTTTGGTATAAGTTAAATATTGAAGTTGTTTTATATTATTCTGGAATGTTAGAGGAGATTCATCTAAGATGTTGTAAAAGCATTAAAGGGGCACCTCGATGACTCAGTGGGTTAAGCCTCTGCCTTCAGCTCAGGACATGATCCCAGGGTCCTAGGATTAAGCCCCATGTTAGGCTCTCTGCTCAGCGGGGAGCCTGCTTCTCCCTCTCTCTCTCTGCCTACTTGTAATCTCTGTCTGTCAAATAAATAAATAAAATCATTAAAAAAAAGAAAAATCTTTAAAAATGGCAAAACATGGCAAAAATTCTTCATGTATTTTTTTTAATTTTTTATTTTTTATAAACATATAATATATTTTTATCCCCAGGGGTACAGGTCTGTGAATCACCAGGTTTACACACTTCACAGCACTCGCCAAAGCACATACCCTCCCCAATGTCCATAACTCCACCCCCTTCTCCCAACCCCCCTCCCCCCAGCAACCCTCAGTTTGTTTTGTGAGATTAAGAGTCACCATAAGTGACCCATGTATTTCTATCTCTAATCAGAGGCAGTGCTTATCACTAAAAAAACCTCCCCAGAACCTGGAAAATGTTCTTGTTCTAAAGAAAGTTTATAAGGTAATTGCCTTGAAGTATTGGACCAAAGCAGCCATCTTAAGGAGATTCTTCCTTGCCTCGGAAAGCAACATACATCATTTTGACTTAAATTGTTTTCAGGTGTTTCTGACAAGTATTACAAAATTTCTAAAATAATGGTCATATTTTTTCTTGTTCTATGACTTGTATTCCACTTCTACATAGTAGGGCAATGAAGATTGATACCTTGATTGAGAAGGTTCATCTTGCCATGGCTTCTAGGCTGTTTGATTCATTCCTTTCACTCTAAAGCATACCCTTCCACTTCTGAACAAAAGTGCTGGAGTGCAAAAACCTCCATTTTGTTGAGAAAAGAATGTTCAAAAATTACTTAATATCTGACTCATAGAATATTCTTCCACAGAAATAGCTGATAGGAATGATAAATGAAAATACTTGAAAACCATTTTGTCTATTCAAAATGTTCAGACCCATAAAGTTTACAATTTGGGGGTTTAGCAGTTATCCCCAGTCCTTTACCAGACTGGAATCACATTTATAAATCCTGACAAGGTATTCCCAGTCCCCTCAAGATGGAAATCTCATTATCTACAAAAGTGACTTGTTTTAGATTTTTAACTGAATCTTCCTTTAAAACTTCCACCTAGCAATCTCAGTTCTTTCTAGAGTAAGTCTCAGCTCATTTCCTTTGGACAACATATCGGTTTTTGTAGATGGGTATCTTATGAGGTTTGCCCATTCCGATAGGTTATTTTAAGCCATTTCCCGCACCCATGCACTACTCTACTTGTGGTCATCAATGATGCACTTGATAGGAGGGGTTAGAAAAATACTTATAATACTAGTCTTCTAGGCATAATATATATGTCATTTGATACATGTGTCACATCAGAGGCATTCATTCTTTATTTATATTATAATGAATTATAATGAATCCCAAAGGCATTCATTCTTTATTTCACATTATCATCTGTTCTGATTCCCATCCACCCCATTTCAACTTATAAAGATCATTTATAACTATTATAACTATGACTTCTTCCAATTTTCTTTTTTTAAATTTATTTTTTATTTTCAGCATAACAGTATTCATTATTTTTGCACCACACCCAGTGCTCCATGCAATCCGTGCCCTCTCTAATACCCACCACCTGGTACCCCGACCTCCCACCCCCCGCCCCTTCAAAACCCTCAGATTGTTTTTCAGAGTCCATAGTCTCCCATGGTTCACCTCCCCTTCCAATTTCCCCGAACTCCCTTCTCCTCTCTAACTCCCCATGTCCTCCATGCTATGTGTCCTCCACAAATAAGTGAAACCATATCATATGTTTTTTTCCAATTTTCTGCTTTCTACCAACTTCTTCCAATCCCTCCCAACTTTTCTAATTACTTCATTTTGTTTACCTTCTGTAGTAAAATTCCTACCCTATGAAAGGAAACTAAGAGAACAAAGTCCATTTTTTTTTTAATGTGTAGTCCTTATTCTTCTGTTCTCAAAACATCAACCCTACCAAAAGTTTACTTAAACTTTATGCGGATGAAGAGTTTTTGATAATTTATTCATGACTTCTATCAAAAAGCAAGTCAACTTCAGGGCAAGGATTCTTAGCTTCAGTATTTTTACAATGTAATCTTCAATGTACTCCTGCAAATATTGGACCCTTTATGCTTTTTTTTTTTTCAGGTTTTATTTATTTGAGAGAGAGCAAGAGCATGAGTATGTAGGGAAGAGAGGCAGGGAGAGAGGGACAAGCAGATTCATGACTGAGCAGGGAGCTCCACACAGGACTCTATTCCAGGACCTGAGATCACAGCCTGAGCAGAAGTCAGACACTTAACTCACGAGCCACCCAGATGCCCCTGTGCACTTTATTTTATTTTGTTTTATTTTATTATTTTATTTTACTTTACTTTATTTCAGAGAAAGAATGTGTAAGTGAGAGAGCAGAAGCAAGGGGAACAGCAGAGGGAGAGGGAGAAGCAGACTCCCTGCAGAGCAGAGAGCCCAGAACAGGGCTGGCTTGCAGGACTCTGAGATCATGACCTGAACTGAAGGCAGACACTTAACTGACTGAGCCACCCAGGTGCCCCTGGACCCTTCATTCTTAAATCAAAAACCTGAACACACAAAAGTACTTTGGGTACTTGTGCTATAAGAAAACCAAAATCCAAATATGTAGGACACACATTTAGCTTTCTTACCAGTGAAGAGTTCTTAGTGGGTTATTTCTTCTATAATACCCACAAGATTTGGAAAATGAAACAGATATTAAGGATTGTAGGTTTTTTGTTTTGGTTTGGTTTGGTTTGGTTTGGTTTTTGTTTGTTTTGTTTTGTTTTCTGTTCTCAACTGGGTTCCTAAACTTGGGACAAAATAAACTTGCCCTCCCGATCACAAAGTATTTTTTTAGAACTTTAAACAGAACAAAATTCTCACTGTGTTACCCATTTGATACAATATCTTGAGGGATAGGATGAATGAAACACCAATCTTATAGGGACAATTACCATACAATTATATTCATCTACCCAAGCTAGTTGAATGAGAGATGACATCTTTGCTCATAAACAATTGCTTTGAAAACCTAATGAAATTCTTTCATTTAAAAGTCTGCCTTCATTTAAAAAAAAAAAAAAAAGGTCTTTGAAGGTTAATGTATTTCATTTTGACGGGAGATTAGTTAAGCATTCTTATTAAAATGGGCACATGCTACCAACCCATTGCTAGGTTATATAATCGTCCAGTAGAAGTTAACAGTCACACTCAGCAAGCCTCTGTGCAACTCAGCTGAACTCAGAACTTGATATGCATTACAACTGCAGCCCTGGAAACTTCTCCTCCCACTCTCTTGGAGTTCACCTGGGGTACCCATGTTCCACCTATAATTCTTTCTACCCCAGCAATGTAGTCTACTCTCCCAGTACCTGCCAGCTGGGCTCCTCTGTCTTTGGTGGCTATCAGAAGATGGGCTTTGAGCCTGCCAGCTTGGGGACATCCTGTGCTGGAGCCAGATCCTACCAGAAATCCTGCTTCCACCCAAAGAATTCCATCTTCTTCAGTCCCTGTCAAACAAATTACATGGAGTCTCTGGGATGTGGAAATATTGGCCTTGGATCTCTTCATTGTGGAAGCACTGGTTTCCAATCTCTGGGCTGTGGGTCCAGCTTCAATCATCCAACTTACTTAACTCCCAGGAGTTGCCAGTCAACTTGTTACCAATGAGGCTTTAGCTCTTGCTTTTTTTGATCAACTTGCTAAATATTGCCCATCATTTCACCATTGTGTCTGTGCCTTATGAAACCTGAACATGTAGCCTGCCCCATATCTGCAATTACTGACCATCTGCATCACCAGGACTTGCCATCACCATCTCTCCCAGAGTATGTGATTCACTGTGGACAAAGTAACCTTGGCCTGTGACCTTTTCTAAATCAGACATATGAGATAAATCTTGGATTTTCATTTTTATGTCAATGCTCAGAGTCCCTTTCATTCCTCTCCAAGATTTTTATCTTATTTTTCTCTTAGGATTCTTTCACTGAAGTATATTTCAAATAGCACTGGCATTTAAAATAAATTTTTCCGTACCATGAATTATGACACTCCATTTTTCTTTTTCCTATGGTACATTTGTTGAATGTTGCCAGTGCCTTCAACTGTCACCATTAAGTAAGCACCTTTTTGTTTTGTTTTGTTTGTTTCATAGGTTTTATTAATATGTTACTGAATAGAAAACAAGGAATTTAAAGGATAATTTAAATATGTGACATATCTTACAGGATAAGGATTTATGTACCCTGATAGATGAATTTGTTTATCTAATTGCTTTAGAAAATCTTGTGTTTAGTTCGGCATTCACTGCAAAAAATATTGAGTTTTGATTATAGATCTGGCATCGTCCTGAATAAAGGCATAAATTCCCTGCCTTCATGAAGTTCACATACATACCATTCTAATTTACTGTCATGTAGCAAGTGCAATAATGGGGACAAAAAACTAAGTTTCAATAGGAATACAAAGAACAGGGAATTCAAAAAAAGTGTGAGGGGGAAAAAAGTGTGAGGAAATCACATAAAACTCATCATTGACAAACCAAAGAGTTACAATTTTGTATTAAAAAAATAACTCTTGTAGATCTAATGTGTTAGTTGTAGTCCTTTGAGAAATATCTGCCAAAAGAAATTTATTAGAGAAAATGCCTGTCAGGGAATATGGAGAGGTAGCTGGAGAATTCTGGAAGAGACCAGAATGAAGATTTGAATTCAGTGAAGGAAAGAGAGAAGCAAAGAAGGAATATTTTGTTGGAATAACCTTCTTCAGAGCAGATCCAAGAAAGCTTTGATAAGTTATCCATTAAAGTAGTTCCTGTCTCACAGACAGAGACGGGCCTGCCTTAGTATCCCTGCCAAGCTCAGTAACTGGCCAAGGAGAGGGCACAGTATGACGTTGGCATACATGTGGTGGTAGATTCAGAGACTGGAGACTAGAGATGTCAGTCAATAATCTTCTCTGCAGAGGGAGGTGTGAGAACTACATTTCCATAGCTTCTGTGATGTTTATTTTGATTTATAATAAGGCAAAATAGTGATAAATGGTGAAATGATAAATAAAAAGATGGTATTTTTCATGAATTAAATTCAGTATCTTTTTTTTTTTTTACTTAATTAGGTCAAAAAATTAATTTCTGAAACAGACCCTATCTAGGACTCAGTGAGTGAAACTCTAACTCTACAGATAAATATGAGAAAGAATTGAGAATTACTGGATGGCCATCTTTGATTTTAAAATAACTAATGTATTAAAGATGCTAGACCCAATAGGGTATAATTAAGAAATTGCTTCATCTTTCTCATGATACTGAATTTCGCACTTACCTGAGGGCTCTAACTAGCCTGGATCTCTGAACAATTCCATGGTCAGATGCATGATCACATTAAGATATTAAGAAACATCTTTATCTCACATTAGTAGCTAATTTCAATCCACTATAAATTAAAAATCAGCATTATAGCTACAACAAGCCTCCTCCCTTTTTCTTTAATTTAGGCGTGTCACGTGATTTGACAGACCACTGGTGACCTGGTCATTTGGTTTAAACTCCTTGCTCTCCCTTGTCTTCCATCAATATGGTGCTCCCAATTTCTCCTGTTCAAGCCAGAGAGAAAAGACAGGAGGAAAGAAAATGAGAACTCAGGTCATCCGTTCCAGCATGCTTTCGACTACCTGGAAAAACAAAGGCCAAAGTAAGCAACCATTTGCTTATTGAGAGACCTGTGCCAGTATGTTCTCTTTGCTACGCTCACCAGTCCTACAATATCACATAATAAGTTTGCCCAGGCCCAATCAATTTCCTGCCCTGACACCATTTGAACCTAGAATCTCACTTCTAACACCTCTCTTGGGAGTCAACAGCTCAAACTCCCAGCATCCTCCCCTCATCCAGGAAGTTTGGCTATATTTTATTTTGTTTAAGTAACATACTGGCTGATATTCAAAGGGGCATAAAAGTGTTCACTTAGCTAGTGTAATTTGTGAATCTGTCTTTGTTGTTGAAGATCCTCAGTTTTCACAGGTGTCTGAATAATGGCTCTTTCCCTAGTGGAGACTGTGGTGTGTTTTCCAGAAAGCATCTTGTTACCACCTTACACCACTGCCTGGAACCTTCTGCACTGAATCATTCACCTGACAGTGACCACAGTCTTCCACAGCTTCTCGGTAGTTCCTCACCCTCTGTCCCTCCCACCACCAGAGCTACGCCCCATCCAGCTTTCTTTTGCTAGCATCTGTTTGCTCTAGAGACAGACCTCTTGGCCGAGAGGAAACACACACACTATCTGCCTATCCATGGAAGCAGAGTTTGCTCCTAGAGCAGCTTCTTTTCACCCAGCAAACGCTGATGACTCACTGCAGCATTTTGGGAGAGATACAGGGAATACTAGTCACTGTAACTCACAGCCTCCAAGAAACATAGACAGTATTTTGCCTTGTCACCTCAGTGGCACTAAGCACAAAATTTTTTTATTTTTTTTATTTATTTATTTTTAAGATTTTATTTATTTATTTGACAGAGATCACAAGTAGGCAGAGAGAGAGGAGGAAGCAGGCTCCCTGCTGAGCAGAGAGCCCAATTCAGGGCTCGATGCCAGGGTCCTGGGATCATAACCTGAGCCAAAGGCAGAGGTTTTAACCCACTGAGCCACCCAGGTGCCCCTCCCATTCTTTTTATTAACAGGGCGCATTTAGCAAATGCAGCCTGTACTTTTCAACTGTCTTCACTGGATCAACATTCTTTGTTTTGTTTCATATTTTTTTCATATATTTTCTTTCATATATTTTATTAATATTTTTGCAGACAGAATGGAGAGAGGTTAAAAAATAGTTGAAATCTATGACATAGCTCATGTGTTGAGAGATGTATATTCTCTCCTAGGTGCCTTTATTCATCTAATTGCTTCAGTTTTTGTTTTGTTTTTGTTTTTTGTATTTTCAGTTAGGCATTCATTATACAAACATTTGTTGAGCTCCTATTATATAAAATATTCCTATTGTATAGGATAAGATTACTGTCACCACTTCAGGGAAGCCACCACATAGTCCATGGATGGTACTTGTGACCTTCTCTCCCTTCACAAGAAATGAGAAGTACTGTGTGTGTGTGTGTGTGTGTGTGTGTGTGTGTTGTGGGGGAGGGGTAATATTATTTTATCAGAATGAACTACTTGAGAGTAAATCTCTCCCCCTTATGAATGTCTAAGCCTTAGGAATGTCTAAGCTTCTTTTGAAGTTTAAAACATTCTCAAAAACTATAAAATGGTTTGGCTGTGTCTTCTCTTGAGGATGTGACTAGAGAAAGAGAGATACGTGTGGACACACACACACACACACACACACACACGGAGATTTAAGGAATTACCTCCTATGACTGTGAGAGCTGGCAAATCCAAAACTCTTAGGGCAGGCCAGGGGGTAGAAAACTCAGGCAGGCTTTCTATTTGCTGTCTTGAGCAGAATTTCTTCCTCTAGGAGAAAACTTTGTTTTTGCTTTTAAGGCCTTAATTGATTGGACAAAGCCCACCCCCACAACCTAGAATAATCTCTTTAAAAGAAAACTGATTGTAAATGAAAATTAAATCTACAAAATATCTTCGTAAGAACAACAAAACTAGTTCTTGGCCAAGCAAGTAGGCACCATAACCTACTCCAGCTGACACATAGAAATTATCTACCACAATCTCCATTCTCTTAAAATCTGGGCTGAGGGTATCTATTGCATAACATATACAGTATAAATTAGTGCATAAGACCTTAAGCAGGAGTAAATTAAAATTTTACTTGTAAGTAATCTTCCTCTCAGTTTATAAAATTATTTTCCTACTTTTTAAAGATCATTTTTCTTTTTTTTTAAGATTTTATTTATTTATTTGACAGAGAGAGAGACAATGAGAAAGGGAACACAAGTAGGAGGAGTGGGATTGGGAAAATTAACCTTCTTGCTGAGCAGGGAGACAGATGCGGGGCTCCATCCCAGTACCCTAGGATCAGAACCTGAGCCACAGGGGCATGCTTAATGACTGAGCCACCCAGGCGCCCCCATTTTTGAGATTCTTAAGTCTAATTTGTAAGAGAGATTTCTAGCAGTTTCACAGTTTCCCACTGGAATATGGAAACCTCTTAACACATGTCTGTGTGTGTTGGTTAGAACCATTCCTTCTCTGCTAAAGATCTCTCCAATGCAGTCCTGCTAGGAACACAACTCTGGCTATCTGTGCACATGAGACATATTAGGGCAGAGGACAGTGTTCAGGGAATTTATTTCCAGGAAAATTTTCTTTGAAGGATTCATTTTTTTTTTAATTTTGATTTTAAAAAGAGCAAGAGAGCACGCGAGCAGGAAAGGGAGAGAGAGAATCTCCAGCAGACCCCACCCCCACGCCATGCGGAGAACCAAGCCCAATGAAGGGCTCCATCTCACAACCTTGAGATCATGACCTGAACTGAAACCAAGAGTCACCCACTTAACCAACGGAGCCACCCAGGCACTGCCTCCCTCCTCCCCCACCCCCACCCCCAATAATATATTTGCCCGTCTTATGCTATTTCTGGTCATGATATTTCTCATGTTTATTTCACTCATTAGCTTTTGTCATACTCCACCCCATTTTTGTCATCCCTTCTTTTATCATTCTCTACCTTTCTGCTTTGCTGCCTGCACATTACCCCAGCATTCATTCTTTTTATAGTTTCCAGAGCTCCTGGCACTATTAGCATTTGCATTGGGTACTTCTTTGTCAGGATAGAGGTGTCTTGTACGCTGTAAGATATTTTGTAGCTTCTCTGACCTCTTCTACCTGATGTCAGTAGCACCGCCAACCCCTCCACACACACACCCTATTCCCTTGTGACAATCACAAATGTCACCAGACATTACCAATTGTCTGTGGGAGGCAAAATTATTCTTCATTTAGGACCACTGATTGAGATGACGTCTGCCGAATGAGGTGCTTGGGATAGTTCTTAACCGTGAACACTGAACATCTTCCCTATTTGGGATGGAGATAGGGCAGTGAAAATAAAATATGTTATTACTCCATGCATGAATAAAGTGTTATAAGTGATGGCTACTGGATAAATGCATGTATATTTCATAAATCTAAAATATTGTTGGGCTACTTACTTGGTAAATACTATTCCACTATCACACACGAATGTAGTAATTGTGATGACGTTGATAATTGTAATGACCTGTTCAACTGCAATTAGAGAAAAAAAAGATGGCATTTTTGTGACCAGTTTCTTAGTCCCAGAACATTTAAGTTCTCTATAGGAATCATACTCACTCTTTGATCATCCTGGACCAAGGAGAAATAGCAAAACTTGGATTATCTTCTCACTATATTTTCAGATAATTAAGACCAACTGAGACCAATTCCTAGTTTATGGACTTTGCTTTAATATCTTTGGGTATTCTCAGGATTTCCTTCAATTTGTCCAAGGCATTCTGTGTAATCCACAAAAAAAGACTTCAATTCTTAGTATTGACCGGCAGTGATGGAGCTGGTCATAAACTACCTTTCTTCATTTTGAAGCTTGGAAGCTGATACCATGGGTTTCACTATTTAAGTGTCTCAACACCTCATTTCAATTAATCATATGAGCACTCTACTGACTTTGAACTTCTTCAGCTGTGTCTACCAAATATATCATGCTAACAAGCATCTGCTCAAAGAGATTCATATTTCAAATACAAGAAAACAAGTCATTAAACAAATATTTATTTGTCCCTGCTACATGACAGAGTTTATGCTAAGTCCTGGAGGATGTAAGTTTAAGCAAAAATGTAATGGAATTTGGCACACGCTTATCAATATTATGAATTAACTATAACTCTAATCAGACCTGTGTAGTCTCACGAGAAAAGAGATGGAGATTGAAGACTTTTCCCAGAAGAAGCAAAGCTCAGGTTAGGACCTAGAGGATAATGCATTTAATCAGGCAGAATAAAGTCACAGGAAACGAAATAGGACAAGTACATTGTGCAAAGTACTTGTTTGTGGAAAGGCAAGGAACCTCCTTTTCCTTTTGCATTTGGTAAAGAGCTTGAACTAGAAAGGCTATTTGTCCATGGATATCATGCTAACAAATTTAGATTAGATGATAAAAGGAACTGAAGAACAGTGGAAATTTCTGAGTAATTCTAGAATTTCCTTCTTTCACCTAAATTTAATATGCTTTTGGGGAGCATGTTTTTAAATAAGAACTTTTACTTGGTTGTTTTAGTTGATGCTTCATTTGCAATTTTTTTAAAATATTTTATTTATTTATTTGACAGAGAGAGAGATCACAAGCAGGCAAAGAGACAGGTAGAGATAGAGGGGGAAGCAGGCTCTCCACCCAACAGAGAGCATGACACAGGGCTTGATCCCAGGACCCTGAGACCATGACCTGAGCTGAAGGCAGAGGCTTTAAACCACTGAGCCACCCAGGCACCCCTGCAATAATATTTCTAATTCACTTTTTTCCCCCATATTTTCTCTTGGAATCCTTCTGACCAGAAGGTACTAGAAATATTTTTGTAGTTATGGGCTATATGCTACTTTCCAACTCTTGCCACCTTGTTTGAAAGGAACCCTTAAGACAGAAATGTGATCTTCTACATAATTCATTACTTTCAGAGTCTCATTGAATAGTATGTTAGCAACTGATTCATCATTATACCTAAAAATAAAAATAAGTTGTGAAAATTGAGGTCATTAGTCTATTCACCTTTATGTTATTTTTAAAAACACTTGTCAAAATGTTGTGGGCTTTTATTTTTAACCATACGTGGTATAGCAATAAATTCTTATAATCCATAGAACAGTACAAAGAGTTGGTTTTCATATTTGGTTTTATTTGTTTGTCTTTTTTTTTAATAAGATATCTTAGGGGCATAGAAATTTATTTGTCCAAAGTCACACAGCTAGTCAATATTATATTATAAACTCAGTTCTACTTTTAAAACTCTATTAAAAAAACATATAATCTTACACAATGAGTAAAAACAAACAAACGAACAAGAGAACACTCATCTTGATAATAGTGAATTGTCAACAATCTTCTAGGTAGTAAAATGTCTATTTGACTTAATAACATTTCCAAGCATTTGACATCAAGGAAATAGTGAGCATTACCTTTTCCAAAGATCTTAGATAATGTAGGATTTGGTTATTAAGAATCTGTGCCATTAACAAATTGCATTTCCACAAATTTATTTTATGAATAAAATCTCTGCAAAAGGTAAATGAATGCTTTAAAAAAAATGCTAAATGGATATGGCAGGACATATGATGTAATATTTAAGAATATTTATTTGGGCAAGTGGAGCACAAATTGAGGAACAATAATATGAAAGAAATAGTCTGAAGAATTGGATGGCATTACATACAGTTGGAGAAAGATCCTACCTAGGTTTATATATCTGCACAAAAATAGGAATGTTCACGCAGAAGAACTAAGTAAAGAACAGGCTTTCTTGTATGAAATACAATGCATTCCCAGTAAACCCATTTGGCTACTACACTCTCATAACTACTAAATTAGAGATTTCTAACTATTATGATACTGACTTAAGTAATTGGATTTTACATAATTATAGAGGGAATACAGAAAGAACCAGCAAGAGAATTAAAAATAGGAAACATTTTAATTTTGCTCTTTCACATGTCATCTTCAGAATATTTTTGCTGCATATTGAAACAAAGTAATGAAAGTCTATAATGATAAATCCTAAATTGCTCAAGCTCATAATACCAGACAGCTTTGATTCTTTTATGAGAAATTTTGTACAGATTCTTTATGAGAATTTTGTACAGATTCTTTTATGAGAAATTAAGATTTATTTGTGTGTCCATTGCTCCCCTTAACCCCCAAAGATACCCTGTATTTCAATGGGTACACTTAATTACTCAGTATTTATTTATATTTTATTATTCTGTTGCATACACAACAATATTTGATGTATAAAATGGACTTTATGAAGAATAAAACTTGACATGAGCTCTATTTTTTTTTAAAGATTTTATTTATTTATTTGAGGGAAAGAGAACACAAAGAGCACAAGGAGAGACAATGACAGGCAGAAGAGGGAGAAGCAAACTCCCCCCTGAGCAGAGAGCCTGATGTGAGGCTTCATCCCAGAACCCTGGGATCATGACCTGAGGAGAGGGCAGACACTTAACCCACTGAGCAACAGGCACCCGGACATGAGCTCTATTAAGAATAAAAACGTTTCCCTTTTTTAAAAGTGTTTCTTTCTTTCTTTTTTTTTTTTTTTTAAGATTTTATTTATTTATTTGACAGAGAGAGATCACAAGCAGACAGAGGCAGGGAGAGAGGGGGGGGGAAAGCAGGCTCCTGCTGAGCAGAGAGCCCGATGCGGGCCTCGATCTCAGGACCCTGAGATCATGACCTGAGCCGAAGGCAGCGGCTTAACCCACTGAGCCACCCAGGCGCCCTAAAAGTGTTTCTTAAAACCAGCAGACTGTGCTGCCTGGGTGGCTCAGCTGGCCCAGAGTCTAACTCTTGACTTCATCTCAGGTCATGATCTCCAGGTCGTAAGATCCAGGCCCATGAGTGGGGTTCCATGCTCAGTGTGGAGTCTGCTTGAGATTCTCTCTCTCCCTCTGTCCTTTTTCTTCTTCCTTACCCCCCGACCTCCCACTCACACCCTCCCTCTCTAATATAAATAAATAAATCTTTAAAAAAAAAAATTCAATAAGACTAAGTAACCAAAGAGAGAAAGATAAACAGAGACAGACAGAGACAGAGAGAGTGAAAGAGAGGTATTTATTGATAGGCTAAGAGCCTGAGTGTCCTCTGAGTTGGAATGTAATAGAAAGATGACTTAGGATCCCATCATTTAGTTTACACACATTCTTGAGAAATCTACGTAAATTCTTTTTTCCTGTTAAATTTAGTTGTCAAGTGTGATTTTTTTTTTTTTTTTCTGGCTCATGAGCTGGTGACCTTGGGTGACTTACATCCTACCCTCAATTTCTTCATTTTTACAATTGGTTAAAATCATCTATGTGATAGGATTAGTCTAAGCATTTAAAGGATACAACACGTGTTATCTAGTGTAAGACAGCTGATAAATGCTAGATTCTATCCGCTATTATTTTACTAGTTTTAATTTACATGTCCTCAACCATGGAGATTTCTTCAGTGGATAGTTAAGAAATATTTACTGATTGTCAACTGTGTGGCAGTCACTGCACTGTCCTTGGGTTTGCAAGATGAGAAGATAGTTCTTACCCTCAAACAACTTACAGGGCAGTTAAAAAAGAAAAAAAAAAAAAAAGCAGTAGAAAGAAAATCTCCATGTGTGTCTAAGTGCATTAGAAACAATTTTACCTGGCTAAAGAAGAAAATTGTTTTCAAATGCTGTATAATTTAAATGGACACTTGCCATGGGGATTTTATTACTTCTTCCTCTAAGTAGGTGTGTCTTTAAAACTGTATCCAGAACAGCTCTACTGCAGAGTGTCCACACCATAGGGATAGGTGCCAAGAAAGGTTCTTGCAGAGCAGAGGCTTTCAAACTTGTGTGACCTGAACCCATACTGAGAAACACATTTTACTTCAGAAACTATTTGCCTCTCTCTTTTTCTCTCTGTGTATATCTCTCTCTCTCTTACTGTTTCCTAAGAACCTAATAGGCAGGAAAAAAAAAATGTGTAAGATGACTCTACCATCTTCTATCCTCTCTCATTCCATCTCATGTCATCCCATTCTATTAGTTCTTATTAAAATAATACTTTTCACCATCAAAAAATAGATTTTTGTGGCCCACTAATGATATAAGGCTCAGTATTGGAAATTTTTGTTATTGAGATTGCCCACATGGGAGTTATTAAAGCAGCTAATTCTGTGTCTTCCTGCTTGAAATCATCTCAAAAAATTTCCATTCCTTTATATGACTGTCTCTCCCCCAGTAAGTGGAAAAAAATTCTAGCAAACCAAGGTTCAACCACAGGTCACTAAATGTCCACTGAAGAAATTTTAGATTTCTTGACACTCTTTATTCAATGAAATTGCAAGCCTTAGGTTGAAAGATAGTTAAGACAAAATCAGAGCCTTTATCTCTTTTAGGATAAGTAAAAATTAGAAAATACATTGATGCAAGTTTAAATCATTGTTTTTAAAAATAATCCATATATATCTCTGCTTATATTACTTATATTAGTGATCCAAGAAAGAGATTAATCAGGTAGATATTCGAGCTTGAATTCTTTCAAGTAATACTCAACAAAGTTTAATGTTGTGTAGTGTTTTACAATTTATATGGACTTTAATACACATGCATTATCTCATGAACACCACTTATTGTATTATAGAAGATATTTGTTACTTTCATAAAGGCATTGCTTTGCAATTTCCTCAGAATGGAGACTTTGCAAGTTACTAATATTCATGACTAGAAGACTTCTAGAAAGAGGGCCGGGGCATTGATTGAGAATTCCTGCAAACTTAGTGGTAGTTCCTAGATGCTTCTGAATCAGTCACAGGTGACCAGTTTCTCCCATGGTACAATATCACAGATGTTCATAACTCAATGGTAGAAACCCCAGCGATATTCTGCTCAGATGGTAGAACTCACTCCCAGAATCCCAAGATCTGTTATACATTCTTTGCCAAGGATGGGAGAGGGAGGAAGTCTTAGCTGGAAATACAGGGACTGGCCACAACACTGGTAGCCACTGGTATTGTGGAAAGAATCGTGGCAGTCACTGTGGAATTGGTAATTATCTTGAAAAGTACTAAAAAGACAAGAAAGTGGCTTGGATAGGAAAACTGCAGGACAGAAGCCAAAGGGATTCCCCCAGCGACCTGACTGAAGTTTCCAGAATAAAAGATGATAGTCATTCTGCTGAATTCATTTTTAGAAAGTGGTCTAAGATAGAGTATCACCTGGTGTTCTAACCCATAAAGGGTTATTAGTGGGTGTGACATCTAAATATGATGATTCAGAGAAATCTATTACATTAATGAAATTGCTGGCAGGAATTTGTCATATACATTAAGATGTAGTTGAATTTCCTGCAAGTTGGTGGTGAGGGAAAATTATTTATATGTTACAAATCTTATAAAATACTTTATTTTTGGAAATCTTTTATCTTTTTAAAGAAATTGTTCAACATAATTTTAGCCATTAGTTCTCAAACATTGATTTGGAGTCTTCCATGGCTAAGCATCTAGTATGACCAGAGGTAACTGGATCCCTGAAAATATTCTGATCATACAACTTTATCACATGAAAAGCTGTAATTTAAACTAATTGCCACCCACCTTTTTTGAGAACCTTTAAAAAATATCACAGGCATTCAAAGGAACTGTGGGAAACCAAAAAAATTAAAAGTCAACACCTCCCACCATTAAAATACTTAGAATACAATTAAGGAAATAAGTTGTGAGTAGAACCGTAGAGTGGGTGAGTCAGAAAGGACTTCTGCATCAATGAGGAGCCAATCAGTCAACACCCTTTAACCCATTATGTCAGGCAAGTGCTGGGTAGAGTGGTGAATGAGGTCAAGAAGGTTCCTGACCCCAGAGAGCTTACATTCCAGTACCATTACCAGGCTGAGTCATTAAACCAACAACAATTCATGGCATTCATGCCAGTGCTGATTTCAGCATGGAGGCTAACCCATTACTGGTTTGCTCTTAGCAACATGATACCAGGTCTCTGACCCCTTCTTACCTCTGGCTTTAGTCTGACCCCTCCCATCGCTCAGTTAAATGTTAACTAAAAGGAGTGTGTGGGGGTGGGCAGAAGGAGAGGGAGAGAATCCTTAAGCAAACTTCCCTCTGAACATGAAGCCCCACAAGGGGCTCCATCCTAGGACCCTGAGATTATGACCTGAGCCAAAATCAAGAGTCAGGTGCTTAACCAACTGAGCCACCAACATGTCCCAAGTGAGGGCTCTATGTTTTTAAAACAAAACAACAACAACAACAAAAAAAGAGCATATTTCCTTGTGAAAGAAGACTATGTATATATTATTTATACACTAAGTGTGTCTGTGTGTAAACAAAACAAAACAAATATAACCTAAGATAGTATTTGAAATAAGATGTCCTGAATCCTTTCTTG
Source organism: Mustela putorius furo (assembly GCF_011764305.1). NCBI lineage: Eukaryota > Metazoa > Chordata > Mammalia > Carnivora > Mustelidae > Mustela > Mustela putorius. The sequence continues at coordinate 2,901,446 of NW_025421491.1, read as the reverse complement.
TGGCTCTCTCATACTCATTTACATAAACTACGGAGCTCTCATTACTGGGTGCCTATGGAGTCTGGTCTTTGCATGAAGTATTTTACTTAATTCTCACAACTCTTTGTGGTAGGTACCCAAGATAGGAGAAAACAAATAACATGCCCAGGGATACTTGCCTAATGGTTTTTGAAGCCAGGGCTTAGCTCTGTCTGCTTTTTATTTGGTACAATTCTTTCACAGAAGAGTCTTTGATTTGGTCCCAAGCTGCTTTTGCAGATTCATTTCTTACCACACTCCAAGTTGTTCATTAGTTTCCTCTTCACACCAGGCTTTGATATACCTTTGTTTTTGTTTGGGACATTGCTCTGTTTGTTTTGTTTTGTTTTGTTTTGTTTACTTTTTATTTATTTTCAGCATAACAGTATTCATTATTTTTTCACCACACCCAGTGCTCCATGCAATCTGTGCCCTCTATAATATCACCTGGTACCCAGACCTCCCACCCCCCGTCCCTTCAAAACCCTCAAGATTGTTTTTCAGAGTCCATAGTCTCTCATGGTTCATCTCCCCTTCCAATTTTCCCAACTCCTTTCTCCTCTCTAACTCCCCATGTCCTCCATGCTATTTGTTATGCTCCACAAATAAGTGAAACCATATGATAATTGACTCTCTCTGCTTAACTTATTTAACTCGGCATAATCTCTTCCAGTCCCATCCATGTTGCTACCAAAGTTGGGTATTCGTCCTTTCTGATGGAGGCATAATACTGTTTTTATACTTTGAAATGCTAGACTCTTAGCCTTTCATACTTTCATCCCCTCAGAAGAGTCCCTCTGCTTAAGGAGATGGTACTTACCAGTGTTCTCCTGGTATTATGGCCACTCCTGCATGTTTATTTCCTACCATTTGAGTATTACCTTCATTAAAAATCTAATACAACATCCAGCCCAGTTTTTTTTTAATCACATAGTAGATATTCCATTGATATTTATCCCATTTGTAATTAGAAAAGTTTCCCCAGTGTTTTAAATAATGATCCTTGCAATATTATGCCAATTTTAAGCCATTAAGTAATATGGCAATACTCTGATGTAATGATCATTTTCCTTGTCATTTTCTACTTCTTCAAGAGATAGTGGAGATGATCTGGTGGGATGAGGGGTTGACATCACACTGAAGTACATGCTTAGTTTGTCAGCAATGTCCCATAAAATGTGAATCATTGCATAAGGAAATAAATATTGGACCTTCATATGTAATACGCATCACTAGTTCAGTATTGATAGTGGAGTCAAAAAGGACTTAGTCCTCTAGCCTCTATCCAATTCTCTCCCCCTTTCATTAAAGGAGTAGGAATATGGTATCCTCAGTGATGACTTTCTGAAAGGTTCAACAATTGGCTTTTCCTTATGAAAACCATGCTGCTAGGCAACACTTGTGCATTGGTATATTTCTTTCCAAAACCTTCTATCATGAGAACAGTCCAGGATTTTTTCACTTGTAATTATCAGAGTCTCTTGAGAAATAAACCACAATTCAGTCACTAAGCTTTGCTTTGTAGTTTGCATTGCATTTAAGAGGAGAAGAGTATTCCACTTGACCTCTGAAAACAGAGGTGACTACCAGCGGAGACATTTCCAGAGTGTAAATGGAGTATGATTGATGACATGCCTCAGAAGCTACGTTAGTTGCTGCTCTCTGATATGTTTCCTAATTCTGATCTGTAGGAGGTACTTGCCTTACAAAGGCTGTGCTCTGCAAGGAACATAGGAAATCATGTTTTCTGTTATTGACACACAGCTCCTGTTTCCTTTGGGTTCAAGTGTTAAAAATCAACTGGCTGACAAAGCTCTTTCTCTAGAATACTGGTGTCCAACACACTAAAACTGTGAACTGTTTCTTCAAGAAAGTATAAGAATAACTTTTTGTATTCAATTTTACATTTTCCATGTGTCCTGAAATTATAATAAGCTATATATTATAGTATATATGCAATATATAGTAATAAACTATATATAACATATATAAATTTATATATAAAAGTTTATATACATAAACTGTATGTATTGCAATGAAATATACAGATATGCATATATCCTTTTATTTTTGTTGACTAAATAGTACTTACTGTATACCATAGATTAAAATAGTTTCAAAAATCTATACTCTTTAGTAGGCAAAAAGAAAGGAGTTTCCTTAATGAATAATTTTTCTTTAGGAGCCATTAAACAACATTTTAGGACATTTGTGTCCCAATCTGACATTGATTTTTAATGAGAATAGTTCTAAATAAAGTTCAAAATACCCTCAGCAAGCTAACATTGGAGGACAACCACCCAAAGCATAAGTTATGAAAAACTAGGTCGTGCTCATCCTAATTTGCACCAGTTTCTACCTCAACAGAAATGTCAGGCTTCATAGAACAAAGTATTTAGGCTTGGAAATAAAGAATGGGAAGTTTGAAAAGTTTTATTCCAATCTTAAAATGGCTCTCAGTTGGCCTATAAATGATACTTAAAGTAGAAACTTCCAGTTTACATCAGGTCTTTGGGTTCCAGAATAACATTAGAAGAGACAAGGGGCAGTCTTGAAAGATATTCATATGATAAATGAGATGACAGAACGAGTGAATGAAAGAGTTCTGAGAATTATTTAGATAGAAATCCCAAAAGGTGGTGGACAAAGAGTGAACAATTATAATACGCCCCCTGGTGTACAAAAGCACCACTGCAACCATTTTGCTTGATTCAAGTTACAGATATCTGTATCAGAGATTTCTATAGAATCTCTAATTGTGAGAAAATCGTACAGATTCTCTTCCCTATTATGATTTTCTTTTTTACTTTAAAATGTCATTTTCCTTACAACCATATCTAATGAGCACCTTATTTACATTACCTCTGCTGTTCAAATCATCTGCCCTTTAGTAAAGTCCAATCACCTTTAGCATAGAGAAGCTAGACTTCATGTGCTAAGCAATATCGTAAATTAGGAAAATGTTCTATCAAAGAGAGACTCCTTCCTTTTTTCAGATCTTTCCATCTTTCTGGGTTATCCTTCTAAATGTCCTCCTTCCAAACACCTAGCCAATCTCCAATAAAATGCTTTGCTTTCCCTGGAGCAGTTTTGCAAAATGCTTATCGTCCTTAAAAGGTATCAAATAGGGTTTGAGGCACCATATTTTCCATGGTGAAAAGGAGACGGACAAGAGGAGAATGAGGAAAGATTAATATCATCTGCTTTTCCTTCATCATATCCCACTAGACAGTCCCATCGTTGCGGTCCTGAGCCTAGAGAATCTTCCTCTAATAAGGTGACCTTTCTGTCCATTCTCTATTTAGAATTGTGGTTCTTGTTCAAAGCCTACACAAAGTATTATTGATAATCTATTCCAATTTATCTAAAATCAGGTTTGCTAAAACAGAATGCTCTAGAGAACTATTGATAGCTGACACGTGTCTCCTGGATTTTACCCAGCTGTGCTCCAGTCAAAAATTGTAATCTTAAACAAGACTCACTTTTCTCTCTTTATTTTATTCTTGTTTCTAAAATTTGATTGAGTTTTACCAATTTATGTTCAATCTGAACTGACCAATGGGGGCGCCTGGGTAGCTCAGTGGGTTAAAACCTCTGCCTTTGGCTCAGGTCATGATCCCGACGTCCTGGGATCGAGCCTGGCATCAGGATCCCTGCTCGGTGGGGATCCTGCTTCCCCCTCTCTCTCTCTGCCTGCCTCTCTGCCTACTTGTGATCTCTGTCTGTCAAATAAATAAATTAAATCTTAAAAAAAAAAAAACTGACCAATGATGAATGATGAGTACATAGTCAATCCACCATCTCTAATAGTCCACGATGAGAGTTTATTTTATTATTTATTTTATTTTATTATTTTATTTTATTTCACTAATATAACTAGTGATGTGTGCTCTCTGACAAGAGCAGGTGTAGTAAACAGAATAAGCACTGGTTTTGGATCCCAATTTAATTCCTAACTTTATCATCTACTAGCTGTGTGGTCTTGAGTAACTCATTTAAACGTTCTGATTCCATTTCTTTATTCTTGCTATTGGAAATTATAATGTTTTCAGAGATTATGTAAGTTATTAAGTTTTTGACTTAAATTAGGTAATGAATAAGTGAGGACTATACTATTTTGGTATGTTATATTTCTATTATTATGTCTACCAATTCTAAGATTCTTGGTATCTTTAATGCTGGCTAATCTCATTTCTCTTCTCTGCAACCACACTTTTTTCCTTATTAGTTTTCTTGTATAAGGTCAATGTTTGTAAAGCAACCCATAGAAACTTCAATACATTTCACCTGAAATAGAAACAAAAATATCTGCACTTCCATATTCACTGAGCATTATTCACAATAGCCAAGACATAAAGGTAAGCTAAGTGTTTGTTGACAGGAAAATCGAGTAAAATATATGGTATACACAAACAATAGAATATTTTTCGGCCTTAGAAAGGTAGAAAATACTGTCATTTGTGACAACATGTATAAACCTGAAGACATTATTGCGAAGGTTAATAAAACAGATACAAGGGACATCTGGGTGGCTCAGTCATTAAGCATCTGCCTTCAGCTCAGATCATGAGCTCAGGGTCCTGGGATTGAGTCCCACATCTGGTTCCTGCTGAGTGGGGAGCCTGCCTCTCCCTCTGCCCTCCCCCTACCCCGCTTGTGTACATTTTCTCTCTCTCTCTCAAATCAATGAAAAAAATCTAAAATAAAAAAATAAAACAGATACAAAAGGACAGATATGACTTGATACACTTACATGCAGACTCTAGCACAGTCGAAATCTTAGAAGCAAAGAGTAGAATGGTCATTGTCAGGGATTGGGGCAAGGCAGAAATGAAGAGGTATTAGTCAAAGGGTACGAAGTTTTAGCTATGGAAGATAATACCAGAGATCTTCTGTACAGTGTGGTGTCTATAGATAATAATGCTGTATTGCTCATCTAAAAACTTATTATATGAAGTGTTTTCATTACCATCATCATCATCATCCAGAGGATGGGAGGAAACTTTTGGAAGTTACTGATACACTTTATGGCATAGATGGTGGTGATGGTTTCATCTTTTTATTTCCAAACTCATCAAGTTGTATGCATTAAATATACACAGCTTTTTGAATGTCAGTCATACCTCAATAAAATAGGTTTTGGAAAAAAAAGGAAAGAAAGAAAAAGGCAGGGAAGTATTGCACAAATAAGGACTGACAGAGATGTATAGAATTTCTTTCTAGGTCTAGAAATGTATATACGTTTTCAAGTGCTAGTCATAGTAGCTTGCAGTTTCAGAAGAACATTGCTTGTATAAACAGGAGTTTTTTAAAGTTACCAGAAGCTGGTTTTTAATCAATAGATGAAATATAAACGTTGTGATTAATTCCAGTGAGCAATCAAGATACATATAAGAAACTAGCACACTCCTTCCAACTTTGATACCATTTCCCAACCTTTGTGTAACAAGAGTAAAAGCAATTTAGGAAAACATTTCTATTTTCTCTGCATTTCTCACTTTGATTTTTGAAGACTTAATTCTCTTCCTTCAGAGTCTTTTAAAAAAAGACATAGAAGGGGATCAACCTAAAATTATGTCTTCATAATTTCAGTGACCCTAGCTGATGAACACTCAAGCTGAAACAATCAACTTTAATATTTTATCAACTCATATAAAAAGTACTTTCTTTTTTAAATTTTCTCTTCCCTCTTCTAGGTTAGATTCTCAAAAAACTTTCAGCCATCTAAAATTAAATCTATTCCTGATATTGATTTAGATGAAGATTAATATAGATTTCACAGTTAAGTAGTCTACAAGGGGTGGCCCTCACATATGGTAAGTTAAAATCAAAAATATACATACATATCTATTTATTCAAATGCAAACACATTCTTGATATTTACAAAAAATAGAGTTATCTTTGATACTTGTGGTGTCTAATGTGTCAAGAAGTGTATACATGGACGGGACTGGAAAAGATTATGCTGAGTGACATAAGTCAAGCGGAGACAGTTAATTATCATATGGTTTCACTTATTTGTGGAGCATAACAAATAACATGGAGGACATGGGGAGATGGAGAGGAGAAGGGAGTTGAGGGAAATTGGAAGGGGAGGTGAACCATGAGAGACTATGGACTCTGAAAAACAACCTGAGGGTTTTGAAGGGGTGGGGGGTTGGAGGTTGAGGAAACCAGGTGGTGGGTATTAGGGAGGGCACGTATTGCATGGAGCACTGGGAGTGGTGAATAAACAATGAATACCGTTACACTGAAAAGAAATAAAAAATTAAAATTAAAAAAAAAGTGTATTAGTTGATTCTGTGTATTTTGTATCACTTTAATTTAAATATAACATACTATAGGAAGAATTTAAGGAGGGAAATATGTTGGAAAGGAATTCTTTTCTGTCTGTTTCAGTAAAGAGAATGCTTAATGTAAATATTTAGAGGAAAAAAGAAATTCGGACAAAGGTGATAAGATAAAGTGATGTAAAGAAGGTATCATGAAGAAAGGAATCAAATAAAAGAAAGTTGCTGAACCCAAGAGCATTTTGGCAACTGTTGCCTTGTCATGAAGGGGATACAAACTCTTCATGAGTTTTATAAGTAGAGGGGCCTTCTGGTTTCTGCTTCCCTATCTTACATGTATGATTAGGATGAAATGTTTAGAGTAAAATCGTATATTTAGATGGTGGGTTTTTTTCCCCAGCTTTATTTAGGTATAATGAACAAATAAACATTGTACATGCTTAAGAAAGACAACATAATGCTTAAGCTATATCTACATTGCGAAATGATTACCCTATCAACCCAACCAACATATCCATTGCTTCCCATTGTTACCTTTTTTTTTTTTGGTAGGAGAACCCTTGCTATTTACTCTCTTAGCAAATTACAAGTATGCAATACATTATTGTTAACTATAATCACCATTCTGTGCATTAGGTCTCCATAACTTCCATCTTTTAACTGAAAGTTTATACCCTTTGACCAACGCCTCCCCATTTCCCCCTCTTCCAACCCCTGGGAAACACCGTTTTATTCTCTGTTACTATTATATTGATGTTCTTAAGTTCCACATGAAAGTGATACCATGCAGGATTTCTTTCTGCATCTGGTTTATTTCACATAACATGATGTCCTCAGGTTCATCCATATTGTTGCAAATTATTCAGCTGTAAATGGTGGATTTTTTGTTAAAATCCAAATGAATTGATCTCAGGTGATTAAAGTTGAAGCCAGCCCGACTAACTAAGTGCTGAGCACCGTAACTCAAACTCTTCTAAATGCATATATTCTCTTATTTTATTTTTAGCAGTAAATATCATTTTATGAAGTGAAAGAAACTGTCTTGAAAATAAAGATCAGTTAACCCAAGTTATTTCAAGGCATCAATTTAAATACTCACTAGATTCTTCAGTAAACACTAAGGGGTAGTTATTTTTTTTATAGCTTTGTACTTTAGGAGAAACTGGAAACATATATTTGGCTTGAAAAATGTAACACTTTCCTTAAGATACTACAGGCTATCTAACAGATAATCAGACAGCCAAACGAGGCAGGCAATCAACATTTCAGGAAATTCTGTTATGCTAAAATTAAAAAACACAAAAACATGTATTAGGTAATAATTTGTAGTAGTAGTCATAAAAATTCTTAACCAGATGTCTTAAACCCAAAAGACATATCTAATTTTAAAGGTTTTTGGTTTTATTTTCTAAATAAAATTTTAGTATTCAAAAAGAAACTCTGGTGGGTATTAAGGGCAAGTATTGCATGGAGCACTGAGTCAGGTGCATAAACAATGAATTTTGTAACACATACACCAAAAAATTTAATTTAATTTAATTTAAAAAATACATAAAAAAAAAAAAAGAAACTCCTCTCAGTAGCAACAGTAAAAAAAAGAATCACAGAATGTCAAAATACCTTGGTCATGAATCTGGTACAACACATGTATTTACAGAGGGTACCTGGGTGAACTATGGAAGCAGTATGCAAATGTGAGCATGGCACATAAATGGTGAACAATGTTTGTATTGTGCCACTCTTTGGGAAAGAAGTTGAAAAAAATTATCTCCTCAGATCAAGTCACACTTAAATTTACCATGGACTAGTTACTGTTGTTTCTAAAAGGAAAGAGATGTGTTTTTGTTGAGTTAAAAAATTATTATATCAGCTACATCCTTTAAATTGGCTTTGAAAAACACTTGTGTCTACCTAGTCATTTTAATCAGGTGCCTATGGGAACAACATATATTATCTCTAAAAATAAGAAATCATTGCTCATTTAGAAGACCTAATCAACACCAAAGAAGCATGATACTCAGAAATCAATGCTTTTTTTTATAACAATTACAAGTAGATTCCAACTGAAAATACAAGGAGAAAACTAATGGCTCACAGTTGTTGTGAAAGATATAAACGAATATTTGGGGCCAAGTCAGCAAATGTAACAAAGTGATTGTGCAAATACAACCACAAAGTCAAAAGCTGTAGGTAAAACTGACTTTCTAAATGGAAGAACTGATATAAAAATGGGCCAATTAAATTGTATGCAAAGTCATTATGTTCTTTCCTATTAAACCTTCATTGAGATTAGGATGCCATATCCTACAAGACTTTTGTCATATAGGTTTTTTTTCCCCGACACTAAATATTTAATGAATCAAAAATATTAAAGAAAAATTAATAATCGTATTGCTCAACATGTTGCAAAAATGGCTCGTTTGATTATTTTCTTGGACTGATTTGTTTTAATTGGTATAGACTTGGTTTTTCACTAGCATCCCCCCTGAGTACTAGTTAAATGTTTGATTTTTGGGGCTTAAAATATTATGGTGTTTCTATATTTTCCACCACTTAGAATAAAAAATAAAGACTGTCCATAGCAACCAAGTGTCCACATAGGAAATAACATAACTGATACAACACTCACATGAAAGGATCTACCAGAAAAATAACACCTTTGAAAATGCTATCACATCTCATCTCAGGCATGAACTGAGAGTTTATGAGTTTATTTCCTCCTTCCCATTAAAATTTCTTTCCACATGATATGTCTGAGGTAGAAATTAAGCAGCCTGGAATACTGCAATGTGATTTGTAAGATATCAAAGTTGAGGTAGAGTCTATGACAAATACTAAAAATTAAATACAATTAAATAGTCACTCAATGAAATTATTTGGTGGACAAAAGCCATGCTTGAAAGATCCCACTCTACTTGTGATCAAAATAGGTCCCTGTGATGGGGCAATGATGATATTAACTCAATGAAGACAGAATGTTAACATCTTGTTAATAAGTGTTGAACTGATTGCTGGGAACATATACCCTCCATGACCAGAGAGAGGCCAGAATATTATTTTCACCCTGTCCTCCAAAGTCCTCCTTTTCAAATCCAAATGAGAGTGGTGACTAAAATCCTAAGGTCACAATACCCATTGCAAAATTTGTGTGGAAGCCCAGATTGTCAATGACCTCAGCTTACTCTTTATTACAGGAATGAATTCAGTTGGGTAGTAAAAGCTGAGTTACTTGAGCTTAAATGTCACTCTCTGCACAGGGACTTGACAAATCCTCAGAAGTGAAGCTGGGAAAGCCTGCAGCCTCTACAGTTCAAATGACATCTGAACCCCCCAAACTCTTTAATATCCCCTTGATTCTAGCATGTGAACATGTTTTAATTTAGTATTCCTTTAATCAGCTTTGTGCCTATTAGAGGTAATTTTTCCATCCTCAAAGCCTTAGCTTTTATCCTACCTTGGTTTAGATTCCCATAAACTCACTCCTTGACATGAGGTAATACGCCAACTGTGTTTCAAAACATTATTTGGGTTCTCTAATTATATATTCCTGCTTATGACACTCTCTGTAAGAACATATCTTATGTAAACGCCATGATCTGTTTAACCATTTTTCAAAACAAACTTCTGTTGAAGGGTTAATGACTTCAGCTGAGTCCCTGAGACAGACACATCTGTCAGCTTGGTAGTGATATTAGTGAGAATATGAACATTAAGTGTTTTTTGTACCAGGAACTTAAGATGTATTAATTCATTTAATTAATTCATTTAATAGGATCCTCCTGTGAGGTAGAAACTATTATTGCTCTCAATTCAGAGAATTTCAGTAATAATATATGCAAAGGCATCACAGCTATTCAGCACACAAGTTGGATATAAACTTAGGTGAGCCTTAGAGTCAAGAGTCTATCTGTTTTCCACTTGCCTGCCCTGCTGATTGAGAAAGCCCTCCAGAAGGAGAGTAAGATAGACAATTGATGGTATTATCTACAACACATTTTTATCAATAAAAGCTTGGGGCATAATTTTTGTAGAGATAGTTGATCTCTGACTCCTTCTCCATTTCCTTTTGGTGTCTGTCCCTCCCCCTTGTCATATCTCTTCTTCACACTCACTCCCTACAGGTTCTGTCTTGGGTTCCAGGTCTCTCACTGTAGCTTTCCCAGTGAGCCTGTTCTTTTGACACCACATCTCTCACTGAAGTTTGTCTCTTTATTTTCTCCTACTGCTCTTTACTTTTCCTCCCCCAGTTTTGTCTAGTGTGTACGGACAGTCAGTCTTCGTCTCAACTCCAGGAAATGAATTTCCAGTTCCAACCATGATCCCGTGTCGTAACCTTAAGCGCTAATTTTTATTTAGGGGCGTTTTCATGAACTATAGAAAACTGGAGGAGTGGTTTGGAAGGTTTATCAGAGTCTCCAGATAAATTGAATCAATATTGGGCATGTATGTGTGTGTATGTGCTATTTTAATATATACATTTATTTTTGTATATAGTACACACTACTCTATATTGTACATAGTACAGTATATAGTGTGTGTGTGTATGTGTGTATATATATATATATATACACACATATATATATATATACACACATATATATATGTGGTGGGTGATCTCATATAATTAGATGGAGAGATCTGTTTTAAGGAACCAGTTTACATGATTGTGGTGGCTGGCAAATCAGAAACAAGAAGGAAAGGCTGGCCCATTGGAAATTCAGGCAGGAGTGGACACTGCTATCTTGAGGTAAAATGCCCTCTTTAGGAAACTTCAATTTACTTTTAAGGCCTCTAATTGATTGGATTAGATCTACCTGCATTACACAGTAATCTCCTTTACTTAAAGTCAACTGATTATAGATGTTAAATACATCTTCAAAATATCATCACAGTGTAGTGTAAACCCTGACAGTTGTTAGTTGTTGTTTTTCTCTTTTAATTCAAGTACCTGAGTTAAGCTTTGCTTGCCCCCACTTCAGAGAGGCATCCACTTCAAAGATAGTGATCCTGAATAAACACATTTCCAGCCACATACTGAATAAAAGGCCAGGCCACCTTCCCACACTAAGGCTTCTTGGTTTTAGGGATATTACTTGATTGCAGTAACTGCACATTTGGCCATTTGTTTTTTCCTCTCATGTTTTAAGTTTACCAACAGCAAATAAAAGCAGAAGCCCAGGTCCATTCTGTGTGTGTGTGTGTGTGTGTGTGTGTGTGTGTGTGTCTGTCTCTCTCTCTTGTGCAGGCCTTCTCTCTTTCTCTCCCCTTCCAATGACCTCACTGTGTGGTCCCAGATGTGCTATGTAATTTTTAGATCTTATAAGTAATATCCCTTCTTTTTTTTTTTAAGTTTTACCATGGTTATCACTGAAGGGCATTTTTCAATCTTAATAAGAACTACAGAGGCTAGCCCAACCACAACATTGGTTATTGGTAGGCTAAGACCAGCCCCCCAAAACAGTAACACCTAGATTACTGTTTGATAAATCAACAGAGTACCATAGCCCAGTCAAACTGACACATAAAACAAACCATTACAGGAGGTATGATTGAGAGATCAAATCAACTAGCTTACCATATCACTTAGCTAAGAGGACCATGTACATATTTTCTGGGCTGAATCTGGTATGGAAGAAAACATCTAATGTAGATTAATTTCAGCTCTGTGTCACTGATGTTACTTTTTTGGGAGGGGGATGGGGCTCTTCAGTAGCTAAGCTTTGTTCCAGAATGAGGAAATGTTGTAATTCCCAATACAGACAGGGCCTGAGGAGGACTAAACAATTCCTTTTATTATTCCTAGTAGTGATATCATTGGATCCATGAATTAAGAATTAGGATGTCACTTGGTCTTGGATCTGAGACAAAGTGATGAAAAGACAAAGAATAATTCAAAATTCATTCATTCAGAGTGATGTCCAGTAGTGGCTAAAAGCAGCTGTGACAGTAAAGGAAAAAGTGGTATCATAACAAAACTGTTACTGTAGTGTTAGCTTGGTCCAGCAGTCTTCACATCCCTGGGTCCTGGATCCCCTGTCAACTTCATCCCCCCACTTACCAATAGGTTCTTTGAGTGACCCACATTCTCAAAGTTTCTCTTTTTAAAAATGATTTCCATCTCTTTCAATGAAGAACCATGTCCGGTAAATTGTCTTTTTCTTCACAGTCTTACCTCTGGATGAAAAGTACACAGTGAAGACAATGATACTGGCCTGGTATCTTTCCTTTAATTACTTCCTTGCAATTACTGCCCTGGGACCCCTGAACAGAGCCTTGGAGTAGTCTGGTGGGGAGAATTTGGGTTTGGGTCTCTTCATATGGTACAAATGGAGGTTGAAATTAAGTTTCTAATAATTTATTGCACTTGCTTTGTACATTTACTGTCAGCCCAGAAGCAATCCAGTGTTCTATATGGGCTATTTAAAATTTTTTAGCAAATTATTTCAGTTATCATTTCAACATAAAAATATAGCATGAAAGAAACTCAACTTACAACAGGATCATATCAAGTTTAATAACCATCTAGTATTATAGCCAGAAGTGAAATAAGAAAGTAAGACATTTCACCACATGAGTCCATAATGAATTTCAGTACAGATGCATTAAAGCTGAGTGAATTCAAATTTCAATAGAAAAGCTTGCTGTTGTGAAGGAGAGAAAGATAAGCAAACATCACTTGGTATAATAAAGTTTGTTGTAGAAAAAGGAAGTAGGTGAAAAGAATAACATTGAGAATAGGCTTTTTCCCCCCTCTGTACCATGACAGAAGGGTAGTTTTTTTGTTGCTGTTTTGTTTTTGTTTTTGTTTTTTTAAGATTTTATTTCTTTAACTGACAGAGAGAGAGATCACAAGTAGGCAGAGAGAGAGAGAGGAGGATAAACAGGCTCCCACTGAGCAGAGCGCCCTACCCCATGCAGGGCTTGATCCCAGGATGCTGGTATCATGACCTGAGCAGAAGGCAGAGGCTTAACCCACTGAGACATAAGGGTAGTTTTTAAGGAAGTATTTTATGGAGTGAAATAGGGGGGGGGGAGATATTTTAAGGAGATAAAATCATTAAGGTAATAATAATGGCTAATATTTAGTCTGTGTCTGGCCATTCTTTTGTGCTTTATGAACCTTAGCTCACTAATCCTCTTCACATTATAAGGAAAACAATGAAATCATCTTTAATATGAAAATAACAAAAGTGAGACTTAATGAAGTAAAATAAATTGCCCAAGGTCTTGGAGTTAGTCAACACTGATATTGGTACTCAAGCAGTCTGACTTCAAAATTTGCTTTTCCAACCAATAAGATGGCCATAAAGAAGAACCTTAAGATGTGAACAGGATAAAAGAGGATTTAGGATGACCCTTAAGAGAGACAACGGGGTTGAAGATATGGAAAGACTTGAAAGAGGGAAGGAGAACTGGTGATAAAAGATAGGATCTCTTCAAGTGAGATCTATTTTATTTTATTTTTTAAATTAATTTATTTATTTGAGAAAGAAATAGAGAGAGAGCAAGCATGCATACACAGCAGGAAGGGGGCACAAGGCCAGGGAATGGAGAATTATAAGCAGACTCCAAGTGAGCCCCCACGTGGGGCTTGATCCCACCAGCTGAGATCACCACCTGAGTCAAAACCAAGAGTTGACACTTAACCGACTGTGCCACTCAGGCACCCCCTCTTTCTGTAAGATTTCAATGGCAGAATTAATAATTAATGATCAATGAATGAAGAGAGGAGAGATATTGAGAATTACTTTCATTACTGATTTTTCAGTCTTGGAGTACCAGGTCATAGAAATGCTGAAATGGAAGGTCTGGGGGCAGAAATGGAAACATGTGAGAGAATAATCTATTGTCAGAACATGTTGAGTTTCAGTTGCCTATTTTGACACACATTCAGAAACATTCTTCAAGCAGGAAAACACCAGGAGAGAGACAAGATTGAAAGGGATACCATATTGTTCAAATGAAAATACAGAGTGCCAGTTACATTTCAATTTCAGACAAATAACTTCTTTTTACTATCAATATGCTCCAAGTGTTATATTGTATTCTTATTTTTAAAACCCATTTTTTTGTTTATCTCAAATGCAAGTTTCACGGGTTGTCCTACTATTTTATCTGGCATCTCCACAGCCTGGAGTTATAGATTTGAGAGTTATCAGCTTACAGAGAGGAGACCATGGTTTGCTCTGAGTAGATGACATTAACTTAACAAAAAGAATTTCTCAAAAGAGAGGGTAGAGTGTGGGGTCTGTGATAGAAGGCAAAGCATTGTCCCTGTCTCATTTACTCTGCCTTGTGGCTTTGTGGTGTTCTCCCAGTCTGCCTCCTGGCTCAGCCATATAATGTGCTTTGACCAATAATACAAGACAGAATTAATGGTGTCTATTCTAGGTATAGTTGTCCAATATCCTTGTAGGTGTCTACTTTGCTGTCATACTCATGCTGCCTTCATGAGAACACATCTGGTCATCTACTGCAGAATAAGAGATTTGTGGGGCAGAGTCAAGTAACACATGTAGCCACACCAACTGTCAGCCAACCCCCAGTCCTATTAGTGAACCCAGCTCTCGGATGAGTATCAAACTTATGGTTATATAACATTGAGGTGGGTGTGGTTGTCATAGTAACAGGCAAGAAGCCTTCTTATAACCATGCGTAGTATGTGTACTGAGGTACACAAACTTGTGCTGAGGTTGAAAACCCTCTATTAAAAAAAAAAAAAAAAAGAAAACCCTCTATTTTTTTTAAATTTGTCGTTGGTTATTCTTAACTCATAGCTCACTATTGTATGATTTAGAAAAAGTAATTTCAACTCTCCAAATTACAATTTTCTCACCTATTCCAATGGAATAACAATAACTATCTCTTAAATTTTAAAGTTTAGGGGTAATAATGTCAGATTAAGTAAGTACACAATGAATATAAGTTATCATTATTAGCTGTATTGACACTGGCTTGTGGCTATGACTTTTTACACCAAGCAGAGTGCCTAGTGTATTGTAAATGGTTTATCTGTATCTATGGAAATGATGAATGAAGTATAAAGTTTAAAATAAAAATAAAAGCTTTTTTTATCAATAGGCTCATATAGTAATAAGAGGACTCCTAATATAATGGGTAATTTGGTATATATAGATAAGTAATTAATAGGCTGGTACTATCACAGATTTATTAAGTACATATTTTATGAAATACTGTCAATGGATCAGGCATTGCTCTAGGCACTTAGGATTCAGTGATGAATAAGACAGAATAAGTCCTTGTCCATAAAGATTTTGCATTCCCTGAGAAAGACACAAAATATATGAGCGAACAAGCAAATATATAATACTTATTGGTGATAAGTGTTATGATAAAAGAGCTATATAAGGGACTAGAGGCCAGTGGCGTGGTCAGGAAGTCACATGATACTGTCATAAATGATGCTACCAGGTATCTTGGGTTGATTTTTGAAGTTGAGTAGGAACTCATGATGTAAAGAGAGAGCATACCACCTGAGGTGATGCAGGAGCTAGGATAAAGGCAAATAGTTGAGAAGAATTCTGGATTATTTAGGGAATGACACACACTAATACAGCCGATGTCTACTGAACTCCACATCTCATGGACCAGTTCTGATCCAAGCTCTTTTGCAAGTTGACTTTTAACTTAATTGTCTTAGATTTCCTTCCATTCTAGCACATTGAGAGCTGCATTGTTTTCTTCATAATAAAATTATGTGCCATCCCAAGACACATAAGGAGCCATATCAAACAAAGAGCTTTTAACAAAGAGACTAAAGGGTGAAGGGAAGCTTGGCATCCTGAGTATAGCCAGGGTCCAAGAGACACATGGTTACCACAGACTTAAGAAAAATGGATAAATAAGTCAAGCAGAGAGAGTCAATTATCATTTGGTCTCACTTATTTGTGGAGCATAACAAATAGCATGGAGGACAAGGGGTGTTAGAGAGGAGAATGGAGTTGGGAGAAATTGGAAGGGGAGATGAACCATGAGAGACTATGGACTCTGAAAAACAATCGGAGGGGTGTGAATTGGCGGGGGTGGGGGTGGGAGGTCGGGGTACAAGGTGGTGGGTGTTATAGAGGGCACGGATTGCATGGAGCACTGGGTGTGGTGCAAAAATAATGAATACTGCTTTCCTGAAAATAAATTCATTAATTTATTTAAAAAAAAAAGAAAATGGGTAAAATGCTGTAAGTATATTAAGGACGTCACACAAAAGTTACCAGTTGCTTGCAGAGATGAGAGAAGAGATACAGGAAGCCTCTACAAGTTCTGACCTAAGTGGCTGTATGGGTCACAATAACACTGTCAACCAATTGGACTATAAAACCTATAGATGTTTCCTATAGCCCATAGCAAGGTGCTTGGTGGATACATAACCAAATGTATAACAATATTAAGCCTCAAAGTCTTCAAGTTCATAGTTAGAGCCATAGAGAGATCCATAGCTTCACCCTTGTCCTCCACATTCTGGAGACCAGCAATTATATTTCTTGAATTATAAATATTAATAAAAAAAAACCACTTTTATTCAGACTTAGAAAATTGACCAGTTATACTGTTTTTATTCTATTCAGATATATGATCAAGTATTTACTAAACTGTCCTTTAATATTAATAGAGCAGCTTTTATTGGTTAAAGAGTTTTTATATTGATTTTTTCTAAGATTTTATTTATTTATTTGACAGAGATCACAAGTAGGCTGAGAGGCAGGCAGAGAGTGAGGGGGATGCAGGTTCCCTGCTGAGCAGAGAGCCCGATGCAGGGCTTGATCCCAGGAACTGAGATCATGACCTGAGCCAAAGGCAGAGGCTTAACCCACTGAGCCACCCAGGCACCCCATTTATATTGATTTTTATCATTAGATTGCCTATAACCAATTTGAAGTCAGTAATGAGATGTGATTATGATTATTATGTCTAAAACTATTTTCAGTGGAGGTAATACATTTTACTTTTTGCATCTAAGTTTCAAGAAATTATTCTCTCTCTCATTCTATCCTTTAACATTAATCCTGGATCCTAAATTATGTGATTTCTATTCACTAGCACCCAAGGGGCACACCTAACACTGTCATGGTTTCTTTGAAATGAGGACATTTATCTTTAATCAGGATATTTTCCCCCTGCTCACACTCAGAAGAATGTAACATCTTACTGATGTAAGAGATGTAAACAAAATTTCTCCCAGTAGAACTATTTAGCGACTGCAATTTAGAAATGTGTTTCGTGTTCCCAGCTTCCAAGTGTCTAACAATGTAACCCAGAACATCAACATAGCTTTGCAATATGCTTCTAAAAGCCATGACATTCAGGAGAATCACTAATTATGTTTGGCCACAAATCAAATTTAATAGCATCTGGACAGTTCAGATCAAAAATCAAAAAGACCTTCAAATAAGGGCAGCATTTAAATCTAGTATGCATGATATATAAGGTCAAACTCAGTACAGTGTACTGTCCGTCTGGAGGTAATTATGTTGAGCAATCACATACTCTGTGTTCCAAGTAATGGTTCTTTAAAAGGCCTATAATTTCTTATGTATGTTTGCCAAGGCAAACTTTATATGTACCTACACCTCTTATAGAGCACACATAAGTGTGCAAACTAGTTCACATATTGTTACATTTTAGACAATGGAAAATAAACAACCAAATTTATAAATCATATAGAATAATAGCTATAGTTATCATTATTATTAATCTATAGGGATCATGCATTGTACTTTTTGGTTAGAGCATAAACTAATCACCTGAAAATTTTTTCTATTTTATCACATAGATTTAGAACACACTGTTTTATGTATGAACATACTAAGGTTTATGCATTAATAGTGAGATTAAATGAATGCAGAAGGGATCTTTTGGAGATCCTTTGAATTGACAACTTCTAGTTTCGCAGCTCTTGGGCAGGTAATCATCTGGTTCTCAGGTCATCCTCACATAAATATGGAAAGCATATTCTGTAAGTCACCAGGCCCTGATCTATGAATTCTTCTCTCTTTTTTTTTTTTTCTCTTACTTTCCTTGTTAGGTTTTTCTGATTTAAAATGTAAACTTTTCACCCAGGTAAAAAGGTATCAGTTCTTGCTGTGGCAAATTGTTCTTACAGTAATATTTTCCCTTTCAGTTTACAGAAGGATAAAAAGAATTTCTCAAGACATAAGTCATAGGGGTCCAAGTATGAATCTGAGTGGATTCAGACATGTCTGGTCATGTCAGACAAACTGGTGAAACAGGCTGTTCTGGGCACTTTAAAAGTTGGCTAAGAAACTTTCTAAAAGAGAATTCAATCTGTGCTCACTGTTGATGTACCAAGAGGCTTGTTCCAAAGGGTGAACTGATATAAAAAGCCAAAAAGAAAGTTCCTCATGAGAGATTGAGGAATGAAGAAAGAAAGAGCCAGGTTGTTTGGCCCTGATGGAGCAATGGGGCCAGAGTTTCCATCCATGGGAGACTCTTGTCAGTAAAGCATCTTGTATGTGCCTGAGGTTTGACTCTGTTCATTCATGAGAAGATCTACAAAATATTAAGAGCCTTCTGACAGAGTGTAAAGAGAAATCAGAAAAGAACCCTCCCATACACCTTTATTTCCATAGGACACGGTACCACTGAGTTCCAGTGCACCATGACAATGCTAGATAGAGCAGCCTTATAAGGGACAATAGCCCTCAGTAGATACCAACTACAGAAATATAGTTCCTACCCAGGAAATGAGTGATACTTTCTAATCTCCTCCCTTGCTCATATACAAAGTTTATAAAAAAGCAAAGAAATGTCTGGCCAGACTGGTGGGACTAAGAAGGTATTCAGCAAGGGAAGGCATGGATAGGAAGACCACAGGAGGTAGGTATTAAGGATTACACTTAATGTGATCAATCACTACTTTGTACATTTGAAACTAACAATACAATGTATGGTAACTTACTGAAATTTAAATAAAAACTTTAAAAAAGGAGATATCTAGGACAGTAAAAATATTCTGCATGGTATTATAATGATAGATTCATGTCATTGTGTATTTGCCCAAACCATAGAATGTATTACACCAAGAATCAACCCTCATGTATGGGCTGGGTGATGGTAATGTGTCAATGCAGGTTTATAAGTTATAACCAATGTACCACTCTAGTAAGAAATATTGATACTGGGGGAAGTTTTGCAGGTGTGGAAGCAGAGGGTATGTAGGAAATCTCAGTACCTTCCTCATGGTTACATTGTGAAACTAACACAATGCCTTAAAAAGAAAGAAAATATTTAGCTAGTAGCAATGTCACACAGAAACATGTACTTGAGAGGAAATATGAGAATGACACAATCCTTAGTAGTTCCAGGAATACTTTTTCTCTTTTTTGAAGATTTTATCTATTTATTTGACAGAGAGAGAACAAGCTCAAGCAGGGGGAGAAAGAAAGGGAGAGCTCCATGTGGAACTCCAGCCCAGGACCTCAAGACCATGACATGAACTGAAGGCAGATGCTTAACTGACTGAGCCCCCCAGGTGCCCTGTTCCAGAAACACTTACAGGACATTTTAGAGGAGTGATACACACACACACACACACACACACACACACACACACACACATATGTTAAAGGAGAGATAGGGCAAGTCATTTTCATTAACTTACTATTATTCCCTATGTGTTCTCAAGCTTGTATAATGTGGTGGACTATAAACTGTTGCATCATTCTCTGTATACCAATAGCCACAGATCTTAATGCTTCATAAGCAATTTTTTATATTAGTTGCAAAAGAAGCTGATACATAATAAAAATTAAAACATCAAACAAAACCAATTTAGATTTTGAGAAACCATTTTATTGGACAAAGCAAAATACAAAGTTTCTTTAAGACCTTCTAGAAAGATACCATTATGGTAATGGTGGCAAGAGAAGTAAACCAAATGAGGAGGGCAAACTCAGGTGGCTTTCTATATTGAATATTAATTTAAGGTGATGGGTTCTGGGGACACCTGGGTGACTCAGTCGGTTAAGCATCTGTCTTCAGCTCAGGTTGTGATCCTGGGGTCCTGGGATTGAGCCTCGCGTTAGGCTCCCTGCTCCATGGGGAGCCTGCTTCTCTCTCTCCTTCTGCTTGCCATTCCCTCAGCTTGTTCTCTCTTTCTCTGTGTCAAATAAATAAATAAAATCTTCAGAAAAAAATATGTTGGGCTCTGGATGTAAAAGCACCAAATATTTGTAAAGCAGTTTAACCATTAAATAGCTATCAATTTGTTCTGGAGAATATAGGTTAGATGTTTTGGGAATTGAAGTACAAAAATAGGACCAAATAAATGTGAAGGCTTTCCCTTTGCATCCAGTTTCAACAATAGTTTTAGTAAAAGGTAGAGAATCCATATCCTCCATAGCACAGTGGGCGGCCGCAGCCATATCTTTGGGCTCCCCAGCCCCAGCCCAGTGTGGGGAAGCTGCCACATCCCCAGCCACTGCCACAGCCCAGGCCACCAAAACCTCCACAGCCATAGCCCAGGCCACCGAAGCCTCCACAGCCATAGCCCAGGCCTCCGTAGTAGTTGCCGTAGTAGAAGCTCATGGTGTCAAGTGTGATGAGTTGGTTTGTGGTTCAATGCAAGAGTCAGAGTGTGAATGTCGACCTCTTTACAAGGAGACTTATATACTCTGATCAGAGAATGTGACAAAACATGTGCCCCTCCTTTGGTGTCATTCCATGAGTTATATTTGCCTGACAAAATTAATTAATCTGTGGTCCCCCGACCACAGGCATAAGAATGTCTGAACCTGCTTGGCTACATAGTTAGGTTGTGGAGCAGAGCTTGCTGCTATAATCTTAGAATGATTTGTTATTTCTTCAAAGTATTGACATACCAAAGCCTAAATAAAATACTTGATTGACAGTCACTTGACATCAATCACATTAAATATTGTTGAATTTCTAATTAAATATCTTCTCCTCACTGACATTTGAGGGTTGTTGTAATTGGTTCTACAAAACATACACACAGAATAATAAAGTCAAGTCTCTTAAGTTTATCAATTTCTTTAAAAGGCATATGTATTTTGTATCATGAGAAACAAAGATGCACCGCTCTTTGGAATATAAAAGACACTTTCTGTCAAGACAGATTTCATTCACTTGCCATGTGTAGCAGAAAACAACCACCACAAAAGGGCACCTGACTTCTACAGTTTTAAATTTTTGGCCATGTACAATTAATAGATTTATTTTCGGCTTTAAATGCCAGCATACTTGTTTGGGTTTAAATATGGAATTGGAATCACTCATGGAAAGCTTATCACAACAATCAAAAATCCATCTTGTGGGAAGCCTTCCCACAGTACCTTTTCTTTCTTTCTTTTTTTTTTTTTTTTTAAAATCCTGGGCCCTTTCTCCAGAATATGTTCTAGTCTCCCGCTACCACAAGTGCAGATTATTTTTGCCTCCCTACATCATTTTCCTGTCTTTCTCTGCCCTTCATCACTTTTCTATGTACCTTAGATTTTTTTTTCAAATCTTACGCCAAACATCACCCAAATTTCTTCCTCCATGATTCACTGCTGCATTCAGGTATAAGTGTGAAGTGGGGAAAATGGTTTTGGCTCTAACTCTATGTTCAAAAGAATACAGCATCCTTCTTCCTAGATCTCCGTAGTCAATATCATGGATTTGCCTCTGTCTTCACTTTGGTTAGTCTGGGCCCGTTTTTTCCTCTATAAGTAATTTCTAACTTGTCTTTCCTGAGATATCAACTAGAACCTTCTAGGATATTGACAATGTTGTTAAAACTCCTAAAATCATCTTAAATTTTAGAAGAATTTGTACAACCTGGAATACATAAGAAATTTCCTACATGTGTGGAACGATTTTAAAGAAAGACAAGAGGGGTGCCTGGGTGGCTAAATTGGTTGGGCATCTGCTTTCAGCTCAGGTCATGATCTCAGGGTCCTGGGATTGAGCCCCATTTTGGTGGAGGGGTCCCCACTCAGAAGGGAGTCTGCTTCTCCCTCTCCCTCTGCCCTTCTACCCTACATGTGCTCTCTCTGTCTCTCTCAAATAAATAAATAAACACTTTAGAAAAAATAAAAAGAAGAAAATAAGGAATTACTCTTTGGAAACAGATGGCCTGATATTCACAGAGTTCCTCACCTGAGCCCAGAGAGTTAGTCAGTGATACCTAAAGCCCTATGCAAACGTGCCCATACCTTGACACTTGGGACTCCCGAAACTTGTTTTCTATAACAATAACCATTTGCTAAGCTTTTGCTGAGATTTATAAGTAATATGACACAGTCTTTGGATGGATCTCTCCACTGACCTGACCTAGTATCTAAATAAAACCTGGTATTTAGTTGGCACTCAGTATTTTTTGAAAGAGTTGCATGACTTTCACTGGTATTAAAGCAAGGATCATGCATATCATAACCAAAGCAACTGATCTGCTGTTGTAGGAAATGTTTTACAGCTGACATGAGTTCCAACAGGCTTTCTGGTTTCAGAGTGGCACTAACCCCAATATTAGCCTTTAATCTCCATGCTATTCTAACCCAACTGCATTCCATTTTTATTCCTCATTTTAGAAATCAGCTAATTGATAGAATGAATATTTTCATTTTTAATGAATCATTTAGAACTATGAATAAATTGTATAGCATTAAGGATTCCACAGTCTCCTTGTGTAGCTCTGTCAGAGCATGTAACTATGATTGAAAGCTTTTAATTTTTTTTTTTAACATTTAAGACTATCTCTACTTTATAAATGGAAACAATATGGGACACAAATGAAAAATCTCATTAACAATAAACGTTAAATGTATTTTCAAAAAAAAAAAAAACAAGACTTTGTTATTCATCACTTATAAATGTCCATCCATTATAAAAAAAAAAAAAGAAGAAGAAAAGAAAAAAGAATTCGAAAAATATGAAACAAATTTGTTTTTCCCCATATGCATAAGTGAAAAATGTACTTTGGAAATTTCTTTGGGGGGTATTATTTTTCATCCATTCAGTGGAACAAAAGCAGATGTGGATCATCACTATTATTATTATTATCATTATTATTGTTGTTTTATGTTTTCGTTCATTGGCCAAGTTGCTATTCGCCTTGTTGGATGGAGGATTGAAAAATGTTCTCACATTTCCCTAGCAGTGAAGAAGTCTTTTATAAATTCCAAACATTTTATCTCACCTCAGGTGCAGATTCATATAATCTAAGCAGAACAAAATTATGATAATATTGATTATACTAAAAATGTCAATAGCAGTAATAATTGTATTGATTACTGCTCGTCAGGCCCAAAGTGCCAGTCCTTAGAGGTAACTAACCAAATGGAAATGTCAAACTCCACAGAGTGATCCTTCAGTAGAGTAAGTGACTTGGCTCTGTTTCCCCTGCTCAACAACACCTAGGCATCACAGACTGAAAGAAGAGGTCATCATGGGTTTTTATGTTAGTTGGTTTTGTTACCTAAAGTTGAATTTTAGCACTGTTCATTGCTTAATTATATCCAAAGGCAGATAACCTACAAATTGACGGGTGACGTTCTCTATGTCAGAACAACAAAAGTGTTAAAGAAAGAAAATCTTAATCTAAGTAAAGAGATCAATTTCCATAAAATCAGTTGTGACAATTTAGCTTTTCTTATAAGCATGACCAGAACTTTCAAAATGGTTTATTTGACAACATTCAAGAAAAAATAGATAAAAAGAGTAGAACCATAGTACAATCGAATTCTCTAGTCTTAAAATGGCTTATTCTGAGGTTCCCTGCCAGCAATAGCAGATATGGGATAGCATTACAGAGTTTAATGTCCCTTTCAAATCTGTAACTCTGTAGTTTCATTTTATCCCTTTTTTATTACATTGGCCCAGCTTATACTAAGTATCAACAGGTTCAGTTTTAGGAAAAATTTAGAAATTCTGAAGATGCTATTCAGTTTTAGGAAAAATTTAGAAATTCTGATATTTTACCTATTTTATTTCTTATTTCTCATACAGTAATCCCCTCTTATTCACAGGGCATATGTCCCAAGATTCTCAGTGGATGCCTGAAACCACAGATAGTACCAAATCTTACATAGACTATGTTTGTTTCTATACATACATCCCTGTGATAAAGTTTAATTTATAAATTAGGCACAGAAAAGATTACCAGTAGTAACTAATAATTAAATAGAACAGTTGAAACAATATACTGTAATCAAAGTGATGTGAATGTGGTCTCTGTCTAAATACCTTTATTGTACTCATCCTACTTCTTGAGATAATAAAATGTCTACGTGATGAGATGACATGAGTTCAGTGCCATAGGCGTTGGAGGTAGCGTGAGGCTGCTTTTGATCTTCTGACCATGTGCCTAAAGGGGAATCCTTTGCTCCCACCTGTGGATGACCTCAGGTAACTGAAACCACAAAAAATAAAACCACTGATAATTAAGGGGGGGGGGCGCGCGCTACTGTCCAATATCCATAAGATGGTCATTTTTGAAGGGATGAATGGGATATAATTTTTAAAACAATTATTGAATGGTATTTGGGGTCAGTTGGAGCCACACAACATTTTGCCTCATAATGATATTTCTGTTTGTATATTATTCTTACTGCACTACAGATACTTCAGTGTGAAGATGATGATGATTATGATGATGATGATGAGCAGTGTCCCCATGAGACAAGTGAGATGAGGGAGATGAATGACCCAAGTTCATGTTTGATTATCCAGTTTATCATTAACTTTTATGTCTGTCTTATTTTGCATGCATAACAAATAGATGAAAGCAGACCATGAATAATGGAAGATCATATATATTTCAAAGATTCATAGGAAAACAGAGCTTATTTTCTATGAAAATTTGGCAATGTAGATTATGAGATTTGTGGAAAGTTTGCTCTGATTGGGGTTGTAATGGTGTGGTTGTCGAGCAACTACAAATATCTAGATGGAACACCATTGTTTTTATAAAACAAAATAAAGGAAGACAATAGGCATGGAAGATTAGTTGCAAATTTTGAACTCCATTAAAAAATAGAAGTAAATAAATATGAAATATGTAAAACAACTCATTTTTTTTAAATACAGGAAGATTTAACACTCCACAGTTGATTTTTTGCTGCCAAATTCAATTTTGAAAGATATACTAAAGTAAAGAAAAAGAATAACATTCTATTGTTTTGAATTAGTAATTCTCAAATCAGAGTTCTTTTTTATACATTAATATGTACACACACCTTTGTAATTGTGTGTACTGTATTTCTAATTATTTTCTATTTCAAGTTAGGTCATTTATTGGTGTTCAACATAAATCATCTGTTAGTGCCCAAACTCGGGATGCCAGAGGACATTATGCAGATACCTTAAAATAATAAGTTCTCTGAAATTCTCAGATTTCTCTTGGCAAATAACCCAGGGTAATCTCAGTGTGTTGACTGAAGAATGTGTGGTCAATCTGCTCATGGCAACAGATTTCAGATTATTAGGGTAGTAGTTTAGTAGAAGCTAGAGAATCCATATCCTCTATAGCATGATGGGCAGTGGCAACCATGTCTGTGGTCTCCCCAGCTCCAGCCCCATCTGTGAAAGCTGCCATGTCTCCAGCGGCAGCCACAGCCTGGACTACAAACCCCCAAGCCACAGCTCAGGCTTCCGTAGTAGCTGTCATAGAAAATCGTGGTGTCAGGAGTGGTGAGCTTGTTTGCTGTTTAAAGCAAAATACTGAGTGTGAATGTCATATAGCTGTGCTTATATCCCCTGAGCAGAAAGTGTGATAAAACATGGGGCCATTCCTTTGTATCATTACAAATTATTCATTCACTTGAGGCAACTCATTAATCTGTTTGCTGACACAAGGAGAGGTGCACACTCATTAAAATTTCTGAGCTTGCTTAGCTGCCTCGTTAGAACACCCTTGAACTCATTACATTCTTTCTGTTTTAATGAGAAAAGAAATCAGTCTTCAAAATCACAAAATAAAAATTCCCTGCATAGAATTCTTCATCACTAAACATATTGCATCATTCATATTTGATGGTGTTTTCTCATTATTTTCTCATCTCCCATTTTCATAACACTCTCTAGGTACTTGTATTTTACTTCCATCTAGATTAAAATATACTGATCACATTTAAGATTCTTAAATATATCAAATTCTCCAAATGTCAAGTTTATTTCTCAAGTTGAATACACACACACACATACACACACACACACACACACACACACACACACACGAAAACTATTTTGACTTTATACATCAGTTTGTAAAACATACTTTTGGTTAATCAACATAGGAAAATTTATTTCAGAAACTGAGAGACCACCCAAGAGACTAAATTTACTTTTATAGTCAATCAATCAATCAATCAATCAATCTGTAAGCAGTTCAAAAATATTTTCTTTATACACTACTCATTTTTCCAGATCAGGCCATCCCCAAAGTATTAGTTAAAAATGCAGATGACCTTGCCTCATGGTTTATATTAATCCTTTTTATCTTTACCTTTCTTCATAATCCATATGTCATATCTTTTATCAAACCTCTCCTTAAATCTCATAATCTCATTCTACATTCCTCCCCAATACATACTTGCAGCAGTTAGGACTTTTGTTCTTACCCATGTGTTCCATTCAGTATTTCATCCCTCTATTCATTTCCCTAATTTCATCATGGTATCTTTATTCTTATATTTTCTTTAGTTATGTGTGTGTCCACCTTTTTATTTTTCTCTCAGGCAATATGCAAACTTTTTTATGCTATTACTTATTTACTAAGGCTTTAGTTAGTTGTTGTTTTTTTAACATATATACTCTTAAAATCATATAACATTTTTAACAGAGTCTCTTAACTTGAAAATCCCCAAGAATGAATGTGCAATCAGGAAATAACTGAATCAGGAAACACGGAAAGTAGAGGGCTTCTGCTCACTGGTTGTTCAGCTCACTCTGTGAAGACAATAAACCAAATCCAAAGTTTAAGCCCCACTGGAGCATGATCAGATCTTGGACTTGGGTTTTTAACAGTGTGTTTACTTTATATGACCTTAGACATGTTATAGAACATTTTGTTTTGTTATTGTTGTATTGCATTGTTTTGGTTTTGAAATTTATAAGTAACATTTATAAGTAACAATTTATAAGTGACATTAAATAAATGTAACATTATAAGTTACATTTATAAGTAACATTTTATTTATTGAAATGTAATTGATATATAATATTACACAAGTTTCAGGTATACAACATGATGTTTTGATATTTGTATATATTGTGAAATGATCACAATAAGTCTAAATAACATCTACCACCATACACAGTTATAATTCTTCTTGTGATGAGAACTTTTAAGATTTACTCTCCTAGAGATTTTCAAATATCAGTACAGTAGTATTAGCTATAGTTACCATGCTGTATAATACATCATTATGAATTACTTATTTTATAACTGATTTATACCTTTTAACCCCTTTCACCCATTTTTACTATTCCACCCCCATCCTCTGCTTTTAGCAACCACCAATCTATGAGCTCAGTGTTTAGTTTTTTTAGATTCTGCATATATATGAGATCATACAATATATGTCTTTCTCTTGACTTACTTCACTTAGCATATGCCCTCAAGGTCCATCCATGTTCTTATAAATGGCAAGATTACCTTCTTTTTTTTATGGATGAGTAATACTCCATTCTATGTGTGGTGTGTGTGTGTATTATTCTTTCTTTAATCATTTATCCATTGATGGACCCAGGTTGCTTACACACATGACTACTGTAAATAATACTGCAAAGAACATGGGAGTACAGAACTTCCTGACTTAGTGTTTTTGTAACATTTTAAAATATTTTATTTATTTAT
Organism: Mustela putorius furo; assembly: GCF_011764305.1. Classification (NCBI taxonomy): domain Eukaryota; kingdom Metazoa; phylum Chordata; class Mammalia; order Carnivora; family Mustelidae; genus Mustela; species Mustela putorius. The sequence continues at coordinate 2,873,306 of NW_025421491.1, read as the reverse complement.
TTGAAAGAGAGAGAAAGTGAGAAAAAGAAAGCATAAGCAGGCAGAGGGGCAGAGGGAGAGGGAGAAGCTGACATTCTGCTGAGCAAGGACCCCAATGCTGGGGCTCATCCAAGACCCTGGGATTACGACGTGAGCAGAAAGCAGACACATAAAACCCTTAAGCAACTGAGCCACTCAGGCGCTCCAATACCATTTTTGATCATTCATTCTCCCAGCTGGATTTGTTAATTGTTCTTACAAACAAAAGCATTTGATGAATTAATGAAAAATTGTATTCTACAAGCTATAACTTGTAGCAATTCTCTAAGATAGAATATGGATTAAAATGGTTTTCAAGTTTTAAAGGAATATTTAACCCAGTATTTGCCCTGACTGTTAAATCCTTTTGCCTTCTTATCAAAATTTATTCTATTTCTACTTTCCATTTTGAAAAAAAGTTGGAAAAATTTTTAATTCTCAAAAAGTCATTTTGAAGCCAAACAATCACAAATCTAATGCATTTAAGAATCCCATGAATGGTGGGGCGCCTGGGTGGCTCAGTGGGTTAAGCTGCTGCCTTCAGCTCAGGTCATGAGATCAAGTCCCTCATCGGGCTCTCTGCTCAGCAGGGAGCCTGCTTCCTTCTCTCTCTCTCTCTCTCTGCCTGCCTCTCCATCTACTCGTGATTTCTCTCAGTCAAATCAATAAATAAAATCTTTAAAAAAAAAAAAAAAGAATCCCATGAATGGTTAACTAAATCTGCTAGATTGTTTGACTGTGATGACTAATTTATATGCTTATTTCTAATGCAAATAACTATGTCCATATAAGATAAAAAGCAATATATTTCACAAATTTTTTAAAAAGCTCAATAATGAAATCTATCCTTATTCAGGTATTTTCCAAAGAAGAAAAGGAGTATGTGATTAAGAACAAAAAGTTGTGAAATAATACCATCAAATATATAAAATAAATATTTTTATTGCTTTGTTTTTTCCTGAGTTAAAAAATAGAAAAATGATAATGTCCTTTGGATATGAATTATCTTTGAAAACTGAGAATGTATTTTTTTAAAGTTTTTGTTTTTCTCTTAATTTGGTGGATTCAATGACTTAGATGATTCTTTGTCATTCTCTTTTCATGGACTTTCTGCAAGGAAGCAATGACTTGATGTGAAACTCAGATCCTGTACTGATGTATGAAATGATGAAAATATATTCTCCACTGGCCAAATTATAGTTTTTATTTGAAAGTTAAGAGCACTTTTTCTTCTTTAATTTGATTTTTTCAGTGTTCCAAGATTTATTGTTTATTCACTACACCAAGTGCTCCATGTAATACATGCCCTCCTTAATAGCCACTGCCAGACTCACCCAACCCCCACCCCTGCCCCTCCAAAACCCTCGGTATATTGTATTTTCTCAGAGTGCACAGTCTCTCATGGTTTATCTCTCCCTTTGGTTCCCCACAACTCACTTCTCCTCTCCTTCACGCAATGTCCTCTGTGTTATTCCTTATGCTACACATGTAAGTGAAACCATGTGATAATTTACTTTCTCTGCTTGACTTATTTCACTCAACATAATCTCTTCTAGTCCTGTCCATGTTGATACTAAAGTTGGGTATTCATCCTTTCTGATGGAGGCATAATACCCCATTGTATATATGAACCATATCTACTTTATCCATTCATCTGTTGAAGGGCATATTGGTTCTTTCCACAGTTTGGCGACTGTGACCATTACTGCTATTAATGTTGGGGTACAGATAGTCCTTCTGTTCACTAGTCCGTATCTTTGGGTCAGTTGTGCAATTGCAGGGTCATAGGGAAGCTCTATTTTTAATTTCTTAAGGAATCTCCACACTGTTTTCCAAAGTGGCACTTCTGTTATAAATTCAAAATATTTTTCCTTCACTCAGACAAAAATTATAAAATAGGGTGTAATAGTATATGAAAATGTACCTTACTAAGAGTGTCATAGACAGTGTTTCTCAATCTAATTACATAGATGGCTGTTTTTGTGTTTTTTGTGGTTTTTTTTTTTTAGCCCTAGAGGTAATGTTTATAGACTGCAGAACTATTACCTGTTCAAATGTGAAACAATGGAGCTCTACTCCTGAGATACAACTGTATCTCATTTACTGTGTACACTGATAGTCCACAACATCCAGACTGGATTAGCTAAAAGGCTAGCTGATAACTGATGGCCAAGAAAAGTTATTTTTATGTAGACTGAATAAGTCTGTGCCTTTGAAGGAAGACTTCTGATAGAGATAGAGAGATGTGTAGAGATAGAGATGAAATCCAGATAAAACTAACATTGAAAGTAAGTTTTAATTCTGTATATTATAACAACAAAATGTTACAGAAATGGTTTTTCTATTTAAAAAATGTAATCCTTCACATCCTCATAAGGCATGTATGTTCATGGAAGCTCAGCAGAACTTTCAAAATACAGGGAGAAAATACAGGGCAGAGAAAGCTACATTGTTGCACCTAGATTCAGAAGACGTTGGCCTTGGTCCTGATTCTGTTACTAGAGCTTACCTAACTCTGTAGAAGCCCATTACTTTTCTGAGGGTGTGTGTGTGTGTGTGTGTGTGTGTGTGTTTACCTGCAAGATATGATGCATAGCCTTGCTGTCATTTAATGTCTGGTTTTGGCAAGTTTATGACACTACTATCTAATTGAATCAAATATATTTTACCAATTTTGGCACATTAAAAAAATCTTAATTTTTGCTGTTACCTGAGTATATCATTTGATTTTAGGAAAAAAAATTGGTATTTTCTTATATCTTTTTTTCTTATTTCATCAGTAAGATCTCCACTCCTGTTTATTTGTATCAAAGAAAATTCAGATCTATTAGAAGACTCTGTGGATTTAGCTGTGTTTAGCATCAGTTTAAGCTAAAAAATAAATTAGTTCAAAATTATGTCTGGTTGTTTCTTTCCCTTATTGAGCTAAAAAAATTCTTCAGTATGAGAATGGTGGTAGAGAAGAATGCCATGTCTAGTTGTGAAAATACAGTAAGAATGTAAGAGAACTAAATAAAAAGTCTTAATTAAAATGCTTTGAGTTAAATGATCTCACAGGAAAAAATTTACCCCAATTCATTACTGACTTATAGGTCAGCTGCTTGATGCAAATGTCAAATGAAATAATGTGCTGAAGAGTATGATACACAGGATGAGATTATTCAAATTAAAAAATTCTTGGAAAGGCCATTTATTTTATAATTAGACTAGTGAAAAATATTTGATCTATTATCATTTGATTGTCCTTAAAATAAAAAAGCCAAATGAATTTTGAATAAGTGGAAAGATTTATTATGCATTATTGTGAATTAAAAATGTGATTTGACTTATATAAAACACATATATTTGATAAATAAATACATAGATATATTAAATTGCCTTAGCTTTTTGTTGTTCACTTAAATATAAACATTATCTAAATAAAAGCAAGAGTCTGAAAAACAATCTGAGGGGTTTGAGTTTGAAAAGTATTAAATTACAACCATTTAAACTTTTTTTTTTTCATTTCAGTCTAGAATTATTAGTTTTTACATCTAGTTGTATGCATATTTGTGAGGTATATGAAAAAAAAAGTTTCTAAACCAGGAAGATTGCTTCCCTCATTGACAAATGAGTAACATTTTCCTTTCAGTCTTGTAGAGTCTTAATGTACAGAGCAGGCAAAATAACTATTGTGCCTCCATCACTCCACACTTAATCAGGTAATAGTTCCAAAGTCTGCAGATGTGTCTTATAGGGCTAAAAATAAGAACAGTATATCATTTTCATGTACTTGAGTCCATGAACAAAATAAAAACCATATTTCATTTTCAAAGTTGATATTTTATTAGAAGGGGAACAGATAATTTAATCAGTTATAAACGGAAAAGAAGAGGATGCTTAAATTATGAGGTAGATATAGGAATATATTGAAAAGTCCCAAATTCTGAAAAGATAAATACATTTGTGGAAATAATCCCAGCATGATATTAAATGTTCAGATACTGCACTCAGTTTTGTAAGTTTAGATGTTGGGTTACTGACACAGGACTTTGTTAGAAGCCAGAGAATCCATATCCTCCATAGCACAGTGGGAAGCAGCCGCCATATCTGTGGCCCCTCCAGCAACAGCCATGATCCAGTCTGGGGAAGTTGGCCCATCCCCAGCCATATCCACAGTCCAGGCCACAAAAGCTTCCACAGCCACAACCTAGGCCTCCATAGTAGTTGGTGCAATGGCTCCTGGCATCAGGGGTGGTGAGTTGTTTTTCTGGTCAAAGATTTTGAGTATCAGTGGCAACATGTCTAAAGTGACACTTATATGCCCTGAGCAGATCATGTGGTAAAATACATACCACCTATTTTTGAGTCATTCTATGTGTTACTCCTGTTTGACACAATTTTGACATATGAAGAGCCCCTTAAACTCATGAAAGTGTTTGAATTTGCATTGTTGTCTAGGCATGGTGTCCTTTAAACATACTGCATCCTTTTTATGAGAAAGAATTGTTGTATTTTCAAAGTCTGGACATCCCAGACAAAATAAAATTCCTTATAGCCAGGGATATTAAATAACACATTTGGTAGTGTTATGTTTTAAAATTAAATATTGCATCATCTCTGGCTTATCTTGAATTGTTATGCTTCACTTAAGATTAAATGAAAGAAATCGGTTAAATTCAAGGTGCTAAAATTTACTATATCCCTTCAAAGGCATCTAATACTTCATGGTAAAGTCTTTTTTCAAAGCTAAAGAAACATTTGGAAGTCTGGAGGCATTAGCTCACCTGCTGTGAACACCAGTATAGAACTTCAGGGGGAAAAAAAGAAGTTGAAATAAAACTATCATTTTTCTCTTATTTTATAACATTGGCCACCATAAAAATATTCTCTTTTCTGATTTTGCATACTAGTTTGGAAAATGAACATTTGGATTAACAACATGAAGTAATATTGCTCAAATATTAAAGACAAATCAGAGTAATCAAAAATCATAAGCAACATTAAAGATTATTCAAAATTCCTTTTTTTCACATCTAGACTCCCTTTCTGGTTTATCTTCTATCCAAAAATAGATTACATTTGCCTCCTGCCGTATAGACACCTTTTCCTCCTTTTCCCCTAATCCATTATTTACCTTCTTATCCCATCAGTTTTCAAATATCACTTTGCCTCAGTTCCTCTCAGTTCCCACTAGGGTGTGGGAAATAGAGGAAATAGTGAAATATATACAATTTCTCTTTGGCTTCCCTCCATTTTTTATACAATTCATACTTAAGTTCTTCCATATATATCTTCATTCTTACCATAATATTTTTGCCTTTGTATTCTCTTTGCCCAAGTTTTTTGTCCTATTTTATTTAAATTCAATTAATTAACATACAGTATATCATTAGTTTCAGATGTAGAGTTCAGTTATTCATCAATTCCATGAAACACCCAGTGCTCATTACATCTTTATGCCTATTGTATGTTTTGTTTTCTGTTTCAGAAAATAGCTAAGTGTCTGCTAAGATATGAAATACTTAAGATCTTAGATGCTGAGAAAAAAATGCCTAATTCCCTGTGAAAAAGAGGTTTTAACATTGGAAATCTCCAAAAATATAAGTATAATGTAAAAATACAGGGTAGAGTAAAAGACCCACTGAAGGCAAAATGTCCTTCAGCTTACTCCAAGCAGTTAATCACTTAAACCCAAGACTGACCTGAATCCTGCTTGAACCTCAGCAGATACATCTTTAATTTGAATGGAACATCTAAATTCTTTACAAACTCTCATGGCTTCAAATATACCATCCAGCTTTTTTGAGCTTATAAAAATGATGTATTTTCCCAGCTGGACTTGACTGATGAACACCTACTAGCATGCTGCAGAAAACCAATAAGGACGAGTTAAACGGGCGAATGCACTCTAAGATTCTTACAGGTAAAGATCAGCCTTCCCTAGACATGGATATCTCTATAAATGCATCTGAGGATTCAAAGGGGGAATTGTCTCAAACAGTTTTCCTGCTTTCGAGGAACATAAAGCCATCATTTCATTTGCTGTTGTTGTTGTTGTTTAAAGCATAGTATAAAATATCCACGTCCTAAGTGTACAAGTTAGTGATATTTTGCGTTTATTGACAGACCACCTACATCGATCACACTCAAGATCCCAAATTTTCTCTTGACCCTACCAAGTTAGTACTACTCTCTAGAAGTTTGTCTCCTCTGGACATCACATGAATGGCATCAGAGGGTATACCAGCAGCTTTTCTCTCCTGAATGATTTTGTTCATCCCTGTCTCTGTGAAATACATCGTTGTTGCCTATAACTTTAGTTTTGTTGTTTTCATTACTGCAAAGTAGCCCATTGTATGACTAAAGCACAATTTATTTACTATTTTGCTCTGGTAAATCTGTATTTCCTTCCTTCCTTCCTTCCTTCCTTCCTTCTTTCCTTCCTAATATGAATAAAGCTGCTATATACCTTTTACTAGTGGTTCTTTTTGTAGACCGAGGTGTTCCTTTACTTTGGGTATGCATGGGACACACATTGCTAATTTATGCTATATATATTTAGCTTCACTAGATTCTACTAAATAATTTTCCAATATAGTTGCTAGATTTACAATACCATCAGCAGCTTATGAAAGTTCTAGTTGTTCTACAACCTTACCCACATTGGTCATTTCAGCATCTTAATCTGATCATCTTTAGGGTACATAGTGATATCTGAATATTATTTTAATTTGGTTTTCCTGATCAATGATGACATTGAGAATTTTACATAAGCTTATAAGCGGCTTAAATATCCTCTTTTGAAATGCCTGTTCAAGTATTTTGTCCATTTTTAAGTGGCCTTGTTTGCTATTAATCAATTAATCAATATTTTATAATTGATTAAGAGGAACTCTTTACATTTTTGGGTGTTGGCATTTTGTCAGATTTATATATTAAAATTATTTTCACTTAGTATGTGACTTAAAATTTTTCCACTTTAAAATCTCTCTCTATATAAACATAATGTTGTAACATAATAACATCTAATTTATTCATCTTTTTCTTTTATGTTTAATGTTTTTGGTTCTAATCAAATTTTTGACGACCTCACACAGTGTTCGTTATTTTTATCTCCTTTTTTTCAGAATTGTTGCATTTTCATTGATCATTCTAAAAATAAAAATAGTTGATAATTGGAATATTTCATGCTCATTCAGCCAAGCTGAAGCAATAAAATCACAAATAAGTCAAACAGGTTTCATTCTGTAGGTCACACTCTGCCTATTTGACTCTGACAGATATGCCTCGGTTTTGGGGGTTGGTGAACTGGCTGTGATGTGTTCTCCTTAACATAAGCAATAGCTTTTCCCTGGAAATAAAGATGTGCTGGAGCATTTCTCCAAATCTAGCAGAGGAACATAAAAACAGTCATTTCAAATTCTAATAATATAATATTATACTAGGAACGTCAAATATCTGCTCCAAGTGATGGTGTTGATTATTCTTCTTTATAGCTACGGAAGGCATTTCTCACAAATCTGGAGAAATGTTATTAATCATTAAGAAATTAGAATAGCTATTGTTTTACTCTGTCCAGCTAAATAGTATAGTCATGCGGTGAAGTCATCAAGTTATTACTTTCCCTGATCTAGCCAGTGCAAAGCTAATAAACTATGAGTAGTTTGACTGAAAGGGTAGACCTTACTATCTGGCTAAACAAAACTATTTTCATGTTTAGTAAACAAATCTGAGTCTTTCAAATCTACCTTAAATATTTTACATAGCATTTGATCTTAGCATTGCTTGCTAATTATTTTTTTTCAGATCCAGCTAAACTAGAAATTAATAGCTTCAAGATTCTAAATCAAAACTAATAGCACTAACCAAAAATAGGTGGTTATGTGGAAAGCAGATGAGTCCTCATAAACTCTGTTTTATATTGCTATGATAATTGCAGGAACGTGTAACCAGAATTTCAAGACTATTTCTTTGAAATGATGCAAGATGGGAAATGCACTGTGAAAGATAAAGTCAGAATTCAGTTAAATAAATAAATAAATAAAGTAAGCCATTTGTTCCATTTTAAATTAGGATAATTTATTGCAAAGGAAACTGAGAAATTCTACAGTTATGAAAGTGCATGTAGGGGATACCAGAAGCAGGCAAATAAAAGATGATAAATATTCCTAGAATCTAAGGTGCAAAATACTTTTCATCTTGGCTTGGTCCCAGCTGATGTTGCTTCGTTCACGTTTTGATTAATTTGAGTTAAACACATTATGGCCTCAGACATTGGACTTCCAGGGCAGGATTTCAGTAGAAGCTAGAGAATCCATATCCTCCATAGCACCGAGGGCGGAAGCAGCCACATCCGTAGCTTCCCCAGCCCCAGCCCAGCCTGCGGAAACTGCCACATCCCCAGCCACGGCCACAGCCCAGGCCACCAAAACCTCCACAGCCATAGCCCAGGCCTCCATAGTAGTTGCCGTAGTAGCTCATGGTGTTAGGCGTGTTGAGTTTGGTTTGCTGTATTCAAGGCTAGATCTTGAATGTGAATGTCAGCATGTGTAAAGGGATGCTTATATACTTTGGTTAAAGCATGTAAATAATCACGCGTATACACTCCTTTTGTGTCATTTCTCAATTATCTACTTGACACAATTCATTCATTCATTGTCCCCTGACATAGGGAGAGGCCCCAACACTCATTAAAATGTTTAAGATTGCTTTGTTGCCTAGTTAGGGTGGCCTCTAAAAGTTATTGCATCACTTTATAAGAAGGAATGCAGTATCTTCAAAGGCTGAACATATCAGACCCTAAACAGAATTCTTCATAGCTAGGCATGCCAATCATATCTGCTGGTGGTGTGTTTCTCAATGAAATGTTCTTCATCTCTGTTTTGATTTTGTTTTTGTTTTTGTTTTTTCTAGATTGCTGTACTTCATTTACAAGTTGAATCAAAGAAATGGGTCAAAGTCAAAGCTAGATCATCTATCCTATCCTTTTAAAGCATCTTACTCCTCAGGCTAAAAAATGAGTTATCTGCCTCTTTCAGAGATAAGGAAATGGAAATGTTTGAGAGCCAAGAAGAATCAGCTTGACTGTTGTGATATCAGTAAGGAATTTTAGGAAATAAATACATAAATAATCTATGTTTTCTTTGATTTTAGAACATTGGTTACATAACTGATACACTTTTTACTTTTTATATTACTTTGAAAAATAACTATTTTTGCTTGTTATAATTGATGAACTAATATTGATATGTAATTATTAACTAAAATCCATAGTTTATATTGCATTCTTCGTGTTGTACTGTTCCATGGGCTTTGACAAGGATGGGACAAAATTGTTCACAAACTGAAGGCAAGTCACTGCAATCAAATCTTTATTTCAGAGTAGCTTTCAAAGCTGACTAAAAGTTATCCTTCCAAATCCTAATCATCTTCTCTGGTATGAGATCTACCCAGGTTGCCTCCCAAAATGCAGATCATGGGGCACCTGAGTGGCTAAGTCAGTTAAGCATTTGCCTTCAGCTGAGGTCATGAACTCAGGGTCCTGGGATCAAGTCCCACATTGAGCCCCCTGCTCTGGTGGGGAGTCTGCTTCTCTCTCTTCCTCTGCTACTCCCTCTGCATGTGCTTGATCAAGCTCTCTCTCTCTCCCTTTCTAACTCTGTGTCAAATAAATGATTCTATTTAAAAATGCAGATTGTGGGACACCCAGGTGGCTCAGTGGGTTAAGCCTCTGCCTTCAGCTCAGGTCATGATCTCAGGGTCCTGGGATGGAGCCCCACATCGTGCTCTCTGCTCAGCAGGGAGCCTGCATCCCCTTCTCTCTCTGCCTGTTCCTCTGTCTACTTGTGATCTCCCCCTATCTCTGTCAAATAAATAAATAAAATCTAAAAAAAAAAAATCTCTTCTCTATTTTTACATTCATTATTTCCTCTCATTTCTTCATCCATATATCTAATATTGCATTTTATCTCTTATTTTTTAATTAACAGAACATTTTTAGTAACTTTTAAGTTTCAGAAAAATTGAGCAAAAAGTACAGTTTCTATACCCTACACACATGCACACATACACACATTTCCCCCATTATTAAACATCTTGAATTAGTATGGTATATAAATTACAATTAATGAACCAAGTTGATATGTTATTATTAGTTGAAGTTTATAGTTTATATGAGGGTTCACTCCTTGTGTCACACTATTCCATGGGTTCTAACAAATGCATAATATCATGTAATCATCATTAAACCACTAAAAATCCTCTGTACTCCACCCATTCTTCCCTCCCTTCTCGCAAACTCTTGCAACCATGAAACTTGCTCTCTGCATTGTTTCACCTTTGCCAGAATGTCATAGTTGGAATTTTACAGTATGTAGCTTTTTCACATTGACTTCTTTCACTCAGCAGTAAGCTTTCATCATACCTCCACATCTTCTGCAGCTTGATAGCTCACTTCTTTTTATCATTGGACAATATTCCATTGTCTAGAGGTGCCACAGTTTGTTTACCTGTTCTCCTATGGAAGGAAACTTGATTCTTCCAAGTTTGGACAACAAAGAATAAAACTATAAATGTCTGTGTTCAGGTCTTTGTGTGGACCTAAGTTTTCAGCTCATTTGGGTAAAACCAGGGAGAGTTATTACTGGATCTTATGTGCAAGATTATGTTTAGTTTTGTATGAAACTGGCAGACTGTCTTCCAAAGTGGCTGCACCACTGTGCTTTTGATCAGCAATAAATGAGGGCTGCTGTTGCTCCACAACCATGTCAGCATTTGTTGCTGTCAGCGTTTGGAATTGTAGTCATTCTAATAGGTATGTTAAACTTCTTTTAGAGTATCATTGAGTCTCTGTGCTCCATTAACCATTAATAGGCTATGACAGCCAGATCATAATGTAAAGTATGTGAAATTTCTCTTTGCCACCCATCAATTTTCATTCAGTCTATAGTCAATCCATTTTCTTCCTTCCTCTTGTACCTTCACTTCTAAAACAACAGTTTCCCACTTGTATTCCCTTTGCCTAGTCTGTGCTCTTTTTCTTTTCTCCTTTTCTTCTCGGGAAATACCATACTAATCTCTACTAAGATAACAAATATGTGTTGTTAAGGTCTCAGTGTCAAAAAGATAATCCAAATTCAAAGGCTCTGTCAAATTCAGTAAGATTCCCTTATACATTGGAAATGCCTTCAGAATCTCAAAAATGTAGATATAATGTTAAAAGATAAAGGGTGGGGAAAAGATGAGGGCAAAAGTTACTCAGCTAACTCTAAGAAGTTAGTCATTTGTCAAAGCTGACCCAAACTGGTTGGTTCTTCCAGTAGTACCCTTAAATTTAGGCTTGAATCTAAGTTCTTCAGAATCTTATATGACCTCAAATATAGTATTCAGGTTTTCTTCCTTTTTTAAATTTAGTTTTATTTATTTGTGTGTCAGAGAGAGAGAGAGCACAAGCATGGGGAAGAGCAGGCTGAGGGAGAAGCAGAATCCTTGCTGAGCAAGGAGCCAGATACAGGACTCAATCACAAAACACTGGGATCTTGACCTGAGTGGAGCACAGACATTTAACCCACTGAGTCACCCAAACATCCCAAGTTTTCTTTGTTTTACAAGTAATTTTCAAGTGATGCAATTTCTTAATTGGGTTTGATTATTTTTCTTTAATATCTACCATGTAATAGAAACACAAAAAATAAGTCCTGAAAGGATGAATGAATTTTAAGGTCTGTAAACATAAGCACCATGTTTCTCCCAGGTACAGGTAGCATCTGGCTGCGTCTAAACAAGAAGGATTTAAAAGAGGAATGAGCTCAAATGACTTTCTGTCTTTAGAGGAATGTATAACCATCGTACATTTGCATTGGTTCTTTGTTTTCAAGCATAATAATGAGTTCTATATTATGTATAAATTTAGGCATAAAATTTGATGCATCCTTGCAAATAAGCATGTACTATCTATTCCAATCATACCTTAATGCCTAAAATGTCTCTATTGTTCCTTTTTGGTCAATATCACTTTCTGGAAATAACCATCTGTCTAGATTTTGACAACAGTTTCTGTAGACCCTATCAATAATTTTCCCAAAAGGGGGGCGAGCAGGGTACCTTGATGGCTCCGTTGGTTGAGTAACCGGCTTTTCATTTTGGCTCAAGTTGTGATCTCCTGGGTTATGATCTTAGGGGTAATGAGATGTAGCCTGGCTTGATCATAGGGCTCCATGCTCAGCAGGAGATCTACTTGAATATTCTCTCTCTCTGCTCTTCTCTCTGTGCATGCTCACTTTCTCTCTCTCAAATAAGTAAATACTTAAAAAAAAAAAAAACGATTTTCCAAAACAGTTGTTAGATTTGCAATCCCACCAGCAATAAAGAGTTTCTGTTGCTCTATATCTTTGACAATACTTGTCATTTTCAGACAATTTAATTTGATCATTCTTGTGGACATGTGACAATATTGGAATACTTTTTTATTTTTTTACCTGACAAGTAATGATATAGGGCTCCATTAGACATGCTTATTGATCACTTAGGTATCCTCTTTTTTGAAATGTCTGTTCAAGTGTTTTGTTAGTTTTTTGTTCAGTTTTTAATATTTTAGTATTGATTTGTAACAGGAGCTCTTTATGTACTTGAATACTGGCATCTTGTCAGATCTGTGTTCTGGAAATATTTTTCTTCCTGTATATGCTTTTTTTTTTCTTTTCACTTTAAAATGGTGTCTATATATGAGCAGAACTTCTTAATATAATGAATGGTCCTGATTCATTCATTTAAAAATATTTTATGCTTAATGCTTTTTCTTATCTTAATTAAGAAATTCTTGGCTCCCTCACAACTTATTCTTTAATCTCCTTGTCTGTTGTCTTCAGAATTTGTTCCACTTTTATTGTTTATGCTAAATTAAAAGACAGTTGTTAATTTGAATATTTCATTCTCATTAAGTCAACAAGAAGCCATAAAAACACAAATAAATCAAGCAGTTGTAATGATGTCACACTCTGTCTATTTAACAGATCTGACAGATCTCTCAGTTGTGCTGCTGATGGTCTGATGATGGATTTTCTCTGAACTAGGTGACAGCTTCCCATGGATGGAAATGTGTTCCAGCGCTCTTCTCTTAATTCCAACATGAATCAATACAATCTAACATTAAGAGGTATACTAATATGCTAAAACTGCATTATACTAAGAATGCTAGTTTCTCTAATTAGTTATATTGATTATTGTTTTTCTTTATATATATATATAAAGTCTTTCCTCAGACTCTGATGCTACTTTTCAATTAGAGAGTAAAATAGTTTTATGTGAAATTGTGTTTTGCTCACTAAAATGAAAGAGTTCAGTCCTCTCATGGTGACACTAAAATATCTTTACCTTGATCTACTCACAGTGAAGCTGCAATACTTCTCCTGAATTGACTGAAAGGACACAAGCTGACTGAGCACATTCATCCATGCATTCAGTAAACAAGTCTGAGATTTTCACGTGCATTGTAGTAAGTTTTTAAAGTAGAGTTTGGATTTAACCCTCTTACTAGTTATTGTTACTCAGATACAACTAAATTAAAAATTAATAGTTTAAGATTCTACATCAGAATATTTGCATATCAAAATAAATGGATGTGATCAATCAGCTGTGATAATTAAGCTCTTCAAAGGTGCATGACCAGAGCAAGATGCTTTATTTAAGAGCACTCAAGGAGGGAAGTATGCAATCAGTGTGGCAGTACGCATGGTAAAGCAGATGCCTCTCTTCAGTAAGAACTGTTCCAGTATTAACTTGTATTTCTCATGCCATTCTTGATCCTTAGCAACTCATTTCACTTTCTGGAGTCCTTTCCCAGCCAAGATGGCATTATAGTAAGCTTTACAGGGCCCCTGCCAGCTTTATAATTCTACTGGTTTTACTGAATTCGGTTAACTCAAACAGAAAACATTCACTTGTGTTTTACTACCTAAATATATAAAATTGAGAGGGGGGAGAGAGGGAGAAATGATGATACTTCATTCTGTATTTTTCATAAGCAAATACTTATGTGAAGTACTAACATTAAATGCTCACTCTTTGAAGGTCAGCATTACAAGACACTTGTTATAATGCATAAAGCTTCAGGCCAGGAATATCCTTGATACAGATTACTTCACAAGTGATGACAGTGATGTTTAAGTTTCCATGATGAATAGCAAAATATTTCAGTGTACTGACAATACAGAAGAACAATGCCATGTCCCACCATGGAGGACCATGGGGAAAATATGATACTATATATATATGATACTATATATATATGATACTATATATATATCATATATGATATACCATATCATATCATATCATATATATATATCGTATATATATATCGTATCATATATGATACTATATATATGTAGTGTATAATATCACATATTATATATGTGATATTATATCTATATGATATATATAGTATCATATATGATATATATATCGTATCATATATGATACTATATATATGATACGATATATATATAATATATGATACTACTATATATATCATATAGATATAATATCACATATATAATATATGATATATATAATATATATATAATATCATATATATAGGATATATATAGTACTATATACTATATATAGTTATATATAACTATATATATTTATATGATATAAAATATCATATAAAAATGTTTATTTTCACTGTGCATTTAGAGATATATTTTATTCTATCACTACTTTTTCTTCTTATTAAAATGGCTAAATAAAAATAAATTTTGAACAAAACATCAAAGTGCTTACTCTGATGTCAGCCTCACTTTAGATAGGAAAATATGTAAAGTTAATAGATCAGTACCAAATTCGTATACCAATGTTATCTAACTAAAAGCATTGAATAAGGTTTGGTCTAGTGTTCAGTGGAAAAAAATATTCATTCCAACTGAATGTTATGGATTGGAATATATCTATCTAGCCATATGGGTGTATGTTTATATTTCTCCTAGGACTTTGGTTTTTTTGTGGAGTAATTTATTTTCTTCATTGCCAGTTGGTTGCAGTTACAAATAATCACTTTGATATTTTGAGTTTCATAAAAAAATGAAAGCCACGTATGCTATTTCAAGTTCAGTTAATTTATTGCAAAAGGAATAGAGAAATCCCACAGTTACAAAAGCAGAAATAAAGGACACCAGGAAACATGAAAGAGACCACTATAAAATGATAAATATTCCTGAAGTCTTAGATACCAAATGTTTTTGATCTTGGCTTGACTCTGGATGATCTTGTTTGGTTTGGTTATTGTAGTCAAATTTGGATAATCCTTTTGTGGCCTCAGATGTTGGGCTTCTGGAGCAGGATTTTAGTAGAAGCCAGAGAATCCATAACTTCCATAGCAAGATGGGCGGCACCAGCCATATCTGTAGCCTCTGCAGCCCCAGCCGCAGCCCCAGCCACAACCCCGTCTGTGGAAGCTGCCACATCCCCAGCCACGGCCACAGCCCAGGCCACCAAAACCTCCATAGCCATAGCCCAGGCCTCCATAGCAGTTGCTGTAGTAGCTCATGGTGTCAGGGGTGATGAGTTTGGTTTGTTGTTCAAGTCCAGAGCCTGAGTTTGAATGTCAGCATGGGTAGAGAGATGCTTATATACCCTGAGCAGAACATATGATAAATCACATGTATACTTTTCCCTTGTGTCATGCTGCATATTATCTGCAGTGTTGTAACTCATTATTCTACTGTCTCCTGACACAGGGAGAGGCCCTCATTCCCATTAAAATACCTCGGTTTACTTAGCTTCTTATTTAGAATGTCCTTGAACCTATTGTTTAGTTTTTATGGGAAGAAATGCCTACCTCTTTAAATTTTATACATTCCAAACCCTACATTGAATTGCTTATTACCAGGTATATTACATCATTTACATTTGATGACATTCCTTTTAAAAATTTTCTCCTTTCTGTCATCTTCCAAGTGGATAATTCCATCTCCAACTAAATTCATAGATATTTGTTCAACTTAAAGCTGTTAAATCAATATTTTTCAAAAAGGAAATCTATTTATCAAGATGAGGACTGAAGAAAGTACCTCTGTTCAGAAAACATTTTTTTAAAAAGAAGGTACATGTTGATTTTTATCATTTTAATTATAATAACCTTTATAAAATTTTTGGCTTTAAGAACTATCTTCAGCAAAGAGAGAGACAGAGACTCTCCAAGCAGGCTTTCCACAGAGTTTGGAGCCTGACCCAGAGCTCAATCCCAGGACCCTGAGATCATGACCTGAGCCAAAATCAAAAGTAAGCCACTCAACCAACTGAGCCATCCAGGAGCCCCTTAACTTACATGATTTTGAATATACAATTGAGTTTTTATGAGATTCTCAAGTATTTTAACAAAGGTAAATTTCCTCAGATGTTTTAATCCTAAACAGTGAGTAGGAAATTAAGCACTGCTTATGGAACTAAAGAAGAAATTATAAGTAAATGGATAGTAGCTATCATGGCTACAATAACCAGTGCAACTCTCTGACTCCACCTTAGCAAACTATCATTTTAAAACCAAAATGTGGTTCGATATGTCATAACCTAACATATCCCAAGTATCTTTTATCCAAATATTATTTCAATATTTCTCACCCTAAACTAGAAATAGTTGATAAGCTGAATTTTTCATTCTCAATAAGTCATTTTAAATACATGTAACCATAAATAACTCAGACAGGATTAAGGATATCACCTCTTGTTCATATAACTCAGCCACATCATGTGAGAGTGATTAATGGTTTCTTTTTGTTCATTTGGATTTGAAAGAGATGTGTCCACCTAAGATAGAGCACTAAAAACAAAAATGAGAAACTTCAACAGTCAAATAAGAAATAAAAATAGTTTCAAGGATAAAATGTGATAGTTTTACACAAGACCAATTTTACTGTTAATGAGCAGCAAAATATCTATACTAAAGTATTATAAAATACATAGAAAAAATGTTTGTCTCTTTTTTTTTTCTAAGTGAAAAATTATCAAAATGAAAGTACCCATTGAAAAAATAAAGACTGTATATTTCTTTGTAGACGTATTGTTTTATGTTCAGTTGCTGGACCCAAAGTAGATTATTTCTTTTTCCTTCTTTTCACTCTTAGGAAGTTTCCTTCGAAATACATGTTAAATAACACTATGATAAAGGGTGGTAAGAAAAAGAAAATCTGTTTTCACTTGGGATAAATAATAGTCTTTACAAATCAATAAAGGAAACTTCTGTTGTAAATTCCCAAGGTTGTCCTGTAACTCAGACATAAATCAAAAAAAACATAAAATTGTAGGTCACTAAAATACACTACATTATACTAGGAATATCACTTTTTTTTTTCTCATTTTAAGTATACTGATAATTTTTTTCTCTGTAACTTTGTAACATCTTCCTCGGGCTGCAAAGGTACTGATCTGTGTGAGAATAGAATAATTTGAAATGTTATTTAGTTATAGGATCCAAAGTTCTTTAAAGGCATGACCAAACTTTATTCCTGATGTCCTTACCTATGAAAATACAATGTTTGATAGTACAAGTGACAGGAGTTGACTGATTTTTTTCAGGTTGTATAAACAAATCCAAATCTTTTTAATAAAATACCGTGATGAGGATTAAGTTTTAACATTATTCATTCTTCATTTGCCTTGAAGTACAACTAAATTACAAATTGAGAAGTAGATTATATACAATAAAATAAAATTTTCACAATAAAATGTAAAAGAAAACACAGTAAGAGGTAGTTAATCTAACAGAGGGAACTATTCCCCATAAACTCAGCTATAAAATTATAGGTATACATGGAAATATGACAAGAACTTTCCAGATGGTATTCAAATTTGAAAATATATAATGGAAGAGAATCAGCATGATGGGGTAGATCACCAGGTTTCAGTGAACTGGTTTTTGATCTTGGTTCTGACACTTGTGGTATTTGTGACTCCAGGCATCACTTAACCATCTGGAGTTTTTGCACTTGTATGATATAAGGGGCAGCACAGCACAATCTCTAATTCTAGGTCAGCTCTCACTTCTGCTGTTGTCCTTTTACTATTGGATTTCACTAACTTAAACAGGAACAAAAAACTTTATCTTGTTGCATTACCTAAATATTCCATTCAAATTTGAAAAGGCAAAAATTTTATTACATATTTTACATACTCTACTATGTAAAATACCACCAACAACATGCTTGCTTTTGATGAGTAATAATTGATTGGAAATCTACTTAAAAAATCCTTTGGATGAATGATGACTCTCATCAAGGAAAGCTACAGAGTGATATATTTCCTGGTTATATCTAGGTGTTTACATTTCATATACAGTTGCAAAAGGCTTGAATGCCATGAAGATGATAATGATGAAAGTAAAAAAGAAGAATATCAGGACACCTAAGTGGCTCAGTCAGTTGACCTGATTTCAGCTCAGGTCATGACCTCATGGTCATGGGATTGGGCCCCATGTTGGTCTCTATGGTCAGAATGGAGTCAGCTTGAGATGCTCTTTCTCCCTCCCTCTGCTCCTCCCCACACTTGTGCTCTATCTAAATAAATAAAATCTTAAAAAAAAGAAGGTCACTGCATACTACAGAGGAACAATGATATGGTAAAAATCTAAACCAAATATATTCCTAATACTACATATATTTTAACTAACTAATTTGAAGTAATTTTAATACATTTGTAAAATAATTATTTTCAGGAGAACATCAAGTAGAGGAAACAGATAAAAATATTATATATAATCAAGCAATTAATTTAAAAAAACATTTCTTTTCCTAGAAGTTCAGAGAAATATTTTGATCTATCACTCTTCTTTTCTTGTCATGAAAGAATTAAAGAAGGACATATTTTGAAAGCAGGATGAATTATTTATTCATTTTAGACTGCATTGATAAAAGGAAATGCATAAAAATGTTAAACATATAAATTATTTTTGATTTATTGCCACAAATACATCACAATTGTTAGACTTCATTTTTTATTCTTGTTTAATTTTTTTAAAGGTTTTATTACATATATTTGACAGAGACACAAGCAGGGGATGTGGGAGAGGGAGAAGCAGACTCCCCACAGACTGGGAACCCAATGCGGGGCTTGATCCCAAGACCCTGGGATCATGACCTGAGCGGAAGGCAGATGTTCAAGGACAGAGCGACCCAGGCATCCCTATTCTTGTTTAATATAAATCTAAACATTGTCTGATTAAAATAAAGAAAAAATCAACAGGTATTTGAGAAGTTATCATTCATTTCAATCTAAATTTATTGTTCTTTTTTATGTCTCTATTTGTGAGATAAATATTTAATACACAAAAACATATATCAGAATCTTTATTGAAAGTTGAGTAAGATCTATGTTTAGTTACATATATAATTAATAATAAAGAATTAAACAAAAGCTGTAATTGCTCTTTCAAATTAAAAGAATTTATTAAAAAAAATAAGGGAGACATGATAGATACAAAATTGTGTAACTCTAAATATACTGGAAGCATTAGGTGCTATTTTGATAAATTGACCATTGATAAATGGAGCAAAATCTTGGTTGACCCAGAGGTTGAAATCAGATTCTGAAAGTCCACTCATGAAACTAGATATTAGACTCATAAAGAAGAATTTTAATAGAAAACAGAATCCATATCCACCATAGCAAGTTGGGAGGCAGCAGGTATATCTGTAGCCTCCCTAACCATAGCCACAGCTCCATTTGCAGGAGCTGCCACAGCCCCACCAATGCCACAACCCAGGTCTCTATAGCAGTCACTGTGGTAGCCCATGCTATCAGGGGTTGAAGGCTCGGTTTGCTATGGAAGCTGTTTCTTGAGCATGAATCTCAGCATCTGCACAGAAGTTTTTATACCCTAAGCCATGGAAGTGGTAAATCATCCCCAATACACCTCATTTTCCTCCCACAGAAGATATTTCATGAAACAAGTATTTCTGGCTTTTTTGTTTAATATGCATGGAGTGATCTCCAACTGAAGTAAAAGTTCTAAGTTAATCTTTAGTTCAGTTAGCTCAATTCCTTTTATTAAGTTGTTTTTATAATGAGAAATATCTATTTGCAACTTCAAAGACTATTCCAACATTAAGATTCATATACACTCCCCCTTATTTTGGTTTCTGAGGATCTCCACAACTCAGTCAAGGGCTGCCTGACAACATCATCTGATGATGCTACTTTACTGCTTATGCTGTCTACTTTTTCATGGAGATGACAACCTCTTATTATTTGAGGTAAGCAGGACACTAATGTTATTCTTAAATCCATGCCCCATTTGAGACCATAACCACTTAGATGTCAAATATTCAGACATGTTGAGATACAAACAAATTTTACTTTATTTTTATGCCATTCAGAGCCAGCGTCGAACCAATTACTTTTACCTTGTCTCATTAGACATATTTCTTAATCTTTGAGACACAATATTCTAAATTTTGATGCCTCCTTAAAGAAAGCACTTCCAAACTTGAAGGAAAAAACAGAGGGAAGAAGAAAGGGAGTGAGAACAAAACAAATATATATTCTTTGTTTTCTGTATTTAATTCTAGTCAAAACAAATGGTACCTCAGTTTAATAAATGTCAATAATCCTTTATAATTATGACCTGAAAGATGTCAAGAGGGCATCCTGGCAATTTAGGAACTTCTTTCTGGGATCCAGGATTATAGCATTATAGAAAAAATACATAGCTCTACTGATCTTTTTGTGCAGGAATTAGAAAGGGAAACAGAAAATGTAGACAAATAGTCATAGTGATTTCTCTCAAAGACTAATCCAAGGATATCTTTAATATTGTGTATGTGTGTATTTAATTTGGACACTCATATTAAATCCATCAACCCAAAGGATGAGAAAATCAAAAAAATATTTGTTAAGGATTTACACATAATGTTAATGGGGTACTTGATATTTTATTACCTGATATCCATGTGTTAAAAACCTGCTACTTAATGACTAGGGGCATATTTAAAGTTCTTTGGAGGAGAGATTACCACATGACTCTGAATAATTATGGTGATTTAAAAAGGCACAAAGTACTTAATGCCATTGCTTTATTCAACAATTCAATTTTGAATTCTGTTGAGCTATATCAAAGTTATAGTTTTATGTATATTGACCAGTCAATCAAAGCATTAGTACTGGTTCCACTCCAGGCAGGACTAATACAATAGAATAGAAACTAGTCCAATTTTCCAAAGACCTTCTTAATATCAAATGAAATATAAGTCCTAAATTGCATTCTGATTTCTATACTGAAATACAGTTGTACTGCATAGAAGTCAACAATTTCTCAAATAAAAAGTTTACTAAAACTGACACAAGAAGAAATAAAAACCTTAATGAGTATATCTCTTAAGGAAATAAAGTTTGTATTAAAAAGAAAAAAAAACAGACTTCTAACAAAGAAAACTCCAGGTTCACATTGCTTTAGTGGTGAATTTTAGCAACTACTTAAATAATACTAATTATTGCAAGAAATAGTATTAATTTTGCACTAATTATTTCAGAAAATAAACGAATCAACAATTCCAAAATTCAATTATATATGAAAAATTAGAAAATAAAATGCAAGAATATCACTAACAATATCAGAAAAATAAAATAAACATAATTTAAAGATATGTACAAGACTTAGATTTTGATAGTCACAAATTAATGCTGAAAGAAATTAATAAAGATATATATATACACATATAGACCTATATAAAATGTTTATATATTAACTGTAGAAAGAATACCTCCCAAATTATATATTAAATAAAATCCCTAATTGAAATGACAGTATAATGTATATATTTACAAAAGAGTCTAAAGTGTATAAGGAAATCCAAAAAACCTAGAATGTCCAATGCAGTCTTTAAAAAGAAAAAAAAACTTTACATTAACTGATTTTAACACTTAACCTGGAATAATCAATAAAGTGTGCTATTGGTGTGAAGATACATAAGTAAGTTGATGGAAAATACTAGAGAGTCTAGAATTAGGTTTTTTTTTTTCCCCGCAAAGATTCCAAAACAAACAAAACACTGAAACAATGGGACATTTCTATGGAACAAGAAGAAAATGACCTTTACTTCTTCATAGTCTACACAAAAATTAATTCAAATGTATAATAGAACTAAGCATAAAAGCTAAAACTTTAAGATGTCTAGAAGTTTTTTTGTTTGTTTTGTTTTAAGACACAGAAAGCACTGACCACAAAAAAACAAACAAACAAACAAACAAAAACCACTGTGAAGTGAAATTCATCAACTGCAAGCCACACACTAGGAAAAAAAAAGTGTAGCTATAGATATATAGTGCAGATGATACAGATAGGTATCGATATAGATTAGAGAGAGAGAATAGAGATGATAGAGGTAAAGATAGAGATAGAGACATCCATCACACGTAAAGATCTCCTACAACTCAAATGTGTAAAGACAAATATACCCAAAACCTGAGAACATTGACAGGAAGATATACAATAAGCAAATAAATTGGGTGACATGATTAGTTATCAGAGTTATCAGGGAAACCACAATTTATAACCACAATTATATAACACCACTCACCTACTAGAAGAGCTAAGATTAAAAAAAAAAAAAAAGTTTTACTTACTCGGTAGACTATGATTTAGATTAATTCACATAAAATTTAAGTTGGTTTAAAAATGTTTCAATTTTTATTAGTATGACTTCTAATACAATTTCCAATATAATGTCTTCATTGGAATTATCATGATATATTCTCAAGAGAGTTTAAGCCTAAGATTTTGGCACATAGTACCATATTTCAAAAAATTCTACTAGCATGCTTAAAGATTCCATTAAATTTAATTTAATGGAAAGAACAAATGTTTTTGGGAAATCATCAGGCCCAAAAAGTTCTGGCTGATAAGCGATTAAGTAGTCCTCCCCCTACAAACAGCTCATGAGGCAGCTAGTGAAAAGAGCATGAATAACACGGCCTGTGTAATAGGATTGTTAGAGTCTTTGGTCACATGGTTCACTATGAAGCACTCACACAGGTCCTAGATTTCAATTTCTCTTTGGTGATTCAGAATACTCTTGATAGAACCAGTGGCTAAGTGGCTAAATAAATTAAAGTTATAATGAAGACTATTTATAACCAGAATCTTAGCTCAGGGATTTTAGCATTCCAAATCACTGCCATAAATTGGAGTTTGCTCCAATATAAATTTTGATTAAGAATTCAAAAAAATCTAAGACATATTTACTATTTAATAAGTACATTCAATGATCACTGACAAGACTCCTTGAGATGGAAGTCAGGATACTGACTCACAAATACAGAAGATGGAAAAAAAATACCAAGCCAGAAAAGACCAGCAACCTCTCCCTCTCAAGCTAAATCTATATTTGTTTTTCACTGATTTAATAATGGAAATAAATGATATCCTCAGGAAAAGAAGCAGTTGCCTTCATTTGAAATATCAAAAAACAAAGGAAAATTATTAAGATAAATGACCAAAGTTAAGATCATATTGTAATGCCACATTAGACACATTTATTGGAAAATGATTATAGAGATCTCTCCCAGTGTAAAATACACTAAAGAAATTTCAGATGAAAAATGAGTGTCTTGAGAGTAAAAGGAGAAATAATGGCTGTGGCAAAATATCCAATATTTATAGAATAAGTTTGAATTGCTATTGAACAGCTGTACATACACAGACAGATCTTAAATCTTATGCCAACAAGTTGGTAAGCCTCCAATTTATCTTCTCTGCCTGATATAAGCTGGAAATAGTTTGATCAAATTAAACATTTGAGAAGTTAAATCTTATTGTTGGATCATTCCCCAAGAATTTCAGGTCTGAAAACTTAGTAGAAACCAAGTGTCCAGCATCTTCCACAACAAATTGGATGGCAGCATTATATCTATCCACAATTGCCATACCTTGTTTTCAAAAGCTGTCACATCCAAGGTCATTGCAATAGTCCTGATGATGGAAGCTGACATCCAGGCTTCCTGTTTCCAGTGAGTCAGTGAGTTCATTGTGTTGAATTGATGTTCAAAGACATTTAAGTGTGACAAGTCATAGGTACTCTCTATATAACAGTTATACCAAAGGACATATGGAAGAACACCTTAGTAATGTGCTTTCTCTTACAAAAAAAGGGAGCCTCACATCGACCAAAACTAAGCTTGCTTTGGTGGATTGGATCAATTAATATTTTCCAATTAGTGCTATTAGGTTTTAATTATGTTTACTACATATTCGCTTTCAGTATAAATTTTTTATTAGATCTTCAAGCAAGATTACCAGGCTTCTGATAATCCTGAATATATACATATTTGGGAGATTTGGAGCTTGCTCCATGAATGATATTATCATTTTGTTTTTGGGAGAAAAACATCTATAGATACATTTGAACACCCATTTTAAACTTTGTCTTTATCTCTCTTCTGCCATTGACTATATCATGTTTTGTTGTATATATCTGAAGACAGGTCAGCCTCTACAGCTTATCTGTAAGCACCAGATAACGTCTATTAAGTCTATATAAGTTTATCTTTTTATCAGTTGAATGCCTAGAACATAAATTATGTGTTCAATAAGTCTTATTGAGTGAATATACCTTCATCTGATTCAATTATACACACAGATGTCCACAACCATGGCAGTGTATTTGGTACTCTTAGAAGCAATAGGTTTCTGATATTTACCAGAAGTTTATTCATGCCCACTTTGGAAAAGTCAAACTTTCTTTCTCTGGCATTGCAAGGATAACATCTTGATCCAAACTTGAGTTTTTCTCCTCTTTCCTACTATTTAAACTTCAGACTAATTTACTAGAAACAAAATTCCTGAAAGAATGCTTCCTTGAATCTGTTAAGAGCATATCAAAAATTGAATTCTTTTAGTGCCATAATTTTCCCATTTGCCCTTTTTTATACCGGAGGGAATGGGGAAAAAAGCCTCATCTGAAGCCTAAGATGTGTTTGGAAGAGAGTCAATATTACTGTGACTTTGATCTGAAACATGAAAATGTTAATACTCATAACTTGTAGATCTTTTAAAAAATTAAGTACCATCAGATAAGCAAGTCAAAAATTCCTTGGAATATGTTGGCTCAATCGCCTAAGTGGGTCATGAATAAGGAAGCAACCATAAGAGGACAAAACCCCACTCTAAAAAGGAGTTTATCTTCTTGATTGGATATGTTTGTTTTTAATCAGCTGGAGGTTGGGGAGAGAAGAGGAGAATTCTGATGTCACTAAAAGCTTCATTGAAAAATTGCTACAGAAATGGAAGCAATGATGATACATGAGTAGTTGAATGGTTTAGAGATGAGCCCATGATTGTTTCTGCAGTGCAGAAACATCAATAGATTTTTCAGTAGAAGTTAAATCCACATCTCCTAGACCAAAGTCAGGACCAAGACTTCCATAACTAGAGCCTAAGCCACAGATCAGACCACGGGGGCTTCTACAAGCACATCCAGAAACCAGAACCCAGGCCACCGTTGTCAACATTCAGGCCTCCATAACAGCTGATAGTGTGGGTTTGGTTAAAGGCTGTCCAAGTTCCTCCTAGTGTGAACTCGCACCTGCAGAGAGGCTCATATACTCCCTCAGCAGTCCATGTGGCAAACCATGCTGATTTACTTCAAGTTTATTCAAAACCAATACTGTTCGACTATAGAAATCCAATTAAACGATTCTTTTCTTAATTAGAAAAGACCCAATTAAGGAAGCTTAAATTTTTAATTTGATTTTCCTGCTGAGTTTGCTTTCTACAAAACCTATTGCCCATAATGAAAAGAGTTCATGGGCCTTGCAAAGTCAACCATGACTTAATCCTCCACGAAGTCAACTATAAGCCAGGCTTGGAGGCCTCAGGCAGCCCTCTGATGATGTCACCTGGAATAGTGTCTTCTTATTCAGTCCACTTCCTTGGCCACTTATTTTTCACCAAATTTAATTGTATACATTATTTCTATCTATTCATTGTTAAGACACCTGTTATATCTATTGCTGACTGAAGTTATAATACTATATAAAATTGGAATTAATTGAACATGACAAGAGGACAATTGTTTAGCAACAAATACATTTTTTTAAATTTATTTTTTATTTATTTTCAGCATAACAGTATTTATTATTTTTGCACCACACCCAGTGCTCCATGCAATCCGTGCCCTCTGTAATACCTACCACCTGGTACCCCGACCTCCTACGCCCTGCCCCTTCAAAACCCTCAGATTGTTTTTCAGAGTCCATAGTCTCTCATGGTTCACCTCCCCTTCCAATTTCCCCCAGCTTCCTTCTCCTCTCTATCTCCCCATGTCCTCCATGATATTTGTTATGCTCCACAAATAAGTGAAACCAGAAGATAATTGACTCTCTTTGCTTGACTTATTTCACTCAGCATAATCTCTTCCAGTCCCGTCCATGTTGCTACAAAAATTGGATAAGGAAGATGTGGTGCATATACACTATGGAGTATTATGCCTCCATCAGAAAGGACGAAATATGTATTTGTAGCAACAAATACATATTTTTAAATCTTTTTGCCATTCAAGTTCTGTAAACTCGTGTTACATTTTAGCATTTATTTTCTGAATCACGTTTTAATCTTTTGGTAACACAAGAGTATTTGAGAGGTGAAGATTTTGAGCTGGACATTTTAGTAGGCAATCAATGAGACCACTATTTAATATTTATAATTTATTTCCAGTAATAGCAAGAAATATCTTCATATTCTTCTGTCAATATTACTTTAATTCCTTATAGCAAAAAGTAATAAGAACTAATTAGCATTTCTACCAGAGTTTTTCTTTACATTTTACAAGGTCAAACAATTTTATATTTTTTACTATAAATCTTATTTGATTATTAAAATGGAAATTGTATTTCATCTATAGTCCATTTACATAGAGATATTCCTTCCTTTCTTTCTCCCTCCTTCCTCATGCTTTCCACTCTTGCTCTTAACTGCATTCTAATACCATATATATGTATATTATATATATAATGACATATATATATACACATATTTTCCCTCAATATTTAGAAACTATATAATATTTAGGGATAATAAAAGATAAATAATAACTTACTTTTATAGAATTTATCATGGAAAATATATAGAAAATAATACACGTGTTATAATTTGATATTATCATAGTCGTGGTAAAATCTAAAATTGTAAAATCTGGAATATTAAATTTAAATATTTAAGAGATGCAAAGGTAAAATGGCAGAGTGGCCAACTGGCCTGGTTTTCCTGCACTGTGTCAGCTTGGGCATTAAATGTGCAAGTACCGGAAAACTCTCAGTCATGAGTAACCTAGGATGGTTGGTCACCTGGAAGTAATTCCCATCTAAGAGGGTCAATCCAGCAAACTTCTTATAGACATGAATGCATATATATGCATACATATATAAAATCAAATCTTTCAGAAATGTAAATAAAAACCTAATAGGTTGGGGAAAAAGAGAAAAAAAAACTCTTTCTGAAGGAATTTTAAGTGGCATAGTACATAGCATATACATAGAGTAGAGTTAAATAACCCTTAAAAAGGTGGGGGGCAGGAGGGTATTGGTGTAAAATGAGGCAAAAAGAAGTCTACACTTCTAAAAAGGTTCTAAAAAACCTTATATGTCCATTAAAGTGTTTTTATTTTATCTTCCAGTTCTGAGGTCAACAAACTGCAGCCCCTGGGGTCAAATCCTGCCAGTTCTTGTGATTGTAAATAAAGTTTTATTGAACAAGCACACTCTTCATTTATGTATTGTCTGTGACTGCTTCCCTATTACTACAACAGAATTGAGTAGTTGTGCTAGAGAATGATTGGTCAGAAAACCTAGAATGTTTACAATTTGCCACTGACCCCTACTGTAGGTTTGGGAAAGCTCACAGGGCAATTCAGAAAGTGGAGGGATGTGATTGATCTTATTCAGTCCTTTTATTTTAGCAAAGATGCTGCTCATACTCCAGGAGGTTATTGACCTAAGGAGATACTTAAGCAGCACATGGATTAGTTAGCTGACTTTTATCCTTTGACTGTCTTTTATCCTACCTAAACCACCATTCAATTTTTAAACTTCTTCCATACTCCTTTGAAATGCACAAAAGTGGGATGAGAGTTGGTGGAGAATGGGAGAAATAAGTCTGTTTGAGATATTAGAAGTTCAACAATGTTTCCTTGTTTGAACCTATGGGAAAAAGAAGTACTTTAATATAATGTAACACAAGTCTGTCATTTAGAATCAATAAGAAAGAAGGAAGTTAATTTGAAGAAAGGCAATTTGGAGAGGAAAGCATATAAAAAGTTTTTTCTAAGTTAATTGTTGTGAATAAAAGGCATGTGTATATACAAACCCAGTGTGGGGAAACATTTTATCCCCTAAAGGGAGAACAGCTGAGTTAACCCGTATAAAGTAATCCAATCATAGGGTAAAGAATCTAGGTTCTCATGATTAACAATAGATTTTTGTTACCTATTTGGTGCCTGGTTTGTTTGTTGGTTTAGTTTGCTCGTTTTTTTTACCAAGTTGAGGAAGTTCTCCTCTTTCAGTTGGAGGAGAGTTTTTAACGTAATAGGGAGTTGGGTGTTTATGGTTTTCCCTGCATCTAGTGATATAATCATATGATTTTTTAGGTATATTACATTACTTGATTTATAAATGTTAAACCAGCTTTCTATACTTAGAATGAATCCTACCTCATCATATAACTCTTTTTATAGATTGCTAGATGAGATTTGCTAATATTTGGTTGGAGACTTTTGCAAAAAAATTCATGAGAGACATTGTTCTTTAATTTTCCTTTTCTACCAATGCTCTTACCTGATTTTGGTATTAGTATAATGTCATAATAGAATGAGTTAGTAAGTGTTCCCTCAGCCTCAGTTTCTAAAAGTGATTATGGAGAAGTCATATGTTTTCCTTAAATGTTTGGTAAAAGTCCCCAGTGAAACTGGAAATGTTCTGGTCCAGGTGCTTTCTCTTTTGGGAAAGTTTTTATTTATGGTTTTAAAAATTAATTTAATAGATATATGCCTTTTTAGATGATCTATTTATCCGCACATGAGTTTAGACCATATCTTAAAAGTATTTGTTTCATTTTACCTGTTATCAAATTTATGGGTGTGAAACTACATTTCTTACTATCTTTTCAGGCCCGTGAAATCAGTGGTCATGACCTCTATTTAATTTCTAATCTGAGTACTGTGTCTCTCATCTTTTTTTCCAGGGCTCGGTATGATAGAAATCTATCAGTTATTGCATCTTTTCAAAGAATTGGCTTTTGGATTTGTTGATTTCCCCTATTTTTCTGTTTTTAAGCTGATTGGTTTTTTCTCTAGTGTTTTTTTCTTCTCTGTATTTTTCTTTTGCTTCCTTTCTTCCTTTGGGCTTAACTTTTTTTTTTTCCTCTAGTTTCCTAAGGTAGAAGCAAGGTTATAAATTTTAAAGCACTTTGTTTCTTTTCTGATATAGATATTTAATGCTATAAATTTCCCTCTAAGTACTGTTTTTGCTGAATCCTACACATTTCACTAAGTTGCATTTTTTTTTTCATTTAGTTTAAATACCTAATTTAATTCATAGGTCATTTAGGAGTGTGCTATTTATTTTTTAAACATTTGGGGATTTTCCAACTATGTTTTCATTATTGATTTCTTTTTTATTTTTTAAGATTTTATTTATTTATTTGACAGATAGATCACAAGTAGGCAGAGAGGCAGGTGGAGAGAGGGGGGGGGAAGCAGGTTCCCGACCCAGCAGAGAGCCCGATGTGGGGCCCTATCCCAGGAGTCTGGGATCATGACCTGAGTTGAAGGCAGAGGCTTTAACGCACTGAGCCATCCAGGTGCCCCCATTATTGATTTCTAAATTAACTTTATTGTGGTCTCTGAACATACTTTGTGTGTTTTCTATTTCCTTTTAAATTTCTTAAAATGTGTTTGATGGTCCCGAATGTGGTCTATCTCGATGAATATTTCCAGCAAGCTTTTGAAGAATGTGTATTCTACTCTTATTGGATGAAATATTTTATAGATATGAATTCTGTCAAACTGATCATGTCATCTATATGATATTCCTCATGTCATCTATATCTCTCTTAATTTTTTTGCTTGATTAATCTATCAGTTACTGACAAAACATGTTAAGTCTTCAGCTACTGGACAGGATTTCTTTCTTTCTTTCTTTCTTTCTTTCTTTCTTTCTTTCTTTCTTTCTTTCGGATTTTATTTATTTACAAAACGGAAAGAGAGAACACAAGCTAGGGGAGAGGGAAACAGACACACTGCTGAGCAGGGAGCCCCATGCAGGCAGCTACCTGGGGACCCTGAGATCATGATCTGAGGCAGATGCTGAACCAACTAAGCCACCCAGGCACCCCTGAATTTGTCTATTTCTTCCATAAGTTTCATCAGGTTTTGTCTTATCTTTACATTATTCTGCCAAGTGCATACAGTTTAGCATCATTTTGTCTCCTTTGTTTTTGTTCATTTTCCCCTTTCTGGAGTATTTTTATCTGCAACAAGAACCCTAGTTTTCTTTCTGTTAGTGATTGCATGGTGTATTTTCTCAATCCCTTTACGATAGTGTGTCTGAGTCTTGATACTTAAAGTGTGTTTTTCTTTGTAGGTAACATGGTAGTTGAGTCTTAGGTGGTATTTTTTTTTTATTTGTTTGTTTTTAATCCATGAGGACAATCTTTATCTTTTCCATGATGTATTTATATCATTCACATTGAAAGTGTTTATTTGTATAGTTTATATAGTTGAATTTAATGTCCGTGTTTGTAACTGCTTTCTATCAATAGACTTCTGCTCTTTGTTTCTTCTCTTGTTTTTCTTCTTTCTCTGCTATTAATGAGCATTTTATATGACTATACTTTATCTCCTCTCTTAGAAAGCATTTCAATTATACTTTGTGTGTGTGTGTTCACCCTAGAGTTTACAGCACACATTTAAACTAATCTAAGTTCATTTTCAAATAGCAGTACCACTTCCCAAGTACTATGGATACCTGGTAACAGAGTGTTCCAAATTCTGTTCTCCTGCCTCTTAAAACACTTCACTTATCCCTATGCTATTTTACTAAATACATTGTTACTGTTATTACCTTAAGTAAACAGTTACATTTTAGATCAGTTAAGGATAAAAAAAAGATTCTACCTCACCCTGTTTGATTCTTTCTCCATTCCATTCTGTCTTCAAGAAGACAATGAGGCTATAAAGCAACTGAAAGTGTTTATTTGGGCCTATAGGAATTGCACACCAGGAGACAGTCATCTGAAATCAAAAGTGTGCTCCAAGTTACAAGCAGAAGGTGCAGTATTATAAAGGCAAAAGAATCCCACAAGGTTACATAAGTTTGTGTTGTAAGAATTATTATGATTGCTGCTGGCAGATTGTAAGCTGACTATCTGTGATTGGTTATTTAGCTAATGGGTGTTTCATTATCTATTTCAGTCCAAAATAGGAAGGTGTGTTTTAACAGGTGGTGAAGCTGAAATTGACAAAAATTGGAAGTTCTTGGTGTTTTGTTAATTGAATTAGGAGGCCCACATAAACCCTACTTCCTCAATAACTTTGTGACTGTTTTGAATGACTCTCAGCAATGCTTACTTAATTTTTTGAAATGTCTCACATTTTCTTTATGTAGATCCAAATTTCTCTATCATCTTCATGCTTAAAAAATCTCTTGTAGTATTTCTTTACAGAGCAGGTTGCTGGCGATGGATTCCCTTAGTTACTGACTCAGTTGGTTAAGCAACTGCCTTTGGCTCATGTCATGATCCCAGGGTCCTAGGATCGAGCCCCATGTCAGACTCCTTGCTCAATAGGGAGCTTGCTTCTCCCTCTCCTTCTACCTGATACTCTGCCAGCTTGTGATCTCTCTCTCTCTCTCCCCTGTCAAGTAACTAAATAAAATTTTAAAAAGAAGAAGAAGAAGAAGAAGAAGAAGAAAAGTAGAGTATTTATTTTCCTTCTTCGAAGGTTGATTTCTGGTGTAGAAATCTAGGTTCGTGGAGTTTTCTGACAATATACTAGTATTTCATCTTACCCTCCTCTTGCATGCATAATTTTTTATGAGAAATCCACGTAATACTTACCATTGTTCCTCGAGAATTTAGGTTCTTTTTTTCCTAAGAAATTTCTGCCTTAGATTTTCTCTAGTTTGAATGTAATATGTCTAGGTATGGGTGTTTGACAGATTGCTTTATTTTGCTTTGTTTTATTTGGGTGGATATTCTTAGAACAATCTAGAGCTATGATTTGGCATATTAATAATGTTGTAAGTTTCAGCCATTGTTGCTTCAAATATTTCTCTTTTTTTTATTTTTGTTCTCTCTTCTCATTTGACATTACAGTTACATGTATAATACACATGTTAATATTGCCCCAGTTTCTTGGATGTGTTATTGGTTTTTTTTTTCCATGTTTACACTTCATTTTTGTCAGTTTATTTTGATCTGTCTTGAAGCTCATTGATTCCTTCCTGAGTTGTGCTGAGCCCACTGATGAACCCCTCATTTCTGAGGCTACCTTTCCTATTTCTAGCATTTCTTTTAGATCCTGTCTTAAAGTATCCATCTCTCTGCTTCCCTCAATGTAACCATTTTTGTAAAGCACTTACTTTCGCCATTAGAGCTCTTCATATATTAACCATGTTATTTTAAATTTCATGTCTATTAATTCCATCTATGCCATCTATGAGTCTGGTTCAGATCATTGCTTCTTTCAGAATCTGCTTTTTCTTGCCTTAGGCATGTCTTGCAATTTTTTTGTTGAAAGTTAGACATGATGTATTGGTTAATAAAAACGGAACTGAAGGAAAGAGAATTTCAGTGTAAGGATTTATGTTAAACTAGGTTAGGGTTTTGGCTTTTTAAAATATTTACTGTACAAGAAATGCCAAAGTCCTCAAATTCCTTTAGTATCCTCTTTGTTTTTGTTGTTTTCTCTGGACTTTGGTTTCTCTATGTATCACCCCCTCAGAGTCAGTCTGTGTCTTACAGTCCCTCTTGTTTGAATTCACTTGAATTTATTATATTGAAGCTGTATTTGGTTTGATGATAAGATCTGAGGAAAGGGACCATTTTATAATCTTCTTATTAAATATCAGGTTTTTAAAAATATATATCAGGTTTTATTTTTTTTTTTGGGGGGGGAGATCTTAGCGCTGTGAACTTCCTAAGTTTTTCTCCAGTTATACAGTTCATTAACCTTAACATAAAACTGCCAGTTATTTTACCAGCAAAAATGGGTTTATTTGGGCATAACAGAGAATTACTATCTGGGACAAATAAGCTATGACAAAACCATAGGCAAGTACAGCACACAAAAGAAAAAACATTATTTTATGGAGAAGAAAGGGGCAGTTGGGAGGGGTTGTTTTGAACAAATTTCCATTGAGAAAAGCAAGAGTTTCCCCTAGGGTGATGAGGGGTTTTCATTCACTGAGTTGGAGGGAGTGGCTGATGTCCTGTAGAAGGTGCAATGTATATCTTTCCCTTTGGGGCATGTAACTGATGATTCTTTCCTGTTGAGATTCTTTGGTTAGGGGTCTGTAACTCTAAATCTCGTTATATTTTACATAGAATGGTAAGTGTCCCCTATCAGACTCTCCTCCTAGCTTCCTAAGTCCATGTTAGTGATAGTCCCTTATGTTAATTCTTCACAAGCTTTTTCCACCTTTTCTCTAGCTCTTGGCTGCAGCATTCTTCATGGATTTCCTCAGAGCCCTGTCTTCTGTGGACAGTACACCTCTCTCTCGCATGTGAGGTGAAACAAGAAGACTGGAAGGGACTGGACAGTGAGAATTTCTCTTTCCTCAGCTCAGGTATGGTTTCAGAATTACTCTCTGAGAATGTGGCTTTTTAGTTTGTTGTTGTTGTTTTGTTTTTGCTTGTTTGGTTCTTGTTTCCTGGGGTTTTTTTGTTTTGTTTTGTTTTGTTTCTTTGTTTTGTTTTGTTTGGTGGGGGGGGGGGGGTTCTCCTAGAGATTGGGCCTTTTATCCAAAAGACTCTGGGCATATCTCACACTAGTTACTCTTCCCTTCTTACTTCCAGAATCAAGAGGACATATTTCTTGGTTGTTCACAGGGAAAATCTGTCCACTGAAGTATGGGAATGGCCTCACATTGTTTCCCTGGTAGTTTCTCATTCCTATGCTTGCCTGTATGTAGCCTTTAAAAACTTAGGGGGGGGGGGAGAACATCGAATATTCCTACCAGTTTACAATTCAAGCAGCTTCTTCTCCTTATAAGCACATTTTTGAAGCTCTGTATTTTTCAATGTATGGGTCTTTCTAGTTTGGGGATGGGAGTCTGCCTAGTGACCTTAGTTCTCTGACATATCCAAAATAATGTCTTGATTTTTATTTCGGCCAGACTTCTTGCTGTAAGGACCATAGTGAAGATTTCCAAGCTTTTTACATGCCAGGGCTGAAACAAAAAGTCCTATATATCACCTTTAATTTGTGCTAAAGCCATTTTCTAATAAGCTCACCTGAGGGTCATCTGACTCCTTAGAAGAATAAAACTTTATACTGTAATTTGCATTGCTCATGCCTGGACATCATTTCTCATACCTATAAGCATATCTCATTTTTTTCAACCTTCTTATTTGCCAAGGATAAAATACATCATTCAAAACTTAACCGAGGCCTCACATCTCCTGCGAAAAGTTTTTACCCAAAGTTGAGTTTAAAAATTATTATGCTGAAACTGATAGTTCTGCTATGTATTTTCTTGCCTCAAAAATGACAGAATATTTAATCCTCCTTGAAGAAATGGATTCTAGTGTGTAAGCCTGATAATTCACAGATCTGTACCCCTGGGGCAAATAATACATTATATGTTAATTAAAAAAAAGAAAGAAAAAAGAAAGAAATGGATTTTAGGTTGTTCGTCTTCATAGTTCCAGTGGTTACAATTGTCTCTAGAATGTTGTAGAAAAAAGTAATATGTTTACTAAATTGAACAGAGTACAGAAATGACTGACAGATGATCCAGTCTCAACACATTTCATTCTGAATGGGGAGATAAATAGAGAAATTTATTTTAATAGATGGAAGCATGTGTATGTTTAATGATAGAAGTACAAATAAAAATATACCCAAGTCTAGAGGAAGGTGTCACTTATAACAAAGAAAATAGAGGCCATTGAGGAATCAGAAATTGACCTGTGTTTTGAGATGTATAAAAGATCAGTAGACACTGGAAAAAATAAAATTTATTTAAGGGGAAAAAATGAAGTTAGGAAAAAGTACTGAGGCATTCAAGGAATAAGCATGTGCGATAAGAATATATTTTTCCCAGCGCATTTTAACCTTAATTCTTTAGACTTAACATGTTCATAGAACAGTGATAAAAAATGATATAATGCAGGAAAATAAAACTGATAAAAATGTTTTAAAATAGTATTGTATCCAAAACCCAGTATCTGTAAGAACTTCACCTAGAAGAATGAATAAAAATAAACTTTTTTTCTTGATAAACTAAGGACTTTTATTTATTACTGAGCAGAAGCTACACATTGGAAACCTGTGTTTTAATAAGAGCCTTTTGACAATGTGGGCATAGCAGAGCGTTTTCCTGACAGTGCAATCGGTGAAGATGGCTGAGGCTGAAGTTCCTGCTAAGACAGTCTCTGCACTGGTACTCATTCGAGAGCACACATTCTTCATCATTAGACTTGCTTGTGACAGATTCTTTCCTTGACCAAACTTTATTGAGGCTCCTCTGAGCTCTCTTGCAAATGGGCTTCAGCCTTGGCTGCAAAAACTGCAGCTCTCAGCCCTGCCCCTTAAATGACTGCCGGAGGAGACTCAAAATGCCAGGAAAATTTACCGTTTATTCCAGCCCAAACCTGACTCTGGGGCTCTAACCTCACTTTTCTTAGAAGCATTTACTTCAAGAAATTGCAACTGTAAATCCCTCCTCCGCCCTTTTGAGGTGTACCTTCTACAACCCAGGACTGTCTTAAAGATCTGGGAGCCATTTCTTCTAAATGCAGACTCCCAAAGTTCTGCATTGCCTCCAGTCCCTGTGGGAGGGTATGGGCCCAGCTTCAATGGGTGTCTTGCTCCAGTTTGCAAAATTACCTTCTGTCCTGAAATATGAAAAGTTTGTTTCTCCTCCGGAGAAGCACTAATGAGCAAACCCAGATGGCCTAATCCCATTACCTAAGCACCCCTTCCTGCTTTTTGGTAATTTTCCACAACTCTGACTCTATTCCAGCCCCGGCTCGTTCAGCATCCCTACTCCCTCTCTCATTCTCCCTCTGCACCACCCAGTCACCTCTCTGCACAGAACGAAACTGAGCTTAGTTTTGTGAAGTCCATTTTCCCTACTGCAGCAGTACTGAGTAAAGTCTTTATCCACTGTCCAGCCCTATCTCTCTTTGACCCTGCATCCCAAATAACTAGCTCCAAGCCAAAGAAGATAAATACAGTACGATACTTATCATGCAGAAGAACAGACACGTTGAGACGACCCATGGCCATGTGCAATTTCTGAGGTCCTAGGAGTTCAGCAAGTCTTACCAAAAAAAGTAGAGTCTAGAGGCACAGAATCTTCCATTGAGAGAGAGAAGGTAGAAGCCACAGCCTCCAAAGCCGTAGCTGAACCAGAGACATGCACAGGACACTAAGATTGAATCTAAGGACACCATGGTAGTTGCCATAATAATTCATCTGCCACGTATTAAAGATTCAATTTGATAGTAAAATGAATGTTCCAGGAAAGAAAATTGCAAAGAAACTAGTACATTTTTACATTTGCAGTGAAAGATGAGGCAAGCCATAACCCATGAACTACATTCTCTTTGAAAATAAATCTGTGGTTTAAAAAAAAAAAAAAAAGTACCATTAGGCCATATCTTTATTATTTAAGGATAGTTCCAAACATCCCTGAAGCCAAGTTTTCATCTGAATTTGCTTTGTTGAAGAATTAGAGAATCAGTCTTTATATGGAAAATTAAGCTTTAAGTTTAAAGCTAATGACTATACAGATTTCTATATTTAAATGTTATAATCATAATCCCTTGCATCAGGCAGCTGCTTCCTAGCATTGGTTGAAAATTTGGGTTTGTCAAATGATAGTTCCTCACCTTGGCTTCTAGAAGGTTCAATTTGTGCCAGATATCATGTTTTCTTTCTTTTTAAAATTCAGTGAACTAGCATGCAAATTATAAAATTGCCATGTGTAATTATATAATTCTGAAGCACAAGACAGAATTTATTTAGAGAATACAACAAAAATTTGACCATTCATTCATTGACCTATTCCATGAAACATTTTAACTTCCTACAAATTGTATTGGCCAAATTCTGTTACCTTATATTCAAACCCTGTTCCAACACAACCCAACTTACTTCCCTTCACTAGCTTCCATGAAATGTCTATTCTAATCAGAAAGATCAACCAGTTGTCTCTAAACGTAAATTTTTATCTACATTCTAAGCTTATTCTCACATCTTTCTACTGAATGGTCTTATATTTCCTACACCTGTGAAATATATTCTCCTTACAACTTCTTTCAAGCATTTCAGGCCATAGTAATCTACTGAACTACTCTAACTCTTTCCACACTACTAACTGAATCCTTATTATATGAAAGGTTATTTGTCAAACTTTCAGACAAGATGATGAGAAAGAAGGAAATGATCATTTCACAGTCCGATAAAGTGATGCTTTCATTACAGTCACAAGAGGGATGTGTGTGTGTGTGTGCGTGTGTTTCTACATGTATATGTGTTGCATGTGCAGGTGCAAAGTCAGAAGTTTTGGGGGGTTTTTTATTTGTTGTGTTGAAAAAACAAAGCTAAAGTAGGCGGAGTTGTCCTGCAAAATCAGTTCTAGGTAAGGTTTAGATTAGGCTGCATCATAATTTGTGAAACTTTAACAGAGAAGAGAGAAGGAGACCCTATTAAATGCAGTGGTTTTAACAAATACTTAGGAGAAATACTAAGCAAAATATGAATGTAAACAGAACAGAAAACTTCTGCAAAAAAGATTGAAGATTGAGAAGTATGGTATTACCAGACCAATGAAGACTTTTACATATTTCCTGTCATTTATGTAAATTCTGTGGCTTCACCTAGAGTACTGCCACAAAAGATCTGACTCTTTAGAAATAATTTTCTGTATCAGGATGATTTGCATATGAACATTAAGATACTGAAAAATTTGGAAATAAATTGTGTTTGAGTGAATGAAAATAAATGAACCCATTTTTATGTTTGTGGAAAATGTTTATTAGAGACTATGCCCCCAAATTATCACAAAATGGGTTACAGAAAGAGGTCACATGTCAGTAATGTCATAGCATTGAGATTGTCCAGCTTGACTGATGAAGATCCCATTCAGGAACATATGTCTCCACCCACTCAAGATATCAGTCTTCATTGTTCTCTCAGAAATTTCACTGCTGATTTTGAAGGGAAAAAAATGACTAATTCCTTAAAAATTATTAAAAAGTGATAAGTGGGTAATAAAAAGTATTAGAAAAATCCAGAAGACCAGTATGTCTTATAGAAAGTGGGACAAAAGTAACCACAGCCATAACCACCATAGCCTCCAAGGCCACAGATGGAACCATAACCACAGCTCAGACCACCAAAGCCACCAAGGCCATATCCAAGGCCACCATAGTAGTTGCTGTAGTAGTAGCTTATGGTGTCAGGGCTTGAGGACTTGGTTTGAAGTTGAAGTGAGTTTCTTGAGAATGAATATCACCACCTGTGCCTGGACTTTTATGCTTCTTCATTCTGTGTGTGGTAAACCATAACACATGAGCTTCATTCTTTTTCAAAAATCCATTTTGGTTGAAAACAGTACCATTATGCCATACTTTTCCTATTAAGGTAGTCCCAAAGATGCATGCATAAATTTCTCTTTAATTTTCATTCCTCCAAACCAGCCTTTGTATTGAATAGTTATTTTCATGTCTTCAAAGCCTATGTTTTCATATATTTCTATATCTACATCATAATAATCAGGCTTCTTGGGTACCTGGATAGCTCAGTCATTAGGCGTCTGCCTTCAGCTTGTGTCATGATCCCAGGGCCCTGGGATCAAGCCCTGCATTGGTGGGAAACCTGCTTCTCTCTCTCCCATTCCCCCTGCCTGTGTTCTCTCTCACTGCATCTTTCTCTGTCAAATAAATAAAATCTTTTTTTTTTTTTTAAAGTAATAATCAGGTTTCCTTACATTAGAGAACTTGAGATTTTTTTTTAAAAGATTTTATTTATTTATTTGAGAGAGAGAAATCACAAGTAGATGGAGAGGCAGGCAGAGAGAGAGAGAGGAGGAAGCAGGCTCCCTGCTGAGCAGAGAGCCCGATGCGGGACTCGATCCCAGGACCCTGAGATCATGACCTGAGCCGAAGGCAGCAGCTTAACCCACTGAGCCACCCAGGCACCCCAGAGAACTTGAGATTTTGATATTTGTCAATGTTATGTCCATTTTGCCTCAGATAGGATTCTCTTCAATGATGATTTCTCCTTCATATTTACGATTAAATAAACTAGGGTAAATTTATTGAATAGTCATAATGATTGTAAAGTCTTATTTTTCAGAAAGGAAATAGGAACGAGTATGTGCTTTTACTTTCTTGTTTGCATGTTTATATAATAAATTCAGCACTTTCATACTTGTAAAGATAATATTCATAATTCAATACTCTTGTCATAAAATAAATCAAGCCTTCTCTCTCAAGTTTTTTCCTGCTGCAACTTGTATTAAACCTCCGTTCTACCTAAGTGAGCCTCTTGAATCATTTCTTAAAACTTCAAATGCCTTTCTCACTCAGGGCTTTAACTCAAACATTCCCTCATTCCAAAGTAACCTCCTTCCCTCTCCTTCTACAAACACCTACTAACACACGACTAGTCTTCCATATTGACACTGCCTCTTGCAAAATGTTTTTCATTTTTTAACTGGTTACTAAGACTAGTTTTAAAGCACTTTGTGGTCACGGAGCTGATGCCTAATGTGATGATTTGTAAATATGTATTTGTTGATTTTTAAAATTTGTTTTTTCTTGAAATGCCAATTTAAATTTGTATATGCTTTTTTGAAGAGTTATTTATACAAAGGGATGCTTCATATTTCAAATTACACAACAGAATCACAATTAAAAGTTTCTATTTATATCTTATTATGAGGGAAAAAAAAACTATGCTAATCTTTTGGGCAGAGAAATGATAGATGATAAATATATAAATAATCACTCCATGTACTTATTTAAATCCCACAATTTCATTGTACTCACAGAGGAGTTCTTGCGCAAATCTCTTCATGTTGTATGCAACATGCAAATGTGTGTGTATTTGGTGTGTGTTCATGAATATATACATGTGACTATTTTCTTATGAACAACATAAAGGAGTGTATGGAAGAGTTAAAATGACAGTTACACTGATTTCAAGACTGGGTCAGAGAAATTAGCTATGAAAGTACTGCCGTGTCTTATAAATAATTCCAAGAAGTATAAAATGAGTTGCATCAAGAAGAATATATAAGAATTCTTTAAAATAAGAAGAAAGGAGGAGATTTCAGCAAAGAAAAGCAGTTTTAGCTCATGACCCAAGGCGGAGGTAAGCACGGTGTGTCCTCAGTGAGCAAAACACTATGTGACTCATGTACAGAGTTTAAAAAATAATTGATGATTGGAAGCATATTAATGTAAGACCAAGGTGGATCTTGCATACATTATATACTATAGTTTTGTTTAGGGCAATGGCAGCAAAGTACTGATATTTTAGGAAGACATATTTTCTCTGCAATGTGGATTGTATGATGAATCCTTGAAAGCAGGAGGACCACTTGAGAAGCTCTTGCAATAACCTCTTATGGAATAAAATAAGAAAAATGGACTGGGAAGGATGAACCTAACGTATCTTGTTAAAAATCAATAACATGTGAACAGATATTTAGAGACAAGTATAAACCTTATAAGCCCTAGTTATATTATTTTTCCTCATGTTTAAATGTATTGTTTTATACCTCTTCAGATTAGCTTTATTAAATATATATATGTATATATATATATATATATATTATATATATATCAGGCTCTAAGATTGCTCAGTACGTTTGTTTAAAATGCAGAAATTTAAATAATTGTGATGGAATTCATTTCTTTGGATTTCTAGTCAGTCATCAATCAGTTGGAAGGGAAATATGTTTGTAAACATTCAGGAATAAGAGCACACCCAGGCAAATTAACTATATTTATTTATTTATTTATTTATTTATTTTTTATTTTTGAGAGAGGGAGAGAGAGCACAATTTACAAACACACACCTGTGTGTGTGTGGTGGTGGGAGAGGAGGAACAGAAGGAGAGAGAATCTCAAGCAGATGCTCATGCTGGGCTCGATCCCAGGATCCCAAGATCATGACCTGAGCCTAAACCAAGAGCCCAAATCTTGACCTGCTGAGTCACCCAGGTGCCCCTGGGCAACTTAGTTATAATAATAAAAAGAAAACCTTATAAAAATAAATTATTTGGTGCCAAAACCTACTCTGGAAGGTCATTTTGATTCTTTCACTCAGCATTTAAGATATAGTTATCTGCTGGCCAGGGAGTAATTTTGAGGTGTTTCTTGGCAATTATAATTAATATATGAGTAGAAATTACATAGAAGTATAATTATAATATTCTTTCAATAAGGTATTTTCACTTAGAAATCAAGTGACAGTGTAGAGGCAAATAGTGTTAGGTGAAACTTTCTTTTCTTGTAGTCACATATTTATCTATTTCTCTGTTTCTTTAATTGAGGGCAGCAGTTTCATTCAAGCCTCTGACCCTGAAAATGTGGACTCCACTCA
The DNA here is from genome assembly GCF_011764305.1 of Mustela putorius furo. Classification (NCBI taxonomy): domain Eukaryota; kingdom Metazoa; phylum Chordata; class Mammalia; order Carnivora; family Mustelidae; genus Mustela; species Mustela putorius. The sequence continues at coordinate 2,831,484 of NW_025421491.1, read as the reverse complement.
CATTTCTGTTCCTTATCATCACTCAGATAATCAGTCTGCATGGCATTTTTTGAAATTTATCTCCTTAAATATTTAAAAATTTTATTTTTATCTCCTTAAAAATTTATCTCCTGTGCTTTCTATGCTAATCCCCACTTGTGGACACCATATTTGAGTTGGGACTTTCTTGCCAAGTGCCAAGATTCTGGCATTTTATCTGGCTTTCATTGATTTTTCTTTTAAACTCATTTTTTTCTATGCCACTACTGTTTTTAAATTTGTGACAATATGAAATAAACATCATTTTACTTAATATTTAAGGATGTCTGCCCTGTGTTCACTCTAAATAACCCAACACTGACCCTAAATCTCCAGTTCCTTCTTTATTCTCTGGGTAAAATTTTCTTCTTCCTCATGACAGTGCATATGCATCTCTCTTTGTTGGCTATACCCTTTCTCTAACTTATTATTTTTAAGATTTTATTTATTCATTTGAGATAGAGAGATCTAGAGAAAGAGGATAAGCAGGGCGAGAGGCAGAGGAGGGAGGAGACTCCACACTGAGCAGGGAGCCTGATGTGGGTCTCCATCCCAGGAACTAGAGACCACGACTTGAGCTGAAGGTAGACGCTTAATCACCTGAGACACCCAGGACCCCAGCTGCAACTTATTTAAAATAACATTTTAGCAAGGTGCACATGAAGTACAATTCCATTCAGTATCTTTACGTCCTATAGACCATCTTACAAAATAAAACTCTTAATTGACTTTGAAATCATGGTATGAAGAAATCTTTAAATACAGAAAAGTGGATAGTACAATAGAAACATATTCCATAAATCATTTGTAAAATGTAAAAAAAAAAATCAAAACGGGGAGCCTGCGTGGCTCAGTTGGTTAAGCGTCTGCCTTCTGCTCAGATCATCATGTCAAGGCCCTGGATGGAGTCCCACATCGGGCTCCCTGTTCAGCAGGGAGCCTGCTTCTCCCTCCCATCCCTGTTCATGCTCTCTCTCACTATCTCTGTCACTATCTCTGTCTCTCTCTGTCTCTCTCTCTCTCTCGAATAAATAAATAAAATCTTTAAAAAATCAATTCATAAGTGACTCTTAATCTCACAAAACAAACTGAGGGTTGCTGGGGGGAGGGGGTTTGGGAGAAGGGGGTGGGATTATGGACATTGGGGAGGGTATGTGCTTTGGTGAGTGCTGTGAAGTGTGTAAACCTGGTGATTCACAGACCTGTACCCCTGGGGATAAAAATATATGTTTATAAAAAATAAAAAATTAAAAAAAAATCAATTCAAGGTTAATTGTTTCAAGTGTGGCCTCACATGCTTGGCTTGCTGCTGCATCATGTTGAGATGTGCTGCTTTTTTGGATCCATAAATATTCCAGTAGATCTGGTAGGTGAAAACATTCTTTCTTTAAAGAAGTATTAAGTGTATGATTTTTAATTATTTTATATTCCCTGGGATTTAAGACTCATTATTTAAAGTTTTCTGTCAGGCTGGATTTACCAACTGTGTAAAAAAACTGCTAATGATCAATTTGAAGAGTCCTGTTTCTTTCTTTCTTTCTTTTTTTTTTTTTTTTTTTTTTTTTGGTCAAGTTTTTATTTGAAGTCTAGTTAACACACAGTGTAATATTAGTTTCAGGTGCACAATTTAGTGATCCCACACTTACACACCACACCCAGTGCTCATCACAAGTGCCTTCCTTGATACCCATCAGCCATCTAGCCCATCGCCCACTCACCTCCCTCCAGCAGCCCTCAGTTTATTCTTCATTAACACTCTGCTTTATGGTTTGCCTTGAAGAGTCCTGTTTCAAGCTTGAACCAGTGAAACACATCATCCAAATCATTCTTCAGTTTCACTAAGTCATCAAACATGTCAACACAAACAGCGTGTGAACACGTTACAGAAGTTCTAGTGAGAATCACTGGAGATCCATGAAGACTTGTGTAACTTACCTACTTAAATGAGAGTTATATTGGTAATTGCATCATGTTTAATTAAAAGATGAAGGGGCGCCTGAGCAGCTCATTGTTCAAGCGTCTGACTCTTGATTTCAGCTCAGGTCATGATCTCATGGTTGTGAGATCAAGCTGGGCTCTCTGCTGGGTGCGGAACCTGCTTAGGAATTTCCCTCCCCCACCTTCCCAACCCCTCCTCATTCTCTATTTCTCTGTTTCTCTCTCTGCCTCTCTATTAAAAAATAAATAAATAAAAGATGAAGATTATAGAACTGAAGTCACTAAAATATGATATAAAAATGAATAGCAGTCTCAGATTTGAGGAAAGACTATAAAGAAAACACCTGCAATAAAATCCCTCTCATGACTAAAATGAGGGGGAAAATGCCAGTTTTCAACATGAGTTAGAAAAATGACAGAAACATTGATTCAAGCTTCATTTTTTTTTTTACAAGTTACGAATAGAAGTAGGGTAAAACCCCAAAAGTTAAATAGTTACATATCACAATGTTAAAATAATAAAATAAATTTGAACACAGGAAAGTTTCTCAGGTTCTCAAATAAAATAAATTTGAACACAGGAAAGTTTTTCAGGTTAAAAACAAAGGCTAATGGTGTAGGCAGCGTGAATGTTTGGGGACATGGGGTTTGGATGGGGAAGAGTCAAACAATGTGTACCCCGTCATTGTTTTCCAGGGAAGCACCTGGTAGAGGGACCCCCTGAACAGTGTTTGAGCAAAAAAGGCATGCACAGCTCTTTCTTACGAAGCTGTTGAAAATAAATTTTTAAAGAGCAAATGTACTCAAAAATATTTTCCCTGATATGCTGAGGTCAAAGTACTTATTACATTAAGCTAATAACTTTGTAAAAGAAGTATTCTTATATTCATAAGAATAAGATTATAGTCAAATACATGATCCTACAGGATATTGAATCAAAAAGGGAGCAATATCTGAGCAAGTTATCACATGAGACGCACATAGGAGTTATAGGCTAACAGTTAATAAGAGAGGAAATAACTGAATAGGGAAGACAGGTTTCAAAGAAATAGGTTGCTCGAATATGCTGAAATTATGAATAACAAGTGCATTTTGATGGACAAACACGAATGAAACAAGATGTAGAAAGTTTACAAAGTTTATTGGAAAATATGCTCATCATTATCACAGAAGAGATAAAGAAGGAAGCTTCATGTCAATAACACAACAGGAGCGAAGATAGCCTGGGTGATGAATTCTGGATCAGGGAAATCGATCATTGCAGATGAACAGTGTTTTCAGTAAAATCCAGAGGACCAGTATCTTCCATAGAAATAGGGACGAAAGTAGCCACAGCCATAACCATAGCCACCAAGGCCATAATTGGAACCATAACCATAGCCCAGGCCACCAAAGCCACCAAGACCATAGCCAAGGCCACCATAGTAGTTGCCGTAGTAGAAGCTCATTGTGTCAGGGCTTGAGGATTTGGTTTAAGGTTGAAGGTGACTTTCCAGAGAATGAATATCACCACCTATGCCTGGACTTTTATACTCTCTCAGTGTGGGTGTGGTAAACCACAACACACGAGCTTCATTCTCTTTAAAAACCCATCTTTGGTGAAAAACAGTACAATTAAGCCAAACCTTTCTTATAAAGGGTAGCTTCAAAAATGCATGGAATGTTTTATTTTTTCCCTTGAAAATATTTCAGTGTTCACTTTCCTTTTATCAGAATTTAAAATTACACATATTTCTACAGTTAAAATATAATTATTAAGCTCCCTTGCAATCCATAGACCATTTCTGGCATTTTTCTAAGATTTTTGTCATTGCCAGATATCTTCTTCATGTTTCCTTAAACTCAATTTCTGTCTATTTTAACTATTATATTTTCTGTCTCTTTTTCTCGTTGACTTTTAAAAAACCAAGGGTACTGAGTATTAAAGAATCACCAATGATTGAATTAATCCAAATTAATCCAAAAATTAAAGACAGCTTATTCAGAAAAAAAGAGTAGAAAATATTTACCAGTCTTTTTTGTTTGTATTTTCTCTGTGATCACATTTCAATCTCTTTAATTTATAAAGACAAACTCTATAGGAGGATTATCGAAGACACAGTATAAGTAATACTTCTTGTATTAGTTTCTTAGGACTGCTATAGAAAGTTACCACAAGTTGGGTGTCTAAAGACAAGAGAAGTGTATGTTTTCACAGTTCTAGAGGTTAGAGGTCCAAAACCAAGATACTGGCAATGCCATGCTCCCTAAGAAGTCGCTAAGAGAGGACCATCCCTTGCTTCTGCCCAGCATTTCATGCTGCTGTCAGTTCTTAGCATTTCTCATCTTGCTGCTATATCACTTGATCTCTGCCTAGATCATCACATGTGTGTGTGTGTGTATGTGAGTACACATCTCTGTTCTTTTATAAGAACACCACACACTGAATTCCAACCCGAATTCCTGATTCTAATCCTAATCCAGTATGACCTCATGTTAACTGCATTATGTCTATAAATACCCTATTTCCAAATTAATTCCCATATACAGGCACCCAAGATAAGTTAAGACTTCAAGGTTTCCTTTTAGGGGATGTAATTCAATCCTTCAACACTGCCTTTCCTATGAAACATGCCTCTTCTGTCAGATGGTATTATAATAATTTAGATAAGTTGAGTTTTCAAGAAGTGCCCTTCCGGTATAGTTCTAGGTTAGTCCTAGGTTTGAAAGAAATATTTTGCATGAGATTTGGAAGACAGAAATTTAACAAAAGCTTAATTTCTCAGACCTACCTCTTGTGGGGCAGGAAAGCTAAAGGTTGTTGGGTAAGAGAAATCCTCTTCCCCAGGGCTCTTGTAGTCCCTTGCCCTTGGTCTAGACGTCTACACTTAAGGAGAAGGCTCTGGACGTGTTTCACAAGGATTACTCTTCTTCTTCTCCCCCAGTTAGAGAAAAGAGTGTATCTTCCTCAAATGTTCATGGGAATCACTATAGATAAAGTCCATAAAAGTGTGGGTCCCTCTGAGACTGAAGCCCCTAGGAATTTCTCACTTTTACACTAACCCACACTTAACCTCCAGCCATTTATCACAATCACAGTTTAAGAATTTATACCAGTTTATTACTTCTGTTGGTAAGAAGATCTCAGCTGTAACTCTGGATTCTCTCATCCCTCTGGATTTTTAGGGATGGTTTGTCCTGCAAACTCAGTTCGCTATTAGATTCTATAAAAGTCATTGCTTTTTGGTATGGCCAGCCATTTCTTGTTGTAAGGATTAGAGTGGCAAGTTCTAGGCTCTTGCTAGTCAGAGCTAAAATGGGAAGTTCTAAATGTTTATTTATAGAAAATAGAGGAGTTATTTATAGTTATTTATAGAATGGAAGACTCTACATTATGGGTTACACAAGGAAAGGATTACAAATGAAATGAAGATTCAGTCAAATGATAAATTGTATTGAATATATGGAATATGAAAGTTATTTCACTCTGCTTTGGAAAAAGTAGATGATAAAAGGGAAAGATATAAATGACCATTTGTGGTTATAGAAAGCCTGCCTTTTTAGCTGTGATCTCAAAATATGTGTGTCTGGGGTATCCCCATGGTTTTCTGAGTATTTTAGGCTGGATGCAGGGAGGAGGTGAGGTGGGGTAGAGATCGAGTCACAGGAGTGAGTCTGGAGAAATGGAGATAGAGACCCCTATCTCAAAAGCAGTTAAAAAGAGCTTAAGATTTCCATGGGCTAGCTTCACTCATCCTCATCGAAGAAGTTTATAGAAGGTGGGACACACCAGATAAGAAGGATGTGAAAGACTCAATAAAACATCAAAGGGAGGAGGAGAAACCAGAAGGAGGCAATGACTTTAGCTAATGGTCTGAGGCAAGACTAGGCTCTGTGTAGCCTCCATGAGCAAGGAGCAAAGCTGATATAAACACTATTAAATGTGTTTAATGCTAAATGTGTAAACAGGCTCCCATACAAGAAGGGAGTGAGCAGCAAAAGACAAATAATGATCTCATCTGTATGTAGAATCACAGATCAGAGAGTAGAACAGTGGTTATCGGGAGCTTCTGGCTAGGAAAAATGGGGAGATGTTGGTTAAAGGCCATAAAGTTTCACTTATAAGACGAATAAGTTCTGGGGATCTAATATACACCATGGATGCAGTTACAGTACTGTATACTTAGACGTTTCTAAGAGAGTAGGTCTTAAATGTTCTCACCCCACACCCCCAGCACACATACACCCTCAAGGTAATTATATGTGGTGATGTAAGTGTTAACGAACCCTATTGTGGTTTTGTTCCACCATACGTAGTGTATTAAATCAGCATGTTGTTCACCTCAAACTTACACATTATTATATGCCAATTATATTTCAATAAAGCTGGGAAAATGTTTAAAAATGGTAGAAAAAAGTTGAGTTAGGATTTGGGGTTGGGAAATTTGCTGTTTGTGGAAAATCATCCTCTAATTTTTGTTCAGGGAAGTACTTTGAAAAAATGTGAAATTTTAGAAATACATGTCTTGGTGCAAGTTGGATGATGTGGGAAAATCTGAAGAGTAAGAAGAGTTAGATGATGTGGCAATAATCATGGTTGATTATGTAAGAGCTGAAATTAGAGTCTGTAGCAAGGGGAATGGCCAGGATAGGACAGATATAAGATGGATCTTGGTAAAGGAATAGTGCTTATGTGCTTCAATGAAGAAAAATAGAGACATTGCCAAGCTAAAGTTTTTGTTCTTTGTAATTTTTTTGTTTCCATCAAATAAGGATAACTTTTGAGTGAATACTCAGAGCATTTTGACCAAAGTTTGCTTTTTAAAAGAATAAGTAAAATCCTCATATGTGTAGTAATACATATGCAGAATACATAGCGTTTTATATTTATTCAATAATTACGGTGAAAAAAGTATCTGAGAACAATTAAAAACAAAAAATATGTTTTGGGAAAAATCTCTATTTCACAGCGGAAGGTACCAAATGTCAACTTTAAGAGATTTGGCTATCTAGTGATAAACAAATATTTCATTGAACAACAGTTTTAGAAGGTGACCATGATTCCAATAATTCATACTCCTCAGCTTCTAAAGGCAAATTTTGAGATACTTGCCAGTGAATAAAATGAATAGTTAGGGGCAGCTGGGTGGCTCAGTAAGTTAAGTGTCTGCCTTCGACTCAGGTCATGATCCCAGGATCCCAGGATGGAGCCCCTCATCCAGCAGAGCAGGGATACTGTTTCTCCCTTCCCAACCACCCCCCCCTGCTTATTTTCCCTCTCTTTCTGTCAAATAAATAAAATAAGTCTTTTTTAAAAAAGTGAATAGTTAGATAGCAATTATAAAAAATAAAACAAATAATATTTTCCTCTAATGATATCTTACCTTTGAAATCTAAGGCTGGTATGACTAGTATATTTCATGATGGCATCAAATAATTTTTCCTCAACATACCCCTTCCTCAATATATGCCCCTTCCTCAATATAATAAAGTTACAGTCAGTAACAATCAGGAAATGAAGAGTTATACTGGCCAGAAATAAAATGCACAGTGAAAAATGTTTTTTTTGAAATGCATCTATGTAGATTATCTAAGTCATTGTCCATTAACTAATAAGTAAATTCAAACAAAAATAACTGAAAAATATGTTTTTGCCAAATAAAAATATTAGTCTGTAGTTTGCCCTATTTCATTGTTCTGAATTTGAAAAACAACACACACGCACACACACACACACACACACACACACACTCTAACTAGGCAATGCTACTGTCAATTTTCCTTCCTTCTTCCTTCTCTCCTTTCCTTCCTTCCTTCTCTCTCCCCCCTTCTTCTCCCCTTCCTCCCTTCCTTCCTTCCTTCCTTTCTCTTTCTTATTTACTAAAGAAAAGATATGTCTGGATAGCAATGTGATTTTCAAATTTAGTTTTTCTTCAGTATCTCCCCTTAAAAGTCTATAAAACATGAAGGAAACAAATCCTATTCCAATCATTTAAAGTTCCCTATAAACTGTCTTCTTTTTGAGAATTCAGTATTTATCAAATGATCACTTTTCCATTATTTCATAGATACTATATTCTGTTCTTTATGCCCATGAGAGTGTCATTTTGTTCTCTCAAAAGCATTTTTTTAAATTTCTTTTCAGCATAACAGAATTCATTGTTTTTGCACCACACCCAGTGCTCCATGCAATCCGTGCCCTCCTTAATTCCCACCACCTGGGTCCCCCAACCTCCCACCCTCTGCCCCTTCAAAACCCTCAGATTGTTTTTCAGAGTCCATAGTCTCTCATGGTTCACCTCCCCTTCCAATGTCCCTCAACTCCCATCTACTCTCTATCTCCCTATGTCCTCCATGCTATTTGTTATGCTCCACAAATAAGTGAAACCATATGATAATTGACTCTCTCTGCTTGACTTATTTCACTCAGCATCATCTCTTCCAGTCCCTCCCATGTCGCTACAAAAGTTGGGTATTCATCCTTTCTGATGGAGGCATAATAGTCCATAGTATATATGGACCACATCTTTCTTATCCATTCATCCGTTGAAGGGCATCTTGGTTCTTTCCACAGTTTGGTGACTGTGGCCATTGCTGCTATAAACATTGGGTTACAGATGGCCTTTCTTTTCATGACATCTGTATCTTTGGGGTAAATACCCAGTAGGCAATGGCAGAGTCATGGGAAGCTCTATTTTTAATTTCTTGAGGAATTTCCACACTGTTCTCCAAAGTTACTGCACCAAATTGCATTCCCACCAACAATGTAAGAGGGTTCCCCTTTCTCTACATCCTCTCCAACACACATTGTTTCCTGTCTTGCTAATTTTGGCCATTCTAACTGGTGTAAGGTGATATCTCAATGTGGTTTTAATTTGAATCTCCCTGATGGCAGGTGATGATGAACATTTTTTCATGTGTCTGATAGCCATTTGTATGTCTTCATTGGAAAGTGTCTGTTCATATCCTCTACCCATTTTTTGATATAATTATCTGTTTTGTGTGTGTTGAGTTTGAGAAGTTCTTTATAGATCCTGAATATCAATATTTTGTCTGCGCTGTCATTTTCAAAAGCATTTTTTAAGCGCAGATGCTACACCTTTCCTTTGTCACACAACAGAACATTTATTTATTTATAGTCCTGTTTCCAACTGATTTTATTACAAAAAGAGGTAATAGAATATAGAGTATGGTAAAAGGAACCATTATATGCAGAACTCATCTTCAGAGATGAGGTAAATGGTAACAAACAGTACCAGTAAGCCAAACCTTTCTTATTGAGGATACTTTCAAAGATACACGAATAAATTTTTTCTTTGAAATTTTAATATCTCAAAACCAGTTTTAGTAAAGCACAATTATTTTCCTAACTAGAAAGCTAACACTTACAAATAGTTTATATGAAAATCTTAGTACTTAGGATCCTATTTCACATAAGTTTTTTTTTTTTTTTGTCATGATAACTGTATTTTTTGTTTCATTTTAATTCTAGTTAGTTAACACCCAGTGTAATATTAGTTCAGGTGTACAATATAGTGATCCCATACTTCCATATAACACTCAGCACTCACCACAACAGGTAGACTCCTTAATCCCCATCACCTGTTTTCCCCATCCCGCCAGCAACCCCCCCCCCCCAGCCACCAGTCTGTTCTCTACAGTTCAGTCTGTTTCTTAGTTCCTCTCTCTCTCTCCCTCCTTTTCTCATAGACTGATGTTTCTATGTCTCAAATTATGTCTCCTTCACTTTGTCTTAGACTGGATTTTCATTAAACACAAATTTTTTCAATTTTTTTTCTCTGTGATTCATTAAGTTAATGTAATGATTTTGGGGGGAAATATCAGTGAATATTCTTACTTTGAGAGCACAAAGGTGTTTTTATATAGGAACACGCTCATGTAGAACCATGAATGAGTGTTATCTTTCCCTTCTGGCTTCTGGATTTTTGTGGATAATTTAAAGTACCTTTATATTTGGAGACAAATATATTCAAATCTTGTCAAACACCACCAAAGGCTAATTTTTCAACACCATTTTTCCTAAAACTTTATATGAAACATCCGTTCTACCTAGATGAATCCTCTCAAATTGCTTCTTAAAACCTCAGCTGGTTTTCTTTGCTCTACACTTTTGCTCAGAGAATTTTGCTCATCATGAGGTTTTTTTCCTGATAGCATCCCTCAATAATTTTAGCCCATAAATACCTACTAACTCCCTTCAATTCTTCTATGTGTTATTAATTTGACTATGCCACTTTGAAAAAAAAAAAGTTTTCCACTTTGTAACTATTATAAGCTCTTTGGTCAAGAATTTGATATTTACATTCTTGAGACCTAAATATCTTGTAAAAGCACCCATAACAAATATCTGAGAACTTTTAAAATTTCTTTTTTCTGGAAACTTCAATTTAAATATATAGTATTATTTTACAGAAGACCTGATAGACATTTACATGAAGAAACACCAAATTTCAAATATCAAGGAGAAAAGATGGTGAAAAAATTGGATATTCAATCAACAAAACAAAGCTTAATTGAATTCTTATTATTGAGAATTATTTGAAGGGCTTTAGGGCTCCAATATGGTTGATAATAAAAATATAAATGACTACCCCATGAACAAGAAAAACTTATTTTTTCATTGTAGTAAAAAAATAAATTATATATGTGTGTGTGTGTGTATATATATCTCTGTGTGTGTGTGTGTGTGTGTGTGTGCATGTGTGTGGACATATTCTATGTGTTGGATTTGAGTGTGTAAATATGCATTTGTGTGGTTTTGTATAAACATAGGATAGCAATTTAGAGAAGAGTAAAATGAGGAGTAGCTTATTTTAAGTGTGGTATAGAAGAGTTATCTATTATTGTGACAGCTGAATTGTCCCACAAAATAAGTCAGAGAAGATCTAGAGCTAGCAGTACAGGTAAAAATGCAATAAACTGAGAAGACAAGTGCAGATTCCTTCAAGGCACAATGGCTTCAGCGAGTAATTGGAGACAAAAGCAAGCAAGGTTTGTCTGCAATGAGTGAAACAATATGATCTTAGCAATGAGTTTAAGAATAGCTGATGGCTGGCAAATCAATTAGGTTACAATCAGCATGAACTATGAATTACATTCTATGTTTTTATCAAGGCAGTGAGAAGAGTGAAATGATAATTTAGGTAGTTGGAATTCTGTGAAGTGTGAATTATATATAAAATTCTTGAAAGCAAAAAAAGGATGGTCAAGGCTGAAATTAAGTTGCAATAAAAGTAGTAGACACACACACACACACACAAAAGTAGCAGGCACAAATTGTGCCTGTGTGGTGCCGTTGGTTAAGTCTCTCACTCTTGGTTTAGGGTCAGGTTGTGATTCCAGGGTCCTGATTTCAGAGTCAGGAGATCAAGTCCCATGGCTGGCTCTGGGCTCAGCAGGGAGTCTGGGTTAGGTTTCCTTCTCCCTCTTTCTCTGTCCCTCCCCCAGCTCTCTCTCACTCTGTCTCTAAAATAAAGAAATAAACCTTCAAAAAAAGCAGTAGATACTAGATACGTGATGAAAAGTCCATAGTACTTGTATGATTTTTATGGGTAAATGGAAAACTGAAACTAGATATTTTGTTTTTGTTCCTATTCAAAGGCAATATTAGAAACCAATGTAGATTAGCTTTACAACAAAAGTAAACATCAGAGGTACATGGGTGGCTCAAATATTTACATACCTACTTTTGGCTGGGGTCATGATCTCCAGGTCCTGGGATCAAGGCCCACATTGAGCTTCCAGTTTAGCGAGGAGTCTGTTTCTCCCTCTCCCTCCCCTGCTGGTGCTCGGTCTCTCTCTCTCTCTCTCTCTCTCCCCCCTCTCTTTCTCAAATGAACAAATAAAATCTTTTAAAAAAATTAAAAACAAAAACAAAACAGCATCGGGCCCTAAGATTTCTCGTTGCTTTTATTTAAGACATGTGTTTTAACATTTATGTTCAAGTTCATTGCTGGGACATCTATGCAGTTGGTAATCACTTGGGTGAGAAGGATATTAGGATGTAAAAATAGGAATCTTAACTGTAGAGAACAAACCAGGAGAGAGGTCGGCAGGGAGATGGTAAGCAGGTGATGGGTATTAAGGAGGACATTTGCTGTGATGAGCACAGATGTTGTCTGTAAGTGGTGACGCACTAAATTCTACACCTGAAATTAATACTGTGCTGTAGGTTAACTAGCTGGAGTTTAAATAAAAATCTGAAGAAAAAAAAAAAAAAAAAAGAAAAAACACGTTAAAAAAAAGTAACAAGGGGCACCTGGGTGGCTCAGTGGTTTAAGCCTCTGCCTTCAGCTCAGGTCATGATCTCAGGGTCGTGGGATCGAGCCCCACATCGGGCTCTCTGTTCAGCAGGGGAGCCTGCTTCCTCCTCTCTCTCTGCCTGCCTCTCTGCCTACTTGTGATCTTTCTCTGTCTATCAAATAAATAAATAAAAATCTTTAAAAATAAAAAGTAATAAAATTAGTTTTTCATAGTGTCAGGGATCAATGTAAAAATACAGGAAAATATAAAAAGGTAGATTACTATTTTGTTGTTGAAACCAGCATTGAAAAGTTGCTTTGACTTGAAAATTAAAATGTTTCTACAGGAGAGCAAAGGCCAAGCTTAGATATGTTTCTTGGTAATGATACTGAATCTTACATAGAGCCCAAATTACTTAAGAACACCAATCAGACACATACTGTAAAATAAGTTTATTTGACAGTTAAACCAAAATAAATGTGAATAGTCCAAGATCAAACTTCCATTAATTTCCATTTAACTATGCGCCTACTATTATCTTTTGATCCAGTAATAGCAGCACTGTTCAGTCTTTGAAAACATGTACAACTTCTGTAGCCTTTTTTTCCTCATGTGTACTATCAGTCTACTTGACATCTTTGAAATGTATCTCTTTAAACCTTTGTTTTCATTCAGACTTCCAAACCTAGACACAGAATCTGAGCGGGACATTCTGTGGCATGACCATGATTAAGACATCAGTATTTATCTGACTTCCAATCTTCTTTGCTTAAACTCAAACTATTTATGTGCTATGAAACTCTTTAAAATATAACATGGTATGAAGTAAAAAACCATTATTCCTTTCATCTAAGAAGGTCAATAAGTTATGTTGATTTTAGTAATCCAAAACTAGCTCTTTTTAAAAAAAGATTTATTTATTTATTGGGGGGGGCAGAGGGAAATCATCGAAAGCAGACTCTACACTAAGTGTGTAGCTAGACATGGGGCTCCATGTTGGGGAAGGGGCGGGTCTGGATCTCATGACCCTGAGATCATGACCTGAGCCAAAATCAAGATGTGGATGCTTGACCAACTGAGCTAGCTAGGTGTCCCCAAAGCCAGCTCTTAAATTGTAATATCTGTATCATTCTATGAGTAACATTGTATTTGCCTTTTCCATGGCAATTAATACAAAGTTATCATTTTCATTATATAATTAACTAACTTGTTTAATTTTTTTGCAAGGTTTATCCACTTCTGCATGTTCTTTACTTTCTATAGTGTGGATATTTTCCTTTCCACAAAATAAAACATTTAGAAACTTTCCACTGTGAAATTTTAAGCACATATAAAAGTGAAAGAGCCATGTAAGAAATCCCTGTTACAATAGATGGTAAATTGTGCTTAATGCATACCTCCACCCACTTGTTCCCTATTATATTATTACATGGTAAGTACTGGATAACATATTATTGCCTCTACAAATGTTTCACCACATAGCTCTAAAATATGTGGACTCTAAAAAAACAATCAGTTTCAGTTGAATTGTTGAATCACATATTTCCTTACTGATTGGATAAGTGGATAATGCCCCAGGATTCATTTTATGGCACTAAATTCCTGACATATGAGGGATTGAAAATGGTTGCTTCTGGATGTAATCCATGAGAATCATCTTAAACATTATCTCTAATGCCATTATCAAGAATAAACAGTACAAATTATATGATACATTGATTTACATAATGTGATGTATATTAAATTAATATGTGCTGATATATGTTTTATAGGTAGATATATTGATACATATGAGTTTTTACTGATATCCATTGTAGTTCTTGAACACATTGTTACCAATACCTGTGAAAATCACTTAACCATCAAGATCAATGAAATTCACTCAATTAAGAAAGAATTTTATCAGGGATTGTATCATATAAGATCAAAGAATGAAGATTTGAAGTCTCAAGAAGCCAATACATGAATTAGAAGTCTCCAATGAGTCTTGTATTTGAATTAGGGAGGCAAAAAGAAAACCTGCATAAAATGTTTTTCATAATTGCGGTGCCTGGGTGCCTTAGTTGGTTAAGCATCTGACTATTTCAGCTCAGGTCATGATCTCAGGGGCCTGGTATCTTGAGCCCCTCCTTGTGCTCCCTGCTCAGTGGGGAGTCTGATTCAGGTTCCTCTCTCCCTCTCCCCCTCCCTTCTTGCTCATTCACTCTCTCTCCCCCTCTCTCTCTAAAATAAATAAATAAACCTTTGAAAGATACTTCTTCAAAATTTAAATGAAGAACACATATCATTACTCAATCTGAGTTTGGAAAAACAGTAGAAACATGGATCTGAAATCAATATCCAATTATTCAAACAAGAAGAAAGGTAAAGGATAAAGTCTGAAAAGTTTTGCATCCAGCAATATTAAAATAATCAAGAAGGCATGAACAGAGATAAAAAGCCTCACATGCCCCATATTTTTATAAAAGCAGAAGTTTGGGGATAGGGTCAAACAACCAGTCGCCTTGCTTTTGACTTACAGGGAAGCATTACTGGTTCCACTGGAGACATAACAAGCAGTGGGTCCCCTTTGCAAAGCCCATGAAATAGCAATTCATGTGCCCCAAGATAGATTCTCCATACATAGCACCTCACTTTATGTTCGAATTCATGTAAAGGTCAGACTAGCGATTACATTAAACTTAAAATTTGCCTATTAATCAGAATAATAATTAGAGTTAGGAAACTCTAAATTTATCCAGATAGATTTATCTAAATATATCTGGAGCAACAATTTAACCTTAATTTTGATGTTTACTGAGATGAGAAAGAAAAGGGAGCACCATGTGAAATGAAGGAGTTGCTGGCTAAAGTTCCAGAAGTATTATTTTTTTTAAGAATTTACTAAATCATCTGAGAGAGAGAACGCATGAGAGCTGGGAGGGACAGAAGCAGAGGGAGAAGCAGACTCCCCACTGAGCAGGGAACCCAACCCAGGGCTTAATCCCAGGACCCCAGGGATCATGACCAGAGCTAAAGGCAGATGCTTAATCAGCTGAGCCACCCAGGTTCCCCTTTATGAGTACTATTTTATTTATTTTTTTTTTAATATAATTTTTTATTTTTTATAAACATATATTTTTATCCCCAGGGGTACAGGTCTGTGAATCACCAGGTTTACACACTTCACAGCACTCACCAAAACACATACCCTCCCCAATGTCCATAATACCACTCCCTTCTCCCAAACCCCCTCCCCCCAGCAACCCTCATTTTGTTTTGTGATATTAAGAGTCACTTATGGTTTGTCTCCCTCCCAATTCCATCTTCTTTCATTTATTCTTCTCGTACCCACTTAAGCCCCCATGTTGCATCACCACTTCCTCATATCAGGGAGATCATATGATAGTTGTCTTTCTCCGCTTGACTTATTTCGCTAAGCATGATACGCTCTAGTTCCATCCATGTTGTTGCAAATGGCAAGATTTCATTTCTTTTGATGGCTGCATAGTATTCCATTGTGTATATATACCACATCTTCTTGATCCATTCATCTGTTGATGGACATCTAGGTTCTTTCCATAGTTTGGCTATTGTGGACATTGCTGCTATAAACATTCGAGTACACGTGCCCCTTTGGATCACTACGTTTGTATCTTTAGGGTAAATACCCAATAGTGCAATTGCTGGGTCATAGGGCAGTTCTATTTTCAACATTTTGAGGAACCTCCATGCTGTTTTCCAGAGAGGTTGCACCAGCTTGCATTCCCACCAACCAGTGTAGGAGGGTTCCCCTTTCTCCTCATCCTCGCCAGCATCTATCATTTCCTGACTTGTTGATTTTAGCCATTCTGACTGGTGGGAGGTGATATCGCATTGTGGTTTTGATTTGTATTTCCCTGATGCCGAGTGATATGGAGCACTTTTTCATGCGTCTGTTGGCCATCTGGATGTCTTCTTTGCAGAAATGTCTGTTCATGTCCTCTGCCCATTTCTTGATTGGATTATTTGTTCTTTGGGTGTTGAGTTTGCTAAGTTCTTTATAGATTCTGGACACTAGTCCTTTATCTGATATGTCGCTTGCAAATATCTTCTCCCATTCTGTCAGTTGTCTTTTGATTTTGTTAACTGTTTCCTTTGCTGTGCAAAAGCTTTTGATCTTGATGAAATCCCAATAGTTCATTTTTGCCCTTGCTTCCCTTGCCTTTTGCGTTGTTCCTAGGAAGATGTTGCTGCGGCTGAGGTCGAAGAGGTTGCTGCCTGTGTTCTCCTCAAGGATTTTGATGGATTCCTTTCGCACATTGAGGTCCTTCATCCATTTTGAGTCTATTTTTGTGTGTGGTGTAAGGAAATGGTCCAGTTTCATTTTTCTGCATGTGGCTGTCCAATTTTCCCAGCACCATTTATTGAAGAGGCTGTCTTTTTTCCATTGGACATTCTTTCCTGCTTTGTTGAAGATTAGTTGACCATAGAGTTGAGAGTCTATTTCTGGGCTCTCTATTCTGTTCCATTGATCTATGGGTCTGTTTTTGTGCCAGTACCATGATGTCTTGATGATGACAGCTTTGTAATAGAGCTTGAAGTCCGGGATTGTGATGCCACCAACGTTGGCTTTCTTTTTCAATATCCCTTTAGCTATTCGAGGTCTTTTCTGGTTCCATATAAATTTTAGAATTATTTGTTCCATTTCTTTGAAAAAGATGGATGGTACTTTGATAGGAATTGCATTAAATGTGTAGATTGCTTTTAAGAACATACTATGAGCAACTCTACAGCAATAAATTTGACAATCTGGAAGAAATGGATGCATTCCTAGAAACATATAAACTACCACAACTGAACCAGGAAGAAATAGAAAGCCTGAACAGACCCATAACCAGTAAGGAGATTGAAACAGTCATTAAAAATCTCCAAACAAACAAGAGCCCAGGGCCAGACGGCTTCCCGGGGGAATTCTACCAAACATTTAAAGAAGAACTAATTCCTATTCTCCCGAAACTGTTCCAAAAAATAGAAATGGAAGGAAAACTTCCATACTCATTTTATGAGGCCAGCATCACCTTGATCCCAAAACCAGTCAAGGATCCCACCAAAAAAGAGAGCTATAGACCAATATCCTTGATGAACACAGATGCGAAAATACTCAACAAAATACTAGCCAATAGGATTCAACAGTACATTAAAAAGATTATTCACCACGACCAAGTGGGATTTATTCCAGGGCTGCAAGGTTGGTTCAACATCCGCAAATCAGTCAATGTGATACAACACATCAATAAAAGTAAGAACAAGAACCATATGATACTCTCAATAGATGCTGAAAAAGCATTTGACAAAGTACAGCATCCCTTCCTGATCAAAACTCTTCAAAGTGTAGGGATAGAGGGCACATACCTCAATATCATCAAAGCCATCTATGAAAAACCCACCGCAAATATCATTCTCAATGGAGAAAAACTGAAAGCTTTTCCACTAAGGTCAGGAACACGGCAGGGATGTCCATTATCACCACTGCTATTCAACATAGTACTAGAGGTCCTAGCCTCAGCAATCAGACAACAAAAGGAAATTAAAGGCATCCAAATCGGCAAAGAAGAAGTCAAATTATCACTCTTCGCAGATGATATGATACTATATGTGGAAAACCCAAAAGACTCCACTCCAAAACTGCTGGAACTTATACAGGAATTCAGTAAAGTGTCAGGATATAAAATCAATGCACAGAAATCAGTTGCATTTCTCTACACCAACAGCAAGACAGAAGAAAGGGAAATTAAGGAGTCAATCCCATTTACAATTGCACCCCAAAACCATACCTAGGAATAAACCTAACCAAGGAGACACAGAATCTATACTCAGAAAACTATAAAGTACTCATGAAAGAAATTGAGGAAGACACAAAGAAATGGAAAAATGTTCCATGCTCCTGGATTGGAAGAATAAATATTGTGAAAATGTCTATGCTACCTAAAGCAATCTACACATTTAATGCAATTCCTATGAGTACTATTTTAAAAGATGAACTAATACTATAGGGACATGTTTTCAGTGAGATATGGTAAATGCCTATGTTATAAATGAAATTTAATTTAAACTAAAATAAATATAATAAGGTTCTATAATAGTGAAGTTTATTTTGAAATATACCCAGAAGTATCACAGAAGAAATAAAGAAGGAAGCTGCATGTCAGTGATGGGCAAGGAATGAGGATATTCAGCTAGAGATGAAATTCTTGATCAAGAAAATAGTTCTCCATGGATCCAGAGATTAGTTTTAGATGTCTTTTTCAATGGCTAAGGCAGTCTCTCAAACATATCAAAGATCATAGTGAAAAAATCAGAAGAGCCATTTAAGGAAAATAATAGAAATTCCATAAATTTTTATGCCATGGAAAATGTTTTTAGTAAAATCCAGATGACCAGTATCTCCTATAGAAAGCAGGATGAAAGAATTCACAACCATAACCACCAAAGCCTCCAAGATCATAGTTAGAACAATAACCATAGCCCAGGCCACCAAAACCACCAAGGCCAAAGCCAAGGCCACCATAGGAGTTGCCATAGTAGTAGCTCATTGTGTCAGGATTTGGTTTGATGTTGAAGGAGACTTTCCAGAGAATGAACATCACTGCTTGAACCCGGACTTTTATATTTTCTTCATAGTGGGTGTGGCCCACTTCTTAGATATTTCTCATTCTTATTCTTTTCACAAATGTGCAAAACAGCCTAATTATCCCTTTGCCTTGTGATTTTAGAAGTCTAATGTTCCTGATGCATAATTTTATTTGCTTATCTGCTTCATCTACACTTCTTACAGCCAGAGTCTTTCAATAAAAGGTAATTACTATCACGTCTTCAAAGCCTATGACTGATTAACCTAACCTAACTGAATTAATGCATGTAATGTGCCCTCTTCTTCCATCATATTAATTGTTCTAGTCTTTGGCTGTCATTATCCTTCTTTGGAAAGAGCCAGAGCTCTCCTCTGAAGCCAGAAACTGTTTTCCTCTTTACTTGGAATGAGTTTGAAAGTGTTAAAGCACATTGGTGTAGAGCCTTTTATATGGAGCCATGCAGGCCTTTAGTTCAAACCCTGGTTCTACCCATCACACATTATATGAATTTCAGTTTCTCAATCTCTTAAATATCAATTTTTACATATATGCAAAGACAATAATAATTTCCACCTCTGTTTTTGACCTTTGCATAAAAACTCCCTAAGCATAAAGCATCAAGCCCTGCATACTTTATTTCTCTCTCAACACACAAAAGTTATTATATATTGGGGTGCCTGGGTGGCTCAGTGGGTTAAGGCCTCTGCCTTCAGCTCAGGTCATGATCCCGGGGTTATGGGATCGAGCCCCGTATCGGACTCTCTGTTTCACAGAGAGCCTGCTTCCTCCTCTCTCTCTGCCTACTTGCGATCTCTGTCTGTCAAATAAATGGGTAAAATCTCTAAAAAAAAAAAAAAGACTCATAAACCAAAACGTTAAAAAAAAAAGTTATTATATCAAAGGAATAAATATAGCATCATAGAAGATTCCTTTCTTACATAGCTTTGAAGATACTTAAAGGTAGCCAGGGAAATTGAAACAGCCAGGAAAGAAAGAAGTATAAGAATTTATATCTGTTAAATGAAACGACAATGTATTTATCATTTGGGGAAAAAATATACTTAATTAGTTCTTATATATTTGAATTACAGTAAGATTTTGTAATTCTAAGAAGAGATGACCTCATATAAGGAAATTTTACTTATATCTCTTAGAAGAAATCATTAATAAATATAACTCAAAAGGAAATACATTGTTCATTGTAAAATTTTTGGCAAAACCCAAGTGAAAAAAGTCCACTTCAATACATAAATAAAATTTAAATCACATTTGTTTTGTGAGTAAAGTAACTTTATTGGAAACATGAACAGATACCTTCTCGATAGAATAAGGAAGTTAGCACAATGGTAAAAGGAATTCCATCTAGATGGGTGAAATTCTAAGTCAGAGAAATAGACCCTCTTATTTCAGCTTGCTCTTGACTATGCAGTCTGCAGGTTGCTTCATTAGTAGTCCCTGGTAGGCTAGTAGTTACAATAAAGATTTTAAGACTATACATGATTTTAACACCATTGAAGGAGCAGAAGAAACAGCCTACAATAATGAAGGAGCAGAGGAAACAGACTACAATAATGAAGGTCCAGAAGAACCTCAACAAAATTTTTAATGGAATGTAAAGAAACAATTTCTTTTTCAGAAAGTAAGTATCTGCTGATTACGGTCTAAATCATCAAGTCCACCAAATTTTAAACCCAGATCATCAATACATCAAGACCAGTCATAGTCTAGCCTGCCCTCCTTGTTACACAGTAGCTCATAGGAGCTAAGAATTAAGTTTTGGTGGTGAAGATACCTTGTGAGTTCAAAGAACATCTTCAACATGGTTATCCTAATCCATCCTTGAGAATAGTAGCTAGTATTACCAAGTAATTTTTAAATCCATTTCCTAAGAAACGGATTTGTGGTTGATTCAGTACCAGATTCTTTCAAACTCTTGCTACAGCTGCATCCATGCTATTTGACCTCGATAAAATACTTAACCTATCTCTGATTTCTTATCTCTGTGATGATAATAATATTTTTTCTGGGGCACCTAGGTGGCTCAGTGGGTTAAGCCTCTGCTTTTGTCTCAGGTCCTGATCCCAGGGTCCTGGAATCGAGCCCCTCATTGGGCTCTCTGCTCAGCAGGAAGCCTGCTTCACCCTCTCTCTCTGCCTGCCTCTCTGCCTACTTGTATCTGTCAAATAAATAAATAAAATCTTTTAAAAAATAATAATATTTTTTTCTGAAAGGTTGAGTAATGATTTAATTTTAAAAAATGGGTTCTCAAAAATTAGAACTTAAAAGGGAAAGGAACATGTATATGCATTTTCTCTAGTTATATACAGCTGCAATATATCTGGCCTTACTTGTTAACAATTATTTCCACAGAATTTCCAAAAATATGGAAAGACATTGAGGACAGGGCTCCTCATAAAGTCATAGGAACAGTGAAAAACCTGGTTAGTTAAAGTAGCCAAAATAACAAATTCTATAATAACATTTGCCATGAGTTAGTGCCAGAGTTTGCAGTTCTGTGTAACTTATAGAAAGAGGAAAAAGTTATGAAGACTTAAGCTACAGGAATGCAAATCAGGGAAAAATAATTAAATTCAAGTTTTAAGGCAGTTATTCAAGCCCCATACCTAAAATTAGAATACCTGTCAAGGGTGTGAGAAATACTAAATAGTCTTAAAAGCTCTCTTTCAAGAAAGTGTCTCAGCTCAATTATTATGAGAATAATATCTAAAGAATTCTTTCTAAGAAAAATAATCCCAGGGGAAAAATAATTGTTCCATATAAAAATATATTGCTTAAACATTGCAAAACTTACATAAACCATGTTCATCTTAATGCACAGACAAGAAACCAAATTTGCAATGGCAATAAGTTTATTGGAAATATGACCAGGATTATTACAATAAATAAGGAAGTTAGTGCTGTGTTAATGAATCATAATAATAAAAGGAATCCATCCTTGATATTAAAGCTAGTTCCAAGGTAAGTGGCTTTGGTGGGCTACTACTTTTTGTGGCCAAACGTGAGCTCCAAATAAGCTAGTTGAAATTAAATAAATCCAAAGTAAAAATAACATTGACAAGATTGAAGAACTCAGTAGAATAGATCGTACTAATCATATAAAAGGTATTAGTTTCCTTTTTTTGTGCTTATATTATTGTATTTGCATTTGTATTTTTTAAATTTATTGAAGTACAGTTGATACAGAATGTTACATTGTTTCCACATTGTAAACCATGGTGATTTGATAACCCTATACATTATGCTATACTCACCACAAGTGTAGATGTCATTTGTCATCACAAAGTTTCTTAATAAAATATTAGAAAAAAGACGGTGGAAGCCACAGCCATATCCACCATGTCTATCAATCTGTAGTTAGGGGAAGAGACAGAACCAAGACCCAAGCTACCATGGTAGATTTACAGAAGCTCATAATGCCACCAATATACATGGGTCTTTTTTTTTTTTAATTTATTTTCAGCATAACAGTATTCATTGTTTTTGTACCACACCCAGTGCTCCATGCAATCCGTGCCCTCTAAAATACCCACCACCTGGGTCTTTTTATACTCTTTCAGTGAGGGGAGTGGCCAACTCCACATCCAGAATTAAAGAGGATGCAGTATTTATATATACAATGGAATATTACTCAGCCATCAAAAAGAATGAATCTTGCCATTTGCAACAACATAGATAGAACTAGAAATTATTATGATAAACAAAATAAGTCAGTCAGAGAAAGACAAATTCCATATAATTTTACTCCAATATAGAATTTAAGAAACAAAACAGATGAACATAGGGGAAAGAGGGAAAAATAAAATAAGATAAAAACAGAGAGGGAGGCAAGCCATTAGAGATTCTTAACTATAGGAAATAAACCAAGGGCTGCTAGTGGGAAGTTGAATAGGGGTATGGGGTAAGTAAGTGATGGGCATTAAGGAAGGCACATGATGTTATAAGCACTAGGTGTTGTATGCAAGTGATGAATCACTAAATTCTATCTCTGAAACTAAAAATACAGTGTATATTAATTAAATTGAATTTAAATAAAAGTAAAATAACTGGAATAAGTTTTAAGCATCAATATTTTTAAAGACTCCCCAGAGGATTCTAGAGTACACCAAGGGGTGAACACTAATAATGTAGGAGCATGACAGAGATCCTATCTTGGGATTCAACTGTTCAGCAAATATTTACTTAGAGCTCACTTTATGCCAGTTTTCTATGTTTAGAGGTAAAGCTTAAAACAAAATGCCTATCTTTATTAAGATTACATTCCATGGAGAAGATGCTAAGTAAATCTACTGGTCTATCTATTAGATATAATGTGTATGAAAGAAATAAAGTAATTATATACAGAGTGGCAGCATATGGGGAAATGCCATAATAGAGATAATCCAGAAAAATCTCTATGAGATGATATTTTAACATAATAATGGAGTAAAGAGGACACATGTATACATGTTCAAGTCATAGAACAAACTGGAAAGAAGGAAATACATATGTAAATGTTTTGAAATGGGAATTATTTTAGTATGATGACCGAGAGAAAGTTACTGTGACTAGATTATAGCTAATGGAAGGAAATCATAGTGGGAGAGAAAGTTTAGATTGTACAGGGTCTTATGGGACTTGATGATGATTTTTAATAGAATTTCAAGTGCAGTGGAAATCTATGGAAGATGCTTAAGAAAAAAGGGGTGATCTAACCAACAACTTGCTATTGTATGGTTTATGAATTATAAGAGCTCAAGTATGGAAGCTTGGAGCCCAAAGTTATTGCAGAGTTGGTGGTTGACTGTTTAAGGGCATGTTGGTGATTATTAAAAATATTTATTAGAAATAAATTTTATTTATTATTATTAGAAAAAGAGGAATTGAGTTTGCTTGGTTTTGTACTTTAATTTGTTGAATGCCTTTGGCATTATATTTGAGAGGAAGCCTTGTTGGAGACAGAATGTAAAAAGATCAAGAGATTTGGTGTGGACACAAAAATACTCATTTAAAATATTGAATAGATAGTAGGATCTGAATGTGAAGCTTGAGGAAGGAGGTTAGGACAAGAGACATAAACTGGAGATAGGTAAATTATTTGAATGGTGCTTACAACATGAGACTGCATAGAATAGCTGGAGAAAAAGGAAAAAAACAGATAAGCGTTCAGCCCTGGGGAACCCTGAATGCAAAAGTAGGAAGGAACCCAGGAACCCAACAAAGAGAGCCTGAGATAGGGTCAGCGTCATTGGAGGGAAGTGGGTTCGCAGCGATCAGAAGATCAATGAGGAAAACGTATCAGTAAAAAGTAAGTAGTAAATTTAGTGTAAATGCTGTGGAAAGGTAATTGAATTATAAGAGACCTGACTAGGAGAGAAGGTGTGGCTTCCAGGGCACAGTGAAAGAATGGCTTTTAGACAGAACAAGGGCCATTTATGCACTATAATATGCAGAAGGTAGATCATATGTTTGCTGAAGGATGATTGTGCTTGGCAAATTCCAAATACTTCCCATCAACTTTTCTATCTCCTGGCTATTCAATCACAGATGAATCTAGATTCCCACTCGGAGGGTATCTGAGGGAATAACTCTGATGGAGTTATTTACCAGCTGACCTTAAAATAGGGAGATTTTTTCCTCAATCATCCAAGTCATTACATGAGCTTTTATTACATGAGCTTTTAAAAGCAGGAGAGGAAGGCAGAGAGATGAGGCAGAAATGGAGGTCCAATATTAAACCTGTAAGGAAGACCTGACCCGCCACAACTGCTTTTGAAGGTGGAGGAAAAGGGTCTATGAGGCATGGAACACCAGGGGCTTCCAGATGCTAAAAAAGGAAACAGGACTTCAGGCCTGAACCACAGGAACTGAATTCTATCACAACTAGATGGAACTTGGAAGCAAATTCGTCTCCAGAACCTCTGGAAATGAATGCAGTCTGCTAACAAATTTGTTCTGGCATTGTAAGACTAAAGAGATAGTCATGTGAGCCGTTTTGTGCCTTGATTTCATAATTTGAGTCATTTTGAATACTAAGTTTGTGATTATCTGTTACAGCAGCAATAGAAAATAAATAGATACTTGGTTGATATTTAACTCTCTGTTCTTAATTTTTCAGTGGAATTGGAAAGAAGCTATAAATTGGATGAAGAGTAAAGCAGATTGTGTTAGAAGTTTAAAACATGATGAGGAATGCAATAGTTAAATTTTAGACAATGACAAAGTGAATTTGGTAGGAAAATGGGGAATTTCTTGTCATGGCTGAATGCTACTTGGGACTTGCAATTGTAAGTTTAATAGACAATTCAACAAGGCTGTACTTCTCTAGGCCAATGCTCCTGTAAATGAGCAAGCATGGAAAAAAGCAGAGTTAAACAAAAGTTGGAATTTCAAAAGACTGATACCATCAGTAAAGTGAGTTGAGAGATATAAGGATGTAGGAAAGCCATGATTAGAATACCATAGCATTGAAAATACTATCTTGGTAAAAATGAAATGAGAACAAGGGTGATATACAGTAGACATTTGATGAGATCCACAGTTTATAGTTGAAACAGTTGAAAAGAATAGTTTTTTTGTTTTGTCTTGTTTTGGGTTTTTTTTGTTTGTTTGGGGGGTTTTTTGTTGTTATTGTTATTGTTTTGTTTGTTTGTTTGTTTGCTTGTTTTAATGAGGTTGAGATGCCTGTGTGGATCAGTTAGTTAGGCAGCCTGCTGTTGATTTTGGCTCAGGTCACGATCCAGGATGGTGAGACTGAGTCCCACTCAAGCTCCACACTGACTATGGAGGCTGCTTAAGATTTTTCTCTCCCTTTCCTTCTGTCCTTCCTCCACCCCTGCTCATGCATGCATGGGCTCTCTAGGTAAAATAAAAATAAAAATAAATTAAACATGAGGATAGTAATACAAACCCCTAAAAATGGGAAGTAGAAACCAAAAACAGTTGAAGATTGAAGGCAGAGACCAAGGAACATAGGAAACCTAAGGGTATAACGAGAGGCCGACAAAAGTGGTAAAACAAGGGGAAAAGGATTAATTCAGTGTCTAAATCCAAATTTATAAAAAAGTTTTCAACAAGAGTAAGAATAAAATCTGAGAAATCTGCATCTTTTGAAGTGGCAGAGACAGGACCTTAGGCAGAGTTCAGTCAACAAGTGAACACCCAAGACAACAAATACCACTCAAGCCCCCAGAACACAGACAAATGCCTTCCCCTTAGACGTGTAGTTAAGGCAAGGAGATAATGCACGTGAAGGAAGAGCCCTCTCCCATTTAGCAATGAAGATTATTAGTGGTCAGTAATTATATTATAGATGGGTAAATGATAAGTTAAAATTTATATTTTTGGGATAAGAGGGCAAAATTTTGGAGGATATTAGAAATATCAAATTTCATTGGTTTTCTTGTGTGTCAAGTCAGACAACATCATTCTGAGCAAGATCAGATAAAATAAGCATTAATTTTAAAAACTACTGTGGTCATAATTTTTAAAAGACATTAATAATAAAAATAATCATATCTATGGACAAATATTGATATGTGTTTGTTTCAGAAAATTATTATTTAGGTTTCGCAAAAAAAATACACTGGAATGTATATGAAATTCTTTAACATGAACAAAACAAAATGAAACCAATTTGTTATGTCAGTGAAGAAATTTTATAGGGAAACAGACACAGACCTGTCTATGAACCAATGAAGCAGCAGCTCAGTTCCAAAATGCAGCCTTTTTGGAAAGAGCTCATTTCTGTGATGACGTTCTCTTGAGAGGAATGAGTCTTTCTTGCCCTGCTTTCTTCCAAGTGCTTCTGTAATGGTGTATGACCTTAGCCATCTTTGCAGGTAATGAGGTGAAAAAGAAGCCTGACTTTGAAGACAGGAAGTTTAAAAAAAAAAAGTCATAATTTACAGTAAGAAAAAGTTTGTATTGTTTTAGTGATTGGCATATTTTTCAATAGAACCCAGAGAGTCAATATCTTCTATAGGAAGAGGGACAATGTATTGCATGGAGCACTGGGTGTGGTGCAAAAACAATGAATTCTGTTACACTGAAAATAAATTTAAAAAATTCTAATTAAAAAAAAAAATGGGACTATAGTGGCACTAGCATTAGTTTACAATAGCCAGTATAGGCAGAGCCATTGCCACAGTCACATCTCCAGCTTCCAAAATAGTCAAGGTGATAGCTTAGATTGCCAGAGTAATTGACATGGAAACTCATTACTAAAAGGATCTTGGAATTAAATTTTTTTGTTTTTCCCAAGGGCCAGGAGCTTTTGGACCAACACCTGTGTTGCTCTGAGGTCCCTGGGGCATCTCAGACTATTCTCTACTACCATATTTAGATATAATATCTGGATTTTTTGGCACCTTTCTGGTACTGTACCATGCTGGCTCAAGGCTCTTCTCTATTGGGAATAGTGACAAATGAAGTAGCGACGACCCCTACTCTTTGAAGTGTCCTCACCTTCAAATTTTAAACAGTTAGAAGATGAGACTCCTTTTCCTAAACCCATTATAATATAAGCTCAAAACACATCCAAAAGAGGGGTAACTGGGTGGCTCAGTCAGTTAAGCAACATACTCTTGATTTAGGCTCAAGTCAAGATCCAAGGGTCATAAGATCAAGCCCAGTGTTGGGCTCTGTGCTCAGCATGGAGTATGCTTGAGATTCTTTCCCTCTCTTCTGCCCCTCTCCCTGCTCACACTCTCTCTCTTTCTCTAAAAAAATAAATAAATAAAACCTAAAAAAAAGACACATCCCAAATATTCTTCCTTTTTCCTAGTTTATGCCATATTTAGTCATTTGTAAGATAAGCTAGTTTTCTTTTCAACTATTCTACTTCTTTCTGTGTTAGTCTCTCTAACTGGTATAGCACAACTGGTGAAAAAAATCTGGGGAAATGGGATATTTCTAATTCATTTATACTCTAATTTTATGCTTTGATTCCCTCAGAGATCTGCCTTTGTTTAAACATTGTAATCTGTGATTTTTTTTTTCTCCAAAGACTCCATTTATTCATTTGATAGAGAAAGACCACAAGTAGGCAGAAAGGCAGGCAGAGGGGTGGGGGGGGAAGCAGGCTCCCTGCTGAGCAGAGCGCCCAGGACCCCGAGATCATGACCTGAGCCAAAGGCAGAAGCCCAACCCACTGAGCCACCCAGGCACCCTGTAATCTGTGATCTTGATAAACTCATTTATTCTGGAGTTCTTTTGCAGATATTTTAGGATTTTCTACATATATAATCAGGTAATCTGTGAATAGGGAGAGTTTTATTACTCTTTTTTCTAACATATATGCTTTTAATTTCTCTTATTTACCTTATTTTACTGGCCAGCCTTCCTGTTGATATTAAATATGAGTACTCAGAGTGGATATATTTTCTTGTTTTTAATCCCAGGAAGAAACATTAAGTCTTTTACCGTAAAGTATGATTTTAATCAGGTTCATTATAGATATTTTT
This sequence comes from Mustela putorius furo, assembly GCF_011764305.1. Classification (NCBI taxonomy): domain Eukaryota; kingdom Metazoa; phylum Chordata; class Mammalia; order Carnivora; family Mustelidae; genus Mustela; species Mustela putorius. The sequence goes on along the minus strand of NW_025421491.1, from coordinate 2,803,232 downwards.
ATCAGAATGAAGACATGTTCTTCTATTCCTAATTTGCTAAGAGACTTCTTAGCAAATGTTGCACAATGTATGTATGTTGAATTTTGTATGTTGAAAATTGTTTTCTGCATTAGTGGAAATGACCATGATCCAGAACAATTTCGCTTTTCCCAATGCTCCCTTATACTGTCACTTTCTAGTGATACCAACCTCCTGTCCACAATCTCGTCAACTGCTAATCTGTTTATTATTACTACAAAGTAGACGTTTTAAGAATATCAAATTAAGTGGAATTGTACACTATGTAATCCTTAAGACCGGCTTATTCAGAACTATGTCTTTGAGATTTTTGCAATGTTATCAATAGTTCCTTCCTTTTCACTGTGAGTAGAACTCCATCATATGTATGCGGCACAGCTGTCTAAATAGACTAATATTTGAAACCTAGCTGGCCGTTCCAGCATTGGCCTGCCACCAACAATGTTGCTATGAACATTGGGCATTTAAATTACTTTTAAATATTTTATTTAAAAATTCACACCAAATTTACCCTCACTGAGGAAACATAGCTTCAACTGTGAAAGCAATCCCAATGATGTACCAAAATTATGATTACAGAAGAAGCCAAAATCACTAACTACATAACTGTTTAGCACCTCAAAGGGAAGATTTTTTCAGAAGTATATAAATCAGTATATATTTATAAAGCCACTATTAATACGACTTTAGAGTCTAATTTTGTATGCCAAGTGGTACTCTTGGCTGCAGCAAAAAATGGCTTCATACCGGTTCTATCAATGAGCTCTTGCTTAGATTTTCCAAATAACACATGTATTCTTTTTCTGATGATTTACAATATTACTCCCTGGTGCCAAAGTAATGTCTTCTCCTTTGGCCTCATTATTAAAGCAGCCAGCTGGACATTTCTTCTCACCCATTAGATTCCACAGATGGAAATCAGATCCTAATCTATTGTGCACGTAACTGAAGAAAAATAATAACATGAATTGTGAATGGTCTTACTAGAGCCATTGCTTGTGTAAGTAAGGAAGAGAGGATATCCTACTCTTCTTCAGGATGAAGACTCACAGGACACCAACATATTTCTTTAAATATAAATAATCTTCACCAAGTTCACATATACACTTTCATTTTTTTAAAAATTTATTTGACAAAAGAGAAAGATCACAAATAGGCACAGAGAGAGAGAGAGAGAGAGAGAGAGAGAGAGAAGCAGGCTCCCCACTGAGCAGAGAGTCCAATGTGGGGCTTGATCCCAGGACCCTAAGATCATGACCCGAGCTGAAGGCAGAGGCTCAACACACTGAGCCACCCAGGCACCCCCACATCTACTCTTTATCTCATGTCTGGTTTGTTGATTCTTAGACACTAACCTTGATGTTTCTGATACTTCTTTGTAATATCACATTTATTATATGGCAGTCCTCCAAACTTTTAGTCTAACAATTCTGTCATGCAAGGCTGGCAGCACCTGTCATAGCCACATTCACTGAAGGCTGTACCTACAGCCAACAAAGGAAGGACCTAGGTCTCTAAACTGGCATGTCCACAGCCATAGCCCAAGAGACCACAATAATTGCTCTTAGTAGCTCATTCTATCAGGAATAAAATGAGAAGATAATTTGTTGAAATAAGTGCATGGAGGCAAAATCCATGTTTGCTTTTGTTTTCATTTTTTTTTAAATCAAAGGTCATTAAAGAAATGAAACTTACAATGATCATTCATTCCTAAGTTGTATAAACATCACAATTTTTAATTAATTACTCAATTAATTAAAATAAATAAGTAAATAGCATTTGAACATCCCAATTCTATGATGAGGAATCAACTCCAGTTAACTATCAAAACCACATGAGAAGGGCACTCCACACAATTTGCTGAGGGGAGATGAAAGCATCTAGAGATTAACTCGTTCAAGCTTACAAGAGTTAGGGAGTAATGGAGCCAAACTTCAAATCTCAAGCCTCTTTAACACCAAACCTTGATGATTAAGTGTGAGTCTATTTTTCCTCAGCTTTGAAGAACAAGTAAAAGTTGTCTGAAGACATAAGTACAACAGAGTAAGCTGTTTTGAGATGTAGCTGTTGAGTATTTGGACCTATTAGGCTAATTTTCAGTCTGCAGTCTACTTTGTCAAGTCTGCCTCTTGTACCCAGTCATCAGTTAATCAAGACAGTAATTCAGTAGAAGCCAGAGAACCAACTATTAAATGGGCGATACCTCCATACCCATACCCAGATCCACATCTATAGACCCGTCCATGGAAACCACCCCATCCACATCCAAACTCACAGCCCAGGCTTCTCTTTAGGGATTTCTGTTGTTGCTCATGGTGTCAGGAGCGAAGGATTTCACTGGGTGGACAGGGCAGCCTGCATTGCAACCATCTACCTGGGAACTTCCATATCCCTTTAAGAGTGAGATTAAGGGGCACCTGGGTCGCTCAGTCAGTTATGCATCTGCCTTCAGCTTAAGTCATGATCCCAGGGTCCTGGAATTGACCCCTGCGACAGGCTCTCTGCCCACTTGGGAGCCTGCTTCTCCTGCCCCTCTGCCTGCTCTTCTGCTTACCTGTGCTCTCTCTCTTTCTCAAATATAAATAAAATATTTTTAAAAAGTAAGAATGGGACTAAGAATCCTTGAAGATACATCAAATTCTTCTGGTAAAAACTGCACAGACAAGTTTATAAAACCATTCCTTTCATATTTGAGAGAAGGTCTGAACTTGCTTGTAAAGCACTCTGTTCATTTTCTTTTTGTTTAGCTTGCATTTTTCAAAACAAATCTGTGGCTATGATGAAACGATATTTCTATCTTCAAAGTACTCCTTTTCTACATTTCAGTTTTAAAAACAGGTTTCATAACACCAGGTAGTTCTCTTATAAAATAACAATACTTTCCAACCATTAATTATATTATCTTTCTAAAGTACTTCTTAAATATCACCTGTTAGCCACATCACTTTTCTTTTATCATTAAATAAAAAGCACAGAGTTTACTCAGGAAAACGATAAAAAACCATGATCCTTTTTTATAAAAGTGGTGAAAATATATCAGTCTCCTAATTTCCTTTTATAGTCAGCCACCAGTTTTAAGGCATAATTTTTATATCATCTTAAATTTTTCCAAATGTGTGGAGCATAACAAATAGCATGGAGGACAAGGGGAGATGGAGAGGAGAAGGGAATTGAGGGAAATTGAAAGGGGAAGTGAACCATGAGAGACTACGAACTCTGAAAAACAATCTGAGGGTTTTGAAGGGGCAGGGGGTAGGAGGTTGGGGGATCCAGGTGGTGGGTATTGGAGCATTGCGTGTGGTGCAAAAATAATGAATACTGTTATGCTGAAAAAATAAAAAATTAAAAAAAATTTTTCCAAATATAAAAAAATAAACGAATAAATAAATACAAACCAATACATGCAAACCAATACATCTTAAGTAAAATAATAATAATAATAATAAATGGTTTAAAAATAAGTTTGCAAAATAAAGGATCCATGAATGAATACATACATTAACATTTATTAGACAAAATCAAATGCTCTTAATAGCTGGAACATTTGCAAAAGTCTTTATCCCTTTGCCTCTAACTTTCTCAGGCAAACAATAAAAGAATTAGAAAGTTTTGTTCTTCCCTAAAGTTCTTAAGATCTAGTTTTATTAACATTAAGAAAATCTAAGAGCTTATTGTTAAAAAAAAAAAATCTGTGGAGGGAGTTCTTGTAATTGTTAGACCGAAAAAATTGTTGGAAATATTAACAATTAAGGGCACCAAGGGCCTTGTTCATGGGAAGTGGATGTAGGAGATTGCTTTAATCAAGTATTAGGGCAGGCTGGTTCTGAAATAATTCTTCAATTAGCCAAACATATACCCAGCAGGAATTTGTTGGAACAATAGAATTGCTCAGGATATGGAAAAAAAGCTATTATGCCAGAAGGCTTACCAGCTCCCCTGCTTCACCCCAAACCCTGAAAAGACTAACTTATATTTTAAATTACCTGGGTTCTTCTAAAGGATCATAGGCTATTACTACTAAAAAGAAGCATTGTGAGTTAATTATTCCTTCCAGTTTTTCAATTTTACAAATCTTGTAATGGAATTTATGTAAGAGAGCTGTAAAAGAAATTGCTCCAAGGCCCAAGACATGGCTTTAGCCAATTATCTCCTATTGAAAAATCAAAGAATAAGTTGAGAAATTCTAGAAATGAGGGAAGTATAATTTTGGTGGGACATAATATTTATGTTGTTATTTCCAAGAATAGACAATTGAAAAAAGTCTAAAGTAGGCTTTGGGGGTGACTAGGTTTGCCTAAGAGGTGAGCTGAAAGACGCGGAGAAAAGTATGCATCATCTTATAAAGGTGACATCTCTTTGACAATGTAAATTTAAGGAAAGATCTTGATTTGCATAGTTAATTTGAGCAGATAGTAAAAAATCACAAACCAGTTCTCTGAAATCAATTATGAGCTGCCTTGGGCTAATGTCTCTACTTTTGTTTATGAGGTTGCTTGGCTGTACATATTTATGAGAGGATATAAATTAAAACCACAAGCTCTCTAATGGGCAGTTATAAATGACCTTCTAATTGTCAGCTGAAACACAATCCATTCTAAATCAGTCATCATCTTCTCTCCTCGAATCTCTCAGTTACAGAAAGAAATACTTAGAATTGTGAAAAGAATTTTAACACTAAGTCAAAACTCTAATGGTTGAATCATTGCTCCTAGTCGATCCTCTGCTAACTTACGTAATCTAAATAAAGTAATATTAAGCAGAAAATATTGGTCACCTTTACGGGTTGACCTATGCCTCCACAAAAGATATATTGAAGACCTCACCTGCCCACCCCATACCTGTGGATGTGAAATCGGGTCTTTGCAGTTGAAGCAAGTTGAGATGAGGTCAAGATACGTTCATTAGGGTGGGCTCTACGTCAAGATGATTATTCAGTTTGGCTGGTGTCCATATAAGAAGGGGAAATTTGGACACAGAGACAGAGAGTCATAGCCACACACGGGGAGCCTACAGTGTAACAATGACTGCAGAGATTGGAGTTGTTACTTCTGGGCCGCAAGCCAAGGAATACCAGATTGCCAGCATACCACCAGAAGTTAGGAAGAGGCCAGGGAGGGAGTACAGCCTTGCAAACACCTTGAGCTTGGACTTCTAGCTTCCAGAACTGTGAGATAATAAATTTCTCTTATTTTAAGATACCCAGTTGGTGACATCTTGTTACAACAACCCTAGGAATTTTTTTTTTTAAGATTTTATTTATTTATTTGGCAGACAGAGATCACAAGTAGGCAGCGAGGCAGGCAGAGAGAGAGAGAGAGGAGGAAGCAGGCTCCCTGCTGAGCAGAGAGCCCAATGCGGGGCTTGATCCCAGGACCCTGAGATCATGACCTGAGCCGAAGGCAGAGGCTTTAACCCCCTGAGCCACCCAGGCGCCCCACAACCCTAAGAAATTAATACTATTACCTACTGTTCTATACACCATGATATATAGTTTTTGTTTGCATACATATGCATGTAGTGAAGGGTAGGTTTATTTTGTGACAGTTCTTGATAGTAAAATTTATGGTCAGATTTAATTGATTAAAAGTGTATCAATGAAGTTAAGCAACTTGTCTTATGTCATACAATTAGTAGGGAGAAGAGAGCACAATGCCAGATACCCAGTTGGTGACATCTCCAAATTCTCTATTTATCCACTCTTCTAACTACCTTTTAGAGTCGTTTGAAAACTTAAAAAGCTTTTTTATACTTTAATTCCTGTGTTTTGGAGTATTAAGAAAATTAAATGATTATATATACATATATATATATACCTTACAAAATATCTGACACACCATAGGTTCTCTTAATTAATTCTATTTATGTAATAAGTATTTATTGAACTCATGTTTTGTGCAAGGCACAGTTCTAGAACCCTGTTCATGCCAGGTTTAGAGCAGCTTAGCCTCAAATCACTTCCAAAGGCTCTTCCTTTCGTCTTTGGTTTTTCTTTAGTTCAATCATCCTTCAGCGAACTACATATAAATCTCTAGGGAAAAAAGACCGGCAGTCTCTCTCATTGTTCTTCTGCTACAGCTTAAGAGAAAGAAAGAAAGGAAAAAAAAAAAAAAAAAAACACAGTCGTACATGGTAAACCGTCTAGGACAATCTCTTTCAAATCTGTGTTCTTTCTTGCCAAACCCCAAATTACTTCAACTTCCCTTGTTATCCTTCCTTGTCTGGTAATTAAAAGCTTTCTCGTTGGCCCTGTAAAGAAATACCCAGCTTCCAAAAATCACTAAGAAGAAAAAAATGCATTTGCTTCCTATAGGATGATTTTTTGTTGGAAAATAGGTAGAAGTGTTTAAAGAAACCAGAGAAAAACTTAACTTTTAAAGCTGAGATCAAAAGAAGAGACTATTCTTTTAACAAAAATATAACACAAAGTTCTCTGGAGAGGTGATCCCTGAAAGAGTAATAATCCTAAAGCACAATAATCGGTCCATGTGGTAACTTTAAAAATTAGCAAACATTGACACTAGATCAAGTAAAAGGATATAGCTTTATTGAAAATTGGCCACAGAAATGCCACAGGAGACAATCTGCAAAATTCCCAATGAATTCATGGAATAAGGTGGTGGAGGTGGTCAGTTTCAGGGATTCCGTGTGAGTTCTGGTCCTTTTTACTGTACATAGAGCCAGATGGTCCGAGCAGCATCTGAATTTCATTGGACAGAGACAGACTTGAAAGAATTAGCTGTAGGGTGGTATTAGAGTTCTGAAGTCCCAAAGCAACAGTCTTTATCATTTTCAATAAAAGCCAGAAAATCCATAACCTCCATAGCATGATGGGCGGCAGCAGCCATATCTGTGGCCTCCCCAGCCCCACCCTAGGCCTCTGAAGCCACTGTAACCACAGCCATAGCCTAGGCCATAGCCACAGCCCAGGCTTCCACATCGACAGCCCAGGCCACCATAGTAGTTGCCATAGTAGTAGCTCATAGCGTCAGGAGCTGGGGATTTTGTTCGATATGAATGTGTGTTTCCCAAGTGTGAATGTTGCCATCTGCCCTGGGACTCTTATATATCTCCGAAAAGGGTGTGGCAATAAAAACAGACTTGCATAATCTTCATTCCATGGACGCAATGACATGAAAAACAGACTCATTAATTTCTTTGTTTTCTACTTTAGGACAGTTTACACAGATTCCAATGAAATATGCCCTGGCTGCGTTAATGATGATCACGGTATCTCTAAAGAATACACGTACAATGACGGCCATCTGTAAACTCCTCTAGCCAGACATCATAGCATCTCATCTCTGTTCTAAATGATGGAGACATTCTTTACTGAATGAAGTCAGTATCATGGGAAATTATAGCTAATTTTGCAGTGAGGCTGAAAAAATGTTGGTGATCCTTGTTCAAAATCCCCAACTATGTCACTTTTCTAGTTCTAATATGTCAAATATGTCACTTTTCTATTCCATTAAGATCTCGAACCATTTATTTTTTTCTTACAAATATTGAATTGCTTAAAAGTTTGGCTGTCATCAGTTTTCTATTTTTTTTGTAATATAAATTGTGGGATTTATTTTTCACAATACACTCAAAAAATAATTCCCAAACCACTGTCAGTGAATTTGGTATTGAATTTCATTTCACTGTACCTGACTGGTCAGAGCCATGAAAATCCAGCATATCTTTTTCTTTTGGCACTTGATCTTGAATTTCCAAAATCATCAGCAAAGAAAAATCATAAAATACTCTCACCAACACAGGACTCTTGTTTTCATTCTTTAGGAAAATATAATAGAAATGCTATGTCCATTTGCCATTATGTGCTACTTGTCTAGAACCTTTGGATTTATTTGAGACAAAAAAAAAAAAAAAAGATAAATGAGAAAGATCAAACGTCAGTAAGAATAGTTAGACTTCCTCTGTTAGTTGTGTCCAGATAGGATCACATCTCCAAGATTCATTTATAATAAAAGCATCTACAAGACAAGAAGCTAAGTTATTTAATGGATATTAATCATAAGCACTAAAAAGATAACAGAAAACAACATTGTCAGTGGGTCAACAGGAAACATTTTTACATTCAAACCACTAACTGTGAATTTAAATTATGCACCGATTATTTCATAAATGAAATAAATATTCATTATTCATTAAATGAAAGAGGTGTCAGTATTATAAAGCTCCATATATCTAAGAGATCCATGAGCAAGTCCTCAAGCAACATAGACCTTTTGAGCCTCTAATGTGAAATGTCCTAAAAAGACACCAATTATATAACTTCCTGCAGGAACTCTCAGACACGGGATTGACCCAAGGTGAAATGCATGTGTGATAGAGAGCCTATCTCTTTGACCTACTAGGAAATAGAAAGATCAGAATTTGGGTTGTTAAAGGTAACAAAATTTCATTTGGAAGATACACTAAGTACAAGCTTGGATTTTGTTATTGTTGTTGTTGTTTTTTAACAGCTATGTATTTTTTCTGAATAAGCTACACCAAAAAGACTTGCAAAATAATTTAATTACATGAAATTAGCAATTTGAAAACACTTTCATGTACATAGCTTTCTCTGGTCCTATGCACAACTTGCTGAGTTTGAGCAGGAAAATGTTATTTTCTTAACTCTTCATGTTTTCATTTTCTTCATTTGCATTTGGAAATAGAATTATGCACCTTCATGATCATTTTTGAGAGACTAGGAGGTTTTCTTTAAGTTATATAAACAAATAAATGAGAATTTATTGTGTGATTCATGTCACTTCACTCCTACTTTAGATTAGTTGGAAGGAATGCATCAAACATTAACTTTTAAAAATCAAAATATAATAGTTAAAATACAATTTGATTTCTAAAGAGGATTTGGAAATCAACTGTTAATGCCTTGTCCAATTTTTAGCTAATACTTTAATTCTGTCATTGGAGGTCCTAATCAGTCCTAATCAATATCCTATTTGGGTCACAAAATTCTAATTATTAATGACATTTTTTCTTTTAACAAATATTCACTGAGCATCTGTCTGTGTTGGGCAATGTATCAATACAAGGAAAACAAAGAGAGCCTGACCTCAATGCATGTACAATGAGAGAGACACTATTTGTAAATACCGCCAATCCACAACCACTGTATGTTGAGCGCTAACAAGTCTGTTCCGTATTTCTCCATTCCAGCAAATAAACATCGGATGGCTCATTTTAGATCCAAATTAATTGTCTCAGTAAAAAAGTGTCAATCTTATCTCACAACAATTTTACACACTTCATTATTACAAACACAACTCATTTTATTGTGCTTCACTTTTTTGAACTTTTGCAGATATTGCATTTTTTTGCAAATTGAAGGTATGTGGCAACCCCATATCAAACAAGTCTATTAGAGGCTTTTTTTTTCCCAACAGCATTTGCTCACTTCATGTCTCTGTGTCATAATCCTTGAAATATTTCAAATTTGTTTCATTATTATTATATTTGTTATGGTGATCTGTGATCAGTGATTATGACTCATTGAAAGCTCAGATGATGGTTAACATTTTTGAGCAAAAAAGTTTTTTTTTTTCATGAAGGTGTGTCTTTTTTTAGATACAATGCAATTTTACACTTAATTGTATTATGTAAAAGTAACTTTTACATGTACTAGAAAACCAAAAAATTCATTTGCCTTACTTTGTTGCCATATTTGCTCTATTGTGGTGGTCTAGAACCAAACCACAGTATGTCTGAGGTATGCCTGTAATTTAAAAACCAAAACCAAAACCAAAACAGCCTACATTCTTCAACAACTGAAGTTTTAGAAAGAGTGCTTGTTTTTTTTTTTTTTTTAATTTAAGGTAATTTCCTTATCTTTGACTTAAAAGAAAATAACCAGCAGTAACATGAAATCTATTTGATGAATGATAAAATTTTTGTCAGTTTTATTTTCAATCCTATAAACTAAAATTTTTAAGACTAAATGATTTATAAGTTTCCTGGAACCCAGTGTCCCAGCAGGAGTGAATATGTGAAAATTAAATATCAGGCAGATGCCTCTAAGAAGGTTATCAAATGACCATTGTGTAGGAAAAAGCAGCTAAACAATAAACCATGTCATATAAACCAAACAGTACTATTGCCATCATTATTAAGAACTTGTTTGATATAAACGCAGCATGAACTATCCAGAGAAACATGGTATAATTTCAGTTTATTATTTCATCTTTTGATGTGATTGTCATGTCAGATCTTGCCCAGATCAGAAGATCTTCCAAGTTACAGAATTCTTGTACTAATTTCCAGGTAGTGTGGCCTGGAGAGTGCAAAGTGTCTGAAAGCTACCACGAAAACATTGTTCTCTGGAAAGACAGTAGAAATGGCCATCAAACATTGCTGTAACACAGTTGGGTACCATGTAGAGCTATGGTTCTCCAGGGAAAGTTTTGAGTAATGAAAAGGCTGGTGACCTATAACCTATTAAAAACAAATTATCTAAGAACATACCCCAAGAAACTAAATTGGTCACGCACTCCCAGTATTTTTAATTCACACTTATTTTGAGAAACAATACATTTTGAGAAGCAAGACCCTCATTCTACAGGTGAGAAACAGAAAGCCCAATTAAGTAAATAAATTTGTCAAGGAAACAGAATATACTTTCATATAGAGGTATACACACACACACACACACACACACGTATGTATGTATTTTTATATATTTTTATACATTTTATTTTTACATGTTTATTTCAAGAAATAAAACTGACCTGATTAAATATAAAGAACATTAGAAATTTCAAAATTCAGTGTTTGGTACAGGGTTTTTTTAAATAGTATTTTTTGTTACTTACATGTTATTATACATTTTATTTTATATCAGCTCAATGTTTAAAAATACTTTCTTTACTCACTATAGATTTATGGTCCCATAATAAGTCTCAGAGTACAAACCATGTTATTGAAATAAAGTCTGCAATTTATTTTCTTTTAAGTCATATAAGGCGAAGTTCACAGTATGATGTTTTAAAAATGAAATCATGTGGAAAAACTACTGAAATCAAATGAAAGGTATATATATGAAAGCACGTACAGGTTTTGTGCATCCTGTCTTCCCATGTCCTCAAGACCTCAAACATTACCCAGTGCATTGTGACAAGCAGTGAAGCTTTGTTGGATCAACTCCATTACTGAATCGAAACTTGGTTGAATCAAAACACCAATTCAGAAGAAAGAGTAACATTCTGATTGAAATCCCATTAGCCGATTAGAAATGTACAGAAATGAATTGTTTAAGCCCCACTCCCAATGCCGGTTAAATATGTTTATCTAAAATATTTAAAAATGCAGGTTACATGAGATCACAACAGATATTAGTGACTAAACACTGGTGGGTGAAATCCTGATCCAACGGAAAGATTCCAGATTCTTCTAGAGAAAGGAATGACTAGCACCATCAGGAACCTGCAATGTGCTTGATTGGTCACCAAATAACTTACATAATTTTTTTCCCTTATAATAGTACTTGTAAGTATTCATATTGCTTATAATTATTTAATTTTGTCCTCTATCACTTCCTCCTGGACTCATAGAAGAGCCTCCCCCATGGTCACACCGCCCCGAGAAAGGACCCTCATCTGATCTGTTCTTCATATTGCATCCAAATGAATGTTCCAAAAAAACAAATCTAATCATTTCATTTGTCAGCCATTACATCTTTAAGTCACTAAGGAAGATTAAATTCTTAAATTCACAAACAAGGTTTTTTATCACCAAACTTACTTTTCTCCATCTCATTCACTCACAATTGACTATTTATTTCCCTTTACGCCATATGTAACAAAGGCATCATTCTACTACACGCTTTGGAGACTACAGGAGCTGCTCCTTCATCCTGGAGTTCTCCTTTGTGCATCTTCCCCTGCCTGATCCCGACGAATCCTTCAAAACGTAAGTCAAGTGAAACCTTCTTCAAGAACACTTCAAAGACGTCACGAGTTATTTCTAACTCTTTTTGATTTAAAAGATACATCAGAGTGTTGTCCGATGCCCTGAACAAAACTCTATCTTTGCATTTCATCAGATTTTAGTATACTAATTAATTTTCTCACTGTCTTTTTCATTATACTATCTACCCCCGCAGGGCAAGAAAATTTATTATAATCACATCTTATAACTTTTGTGGATGGAAGAGAGTAGGTAATATATTGGTAGTTGAGTGAATAAATTATTAAATGAGCAGATCCACAGAAAACAAATTCTGTACAACCTCTGCTTTTTTGAATCTTATGGGTTTTCCTTTCCTTGGTGATCAACACCCCTGAACACCAAAACGTATACTTCAACTTGTTAATAGTCTTCTGCTCTATTAAATGAAACACATTGAAATTAAAAGATAATTCCAGAAATGTTGTTTCTGTTTATCATTGGCGTCTTAGATTTCCTGGGTAGGTAAAGTGGAAGTTCCACAGGTCTGAGTCTCCCAATACACCTCCTGACAAATACACAGACCTACTAAAAGAAAATTACAAAACCTCACAAATGTTTTCCTTTCAACATAACTACACAATGAAGGCTCTATAAAGTACAAATTAGAAAAAGAAGTAGCAGAAGAAGCACCCACTTCTAGTGGGTGTATTTCTTCAAATTTCCCCCTAATTCTTTGTAAGAACAAAACAACTTGGGGAGCCTGGTTGGCTTGGTTGGTTAAGAGGGTTGGTTGGTTTGTTTGTTTATTTTGTTTTGTATTTTTACCAATGGGAGAGGAACCTTCCTGATGATCCAACTGATGCAAAGGAAGGAGATATGAAGAACAAGGTATGGGAATTTGTGTCAAAAGAGGTGAGGAATGGGGTTGGGGAGGGCCCAGGTCCTAAAGGGCCATGCCAGCGGTCTTTTAAGTTTATCCTGAGGGTAGTGGGGAGCTACTGACGATTTCTGAGTGGTGACAGGGTCACTTTGGCTTTCCTGGTGCAGTTTAGGCCTTCCTAAAGGCCTTCCTGAGCTCAGAGGTGCTGGAGTAGCTCCATGAAGGATAGAAGAGGCTGCCTTGGGGTAGAGAATGTGAGCCTACCTCCACAGGAGTCTTCTGGACCACAGCTGCTGACCTGCCCTCACCCAATCCTACCATCAGGGTCTGCCAAGGTCTTATCAAAGACCCACAGGACACAATGATGGTTAGTCAGCTTGCTCAGTGCTTTATTCAACCAAGGCCTAAACAGAGGAGTCAGCAGAGCCTTCAATCACAGCCCTCCACACGTCCTGAGGTCTGTCTCTGGCTCAGGTCACCATCCTGGAGTCCCAGGATGGAGCTCCACATAGGGCTCCCTGCTCAGTGGAGAGTCTGCTTCTCCCTCTGCTCTTCACCCCACTCTCTCTCTCTCCCTAAAACAAAACAAAATAAAACAAAACAAATAAACAAAAATCAACAGAGAAGTAGAGTGCCAAAGACTGAACAACAACAAAAATCCCTCAAGAAAGAGAAAATCTTCTCCCTAAGGGAAAATACTGTTTAAAAAAAAAAAAACAAAAATTATACTAAGCAAAATAAGTCAGTCAGAAAAATACAAATACTATATGATTTCACTCTTACATGAAATTTAAGAAACAAATAAGCAAAGAGGAAAAAAGAGAGAGAGGCAAACCAAGAAACAGATTGTTAGTTGTAGAAAACAAACTGACGGTTACCAGAGGAGAGGTCTGTAAGGGGGTGAGAGAAATAAGTGATGGCGATTAAGGAGCGGACCTGTTATAATCAGCACAGGTGATGGACAGAAGTGTGGAGTCACTAGATTGTATATCTGAAACTAATATACTAATTGGCTTACTAATTTACTAATTAGCTTACTAATTACTAATTGTACACCTGAAACTAAAATAACACGGTATGTTAGCTAAATGGAATTTAAATAAAAACTGAAAAAAAAAAAAGTAGATGAAGTCAAACTGTAAGGAAGTGTTTAAAGGAATGCAGAGAAAGGGATGCCTGGGTGGCTCAGTCCATTAAGCTCCTGCCTTTGGCTCAGGTCATGATCCTAGGGTCCTGGGATCGAGTCCCACACCAGACTCATTGCTCTCAGCAGGGAGCCTGCTTCTCCCTCTCCCTCTGCTGCACCCCCTGCTTGGGCTCTGTCTCTCTCTCTATCTCTCTGACAGATAAATAAATAAAATCAATCCTAAAACAAAACAAAACAAAAAACACCCAAACTCAATAAAGAGAGCACACACACGCAAAAGAAAAGTATAACCCGAGGATGTATGCAAAAATGCTAAGTAAGATATTAGCCCATGAAATCTAAAACCATAATAAAAAAATAATGCATCTTGAGGAGGAGGCATTTAAGTATATAACTGATCTCAATATAAGGACACTTGTTAATATAATGCATCATGTTAACAAATTCAAGAAAAATCACATTACTATTTCCATAAATGCTGATTAACTTCTGACAAATTTCAACACTCATTTTTAATAAAAGTACTTAAGAAAATAGGAATTGATGGATGATTTCTCAACCTAATAAGATTGTCTTAAAGTCAGCATTTTTGTTAAATGTGGAACCTGAGAGGCATTTCACCAAGATCAGGAAAAAGGCAAAGATGCCCTTAATATTCACTATTAAATCCTATTCTGGAGATATTAGCTAATGCAGTTGAACAAATAAATGCTATGCTATTTATCACTTATTAGGTCAGTAAAAATGTAAAATATATGACAATGCATTCTTTCAGTGAGGCTATGGAGAAATAGTCATTCTTGTATATTGCTTATGATAATGATAATTTCTAAAATCTAGGTGAAGTATGTGGTAGGAGATTAATGCCACTGCCCAAATGTCCATATTCTCGTCCCATAATCTATAAAACATTACTTTATGCAGCCAAAGAGATTATGCAGCCATTATTACGATGATGGAATGTGAGACAAGATTACCCTTGTTATCCAGGTGGGTACAATCTTATCACATTAGTTCCAAAAAACAGAACCAGAGGGATAGCAGCATGAGGAAGGCTCCAAGCTCTGTTGTGGGTTTTGAAGACGGAGCAAGGGGCACCACAAAGTGCAGGCAGTCTATAGAAGCTGGAGAAGGCTAGGGGATCTATTATTCTCCTGGACAGCCCTCAGAAAGGAATGCAGCCCTACCAAGTCTGTGCTGGCTGGCTGACTTCTAGAACTCTTAAGATAATGAATATGGATTGTTTTAGCCACCAAGTTTGTAGTAATTTATTACAGCAGCAATAGAAAACTAATATATAGAAGAAATTGGCAATGACTACAAATGCATAAATTTGTGACTCCGTAATTCCTCTGCAGCAATTTAGCCTGAAGATATACCTCCAGCAATACAAATTTAGTGTGTACAAGGTTATTCACTACACTGTTGTGTGTAATTACAAGTAATGATGAAACCCAGGTATCCACGAGAGAGGATGACTGATTCTATCCACAAAATGGAGTATTACACAACTTGAAACATTAAAAACTTTAAAGAAAGAACGTATCTTGAAACTGATACAGAACGACTTCCAGGAAACATTGTTAAGTGAGAAGAAAAGGAAGTGCAATACAGGATTTACAGGATGTTTTGTGTAAAAAATATAAAAAGAGGTGAGAAAATAGACATTTATCACATTATTTAAGACCTAACTAGAAAAATGTTGCTGTGACCAATGTCAGAAAAATCAAGGATTTTATGGTTTCAGGTCTTACATTTAAGCCTTTAATCCATTTTAAGTTATTTTCGTGTTAGAAAGCCATCTAGTTTCATTCTTTTACATGTAACTGTTGAAGAGGCTTAATTACTGAAAAATTCAGAAGTTTTTAATGAAAGTGAGTATCTTTAGGCAACACTGGCAGAAACACAGACTGGACTTGTAGAGGCCAAAGTCATCGTTGTTACACTGTTAATACCTGGAGAGGAGCTGGTAGCCCATAGTGTTACAAGACCCTCCTATGCATGAGCTCTTATACCCACAAAAAAGAGGAAGGTTTCCGTACTGAAATTTGAGACCTCATATACTCAAAAATCTCCATACCTACTAGCCGACATATTTTCTGTTTAGGAATGAAGGAAAATTCTCCCATTTTTAAGCCACTTTTATGTCAATTCTATAAAACGGCAATATTTTTAAAAGATAGAATTTTGTAAATGTTTAATACTCTTCTAATTAGATTTTGAATTGTGTCAAGTATGATGTTTGGGGTTTTTATGTTTTATGAGAGTTTGTTAAGAAGGGAAAATTGTGCATTTTAAAATTGTTTTCATGGTAAATTTAAGACACTAAAAATAAAAATATAAAAAATGAATAAATATATGTGATTTCAGCTTTAATAGATACAGCCAGTTTTCTAAAGTGCTTGTGCTAATTCATGTTCTCCATGGTAATGTGTAAAAGTTCTCCTTGCTTTGCATTCCTACCTATATAAAAAGACCCTTCAATTTTTTGCCTTTCTGATGTGTACATAGTGCTATCTCTCTTTCTGGTTTTGAAGTGTATTTATCTGAAAACTAACAATTTTGCACACTTTTTTATGTGTGTGTAGTTCGTAATAAGAAATATACATATCTAGCACAGAGCTTTCAAACCCTTAGAATTTCCTAACTGGTGAGAAAGAGAAAATATATCTTTTTTATGTTAATGAGGTGACTTTCGGGATGCCCCTAGGGCACCTAAGAAGAATCTGATTACCAGGGAAACCAATCCTAGATAGGAGGGTTGGAACTTTCAATTATTTTGTTCCACCTCCAGGGAGGGAAGAGGAGCAGAAGGTTGATTCAGTTGTCAAGAAGCAATGATCTAATTAATCATAAGTATGTAATGAAGCTTACATAAAAATCAAAAAGCACAGGTGTTGGAGCATTTCCTGTTGGTAAACGTGGAGATTTGGGGAGAGTCGAGCTCCCTTTCCCCATACCTTGCCCTATACATCTCTTCTTATCTGACTTCCTGAGTTATATCCTTTAATAATAAACTGATGATCTAGTAAGTAAAATGTTTCTCTGAGTTCTGTGAGTTCTAACAAATTAATTGAACACAGGAGGTAGTCATTGGAGCCTCCAATCTATAGCTGGTCTGTCAGAAGTACAGATGTTAACCTGGACTTATGACGGGTATCTGAAGTGCTAGAAAGCAGCCTTTTGGGACTGATCCCTTAATAGGTGGGATATAACATTAGGTCCATATAGATGGTGTCAGAATCGAGTTACACTGTAAAGTATCCAGCTGGTGTTGGAGAACTGCTTATGGATGTGGAGAAGGTCCGCTCCACACACACGCCCACATGTCAGAATTAGTGACCACAACCTTTAGTGTGCCAATTAGACATTGGGATATCTTTTGTGAAATGATTTCTCAAGACTTCCCACAATTTTTTAAAAAAATTATCAGCTTTTTTAAAAATTCAAAAATATTAAATTTTTTAAAATTTAATATTTCAATGTAAAATACTTAAAATTTCTAGGCTAATGTATGCCAATGCCACATAAATGCCATCAAATATTTTTTCCCAGTCTATAACAGATCTTTTCAATTTTTTATGGTGCCTTTTCAAGAACAGTTTAAGAGTTTCTAACATTTTTCTTTCTCAAGAATTTTCTTGGTTATTTCAGGCATTCTGCACATCTATATAAATTTTAGAATCACCTTTTAATGTCTACAAAATTTCTGCTTAGATATTTTGTTATAATTGTACTGAATCTATAAATCAAATTTGGCAGAACTGTCAATATTGAGGATTCTTCCAGTCCACAATTGTGATAGATTGTTCCTTATATTTTTAAACCTTCTTTAATCGCTAGGTAATGTTTCAAAGGTGACCACGAATTGGACATTTTTGTTAGATTTATTAATTATGTGCAATCACAAAGGTTTGAATTGTCAGATTATCATGATATACAAGTTTGACTCAGAGTCAGCCTTACTAATGAAGAACAAAGGATAAAAATAGTAGTAAAACTCCTAAAAAACAAAAACAAAAACAAAACAAAAATCCACTGATATAATTTTCAGAATGCTCTTTTCCACAACATTCCTATTTTTCATTCCGAATGAAGAAAACTAATGGGATAAATATTCAGTTAACACAAGCTAAACAAGATTTAGGATATGTCAGATCTCTGACATCATCTGGCTACAGAACTAACTTCCAATCTTTAACAGAACAGTAGTACATTCAGGGTTTATTTATAATAAACTATCTAGGTAAACCAGATATATACTGCTAAAAGCATTCCTAGAACAGTCAACTGTTGGACAGAGTAATCCTCCCAAAACCTTCCTTCATTCATTTCCATTTTCAGCCAGTAAACTCCATCTCCATTAGTCACTAGAGCTCATGCCATGAGTACCTCTTAGGAGAGGAAGATGTGAGAGATTTCCCATTAATCCTTTTCTCCCCACTATGTATTAAATGTTTTGATGCTGCTGTAAACTATACTGATTTTTAAATTTGTTTTCTAATTCTTCATAAGTAGCAATGCAATGAATTTTTATAAATTAAATATACTGAGGAAACAGTAAATGTATGATAAATTAAGCAGATAGTTTTCCAATTATTAATTATTTCCATTATTATCACTACTACTATCATTATTATTTTTGCCTATTGGTAGCTATTAGGAACCACAGTACAATAATGAACAGAAGTGGTGGAAGAAGAAGTATGTCCACCCAAGCTCAAGAAGAAAGCATTTATTATTTGACCAAGAAGTAGCATATTAATTGCAAGTTTTATCTTTGTTTTGTGTTTTAGATGCCCTTTATCTATTTCCTGTTTCTGTTGCAACACAAAAAGCACTGGAAGTCATCACTCCTGTCCTTATAACAAAAAAAGCAAGGGTGAAAACACTGAAAATTAATGACGTCCATTGGACCCACAAGGTAGCTGAAGTTCAAAGTAAATTGCCACCTTGAGTCTGGACAGACAGTGAGTGATTCTAGAGTTACTGCCTCCATCTGCTTACCTGGAACAGAAACCACTGGCACAGTAGACTGAAACAAGCACTTGGATGATAATTTTGATAACTTGTTGGTCATGTGAGAATGAGAAATTCCTGGGGCCAAGGGGCCAAGGGGCCAAGGGACCAAGTTGTTATGGGGATCGCTACATTACTGGGCTTTACTTCTGGTAATTTCATTAGGTTCTCATGATGAAGACCCAAGAAAGACTGTAATCAATGTAAAATGCATCCAGAAACTTCTCCATAACAGAGACCAACTCACCAAGGCAAAAGACCCACCTGGGAAAAGGGAATCCTACTCCAGGCCTTTTCAGCCTCTCTGTCTTACCTAACAGAGGAAAAAAAAAACCCATAGTCTGCAGGGCTCAAGACTTCCATTAAATATGCAGAGAGCCCTATCCTACAGCCAAGAAGACAGTAAGGGCCATACTAGCTGAAGAAACATTGTGAATTATCAGCCTTGAGACACAATCCACAAGAGACTAATTTTTTTTTTTTTTTTGGTTATTTAAACCTTTATTTTGAAATAATTATAGATTCACAAGAAGATGCAAAGAAATCTGTAGATAGACCCCATGCACCCTTTCACCAGCCTCTTAATGTGGACATCTGGTATAACTAGAGTATAATATTGGTATAATGTGCTTATTCAGATTTTACCAGTTAATATAAGCACTCATTAATCTCACTTGTTTGTGTACATGTGTGTAGGGCTATGCTGTTTTATTACATGTGTATTAAATATATCCATTATTATAATCAAGATTCTTTTTTTTTGTACCCCTGGGGATAAAAATATATGTTTATAAAGAACAATGTTACCAGTAAATAAAAAAAAAAAAAGACTAAAATTTAATTGTAAAATTACATAAGGACTCCTTTGCCTAAACTTTACCATGACGCCAATGGTGCTCCAGTAGAAGAGTGGATTATAGCAGAAAGAGCTGCAAGACACAGACTCTTTTGAAGAAAAGTATTTAGGAAAGCCTGAGGTCAAAAAGCAAACCTCTGGCTCCTACAGCTACAACAAACTTTTAACAGGGCCCCACTCCCAACAGCATTAACATAAATGAAAGGCTTCATTGCTTCCGTTCCAAGGACCTAATAAAACACAACTGACTTTCAACAACAACAAAAATGTACAAGGCACATCAAAAGGCAAGGGAGGAGCGCCTGGGTGGCTCAGTGGGTTAAAGCCTTTGCCTTGGGCTCAGGTCATGATCTTGGGGTCCTGGGATCGAGCCCCGTGTCAGGCTCTCTGCTCAGCGGGGAGCCTATTTCCCCCTCTCCTTCTCTGCCTGCCTCTCTGCCTACTTGTGATCTCTGTCTGTCAAATAAATAAAATCTTTAAAAAAATATATTTTTTAAAATTAAAAAAAAAAAAGGCAAGGGAAAACATGCTCTGAAGAGAAAATAAATCATCGGCGCTAGACTCAGATATAACAAGGATGTTGCAATTAACAGGCTGGGAATTTAAAATAATCTATGGAATGACATATTTTCCCATTTACTTTGTTTATATATTGGCTTACATTTATAATTTTCAAATGATAAACTTTTCTCACACTCTTCAAATAATACTCATTTGGCCATGACGTATTGTCTGTTTCATATAGTGCTGTATTAAATTTGCTTATATGTTCTTAAGAATTTTACATATATGTTAGTAAGAAATACTGGCCTGTAATTCTCCCTCCTGATGATATTATATTTTTGTTTCAAAATATTGCTGACTTCAAGAAAAGTATAGAAGTGTTCTTTTTTCTTATTCTTGGAACAGAAAGTATTTAGAATTCACCAGTAAAACCATCTGGCCCTAAGGTGGCATTTTTGATAAGATTTTTTAACAATGAATTCAATTTCTACACAAGATATTGAACTATTCAGATTTTTTTCCCCCTTGGGTTACTTTTCCTAAATTTAATTTAATATGATAATGTATATTTGAGGCCGTGATAAATGGTTTTTGCTTTTATTTAATGAAATATTCTAAACACAACCAAAAGAAGAAATATTACAGCAAATAAATATTACAACAAATATCATACACCCATCTTCTAGACTTACCTATTATTAATATGTTGATATAATTCCTTTATGTTTATTTTCTCAAGTATTCTTAAATAATTTACATGCAAACTGAAATTTTTCCTTATTATTTTCTTTTGGAATTAACAAGGTAATTACCAAGGGAAAATGAATTTCAAAAATGAAACTGAGGTGTGATTATCGTTATAGAAACTCTTTAACCCTTAGACATAGAATTCTTATGTTCTGGTGGGGAAGAATAAGTAGATACTGCTGATGATGAGAAGGAAGATAACATGAAGGAGAAGAGATAATCATGAAACAAAATGCACTGATAAATAAATTAAGAATTAAATAAATAATACATAAATAATTATATAGTAAATAATAATATATAAATAATATAAAATATATAAATAATAAAATAAATAATAAATGAAACATAATAAACCTAAGTAAATAAAAATTCAAAAAAATCAATAAATAACAAATACATTTTATTACACTTAATAAATATTGATTATTACTAATAAATTGATATTAGCTATTGATAAATTAATAATAAATTAATCTGATTATTAAATTAGATATAAGAAGAAAATGTTGCCATAGTTTATGGCAATTATGTTAGTGTATCATAGTAATTTATTGTTTATAAAGTTTATAATTATTAAATTATATTAAATTTATTGTTTATAAATTTAGAAAGTTGAAGTCAAAATACATTTACTATGTCAAAAAAAGTTTATTTTAAATATCCAATATAAAAAGGCAAAGTCTGGCTAGGGTGTCATGATGCTTCATCCTGTACAGAAGGGGAATCCCTAAAGAACATTGCCAATGAAACATCAACATCTAGCTCATCAAGTTTTCATCACATTATTGTCAGAAACCAGGTCATCCCAGTAATAATTTAACTACCAAGACAAGATAAACAAAGCAGAAGGTTATGGAATAACATTTTGTAGATTAATCACAAAGCCTCACAGAAGACAAGTCCATGAACTGTAAATTTTCAAGTATTCAGTAAAAGCCAGAAGATCAGTATCCTCCACAGTAACAGGGACAATAGGAGCCACATCTGTGGCCTCCCCAGCCCCAGCCACAGCCCCATATGCAGAAGCTGCCACAGCCACAGCCCAGGTCTCCATAGTAGCTGTGTAGTAGCCCATGGTGTCAGGGTGGTGAGTGTGTTTCGGTATTGTGGGCCAATTATTTTGTGACTGATTGCACAAGGACATTTATATCCACTGAGGCGCTTAGAACGCCACACCTCTAAGTGTCCTCTGATAGAACACATTACTCGGAAACTATGTCAACGATCTTGTTCCCTGACACCAAACCATGTCCTCTGCTAGTTTATGTCACTAGTTATTTAAAAGTTATGCAACAGGTCTGATTTTCTGCTTCATTTGAATGCCTAGAAAAATGTTTTACTGCTCATAAGACGCCATTGTGTTTATAAACCCCATACTTTTTTGGGCTTCGTAGTTTCAGCTCCATAAGCAAATCTCTATAGCTTCAGGCATTTTTCATGCATCACATAAGATTGAAATTGCTCTCTAATTCTAATTGTACCTTGTCCTTTGCCATTCCATGGCTGTGGACTCTTTTCTAAGCCAAGGGTGTCCTCTTTTTTTTTTTCCCAAGAATTCACATAAAGTGAATCAGAGTTGTTCCCTGAAATACTAGTTCTATGACAATGGCCACCAGCTGTGACGTCCATCTACATACAATGTGCTTTCGGCATTAGCTGAGAACTGTGTTTGCTCGTGCAAGGGTGATATTTAATTTTTAAAAGAGCCACCAACTGAAGTCAAGGAATTTCTCAGACATCATGTCTCATGTTAGAGTAAGCCCGCTTGGTAGAGCCCACTGAAGATTGCAGAAAAAGAGTTCCTACTGACTATTATGAATAGCTCTCTGCCCATGCATATATTCCTATTGCAGAGTCTGAATTCCATATTATCATAGGACCATAGGATTGCAGACTTCAAAGAGACTCGGGACACCATTTATTTTTTTTAACCAGTGAGAAAACTACAATTCAGACAAAAGAATTATACTGAGCTTTTTCTTTTATTAACTGAAGCATAGCTGACACTTAGTGTGACGTTAGTTTCAGGGGTACATTATGATTCTACAACTCTACATTATGCTGTGCTCATCAAAAGTGTGAGTAAGGTCTGTCCCCACACAACTCTGTTACAATACACTGATAATTTCTCAATGTTGAACCTTCCATCCCCATGCCTTATTCATTCTATAACTGGAAACCTGTGTCTCCCACTCCCTTTCACCCATTTTCCCATCCCCCACCACCTCCCCTCTGGCAACCACCACTTTGTTCTCTGTATTTATGTGTCAGTTTCTGCTTTTTTTTGTTTGTTCATTTGTTTTGCTTTTTCAGAGTCCACATATGAGTGAAATCTTAGAGTATTTGTCTTTCTCTGTCTGACTTCTTTCACATAATACCTCCCAAGTCCATCCATACTGTTGCAAGTGGCAAGCTCTCATTATTTCTTATGACTGAGTAATATTCATTATATGTATATACCACACCTCTCTAATGACAGACAATAACTAAAACCTAAGTGCTCCAACTCAGCATTAATTCAACAGATACATGTGAAATTGAGGTTAAGCTTGCAGGTAAGAGTGTGCTGCTGCCTTTTATTTTTGTTTTATTGTTTATTCCTGCTATTGTTAGAAATAAGTACAAGTGACACAAAACCAATTAACACATTTATTTAGCTAGTTCTGCTCTAAACAATTGAATGCTCAATACAGTTGAATATCAGGAAGCATATGAGGGGTGCCTGAGTGGCTCAATTTGTTGAGTCTAACTCTTGATTTTAGCTCAGGTCTTAATCTCAGGGTTGTGGGATTGAGCCCCACATCAGCTCCATGCTGGGTGTGGAGACTGCTTAAGATTCTTTCCCTCTCCCACTACCTTTGCCAGCCCAGGTTTTCTCTCTCACCCTCCTTCACTATTAAAAAAAAAAAAAAAAAAAGCATATAGATGATTTTGAGCTTCATTTACACTTATTATGCTTGTTTTCCCTACTAGTTTATTAATAGTGCAATGTGATTAAATGCTTATTATTTCCATATGGATGGAACATTGCAATATAACAACTAAAAATAATTGTTAATGGTAAAGAACTACTGTTTTAGATTCTGCTCCACTAGAAGAACTGGTTCTATAAAATTTAAGGTAAATTAAAAAAAAACTATTAAAAACTATTATCTTGAATCCTGTCATAACCTAGATAAAGTCAGGTATTTTGCCTTATAAAGGACATCAATAATAGAAGATATCACAGGATTTGACCTAGGAATTACTTCCTCTGTTCTGCTTTATTGAGACCTAAAGGAGAAGCCAACTTCCAGCCTTAAGCTTTATTTGTGCATGAAATTCCAAGTGATCTGGCTTTTCTTTTCATTCAGCCTATACTGCCTCCCACGAAGCACAAAAAGGACCAGATTCCCCCAGTCAGGTTGTTGGTTGTTGAAGAAAAGGACTGGTTGTTGGTTGTTGAAGAAAAGAAACTTGTCCCATCTTTTATCTTTCCAAGGTACCCCTGTGTTCTCATCTCAAGATTTGGCCAAATATCAGTGTTACAGGCTTCTTTTCTTTCTTATAAGAATCCTTCACTTTCTCTTTAATCAAGGTATATTTTTAAAATGTATTTACTTAAAAGTCAGCCTCATTCTGTGGTTTCCAATCAACTGTGGAAAAATCGAACTCCCAAACAAAAACTGCAAGGGGAAAGGTGAAAATCCAATTCCTTCAAAATGTGTTTCAACTCAGTAGACTCTGGATATCAGCCAATTTTTTAAGATAATCATCTATAAGCCTTACTTCACTCTACTTCCAAAAGCTGCAAGGACTTATACATGATTTAAAAATTAGCATGGTGTTTTCATTGGCAATCCAGAAGAAGACATTTTTTTGGATGCTTTTCCGTGGAGAGTACAGATGTAAACAACACATTGATTGGAAAAGAACTAGAGAAAAAACTTACAGATCTCGTGTATAGAATTTTTATTTTTATTAAAAATATTTTTTTAAAGATTTATTTATCTATTTTAGAGAGAGAGTGCATGCCCCTGCACATACACAGGGGGAGGGGCAGAGGGAGAGCAAACGTTAGCAGACTCCTCGCTGAATGCAGAGCCTGACCCTGAGCTCCATCCCACAACTCTGAGATCACAACCTGCACCAAAACTGAGTCGGATGCTTGGCCGATTAAGCTACCCAGGCATCTCGAAGTTTTATTTCAAAGTAAACAATGATAGTACATATATTTACCAAGAGATTAGCATGGGCCAGGCCTGATTTGAAGTCCCTTATATGAATTATCTGAGATTCATAATAATCCTGTGTCGTACTATTACCACCTGGCACCATTGTCAGGGTCACACAGCTAACGGGTAGCTAACCTGAGTTTCAAAACCAGTTTTCTGGTTAACGAGCCTTTACTTTTACTCACTATACAATACCGTCTCTACTATTACTATTAGATAAGGATAAAGTCTTTTGGCCTTCAGAAAGAATATGACTTCAGATAAAAGTATTTAACTTTTAAACCAGAAATGCTTTAACTATTTAAGGAAAAAAAAATATCTTGACTTTTTAAAGGAAATTAAAATAAATGTTTTAAATATCTTTTTAAATTTACTGTAGTTGACTTAATAAAACATAGCAAGCTAGTCCTAAGTGAATCTTTCTTAATTCTTGAGCAACCCCAGGAGAAGTATTGATCAGTGTAATACTATCATTTAGAAATATCTATGGGAGGAAGCGCCTGGGTGGCTCAGTGGGTTAAGCTTCCGCCTTCGGCTCAGGTCATGGTCTTGGGGTCCTGGGATTGAGTCCCACGTTGGGCTCTCTGCTCAGCAGGGAGCCTGCTTCCTCCTCCCTCTGCCTGCCTCTCTGCCTACTTGTGATCTCTGTCTGTCAAATAAATAAATAAAATCTTAAAAAAAAAAGAAAGAAATGTCTATGGGAGGTGTTAGATTGCTGAAGGCAGCCTACAGAACCTTTTGGTAGTTAACCTATTCAACAAACACTTATCTAATGGTTACTGTATTTCAGGTAATAATAAATTCAGTATAAAAAAGAAAAGCCAGCCCATGAACATTATGGAGACTGCATTCTTGTATAGGAGATAGATTTTAAAGCACTAATTTAAAAAGAAGCGATATGTAACTAATGAATTATGGAAAAAAAATGAATTGAAAAGAAAATGAACAAAGAGGTCTCTTTAGAGGTCTGGGCAGCTATCTTACCTATGGTATAGTCTGTAACATAATCATGAATATTGACTCAGAGATTGAGTTGTCCTTTAGCTTAATAACTATAGGGCACTGTGTGCTTCTGGATTTCTGTTTCCCTCTCTCTCTTCCCTTAAGACCATAAGGCTTTTCCACTGTCCCTTCTTGATACTTTCAAATGATCTGACACAAACAAAATAATTTGGTCTAAAAGATCAGAAACATCTCTCACTCCCTTCTGCTTTTGAAAACTAGTTTATCCTTATTTCCCCTTTTAATTATTTTCCTTCCTTTTCCTTCTTTATTGCTCTTTCTTTTCAAAATGTCAGTGAGGCTTAGATGTACCAGCTCAAGCCAGTCAAAAAACACACTTGTATTATATCTGATCAAATTATAAGTTGACCCTCTGGAAACTTTCCTGAGTCGCCTAATATGGTCCACACATGTGGCTGTGTCCTGAACACACACCAGGGAATGAAATACACAGGACACACTCTCTCTCCCTGCCTCCAGGAATCCGGGTGTGTAACTTTCCAAATGTTATCTCTCTGGTGATTCTCTTTCCCTTCATACAGTCCACAGTATTTATATGCATTTCCCCTACCAATGCCTAGATTTAACACTAGAGTAAGTCTTAGCACTAACAACAACAACAAAAAAAATTCACTTACATACAGGCTTTACATCTAAAAAAAAGTCATACTAGTGAACCTAACTGGTAAAGTATATTAGCAAGTTAATTATACCATATCTATTCTGCATAGCTGAAAAAGAAGAAAAAAAAGCATAAAACTGACAACTGAACATAACACAAATCTGTTGCATCCTGTCCCAACGAAGCACTCACCATTGCCTGGAAATCCATCTTTGTGCCCAAGTTCATTTCTTCCCTGGTTCCCTTGTCATGTCAAATGCCTATCTGATGTCTTTCAAAACACTTTCCCTGTTTCCCATTCTCTTGCTCTCTGACCTAGCTGCACAGGGTTGAGCAGACAGTCTGTATCAGGCAACAACTCTTTCAACTTTCCACTTCTGTCTCCTCCATACACTTACTTGCTTTGAAATTGAATTGAATCAGATTCAATATGTGAAAAATGAATTTTTAAAAAAATGTTGACCATCTTACCTTTTACTCCCCATACACTCAACTTTTTTTTTTTTTTCTCTTCCCCATGGTTCCTATCTTGACAAAGAGCTTCAGAAATTACCAGTTATCCAACTAGGAACCTGGATTCATGCCTGAACCAAGCTTCCTTTCTTTCACCTCCTCCAAAGTAATTCCCATTCATTCACTCAACAAATAAATGAGAACATTTACCTACTCCTCCTGAAGCTAAAGTAGTAGAAAGAAAAACAAATCCCCTGTCCTCAGGAGACTAACATTTTAGTGGGGGAGGCAGACCATAAACAAAATATACTTAATGTATTCTTTCAACAAATATTTACTCAGTGGCTACTTTGTGTTCAACATATTTCAGGGCACTGGGAAGCAGATTTTGAGGCAGTACACAAAGCAGACAAAAGCCCTGTCTTGCTGAAGATTGCATTCCTCCAGGTGATGAAGACAATCAATCAATTTATCCATCAAAAGAGTATGTTTCATAGTCATAATAGGAACTGCTAAGAACACAATATAAAGCAGAGGTGGATATACAATGACCATTTGGGGTACTGAAACTATTGATGGGTAGGGAAGGCTCATCCCAACTAATTGACTTTTCTTGAGTCATGTAGCTGTCTGGGGAATAGCATGCGCCCCACAGAGGGAACCCAGTGCACAGGTGCTCTGACATGGGGTCATGCCAGGCTCCCTGAGGGGCAGATTGCCTGAAGTGGAACTAGACAGAGAAGAGAGGACAATTACATGAGAGATGTGAGATCATTAGGTGTGTGCTGTTACACTCTTAGCAGCACCATTTTAAAAAGGATTTCACACTTCTACAAAGGCTTTGCATTTACTCTGAACGAGGTAGGACGTGGTTGTTCAGGGTAGCCAGAGAACATGTCACGTGGTTAGGCAACACATTAAGATGGCCCCCCCAAGTCTACTCCTTCCTGGTATACTGACTCTACCTTATTTCAGCCCTGTGAATGTAAAGGGTTTGAGTACTGTGATTAGGCTATTTCATACATGGCACAGCTGGCTTTAAAAAGGGAATAGTATCTGGGTGGGCCTGACCTAATCACAGGAGCCTTAGAAGAATGGAATTTTCTCCGGCTAGTGGAAGACTCAGAATGAGGAAGGTTTGACATGTCTTTGCTGGCTTGAAGGTGGAGGGGTCCATGAGCCAAGGAGGTGGGTAGCCTTTAGATGCTGACAGTAGCCCTCTACTGGCAGCTGGTGTAGAAATGGGAATTCAGTCCAGCAACCACAGGAACAGGATTCTATCAACAAGTAGTGGGAGCTTGAGAACAGATTCTTCCTTAGAGCCTTCAGGTAAGATTTCAGCCCAGCTTTAGGATATGCTGAACAGAGAACCCAATGACACCTTGCCAGACTTCTGACCTACAGGGGTCTCTCTCCCCCACTGCCCATTATTCCACTTGTGAGTTCTCTCTCTAAAATAAATAAATAAATGAAGGGACCCTTAGGTGGCTCAGTCGTTAAGCATCTGCTTTTGGCTCAGGTCATGATCCCAGGATCTTGGGATTGAGTCCTGCATCGGACTGCCTGCTTGGCAGAGAGCCTGCTTCTCCCTCTCCCACACCCCTTGTTTGTGTTACCTCTCTCGCTGTCTCTCTCTCTGTTGAATAAATAAATAAAATCTTTAAAAAGAAATTTTAAAATATGTATATAATAAAATAAGTGAATAAATAATAAAATCTTTTAAAAATAAACTGACAAATATGCATGATTTGCTAAGTAGTTATAGAAAACTAACAATCTCTTAACCTTTCAATCCCGAATGTTTTTAACTCAATTTCTAAAATCATTGCTAATATTCCTGAACTTCATCATATAAGTTTTGTCGCACATTTAAGATTCAGAAAGGGTTCAAGAATTGGTAAAATGGTATCATGTTAAATTTAGACTATTATGTATATTATTATACATGTCAAAAGTAAATATATTAGAGGTTAACCTAAGAAACTGCTTTGTGACTATTTTGTATGGATAGGAGATGGATACTACTCTAAAGCCACATTCCACCTGTCAAACTTCAAGAAAGCATGCTGTTCTTTGCCCAAAGAAAGTTTTCTTCTCCTTACAGATCAATAAACTAAAGTGAAAATTTAGAATTTTTCTTCATTAGATGCCTCTCCTATAAGATTCCATTGCTCCCAATACATTAATCTTTTTTAAAAGTTGTAATGGTGTATTCGTCATCTGAGTTTCCTTCTGACCTGTGAGCTCATCAAGATCCCAGGAAACTTTCTGTGTCTCTCTACCACTGGTACTTAGTGCAGATTGGGTACAATGTGATGGTACATTACCCCTAGGCAGATGACTGAGCCCATCATGGGAGTCATCAGCCACCATGATGTCCCCAACCACAGCAAAACAGAATAAACTAATGCTGTTGACAAGTGAGCACAGGTATTTGTCATAGATGCCCAAGCCCAACATAATGAAAAATATGTTTTTTTTGAAATGTGCATTAATGTATAATCGTTTTATAAAATTCATAAAAATATTGGTATTGGACTGAACTTGAACTTGTGTTGCATGTGACCTGCTGTAACTTATGTCTACTATTTGTTACTGATGTTTGTTCCTACTGTTTTATAGATCAACATCTAGGGTTACTCATTATCAATATTTTCAATAATACAGGCAGAGATACTATTCTGTTTGGCATGATCACCTCATTTTCTTAAAAAGAAATTAAATATGACATTTTTCAGAGCTTTATTCCTTCCCTTTTTTTCCAGATCTCATGTGTTTCATATTATTCTGGTATATAGAATTCAGAGCAAAGGATGCCACTGTTAAAAATTAAAAGATAAGTAGGTTAAGTGTTGACCTCTCTTGTGTTTGTGGCCTGAATGCAGTAGTCTTTCAAAGGCTGTCAGTCATTTTGAGACATTTTAAGAGAACTTTGGTCTTCACAACTGAAAAAAAAAGTTGCTCGGAAAGACAATAGAATTCCATACAATTGCCATTTTGCAGGGTTTTATCTTCAGTGAAACAAGTCTTGTTAAAAAAAAAGAAAAAAAGAGTTGAATAGAAGTTGAAGATGCCAAGTGGAAGTACAAACAAGAGGTACACAGAAGAACAAGGACAATGCAGGTACTTCTGGAAGCCTAGAAATAGAAATGAGGCTCCAACACACACAGATCACAGACTGGGACTTTCAGCCCTTCAGATAGAATCACCTACTACTTTATGTAAGTATAATCGGTCTGATTAACAAGGAGGTAAAATTCATCAAGGTAGGACATTTGAAGGAGCAAACATCTACAGCAAGACAAATACCTGTTTGGACTCCCAACTGTAGGAATTACAGAGCTACCTGTCCAGCTATAAAGCAGAGCTTTGGGCACTCGGAAACTAGTATAGCACCTTAGCTAACCAATTGCTATGTAATTCTGAAGGCTGTTTGAACTTCTTCAATTGTTGTTTAAATGAGGCCAAAAAAGCCACTGCAGGAGACAAAATCCATAAAGAACACAGATTCCAATAACACAACAGAGTCATGTCCTGCTTGGAAACAGTAAAAGACAGCAGGGTTTGAGTATAACTGTGGAAAATGGTGTTATAATGTTGTGTAACAATCCCACTGTGAAGCTGTGAGGCTAGGTAAGAGCAGCAGCATCTGTGTTGATATGCATTGAGTACAAAGTATGAAAAGAACTGCTGGACAGTCTCTCTCCCCTCATGGTTACACAGGATTACAGGTAAGACACCATGGTCAGGAGCTTTTGCAAAGCACAGGGACACAGACAGCAGACATGAGCTTAAATACACGCAGTGCTTGTACGTGTAGAATACTTCCCTATGATGTATGGAAGAGACACTATGACCATTTAAAATAGCAGGCAGGGTAAGTTTCATGTAAAGTGAATTTTCACATATCACCCATGCAGTTTGGAATGAGAGTTCTGCACAAAAAAATGTATACAAAAGGAGACTCATTACCTAAGTCTCTCCCTCCTCCCCCAAATTAGAATTGCAAATGCAATGATTCTTAGCAGGTCGGTCTTAGCAAGATGAACTTGAAATTTTATCACATTAACCTAGGTTTGGCTCCTCAATTACTTTACAGAAGAGAGGCACCAATGGAATGGAATGAAATATCTAGAAGGTAGAGTCAGCAAGAGGACAACAAGCTGGAAGTCCTTTGTAATGTGTAAGACTGTGTGCAAGACTCCTCAGTAGCAGCCAGAGAAACACCGTCTTTCATAGCAATGTGGGTGGTAGTAGCCATATCCATAGCCTCTATACTAGCACCATAGCCACAACCATAGCCACAGCCCGGGCCGCCATAGTAGTTGCTGTAGTAATAGCTCATGGCATCAAGAGTTGAGGATTTAGGCAAGAGCAGAGCATCTGATTACAGAATATGAACTTCTCTGTTTCCATGGAGTCCTTTTATATGCCCTCCATAGTGGGTGTGGCAAACCACAAGTGATCATCCTGTGCACTTTATCTACTAATTTGAATGGAAACCATATCATTAACATTGTGTTAATTTGGAGGAGAAGCCTTTACACCCATTAATTTCAGAATCCCTTTGCTGCTGCTTCCAAATTCTTTAAACTATGTAATATACATTTAAGAATGAAAAAAATTTACTGCCTTATTTACTCTCTATATCAAGCTTCATGAGTTTGCATATCTTGAAAACCACACGTAACAAAGAAGCTTGCCATGAAATAATAGCATCATCCTCCCTCAGTCTTAAAGCACAAATGTTTTATTAATGCACATAATCCCTAGGTAGCAATGATTAGGATTTAGACCAACATCATCTGGATTTTTGTTTTGGGAGAGAGTCCTAATGTCCAGAGAAATACTTGGGTTTTTTGTTTTGTTTTGTTTTGTTTTGTTTTAGTTTTTTGACAAGGTTGATCTTGGTATTTGATCACAAATCATTTTTTAGCTTAATTCATAGTACTGTCATTCTCACTGGTTTGTATTTTTTATGTGGTTATTTGGTGTTCAGTTTTATATGCATCAACATTTCTTAAGCATGACATATCGGGGCACTTGGGTGGCTCAGTCAGTTAAACATCAGACTTAATTTCAGTTGGGAAATTCAAGTTGGGAGATCAAACCTTGCATTGAGCTCCATGCTGGGCATGGAACCTGCTTATGATTCTCTCTCTCTCGCTCCCTCTCTCCTCCCCTGTCCCTCTCCCCGCAACTCTGGCCCATGCACACTCTCTCTCTCTTAAAAAGAAAAAGTCTATGATTAAAAACAGTACTATTTTTCTATAGAACCAATTATTTTTCATTTCACCTATGTCTATTTTTTCTAAACATAATCTCTCCTAAATTTATAGTTGTGTGATATCTAATGCCAGTTGTGTTTTTTTTTTAATTTGCTTATTTTTAATATTTTCCTTTTATTTCAAGCTGTGTTGTTTGGCTCACAGTTGACAACAGCTGCTACAACTTTATTAGCAATTCAATTTTATCAATGTGTAATAATATATTTGGACTATGTGATGCTTCTTATTTATACTTTATTTCATAAAACTTTTGCTATACTTGCTTTCATTCTGTTTGGCCTTTTATATTTTTGACTCTCTTTTTATTTTTTATTTTTTGTTTAAGCTTTTATTTAAATTCCAGTTAGTTAACATACAATGTAATATTAGTTTCAGGTGTACATTATAGTGATTCAACACTTAAAATACCCTGTGCACATCATAACAAGTGTGCTCCTTAATCCCCATCAGCTACTTGCCCACCCCCCACGTCTCCTCTGGTAACCACCAGTTTGCTGTCTAGAGTTAACAGTGTGTTCCTTGGTTTGCCTCTCATTCTCTTTTTTTCCTGATGTTAATGTTTGGTTTCTTAAATTCCACATATGTCTGAAATCCTATCTGTCTTTCTCTGACTGACTTACTTTGCTTAGTATAATATTCTCTAGCTCCATCCACATCATTACATATGGTAAGATTTCATTTGTTTTATGGCTAAGTAATATTCCATTATGCATATATACACACATATACATGTTTATACACATATATGTACATATATACCACATCTTCCTTTATTCATTCAATGGACATTTGGGCTCTTGCTATAATTTGGCTGTTGTTGATAATGCTTCTATAAACATTGGGGTACATGTATCCCTTTGAATCTGTATTTCTGTATACTGGGTAAACACCAGAAGCGCAATTGCTGGGTCATAAGGTGATTCTATTTATAACTTTCTGAGGAACCTCCATACTGTTTTCCAGAGCCACTGCACCTGTTTGCATTCCCATCAACAGAGCAAGAGGGTTCCCCTTTCTCCACATCCTCGCCAGCATCTGTTGTCTCCTGTGTTGTTGATTTTAGCCACTCTGACTAGTGTGAGGTGGTATCTCACTGTGGCTTTGATTTGTATTTCCCTGATGATGAATGATGTTGAGCATCCTTTCATGTGTATGTTGGCCATCTGTATGTCTTCTTGGGAGAAATATGTCTATTCATGTCTTCTGCCCATTTTTTAAATTGGATTGTTCATTTCTGGGGTGTTGAGTTTGATAAGTTCTTTATATATTTTGGGTATTAACCCTTTACCAGATATGTCATTTGCATATGTCTTCTTCCATTCCATAGGCTAACTTTAAATTTTGGGGATTGTTTCCTTCACTGTGAAGGAGCTTTTATCTTGATCAAGTCCCAGTACCTTATTTTTTCCTATTCTTCCTCTTGACTCAGGAGACATATCTAGTAAGAAGTCATGACAGTCAATGTCAAAAAGGTTATTGACTGTGTTCTCCTCTTTGATTTTGATGTTTTCCTGCCTCTTATTTAATCCATTTTGAATTTATTGTTGTGCATGATGTAAGATAGTGGTCCAGTTTCATTGTTTTGCATGTCGCCTTCCAGTTTTCCCAACACCATTTGTTGAAGAGACGGTCTTTCTTCCATTGGATATTCTATCCTGCTTTGTCAAAGATTAATTGACCACACAGTTGTGGGTTCATTTCTGGATTTTCTACCCTGTTCTATTGATTTGTGTGTCTCTTTTTGTGCCAGTACAATACTGTTTTGATCGCTACAGCTTGTAATAGTACTTGGAGTGCAGAACTGTGATGCATCAGCTTTGCTTTTCTTTTTCAAGATTGCTTTGTCTATTCGAGTCTTTGTGGTTCCATAAACATTTTAGGTTTGTTTTTTCTAGTTCTGTGAAAAATGGTGCCATGGTAAGGATTACATTAAAAGTGTAGATTGCTGTGGGTAGTATTGATATTTTAGCAGTATTTGTTCTTCTGATTCATGAGTATGGAATGTCTTCTCATTTCTTTGTGTCCTCTTCAATTTCTTTCATCAGTTTTCAGAGTGCATGTCTTTCACCTCTTTGGTTAGGTTCATTCCTAGGTATCTTATGATTTTTGGGTGCAATTGTAAATTGGATTGATTCCTTAATTTCCCTTTCTGCTGCTTCAGTATTGGTGTATAGAGATGTAACAGATTTCTGTATATTGATTTTGTATCCTGAAAATTTACTGAATTCATCTACAAGTTCTAACAATTTGGGGTGCATCTTCTAGGTTTTCCATATGAATATTGTGCCATGGGTGAATAGTGAAATTTTGACTTCTTCTTTGCCAATTTGGATGACTTTTATTTCGTTTTGTTGTCCACTTGAGATAGCTAGGATTTCCAATATTGTGTTAAGTAACAGTGGTGAGAATGGACATCCCTGTCTTGTTCTTGATTGTGGTGAAAAGCTCTCACTTTTTCCCCATTGAAGGTGGTATTAGCTGTAGGTTTTTTGTATATGGTGCTTATTATGTTGAGGTATGTTCACTCTAATCTTACTTTTTTGAGCCTGGTTCCCCCTTTCTGTCTTTACCTGCCTCTCCGCCTACTTATGATCTCTGTCTGTCAAATAAATAAATAAATCTTTAAAGAGGGGCATCTGGGTGGTTCCATTGGTTAAGCATCTGTCCCTTACTTTCAGCTCAGGTCACGATCTCAGTCAGGGTTCTGAGATCGAGCCCTGTATAGGGTTCTGCACTTAGTGGGGTGTCTGCTTCCCCACTCTCTCTCTTTCTCTACCTTTCCTCCTGACACATGCACCCTTTCCTTTTCCCAATAAATATGATCTGAAGAGATGTATGGGCAGTCAGTAGTTCAAGGCACATGAATTTAGAGGATTTCATAAGCTAGGCACCTTGAATCCTAGTGCAGGGCACTCAAATTACTGAAGTATTGAGATACTGCAGTATTTCTTTTTAAATGATAAAAAGCATTAATCTTGCTATTTCAAATTTCCCTTCACTCATAGACCTAGGAAAATAGTCATTCTCCTACATATTCGTTACAAATTTTTGAATTATGTAATTACTTTTAGAAAGGGCTAACTAGATTATCCACTTGAAAGCCAAAGTTATGGTTTTAGAAGGGAGATTTATCTCATTTTTTGAAGAAGTTAGTCCTAGAGTCGTATTCTGGTAATAACTACAGTCAATGAGGAAAAGTAGGCATAGATTAGAAACAGTTCATCTAGCAGAGCCCAAGTATTCACTGAGAAAAGAGCTATCAAGGCTTTAGGGAGGTACTTTGGGATGCTGGGGTTATGTTGAGGGAAGAATACACGTATTCTTCAGGGCAAAAGTGACCTCAATATAAGACTTCAAGTACATCTAGTTACATTAGCATGATCAAATACATTGTGTAACGATTTTATTAAGTTATCCTAGTCTGATATCATTAAAAATTCAGTTTATGTAACTCCCTATGTCCTAATCCTTGGCCCAGAGTACAACTTTTTGATTATTATCAGTCCTGCCATTCCTTTCGGGAAGAAAGTAAGCTGATTGTACTGGGTTTAAGCCTTTTGGCCATTCTGACAGCGATTTCTCAGGGTACATTAATAAATTGGCCTCTGATTATGATTTCATTCCCCAAATAAAATAGAGATGATACGGTGATAAAATGGTCTTTGAGTATTTCCATTTCCCTGTAACAGTAATTTGTCTCATAAATTAAGAAAATTATCTGATTATAATTTGGATTTCCATGTAGGTTTGCTATAAGGAGAATTCTCAAATCAAGGAAACTAAAGTATTACAGTTCCTGCAACAATTATTTCTTATTGTATATTAATGAGTTGGCATTATGTTTTATAGATGATTCACTTGAACTTGTTAATGTTAGTCAGCCCCTGAGAAATGGATTTGTTCTCAGTGTACTAACTGAACCAAACCCTCTAACTGAGCCTAAAAGCTGAAGATTTTAGAAAGGTATTAACTTATCAGGGCAATTAATGTTTTCCTAGGGACTTCTGCAGATTTGATTTTTTTTCTCCTCTCCTCAGGAGATTCTGGGTTCTTCTGCCTGTCCTCTGTGAACTAAGAAGTAGGTATTATGTAATGAAATTATTTTTGTCAACATGTAACTGGGGCTAAACCCTGTGCCCATTGTATTCCATGGTATATATTTACCCAACCCATTTCTTTAAAACATTTATTGAGTGATATTCTGGAATACCCTAGATGGACGAGCACAAAGACATGATATGACCAGTTCCTGCCATGGCCCTTGTGCATGCCTCAGTGATGTGATCAATCACTTGCCTTTCTATGGCAACCAGAGATTGCTTTTTCTCCTGTTGTCACAGGTCTCTTCTTTGGTATAGGAGTAGGTTAAATATTGTATTCCCTTTACATTAGATGTCTTTGCTTAATTCAGGAGTTCATTATATCTTCCTTTACCATTTTTTAACCCCATAAACTAATCATCAGGGCTACCTGACCTTTTGTTTTATATGTTTGCAATTTCTCCCTTGTATTACTCAGATGCCTTTTACGCTGTAAGACCATTACTCCTATGTCTGTATCTTAGCAGCCTAAACCTAACTGTTCATCAAATACAGAAATGGTTCCCATATAAACAATAATGAGAAGTAAAACACAAAATACATCAACAATGGAGAAAGGGGCAGTTGTTATTTTTGAGCTTCCTTTAACTCTGTCCTCTGAGACCAAAAAACACATTGATGCAAATTCCACAGTATTGTAGTATTACAAACATAATCCTCATATTCTTAAAACAAACAAACAAAACCAATGACAGACAGAGTGACCTTCATAAAATTCTGGTTAACATAGTTAATTGTTGAAGCACAAACTTCCCACTTAAGCACAATGTAGAATTTCTGAATCCCTGGTACTTCTCCAGAAATTTAACCTAGAATTTGGTGGGATGAGATAGTTGTCTGAATTCAGTGAGGCAAACAAAATTTATACAGGATTCTTACATATTTGCTCACAATTTCTTATGCAGAGTTTTCTAAAATATACCCTACGATAAATTCAAATTAGCAGAATTAAACATCTGGACGATGACATTTTTCTCCAGCCACAATAGGATTACATGTATCGATTTGTTCTTTGCAGTTATGCCATCTGTTATTGTTGAGCGCTCTGATAAGAACAAGTTTTCTGAAGTTTATTCCTGTAATGACAAGAAAAATAAGACTCGACTTCAAGGAGCGTGGCTCCTCACATGACATTCTACCCACTGTATAAATATCACATTCAACATTATGTGATATAAAGTATGAACACTTGTGCAAGTATGCTCTCTCAACTCTCAGGACCAGGCCTAGTATCATCTGAGAAGCTGATTTACTTTTATCCTGTGGACACTAAATCCTGTAACTAATTTATGTGATACCTACCCATATTTTCTGAGCCAAAGACAAGGATCATTCCTAGAAAGTTTAAAAAAAAAAAAAAAAAGACTTCAAAATATACACGTCATGATCACGATAATTCATCCTAAGGTTAAGACACAAAACAATGGTAAAAGCACATGCACAAAGATGTCCATTTCAGTTTTTTACAATAGTAGTGTTTATGCTAAAAGAACAGGGACACCTGGCTGGTTCAGTCAGTAGAGAATGTGACCCTTGATACTGGGGGCTGTAAGACTGAGCCCTCTCTTGGGTGTAGAGACTACTGGAAAAGATAAAATAAAATCTTTAAACAACAGCAACAAAAAGAACAAAAATGGGAAATAATCTACATGTACAAAAATAGAAGAATAGTAAAATAAAGTACATTGACAACATTGAATACTTTGTTATGATTAAAATCATGGTTTATAAGGCATTTTAATACCATGGGAATTCCCTAGTGGTATAATGCTAATTAACAAAAACTGTACACAAAAATCACTACATGGTTTTAATGATCTGAGTTACATAAAATCTCAGATAAGAATATGAGGACGCAATTAATGATGTAACTTGCAAGACTGTTGTGAAAACAAAAAGAATATGAGAGTAGAGAGATCTGTATAGTAGTTCTTACAACATAAGCACTCATTAAGTGTTGGCTTTTATTCTTGTGCAAAATGTAAACAAATGCTCTTCTTAAAACATATAGAACACAGGCATCATCAGTAAGGTAGGTGCATATAGAGAACATTTACCTAAAAGTGTTAATCGACAGAGGGGGAAAAGAAAAGCACTCATTTACCAGAGTAAGGGTAATGTTCTCCAGGATAATCCTCTCGGCTGGATGCATACACAGTGTGAAAGGATGCTACTTAAGCAGCTGGCAAGAGGAGTTGAGACAGAACATTTACTTAAAAGAATTCAAAAATAGATTGAGGGCACATAACTGAAGACAGAAACTACCAGCATTCTGGGTTACCAGGAAACATAACTGAGCAGACCAGGGAGTTGCAGCAGACATGAAGGTGTCAAAATTCTTCTGAGGAGACCCTGAAGTCAACTCTCCAACATGAAATAAACAAAATTAGTAAGTCATGATAGCTTTAAATTCATTCATTCTCATGTTTATTCACTCAAAAAATATATGTTGTGCATATATTGTAAGGTCCTTTTTGAAGCTTTGGAGATACTCTAATGGGAAAAAAAAAAATCAAAAGACAAAAGCCCCAGTCCTTATGAGGTACACATTCATCTAGGTGAGAATAAATATATCAGATGGTGTTCAATTAGGTGGAGGAAAACAGGATACAGAAGGGAGTTAGGAAGTGCAACAGAGGAGTTGATATTTTCGGCAGAGTGGTCAAGAAGACTCACAGAGAAGGACATTTTGAGACAATTGTTGGAGAAAATGGGGGAGGACACTGTGCTGATGTTTGGAAGAAAGGCACTAGATCAAAGGAACTTTGAGCACTAGGGCACTGATGGGGAGAGTGTGCCTGGTATACTCAGAGAGCCCCACAGTGGAGGAAGCTTTTGAAGGGCAGGGAGAGGTGCCTTTAGAGGCCATTGGAGGATTCTGGCTTTTATTCCAAATGGGGTGAGCAGCCAAGGAATATTTAGAAAGAAATACCATATTCTTACATGATTTATATCCCTTCCTCCATGTTTCATTTCTCAAATCTACCTGTAGGGGTAAGAAGAGTGCATAACTTTCTAGGCAGGTCCAGCTCTCCCTGAGGGAAGGCGGCAGTAGGTTCCAGCAGCCTCGAACAAAAAGACTGTGGAGAGGTAGAAGCAATCAAGGAGGCATTGCACACAGCAAATAGCAAAGGGATCCAGTGAGATATGTGCAGAACACTAGAAACATCCACTCTGTGTAGCTTGGACAATGAGTCTGGTTGTAGCGGTGGCCCGAAATGGTTGGATTCTGGAAAGGTTATATAGTAGCATTGATATAACTTTTTGAGAGATTCTATGTCGACTTCAAGAGAAAGAGAGCAATCAGGGAACTCCAAAACTTTTGGTCTGAAAATATGAATATGTCATTAACATATATGGGAAAGTTACATCCAATTTTCTTTGGAGTGAAGGAAGATGAAAACTCTCTCTTTAGACATGCTCAACTTAGGATAACTGTGAGATATGTAAAATTCATATAAATAGCTGTACACGCCTGATTTTTAAGTGAGGGATCTGGGCTGGAAAGAAAGAAAGAAAGAAAGAAAGGTGTCATGGCCGTGTAGATGATGTTTAGCACTCTTACGGTAAATGAGATCACTGCAATAGGATGCTTTGAAAAATCAGGGAAATGATTCAGATTAATAAATTCCCCAAAGGAGAGGAAGTGAATTCTGTTTGATGAGATTAAGGAAAAGTTGTTCTGATAGGTTTATGAAAATTAAAACAGTCCTAACTCCTGCTTTTCCTCTCAGACCTGCTTTTGCTCAGGCTCCTGGGCACACTTACCTAATAACTTCTCTGTAATGACAGAGAAGAATTCTTTCCAATTTAATTCCTTCAACTTAGTAAAGAATTATAAATCTTGTACGTCTCCAGGATTTGGTGAAGAAAGAGAGCGAGGAATTTCTAGTTAACTTGTCATGTAAAACCACCTTGCTCACTAATAACTTTTTGACTTATTACATTGGTTTCCTTGTGTCTATTTATCAATCAATACGTAATTTACATTTGACTTTCTCAGGTGAGTGCTGATTATATGCCCCAAGATCCCTAGTAAAGAACAATTAAAGTATTTACAGTAAAAATCAAGTTTTATTTTTGCAAAAGAAGACAACAACAACATCATTTAAACTACCTTCTTTGGGATGCCTGAGTGTCTCAGTTGGTTAAGATCTGGACTCCTGGTTTCTGCTCATGTCATGATCTCAGG
Source organism: Mustela putorius furo (assembly GCF_011764305.1). Taxonomy (NCBI): domain Eukaryota; kingdom Metazoa; phylum Chordata; class Mammalia; order Carnivora; family Mustelidae; genus Mustela; species Mustela putorius. Next base: position 2,762,295 of record NW_025421491.1, on the reverse strand, counting down.
GTTGTAAGATCTAACCCTACATTGTCAGGCTCCCTGCTCAGCAGACAATCTGATCAAAAGATTTTCTCCCGTTGCCCCTCTCCTCACATGTGCTCTATATCCCTCTTTCAAATAAATAAATCAATCTTTTTAAAAAACTAAACCATCTTCTTCATCTATACCTCTTACTATTAAGAGAAAATTTTCACTCACATAATCACAAAACCACAGATGTAAATAAATATCAATGAGATTAATAAACAAAAGTAAAGTCTTATCTTGATGCCCAAATCAGATGACACTTAATGAAATATAAGACTAAAATTTTTCTAAATTAGGCATTAAAATTATTCCAATGTATGACAGATACATAAGAGTAAAAAGTTAAATTCTAAATAAAGTAGAAACTACCTGTTTTTCTAATTTTCAAAAAGTAATTTGCTCAAACTGAGGGATGAGGTTGAAATCCTGAAGTTTTTTGTGTTTAGGTGAGGATTTATTGCCAAAATGAACATAAATCAGAAGGAACAAAACAACGTAGAAGTAAAATCATAGGTTCAGAGATAAATGAATCCAGACGTTTAAGCTACGCCAAAAGATTTTAAGTAGAATCCACAGGACCAGCATGGTCTAAATAGCATGGCTGTCAGCAGGTGCTCCTATACCCACCACAGCTGAAGTCACATCTACATCCAGAGCCACACCTCACGCCACCATAGAAGCATATGTGTCCCCTGAGAACCACCTACACAAGTCCTCTTAGTCACTCAGTAGAGGGGATATAAAGCAAGCACTCTTCACAGTCTAGAGACTAATTTTATGGGGGATGGAAATGTCATTAATATATTTCTTCAGACAAAATAAGGCTTGCATGCTCATTAGAATCAAGGTTACTTTGCTCTCATATTGGATACTTTCATTTGAAAAATGATTACGTTGTTGCAAAGCTTTCACTTTCTCCCTATCCCAGTTCATAACAAGACACCTCTCATTCATCAATACCAAATATATAACCCTTTTTCATGTGCCAGACACTGTGCTAAGGATTAGGGCGAGGGAGATGCAAGACAGAGTTCCTGACAAGTTGTCTTCAAATCCAGTTACCTCATGTATATAATAAAAGCTGTACTCTGCCTAGCTATGTCCTGAAAATAGTAGTTTGCATCTCACTGGGAGATTCAAAGACAGAAGAACATCAAAAACAGAGTCAACTCTTGGATCACCCAAATTATTTCAGTGTAGGTTACTTTAAGAACATTCTTTTATCACTACCATCACTTGACCCCCAAAATAACTACATGTGACATAGTCTGGATGTATTTAAATGTTTGTTTGAACTTGGTTCCTCTTAAATCTTTTGCCGTATTGTTCTTGTTTTATCGTGGGCTTGCTATGAGACTCCCTTGTATCTAGACTTTCACAGACAGTCTTTGAAACAGAACTGTAAAACTATTTCTAGTTTTAATCCTCTGGGAAACTGTGAATCTTTGTGACCCCAGATTATTTTACCCTTTTTCTCACTTCCACATATTACCTTCTCTTTCCTCCTTCACCTATATAATTCCCAAGGGCAACACAATGTACAGTGGCTGGAGTGGCAGGCATAAAACATTATATAATGCTTATTATCTGACCCTATGCAAAACAAAACTTAAGGCTATTAACATGAAAACTTCAATCACTTTTTACAAAATAGCTAAAACCATTGTAATCAAAGGAACCTACTTCCTGACAAATTTACTGAGTATGAGGTAGAGCTTTGATAACTAGTTGATTGGTTATGAGGGTAATATGTTTCATTTTTGCTTCTGCGCATAATCCAAGGTCAAAAAACAAAAGCAACCTCATTTACCATTGATGGCACCATTGGAAGTTTCATAGAAGAAACAGTCATTGGTGACCTCTAACATTACTGCTACCTAAATCCTCTCCTATACTCCTCCTGCATTCCAGAAGCTGAGATATTACACAACTAGATAAATAATATGAAAGACAAAATCAACATCTGTTACAGAGAAAATACAAGGAAACAAAAATGCTTTCTTACAAGCTCCCAGGTAATAAAATACCTTAACACCAGAAAATCTTAAAATGACTTCAACTTTCTTTGTCTAAGCTACCAAGAACTTGATATATTCTATGGCTATGTTTTCTATAACCAATCTCATAGTCATATGTCATAGAAGGTCCCAAGCAACAATGATCTACACATCTAAAAAGAGGTCAAGCTCTTCATGAAATAGAAGTGTTATAAAAGAAAAAAATACATTCCATTTATAGTTTTCAGAAAACAAGTGTCTAAAAACAATATGTGGCCATTAGCTTGGAATATGGAGCTAGTATTAACTACAAATGCTAATATATCTTGAGCACTTACTGCATTCCAGGCACTGCTAGGTCTTTTAGACACATAATTGCATTTAATTCTCAAAACAAAACACAGGATGTGTATCTTTTTTTATGGAAGATAATATTGATAGTAATTTTCCCCAATGTGCGCAAGTAGTTGTATTAGAGCATATGAAGCTTAACATCCTGGTTCTGGATTGCCTCTCCGTCACTCCACTCTCTCACCTACTAGGACAGAGAGAAATAAATCCAATAAAGAGGCACTGACTCCAACAATGACATACCATTATTATAATCTTTATACCTTTACCCTGTTAAACTGTGTTGCTTGACATTCCAGTAGTTTTAATTTTGTAAATCTCCTGTGACTGAATTTAATTCTACTAAAACTCATATGTGTATGATTAAATCAGTAAATTCTATGACAGAAACAGGAGGAGATGAGGGCTGGAAAAATCAAGCAAAAAGAAAAGGATGGGTGAGTTTGTATGCCCTGCGGGGGCATTTAAGCAATGTCCTACCAGTAAATCTTTCTTGTCCACACTGAAAAGTTCATTGATTGTGTCTGGATTACCCTAGATACAGAACAAAAAAGGAGCAAAAAGAGTATCTACCTGAACACAACTTTTATTCAGATCTTTGAATGAAATTTTAAAATGATGCACTTTTGGACCAGGAGCATGACAGTGAAGATAGAGATACTTTTAAGTTATATTTTCAAAATACAGTCAATAAATACTGACTTTGGATTCAATTTAGGGGTCAGAAAAACATGTCTTTAACAAACTCCTGGGTTGGGCATGATAAATTTGAAGGATATAGTTCCACTTTCTGAGATCTAAAATATTGAAAGAAGATTAAAAATATTAGAAAAGGATTATGTTTGAAATGAATAAATATAGCTTTGATAAGGTGGTAATTAGATATGCAAGTCCTGTTGAGAGGTCTGGACCAGCAACTAACAAGGGAAGGGTCCCATGTAGTCCATATGTAAAGTACTGAGGGTGGCCAAGATTACTTAATGGAGAAGATGCTGCTGGTGCATCAGCCAGTCCCCCCCCCTTACCAGTTGGGGTACCCTTCGATGAGCACTGTGTTGGATACTGAAGATCCATAGCTGTCCTCTTCCTCAGAGAATTACTCTCAGCTGATAAGAGCTACTCCTCCTTGAGATGCATCCATTCCTCAATAAAGGGTAGCCCATTGCCAGTGGCTAATTGATATGGGAGTACAAAGCCCAGCCCTCATGCCTCTAAGGAAGACAATTTCATTACCCCCTCATATTTTATCAATTTCTGTGGTTTCAGGCAGAGGCTATCCTCCAGCTTCAAGAACATATTTGCTTAGCTTCCTCCATGTGCTCTCCTGTTTCCTTGGGTCTTAGAGAATGTCTGTCCCAGAGAATTCTCCTTAGAGAGTACCCCAATAAAGCCCTTGTCTACAAATCCCATTCTCAAGTTCCACTTTGGCAGAACCTATTCTAAGACAACAATGAAGAAAGTACAAAGGAGAGACTGTGCAGGAAAATATCCATAGGGACCCAGTAAATAATACAGATGACTGAAGGGAACTGTATAGGTGGATCAAATTTTGCATCATTTAGGGATGCTTCAGTGGTGGTTGGGACAAAGAAAAAGGAAGACTAGAATGAATTATCTGGGTAGATAGAATTGGCAATAATATGTGCACATGATTATTTTGAGAAACTTGCCTCTGATAGAAATAAAGAAATGAGACTCTAGGAAATGCAATATCTACCGTAGGTATTACTTACTCTTTTCTTTTGGGATTTTGTTAGGTCATAATTTTGTGTTTATTTATTATTGGTGTGTTTGTATGTTACATACTCCACATATTACATTATCCGGATAACACTTGAATTACAGGAGGAAACAGAAGGTAGAGAATGAGAAGGTACTGGAAATTTAACATTAAAGCCATAAGAATAGCAAAGTTCATAGTGAGGTAAGAAGTGATGGTGGAAAGATTAGGTTCTAGTAAGTTTAAGAAGCTATCCTCTTTGGAAAAGGGGTACATATAAAAGACCTACAAGACTGTGAGACAGTCCATTATCAGTTTTCCCAAGGTTCCATGCAATTCCTGACAGAGAGCTCATATTCAATAAAAGTTTGACAAATTAAAGCAGAACTAATTAAATATGACAATAAGGAAAGATTTCTAATTCCGTGGCAGTATCATTCACCCCAAGGTGAGTCTGGGAAGTCAATGATTTAATCTATTCACCTGTGGTTAATAGTTGCAGCCCTGTTTGCAACAAGAGTGATGTTTGTATTCACACTCTTGAAAAAAAAAATGGCTGAGAACATATTACAGTTTAGCTTCACAGTAATTCAAAGATTTAAAATATGGTCATGTCAATATTAATTTTGTTCTCTTTCTCTCATTCTCTCTGAGTCTTTTAGAGTCCATTCACATTGAATATCTTCCAGTTATTTTAATTCGTGATGTTTTCTGTTTCTCTCCTGTTACCTCCTTCTAGATCCCACAGTCCTCTTGCCAGCATTTCTTTTGCATGCATATGCATACATACACATGCAGAAGACCCACCTTCTTTATACACTACTCTTCCCACTCACCTACTTAACTTTCTTCCGGGAAGGCTGCAACTTCCCTGCAATCTATGATCCCAGAATATTTTATGCTATTCTAAGAATTACAAGTATCAAGTTATAATATCATTGCCTAATAGATAACGGTACCTTCCCATGTAGAAGGTACATCCAAGAGAAGAGAGACCATATCCATCTTGTACATCTCTGTATCTATGGGGTCTGGATGATTAGTTGTACACAATAGGCAACCATTCTACAAATACCTGTATAATTAAGCCAAATTGACTTGAAAGCACCAATAGTATTATTGGTCATGAAAATGCAAAACTGATCCAAAGGGTGCCTGTGTGGCTCAGTCAGTTAAGTTTCCAACTCTGTGTTTCAGATCAGATCATGATCTTAGGATCCTGAGGTAGAGCCCTGCATCAGGCTCAGGGAGTAAGGATTTTCTCTCCTTCTCACACTGGCCCGCCCCCAACTCTCTCTCATTTTCTCTCTAGAATAAGTAAATAAGTTCTTAATAAAAAAAAAAAACAAAAGCAGCTCCTTGGTGGTTCATTACATTAAACATCTGCCTTCAGCTCAGGTCATGATCCCAGCATCCTGGGATCAAGCCCCACAGTGAGGAATCTGCTTCTCCCTCTCCGTCTGCCCCTCCTCCCAACTCGCACTCCCTGTCTCTCTCTGTCTCTCTCTCTCAAATAAATAAAATATTAAAAAACAAACAAAAAGGGGCGCCTGGGTGGCTCAGTGGGTTGGGCCGCTGCCTTCGGCTCAGGTCATGATCCCAGGGTCCTGGGATCGAGCCCCGCATCGGGCTCTCTGCTCAGCGGGGAGCCTGCTTCCTCCTCTCTCTCTGCCTGCCTCTCTGCCTGCTTGTGATCTCTCTCTGTCAAATAAATAAATAAAATCTTTAAAAAACAAACAAACAAACAAAAAATCCCCAAACAAACAAAAATCACTGATGTAAGATTATTGCAACAAACAAAAATAGAACCATCCTTGTAAGATCATATAATATTTAATTAAGAAAAAGAAGAATTTATCACACAAATAATTTTGATTGGAAATGTGTGGAATTATCAAAATAATGCAATTTCAAAAGAAATGAAAAAACTTACATTTATTGCTGAACCCATATTCTACAAATTGGTTCCAAGGTAATTCAAGTATAGGTCTAGATTAGTTATTTATCTTTTGATAACATTAATGGAATGAGGAACACTAGAAAAAGAGCTAGCACATCACAGGAAGATGAATCCAATAGGCTGAGCAGTTTTGGAGGCTCCCCAGTAAAATCTGTGTCACCAGCATCTGCCACCACAAGAAGGATGGCAGCATTTATAAAAATACCCCCCAGACTCATCAGTAGCCCTCTTAGCTATGACAGACACAGCCAAACCTAAAGTAGCTGCTTTAATAACACATGGTATCAAAAGCAGAGGGTTAATTCAAAGAACAGAGTTAGTCTCCTGAGTCTGAGTGTTCTTATCTACACATGACCTTTTATCTGCTCACATAAAAGAGTATCCACTAATGCTCCTGGTTTCCTAATGGTATGGCCTGAATGACCCATCATTTCTAAATTTGTCTGTTTCCCTTCTTCAACTAGTTCAGTAGGTCCACACTACCTCATGCTGACACCCTAAAATGACAACTTTATTATGACTCCTTTCTTATATTTTTGTCTCACATAAGAAACTATGAGCTTCTTCAGGACACAGACCCTGAGTTACCCATCCCTAAAAACAAAGTGTCTGGCATATTTGTTGAATGAGTTAATGAATGGATGGATGGATGGATGAAATTTCATGAGAAATGCTTTAGTTGCTCTGAATATTGTTAGAGAAAGAGAATTCTTTATGTGAGGTAACTCATATTAACTACTTTTTATAGCAAAATTCTGCCAATTAAATTGTTTGCCCACAATGAGATTTTTTTCCCCCCCTCGGTTAAATCCATCACCAGTTCTCAAAGCATCACTTGTCTCCTGCTCACCCTGTTTTGAGTGGTTTCTTAATAACATCTGAGATTGCAGAATCAGTTTACAGCTTACAACACCTATTTTATTGGAGGTATGAGGAGAAGCATGTAAGGCATAGTCTGTCAAACCATTTTATTGTCATAGGACCAAAATTTTTTTACACCCAAAAGACCATTCTCTCTTCTTGTATTTTAGCAGATATTGATTAGCTGGCATGAACACCACCTATGAGACCTTAATCTTTCCAGACACTTAAGGATTGATTGAGAATTTAGGCAGCCAACATCCTTCATGAGGTAGGGATATACACATATTTTATATTTAGGAATCGAGGAACACTGACAACACCATGTCACTCAAAGACATCAATGCTATCGTTATGAATGTGTTACAGCAATTTTCTATCTGGATAATAGCAAATTTAGACAACAATATGACCTTGTGCTCCTGGATCTTAGTACCAGAAGTAAAGCAAAAGGCAAGTATTTAAAAGCTATAATTAAACAGCTTAGGCACCTCAGTAAGCTTTACATATATTTACATTAAAGTAATTATCAGAGAAAGATTGTTTAAAAGTTTAAAGTTTTATACAAAATAAGACATTCCTTTAAAAATTTATATATATATATAAATTTTATATATATATGTATATATATACATATATACTGCTTAGTACCTTAATGTGACTAATAACAGATACCCTCCCCCAAAAAAGTGCCTAGGATCAAGATAAATAGAACTGTTGTCACATTTCATTCAATCATTTTATTCTAGTCTACATTCTATTAATTTCTTAAAGAAATATTCCTTCAGACTCTGAATTCTGATTAGAGCACAGATTCCTTTCCTACTTAGCTACTACATTTACATCCCCAAATTTGGCTAAGAATAGTTCTTTTTTGCAAACAACTTCCCCTCCAGAGGCATTCACACTACATTTTGCTGGAATTTATTCATAGAGCTGTTACAGACTATCATTGTCTTCGACAGTCTCACTGACAAGGCAGCTCCTTCTGGCAAAAAGAAAAATGTTTTAATTTAAGAAGTAGGACGTGTGAGACATCAGACACATATGTGCACTATATTGTTTACAAATATGAAATCTGTATCATAGTTTCTCATGCATCCCACAAAAGTATAGTTCTATCACATTCCCCCACTGGTGATGTATCAAATCCAAACTCATCTATCAGTTGGCACAGAAGTGACAGCAGTAGAGTTCACACGTCAGGTGCAGTGAATCTCACTCCTCTGCTGGTTTTGAACTATTAAAAATCCTTTCTCAATGTCCAGAGTATTAGAGAACTAACATTTGTTGGGCACTGTTTTGCATCTTATCTCATTAAATGTCACAGAGTCTTAAGAAATAGGCATATAGACATATCCCTAATTTGGCATATCAACAATTGAGGCACCACCAAAAGGTGGAGTAATTATCCCAAAATCATGCAAGTGGCAAATACAAGAGTGATGGATCAAACCCAAATCTGCCCAGCTCCATGATTCTGGCTTTGCTCTCTCTTGTTCTCTTCTGTATTCCTACTACCATCAATATCACTTCCACTTTCTCAGAAAGACTGAGATGAAATATTTGGGTTTTTTTTTCCCAAAGAAGCACACTTCTTTGGACCAGACATGACCGTAACACGTCTGGAAACGTATCCCACTCACCAGGTATGAAGACTGAAATTGGAGCAACTTCCAGCTTGTTTTCTAAAGTGATCATGTGGGAGCGCCTGGGTGGCTCAGTCGTTAAGCGTCTGCCTTCAGCTCAGATCATGATCTCAGGGTCCTGGGATCAAGCCCCACATCAGTCTCCCTGCTCAGGGGGGGATACTGGTTCTCCCTCTCTCACTCCCCCTGCTTGTGTTTGCTTTCTCGCTGTCTCTCTCTCTCTCTCTCTCTCTCTGTCAAGTAAATAAATAAATAAATCTTAAAAAAAATAAAAATAAAGTCATCATGTGAAGGCACACTGAAAGTCACCTTTAAAAAAGTCAGTACCACTCTAAGCATGAGTAAACAAGCAAGCTGACCAGCCATAAAACCATGAGACCCATTGCTTGGTTTTTCAAATCTTCTCCAAATGAGCTGAGGAACAATAGCCAAAGGAAGCGAAGTAGAAAATGTAGATTATGTACAGCAGAGCTGCAGACTCACAGAAAAGATCCAAAGGCCAAGAACCCAGGTATGTGAGGGAGAATGGAGCTTCTGTTTTGGACAGTAGCATTGGTTTTGCTATGAGATTGGATTTGCTATGAGATGAGAATGAAAGCTCATCATGATTAGAAATAATTAATGTCAATTATTGCAGTGCCATGCAGAACCTGGTTCTTAATGCATCCTCTGTGGAAAACAACTTTGGCGCATTCATTGGTATGTTTAGCTGCATCATCATCATCATCATTTACATATATAAAATAAAAATTATATTTTGTATTTTAAAATATTATGTATAAACTATATATATGTAAAATATAATTTTCATGAACTTGTTAATTCACTTATTCATCTGGGAGTCAAATTTCTGTTACAGAAACTCAGCTGAGTGCTGAGAACACAGAAATCAAGAAGTCAAGACAAATTAAAGAATTTGTAATTACTTCGCATCTCTTGAAAAACACTGTTGTTTAGTAAATATGTGCCTTTTTATATGCTATGCCCTCTACCTGGAATAACCTCCTGCCTTGTTATCTGATGACCATCACTGTCATAGAAAACTCAGTCTGTGTGTTCCTACTTATTAGATGGTTCACCAGCCTATCAGTCTAATGTCTCTTTTTTAATGTCCCATGATAACCCTCATGGCCACCTCTCTCCGAGCACATCCCTATAGTGCATTCACCTGTCTGTCTAACTCACTTGGCTATAAGCTCCTAAGGGATTATGTCTTATTTTCATGATAGGTATTCAGTTTACATTATGTGTGCGAATTAATTAATTAATTAATTAATCCTTTGAAGTAGACCTAAAATAAGCAACTATAATACAAATGTTTAGGGTTCTGTGGATTATGACTGAAGAAATTAAGTCAATTATGGGTGAGGCAGACCAAAAAAACTCCCTCAGATGATGTGATGCTCAAGCTGAGACTTACCAGTTGATTCCGATATCAGCTGGCAGACAGATGGGAAGCGGCATTACCCCAGATGGCATGTTATCCATAGACAGGAAGGTCTACGAATGCCGTCATGATCAGCAAATTCTAAGTAGGAAAAACAGGATGAAACAGCTATTGGCATATGAAGGAGTAGCTGGAAATGGCATTAGATACTAAACCAGGGGCTGCAACGTAATGGAATTTACGTTCTGCTTATGAGATTGCATTTTGTATATTTAGTGATGGAACCATGGCCCAAGAGTAGACCTCCAGCTAACAGAGGAAGAACAGCAAGTAAGTAAAGTAAGTAGACTGGTAAGAAATATTATAAAAGCAAGAGAATGCAATTAGAAAAAAAAACATAAAGTAGAAGCCAAGGAAAGAAGTGGCCATCAGCACCAAATGTCAGAAAACAAAGAGGACAAACAATGAGACGAGTCAAGCAGATGGAGTACTTAATAGGCTGTTGGTGACCCAAGGGAGAACAATGCTTGGGTTATAAAGGGCAGGTGACCGGTGAGAGCAGAGTGAGGACACAGAGGCATCAGAGGGAACTGTTAAAAACCTTGGATAAAAAAGAAGTTGAGGAAAAGCTAGCCAGGGGTGATCTGGCTTTGAGACGGGCTTTTTACTATCAAAAGTCTTGAGGATGTTTATAGACTAAAGGGAAGGTGTCAGTGGGAAAAAGGGAGCTGGAAATATAGTAGACAGAGAGGATAATTTATCAAGCAATGCGCTGAAGGAGATGATATTTAAAGCAAAGTGGAAGAATGATTTTTTGGACAGGAGGGAGGATATGCTTTCCTCTGAGACTAAGATAAAAGGCTAAGAGACAGGTGCAAATGTAGATAAGTGTGTGGGAAGAGAGTTGATAGAGGTTTCCCCTGATAGATTCTCTTTTCTCCATGAAATATGAACCGAGAGTTACAGATGGAGGAGGGTGGAGGCAGAAGTGAGCGTTGAACAAGAGGCTTTAGGGATAATGGTGAAGGGCAGAGTAGCTGCAGGGGAGGAAAGAAAGAAGGAGACTTGAGACAAGGTGGAGAGACGATCGAGCAGCACTGCGGACTCAGCCAAAAGCAAGAATGCTGTGAAGGCACATGGTGTCACTCCGTGTGGTACTGGGGTTACCTCCAGCAGCAGATGGGAGCCCGAGTTTGGAATAGAGAAGACTTACATTAGTGCACAGATGAAAGTTTATAAGGCAGGGGAACAGAAGGAGGAAAGAGCTTGCGGAAGGAAGTGTAACTGATGAAACAAACTGTAGGTAGAAGACCATATGACTTATTCTCCAGACTAGTACACCTGAATATGAAAGATGGCATTATTAATAATAATCTCAGGATGATCGATGTAAACCATAGCACATATAACACATTATGTGAAAAACATAACATTAAAAAGAGGCGATGCAGGAAAACAATGATACTGATTGTGTAGATGCAATGGCATGGCCATAAGCCAGGTGTGAAGAATTGGGAAAATAAGAGATTCAGGAATATTGGTCTCACTTCTAGAAAAGGATTACCTTTAGATATCGACAAGAGGGGACCTGGGAGTGGTTCGCTAGTAGAGCAAATGTGAGAGGGGATCAAGGAATTTTGAGGCAAGAGTGCTTAAATGGGTGTCTGCATAAACATGTAATTTGATGCATTAAATGTAAGAAAAGAATTCAGTGCCAAGTGCCACAGTCTTCCAAGCTTTTAAGTTAGAGGTTGTGATGGTGGTGAATGGCACATATCAGAAAGTGTGGTAAGATGCTGGATCAAGAAAAGTAAGGAGTCGGGGACCTAGAAGAGAAGTTTGATGGTACCCAACAGGAGAAAATTCGTCTTTATTATCCTCCAGGAGATGCAGGCAGAGATGTCGGCTATAACCATCTGCTAAGCACAGAGAACGCAAAGGCACCCAGCCAGATAAAAATCGCTCTATCCTCTTCCTCTCTTCCTTCCCTACCCTTTGATTCAGTATGAGGGGTGAAAAGGCAGCAGGTAGTAAGGGACTAAAGAGATTATCTTAAAATACTATAGAGAACAAAACCATCACGCTCCATCTCCTTTTCCTACCATGGGTTACTCATCTTTTTCAACTGGACTATTGTTTTGTACACTTGCATCTTGGTTTTTTCTTATCTATAAAATGAAAATGACATTTGAAATTGCTTCATAAGGTTATATAAAGTATGAAATGAATTTATGTATTTCAAACACTTAGACTGACTTGCATAGCACTAGTGGGGGTTAACATTCACCGTCATCATTATCATCACCATGCCATTAGAAGTTGAATGTGGAGTCTAAAAGCCTTTCCCTCTCACTAAACTAAAATTTTGCGTTGAAATTCTGTATGCTACTCACTTAGGGGATTGTATTCAAATGTGCTGTGGAAACTGAAAGTCAATGTAGAAAGGACTAGAAGAAAAGGACAGCCAATGGAGAATACACATTAGAGGGAAAGAAGCAGAGAACAGACTGACGAGCACGAGGGGCTCACCCAACTGGAAGGTTTCTTGTTTAAGCGGACACTGATGAAGGAGCACCTACATAAAAGGCTCAGCACATTGCAGGTGCTTTTGGACAAAACTTTAACCAGACATCTGTAACAGCACATAAAGGTGCAGTGTTGTCAACCGTATTACTGTTCCCATAAAAATCTCCCTATTCTTGGTGAAGTGATTATATGCTCCTAATTCCACTAACACTGGGTTTGACAAGTGATACGTCTGGTTGAGGACTATGAGCCGCTATGGTTTGAATCCCATGAACACACCCTTTCAGAAACATCACAAGTTTTGCCCATCACCCCACTTTTCCTCTTTGCAACAGAAGTGTCCTTAAGAGAGCTGTTCCTTCTGCATAGAACCCAGAATAAGAAAGTGTGAGGATCAGACCAGTAGCAATTGACCCAAACTTGTAGTATCAATGAGAAACATTCTGTTTTGGTAATCTGCTGTGAAGAAATTGTCACCTCCACAACACTGGCTAAAACAGAACTTGTTCTAAGAAGGGAAATGTTAATGTATAAGAAAAGAAACCACATGTCAGTGGTTTCAGGTTTAGGTATTGGACAAATGGAAAAGCTCCCAACATTCGATAGAAAAACTAACCCCTGTTATGTTGTGCAAAATAGTTGGTAAAATTATTATTTGTGATCACTTGGAAAACAGAAAATAAATCTTTGGCTTCAGATGAAGATGTTGTGAAACAGAATGCATTATTGTGCCTTGTTTTGTTTCTGTTTTTTTTTTTTCAAATTAATCAATTTCTTTTTAATGTGTGAGAGGTAAATATGCTATAACTGACTTTCTAGAAGTGCCATAAGTAAGAATTCCTAAGAATTAAATTTTTTAAAACTTCATATAATTTCATTTTTAGCTCATCAAATAAAACTCCTTATTTCTCTAATATTTTCTTATGAAATAGGGAAGGAAAAGGAGTGAATAAAATATATATATATTAGTATCTAAATATTATAGAACTTAAAATTCCAAAGGAACATGATTTTAAGAAAAATAAATAAGTGAAATCTGACATCCATTTTGCCCAGGTTGGATTATACAGGGTTAGAAACAGATGCAAGATCAATATTACCTTATTGAGGTAATAAGACCATAGTTCTCCTTTCTCATATAGACTGTGTTTTATTTTTAGTTCGAATAAACACTTAAGGTTGATTTACAACTTGTTTTAAATAGATAAAGTTTAAAATTAATAAAATACTAGATTTTTTTGTTTTTTAGAAAAATTCTAAACACAAAGGAAGTAAAATCTTTACACATTTACATCACCTTACAAGAATCAATGCTGGCGTTATGACATATATATCCTTCCTATAGTTTTCTATTTTTAACATTTTTTGGAAATTATTTAACATATTTTGAAATATGTTTTGAAAATGTTACACACATTTTTAGGCTGGCTTTCTACTTGGTATTATTTAGGTAATATTTTCTGTTGGCATCAATATTATCCAAATGTTCCTTTAAATGACTGTATAGGATTTCCAAAATATTTCATGATTTTCAGAACAATTCTATATTGTAGACTATCTTTATGTCTCAGACCATAAGGAATATCCCTCTGGAAACAAAGACCTACTGTCATCACATTGAACCATGTTTTTCAGCTTCATTTAAATAAACAAAATCTGTGACTATTTTCTGTTGATTAGCATGCTGCTCCAAGATGGGTATGTCCTTCTCCCAGAAGACAGAAAACTTTGGGAGAGAGGACAAAGTTAACACTTGTCAATTAACTATTTTTTCTATTAGAGAGTATTTAAATGTTGGGCTTTGTTTTGTTTTTGTTTTTGTTTTTAGAATGTCACATGAAACAAAAGTGTTGATATTGGATGTCAACAAGGGCACACTACATCTGTTCTGAGAGAAGTTGTACTGAAATCGTCTGACAAATGCCCCTCTACAGGACATGCACTCGCTTAACTTGCAAAGACTTGCCTACAAGTGGATGATAAATCCTGCTTCTGCTCTAGACACATTTGGAAAAGCCAATCTTCATGCAGAGCTCTGGATATAAAGACTAACAGGCTGAATATTGATAAGAAATTACATATTAAAGAAAAACTTTTTTTTGACTTTCCCATTCTGGTTTTAGGACTCACATCTCATTTCCGCTGAAGGAATCATTAATATCATATTTATGTCTCAATAAATGCCACATTTTACATATTTTTAATTGATAAAAATGGTATCATTAGATATATTACTACTCAATTTGCTTTTTCACTTAAAGTGTAATGTGATTTTTTTTTCAAAAATATTAGAAGTTTATCTCACTCTTTTGAAATGTGCATTGAAGAGAAACAATTCCATTCAGTGAGGTCAGAGTAACTAATACTGCACTTGTACTCCCTTCATGTTAAACTGGACAAAATAAATGAAATATATAACTATTTTCAGAAATTGCCCAACAGGGACCTCAAAACTACAATGCTTTTCCAAAGGGAAACAAACTATTTAAACCCTGCTATCACTTTTGCTTTCTGCCTGTAATTCTCTCAGGCCCACATTTCAAGAAGGGGAACCCAATAAAAGTATGATGTTAATATTGAAGAAAGATCAAATTTCAGGAGTGATTGTAAGTTTTGAATAATCATTGTAAAGAAATGAGAGCTACACAGAGAATGGAGTCTAGATATTCACATAGGGACCTCTTCTGCCTGCTCTGCTGAATGCTAAGACACTCAAATGTATGGCTTAATTCCATAAGAAAGGTAAAAAATTAAAAAAAAAAAAAAACACTGCACCTGTTAGCTAACTAATCCTGAGATCATGCAGAACTAAGAAAGACTTGAGATCCATCAGCCAGAGCAAAGAGACTTTACTAAAAAGTAGATCCAAAAGAGAGATACTTGAGTACTTGGACAAACTAGCACTAGAGGTTGCATTAGATCCAACAAATTGTGCAGAGTTTAAGGGATGTGCAAGTAACTGTCTGCCAAAACCATCTTCCAGATTATTTAGAGAAAGACAACAATATCCACATTGTAAACAACATATTATTAACATTCTCTGGTATCGTTTTAAAGATTACTAGACAAGCAAAGAAGCAGTAAAAAATTGTCACTAGAAAACAAAATCAGGGGCGCCTGGGTGGCTCAGTGGGTTAAGCCGCTGCCTTCAGCTCAGGTCATGATCTCAGGGTCCTGGGATCGAGTCCCACATTGGGCTCTCTGCTCAGCAGGGAGCCTGCTTCCCTCTCTCTCTCTCTCTGCCTGCCTCTCCATCTACTTGTGATTTCTCTCTGTCAAATAAATAAATAAAATCTTTAAAAAAAAAAAAAAAAGAAAACAAAATCAGTTTGGTTTACAACAAACCAAAGAATCAAAGACGTACTGAAAACCACACATCATGATCTTAAAAGAGGTGTTATAAATGTGCTCAAGAATATTTTTAAAAAATAAAAATGTGAAGGTAAATGACAGATAAAAAATTGAAAATATACATCTCAAAATACAATGTCTGAAATAAAAAATTCAATGGATGGTATTCAAATCAAATATAAGGGACGCCTGGGTGGCTCACTTGGTTAAGTGTCCAACTCTTGATTTCAGCTGCATTCATGATCTTAGCGTCATGAGACTGAGCTCTGCCTCAGGCTCCATACTCAGCTTGGAGTCAGCTTGCAATTCTCTCTCTCTGCCCTTCCTTCCACTATAGCTCCCTTTCTCACTCTTTCTGGAATAAAACAAATAAATAAAATATTTTTTAAAAATTAAATCTAACCATGAGAATGAGGGGGGAAAGCCACCACTGGGAGAAGATTTTGCAAAAGGTACACTTGATGCACTAAATCAGATCTTCTTTGCCTCACCTGACTCTTGCTTCAGCCACCACTACTGTAGCTATTTTACCTGGACTTCATCCAGTCCACCATCTTGCATGTATAATGTAAGAAAGCTTCACCTTATGTCCCTGCTGTTTGCTTCCCCCGCCCAGCCCAGGTGCTTTCTTGTTGATATTGCAACTCCTGGTGCCTACACAGGTGTACCTGATGTACATGAAAATTAATGCTCCCTGGAATGAAAACCTAAATTAGGTTTAATTACATCCTATAATACATGTTCAATGTATAGGCTACGTCTGTTTCCTTATAATTCTCTGGACTAGCTAGGGGAAATCTTGGGCACGGCCACCTGAAAAAAGGTGTTGTACTTAGAATGTTGAGGGTTTTCTGTTTTGTTTTGTTTTAATGAAAATTGTTGTGGTAATGAGACCAGTGAGTCTATGTTGTGTGTTTCACCCACATTGGTAGTATATAAAGGTCTCAGGATGGGATATGACATTCAGACTCCAGAAACCTCTACCTGCTTCACTACTGAAATAATGAACCCCAATTTCTAGACACCATGTGTTACAACTACAACAAAAACTCATGTGTAGCTGTTGCAATGGCTGTGGCTATGACTGTGGATATGGTTCTAGATATGGCTATGGATATGGCTCTGAATACAGTTCTGGATATCACTGTCTTTGTGGTTATGGTCTGGCTATGGTCTGGCTGTGGTTATAGGTCTGGCTATGGCTGGCTGCCATGGCTGTCAGCCATTTTTCTGCAGAAGATATTATACTCCTGGGTGAAATAACTTGACCTCAGTGCACCATTTCCTCTAAAGTGATCATTCCAAGATCATTTCTGTTTCAATGTCTCATAATCACATTAAAGCACACTGAAGAAATAGTAGTCAGAACCAGCATCTTCTTAAAAGTCCCATTTGCTATTACTGATGGGGGCTGGCAGGCAGAAAACCTGATTTTGACCATACTCCAAGTATAAACCCTTTACCCTCTTATTCTGTTTTTCTATGTTGTGACAGTTTCCTAATAATTGTTTTATTGGCCCTAACAAGCTTGCATGCCTTTTATCACTGACATGCTATTGACTTCAGAAATAGACAAGGCTAATGCTCAGCTATTTATTTTAATTGGGTATGTCTGGCTTTCATGCTAATAGACCAATATTCATGTCATATTAATGTTACATATCTTGAATTTTGTCCCTGAAAAAAAAAAAAAGCTTTTTATTGGCTGAGTCTTCTGTTCTTAATTCATTGTGCTGAAGGGTTCATCTAAAATGTTTGTTTTGTGATCCTATGTCTATCAATTTCTTTCTTTCAATTTTAATAAACACTTAGCCACTCATCATTAGCACATGCACACATATGCACACACATGAACAAAGGGCACAGAAAAATCTATTTTGGAAAATTCTAATGATGAAAAGCAAGTTGGAAGAGGAGACACAAAGGCTCAATAATTGGTATATAAATGATCTAGAGATTGGCTGGATTTGGATGGTGGCATAGATAATAAAAGGGAATAGATGAGCTTCAGGAACTCTCTGAAAGTGAAACCTATAAGATTTCAGACATCAACAGTGAAGGAGAAGGAAGAAAAATCTAGAAAAGTTAAGTACTAAAAAAGCATATATTTATTCTTAGCACTTAGAACTGTGGGTGGTGTACACAGATACATATCTGAAAGACTGGGTATTGCAAAATTATTAGAACTATTGTTACAGATGTGCTCTGTGTCTTTCTAGAGACACTAAACTGGCTAAGGTGATGATCATGATGATCATGACATACAAATTTCTTGACACAAGAGTTTTTTCTAATATGTGATACCATCTGAAACAAGAGTGAATTCTCATTAGGAGCTCTATCACTGGACAGGTCTAAGCCCAGGCAGGATCAGCCATTATGGCAGTTAATTCAGGAGAAAATTATAAACTTAGGAAGAGGGAAGGAATCAGCTGATCTTACATATCCATTTTCTATCCTCATCCTATTCTAAGATACCATAAGTTAGGAGTGAATTTGAACTTTGAAGACTGATTATAAAAATAGTGATGCTGATACCTGGAAAATATAAAAATGAAACCTTTTATGTCACTATATATAAAAGGAGAAACCAATTATAATACAGTCTGGTTTTACAAATCCTATCTTCATTTGGGATGTAGAAAGGCTGTCAGAATGGGAGTTTGATGCTCATGTTAAATAAATTCAACCACCCATGTTAATTAAATTCAGTGTTCCTAGTATCCCTTGAAGCCTAAAAGAAATTGCAGGCTTAAGCAGAAGAAAGGCAAAATATGATGAATGGATAGATTGCTGTTCTTGAAAAAATACAAATCTAAATGTTGGAATAAGCTTGTCAATATCTATAAATATATTCTGCTAATATTTTTATTGAGATTGAGTTAGATCTATACATCAATTTTGAGAGGATGGGAATCATAACAATACTGAGCCTTCCAATTCATGAACATGGTATATCACTGCATATATTTAGGTCTTGTTTGATTTCTTTTGTGGTGAATGATAATGTAATGTTGATCAATAATGATTACCTTTGTACTCACAGAAGGCATATTCTAGTAAGATAGACAAAAATTTAAAGAACAACCAGCCATCTAAATGACTGAATAAAATTATTAAATTGTAGAATTATAAACAGTTTTTATAGCTATTAGTAAAATAAATAGTGACTTGCTATAAAAAGTATCATATGGCCTGCCAAAACTCATAGAAGAAAAAATAGACAATCTTAATAGGCCTATATTTATGAAAGAAATTGCATCAATAATTATCAGTCTTCTAAAAGAGAAACACTAGACCCAAATGGGTCACTGGAAAATTCTACAAAACATTTAAAGAATAATATATACCAATTCTCTACAATCACTTCCAGAAGACACAGAGGGAATAGTTGATAACTCATTCTATGGGGCTAATATTATTACCTTAATATCAAAACCAAATAAATACATTATAAGAAAAGAAAACTACAGATCAACACTTGAACATAGATGCAAATATTTTTAATGAAATATTAGTTTATGAATCTAGTATTGTATAAAAAAAATTATACCCCATGACCAAGTTGGATTATCTCAATTATGCAATGGTTCAGTACTCAAAAATGAATTAATATAACCCATCACATCAACTGCCCAGAGAAGTGAAATCACATGATTACATCAAAAGATTTAGGAAAAAAACATGTGACAAAATCCAATAACCATTCATTTTTAATAACCAGGGATAGAGGAGAACTTCCTTGACTTGATAAAGAATGTCTGAAAATACATATGTATATGCAATAAGCAAGAAAAGAAGATTTACATTGATAAGGAAAGAAAAATATGAATGTGTCTTTTCCACAGATGACATGTTTGTTTAGAAATAATATAGAAAATCTAAATAAAATTATTTTTAAAAACAAAATACAAAAAAACCTCCTGGAACTAATACATAGTAAGCTTGAGGTATACAAGGTTAACATACAAAAGTCAATTATATTTTACAGATCAACAATGAACAAGGTAAATTTGAAATTAAAAATGTAATACCACTGACGTTAGCAGTTTATATATATGTACAAAACTCTGATGAAAGAAATCAAGGCGCAACCACATTAAAAGAAGAGATATTCCATGTTCATGGATAAAATGTTGCTATTGTCAAGATGTCAGTTCTTCCCAACTTGATCTACAGATTCAGTGAAACCTCAGCCAAGATCCTAGCATGTTCTTTTGTGGATATCAACAAACTGATTATAAAGTTTATATGGAGAGGCAAAAGACCCAGAAGAGCCAACACATTACTGAAGGAAAAGAACAAAGTTAGAGGATGAACACCCTCTAACTTTGAGGCTTACTATAAAGCTTCATCAAAACAGTGCAGTATTGGTGAAATGATAGACAAATGAAATAGATCAATGAAACAGAATAGAGAGACAATAAATAGGCTCACATAAATATAGTCAACTGATCTTTAAGAAAAGGAACAGAGGAAATAGAATGAAGAAAAGATGGTCTTTTCAACAAGCAATAGTGGAACAACCATCAGACACACATACACACGCAAAAATCTAGTAACAGACCTTGTACTACTCAAAATAACTAACTTAAAATGATCATAAAACTAAACGTAAAATGCAATATGAAACTTCTAAAAGATAACATAAGAGAAAACCTAGATAAACTTTGTATGGTCATGATTTAGATATAACACCAAAGACAAAATCCATTAAAGAATTGATAAGCTGGACTACATTAATATTAAAATTAATATTAAAAATTTTTGGTATATGAAAGACAATGTCAAGAGAATGAGATGACAAGCTACAAACTGGGAAAACATATGTAAACAACATAACTGATAAAGAACAATTGTTCAAAATATACAAATAATTCTTTTTTTTATAAAGATTTTATTTATTTATTTGACAGAGAGAGATCACAAGTAGAGAGAGGCAGGCATAGAGAGAAAGGAGGAAGCAGTCTCCCCACTTGAGCAGAGAGCCGTATGTGGGGCTCGATCCCAGGACCCTGAGATCATGACCTGAGCCGAAGGCAGAGGCTTTAACCCACTGAGCCACCCAGGCTCCCCTATACAAAGAATTCTTAAAACTCAGTGATAAAAACAATAACCCAATAAAAGATGGGCCAAAGATCTTATCAAAAGCCTCACTTAAGATGACATATAAATGACAAATTGGCATAGGAAAGATGCTTCACAACGTATGTCCTCAGGGAAATACAAATTAAATAACAATGTGTCACCACTATACACCTATTAGAATGGCCAAAATCTGGAACACTGACAACACCAATGGCTGACAAGGATGTAAGGCAGTACAAACACTCAATCATGGCTGGTAGAAATACAAAATGGTACAGCCAGTTGGGAAGACATTTTGGTGGTTTCTTACAAAGCTAAACATATTCTTACATGATTTAATGTATCCACTTATGTACACACAAAAAGCTGCACAGGGATTTTTGCAGCAGCTTTATTCATAACTGCCAAAACTTAGAAACAAACAAGATGTTTTTTAGTAAAAGAATGGGTAAATAAACTGTGGTGCACCTAGACAGTGCAATATTATTCCATGATAAAATGAAACGAGCTACCACACCACCAGAAGACATGGAGGAACCTTAAACAGACATTGCTAAGTGAAAGAAAGCAATCTGAAAAAGTCACATTCTGTATGATCCCAAATATGTGACGTTCTGAAAAAGGCAAAGCTGAACACAGTAAAAATATAAGTGGCTGCCAGGAGTTAGTGATAGCCAAGGGATGGAGGAGGAATGAATAGGCAAAGCACAGAGGAATTTATAATGGTATAATGAAGGCTATATGTCATTATACATCTGTCTAAACCCATGGAGTAGACAATAGCAAGAGTGCACCCTAATGTGACCCCAATGTAAACTATGGGCTTTGGATGATTATGGTATGTCCATGTAGCTTCCTTAATTGTAACAAATGGTAGAGACTATTGGTAATGGGGGAGGCAATATATGTCAGGGGACAGAATATATGGGAAATCTTTATTCACTTCTTTGTGAACTTAAAACTTCTCCAAAAAATTAAGTCTTAAAAAATTAAATATTTCCAAGAAAAGATCAGTGAGTTTGAAGATAGAACAACAGCAATTACTAAAACCTGAATACAAAGGAAAAAAAAAACTTAAAAAAGAAGATGAACACTCGAATGTTTATAGCAGCAATGTCCACAATAGCCAAACTATGGAAAGAACCTAGATGTCCATCAACAGATGAATGGATCAAGAAGATGTGGTATATATACACAATGGAATACTATGCAGCCATCAAAAGAAATGAAATCTTGCCATTTGCGACAACATGGATGGAACTAGAGCGTATCATGCTTAGCGAAATAAGTCAAGCGGAGAAAGACAACTATCATATGATCTCCCTGATATGAGGAAGTGGTGATGCAACATGGGGGCTTAAGTGGGTACGAGAAGAATAAATGAAAGAAGATGGGATTGGGAGGGAGACAAACCATAAGTGACTCTTAATCTCACAAAACAAACTGAGGGTTGCTGGGGGGAGGGGGTTTGGGAGAAGGGGGTGGTATTATGGACATTGGGGAGGGTATGTGTTTTGGTGAGTGCTATGAAGTGTGTAAACCTGGTGATTCACAGACCTGTACCCCTGGGGATAAAAATATATGTTTATAAAGTCATAAATTGTGTAGTTAAAATGTGAAACACAATAAGCAAAATAAAAATATTGGTAATTACTAAAAAAAAAAAAAAAGAAGAAGATGAACAAATGCTTTGTTATCTGTGGTACAGTACTGAGTGATCTGATATACATATACATACACATGTAGAAATGCACACAGTCTGGAAATTTCTATATCCAGAGAGGACTCAGAAAAAGCATTTGAATAATGAATGGATAAAATATTTCTAAAATTGGGGCACCTGGGTGGCTCAGTGGGTTAAGCCTCTGCCTTCGGCACAGGTCATGAACTCAGGGTTCTGGGATCAAGCCCTGCATTGGGCTCTCTGCTCAGCAGGGAGCTTGCTTCCTCCCTCTCTATCTGCCTACCTCTCTGCCTACTTGTGATCTCTCTCTCTCTGTCAAATAAATAAAATATTTTTTAAAAAAAGAAATATTTCTAAAATTAATTTTTAAGAAAAGACAATTTAAACCAAGACTGAAGAACTCAACAAGCACCAAGTAATAAGAAAAAAAGAAAATGAAGACAGGTATTATCATAATCAATATTTTGGTAAACTGAAATATTTTTCATTTTTTTTTAATGATGATTAACCTTAAAGTAAACATAATAAACATGATCAGTGAGTTTATGGCATATATAAAATTAAAATTTATAACAAAAGGTGGGAGGAAGGAAGTAAACTGTTATAAGGTCAGTATATATGCATAAAATGGTATAATATAACTTTAGCACAGGGCACCTGGGTGACTCAGTTAAGCACCTACATTTGGCTCAGGTCATGAACCCAGGGTCCTGGGATCCATTCCAGCACTGGGCTCCCTGCTTAGCAGAGAGTCTGCATCTCCCTCTTCCCCTCCGCCTGCTACTTGTAGTCATCCTCTCCCTCTCTCACTCTCTCTTTCTCTCGCTCTCCTCCTCACACAAAAAAACAAATAAATAAAATATTTTAAAAAATATATTACTTCCGGTACAGTGTGGCAAATTAAGATACATACTGTAATCCTTAGAACAGCCATTAAAATCATAAATATATCACGTAAATCTATGAAGGAATAAAATGGACACTAAAAAAGTGCAAAATAAGGCAAGAAAATAAGATAAGAACAGGAAATAACAGCTGTCACAAGCAGAAAACAAATAACAAGATATAGACTCTTGTACAACTGTGATAGCAATTACATTAATTGAAATGGTCTGAACACTGTCATTAAAAATAAGACCCACATTGAGGTCTTTTATCCATTTTGAGTTTATCTTTGTGTACAGTGTAAGAGAAT
The DNA here is from genome assembly GCF_011764305.1 of Mustela putorius furo. NCBI lineage: Eukaryota > Metazoa > Chordata > Mammalia > Carnivora > Mustelidae > Mustela > Mustela putorius. The sequence goes on along the minus strand of NW_025421491.1, from coordinate 2,738,505 downwards.
GGTCAAGTTTTATTCTTCTACATATAGCTGTCCAGTTTTCCCAGCACCATTTATTGAAGAGACTGTCTTTTTTCCACTGTATATTTTTTCCTGTTTTGTCAAAGATTAATTGACCATAGAGTTGAGGGTCCATATCTGGGCTCTCTACTCTGTTCCGCTGGTCTATGTGTCTGTTTTTATGCCAGTACCATGCTGTCTTGGGGACCACAGCTTTGTAATAAAGCTTGAAATCAGGTAACGTAATGCCCCCAGTTTTATTTTTGTTTTTCAACATTTCCTTAGTGATTCAGGGTCTCTTCTGATTCCATACAAATTTCTGGATTATTTGCTCCAGCTCTTTGAAGAATATTGGTGGAATTTTGATTGGAATGGCATTAAAAGTATAGATTGCTCTAGGCAGTATAGACATTTTAACAATGTTTATTTTTCTGATCCAAGAGCATGGAAATGTCTTCCATCTTTTTGTGTCTTCTTCAATTTCCTTCATGAGTGTTCTGTAGTTCCTCACGTACAGATCCTTTACCTCTTTGGTTAGGTTTATTCTCAGGTATCTTATGGTTCTTGGGGCTATAGTAAATGGAATCGATTCTCTAATTTCCCGTTCTGTATTTTCATTGTTAGTGTATAAGAAAGCCACTTATTTCTGCACATTGACTTTGTATCCTGCCACGTTGCTGAATTGCTGTATGAGTTCTAGTAGTTTGGGGGTGGAGTCTTTTGGGTTTTCCATATAAAGAATCATGTCATCTGCGATGAGAGAGAGTTTGACTTCTTCATTGCCAATTTGGATACCTTTTATTTCTCTTTGTTGTCTGATTGCTGTTGCTAGCACTTCTAATACTATGTTGAACAAGAGTGGTGAAAGTGGGCATCTTTGTCTTGTTCCTGAGCTCAATGGGAAGGCTGCAAGCTTTTTCCCATTGAGGATGATACTTGCTGTGGGTCTTTCCTAGGTAGATTTGATGAAGTAAAAGAAACCTACAACAAATGTAAAAATGCAGAGGACTTAAAAATAAAAGACTTAAAAATAAGACTTAAAAAGACTTAAAAATAAATAAATATATACTATGCACACAAATTATTAATATATAATAAACATTAGTTGAAGAAAGGTAGAATGGTGTATCAAAGTAAGCCTCATAACAAGAAATAATATGAAAACTAAATTCTTAAATTAAACATAAATCTCTAAAAAGCCTGCCAATAGCATTAAGAATGGGATGAAAGAAAAATGTATGCTGCTCTCAGTTGAAATTATGTGAAGTGGTATAATATTATTTGAAAAAAACTGATAAATTAAGATTGTAATATTTGTAGCAACCAATAAATAACATTATATCTAACAAGCCAAAAGAGAAGATAAAATGGAATTTTAAAAAATAAAATAAACCAATAAAAAAATAAAAATATGGGGAAAAGAACAGGTTAGGAAATGGAAAACAAATAATAAGAGGATATAGAATTAAATAAAACTGTGTCAAAAGGACATTGAACATGAAAGTCAAAATATATTAATTATAAATAAGAATATTTATTTATTGTGGCTTATCCATAATAAATCTACATTAAAGGTAAAGACACAGAAAGACTAAATAATACTAAATAATAATAATGTTGGAGTGGATATATCATTATCAATCAAGCAAACCTCGGATTATGGCATAATACTAAAGCTGAAGAGCAATATTTCATAATGATAGAAAGATCAATTCCTTAATAACAGTTCTAAATGTGTCTGCATTTAATGACAGAGTTTCAAAATGAGGTGAAGCATAAACTAAAAAATGCCAAAAGGAAAAATGCAAAAATCCATAATTTTAACTAGAGATTTTATAACAATTATCTTGACAGTTGATAGAACTAAATAGACAGAAAATCACTGTATTTATGGAAACAGGAACAAATCAACCCAACTGACTTAACTGGCACAGACAGGGTATTATACCAAATAGTGATACAATGTACATAGTTTCCACATGCTTCTGGGATCCTCCAAGATCTATCATAAGCTGGTCTATAAAATAAGATCTGATAAATTAAATTCAATAAATTAAAAGGAATAAATTCTACTGACATTAAATGAAACATCAGGAACACAGAAATCTCTGGAAAACCTGCAAAACAACACAATCTAAATCTCATGGATCAAATATGAAACACAATGGAAATTAAAATAAAATTTTGAAAGAATTAAAATGACAATAAAAAAGATAGTATAAATTGTGGGATTATATATCAGCAGCAACTACAGAGTAATTGATGGCTTTAAATGCCTATGTTAGAAGAGAAGAAAGTTCTAAAATCAACAATTAACCTTTTACCTTATAAGCTAGAAAAAAAGAACAAACTATCCAACTATGTAGAAAACAATAAAACAGATAAAATCAGAAATCAATGAAATAGAGAAAAAGAATATGAGCAGTGAAACTAACATGTGCTGTTTCCAAAAGTCTTAATCTAAATTGACAATTTAAAAGGATTAAAAATTTACATCATCAATAACTGGAATAAAAGAGATGACATCACCACAGTTCTGACAGACATGATCAACATATACAGGGATGGGTGAATAATTTTGTAACCATAAATTTAATAACTTAGATGAAATAGAAAAATTTCTTGAAAGACTCACATCAAAAAGAGTACAAAACAAATACAATATCTGAATAGCCTTATATCTTTAAAATATACATTTATTTTTGAGTGTTCACACACACACACACACACACACACACACACACATACTCCAAATATTCAGAACAAGATGGCTTAAATGATATATTATAATCAAACACTGAATTTAGAAATATATATTTCATACTGAAGGAAGGGGAACATTTTTCCATGAGAAATCCTGAGACCAATATTACCAGAGATGTAAGAAATATTGGTGTAATAAATCTTTGTCAAATTAAAGTTAAACTACGAAAGCAAAATTTGTTTACCATTTGACAATCTAGTTCACCATACAGAGTAAACAAGGCAAAAGATATCAACAATCATCCCAACAGATGCAGAAAACACATTTAAAGAAATTAATTCAAGATTCCTGAGTGGCTCAGTCAGTTAAGCATCTGCCTTTGGCTCATGACCTGAGCATCTATCTTCGTCTCAGGTCATGATCCTGGGGTCCTGGGATCAAGCCTGAGTGCAGCTGGGCTCTCTATTCAGTAAGGAGACTGCTTCTCTCTCTCCCTCCACCCTTCCCCCTGTTGATACTCTCTCACTTGCTCTCTCTCTGTCAAATAAATAAATTAAATCTTTAAAAAAAATTAATCCATACTCATGTTCCCCAGAGATAATCACTATTCTTTTTTCTATCACCAATAATTAGTTTTGCCTGTTCTTTAACTTCCTATAATTTGATACAAATAATATAGGTCTGTATATTTGGTATCATCATCCTAAATATTTTTTTCACTAACTTAAATATTTTTAATCCTAAATATTTTTTCACTAACTTAAAGTCCCTATGTTCCAATAAATACCTATGTCCCTATGTCAGAATAAATACCTTGACACCCATTTGCTCAATAAGTTATTAAGAAATATTACATAAAACTACACTGGTTTCTATCACATTCTAGATCACCAACTTGTATCAGGAACCAGATAAGTGGGCAGGAATAAATACATATGATGTTCAGTTCTGCACAATTTAAACAAAAAATCCTTCAAACTTACCTTTCTGAAAATTGGTTTAATTTCACATAGCTAAAATAGAAATTAAAATGATTAACCTATAAATGTGTTGATCCCTTAGATGGGATAATTTATGCAAATACCAAGCAGAGGCTCAACATACGTTTTAGTAAGAAGAAACCATTTCCTTTTGGTCTTCATATTTCCTCAAAGGAATGATCACCAACTTTACCCAATCACTGGTCGGGAAAGTAAAGTTAGAACTTCGTAATAGACGGACTTTTTCACTTTGTGGAAGAAGAATAGAAACCAACACAAGACAAAGAAGTTCTTGCCTCTGTTTGCTTTTAGAAAGCCCACAGTTAGGGACCAGGGAAAAGAAGACCAGTAGGTCATGTTGATCTACTAAGGATAATCTCTACATAGACACTTTATCATTGATAGACCTGCTACATTCAAGAGTAGTAAATGAAAAAAAAATAGTAACTATTGTTTCTTTATATGTTATTGCCAGTTCTTTATATTATTGGTGACTAATTAAAGCTATCAATAAGTAAAGGAAATAAAAGTAAGAATTCATCACCAGGAGTGTCACTGAAAGCCAGTTAAACTACCAAGATTGAGGCCATATTATTCAACATACACTTGGGCCACACATGTGTTTTGTATGATGTTATTCTATGCTAGCTACCACCTTCTGGTAGCAGGAACTCTGCCAGGAGATGACCAGCGTCTGACACACTCAGAAGACTCACTGAGATACACCTCACAATGAGGTGATGTTTGCTGTGGCAATATCAGATTATCAGGCATATCAAGTAGCTACATATACAGTCTTATCTGTGAATGAAAATAAGAAGTATAGACACATGAAGCAGAGGTGGAATATATCTGTACAGAGACATGTGTTTAAATGTAGACTCCCAGTACAGAAGAAACTGCAGTAGAAAATACAATATTTGATGGTGGTGCTACTATTTTTACCCAATGACCTGGATCAAACACTGAATTTTTCTCAAATGAAACTTACATTAGATTAACGCAGAGCAGAGCATAATAGCTCTTGGAGTTGCACATGGAAATACTTTTACACAGACACGCATTGGAAAAATCATCAGCCATGATTTACCTGCTTTGCCACATCAGTTCAATTATTAGAAGGGCAAAAGTATCTCTCTCTGTTTCTCTCTCTTTCCCCTCTCTCTCCCCCCTCCACTACATATGTACCCATACACTCACAAGAAGATGCAAATGATGGAGAGAAATGAATATTTATGGTAAGCACTACATATTGTGAATGTGATTAGCTTTATTGAAAAACAAAACTAGAAATTTTCCCACACAAAATTTTTAATATTATATGTAAACAATTGAGAGTAACAAAATATCAAAGAATAGTTCCCCACAGTTGATAGGAAATTCCACCAATCAGTGCAATTATGACCCCTTGTAGTTAAAGATTGGATTTGGTCCAATTTGGGCAGACAATAACCATATTGGTATAACATTTCCAGAGGGAAAATTCTATTTTATGTAGAGCAAAAATTATACTGATATAACCAAAACCTGTCTGCTAATAATGTTTCTACCAAGAAAGACATTAAGTAACATTTTGTCATAATAATTGTTTATATACTTTGCTTACAAAAATATACTCACAAAGACACATACTTAGGAAACATTTTGAATGAATAAAAAAATTATTTCATTTATAAGTTTGATTGTATTAAAATCTAATTCCCTTATTTGAATTTCCTATCAAGGCAGATGAAATCAGTAACATAAAGATTTTGTGTCCTCACCCCTCTGATGGTTAGGACAGAGCCAAATGAGATACAGAGGGTCTCCCAAATTACCTTTCTACTGTATTTTAATCTTTATTCTATATTTTAATCTCATCACTGTTACACAAGGCACACAACATTATTTGACTGTGGGCTGGAACTAGAGTTAAAACTATACTATGGAGGGCAGTATAATTTGGGGAGGTCAAAGAGAAAAAAGAATTATGATCAAAAGCAAGTCAGTTGAAACCATTGAAAATGTCCCCTGCATTATATGGTATCTGGTTATAGAATATTAAAGTGAAGATTTGTTATGAAAGATAGCTTTGTGTGACTCCACCATCTTATTAAAGGTCTTCAGTTGGTTGATGCAAGCCTCCTTAATGCCTTCAGGCATTAGGCTCTGGCCTTAAAACAACACGCTAATTAAATGAGTCATAAAAATAGCCACTAACATGAGCACATGTGGTGGGGCCCCCTCATTCTGAGGCATATAAAAGGCCCTCTGCAAGGAGAAGTCCACAGTGAAGTAACACTTCTCTCTTTCTTTACCCAAGCACAACCTCAACAACCAACACCATGTGTGGCAGCTACTATGGAGGCTGTGGCTACGGACGCTGTGGCTATGGAGGCTGTGGCTATGGAGGCTGTGGCTACGGAGGCTGTGGCTATGGAGGCTGTGGCTATGGAGGCTATGGCTATGGAAGCCTGGGCTGTGGCTATGGCTCCAGCTATGGCTGTGGCTTCCGCACCCTGGGCTGTGGCTCTAGCTGTGGCTATGGATATCGCTCCAACTCTCTCTGTGGCTATGGATGTGGCTCTGGCTACGGCTCTGGCTTTGGATGCTACTAATTGAGGTCACCATGGGAGACTCTCACCCTCCACACCTGGACATGGGATTCACCAGTTCTGAGACCCACAGCTTCTGAGCCTTTTCCCTTGGGTGATGATATCCTGCACGACGGAAATCTAGCATGGTCTGTTGTTGCCTACAACCCAACCTACAGATACCCTGACTTTATGCAGGAAGTGGGAGATGGTGAAATTCACCTGTGACTCCCACAGTTCTGCTTTCGTCAGGATGATGGTGTCAGAGCAACTGCCTCAATGATATTTATGCTGGAGCCTGTTTCTGTGTTGACCCAATAAACTTGTTCAATCCAAACAGCAACCCTGGTTCTATGTCAGTTGTTTGATGTCCCAAGTGTCTTACTGAAATTTTGGGGTTTCAGTTTATAAGAAAGTTAACAATGATCTCCTTAGGGAGCTAGTTCCTTAATATTTCTAGGTCAGCTTCTTGACCAATTCCTTTGTCAGTTGTCTTAGGAAGGGAATTTATTTTTGGTAAACTTCAGTTTTCTCCTCTGGTACTGAGGGAACAATATTTGATATGTTGGGTAATTCTTAAAACCAAATGCAATATTATTTTATGAATTAGAAATTAAGGTTTGTGAGGTCTATAGTAAATAATTAAGAAAAATATTAAACTCCCCAATTTTATACTCATGTATCTCTTAAAACAAATGGATGTTGTAATATTCTTCTCTACTTCTAATCTTTAAAAAAAAATTTTTTAATGAAAGAAACAACTGAAGGAATATAGGTAGTAGACTGTAAAACCATTTGATATGTATGGTGGGCCATAATAACTAGATAAAAATAGCATTTCACAAAAAATTTCAGATCTCACAATGCAGTGACCAAGGTGTTTGCCTGGTGTTTGGGCTCATCTTGGTCTCAACTGAGAAAGGGATGCCTTCAAGCTCACATACTTAGCAGAATTCAGTTCCATATATTTACGTGAGAAGCTCAACATTGACTGTCACATAGAGGCCTTTGCAGGGTATCTGCTGGAGACTATCTCAGCTCCAAAAGCTGCTCATAGCCCCTTGACATGTGGATTCCCATATGCAGTTGCTAGCTTTGTCAAAGCCAGGCAAGAAGGTGAGAGGTACTCCAAAAAGAAAGATGCTACAATTCCATACAATTTTATGCAATATAATCACATAGATGTGATGATATATATTTTACTATCCTTGTTATACTTTATTTATTAGAGGTGAATTACAAGTTTTGCTCACACTCAAGAGGAGGAGATCATACAAGGCATTGACATCAAGAGGCAGAAATCATAATTGTCTGTCCAATTCTATACATCCTTGCTAATAGGATGTAGGAAGTTTGCCTTCACCTGTGATGCTCTGGAACCATTTATAGCACACCCATAATATTTTGTCTCTAAGTAGAATTTCATGGAGAAAAATATCTGGACCTGGAATTTTTTGTGGGTCATTTGCTTAATTTTTTGTTTGTTCTACAAAAACTAATCTCTTCATAATTTCTAAATGTAATGGTATTGGTTTTGGTAATCTGTATTTCCCTAAGAATGTAAGTTTTCAAATCTATGTCCATAAAAATCAGCAAATAAAGTTTCCCAATTTTAAAACTTCTTGTTTCAATATTTATTTCTTTGTTGCTATTTATTTTGTATATGCCTTCTCCCTTTGATCCTTGATGAAATTAGCAAGTAATTTAGAAATGTTAATATATTCAAATAATAGAATTTTGAGCTATTTAATTTTTTGTTGTTGTTTTTTCTCCACTTCATTAATTTCTGCTTATTTGCTTACTCTTACTTATTAATGCTCTGGTTTCTCTTCAGATCATATTAATCTAACACCTTTTACTCTTACTTATTTAAAGTTTTTCCTTGTACTTTCTTTGGTTTACTTATTCTTTATGAAATTTATCTTAACTGGGATGTCAAGTTATTTATGCTATTTCTTTCATTTTCACTGACAGAAGTGCTTAGTACTATGATTTTTTCTCTAATTACTGCTTAAAACTTTTTCATTCTCTTAACTATTATTTTTGTTACTGTTATTTATTTTTTAATGTTATAGCCTGGGGTTCCTAGGTGGCTCAGTCAGTTGAACATTCAACTCTTGGTTTCACCTCAGGTCATGATCTCAGCATCAGCAGATCAAGCCTGCCTCAGGCTCCATGCTCAGTGGGGTGTCTGCTGGAGATTCTTTCTCTTCCTTTACCTCTGTCCCTCCCCCTGTGCATGCGTTCTCTCTCTCTCTCTGTCTCAAATAAATAAATCTTTTTTTAAAAATGAAATACTACAACTTCATATTATATTTTCTTTTTCACTTGAGAGTTGTTTAACCAAAGATTTACTTTCCAGGTGAAGGGAATTTTCTGTTCTTTGTTTTCATAAACAATTTTTATCTTTATTGGATAGAAATCAGAGAGTGTTTGTGCAGTATTTTTACTTCAGAAGTTTGCTAATTTCTTTCTTTGTGATTTAATATATGATTATTTTTTGTGTATTTTCAGTAGAAGCTTGAGAAGGTTTATCCTCTACTATCAGTGTAGAGGTAGATATATATCCATAATATCTACCTTTTATTAATTATATTGCTTCAGTGTTTTCTCTGCTTACTTATTTTTCTACTTGATCCTGTTTTGTGAGAGTGGTATCTTGAAGTCTTCCATTTTTAGTGTGCTTCCATCTACATCTCCTTGATAGGTAAATGATATAGATAAAGTTAGAGATTGACATATGTATTCTTCATAAGAACAGTTTCTGTGTTCTGGGTATGAAAATAAAATACTAAAAAAAAAAAAAAAAAAAAAAAAAAAAAAAAGAAAGAAAGAAAAAGAGAAAAGAAAATACAAATGTAATATATCTCTGCTCCGTATGACTCCTGGCAGAAAAAAGATTAGGGTTCAAGTACCAAAGTTTCTGCCATTTTCTTAAGTTACATGTAAGAATGTGATATAAGGGGACCTGGGTGACTCTGAAAGTTAAGCGGCTGCCTTCAGCTCAGGTCATGACCCCAGGGTCCTAGGATTGAGCGCCACATTGAGCCCCACGTTGGACTCCCAGCTCAGCGGGAAACCTGCTTCTCCCTCTCCCACTCACCCTGCTTGTGTTCCCTCTCTCGCTGTGTCTCTCTCTGTCAAATAAATAAGTAAAATCTTTTAAAAAATTAAAAAATTAAAAATAAAAGAATGTGATATAAATATTTAATAGAGTTTTCCAGTGAAGACACTTGGCCTCAGAATTTTCTTTTAGGAAAAGTGTTTTTAATACCTTTACTTTATTAGATATAGTGCTACTCAGATGGGAGTCAATTTTAGTAATTTGTATATTTAGAGGAAATTTTCCATTTCATCTGTACTGTGGAATTTATTGGCATAACAACCTTTGTAATAATGGCATCCTTTTTGATGACTGTCGAGTCTTAAAAGACATTAACTCTTTTATTCTTCTTATTGGTAATTTGTATTCCCTCTCTTACATTCTTGACCAATCTCTCTGGAATTTATCTATTTGGTTGATTTGTTCAAAGTACCAACTTTGGATATTATCCATATTCCTTTCTTCTTAAGTTTTTATTTAAATTCCAGTTAGTTAATATAGAGTGTATCATTAGTTTCAGGTGTACAATATAGTGATTCAACTCTTCCATACAACACGCAGAATTCATCACAACAAGTGTACTCCCTAATCTCCATCTCTTATTTCACCCATCTCTTCACCCACTTTCAGCAATTGTGTTATTAGGTATTTATCCAAAGAATACAAAAATATTAATTCAGAGGGTTACATGCACCTTTATGTTTATAGCAACATTACTTCTAATAACCAAATTATGGAAACAACCCAAGTATACATTGACTGATGAATAGGATAAAGAAGATGAATGAATAAAGAAGATATATATATATAATGAAATGTTACTCAACCATAAAAAAGAATGAAATCTTGCCCTTTGCAGTGACATGGATGGAGCTAGAGAGGATTGATAATGCTAAGCAAAGTAAGTCAAAGGAGGAAAAATACCATATTATTAATTTTCATTATAGTTTGTTCATTTTCCATTAAATTGATTACATTCCTGTCTTTATTTTTCTATCATCCTTCTTACTATATATTTAATCTTTCCTTCATTTCTAGCTTTTTAAGGTAGCTTAGCGCACTGATCTTTAACGTGTTCTTTTTTCTAACATAAATAGTTAAAGCTATAAATTTCCTTCTGATCACTTCTTCAGTGGTAAGTCATACATTTGCAATGTTGTATTTCTTTTTTAATCAATTCAAAGTATCTTCTAACTTCCCATGTGGTTTCTTTTTTCATCTATATGTTTTTTAATTGGAGTTGTTTCCTGATCCAGGAAGTCCATGTCCTCATATCTGAGACTCTCCCATCTCCAATAAGAGACCTCTTGGCAGTGAAGGAGGTAGGTGGGGAATCCCACCATGCACTATTACACCAGAAGATACACAGCAAATGGGCTGGCCAAACTCCTCCCGCAATTCAGGTAGCAATGGCAGGGAACAGTGGGACAGTGAGTGGTGCAGGTTAAACCAAACAGACCAAAATAATACAATAACTCTGAAAATTATGAATCATAATCCATAAGACCCATGTGATAAGGCCAAGCAGGGTGACTACATGCTTTTGAAAAAAAAATTTTTAATGAGATCAAGATGCTTCAAATACACAAAATTACTATCATAGCCATCATACCAAAAAACAAGAAAATTATAACTGAATGAGAAAAGATAATTAGCTGACCCTAACCCTAATCACGTTTTCCATTCTCATGATACAAATTTTAAAGTAACTGTCATAAAAATGTTTCTGCGATCAAGTGTGTAAACCTGGCAATTCATAGACTTGTACCCCTGGGGCTAATAATACATTGTATGTTAATACAATGTAATAAAATGTTAAAAATTTTAAAAAATGTTTCAACAATCAAATTCTCTTGAAACAAATGACTTGGAAGTAAAAGACTGGAAATATATATACATATTATGCAAATAGCAACTATTAAGAAAGCTGGAGTAGCTATAACAGTATCAGAATAAATATACTTTAAAAACAAAAACACTTAATAGAAATAAAGGTGAACATTTTGTGATGATAAGTAGGGTAATCTTTCAGGAAGATATAAGGTATGTACTGGTGTTAAATACACTTGGTGCAAACAACAGACCACCAAAGTAAACAAATTTAAAAAAAAATGACAGAATTGAAAGAAAAAAAGGACTGGAATAATAATAATTGAAGATGTCAAAATCTCACTTTGATTAATGGATATAGCAACTACATAAAAGATTATAATATACATAAATTTGAGAAAAAAACAAAACACTATAAGCCAACTAGAACTAACACTCTTCTAGACAGCATTTTGTCCAAATGCAAGAAAACACAAATTTATTTCAAGTTCACATATAGAATGTTCTCCAAGATAGATCATATATTAGGACAAAAACAAGAGTCAGTGAATCTATAATAATTGAAATTGCATATAGTCTTATGTGCTATCTTCAGCTTATAGAAGAAAGCTCATCTACCTAATTCTCTCCTCTATATGCTTTTGGAACATGCACTTGGGGGCAGCCTGATAATTTGATCTCTGTTCAAATTTTGGCTGATTTTGACCAGCCTCATAATTTGATCTCTATTCAGAAAGTAATTTTGATGGATACATTGTCAGTCTTAATTTTGCCAAATTCCAACATTACTTTCTAAAATACTAAATCTAAAATACTAATAGATACAATTGATTTATATTTTATAATTGCTAAGATTATTGTTATTTAGTAGAAATAAATCAGGTGAATTAAGAGAGGCTATTATAAACAGCTTTAATGAATAGACTACCAAAATCAAGGTTACATTCACTGCCTCTATTTTGGATCAGACTAAAATTTACATAATTTTTGTCTGTACAAGCCACTGCCTTATTATAAAACAAGTCTCTATCCAAGATGCAAGCAGAAATTGACCCTTTGAAAATTTCACTGAAATAAACTTCAAATTCTTTATCTTCTCAGTATTTTTCACAAGACTAGAACAAATAATCCTAAAATTTGTATGAACAATGAAAGACCCCGAATAACCAAAGCAAACTTGAAAAAGAGAAACAAACTGGAGATATCACAATTCCTGACTTCAAGTTATATACGAAGCTATAATAATCAAAACAGTATGGTAATGGCACAGAAGTAGGCACCTAAATCAATGGAACAGAATGAAAAGCCCAGAAATAAACCCATAGTTATATGGTCAATTAATATTTGACAAAAGAGGAAAGAATATGCAATGAGAAAAAGTCTCTCTAACAAAAGGTCTTAGGAAAACTGATTAGCCACATTCCAAAGAATGAAACTGGACCACTTCCTTACATCATACACAAAAATAAACTCAAAATGGATTAAGGGCCTAAATATGAGACCTGAAATGATGAAAATCCTAGAAGGGAGCAGAGCAGAGGCAGTAATGCCTTTGACATTAGTCATACAAACATTTTTCTAGATACGTCTTTTGAAGCAAAGGAAATAGAAGCAAAAATAGGACTACATTTTAAAAAAATCTTTTTTGCACAGCAAGGGAAACAATCAAAAAAGTTAAAAAAAAAAACCCTACTGAATGGGAGAAGATATTTTCAAATGATATTTCCAATAAAAGACTAGTGAACAAAAATAAGTCAAAAATTTATACAAATCAACCAAAAGAACAAATAATTCAGTTTAAAAATGGGCAGAAGACATGAACAGACATTTCTCCAAAGAGAAATGGCCAAAAGACACATGAAAAGATGCTCAACATCACCTATCATCAGAAAAATGAAAATCCATACCACAATGAGGTATCACCTCACACCTAACAGAATGGCTAAAATCCAAAACAGAAGAGTGCAATGGCAGGGTCATAGGGAAGTTCTATTTTTAATTTCTTGAGGAATCTCCACACTGTTCTCCAAAGAGGCTGCACCAATTTGCATTCCTACCAACAGTGGAAGAAGGTTCCCCTTTTTCCACATCCCCTTCAACACATGTTGTTTCCTGTCTTGTTAATATTGGCCATTCTAACTGGTGTAAGGTGATATCTCAATGTGGTTTTAATTTGAATCTCCTTGAGGGCTAGTGATGATGAACATTTTTTCATGTGTCTGACAGCCATTTGTATGTCTTCACTGGAGAAGTGTCTGTTCATATCTTCTGCCCATTTTTTTTTATATGATTGTTTTGTGTGTGTTGAGTTTGAGGAGTTCATTATAGATCCTGGATATCAAACTGTCATTTGAAAATATCTTCTCCCATTCTGTGGGTTGCCTCTTTGTTTTTTTGACTGTTTCCTTGGCTGTGCAGAAGCTTTTGATTTTGATGAAGTCCCAAAAGTTCATCTTCGCTTTTGTTTCCTTTGCCTTTGGAGACATATCTTGAAAGAAGTTGCTGTGGCTGATATCGAAGAGATTACTGCCTATGCTCTCCTCTAGGATTCTGATGTATTCCTCTCTCACATTGAGGTCTTTTATCCATTTTGAGTTTATCTTTGTGTACAGTGTAAGAGAGTGGTCGAGTTTCATTCTTCTACATACAGCTGCCCAGTTTTCCCAGCACCATTTATTGAAGAGACTGTCTTTTTTCCACTGTATATTTTTTCATGTTTTGTTGAAGATTATTTGACCATAGAGTTGAGGGTCCATATCTGGGCTCTCTACTCTGTTCCACTGGTCTATGTGTCTGTTTTTATGCCAGTATCATGCTGTCTTGGGGACCACAGCTTTGTAATAAAGCTTGAAATCAGGTAACGTGATGCCCTCAGTTTTATTTTTGTTTTTCAACATTTCCTTAGCGATTCGGGGTCTCTTCTGATTCCATACAAATTTCTGGATTATTTGCTCCAGCTCTTTGAAGAATACTGATGGAATTTTGATTGGAATGGCATTAAAAGTATAGATTGCTCTAGGAAGTATAGACATTTTAACAATGTTTATTCTTCTGATCCAAGAGCATGGAATGGTCTTCCATCTTTTTGTGTCTTCTTCAATTTCCTTCATGAGTGTTCTGTAGTTCCTCACGTACAGATCCTTTACCTCTTTGGTTAGGTTTATTCTCTGGTATCTTATGGTTCTTGGTGCTATAGTAAATGGAATCGATGACTCTGCCATTGCACTCCTGGGTATTTACCCCAAAGATACAGATATAGTGAAAAGAAGGGCCATCTGTAACCCAATGTTTATAGCAGCAATGGCCACGGTAGCCAAACTATGGAAAGAACCAAGATGCCCTTCAACAGACGAATGGATAAGGAAGATGTGGTCCATATACACTATGGAGTATTATGCCTCCATCAGAAAGGATGAATACCCAACTTTTGTAGCAACATGGACGGGACTGGAAGAGATTATGCTGAGTGAAATAAGTCAAGCAAAGAGAATCAATTATCATATGGTTTCACTTATTTGTGGAGCATAACAAATAGCATGGAGGACATGGGGAGTTAGAGAGGAGAAGTGAGTTTGGGGAAATTGGAAGGGGAGGTGAACCAAGAGAGACTATGGACTCTGAAAAACAATCTGAGGGGTTTGAAGTGGCGGGGGTGTGGGAGGTTGGGGTACCAGGTGGTGGGTATTATAGAGGGCATGGATTGCATGGAGCACTGGGTGTGATGAAAAAATAATGAATACAGTTATTCTGAAAATAAATAAATTAAAAAAAAATCCAAAACAGAAGAAACCACAAGTATTGTATAAAAATGCGGAGAAAAAGGAACACTTATGCACTGTTGGTGGGAATGTAAACCAATGCAGCCACTCTAGAATATAGTATTGAGGTTCCTGAAAAAGTCAACAATTGAACTACCATATGATCCAGTAATTTTACTGAACATTCATCCAAAGAATATGAAAACACTAATTCAAAAAGATAAAAGCACCCCTGTGTTTATTGCCTCATTACTTACATTAGCCAAATCATGGAAGCACCTCAAGTGTTCATGGATAGATGAATGGATAAAAGAGGTGTGGTACAAATATACAGTGGGATATTACTCAGTCATTAAAAAAGAATGGAATCTTTCCATTTACAAAGACATGGATGGAGCTAGAGAGTATAATGATAAGTGATTTAAGTCAGTCAAAGACAAATACCATATGATTTCACTCATACATGGAATTTAAGAAACAAATAAAGAAAAAAAAGAGAGACATAAACCAAGAAACAGACTTTTAATTATTGAGAACAAACTGATGGTTACCACAATGGAGGGGGGGAGGGGGATGGATGAAATACGTGTAGGGAATTAAGGAGTGCACTTGTGATGAGCGCTGAATGGTATGAAATTGTTAATTCACTGTATTGTTCACCTAAAACTAATATGACACTGTATGTTAACTATACTGGAATTGAAATAAAATTAAAAAAAAAATAAAGCACTGTAAGATTGACCATATTCAGCCAGCCATCTAACTTATGAACTATGGGTAACCAAAAAGGTCAAAACCACACACACACAAACACACACACACACACATGCATACACACACACACATGGCCACATACACACGTGAAACCTGGATAAATAAATATACACCAAATGTTGTAGGTATGCAAACACTACTTATTTTTTTAATTAAAAGATAGTTATTTGTTTGAGAGAGAAAGCGTATGCATGAGAGAGAAAATGAGCAGAGTGGGGGCAGGCAGAGGGAGAGAGAGAAGCAAAGTCTCCACTGAGCAGGGCCCCAATGTGGGACTCCATCCCAGGACACTGGGATCACTACCTGAGCTAAAGGCAGATGCTTAACTGACTGAGCCACCCAGGTGCCCTGCAAGCACTACTATTTTTTTTTTTAAGATTTTATTTACTTATTTGACAGAGAGATGTCACAAATACGCAGAGAGGCAGGCTGAGAGAGAGGGGGAAGCAGGCTCCCCACTGAGCAGAGAGCCCAATGTGGGGCTTGATTCCAGGACCCTGAGATTATGACCTGAGCCGGAAGCAGAGGCTTAACCAACTGAGCCACCCACGTGCCCTGCAAGCACTACTTTTAATGAAAAATGAATTTAGACATTTTTCTCAAATGGAAATGGTGGATATTGTTTGTGTTCAATCATGTAACAGTAAAGATCAAATGGATATTTTTCTCAATTTTCTCAATTGTTGAAAACTCAGGTGATATCAATCAAAAGCTTTCTGATGTTACATGATTTGACAGTCATTATTTGAACAGACTATAACATAGTTTATTATAAATAATACATGGAATACATATAGGATCTCATAGAAAATTTTCCTAAACAAATCCATACTTTAGAACTTCTCAGAAGAAGCTAGAAGACCAATATCCTCCATAGCAGCATGGACGGTAAGAAGCATATTCGTAGCCACCATAGCCACATCCATAGCCATGATAGCCATAGCCCAGGCCACCAGAGTAATTGTTGCAGAAGCTCATAGTGTAAGAAGAAGTCTAAGTTGAAAAGCAGGATCAGCTTCTAGAGTTTTAAGTTTATAATCAACACAAGGCTTTCTACACCAACTGAGTGGTATATAGGGCAAACCACAAGCTCTATTGGATTCGTGCTTCAAACTAATTGGCATTATAACCATCTCAAGAATTCCTCATTACCAAAATATCCAAGACAATTTTGCTGTGTGTCAGGATGCCTGTAATGAAATCATGTGCCTTTAATGAAAGGGTTTTCTCCTACTTTGGTGACTTGTTTATTCCAGATGTGAGATCTAAACTCTATTACTGGCTACCATGAGATTACATAACCCGTACGTGTTCCACTTCTTCAAAATCCTTTTTTCCTTTAATAACACCCTCCTTCCTAGCTGCATATATGCACCCTTGGGAGTAAAAGTATGGTTTCAAAGATGTAGGAAAGGTGGGAAAATTTGTGGAGAAGGTAGGGCAGAAGTCACGTAGACTACATAGAGAAAACATGGCAAGGTTCAGTTGTAAATATCTGAATAATTAATGTGTTTTATTGTGTTTCTGGTGGTTTTTGTATGTGTGTGAAGCAGTATTTTCCACTTCGGTTTATACTTCACATGTGTATGCTTCTATCATTTTGTATATAATCAAAAACCACAGTAGAATCTCTAAAGTTTAAATCCATGGACCAGGGCCATCTGGGTGGCTCAGTCAGTTAAGTGTCTGCCTTTGGCTCAGGTCAGGTTCTCAGAGTCCTGGGATCAAGCCAAGTTCACATAGGGCTCCCTGCTCAGTGGGGAGTCTGTTTCTCCCTCTTCTTCTGGCCCTGCATTGGTCCTGCTCTCTCTATCTCTCTCAAATGAATAAATAAAATCTTTAAACCAATCAATCAACCAATCAATCCATGGACTATGGCTATATAGAAATGGAAGGATTTACTGTATTAGTAATTTGAGCTTAAAAATCTACTCCAGAAAATTTTAAAGATTTACTAACAACATGTACTCCCTGCTATGATACAAGAGATAGGTATGCCTCCTTTGACATTCCTGCCCAAAATGTATAACCTCAACTTCGTTATAAGAAAACAAACTCAAATTTTATAACATACTATAGAACATTTGACTTTTTTAAATTGTTAATGCCATAAAAGTTAAAAAAAATACAGAAAATGTCACCAGTTTGGGGGAGACTAAAGACATAAAACAATCAACTGCCATGTAGGACCTTGAATTGGGTCCTGGACCAGAAAAAGGACACTAAAGAAAAAAAAAAGGCAAAACCCAAATAAAATGTTGAAGTTAGTTAAGAATATGGTGCAACCTGGGGATAAAAATATATGTTTATAAAAAAATAAAAAATTTTAAAAAATAAAAAATAAAAAAATAAAAAAAATGAATATGGTGCAACGTTAATTTCTTAGTTTTGATAATTGTACTTGATTATGAAAGTAGTAACATAGTTGTGTAACTGGATAAAGAATAAATGGGAAAATTCTATATATTTTGCAACTTTTGGTAACTCAAATTATTTCAAAATAAAAGAATATTAAAATTATACTTGATTGCATTGATTTGGTCATTTATTAACCTTTTCATGCGTCAAAATTTTAATAATCAATCATCTGTCAGGCACTACTATGAGCATTGGAAATGGAGGAATGAACAGGACAGACAAGATCCCTATTGTTATGGAATTTAAATTCTAGATTGAGCAAGGGCAGGAAATGCAGGTAGATATTTGAAAGCAAATGACAAGTGAAGGAGATCATTTCTGTAGGGATAAATCTATTTACATTACAAATCAAGGCAAGGTAAGATAAATTTTAAAAGAGCACTAGTGAGAGATTACTTCAGACTAGATGGTCAGGGGAAAGGAAGAAAAGGTCTTAGCTGTTTTTGCTATTACTTTCAAGGGTTCAGCAACCCCCAAGCAGAAGTTTTAAGTTGGAAATAGGTTTGCTACATCTGAAGAACAATAAAACTACTGATTTCTGTATATTATAAAGAGAGGAAGAGTGTTCCAAGAGATGCTCATAGATCTAGTCAAGGCTATAACAGGGCAGCCCATAAAGGCTATGTTTCTAAGCTTCCAGTTACTAGGTATAGGAAATAAGAATTTGATTTTCAGATAAATAATTTATATATATAAGCATATCCCATGTAATATTTGGGAAATTCAATATTCTGAATTTTGAATTTGAAATTCAAATTTAACTGGGTGTCATATATAATCTAGCAACCTTAATGTGGAAATGCAGTAAAGAATAAACCAGGGGGAGGAACCCCAAGTGATTTATGTCTTGTACCCTTTAAGAGGCAGAAGGAAGGAGGGAGGGAAAGAGAGGAGGAAGGAAGGGAAGTAGGAAGGAAGGAAAAGAGGAAGGAAGGAAACAGTCTATGAAGAATCTAGAACTTAGCTTCATTTTATTAATTTTTTTATGACATTTAACACTCTAAGGAGATGTCAAGTGAACATTTGGATATATATCAGAATTGGAAATGTGAATGGAAATTAATTGGATAAAATAATGTATCCAGAGTAATCCTGAAAGAAAGTTTAAATGTTATATTGAATATTACAAAACTAATATAACACAGACTGTGTGTTATCTACACCAAAGTAAAAAGAAAAAAAAATTTAAAAAAAGTGTTTAAATGTAAACTATAGGCAGGGCAAGCACCTAGCTGGGCACCTTCACATTTGAAAATAAGATCTGATGAGGAGTAAAGAAAAGGGATACTAGACCAGAAGCACCTGGTGATACTACAATTAAATCCAATGTGTGCAGTAGGATATAGATAAGCATCAGGGAGTTTTCCAGGAATGAGAAGAGGAGCTGGTGAATCTGTATGCTACTCAGAGTCTTAGTGAAATGAAGACTGACTCTCTAGTTTTGACAAGATTGGGGTTTGGTGATCCCTGCAGGAGTGCTTTTGGTGGAGTGGTGAAGACAAAAGACCAAAGGTGTGAGGAAAGATGTAAAGAGAAAGCTACCATGGAAAAAGACGCGAAATTTTGCAATGAAACAGAAGAAAATGTGAGAGCAGCTGGAAAGGACCAAGGACACAAGGAGGGTTGTTTTGTTCTGCTTTTGATCATGGAATGTACTTCAGAACTAGATGTGGTTCAGAAAATCACAGCAGAAAACAAATTGTTAATGGAAACTTCTCGGGTGCAAGCTCTCGGTTATGATCAGAGAGAAACTTTGTTGCTCAAAAGAAACAAATTAGCCCCAGGAAGTAAATTCTATAGAGATATAACCCCTTTAATAATATTATTAGGGGTATTGTATTACACAGAATAATAATGTCTTTTATAGCTATATTAATCAAATACCAACAAAAAAAAAGTTAACTATAGTTTTGTGTTTTTTTCTTTAACTGACTAATATCAATTTCAGGTGACGTTCTAAGAACTTGACCTAGAAGAAGACTGATCAGCATGTTATTCAAATTAGTTTTTACTGAAAACTTATTCTAACTTATTACTTAATTGACCCTGATATTTGAGACTACTTTTAATTTCTGTATGGAAAATCTGAAAATGATATAGTGAAGATGTCCTCTCCTTCTAAGATATCAATCCACTAAATGGTGAATAAAATGATACAATAAGATGCCCATTTAACAAAAATGAAGCTACCAAAAGACACACATGGAAAGAACATTCAAAAACACACACTAGATGAAAGGTTGAATGTGTTTGATCAGATCCTCAGTATGAAAACATTTATTTTATTAAGAGGCATTGTTGACTCCTTAGATATACTTAAAAGATGAATTGGAAAATTTTTAAAATTTTGCACCTTCATTCTTATAATCTATGGAGAAAAGTTAACTAAAATACAGGGAGTGTCCATCATCTTTTACTCCCTGTCTCCACATATGGTTATGAGGGGATACATAAAAATAGTTTGACTCAGAAATATCACTAGAAAAACAAAAACACTAATAGATTCCACATGATGTGAGGATGACAGCTCCCCACACACATTCTTGTAAAGACACAAAGGTACATTTTTTTTAACTGTTACATGAAACTATTCTCACTTTTCCAGTGCCTTCCAATGGAAAGAATTACCACATTAATTTAAATAAAGACTAATAATGGTAGGGCTATGCAAGAGAATGCAGTATGATCAGTTATGTAGAGAATAATGACTAGGCATTTCGATAAAGGAACTGACCTCTGTGTAATACATTGTAAATGCAAATATGCAATGTTAAACCTATTGGACAGTTCCTTAGATTATTATTCTAATATTAATGAGAATACTTATTTGTATAATTGTATGCTCAATGTAGAAAGAGAAAAGCAGAACAATTGGATTCCAAGAAATAACTTATGTTGTAGTTCTTCAGTAGAAATTGAATATAAATGGGAATTAAACTCATTGGTACACATAGAAAAAGATAATGCATCTTGCTCAGACTTGGTATTTTGGAAAATTTAATTGAATTATTATCAACATCATGGGGATGAAAGATACATGATGGTTTTAGTACGAAAAGGAACTGAATCTCTGCAGAAAACAATGGACTCAGCTCAAAAGAAGAGAGTCAAAAGTAGTAGTATTGTTATGAAATGTTAAAAACGTTAGTGAAACTAACTAGTGCCAGGAGCAAATAAGGTTGAGACTGATAAATGTATCTTTCCTGATAAAAAGTATGGTTATAGGAGGCTAAAATGAAATTCTAATTTGAGGCTGGGCTGCATAGGTGTGAGTGTGTATCTTCTTTCTTTGAAGCCCTTGATTGGACGAGAGTCCAAATGGAGAGCCAAACACAGTGAGTCTCCCAAATACCTCTAAGACTTATTTTATGGTTGAGAAACAACAAACTAATTAGATTAGTCATAAGATTAGCCAGTGGCATGACTTCTGTGGTGGATCCCACCCACATCGAGGGTATATAAAAGGTCTCTGCAGGGGAACTGTCCACACTGAAGTGACACTTCTCCTCTCCTCCTCTACTCAAGGACAACCTCAACAACCAACACCATGTGTGGCAGCTACTATGGAGGCTGTGGCTATGGACGCTGTGGCTATGGAGGCTGTGGCTATGGAGGCTGTGGCTATGGAGGCTGTGGCTACGGAGGCTGTGGCTATGGAGGCCTGGGCTGTGGCTATGGCTCCAGCTATGGCTGTGGCTTCCGCAGACTGGGCTGTGGCTATGGCTGTGGCTCTGGCTGTGGCTACGGCTATGGCTCCCGCTCCCTCTGTGGCTGTGGCTGTGGCTATGGATACGGCTCTGGCTATGGCTCTGGCTTTGGCTGCTACTATTGAGGTCACCATGGGAGACTCTCACCTTCCACACCTGGACATGGGATTCACCAGTTCTGAGCCCCACAGCTTCTGAACTTTGCTGAAGAGCTGCCTTCAGGAGCCCTTTGGGTCAAATACAGCAATTTTTTTCCTTCCTTTACTTACCTCATGAGAAGTGGGAGCTTGTGAAACTCATCCTGAGAACTCTATGGTCTCTCAATGGAATGTGCTGCCATAGGTCCTCCCTTTTGATGTTCATGCAGGAACCATTTCTCTAATTTCCTAATAAACCCTTTCAGTGTGGAATAATAAACCTGGCTTTCTTGTCATTTAAAGTCCAGTGTTTGTCATTTTAGCTTTTTTTTTTTTTCCTGGATAAATTAAAGGAAACAGGGGTACCTGGGTGGCTCAGTGGGTTAAAGCCTCTGCCTTCGGCTCAGGTCATGATCCCAGGGTCCTTGGATCGAGCCCCACATCAGGCTCTCTGCTCAGCAGGGAGCCTGCTTCCTCCTCTCTGTCTGCCTCTCTGACTACTTATTATCTCTGTCTGTCAAATAAATAAATAAAATCTTAAAAAAAAATTAAAGGAAACAACTGCCTTATTGGGAAGACATCTTGTTTTAATGTTTCTACTTCAGTTATTTTACCAAATCCTTGATTTGCAACACTAAAGAAGTATCAAACTTGAAGCCTTCATTTTTCTGCTTTGGTAAGGTATTGATAACCATGTGCTACTCAGGTGTGTTGTGAGGATGAAAACAGGTAATTTGTCAATTTAGTTAAGCATTGCCTGGAAACACTATATATTCAAAGTACTTTTATACCAAACCTTAATAGCGAAATCCTTTAGAAGATGCAGAAGTTGGCCCAGAATTCTCCAATTCTAGTCTGTTTGGAGGCTTATTTACTTATTTATCTATTAGGGAGAGAGACCAGGAGCAGGAGAGGGGCAGAGACAGGCAAAGAGAAAACCCCAAGCAGCGTCTGTGCTGATCTCAGGACACTAAGATCATGACTGAACTGAAATCAAAGGTCAGAGATTTAACCAACCCTGGGGTGCCACCCAGGCACCTCAATGTTTTGGGGAATATTCAAAGAAGAAGCATTTCCAGGGTGCCTAGGTGGCTCAGTAGGTTAAGCCTCCGTCCTCGGCCCACATCATGATCTCAGGATCCTGGGATTGAGTCTTGCATAGAGCTCTCTCCTCAGCGGGGAGCCTTCTCTCCCCCAACCCCCCGCCTGCCTCTCTGCTTGCATGTGATCTCTCTCTCTCTACCAAATAAATAAATAGAATCTTTAAAAAAAAAAAAGAAGAAGAAGAAGAAGAAGAAGAAGTAGTATTTCCTATGCTTGCTCAATGCAAAAGGTAGAGAAGTTTAAACCTACTGTTGTACCTAACTTCTATGTGTCTGGAAACATATAGCTTTTTTTAAGTGACACCTTTTCTACCAACTAGTATGTATTTAAGCATAGAGCCACTTGGTGGTTTTCTTGAGATTTCTTGTTCCTGTGATACATGTGATTTCATGGTTGTAGCTATAATCATTTCTTTGTCCACTAATTTTCTGTGACTAATGCATCTGTAAACTTGGCAATTATCTTCTCTTGATAGAGTATTTCAAGCTTTTGTGTTAGACATGAATGAGTTTAAGTAGCGTTTTAGTGTAAGATAATGGATCTGTCCCAATTCATTTTGACTGGTCCAAGATAGTAAAAAATGTTGAAGCCATGGAATCAAGATCTCTGGAAAAATCGTTACCCAGAAGAGAGTCCTTTTTTCCTTTAAAACCATTATTTATGAAGACTTGTCTTTCCTATTTATTCTAGAAGCTTGGAATTTTCTTTTAATACTATGCAGAATTTAGATGATTTATGCTTGTCCATCTCAAGCAATGGCAGATTTTTAAAAACTCCTTTGGCCTACCTGGTAGGTCATACGATGAAACACAAAGAAATCAGATATTGACTTAAGTTAGAGAACAGATTCTAAATTAGAGACTCATGAGATGAGACTGTTACTGATTATAGCTTTCCAAGATATGCCACTTAGCCTGTCTTAGCATGAACATATTTGGTTGACATGTTAGCTTCTCTAAGTATTTCGCATCAAGTGAAATGCCACCACTAACAGCCCCAAACAAGCATCTGCTTTGTATTCATATTGGCTGGTTCACTTCTTTAAAAGCTTCAAATGATGAATAATTCCAACTAAAACTGAAAAACATAAGATTCTTTTACATTTTACCCCATGCCACAGTTGCTTCTTTCTTACACTGAAAACTCCAGATCCCAACAGAATCACTGTATTAACTCTATTCAAACCTGTGTGCAATATTCACTCTCAATTGCATACTGAAAGCAATACCCTGAGCACCCTGCTAAAATTTCATTGCAGCGTTCTTAGCGTTAGAAGGGATCCCACTAAGAATGGACAGAATATTGTGCTCAACATTGATATGAATTAATTTTCTTCCCGAGTAGTTATGCTATTTATATTAAGGAAAGAGTTCTTTTGTTTCCATTTATATTTGGTTTCAAGTGTATTTATTCTGTTTTTAAAATATAAGGAGTGTTTCCATGGTTCAGAGATCAAAACTATATATAAAGATACACTCAGTAATAAATAGTCTCACTCCTGTATTTATTCCTTCTACCCATTCCTGCTCACCCAATTTGTATTTTCATTTTCTTCTGCTTTCTTAGTACAGAAGCAAGCATACATCTCATAATTATGTGTCCTTACTTTCCCTCTGTGTTACCTAGAGGTCGTATGCTTTTTCCTAGAGGTGGCACTCTTTCATTTTTATTTTTTATGTTTTTTTCCCTTTTACTTTTTTTATACTCATATTCAAGCTTTCAAACAGAAGTCACTTACATTTAGGCATTCAAAAAATGCTTCACTGCAGATTTCAGTACTGCAAAAAATAATGTTTTTCTCTATATCGATTCATTTCTCCCAGCATTTACTTTTGAAAATTTTCAAACCTTCAGTTAAGTTGGGCAAGCGGTATAATGAACAGCTAAGTACTCTTCATCTAGATTTGGCAATTGGTTTCCCCTTTCTCCCTGTCTGCTCTCTCTCTCTGTCTCTCTGTCTGTCTCTTCATAGCTTTTATTTTTGATAGAGAATCCAATGAGTGAAAACTGCCATACTTTGCAATTTGTTGCCTGTCATAATCTAGAGTACTTCCCAACCTCTTATTATTTCATGAGATTAACACATTAGTACATTTTTAACATTGCAAGATAATCATTTACTAAAATACATCACGATCTATTTTTTCTGACTCTAGCAATTAAAATAATCATATATTTCCAAAACCAATATTTTTAAGACAGAGATTAAGATCATTGGGTATGCTAAAAATAAGGAAATTTGTGCCAAAATTAGGTCAATCAAGCATTGAGTGAATATAAGACAGTTTTGTGTTCTTTTGGGGGGGGGGCATCTTGGTATTCTATGATAAATTCTGAGAACAAAATCCAAGTATTAAGTGTCAAAATTATATCAGTGAGCATCCTG
The DNA here is from genome assembly GCF_011764305.1 of Mustela putorius furo. NCBI lineage: Eukaryota > Metazoa > Chordata > Mammalia > Carnivora > Mustelidae > Mustela > Mustela putorius. The sequence continues at coordinate 2,713,034 of NW_025421491.1, read as the reverse complement.
GGTAATAGGTGAATTACTTAAGAACTTTATATTAATTTTTTTTATATTTATAACTGGATCACCCCTAACATATGTAAGTTTAAGTGTCGTGTTATCACCTTTAGTCCAAATCTTCTGGGATCACTTGGTACAACAACACTCTATTCCTCTTCAGCAATGAAGAAATGACTGTGCGGTTGCTGGTGGTGTTACAAAATACCTTCAGGTGAAGAGCACTGTCAACACAAGACAGCACCCACTTCCTGTAGCCAGACTCCCATGATTGATCACTTGGAGGGTATAAGGACACACCTTCTTGCCCCAACCTCCAACAATTCTTCTGGGAAATTCCAGCTTTCGAATCTTCCATATTGTTTCCTGAGCCTTCCAATGAGCTGACTGCCAACTCAGCTTTCCTCCCTACCCCAAGCTGCCTCCTCCTCTTCCTTTCTACAATATTCTTTCCAAGAATTTAATTGTCATAATAATGCTCTGATAGAAAAATAATCTAATCTAGGGTCACAAATGTGCCCAGTTGTCACACTGTCTTAAAGTCTCTTCCCTGACTTTAATGTCTCTACAGATTATAGGAGATATTTTCTTTTAGAATATTCCCCAGTTCTGATTTTCCTAATGTTTCTTGTGATTAGAACAAGGTTATGCATTTTGTCAAGCGAATAAAGAAAGGGTTGGTGTTTGCTTTTTGTTGGACTCCATTGAGTGGCACTTGAGGTTGATGAGTTCCATTACCGATGGGGATAATTTTACACTTCATCAATATGATGAGTACCAGATTCCTCTACCTGAAAGTTACTTTTATTATTCTTTTAGCCAATAAGAAATATTTTGGCAGAGATATTTTGTGACTACATGAATATTCCATTCAAATTCCCAAATTTATCATTAGTCTTAGCACTTATTTTTCTTTCTTGCCTGAATTATTTATTATGATGATGGATTGCGAATGTTGATTTTTCTCATTTTCATCTTTTGTTTTTTCAAATATATTAGTTGGCATTCTTCAAGGAAGTTTTTCCACTTCATTGTTCAGTTATTTACATCAGTCTAAATTCATGGATTTCTATTATAAATAATCCATTATTATAACAGGGATAGCAACTCCTAGGCTTTCTCATGAGGCAAAATGTATGAATAAATATATTGCATTGTGTGAGATTTAGATTCTTCCACTGAGCTGCCTATAACATTGATTAAATTATGTAAATTCTTAGGCCTTGTTATTCTTACATAAAAATCACCACCTACAGTTTGGTGTTTTTATGAGAATTAAATGTGTCAAGATATGTAAAGCATTTAAACCATGCCTGGAATTTAATAAATGCTATGTATGTGTTATCAGACACTATTATACACATGGGGTTTTTTTTCTGCTTCTTCCTATATATAAGAATATTCTCTGTTTCTCTTGCCTCGTGCTCTTCGTGGAATTCTTGTGTTAGAACTCTGTAACAATTTATAATTATTATTTTAATAATAATAACAATTAGATAGCATTTACAAGCTGTTTACCACAGAGCAGTTACTGTGTGAAATCCCATATGTGCATTACCTCACATCATTCTCAGAACAAGTCTGGTATGTGCTAAAACTATGAACATTTTACAACTGCAAATAAGTAGTGACGAAGAAATGTACTCAAGTGGCAGTTCTCATAACTACAGGATTTTTTTCTCTTTGTGTATAAATGTAAAATATTTTAATCTTTCTAGGTAATATTTTTCCCAGAGAAGGCAAAGAAACTCTCTGGACATTTAAATATTAGTATCCTTTAATTGTTAATGTCTGATATGACACTAAATATATGTTTATGTTTTAGGAATCTTCTATCTAAAAACGTCTTTCTCTAAATGTTTCTCTGATCCTTTTTTCTGTCACTTTTTTTTTTAAGATTTCTTTATTTATTTGACAGAGAGAGATCACAAGTAGGCAGAGAGGCAGACAGAGAAAGGAGGGGGAAGCAAGCTCCCTGCTGAGCAAGAGCCCAATGCAGGGCTCAATCCCAGGACCCTGAGATCATGACCTGAGCTGAAGGCAGAGGCGTTAACCCTCTGAGCCACCCAGGTGCCCTTGTCACTTTTTATATGTGTGATCCTTACTCTACAATATTAGATACCTGGAATATGTTCTACACATTTCTTCTATTTTTGTACTTTTTTTTCTTATTATGCTTTTACTCTAAATTTTAGAAGAATTTCTGAATTTGTCCCCTGTCTTACCTCATATTAGTATTTGTCTGCCTTTAATGAATCTTTACATTTGGAAGTCAACTCTTTCATGACAAATTATATATTTTCTCTTTCCAGATTTCGCCATTTGCTTGTATGCTTATTCTAGTTTTCTAAATTATGTGGCTTTTAAACATTACTAAGTTTTTAAAAAAATGTCTGAGAGTGTTGTTCTTGTCTTATAATAGAACTATTTCAAAATCTGGAGTCATTCTGAGTCCTCAGATTGACGTTCTGATTTGGAATAGCTAGTTCTTTTCATATAGTTCTATCCTTAAAAAGATTTATTTATACCTACTCAGTACTGAGACTAGAGATTTATTCTATCAGAACTTACATGTGTTCATATATAAGCCTCTCAAACACCGATAACTTAAAGAAAAATATTGAGATTTCCCTCATTTTAGTTTGCCCAATTAGAAATATCCATTACTATCAAGGGAGACAATGCAATAGGCAAAGCTGGTTATTTCTAATACCATGTAATGCACATGGTTACTGACATTGTACTTCAGGTTCCTCTGTCATCCTCTTAAGTGGGATTTTCTTTCTTATACAAAGAATTCTAAGCTACTGCAATGTTCTTTCATCCTAACTTTTTGTAGATAGGTCAGCAAACAACACTCTTCAGATTCTTGTTGGAGATACTTCAACCCTATCCCTTTGCATTAATCAATACGTCCACACAAAGAAATGTTGGAGATGAATGAATATACATTTCAAAATATGCTTCCAAAGGAGCTTATATTTAACACAAAAACAAATGAGAGGGGCGCCTGGGTGGCTCAGTGGGTTAAGCTGCTGCCTTCGGCTCAGGTCATGATCTCAGGGTCCTGGGATCGAGTCCCGTATCGGGCTCTCTGCTTGGCAGGGAGCCTGCTTCCCTCTCTCTCTCTCTCTGCCTGCCTCTCCATCTACTTGTGATTTCTCTCTGTCAAATAAATAAATAAAATCTAAAAAAAAAACAAAAAAACAAAAAAAAACAAATGAGAATTTTTTCCTGAAGAAAAATTGGGAGAATATGTGCAAACAGAGAGTAACATACATTTTATGCTTATCAGATGTGTTCCACTGACTCAGGAGTCGATTTTTCTAGGAACATAGAGGTTCAGAGTGGTTATTTGACTTTATCATTGAATTCAACAGTGAACTTCATTGTAGTAAAAGTTATAACATAATAATAATAATGATGATAGTAATGTATTTCTCATATTTTTCAGAGTATGAAATATTTTATCAAAAGCCAGTGTTTTAGGGAAAATCTAGTAGATTCCACAAAAAGTTATCTCTGGAAGTATTATTGTTTTAAATTAAAAACACCATACTCCAGTCAGATCACAGAGTTCAAATTTTTAAAAAATTTCATAAAAATGTAATTTCATGAATCCAGTAAAACCTCATCATTTCTTCTTTTTTTTCTGACTCTGAATTCAGGGTATAAATTTGAAACCATGGGGGAAATAGTTCGTGCTTAAAATAGAGTGTTAAAAGTTTAAGAAATATTAGTGTAAATGAGAAAGTCTGGTTTTCTTAGACCTGGTATTTCAGAATTTTAAACTATTTGCTTTTTATCAAAAACATCATGAAACTAAGTAATCAATTCTTGGCTTTTAGTGGTAAAGCATCTCTTGCATGAAAATGAGAAGACTCTCTCATGGAAAATAATAGGTTTGCAGCAGGAGGTAATAATGGAGAATTCAAGGTCAAGAGAGAATACTATGATCTGCTGAATGTCAATACAAAGAAAGCAAAATTATTTATCTGGAGCAGGTCAGAGTTTGTCAATAAAAATGTTATTTCTTTCCATAGAGATTGATTACAAAGGGTAATTAAAGATTTCATGAGTACAACTGATTCTCCTTAATGTCCCAAAGAATGGTTCAGATGTGGTGAAACAAAGCAGATCTCTTCATTGCCTCTGAAGCCATGTTTAAAACCAGAAGTCAACAAATTACTCACAGTGGTCCTGCAAATTAGCCAATGACATGACACGTGTTGTGGTGACACCCACTCTGAGAGCATATAAAAGACCTCCACAGGGGGAAAATGTCCACAGTGAAGTGACACTTCTCACCTTCTCTACCCAAGGACAACCTCAACAACCAACAACCAACACCATGTGTGGCAGCTACTATGGAGGCTGTGGCTACAGACGCTGTGGCTATGGAGGCTGTGGCTATGGAGGCTGTGGCTATGGAGGCTGTGGCTACGGAGGCTGTGGCTACGGAGGCCTGGGCTGTGGCTATGGCTCCAGCTATGGCTGTGGCTTCTGCAGACTGGGCTGTGGCTATGGCTGTGGCTCTGGTTGTGGCTACGGCTATGGCTCACGTTCCCTCTGTGGCTGTGGCTATGGCTGCGGCTCTGGCTACAGCTCTGGCTTTGGGGGCTACTATTGAGGTCACCATGGGAGACTCTCACTCTCCACACCTTCACTTAAGGACTCAGCAGTTCTGAACCACACAAATTTTTGTCTTACCCCCGAGTGATGTTTAATCTATCTTGCACTGCAAACTTCTGATAAGATTTGGTAAATGTCTGATATCTGGAACTGATACCACTTGATACCTGAAAGACTCAACTTGTGAACTCATGTTCCAACAAGATGATACTGGTATAGCTCTTATTTTTGTAATTTTATGCTAAATTTGCTTATCTGTTTTCCTAATAAATTTGAATTTCCTTATAAATTTGAAAAAGAAAACTTGTTTAATTAATTTATTATGTAGAGTTTGATTTTCTGGGTTATTAATAGAATAACAATTTTCTTCTGGAAATAATTTTCCTCGGTATTCATCTCATCTTTGCTGTACTGATTCTAATATTTGTGATTACAGAAAAATCCCTGACCTTTGTAAATCTTAGTTTCTTGTCTGGTAAAGAGAGGGGAACACATTTTTTTCTTATAATGATTTTAGTTCTATATTTCTTGCCTATAGATTTCTACAGTTTCTTAATTAGTACTTCAGGCTCCTTCCAATCTCAATAGGGACCTGGCATGCTGGGGAGAAGTTGACTTCCCTTAGGTGGCCAGGGATCTGTGAATGCTGATATTATCAATAATTTTCATTTATACTGCTTAGATAAGACATATGGGATTTTGCCAGGTGCGTGCCAAACCTACAATGCAGAAAGCCCTAGATCAATTCTCTCCACTGGAATCCACACAGAGCCCTAGCTTGACTTATTCCTAGTTGCTCACAGCCCTATCAACCATTCAGATCAGGCAAAGAAAATTGTATTTAGGAATGGAGGGGAAAATAATATGGTTCATGTTGCCCCATTGCTCTGTTCAAAATAGAATCTGCCATAGATATGGGTTAGTATCAGTATTTCATCAAGTTATTTGACACTAATTTTTATAGGTTCATAATAGACAGGAGATATTGCAGCCTGAGAACATATTACATGAACATAGCTGAACGTATAAAATCTTACCTTCTGCCTTCAGGTTTCTTTTTTAACTTTTATATATAACATATTCACTCATGACTTTGAGAGAGAAGTTGTAGTGGGTTGAAGCTTACCAGGCTAATCTGCTGCTAACAGAAAACAACAATAACAACAAATAACAATATCTCAAGATTTTTAACATACCACAACATTAAAAATGTCCAGGATAAAATATAAAATCATATGATGTACAAAGGCCTAGTAATTGTGATCAGTTCTTAAAGGGGAAGAAAACTGAGACATACCCCACTCTCGAAAATATACTAAAATGGCCCACATTTTCCCCACCTACTGATATTCACATCTTTGTGTTACCCCTCTCACTTCTGTATGACAGCACCTGTGGCATCTTCTAATCAATAAAGTGTGAATGGGTAATATGATATTACTTTCATGATTATGTTGCCTAAGACCATAATGTCCATCCTTCTTACATATTTTCTTCTTTGCAGGTTATGATTAAGAATATAGCTATGTTGTGTGCTGCCTAATGGAGGTTCATTTGGGAAGGAATTAAAAGTGGCCTCTGGCCAATAGCTGGCAAGAAACTGAGACCCTAGACCCTATGGGTGACTCAGCCATTTAAGCATCCAACTCTTGACTTCGGCTGAGGTCGTATTTCAGGGTTGTGAGATCAAGCCTCATATCAGGCTCTGCACTGAGTATGGAGCCTGCTTAAGATTTTCTCTCTCCTTCTTCTTCTGTCCCTCCCCTCTTCATGTTCACTCTCTGTCAAAAAAAAGGAAAGAAACTGAGGCCCTCAGACCCACAATCCAGGACTCACTGAACTGTGCCAACAACCACGAGGACTTAGAAATGGGATCCCTCCCAAGTCAATCTTTGAGTCAATCCTGGGTTTCAGACCTAGCTGACATCTTGACTATAGCCTTTTGAGAAATCCTTAAGCAGCAGAGCCAGCTATGTTATCTTGAGCAGAGACTAACAAAAAATGTGAAATAATAAACGTGTGATTTTTAAGTTGTTAAGTTTGTGGCAACAACAATAGGTAGACTACTATAGATGCAGGGCTCAATCTCACAACCCTGAGATCATGACCTGAACTGAAATCAAGAGTTGGACATTTAAGCATCTAAACCACCCAGGTGCTCCTAAGCAACTTTGTAAGTATGATCCATAGGGTACAGATAAACACTGAATGAAAAGAAAAGGAAAAAAAGAAGAGATCTTCAACAGAGAAATAGAATGTAAAAAGTGCCAAATGAAAAGTTTATAACTAAAAAAATACAATATCTGAAATGTTTAAAAAAAAGATCCTTTGGATGGGTTCACTACCAGAACTGAGATCTCAGAGGAAAGAGCCAGAAAATCTGATGATAAATCAAGAGAAATTACAGAATGCAAAAACAAAAACAAAAACCAAGGGAATCCAACCATAAACTATGAATAAAAAGTCTCAGGAATTTGTAGGACATACCAAAATTTCTAACATTCATAGCACTAGAATCGCAAATGCAGGGGAATACAGATTGACACAGAAATCATATTTAAAGAAATAATGCTTGAAATTTTCTCAAATTTGGTAAAATTCACACATTTAGACAGTCAAAAAGTTGTAAATCCCAATTAGAATAAACTGAAAAAATTATGTCCATATGTAAATGAACCAAAGTGAGTTTGCTCCTTGATGAGTCAGAAACTGCACGAGGTCGAGTTGTCACACAAAGAAATTTATTTGCAGTAAATAAGGGAATCATAGGGAATGGCTTCCAAAGCCATGATGCCCCAAGAGAAGGTGAACGGATTCTTTTTGTTTAGGGTTATGATGAATATTTAGATAGTGAAGACTTGTTGTGTATGTAAAGGCAGGCACAAGATTGCTCATACACCTTAAGGAAACATGCCTAAACATACATCATATGCTATGTAAATTAGCCCGAGTCTTCTCACTGGGCAGAGATATAAGTATTATAATGAGATAAAGGTGATTGTAGGTCATTCCAGAGGTCATCCATGGTTCATCTGCACAGGTACAAATCAGGTTTAGCTCAAAGAGTCTGGATGTTCTGGACAGATGGGAGATTTTGTCAGGGCAGTTGCCTTCACCTGGGGTGGTTTGGGGTCTCATTTGTCTGAGTAAAGGAGAAACCCTGAAAGAAGAGTTTAGTGAAAAATGTTTAAGACAAATGTTAGTGAGTACAAGAAGGTGGGCAATAAAGGCCAGGTCTTAGGGCCTCTAGCTGGTGACACACAGACATCATAAACAAAAAAAAAAAAAAAAAAAAAGAGAAATTCTTGAAAGCAGCTAGAGATAAATAATACGTTAAATATAGGAAATGATGGATTTTTTGGTCAGAAACAGAGTCCAAAAGACAATGGAAAATATTCCTAATGTGCTGATAGAAAAGAATCCCACAGTCTATTCTTAACAGTATGCTTTAGGAGTGAAAGTGAACTAAGAACTTTCTCTGTTAAAGGAAAACTAAGAGAATTTGTGTCCAGGAGATTTTTTCTAAAAGCTATGTTAAAAGAAATTTTTCACTCTAAAGGCAAATAATAATAGTTGGAACTTCAGAAATAAAGGAAAAGCAATAGAAATCTTTATACATTTGGGTAAATAGATTATTAGATTATTCTTTCCCTCTTAAATTCTTCAAAATATATGCAACTATTAAAAGCAAGTGTTAAAATATTGAATGAGGGGGTTTCAAGGTATGTATACATTATACACACACACACACAATAAATGTATTATAAGTAGGCAATGGTAAAGAGATATTTAGGCTTGTAAGGCTTATGCCTTTTACTTAAAGTAGCAAAATATGAGCTCTGAGAACACTGTGAAATGTTAGTTGTGTATACTTCAATCCCAAGATTAACCACTAAAAAATATAGAGATATAACAAAAGTCACTAGATAAATTAAAAATCTAATTTTAAAAGACACTCAAATAATACAAAGTAGACAGTGAAATGGAACTGAGAAATGGAGAACAAAAACAAATAATAAAATGTTAGAATTAATTCCAACCATATCAATAATTAAATAGTATGTGACTATTCAAATAATCAATGAAAAAAGAGATTATCAAATTTGCTAAAATTAGACCCATCTATATATTGTTTATAAGAGAATAATATCAAATATAAGTGTGTATGTGTTTGTGTCTATGAGAAAAACTAAAGGGATACTAGAAATATTTTGAATTGAATGAAAATTAAAAGAGAAGTTGCCAAAATTTGTGAGATGTAAATCAAACAGTGCTTGAAGGGAAATTGAATAGGTAGTGTCAGAAAGTTCTCAAATCAGTATTCCTAGATTTCTACAAAATAATTAACAGAGAAGTACAAAAAGAGGAAAGGGAAAATAATACAGCTAATAGCTAGAATCAATATAATTTAAAACAGAGGGTAGAGGGGGAAAAAGTGAAGCCAAAAACTGATTCTATGAAAATTTCAATTAAATCGATAAATCTGTAAGAAGACTCACAAAGAAACAAAAGAAGACACATTTACCAACAGTAATTATAAAATAGGGACATCACTACAGACCTTATAGTCAATAAGGGAACATAGGGAACAATATGTTCATAAATTTGACCACTGAGATGAAATAGACCTGTTCCTTAAAGGGCAGGACATTGCCAGAAACTTGATCAAAAGGAAATATATCATCTGAATAGCCACATAACTCATTGGAAAATACATTTTGTGATTAAAATCTTTCCAAAAAAAAAAAAGAAAGAAAGCTCCAAGTTCATATAATTTCACTGATTAATTCCACCAAACATGAAAGGAAGAAGTAATACTAGTTATATGGAATCTCTCCAGAAAAGAGAGTAAGAAAAAGAGGAGGGAATGTATCTCCATCTATTTTATGAAATCAACATTACCCTTATCCCAGATCTAGGAATTTGGATGTCAGAAGCGTTCCCACCATTCTCTAACTGATAAGCAGGACTCACAGTACCTAGATTGTATAAACAATGTATTTTTAGCCAGACACATGTTTCCATTCTGGAAGAATGAGGTTTTGCTGGTGCCTTTTTTCACCTGTCCCCAGTTAAAATTTTGGGCATTGAGTCTCTAATCGGTTTCCTTGAGCAGAAATATCACCCATAGAAAACATTATTTCTGTTGCTGGGGGAAGAGAGAGCTCTGTGTAGCCCCTCCTGGAGGGAGAGAACATCACATCTTCACATGGATACCTCCAGAATCTGTCTGTTTCTTTTTCCCTTATCTAGCTATATATCATTACTACCTTGCTATAATAAATCTTAGCCAAAAGCATAAGTATATGCTGAGTCCCTAATGGGGACTTCTAGCAAATTTCCAAAACTGTGAACAGTCTCCAACACAATATGGCCTTTTGGAAAAGGCAAAAGTATAGGTTGATTGAAGAATCAGTTATTTATAAGTTTTAGGAGTAAGAGGAAGTCTTGATTGGGAAGGGATTTGGGAAAAGCATGGGGAATTTCCATAGTGTTTCCCACCAACTATGTAAGAGTGTTCCCCTTTCTTCACATCCTCATCAATATCTGTTATTTCCTGTGTTGTTAATTTTAGCCATTCTGACAGGTGTGAGGTGATACCTCCTTGTAGTTTTTATTTGTATTTCCCTGATGTGAGCAAGTTGAGCATCTTTTCTTGCCATTTGGAATGGTATGGAGGGAGTTGGGTGTATTATGCTAAGCAAAATAAGTCAGTCAGAGAAAGACAAAACCTTATAATGTCACTCATACGTGGAATTCAAGAAATGAAACAGATGAACGGTGGGGAGGGAAAGTGAGAGGCAAACCGTAAAACATACTCTTGACTACAGAGAATAAACTGAGTGTTGCTAGATGGGTTAAATGTGTGAGGGCTATTAAAGAGGGCATTTTCGGTGATGAGCACTGGGTGTTATATGTAAGTGATGAATCACAAAATTCTACTCCTGAAACTAATATTATACTATTTGTTAGCTAACTGGAATTTAAATCAAAACTTGAAACTACAAAAAAAAAAAAAAAAAAAAAGCACGAGGGGTTTTGTGGGGAGAATGATGGCACTGTTTTGCATTTTGATTTTGATGGTTGTACCACAACACTATGCATTTTTCAAAGTCACAGAGTTATAACCAAGGGAGTGAATTTTTCTGTCTGTAATTTTAAAAATTTAAAAATAAAACATTAAAAAAAAAAGATTCGGGGAGGCATGGAACTTTGCAGATGGTGGTTTGTGAAGGCAAAAGATATGCAGAATATTTACCATGACCTAAGCAACAATAAACTAATTGACAAATGCTGTACCATTTAGTCTAAAAATTCCCATCAACAGAGACATAATAGAACTGTTAGGGCAACTGAAGTAGAAACAGCAAAAGAATATATGTCAAAAACAGATAATCGCAACCTTTCTTGGTATCAAGCAAATACAACTTTTTTTTTTTTTTAATAAAATAAAATAAATTCTGGGAAGCCTGGGTGGCTCAGTTGGTTAAGACTCCAGTTGTTTATTTCAACTCATGTCATGATCTCAGGGTCCTGGAATAGAGCTGGGAATCTATTCCCTAGTATATATAGTCTAATCTGGGCTTAGCAGGAAATCTACTTGAGGATTCCTTCTCCTTCTGTTCCTCCCCCCAACTATTTTGCTTATAAGCACACACTCTTTCTCTCTCTCTCAAATAAATAAATCTTTAAAATAAGTAAATAAAATAAACTCTATTACTTGTAATAAATAGAAAGGAAACCAAGATTTTTATTTCAGGATAGCCAAATTTATTAAGGAACACTGGGAAACAGAATGATGCATGAAAATTATCAAGGCAGGATCAGTGACTGGTAAAAGTAGGTAAGTGAGTTCACAGGATGAATATCACATTCTGTCTTTTCATGAAGCAAAGGTTCGGAATAAATAATTATGGGTTTTAGATCCAGACAGGGACCACCCCATTCCACAAATCAGAATTATCTCAACCTCGTGTGGGAACACAGGGCGTGGGATTCAGGGCAGGTAAATCATGATGTTATATGTGTGGGAGAGAAAAGTCTCCCAGGGCAACCTCAATAGTAGCAGCCAAAGCCAGAGCGGTAGCCAGAGCCACAGCCATAGCCATAGCCACAGCCACAAAGGGAGCGGGACCCATAGCCGTAGCCACAGCCGTAGCCACAGCCAGAGCTACAGCCATAGCCACAGCCAAGTCTGCGGAAGCCACAGCCATAGCTGGAGCCATAGCCACAGCCCAGGCCTCCGTAGCCACAGCCTCCGTAGCCACAGCCTCCATAGCCACAGCGTCCATAGCCACAGCCTCCGTAGTAGCTGCCACACATGGTGTTGGTTGTTGAGGTTGTCCTTGAGTAGAGGAGGAGAGAAGTGTCACTTCAGTGTGGACAGTTCCCCTGCAGAGACCTTTTATATACCCTCGATGTGGGTGGGATCCACCACAGGAGTCATGCCACTGGCTAATCTTATGACTAATCTAATTAGTTTGTTGTTTCTTAACCATAAGATAAAGCCTCAGAGGAATTAAAGAAATTTGTTTTATTTGGTGACTCGGGACTCCCCCAAAACAATTCAGTGTCAGTAATGACAGGAGACAGTCATACACCCAAATCCCTGCATTACACCAAATCTCATTTTAATCTCAATAAACATGCATCATTTCAAGAAATGGCATTTGCAGCAGGCCAATTTTGACTTGCTCTTGGCACAAAATGAAACCTATAGTCTTCTCCATGTCTTTCCAAAAACCAATAGCGCACATTTTTGACCAATGAGTCTTGCCTCTACTTTGTTTCAAAACACTTTTTCCTCTTCAGTGTTTCAGCTGTCTCCCCACCTTCAAAAGGATGCGTCACAGAAAATCACAAAGTCAATTCATCTCTGTAATACAATTCAGAAAGAGCCAACTTATTCACATGTCTTGAAGAACTACCCTGAACCAACTGCATTTCTGGTTTTTTACCTATACAAATTGTTGTGGTTTTTTTTTGTTTTTAAATTTTTTATGCCTAATTCTTCTTCAGAACACTAAAAATAGTTTATCCTATGGATTGCAATTTCTGATCAGACCCTACCACCAGAGAGAGTGATAATAATGGATCCAATTTTATTGATATGTCTATCAATTGCCATTTTCAATTGATACCATTTTTAACTTTGAAAATTTAATAATTTTCCCGGTTACATGCTTATGGGCTTTACTGTATCTGAAATGTCAGTGCTTCCCAATTTTTTTTTTTTTTTGTAATGGCTCACTGGTCAAGAGCGATATCTGTTCACATTTGGGGATATATAATTATCAGCTGATACTCTGACTGATTTTTTTTTTAACTTCAAGATAGTTATTTTTCCCATGATAAGAAGAAAAGTTCATTTATAAAGGCATACAATGTTAAATAAGTAGTCTATTTTTAATCAGGCACAAAGAATTCTCCTAAATAATCATTGATTTTTTTTTTTTTTTTTTGCTTCATTCTTTTCACTGGATGGTAATCCAGGCTACTAGGGGGTACAGAAAAGCCAAGAGAATCTTGTTATCGTCTGAAAACAGATAGATTTTATGTCTTTGGGAAGAGTCAGGAAGAAGGTATGATTATGCTTATAAATCCATAATCAATGACCAAGGTGGTTACAATACAATGATGTTCTGTGTTTTAAGACTTTTAGCAAATATCTCTTCATTAACCTTAAAGTACAAGCAAAGAGTGTTAAGGTTGGGTTATCCAATAGTGAAGAGAGTTCAAGACTGGAAACCATTTAAACTTCAGTTTACCTTCCCATGGAATTCAGTACCCAAGGTCTTTGTAATTCATTCTGTTCATCTGCTTTGATAAGTAATTCAAATTAGTCAAATGAAAATAGCCTCTAAATAGAACAGAGCAACGTTTTTATATGAATAATCGGGTTAAACACAATCACTTATCCATTTATAATGCATTTTAATGTATTTTCTTTTTATTTTTATTGATAAGTATATTTCCACAAACAAGAGACATTATAATGGTTGCAGATCATTTCAGTCCCTCATTCACTGAGATAATAACTATTAGAAAATCTCAACTGCATCAGATACTTGTTCCAAATTATCATACTTTAGATTTTGTCAATCACTTATCATTCAACTGAGAATAATTTTTTAATGAACACTAGTTGAAATAATGTGATTATCATTTTTTTTAGACTTAAGTCTTATACATTGAATAAATTCATGGACAAGAAAGGTGTATGACTGAAATCTATTAATTAACAAAATAATTATTTAGCAAGTTTTGCAAATAGTTAAGATGATTATGGAAGGTCCCATCTATCCCATAACTATCAACATCTGGAACCAGAATCGTACATTTATTACAACTGACGGACCTACACTGACATATTATTATCACCCTAAGTCCATAGTTTAAATTAGGGTTCACTCTTGTTATTATACATTCTGTGGTGTTTGACAAATGTGTAATGACATGTAGCCACCATTGTGGTATCATATAGAATAGCCTCATGGCCCTAAAAATCTTCTGTACTCTGCCTATGTATATACCATAGCATTCTTTTTTTCTTTTTCTTTTTTTAAGTATTGCTCCCCTAATTCTCTGAAATATGATTAATAATGCTAACTATCTCTCATGGAAAACAAAGCAAACATTAAACAAATATTTCCCCAAGATAATTCCCTCGAGTTTCCCAAGGTAACTACTTAATTCACTATTCCTCTTCATAGAAATTTCAAAAATGTATTTATAAGATTACTGCTTCCATTGTCTCATGTTCTGTTCCCTCAAACATTTAGACTGTTGACCCACCACTCTACTAAGGTGCACCTTTCATGTCTTGACAAATCCAAATATGGTTTGTTTCTTTGTATTCATTTCATCAGAGCCCTGAAAATTCAGGTCAGTTGAATTCTTCTTTCTTGACAGATTCTCTCTCACTGAATGCAATACACTGTACTTGCTTACTTTGCCTCCAACTTCATCTTTCCAGGAATTTTTATATTATCTTCTCCATAATTTGATTCCAATCTCACAGCATTGTGTTTGACCTTCCTATGTTCTTTATCTTCACCCCTTTACAGATGTCTAGTCAACTGTCTACCTGATAATTCAATTGTTATCTTAAATAGTCATCAGAAATGTAATATTACCCACAAACAGTCCATGACCGTCTCATAACACCAAATGTATTCTCTTCCAATATCTCAATCTCATGGCTCAAGAAAAATTAAATTACACCCTTTCCCTAGAGCATGACTGCATAAGCTTCCCATTACATTTAGAACATCCAGGAATAAACTATCCTCTTTGACATCATCTCCTACCATTTTCTTTCTCATTTTCCATATTCCAAACACAGTGACTCTTCAGCATCTCAGACCAAGTTATATCTCTCCTTAAGACCTTTGCCACTGTACAGCTGACCCCTTTATCTGGAAATTACAGCAGTGGGAATGGTTGAATCCTTCTCTTTATTCAGGTTTCAGTGAAAGTGCCATCTCCTCAAATTCTTTTCTGACCACTCAAATTAAAAATAACTCCCCCGGGGGCACCTTGGTAGTAAGTTGGTTAAGCGTCTGTCTTCAGCTCGGGTCATGATCTCAGGGTCCTGGGATCCCCCACTCACATGCTTTTTCAGGTCCCTCCTCCCACATGCTTTTTCTCTTTCTCTCTTTCTCTCTCTCTCTTGCATATAAATAAATAAATAAATAAATAAATAAATAAATCTTTTTAAAAACAAAGTAATTAAAAATAAATAAACAAAATTTACTCCCCCAAGTAACAAATAAGCTAATTCAACTCTTTGACATTTATTGTTTTTCAAGTATTATCAGAATTTAATATATTTATTTCAGAATTTAATTGCTATTGTGTGTCTGTCACACACAAAAAAATAATAAGTGAAAAAAATTTTAAAGATATCAACAAAGTAGAATAGCTTTCTAAACTAAGATTTCTGGTAGAATACATATTTCCTCTCAATGTCAAAGGCCCATGTAGATAAATGGCACAAACTCACCATAAAAAAAGAAGGCAACTCTGCCATTTGCAGAAACATAGATCAGCCTGGAGGGCATTATGCTAAGTGAGATAAGCCAGACAGAGAAAAATAAATACTGTAGGGTATCACTCATGTGTGGAAGCTAAAACAAAAACAAAAGGCAATTTCATAGAAACAGACAATAGAATGGCATTGGCTAGGGGCTGCAAAAAAAGGGAAATGGGGTGATTTTCAAGGTTACAAGTTTTATTTATAAGTTCTGAGGAACTATTGTACAACATGGAGACTATAGTTAATAACAGTTGTATGCTTTAAAGTTGTGGAGAGAAGATCTTATACACTCTTACTGTTTTTGAAAACTAATCTCTGTGTTCCAGAGCTGAAATATAACATGAAGACAGAGTTTAGGGATTAAGAGGAACAACAGGGACACCTGGGTGTCTCCATTGGTTAAGCATCTGCCTTTGGCTTAGGTCCTGATTTCAGGGTCCTGAGATGAAACCCCGCCTTGAGCCCCCTGCTCAGCCGGGAATCTGCTCTTCCATCTCCCTCTGCTCGCCCCACTCCTGCCCCATCCATGCTCTCTCTCTCAAGTAAATAAAGAAAATCTTTAAAAAATAAGAAGAACAATAGTTTTATTACTTTGCCAGGCAAAAGAGGCTGTAGCAGACTAATGCCTTCAAAACTGCAGACCCACTGGGGTCTGAGGGGTTTTGTAGGAAAACACAGGACCTGGGTGGTGTCCATAGGAATCTGGTAGGTACCGTACCAGCTGTGCACATCATGACTTCGAGGTGGTTTCCTGACTCCACTGGTGCTGGCCATCTTAGTCACCTTACTAAGTATACATCAGGGTCACTGAAATGTCAGTATCAACAGGAAGTTTCTGGAACAAAGGAGTCTCAGAAAAACAAATGAAAGGGGGGGGGGCTTCAAGAATAAGAAAAATAAAAATTTGTTCAGCTTAAAATCAAGCTTTGCTTAAACTACTAGTGTGTCCATTCATCTTTATGTTCCCATAGCAGTGTCATTACCACACACACTTAAAAAGAGTTAACGATGTTAGAGGATGGACGTTCTACTAGCTATCTTGATCTTCATAATCATTCCACAATGAGTATGTGCATCAAATCATCATGCTGTACACTTTAAATGTATATCATCATATTTTTCCATTAATATTCAATAATTTTTTTTTTAAAAAAAGGAATTTCCTATCATATCTTTAAGAAAACAAATCAGTGATTGCCAGAGGGGAAGTGGAGGAAACAAGTGATGGAAATTAAGGAGCACAGTTGTGATGAGCACCTGGTGATGTATGCAAGAGTCGAATCGCCATATTGTATGCCTAAAACTCATACTACCCTGTATGTTAAGTAACTGGAATTTAAATAAAAATTTCAAAAAATTCAAATCAAATCAACAACAATCATAATAAAAATAACAAATAGAGGTGAGGTTTGCATTGCTCATAAGCTCTCATGGAAGCTGGGCTCTTAAGTAACCAAACACTGTAATTAGGAAATGGGATTTGTTTTAGTGCCCCACGACACTACAGCAACAGAATCCTGAATACATTGGTTATAAAGAACTCTTCAGATTGTTTTTAAAAAATGTCCCTCTGTTTGGAAATGAGTCAATCCTGCTGGTGGTCGTCCCACATACCACTCAGGTTGTATAAAAGGCCCTGTGCAGATTATGAAATTCAAACTCAAGGAACTGATTCTGCTCCTCAACTGAAGCTTGCACTCCTGACACCATGTGCTACGATGGCAACTATTATGGTGGCCTGGGCTACAGCTACAGTGGTCTGGGTCGCGGCTATGGCTGCGGCTGGGGTGGCTATGGTTATGCCTGCTACCATCCACGCTGCTTCGGAAGATACTGGTATTCTGGCTTCTACTGAGCTGTTCTAGTGTGCTGATCCCTGGGATAGTTCCTGTTGTTATTTATATAAAGATTCTCTATTAGTACTATTTTCTATTCTAACACTAATATCTAAAACCCTAGACCACCCATGATAAAAGAGTCACCAACTCATGAATTACCTAGAATATCCAATGATTCCACGGGGTAAAAATATGCATTCCTTTTTGTATGTGTGCACAAATACAATCTTGGGAAAATTCTGATTTTATTAATTATTTGTTTATTTTTCATTAAATTTAAGTTCATTTGCAAGTGTATAGTATTTTTTTTACATATATTCATTTACCTTCATCACTTCTGAGTATAAGTATGTGTGAGTGCATTTGTGTGTGTGTGTCTGCATAGCTGCTCTTTTTCTATCTGCTGAAGTCTGCTCTAAAGACATGAACTCATTGGCACTTGAAAGGACAAAGGCATCGTTCTGAGAACTTGAACAGCTTGCAAGAGGAAAGCATGAGCATGACTGAAATGGATGCAGAGCGTTTACTGATGAGGCACCAACAAGTATCTTCTAGAGTTTACTCTTTGTCCCATTCAGGTGCAGGCACAACTCATGTTATGTTCAATCTCTTCTGTCACCACTTCTTAAAGACAATAGCTGGTCCTGAATTCTCAAAAACAAAACCAAATTAAATAGCAGAAAAGATTAGTTGGACAAGCTAATGTATCTTTTCAGCTACAAATTGGTTTCTAAGCAGTAATTGACATTGATCATCTCTGTCCTGTGTTACCCATTCTACATTGCCCTCATAGTTTGTTGCCTCTGCTGCTGGTCTAGGTAGCTAAAACTGTATCCCTGAGAAGTCTGAGCCTTCCTCTCAGTTCTTGTGCCTTTATACAACAGTCCTTTGGGAACAGAAGCAACCCCAACAAATCCTATGAATTTCTGACATTTCTCTTCAGACTCCCACTATACAGCAGAACTATATCTCTTCACAGTAATCAATACTGTAATTAATTTCTCTGCTGATCTACCATTCTGTGGAGCTCACTTTTATCAGGTAGGCAAAAACGCTATAGTGATTTATTAACTGGGTCCCAGGGAGCGATGGTGAGAGAGAAGTTTTCTTCAACAGGTTTGTTTATTTGTTTTGTTTTGTTTTTCCTCAGATCTCTATATTCCACATATGAGGGACAGGGTGACATTGGTAGAAACAATACCAGATCTCACAGAGTATAATCCTTTGCTCCTTCATTAGCTGCATTTTAAGAAGCCATTTGAGGGAAATTGGAGGGGGAGATGAACCATGAGAGACTATGGACTCTGAAAAACAACCTGAGGGTTTTGAAGGGGCAGGAGGTGGGAGGTTGGGGGATCCAGGTGGTGGGTGTTATGGAGGGCACACATTGCATGAAGCACTGGCTGTGGTGCAAAAACAATGAATTCTGTTACGCTGAAAAGAAATTTTAAAAAAAATACAGTTACCCATTTAAAAAAAAAGAAGAAGAAGCCATTTCAACTGGTTGCTGTGATGTGTGTTAAGATGAACAGATCTCACACATGAAAAAGTGCTCCATATCACTTGGCATCAGAGAAATACAAATCAAAACCACAATGAGATATCACCTCACACCAGTCAGAATGGCTAAAATTAACAAGTCAGGAAATGACAGATGCTGGCGAGGATGCGGAGAAAGGGGAACCCTCCTACACTGTTGGTGGGAATGCAAGCTGGTGCAACCATTCTGGAAAACAACATGGAGGTTCCTCAAAATGTTGAAAATAGAACTGCCCTATGACCCAGAAATTGCACTACTGGGTATTTACCCTAAAGATACAAACGTAGTGATCCAAAGGGGCACGTGCACCCGAATGTTTATAGCAGCAATGTCCACAATAGCCAAACTATGGAAAGAACCTAGATGTCCATCAACAGATGAATGGATCAAGAAGATGTGGTAAATATACACAATGGAATACTATGCAACCATCAAAAGAAATGAAATCTTGTCATTTGCGACGACGTGGATGGAACTAGAGCATATCATGCTTAGCGAAATAAGCCAAGCGGAAAGACAATTATCATATGATCTCCCTGATATGAGGAAGTGGTGATGCAACATGGGAGCTTAAGGGGGTAGGAGAAGAATAAATGAAACAAGATGGGATTGGGAGGGAGACAAACCATAAGTGACTCTTAATCTCACAAAACAAACTGAGGTTTGATGGGGGCAGGGGGATTGGGAGAAAGGGAGTGGGATTATGGACATTGGGGAGGGTATGTGCTATGGTGAGTGCTGTGAAGTGTGTAAACCTGGCGATTCACAGACCTGTACCCCCTGGGGATAAAAACATATGTTTATAAAAAATAAAAAATTTAAAATTAAAAAAAAACTTCACATTTTTTATATTTATAAATGATGTTTTTTAAAAGCTGTCTTAAATGTCCATTATGCAAAATAAAATGTAAAAAGCAAAAAAAAAAAAAAAAAAAGATGAACATATCTCCTAACCATGAGTGCATTATTTCATTTTCTTCTCAGAACAAGATTATTTCATCTTCTTCTCAGTCCATAGCAATGTTATGTGGGACCCTGTGATAATAAATAAGCCACTACATATCTCAGAGACTGGTGATAGTCATGACCCTGTGGACAGTAAAGGCAAACCCATACCTGAATATCTATCATTCCTATTAAATAGCAACTTCCATCTATATAGAAGGAGTCTGATAAAATCAATTTGCCATCAAGACCT
The DNA here is from genome assembly GCF_011764305.1 of Mustela putorius furo. Taxonomy (NCBI): domain Eukaryota; kingdom Metazoa; phylum Chordata; class Mammalia; order Carnivora; family Mustelidae; genus Mustela; species Mustela putorius. The sequence goes on along the minus strand of NW_025421491.1, from coordinate 2,692,797 downwards.
GGTTGGAATCCTCTAAGTGTGGTGCTCCATTAAGGGCTCAGTGAAATACTCTGGGGCTTGCCGATTAGATATTCCAACTCCAATTCATTTTGTAAAAGGAAACTCATCTGGCACTATAGTAATTCTATTTTTGAGCCCCCTTGAACATGTGCTGGTACTGTAGATAACAGAAGCTGTTAGACATTTCCTAGCTGAGTCACTGTCCTCCTGGTTGTTTAGTACAATCTTCTCTGATGTACTTGCCCTGTGGGGAAACTGACATCAGACTCAAATATCTACATGATTGTACCCACTCTGATATGTCCATCTAGACAATTCTTTGTTTAATCCTAGTCTTTTTGACCCCTGACAAACTAGCCAAACTATTAATAACTTTACAGATGTCTTTGTATCTTTTTACTTCAGACCACATCTCCCTCCACATAAAATTAGTGATTGGGTATACTGCATGAAAGTTCTGCCTACTGGGAATATTTCCCCCCCTACTATTCTTTCTCAGAGCAATTCTTAGAGCAACAAAAGTTTACATTCAGGCGAATTCCAACATATTGAGAAGACCCATCCATGAACCATGCCTGGTATATTCTTGCTCTGCCCTTTAGTCATTGGAACAGCCCGATTGGGATATAACAGTGAGCTTACCAAAAGGCTTTAGGGCTAGAGGTAGGCTTTGGGCTAGATAAATTTTTAGAGAGGTAACAAATTCAAATCATTCATGACCTTTGCACCTGCTCCAACTGACTCTGAATCTATATTGTTACTTAACATTAGATTCCTGCTGCTAAGTCTACCAGAATTTACAGTGTGGTGGATCTAAGAGTAACCAGTCATGAAGGTCAGCACGATCGTCATTTGATGTTACATAGTGACAGATGTTCAGTCTCTGCTTGGGTCCATTAGTATGCCAGGAGCTTCTTTTTGAGCTGTGAATATATTCTGCCACAATATGGCTTTGCTCCAGAAACCTAGCAATCTGTGCTGCAACTTGCACATGAAGGTTTGCCAAAAACTGAATTCTGTAAGAGGAACAACAATGAGTCAAATGTGTATATGATGGGTATCACAATTCCTACATCCTTTAAGTCTTTAGGGGTGGCAATAATCTGCTATTCTATGCTGTGATGGTTCATTTTATGTGTTAACTTGACTGGGCTAATGGATGCCCAGATAGCTAGTAAAACATTATTTCTGGATGTGTCTGTGAGAATGTTTCTGGATGAACTGAGCATTTGAGTTCATAAACTAAATAGAGAAGGTCACCCTCACCAATCTGAATGGCACCTTCCAATCTGTTGAGGACATAAATAGAACCAAAAAAGAGCAGAAAAGGGGCAATTTTTTTTTCTTCCTGAATCAGTACACCCCTCTTCTGACCCCAGACATTGGTGCTACTGGTTCTCAAGGCCTCCAGACTCAGACTGAATTATACCACTGGCTTTCTTGGTTCTCCAGCTTGTAGATAGAAGACTGTAGGACATTTCAACATCCATAATTGTGTGAGACAATTCCTATAATAAGTGCTCCTTTCTCTATTTCTAAATATTTCTTCAAGGTCTTCCATTTGAACATTTCTACTTTTTTTTTTTACTGGTGAGGGAACCTTGTAAAGATTTAATTAGCTTCTATGTATACCTATACTATTCATGACCACAAGACTGCAGAAATTACTACACACTGGGTTTATGGGACCATTAATCCCATTTTGAGACATATTTGGGCCAAAACTCTGACTGTCATTTAGTCTTTGTGGACCTTTGACCTAATAAGAGGTAATTCCTGTATTCAGGGTCTCTATACAAACATGAGCTCAGATCCTATGACAATAGCACTCTAAAAATTTAGATATTCTCTTTTCCTAGTATTTAGCTACTCTGATAAATTATTAAAGTCCCTCAAAAAGATATTGGAATGATATTCCTTTAGAAAGAAATTAGTTGGATGGGTAGATGATAGATGGATCAATGGACAGATAGATAGATATGTCCTGTAACACTGTAGCACATTTTCTCAGTGGAGCCCAAATTAAGGAGGGAGAACTGTAGGTGATGGAAGGAATCATCATATATTTAGAACAGTGGCAAATATATAACATATAAGGAGGGGAAGGCATAGAATTTCTGATAATTATTTCCAAACTTCACTCTTAAAACCTGCAATGCCTTTACTCAAGAAGTGGCACAGTGATGTATTCCTAGAACACCCATAATGGGATGTTAAAAATTGCTATTTCATTTTTCCTGGGCTAGCATAACCTTTCCAGAAAATCTGAGACTGCTAACTCCTTTATTTATTCAATATCTGATATTTGTTCTGCTGTTGACAAAAAGCAACCTTGACTGATTCAACATTGCTATAAAGTGTATATACTAAATATGCAATCAAAAAAGAATATAGCATTTATGTTGACTTTAGGATCAAAAATATGATCATAAATAACTTCAATTCACCAAGTTCTAAATATCTTCGGAAAAGAAGGGACTATGATAATAATGCTGTAAAATATCTGTAATGCTGCAAGAAACTAATAGAAGTTACTGTAAATATGCAAGTATTGTCATCTATTTGCAAGAATGTTGAGAGTATTTCTTCATGCTATTTGGCAAAACTGAATGAGAGAAAAAGTAAATAGATTAAAATTCTATATATTAGAAAGGAAGAGAAAAACCCACCTAGGGAGAAAATAGAAAGAATCTGAAGTAGAACATCACCAGCATCTAGCATAGATCAGTAACACAGCCTCACAATAAACATAGCAATAGAATGTACAGTGTTAGAAATGATTACCTCCACTTGCCTGCACCATAAGGTCTTCCTTAAAGGTAATAGATATTGCTGGGGTGCCTGGGCAGCTCGGTTGGTTAGGAATCTGACCTTGATTTGGGGTCAGGTCATGGTTACAGGGTCATGGGATCAAGCCCCTCTTGGGGCTCCATGTTGAGCCAGCTTGAGAGTCTCTCTTCCTCCCTCTTTACTTCTCCCCATGCTCTTTCTCACTCTCTCTAAAATAAATAAATCTTTTTTTTTAAAAAAGAATAGTAACTATTGTAAATAAGCTAAATAAAATTAAAAATCTAAACATCTTCCTTTATAGTTGTCTGTGTATGAAAGATTTGTATATGAACACACATAAATTCTGATGGAACATGTACTAAGCCTAAGTACTGGGTATGTAGATTATTCTTCTAAAGGATAAAACCATTTGGGGGAAAAAAAAAACATGTTATCAAAAATCAAAGAATTTATCTAAGGTTTCAGAATGAGCTCATCCATCAAAATAGCACTATTGCAAAAGAAGGGAGAACACTTTAACAGATTTTTTAAAATTCTAAAATTCATAATGTTTAAGAGAGATGGGATGGATAATGCTATTACAACCATACAAGCAAATAGCAAATCTAAAAAGGAGAAATATATATATTTCATGAGAAATGTGCAGCCTATACTGAAGATAGAAAATCTAACATAAGCTGAGATAGGGAGAGGGACTGACAGGCTTCCCTAAAATTTGGAGCAAAAGCACTTAGGCCAAGACAACAATTGTGCCGAGTAGAGAAAGTCACGTACGCCAAAGATTCTAGATGTCTCACAAAGGAGCATTATAATGTCATAATTTAACTGGCAGGTAGAAAGTAAAGGATGAAGGAAGAAAGTCATGGGGAAAAGGAGTTAAAAATAAACTTGATCATCAATATATTAATTTTATATTAGTCAATAATAAATGGTACTAGTAACTAAATTTATACCAGGAGATTCTTTTGCATTTAGTGGGGGGAATAAAGTCCTTGTAATTATCTAGGCAGGAAAAACCAACAATGTTTTATATTCTCATGCACAGAGACAACAAAGAGGTAATTATGAGACATCTCTTTACCACATTAAAACTGCCAGAGAGAAAATTAACTCATTCCTTTTTTATTCAGCTATAAAACAGGGTAATTTTAATACATTGTAAAGTTGTGCTGGGGCTTATGTAGGATAATGTGCATAAAGGACTTGGCAAGTGATTGCCCTATGATAAACAGCCAAAAAATGTTACTTATTATTATTTAGATTATAAATACATATTATTACACAGAGCTTTGGAATATGAATTACATAAGCAGCATAGAACAAGTATGACAAAAAATAACTCTTTAATATGCAAAGAATCAGAAAATAAACCATGAATGAAATAGTAAAAAGTTACATTTACTTGATATGAATATTCTCAGCCTTCTCAAGAAGGCTGCTTCTATCATTATACCTAACATTTTTATAAGAACACCAATTTCCAAGAGAGTCCACAATTTGTCAAATGTCATGAGCCAGTGAAAGGAAGACCTATGTTTTAAGATTTAGGGTGGTAATTTAGGAAGTATTTTGTGTTTGATATTGGATAGGGTGAACACAATGATGTTGAGGTAGAGGTTTGCCACTGTAAAAAAGAGAGACACAAATAAGGAATAGGGTAGAATGTAAAAGATGTCTATGTATTTCAACTGCAATTAGAGATCTACATAATTTGAAGACTTTAAGAAGTGGACCATCCAATGTGAGTACAAAAAATGGATGTTTATTTGGGGATGATAATGGTAACATTTAATGTCAATTTCAATGTGGTAGAGCTGGTAAGAATATTAATCAATTCTGGGTGACATTAAAGGATGTATTGGGGGGAAATCATGGAAAACCATAACCAAAAAGAGTCTTGGCTTGTGACCCTACATCTAAGGCATCACTTGTGTCCAACTGTTATGACTTACCAAGCAAGCCAAAATAGTTGTAAAACCCACTATTTCTTTAGATGCACAAGCATAGATCATCTAACTTCTATTTAATATTAAAGAAAAATTCTAAGCTTCAAATAAAGTAAAGAGGAAAGACAAGTCCTCCCACAGGTGTACATGGAGGAAAATATGCTCTCTTTGGGGGTTTGATATTTCCAGGGATCTTAATTCCTTCTCAAGAGGGAAACAATTTTGAAATTGAACCTGACAACCTGCCCTGTGAATTGGGGACTATCCATCACCTTAAATACAACACTTGGACTCATTCATGTCCAAGATCGAAAAAAATCACATTTTGAGAAAAAAATAATTGATAAGTTTACAGGCATGAATCTCACACATACATGTGCATGTGCACACACGGTCACAAGTGGAAGAAGCAAGCAACTGCAGCTACAACTGTGAAACCACACGCTGGACAGGGAAGAAATGATTCAGGACAAACAAGTATGGAGGATGCCACCAAACAGCTTTAAACATAAACAAGTAATGGGTGTTAGAGTTGGCATCATCTTTTAAAAATCATTTATTAAATCATAGCAAGACTTGTTAGGTGGAAAGAGGTTGGGTGTGGTTTGATCCACTTTACCTCATGAGCCGAACAAATGTAAGAAACACTTCTTGCTTACATATGCCCAAACCAAAGATGAGAAAACCAGAATCATGCATCAACACTCCTATCTGTTGTTTTTTCTTTCAAGATTTTATTTAGGGGAACCTAGGTGGCTCAGTAGGTTAAACATCTGCCTTTGGCTCAGGTAGTGTACTATCCCAGGGTCCTGGGCAGAATCTCACATCAGGTTCCCTGCTCGGCAGGGAGCCTGCTTTTCCCTCTCCCTCTTCCCAACTCAGGCTCTCCTTCTCTCTCTCTTTCAAATGAATAAATAGAATACTTGAAAAAAATGATTTTATTTATTTTTTTAACATGATTTTATTTTGTTCTATTTTTAAGATTTTATTTATTTATTTGACAGACAGAGAAACAGGCAGAGAGAGAGGAGGAAGCAGGCTCCCAGCTGAGCAGAGAGCCTGATGCAGGGCTCCATCCCAGGACCCTGGGAGCACGACCTGAGCCGAAGACAGAGGCTTTAACCCACTGAGCCACCCAGGCGCCCCTGAAAACTGATTTTATTTAGATTCAAATTACTTAATATATAGTGTAGCATTAGCTTCAGGGGTAGAATTTAATGATTCGTCATTTGCATATAACACCCTGAGCTCATCACCAGTCCCTCCTTAATGCCCATCACCCATTTAATCGATCCGATCCCACTTACCTTCCCTCCAGCAACCGCCAGTTTATTTCCTATAGTAAAGAGTCTCTTATGGTTTGCCTGCCTCCCTGTTTTTATCTTGTTTTATTTTTCCTTCTAACACTCATATCTTATAAGAAATTTCAATAGATAGAGATTTTGATGCAAAAGCACTTGGAATATATAGTGTTTCCAGGCAATGCTTAACTAAATTGGCAAATGCTATCTCGTTTATCTTAACAATAACCCAGCATCACACATTATTACAGCTTAAAGAGAGTAGAAAATGATAGCTGCAAAGATGGGTACTTTCTTGATGCCACAAATCAAGGATTTGGTGGAGCAACTGAATTAGAAATATAATAAAAAGGGGCATCTGGGTGGCTCAGTGGGTTAAGCCTCTGCCTTCAGCTCAGGTTATGATCTCAGGGTCCTGGGATTGAGCCCACATTGAGCTCTCTGCTCAGCAGGGAGCCTGCTTCCCCCTACCTCTCTGCCTACTTGTGATATCTCTCTCTCTCTCTGTCAAATAAATAAATAAAATCTTACCAAAAAAAAAAGAAAAAAAAGAAATATAAAAAGAAGATAACCCCTAAAGAAGGCAATTGTTTCCTTTTATACAAATAATTTTTTAAAAGCTTAAAGCCTAGCTATGAATATTAAATGAAAAGAGAACCAATATTTTTATGTCAGATTGAAGAAGTTTATTAGAAAAATGGAGAAAAATAATCTGTATGAAAATCAAAAGACAGGATCCATGACAACATCACCCAGATGAGACACCTGACAGGAGCTCACAGGATAATTTTCACATTCTTGTACTTTTCATGAGTTATAACGAGGAGAGGAAGGAAATAGAGTTCAGACGAAGAAAGCACCAGAGTTCAAGTCTTCAGAAAAAGTCATGTCTAACAACAGTGATACAGGATAATCAGCCCCCAACCATGAGGCTCATAAAGTGTCAGAACTGTTGAATCCCATGTCCAGGTGTGGAAGGTGAGAGTCTCCCACAGCGACCTCAGTTAGTAGCAGCCAAAACCAGAGCTGCAGCCAGAGCCACATCCATAGCCACAGAGGGAGCGGGAGCCATAGCCACAGCCACAGCCAGAGCCACAGCCATAGCCACAGCCACAGAGGGAGCGGGACCCATAGCCATAGCCACAGCCAGAGCCACAGCCATAGCCACAGCCCAGTCTGCGGAAGCCACAGCCATAGCTGGAGCCATAGCCACAGCCCAGGCCTCCGTAGCCACAGCCTCCATAGCCACAGCCTCCGTAGCCACAGGCTCCATAGCCACAGCGTCCATAGCCACAGCCTCCATAGTAGCTGCCACACATCGTGTTGGTTGCTGAGGTTGTTGTTGGGTAGATGAGGAGAGGAGAAGTGTTACTTCACTGTGGTATGGACATTTCTCTCTGCAGAGATCTTTTATATGTTCCCAGAGTGGTTGTCACCATAACACGTGTCATGTCATTGGCTAATTTCACAATTAATTGCATTAATTTGTTGTTCCTCAACCATAAGATAAAGCTTCAGAGGTATTAAGGTGATTTACTTTGTTTGGACTTTTTATCCAGTTTAGGGCTTGAATGAGGGGAGACACTCATACACTCTACACAGTCCTGCCCCAAATTAGACCTTCATTTTAACTACCTATAATCATCCTTATTTCAAAAAAGAATTCATTTGTGAGGGTCTTGGTCCCCAAATAATAATATTATTGCATAGCATTTCACAAAAAATAACATTTCTTTCTATTCGTGAGTCTTTCTTCTCTCTTGATCCAAATAATTAATTTCTTCAAGGAATTAATTCCTTTTTCTCTATTGAAAGCATAATGTATCTTTCAGGCTTATGATGTTGATAATATTTTAACTCACTAAAATCAAGGGAAACAGGCCTGAACAAAGTATCTTCTACTTTCCTGTTTATACGAATGAGTTTTATTCTCACTTATGTCCAACTTCTACTGAAGGACAAGCGAATACAAGTTATTCTGTGGAATCCAATTTTTATATTTTTTGTCCTAATTGTATATGCAGTGATTAGTCAATATTCGAAGTAACTTAGCCTCACATATTTTTGTTAACAATAAGAGAATTATTTTATTTCTCTAAACGTCAAATCAGTATGCTTTGTGACCCGACAAGCTAAGCTCTCTTGCATAACCCTTGAATTACTCCAATCAGTGTGATAGCTCACCCAACAGGATAGCCCAAGAAAAGCGGGAGTAGTTTTATGTTACAGTTTAAAAATAGACTTCTGTGTCTTTAAGAAAATGCATGTGGGAAGACAGCATTATCTATACAGCCACACAGATTTCTGATATTTAATTACAGTTCTCAGGCAAGATATGTATTTCTTCAAGTAACCTTAGCAGGGTTTATAGAAAGGAATTGATGCTGTTTATATCCCAGGGAAGATGGGTTAAGAAGTTAGACACCCTCTGCATTTTAATCTACTCTCTCTGGAGATGTTCAGAATAAGGACACAGGTTTTTCAAATAATGCAATTCATCTTACATGGTAACTATTTCAAATAAGTCAAAAGAAAATAGCATCTTAATGAAACAGAAGAGAATTTCATTTAATGGTTCCATCAACACATTCTCCTACTCAGTGGTCATATGTCTTTGAATGTGCTTTCCATGTGTGTTTCATGGTAGATATGTTTTGTAAAGTACCACACTATTGCAAAAATTTAGTCACTACCTGTTGGATCGAGATATTAAAGGCAGAGGACATCCTCACCATGATTTGACGTCATGTTCAAATTTTCCATACAGAAAAATCACAATAGACTCAATTCTCACAGTTCAGAGCCTAGTAAACAATAAGTTTTTAGCCAACACTAGTTGAAATAGCATGATTTTTATTCTTCTACAACAATATTTATTTTCTTAGATCATTGCCTAAATTTGGTAAACCTGAATTATATCAGGTAATTAAAAGAACTATAATTAATCTGGGGTCTTCTGTATTTTATTTAAAAGAATATCTAATACATTGTATTTTGTGCAAACGATGTATCTAATAACGTTTGTTAGAGTTTTTTTCTCCCTAGATTCTTAATCTGTTTCTTCTGAAGAATTAAGTTGTTCTCCTTGATCATAAAAAAAGGGGTAGGAGAAGAATCAATGAAACAAGATGGGATTGGGAGGGAGACAAACCATAAGTGACTCTTAATTTCACAAAAAAAACTGAGGGTTGCTGGGGGGAGGGGGTTTGGGAGAAGGGGGTGGGATTATGGACATTGGGGAGGGTATGTGCTTTGGTGAGTGCTGTGAAGTGTGTAAACCTGGTGATTCACAGACCTGTACCCCTGGGGATAAAAATATATGTTTATAAAAAATAAAAAATTCAATAAATAAATAAATAAATAAATAACAATAAAAAAAAAAAATGAGAGCTTCGCACGGCATGCCATTCTTTTTTCCCCTATCTTTTCTGGTAGGTGTGCTGTTCTAAGTATACTCAATTCTCAAATATATTCCATAACCAAAAATTAAACAAGTTTTCTTTCATTCTTCACACTCTTCGGCATAATCGCCATTTCTGTATTCTGCTTCACAAAAGAACTTCACAAGTGTATTTCCACAGCAGTATTCTAAGAATCCTTTATCTCTCTGTTCCTGTGTTTTGGTCTTTCATCTCCACTACTCTCCTGAGACCCCTCTGACAGAGATCATCAGGACCTCACTCCCACCAAATCTAGAGGTCAAGTATTTTAGTCAGCCTCTCAGCAGCATTCAGATTCACCAGTTTCTCTCTCATTCCTGAAAATCTCTCCAACTTTTACCTTCATCCTTCCATGCACAGTTGGTTGAATTCCAACCTCAGTGGCTTCTCCTTCTAAGTGTCCTTTCTCTTTTCTCCTCAGATTTTACCCTCAACTGTGAGAATGCCTCACCAGCTGTTTACCCCACCTATGGTCTCTAGTCTCCACCTGGACTCCTGTTAGATGAATCACTTTGGATACATTCTCCTCTCCAGTTTCAATTTATATTTCCAGTCTTATTATATATATGATATATATCTCATATATAATATTTCATATACTTCCAATCTTAATATATAAATGTTATATATATATGTGTATCTCCATAGATTAATCATCAAATTTAACAAAACAAAATTAAGTTGATGTTTCTTTAAATTACTCAAACTTTTTCATTTTTCTTCTAGGTCTCAAAGCATGCCTGGCACAGATCAGATCATGACCCTCCCTGACTGTAATCCTTCAATGTCTGCCCACATTAGGATGGGGGTATGTACCAGACATGCAATTAAATTTGAATTTCAGTATTTGTTTGCTGCATCTGGCAACCCGAAGCTTAGAAAACACAGCTGATATGACCCTGCATGTCACAGCCCTGACTACATCTATGAGCTCATCTGGTAACCCTGTTTCTCTACATTACAATATATAGATCACAGTGGCTTCTCAGCTCTTCAGATGGGCCTGCTTGTTTCCAACTGAAAGGCTCTGCCTTGAGCTCCTGAGGTAATAGCGAGAATGGCTCATCCTTCTCTCTTTGTTCTCTTAGTGAGGCTTTCCCTGATCACTCGGTCTGAAGTAATCCTTCACCAATAACTCTCCAAGTTTTCCTTTGCTCATTGTGATTTATTATTTACACAGGCCCATTGCAATTAGAAATTATCTAATTCACTCAATCTTTGTCTGTCTTGAATTTTCCTTTCTCTGCTTAATTTAGAACATAAGCTCCATCACAATAGTGTCCTTGTCTGTCCTACCCATTGCTCTGTCCCAGTGCTCATAAAAGTGCCTGGTATTGGGGTGCCTGGGTAGCTCAGTTTGGTAGTCATCCAACTCTTGATTTCTGCTCAGGTCAGAGTCTCAGGTCAGGGTCATTGTATCAAGCCCCTCATGAGGCACCACACTAGGCGTGGAGTGAATAAAGTTTGATAAGTGAATTAGAAAATGATCAAATCAATGAAATGAAAGAGTATTTTTATATTTTCTTTAAACATCATATTTTTAATAACTTTAGACCTATAGAAAGTTCCAAAATAGTACAGAACATTTTTATATACACTTAATGTTCCCTAATGTTAATATCTTTCATAACCATAGTATATTTATCAAGTCAAAGAAATTACCTTTATATGATATTCTTAACTATAGATTTTATTTCATCATTTTTTCCATTCATGTCTTTTTTCTGTTCCATAATCTAATTCACACTGCATTTAGTTGTAAGACCTTTTTAGTCTCTGTCTTTCCTTGGCCTTCGTGGCCTTAACAATTCGAAAGGGTTGTGTGTTTTGTAGAATATTCCCCAGTTTGAGTTTGTCTGAAATTTTATCACATCTAGATTGAGGTTTTACATTTGGAGCAAGAATACCAAAAGAGATGTGTCTTTTTCGGTGCAACATATCCAGTGGAACATGACGTCAATAAATCATTTGAGAGTTTCTGGAATCCGTTAAAACTCAAATTTCTAGTGAAGTAAGTCCCTCCTTTTCTATATATTTAGGGTTAATGGGGTCAAACTTCAAGGTCTCTGCCATGGTTTGGGGGTCATTTATAAAATTATGGACACATGTAACTGTGAAGTATAAACCAAAGTTAATAACATTGCTCCCCCCAAAAAAGATAAAACACGTAGTCATTCAGTGTTTACAGGTGAATCCTGGCACCATATCTCCTGTCCCACATTCTTTCCATCTTTCTCTTTCCTTTGAAACTGCCCTTTTTTCCTCAAAGCAGCAAATATGCAGGTGCAAGAAGAATAGTATTAAATAAAACTAGAATTTTCAACAGGTAGAATTTGCATGAGTTACATGATGTTATGGTAGCAGTAACACAGACTAAATTGGGAATCTGGAATAAACAAGTCACCAAAGTAGAAGAATCTCTCATCAAAGGCACATGATTTCATTACAGGCCTCCTGACACATACCAAAGTTGTCTTGGATATATTAGTTATGAGAAATTCTTGAGATGGTTTTAATGCCAATTAGCTTGAAAGATGAATCCAGCAGTGCCTGTGGTTTGCCCCACATTCCACTCAGTTGGTTTATAAGGTCCTGTGTAGATTATAAACTTTAAACTTTAAAAACTGACTCTGTTCTTCTGAGCCTTCTTCTCACCCATGAGCTTCTATGACAACTACTATGGTGGCCTGAGGTATGGCCGTGGAAGCCTGAGATGTGGCTATGGTGGCTATGGATATACCTCTTACCATCCATGCTGGCATGGAAGATTCTGGTCTTCTGGTTTCTTCTAAGAAATTCTAGATTGTTGATCTCTTTAGATCATTATCCTGTGAGACACCACATATATCTACTCCATTATTTATAGTAACAATATTATGGGCTGTTCAAACAATGACAACCAAATCTTAGCCTACAATACCACATCAGAACTTCCTTGATCAATTATCTGGAGTTTCCAACAATTGAAAACAAAAGCTTCAACATTGTTTTATTAGTACATGATTAAATATAAGCAACCTTAACCATTTCCATTTGGGAAAATGTCTAAATTCATTTTTTTTAAAGATTTTATCTATTTATTTGACAGACAGAGATTACAAGCAGGCAGAGAGGCAGGCAGAGAGAGAGGAGGAAGCAGGATCCCCGCTGAGCAGAGAGCCAGATGCGGGACTTGATCCCAGGACACGGATCCCTGAGCCTAAGGCAGCAGCTTAACCCACTGAGCCACCCAGGTGCCCCTAAATTCATTTTTCATTGAAAGTCATTTTATAATACAAATGCACATCATATGTATTATACATACTATATTATATAGCACAGCATACATATTATATACATTATACATGGATATATATCTGTATATAATGTCTGTTGCAAAAATGTGTATGTGTCTGTGTATGCGTAAAAGACAGAGGAAGAGTTTGGTCACCCTTCGGCTATCTACAGTTGATGATATGGAGGTGTTAGGTCTGACTGACAGCTATATTCAACAGCACTTTTGCAAAATGTGTTTTCATGAGCAGACCCAAAAGCTACTGTAATATAACTTGGTCTTATCAAAGCCTCATCTTCAGTACAGCCAGTGTTTGACTAAAATCATTTGTAGGAACAGTACCCCCTTTCTTAACACTTCATCCAATTTCATTTTTTCCCTGATACTCAGCTGTTGAATGTGTGGCTCCAGGCAGCTGTAAGTGTTTTCCCCTAAATCATATATTATAGCTGTTTCTTTTTACTCACTGACAAAATATATCATCAAACTCCATCAATGTATGGTGGCCACATAGGTAGCTATTCTGCCTGTGATTCCCATGTTGATTTTATGTGATTCTGCATGTGATTCTATGTTGGCACAGAGAGATGACTGAATTTAAGTCTGCTTCACTAAATTTATCACAGAGGTTGATATTTGCCTGCCTTCAAGCCCATGACCTTCTAACATTCATAGCAAAGCAGAGGCTGAGGTAGACCAAATCCACAAAACACAAGTCTGATCCAAATTATAAGCTGGAGAAAGTAACCTTGATCCTTCCAGCTTGGTTCATGTTCAGTAAAGATGTTCATAATAATGTTTCCTTATTAATTCCACTTATTAAGTGTTAATAATGACATCAATAATGATAAAGTATAAGGCAACATTATCTTCTAAACTTTAAGTGACTACTGTTAGAATTAGGGGCTTCTACAATTAATTTAAGATCCATACCAAATTACCTTCTGAATGGCTATTAAAATATGAAGTTGGCTAAACTCTTAACCAGCAACAAAATGGATTTTTTTTAAGGTATCCAAAGGAAGAAAGAGTATAAGTTTATCTGTTTATCCTCCATCAAATGAAAACAGGCAACATATGGTGCTGTGTCACCCTAACATCTCCAAACATTGATAGGCAGCAAAACTGGAAGGAGAGACACTAAGTAAGTTCCTTTTCTAATAGAATGGAACTTTGGCTTTGGTCCTGCCATAGTGGATAAGAGTGTTAAAAGGCAGGTCAACAGAGGGCCCTGTGTTAGAGTGGTCAAAAAGATCAGAGTGGAAGCCATGTAGAAACTGTGACCATACTTTAAAAAGTGTCCATCAGATATCAGGCCTTTTCCAAATATATTACATACTTAAAAAAATTCAAGTCTTTGGAAATTGCCCTAAGGAAACAAAACAAATGTAGAAACATTCATTCAGGAAAATAAGCTTAATCAAGATTTAGTGAGAGTCTTGATCTACTTAGGCCACAATCTGCTTCTTCTATCCTCTTTCCTCCCAGTTAATGTGGCAGAAGCTCAACTCTGGACAGAGGAAGCCACAAAAACAGTACCCCCTCCCTTTGTCAAAGGCTACATTATCTCTCCTATCTGGGTCGGCCATTAGAATATCTCATGCTCTCTTGTCGTATGTTGCAGTGGCTAAATTCCAAATGAAAATGGCCAAGAGTTATGTGTTTCCCTTCGTCTACCCAGTTCCCATTTGTAGTGCCAAACTCTACCCATCACCCAACAGGCTAATAATCTTGAGGCCCTATCTGACTTTCCATCACCCCATGTCACTCATAAGAAGGAGATTTCATCACAAGGGCATCAAGCCTAAAAAACAAGAGGCTACTGCCCAAGCCCAGTGATTGCTAGTAATGCAGATGTGTCTTTATGAGATAGTAAGCAAGCAACTGTTCCTATCCCCAGTTCTGGAGTTGTTGCTCAGATATTTTGCACAAAGCAAGAGGCAAGCCATAAAAACAGAGAGTTCTGAACCTTTTCTCAAATGAACTAGTTTGTTTAGAATAGTGTGTAGGAAATTCAAACTTAAGCATATGCTTGAAAACAGCAGAGATTTTGAGGATAAGTAATTAAGAGGAACTTTGTTGCTCTGTGATAGCAATAAGCTAAACCATAAGCCAGCTGGTTTTCTCAGAGAACCAGGGGAAAGACAGGTAAAAGGAACCCTCCTAGGTGTAGGGAAAACCTTAAAGACTGGCCTCAAAGTATATACATACTTTTATTAAAAATATATATATTCTCATTGCTGGGTAAAGAATTCTATAATATGAAAAACTCTTTGGGCTGATTATGTTGCTCAGATCATCTGTCTCCAAGTTGTTTTCTGCATACTAGATCTATTAGTTTCTCAGAAGGTAAGTTGAAAATACCCAAGTATAATTGTAAATTTTTCTACTTCTATTTTCAATTCTATTTCTTTTAATTCATATATTTTGAAACTCTATTGTTTGGTACTCACTTAGAATTGTTATTTCTTCCTGGTGGATTAATCCTTATACCATATGTAATATGTCTCTTTGTCTCTAGTAATTTTCTTTGGTCCCAGGTCTATTTTATCTGGTGTTAATATGGCCACCTCCTGCTTTAATTTATTAATGATTACATGACATAACTTTTTCCATCCATTTACTTGCAGCCTATTTATGTCAATGAATTTGAAGTGAGTTTCTTGTAAACAAAATGGGTAGGTTATGTTGGATTTTGCAATCCACTTTTCCAATCTCTGTCTTTAACTGATGTATTTAGACCATGCACATTCAATGTAATTACTGATATGCTAGCATTTAAGTCTGTCATTTTATTATTTGTTTTCTATTTGTTTCTTCTAGTTCCTGTTACTCTGCTTATTTTTCTTGCCTTTCTATGTTTTTTGAACATTTTATAGCATTGCTTCTTAATTTATTTATGGTATTTTTGAGTGCATATATTTGCATAGCTTTTATAATGTTTCCTCTGGGTAATATAATATGCATATGCAATTTATAACAGTGTACTGGCATCAATATTTATGGCCACAAGTGAAGTCTTGGGCATTTACTTTGATTTAGATCCCCTTATCATGTCTGCTTTTACTATTATTGCCCTGATTATAGTGTTATAATATTTATTTCAAATACTAAATATGATTTCTAAAACTCATGAGGAGGAAGTTAATGTATTGTAGGTATTTATATTCCTGTTTTTTTTTTTTTTATTGTGCCTTTGTGATGTTTCAAGATCTCTTACTTTAGCATTTCTTTTCTGTTCAGAGAACTTTTTCGAGTCAATCTTTAAATGTAAATTTGCTAATGGTAAATTATTTTTTTCCTTCTGAGGATATTTTTATTTCCCCTTCATTCTTGAAAGATAGTTTTGCAAGATGTAAAATACATGGATGACAGTTCTTCTATTTCACCATTTGAAAACTGCTATGCCATATTTTATTACTCCATTCAGATGACAAAGCAACTGTCATTCAAATTGCTGTTATTCCATAGATAATCTGTTGTGTCTCTCTGGCTACTTTCAAGAATTTGTTCATTGCCTTTGCTTTTCAAATATTTAATTATGATATATTCTAGTGTTTATTTTATATGATCAAAAAATACTCAGTGACAGGGCCTAATGATAACAAAATATGAATTTAAAATTATTAATTATAAGATATATGTTATTAAAATATTATATTTCAATGATAAAGAAGGCTTACTCAAGGCTTTTCAGCAATCAAATAATTTACAAAGGATAAAGTATTAAGCTGTTAATCAGACTTTTCAAAAACTACATTCAAAGACGGGTGAAAGAGAGAACATTTAAAGACTAACTAATAAAAGCTAGTATTAAGTAAAGACTTTATATCTAATAAAGCTGTCTTTCATGTAACAATGTATTAGAACAACAGTTTTCAGCATAGACTAAATTAGGAAATTCTGCACCCAAAAGGCTATACTGAGCAGCAAAATGTTGGAGACATATAGATTTAGAGATAAGTGTGTCTATATACATATAGGTGACTGTGTGTGTGTGTGTGTGTGTGTGTGTGATACATATTTAGTGTAATATATAACCAAATCAAACACAGGGATTTTATTTGAGGATTAATAATATATAAATATGTTGTGATGACAAAGTAGTAATAAACAAGGTAAAAGACAAGGGAGTAGGAGGAGATGGAGAGATAAAAATAACTTAAGCTGCTGTTCCATAGGCAACAGTGGAAGTTAAGAATATGAAATAACTAGTATATCACATAATAAAATGTGGAATAAGAAAAGAGAAAACTTAGCACATTAAATTTGTTATAGATACCCAAGTAACCACTAGGAAAACTACAAACCATTACAATACCATTTTTTAAAAGATTTTTATTTATTTATTTGACAGAGAGAGGTCACAAGTAGGCAGAGAGGCAGGCAGAGAGAGAGGGGGAAGCAGGCTTCTTGCTGAGCAGAGAGCCTGATGTGAAGCTCGATCCAAGGACCCTAAGATCATGACCTGAGCCGAAGGCAGAGGCTTAACCCAATGAGCCACCCAGGTGCCCTCCAATGCCATTTTTTAAATTTATTTAAGAGTATTGAGTTTTGAAACATATCAGTCTCATCAATACATATAAATTGACTTCATTTATCTAGTAAATAAAACATTCTGAATTTGACTCCTGAAGGAAAACATCAGTATATGCTGTATATATACCTAAACAAAATTGATTCAGAATAACAAAAAAATAAATGAAATAAAATAAAAACATATACAAAGGTATCTGTGCAAAATGTCACAAGAAAATATATAAACCTGACATCAACCAAATAGAATTCAGGCCAAAAACCTTTAGCTATGACATGTATACACCAAATAGCATGCACACCTCCTTTGTGAGGACACAGTTATATGAGACCAAAACATACATAGAAACACACTAATAATGGGGGACTTTAAAATAGCACTTTCAGAACAAGACAAATGAAGTGGAAAAGGTAAAATATTTTCAATATTATCAATATAACAATATTATGAATAAGGTAGCTTTTATCGTTATATGTTAACTTTTTCTCTAATAATAGAAAATGAACCTTCTTCTCAGCTCCCACAGAACATCCACAAAAATTGACCATATGTTTTGTCACACAGAAAGTGTAAGTTTTGTAAAGTAGAAACTAGTAAAAAAAATACTCTCTGATGTCAGACTTCAAAACTAATAACTGATAACAAAAACAAAGAACAAAAATCCCTTTAAAAACAAAATTAAACAGTGATAAAAAACAAAATCAAAAACACCCTTTAACTCGGAAAATAAATAAAAGGTTTTGAAGGGGTGGGGGGTGGGAGGTTGGGGGAACCAGGTGGTGGGTATTGGAGAGGGCACGGATTGCATGGAGCACTGGGTGTGGTGCAAAAATAATGAATACTGTTATGCTGAAAAAATTTTTAAAAATTTTAAAAAAACTTGGAAAATAAAAAACATTCCACTAAAAAGTTCTTGTGTGAGAGAGGTCAGACAAATGAATTTGCAGTTTTTTAAATAATTAATAATAATAAAAATGGACCATAATAGCATCTATGAGAAATATTTAAAGCAGTTCTTAGAGAAAAATTCATAGCACAAACAATTTAATTAGTAAAAATGAAAGGGAATAAATTAATATTTCATAATATTGTATTTTATCACACAAACTTTGAGAAAAAATAAAGAAAACACAAAGAGAGAAATAATAAATAGTAAATCAGATGTTAATGCAGCAGAGAATCAGAAAAAAAGAGATTATTTAAATAATGAACCAAATGAAATAATTAACAGAACTTGCTAACTGACGAGGAAAAAAAAAGAGACAGAAACCATATAAAAAAATAAATAAGAGGGAACATTAAAATAGAAGAAATTTTAAACTATCATATGAGACAACTTTTCAGATCTCTATGCATATAAATTTGAAAACCCGTAAGAAATAGATAATTTCCTTGGAAAATATGTATTACTAAAATGAATACCATTAGATTCAGAAATCAAAAACAGTTCTATTTCCTTGGAAGTAATAAAATCATTAACAAAATAATTCACCTAAAAATTAAGATCCACGTCATCTCTCAGAATGCTACCAAATTAGAGGACGAGATGGTGCTAATATTACCTAAGCTGTTGAAGAGCTGTGAAAATGAAAGACAATTTGCTAATTCCTATGATGGATGAATAACATTGAGTCTGTGGTAGGCAAACTCTCCACATGCCCCCTTGACTCCTACCTCCTGATGCAAATGCTCTTGTGAGTGTGAAGGAAATCTGTGATTTGCTTTATAACCAATAACATATGGCAAATGGAAATGGTTGTGTGTGATTATGTCACATAAGATCATAGCATTCATCTTTCTGGAGTCCTTCTTCTTCCTTGCTGGCTCTGAGAAAACAAGCAACCATGTTGGGAATTTACTTAGCCAAGAACTGTGGGCGAGATTTTGCAGCTAAGGGTCACTTCAGCAGAAAGCCTGCCAGGGCCTCTTGCCAGAAATCAGAAAGAAAATGGGCCTTACATTCCCTCAAATGCAGTGAACTGAGATCTGCCAACAACAACTTGAGTCTGAAAGTGAATCCTTCCCCAGTAAGCCTCAGGCATGACCACAGCCCCATCCAATATCTTGAACTGAAATCTCATGAGACCCTGAAACTTCTCAGACTATATCTGAAATACAGTTATCTAAATATTATGGCCCACCATGCATGCCAAACAGTTTTATAATTTATCACCAGCTTGGGATGTAAAAGATAATTGAACTATTCGTTAGGTTATGTATTTCATACCTTTGAAGTGCATGTCTATTTTTTTTTTAAGATTTTATTTATTTATTTGACAGAGAGAGAAATCACAAGTAGGCAGAGAGGCAGGCAGAGAGACGGGGGAAGCAGGCTCCCTGCTGAGCAGAAAGCCCGATGTGGGGCTCGATCCCAGGACCCAGAGATCATGACCTGAGCCGAAGGCAGAGGTTTAAACCACTGAGCCATCCAGGCACCCTGCATGTCTATTTTCAAATGATACCTTTAAAATGGAAGATTAAAAGAAGAGAAGGATAAGATGTCTGAGTGGTTGTTCAGTTAAGCATCTGCCTTCAGCTCAGGTCATGATCCTAGGGTCCCAGGATCAAGTCCCTTATCGGGTTTTCTCCTCAGTGGGAGCCTGCTTCTCCATCCAGCCCTCCCCCCTGCTCATGCTCTCTTTCTCTCTCTCTCCTGCTCTCTATCAAATAAATAAATAAATATTTAAAAAAAAAAAAGGAAAAACAAGAGAAGAGAATTATATAGCAACAATGTTCATTTATTTTAAGGAACATGAATAAGGAAGTTTAGGGAAATTCATTTTTTCTTTATCATGTATTATATGTCAGGCAATGCTTAACCTAACATATAAGTAATTCTTGATTTAGTATTAATAGTCACCAAGCATAAGACATTATTCCCTCAGTATCAGAGGAGGAAGAAACTGAAGTTTATAAGAAAAAAAGTACTTTTCCAAGACAACTGACCTAAAAATAATGAGAGAAAAATATCTCCCAAATGTAGCAATCATTAGCTTTCTTGAAAACAGAAACAAACAAAAAAATGTTAATCCTAGGCATCAAATGACTGATATAAAACCAGGGTTGCTGTTTGGATTGAACAAGTTTATTGGGTCAACACAGAAACAGGCTCCAGCATGAATATCATCAAGGCAGTTGCTCTGACACCATCATCCTGACGAAAGCAGAACTGTGGGTGTCACAGGTGAATTTCACCATCTCCCACTTCCTGCATAAAGTCAGGGTATCTGTAGGTTGGGTTGTAGGCAACAACAGACCATGATAGACTTTCATCATGCAGGATATCATCACCCAAGGGAAAAGGCTCAGAAGCTGTGGGGCTCAGAACTGATGAATCCCATGTCCAGGTGTGGAGGGTGAGAGTCTCCCATGGTGACCTCAATTAGTAGCAGCCAAAGCCGGAGCCAGAGCCAGAGCCACATCCATAGCCACAGAGAGAGTTGGAGCGATATCCGTAGCCACAGCCAGAGCCACAGCCCAGGGTGCGGAAGCCACAGCCATAACTGGAGCCATAGCCACAGCCCAGACCTCCGTAGCCACAGCCTCCGTAGCCATAACCTCTGTAACCACAGCCTCCGTAGCCACAGCCTCCATAGCCACAGCCTCCGTAGCCACAGCCTCCGTAGCCACAGCCTCCATAGCCACAGCGTCCGTAGCCACAGCCTCCGTAGTAGCTGCCACACATGGTGTTGGTTATTGAGGTTGTCCTTGGGTAGAGGAGGAGAGAAGAAGTGTCACTTCAGTGTGGACAATTCCCCTGCAGAGACCTTTTATATACCCTTGATGTGGGTGGGATCCACCACAAAAGTCAACCCATTGGTTGCGAGACCTCTGTGAGTAACTTGTTGACTCCTGGTTTTAGGGTATGGCTTTGGGGGCAATGACATTTGCTATTGTTTTACTACATTGAATCATTTGTGAGTCATTAGTAAGAATCAGTTGTCCCAGCTTCAAAACTCTGTTTATGTAAGATCTTCAAGTTGGCAATTTGTAACCCGTCTTCATGACAAGAAATAGCATTTGTGGTAGACATTCTGACCTCCAAACAACCAAACAACCAGCCTTCTTTTGGCCAGCATTCAATAGGTCATAATAATCAGCCTTCACTTGAGATTCTCCATTTCTTCTTTTCTGTTCCAAACTCATTTTTTTCCTTCAGAGATTTAGTGGCTAACTAGGAAAAGCCAAAAGGTATCACTCAATTTCATGAGACTGTTGACAAAAAAACCAGTAGTTTCAAATTCTGGAACACCAAGCCTGAGAAAACTGGGCTTTTCTTTTTCATTTACATTAACATTTCCTTTTATGACTCTATTTTTAACCATTGGTTTTTTCTATGGTTTTAAATTCATATTCTGAATCTATAGCCTGAAGATGGACATGAGCTTTTATTTCCTTTATACAATTGTGTTTTCATGAAAGAGCTTTCTTTAAAATTCAACATATTCGTAATATTTGTGTTTTGACTCATAGTTGAATGTAGGCATTTCTTCATTTAAAATAATAATACCAGCAGAGTTGTCTTTCATGACACTAATAGATTTTCACCAACTAACAATGAAGTCTTGGTAAAAATAGCTTGGACTATGAGAAACATACTAATGGCCGGTTGTTGGTTTTTCTTTTTTTTAATGCAATACAGCTCAAAGCTTAACTCAATAATTAAACAAAACAGTCCTCTAAACTTATGTTTTCAATGAGATGACTTGATAGGAGTCAGTAGAGCACAATAGATATGAATAGAATTTCTAAAATCAGCTCTCCAAGTTCAAATATTCCTTCCATCACTTGTAGATTACTAACCACTGTAACAGTGTGCCTCAGTTGCTCTGTCTGCAAATGAGAGAGTAATAATAACACCTATCCCACAAGACAATTTCAAAGATCAAATTAGCTTGCGTGTCTCAACAGTGTCTGGCACATAGTAGGTAATAGAATAATCTTCGCTATTATTATTACTTATTTCATCCCGTTTCCCTGGATATAAGCTTTAGTGGAGAGGGGATGTGTTGAACAGGAGAACTCAGACACGGTTAAGTTCTCATTTAGGGGTCCTGGATCACTGCAGCTGAAGGAAAAAGAAACCCTAGTTTATGGCTAGGCATCTGAAAGTAGAGAACATCACACTCTAATTTTCCTGAAAAGGAACAAGCCCCATGAGTGACCCAACAACATAACACATGTGGGTAGAGAATATAACAATTGGTGCCTGCCCAGATGGCTTTGAGCTCAGACTCATTATTTTCCCAAGCACAAGGAAAAACCTTGATGGCTGTAGAGCCATGCACTGAATGACGGGGAATACATTGACCAGAGGAGTTTTTTGGCTAATGGCAATGGGACTGGCAGCCACACATGTCTGGCAGGAGAGATGAAAGTACTCCCTTCCAATCAATAGCATCCGCCTACACACTGGAGTCCACCTCAGGAGAAGGAGGAGTGGTGAATCCTTTAAGTCAATTGAGCTTTCATTCTGAAGACTAGTATGTCATTGGACTTTGTTATTTACCTGGAAGGGACAAGAATAAATGTTTTGCCATCTAGTGGAAATGGTGACTCAAGATAGAATTTGGTAAAATATGAAAAGAAAGCATATTTGTACACTTGTAAAGTTTTTTTCTGATAAAGTGTTACCTGAAGGGTGCCTGGGTGGCTCAGGTGGTTAAGCATCTGCCTTCAGCTCAGATCATGATCTTGGGATCCTGGGATGGAGCCCTGCATTGGGCTCCCAGCTCAGGTGGGAGTCTCTTTCTCTCTCCCTTTTGCCCCTCCCCCACTCATGCTCTTTCTCTCTCTCTCTGTTCTCTCTTTCTCAAATAAAATAAAATAAAATAAAATGTTATCTGAATTATGTATTTAAAATAAAATAAATTGTTTTATCTTTAAAAGAAATATTGGACAATGTTGTATATCTCATAACTTAAATAAAACTTACCCCTTAGCACTTCTATCTTTCAAAGCTAAACAAGAGTAACTTTTTCAACTTCAATGGGCAGATGAATTTGACATTACTAATACGCCCAAAACAATTAGAATCAATTTCTGTGATTTCATAGAATTTCATTACAAACTTTAAATTTGAGACCCCAGTGAGAAAATCCAATCAGAGCTCTGTCATTCAATGCACATGATCTGACCATGAAAATCTTGACACAACAGCAGAGTAGTTGTGGCTATTAAGCCCTCTCTATCATTAATGAAATGAGAGATCTATGAGAGTTTTGCTGTTGGTGTTGTTCATAGGTAATGCAAAATAATTTGTAATAAGGGGCAGCATTGCCCATGACTTCCCACACCTACTACTAAGGCTATATAAAAGACCTTATGAAGATAGTGATATTCAAACTCAGGTAAGTATCTTCCTCTTCTGCACCATCCTTCCTCACACCACGACCTAGTACAGCAACTGCTATGGGGGCTAAGGCTATGGTGGGCTTGGCCGTGGCTACAGCTATGCCTATGACTCTGGCTACCATGGGTATGGAGGCTACAGATATGGCTGCTGCCACCCATCTTGCTAGGGAAGATATGGGTCATATGGATTCTACTGGAAAATTCTAGAATGACTAGACCCACCAGATTTGTCCTCCCACAAAATATGGATTCTGCTGCTGGTCTTGTTTATTTCATCCCATCTCTGCAAAATAGCAAAAATCTAAATCTAGGCTAGTATGAAAGAAGTTCACATGTCGTTTTTCTCTGGTTCCTTTGCGCAAGATCATAAAGAATATCTTTTAAAATGCAACAGAATTCCCCCGGGAAGCCGTCTGGCCCTGGGCTTTTGTTTGTTTGGAGATTTTTAATGACTGTTTCAATCTCCTTACTGGTTATGGGTCTGTTCAGGCTCAACTCTATGGTCAACTAATCTTAGACAAAGCAAGAAAGAATGTCCAATGGAAAAAAGACAGCCTCTTCAATAAATGGTGCTGGGAAAATTGGACAGCCACATGCAGAAAAATGAAATTGGACCATTTCCTTACACCACACACAAAAATAGACTCCAAATGGATGAAGGACCTCAATGTGCGAAAGGAATCCATCAAAATCCTTGAGGAGAACACAGGCAGCAACCTCTTCGACCTCTGCCACAGCAACATCTTCCTAGGAACAACGCAAAAGGCAAGGGAAGCAAGGGCAAAAATGAACTATTGGGATTTCATCAAGATCAAAAGCTTTTGCACAGCAAAGGAAACAGTTAACAAAATCAAAAGACAACTGACAGAATGGGAGAAGATATTTGCAAACGACATATCAGATAAAGGACTAGTGTCCAGAATCTATAAAGAACTTAGCAAACTCAACACCCAAAGAACAAATAATCCAATCAAGAAATGGGCAGAGGACATGAGCAGACATTTCTGCAAAGAAGACATCCAGATGGCCAACAGACACATGAAAAAGTGCTCCATATCACTCGGCATCAGGGAAATACAAATCAAAACCACAATGCGATATCACCTCCCACCAGTCAGAATGGCTAAAATCAACAAGTCAGGAAATGACAGATGCTGGCGAGGATGTGGAGAAAGGGGAACCCTCCTACACTGTTGGTGGGAATGCAAGCTGGTGCAACCTCTCTGGAAAACAGCATGGAGGTTCCTCAAAATGTTGAAAATAGAACTGCCCTATGACCCAGCAATTGCACTATTGGGTATTTACCCTAAAGATACAAACGTAGTGATCCAAAGGGGCACGTGTACTCGAATGTTTATAGCAGCAATGTCCACAATAGCCAAACTATGGAAAGAACCTAGATGTCCATCAACAGATGAATGGATCAAGAAGATGTGGTATATATACACAATGGAATACTATGCAGCCATCAAAAGAAATGAAATCTTGCCATTTGCGACAACATGGATGGAACTAGAGCATATCATGCTTAGCGAAATAAGTCAAGCAGAGAAAGACAACTATCATATGATCTCCCTGATATGAGGAAGTGGTGATGCAACATGGGGGCTTAAGTGGGTAGGAGAAGAATCAATGAAACAAGATGGGATTGGGAGGGAGACAAACCATAAGTGACTCTTAATCTCACAAAACAAACTGAGGGTTGCTGGGGGGAGGGGGTTTGGGAGAAGGGGGTGGGATTATGGACATTGGGGAGGGTATGTGCTTTGGTGAGTGCTGTGAAGTGTGTAAACCTGGTGATTCACAGACCTGTACCCCTGGGGATAAAAATATATGTTTATAAAAAATAAAAAATTATATTAAAAAAAATAATAAAAAAAAATAAAATGCAACAGAAATTTCTCCTTGGTCTATAACTACTTCTTTCAATAAATTTAATCTTTTTGCAAAGATGATGTGCTTCCACATTTATTTATTGTCACTGTCATTTTTGCCTACGGATGATTAAAAGATAAAAATGTGTGTGTAGCTAATCTCCCAAGGGAGTGATGCTACTTTCCTCCATTTGTTTTTTCTTTTTCCTTTTTCTTTTTTATGTCCCTCTACATATTCTCCATACTATTTAAAGCTGAGTGTCTATGTGACACAGCTAATTGTTTTTTCCTCAGTAAATTTGGCTTCTCTTTAATTCGCAGGCCAGATAGTTCAAAACACACCTGAATTCTGATAGCTGTACGGGGCTGGCTGTCTGCCCTTGGTTTCCCAGAACACAGATGAACACACCCACATTTTAAGTGATGCTTCTGTGAGTTTTCCAGGCGTCTGCTTTCTGGTAGCTTCACAAGAAAGCTTCTCAGATGCCTGATGTCATTCCCATAGAATTCATATCCAGCCTGGAATAGGAAATAGGGAATCCTGTACCAGCCCTGAGAACCTAGTTGTCTTTAGGAAATCTCTTCACATGAAATCATTTTGATTATGAAGTCCATTTCAAATGTTCATTCAGCCTTTCATTCCTTCAACACTCAGTGTATAAAGAATGCCAGGCATGCTGCTGTGTTGGGAAGAGAGCATTTTGTAAATGATTATTTGAGATTGTTTCCATGGTCATGCTATGAGTTATTGTTTTTAAAGATTTTATTTATTTATTTGAGAGAGAGAGGGCACAGTTGGGGTGGAAGGGGCAGAGAGGAAGGGAGAAGCAGGCTCCCTGCTGAGCTGGGAGCCCCATGTGAGGCTGATACAGGACCCCAAGATCATGACCTGAGCTGAAGGCAGACATTTAACAGACTGAGCCACCCGGGCACCCCACATTACTGAGTTTTATATAGATGTACCATCTGTAAGGCACTGATATCTATGTAACATTAAAATGTGAAAATAGAATATTCTAATGTTTTTAAACTTTTCCCAAATGAAGAGTTTAAGTGGGTTTTGCCCCTATTTATATAAAAACAAGGCCTCTCAAAATAATTTGTCAAAACAAACTGTTGAAATTAAAGAGGATATATGTTTATTAATTAAATTTCAAAAATAAATTATATAACAAGATAGTGGGATTCAGATTGATTCAAAAATTTTAAAAAAATGATTTGGTGAATATAATAAATACATTTTTTCTAATAATTATAATATATTGGATAAAGAACCAAAACTTCAAATCTCTATATGAAAAAAAATCCTAAAAATTTTTCAGCATGTGAAAGCATAATCTATCATAATGTGAGTTCTTATTGGTATAAATAATTTATTTTATAATCAATTATTACTTGTCAGTAATTGATGCATAAAATAGATAATAATTAAATAGTCATATTTAAATTTTGGAATCAGGTTCCAAATAGTTACTGGTCTAGCTTTCTTTCTTGAAAGTTTGAAGAACACTGGTCTAGACTAGGGCTTATCAAATTGTGGTCTGTTGACACCAGCAGGATCCAAAGACACTTTTCTTTTTCTTTTTTTTTTTAATTTTATTAACATATAATGTATTATTTTCTTCAGGGGTACAGGTATCTGAATCATCAATCTATGCAATTCATAGCATACACCATAACACATACCCTCCCCAATGTCCATCACCCAGCCACCCTTTCCCTAACCCGCACCCACCAGCAACCCTCAGTTTATTTCCTGAAATTAAGAGTCTCCTATGGTTTGTCTCCCTCCCCGATCCCACAAAGACCTTCTCAAGAGATTCATAAGCCCCAAACTATTTTCATAATATAAATATAAATATATATATATATATATTTGCCTATTCCAACCTAATAAGCCCATGAATATACACCACAACAGACTGAACGTAGAAGCAGATATGAGAAATCCATATCCCATGTTTCTTCTGCCACTATTTCAAGAAAACATTCCTTGAGAAATGAAATGATGACTTTAAAGCTAATTTGAATATATGAGAACCCAAAAGGTGGAGGAGCGAGGACACTCAGAAAGAATATTTGAATTTCTAAATAAATGCTTCATTGCATAATATAATGGTGTATTCCCATAGAAAGTCATGGTTCACAAAGAGATAAAACTCTCAGGATGAACAAAAATGCAGCTTTACATTAGCACTTTCATGTAAATATAGCTGGTTCGTCATTAGTAGTAGTAGAAAACATTTGGTGTGAGGAGTTATTTGCCTGACAGAAAGGAATCACTTCCTCACTCAAATAGACATAACCTGTCCCTTAATTGTATGTCTAAATATGCCATAGAAATTACTATTTTGAGAGAGGAAAAAAAAAAAAAGGAGGAAAACTGGCTCCAAGGGCTTGGATATCAACATTTCAAGGAATCTGAGTATAGGCTTTAATAATAAAACCAGAGTGAGAAGATCTCTAAAATACCAGATGTGTATTGGATTCCAAGAAAAATAGTTAATAATATTTGCTATAAGGACATCTCCTTGTCATTGTTGACACAAATTTTTTTATGAAGCTTTCTTATTAAACTTCACCTGAAATATGAGGTCATACTGCCTCATACACCACAGAAGTTGTGTAAAATTCCATATGCAGATGCTGACATTCAAATGGAGGAAAATAGTTTCCTGCTCCACTATGGAAACCTCTTCTCCATGCACTATTATAGCAACCAGTATGGCTGCTTGCCCTGTGGCTCTGGCTCTGGCTGTGGGGAGAGTGGATGTGGGCATGACTGAGGCTGCCCATCTTGCTGGGGCACACAGGGGCCTATGGATTCTACTGAGGTACATACAGAGCAGTTCAGTCTACTGGACTCCTTCACCTGTGATTTCCTGACCCTGCTTCCATGGTTTTCCACAAGAGTAATTCTATTATTACATTCTATACAAACTGTGACAAGCCCATCCGTGAAAACCTGGAAAGCACAAAGTTCAGATCTGATGTACCTCTCAAGTGATGAAAATAGCTAGGAATGTGTCAAATACTACAGAGAAGTTTTATTTTTGATATTGTGTTAAAAACTTTTCTATTTTTGTAAAGATTTTATTTATTTATTTATTTGAGAGAGAGAGAGAGAGAGCATGAGCATGAGAGGGAGAGGGTCAGAGGCAGAGGGAGAAGCAGACTCCCTGCTAAGCAGGAACCACAGTGTAGGCTTGGTCCCAGCACCCCGGATCATGACCTGAGCTGGAAGGCAGACGCTTAAACAACTTAGCCACCCAGGAACCTCTATCTTTTCTATTTTTGATCTATATATTTCATAATGCAAGATGTTGAGTTCATTAAAAATTTTTTTCCATATTCAGTATTATTGCACTTTATTTATATTGATTTGTATAACTCTATGGGGAACCACCTTTGGACCCTGACTTTGTCTTTATTCTGAAATAATCATTTTTTGAAAAATAAGGATTTGGCCATCAGTCCTTTATAACAACATCCTATAAAAACTTTGCTTTCATATATATCTATAGGCAGCACTACTGTTCATACATAAACAAGTTAAATGCCATTTCATACAATAATAGCACCATTTTCTATTAACATGTGCTAGAGGTATCATGATGTCTTTGGCTGTTTTTCTAAAACACCAGTTAGGTCATATCACTCAGATAGGTGTCTTTGGATATGTGTTAGTGCTTTATTCTGCCCCTGCTACTTCTTCCTATTCCTCTGAGTTCAACAGCAAAAGAATAAAAGACAGATCTGCATACCTGGTGGTTCTGTTCTCATTTTAGAGATCTATCACAAAAAGCCATCTGCCTCCCTTCTCGGTAAACAACATTTCAGCAAACTAGATCACCTTGCATTTGCATTAGGGATATTAACCTTGTTCTTCCAACTTCTAATTTGAAGAAGACAAAACTTTTCTCAATTATTCTAGCTTTCTTCCCCAAGCAAATGGGGGAAAGGAATCTCCCAAGACTCCAATGAAGAACAATGTTTCTGAACATCCAGACAGTACTCTCAGATATCGACACACACGGCTGAAGGCACTCTAGATATTTCAAAAATGTATTATTATTCGAAGGACTTTTAGGCAATGTGTATACTTTATATTATATTACGTTATATTTTAAGAAGTTCTAGTTCATTTTCTTAGCAACTGAGCCACTCAAGGTATTCTCTTCCAATTTTCCTTCTGGGATGGTGGACATTTCTCAATGGCCCCGTAAAACTGATACATACTCAAGTAATGAATAATAAAAAGATATTTCACACAATATCACTAATAAAGAATCCTAGCCTTGTGGAGAGGAGAGTTGCTGGCACATATTATGTCCCTAATAAATATTTTTAATAAATAAATTAAAAATAATGAATAATGTTGAAAAATGTTTCCCTGGAATTTTACATTCTATTTTAGCAGAAAATGAGAAAGTAGGGATATAAACTATCTCCAGGGTCTTGATGCACTGATAATGCTATTTTTCCCAGAAAGTATCGATTGTCTCTTTATGGGTTCTCAGTGGAGTACTCAGAATGGAACATAGTTTTATCATAAGAAAACAGGGACATTCTCTGTCCCTCACTCAGCTATATTATGACTAAGAGACTGAGGACAATGAATATTACAAATCACTCTCAATACTTAGGTAGGGAAGACCAAAACCAACTCTTAAAATAAGAGTAAGGTAACTGATTAATATGTAATGATTTAAATTTATTTTCAGCCATGTTTATCTACACTACTTGTCAAGAGAGATTCTATTTGAATATCATTGCATAGAGCTAGATTTCAGTCAACATCACTGTGTCTTCCGGGGTTAGCTTTTTTCAAACCAAACTCTTTTGTTTCTTTCTTCTGGCCAGTGTCAGTAACAAGCACCTCAAATACTAAATTCAAACATTCATCTTAAAGCCTTACCTGGTTCAGAGCCTCTCCTAAGAGAGAATTTAGCTCTTTCATGACTAAGACATGTTCTCTGTCTGCATCATACATACCCTTCCAGTTGCCTTCAGAATAGAATCCAGAAGTCCTGCAAGTCGTCATGTGTCCCCTATGCTGACACGCGGTTGTTTTGGGAGGACACTTTACTCCAGAGCCCCCCCGCCACCATCCCAGGGCAACTGTTAAGATGAATGGAAGTCAGAGGTGAATGGGTAGAGAAGTCTCCGGACCTCTACTTGGACAGATGGGAGGAGCACTATATTGAAACAAATTTGACACTGTAACGGAGAAAAGCAAAAAATCCCCCCATTCTTCCCAGTCTCTGTAACAGTTTGACTGAGGTGTAATTTATACACACACAAAACTTGCACATATTGAAGTATACATAGTAATCATTTTTGGAGTATTATTACACCCATAAAACCATCATCACAATCAAGGTCAAAGACATATCTATCACCTCCAAAAGCTTCTTCCTGCTCTTTTAGGTTTTGTTTTTTTTGTTGTTGTTGTGATTGAGGTGAGAGCACTTAACATAAGAACTACACTCTTAGCAAAATTTTGAGTGCACAATACAGTGTGACTAACCACATTTCTGTAGAGTTCTCCAGAACTTATCTTGCATAATTGAAACTTTATACCCCATTTCCTCCTCCCCATAATCTTTGTCTACCACCATTCTACTCTTGTTCCTATGAATTTGACTATTATAAATGTCTCACATAAGAAGAACCATGCACTATATCCTTCTGTGACTGACATATTTGACTTATCAAAATGTCTTCCAGGTCATCTATGTTGTCACAATGACAGAATTACCTTCTTTTTAAGGCTAAATAATATTCCATTATATGTACTACCACATTTTTTAATCTATTCATCCATCAAAAGAACATTCAGGTTGTTTCCATATCTCAACTATTGGAATAATGTTGCATTGAAAGTAAGTGAAGATATCTCTTGAGACCCTGATTTCAATCATTTTGGATATATACCTGGATGTATGCCCAGAAGTCAAACTGCTGGATTATATAATAGCTCTGTTTTTAAATTACCAAAGAATTACCATTCTTTTTTTCCATAGTGACTGTACTGCTTTTCATTCCTATCAAGAGTTTACAGAGATTCCAATTGCTCCACATCCTTTTAATACTTGATAGAAAAAAGTATATATATGTATATATATGTATGTATATATATCAATGTTTCACTTTTTTTCAGTGTTTCACTTCATAACAAAATTGTAAAATTTTCCAGAAACAATAAAAAGTAACATAATTACATATTAAAATACTGGTGCTTTTACAAGGGTGTTTGAACATACATTTTGTCCATCTATTCAGTTGAAGGAATATTCTCCCAGGGGAGAGGAATCATACAAAAAAATACACAGGCAACTGACAGAATTTTTACTTTAGTTAAAATATATGCCTATGAAACTCTAAACTCACGTGAGAAATCATCATTCTTTAGAAAGTCCATAAAATCTGGTCAAAGAAATTTCACTAGTTTGATAAAGATTTGAAAATATAGCTATTATTAATTATTAGACTCATATGGTTTAATTGTGAGAATTCTGACCTGAAAGAAAAAAAAAAAAATCTAGCCCTTGAGATTCTCTTTGCCTAAAAGAAAAGGCATGAGCTTAAGGAATTTTTATGGCTTGAAATAGTGTGAATTTTGAGTTCCACACTTTCTGTGGTTTGTCCTTACCCACCACTGAAGTTAAATTAAAGCCCTGGGAAAATGGTAGACATTTCCACTAGGGGCGCCTACTCTGATTATCAATGGAACCTTTCATTCCTGCCACCAGGAGCTACTCCGGCAACTATCCTGGTGTCCTAGGCGGTAGCTCTGGCTGAGGCTCTGGCACACATGGTTACGACTGCTGCTGCCCATCATCCTGTAGCAGATACTGGTCCTAGGGATGTTACTGAAAAACCTCAGGAGGTACTCCAGGACTCTCTTCTTGCATTTCCTGAATCCACTTTCTGAGTCCTTTTCTTTTAGAAGTAGTGATTCTCTCATTCTAGAATACTTGGGAAGGAGAGATAGTTGCAATTCTACCTCCATCAGTTCAGTTGAATAAAATAATCTGGCATGTCTTGCTTTACAAAAGAAACTTCTTCTCCTGTTACTGCATTACAATTACTTCTCTGCATACATTTAGTTCAACATTCTTCCTGTGAAACATTTATTTCAATTTTCAGTAAAAACTCCTGTATTGAAAATAATGCCTTTTTTACATTACTTTTGTTACATCTGTTGCATGCACATGAGTGTGTATTTTTGTGATAGCAACATCATCTATCACCTATCTGAATATGCTAAAAAATTAAAGCCTAAGAATAAATTATTTCGAAATGAAATTTGTTTTTGATAAAGCTGTAATCACTGCAACCACCTTATTATATTTAAACATAAGCCTGTATGTGGTTTTTAATTAACGGATAAAAATCCCTCTCCAAATGACACTCCTATTTCCAATCATCATATTCTACACACTTCTGTCTTTGATTATTTCCTTATACCTCATACTACACACCACCCTGTGGTTCCTGGTGGTTGTACTTGGATTTTCCATTTCATGTCCTTTAAGTGATCCTCCATATCCCACATCTCATAGTAGCCCACAGAGCAGATGTGTATATCATATTTGTTTTCAAGAATTTCTAGAAAGTGCCACCCCATTACCACATCAGCACATCAGGCAAAAGAAATTAAATCAGTGCTTTCATGGAATGGTGATTTTGAATTTCATATTTCTAATTTCTGTTTTGAAGATATTAAAATTTATTTTTAGATTAAATACAACTTTCCACTAGACCTTATCAGAAAAAAAAAATTAGTAGAATGGAATTTCAACATCACTGTATTGAAGACTTATGTGGACCTAACAATTTGTATGATTTTGATCTTTGTTTGAAACTATAAACTTTTCCCCAAATGATTGAAAAAAGCATAGTCATTTTATCAATATGAAATATCAACATGTTATGTGTCACAAATATTATTCCTTAAGAATAATATACATGGACAAGCAACTCTTTAGAAATTTCAAATAGGTAATGATTAATTTTTAAAACTGGATCATAAGATTAAATGACATTTATGGTTTATTATAGATAATTTAAAGTCTTTTCTCATTTTTCTCAGTAGATAAAATATTTTAATCTATGTATCCATCTCATATAATGGAATTTTCTTGGCTTTCTAAAAATACCACAGCCTTGAGTCGCCTGGGTGTGTCAGTGGGTTAAGCCTCTGCCTTTGGCTCAGGTCATGGTCTCAAGGTCCTGGGATTGAGCCCCGCATCTGGCTCTCTGCTCAGCAGGGAGCCTGCTTTCCCCTCTCTCTCTCTGCCTGCTGTTCTGCCTACTTGTGATCTTTCTCTCTGTGTCAAATAAATAAAATCTTTTAAAAAAATAAATTAACCAAAAATTAAATTAAAAATACCACAGCCTATGTTTTGAGAGAAAAATCAAGTAACCCTAAGAAAACAAAGCCATTTATAGAATCCATGTGGTTCCAGCACCCAAGACAAAGCCCAGAAGTTTGACAGATTTGAGTTTTGTTTTTGTCTCTAAGGTTTTTTTTTTTAATGAATAAATGGAAAATAAATTATTGAATAAATAAGGCTGACAATCTTCTGTCAATTTTTTATGCTGCCTTTAAAATGCTATCAAATTAAGAGCTTACTTTAAAAATTAATAGCATGTGAAAATGCATGGCTGTTCAGATGGGTACACATTTATTCTCTCCAGGTCCTCAATGATTCTATTTTACCCAATTCACACTCTTCTCATGTTAAGGTCAGAGGGGAATATGAATTTCATAAGAATACAAAGTAGTGGGTTTGTACTTCACCATCCTTAACCTATGTTCAGAAGTACCTGGAAGACAAGTGTACGATATCAAATCCTCTGGTGTTTCTGATGAAATAATTAGACAACTGTGTGCTTAAAATTGCCTACTAAAATAGAGAAAATTACTTTTTTATACATAATTGGAAAAACATCACTAATTCACTTATATGTTCATATATTTTACCTTTCTCAAGTGATACTGTATGCATACAATGTTTCAGTAGTTTTCAGCCAGTTGGATACATACCAGTTCCCTTTATGGTTCATACTTGGATCCAGTTAATGTTGGTTTAAAAAAACCCAGCTCAGTTATGAAAATCAAATGTGCATTTAAAAATGAAAACATAGAACATGGTCTCCTATAGACAAGGAATTCTTTTTCTTTATGCATCAAGAACTACACCCAGTTGATTCCCAAGCATAACAGCACCTATTCCATAATGCATGTATCCCCCACCACTATTCAGCTAACCTGTGTTAGCTTTCTGAAGCTCTCCACCAATATATAATAAATAAAAGAAGCCCTAGGGACCTAGCATTGGGAAGGAAGAAAGACAAAACAGAACACAGCTCCACCAGAACCAGTGGACTAAGCCTCCTCATTTCTCTTAACTACATCAGTGACATTTGATCACACTGTGACAGATGAATGCATAAAATGCCATAGGAAATAGACTCTCTGAATATGGAGCCATCATGCTTTAATGGAAAAGAATACAAGACAAATGCCAAGTTGTGTAGGTAAATGGTCAACTTCACATATACACTCAAACACAAACATTAAAAATTAATGTAAATATCAATGAAATAAGAGGTGTCTTTATAATAGAATGGAAATGTACTTGCAGTTAGTCAATTACTCATCATCATTAATCAGTGAGAAACACTATCTAGAGTTGAAAAATCTTTTGCTGTAGTAAAGATAGTTCATAATATTTATAGACATGTGTCTCCAAGTAACTTCCTCTTCTAATCACCCATCTCATATATGATTTTGTAGTGGACATTAATATTCTTCAAATGAAAGTAGGGGAAAAAAACAATAAGGTCTTATATGCTTGTGGAACTACATGGAGTCTGACCCAAGACATTAAATATATTTTCATATAGTTCACAGAGTTGACAAACCCGTTATAATATAATAGAACCTTACCATAGAAGGCAAGTGAATACATTGTGAGAAACCAGACATTATAAATACATAGTCATGGGCACCTGGGTGGCTCAGCAGGTTAAGCCTCTGCCTTTGGCTCAGGTCATAATCTCAAAAGTCTTGAGATCAAGCCCCGAATAAAGCTCTCTGCTCAGCAGGGAGCCTACTTCCTCCTCTCTCTCTTTGCCAGCCTCTCTGCCTACTTGTGATCTCTGTTTAATAAATAAATAAATAAATCCTTAAAATAAATAAATAAATACATAAATTTTTAAGAATGAATACATAGTCATGGCTTAAGGGATGCACTTCACATAAATGAAAAAAATAGAGATTCACGGGGAGCTTTATTGCAAATTATTCTGAAATATGGGTCAACATTGACTGTGGTTTGCCACATCTACTATTTATATTAAATATAAAGTCCTATGAAGATGGTGACGTTCAAACTCGGGAAACTTATTTTATGTTCCTCCATTGAATCTTGCACTACTAACACATATGTTGCTATTGTGGTGGTCATGACTACAGTTATGGTGGTCTGAGAGGTAATGAAAGAATTTTTAAGATCAACATCACAGAACTTCTAGCAGTAATGGTCTTTGTAACTATCATCAAGTGTAAAAGTTAATAGATAAAATTTGTTGGAAAAGATTATGTCACGAACTCAATTAACAATCCCAACATTACTAAATGTGAAACAATGGGACAATCAGACACCAGGTGCCCCCTAATATTATAGAAAAGAATACTAAAAAGCATCTATACAGCATTTTTCTTGTCGAATAAATAAGAAGAATCACTTCAACCATCTACACCTACCTACCAGGACAGCGATGGTATAAGGGTTAGAGGAACAGAAGAAAAGAAAATCAAGGTAGACATCAGCCACATCCAAAACTTAAGAATTCTACAGGACAATAATATGGTCTTGTTAAAAAAACAAAATGCATAAAGAAAAGGATTGGAAAAAAACTGTATGTCTTTAAAAAGAGTTAAGAGACAGTATGTCTAAATATGAGTCCCAACATGAAAAAATTCACAGTAAAAATTTATTTATGAAACAACTGAGAAAATCTGAGCATGAATTAAGTATTAGGGAATGCTAAGGAACTTAAAAAAGTGTCTGTGTGATAATGGTATAATTATATATGTCTTTAAAAAGCTCACTTT
Organism: Mustela putorius furo; assembly: GCF_011764305.1. NCBI lineage: Eukaryota > Metazoa > Chordata > Mammalia > Carnivora > Mustelidae > Mustela > Mustela putorius. The sequence continues at coordinate 2,656,150 of NW_025421491.1, read as the reverse complement.
GTGATAGACATACACACTGAAGTACTTATAAGAAAAATGCTACTTGTCTTAGATTTGTTTTAAAGTATTCAGCAAGAATAACAATAAGTACAAAAAGGAGAGAAGGAACTGATAGTGGAATACTGACAGATATTAAATCCTGCTGATGTGTTTATAAAGCTTCAAAATACAACTCTATCTACCTTTATGCCCACAGGAAATTTACTTATGAAAGTAAATAATAAACTTGGAAAGTTTACCTGACTCTAATGAATAAGTTGTATCATTAAGAAAGTTATTTTTCACTTTATTGAAGCCCTCATATATTTGAAGAAATTATAGAATTTTAAAAATCAACATTTAATTGTCAATGATTAAACTAGATAAAAATTGGTTCAAATATTTTAAGCAAAATTAAAAAAAAAAAAAAAACCTGATCGGGGTTTGAAAAAGAGTATAAGAAAAACACATCAAAGGCATGTAATTTGATTGTAGGGAAGCTGACTCAACAGCCAAGTCATCCCAAGTCATCCTGCTCAGGCGGGCCTCACCTTACCTAATGAAACAAAGACTCAGGAAGTGCACTGATGTAAATTAGTAGGAAATATGTGGTCAACAAGACCTGCGATGTGTCCCACCCACTGAGGGCATGTATAAAAGGACCTGGCAGATGGTGGTGTTCAGACTGACAGAAACTGATTCCCTGCTCCTCAACAAAACCCTCCACTCCTGAAACCATGTCTTACTACGGAAACTACTACGGTGGCCTTGGCTGTGGCTATGGTGGCTGTGGCTATGGCGGCTGTGGCTATGGTGGCTGGGGCTATGGTGGCTATGGATGTGGCTACGGTGGCCTGGGCTGTGGCTATGGCGGCTGGGGTTATGGCGGCTATGGATGTGGCCACAATGGTGTGGGCTATGCCTGTGGTGGTTATGGATATGGAGTCAACCGCCCATCTTGCTGCAGAAGATGCTGGTCCTGTGGAATCTACTGAGAAGCTTCCAGAGAAACTCAACCTACTGTCTCCTCCAGCTGCCTGAATCTGCCTTCATGATTCTTCCTATGAATAATTCCATTTTCTATTCCAAAATGTCAACATCATCTTAAGATATCTACAAAGATAAAATAAAATGGGTCAGATTCTGCAAGCCTTACTAGAGTCACTGAAATCATATGGAATGTTTCAGATTTTTTAAAAGCTTTTCCTTTGATATTGTATTGCCTTTCAAATTTCTTACCTTTTTGATCAACAATCTTATGTGAGAAAAGTTTAGAATAATTTTAATAAACATTTATCTCATTGAAAGTACTTGTAGCATTTATGTTTTTTTCTTCATCTGTGTGTGTGTATATGTTTAAATAATTCAATTTAATATTGCTTTTGGGGGATTAATATTTTCAAATGGCTTTGCAACACTGCCACATCTTGATGCTATACATGAAGGGGGAAGATCATATGAGAAGTCATAATCACAATAACAAAAGTCATAGAATCCCATTGCCTTAAAAGCATCTGGCACATAAAGGATCCTCAATAAAATATTGCCTAAATGATGGACTATTGCTGGCTTAAATGATGGGACAGAGCAAAAACCATGCATATATATATATATATATATATATATATATATATTTGAGAGAGAGAGAGAATGCACATCAGCAAGGTAAAGGGTAGGAAGAGAGAGAGAATCTCAAGCAGACCCCTCTCTGAGCATGCAGCCCAACCTGGAACTATCATATGATTTCACTTACTGGTAGAGCATAAGGAATAACATGGAGGACATTGGGAGATGGAATGGTGAAGGGAGTTGGGGCAAATAGAAGGGGGAGACAAAGCATGAGAGATTGTGGACTCTGAGAAACAAACTGAGGGTTTTGGAGGGGAGGGGCATGGGGGGTGTTGGGTGAGCCTGGTGGTGGTATTAAGGAGGGCACGTATTACGTGGAGCACTGGGTGTGGTACATAAACAATGAATCTTGGAAACTGAAAAAAATAAAATTAAATTAAGATGTTAAAAATAAATAAATAAATTCTAGTTACTTAAAAAATGTTTTACCTTTTATGCTGTTTTAGCATTCAACAATCTATCCCCGTAAATATTGCTGCATTGCATTTACCTTAATATTTCCATTCTGTTGCCTTTCTGATTATGTGTGTGTATGCATATGAGAGAAAGGAATGGAGGGAGAGAGAGAGAGACAAATGAGACAAGCAGAGAAAATGAGGCAGAAACCAAAATGAGAGAACAGACTGTCTTGGGCTGTCTCTGAAATTTTGCTGTAGCTACACATTCAAGGATCTGAATATCCGTTCTTTTTATCTCAGAACATATGTAACCCAAGCTTCCATGTGAATCAGCAGCTACTACTACATCTGCTCAGACTATCAAATTGCTTTTCTAGGCCAAACTTTTTTTAAAGATTTTATTTATTTATCTAACAGAGAGAGAGAGGGAGAAAGGAAGGAGGGAGAGAGTAGCAAAGAGAAAGGCAGATTTCCCTCTGAGCAAGGAGCCTCATGTGGGACTGGATCCCAGCACCCTGGGAGCATCAGCTGAGCCAAAGGCAGAGGCTTAACCGACTGAGCCACCCAGGTGCTCCAGGCCAAATTTTTAAATGACACTTCTGCCCACCAAAATAGTCCTTTTCCTCATCACTACATTTAAAAACCTCTGTTTTTGTCCATTTTTTTAAATTTTTTATTTTTTATAAACATATATTTTTATCCCCAGGGGTATAGGTCTGTGAATCACCAGGTTTACACACTTCACAGCACTCACCAAAGCACATACCCTCCCCAATGTCCATAATCCCACCCCCTTCTCCCAAGCCCCCTCCCCCCAGTAACCCTCAGTTTGTTTTGTGAGATTAAGAGTCACTTATGGTTTGTCTCCCTCCCAATCCCATCTTGTTTCATTGATTCTTCTCCTACCCACTTAAGCCCCCATGTTGCATCACCACTTCCTCATATCAGGGAGATCATATGATAGTTGTCTTTCTCTGCTTGACTCATTCGCTAAGCATGATATGCTCTAGTTCCATCCATGTTGTCGCAAATGACAAGATTTCATTTCTTTTGATGGCTGCATAGTATTCCATTGTGTATATATTTTTGTCCATTTTTGATTACTAAAGTTTTGGCTGAGTTACTTAAAACTATGCCTCAAAAATAGATCATTTGCTCCTCACACCTCACAGGCTTCTACCTACATCGTGCATGCCGTCCATGAAATAGTTCACGAAACATTCTGTGCCTCGTGGCTGCTGACTGCCCGACGTTTTATGTCCAAGTCCTCCAGGAAGGACCTGGACCCTGCTCACCACCTCACCACGATGGTTTTTGATACATTGAGTACCACCTCCCCTTCCTACTTTGCTTAGGCCCATATTTAAAAACTTCAAAACGAATGTGCCCACTTATCTTTTTTTTTTTCTTTTTCTTAAGAAATTTCATGACATCTGGAAATGGTAAAGAGACAACAGAGGTTTATGGAATCCATTATCAGTGAGACAGAGATCATTATGATTAGGTGGACCTTCTACTTTATTTTCAAGAAATCGCTACATTTTGCTCAAAAAAAAAAAAATTTGGCCATTATCCCATTTGAAAAGTGAAACCTACCAACAAGATTCAGCTTGATAACATAGATGACAAGCATCATTTTGATAACTGAAAATCTCCCTTAATGATGGGAAGAGATTGTGTAGTAAGTCTTCATCCAATGCAGAAAAATAATGATTTGTTTTCCAATTCCAGAAGAAAGCAAATTTACTTTATTTATTTTTCTTTACAATGCTGGAAGTTTCTCTAAAGTCCTTTTACCACTTCTGGTCTCTCGTGCTGTGAATGAGGTCAGTGATATGAGGAAACACTGGAAAAATAACCTCTGTCATGTAACACAGTGTCTTAAAAATGGCTGGCCCATGGTTAGCCACAGATAAGTAACAACTGAGTAGTTGAAAGAGGCTGAAAAACCTATGTCAATTTTTCTGTGAAGTTTCATAGAATCCGAAGTCTGAGGGAAAGCAGGGTTCTTCACTCCATCTGTATACCTACTAATACTCTCAATGTTCAAAGCAGTGTTTGTAGGGTCAGAGAAAATGTGAGTTTGGCAGCTGTATAGTCAGGAAGCTTCTCCCCCTACCTTACAAAATATCCCAATAGCTATATTTAGAGTGAAAATACATAATTTGCATTAATCTATTTGTCAAAACTCATTCACTATCCAAGTAGCTTTTCAAAAGTTTGCATTGTAACACTTGGCTTTTACAAGACAAAACAAAACAAAAAAACCTACATTTGTACTGGTTTTCTCTAACCAAAAAAGATCTGAAAGGGGTTTTTGCTTTTGCAAAGGAAAAAAAAGGGCAAAAAGTGAAAACAGCATTCAGTATTGCTTTTGCAGTGAGTCATTCCAGGTACAGTCAGTCCGCGGGCCTCTGAGAGTGACACCCCTGCCTCCCGCTCTTTCCCCAAGACCTCTCAGCATCTCAGCCTCACCCCCAGAGCTCTGAACCCTTTGTCTGTGAGCATCCATGCTTTATCCTGATTTTTTTCTTGCCTCTGTTAGCAAGATGTGTCCTAACGTATCAGAAAAGCCTAAGAAAGGTTGTTTTTGTTTTTCTGAGTCTGGGAATGCTCAGGAATTTTTTCATATAAATTAATGATAATTGTTTCTTTGCTTCATGCCATTTCAATTTAAGAAAGCTTTCTTAGGAATATTGTTCTTTTGGACAGTGGAAGAAACCCATCCTCTTAAATAGACCTAAATTTATTTTATGTAAAGTGTATTTTAATTAAATTCAATTATATTTTAATTTTCATTAAAAATTTGAAATTTAAAAAAAAGAGAAAGAAAGAAAGGACGAAAGAAAGAAGGAAAGAAAGAAAGAAAGAAAGAAAGCTAGAGCATAGACTCTGCTGTGTTCTCAATGAGTCTTTCCATGACTGAAGATTTCTATCTCCACCAGCACTTCACCAATCAGCTGAAACTGAGAGAATGAAGAATGATGCAGGGCTCTCTCTGCCTCTCTGATAATATCTACACATTGTTTAGGACACATATCACTACATCAAATCTTAGGCACCTGGAAAAAAACAGAAAGAAGCCATGATAAAAAAAGACATGTGTTGAGGACCCAGCATCAAGCTTAACCTCCATCTGGTTTGCAGATATATCTGCAACACCTTCCTATGTGATGACACAAGGAAGGATAAGACATAAACAATTTCTGCCCATAAAATGGTTACACATTTTCTGGAAAGATCAAAGTCACACATAGTAGAAGAAAGGTTGATAAATAAATGCCAAATATGTTCATATTTGGCTTATATGGTACTTACCACCATATTTAACGTAATCAATAAATAGTGACATTGAGTTGAAAGGAAGTTTTTTTTAAGAGTATACAAATATACATCATATCCAACCTTTATGTGAAAGATTCAGGAAACCTAGTCCTCCAGACAAGGCTCTTTTTAAAATTCTTCTTAAAGAATAATGGACACAAAACCAAACAATGGGATTCCTATTTTCATGTTTTGCATCATGCTGTGTGATCAAGTCGTTTTGGTTTTTTTTTTTTTTTGTTTTTTTTTTTTGTTTTGTTTTGTTTTTTGTTTTTCAAATAAATAGAGAGTGAGACATAGCCTTGAAAATAGACAAAGAGTTTCATTTTAAAGGCCCATAAATGGTGGAGTCCTGACTTAGGAGTAAAATTATCTCAGTTATGAGGGCCCTATTTTGCCAAGAAATCTAAATATTCATGATGTGGTCTGAAGCAAATTAGTGAGATGTAGGACGCTACACTGCCTGTGGTTTTCCCCACCCACCACTGAGGTGTATAAAAGGCCCTCAGCAAATGGCGGCATTCATGTTAAAGAAACCTACCTCCTGCTCCTCTACTGAACCTTCCACTCCTGATACCATGTGTTACTACGGCAACTGTTATGGTAGCCTTGGCTATGGCTGTGGTGGCCTTGGCTATGGCTATGGTGGCCTTGGCTATGGCTATGGTGGCCTGGGCTATGGCTATGGCTCTGGCTATGGTGGCTATGGTTATGGCTTCTGCCGCCCATTGTGCTGTGGAAGATACTGGTCTTACGGCTTCTTCTGAGGAATTTTTAGTCTATTGGCTACATCACTTTATTTTACTTGCATTCTCTCCAAGTTTCCTTCATGTGAAGAATTTTTATATGCCTTCCAAAATACTCACTTTGTACCAAACCATCTGAGATAAATAAAGGAAATTCAGCATGCCCATTTTGATTCATTATTATGGATCAGATTGTATTGCAGATTATAAGAAAGTTTTTCCTCTGATCTGATCTTATCTTTGTAATGTGACATAAAATTTAATTAAGTTGAATTGTTAATTTTACTTTAAAACATAGGTTTTAAAGGTGCCTGGATGGCACAGCAGGTTAAGCATTGGACTCTTGGTTTCAGCTCAGGTCATGATCTCAGAGCTGTGAGATGGAGCCCCACGATGGACTCCATGATCAGCAGGGAGTCTGCTCGAGATTCTTTCTACCTCTCCCTCTGCCCCTCCTCCCTGCATGCTGCACTCTCTCTTTCTCTCTTTCTCAAATAAATAAGCAAATCTTTAAAAAATCATACATATTATTCAATAAACTTTATCTCAATGCAAATATTGTTTTGTTACATTATAGTAAATTATCTCCACCAGTTTAGCTTGTATGTTTGTCTATTTGGGTGTGATTATTCACATGTGTATGCAGGTGGGGGTGGGGATACAGTGAAAGAGAGCAGGAAAAAGCCAGGGTACTTCTTTTTTCTAAGATTTTATTTATTTATTTGAGAAAGAGAGCACAAGAGCAGAGTGAGGAGCAGAGGGAGAAGCAGACTCCCTACTGAGCAGGAAGTCCAATGCGGAACGTGGTCCTGGGATTCTGGGATCATGACTTGAGCAGAGGGCAGATACTTAATCAATTGAGCTTTCAGGCACCCCCAGAGTGCTTTTTTGTGGTCTTTATGTGACTAAAATTGAGGAGTAAATATACTAATTCTTTCCAAGAATTAGTTCATAAGAAATCTGTTTTCATATACACCTCTATAACCTCTTCTATCATCTCTGTTGGTTTATGTTTTAATCTAAGCTTTAAAAATGGCCAGTACTTATAATAGCTGTATTTCACATAAGAACATTAAAACCTGTGTTTATTTGTATGTTTTGTGTTTTGCAACATCTATGGTTGGACTACATGAGTTAAAGCTCTACTTCTGCTAAACGTTTCTCAAATTTTTTTTAGTATTTTGCCCAAAGAATGAAAATGGGCATTATCAAATTTAAAATATCAGCATTAGAGGTGCCTGGGTGGCTGAGTTGGTTGGGTTCCTGCCTTTGGCTCTGGTCATGGTCCTGGAGTCCCAGGTCAAGTCCTGCATCAGGCTCCCGGCTCTCTGGGGCAGGGGGCGGGGGTGGGGGTCCTGCTTCTCCCTCTGACCTTCTCCCCTCTCGTGCTCGCTCTTGCTTGCTCTCTCACTCAAATAAATAAATAAAATATTGGAAAAAATCGGCACTAACAATGTCATTCTCCCCTACTGACATGATATCTAAAAAGTATTTCAAAGTATACCAATTTATTCTAAGTACTTGGAATACACACACATATATATGAAATGATTCAATATAGATTTATGAAAACCATGAGATACTTTCTCAATATCAAATTAATATTAGCTTATTTCAATTTTTACCTAGGGATCTGGTCCTGATCAAATGTATATGTTATACATATTAAATTTCCCCAGAATTGAATTTATTTTCCATCCTTGAAGCAGTTGTTTTTCTTGGGAAACTCAAACTAAAAGCATTAAGTACATTGAAAAGATAATTAAAAAAAAAAAAAAAAGACCAAGATTCTAAAGACAACTGTAGAAAATTAAGTAAAATTCTGCAGTCCTTGATTCTAGGAGCAGAGCAAACAAGAGATTGCTGGGGAAAAGACTAGCAACCAAAGTTTGGGATGTTATTCTTTTTTTTTTTTTTTTTTTTTTTTTCAGGGCTGGCAAAACGGAATTGGAGCCACAAGATTCTGATAAAAGTGAACTGGCAGAACACTGAGCTTAACAGCCAGCCAGTTTCTCTTTGAGATATTTTCCAAATTCTGAAGTTGTAAGAGTCAATTTCCTAAGATACCAACCAGACACATTTGAAAATCAGATCTTCTTTTTCATATCAAGGTGTTGAGGAAATAACCATTGTAATTCCGGAACTGCCAAGAAGTGCCCCAAATTGGAAGATCCAAAGGATTACCCCTATCACCTGAAAGAAAACAGGTAGACAGGCCCTCACCAAAATTACAAAAATTCTAAGAACCTAATTCTATGTGAGCCTTTGTTGGGATTAAGGCAATCAGAACTTTATGAATAACCTAGGACCAAAAACAAAAATAAAATCCCTGTGATGAAATACAATATCATTTTCGATCATTTACAACATTTATACAAAACATTGAGCTTGTGGGATCATCTGAAAGAATATAAAAGAAACAATTTACAATATAGGGAGACCAAAAGTTGAGCCATATATTGGATTTGGAAACTAGAAACTCAAACACAGCTATGATTAATTGATACAAGAAACTTAATGACAAATTGCAAAATAGATGTTATAACTGGAGAAATTCACCAAGGAATCACTTTAAATTCTAGATCTTAAAAAGAAAGCAAATGAACAATGAACAATTTAGTTAGGAATTCAATAGACTAGCTACAAGAAATTTGAATAGTAAACTTAAAGATAGATTGATAACAGCTATTCTACTGAAGTAAAAATAGAATAGTTGGAATGAAAAATACTAAAAAGTGTATAAAGGGCACACCAGACCTCCAGAAATGTAACTGGAAAAGGAAAGAATAAAGCAGAAGCCAATTTTGAAGGGAAAATAGTCCATACTTTTCTAAAACTGATGAAAGGTACCAAATCACATATTCTAAAAACTACACTGCCAAGAAGAAGAAGTACAATTAAAATTACATATAAGCCAGGGCACCTGGTTGGCTCAGTCACTAAGCATCTGTCTTAGGCTCAGGTCTTGATACCAGGGTCTTAGGATTAAGCCCCACATACGGCTCCCTGCTCAAAGGAAGCCTGCTTCTCCCTCTCTCAAACCCCCTGCTTGTGTTCTCTCTCTCACTGTCTCTCTCTCTGTCAAATAAATAAATAAGATCTTTAAGATTTCATATAAGCCATAGCAGCATTTTTATAGATATATCTCCTGAGGCAAAGGAAACAAAAGCAAAAATGAACTATTGGGACTTTATTAAGATAAAAAGCTTCTGCACAGTGAAGGAAACAATCAACAAAATGAAAAAGCAACTTACAGAATGGGAGAATATATTTGCAAATGACATCTCTAATAAAGTGTTAGTATCCAAAATACATTAAAAACTTAACAAACGCAACACCAAAAAATGAACAATCCAATTTAAAAAAATAGGTAGAAGACATGAATAGACATTTGTCCAAAGAAGGCATAGAGATGGCCAACAGACACATGAAAGAGTATTCAATAGCACTCATCATCAGGGAAATACAAACCAAAACTACAATGAGATATTGCTTCACAGCAGTCAGAATGGTGAAAATCAACAACGCCGGAAACAAGAGATGTTGGCAAGGATAACTCTCCTACACTACTGGTGGGAATGCAAACTGATGCAACCACTCTGGAAAACAGTATGGAAGTTCCTCAAAAAGTTAAAAATAGAGCTACCCTATGACCCAAGAATTGCACTGCTAGGCATTTACCCAAAGAATACAAAAATACTAATTTGAAAGAATACATATATCCCGATGTTTATAGCAGCATTATACACAAGACCCAAATTATAGAAACCACACAAGTGTATATTGACTGAAGAGTGGATAAAAAAGATGTGGTATACACACACACACACACACATATATGTATATATATATATACACACACACACATATACACATATGTGTGTGTGTGTGTGTGTGTGTGTGTGTAATGGGGTATTACTCAGCCATAAGGAAAAGGAAGGAAAAATGAAACCTTGCCATTTGCAACAACATGGATGGAGCTGGAGAGTATAATGCTAAGGAAAAAAAGTCTCTGGAGAGACAAATACCATATGATGTCATTCATATGTGGAATTTAAACACAAAACAAATGAACAAAGGGAAAAAGAGAGAGAGAGAGAAGCAAACCAACAGACTCTTAACTCTAGAAAACAAACCGGTGGTTACTGAAGGAGAGGTGGGTAGAGGGAGGAAGGAAACAGGTGATGGGGATTAAGGAGTGCACTAGTGGTGAGGACTGGGTGTTGCATGGACGTGTAGAATCACTAAATTGTATACCTGAAAGGAATATTAAATTGTATGTTAACTGCTTGGAATTTAAATACAAACAAAAAAAATTAAATTAAAAAGTAAAACAACTTCTAGGCATGACCAAAGAGCTGAAAATTAAATGCAAAGTCAAAATCAGAGCAGCTAGAGAAAACCTAAATATTACCTACAAAGAGTAACCAGAAGTAGATTCCTCAGCAGAAGTGAAGGAAGTCAGAGGAAAACGTGATGACATTTCAAGGAAGAATGGATTATATATAACGACTAACCCAGAGTCTCATACAATCAAATGTTTCTTCCAAAAATAAAAATAAAATTTCCAAACACTTAAATACTGAAACAGTTCATTTTTACCAAGTATTAATTGTAAGAAAAAATAGAGTTGCTCAGGTGGCAAGAAAGAGTTTCTGACAGAAACACAGAAACATGGACATTCACAAAAAAATGAAATGGATTTTATAAATATATATATATGCATATGTATATACATATATATGTACAAATAGTGATAATTTCTTTGGAGATCTGTATAGAAAATGAGATATATTACACATTATTTCATAGAAGACTGATTATAAAAACAGCTAGCTCTAAGGTTCTATATTTATCAAGAAAGAAGTAAAAGTAACATATCACAACAGATTGTAGTAAATCATTGATTCTACAAACAAGATAAAAATGCAGAGTGTCATAATAATAGAAAAACTGGTATAAAAGGGTATAAAGGCAATTACCTTTGGTAATTTCTTCTATAACTCAGCAATTCTGGTTCTAAGTATATCAAAGATACCTAAGTATATCAAAAGTAATTACTCTTTGGTAATTTCTTCTATAACTCAGCAATTCTGGTTCTAAGTATATCACTAATTGGTATGCCTATTTTGATAGACTACTTAGAAGTGAGCAGACTTTTACTGTAAATAGTAAAATATTTTAGATTTTATAGGCCATATGGTCTGCGTCTCCATTACTCCATTCTATCACTGCAGCACGAAAACAGTCACAAACCATACATAAACGAATGGATGTTTTCCAATAAAACAAACGGTGGGCAAGAGTTTGTGGATCCCTTGGTTAAATTATTATTCAGCAGAATATATTCTTTTCCCTCTCACTTTTGGGGCAGGCGTCTACATCCTTTACCCATTGAGTATGGCAAGTCTATGTCACTACTGTGGACACAGTGTATTTCTCTGATCATTGCCTTTGGGCTTGACCATATTATCTGCATTGGCCAAAGGGATATTGCCACACATGACTTGAGCTTAGGTATATGCAATCATGTCTGAGCTTTCTCTGTTGTATTCCAGCCTTTTCACCTGGAAAAGATGCCTCCAGTAGCTACCAGTCCAAGGAAGATGAGGGACACCTGAAGAAGGTTTGAAATTAAACCACAACTTGAGCCATATCTACATTATATTGGCCAAATCCCAGCAGACACACAAATATGTGAGCAAGACATAAACATAAATATCACATGACACTGAGATTTGAGGGGTTGTAAAAGCATTATTATTATAGTAATAATTAGCATGTCTTAGATACATGCATAAGTGTACCAAAAGATATGTACAAGATTGTAGCAACAGTATTTGAAAAATTTTGCTAAAAATTTGAAACAATACAAATGATGAACAAGAGTATGAATAAAGAAATTATGGTATATCTGTACATTGACATTTTATACAACAGTGAGAAAACAAAAAGCATGAATCTACAAAAAAAAAAAAAAATGCAGCTCAAAAGAAGCCAGAAAAAATAATTCTCTCTGTGTGATTCCATTTGTATAAGGTTCAAATGTTGGCAACCAAATTCATAGTTTTGGACATCAGGAATGGTTACACTTAAAGTCTGGTGCTGATTGGAAATGGACATAAGAGGTGTCATTTGGGATATTAGTGATATGTGATTTTTTAATCTAAGTACAGATTAAACAGTTATGTCCACTTTGGAAATTCATCAAGTTCTACCTTTATGATTTATTCATGATCTGGATGTTATACAATATACATGAATAAGGGGTTTTGTTAAAACAGATAAAAATATGTTAAGTCAGTTCACTGAACGTATTACATAGAAAACACGATGTAGTAGACAAGACATGTTTTCATCTGAGAACAGATGGAGAAACTTGGCAGACTTTCAGCATCAAGTAATTTCCCTTTCAAGGTATCCACTCATACATTAAATACAATATAAAACCTTAGACTGTATAATAAAACTGTATAAATATAAGCATTCCTAGAAATCCACAGTTGAGTAGAACAAATATCCAAAACAGAAGACCCACAAAATTAGAGGAATACTTGTATGGTCTATGTCATCCCAAGTAATTTGGTAATATTTATCAACTGGACAAATTCAGAGTAAGCAAAGTCTTTGAAAAATAAACAAACACTTCTTTTTTAAGAAATGGGCTGATTTCTGATCATTTTTAGATGTACAGAAAAACTACAGAAAGCTCCCATATACATCCTCTTGCCATGAGTATCTTCTGTAATTAATTTTTTTGCATTAGTGTGGTACATTTGTCAGAACTGATAAGTCAACATTGGTACATTGTTATTAATTAAAGACCACAGTTCCCTGTATATTGTGTTGCACATTCTATGGGTTTAGACAAGTGTGTAATCACATGTATCCACCATTACTGTATCATACAGCATAGCTCCACTGTCCTAAAAATCTCCAGTGCTTCACATTCTTCTCATCCCTCTTTCACTCCCCCACACCCCTGGCAACATCTGATCTTTTCATTGATCTCTTTTAGAATGTCATCTAGCTGAAATCATTTCATATGTAGCTTCTGTAAATTGTCTTCTTTTACTTATCAGTGTGTATTTAGGATTGCTCCATGGTTTCTAGTGGCTTGCAGCTCATTTCATTTTTTCACCAAATAATATCCATTGCATGGGTGCATCACAGTTTGCTTATCCATTTACCTATTGAAGGATGTCTTGGTTGCTTGCACATTTTGGCAATTATGAATAAAACTGCTATAAATAACCAAGAGCAGATGTTTGTGTAAATGTAAGTTTCAGCTCACTTGGGTAAATGGCAAGGAACACAGGTTACTGGGTAGTATGGTAAGAGACTAGTTTGTAAGAAGCTGCCCAACTGTCTTCCAAAGTGGCTGTATCATTTTGCATTCTTACCAACAATGAATGAGAGTTCCTATTGCTCCACATTCTTGCCAACATTTGGCGCTATCAGTGTTATGGATTTTAGTTATCCTAAAAGTTGTACAGTGGTATCTCAGTGTTTTAATTTGCAATTCTCTAATGACATCCAATGTTGAGCATATTTTTGTATGCTTATTTATCATCCATCCATCTTGTTTCGTAAAGTGTCTGTTCAGATCCTTTGCCCATTCTTAATTGAAATATTAGTTTTCTTTTGTTGAAAAAAATGCCCCTTTTTAAAGCCACAAGATTTGACTGTAGGAATTCTAACATTTTATCAAAAGAATCCTACTGATGAAGACTTATATCACCTTATGGATCAAGAGGCCCTAAAAATTTCCCAATGAAAATTAGTGTGAAATATACAGTAAACACTGCCTACGGTTTTCTCCACCGACTATAGAGGGTATATAGGAGGTTGTATGCAAATGGTCACATTCAATCTGAGGCATGTTTCTCTGTTTCTCAACTGAACCATCCACTCCTTTTATAATGTGTTTCCACAGTAATTGCTATGATGGCCTGGATTATGACAATAGCCACTTGGGCTGTGGCTATGGCTATGGCTAGTGGGGGTATGGATACAGCTGTTGTCACTCATCTTGCTGTGGAAGATTGTGGTCCTATGGATTCTACCGAGGAACTTCTAGAGCCAGTTAGATTATTGGACTTCTCTGCCTGTGATTGACTCTGTTTTTAGAACTCTTTACATAGAACTTTATTCTCTCCTCAAATAGTCCAATGCAACCAGCCTACAGGAATAGGGGGAGGAGAGACCAAGGTTCAAATTTGACATGTTTCACCTTGGTTGATTAAAATATCATTTGAAATATGGTACGATTTATAGAACTTTTTCCTCTTAAATTATAATTCCATTTTACTTCAATGCACAGTTTATTTCAACAGCTTTCATGGGCAGAAAAATTTTAACTTCATTTTAAAATCAACATTCTGAGGTGCCTGGGTGGCTCAGGTTAAAACCTCTGCCTTCAGCTCAGGTCATGACCCCAGGGTCCTGCTCTCTGTTCAGTGGGGAGCCTGCTTCCCTTCTCTCTCTCTGCCTACCTCTCTGCCTACTAGTGATCTCTATATGTCAAATAAATAAATAAAATCTTTAAAAAATAAAACTAAAAATAAAATCAACATTCTTATTGTCAGTATTGTTTTGCTTTATTTTCATTTACTTATCTTTGTCGCCATTAGATTTTGGTGATTATGACTGAAGAAACTGTGCTATTGGCATTCCCAATGTGATGAAGTATCAGAAATATAGGATTCTTATTGCTTCATAGGCAACACCAATGTAAATCTGTGCATTCACATATATCTACAGCTACTTACTGCCATCATCATCTTGATCACACTAAAACCTTATCTTCAGAAAATAAGTGTAACTAATCATTATTTTAATTACTTAATAACACTTTCTATAATAGTAACCTAATTTTCCATTATTCTATTCTGATGTCTCTGTTCTTAGGCTTTTCCTGACACTATACATTTGGAGTGAACCATTTATTGCTGTGCTTCTGTATAGACTTATTACTTTGGTTTGGCCAACACTAATGATTTTCCACTGAGACTACCTTTCTTACAGATCCAACTACTAGGAACAATTTCATTTGAGGAGATTTAAGTGAAATGTGTCTTTTTGTCATTAACATGATTCATTATTTCTCACTTCATTTTCATTATATTCCAAAACTTCACACAAAATTATGACTATGTTAAAATAACTTTAGTCCTTTTTTATACCAGGATGGATATTTATCTAATGGTCTCTTGTACTTATGTTCTTGTGGTATGACTATGGAAAAAGATTATATTAAGATACCAAAAATAAGTACTATAGTTCAGCACTTAGAAAAATGGTCACCAAGTATAAACACTGCAGAGAGTACTTTACAAATATTTATTAATGAATGAATAAAGGATGCTAACAATTATGCAAAACTTTTCAATCTTCTCCCATACTCTCTCTTAAGAACATGTGACAAAAAATATCTACTTATTTATATTCATCAATCTCCAGAATCTGAATTTCTCTAATATTATGGCATTTTTGTCAAATTATACATTCTCTGCAGAATGTGATAGCTGAAAATACTGTGGGCTTCTCAGTAGAGAGATCCATGTTGCTGTGGCAGCTTGTCAGTCATCAAACTACCACTCAGATGGTTATGTATATAGATATAATAAGCAAAATTCAGATTATTCACATTGACTGCGGTATCAGCAGGGCCCAGTGGGAATCTGGGTTTCTGTCTCCCAGTCCATGCCAATAAGGCAATGCAATTAGGCACCCTATTTTTACCAGAAAGTGTTAGCATGGCAAAGAGAGACACTAAACTTTTAATCCACCCATGGGCAGTGAGGAACCAGTGTGAGTTAGCAGCTCACTTTAGCCAGAGTGGTTTCAGTGGGCCAAGAGGAAGGTGAACAAACACACACACCTAAACCCTACTCCCTCAGAAGAAGACTGCTTGTTTTAAAAAGAGAGAAAAAGAGGTGAATTGGAATCCAAGTCATATGCTATGCAAAATAGTCAGAACATAATTTTAAAAATTATACTAAGAAGACAACAAAAGGAAATTAAAGGCATCCAAATCGGCAAAGAAGAAGTCAAATTATCACTCTTCACAGATGATATGATACTATATGTGGAAAACCCAAAAGACTCCACTCCCAAACTGCTAGAACTTATACAGGAATTCAGTAAATTGTCAGGATATAAAATCAATGCACAGAAATCAGTTGCATTTCTCTACACCAACAAGACAGAAGAAAGAGAAATTAAGGAGTCAATCCCATTTACAATTGCACCCAAAACCATAAGATACCTAGGAATAAACCTAACCAAAGAGACACAGAATATATACTCAGAAAACTATAAAGTACTCATGAAAGAAACTGAGTAAGACACAAAGAAATGGAAAAATGTTCCATGCTCCTGGATTGGAAGAATAAATATTGTGAAAATGTCTATGCTACCTAAAGCAATCTACACATTTAATGCAATTCCTATCAAAATACCATCCATCTTTTTCAAAGAAATGGAACAAATAATTCTAAAATTTATATGGAACCAGAAAAGACTTCGAATAGCCAAAGGGATATTGAAAAAGAAAGCCAACGTTGGTGGCATCACAATTCCGGACTTCAAGCTCTATTACAAAGCTGTCATCATCAAGACAGCATGGTACTGGCACAAAAACAGACCCATAGATCAATGGAACAGAATAGAGAGCCCAGAAATAGACCCTCAACTCTATGGTCAACTAATCTTCGACAAAGCAGGAAAGAATGTCCAATGAAAAAAAGACAGCCTCTTCAATAAAAGGTGCTGGGAAAATTGGACAGCCACATGCAGAAAAATGAAATTGGACCATTTCCTTACACCACACACAAAAATAGACTCCAAATGGATGAAGGACCTCAATGTGTGAAAGGAATCCATCAAAATCCTTGAGGAGAACACAGGCAGCAATCTCTTCGACCTCAGCCGCAGCAACATCTTCCTGGGAACAACGCCAAAGGCAAGGGAAGCAAGGGCAAAAATGAACTATTGGGATTTCATCAATATCAAAAGCTTTTGCACAGCAAAGGAAACAGTTAACAAAATCAAAAGACAACTGACAGAATGGGAGAAGATATTTGCAAACGACATATCAGATAAAGGACTAGTGTCCAGAATCTATAAAGAACTTAGCAAACTCAACACCCAAAGAACAAATAATCCAATCAAGAAATGGGCAGAGGACATGAACAGACATTTCTGCAAAGAAGACATCCAGATGGCCAACAGACGCATGAAAAAGTGCTCCATATCACTCGGCATCAGGGAAATACAAATCAAAACCACAATGCGATATCACCTCCCACCAGTCAGAATGGCTAAAATCAACAAGTCAGGAAATGACAGATGCTGGCGAGGATGCGGAGAAAGGGGAACCCTCCTACACTGTTGGTGGGAATGCAAGCTGGTGCAACCTCTCTGGAAAACAGCATGGAGGTTCCTCAAAATGTTGAAAATAGAACTGCCCTATGACCCAGCAATTGCACTATTGGGTATTTACCCTAAAGATACAAACGTAGTGATCCAAAGGGACACGTGCACCCGAATGTTTATAGCAGCAATGTCCACAATAGCCAAACTATGGAAAGAACCTAGATGTCCATCAACAGATGAATGGATCAAGAAGATGTGGTATATATACACAATGGAATACTATGCAGCCATCAAAAGAAATGAAATCTTGCCATTTGCAACAACATGGATGGAACTAGAGGGTATCATGCTTAGCGAAATAAATCAAGCAGAGAAAGACAACTATCATATGATCTCCCTGATATGAGGAAGTGGTGATGCAACATGGGGGCTTAAGTGGGTAGGAGAAGAATCAATGAAACAAGATGGGATTGGGAGGGAGACAAACCATAAGTGACTCTTAATCTCACAAAACAAACTGAGGGTTGCTGGGGGGAGGGGGTTTGGGAGAAGGGGGTGGGATTATGGATATTGGGGAGGGTATGTGCTTTGGTGAGTGCTGTGAAGTGTGTAAACCTGGTGATTCACAGACCTGTACCCCTGGGGATAAAAATATATGTTTATAAAAAATAAAAAATTAAAAAAAAATTATACTAAGAAACAGAAAAATCACAATTTGAATGAGAAAAGAACATATGCCAACATCAGGATTGATCAGACACTGGAATTATCTTACAAGAATTTCTTTATAGGACTGATAAGAATTTTAATACAACCATCATAAAATTACTTCAAGAAGCAATTAGAAGTGCCTGAGTGGTGTAGTTGGTTAAGCCTCTAACTCTTGATTTTGGCTCAGATAGTGATATCAGTTTCCTGAGAATGAGCCCCATGTTGGGCTCCATGCCCAATACGGAGTCTACTTAGGATTCTCTTTCCTCTCTCCCTCTGCCCCTCCCCAAAGTAGCCTCTCTCTCTCTTTCTCTCTCTCTTTCTCAAATCAATAAGTAAATCTTTAAAAAGAAGCAATTAAAGATTCTCTTGAAATGAAAAAATAGAAAATCTCAGCAAAAAGACACTATAAAAAGCGCCAAATGAAAATTATAGAACTGAAAAATACAACCACCAAAATAAAAATAAAAACTCACTGAATTTAACAGTAAAGTGGAAATGACAAGTGATACAATCAGTAAACCTGAGGGCAGGGCAATAGAATTTACTAAACTGAACAACAGGGAGAAAATAGACCAAACAAATAAATAGAGGCTCTTGGACTTGTGGGACAATAACAAAAAAAGCTAACATCGGTATCATCAGAGTCCTAGGTGATGAGAAAGAAAATAAGAAATTTAAAAAAGAATTTTGAGAACTTATTTTTTCCAGTGTGTTACTTATTGGGAAAAACCAATTTAAATGATAGCAAATTTCTCATCTGAAACCACTCAAAGGAAGTGACACAACATTTTTCAAAGTCTAAAAGAAAAAAAAGAATTAACTGTGATATTTACATGTGTCAAGAATAGTCCTCTGGAATTCACAGATGAAGGAAAACTAAGAGAATTTGTCCTTAGCATCTACCCTTAATAACTGGCTAAGGGAAGTTCTCTAAAACAGACACGATAACAATAGAAGATTTGGAGCTACAGCTAGAGCGGGTAAAATTGGGGTAAATATTTTAATCTATTTTTCTTCTAGTGATTTTCCTAAGTCATATTTGATGGTTGAAACAAAATATATAGCACTGCCTGATGTGGTGTTGATGGATATAAGAGAAATGTTTAAGACAATTATATTTTCTAAATGGGAATAAGATTTTACACCTCACTTAATGTCGTAAAATGTTTATGTAAGTAGACTCAAACAAGTAATGGAGCTAATAGTGTGAAGCCTACAGCAACCACTAAGAAAACAATAAAAATAGATACATTAAAAAAAATTGTGCAAGTAAATCAAGATGAGATCAAGGAGAAGTTCAAGTAATCCACAGGAAAGTAAAAAGAGCTTACTCAACCAATAAAAGTTCTGGATAAAAATGTTAAGAAATGTCTATCCTGTGGCTCAGACTTTCTATTATATTTCAGTAATTCAAGAAAGTGCAAAAGCCACAGATGATTGTCAGGATGGTAGCCAATATTTCACATAAATCTTCATGTATTTCAAAAGTCATGTATTTTCCCACTGCTATTCTCTAATAATGCAGTTTTCTCCTCTCTTTAACCAATCTTGATCAGTCTTAAACAACAGCCTATCATTTAAATAGCTTTTTTGAAATCCTTCTAGCAAGTGCTTCTGAGAAATGTAGTTTCTAGTCCCTCTGATAAATGGAAGACCATAGAAAGTAGGGAATAGTATGGGGATGTTCTCAGAAAATCTGGCACTATAGGGTTCAATTAACATGTTCTTTTACTTTTCTGGACAAACATCTCTTGTTCTAATATGTATGTCCTATTGATAACTCTGATTTTTGACAGAAGTTTTGCCTCTTTATAATATAAAAATATATAAGGACATATGTAGGTTTCACCCAAAAGGAACTCAAATTCTATTTCTAGCAAATTAATGAATACATTATAAAGAAAAGGAAATATAAATAAATAGTTATTTGCATGGTTGAATTGAAAAAACTCAACCTAGACACAAAAATGACTCAAGTCTAAATGTGAATGGACAGACCTATTAATAAGGATTTATGAAACTAAGTGCCTATAAATGAACAGGCAATCTACCATAAATAATTCACTACAAATGCATAGCTGCATTAGTGTTTGCATTAAAAAATTTTTTTTCAAAACAAAGATTATTCATTTTGTGACCTCGTTAACTTATCCCTCCACAACGCACATTCATACATCAAGATTTTCATAATTCTAGGCTACAAATTTCGTAGTTAGGTTAAAAAATGCCTCAAAAAATGTGGTAAGGAGCTTCCCATAAAAAACGAACAGGCTCTAAACAAGAATAGATTGAGTTAGAGCTTTCTAAATAGACAGGAATTGCTTAGAAAAGGCATCTGATTTGCTGGGAGAATCCTGACACAACTGCAAATTATTCTTATTTATGAAGGCTTCTCTTCCCAACAATAGATTTGAGAAATTTTCAGTGCAAATTAGTCTGAAGTATGAGGCCCAAACTTCCATTCATTTTCCCCACCTTCTACTGGGGATATATAAAAGCCCATTTGTAGGTGGTGACTTTTGAACTCAGAAAACTGATTCTCAGCTTCATAACTAAACCTACCACTCTTGTCACAATGTGCTACCCAGTAACTACACTGGCGGCCTGGGTGGTGGCTCTGGCTGTGACTCTGGTGGCTCTGGTGGGTAGGAGTATGGCTGCCCCCTCCCATATTACTGTGGCAGAATCCTATGGATTCTACTGGAAAACTCCTAGAATCACTCACACTATTGGTCTCTTCTCCCTGTGTTTTCTGATTTTCACTGAAGATTTTCTATTCTCTCTTCTAAGGTGAAATTTCACCCTATGCTACCTGAAAACAAAACATAAGAACACAAAATCTTGATCCAATGTGTTTCAACTTAATTAGCCAAACTTCCTTGGAATACCTCACAATGTATAGTAACTCATCACATTATTATTATGCCTCACTTGTTTACTATAACATCTTTATGTAATTTTTCCAAAAATTTAATTATCTTATCATAAATAATGCTGTTTTGCTTCTCATTTCTATCTTGTGTGTGTGCCATATGTATTCAATCATGAGTGTGATAAAAGGAGAAAAATAAAAAGAGAAATCATTGCACAGTTTTTTTTTCCTGGAGGAATGATGTTACCCAAAGGGGAGAGCAGACCAACTATTTCTTTCCACACTCGTGTAAATCTATGCATTGCGCATTCAGGTGATCTGAAGCCATTATATATAGATGCCCTTAGATATTTTATTTTATATACATATATACACAATACATACTTATATACATAATATAATATATACATATATAAAATATATTAAGGCATCCACATCCTAACAGGCTTATAGGGTTTTTTGTGTTGTGTTTTGTTTTGTTTTCAGAATAATTAACAACTTGATTCCCATGAGCAATCTCTTTTGGCTGCCTCTGGTCAGTATCAAATGGGCAGGATCTCTGGACTGACACCACTGATGTCTTCTACCTACAGTTTTAGGCTTTCTTCTTTGGGTCATCAGCATAAGTGTCCAGATCACATCCCGAGTGGCTTCTCTTTGTCCAAATGCAATTTAACAAGAACTTGTATCATAGGCAATGATGCTTGCAATGTCATTGACGTTCATTACCTTTCAAGTTACCAGGAGAGTAAAACCAGCCAGTGAAACGTAAGATTAAATTCTGATGTAGCAGGGGTAAGAGTTTGTTCATTATTCCTCCTATACGGCTCAATAGGAAACAGGGTTAAGGTTAGGGTGCTTCATAAAACAAGGATACCAAAAACGGCTAATACTATGTAAAAAGATGTTCAAGTGTATTAGGTATCCAGGAAACGCAAAGTGAAATCACTACACAACCAGAATAGCTAAAAGAAAAGACAGACAGCATGACCTGCTCATGAGAATGTGGACCAACAGCTTGTGGAGTTACCAAATAACAGACGACTCTGGAAAACCATCCAGTAGCATATCTCCAAAAACTGAACAAATTTATACTCTAAAAAACTACAATTCCAATTCTAGTTATGCCCCAACAAACTGTATCTGTGGCAGAATAAACTGTTCTTCATAAAAGTTTCACTGCCTCCTCCGTGACCTCCATAAAAGGATTCTGTTCCCTTTCTCCACTGTTTTTGGCTTAGCTATGGGACTTGTATGACCTCAGAGTGGACAGGGTGTGCATGAACAAGGTGTATCCCCACGTCTTGACTTGCTTTCCACGATAGCATGATGGGCATGTGAACAGAGACTGGAAATGTGCTTCCATCATTGCAGCTGGACCCCCTGCCCTCCTGTTTTCTGTAGTGAGAAGGAGATGAACCCATGAGATGCCGTTTAAGTCAAAGGATCTAACTCTCTGCTTTGTGTCAAGCCGAGCCTCGTTCGGCCAAACTGCAGGTAACAAATAGACACAGGAGTGTGAAGTAAATGTTGACTCTCACATAATACTGTTTCCTGCCCATTTGTTATTCAATATTATTGTGGCATCATCTGACTGAGACAAATATATGTTTACCAACAGATATATACACAAATATTCATGAGGCAATATTCATAGTGATTAAAACTGGAAATAAGCCAACTCTCCATCAACAATAAATGGGTAAATAAATTGCGGCATATAACACCAGAGAATGCTATTCAGCAGTGAAGATGAACAATTTCTACACAAATAAAATGTATGGCTCTCAGGTGAACAAATGAAACCAGGTAAAAACAGTATGTAGGGTATGAGTCTATTTGTACAAAGAAAAAGGTGTTAAAACAGACACATGGTTTCGAAAGGGAGGATGAGAAATGCCTGGGGGAGGGATGAAGGCAAGAAATGGGAGACGGAGAATCCTTCTGGGTCCTACTATTATCCTTTCTGGTGATCTTAATGCTGACTAAATTGGTATGGTTATTTTGTGAAAATTAATTGATTTCTGAACTTACAATTTATGGTCTTTTCTGTGTGTATTTTGGATTTCAGTAAAAGTGGAATGGCTCTATGTCAGCTAGTTGTAATCCTCAGAAAACCTGAACTTGGAGACCCTTTATCCCTAAGGAAATGGATAGGAGAATTTATCAGGTACATGAGGTAATGTCAGGTGATTTCTCCTTCATGCACCCACAAACTCATTTGTACTGTATGAATTGTCAATGTCTAACTTAAAATGAAGCTTTGTTAGCAAAACCAAACACATGGAATATGGCTTTCACGCTTGTGCTATCCCTTTTAACCTGGACATACTTACGTTACCAAATATAGAAAAGGGTTTGTTTGTTTGTTTTTTTTTTTTTAGTGAAGATTTTTATTTTAGATAAGTGCATCTTAAAATCTTAAAATTTTCCTTTTTCTTTTTTTAAAGGAGGACACTGAGTGTTGTATGTAAGTGACGAATCACTAAATTCTACACCTGAATCTAATATTTCACCCCATGGTAGCCAACTGGAATTTAAACAAAAACTTAAAGGTTTTGAAATTGGGAGAGAAATCACCTTTTAAAAGTGCATGATGCATTTCTGGCAATCTTGATGTAATAGCAAAATGATCTTTTTTGCATTATGAATCAAGAGGCTCCAAAATTCTTGCGCAAATTAGGTCAACACAACCTATGGTTTTCTGACTACGGAGGGGGTCTGAACAGATGGTGATCTTCCATCTAAGCAAATGGATTCCCTGCTCTTCAACTGATCCTGGCACTCCCAATACCATGTGCTACTAGAGAAATTACTCTGGATGGCTGGGCTGTGACTGTGGCTCATAAGGACACTGCTGGTGCCTCCAATTTTATGTGGCAGATACTGGTCCTATGGATTCTACTGAGAAAATGTCAGAGCAATCCACCAATTGGATGTATTCTCTTAATGTCCTGAATTCTGCATCCAGAAATTCTAACTCTTTTCAGATATGGAAAATCCATCTTAATTCCTGAGTGTGAGGTTACATAAAGCAGATACAACTCTTTCTTCTTTATTGAAGTGTTTCTTCCACTTAACAGGAAATATCTCCTTTTAATGCTGTATTAAGCATTTTACTTCTGTGTAAGGCTTAATTCGATCTTGTACAAAAAGTTTTAACTTCATTTTTAAATGAACGGTCTTTGACAACATTGCTTTTTTTCATTTATACTCTTTCTTTCTGTCGGTTTTGTGCCCGAGCAACATGTATATGTGTGTCCTGTATGATTGATTTAAGTGAGGAAATTCTCATCTTTATTAAACACTTTTTTTTAATTATCATTCAAAAAATTGAATATAGAAAAATACCTTATACAAATAGGATTTTGATTGCTATCTTTCAGACACAGCATTCAAAATTGAGTGTGTATGCTATTTAAAAATATCAGTAATACAGATATCGATATCTATTTATTCAAAATTATACTAAACCATGTTTTATAGCTTCAGAACTGTAGTAAAAGAATTTTCTTCCATTTTCCCCAGCTATGGTTAATGGTACTCTAATGATTTTTCAAAATTGCAATGTCTTCTTATAGTGAGTGTGAAAAGAGATGGTATCAGGAACGAGAACTAAGTCACATGATTCACAGCTGCCCAGCATACATTCGATACTATGTAAATATTTATTAAATAAATGAATTAATAAGGCAGACAAAACTCATTGTATTTCCATACTGTTTCATTAATAAGCCCATGACAAATTAAGAGTACCCAAATATTTCCATTTATCAATCTCCATTATCTTAATTTCAAAATTAAAATTGTGTGAGTCAATAGTATATTTTGTCTCCTCGTAAAATCTCTGAGGTAAAGACTATCTGATAGGAACTTGGGCTTCTCTGGAAGAGGGATTTAGGTTACTGCAATAATCGCTATTGTCCACCCACCTCTGCTATGCCTATAAGTTGAAAGAACAAATGACCAGAAAACTGACCATTTGAATTAAAGGTACTGTTTGGTGAGCACCTTTTGCAAATAATAATGATAATAACAATGGACAATTTTTGTTTCATATTCTTTCAAGTAAATGTTTGAAGTGTAAATTCATGCAGGAAAATGCTTAAATCACAAGTGAGCAACTAGATGAACTGTTTAAAAAGGTAGTTGTGGGGTGCCTGGGTGGCTCAGTGGGTTAAAGCATCTGCCTTCGCCTCAAGTCATGAACTCAGGGTCCTGGGATCGAGCCCCGCATCTGGGTCTCTGCTCAGCAGGGAGCCTGCCTCCCCCTGTCTCTCTCTGCCTGCTTGTGATCTCTGTCTGTCAAATAAATAAATAAAATCTTAAAAAAAAAAAAAAAGGTAGTCATTATCCCAAGGTAATCAATATTCTTTTTTCTAACATTATAGATTAGTTCTGCCTGCTTTAGAAACTTATAAAAATAAAAGCACAGATGTGATCTTGCTTATTTTGTTCATTTCTGTGAGATTCAAACATACATGTTCAGGTAAAAGATCTTTCCTCATTTCCATAGAATATTCCATTGTGTGACTATAATTATTCTGTAACAGGTAATTGTGTGGAGTTTGGGGGATTTGTTTGTTTGTTTTGTTTTACTTTTTAGTGATTACATTTCATCTGGCCAATATATGTGTGCATTTCTGTAGGGTGTATACCTGGAAGTGATATTTCTGGGTATAGGGTGTGTACATGCTTAACTTCACTCTGCAGGTGAAGTCCAATGGCTTTCCAAAATAATTTTTCTAATTTACATCCCACCTTCTAAGATGTTTCTAGTCCTCCCTCAACCTTGCTAAAGCTGGATATTTCCAGGCATGTTTATTTTAGACATTCTATGAGGGTCCCCTGGTTGCCATTTAGATACAGTCCTTTTATGAGGTGCTTATCCAAGTTATTTGCCCATTTGTCCCTTGGATTGTTTCATGAACACACACTACAGTTATCTCCTCTAGCTCAGTGGCTCGTTTTTCTCTCTTGTACTGTGATGAGCAGAAGTTCTTAATTCACTGCATTCCAACTTTTTCTGTTCTATTTAAGCAATTTTTGTTGTTACAACATTCAATTTTTTAATTTCACATTTAGATATAAACATAACTGAAATGGATTCTCATGATATAAGATGTAGGCAAATATTTTCAAATAATACTTTCCAGCCCCATTTATCAAAAAGATTATCTCACCTCTTTGCACTGAAGGGTAACGTTGACCTATCAGCGACTGCATGTTCACATTTCTGGACTCTATTTACTTCCTTCCATGACCTTTTTGCCCAACTTGCCTCAAGAACACACAGTCTTGGTTACTGAGCTTGACTAATAAATTCTGGTATCAGGTAGAGTGGGACTTCCAGCTTTGCCCTTTGAAGCACGGTCTTAGTTATTCTTGCCCCTTGGATTTCTACATGACTTGCAGTCACCTGGCTGATTTTTACCAAAAAAACAACACCTAAGAAAAGATCTGGTATTTTAGTAATATGGCATCAAGTTAAATATCAGTTTAGAAAGAACTGCCATTATAAAATTGGAGTTTCCCTGCCCTTAAACTTGGTATATTCCTTGATTTATTTAGATCTTCTCTAATCTCTCTCATTAATGTTTTGTGGAATTTCATTCATTAGTCTTAAATATATTTCAATGTATTTATTCCTAGACACTAATGTCTTGTCTATACTATTCTAAAAGATTTATTCTTTAATTTTAATTTTACTTGTTTATTATTTGTTTCCCATTTTCATAAATAGAATTATTTTTATCTATTGACCTTAGGGTACCTCAGTGGTCCAGTAAGTTAAGTGACCAACTTTTTGATTTCACCTCAGGTCATGATCTCAGGGTGGTAAGATCGAGCCCCATGTTGGGTTTTGTGTGGACATGGTGCCTGCTTAAACTAATGATGTATTACTGTATGGTGACTAACATAACATAATAAAAATAAGTAACTAAATCATATGTGGGGAAAAAAAAAGAGATTCTCTCTCTCCCTCCCCTGTCCCACTTGCTTGCTCTCTCTCCCTCTCTCTAAAAAACAAAAACCTCCTAATTTATCTATTGACCTTGTGTACAGAAATCTTGGTAACTTCACTTATTAATTCTAGTAGCTTATTTAGATATCCCTTTTTATTTTTGTCATCTTTAAATCAGAAAATGTTATTTTATTATTTGTATAAGTGATTGTTTTTTTTACTTTTTCTTGCCTCGTTGATTAGACTGTAACTACAGGGCAGGATTATAGAGAGGGCATGCTATCAGTTAGCCTCATTTTATTTATCATCCCAGGAGGAACATTTCAAATATGTCACCATTAAGTATGAAGTTTGCTGTCAACAGTTTACAGTACACTTTTTCAGAATAAGAAGTTGATCTAGCTCTGGTTTGCTAAAAATTGTTATTACAAATTGGTCTGAGGTTTTATTACATGCTTTCTGTGCATGTTGGAATAGCCATGTAAACTTTATCTTTTATCCCGTTATTTTGGTCAATCATATTAATTTTGTTTACATTTTCCTTTTTTTTTTTTTCGGTAGCCATCATGGTGCCTGACTTGGGGCTCAATCTCAGGACCCTGAGATCAAGATCTGAGGTGAAATCGAGTCAGTCGCTTAACCGACTGAGCCATCCAGGCACCCCATTTATTTTCTTTCTTTCTTTCTTTCTTTCTTTTTCTTTCTTTTTGTAATAATTCTAAACTTACAGAAAAGTAGCAAAATACCACAGAATACTATTTTATTCCCCAGATCATTTGAGAGTGATCTGCAAACACGATACCCCTTCACCCTGGACTACTCCAAGTTAGCATTCATATCCCACAAACAAAGATCTTCTCCCCCATAACTACAAAATAATCATTAAAATCAAGAAATTAACAGTGAGAATTACTACCTTCTAATATTCAGACCATGTTCTCGTTTCACCAACTGTCCAATAATGTCTTTCATATAAAGGGATTAATTTAGGACTGTATGTTGACTTTTGTTACTGTCTCATTTTCCTCCTTTAATCTGGATAGTTTTTCAGTGTTTCCTAGATTTTCACAACCTTGACATTTTTGAGACTTCCAGACCAGCTGTTTTGAAGAATGTGCCTCAGTTTTGGTTTGTGTTTATTTGCGGCGAGATTTAGGTTTTGCCTTTGGTTAGGAGTATCACAGAAATGATGCTATATTCTCCCCCATTACATATTATCAGATGATGTAGGATTTTGATTTGCCCCATTTCTAGAAATGTTAACCTTCATTATTTGATGATGCTGGTGGCTTCTGGGTTTATCTGCTATAAAGATATTCTCTACCGCTTTGTAATTAAGAAGTATTTTGGGGGGGGAATTATTTTTAGGCTATGGAAATGACCCATTTCTTGGCAAGCTTTCACATACTAGTCTTGGTGCCTTTTGGTGTTTTTTTTAGCTGAACTGATTATCACTATAGTGGGTACCAAATAGTGATTTTTTTTCAAAATCCATCATCCTTTCCATAGTAATCCATTGGTAGGTATTTCACTATAAGGAAAAACTTTCTTCTCTCCCACTTATTTATACATTTCTTTTTTTTAAGATTTTATTTATTTATTTGACAGTAGAGATCACAAGTAGGCAGAGAGGTAGGCAAAGACAGGAAGGGAAGCAGGCTCCCTGCGGAGCAGGGAGTCGGATGCGGGACTCGATCCCAGGACTCTGGGATAATGACCTGAGCCAAAGGCAGAGGCCCAACCCACTGAGCCACCCAGGCACCCCTATACATTTCTTTTATATCCATAAATACACATACATTTATATTTTATTCAATGGTTATAATATAATTAAATCCTATTGTTATTTAATTATTGCTCAGGCCGTGGTTTATTTGGCCAACAGGAAGCGCTTCAAGCTAGTTTCTGTGTCATTTTGACACATCCTAAATGCTTTTAACAGTTTTTGAGAATTTCTTTTGGCACAAAAAGATGGTTCAAGTTCATGTTTTGTCTATTCTACTACAATATTGGCATCAACCAATTTTCCAAAATTCCTCTTTCTGGGCAAAGCATTTAAAAATTAAGATCTAGACAGTAGATGTGCTTGTTGTTACTGGGAGATGCTACTCCCAGGTCCTCTCAGTAGCCAAGCTAAGGAACATATGCATACATCTATTATATATAGATACACATCCACACCCATATTTATGCCATGTCTATCTATATATATTGAAAACCATGCATTCACATTGATACTTGTGATTCCAGGCCAACCTCACAATGTCCATTCTGGTTTTCTGTCCACCATAGTTTCTCATGATGGCCACTGTCAATGAATACAATTACCCTTAATCTATGTATTTATTTGGTCACTTTTCCAATATGTAACCCATTTTCACTACCAATGAAATGTCCTACCACAACTTTTATGAAGACACTGTCTTCACTCCATATGTGCTCCAACAACCCACAACAAACAGTTACTGCTGTCTGATTCCAATTTATCTTGCTCAGGCTCTAATACCTGTGCAAGACTGGACAAATTTTCTCCTCACCCAGATTAGACACTAGCACCCCACACTGGGCCTCCCTTGCTGTTCTCCATCATGAGATGCTCTCCTAACCCAACTAGGGCTCCAAAGTTCTGCTCTGGATAGCTAGCACTTCAATCGCTCCTCTCCTGTGTTCACTGTCCTCAAATACTGCTATCCTGCAGTAGGCTATCCCCACCCCCCTGCCTTCTCCCTAAACAGCCTTCATGTTCCACTCACGTCCTGTTCTACCACACTAGGACCTATGGATGACATCATGCCTGCTCAGGCTCCAAAATCCATTCCAGGTCATTATCACCACCATCCAGCTTGTAAACACCCTCCTTCTACTGCTCATTTCCCAGCCTTTATATTAAGCTATATATTTCACTTCACCTTGGTCTTCATAACTTCTTGAATGTCCATGTTTCTATTTGGGATCATTCTTCTACTGGAAGAAAGCTCTTAAGTATTTCTTAATACAGATCTACTTGCCAGTTTTCTCTGGAGAGAAATCTTTATTTTATATTAAGTTTTGAAGGATACTTTCATTAGATATAGGATTATAAGCAGCATCAACCATGAAGGAGGTTAATCTTTTAAAACCAGGAAGAGAAATTTAGTTTTTTTGTTTAATTAAATTAATTTATTTATTTTCAGAAAAACTATTCATTATTTTTGCACCACACCCAGTGCTCCATGCAATCCGTGCCCTCTATAATACCCTCCACCTGGTACCCCGACCTCCCACCCCCACCCCTTCAAACCCCTCAGCTGTTTTTCAGAAATTTACTTTTTGATACAATAAAATTGCATGTTGCATAATTCACACATATACTATATGTTATCTTCCTCAGTGATGTCTTGTACATAAGCCTGCACTATAAGATATATCTTTCAGGGTTTGCTTAAGGAAATAGAAACTCTTTTTTGTAGCTTAAGCATTTTTTTAAGATTTTTTTTTTTTTAATTTGACAGAGAGAGAGTGGGAAGGGCAGAGGGAGAAGCAGACTCCCCTCTGAGCAGGGAGAGTGATGCGGGGCTTGATCCCAGGAATCTGGGATCATGACCTGAGTCGAAAGCAGGCACTTTCTGACTGAGCCACCCAGGCGCCCCTAGCTTAAGCATTTCTAGGAAAGAGTCCAGACCTTACATAAATGAGATATTATGTCTATTCTAAACATCACATAAATGACTGCCAGTCAGAACAAGTACTGGACCAGTGGCATGTGATTTTTTTTTTTTTTAAGCCCAATGTAGGGGTTGAACTCATGACCCTGAGATCGAGACATAGCTGAAATCAAGAATTAGACACTTAACTGGTTGCACCACCCAGGCATCCCAGTTTGTCTATTTTCTTTACTAAGGTCATGCTTTTCCTCATGGGCAACTGACCAGGCAAGGAAAATACTGGGTCCGGAGAGGGGAGAGTTTGAAAGCTCTCATACATGGACTTATACATGAATGAGTCTTCATCAGTATCCCAATTTGGGGTTTTGACAGCAGTGTGACATGTAAGTTCACTAAGTTGGATATTCCTCCCAAAGATCCAATTAATGTATTTAAAGGGAAATTTAAAAAAGGTAAACAGTAAATTGTATAAATCAATAGTAAAATCGCCTAGACCAAGGTAAGAATTCTGAATAACAATAAATTTCAAGGTGAAAGAAGAGGTGGCATTAAAACAATAAAGAAGGGCCACCTGGGTGGCTCAATGACCTGCCTTCAGCTCAGGTCATGATCTCAGGGTCCTGGGATCAAGCCCCATATCGGGCTCCCTGCTCAGCAGGGAGCCTGTTCCTCCTCTTTCTCTCTCTGCCTGCCTCTCTGCCTACTTGTGATCTTTGTCTACCAAATAAATAAATAAAATCTTTAATAAAAAATAAAACAATAAAGGAATATATAAGCAGCCATTCTGTTGTATATAATCACTGAAAACTGCTAGCTATCTAGGGGAAATAATTGCTTATTCAAAAAAATAGGTAATTTAGCAGTTTTGTGTCTTCATTAATGTCTCCAACTCATGAACCCACATACCCATGTAGAGATCATAACTCCTAACCACACATTTCACCATGAGATGAAAAGTAAAATAACAAAAATAAGAATCATTAACACAGGAAAAAAACGAGATTCCCATGCAAACTTGTCATAGACCTTAAACTAACAAAAACATAGTAAGGCATTCCAAATATAACAAAGGTTGCTCGTTAAAGGCGTTGACTTTGATTGTGGGAATCCTAACACAACAGCAAAGGATTCTCAGTTATGAGAGCTTCTTTCTGAAAGTTTAAAAGGCAAATTAATGCAAACTATGAGGCTCACCCTTGTCTGTGGTTTGCCACACCCACCAAGGAGGGCATATAAAAGGCCCAGCACAGATGTTAGCATGCACACAGAAAATAGATAACCTGCTCCTCAACAGAACCTTCCATCCTCAACACCATGTGCTATTACAGCAATTACTATGGTGGCCTGGGCTGTGGCTACCGTGGCCTGGGCTGTGGCTACCGTGGCCTGGGCTGTGGCTACCGTGGCCTGGGCTGTGGCTATGGTAGGTATGGTGGGTATGGCTGCTGCCGCCCATCTTGCTGTGGCAGATACTGGTCCTATGGATTCTACTGAGAAACTTCTAGAGTCATTCGTTCTGCAGAACTCCCCCTCCTATGCTTTCCAATTATCCTTCCAGTGTTCTTCTTACAAGCAATTTATTCCTCTTTCCAACAGTGAAAATTTTATCAGGACTCCTTCAGCTACAACACACTACAGGTTCAGCATGCTTCAGCTTGATTGACCAAAGCCACATGTAGTACCTCACAATTCATAAAAGTGTTTATGTTTGCTATTGCATTCCCTCTCCCTACATTTTCAGTTAACAATTTTGATGTGAAAAAGTTTTTAAGTTGATTTTTCAATAAACTTTCTCGTTCATTGGAAAATGCTTGGTGTTTATATTTAATTCTCTCTACCATGCAGATGTGTGCATGTGGGTATAAATATTTCATTTAAGGACACATGGGGGAAAAACAGGTATCTTTAAGATACTGTAGCCACACATCTAGAGAGCCTGGGTAGTAAAATAATAATGCTGTTTAAAATGGTTTTGCTCTGTTCCGCCATAGTATAAAATGCAAATAAAATGCAAGGCTCAGAATGGTTCTGTACCTCATTCAACCTTTTGATCACTCTGGAAAGTAAGGACATATGGTCTATATAGATTTTATTTGGCAAAACCTCCTCAGTTAAAAATAGATTAATGAATAACATTACCTTTTGGTACCCACTAAAAATACTAATAAGTCACCAGTACACATAAATAAGACAGATTTACCCAAAGGATATTCTATAGCTACTCCTCTGTAGTAGACTTCATTAATCCAACACTCACTGTGTTTTTTATTTTCCCTCACCAACACCTCTTGTTCCTTCTGCCTGACTCCATGCTGAACAATATCAAACATGTAAACTGTTGAATTTGCCTTAAGAAAATCTTAAAACAGAGTCTTGTCTACCTGCTGGTTTAGACTCTGCATAAGTGAAATTTCCTCTCTATCTACACTTAACAGCTCTGTTCTCAACAGAAAGGTGAGGACAATGAAAAGTAGTCCTATGCCTTATGCATACCCTCTGCTATTGTTAGAAAGTAACTGTTGAGGGCCCCGGCCAACTATAAGACAAAAGATGACCCCAGAAAATGAGGCAGAATTGGATATAGAGGAGTCCCCGTCCTAGAATTGAGACATCAAAGAGATACATCTTTAGTACCATATCTGGGACAGTGGCATTTTATAAGATTGTGATACACAAGGTGGATAAGTCCAGTAGATAAAGACAGAGAAAGAAAGAGAGAGAAAAGTAGACAGGTGTGTGTGTGTGTTTCAGAGAGAGAGAGAGAGAGAGAGAGAAGAGGAGATAGAGAAAGATGTAGATGCAATGAATCATTTACAATTGAGGAATATGAGTGAAGAGAACAGAAATTCTTTGTATTGGTCTTATACTTTTTTATTAGGAATATTTCAACATAAATTATACCAAACATTTTAAAAGAAAAGACAAAGTTGTCATCACCAGTTCTGTCTGAAATGCTTTCATGTGACTGAGTCACTCCAATTATCTACATTTGATCTAGTTAAATTCTCATCTTCATATATTCAGACTTTAAATATATATTGCCTATAGAAACAGCACTATTCGCGTAAATACATCAATGCTGTCTGTTTCCTGATGCCACTGTGCTTCTGTGTGATGGCAACTGGTTTCTTCCACATCACCTCCTTCTCATTACTCCTCTATAGTTTGAGGGAAAAGAGCTGAAAATCTACTGTGGCTCTTGGTTGTTGGCTCAGTGTCTGTACCTGACAATCTTGTGCCAAAAGTCCCTGGCCCCCCTCCCCGCACACCAGCTTCAACATCAAGGATCATGGCTTTCCTCGTACAATGATTCTAGTATGTATGGTTCTGACTTTTCCTTTGAGGTCACAACAACCCATTTCTGCACTGATTTAGGTCTCCTTCACTCCCCACGTACACCAGGAACAATGTGAAAATGGAAATTTCATCTGGAGAAAGACCATTCAAGTAACAGAGATTAGGAGAACCAAAAGGTCTGAAAAGTCTGATACCGTGAAAGAAGACCAATCTCTATTTTAAGACATTCAGAGTCCAGAGTGCTAACCATTACACCATGGAACCCCACACTATTTTAAGACATTCGTGCAAAGAAAGCTCCAGGCTTCACTGGTGAGTCATTTAAGCCACTTAAGTAAAGCAGAAAAACCAATTATACTAACGCTGTCCCACAGAATAGGAAAAATGTAACACTAACAAAATCAAAATCTAATAAGGATATTGTAAAAAAGGGACTATTTCTAATGAACCCAGCTATAAAAACCTGAAACAATGTATCATTTCAAAGCCAAATCCCATGAGCTGTATTCCAAAGTTGCAAAATCCTAGATTGGTTTAATATATGAAAACTCAGTGCAATTCATCACATTAGCAAAAAAATAAATAAATAAATAAAAGAAAGTCATGTGAATATCTTAACAGATTCAGATAAAATACAAAATTCAGCATGCATTCATGAACTTTTTGAAATCTCAGTAAACCAGGACTACAAAATAATCTCTTCAACTTGATAAATGGCATTTACCCAAAATCAATAGCTAATATATCATACTTATTGCTGAAATACAGAATAATTTCCAACTGAGGTTAGGAACAAGACAAGGATAACCACAGCCACAGCTTAATAAAAGTTTTTACCACTTTGGTAAAACTTTGTACCAGAATTCAATGCCAGTGCAATAACATGTAAATAAATAAGTACACACATGTAACAGAAACTGGAAAGGAAAATGGAGACCTGCCACCAACAGCAAGTGACATGATTATGTATGATTATAACACATGGTTTGAGTATAAGGACAAAGGCCAATGGAAAAAAAGAGCTGCTATAAACAGACTCGAACTTACAGAGTAACCTAATTCGTACTACTGAGATACCACAGCACTGCGGAAGATGAAAGGAATGACTTCATAATAAATAATTTTAGATTAATTTGATAAGGATATAAAAGAAAATCAATCTTGATCCATACCTTGCACCAAAATAAGATATGACAATATCTTGGTTAATTAGAACAAGGCAGTGATTGCTTAAACAACATGTAAAGATCACTAGCTATTAAAAAAAATATTGGTTTGCCTAGGTGGCTCAGTTGGTTAAGCATCTGCTTTTGGCTCAGGTCATGATTCCAGGGTCCTGGGATCGAGTCCCCAGTCCCCAAGTCCCAGAAGCAGACTTGCAGCCCCACATGGGGCTTCCTGCAAGTCTGCTTCTCTCTCTGTCCCTCTCCCCTGCTTGTGCTCTCTCTCCCTCAAATAAATAAATAAAATCTTTTTAAAAATATTAATAAATTGGACTTGATCAAAGTTAAAGATTTCTATTTGGGGGTTGTAGGGGCAAAGGGAGAGGGAGAGAGAGAATTTTAAGCAAGCTCTATGCCTAGTGAGGAGCCTGACGTAGGGCTCAATCTCAAGACCCTGAGATCATGACCTGAGCCAAAATCCAGAGTTGGATGCTGAACTGACTGAGCCCCCCAAATGTCCCAAGATTCTGTTTTTAAAAGTAAAAATCCACTGACAGGGAGAATATATTTACATGACATATATTTTACAAAGGGGTTTGTGTAAAAATTAATATACCTACAAATCATTAGACAAAAACACAAAACACAATTTAAAATGGCCAAAAATCTGAACAAACATTTTACAGCAGACTATAACAAAAGATGACCAACTTAATTAAAGCAAAAAATGCAAATTACAA
Source organism: Mustela putorius furo (assembly GCF_011764305.1). Classification (NCBI taxonomy): domain Eukaryota; kingdom Metazoa; phylum Chordata; class Mammalia; order Carnivora; family Mustelidae; genus Mustela; species Mustela putorius. Next base: position 2,620,300 of record NW_025421491.1, on the reverse strand, counting down.
CCACAACAAAAGAGCACTGCATACCTATCAAAATGACTAGAATTAAAGAGGCTGATAATACCAAATAATTCTGATAACTGGAATTTGCAAACTTTCCTGGTGGGCATGTAAACACAAGCCCCAGTGCAAACTGGCAGCACCTAAAAATGCTAAACACACACATTTTCTCAAATCCAGCATTTCTACCCTAACAGAAATAATGACTTTGGCCCAGCTGAGTTATCTTGTCCTTTCCACATATTCACAAATGCACATATGTAAACTCTAAATCCTTAAGCAGACTTTCAAAAACTGAAGTCATTTTTTAGAAAAGAAACCAGCAGGGACGCCTGGGTGGCTCAGTCAATTAAGCATCAAACTCTTGATTTTCACTCAGGTCGTGGTCTCAGGGGTGGGATCGAGCCTCCTGCCAGGCTTTGCACTTGAGCAGGGAGCCTGCTTAAGATTCTCTCCCTCTCCTGCTTCCCCTCCCCGCCCCCCGTAGAAAATTTTTAAAATAAGCCAACAAACCAAACCTTGGAGAAAGGACTATATGCTCATCACACCAAGTCACCAGAACACATCATTTTAAGTAAATAAATATGAGTAAGTATGGGCCATAAAAATGAGGAAATGGGAATTTCTAAAAGTACATGATTTTCTCAAGGTTATTCGGACATCAAAACAAAATAGGCTGGGTAATGAGGGTCCTCACTTAGTCTAGCGAACCCAAAGATTCAAAAGGACCTAGAATGGTTCCTAAATCTCATTCAAATGTCTCTCACTCGTGGAATTTGATGCAAAATCTTATTTTGTAAGGCACATTGGGAAATGTAGTCCCTGGGCTTCCAGATCTGTTACTTGAGAGTGGGAAGTGGATAATAAATTGATAATCTCCCTTAAATTAATCACATTTTTAAGAGTAATTACTTTTCAAAATAGAGCAAAAAATGTTTTATTAAATCATACAATTTAATTACAGGACACTTGGTAGAAAAGCAAGGCAAATCTTACATGAGGGACTCTCTTCTCCTGAGTAAACAAAAGAATCAATAAATTTTACTAGTGAAAGTTATTCTAAATCATTAGCCCAGCAATGCCTGTGGTTTGCCCTATGCAACACTGACTGTGTATAAAATGCTCTGGGTAGATAATGGCATATAAACTCAGAATAATTCCCTGCTCCTCGAATGAACCTTCCACTCCTAACACCATGTGCTACTCCAACAGCTATTATGACTGTCCAGGCTCTGACTCTGGCTGTGGCTACAGCAGGTGTGGATACGGCCGTTGCCACCCACCCTGCTGTGACAAATGCTGGTCCTGCAGTTCTACTGAGTTAGTCAATAGAACCGTTAGTTAGTTCTGGAGTTAGTCAGCCCATTGGACTCATGCTGCTGTCACTAGGGATGACCTTAGAATTTCGGTTATATCTTTAATGCAGAGTAAACTCATCTTCAGCTACCAGGAAAAACATAGTTCATAGTTTGACCTGATATCATTGATCAAACTCATCTGGAGTAACTTAAATTTTATATTTTGAGAAGATGCTTTTGCTTTGATATTACATTTCCACCATACCACCACATGAATTCTGGTTTAAAGATAAAGATAAAAAAATCTTAGTTTGTTTTTCAACAAACTATTTTACATCGCATGTAATGTTTTCTCATGATTTTGCATGTTTGTGTGTGTTTAACCAACCACAGAGGTAAAAAGAAAGAGTAACAGAACAACAGAAATAGACAGGCAGAAGTGGTAGTGATGAGAAAAAGAAAAAACAAACAAACAAACAAAAAAACTACTGCCTTTGGTATTCTCCTAAGTGTTAGATTTTGCCTAAAAACAAACAAACTAATAACAACAGCAACAATGAAAAACCCAAGTCTCTATCCAGGCTCTGTATTAAAATTTGCTGTGATCAGAACAAGAGCCCAGGGATACCTGAGTGGCTCAGTCCATTAAGCATCTGCCTTTGGCTCAGGCATGATCCCAGGGTCCTGGGATCGAGTCCCACATCGGGCTCGCTGCTCAGCAGGGACCCTGCTCCTCCCTCCCAGCTCTGCCTATTCTGCCTCCTGCTTTCTGTGTTTCTGCTCTCTCTGACAAATAAATAAATAAATTCTTTCAGAAAAAAGAAAAGAATGAGTCCAAATGGTGGTCCACATATTATATTTCTAAATATACCAAACTTACAGACTAGATACAAGCCTATGCTTCAGCCGGCAAAATATCATATTAGATATGATCAAAAATATCACTCTACCATAGTAAACTTTATTAATGATTCTCAAGACAAGATTCTAGCTTGAAATTCTCCAACTCCTTGGAGTTCTGCATACAAAATCTGAGAGTGTTGGTCTGTAGCTTACAATCTGCCACCTTCTCCTTGCATGTCTGTTCACTGCCGGGGGGAATGCAAAATGGTACAGCCACCTTGAAAGAAAACTTGGCAGTTTCTTACAAAGTTAAACATACCCCTAGCACATGATACAGAAATCACACTACTTATCATTTACAAAAGGAGTTAAAAACTCATGCCCACATAAAGACCTGCACATGGATGTTTATAGCAGATTTATTCATAATTGCTTAAACTCAAAAGCAACTGGGATGCCCTTCAGGAGGTGAATGGATAAATAAAGTGCAGTACATCCAGACAATGGGATATTACTCAGACTAAAAAAAAAAAAAAAGCTATCAAAAAAAAAAAAAAGGCATGAGGGAAACTTAAAGGTATATTAGAAAGTTAAAGAAGTCAATCTGCAAAGCAAAATACGGTATGATTATACAACAACAACAAGACATTATGGAAAGGGCAAAATTACAAAGAGAAAAGAGATCTGTGATTGTAGGGTCTGGAGACAAGAAAAGAACAAGCAGGTGGAGCATAGAAAATTTTTAAGACAGTGAAACTTCTCTCTCTGTTACCCTAATGATGGACACATGCCATCACCCCTTTGTCCAAATTCACAGAATGTACAATACCAAGAGTGAACTGTAATGAAAACTATGGGTTTGGGCAATTTTGATGTGTCAATGTACAGTCATCATTTACTACAAATACTCTACTTTCATGGTGGTATTGATAGTGGGAGAGACTGTATAAATAGCAGCAGGCAATGTATAGGAAACCCCTATACTTTATCCTCGACTTAGTTGTGAACCTAAAAGTGCTCTAAAAATTGTCTTAATAAAATATTTTAAAATAAAACTTTTAAAAAACTAGGGGCTCTTTCAGCTTCTGTCTTTTGCTGTTCCCCAACACCACAGAGTCAGACTCCATCATTTACTACAGTCTCTGTAGACATAACTTGTTTTTTCTATATTTTCTTGGTTTCCCCTTCATCAAAAGCTTCACACCCCAAAGATATTAGAAAGTCTACCATGACTATGGATATTTTTTTAGTGCACCCTCCTGACATTCTTGTCCAAAACTACTACGGAAATTCTCCTTCTTACTTTCTCATTCCAGTGCACTAGGATTCAGCAAACTAGATCACAGTCTTCCCTTTTCTTTTGACATTGGGTAGTTTCCAGGTATTTTTTTCCACATATTATTTTTTTTATCCTAACTTCCCTTAAACCTAGTAAACTGGAACCATGAGAAAACTGAATTTTAGTTAGTTATTTTACATGATTTATAAGAATGTGAAACAAAAGATATATATATGTATATATATAGACAATGAATTTTTTTGGAATTACAAAACAATGATGAGGACTATATGACCAACCAACTTACATAGTTAACTACCATTTTTTTAAACTGCACATTTCTATTAATAATTGGGGAAAATTCATTATCTATCCATAAAACACTGAGTATTTGTACATGTACATTCCAGAGAAATTCTTTGTATGTTTCACTGTCACAGAAGTCAATTAAATTAAACACTATTATATTTTTGACCTGAAACTGAAACTTCTTGAAATGCCCTTGTACAAATTACTTCATTCTCATCCTACAAATAAGAAAATAATGTTATCAGAAGTCATGTAATTCACTGCTTTAAAGATCATCACATCAGAGGCCCCCAGTAAATATTTGTCAAATGGATAAATTGATAATTAGTAATCCAGTCAGAAGAGTGTGAAAAAGAAAGGTTATTGACATATACACCTACACATAAACCTAACGCCAAGTGTCAGTGCTCCAAGATGATATAAATTGTATTTGTGCTGGTGTTAGACATAACTTGGATACAGCATCAGTACAAAGTGGGGGCTCACTTTGTCCTTCACATGACCTTCCCGTGGCTACATAGAGCAACGATGCCTGAACATGCTGATTGCTCTGAGGCTCGACCAAACAGACAAACCAGAAAAGGTTGGTATAAACAACTTCAAAGTGGAAAAATATATATATATATTTCTCAGTATATGTTAAATGTTCTTTTATTAATTCATTTTCATATTTATGTGTGACATAATCTTTGAATGACATTCCATACTCACTGCCTCCTATCTAGGTTTCTCTCCATTGGAAACAGCTCTGGGCATCTCTGTTTTCACAAGACCTCTTCCTTCCCTTATGGTATCAGTAAAGAGCACAGTAACTCTTAGACATGCACATTCATTTCAGTGAAAACCTTGGAATTCCTCTGGGTGAAGATTTGGTCCTTCCAAAAGGAAGAATTTCTCTCTGTGTGCATGAAGCACCTCCCACCCAAGATGACAGTTGAACAAGATCAAGCTCTGGCCCTCGTTTTACAAGGAACACTCTGTGTGGACAGGTCATGCAGCAAGGGACTGGTGGAAATCTAACAAGGGAGGGACTAGTGGTAGGAGCCCAGTAGCTGAACCAGGATATGTGGTCTAAGTCCTCCACAGAATTTCCTCAAGGATGGTGGAATTTTATACACTGTAACAAGAAATTCAAGCCCTTCCTCTGCTTTACTCTGTAAGAAATTATATTTCAGATGAGGTGAACAAACCACCCTATATAAGAAAATCATATTTTTATGTAAAGCCTAAATTTTATTATAATAGCAAACTCATCCAAATACAGTCAACATCAAACTTCCCAATAGATCACAATATTGAACATGAATTAAGTGATGACTTTGTAACACTAGGAATATATATTCAGCCATCAATCACAAATAATAACTAGGATCACCTTAAGGAAAAAACAACTTTATTTTCTGCTAAGAAAACAGAACAGGGAATTTGCAGATTTGTGGCTGGAGGTAACATCCCCATTCTTTGCTTCCACATGCCCTTTGATTCCTAACTGGGTATCTGATTATTGAAATGATTATTAGATAAGTCATACCTTTGGAAGACAGGTTTCCATGTTTTATATCATCCCATGAAATTGATCCTATACTTCGAAGTAATTAAATTTAGAGTGAGAATAGTTTTTGGAAATGAATGAATTTTTTGTTAAAGGATGACATGATTGTGTGAATCATTACACAGTAACAAAGAAGTCTTCACTACAGGGGCCTCCTTGCCTTAAGAAACAAATACTGAAAAGATCTAAAGAAAGTTAACTTAAAATGTGAGGTAAACAGGAGTACCTGGGTGACTCAGTTGGTTAAGCGTCTTGACTCTTGATCTCATTCCGGGTCTTGATCTCAGGGTCCTGAGTTCAAGCCCTACATTGGGCTCCACACTGGGCATGGTGCCTGCCTTAAAAAACAAAACAAAACAAAAAAAAAAAAAAAAGAGGTAAATATACTGACTTTGGTTTTTCCAGACACGACTGAGGGTGTATAAAAGGCCCAATGCACATGGTGACATTCAGACTGAAAGCATCAGTTCCTGCTTTTCAAATGGACTTTCTTCTCCAGGACCATGTGCTACTATGAGAATTAACTTCATATCAGGGCTGCAGAGATCGCTGTGGTGACCCTGGCTGTGGTGTCACTATACATTAAATGTTTGTGTCTCCTCAAACTTCCTGTGTTTAAATCATAACTCCCAATGTGATAATATTAGGAGGTGGGGCCTTTGGGAGGTGATTAGTGCCCTTATAAAAGGGACCCAGACAGCTCCCTCACCACACTTTTCTGCTTGTGAGGACACAATGACCAGACAGACAATCAATCATTAATCAGGAAGCAGCTCTTCACCAGACGCTGAATCTGCCAACACCTTGATCTTGGACTTCACAACCTTCAGAACTGTGAGAAATAAATCCTTGCTGTTTAAGCTCCGAGTCTGGGATACCTCATTACAGCAGCCGGAACAGACTAAGACAGGCAGATGGAAATATGGCTGCAGGTCTTCCCACAGCAGATACTGGTTCTGTGGGTTGTAGCGAGGATCTTCCTGAGTAGCTCAGCCTAGATTCCTCTTCCTTTGATTCACTGATTATGCTTTCAGGATTCCTTACTTTGGTAAATCCATCATGACCCAATAGCAAATATATGCTAAGACACATGGAAAAAAAGTTTAGATTCAGCATGTCTCAACCTCAATTGGCCAAAATCATCTGGACTATCCTACATGTTAAAGATAGTTTCCTTTACTGGGGCACTTGGGTGTCTCAGTCAGTTAAGCATCAGACTCCTGCATTCACTTCAGGTCAGGATCTCAGGTTCCTGGGACCCAAGCCCAGAATCTGGCTCTGCCCTCAGGGCAGAGTCTGCTTGAGGATTCTCTGTCCCTCTGCCCCTCCCCCTGCTCATGCTGTCCTCTTTCCCTCTGTCTCTCTTTAAAATAAATAAATCTTTAAAAATGAAAAAGATAATTGCCTTTATTATTGGTAATGTTATCTTTTTGTTAAAATCTTAATCAAACAGCTGTCATATGAGAAAGTTTTGTTATTTTCTTTTTTAAAGATTTTATTTATTTATTTGATAGACAGAGATCACAAGTAGGCAGAGAGGCAGGCAGAGAATGAGAAAGGGAAGCAGGCTCCCTGCCAAGCAGAGAGCCCGATGTCGGGCTCGATCCCAGGACCCTGGGATCATGACCTGAGCTGAAGGCAGAGGCTTTAACCCACTGAGCCACCCAGGCGACCCAGTTTTGTTATTTTTTAATAAGCTTCCCCATTGGTAATACCACTTGTTGTCAATTAGATTCATTTATCTCTGTCACTGTGCTTATTTACATTGTGAGTTTGAAGGTACATTTGAAGTCACTACATTACCTTTGTTGCTTTTTTTCATATGACCATTGTAAAATATGTTATTTTCAGGTTTCATGCGCATTCACAACTTCTACTTCACAACTTCTACTTCTCTCCACACCTCTTCATGTTAAGCTTCACAGGTAGTAAAACTACAGTCTCTTTTTTTCTCAAATATTCCAAAATACCTCAGGCTATTGGAATTTTCTGCCTCCCCAGAGCAGGGCAGTATCATCAAGTTGTATGGTTGAATGATTCACGTGTGTATGGCTATTCCTTTTCAATTAGCAGAGAAATCCTTGGAAGCCTATCCCTCATCTTGTGTCCACAGACAGGTGTGCTGTTTGTCCTTCATGTCTGGGAGAATCTGTAAGAACAGACTTGTGGTTACCATTTTGGAAACCAGCTCTAACCAAACTCTAGACTACTTCTTTCTCACTTTTATCAATGGCAGCTAAATTTTGTATTTCCAACTTCTCTTTCAAAGACATGATAATGACACATTTTTCTCACTAATTTTGGCTCTCTCCCTAAATCTAATACAGGAATCTGAAATGCCAATTTCCCTGGGCTATATTTGAAATATACCTTTATAATAAAATATATGTTTTTGATTAATTTTCATAGACTATCAAACTACACTAGGAATTGAAAATACATATCCAATTAGAAAGTGACAATTTAAAGATACATATTAAACGAGAAAAGTTTTTGCCTTCAACTATGCAAAAAATTTTTTAAAAGCATTCTTTAACATTTCAATAAGAAAAGTTAAATTGTCTATTTAATTATTCTTTTGGGGTTGTAAGGACATTCAATCCTGTCCTTGAATAATCAAATGTCCTTTCAAAATTTCCGCAGGCCCATGCTAAGAGAAGAACTGATTCCTTGAAAGACACAAATTACCAAAACTCACACAAAAAGAAATAGATAAATTTTAATAGTCCTATATCTATTAAAGAAACTGAGTCAACAATTATTAATCTTCCATAAAAGAAAGCACTATGCCAAAATGTTTTACTGGTGCAAAAAAAATTAAGAAAGAAATTACACCACTTGTCTACAATACATTCTAAAAAAATATAAGCAGAAGAAGTACTTCCTAACTTATTCTAAAATGCCAGCATTATCTTCATACCTAAATCAGATAAAGGCATTTTAAGAAGGGGAAATTAGAAATCATTTCTTGGGGCACCTGTGTGGCTCAGTTGATTAAACATCTGATTCTTGATTTCAGCTCAGGTCATGATCTCAAGGTTGTGGGATTGAGCCCCAGGTCAGGCTCCAGTGGAGCCAGTTTAAGAGTCTCTCTCTCCCTCTTCCTCTGCCCCTCCCCACATATGCTCTCTGTCTCCCTCTAAAAAAATAAAATTAAAATAAAATAAAATAAAAATCAATTTTTTTCATGAACCTAGATGCAAAAAATCTTCCCCAAAGAGTTAACAAGTCAATTACAACAGTGTGTGAAAAGGCTACATATTGTTCTATTCCAATTTTGTAACATTCCAGAAAAGACACAACCAGACACATGGTAAAAAGATCAGTGGTTTCCAGGAATTCAAGTGGAGGGGAAAGGAATGAGGACAACACAGAGGGTTCTCTTAAGGAGTCAAACTATTCTACATGATATTGTCCTGGCGAATCCATAGCACTGTTCATTTGCCCAGATCCATATAGGTTCACATCACAAAAACTGAATCTTAACTTATGTAATTTGGAAAAGAAAAAAAAAAAAGTTTTTTAGAAGAACAGAGGTTCCAGAATGGAATACAGAATATTACAAAATCACCTAACTGTATTATAAGTACATGAAATGTTCTCACTGCAGAGAGTAGGGGAAAATGTTGCTGACTTAAGTAACTTTGGAAATGAGTTGAGTCTGTAAGACCAAAGGCAAAAGAAACTACACATTAACAATTAATCAGTTCCATCCAAGCCAGTTCACAGACTCAGAGCTTCTTGAAAGAATGGAAGGCAGGTCCCTTGAGAAAGGTCCCTGCTACATTGCCCAAAAATTATACTGTAAGTTTTCCCTTTAGCCTTCCTCTAAAGGATCCATGACAGTTTACTGCTGACAGTAACAATTAACTAATGACAAGTGACAATTTTAGTGACAGTGCACTGAGGAAGGGAAAAGTACCAGAATTTTTGAGGATTACCTGACTTTGGCTCTAAACTGATACAAACTTTTTAGAGTCCCAAAATACCATTTTGGCCTAGTCAAATGATTAATGGAGCTTTGGCTTAGATCTATCTCATAATGGGCTCAGTAAATCCATGAATCCTCCCTGTGAGTATGCATTGTTAGCAAAGATATATTTGTAGCTGGCTGAATCTGCCCATTGAGTCCCCAGAGTAAGGTCTATTATGGTAAAAAAAAAAAAAAAAAAAAAAATCAACCAAAAAAAAACCCCACACCACTAGAGCTTCTTCTTCCTACCAAAATAGTAGATCAAAAGCAAGAGTTTATTTCTGGAAAGATTAAGTATATTAATGCTACCTATAATGATTTCTTAAGGCTGATGTAACAAAGCACCATACATTTGGTAGCTTAAAGCAACAGAAATTTATTTTGTCATAGTTCTGAAGACCAAAAATTCAAAATTAAATTGTTAAAATTAAATTTAAATTTAAAAGTTAAAATTAAAATTAAATTGAACTGCTCATTCTGAAGGCTCTAAAGAGGAATCCTTTCTTGTCTCTCCTAGATTCCAATGGTTGCTGGCAATCCTTGGCTTTCCTTCTTGGCATGTCACATCCTTTGACACATCACTCCAATTTCTGCTTGCATTGAAATATGCCTTTACACTGTGTAAAGTCTCTGTGTCCTCACATGGCCTTTATATAAGAACACCAGTGATTGAATTTAAGGTCTATCCTAATTCGGTATGACCTCATTTCAGCTTGATAACATCTACAAAGACTCTGTTTCCAAATCAGGTCACACTCACAGTTACAAGGGGTTAAGACTTCAACATATTTGTTGAAGAGACACAATTAAAGCCACAACACTGTTATTAAAGTTTGTAAAGTTTCAGGAGTTGTTACCTCACATCTTGATTCCATTGCCTCTACAAAATGTAGATGGATTCAGAGGAATCAAAATGAGTTGTTGTAAACTTAATCCAGTGGTAGCTTCAAATGTAGTTTTTATTTCAGATATTGTTTCTTTGCCGAAGCAAATATACATACCCTCTAGAATACGGTTTCCAATTTTTGCGATCCTGCAAAGACTTTTTACTCTATCGTTGTAAATAAAGAACAGCAGAATCAGTTTGCTTTTGGCAGGCAGGACCAGTAATGCTCTGGTACTACCCCACTTCAGGAGTATGATAATTCTTCAGCACTGTGGCACAAATTAGTCTGCAGAGACTGACTCAGCATTCTAAAGGACATCACATCCGTCCACTATATCAATAATGCGATGGAGATTAGATCCAGGAAACAAGAATTAACAACTACTCTAGACATCTTGCTAAGACTCATGAATGACAGAGGATGGAAAACAAATCCTACAAAACTTTAGGTGTCTCCAGCCTCAATGAAATTTCTAGAGGTCCAGTAATCTGGATGAAGAATAAGTTGTTACATTGGCACTAAACAACAAACACAATACTTAGTGGCCTCTTTGGATTTTTATGGCAATATATTCCCTCATTTGGACTAGCTATCTATTTTTTCCTAATATCCATTAGGAAAGTAATAAAATGGCTTCCCAGTTTGAGTGACTTAAGGGCAAGAGGAAATTCCAAGACTGTCATGTGCTGTTGTCCATACTGCTCAGTTGTTTGGTCTTTATGAAGCAGCCCATTCAGTGGTGCTGAAAGCATCTATGGAAGATGATTGTATGTGGAGGTTTTTACAGGTCTATATATGTGAATTACAACACAGGATTTTAAGATTTTGGAGCAAATTTATGCTGTCCTCTATGAACTTATACCACTTTTTGAAGAAATAGCTTCTAGCTCATGACTGAGCTCTTGACAATGAAATACCAAGTTACCATGTGACCTGAACTGCTCATTATGAACTAGATATTGTCTGGTTTTCTAAGACACAAATTTGAGTATACACAGAAGCTCTTCCATCATCAGACAAAAGTAGTATATAAGAGAGCAGGCTTCAGGAATTCTAGAAAACATAAATAAATTATAGAGACAAGTGGATCAGATTCCATGGCTTCTACCCTGCTGAGTTGTCTCTCTCAACACACATTTAAGGATTTATGCCATTTTCCCGGGAAGAAAAAATTAGTGCTGGCTTATAGATGGCTTTGTCAATAAAGTGACATCACCTAATAAAAGTGGATGATCTCAGTACAACAGCCCCAATCAGACATGGCCCTAGAGAACAGAGGTAAAGGAAAATTCTCAATTTTTTTTAATCATAATGCCCAGATCAATCTATGTCTCAAAACTTAAGTCTATGTACAGGTGCATGATACATACAGAATCATTATTCTTAAAGAAAAAATTAATAGTAATGACCTCTATCAAGTTCAACCTCAAAAAGATCTATTCTATATTCCCATGAACTTGGAGTCAAATAAGATTGTCAAAGTTTTTCCTGTCTGCAAAGAAATGTGTAAACTCTCATGCAGGTATAGGATAATAATTAGACCACTTCTTGAAGGAACAGAGGTGGGGGGAGCTATATAAGGAACACAGCAGTATATTTTTGAAAAAACATAGCAATACAAAAACCACAGAGTAAAATGTGATTGGAGTGGGTGGTAGTTTGTACAAAAAATATATTATTTGTTCCTAAGATTTATATAGATAACATCCCAGCTGTGTTGATTAAATCTGCATATAAGATGAAGGGTATTATTAGCAAAATCATCAGAGGAAAAGGCATTTGCCTTCTGCACGTGATGTCATGCAGCATGGTTACAAAGGTTAAATTCAGCATCAGTGTGAACAAGGTCATTGAATTCAGCATTTTTTGTTTTTTAATTTAAAGCTCATCAACTTTTTGGGAAGATCTAAACATACCAGGAAACGACCTCAACTTTAATGCATATGTGGAGTCTTTTTTATCTAAAGAAATGTGCTTAATGAGACTTTTTGTAGTTGGTTTTTTTTTTTTTTTTTTTTTTTTTTTTGGTTTCTTCTTTTTAGAGACAGAGAGAGAGAGTGCTTGCGCTTGAGTGGGGGGAGAACAGAGGGAGAGAATTTCAAACAGACTCCGAGCTTATGCTGAGTGGAGTCCGACACAGAGCTCAATCCCATGACTGTGAGATCATGACCTGAGCCAAAATCAAGAGTCAGACACTTAACCGACGGAGCCATCTAGGCATCCAGTAATTAATAAGATTTTTAAATACAAGTTTGGTCTATATGAAGATGTCAGGAGGACCTGCCGTTTGCCGTACCTACACTGGAGCTGCATAAAAGACTGTGGTATTTATTCAATGTTTTTTCTTGCTTACAACTTACTCTTCTCTTAGGCTAAAAACTCAACTGCTGATAATATACCATTGTGGCAACTCTGACGGAGATCTGGGCTCTGGACGTGGTTATGCCACTGGCTTTGGTGCCTTTAGAATCTTGGGCTGTGGCTGTGGCTGTGATAGGTATGGATTTGGCTGCAGACACCAGATCGTTACTTGTCCCCAGGCATCAGCTGAATAATATACTTGCAGTTGAATCCATCCTCTGTGTGACGGAAATTCTGTCCCGTAGCATCTTTTTATTGCAACTTATTTTACTCAATTTGAATTGTTAATAGTCCAATCTAATCCTGGGCAACCAGAATAGATGATTAAATTCATGGTACATCCATATCCATGTCCTAGATTAACTACAATTTCTCTTTCAACCTGATTTTTTTTTCATGATTATATCCCGGGCAAATTGCGATTTGTGGTATTTCATGAGTAGGTTCATCTTTTTCATTAAACTTACTTTGGTCAGACCAACATTGTTCGTTCTTTATTTTTTTTTTAATTCATTACCTACTCATTTGTTCAATAAAATAATTAAAATAATTATTTATTAATTAATTGACACATAAGGCTCCCTTTTAGATCATAGTGTTGCAAATGTGAAAAGTTGTGTTGAGCTGGAAAACAAGCACATAAACATATGTATAGGGGCACCTGGGTGGCTCAGTGGATTAAAGCCTCTGCCTTAGGCTCAGGTCATGATCCCAGGGTCCTGAGATGGAGCCCCACATCAGGCTCTCTGCTCAGCGGGGAGCCTGTTTCCCCCCTCACCACACCCACCGCCTGCTTCTCTGCCTACTTGTGATCTCTGTCAAATAAATAAATAAATTCTTTAAAAGAATATATGTATATACCACAAGACAAATAATATAATGCTCAAGTGGAAATATAGAAGGGAAGTCTCGTATCTGCACCCAAAAAAGAGATCTCAGAGCAAAGACAGGGAACAAATATGTTCTCATTAAAGGTTACCTTTGAATTAATTATTGATGGAGAAGAGTTACAGGAAGGAGGCAAAGTGTAAGCCAAGCAGGGTGAACAGAATGTGCACAGACATAGAAAAAGTACTGAATTGCAGATCTATAAATTGATGTTATCCCCAGAGAGTAAAGGGACAAAAGCAAGCAGCAAAAAAAAAATTATGTCCTGGACAGTTAAGAGAAACCAGAACATCAAGGCCATTTATATTTTGTTTTAGGCATATGAGATACTGTGATATTTTCCCCTAGAGACTTTTGTTTTAAAAAAATATACAGTTTTTGTTATATGGTGTGAAAGTGAAGGGTAATAAGGAATAAAAAGGAGTGCACAATGAGCTCCAGAAAGAAGGTTCAGCAACTGTTGGATTATGAAGCAGTTGCTCATGGGGCTGGGAGCTCTTGGGGAACCATCAGGGTAGAGATCTGAAAGCTCAGTTGAGTTCAGATATATGTTGGTGTTATCTATGAGAGGCTCAAGTGAAACTATTTAGTGGCAGTGTGTTGTAGAGATCTGGGACTCAAGAGACAACTGAGTTTGAGATTTCAAAGCAGTTGGACAAAGGTGGTAGTAACTTGAGAAATAATGTATCCCAATATTCAGTAGTGAGTGGAAGAAAAGGATTGTGATACAGATAAGCAGGAAAAGGTAAAAAAAATGAGTCAGGAAGGCAAAAGGTAAAAAGTGAGTCAGGAAGGAGTTGTGTGGGGGAAATCAAAGACACATACACTTTCTAGAAAAGTTAGAAAAGTGTTGTCAGAGATCACCCTTTCATTCAAACATTAATTCTTTCACCAAGTGTTCCAAGCATTTCTAGAGTCATGACATAAATTTTGATACCAAGCTAGATCCTGGCAGTTAGTAAATGAGATGGGCATGGTCTCTGTCCTCATGGAAATTATAATCAAGAGGAGATAATACCATATCATAAAGACAATTACAATAAGAGGCTTTAGTGATCACTTAAAGAAGAGTCTCTCAAGCCCTCCATGTTTGAGAATGGACCCCGAACTCCACCTACATAGTTACCAAAGAAGCAGACATTTTAAAAAATATGATCCCCATGTTCTGCTTAAGGTTGATGGATCCAAATCTGGCCACTTTAACAAGCTAAACCAGAAAATTCCTAGCATTTCCAAACAGGGGTTAATGTTTTTTCTACTTTATGAGGCTCAAAGGACTAATTGTAGGGATCTAGTGGCAGCTACATTTTACTCTTTGCATGAGTGCCCATTTATAGCTCGTTATAAGGTACCTATTTAAGTAATCAGCTGACTAATTCCTTATGTGTTCTACTGAGAGACACTTCATAGAAAATCTTGTTTAATGGTTGTAGGCTGGCATCTCAGAAGTTGATTTATTGTCAAGTCTAAATAGGTTCATCGTTCCAACAAAACTGTGAGTGAATTGAAAACCATCAACACTCTGAATCTGCACGTTGACCTCAAAACCTATGCTATATTATTTCATTATTTGCTTATTTACCTCAGCAATACAGAATCCCAATTTGCTCTGCTTTGCATGGAAGTGGATAAAGATGTCATTATGACTGAGACATCATGCAGAATCTATAAGCCATGAGAGTAAATTTTAACAGGAAGTTTAACATTTTCTGATAGCACCATCAGGCACCGGTGGAGAGATGTATGCTAACATGGTGGTAGTGATGACAAGTTGGAAATGGTCTGTGCAAGAAATCTCAGTAACGTACAACAACTTGGATCAGAATTTCTGGGTTGGAGGCTGAAGGCAGTGGCGACAGTCAGGCTTTAACTAGATTGAAAGGAAATGTGAGTGGTGGCCAGAACACTGAATTTTTTTTCTAATCCCATTAAACAGCCTTAAAATCCTAAATCTTGTGGGAGTAAATGACATTTGGTTCCTGAGCAGGGAGATTTTATTCCAGTTCCCCATATGAGTCAAAGAGCTGTGAAGAGATCAGCAGATCTGTAGCTCCAAAAAGAACAGCTGAAAACTTAGTTAAAACATCGAGTATTTACCTATATGCTTATTTACTTACATATGTCTTATGTATTTTATATGTATATATCAAGAGAGAAAAAGAGAGAAAGAGGGGGAAAATCCATATGCTGGATAATGTAGCATACGGTTATCTGGCTGGAAGAGCAGGAGGGAATTGACGTCTTGTGTTGGGTGGGATGAAGACCAAGTCAGGAGCTATCCAAAAGGCAAGAAATAAAGAAAAGCAGAAATTGAACTGAAAAAAATTCCCAGATTGAAGAACATATCATTTATATACTTACATTTATGTGTGTGATATATAAAAGAGATTATATCTATTGACTTATAGCATATCCATAATACATATTGGGATGAAAAGGCAAGGTCCCAGTATGTATGATATAATTTACTTTTGTTTGAAAACACAAACTCCAAATTCTATGCGTGCATAACTATGAGTGAAGACAAAATTGCGTATGTCTGTAAGAGGGAGGAGAATGAAATAGAAGGTCACCCAAAGGGGATGGTATGTGTGGGCAGTAGGATGGAAGGTAATTAACTGGATCATTATACATATTTGTATTGCTTCACTTATTATTACAAGCATATATTATCT
This sequence comes from Mustela putorius furo, assembly GCF_011764305.1. Classification (NCBI taxonomy): domain Eukaryota; kingdom Metazoa; phylum Chordata; class Mammalia; order Carnivora; family Mustelidae; genus Mustela; species Mustela putorius. The sequence goes on along the minus strand of NW_025421491.1, from coordinate 2,604,238 downwards.
TGTGGCTCAAGATAACATCAAAAGAAGAAAATACTTAAAAACTGAAAGTGTGCTTAAGGTAACAGAAAACCAAACCATGCACCCATAGAACTAGAAGAGCTTTAGAGAGCGTGACTTTATTTAACTCTTGCCTGGTTTGCAATTTATTTGTCAATATTTACTATAGATGATTTTGACATTTATTTATAAGCAGTTGGCATTCTATCTTTAATTCATTTACTTATATTTGGTCTAGCCTTGTTGACATGTTGCGATTGAGAAAGGGCTACTTGCTCACTGCTCTCTAAGCAAGTCTAAGCATATAACAGTCACAACACCCAAACAAATGAGGTAAGCAGATGTAATGATAATGCAAGCATAAATTTTTAACTAACATCCTAGACTTTAATCCCAGAGAGAGATTTCTTGCCTTTATTAGCACCTAATTCCACCATGTCACAATGCCATATAAGAGGGCCCAAGATTATTTTAGGAGACATAACATAATAATTTGAATTTATATGCAGCTTCCCAGAAACAGAACGGGATGCTGTGTAAAGCCCCCCAAGGAGATGCCTGTTATCATTAGTCAGGTGAGATGACAGTTTTGTTTACTGACTAAAACACAATTCCATATTCTGGGGCCCTTATGACCAGATTGATAAATGCTTTTTTTTTTTTTTAATTTATTTATTTGACAGAGAGAGGGATCACAAGTAGGCAGAAAGGCAGGCAGAGAGAGGGGGAAAGCAGGCTCTCCACTGAGCGGGGAGCCTGATGTGGGGCTCAATCCCAGGACCCTGAGATCATGACCTGAGCTGAAGGCAGAGGCTTAACCCACTGAGCCACCCAGGTGCCCCTGATAAACGCTTTATTAGCTTTTTCTATAAATTCTGATGAAGACAAAAAGCAGGACTACAGAGAAAATTTCTTGACAGCAAGTAGAGAAATAAACCCTTGGGATCTTCAGTTAACCTAAACCTTCCATGATAGTCCTTGAACAGGTAGAAGAAGGAGGTGCACTACCTCAACAGCTATTGAAAATAGGAGTCTAGGCATCTGAGTGCACACTAGGTGCTTTGCGACAAATGTCTTTCCAGACAACTCTTGGTAGAATATCTTTACTGTAGAAAATTGTTGGGAAACTACTTAAAGGGACTCATACTGTTATAATAAGCAATAGTCAATTTAAAAAACATTTTTGACCTAAGATAATACATTTCCTCACATTTTTAGTGAATTGAGCATTCATTCATTTGGGGGTATAATTACATATGAGTGGGGTCCAAGTGGATGGTCTCCATACTTCCATGAGTTGTATGCACAGTCTTAGTATCTACAATTATCCTCATCACTGTCTGTTACCCTTTCTCTTGCCATGTTTGGTTTGTCCATATACTAGAGGTGGCATAAACAAAGAATAGTTCTATATTGAATTTTTTTTCTTTAAGAAATGATAAAAACATGAGTAAGTCCCTGTGAAGTCAACCATAAAATCATAAAAAGGAAAATATATAGTGAAAACCTAAAAAATCCTCAGTGCCATGGGGAAAGTCACAATATGTGGGATATGGGAATTGACTTCTGGTGACCTACAACCCATTTGAACAGACGAGTTTGACACAAAATAGAAAATGTGTTTCAAAATGATATATAGCATAGCATAAAGGTAAGTGTGAAATGCAATGTATTATAGACCATAAATGCCAGTGTTCAGAACTCTAGTGAACTCTAATGAGGAGTGTGATGTTTCATAGCAGGTGTGGGAGGGGAGTAGGGGCAGACCAGGAACAGAAGTGGGGGAATGAGAATTATTTAGATTAAAAAAGATTTGGAACAACTGGAGAGTACATGTATACTACACTGCATCACCTATGACACATTCTTGCCAAGATATTAACTCTCACTCAGTCAAACTAAGACCTAATACCTAATGCACAATTTATACAAAATTCATGATTTAGGGAAACAAGATAATACCATGAGTAAACAAATAAATCCATATCATAGGGTATTCTATGGGGCAGCTGATCTGATTTCTTCAAGTAAATAGTACCAAGGACTGATTCTGAATTCAAAGAGAAGTGAAACACATAACAAGTTGATATAAAGGAAGTATTGTTAATATTGTTAGGTGTGATAGTACTATTCTGATAAATAAGAAAATGGTGTTAGTACATAGAGGAAATGTTAGTTCATATGGAAATGTTATATATTTTGAAATATAATATCTCTGACTTGTTTTAAAATAATCAACAAGAAATGATCAAATATATCAAAATGGTAACAACTGTTAATTAGCAAGACAGGAAACAACATGTGTTGGAGGGGATGTGGAGAAAGGGGAACCCTCTTCCACTGTTGGTGGGAATGCAAGTTGGTGCAGCCTCTTTGGAGAACAGTGTGGAGATTCCTCAAGAAATTAAAAATAGAACTTCCCTATGACCCTGCCATTGCACTCCTGGGTATTTACCCCAAAGATACAGATGTAGTGAGAAGAAGGACCATCTGTACCCCAATGTTTATAGCAGCAATGGCCACGGTCGCCAAACTGTGGAAAGAACCAAGATGCCCTTCAACGGACGAATGGATAAGGAAGATGTGGTCCATATACACTATGGAGTATTATGCCTCCATCAGAAAGGACGAATACCCAACTTTTGTCGCAACATGGACGGGACTGGAAGAGCTGATGCTGAGTGAAATAAGTCAAGCAGAGAGAGTCAGGTTTCACTTATTTGTGGAGCATAACAAATAGCACGGAGGACATGGGGAGTTAGAGAGGAGAAGGGAGTTGAGGGAAATTGGAAGGGGAGTTGAACCATAAGAGACTATGGACTCTGAAAAACAATCTGAGGGGTTTGAAGTGGCGGAGGTGTGGGAGGTTGGGGTACCAGGTGGTGGGTATTATAGAGGGCATGGAGCACTGGGTGTGGTGCAAAAAGAATGAATACTGTTATGCTGAAATAAATAAAAAATAAATTTAACCCCCCCACACACACACACAAATCAGGTGATGAATAAAAAGGTTCATATTCTTCTATTTTCCTGCTGATTACATGGCCTATAATGAAAAGTTTATAAAATACAGTGAGAAGAAAGAACATTCATCAGTGAGACATGAGCAACATCTCATGAGTGAGATGTGCATGCCTGTTCTTGGGACCACAGTTTTACTGAAGCTGAGGATTTGAGGGAAAAAGATAAGGAAAGCTGAATTGCAAAAAATACAGTGGTGTGTTGTTATTGAAGGCATTAATTATTTGATATTATAATGCCAAAATAGAGGGGAAGAAGAAGCAGGATGGAATTTTTGAGCAAGACAATGTTAAAAGCAGTTAAGATGTATTATCATTGTTACTGTTGTTGTTATTGTTGTTGTTATTTTGGTTTGATTTGGTTTGATTTGATTCTCTTCAGAAGATTAAATGGGTTATAGGCTTATGGAATGCATCATGGAATAAAGAGATATGAGGTGGGAGATTAAGTAAGGGATTGTCTGAGAACCCAGTATGTTTTGTTGGAGCTAAGGCTATGAGAATATGTATCACAAGAAAAATGAAAACACATAGAAGATAGTCAGACACTTCAGATGTGAGAGAAGGTGTGAATGGCAAATAAAAAATGGCCATAAATTATTTTAAGATTTCAAGCCATAGGAAAAAAAAAAGGGGGGATGAGGTCAATTGTGTGCAGCAAGGTCTGGTATTATATGTAATGAATCTGATTTTAGGCAATGAAATGTAAGCATCCTGATGAACTGGGATTGAACATCAGACTTTTGGCTTTCAAAAATTCTGATAAGCAGTTTATTCCCTTTCAAATTAACGAAACTTTATGTCAGCAGGTAGAATTCAATTCTCTTACAGTCTACCTTCATTATATCATCTAGGTAAAATTGAGAAATATATAATCAACTATAAAAAGCAATTTTAATTTGCATATGATTGGCCAAAAACATAAAAAAATTCCTTCTTGGGCAATCACATTTACCATTCCTGGGATTCCAAGTGTATATGAATACTCTATTACTGTCTCCTTTGAATATTATTAAACTGTACTTACTCAGTTAATTCATTCACTTTCTTCAATATTTTTGCTAGCTATTCACAATGCTTGACCCAGCACTAGGATGTAGATCAAAAAGTTGCATAGAGCATGATCCTGCCTTCATCCACCAAAGATAGATATGTAAAAAAATTATTGCAATTGTGTGTTTTAGTGGCAAAAGTATAGTGGAATCAGTGGGAACCAACTGAAATAGAGATCAGTTCTTCTAAGGATGTCTTGGTAAGCTTTAGAGGCACCTGGATGTTAAAAGATTATTAGAGGATCTGTAAGGGCATTAAGAACATTCTAGTCCATTAGCATTGACTATTTTTGTGTTTGCAGCACATTTGACAATTCACTCCATGACAAAAGCAGGAGATATTCTCAGTTAAGGTATTAGCAAATGTTTTATATAAATTAAAATTTGTCGGCCTATCTGTGAAGGATATATAGTGAATAGTGTTCTGGAACACACTTGTTGAGAACTCAGCCCACACATAAAGACAAATGAGTTATCTTTATTAGTGGAATAAAGAAAAGAATTTCTTAAGAATATATAAGAAATACAGTTATCCAAATTAGCCTGAGAAGTCAAAAATGTCCTCCCAAAAGAAGTAAGCAGTGAAATGATAGATACATGTGGTTGCAGGTACCTGAACAAAGAAAGAATGAGTAAAGCCCACTGAAATTATGAAACAGAATTCTATGGAATAAATTTTTTTATCCTCCAAAAATTTATATATTGAAATCCTAACCCCTAAAGTGATATTGGAGCTTTTGGGAGATAATTAGGTCATCAAGATAGAGCCCTTCATGAATGGTATTAGTGCCCTTATAAAAGAGAACCCAGAGAGCTCTTACCCCTTCTGCCATGTGAAGAGGTAGAAAGATGTGTATGAACCAGGAAGAAGGCTCTCACCAGGCACCAAATCTGCTGGGGCTTTGAACTTGGACTTCTTAGTCTAAAGAACTGTGAGAACTAAATATTGTTTAAGCCACCCACTGTATGGTATATTTGAGAAAGTAGCCCAAATGGAATAAGACATACCCTGAAAAACAATCTGAGGGTTTTGAAGGGGCCTGGGGTAGGAGCTTGGGGGAACCAGTTGGTAGGTATTAGAGAGGGCATGGATTGCATGGAGCACTGGGTGTGGTCCAAAAACAATGAATACTGTTACACTGAAAAGAAATAAAATATTTAAAAAAAAAGAGGCAGTTGGTTTTCTGATTCTAAAATAAAATGAATAGAGATTTAAAAAAAAAAAAAAAAAGACATAATCAGTACCAAAAAGCTGGGAGGAGGAGGGATGCGTGCTGCTGTAACAAATATCTAAAAATGTGAAAGTGGCTTTGGAACTGGGTAATGGGTAGAGACCGGAAAAGTTTCAAGGTGTACACCAGAAAAAGACTACATTGCTGTTAATGGGCCATTACAGTCAATTCTGATGCGAACTGTGGAAGAAAAAGAAGCAGAGCTGTAGAGAAAGCCTCTGTCTTCTTAGATAATACGAGCAGCCATGAACAGAAGGTTGGTAGAAAGGTGGGCGGTAAAGGACATTCTGAGGCGGTCTCAATCAGAAATGAGGAACCTATTATTAGAAACTGGAGCAAATTTACAAACCAGCCATGAACCTGGCTGAATTGTGTCCATGTTCTAATGTTTTGTGAAAGGTAGAACATGCAAACAATGAAATAGGATATTTGGCTGAAGAGATTTCTAAGCAAAGTGTTGAAGGAGTGGCTTCGTTCCTCCAGACTGCTTTTAGAAGAATATGAGAAAAGAGACGTGACTTAAAGAGAGAATTGTTACGCTAATAAAAAGCTAAACTAAGGATCTAGACAAACCTCTGCCTATCCAAGTCACAGAAGGTGAGAGCACTAAGAGTAAGGCCAAGCAACCATTTGACAAGGAAATTAGTGTGGATTATCCACCTCAACAGAAGCCAGGTCCTGCCCTTTCAGACAATGGAAGAATGAACCAAACACGATTCAGAGACTCTCAGTGCTATTTTAGACCCTTAGTGCAAGCACCTGTGGTGGAATGGTAGCGCTAATTCCTCTCCAGGTCAGCCAAGCCAGCCTGGGGCCAGTACATCAGGAGAGAGGTCCCTGGAGAGGGCTGCAGTAGGGACCGCACCCGGTGGAGACATGGTGGCAGGGTCACCCAGAGCCACAGTGAAGCAACACCAGCCTGGGAGACCTTCAGAGGTGGGATTACCATCTTAGTGAGTCCAGAGAGCGGAGCACTGAGCCAAAGAGGGTTTTTCTCAGAACGGAAGGTTTTATGTTGTTTGCCCTATGAGGCTTTGGACTTCCTTAGGACCTGTTACCCTATTTCCCCCTACTGGAATGGAAATGTCTACCTTATGTCTGTCCCATCACTGCATTGTAGAAGCACATAACTTATTTGGTTTCACAATTTTGCAGCTGGAGAGGAATTTGCCTCAAGATGAATTAATACCTTCCATATCATTTACACCTCATTTAGGTGATATTTAGATAAGCCAATCTTCAGGGACTTTAGACTTTAGGTGCTAGGATGAGTTAAGACAAACACATTTATGGTCAACTAACTTTGGACAGGTAGGTCAAGACCAGCTGATGGGGAGGAGTAAGTAGTAGGCTTAACTTTTTTTTTTAAGATTTTATTTATTTATTTGCCAGATAGAGAGCACAAGTAGGCAGAGCAGCAAGCAGAGGGAGAGGGAGAAGCAGGTTTTCTGCTGAGCAGGGAGCCCAACACAGGAACTTGGAATCATGATCTGAGCTGAGGGCAACACTTAACTGACTAAGCCACCCAGGCACTCCTAGGCTTAACTATTCTTAACTGGCTATCCACATGCGAAAGGATGAAGCTAGACCTTACCTCATATCTCATATCATCTCAAAAGTAACTCAAAATAGATTAAAACCTAAGTTTTAGCAATAAAGTTACAAATTTCTTAGATGAAAATATACACATAAATGTTTATGACCTTGGATTTTGCAATCTTTCTTAGATAACAACCCCAAAGCACAAGCCACAAAATAAAAAATAACTAGACTGACCTTCATCAAAATTAAAAACATTTTTGCCTTGAAGAACAATAACAAGAGGATTAGAAGTCAAACCATAGGATGAGAAAATATATTTGCAACTTATATATCCTATAAGTAACTTGTAATCGGAATATTTTAAAAATTCTTGCAACCCAACAGTACACATAACCAAACTGAGGAACGGACAAAGGAGGTCCCTGTGTGACTCAGTCAGTTAAGCACCTAACTCTGGTTTCAGCTCAGGCCATGGTCTTATGGGTCATGGGATCAAACCCCATGTCAGGCTCCATGCTCTCTGGGAGTCTGCTTAAGGTTTTTGCCCTCTGCCTCTTCCTCCACTCATGCACATACACTCATATGCTCTCTTTCTCTCTATTTTAAATAAATCCTTAAAAACAAACAAACAAAAAAGAATGGACAAAATATCTGAGTGAACAGTGAGTCAGAAAAGAGGCACAAATGATTAATAAGCAGGTGAAAAAATGCTCAGCATCATTAAACATTAGGGGAATGCAAACCAAAACTCACAATGAGAGACAACTTCACATCCAACAGACGTCTGTAATCAAAATGACAGACAACGACAAATGTTGGCAAGGAGAGAAACCGAAAGCCTCATACATTGTTGGGAATGTAAATTGGTATAACCACTTTGGAAAACAATTTGGCATTTCCACAAAAAGTTAATTTTAGAGTTTCTGTATAACCCACAATTTCTCTCTTAAATATATACCTAAGACAACTGAAAACATACATCCTTATAAAAACTTGAACATAGATGTTTATAACAACTTTATTCATAATAAACAAAAAGAGGACACAATCCAATTGTTCATCAATTAATGAACGGATAAACAAAATGTGGTGTATTCATGCAATGGAATATTTTTCAATCTTAAAAAGGAACATTATGGCAGGGTGCTTGGGTGGCTATGAGTAAAGTGTCACTTCAGCTCCTGGGATCAAGCCCTACATCAAGCCCCTAGATCAGGCTCCACATTCGGTGGGGAGTCTGCTTCTTCCTCTGTTCCTCCCCCACCTCATGCTTTCTCTGTCCTCTCTCTCAAGTAAGGAAATAAAATCTTAAAAAAAAAAAAAAAAAAAGGAATAGTATGGAGTCATTTCAGCCCCCCTCACACCCTTGGGTGGGTACCCTTAGGAAGGTATGACCTGCCCCACGATATTCGACGATGCTGTGTGTAACACACACAAATATAAGCAGGTCTGATTCAAAGAGACCTTTTAGGTTATTCTTTGATTTATTGCCCTAAGACATGGGGGTATTAATAGTAAGAGGGTCTACTCAATTATATTTCTCCCATGGGTCTCCTGACTAAGAGTATTATACCAGAGAAAGAAAGAAGAAAGAAGCAAGGAAGGAAGAAAAGAAAGAATGAAAAGAAAAGAAGAAGGAAAGAAAGAAAAATAGAGGTTAGAATCCACAGTATAAAATAACTTTTAGTCAACTCACTGATTAGTTATTTAAATATAAACATAATATAAATATAATAGTATTTATTTATTTATTCACATCAACTCTCATTAAATTGACCAATGACTTGTATCATTTTTTTTATTTATTTTTTTAGAGAGAGAGCAAGAGCATGTGCATGTGTGGGGAGAGAGGCAGCAGAAAGAGGGAGAGAGAGACTCTTAAGCAGGCTCCACGTTCAGTGCAGAGCCCAATGTGGGGCTCCATCTCACAACCCTGAGATCATGACCTAAGCCGAAGTCAAGAGTCAGAGGCATTACTGACTGAGGCACACATGTGCCCCAATCTTGTTTCCTTTCGGACACACTCATGATAGAAATGCTCACTTTTAAGCACTTTCCCAGTTTTCAGACATTACTAAGTCACAAGAGTTCCATAGCTCTCTATATAAGGATACTACTAATTTGTATTGTGTGACTCAACAATAGTAGAATGTAAAGGTGATCATTGCTTAGAAAAGCTGTGTAAAATTGCCTGCTTCTGGTGCCTATAGGAAGCCTTCCCTTCCTCTACTGCCATGACTATGATGATCATGATGGTGTTTCCCAAAGGAAAGGGGCTAGTTTCAGGTGCAACCCACGCCCCAAAAAACTTCCCCTACTAATTTTATTGACCAGTTTCTTATAAAAACAACAACAAAATCTGTTACAAACTTGACTCTTTTCCACCCAGAGGAATTGTTTTCCATCCATGTATCTATGAGCCACATAAGTAATGATGAAATAAAGATGTAAACTCAGATGTACCGTGGCAACTACATACTCATAGGTACTTATTTTGCATAGTCCAATGCTGTTGGCAACTCTGCATTTTTATTTCAAAAATCTTAACACACCCACACACAAAAAAAATGTGTGTGTACCTAGCCTTTCTGTGCCCTCACCCATGAATATTTCTGATGGGTCTTAGGCTAAATCACTTAGTATTTTAAGTTTCAGCTTTAAGTTTCTTACAGATAATATATATTCCCAAAGTCTCTGCTTAGAAATGCTAGATTTTGTATTCTCCTCATATTTTTTCTGTTCATTTAAAAAATGTAACACGCCTGAATTCTATTGTGTGAAACTGGAATCATTATTTTTAGGAATGGTATCTCAACAAAAATGAAATCCAACACTCTTAGCTGAAGAACATTACAATACATCCCCAGATGACTGCTTTCAGCTTGACGCCATGAGATGGTATTAAGAAGCAGTGTGAGAAAAAACTATATTTGAAAATGCTCATCTTTCTACTGATGTAAAGAGGTTACATCTGCTTTGAATATAAAGGAAATGTCAGGCATATTCTGGCAGTTAGCTGAATTCCCCAGCCCTGGAAAGGAATGTGTTCAGTTTATATATGAATCTCTGGATTCATACACAGGCGATGGATTTTTCAATTTAACTTAAAGGATAAACAAAGATTTATAAAGCTCTTTTTTTTTTTTTTTCTCATTGGTCATAGAATCCTAACTTTGTCATAAGAATTCCATCACCTTCACTTTTTTTTCCATTTACATGCACCAGAATTAGCTATCATTTTGAGACTAAATAGTTTATGGAATTAAGAACCGGAGCCCTGGAATTTTCCACAGACACTCCTGGTGCTCCATGAAGCTCCCAGATGAAGTAACAGTCACACTTTGGACATTCACCATGCACTTTCTGACCCATCCTCATCTCCCATGACTGTGCTGCAGCTATTAAGGAACCTACTTTAGGCTCCATGGTAGTGGAGGCGGTGAGTATGGGGGTTTAGGTTGTGGCTATCACTGGGGCTTTATAGTTCTGGGGCAAGTCTATGAACATAGTTAGGGTTGATATTGATAATGGCTGCCACCATCCACTGTGCTATGAGAAAACAAATCTATTGCTTCTATTGAAAATCTTGACAGCTTATGGGGTGGGTGGGTGGCTCAGTCAGTTAATCTTTTGACTCTTGATTTCAACTTAAGTCATGATCTCAGGGTCATGAGATCAGGCCCACGTTGGACAAGTGGGGCAAGTGGGCTCCACACTCAATTCAGAGTCTGCTTAAGATTCTTTCTCTCCCTCCCCCTCCACCCTTTCCCTGCTCACTCTTTCTCTCTCTCAAATAAATAAATAAAACTTTAAAACAAAAAAAGAAAGAGAATCTTGACAGCTTAAAAGAATCCCCTAGAGATTCATCAGCTCAATTTCACATGATAAGAAATTCTCTTCTTACCCACTATTTGGAACTGGTGATACCCTCCCCATTGTCTAGGAACCCCACACTGCTGTCCGCCATAAACACAGAAGTCAGCCTACATCCATCATGCAGATCTGACTCCCCTGCTACCTCAAACGATTGAGTATTTGATTTGCAATTGTCAAGATTTAATTATAGCTGCTCTTGTTAAAATTGTTTTTAACTCTACTGTCACCTGTTTTTCCTATACTCATATTTTCAAATGTTTACATTTTCACTTTTTCTTTTTTTTAATTTTTTTAATAAATTATTTATTTTCAGAAAAACAGTATTCATTATTTTTTCACACACCTAGTGCTCCATTCCATCCGTGCCCTCCATAATACCTACGACCCAGTACCCCAACCTCCCACCCCACCCCCTCGCCACTTCAAAACGCTCAGATTGTTTTTCGGAGTCCATAGTCTCTCATGGTTCACCTCCCCTTCCAATTTCTCCCAACTCCATTCTCCTCTCTAACACCCCTTGTCCTCCATGCTATTTGTTATGCTCCACAAATAAGTGAAACCATATGATAATTGACTCTCTCTGCTTAACTTATTTCACTCAGCATAATCTCTTCCAGTCCCATCCATGTTGCTACAAAAGTTGGGTATTCATCTTTTCTGATGAAGGCATAATACTTCATAGTGTATATGGACCACATCTTCCTTATCCATTCGTCCATTGAAGGGCATCTTGGTTCTTTCCATAGTTTGGCGACCGTGGCCATTGCTGCTATAAACATTGGGGTACAGATGGCCCTTCATTTTCACTTTTTCAATGAAGATGCTTAATCTTCTCTAGCAAGCATTGTTTGCTATTTGTGTTTATTCCCTTCAATGGGCTTCTCGTGATCTAGACGCATCCCTCTGAGTCCAAACATGAATTTCTCTTTACTGGAGCTGCAGGTGACATGTACCCCAGGAATGGCTGAGAATGTTTGTGAAGAAATGGAGTTACTTACCGTCTAATGGCTTCTTGTTGAAAAAGAGATGAATTCTAATTTCATAACTTTTTTCTCATGAGAAAATGTACTTTCTTCCCACTCTTGCCTTCAAACACATTAGACATACGAGATGTAGAAATTTTAAAAGCCAGAGATAGTTAACAGGGAACACAGTCCTATATTCATTGCCTAGAACTGCCAAAACAAAGTACCACATACTGGGTGGACTAAAACAACACAAATTTATTCTCACAGTTCTGGAAGACAGAAGTCTAAAACCAAGGTGTCCACAGAGCCATGGTCTCTATGAAGCTTCTAGGGGAGAATATGTTCCATGCCTTTCTCCTAGGTGTTGCCAGAAATCTTTGATGCTCCTTGGCTCATAGATACATCACTCTAATCTTTGAATGTACAAATGAGAACATGAAATGATTAGAACCTAATGTTCTCACAAAATATTGCATGCACATGACCCTTCTATACTAATTTGACTTAATGAAAATTATTTCCAAAAATGATAGCATGAAACTGACATATCTCCCCATGTGTAGTCAAAGATGACTTATAATGCCATTATCCTGTGTTACATCCCAAAAACAGCCTAAATGATGACAATGATTCTGTCATGGACTGTCAGTTGAATGGAAAGTGCTAACCTGACTCAGGGCTTATCCTAATTCTGAGAGCACATATTTATATAAATAAGGTGTAAGTTCTCTGGAGCAATAAAACTTCATCATCCAGTGCAGTTCCTTTATGTGACACAAAAACAGATCCCTGTGGTAATCCTAGGGTCCAATAAAATATAATAGACTATAAAGTTGTTGATGTATACAAATGAAAAAAAGATGCTGGCTTGTTTAGTTAGATTTAAGTTTGTTAGGAATCTGATTTATTTTCACTTCCTCATGGGTATAACAGAAAAATTATCTAACACAACTGGGGGTTATAAAAATTCAATGTCAGGTCACCTGGGTGGCTCGTTTGGGTTAAGCATCTGCCTTCGGCTCAGGTCATGACCCCAGAGTCCTGGTATCAAGTCCCATGTCAGGATCCTTCCTCAGTAGGGAGCCTCCTTCTCCCTCTGCATGTTCCTGCCTGCTGCTCCCTTTGCTTGTGCGCGCTCTCTCTCTCTCTCTCTCTGACAAATAAATACAATCTTAAATAAATAAATGAGTAAATAAAAAGTAATAAAATCACAAATAGCATGGAGGACAAGGGGAGTTAGAGAGGAGAAGGGAGTTGGGGGAAATTGGAAGGGGAGGTGAACCATGAGAGACTATGGACTCTGAAAAACAATCTGAGGGTTTTGAAGGGGCGGGGGGGTGGGAGGTCTGGGTACCAGGTGGTGGAATTATAGAGGGCACAGATTGCATGGAGCACTGGGTGTGGTGCAAAAATAATGAATACTGTTATGCTGAAAACAAAAAATAAATTAAAAAAAAGTAATAAAATCCAATGTCACTTCTTTGAGAATAGGTCTTTCAGCCTGTTTGATTTCAAGGTATGACAGAGTGAGATGAATCTGTGGTCTTGTTTCCTTAGGAGCTGCTAAACTGAGGCTAAGGGAGGGGAAGCCAATAAGTAATGGAGCATCATCATGCTGTGAAATTTTTACATCAGAGTATGTCATCGTTTGGATGTATAAGAGGTCACAAAATTTATAAGGCAGAAAATAATTGTCGATCTTGTCAAGAAATTTAGATACTGCAATATCCATAGTTACAACCATGACCACAGCCGAGCCACCAAATTTTCCATGGTCCTGCAATATGCAGTTGTAACAAAATCAGCAGCCATCACCGTAGGGAGAGCCAGATGTACATTCCCTGTGGGCATTTCCTTTGTGGCAGACAGTCTTCTAAGTTGACTTTCAAAGATCTTGACCTCAAGGCATTCACACCTTTATGTGATCCCTCTTTGAGTATGGCATGGGCTTAGCCACTTTCTTCCCTTAGATGAAATACAGCAATGTAAAGGTATGTGACTCCTGAGACTAAGTTATAAAAATCTGGGACTTTGTCCTTGCTGACTTCTTCTTGACCCTTCACACATGACTTGCTGGCCACACAGTGTGACTGCAGGCCACTTCAGAATTTAGGCCCCCAGTCCAACATCCCTCAAGGAGCAGAATTTTTCTCACAACCATGTAAGTGAGCATGTAAAAAAGATCCTTATGCAGTCAAGCCTTCATTTAGGAATATCATCAGGAAATTCCTATTTAAAGCCTCAGAAGAAACCCTGAAGCAGAGAGCCCAGTTAAACCATGCCAATATGGGGTACCTGGGTAGCTCAGTGGGTTAAAGCCTCTGCCTTCAGCTCAGGTCATGATCTCAGGGTCCTGGGATTGAGTCCCACATCGGGCTCTCTGCTCAATGGGGAGCCTGCTTCCTCCTCTTTCTCTGCCTGCCTCTCGGCCTACTTGTGATCTTTGTCTGTCAAATAAATAAATAAAATCTTTAATTAAAAAAATGCCAATATTCCGGGGCCCCAGACACAATGATCTAAGAAATATGTATGGTTTTAGGTTGCTATATTTTAGGATAATTTGTTACATGGAAACAGATCACTCATATACTTGGTAGTTATAATCCATGGTGTCAAAAGTAGAAATTTCCACTGGACAACAAAGAATAATTTATTTGATTTTAAATGCCATCTTTTCTCAGAATATCACATATTGACTTTTTTTTTTTGCAATGCAATATTTTATTTTATTTTTATTTTTTATAAACATATATTTTTATCCCCAGGGGTACAGGTCTGTGAATATATTGACTTTTGAAAGAGTGACTTCATGCCTGAATTATCCCTTCGCTGTGGCTAGTTGGTACTTGGTGAAATGGCACTGTCCAAGAATAAGGGTGAATAAGCCCCATTTCCGGAGAAAGACTGAGTTCTACTCTAGATTCCCCACCACCAATTCCTAGATCCTTACCCTCTTTGTCCCTCCTTTGCTTCCTTTGTTCTATGTGGACGATAGCGCATAGTGTAAGGTGTCACTAGTATTCAGTTACTCACTACATAAAAAATGCTTAAAACTCTTGTGTATAGGAAGAGTTCAGTACATGATTACCAGTTTTATTTAAAAATATCTAATTATCTTCAGTGCAGACACCACAAGTTCCTTGTCATTGCTACAGAGTTTTCTAATTTATCTTCAGCTAATTTGTGAAGCTTGTTTCCCCTGAACCTTCTATAAAATGAGAGAGGAGCACATCAATCCAGTCACCAGATTAATCTCCTGCATTTAGTATTCATGAACTTAGTAGAACTCTCTGCTAGTTCAGCAACAAAAACATTTATTGAGGTCCTGCTACGTGCAAACAATCATTCCAAACACTCAAATAAATTAATAGAACAGCCAGCCTTTTCAGAAGTCTAAGCAAAATAACTTCGACTTAGAAATGGAAGAAGTTTCATTAATCTAATACAGTGGTTTTTAATACCTGGTTATTTATTAAAAACACCTGAGAAGCTTAACATGTGTATGTACCAGGGCCAGGGCCCGGCTCACAAAGAATCTAATTCCAGGATGGAGCCTAAAATTAAATGCTTTTAAAAATCTCTCTGGGGGATTATAATGTATAAGCAAGATTGATAACCACTGATTTAGCATAAACCCTTTCATAAAGATATTAAGACTTGGAGGCTTACTTCAGGTAACATGGATAGTTAGTGTGAAAGCCAAAACTCAAATTCAGATCTGCTGACACTGGATTGGTCAACTATCGGATGGCTCCCAAGTTTCTCCACATTTACTCATGCATTCAACATTCATAAAAAAAATTTCCTAAGCATCTCTTCAATGCAGGAGGAGGGATACCCAACACAGAGCCACACACTGATTTTTCTGAGATTAAAATTTCCTGAAGGAGATAGATAATACAAAAATAAAAACAATAAAGTAAATATCTACAAGGACATGATTGCATCCCTGAGAACATTAAGGCAAAGCATCAAAGTCATTAGAGTGTATGGTGGGAGACCTGGCTTATCCTGGGGAGGAAGAGAGCTCTCTCCAGAAGTGATTTGCAATCTAGGGATAATATTCTATGTAACTGAATTTCAGAGATAGGCTTTTAGAAAGTATGCCCGCAGAGGCAGCTCTTTCTTTTCTCTGTCCATAAAAAGATCAATCACAGTGAGGTTTGCAAAGTTATTCCTCAGATTATCTTATTGACAAAGGTACTACTAATAATAACAAATTGTTTTCCATGCCCTTGACTCAGTGAGTTGCATGCATTCTTTCATTTAATCATCACCATAAAACTGGCAATGTGACCGTCCTCTTACCTGCAAAATCTAACTAAAATATTTCACGTATCTTTCACTCATTAGAATGAAGAGCTGATTCCCTGAATGCTCCAGCTCGATGAGCATCTTAAAAGACATTCTGTTCTAATACTACCTCATTTCACAGATGGCATCTGCAAGAAGCTAGGCACTCCTGCCTACCAGAGTGTAATCAGTGACTTGCATGATTTCCATAACCACTCCCTTGGTTAATCTTGCAATATAAGCACAGCATCTGAGAAGCATATGAAATAGACAGCAGTCCAAGTTTGAGTGACATTATTGTATAAATTTAAAATAATAAATGGATATCAACTGGTGAAGGCAGCAGTAAATCACATTTCAAGAAACTGTGTGGGCAGAAGCAGGGACCCAGTGTAATGGCTCACAAATGCCTTTCCAAACGACCAACATTTCAGGCCACAGACAGCCAAGAAGGAATGTATCATCAGATCAAATTGTGATAAACCAGAACTGATTGCTCAGCTAGGGTTATTCAAAGTTAATATGTTTTTCTTAATTCTATCAAGTTCATTTACATATATGGTTAATCTCCTTTTGGGATAGCACTTTCTCTGCAAATCACAGAGCATGTATTTGAGATGATCTACTTTTGATAGAAGGAAAATGCCCTGGATAGGGAGCCATCCTGGAGCGAAGCAAGGGACACCAATATTAATTTCTGTAAAAATAACCTAGATCATAAAATAGGACCTAAAAGGAGGTGTATGCAAGTATTTTTGGAACCCTTTTCAGTACCTCTAGCAATGCATGGATTTGTGATTCCTCAAATGTATCCCAAGCTTTGAACAACAAAGCCGTGGATCTCAATAGGTTTTCTTTAGCAGATGATATTGCAGTGTGTAAATATAAAACCATGGAAATAAATGTCAGGAGAGATGAAAGACTTCAAAGGAGATGGAGTCTAAGCTGAACTTCTTATTTAGCAAAAGAAGCAAGGCAGTTTGGAGTGATGGGAAGACATGAAGAAACGAAAGAAGGCAGAGACAAAAGGACCATTCTGAGGATTGTAAATAGATGGGTTCGGCTGGTATGCAGAAGGAGAGGAGCAGAAAAGCATGACAACATACGAGGGCAAGGATGAAAAGCTCAAGTGGCGGTAGAGGCCTAAAAAATTTATCCGGTGAATCAAACAATGACCATTGTGCTTTTGAATAATGTTAATTTGACAGCATACAAGAGAGAATTCAAAGAGGGAGAAGATTGAATCTAACGAGATCATTTGGGAGGTTCTGGTTGTGGTTGAGTTATGATACATCACAGAACCAGAGATGACTAATAGAATATTGAATTCAGGCATCCTTCTTATCCTCCATCTGCCCGAGACACTGAGCCTATGAAAGTTGTAGAAAGCGCCCAATGTCTTGGCTGTCCAGATTCACTTAGGGCCTCATATGGAAAGAACATAAAAAAACGTGATAATGAACAGAAAAGACGGGCTTAACAGGGGTTAATGTGCCTAATACAAAATAGATTTTTTGCCACAGAAAACATAACTGCAGAAGAAAACCAGGATTCCCCGGTAAGTATCAACTGGCAATAAATAAATACAATGTTGAAAAATAAACACAATTGCCATACATTCCTCTTTTTAAAGCCCAATAGAAAATATTTGTTAGGCTGGCAGTTTTTCTTCCAAGTCAGTTTATAATCCTGTTCTACCATTCCCCTCCAAAATTATGAGATCCATAAAATGGAGCTATCATTCCGGCACCTAGGACATCTGTTTGAGAACCACAGGACACTAAAGGTTCCAACTACAAAGTATGTGTAGTTCAGAGAAAATCAGCTCATTTTATGGAAGGCACACAGATTTCCTGCAGAATGGCTTCGGAATCCCCAGGCCACTTTGGCCTATAAGAGGCCCAACTTGTGTTTTGGATAGTTTAACCAATTAAAAAGTAAAGAAATTACCCAGAGGGCAGTGTTCTGCAGTCATCTCTCAAGTATGATACAACAAGGACTTTAAAGAATACACTATGATTCTTCCCTCTTTGGTCTTCAAAGAGAAGTTTCTCATTTGAAAGGCCTAAGGCTCTAGTCTCAAAACCATGTGAGATCAAAAAGTTTGAAATTCCCTCATATTCTTTATTTACCAATGATAAGACTTTGATTACCCATTTTTCATCAGCATAAAGCAGTTGAAAGGTCATCATGTTATTAATTCCAGAATCACACTATTTCTTCTAAGGGATTGAAAGGAATTTAAGAGCCTTCACGTGTTCTCAACTTCTTCCATTGACTCTGCCTTATACATAGGACTAAGCAGTGTATTATCTTCCTAGAACTGGGAATACAGCAGCAAATTAATTTTTATATGAAAATAAGAAGGTTCTGGGGCGGGGGGGATGAGAATAACAATAAGCCACTAACTTGCTGCTTCTCCTCTCCCACTTTTTGAGATATCTCTTCATGATCACTGGGACACTCTCCCCCGGACAACCCTCAGTAGTGCATCTCTTACTCAAAATTTCTCTCTACTTGAAGTGAGAAAAAGGAGGATGGGTCTAAGTGGGGACTTACATATATAAAAAAGATTAAAAATTCAATTTTCCAATAAATCACAAAAATAAAATATACCTAAAAGATGTTAAGTTGCTGGACCAAAATTTAGATTTTAAAAGATCACTGAAACCCACATCCAGAATTCATGGATTCCATCACACACTTTCAGGCTATAAATGACTTGAAAAAGGAGAAGAAGTGAGATATTTATAGAGAAATGTCCTAGAAATTTCTGTTGACATGCTGTGAGTTCTCATCCGTAAATCACTGAAGGAGAGAGATTTTCCTTTACTCCAAACTTGGTGAGTGAAACTCTCATGGGTTAACTGGAAACCTTGAGAACCTTTTGTTGCAGGTGGGAGATAGAAAGAGCTTTTCCTGATTGACACTTGACCAAGAAAAGCATCCTGGGGCATCAGGTTGGAAGTGGTTATTTGAGGATCTGCCTGAATTGTTTAGAAAAAGAAGTATGTTTTCCATAAACCAGGTAAGGAATACATGGGAAAGAGCCTTCGGTGTGTCATCTGTCTAACTGGGTTCCAGGAAGATATAGCCAGAATCTGAAGATGAATTTTAGTTTCCTAAAGGCTGAGGAAGAAATCACAAAACATCACCATGAAAGAAATGATTTTGTCCTTGTCAAGGATGTCAAGAGAACATTCCCCAATGATGGCCATCTCCAAAAAGCCCATGAAACTATTGGAAAAAGTCAAGTTCACAGAGTAGGAAAGTATTCAAAGATGGTAGAATTCAGGCATGTCCTTTCATATGTTCTTATCATTTTAATACTTCAGATCCTGATTAATATCTGGGATTTAACATTTAATCAATGACTAGAGACACTTTGCAATACTCTATTATATTCTTTCCTGGTGAGAAACTTTATCTGACAGATTTCATCAAAGAACAGAGAAAATTTGCCCATACTAAATATATCTTATAGAAATAAGAGACAGTAATGAAGTTGCATTTTCATATTGCCATGAATTTTGCTTCTCAACATCCTGGTTGCACATATAGATTTCTATATATACTCACTTTCTAATCTGTGAGTAGAAAAATTGAGCTAAATATTTAGGAAAAACTCAAAGGCAACATGCTCCAACATAATGGTGGCTACCCACTTAAAACTCACATGACTTTGACTTTAAAAATATCTGTCTTGGACCACCTGGGTGGCTCAGTCCTTAGGAGTCTGCCTTCAGCTCAGATCATGATCCCAGGGTCCTGGAATCAAGCCTCGTATTGGGCTCCCTCCTCAGCGGGAAGCCTGCTTCCCCCTCTCCGACTCCCTCTCCTTGTGTTCCCTCTCTCGTTGTTTCTCTCTCTGTCAAATAAATAAAATATTTAAATTTTTTTTTAAAAAGCTGTCTTTATTTGGGAAGTTTTCTGCCTCATAGAAAATATAGCTTCAAAAATGATACTTCTGAAGATTCCTGAGGAACAAGAGTGAAAGTTGCTATAGTCAAGGTTGCAGAATGGTTCCAGACTGTGTCTCAGTCCTATATTCATGCATTTTTCCATATAATTTTGTCATCCTCCAACTCTAAGGGCTCAACTGTGTTATTTGCTTTGGCCAATAAAATGAGATAGAGGAATAGTGTGCAAGCTCTACACCAAAGCTTCAAGAGCTTGTGTGTCTTTCTACTTGCTTTCTGTGTTTCTGCCTTTACAGAGAGAATATATCTGTGTTAGTCTGATGGAAGAGGACAGACACATAAACCAGAGCTGAGTCATCTAATCATTTATAGACAAGGTCAATCCAGATGAACCAACAGACTTCTAACCCCTAGACATGTGATCAAATCCAGTTCAGATAAGAAGAGTCCCATGGCTAACACACAGATGACACCAGACAGTGAGCCATAAGCATGTGTAGTTCTTTGCCGTTGAATGTGTGTGTCACTTACCACACAGCATTATTATGACGAGATAGGTGACACATCTGCCTAGTCAATCAAACAAACAAACAAACAAATCCATTCTAACTATTCAGAGGTGATAGGGGTAACAGTCAGAGGGCTCTAACCTGAGACATCTGATGCTGTGTGCATAGACTCATGAAGTTTTTTTCATTTCCTTAAAAAACAAAACAAAACACCCTAATGTGAGAACATCATATCACTACCTACTTGGTAGCTATGTATGGATGGATAAATTTGCTACTAAATGACCATACTGTATGCTGAATCCTGAGGATTGGTCACAATTGGAGTCTTAGACAATAGCTACAAAGAAAGATAACACAAAGGCTGTGTGATGATGAGCTTAACTCAATGCTTTTTATCAAAGAAGAAGAAAGCCTGTGGCAGATATCGATGTTTGCAAAAGGAAATTTACCCTGGAGAAGGCAACAGCAAGCTCACAATCTCTTCATTTGGATACATGTTCCCAAAGACCAGAAAGGGGCCCTTAACATTGTGTTTACATAACTTTATTTATTTTTAAATTTTCAAATATAGATGTGATAGCTAGTGGCCAAGATGGTCCCCATTGATGCTCACTGCCTGGCCTTCCTGTCACTGTTAGTCCCCTCTCACACTGAATAGAGCTGACCTGAATAACGAACAAGCTACTGAGAAAATAATGGAATGGGACTTTTGAGGCAAGGCCATAAGACATTGAGGCTTTCACCCTGCTCTATCTTGGATGCTTTGTTCTGGAGAAAGCCAGTAATGATGTCATATACACTAAAGTAGCCTTACAGAGAGGTCCATGTGGCCCGAACCACTCAGGTAAGCCACTCCCAAAACCTGACCCACAAAAAAAAAAAAAAAAAAAAAAAAAGTGCAAAATAATAAACCCTTCCCTTTTTGTTCTTTTATTTATTTTTTTTACATTTATTTTTTATTTTTTATTTTTTTTATTTTTTTATTTTTTATACACATATAAAAAATATGTGTACAGGGGTACAGGTCTGTGAATCACCAGGTTTACACACTTCACAGCACTCACCAAAGCACATACCCTCCCCAATGTCCATAATCCAACCCCCTTCTCCCAAACCCCCTCCCCCCAGCAACCCTCAGTTTGTTTTGTGAGATTAAGAGTCACTTATGGTTTGTCTCCCTCCCAATCCCATCTTGTTTCATTGATTCTTCTCCTACCCACTTAAGCCCCCATGTTGCATCACCACTTCCTCATATCAGGGAGATCATATGATAGTTGTCTTTCTCTGCTTGACTTATTTCGCTAAGCATGATACCCTCTAGTTCCATCCATGTTGTTGCAAATGGCAAGATTTCATTTCTTTTGATGGCTGCATAGTATTCCATTGTGTATATATACCACATCTTCTTGATCCATTCATCTGTTGATGGACATCTAGGTTCTTTCCATAGTTTGGCTATTGTGGACATTGCTGCTATAAACATTCGGGTGCACGTGTCCCTTTGGATCACTACGTTTGTATCTTTAGGGTAAATACCCAATAGTGCAATTGCTGGGTCATAGGGCAGTTCTATTTTCAACATTTTGAGGAACCTACATGCTGTTTTCCAGAGTGGCTGCACCAGCTTGCATTCCCACCAACAATGTAGGAGGGCTCCCCTTTCTCCGCATCCTCGCCAGCATCTGTCATTTCCTGACTTGTTTATTTTAGCCATTCTGACTGGTGTGAGATGATATCTCATTGTGGTTTTGATTTGTATTTCCCTGATGCCGAGTGATATGGAGCACTTTTTCATGTGTCTGTTGGCCATCTGGATGTCTTCTTTGCAGAAATGTCTGTTCATGTCCTCTGCCCATTTCTTGATTGGATTATTTGTTCTTTGGGTGTTGAGTTTGCTAAGTTCTTTATAGATTCTGGACACTAGTCCTTTGTCTGATACGTCGTTTGCAAATATCTTCTCTCATTCTGTCAGTTGTCTTTTAATTTTGTTAACTGTTTCCTTTGCTGTGCAAAAGCTTTTGATATTGATGAAATCCCAATAGTTCATTTTTGCCCTTGCTTCCCTTGCCTTTGGCGTTGTTCCCAGGAAGATGTTGCTGCGGCAGAGGTCGAAGAGGTTGCTGCCTGTGTTCTCCTCAAGGATTTTGATGGATTCCTTTCGCACATTGAGGTCCTTCATCCATTTTGAGTCTATTTTTGTGTGTGGTGTAAGGAAATGGTCCAATTTCATCTTTATGCATGTGGCTTCCCTTTTAAGCCACTAAGTTTGGTGTCATTTATTACACAGCTAATGTAACGCACTGACACAATGAAACTTTTTAAAATTGTATTTTTCCTGGAGCACCTCCATTAAGTATCTGCCTTCAAGCTCAGGTCATTATCTAAGGGCCCTGAGATCGAGTCCTACATCGGGCTCCCTGCTTCACAGGGAACATACTTTTCCCTCTGCCTCTGTCTCTCTCTCTCTCACTCTGTCTCTCATAAATAAATAAATAAAATCTTTAAAAAATAATAATAATAGTAAAAATAAAACTGTATTTTTCCTAAAATGGCCCCTAACTTGTATAAATACCAAGTCCCACAAAACTTGGCTCTTACCCCCAATTGCCAGGATAGTTATATCTCCCCAGATTCTCATACAGCCAAATCTTGAATTATGGCCCACCCCAATGCCTGGGATGACATGTCACTTTTCAA
Organism: Mustela putorius furo; assembly: GCF_011764305.1. Taxonomy (NCBI): domain Eukaryota; kingdom Metazoa; phylum Chordata; class Mammalia; order Carnivora; family Mustelidae; genus Mustela; species Mustela putorius. Next base: position 2,581,129 of record NW_025421491.1, on the reverse strand, counting down.
GATTACAAAAAAACCCAAAGTACTTGTCAGAAATCCTGTCTGAGAAATGAGGGCGATTTTATGATCCAGCTTTCTCTCCCCTGAGGCTCATTCGGTCAGGGTCCCTTCAAAGACAATCTAGGAACATCAGTGAATACGTGAGGTTTTTTTTTTTTTTTTTTTTCCCCCAAAAGCAGAGTTAGGATGGATTCACATATATGATGTTCAAGAAAAACTAAAAGGAAATAAATTTAGGTTTTCTCTCTGTATGCCTAGCCTCTCTAGTTGGCATTTCTTCAGATACTTAGAATGGAAAGAAGTTGCATCAATAACCATGAAAAGGAAAGCAATGAACAGCCCAGAGATTCATAAGGAAACAAATGGAAGCAGAAAGAAGCAAGATGGGAAGAACGCTAAAACGCTCATTTTAAAATTAAGTATGTCATGAATATTTCAACTTTTCTAAATTGGGCTATCCAGAGGAAATGATTATGTGGAGGTAGACACACACAAAGAGAGAGAGAGAGGGAGAATACAATATGTTTATAAATTTATATATACATGTATTTATATAGAAAAAAGTATCACATGAGAGTATTTATTATGGATGCACAAACATTCTTAACTCTTAATCATGTATCTGTTTATCCAACAATTATTGAGTACCTACTAAGTATCTGATGTTGATACAACAAGACAGATTTCTATGCCTACAAGAAGACAGCAGTATAGAGGGAAAAAACAAATATGTAAATTGCATAATACCAAAAGGCAGACAGATTAATCTAAATGAGTGCTACGTTGAATATAAATGTTTAGCATGCTCTGAAAGTTGAAACAAACTTGAGTAACTAGAGGACATGAGGTTTGAATTGAGATTTTTACAGCTCAGTTAAGTAGAAGAGAAAGGGGATAATGTCCAGTCTAAACCATAAAAGGAATAGCCTGAGTGAAGCTTAAAGCATTCCAGAAAATCCACAGGTATGTATGTCTGGCTGATGTGAAGTGTGTGTGTGTAGACATGATAGATGGTTTATGGAGAGGAATGATAATGAGACCCACATGATTAAGAGCTCTTTGTAGTAAATTGAAGATTCGAGCATCCTTCTTTTTTTTTTTTAATTAAATTTATTTATTTTCAGCATAACAGTATTCATTATTTTTTTACCATACCCAGTGCTCCATGCAATCCATGCCCTCTCTAATACCCAACACCTGGTACCCCAACCTCCCACCTCCCCCCGCACTTTAAACCCCTCAGATTGTTTTTCAGAGTCCATAGTCTCTCATGGTTCACCTCCCCTTCCAATTTCTCCCAACTCCATTCTCCTCTCTAACACCCCTTGTCCTCCATGATATTTGTTATGCTCCACAAATAAGTGAAACCATATGATAATTGACTCTCTCTGTTTGACTTATTTCACTCAGCATCATCTCTTCCAGTCCCTGCCATGTTGTGACAAAAGTTGGGTATTTGTCCTTTCTGATGGAGGCATAATACTCCATAGTGTATATGGACCACATCTTCCTTATCCATTCGTCCGTTGAAGGGCATCTTGGTTCTTTCCACAGTTTAGCGACCGTGGCCATTGCTTCTATAAACATTGGGGTACAGATGGCCCTTCTTTTCACTACATCTGTATCTTTGGGGTAAATACCCAGGAGTGCAATGGCAGGGTCATAGGGAAGTTCTATTTTTAATTTCTTGAGGAATCTCCACACTGTTCTCCAAAGAGGCTGCACCAACCTGCATTCCCACCAACAATGTAAGAGGGTTCCCCTTTCTCCACATCCCCTCCAACACACATTGTTTCCTGTCTTGTTAATTTTGGCTATTCTAACTGATGTAAGGTGATACCTCAATGTGGTTTTAATTTGAATCTCCCTGAGGGCTAGTGATGATGAACATTTTTTCATGTGTCTGGTAGCTATTTGTATGTCTTCATTGGAGAAGTGTCTGTTCATATCTTCTGCCCATTTTTTTATATGATTGTCTGTTTGGTGTGTGTTGAGTTTGAGGAGTTCATTATAGATCCTGGATATCAACCTTTTGTCTGTACTGTCATTTGCAAATATCTTCTCCCATTCCGTGGGTTGCCTCTTGAGCATACTTCTATAGATATGAAGGAGTTTATATCTATATATGATAGATATGAGATAATCTTTTATTCTCTCTGCATATAGGCAGAAATAGATAGAGATTATAGATAGATAGAAATAACTATCTATAGATAGATAGAGATAATCTTTTATTCTTTGAAAAGATCATTCTGGCACCATGTAGAAAACAGACGAGGGAAGAACCAGACAAAACGCAAGATGGCCTGGAGGGTGAGAAGGGGCAAGCCTGAGACCATAACGCAGAGGAAATATAATGAAGGCGTAAACTAAAATAACATAAGTAGGACTGTTCAGAGGTGAAAAGAATCAAGGGTGGTCCAGCCCATCAGTGTTTTCAAAACTATACATACATTTTATTACAATTATATAAATCATGCATACAGAATTTATTTGTCCATGTAATTACCAAGAGAGAACACAAAGATTAAAAATGCTGTAATAATGTGGGAGAGTATTGGTTTTGTTTTTTATTGAAAGTATATTTTCCCTTTGTACTTAAAATATAATAAAGCTTATAGCTTGGCTTAGTAACACCAGGCTGTTCAAAATAAAATCTATATGTTCAAATCAGTTTGTAGCAAAATTAGTTTAGTGTTTAAATCTCTGAGTAAGACAGTTGCTAGGGGAAGTGTGTTCAGTACAAATGGAAGATGGTAAGAATAGGCTCAAATCTAGAAGTATGGAGCCCAGCAGGAAAACCATTGTTTAGAACAATAATCACGGGATTTTCCAGATCACATTGTTGAAAACTTCATTTTGCTTTTACTTATTAAAGTCTACAGGATGAAATAGGGACCTAAGTAGACACCTTAAAAGGAGAAATGAAACTTTTTCTTTGTAGTAAGCAGACGGAAGTTTCTTACTAAAGAAAAGATAAAAGACGACATTGAAGCTTCCTGAGAAGACCTTACACACAGAGCTCAGCAAGGTTTCCAAGCTACAGATAAATGCTGGCTCTGATACTAAGAAAGGTGTATTCTGTTCCAGACAAAAGTTATTCAGCGCTGTGCAAAGCAATTATTAATAAGGCTTGAAAATTAGTGGAAAAAGTCTTCAGTTTTTATATATATTTTTTTCATTTTTCCTCACAACTGTATGTCATCTTTTTAAAATATGGTTAATATTTAGTATGTCTCCCATGGGTTTCTTAGCTGTTCAGTCCATAAAATCATAATCAAGAAAGTACCATCCTTCTGAAGAATATTGTATTCTAATTTCAGAAGAAGAAAAAAATAATGGATTTTAACCCTATGGTAGAGACAAATACTACAAGCTTTAAAATTATCAGGTATATTCTTGGAGCATAAGTGGAAAAGCTTACTAAACTTTGCTGCTGAATAGAAAATGTCAAAGAATATTGAAAGAATAGTAAGAACACAAATTCAGTTTTAAAACATCCCTAAAAAGTAGGCAAGATCAGTATAAATATATAAAGAGGAAAATGGATATTGTTCTTTTTTTCAACAAATATTTGCTGGACTCCTACTACACTCCAAGCATTGTTTTAGGAATTTGAGATACATTAGTGAGTCCAAAGTACAAAGGTCCACACTTTCATGGAGTTCATACTGTAATGGTTGTATACATTCCTGCAGCTGCTAACACAAATTACCAGATTGTCAGCTTCAAAGAACAGAAGAAAAAAAGAACAGAAATTTATTTTCTAATGGTTCTGGAGACCAGAAGTCTGAACTCAGTATCACCAGACTGAAATCAAGGGGCCTGCCAGACGTAGTTCCCCTTGAAGCTCTGCAGGAGAATTACCACTTGCTTTTTCCACCTTTCCGTGGCTACAGGCATTCTTTGGCTTGTGCCTTCATCAGTCCACTCTCTTCCTCTATGATCACATTGCTTGATCTCTTCTGTCTGCTAAACCTCCACCTGCTTTTCTCTTATAAGAACACATGACTGATGGGCGCCTGGGTGGCTCAGTGGGTTAAAGCCTCTGCCTTCAGCTCAGGTCATGATCCCAGGAACCTGGGATCGAGCCCCACATCGGGCTCTCTGCTCAGCAGGGAGCCTGCTCCCCCCTCTCTCTGCTTGCCTCTCTGCCTACTTGTGATCTCTGTCTGCCAAATAAATAAATAAAATCTTTGGGGAAAAAAAAAAAAAAAGGACACATGATTGCAGAGCACCTGGGCGGCTCTGTTGATTAAGCACCTGTCTTCAGCTCAGTCATGACCTCGGGGCCCTGGGATCCAACCCTGCACCAGGATCCCTACTCAGTAGGGAGGCTGTTTGACCCTCTGCCTCCACCCCTCTTCCTGCTCATGCACACTCACTCTCACACATTTTCTCTCTCTTTCTCTGGTTCTCAAATAAATAAAGACTAAAAAAAAATAAAAGAACATACACTTTCACCTGAAGCCCACAATTAATCCAGGAATCCAGGATAATCTACACTTCTCAAGATCCTTAACTTTGCCACGTGTACAAAGACCCCTTTCTCCAAATTGGGTAACATTTATTAGTCCCAGGCATCAGAGTCTGATATCTCTGGGCACCATTAGGTAGCCTGCCCCCCACAGCAGCAGAGACAATTTACAGAGTCCTAAATAATAGGTGATGTAGTAGACAAGATAGAGAGAGTGATATGGGAAAAAGAAAAAGTGGATTATGGAAAGGGGATCAGTAGGTTCCAAGAGCTGGAGTAAAGAAGAGACGTCATGGAAAGAAGTGTCTTTGGAGAAGCTTCATGGAACAAAGGAAAGGAGATGGGGAGTAAAGCATACTGATATATGCAGAAAGGACTTCCAGCTGGAGCCGAGTCTGGAACAGGAGCCTGCTGATACTGTTCCTGGAACAATCAGTAAGGAAGCGACTGTGGCTGGGGATGACAAAATGATGGGAACAGCAGGGAGAGAACTTCAAAAGGCAAACAAGAGCCAGGACCCGCAGAGCCTTCCAGGCTATCTTAAGGACTTTCACTTTTACTCTGGGTGAAACAGAGACTACCAGAATTTTGACCAGATACATGTACAGACACACATTTTAAAAGTTCACATTGGTTGCCCTATTAAAATACAGACTATGGAGAGCAAGAGGAGATAAAGAAGGGCCTCTGTGAAGCACTTTCTTATAACTTAGGTGAGCAATAGTGGTGGCTGAGACCACCGAGGTGAGAATTCTAGATAGAGTCTGAAGTGAGAGCCAAGCCTGTTTCCGGATGGGTTGGGTATAAAAGGTAAAAGAAGGGAGCCAGGAGGGTCTCCTAGTTTTGACCCTTCACAACTAGAAGAATAGAATTGCCACCAACTGATATGGAGAAGGTATTAGGCAAGACAGATTTGGTGGTTGGGGGGAGAAGATTAGGAGTTCAACTTTAGACTGGATAAATGCGAGGTGCTAATTGGAAACAATGTGGCAATTTCAAGGAGCTAGTTGGCTACATGAATCAGGAGAAAGATAAAAGCTGGGAACATAAGTGTTTAAGTCACCTAGATTTTAGACATCGTACTTAGAGTTATAAAACCAAATGAGCTCTCAACCTGCTGGAGAAGCAGATGGCAACCTCTTGGCAGAAGCCAAGAGGTCCAGGGATGGAGACAAGGTCATCTTAACGTATGTCAGAGAAACACAGAGGTGTGAGGAAGGAAACAGAGAAATTGACCAGGAAAGTAGAGGAAGACAAGAGAGCAGGAAGACTTGAAATTCAAGGAAAGAAAGACATTCAAAGAGGAAGAAATCATTAGCTAGTAAATGCTGGTGATGGGTCAAAGAAGTTGACAATGAAGAACTGATCTTTGGACCAAGCAAGTGTCATAGATACAGTACAAGAACAGTTTTGACAGGGTACCGGAAGCAAAACCTCACTGCAAGCAGTTTAAGAGACTTTTCTGAGTCATAGCCTGGCAATCATTCCACTAACCCATTCTACAATGGTGTCTGAGCAGAAGATAGTAACTCATTTGCTGTGAGTTTATAATTTGCCTCTTTAAGGTAGTTCTAAGGGAAAAGAGCTAAGTGGCTCTTTTCTTCTTAAAGTGCACATGTTTCTCTCATGATTTTTCCAGATGTTTGATTTATTTTCTGCTCCCCTACCAGCTTGAATGTCATCAGACTAGATGTTTTGCTCTACAAACACAGCTGTATGAATTTGAACACTGATGAGAGATTCACCCTCATGGAGGCATTGTTAAGTGGCATTTCCTTGTCCTGGCATAGATAGCCCATCCAGAGCAAATAGAACAATGAGAGCAGAATTATATTTATCTCGGGCAGAACAGAGTCTGATGAGGATAATTTAGGATTATTCCACAGAATAAAAAACTATTCTAATTACTTTCCAAATACATGGAAATGTTTTGAGACAGGAACAATGGCAGAATGGTAGCTCTAGGTGGTCTTCCTATCTTTGTCTTTCTGGCAGAGTAATGGTTGGTTTTCATGTATTAATTTCCTGTCCAAAGGCTTAAGATAAAACCCTTCACAAGGCACCTAGGTGACTCAGTCGGTTAAGCACCTGACTTTCAGTCTCAGCTCAGGTCATGATCTCAGGGTCTTGAGATCAAGCTCTGCATCAGGCTCCACACTCAGAGCAGAGTCAGCATGAGACTCTCTCCTCCTCTCGCTCCACCCCTCACCTCACTCACACTCTCTCTCTACAATAAATAAATAAATAGATCTTTTTTAAAAAGATAAAATCCTTTATGATTTGTTTAATACCATTATTTTAATAGATTTCACACCATTTAAGAGATGCAATAATCCTACTGAGGGAGAAAATGTTTATAAAAATAATCTGAATCTGGGCACCTGGGTGGCACAGTCAGTTAGGTGTCCAGCTCTTAGTTTCAGCTTAGGTTGTGATCTCAGGGCTGTGAGATCAAGCCCCATGTAGGGTCTGTGCTCAGCACAAAGTCTTGAGAGTCTCCCTCGCTTTCCCTCTGCCCCTCCCACTTGCTCACGCACGCGCTCTCTTTCTTTTTGAAATAAGTAAATAAATCTTAAAAAAAAAATGTGAACCAGATAAAATGTCAAATACAAAGACAATGCTAGGGGTAATATTTCATTGTGGCTATGGAGGCCACAAGGAACTAGTTACTATAGGCATCTAAAGTTTTTCTTCAGGATTCCTGAAGTCAAGCAAGAAAAGGGCATGAATTCCTAGAGGTTGCAAGTTACTAATCAAGGTAAACCAAAGGGATGGTAGGGTTAGCATCTAGCTAAACCTTGAGGAGACTAATCAAAGTTCTAATCTGAATGAATAGTTACCACACCTTCAAGTGGAACTAGAATGTCTTTCTTAAAAGAAAATTCCAGAACCTCAAATAAATATTCATAGTCCCCAAATTCTTCCTAGATCACAGAAAAAATGAATTTTTATTGTTCTTTTTAAGTAGCTAACATGTAATGTTGATTTATATTAACGAAGATATGCAACTTATATGTTAGTTAAAAAGAATAATAATAAATAAGCATCCATGGGCAGACTACTCACCCTGTGAGCTAAAACAGCAACTGTGCCATTGAATCAACCTGTGTGATCTTACCTTATCCAAAGCCCCAGTGCCCCACAAGAGGTAAGTTGATTTTGTTGTTTTCAATGCTGATAGAAATATAAATTGAAACTACTGCTTTGGAAAGCAATTTTGGATTATTACATATAGCTAAATATGACCATACTTATGGACCCTTCCACTCGGGTATACACACAGATGCAGCTGGAGAAGGGCAAGACCTCCCAGTTAACTGATGCTGACACACCAGTGTTTACAGCTCCATCATTTCTATATTAATACAAACTCACACTCTTGTTTTTTTACTTAAAAAACAAGAATGGTATTCTATAGTGGTCTCAAAAATTATTTACTTATAAGTATTTTCAATATAAGCATTTGTTTTGATCAGTTTCTCTTTTATTATCCACCTTCGAGGAGAGTCTGTGACACTGAATCAGAGAATGGGAAGAGACTGGACAGAGAGACTGTAGGTGGAGAGGAAAGAGTATTCCCTCCTTTCAAAAAGGGCAGGAGTGATGAGAGAGGAGAGGCCATGTAGGGGTGGTAGAAATCCTAGGGCATTGAGACAAAGGACAACCCTCCTGCTTTAGTAGAGACCGTTGCCAGGGGCTACAAATTTGACGCATTTTCATGTTTGGGAGAGGAACACCCTTTCATATTTGGAAGAGAAGCTCAGATTTTGTTATTTATTTTTTGCATTGTTGTTTTGACAATGATTCATGGACTATTCTAGATACAGAATCACATGGGTTGGAGATCCATAAAGGTCACATACATATGACCAGCTTGCTTTTTTTTCAGTTGATAATCTTTTGTTTTGCATAACATGAACATCTTTCTCACACTGACAGATTGAGCTATAAAATTATTTTCAATGACTACATACTGATGTACCAAAGCATTTGACACCACTCTTCTGTTGGTAAGACAGAAAACGAGTCTGTAATATCCAGCCGGCAATTGAAGATGCTTTTATACACTGCTGGTGAGAATCTGAAACACCTCAACTTTTGCAGGGAATTTCTGTGTTATACCATCTGTCAACAAGATGTACAAGGAAATATTGCAGTTTGTATAGTAAATAATTAGTCATAAATAGACATTTTCTGCTGAATATGTATTTTTAAGTATCACTTTACATTTTTAGTTGCTCTTTATTCTGGACATATATGAAACAATGCCATATGTTTCATTTCTGTGATTCATAGGGTCAAGGACGACATCTGTTCCATTTCTATTATGGAGCACTAAGTGCCACCCTTTAGCACAGGAGGTGGCTTAATTAATATTATTTGAAAATAATGATAATGAAACACAGAGCAACCCTCTCTTCATCTGCTAGTGATTCCGCCTTCTTAATTGTGCATGAAGGGAATTAATTAGGATATTTTCATGCTTTTTCTAAAGCAATGCTCAACTACAACTTAGAATGCAAAAGGGAAAGTCACAAGGAAGATTTCCCATGAACCAGATTCTCCTTCCAGGCACCCAACGTTTAAAAAGTGTTAGGTCCTTATTAGAAATGTTAGTTATTTTATTGTATATTAATTTCATAAGAGAAATGGAATAATTTAGTTACAAAACTTACCAATGGATTTATTTTCATGAATTTTGAAATGTTGCTCACGTTTTTGCCCTTTCAGTGCCATTCTAACATATCCTCACTCTCTTCTGAAACTAATGTAAGACTTTCTCTTCCACTTTAATGAACTCTATTTAAGACTCTTTGTGAGCTCGGGGTGCCTGGGTGACTCAGTGGGTTAAAGCCTCTGCCTTCGGCTCAGGTCATGATCCCAGGGTCCTGTGATGGAGCCCGCATCTGGCTCTCTGCTCAGTGGGGAGCCTGCTTCCCCCTCTCCCTCTGCCTGCCTCTTAGTTTTATCTAGACAAAGTCTCCCAATATTTCTGGTGAACAAACCAGTGACAAAGATGAGAAAAAAGATTTTGTTCCAGTCAAGTTCTGATTCTTTTACCTGCTGGATTCAAGGGATTTGAGTAGATAAACAAGAGCTAACTATAGGTGAATAAGGATATATGTGGTGCTCTTATGTTGAAAAATTGTGTTCTCAGATTAAAAGTATGATTTTTTTAATTGCAATCAATATCAGAGAGAATAGATTCCAGTCATAAAGCCAGAGTTGCTTATTTTGCCCATTTAACCCGTTACTCACTCATTCATTGAACAAATGAAACCTCTTATTGCCACGTTCTTGTCCCTGTGTTTACAAGAAGTGAATAGGGAAATAGACATGAACATCCAGGACAATGAATAAAAGATGGAGATGAGAAGGGGGAAGAGAAGAGGAGGAGAGAAGAGCAAGTCAAGGGGGTTGAAGGGAGTGGAGAGTAAGAAAAAAACACCGGAAGGTTAGATGATACAACAGGCCTGTGGACAGGGTGCTGTGGAAGCGGTGGGGGGGGGGGGGGGGGGGGCCAGTGGAAAAAATAAAGTACATTTACACCACAAAATTAAATTGATTGATGAACAGGATTTCTTCAGATGAAGAAAGGAGAGAAACAAACATCTGTCAATGGTAATGCCGCCATTCAGATATGTGACTTCTCCAATTACTTTGTTAAAAGAATATTTGACAAAATGGGCAGTTGGTGACATGGGCTCAGGTGTGACCCACAGTGTACTGACAGGCAGGCCTTGGGAAATGGACAAGAGCCTAAAAGGAGCCACTCTGCTCCCCCCATTCTGCATGGTGGAGCCACGTGGCTGAGCCTCCCTAGAGAAGAAGGTAACTTCTTCCAGTTAAACAAGAACCACTCTAGTGAAATGATTCCCTCCAACCAGACAGCCCAGATTATTGACTCTTACCACCGTCGCTCAATTTGAGAACTCTCTTCATGTCAGTGACCCTCAACCTCCACACCAGGAGAACACTTTGCATTGACAAAGGGTGCAGCCAAGCAAAGGTATCAGAAGTATGTTTGACAGTGACACAGGATGAGATTTAGATGGAGCATGGAATAAGGACTCCTTGTTTCATTGTTAAAATCTTAAGTGTCTTAGAAACGGACAAAGGTTTTAATATTGTTGAGGGAAACATGGCAGAGGGAAAGATTGGGAAACAGAGCAGTCTTGCCCAATGCTCTGGAAAGGGAAGAGGAGGGAGGTCTGTGGGTACCTTGAGCTGTAGGAATCTGGGTACCACTTCAGGGGAACACCCAAGCAGTTAGTACGGTTCCAAAGAAAACAGAAAAATTATAATAAATTTCCAGCTTCAGCAAAGACTCTGCACTCCACACTTCCCCTAGAGAATTCAGCTGATCAATTTCAAAACCCTATCGCGGGCTTGCACAATGAGGATGTCATTCACGATCAGCAACACCAGAAAGTCACGGATTCTGATGCGACCCTTGGAGGAGGAGAAGAAGGAACAAGCCATAATACATTCATGAACACAATTTCCCATCAGCTCATTAAATGGGACTCTGATTTCTGTTATGTCCTGGATATAAGATAAATATTAAAATTCCATCTATTGTACACTTTTGTTACCAGCAAGCCTAATTCATACCTATTGACATACATGAGACAAAATTTCAGAGAGTGCTTTGTACTTTTTCCTTCTGGCTGGGTTCTTACAAAAGCCTGTTGAGTTCATGAGTTCCCACATAACATTGTAGTTGTGGGTTCAGTATTGAATTCCACCCCCACACCGTACTTTCATGATTGATCGATACCATGTCTTATACATATTTGCTTTCCTGGCACTTAGTATAAATATTCAGTGCATGTTCATAGCATTTAATTTAATCGCAACATTATGAAGTTGAAATCTCCCACCTTACTAGCAACAAAGACGGCTGAGTTTTTCTCATTTCTTTACCAACTGATCAGCCTTGGGCAGAACATCCACGTTCTCGAATCTGAGTTGACTTGTATAAAGAAGTCTTGGGGGACTGACATTGAAGGCTATTTTGAAGTTTCCTCTAAGAAATCTGCTTTATCTGGGGGACTGCAGAGTGCCTTAAATCTTAGGAAACCAAAGGATGTTTGAATTATCATTTCCCTGTGGTTGTACCTCAAACAACGAATCCTCTGAGGGGGAAAATTGCCTTAAACTAAATCAGTCCAGCCTCAGAAAAAAATATAAAGTTAATTGAAGTTGTCTGTTTGCTTTGGTTGTTTGGTTTTCGTTTCTACTGCGTGTGTACTTAAAAATTGAGGCCTGGTTCTATATTGGAATTCATTTGTACTTGAGAGTGGATTTTACTGCCCCCTAGCGAAGAGAGGGTCATAACTCTTACCTCTCTGGCTCTGGAGACCAGGGAACCCGACTGTCTTAACAAAACGAGGGGAGTCCAAAGTGCACCAAAAGCACCAGGAAGTTGCAACTAAAGTACATGGAAAGGAAAGAAAAAAGGAGGATCCCATTAAGTTTTATCGGGGAGAAAAAATCGGAGCCCAGAATATATGTCCCTGTGTTGCCTATGTGATGTTTTCTCTGATGAAGTTTCTAACCAGGGAGCACATTTTAGAGAGACAGGCACTCTTTTCTTTAAAACAAAAACTTGGGGCACCTGGGTGGCTCAGTGGGTTAAACTTCTGCCTTCAGCTCAGGTCATGGTCTTGAGGTCCTGGGATCGAGCCAGGCATTGCATCATTCTCTCTGCTCAGCAGGGAGCCTGCTTCCTCCTCTCTCTCTGCCTGCCTCTCTGCCTACTTGTGATCTCTCTCTGTCAAATAAATAAATAAAATATTTTTTTAAAAAATTAAAAATAAAATAAAATGAAAACTCAATGAAAAGATGGAAAATGAAAATAATGGGAAACAAAAATATCCAAACCTGTTTACCATGACCCTTCCTATTTGCCATGGCTCCAGGAATGTTTTCCCTGTTGTCTTATTAAAGAACATTCATAACCAAGAGGTCACAGAGACTACTGTTATAATATTTAATGTATGAATACTATGAAAGTTCAATTTATGTATGATAACCTAAACCATTTATGTTTTGTACTGTTGCTTAGTATATAATTGGAAAAAAATATAGAACTTTTATAGAAATTGCTGGGTATGTGATTAAATTAATAGAAAATGACCCAGGGGCCCCTGGGTGGCACAGTTGGTTAAACGTCTCAGTCTTGGTTTCAACTCAGGTCATGATCTCAGGATGGTGGGATCAAACTTGGCATCAGGCTCTGCTCTCAGTGCAGAGTCTGCTTGAGATTCTCTCTCCCTATCCCTTTGGCCCTGCTACTAGTGCTAAATAATTAAGAAAGAAAAGTAAAAGAAAATGACCTAAACCATTTATGTTTTGCATTGCTGTCTTTTAGTTAGATTCTTGGCATATAATCGGGAATAGTACTTCTGAAACTTTGATAGAAAATGGGTAGGAGGTGCTTTAAATAAATATCCCCTTACCTATTATTTGCCTCTACTCCCATTTGAAACTACTTTTTCTTACTTTGGAAGAGCAATATATATGATTCATTAGCAACAAAAATGGATACTTTATTGTAATATTTTCACTGTTGTGTAACAAGCTACAGTATGGATAGATAAAAGAAACTAGCTAATTTGTTACCATTTGTAAGCTATTGCTATTTTATTTTCTACTGAAAATTGAAGTTTTTATTACTGCCATTATTTGTTTTCAAAGGAAGGTTGAATGTTCTGATTTACAGACGGCAGATCTATAGATCAAAACTTTATTTTATATTTTAATAATTACTAGGGAACATGAGTATCAAATAAAAGACCAAGTGAAACAGATAGCCCAAAATTTATTCCTCCTATGACAGAATACAAGAACATTGTCTACTTTTTCTATGCTGAGAGTGAAGATGAATTATCATGGTTTAGAGTTTTAAAGAACCATATCTTTGACCTTTCACTGGTACATAATCTCAAATGATAACGAATTGTTTCAGTTCTATAAAATCCATTTTCCCAGAGCCACTTCACCATGATGTTGGGTTTTCATTTGAAAACAACATGGCAAAATACCCAACAAATACAGCATTTACAAGAAAAAAAAAATCACTGAAGCAATATAGCAACATTCCCCAGAAGGTCATACTCTGCTTTATAGTTGAGAGTCTCAGGTTATTATTTTCCCAACTATGAAGTTCCCAGGTGTCATTTAGGGGAGGCTAAATACTTAATGGGTGCTTATAAATTGAGATGATGTAGCATATATCTAATATAAGATGATGCTATACTTTGGCTCTTAAATAAAATTAATATGCATATTATTTCTTGGTGTTTTGTAGGGGGGAAAACAACATAACTAAATAATTTCAAAATATTAAAATTTCAGATCTCATTACTCTATAGATGCTTCCAAGTTTCTGGATATTTAGCAATATGGACAAGGAAATGTGTAGAGTTTAGGTTGCTGTAGCAATTCTACTGCATGCCATGAATTCCAATGAAAGCAAGAGACAAAGAAAAAGAAAATACAATCAGATAACTTAAATTGGAGGTTGCTACCTCATAAAAGTTGGCCAAGATTAAGGATTGCTTTAAATCTGATCTAAAACAACATACACAAGTAGTCATTTTTCCAACAACAACAAAATACTGTTCTTTACTGAATAGCTACCATAAGTATGAGACTGTACTATGCACGAAGTATAATTTCATTAGCTATGATAACAGTCATCTGAGGTCAGTGTTTATCAACTCCTTTTAAAGGAAAATAGAAACGGGCTTCCATAGATTAAGAAAACTTCTGATGCATGCACAGTTAGTAAATGAGAACATTGAGACCTAGTGCGAGACTGTGAGGATCCCCAAATCCGTGCTCTTTTAACAAAGGAAGACATGCAGATTTGTTTATTACCACCACACAAATACTCCTGGTCTCAGTTCATCACATACAGCAGTCTCATAGGGCTATTTTTCTACTACCCCAGGGATGGAGTCAGGACCTTCTAAGTGTTCCCGATCCCACCCAGTCTAAGCGCCCTGCAAGTAGTATATACACATGGAAGGCCTTCTACACATGGACTCCAGTGATAGCTGAATCACTTAAGTTCTTTCTCTTGCTTCTTACAGCATAAAAGCAAACAACTGTAGATTCCCTACCTACTCAAACTGGCTACAGATTTAGAAAAAGTGTACTTTCCTAGGATTATTAAAAATAGTCAAAATCTGGGGCACATGGGTGGCTCAGTTGCTTAAGCAGCCAACTCTAGATTTCAGCTCAGGTCATGATCTCAGGGTAGTGAGATGGAGCCCCCCACTCAGAAAGAAGTCTCCTTGCGATTCTCCCTCTCCCTTTCCCTTTATTCCTCCCCCCTTCGTGATCTCTATCTATCTCTATCTCTATCTATCTCTATCTCTATCTCTCCAATAAATAAATAAATTTTTTAAATGGTCAAAATCCCTAATAGTAATTGGCTATATAGTAATGTAGTTTTCAGTTTTAATGTCTAAAGAAGTTGGTTAAGATTCTTACAGTTCTTAGCAGATCCTGAATGGTTTTAAGAATTTTGATAAAAACTAAGGTTAAAAAATATCAATAGAAATACAACTTAATGAATCAAATACTTATAGGCTGATTTTCCATTTCTGTTAGGTTTATTTAAATGTTATATACCCTGCATAAATGTTAACTAGAAAATTGAATAATAAGGGATTTGTTAAAGAATTTTGTAATGATGTAACACATATAAGCAAAAAAAAAAAAACAAAAGAGAGAGAGAGAGAGAGAAACTGATTTTGACTTAGTTGTCCAAACAATTCCAGTTTTTTGAATCAAGAAGATTAAATAAATGTTCATCAACAGATAAATGGATGAAGCTATAATGTGTATACACACACACACACACACACATACACACACACAGACATAGACACACACACACAATGGAATACTACTCAGCCATTAAAAATAACATTTTGGGGGCACCTGGGTGGCTCAGTGGGTTAAGCCGCTGCCTTTGGCTCAGGTCATGATCTCAGGGTCTTGGGATCGAGTCCCGCATCGGGCTCCCTGCTCAGCAGGGAGCCTGCTTCCCTCCTTCTCTCTCTGCCTGCCTCTCTGTCTACTGTGATCTCTCTCTGTCAAATAAATAAATAAAATCTTTTAAAAAAGAATGACATTTTGGGGGCGCCTGGGTGGCTCTGTGGGCTAAAGCCTCTGCCTTTGGCATGGGTCATGATCCCAGGGTCCAAGGATCGAGCCCTGCATCGGGTTCTCGGCTCAGCAGGGAGTCTGCTTCTTCCTCTCTCTCTGTCTCCCTCTCTGCCTACTTGGGATCTCTGTCTGTCAAATAAATAAACAAAATCTTTTTAAAAAATGACATTTTGTCATTTACAACAGTGTGGATGGAGCTGGAGAATATTATGCTAAGCTAAATAAGTCAGAGAAAGACAAGTACCATACGATTTCACTCATATGTGGAATTTAAGAAATAAATCAGATGAACATAGGGTGAAAAAAGACATACAGGGGCAAACCTAGAAACAGACCCTTATTAATAGAGAACAAACTGATGGTTACCAGAAGGAGGGTAGAGGTATGGGTGAAGTAGGTGATGGAGATTAGGAAAGACACTTATCCTGATAAGCATCTGGTGTTTTAAGTAAGTGTTGAATCACTAAGTTGTACACCCAAAACTAATATTACTGTGTATATTAACTAATTGGAATTTAAATAAAAACTTTTAAAAATTTTTTAAAAGGAAAATACTGTCACCTAAATTGCAAGTCTAACAATTAGTTTAAAATATGTGTGTCCTCATGTGTGCCAATGTAAACATAAATCTATATTTGTAAACTAACTTACTGTATTAGTTTGGATTAATTTTATATTCACAGGACCTAAGAAAAAGGATTTTGACTTCTAAATCTGCAAAGATAACATAAACTAGGAAAAATAGTAAATAAAACATTAAGCAAATACTTGGCTTGAAAAAATAATCCATTTATGGCTTCATCAAATGATTCTTATTGTACAAGTTTCTAAAGCCTTATTTCTGAGGATTGCAAATGTAGTGGCTGCAAATGTAGCCAGAATAAATAGTAATAATGATAATCATAGCTAATATTTATTGAATGTTTGCAATGTGACAGAAACAATTTGAAGTGGTTTAAGTGGATTATCTAATTTAGTCTTCAAAACAATCCTAGATGTAGGAAAACTCTAGTGTACAGGTAAGGAAACTGAGTCAGGAAGAGAATAAGGAACTCGAGTAAGACCACATAATCAGTGGGCGAAGCTGGGATCTGAGAGGAGCCTGACTCCACAGACAGTGCTCTTGAAACTACCCTATTTGCAACTATTCTGCGGAAAGAGAGAAAGCAGCAGCAGAGACAGAGGCAGAGACAGAGACAGACAGAGACAAAGAGAGGGAGAGAAGGGGAGGAGAGAAAAGGGGGATGAAGAGGAGAAAAGGGAGAGAAACTGGTCGTACTTTAAGCAAGATGTCTAGCAAAGGCTCCTGAGAAATGACTACAACCCTGAAAAAAGTGGCAGAGTTATGAGAGCATTTGAGAGAACTCTGCTGCAGGTAGAACAGTTGCGTAAGAATGGCTTTCTTAGCTCCTCAAGAACAAAACCTTCTCCTCCTTGTATCAAAATCCAGGCCTTAGGGATCTAGTATTTTCCTTCATTTCTAACCAGTTCCCCATTTCCTTGTATCTAAAAATGAAAAAAATCAAGACTCTCACTGACTTTTTTTTTAAAGATTGGTTGATTGATGATTGATTGATTGATTTGACGGAGAGAGTATACAAAAGTGTGGAGGGTCCGAGGGAGAAGTAGATTTCCCACTGAGCAGAGAGCCTGATGGGAAGCTGGATCCCAAGACTCCAGGATCATGACCTAAGCCTAAAACAGATGCTTAACTGCCTGAGCCACCCAGGTGCCCCTCACTGACTCTTTTTTTACATGAATATTGATTATCGTTTTTAATGTCTTAATGCAAAATTATCAACTTTTATTCCTGTTCGGTGTTCATGTGTTTGGCAAGTCATTTTTACCATTAATCTCTGTCTCCTTTCTTTTTCAACCTTGAGGTCACTGTCATAGCTTCCAAATGATCAAGACCCACACAGCTTGATGGCCCTTTAGGTGCCCTTCTCAGAATAGGGGCTTAATTATATGAGAAATCCCTGAGTATTTCAGCTAAGACGTTACTCATATACTGATCCAAGAGAATTTTAGATAGCTAAGTACATTCTAAATTTTTTTTCGTATTTTTGAGGCATAGTTACATACATTAAAATTTCCATAACTCAACTGCACATTTTTGTAAGTTATGATAATGTATAATTCCATATAACACCAATAAAAATATAAAATATTTTCATGACCCAGAAAATTCTCTTACTCCCACAAAGGCAACCACTTTTCTGTAATCTATCTCTCCATAGATTATTTCACTTTTCTTGAGTTTTATTTAAATTGAATTTTACAGTTTGTGTTCCTTTGTATCTGTCTTCTTTCATTCCCTATAATTTTGGGAGGGAGGAGTGGAAAATATTTATTTTTATTGCTACACTGTATCTCACTGTATTAATATAACACAGTTTATTCATTTTCTTATTGATAGTAGTTGATTTGTGTGGTATTCTGCTTTCTTCGTCTTTCTTAGAAGAAAGCAGCAATATAAAAGATTATTTAAATTTAGTCTTTAATATAGTTAGGAAAAACACCTGGGAGCAGACTCACTAGGTCATAAACTATGTTTCACTTAGCAACTGCCATCGTGTCTTTCCAATATGGATTTTCACATCTCTCCAGAAACGTCTGAGATCCAGCTGCTCTCACATCTGCTCCATCACTTCTAATGTTAGCCTTTCCAATTTTAACCATTCTAGTGAGTGTGGTAGTAACTCTGTTGTTTCAATTTGCATTTCCCTAATGCCTAAGGGTGTTGAGAATATTTCAAGGTGACTCTGGTCCATTAATCAATCTCCTTTTTGAAGTGTCAAGTCTTTTACCCATTCTTAATTAAGTTATCTCTTATTTATTGACTTATAATCTGTAATAAGTTTTTTGTCAGATATATGTGAAATTTGTGAAATATGTTTCTCCCTTCCTGTGGCTTTCATTTCATTTTCTAATGGTCCTTTGAAAAAGAACAACAATTTTTATCTTGAGGCCAAGCTCATCAAATTTTTGTACATGTAGCACTTTTTTACTTCATAAGAAATTACTATCTACTGCAAAAAAGAAGTGTTTGTCCTAGGTATTTTACGGTTTTTGCTTTAACATGTAAGTTTGCAATCTAGGGGTGCCTGAATAGCTCAGTCAGTTAAGATTCCAACTCAACCTTCGCTCAGGCCCTGATCTCAGGGTCATGTATTCAAGCCCCACATGGGGCTCTACAGTAGGGGGAGTCTACTTAAAAAAATAATAATAACAAGTCTGAAATCTAATTTGAACTAATTTTGGCATATAATACTGTATATTGGTCAATATGTTTTCTTCTAGGAATTTTATGATTTAATGTTTAAATTTAGATTTGCAATCTAATTCAAATTATTTTTCATGTGGTGTGACATATAGGTCAATATTCACATTTTTTTTCCATTTGGGTATTGAATTATTTCAATGGGGTTGATGATATTCAAGGCTTTTGATAACAAAAAATGTTAAAAAAGAAAGCTAAAAATTGTGTTTGTGTGGCTAATTATGTTTGTGAGAATCACTTATGAATTATGTCCAGTTATCACGTAATATACTACAAATTTACATATCAGTAAGTGTGGCACATTAATTTTGTTGAAGGTTTTCTTTCAGTAGAATTTAAAACTCTCCAGCATAAATATAATCTTTATTATGTGTTGTTTTGGTAGCCTGCTTATCTACAACAAATATCTTGACTGATGAAGGAATTTTAAGGTTTTACAGAGGCTCAAATTCATACTTAAAACTACTACTTAGTGCCTTTCCAATGCATGTTCATCTTTCATCAATCACCATAGATATCTGGACTATAACATCTTTAAGAGTCCTCATTTTTTGTTTATTAGTTCAAAAGAGCTTTACATCATTTCTAGTTTTCAGATTCTATTTAGAGGTATATTCAATTAATTGGTAAATGTTTATTTTTGAATATATGTCAAATGTTAACAAATAACTCAAGGTCTTAATAGAATATAAATGATAGGGGCACCTGGGTATCACAGCTGGTTAAGCTTCTGGTTTGTGCTCAGGTCAGGATCTCAGGGTCCTGGGATCGAGCCCCATGATGGGCTCCCAACTCTGCACAAAATCTGCTTGAGGATTTTCTCTCTCCCTTTCCCTCTGGCCTCTCCCCACTGCAAACTCTCTTTCTCTTTTAAGTATAAATAAATCTTTCTTTTTAAAAGAATACAAATGATAAAAAATAAAAATATTTGAAGAACCAATATCTAAAAGCCTGAGGTTCAACTTATCCAAATAGTTGTCTGGCTTCATAATGATCAAAAAGTCTAATGAGGGTATTGACTCACACATAAGGAATTTTCATATTATTTACAATTTCACTGTAATCACATTTTCAATCTCTAAATGATACCACATATATCTAGAACCAAAAGGAATTTTGAAGACAAATGAGGTTGTCAGCAAGAAATACCCAACTTTCTGTTGGAGTTAAGTGTGCTTAAAACATCATGGATTGTGGAGGAACTAAATAGGAGCCAGGATGCTCAACAGTGATACTCTAGAAACAAAAATCAATAGAATCTTCTGTAGCAAGAGCCACAAGAACCATTACCACGACCATATACACAGCCACACCCACAACCATAGCAGGAGCCATATTTCCATCTCCCACACACTCCTAGAGTAATTGAACTAGATGCCACCAGGAGATCATGATTCAGGTGGGTTACAGAAGAAAATTTCAGGTATTGCCTTGGGATTTTTCTATATAATCAAAAGGTTACAGAATGTATATCACATCTTGCATTCTTGTTCCACAAAAAAAAAAAATTATACTTAAAAAAAGCTTATTATCATTTTATTTTGGGTCATAAGAACCCATCTCATTATATAGGTCTTAGTTCCATTCCCCCAAATCAATCACAAACTCTAAGAAATAAATTGTGGGTTGCCTGGGTGGCTCAGTGGGTTAAGCCGCTGCCTTCGGCTCGGGTCATGGTCTCGGGGTCCTGGGATTGAGTACCACGTCAGGCTCTCTGCTCGGCGGGGAGCCTGCTTCCTCCTCTCTCTCTCTCTGTCTGCCTCTCTGCCTGCTTGTGATCTCTCTCTGTCAAATAAACAAATAAATAAAAATCTTTAAAAAAAAAAGAAAAGAAAAGAAATAACTTGTGTATTCTACAGACATGTTCCCAGTGAAATCCAAAAGTGTATTCCACAAGTGTCATGGTGCAAAATAACATACTGACTTTCTCTTCACTAATCCATAATTATGTCTTACACTAAAGTTGGTGCTATGTTAAATTTCTTTATCTATCTCCTAATCTAGTAGTTGTCCGTTTACCTCTTCAATATTCATTTCCTACTTCTAGTTGATTTAAAGGCAATTTACTTCAGAAACAAGCATCAGTTTCCAGCCTACCCCATTCCATGTAACCCGCTCACACAGTCAAATCTTCCCCCACCCTCCCTCCTTCCTTTCCAAATCAACGCTTCTCAGCTCCACTGCATGTTTCATAGGAACCATTCCTTAGTATGACTTTTATTTCATTTCTACAGCCCCATATTTTAAAAGACCTTTACTCCATTTCTAGTTTTCAGATTCTGTGTTGTAGAAATTGTCACCGACATCTCTCTGGACTGGAGTGTGTGACTCCCACCCACCCACCCCTACCTCCCAAGGAAGATAAATGTCATTTCTCCAGAATGCTTCCAGAGGATTTCCTCAGGCTGTCCTGAGGTCTGTCCTTTTGCTCTCCTCTCATTCGGTACACCAAAACGTGATTCTCGAACCCTAGTCTCAGTCCCTCTTCACCTACTCCATTCTGCTTTGTCCCACAAAATAATACAATGTTATATCCAGTTGATCCTGCAGTTATCCCTTTTAGGTCTGTCTGTGAGACCACCACTTTCATGAATATTTCAACTATTTGATATAAAGAGGGCAATCTTCCTCACCAAAAGTACACAATCTGTATCATATTTCTTATAAAAATTACCAGATGTCAAACTAAACAATCTGTACTAATCAGATGAGTAGAGGCAGAGAAAATCAAAAGTACTCTCGAGGCTTTTTTTCTTCTTCTATTTTGAAAAGAATATGCCTTTATAAACAATTTAAATATCGAACTGGTGGCCTAAAATGTAATTGCCCAAAAAAGGTGAATTCACACTGAAAAAAAAAAAAAAGAGAGAGAGAGAGAAAGACAATTTCTCCTTTTCTCTATTCTTTTTCAGCTTCTCTATCCACCACCTTGTCTAGAGTAAACAGATTTTCCCTTTGATTGCTATAAACAATGTATAACAAAAAATTATCTCTTAAATCTAGAATAGGCATGTAAGTAGGAGCTGGGATTACCAGGTGAAATAGAGAAATACCCAACATGAATTTCAGTCATTCCGTGAATGACTATTTTAATCATTAATGAATGACTAATATTGCATGGGACATCCTTATACTAAAATAGCATTTGCTCTTCACCTGAAATTGAAATTGAACTGGATGTCCTGTATTTCTAGTTACTGAATCTGACAATCCAATATATGAGTAAATAAACACATGAGATGTCATTAGTATATTCAGCCATATTCTTCCTATATATAAGCCACAATGTGT
Source organism: Mustela putorius furo (assembly GCF_011764305.1). Lineage (NCBI taxonomy): Eukaryota > Metazoa > Chordata > Mammalia > Carnivora > Mustelidae > Mustela > Mustela putorius. Next base: position 2,558,894 of record NW_025421491.1, on the reverse strand, counting down.
TAATGCAAAATGATCTGAAGGAACTAGAGTTAAACCATCGGTGACTATTATTTATAGCTTAATAATAAAGGCCACTTTTATATATTTTATGTATTTCATTCTGAGAGAGCCACTGAAAAGAAATGATCTGATTAGTGACTCTTCCACCTTCCCATGGTCTTCGTACCGGGAAAAGCACCATCAGGCCACCTTCGATTGGAACCACAGGCTCATGACATTCGTTTGTGCTCTGAAGCTGTGGGTTATGAAGCATTTACACAGCATTTTATAAAGCATCATGCTAGGGAGTAATTTTGACGATTTCACAGGGACCACATTTGGGTTACTGCTTTGTATTCCAGTCCAAATAAAACACTTCAATGTCTAATGGTAGCATGCTATGCTTTTAAAAATAGATCTCTTTTAGGCAATGACAAATACAAACATGAAATTACATGTGCTTTTAAAAGTTAAGTCAATTATATTACCAGCTTACGTACATCCCATCAAATACATGTGAGAATGAGGTATTAACCCCTCTAGTTCTGCGTGATCCTATCACTTTAAAATAAAAGAGAATTAACAAGAACTTGTTTTCTTCTGAAAAGTTAAGTTAGTTTTTAAGTTTTTTAGCCTTTTTTTTTTTTTTAAGTAATCTCTGTGCACAACATGGGGCTCAAGCTCATGACCCTGAGATCAAGAGTTGCATGCTCTACCAACTGAGCCAGCCAGGCGCCCCTACAAATACACAGTTTGTAAAAGGACTGGAAGCAAAAGTAATAAAATTACAGAAGTAATTTTCTCTAGTTACTGTAATTATGGTTTAATTCCTCTTTTTAAATTTTCTGGGTTTATAAATTAATACAGTGATAAAATACTACTTTTGTAATCAGAAAAATAGCCATTATAAGTTTTCTTCTTTAAATAGAGTAAAAGTCATATTAATGGAAGGGATAAACTCCTTTTACCTATTCTTGTTATTAACTTTTCCCTGCTACGTCTTCACCTTACAGTTGTTTGAGGAAAATAATACCAATTGATAAATTAAGGGAAAAAACCTATTTTGGTGATAACCAGCACTTTACAGTAGGTTTCTCTGTTAGCTTGCTGGGGCCACCATAACAAAGTACCACAACTGGGTGGCTTGACCACTAGAAATTGATTGTCTTTCATTTCCATGGGCAGGAAATCTGACCTCAAGCTGTCTGCAGGAGGGGAACTGTGAGAGCTATGAGGGAGTTATGAGGGAGAATCTCCCTCTGGGTTCTAGGAACCTCAAGTGTTTCTGGGTTTGTAGATTATGCTCTTTCTGTGTCTTCTCATCATCTTCCCTCTGTGTGTGTCTGTGTCTAAGTCACCATCATATAAGGACATGGTTGTGTTGGATTAGGCACACCCTAAAGACATTATCTTAGTTTGTTATCTACAAAAACCCTGAGTACAGATAAGGTCATAGGAACAGGTACTGTAGGTTGGGACTTTGACATCTTTGAAGCAGGATACAATTCAACACATAACACTTACATAATGTGTCATGATTGCAAAAACAATCATTTTGCTGTTAGTAATAGGAAGCATGCTGGGCGCCTGGGCAGCTCAGTGGGTTAAACTTCTGCCTTCAGCTCAGGTCATGGTCTCAGGGTCCTGGGGTCGAGTCCTGCACCAGGCTCTCTGCTTCTTGGGGAGCCTGCTTCCTCCTCTGTCTCTCTCTGCCTCTCTACTTACTTGTGATCTCACTCTCTGTCAAATAAATTAATTAAAAAAAAAAAGAAAAGAAAAAAAGCATGCCAAAAGGCATTCCTATAGACTAAGGAGAATGTCTCATTCATTGTGCTATGGGAGACTGTAGTGTTTGTGGTATCCATCAATTTGCAAATGTCATAGACCCTTATACTCAGAATTATTTGCATGGAGCCCTTTGGCGGGGAGCTTAATGTCAGCAGGGACTCCATAAAACCTTTGTGAGAAGGCAGTTGCAGAAGTTGTATGGTTTCCAAATGATGGGTGGTTTCAATGTTACACGGAAGAAAGAAGCACTGGTGATTGGTAATGGAATAGTTGTCTCTGGAAGGTTCTGCTCATTAATCACAACAGCACACTTAAAACTGGAAAAAAACACAATTGCTAGGAGACCTAGTTCTTGACCTTATTTCATCATCTAACTACTAAAGTTTTCTCTAATTAGAGTCTTTGTACACTGTGGTGAGAATGTAAAATGTTGCAGCTGCTATGGAAAAAAAAAGTATGGAGATTCTTCCAAAAAATTATAAATAGAATGACCATATAATCCAGCAATCCTACTTCTGGGTATTTATCCAAATGAACTGAAGTCAGGATCCTGAAGAGGTATCTGCACACCACATTTATTGCAGCATTACCCACAAGAGCCAAAAGACAAAACAAACAACCTAAGTGTCCACCTACAGATGAATGGATAAAGAAAATGCAATAGATGTAGACAACAGAATATCATATAGCCTTAAAAAACAGAAAGGAAATCTGCCATTTGTGATAATGTGGATGAACCTGAAGGACATGATTTTGAGTAAAATAAACTAGTCACAGAAGGTCAAAGACTGCATGATCCTATTTACATGAAGTATCTAGAGTTGTCAAACTCATAAAAACAGAGAGTAGAAAGGTGGTAGGCAGGATGGGAGGGACGGAGAATAGGGAATGGAAGTTCAACAGATAAAATGTGTCAATAGCGCAAGACAAGTAAGTTCCAGAAATCTGCTGTCCAACAGTGTACCTATAGTTAATAGTACTGTGTTGTGGACTTACAAATTTAAGAGTGCAGACCTCATGGTAAGTGCTCTTACCATAGTAAAGGGGCGCCTGGGTGGCTCAGTTGGTTAAGGTTCTGTCTTCAGCTCAGGTCATGATCCCAAAGTCCTGGAATCAAACCCTGCATTGGGCTTCTTGTTCAGTGGGGAGTCTGCTTCTCCCTCTGCCTGCCCATCCCCCTGTTTGTGTGCTCTCTCTATGAGTCAAATAAATAAAAACTTTAAAAAAAAAAAGTGTTCTTACCACAGTAAAAAAATAAAATAAAATAAAATGCTACTGAGAAAAAGAATAAAAACAAAAAGCCTTGGCCCCAAATGGCTTTCCTATAGTCAGCTGCACTGGTTCTCCTTTTGTCATCCAGCTACAAGCTGTCAGCTTTGTGGGCCCTGCTTGAATGATAGCTAAGCTACTGTTTGAAGTATCTCTCCTTGTCAGTTACATGTTTTGGGGGTCATGGAGTCCACAGGTGTATATAGACAATAAAATAGAGAAACAAAGACCACATGGCATATGAAGCCTCCCCAAATGTTCCCTCTGACTCTCAAAGCTTCTGTTTACAGATGAATTACAGATACACAGCCACTATGGATGGTGGAGATAGGTTACAGTTGATCTTTCACCCTGGATATGTTTTGTTGTATGTAAATATAGCAAATCTGAAATTACATCTAAGTAATATTCCAGAAAAACAAATTCCTTACTTGTAGTTGTATGTTCAGTATACATTTTTACCAGTAATAAAAATCTAACAAGTTTTCATGACAAAGTAAGAGTCATTACTATGATCAAGCAATACTATTATAACATAAATTTGGTACATTATAGAGTCATATGATCTGCCATCTGGCCATGCTGTGTTACGACCACAATAACATGACCTGTGTATCATGTCATAAATATTCCTCAAAATGGACTTGCAATGACAATTAACATTGAACTATGTCTAGAAACAATGTCACAAAATACTACAGAAATCAAGAATCTTAGTCAGCTCAGCAAAATACCATAGTCTGCTTCCTCAAACAAATGAAATTTACTTCCTCACAGTTCTGGAGACTGGAGGTCTAAGACCAAAGTGACAACAAGGTGTGTTTCTGGTGATGGCACTCTCCTTGGGTTATAGGAGGACAGAGAAATACAACAGAAAGAAAAAGAGAGACAGATGTGGGGGTACCTGGCTCTCTCCTTCTTACTATTATGAGGGTCCCATCCTCATGATCTAACATTAAGTACTTCCAAGGGCTCTTCTCCATATGCCATCACATTGGAGGTTAAAACAGTCTTAAACATGTGAATTTGGCATGGGGAATGTAGGGTAGCGCGTAGGGGGACATAAATATTGAGTCAGTAACACCAACAATGTCTACTAGTCTGTTTGAAGCTATGAAAGCATTTAATTTACAAGCAAGGAGAGGAATCACCATTTATAAAAGACAGGCAGAAGCCCCAGCTCTCAGGGACAGCACCACAGTCATATCTGTGGGCACAGCCCCAGGCAGAGCTATAAGCACAGACCCAACAGAGATCCCCTGGTAGCTGCAACACAGTGTCAGCAAGTGGTGGGGGCAGGAGAAGCCTCTAACTTATGCAAATGAGAGTGGGCGGGGCTCCACCACCTCACTCCTTCAATGCCTCTCACAAATGTGGCAGATTTTACTGTGTGGTCCTCCCATCCAGAGACCTTTTCAGGTACAAGACCTTATCTGCTGCTACAAGAGTATTTTGCCCTTATCAGTCACAATAGAAATGATCATCTTCATAGGCTAATAGATAGAGGTATTCGTTGTATTCATGACACGTTTTGTTTTGTTTTGTTATAACCCTCTACATATATGTATTTAAACATTGTGGAAAATCGGAATCATGACATAGCCAATCAACTTCTATTACCACTTACTTAAAAACTAAACAAAATTACAAACAAGAAAATGTGTTTTGAAGAAACATCCTTTTCTTATTATGTAAGGGCCAAATTTAGAAATAATGGTTCAGCTTTTCCTTCCTCATAAATTCCATCCTATATTTAACTTTATAATTTTTTACTCTAATTTTATTAATCTATCGAAGCACATCTACATAAACAACCCATTCCCAAATCAGCAAATTCGGGAAATATAACCTAAGAAAATAAGCATGACACATATTATTGTTTACCTGTTTGTTCTAAAGAAATCCCAAAGAAATTGACTGATTTGAAAATTTTGTGTATATTCGTAAATAGTATTAATATCTGCTCTCCTGAGGATTATATAATCTCTTTTCTTCCATCATTGGTATCTCCAGCTGAAATACCATGGCCTTGGACTAGTGTGTTCTCTAAGGCTACCTTTTTCTGTTCTGTGAAAACACTGTATAAAGAGAAATCTTCCCTACTTATTACAAAAAGCACGGCTCTATCTCTCAGACATTCTCTGAGATACATTTTATAGTTTCCATACAAGACAGCCTTTATATGTTTTTAACTAAACCCTATCCAAACCTTATTTTTCTTCCCATAGAATTTAAAACTAGTAGCAACAGTATCAAGAAGTCTATTATCGCAAGTTGGTATTACTCTTCATACCTATGTCTCCAACTTCAAATCTACTAAGTACAATTACATTAGGCATAATACCTGTAACTTTCTACTTGAGGACCATTTCACTCAATGTAAAATAAAGACAGAAAATCTGTATGGAACCACAAAAGATCCCAAATAGCCAAAGCAATCTTGAAAAAGAAAAGCAAAGCTGGAGGCATCATAAATCCGGACCTCAAGCTCTACTACAAAGCTGTAATCATTAAGAGATTTTGTGCCACAAAAACAGACACATAGATCAATGGAACAGAATAGAGGATCCAGAAATAGACCCACAACTCTATGGTCAACTAATCTTTGACAGTGCAGGAAAGAATATCCAGTGGAAAAAAGACAGTCTCTTCAACAAATGGTGTGGGGAAAATTGGACAGTGACATGCAGAAGAATGAAACTGGACCATTTCTTTTACCATACACAAAAATAAATTCAAAATGAATGAGACACCTAAATGTGAAACAAGAAACCATCAAAATCCTAGAGGAGAACACAGGCAGTAACCTCCTTGACTTCAGCTGTAGCAGCTTCTTACTAGACATGTTACTGGAGGCAAGCAAACAAAAGCAAATATAAACTATTGGGACTTCATCAAGATAAAAAGCTTCTGCACAACAAAGGAAACAATCAAGAAAACTAAAAGGCAGCCTACAGAATGGGAGAAGATATTTGCAAATGAGATATCTGATAAAGGATTAGTATCCAAAATCTGTAAAGAACTTACCAAACTCAACACCCCAAAACCAAATAATCCAGTCCAGAAATGGTCAGAAGACATGAATAGACAGTTCTCCAAAGAAGATATCCAGAAGGTTAGTAGATACATGAAAAGATGCGCAACATCAGTCATCATCAAGGAAATACAAATCAATACCATGATGAGATAACACCTCAATACCTATCAGAATGAATAAAATTAACAACACAAGAAACAACAGGTGTTGGCAAGGATGCAGAGAAAAGGGAACTCTCTTATGCTGTTGGTGGGAGTGCAACCTGATGCAGCCATTCTGAAAAACAGTATGGAGATTCCTCAAAAAGTTAAAAATAGAGCTACCCTACAACCCACCAATTGCCCTACTAGCTATTTACCCTAAGGCTAAAAAAATACTGATTCAAAGGGGCATATGCACCTGATGTTTATAGCAGCATTATCAACAATAGACAAACTATAGAAAAGGCCCAAATGTCCACCAACTGAAAAATACATAGAGAGGTGAGATACACACACACACCATATTCCATATATATATATATACATGTATATATATATATATATATATATATATAATGGAATATTCAATTTTTATATGTATATATATATATGGAATATTGTAGCACTGGGTGTTATAAACAAACAATGAATCATGGAACACTATCAAACTGTATCAAAAACAAGTGATGTGTTCTATGGTGACTAACACAACATTAAAAAAAAAGATTAAAGCTGATCTCTAGAGGCACCTGGGTGGCTCAGTGGGTTAAGCCTCTGCCTTCGGCTCAGGTCATGATCCCAGGGTTCTGGGATCGAGCCCTGCATCGGGCTCTCTGCTCAGCGGGGAGCCTGCTTCCCCCTCTCTCTCTGCCTGCCTCTCTGCCTACTTGTGATGTCTGTCAAATAAATAAATAAAATATTTTTTAAAAAAGCTGATCTCTAGATGCTGACATGTAAATTGTATTTAAAAAATACTAGTTTAATGTATAAATGCTTTTTTCACCAAAAAATACAATAAATGGAATATTACTCAGCCATAAAAAAGAATGAAATCTTGCCATTTGCAACTATGTGGATGGAGCTAGAGCAAAATAAGCCAGTCAGACAAAGACAAATATCATATGATTTTCTCATATGTGGAATTTAAGAACAAATACATGAACATAGAAGAAGGAAGGAAAAAAAAGGAAAGAGAGGATGACAAACCATAAGAGATCCTTAAATATAGAAAACAAACTGAGCTTGATGGAGAGGAAGTGGGCAGGGGATGGGTGAAATAGGAGATGGGCATTAAGGAGGACACTTCTTGCGATGAGCACTGGGTGTTACATGTAAGGATGAATCACTAAATTCTACTCTTGAAACCAGTATTATACTATATGTTAACTATAATTTAAATAACAACTTGAAATAAAAAAAGAAAGAAAATTTAGGTAATGTATTGTACTTCATACAAAGGGAAGTTTACTACTACTACTTATGAGTGCAGCTGTCACATCGTCTACGTGACATCAACCTACATCTATCTCACCACCTATAAAATACACTTATATTGCTCAGTACATTCTTGCATGTTTTATAGGAATTGGGTGGGAATTCTTGACGTACATTATGGAGTCATTAAATATTAGTTATGAAATGGGGGATATTTACAATGCCCATGTTTTCATCAAGGGGCATTCCAGGAGACATCAACATTTGGTTGTTAAGCTATGCATCACTCAACAGAAGCTCGTGACAATGGTATAAAAGCTATCTTATTGTTCTTGCCTGTTTCCGATACTCACAGAAAAGTCAATTTGGCCATATACAGTTTTTCAAAAACAAGTAACTCTGACAAAAACAACTTTTATTGATTGCTTTACCGAGGGGGGAAAATATATATATTTATATAATATCCGAATATTTTCTGCTTTGTACATATTATTTGAAGAAGAAAAAAAGCTTTAAACTCTTACCTTTCCATTTTATAATAGCTTATGGAAGCAAACCTATGAAAGCTAAATTGGGCTTCTGTTCCTCCTTCAACCAAAAGCCGCACCTTCGGTTCCAACACCAACTGCATTCTTGAGACATCACTGTGAAGATTAGAGTAGACAGATTGGATTGTACTAGGTACCTTGTGACCAGGGTCGTGTTTAACTCTGACAATGTGATTACTGTAGCCATAAATAATCCCTTCATTGACCCCAACAAGAAAGATTTAACTCATGCAAGTTCAATGGTACTACCAAGGCTGAGATCATGAAATTCTTAGTGAATAGGAAACCTAACTCCATCTTCTAGGAGAGACATACTAGCAGTATCAAGCAGGGTGATGCCAGGGCTGAATATGTTGCAGAGTCCACTGTATCTTTCTTTTTGACAGTTTTATTGAGGTAAAATTGATATATGAAGAACTGCACATTTTTAATGTATATAATTTTATGAGTGGGGCCATAAACAAATACCCATGGTACCATCACCATAGTTAAGGTAATAAACATATCCAACACTCCACAAAGTTTTCTCATCTTAACCATCTTAAAAATATTGGACCTGGGTTGCCTGAGTGGCTCAGTCGGTTAGGCATCTGTCTTCAATTTAGGTCATGGTCCTGGGGCCCTGGGATCAAGCCCCACATTTGGCTCTGCTTCTCTCTCTCCCTCTGCTTCTCCCTTTCCGTCTGCCCCTCCCCCTGCTGTGCTCTCTCTCTCTCTCTCTCTCACTCACTCTCAAATAAATAAATAAAATCTTTTTAAAAAAAATTTGGGGCCTTACTTTGAGAATGAAGTCAAAATGTCACTCTCCTTCTGCTAATGCCTATTTCTAAGATGAGACTAAATCATAAGAGGTGACAAGTCCCTCAAGACTGTGTGACAAGAAGTGACAGGTCCCCAAAGCCTTGGATAACCAAGGTCATCCCTGACAATTTTGGCATTGTGAAGAAACTACCAAAAGTCTAAAGACCACTGTCCATGATGTCACTATTACCCAGAAGACCAAAGATAATCTTCTGGCAGTGGTACTATGGCCATGATGCTGCCTGGAACATTGTCCCTACATCCATTAGAACAGCCCACATTGTGGGCAGGGTCATCCAGAGTCAACTGGGAAGTTGGCTGGAATGGTCTTCCATGTCCACACACTCAACCTATGCATATTAAATCTGACCTACTGCCTAGAGAAAATTTCTGTATTTTTTTTTTTTAGAGTTTCTTAACAAGTTACCACAAACTGACTGACTAAAGACAACAGAAATGTATTCTCTTACAGTTCAAGAGAGCATAAGTCCAAAATCAAGGTGTCAGCAGAGTTTTAGTTGATTTTGTGCAGCAGAGGGAGAATCTGCTCCATGCCTCTCTCCTGGCTTCTGGTCGTTCCTGGCAATCAGTTGTATTCCTTGGCCTGTAGATACATCTTTCAGTCTCTGCTTCTGTCTTCACATGGTGTTCTTGATGTTTATCTACTTATCACCTTCCCTATGTGCATGTATGTATCTGTCCAGATCTCCCTCTTCGTTTATAGAAGGACACCAGTTACTGGATTAGGACCTACTCTAATCTATTATTACCTCAACTTAAGTATATCTGTGAACACCGATTTTCAAATAAGGTCCTTCTCTGGGTGGTTCTGGGTGAACATGAATTGATGGAATTCATGGAATTAACCCAGTAGAGTTACAAATACATAAAAAAGGCTCTGTAGCAGACATTGAGGGGCCTCTGAAGATCATCCTGGGCAGTATGAAAGATCAGGCTGTCTCCCGTCATATTAAAAGTGAACACCACTCCTTCATCTTTGATGCTGAGACTGGATGGCCCTTAATGAATATTTCATGAAGTTCATCTCCTAGTGTGAGAATTAATAGGACCATAACAACCATGTGTCTGACTTCATGTCTACGTGGCCTCCAAACAGTAAAAGCCCTTGCCAACCCAACAGGAACAAGAGAAAGAAAATTCCTCATTCAAAGGAAAGTAACTCCCAAATCTTACCCAAAGCAATGAGAATCTCCCATTCTCTGTAGAGATCCCATCTTGGGCTCCTAGAGAAAGCTTGGAGCTGCAGGAATCCTTATCGTGTCAGATGCCTCCAATATTATCTATAAAGCCTACAATTGTGCTTAGGAGGGAATGGGTGGGGGAAAGGTAAATTGAGAAATATGCATTCAATTCAATTAACATTTATTGAGAGCATAGAAAACAACAACAGAACATGACTCTAGACCCTGAAAAAAAAAAAGATGAATAAGACCCAGAACAGACCTTCAATGAACCTCCAACTTGGTGAGGTTAAAAGAAGTATAGACAATCAAATTGCAAGGTGATTGGGTGAGTTACTGGAAATAGAAAGTGATACAGGAGAGAAAGTAAAGAGAAATCACATGACATAGGTCTCAAAACACTCTGATCACAGTCCACTCAGGGCTCTCCTCCTTGCTATAATTTTGCCTCCAACTTCTACTTCATGTATCCATGCAACTCAGTCCCTCACCACCTCCTGGTCCTGTTCAAGGTAGCCTCTACTATAGGCTGTATCTATCACCCCCTACTTAACATTTCTTCATAAACTTTATCACCCTATAACCTCTCGTGTTGCACTCACTTGTTTTGTTTATTGTCTGTTCTTCTCACAAGAACACAGACTCTTCAAAAGCAGTGATTATTTTTCTACGTTCTTCCCTGGCAGGGGCATAAACAGAAAATAGAGTCTGAAATACAGGGCCAAATAATAAAGCTCTTTGAATATCAGGGTAAGAGGTATGGAATGTATTCTACGGGGAATGGAGAACAAGAGAAAGTTCTGAGCAGATGAGTGACATAATCAGGTTGCTACTTTGAAATAGAGCAATTATTACCCTTTGTCCAAATCACTTAGTCATGTCCTATTTCTCTGAAACCATTATTTCGTAAATCACACTTGAGTAAAAACCTTTCCTTGAGTATTTGCCCTGATTGTGTTGGATGTGTGGGAGTCTTTGTAAGCAGCGGCCTCCATCACTGTATCCAGGGATCCAGGGTCTGGCAAGGATTAAAAGGTGTTTCAAGAACCAGAATTTCCAAGATGAAAAATGGCTGTCAAATGTGATAAAACAAAGTCCCCTTTTCAGTATTCATAATTTGCATTTATCCCTTAAATTTTACTTGAGCACCTCCTGTATGTCGGGGTTATAAATAGGAGAACCAACTGAAATACAACAGGGAGCGTTTTTATGTCCTCAGGAGAACCACCGTATAAAGAGAACCAGCTGGACATTGTTCAACATATCTTGCAATAAAAATAACTTTCAAGCAGAGAAATAACTTCCTAAATTCTTTTGAAAGGTGCTATTTTAGAGTAGATGTTAGAATATGAGAATCTTATGAATGTACAAGCTTTTGAAAGGAAACTACTGTCAGTTTTACACAGCACCAGGGAACAGGTCATGTAATTCATACAGGTTATTTAAATAAATAACCCTTGGGGGGGGCAGTTTTCCCTGGGTTAAACTGAATATTTTCAAAATAAACTTTCAATTGGGCCAAATCAACCTTTTGCCAAATTAGTATCAACTCAACCTCAGAATGGTATCTATTTCACCATGAGAGTTAAAAACCCTTGTTTAAGATGCTGAGGGAGGGCTCAAATTTCATTAGACATCTGAAGCTGAGATTGGATACTTTAATGAACCACTTTTGCAGCAAACAATTTGTATTAAGACATATTATGTGTTTCTTTGGATAAGTGTCTTATGTTACTGATTGCAATATGTGTAAGGCTTTTAAAGGAGGACCCTACTCTTACTTCCAGGTTTTGAGTTTGATTTTGTGCATTTTACACTCTGGAAACCATCTTGCCTCATCCAATGCCTTAAGGATACTAGGATTGCATCAAATGCTTGTTTTGTGAAATTCTTCTGTTGTAGGATTTGATTCACTTAGTGTCTGTTGCTTTTCAGGTTTTGGACTTTCCGGTACCTATAAGGAATTGCAGTTGCTATTTTTCCCCCATCCCCAAAATGCTCAGTTGTTCTGGAAAGTATTTCCTTACCATATGATCATTCATTTAGTCTTCTGGAAGTTTCTTTCTATTTAATTTCCCAATTATTGATAATAGATTATTACATCAGTACTTCCAACTCTTCATTAGTGAAAATTTGCCACATTCAATAAATAAAAAATGTATTACAATGTAGTTCATCTTCCTCATATTCTCCTTTTCATTTGTGTATCAGTGTCCTCATGTTAATTATAGATGATGATTTTGTGTCACTCATAACTATAATTCATAACTTTTTACTCCCAATCTCTCATTTGTAAAACATACCTGTTTCTTTTACAACAGCCCTCTCCATAAAACCACTAATAAATTTACCAAACATGTGCTGATAAAACTAAGTTTTATAGTCTTCCTCCATCTATTTTCTACTTCTTACCAAATATATTATTGATTTTTTAAACCAATTTCTCTTTCTTGAGTCCATGCTTTAGTTTTATATCTGGGATATCATCAAATTTGGAAATCTCCTTTTGTTTCCCTGAAAATTACTTAACTCCCATGCTCTCCATTCCCCATGAACATTTCTCCAACTCAGGAGAAACAAAGTGTGTCTGTCCACAAAATAAAAAAATCTGTCCACAAAAATAAAAAAAAAATTTAAAAATTATAAGGAAAATGGAAAATAAGCAATTTGTTATCCCACTAGATACTTTGTAATTTCTATTTATTAGATTTAATGTATCCAGTGCTATTGAATAGCCACATAAAAATCCAATACTATCATAATATTAATGGAAATTCCTTTAGTTCAAAGTCAGTGTTCATTAAATGTGTACTTTAAAATGCACATATAATTATAGTAGATTACATCATGGGCAAGAAATATTTAATAGTTATAGATTTATGTAAATAAATACACTTAATTTTGAAAGAGGATGATTGCATTGAAAATAAATCATATTTCCTTTGTTCTTCCTTTCCATCTTAGAGGGTGAGCTTGTTTTTTCTTCCCTGTAATCCTTAGCCATCCATCAGTGTGGCATCTTACCTTGTTTCCACTTTTACTTTTCTCTGGCTCTTTCTTCTTCTGTCTCAACTCCACCTTCTTCTCCTGACTACTCCTTTCTAAGATATTTCTTTTTTTAAGGTAGGCTGCATGCCCAGTGTGGAGCCCAGCTCAGGGCCCAAACCTATGACTCCGAGATCAAGACCTGAGCTGAGACCAAGAGTCAGACTCTCAATTGACTGAGCCACCCAGGCGTCCCTCCTCCTTAAGAGATTTTTTAAAATTGTATTTATTTATTTGACAGACAGAGATCACAAGTAGGCAGAGAGGTGAGGGCTGGGGGGAGAAGCATGCTCCCCACTCAGCAGAGAGCCCGATGCAGGGCTCAATCCCAGGACCCTGAGATCATGACCTGAGCCAAAGGCAGAGGCTCAACTCACTGATCCACCCAGGCGCCCCTCTCTAAGAGATTTTTAATGTATGTGAACTTCAGTTTTGTTTTGTTTTGTTTTGTTTTGTTTTGTTTTGTTTTTTCACTAAGCCTAACAAATTTCCTCATTTTTATTTTTCTCAGCCTCTGCTGTATTCCCTACAATTAATCATCTTCTTTTTCAAACCCTTTCCAATACCATCTTCATTCTCCTTCTGCTACTTTCCCTCTCTCAGGTTTCCTTCATTCACAACTCTGCTGTCATCCTAACTTAGTCTTCCAAGATGCAATTCCTTGACCTTACTCCTTTCTTTATACTCTTCCTCTGATTTCTCTCATTAAATTCCATTTTGTGCTCCAAACACAGTGACTGGCTTACAGAAGGTACTCAATGAAAACTTCAGGGATAAATACTTGTATGACTAAGTGTTTTCTCCCCTGGTTATAACTTTAAATAACAAATTAGTCGTATTAGTCACCTCCAAATTGTTAAATCATGTACTCTGTCTTCGAATCTACAAAACTCACCTAGAACATTACCTTCTTGGATATTATCGTGTGTGTCTGCAACCAACTTCTTTTTAGTAAAACTATTCTGAACATACTTCTGCCTGTTGGTAGCTCTGCCTCTCCTGATGATTACCAGGGTTCAATATAAAGTGCCATTTTTATTCATTTGTGTCACTAAACCCAATCCTTTACTGTTGGGCCTGTCACTCTTATTTCAACAAGGTTGATTCTGGACCCAATATCCTCATTCTTGGATCTCCCAGAGGACCTATGGCTCCAAGCCCTCAAGGCGTCTTGCATTTCCTCACTCCATTCTATTCTATACATTGTTACTAAATTAATATTTCCTATCACCAATTTCTTCTGCTTAAAGTTCTGGATTTCATACTGTGCTAATTCCAAATCTTCTGCATGGATCATGGATCTTTTACAATGTACCTTGTCAGCAATCATTCTAAACCTGCTCACCACTGTAAGTCATGGTACTCATCAAATTATTTATTAAATTCATACATAGATGAGACACCATTTTCCAGCCTAGACAACTAATTTAATGCTCATTTGCTTCTCTGCCTCAGACCCCGTGTAGTCCCCATGTAATTGCTCCATTGCTCCACTTGCATTTTTCCTTCTTCTCTTATTTGTTGGGCAAGTTATTCAAGCCCGGTTCGAGTCTCCCCCCTCTATAGAATCTTTCTGTGGTTACCAGAGATCTCTGAATACCTACCAATCTTCTTGTTTGAGTCACATTGCTGTTACCCACCAAGTGTTGTTCTGGAGGTGTTCGTGTTGATTCTCCAAGTAGGTGCTTAGTTCTTTCATGGCAGCAACTATCACAGCTTTTATCAAGCACATAGTAGGTGCTCAGTGAATCCCTTTGATCATGTGCTAAACACAGGTGAAAGCAGGGTTGCCACTAATTCATTTGTTTGCAAGTGTATGAGAAACTGAGTTTCTGAAAATGTGACGCATGGACCAGCAGCATCAAAGTCCCCTGAGAACTTGTCAAAAACAAAAATTTTGAGACTTTCCCTCAGCCCCACTAAGTCAGAAATTCTAAGGGCAAGGCCCAGAAATCTGTGTTTTTCAAGCCCTCTGAGTAATCATGATACACACTGTGGATCAGTCACCTAGTTGCCAAAGCACCAATTCTAGATAAAATAGCGCTGGGTGACACAAATGATTAATTTACCAAGCTTTTATTTTTGAGAACACTCTGACCTGCTTAAAGCAAGGCAAACAGTGATTAGCAATGCACTTTTTGTGATTCACAGAGCTTTAGATAATAATGGAAACAGTGCAATCATTCTTCTAAATCTAAAAGGTTTTGCAGTGAAGGTTAATATCCTATGTTTCTTTCAACTTTTGCCTTCTTCTCCCCCAAAACTGGCTCACATGCAGCTCAAAGTAGAATTTAAAGGACAAGTTATTGTTAAAAACTCAGTCTAGCTGGAACATACTTCTGAATATTTGGAAAAGTTTTAAGACCTAAACATTAGATTTCAGTAACCCATTGACCACCTCTTGTGGATAACCTCATCTTTGGGGCTCTGGTAAGAGGTGAGATCCAGAACAGAGACTTCAGAAACTGAAGCTAAGGACCCTTGAGAGGGTCCCATGCTCAGAAGGTTTTAAGGATAATTCAGAGAACTCAGTGTTGATTGGTAATCTGCCCAGGGGCCAAAATTGCACAAAAACGCCATGTACCCCTGAGACTTAGCACTTAATTTCATTTCCACCTAAGCAGATCATGTATTCATCAGGGATCTCCAGAAAAACAGAACAAACCAGAGATAGATAAGTAGATAAATTGTTAGGGAGATTATATATATATCCTACAATAGGTGGTATATATGATATATAGGATACAACAGAAGAGATACAAAGGTGTATACATATGTAAGATATAATGGAAACATAAAGGATATATGTAGGCTAGAGTAGAAGGTCTGAGAGATTTATTTCAAGTAATTGATCCCATGATTTAGGGTCAGTCAAGAAAGAAATCTGCAAAGCAGACTAGAGATAGAGAAGAGTTGATGCTGTAGCTTGAGTCCAAAGGCAGTCTTGAGACAGAACTCTCTCTTCTCCTGGTGGACCTCAGTCTTTTGTGGCCTTCAACTGATTACCCCGTTCCTCATCCACCGGTCTCATCCAAGTTTTAGGGATGGCAGTGTTACTGACTTAGAGATAATGGTAGACTTCTTTTTGTTGCTAGCTACCTATGGGTTGGGTAGAAATATGTGGACCTGCCTGGGAGAGTCAGGAGACTGATAAAGGCTGGACTTTAAAACTCCAGCCAGAGAGTAGGATTCAGGTATTTGGAGTAGGTTTCCTTTGGGCAGCGGAAGTGAAGGGGTGGTGAAGATTTTACAAGGTTTTATTTTTCTTGTGAAATGTAACTGGATAACTTTTCAGAGCCACAAAATAGAGGGCTACTCAAATGTAGTACAGAAACCAGCAGCATTAGGATCACCTCAGAGTTGGTCAGAAATGCAATTCTCAAGACCCACCAGATCTATTGAATCAGCCACCCTGCCAGTGAGATCCAGAAGTTTTGTGCTAGCAAGCTTTACACATGCTAAAGCTTGGGAGCCCCTGATATAGAGTAAGTGGATGACCCTCGGCTCTCCTTATATCACTGTATTTCTAGTATATTCTTTATCAGATTTCACTGGTATTTATTTGCATATATTTACTGACAGCAGACTCCTTTAATAAATTCATATTTATTTAAAACATTTTTAGGGGAGTGCCTGGGTGGCTCAGTGGGTCTAACCCTCTGCCTTTGGCTCAGGTCATGATCCCAGGGTCCTGGGATTGAGTCCTGCATGGGGCTCTCTGCTCAGTGGGGAACCCGCTTCCCCCTCTCTCTCTCTGCCTGCCACTCTGCCTACTTGTGATCTATGTCTGTCAAATAAATAAATTAAATTAAATTAAATTTAAATTTAAACATTTTTGGTGGTTCTGTTACATCTTGTGGGTCAATAACCAGCTCATCTGCAGATGGTATTAGTTCTTATTCATTATTTTATTTTATTACCTAGTAATGCTAAAAGAAATAGTGGTGATTGTGGACTACCTTGTTACTCATTTGTGGGAATTTTTTAGGGTATCAACAAGTAATTTGATGTTAAAATTTGTTTAGAGAAAGATAAATATCCTTCACTTAAAATTTGTTTTGAAAAAGATATTCTTCATCAATTTTACCAATAACTTATTTTATCATATATCTTTCTCAAACATTAATTAATATAATTTTATCTCCTTTAAATGAATTCACATGAATTCATATTACCCTAGCCATTCAAAAATGAACATCACTTAGTTGTAAAGGGGCTTATGAAATACAGTTGTAGTTGTATTTGTTAATACTCTACATTTTTGCCTCAATAGTGAAAATATTATTTTTCTGTCTTATTTGACAAGTTTTGAAGCTTTCTTACCTTTTTCTATGATCTGTAGATTATTCGAAATCTTCAAAATTGTCTCTTCCTTAAAGTGTTGAGTGGCTGTCCTTGACGCTATCTGGATAACTTTAAGGAGAGAATATTGAACAATTTCCTCAATAATTGCATAGATATTAAACTACATATGTCTCTTGTTTTAGCAAAATTCAGAAATTCCAAGAAAATAATACATTTTCTTCCAGACATAAACATTTATAACATAAACCAATACAAAATATTACCCCATAAGTTTAACTATGTCTGCCAGCTTTGTCCTCTTCCTCATCCCTCATTTCTGTTCTTGCTTCTTTGTATTTTCCTTGCTCTACTCATGGTGCAATGAGCTTTTGGATTTATTCAACTCTGCTTCTTGATTTTCTATTCCATTATTTTCTGGTTTAACTATTATTTTCTTCTGGTTTCTTTATATTTGTTCTGTGGTTCTTTGTACAATTCTTTTTAAATTCAATGCTTTTATGTCCACTTTCACTCTTATGTAATCAAGAATGTAACAAAAGTGCTAAATTCTATGAACTTTCCTCTGCATACACCTTTTACAGTATCTCAGGGGTTTTTATATATGTATTCTTCTTATTTGTTTAATTTGAATATGAGTTAGTATTTTCTTCTTTGACTGCAAAATTTACTTGGGCCATGTTTAATATGATTTTACTTCTGTTGTTTATTTCTAGCTTTGTAATAGTCTTGTCAGTATCTGTGACCTACACTAATTCTACCTTCTAGAATATATGGCATTCAAATCTTAAAAACATTTATGGATATGTAAAAAGATGATTCTCTATAGTGCATAGAATTTACTATATACTCTTGAAATTTTTTTAATATTTCATTTATTTATCTGTGATAAACATGATCTTTCAAAGACTAAAATGGAAAATTAGTTCCACTCTAGGACTGACTGTCAACTTCTAGATATATTTTTTTTGGTTTTGACTAGAGGTTTCAGTACTCTCACTTGTTTAAATCAGATCCGTAAAACATACATCTCTTTTATAGATGTTCCATGTCACCTTTGCTTAAAGTTTAGTATTCGTCTTGCAAACATTTTTATATTTGTGTCTGTTTGATGACCAATCTTTATACTTCCTTTGAATTTTGAACTTCTGATTTATTTTTACATGTGTATCTCATGGAAAATGTATATTTGTATTTGTGCTTTGCTTTTGCCTTTGTCTTTATTTTACTTTATAGCCAATGTTTTTTTTTATTTTCAAACTCTTCCAATGGCTCTTATTCTTAGCTTTTTAATCAGTGAACATTTTCCTAGTTTTCCAAATTTTTTCACTCTTGATATTTAATATCTTTATTCCATTTTAGAGATATTTTATTCATTTCAAATCATATGTTTAAATGCTTTCAGTATTTACCATTAGTCCCTGGAATAAAAACTTCCCTCTTTATATACTATTTTTTCTTCAATCCTGAGTTGGCTGATCTACATCTTTAAGTAATTTTATTTGGCTTGGTTTTGCTTCCATCAAACATATATTAATGATCTCCTTACGGAATCTTCATATATATAAAAATCATCTCCTATTATCTCGACCTATGGGGCAATATTGTGATGGGGGGTTAAATTTTTGATTTAGCAACTCTTTCCCTCAAAGTATTATAATCAATGTTCTACTTTCTTCTGGTATCCCAGCTGTGGAAGAGACATAGAAGAACAGAAATTCTTTTTGTTCTCTTTGGGTGATATTTCTTCCATCTATCCCACGTAGAAGTCTAGATTTATAGTTAAAGTTTAATAATTCTACCTAGCTATGCCTCTTTGCTACTTCTCTTTCATCTTCATGGGCACCTACAGCATTTGCTATCAGTAGATTTTATTTCCTCAGCTTACTGAAAGGTTCATTTACTGTGCCTTTGAATACTTTTCTTTCTTATTTTGAATTGTTTTCTTTAGAAATACCACTTATGTTGATCTTGGAAAGCATCATCTCCTGAATAACGACTAATTGGACCGGTGGGTATTTTTCTTTGTCTTGCTGCTTTCGTGTGTCCCTCTTGTTTATGTGGCAATATTCACACACCTTCTCCTTCATGTTTGGTCAGAAGCCTGCAATTCCACCACCGTCTTGCATTGAGTACTGGAACATAACAGTTTTAACACTTAAAACATTCCTTTTCTTTCTTTCAGCGCTTTGAAGTATTTTCAAATATGCCAAAGACGTTTGTGGGAAACTCTAGTTGTCTTATATACAAACAAAACTTAAATTTTTAAATTAATGGAGAAGCCCAGGGACCTTGTTAGAAACCACAAGTTTATAAATATTTGGTTGAGACAATTTACTAGACCTCTGAGGGCAAACAATTCAAATGTACAGGCAATACCATCCCATTCCTCCCACCATACCAAATATGCCTGTGAGCTATTATCTCTTATCACAAAAGCTGCCAACATAAAAATCAAAGGACAACAAATGGAAAGACCTACTGTTTCTCCCTATGCAAAACCCACTGTGGGCACAGATGCATGCATGCTTATTTTTAAGTGTCAAGAATGAAACAAAACTTGGTTTTGAAATGTTTGAGAAAAAATGCTTAATTTCACCTAAACCAAAGCAATACTATCGTTGCTCAGTTTACAAAAGATAACCCAAAGATTATAGCAAGTGAATTAGTTCTGCTACATATTTTAAAACACAATTCCTATGGCAAAGAAAGCTGTATTAGAAATCTCATTCTAAGCTTCTGTTCCTAGAATATGCTTGACATCACAGTGACAAAGCAGAATCAACAAATAAAAGTGGTTTTTATTTTCTGAAATGTATGAATTTTTGAATTTTTAGGTCTTCTAAAATTTTATGGACTCTAAAACCTGAAATCTTTTTGTTGATAAGCAAGTACTTAACTTCAAAATATTTAGAAGGGACTTGCAAACTTGTATTGAGAGGAAGAGCGTTTAAACATTAGGCCAGAGAAGGAAAAATATATCTTAGAAGATAATGTCAAAACGTATGGAGCGTGTTGAAAGTCACAACCTAGGAGAAAGGTAAATGGCGCCTTTGGTCACTGGATGGTCTGTAGTCATAGCAACCAGACCTAGAGGCACAGCAAGAGCAGGGCCCTTCCCCACAGTCTTAACAGGAGCCAGGGGAACCACTTGCACCAACACTGCATGAGTGCACTCATTTCCCTACTTCCCTGCCAGCAACAGGTATAAAAACTGTTTTTGTATTCACGCAGGCAGTGGTCATACAGAAGTCTGTCCCTTTCTATAAATTTTTGTTATGAATCTATGACTTTCCTTTAAAAATAAAGTCTTAATTTTTTTTAAAAGCACACTGTTGAGGCACCTGAGTGGCTCAGTGGGTTAAGCCTCTGCCTTTGGCTCAGGTCATGATCTCAGGGTCCTGGGATTGGCCCTGCATCTGGCTCTCTGCTCCACAGGGAGCCTGCTTCCCCCTTTCTCTCTGCCTGCCTCTCTGCCTATTGTGATCTGTGTCAGTCAAATAAATAAATAAAATCTAAAAAAAAAAAAAAAGCACACTGTTATTCACCTGATAAAAACAATATTTTGGTGGTTTTAATTTTTAATTTTTCTGGCTGTGATAGAATTTGAATACCTGTTACTATGTTTTGACATTTGTATTTCTCTTTCTTGGAATGTCTACTTATTTCCTCTGCCTAATATGCGATTGGTTTGTAGTCTTTCTGTATAATATGAAGACATTCACATTTGTCTCTAATCTTCAGTTTTGTTCATCTACCTTTTTGTTCATAGCTTCTAGCTATCTGCTCTTGGTAAAAGTATACATTTTCTATAGATTGTTTATGTGTTCTCTCTGATTTTCCATTTTACAGGACTTTGTTGGGTTTTTTTAATGTTTGATTGTTAATCCTTTCAGAATATTTTAGGTAGTGAAATTATAAATGAAGGTCAACATTTATTGTTTTTTAGATGGGTAGTCTGTTGTATTAGCTCTATTCAAAATTAGTTTTTCACCGTATTGTATGACAAAATTTATCACATATCACATATTTATATATACTTTTTATTTCTAAATTCTTTACTATATTTCTTTTTTCTATTTTCCATTCTTAAACCAAAAACATATTTTTCCTTTCTTTTTCTTGGCAAGTATTAGGAGTGTATGTTACGTATGTTTACACTAACTGTATTCAGTGAAGAATCCACTAGACAGCTTAATTTACATATTAATTTGGAAGATTTACATGTTATGATAAGTCTTCCCATTGAGACAAGATCTGCATTTCCATTTCTTCAGACATTTTTCTTTAATTAGATATTCTATTATAGTGTTCTTCAAGTAGGCTTTTGCATCTTTCTTTTTATTTTTTTCCTAAGAATTTTAAGTTATATCACATTACAAAAATTATTCTTACCATTTTCTTCATCTGGGTATTTAGAATATCTTTTTGAGAATAGTTTTGGTTTCCATATATCTTACAAATTTCCTGTTAATTTTAGTATTTTTTCTTACTTTAGTATCTTGAGTTATCTCTGTACACAAGAATATAATCATCAAAAAGTTCATTTTTTCCCCAATGTTTTTGTCTGTTATTTTTTTCCCCCTCCGTACTTGGTGATGATTATGATAGTTACCAACTCCAACTGCTCCCTTATTTTTTTGTTTTGTTTTGTTTTGTTTGTTTGTTTTATTTTTTCAGTGTTCCAAGATTCATTATTTATGTACCACATCCAGTGCTCCATGCAATACATGCCCTCCTTAATACCCACCACCAGGCTCACCCATTCCCCTGGAGTAAACCAGAGGGCAAAAAGAAGCATGAGAGACTGTGAACTCTGAGAAACAAACTGAGGCTTTTGCTCCCTTGTTTTAACTAAAATTGTTTTATTATTTGGCTGCTCTAGATAAAATACTTTGCTTTGTTGTTGTTGTTAAACTGCTTTACTATATTTAAATGGCTTTGCTATTGTGCATTTTATTTCAAGTATTTTTAAGTAAGAATTACTTAATTATTCAAAACATTTTTTCTCATGTATGTATACAATCAGCACCAATATCAAGAGTTTCTATGTCATGTAAAGCCCGTGGCTCTTGAGAAGGGATGAGATATGAAAATTTCCAGAAAACAGTCAAGTGCTCTTAAAAAGCTCTGTGCTTTGATCAAGGATACCTGCATTTTGTTTGCCATGTAATATTGATTTCAAAAAACATTTGCATTTCCACTGAAGAAATCTACTCATCTCAAAATATGTGTTCAATGACAAATTTTCACCACAAAATATGCAATTGTGTGTTAATGTCTACTTACATTAATTTAAATTCTTGTTGTATTTCAAGCCTCTTAGAGTAAATTTAACTTTCTCACTACTAGTGCTCATTCTCATGTCTTCAAAAGACCCCAAGTAGTAATTTTCTGACATTTTCAAATCCTTATTTTGTCAGCCTCTACCACAGTTTTTAAATTGCCAATATTTACAGAACATGGGTTTTTTCTACTTTAGAGACCTTTTATCTCTTTAGTTATGATCACTTCTCTTACCCCAAGGTTGCAAAAAAAAAAAAAACAGTTTTCCAGAACTTCTTGTCTTCCTAGAAAAGTTTAATTCAAAGTTAAACTCAAATATATTCCAGCATTTTTTGTTAATACAAAATCTTTCCAGGTTCTTTATAGTCCCCTTAGGTAACATCACATCGCCTACAAAAATAATCACTAAAGTTCCATCCCAGCTTTTTATTATGATCCCATGTTACGTTCTATACCTGATTTGTAATCAAATATTGATGGCCAACAGCCTTTGCTTCTTTTAAAATCTGGATTACATTATTCATTCCCGGGTTAATTTGCAAATCTGCATAATGTAGAAAACCTTTTGAAACCAGGGAGACCCAGATCAGAATTCTGGCTCCACCATTTATAACCCTAAGCAATGTTCTTAAGTAATTGAATATCAGCTGAAAATGTGTGTGATAATATGTACCCCATGTAGCTATTTGATCTCTATTAACTGAACTTTAAGATATATTATTTATTTGAATGTAAGAGGGCACCAGGGGAAGGGGCAGAGGGATAGGAAGAGATAATCTCAAGCAGACTCCACACTGAGCATGGAGCCCAAAGCAGGGCTCAGTCTCATAACCCCGAGGTTACCACCTGAGCTGAAACCAACAGTCAGATGCTTAATGCTTAACTGACTGTGCCACCCAGGAGTCCCTCTATTAATTGAACATTAGTGAAGAAAACAAATAGAACCAAATCCTGAAAAATTTAATTATCTTAATGTTAAACCAACTATAAAATGATTGAATCATTTTGTATAACAAATTGTTACTCACAATACTATAGCAATTCATTGGACTTAGTATCATAACATATATTCAATTCAGTAATTATGGAAAGAATACGCTTGCATCTATAAAACTTTTGACTAGAAGACATTCTATGGTTTCAATATGGAAACAGTTGAGTTCCTATTTCAAACTCTGGTACCATGAAAAATATTAACATCATAGGAAAATAGATTATGTCTGAGAGTGTGACTATTTTTTAATATACTCAGAATTTAAAATCTTGCAACTGGAGAGTTAAGTGAATAAAAATGTTGATTATAAAATGTCTATCACTAATTACAGAGAATATGTCTCAGAGAGCTGTGTGAATAAATATATCAATTAATCTTTTAAAGTTCTGATTACTGCTTTCTCTTTGCAACCTCCCATAGAGCAAAGAAATTCACTCTAACAATTTTTTACAGTGGTTTATGTTGTGTAAATTGCCTTGGAAAATATTATGTCTAAACCACCCCCAATATTAGGAAAATATTTTATCCACAGTTTCATGTAAAGAAATTGATTTTTAAGTAGGGCTCACATTACTAGACCTAAGTAACAAAGCTAATAAGTAGCAAAGTGCTTTGCCATTCTGCATATGTACTGCTGATGGGTGATTAGTCCATCTGTCTTCGAATGGTTACAGGAATGATGTCTGCTTCTCAAGGCAACTGAACTATTATCACCCACATCATATCTCATAATCTCTCGGCAATTCAATATGAGCAGATCTCTGTACCCTTTCAAGAAATATACCAGGGGGCGCCTGGGTGGCTCAGTGGATTAAAGCCTTTGCCTTCAGCTCAGGTCATGATCCCAGGGTCCTGGGATTGAGCCCTGCATCAGGCTCCCTGCTCAGCAGGAAACCTGCTTCCCCCACTCTCTCTCTGTCTGCCTCTCTGCATACTTGTGATCTCTCTCTGTCAAATAAATAAATAAAATCTTAAAAAAAAAAGAAATAAATAAACTAAACTATACTTCATCACATTAATCCCTGACCACAGTCATGAGTACTTCTGCAAAGGCATTACTGAATCTGGTCTCTCTCTTTTCCCTGATCTGGTAATCATCTGCACAGAGGTACAGAAATCCAGAAATAGAGACTCAAAGTGAAGGTTTCGAAGAGCTCCTCAAACCAATACTCTTCCTCCTGTTTCTGCTACAAAATGGGACATTATTTTTCTGGCTTCCCTAGCCATATTCTCCTTTACCCAGGTTGCCTGAATCTGACCTTCAATTATTCTTTACTTACAGAACCTCTGAATTTCAAAATAGAAGTGAATGATATGAATCAATTAATTCAGCTCATGTTCTGAATGCAGAGCTTTACTCATTTCTCCAATAAGAAGAGATCCAAACTCTCAAACAAATTCCAGATGGGGATCCCTATAAGGAAGCCAATTGCATTTTCACGGTCTTCTAACCATTAGAAAAATTTCTTGTGAGGTCTATTTGTCTTTACATTCTACCTGTTGTATCTAATTCTTTTCAGTAGAAACACACAGGATAAACCTAATTCTCTGCCATTATAAAAAGTTTTTGAAATATGTGAAGAGACATAAGTGTAGAGAGAACATGATAGAGAGTTCATAGACTCATATACGTAAAAACAATATATAGAAAAAGAGTACCACCAATCACTAACAAAAGACAGGATGTTTAACAGGTTAGGTATTGGAGAAACTGCCTAAATACAGTGAAAAATAAAGTTGAAGCAAAACATATAAAGATATAAACTATCATATGATCTCCCTGATATGAGGAAGTTGAGAGGCAACATGGAGGGTTTGGGGTGTAGGAAAAGAATAAATGAAACAAGATGGGATTGGGAGGGAGACAAACCATAAGAGACTCTTAATCTCACAAAACAAACTGAGGGTTGTTGGGGGGAGGGGGGAGGGAGAGGGTGGTGGGATTATGGACACTGGGGAAGGTATGTGCTATGGTGAGTGCTGTGAAGTGTGTAAATCTGGCGATTCACAGACCTGTACCCCTGGGGCTAATAATACATTATATGTTAATAAAAAAATACAAAAAATGTTTTAAAAGATGTAAACTAATTATCTAAAAGAAAATGCAAAACTTTAAAAGTAATGTGGAACATCTTTTTTTTTTTAAGATTTTATTTATTTATTTATTTGACAGAGAGAGAGATCACAAGTAGGCAGAGAGGCAGGCAGAGAGAGAGGAGGAAGCAGGTTCCCCACTGAGCAGAAACCCCAATTCAGGACTCGATCTCAGGACTCTGAGACCATGACCTGAGCTGAAGGCAGAGGCTTAACCCACTGAGCCACCCCAGTGCCCCTGTGGGACATCTTTGACATAAAGGTAAGATAGGTCTTTTTAAATAAAACTTAAAATTACAAATCATAGGATTCAAAATCCTCAATTATGATAATCTTCAATTCTCTTCAATTAAAGACAAACGATAGTTTAGATGATAATTGCAATGTGTAAAAAAATGACAAGGAAATTATGTGAAGAATATACAATGAAGTCCTACAAATCAATAAGAAAAGACAGAAACCCCAGTGAAAAAATAGTCAAAGGATATGGAAGAAAGAAACAAAGTTTACCATGTATTTTTTAAAAATACAAATATTCAAACTTATTAGTAATCAGAGAAGTAGAAATTAAAACAACAAGATGATATCACTTTCACTTGCCAAACAAGCAAACATTAGAAGGTTAGATAATGTCAAGTTTTGACATAAGAACTGCAATTTTAGGGTTTGGGACTGGTGCAGACATTCTAAAAAGTCACCTGGCTTTTGCACAGCAAAAGAAACCATCAATATAACAAAGACACCCTACTGAGTAGGAGAAGATATTTGCAAATGATATCTCTGATAAGGCATTGATATCCAAAATTTCTAATAAAAACTCCTACAACTCAACAAACACCAAAAAAAAAAAAAAAGAAAGAGAAAGAAAGAAAGAAGCAGAGGACGGAAACAAACATTTTCCCAAAGAAAATATACAGACAATATTACTAATCATCAGAACATCATAAATCAAAACTGTGATAAAAAATCACCTCAAACCTATTAGAATGACTAAAATCAAGAAGATAAGAAATGACAAACATAAGTGAGGATGTGCAGAAAAAGGAACCTTCATGCACTGTTAGGGAGAACATAAACTGGTGCAGCCACTGTGGAAAACAACATAAAAGTTCCTCAAAAAGTTAAAAATAGAACTACCATATGACCAATAATTCAGATCTTGGGTTGATTCTCACAAAATCCCACAAGGGAACATGTGTTTATTGTAGCAATGTTGTGGTGAAGGGGACTTGGGGGCAATTGTGTGAAACACAGAAGTAGTGAAAGAGAAAAATCTTGTATATAAATTATGTAGAGTACCATCCCATTCTAAATGCACACATAGTAGCATAAATGTATCTGTCAACACAAATCATGCTGAGGGAAGGAAGGAAGGTCATTTATATAAATTAAAAATATGTAATATTATGAACAACTGTCTTGGAACCTCTGTGAAATGCAATGACAGCATATAAAATACAAAATGGCTGCAAATGTGGGTTGGGAGTGAAAAAGAAAATAAAAGAAAAATAACAGAGAATAACTAAATATGTTCTAGGGGAGAGGGGGAAGAGCCCTGTGTAGACAAATAACATGATATAAGTAGGAGATTAGAAGTGTAACCCTCTATAATCAAAGACAAGCTTTAGGTGAAGACATCAGCTGTGCCCAGGCCCAAACTCAAATTACTATAAAGACAAATATCCATTTACCTACCGTTTTGCTTCCCCCACCTTTTGTCCTTTACCCCTGATATTCAAGATCTATGGGGTTTTGTTACCCATTGTTGGCTGACCAGCGCAACCTCTATCTACAGCTCATTTCCCTTTATCCACCTTCTGTGGAGACTGGCCACGTGACACAGTAATGGTCAATGAGGCATAGGTAGGCAAATGTGTTTTTATCTGTGAAGTGTTCTCCTTCCCAAATAAAAAGACAATGTTGGTTTAAAAAACCCCGGTGTGGTTCACCATCTGTCCTTCCTCCCTTTTCCTGAAGGGAAAGTGAGCATGACAGCAGTCATTTACAAGACCCACTTTAACACTGAGTGTGAAAGTCACACAGCCAGAGTGGGCAATCACTGATTTTCTTGAGCGGTTGTGACAGCCTTATTGGCTTGCCCCAAAATTTGTTTCGCCTATTTCAAAAAATGCTGTTTACATTACTATCGTTGCCCCTTTATCACCAAGACTCAAACCCAGGATGGAACCAACCGCTTCTGTCTTAGTCTAGTAGCACTAACCTCATGAGAAGATTCTACTTCTCATTGACCTCCCTGTTCTAATCCTTCATCCACTCAAGATATGAAATTTGGGGTTTGATATTTTATGTTCAGATATAATGTAATGAATGTACATACAATGGATTAAGAAATGCATAAAAGAATCAATAGTTGGATTCAATCATCAGTTATCCAGAGATGTGGCCACCCATTTTTCTAGGAGGCCACAAACCTTGAAATCAGGGATGACTCTGATATTAAAAAAAACAACTAGACTTCTTAGTAAGTAAAATCTTTTATTTTTGCTTCATTTTATTATATTCCAATTGGATATGTGCAAATAGCCACAGTACAGAGACAGAGAAAAAGATGTAAGAATTTAAATTTGAAAAATGATCAGAGTAAGATCTTCTGTCTTCAGTTATGTGATGTAACTACTCAGTCTCCATCAACCACAGAGAGCTTTTTCAAAGTTAAGGCAGGTTCCTGAAAGCCAGTAATAATTCTTTACTTCACTATGAAGTTCATGGATGGGGAGATTTCAACAGGACTTCAATTTGTAGTGATCCTTTGAAAGGCACAGTATGATCTGCAACGATGGTTAGCAGCAAGAGGAATATCATCTTCTGTACCAAAATGCTTAGTAGCCACAGGATCCAGAGCCATAGCCACAGCCATATCTGCAGCCATAGCGGGAGCCATATCCACAGCCAGAGCCACAGCCATATCCACAGCCATAGCGGGAGCCATATCCACAGCCATAGCCACCTTTAGATCCATAGCCACAGCTATAGCGGGAACCACAGCCCGAGCCACAGCCACAGCCATATCCACAGCCATAACGGGAGCCATAGCCACAGCCATATCCACAGCTGGAGCCACAGCCAGAACTATAGCCACAGCCATATCCACAGCCGGAGCTACAGCCGGAACCGTAGCCACAGCCAGAGCCACAGCTGCCACAGGAGTTTCCGCAGTAGTTACTACACATGGTGTTGGGAGGTGAGGTTTCAGTTGAAGTGTAGGAGAGTATTCCTGAAGTCTGGATATCCTTCCCTCTTCCAGGACCTTTATATATACTTCCAGGGGTGGATGGATCATACCTCACATGGCCTCTATTCTCTCACTTTACAACTATTTGCCTGAAATTAGCTAGTTCTGTACACAAGGTTATTAGGATGTTCTAATTTACTTGCTAATCTAGGAATTATCTAAGGCCTTAAAACCAAATAAAGCTATGTTTTCTAAGCACCCAAACATATAGGACCATAATTTTAGCTTCCATAATTGTGTTTCATGACCATGACATATCACATCACCAAAATATGCTTGACATGTTTGTTATTTTGTTCTTTCAACATCTTGGAAATCATCCACTAAATGTGAAGTTCTACTCACTGCTATTAATAACCTGTTCATCATCATCACCCTCATCACCACAATCCTCATCATAACATCTTGGTGTCTTTTTTTTTCCTCTCCCAGTATTTTTTTCCATCATAATCACTCTAAAGCAATTATCATGAATTTTGGACAAGGAATTGAGTATTTTAACACGTTTTATCTACTCCCAGGAACATTCTCCTTCTCTCTGGAGGACAATTTGTCTATCCCTTCCTTTTCCAGCCAGATTAGGATTCTCTTCTTTTTCTTGTTGTTGGACTCCAGGTGGGTGCAGTATTTAATA
Organism: Mustela putorius furo; assembly: GCF_011764305.1. Lineage (NCBI taxonomy): Eukaryota > Metazoa > Chordata > Mammalia > Carnivora > Mustelidae > Mustela > Mustela putorius. Next base: position 2,529,247 of record NW_025421491.1, on the reverse strand, counting down.
TTCATTATTTAAACAAAAAGGACAAACTTTTCCAAGAGTTCCAGTTTAGAACAAGGAAAATGCCTTAGCTCAACAACTTCTTTGTTAAAGTCAGATCTTAAATGTTCATCTGTTTATGAGGTTTCTCAGAGTGCTCCTATGTTGGCACAATATATCCATACTTCCCACTAAAATGTAGCCACTCAATGATTAATTCTTCCACACTCCACAATATTTTCTTGATTTTATTCTCACCAGTCTTCTCCAATAAACAATATTTTAATAATGAGGTGTATCTACACTACTTTTGTTGGATGACTTGCCTCATGACATTAAGAATAGTTGACCTTTCTGTAGTATTTATTATTTGTCTTTACTTTTGACTTGATAGCATGTTTTTCCATCATTTCCTTTGATGAACGGGCTTCTGGTCCATGGCATCTCTCTCACTGACAGTCCTTCTTTATTTTTCCTTAAGTTTGGGACTTCTTGTGGTTACTTTATCTTCCATCTTTGCTTCTTACTTTATGCACTATTAAAGCTTACCTTTAGCCATGGATTCAACCACCATATATATATACAGATGACCCTAAAACTAAAGATCTCTGCATCAGTCTGATTCCAATCAGGAGACAGAAACCACACAGTAGGTTAAACAGAGAAATGTTCATGGAAAAGAAAATTATTAAACCATGATAAAAGAGTACCTATAAGATATGAGGAAACACTATATGGTGCTCTAAGAATGTAGGAGAGTACTCAGAAAAGGAAAAAAAAAAAAAAAAAGGAAAAGAGTAGTTCAGCCCACTGGAAAGCAGAGTTCACTGGTTTGGCCAGACCATGTTTATTCTGCAGAAGACAACTCTTCCCAGAGTACAGTTGAAGAAACAACCAGGGTGTGGGTGTGTAGAGGGTCTGGGAAGTTCTGAGATACCTACACACTGGGGGCAGGGGAAACCTGTAGAGGGAATCTGGTTGTCTGTGAGAACAGGAGGCCAATAGGGATTCATGGATGAGCAGTCTTCAGGTACAGGTTTCCATGAAGAAGAGGTGAAATGAAAGTGATTGTCAGTCTGAAGTTCTTCACTGAGGATCCAGCACATTCTGGCCCCATGACTGAGTAGAGCTTCACCAGATATCTTCACATCCACACTACCAAATATTCTTCCCTCCAGTGCTACAGCCAAAGAAATGCACAACTGCTTCCTTTGCAACATCCAGATACTAACCACTATGCAGAAGGCTTACTGTCATGCTCACAGCAAGGAAGAAACGCCTAAAGGAACCCCATGTGTTATCACAGAGCATCTACTGAAGAATGAATTTGAAGCTGAGAAGCAGTAAGTTGATAAATGGCACATGTGTCCTCCAAGTTTCTGAGGCTCTGTGACAGAAATAGCTTTCCATGGCAAACAGATCGATTCATTGCCTGGCTGAGCCATTTACTAACAATTTGACCATGGAAAAATGTCTTCAGGTTTGTTAACCTCAGTTTCTACAACTGCTAAGTGGTACTAAAAATATGGATACTTAAAATTTTGACAAAGGTCTATATAAAATATATATGAAGTACAGAGGGTAGCACAGATCCTGATATATTGTGGAAACTCAATGCATTCTATTACTTTTCCCCCTTTCTTTTATCCAAATACAAGGATTCCCAAATAACAGCAGCTTTCCAAATATCTATATTTACTTATATAGATATATTTATTATACTAAAATCTTAAAATTTACTTTAACATTGTCCTGTGTTTTGAGTGTATGTATATTAATTAATGCTTTTCATAATGACTTTCTGAAAGTGACCCAACTCCCTCAGAAAACAAATCGCCATGTGATTGGTCTCAGTGCACCTTGCCAGGCACATTTTAAATATTATTTTTGTAAAAATGCGGTATCAAGAGGTGCCCAGGTGGTTCATTCAGTTGGTCGACAGACTTTTGATCTCAGTACAGGTCTTGGTCTCAGGGTCACAAGTTCAATCCCTGCATTGGGCTCCATGAATGAAGCCTATTAAAAAAAAAAGAAAAGAAAAGAAAAAAAAAAAGAAAATGCATTATCAAGCAATACATTAGGGCTTGGATTCATAGTATATTTTGAAGATCAGTAATCATGAAGATCTACTGAAGTTACAATCACCTACCTTGGGAACAGGCCTATGTATTTAATAGGAAGAAAGTATTTTCTGTCTTCCAAGATTTTCATAGGCCACTACATAAGAGTAAAGGCAGTCGCTGCTTAGAAGTGTGACAACATTGCAGTTGAATGTTTCAAGTTCAGTAAGTAATGTGTCATTGTCCAAGGACCCCTCCTGAGTCATGAGATCATTCTCTAAAAGCTCTATGAGAATCAGACTGACAGCAGTCTTCACCCTCTTTCCACTCAGATGTCAGTTTAATCTGAATCACAGTGTGATTTGGTCTAACTCCTCCTACACAACTAGGCAGTACTCTCTACCTGTAAAGTGCTTTATTGTCTGAACACATTCCCTTTTCAGATGTCTGTATGTGAGCTGTGAAACCAGCAAATTAAGAACTGCAAAAGTCGTTTAACAAAGGCTGAGACTCAGAAGTATTCAGTTCCAAATCAAAATCACATTTCCAAATTTCCTTGATCTGATATATAATCTGTGATAGTGTACTGTTAAATAATATAGTAGAGATGCGCAAGTACCTCTCCTCAAATATTTTCAGTGTTGGGGAATTCTCAACATCTTGTTTTAAATGATCTCATTTTATTATGAAATCTTTTTGTTAGTAGTTTCTATATGATTCAAATCTCTCAGAATCCTCCATGAAAAGTTCCTAATGTAACTTAAGATGCTTGCATACACAATATTTCTTTTCCTGATTTCTCCCTAGTATTTCCCCCACGAAGTCTCTAATGCAGCTTTTGTCTAACACGGAATATTTCTGTTTTGCCTTGTCTTGTCTAGGGTTGGGTTTTGTTTTTGTTTTTGTTTTTATGTTTGCTTTATTTTGTTTAATTTTATTTTATATATTTTATCTTATTTTAAATTCCAGTACAGTGAACATACAGTGTTATATGAGTTTCATGCGTATAATATAGTGATTTAACAATTCCATGACAATTCCAACAATTCCATTTAACAATTCCAATTCCATATACCACCCAATGTTCATCAAAAGTGTACTCCTTAATCATCGTCACTTATTTCATCCAACCCCCAGCCACTTCCACTCTGATAGTCATCACTTTGTTCTCTGTAGTAAAGAGTCTGTTTCTTGATTTGACTCTCTTTCTCTCTCTTTTATTCCTTTACTTATTTGTTTAGTTTCTGCACAGTGAAGGAAATAATCAACAAAACTAAAAGACAACCTACTGAATGGGAGAAGATATTTGTAAATGACATATCCAGTAAAGGGTTAATATCCAAAATATATAAAGAACTTATACAACTCTCCACCCAAAAAACAAATAACCTGTGTCTTCCTTTCTGAAACCATATTATTATTTTAATTGGACTTTACATTTTTTTAAATAGGCTCCATGCCCAATGTGGGGCTTGAACTCAGGTCCCCAAGATCAAGAGTCGTATATTCTACAGAGTTAGCCCAGCACCCCTGGACTCTACATTTTAGAGAAGTTTTATGTTCACAGCAAAATCAAGCAGAATGCTCAGCTAACATAGTGGTTGCCCAACATTCCAGGGAGGCCACAAATGCTAACAAAAGTGATGAATATGGCCTAAAAGACACAATAATTTGCAAGAACACATGAAATGTGTTTATTAAAAAAATACAATTTCCACCAGCTGTGAAGTTTTTATGCTCATGGACAATACAAAACCATGGAATAGGATAACCAAGAATTTACATATTGAACATAGGCAGAATCAAATATTTTGTCTTCAGGTAATATAATAGAAACATTCATAATTCTTCAGTAAAAGGTTCTTTGAAGTAAACCCAGATATTCTAAATGAACCAATTATTACGGCTTCCAGTTTTATTAGAAAACCATGTTTGTTTGTTTTTTGTCACCCAGGCATTGTCTTGAACCAATTACAAGCTTGTAAAGAAAATTTCCATCATCTGAGCACATGATTCCAAAGATATATTTTATGGAACAAGACTCTGTGGAGGGAAGCAAAGTTTAAAACTAAGCTAAAACGAGCTTAACTAATTACCTTGACTAGCTTACTAACCACTAATTACTTCATAGGGGAACCCAGTTGAACTTAATGCTGCCCTATACAGAAACATCTCATGTTAAGGAGTTCCTATTAATCCAAATAGCCATGAATATGACATTCTGATAATATATTTTTACCTCAGAGCCATTCATCTATAAATCTTTATCAACTCTAGGTGTTCATTTAGTTAAACCAGAGCACACATACACACAGATATCCTTTCTGATAAGACGGTTGAAACTTTTGCAAATCTCAAGTTTCTTTCACACATTTTAATCTATTTTATCCCAATAAAAATATGAAAGAGGTAGATAACTTCTAATACAGAAATTGGAGCACAAAGAAGTTAGGAAATTAAGTAAAATTCCCATAGCTAATACATTACAAAGTTCAAGTTGTTTGTTCCTCTTTGTCTCCCTTTCTAATCACTGGAATCTTGAACACTTGCTATAACAGGGAGTTTACGGTTTCTTATGGTACCCATTTCATTGGAAAATTACTGTGTTATACAATCCCCACATGCTTCAGAGTCTCTCATCATTTCCGGTGTCACTTTGGGTCCTAGATAAAATTTATTTCAGGGTTGTGTTCACAAGCCAGTCCCATCAACTATGTCTGCTACTGCCTCCCACACTTTCATTCCCTTTCTCTCCAGAAGGGTCTATCCTCGATACCCATGGGTATGGCTGCCTTCTAGTCTCTATCTTTATGTAGAAGTGATAGAGAGGTCACCCAAGTCAACCACACCTCTTACCAGGTAATCTAGAGAACAATAGAGGAAACTTGTGTAAATTATCACAGAGAAATAGCATCTTAGAAAAATATCTATTTATTGTTTCCAGTCTGAGTGGGTTAGGAGTCCAAGTTCAGCCTAACTGGGATCTCTGTTCAGGGCCTTCTGATATGGTTGATATCAAGGTATCAACCAGGTTATCTGAGAAGCCTCTTTCTGTATAACTTAACTAGACTTGCCAGATTTATCATGAAACATATTTATTTATACTAAAAAGTTATCCTGGTTTTCATCTAAAATTCAAATTTATCTATCTTGAGGGTTTTTTTTTAATTTATTTTTTATTTTCAGCATAACAGTATTCATTATTTTTGCACCACACTCAGTGCTCCATGCAATCCGTGCCCTCTATAATACCCACCACCTGGTACCCAGACCTCCCACCCCCTGCCCCTTCAAAACCCTCAGATTGTTTTTCAGAGTCCATAGTCTCTCATGGTTCACCTCCCCTTCCAATTTCCCCCAACTCTCTTCTCCTCTCTATCTCCCCATGTCCTCCATGCTATTTGTTATGCTCCACAAATAAGTGAAACCATATGATAATTGTCTATCTTGAGTTTTATACACCAACCCCAAACATAACATAACCACAGGAATGATATCCCATCATCTTTGCCAAGGTAAGAGGCAAATTACAAGCCCTGCTCACACTGAAGGCAGGGGAGCATACAGGGGTGCGTGTCATCAATGGTCACTTTAGAGTTCATCCTACACATGCCTGCGAATTTATTCCTTTAGCCCAAATAGTGATTTTGTTTCCTCCAGGTGTGATGATATCTATTGCAATAAGGTCCAAGGGTATAGATACTTTCTGAAATGTATTACAGGTTTTTTCCCTGTCCAGAGACTGTTTCCCCTTATAATGGACCAACTTCTATCCATCTTTCATAGTTCAGCTAGAAGTTTGTCTCTCTTTCAGAAATATGCCTGACTCTTCTTTGTTTATTCTGAGTCTTGGCCTTTGGTTTTTTCCTCTGTATTTCCCAAACACCCTTGTTATAATTATATTATAGCAGTATTCTGATCTTTGTAGCTTGTGAGTTTATGTGTGTGTGTCTTTACCACACTTTTAGAAAGCAGGGATGAATATTTTAGTTCTCTGTTCATAGCATGTAATGATATGTCCTTTATTAGAAGCTCAAAAAATGTTTGATGATTGAGAATACTCATTCCTCTAATTCATAAAATATGGTTCTATATCTTCAAGGAGAATAATCTATCCACTCATCTTCTTGTGTCCTTCCTCTTCTCAAGCCTGCAATTTCTTTCAAGATTCAAGGGCTACTAGGGAACATTAAATTTATTTAACCATGAGTGGTTGAATCTTGACTCTAGTTCTGACAGTCTTTCTACATCCCCAATGAAAATAAGATTTCTCAATCCAAAACATTATACCTGACCTCTCCTCCTAGATACAGCAACATAAAAGTTTCTGGTTCTATATTTTCCTGGTATCAGCATCACTATTTTCACAATCAGGCTTCAAAGCTCAAATCCATTCCTAAACTATAGCATCCTAGAACAGGAAATGGATATGTAAAACTGGTGAATTCCACCCCTCCCCTAAAATAATCCTAATAATAGGTGATCCTGCCTGGGTAGAGAGCACCTAATGTACAAATCACTCTTGTTTCACATAGCATCACATAAAAAGAGCTCTTGTGTTGAGAAATTTGTATGTTGTGGTCATCCATTCACCCCACCCTGATTAGTCTCTCCAGAAAGACACAGAGCACATCTGCAATACTAGTCTTATTGATTTTGCAATGTCAGTTTTTCAGATATATAACTGTATATACCACCCTGAATTTGCTACAGTCCTAAGTGCTAAGAAGGCATGCATACTTTTTAGATATTACCTTCTCTAGAATTTTCTCTCAATTCTTCACTGCTGATGTCTAAAGGTCCTACGGTTCTTCCTTCACAAAATCCCTGATGCTCATCTGTTCCTTTTCATTATCTATGCCACCAAACAAATCTAGCACCATTTAACCAGTCTTGCCTCTCCTTCCAAACCATTTTTCACCATTATCATTTTCCCACTAAAAAGCCTTTTTATTTTATTTTATTTTATTTTATTTTTTTCAGTCTTCCAAGATTCATGGTTTATGCACCACACCCAGTGCTCCATGCAATCTGTGCCCTCCTTAACACCCACCACCAGACTTACCCAACCCCCCTCTCCCCTCCCCTCTAAAACCCTCAGTTTGTTTCTCAGAGTCCACAGTCTCTCATGGTTCATCTCCCCCTTTGATTTCCCCCATTTCACTTTTCAAAAAGCAGGTTTTTGAGTACTGTGTGTGTGTATGTGTGTGTGTGTGCATGAGTACATGCCCATGTGTGTTGGTGAGCATGTGAGTGCTGATTAACATGGGCAGAATGAAATGGATAAACCCAGGATCAGGAACCACAGTTTAGACCACACCTTGTATAGGAAGCGATCCTGGACATTAGTAACAATTAATGAGCATAATTCCTTGTTCTTCCATAGCCTACCTCTACTATAGTACTGAATGTTATATTAACACATTCTGTTTTAATTATCTGATTTCTTCAGTCAATTGTGAGTTATTTAAGGCCAGTAGCTTTGTCTTTATTTTGTGGGAATCTAAAGAACTAGGCAATTCACCAACTATTGAATGACAGCCTATGAGATTTCGTCCACCTGTAAAAATTGTTAATTTAATGTATAGGATGTCTTATAAGAAAAAATAATAATAACAATAATTATTAATTACATTTATATTTCATTCCATAGCTTTTGGGATATACTCATCTTTATCACTTCATCTGATGCTGACAAAAACAACACAAAGTAGGAAATTGTGGTTTTTATACACGTGTGTTTATACACATGTGTTTTTATACACATTCCAGGTGAGAAAAGGGAGACTGAGGATAGTTAAGTCTTGCCCAAGGACTATGAGTTATTTAGGCATAAAGTGGAATTGTTTCAATTCCCCCTATAACATAAAAGCTATGGCAAGACCCATAAATATTTTTTCATGAACTCTTTTTCCTTCAGTTTCTCAAATGCAAAATATTCACACTCATTAAAATTACCAATATTGTACACTTCGGTCATCTGGATAGAAATGTTCCTTGTGATCTCACCTTGGAGCCATAGCAGACAACTTAGCCCCCCGCTCAAACCTGCTCCATTACCCATCTTAAGCACCACACTGTGGTACTAGAGCTGTCCCTCAGCACCCGCAATCTGCCCAATGAGAGTACAATCTTCATAACATTCTTTAAGTCACCATTTAAGTAGAAATGATAGTAACTTTTCTAGACATCTCCAATTTTAGTCAATATAGGGTAAAACACCTGGCTCCACAACTCCCGTGTCAGAATTAAGGCCTCAGACTCTTGGTTGCCTTCTAATTATGACTGCCCCAATTTCGCAATTCTTTCTACTAAACTATATTCAACATTGGCTCCATTCTGGCAAACTCCATGACCCCTCCACTTTTCATGTCACCTGCTTTCTTCCTAAAACATCGTTGACATGACTATTTTACCTTCATCGTTCCATTGAATCTTTTTCCAGACAGTGGCTGAACAGTGCAATTAATTTTACAAGAATTTTGAAGACCTATTTCATGCATATTCCAGGACATAGAATTTTTTAATTAAAAGTATGTATCTAAAAAAAAGTATGTATCTAAAGTTTAAGGATGAGTTCTATGTTTTAAAAAACTCTAGGGGGGATGAATCATCATTTCCATTGGACAGCTCTCTATCCTTCCACCTCATGTAACATGAAAGAATAAATTATTTTCAATCTTCACTCTTCCTTACCCATTCACTTTTCAATATACTATAACCAAAACTTACTATTATCACTTCTTCGCTAAAAATTTTTTTTTAAATAAAAACTTTTTTTATGATAGATCCCATACCATCTGCCAAATCTAATAGAAACTTCTCTGGTAATTAATAGAATTTGATGATAAAATAAAAAGGAGGACCCAACCATCAGAAAATAAGCTACTTCACTAAAACCCATTAATTTGTTATGAAAAGTACATTGATAAACACTAAGTCAATTTACTTGGTATCAGAGCATATGTTAGAGTTCATAACCATGAAATACATATATGATAGATGTACAAAACATCTAACAAGGGCTTGTACCCATGCATTTGATATGAGAGAATTGAGATAATGGACTATAAAATTCTGAGCTTATCAAAATATTGCCAACATTAACTTAAAAAATAAGGTCAAACAATAAATTTTTTATGTTAAAATGGTTGTAACAGCAATTTCATATTGAGCAACCCAATAATAAATATAGTAAAAATTTACTGAGTTCTCATGTTGGTAGAGTTTTGCATATTTTATTTGTTTTATACTCTCAACAACCCTGATCTAGCACTATTTTATCATTTTACCTCTGAATATACTGAGGCTCAGAGGAGTTAAATAATATGCCATGATCACACAGCTAATAACTGATGGAGACTATATTAGAGCACAAGTAATGTGACTCTGGAACCTAGAATCTTTTTTTTTTCTTAGAAAATACTTTTTTTTTTTAAATTCACTTAATTAACATATAATATATTCTTAGTTTCAGACGTAGAGGTCAGAGATACATCAGTGTTATATAATACCCAGTGCTCATTTTATCATGTGCCCTCCTTGATGTCCATCACCCAGTTACCCCATCCCCTCACTCTCCTCCCATTCAGCAACACTCAGTTTGTTTCCTATAATTAAGAGTCTTTTACGGGGGCACCTGGGTGGCTCAGTGGGTTAAGTCTCTGCCTTCAGCTCAGGTCATGAACCCAGGGTCCTGGCATAGAGCGCCACATCAGGCTCTCTGCTTGGCAGGGAGCCTGCTTCCCCCATTCTCTCTGCCTGCTGCTCTGCCTTCTTGTGATCCCTCCCTCTCTGTCAAATAAATAAAAATAAAATAAAAATTTTTTTTTAAAAAAGAGTCTCTATGGTTTGCCTCCCTTTCTGATTTCATCTGGTTTTATTTTTTCCTCTCTTCACCTATGATCCTCTGTTTTGGTTCTTAAATTTCATACATAAGTGATATCATATGATAATTGTCTTTCTCTGATTGACTTATTTCTCTTAGCATAATACCCTCTATGGAACCTAGACTCTTAATCACAATTTTCTTCCTGGAAGTGTAGTCATTGGGATGACCTTGAGGAAATGCTATCTTGCAGAAGAAGAGTGTAGTTAAAAATGATGGTTCATGCACAGGGAAATATAGATATCAACTTAATATAAACTCCGAAGATTTCTAGATCTCTTTTACTGATTTTTGTGAATTTGTTTTCTTTTTCAGGCTCATAAATAATGCATCCATATTGTAAAACTTTCAAAAAATGATTTTATTCTCAGTAACAAGAGGGATGTGGACAATAGTCTGCTGTTAATTCTTTAATGACCTCGACTGATGATAAGGAATCTGATTTGCCAACTTCCGGGGTGTAAATATTCTTAGTATGATTAGTTTCAAATTAGCTGACTTATAAAATTCCTTAAAGTTTATAACATCTTTATTTTAATAAATTAACTTTCATCATTTACAACTTTAATCAATATGGCACTTCTGTGCATGGTATAAGGCAGGTATCTTAAACAGATGACAAATTAATTAATCCCATTTACTGAATAAACTACCTCAGATGAAAACTTTGTTACTGGGCACCTTCTGAGGTCTTTAGCACTGGCTATTGTGTTCTTACTATCTCAGAATGATCCATTCCTTATACCCGGATAACATGGAATTACTGCTTAATGGTTGTTGGTGGCCCAACATGACTCCTCTTCCTGGCAACAGTCCTCCTGGCCAGATTGTTGTGACCTTATAAAACCAAACTGTACAATAGAAATGTATCATGAAACACATAGAATTTAGAACTTTCCAGTAGCTGCATTTTAAAAAGATAAAAAGAAATAGATGAATTGCTTTTATAGCATATTTCATTTAATATACCCAAAATATTACCACAATATATAATCAACAGTTTTTTAATTGTTTGATATAGTTTTCATTCATTTTTTATACCAAGTCTTTGATATCTAGTGTGTATGTTACACTTAAAATACATTTCATTATGGACTAGTCAATTTTCAAATGCTCGTAGACATATCTCTCTAGTGGCTACCATATTGGATGCAGCTAAAGAAAATCTCAGAATTCCCATATGGGGGTGATGCTGATTATAAATTTTCCAGTAGAGGTTGCTACTTAAGTAGTAGCTGCCAATTTATTCACTTTCTTTTTTTTTTAATTTATTTTTTATTTTCAGCATAACAGTATTCATTATTTTTGCACCACACCCAGTGCTCTATGCAATCCATGCCCTGTATAATACCCACCAGCTGGTACCCCGACCTCCCACCCCCCACTCGGATTGTTTTTCAGAGTCCATAGTCTCTCATGGTTCACCTCCCCTTTTTAAAAATACCTCTTCCTTGAATTTTATTTTCCCTCTCACGTAACAGACCAATTTCAACTCATCCTTTATGGCTCTTCTCATATGTCATTCTCCTTTAGAAGCTATTTCTAGCCTTTTTCTAGTCTTCTTGTCATGACTTATTTTGGTTTCCATCTTGAATCCTATAGGATTCTATAAAACCTATAAACACACATGCTAGAATGAGAATGTGTGATTTACTACTTTGTATCCAAATGAACATTTTTAATTAGTGGAAGAAACAACCAATTAAATACGATGCAGCACCAGTCATAACATAAAGCTGGAACATGGATTTTAACATTTGCTAAATGACTGAAAGAACAAATAAATGATTTTACAACTTACTGCAACCATAATATGCAACAGGTAATCAAAGAAAAGGACTTTGTGTTACTTCATGAAGAAGCTTTAAAGTTTAACTCATCTCCTGACTATAGAAAGTGTTGACTTTTATTATGACCCAATATGTGAGGCCATATTTTTATTTTTCCCAACCTTCATCCACCAATGATACACACACACACACACATACACACTTTCTCTAATTTTATCATAATGAACTCCCTTTTAACATGCTCATCATTTCCTCATTTCACTCAACTGGAAGTTACAAATGTTTTCCCAGGCACCATATTTCAGATTTGAACATATGTTAATTTTAGTTTGTGAAGACTCTTTTCTAGAAAATAAATTTTCCCTTTCCATACTTAATAAATGGTATTCTTGAATTGTTAATGTCTTTGAAAACAAAGGACATAATGAAAAAATAAGCATATTTTCAACCAATGGTAATTATTAGAATTGTCTTCATCTTTTTGTAAGAATAACTGAGATTAACCCAAAGCAGTCATTCCTTAGCTCTGACTAACAAATGTTCCACCTGTGAAAAGTGCTCAACTCTTGCAAGAACTTCCATTTCCTCTTCACTAAAACACATTTTATCTTGGGTATAGCCTTGCTGCAGGGTGTACATTGATGACAGAACCATCTTTCTTGGAAGCAGCCATTTTGTGGAGTTTCCTAGCTCAGGGACCTCAGACTCAGACTTTGTGCAGTGACCCTTGTCATGGAGATGAGACAGAAAGTCATTTTTCACTGTCCATGGAAACTGAGCCTGAAAAGAAATTCTATGTTATATGATACAGGGTTAGAGATCTGGAAAGTCACATGAGAAAAGGACACTGAACTCAGAATCCACAAACTGGTAGGCTCTCAAACTCGGACAGTAGACTGGGCTTTTCATCCCATTCTTCTATCTGAACCAACTGAGGTGATAGAGCTTACTGATATCCCTAGTCCTTGCTCTTTTCCACAAAAATTGTGACACTATTGATCAAACCCAAAACACAATACATTTCTCTTCTTCCTCAACAATTACTATCATACTTTCCAGTGTTTCTTGTAACAGGCATCAGTCCATTAGAATCAAAACGCCAAAATACCTCCCTGAACTATCTTTCCAATACTACAACTTTTACTCTCTTCCCCAGAAAGCTGCTTTATTCTTTTTATAGCACTTATCTGTCTAAATGTATCTTAATTTATTCTTATTATTATTGTACCTTTTAGAATGCAAGCACTCTTAGAGAAAGACAGTGGTCTACAATTCTGCTATGGTATCTTCAGTGTGTAGGACACTTTCCTTACAAAAACATTCAAAACTATTTGTCAAACAAATGGCTTAAATCAATTTCTTCAAACTCAGTGTATGCAAACAAATATACATATACTTCCAGCCAAATGCACATGATATGATATGACATCTTTCCTCTAGCTTATCCTTCCCTTAGTTGTTCATGTGTCACTTGAGTCTGCTTCTAATTTGTCATTAATCCTGGAAACTCTCTATCCCAGGCCACTAAACCATCCATTCAGCTCTCAAACCATACTTCACCTCCCTTGGGCTTCTGTCACAACCTCTTGAATAGGTGTCCTCCCTCCTCTTTCCCTTCCAACTCCATTTTAGACTCAGTGTTTTTTCCAGTACACAGTTCCAAAACACTGTGATTTCTGTTGGGTTGTTAATACTGAAGTATGAGGGATATAAGAAATAAGTAGAGAAGACATTATCTCTGATGCATGATGAGAAGTAATTCTTGTGTTATATGAAGAAAGAGATCCCCGGTTCATGAAATGTATTGTCAGCCCAATTTTCAAGAGAGGTCATAACACCTCAAAAAAAAGGAGTAATTCACAAGCAAGAACAGAGATTTGTTAGAAACAAAGAACTGTTTTTATTGAGAATACATTTTTTGTCCAACTGTGAGATGTTAGGATCCCTGGGACAGTCCCAACACAAAATCCAGATTAAGGGAACAAAGACCAATATTTGGGAAATAATCAGATGATACCACACAGCCTAGACCCTCAAGAACCCATCCTCACAAACGTTCACAGGGGATCAAAGCCTCTGTCAAGCATGCAATTTCCTGGACGTAGAATTCTTGGGGTATGGATTCTTGCTTCAGTTGTCACGTTGGTGGTGTCATTTCAGAAGCAAATGGGGCTTGGAGAGCGATGGTCTAGCAGCAAGAAGAATAACATCTTCGGTAGCAAAATGGCCGGGAGCCACAGCAGCCAGAGCCAGAGCCATATCCAAAGCCACAGCAGGAGCCTTTTCCACAGCCCCATCCTGAGCCATAACCACAGCCACAGCCTGAGCCATAGCCATAGCCACAACGGGAGCCATAGCCACAGCCACATCCTGAACCATAGCCACAGCCACAGCCTGAGCCATAGCCATAGCCATAGCCACAGCCTGAGCCACAGCCATAGCCACAGCCTGAGCCATAACCACAGCCACAGCCTGAGCCATAACCACATCCACATCCTGAAGTATAGCCACAGCCACAGCCTGAGCCATAACCACAGCCACAACGGGAGCCATAGCCACAGCCATAGCCACAGGTGTTCCCGTAGTTACAACACATGTTGCCAGGAGAAGAGGATTCAGGTGGGTTGCAAGTGGATGTGTGGTGAAGTGTGGTCCCTACTACGCTTGGACCCTTATATACTGCCAGTAATTGGCAAGAGCATACCATTCACCCTCTGACTTACCCAACAAGTATGTAAAAAACTTTTATGTGTCTGTCAATGTCAACAATCATTAATGTCTTAGGAAAACTGAGCTCATTATTTGGATCTCCTTTTTTATTTAAGGAGCAGAATTTTAATTTGCTCTGCCAAAAATTGTCTCAGTAAAATCATGTGTTCTACATACCACTGATACCCAACTTCACAAGCTCCTATCATTTAATATACTTTATATAACAAGATTTGGGAGAATTAAGAAAATTATGTCCTTCTTAAAAAAAAAAAAAAAGAAAGAAAGAAAATTATGTCCTTCTTGATTTCTCCTATTTCCTAAAATATTTACCTCTACCCCTAAGGGAGGAAATTCTCCCATCTTTTTTCTGGAATCATTGAAACTTTTTGTGAACTTCTCACACCCAGATACCTTCTGCAGAAACCTACTGGCTTCTTGTGAGAGAAACCAGGGAGATGTTGATGTTAGAGCACAGGGCAGTCCCCAGTAACATCGTAACAACTGATATAAAATATCAATAATGCTGAGATTAGAAACCTTGGTGTATAGCTTCACAACGATAAATTACCTTCTCTCTTTACCGTTGTATAATTCCAAGTATTTCCTTTCTTTTCAACTAAACCAAACATCTAACCTTTCCATCACTTCACGTGGAGACTAAATCAAAACAAACAAACAAAAAGATAGGAAGGTGTTATATGTTTGTTTGTTTGTGATGTTTTTGCTACCTTTGGTTGTCTAGGTTTTACCTAAATCATCAATATCCAAAGCAGGAAAAAAACAAAATTTAAATTGCCTTTTACTGTCATAACTATGACAACTAAGTTGGGAGTACAAACTCAAGAAGATTGTACCTTCCATTCCACACTCAAATTTCAATAACAAAGGAATGAGATCTGTCTACTCATTTTTAAAAGGACTTCAACAGAGATTTTCATAAAGCTACTGAATTCTTTTTGAGAGAACTTTCATTATTACACATTTTCCCTTCAGTTGGGAGTATTTTCAACTACTTTTTCTACCACTAGCTACTGGTCTATCTCCTCTCTCTACTATGTTTCATCCTTAACCAGAAGTTTCAAGAAAATACATCCTATTCTAGTTGTTCTTTACCTATATTTTCTCTACTTTGCTGTCAACTCTTGAAATTCAAAACTATAAATTCTAATGCACAAGTTCCCTCAAGTAGGTGTGTTACTTTTCAAACAACCACCTTTGGGTCAAAGGTGAAATGTTGATGAAGTTTTCTCTTTATGGCATTATTTCTAGTAACTCTACATTGAGGATACTGATCCATGATGGCAGAAAAATATTATTCTGTGTATCGCTGAATCACTACTTAGTTCCGAGTCCCCAGTACATGATTTGAACTCAGTTATTTATTTCCCCAATCAAAAAAAGATGCATTAAAACAATGTTCAATGTTCAAACATTGGTGTGACACTTAGAAGCTGTAAGATACTTGGATACATTAACAATGTTCTCATTTCATTCAAGCTGAAAGTCTCACATATCCTTTGACTAAATGAGTCTCAAATTTCCCATCTGGAAGATTTGTGTTAATTTATGAAGACGTTTTCCAAGATGTATAAATTACCTTATATGCCCAATAAATGATCAACCCTTTACTGGATATGTAAATTAGGATGCAGATACCAAATAGATGATATTCTTCTGTCTTTCCAAAACCTTAAAGCACAAGGAACTTAATGAAACGTGAGTAGACTTTCAACTGTAATTATTAGAATTCCCTTCCCTTCATTGTAGGATTTCCGCACCTCAAGTTTACCCAAGCACAGCTCTCAGATCCAACTATTAAACATTCCATCTGTGAGCTGCTCAACTCCTGAAAAACACTTGTTTCTTCACCAGTAGGGCATAGTGTCCTGGGCATAGCATCAGTTCCCGTGCTGATGTTGATGACAGAACCACCTTCCTTAGAACTGTTTGGTAGAGTCTCCTAGCTCCAGGGACCTCAGATTCAGGCTTTGCCCAGTGAACATTGTCATGGAGATGAGACAGACTCATTTATACAGCATGGTGGGAACTGAATCTGAAAAGTCTTTTTCAGATCAGTCTTTTCTTTTATAGGATATAAATGTTAGAGCTCTGGAAAGTCCCATGAGGAAAGGACCCTGAAGTCAAAACCCAACAAATTACTACACTCTCAAACTTATAAAGTCAACCAGAAATTTTGATTGCATTCATATGTGTTCCCCAAACAAAGCAAGCCCATTTAAGGAACTAGGCCTTCGCTTTGTCACTAAAAATTGCGGCACCACTGATCGAACCCAAAATTTAATGCATTTCTCTTCCCCCTTTAAACTTAGTACCAACCTTTCTAGTGTTTCCTGTAACAGGCATCAGTTCATTTGATACAAAATGTTAAAATAACTTCTCCAATTATCTCTCCAATATTTCAACTTCCATTTTCTTCCCCAGGAAACTGCTTTATTCCTTCAATAGCAATTAGGTGTCTAAATTTAATTTAATTAATTCTTACTAGTTTTTCTTATCACCTATTAGAATATAAGTGCCCCAAGAGGGGGAAAAAATGCCTCTGCAACTTTGTTGCTGTATCTTCCATGTATAGGAAAGTTCCCTTTCAAAAACCTTCCAAGAAAAGAGGGACCCCCGGGTGGCTCAGTCAGTTAAGCATCTGCCATTGGCTCAGGTCATGATCCCAGAGTCCTGGGATGGAACTCCACATCTGGCTCCCTGCTCTGCAGGGCATCTACATTTCCCACTCCCTCTGCTCTTCAACCCTGCTCATGCTTTCTCTCATTCTCTCTCTCTCAAATAAATAAAATATTTAATAATGAATAAATAATAAAAATAAATAAACAAAACCATTCAAAGAGATAGAGTACCTGGGTATCTCAGTTGGTAAGGAATGACTCGCGATTTCGGCTCTGGTCATGATCTCAGGGTCCTGAGAATGCCCCCACATTGGAGCCTGTGCTCAACTCAGAATGTGTATGAGATTCTCCCTCTCGGATACCTGGGTGGCTCAGCCAGATAAAGTGTCTGCCTTTGGCTCAGGTCATGACCCCAATGTCCTGGGAATGAGTCCCTCATCTGGCTACTTGCTCAGCAGGAAGTCTGTTTCTCCCTCTGCCTGCCATTCCCCGTGCTTGTGTGTTCCCTCTCTCTGACAACTAGATATTTTTTTTTTTTTTAAAGATTCTCACTCTTGCTCTCACTCTCTCTCTCTAGCATCCCTCTCCCCGGTCATACTTTCTAAATAAACAAACAAGCAAATAAATAAAATCTTAACAAGAAAAAAAAAGTCAAAGCTATTTGGTATTAACTGACTTAAAACAATTTCCTAAATTCAATCCTTGAAAATAAATATTTTTTGCACTTCTGCCAAAATGCACATGATACGATATGACATTTTTACTCTAATTTACCCTTCCCTTAGTTGTTCATGCATCACCAGGGTCTGCTTTTAATTTCTCATTATTCCTGGAAACTCTCTCTTCCATGACATTCATCCACCCATTCAGCTCTCAGACCACACCTCCTCTCCCTTGGGCTTCTGTCACAACCTCCTGAATAGGTGTCCTCCCTCCTCCTCTTTCCCCATCACCTCAATTCTAAATACAGAGTGATTTTCAGGACACAGTTCTGTAATAATGTGTGATTTGTGTTGTGTTGTGTTGTGTTGTGTTTTGAGTGCCTGAACATGAGGGATATGAGAAATAAGTGAAGAAGACATTCAATCTGGTGCACAATGAGAAGTAATATGTGTCTTATGCCAAGAAATAACCCCAGGATTATGAGGCATATTGTCAGCCCAATTTGCAAGAGAGGTCATAACACCTCAAAAAAAGGAGTAATTCACAAGCAAGCGCACAGAGATTTGTTAGAAGCAAAGAACCATATTTATTGAGAATAAGTTTTTTGTCCAACTGTGAGATGATAGGATCCCTGGGACAGTTCTAACACAGAATCCTGATTAAAGGAACAAAGAACCATGTCTGGGAAATAGTTAGATGATACCACCCATCCTCACAAACATTCACTGGGGGTCAAAGCCTCTGTCCAGCATGCAATTTCCTGGATGTAGAATACTTGGGGTATGGATTCTTGCTTCAGCTGTCGCTTTGGCGGTGTCATTTCAGAAGCAAATGGGGCTTGGAGAGCGATAATCTAGCAGCAAGAAGAATAACATCTTCAGTAGCAAAGTGGCCGGTAGCCACAGCAGCCAGAGCCAGAGCCATATCCACAGCCACAGCAGGAGCCTTTTCCACAGCCCCATCCTGAGCCATAGCCACAGCCGCAGCCTAAGCCATAGCCACAGCCACATCCTGAGCCATAGCCACAGCCACAACGGGAACCATAGCCACAGCCATAGCCAGTTCCATAACCACAGCCAGAATAGGGGCCACATCCATAGCCATAGCCGCATCCGCAGCCATAGCCACAGGAGTTCCTGTAGTAACAACACATGATGTCAGAGAAAGAGAATTCGGGTGGGCTAGAAGTAGACGTGTGATGAAGTGTGGTCTTCTACTTCCCCTGGACCTTTTTATACTGCCAGTAATTGATAGAGCATACCATTCACCCCTGACTTACCCAACAAATATGTAAGCAACATTTATGTGCCTGTCAATGTCAACCATCAATAATGTCTTGGGAAAAATGAGCTCATTATTTTGGAGACTCCCATTTTATTTAAAGAGCAGCATTTTAATTATCTCTGTCAAAGAATTATCTGAGTAGAATCATGTGCTGTACATACCACTGATACACAACCTCATGAGCTCCTAGCATTTAATCTACCTGATATAACAAGATTGGGGGAATTTAGGTAAATTTTGTTCCTCTTGATCTCTCCTCTTTCCTAAAATATCTACCTCTTTCCATAGGGGAAGAATAGCTGCCTTCTCCTTTCTGGAATCATTGTAACTTTTTTTTTTCTTTTAAGATTTTTGTATTTATTTGACAGAGAGACACAGTGAGAGAGGGAACACAAATAGGGGAGTGGGAGAGGGAGAAGCAGGCTTCCCTCTGAGCAGGGAGCCTGATGCAGGGTTCCATCCCAAGACTCCTGGATCATGACCTGAGCTGAAGCCAGACGCTTAACAACTGAGCCACCAAGGTCCCCTCATTGCAACTTTTTACCAGGCTTCTTGTACCCTGATACTTATTGCAGATACCTGCAGGCCCCTTGTGGTAGGAAGGAAGAAAGATGCTTATCTCAGGACAAAGAACAGCCCCCAACAACATTGAAACGTTTGAAATAAAATGTCAATAGTGCTGTGATCTAGAAACCTTGATATTTAGCTTCACATCAATAAATTAACTTCTTTGCTGGTGTCTAATTCCAAATATTCCCTTTCTTCCCAACTAAATCAAATATCCAATCATTCTATCACCAGACATGAATCAAAAAAGAAGAAAGAATGAAATATTTCTCTTTTGGGGGTTTGATTCCTTGTTTGCTATGATGTTTTAGCTTATCTTGGTTCTCTAGGGTTTACTTAAATCACTTTACAAACCAAGCAGAATCCAAAATTTAAATTACTTTCTCCTGTAACCACTATGAAATCCAAGCTAGAAGAAAGTACAACCTTAGGAAGGTCATTGCTTCGACTCCACACTCAAGTTTCAGTAAAGGAAATGAGCGTCATCCGCCCCTTACTTAAGGCCTTCAACAGGAATACTAATAAATGTACTGAATTTCTTTCTGAGAACTTTCATTAGTAGACATTTTCTTTATATTGAAAGTACTTCCTACAACTTCATCTATTGTTGGTCACTGTTTTATCTCATCACTCTGCTGTTTCTTCTCTTCTGAGAAGCTTAAAGAAAATACACCCCATTCCAATTATTCTTTACCTTTATTTTCTCTACTTTTCTGTCATTCTTGAAATTTTAAACTGTAGATTTTTATATATATACATTTTTTTATTTATTTTCAGCATAACAGTCTTTCTTGTTTTTGCAAAACACCTAGTGCTCCATGCAATCCGTGCTCTCTCTAACACCCACCACCTGGTTCCCCCAACCTCCCACTCCCTGCCCTTCAAACCCCTCAGATTGTTTTTCAGAGTCCATATTTCTCATGGTTCACTTCCCCTTCCAATTTCCCTTAACTCCCTTCTCCTCTCTAACTCCCCTTGTCCTCCACGCTATTTGTTATGTTCCACGAATAAGTGAAACCATATGATAATTGACTCTCTCTGCTTGACTTATTTCACTCAGCATCATCTCTTCCAGTCCTGTCCATGTTGCTACAAAAGTTGGGTATTCATCCTTTCTGGTGGAGGCATAATACTCCATAGTGTATATGGACCACATCTTCCTTATCCATTCATCTTTTGAAGGGCATCTTGGTTCTTTCCACAGTTTGGCGACCGTGGCCATTGCTGCTATAAACATTGGGGTACAGATGGCCTTTCCTTCCACTACATCTGTGTCTTTAGGGTAAATACCCAGTAGTGCAATGGGGCAGGGTCATAGGGAAGTTCTATTTTTAATTTCTTGAGGAATCTCCACACTGTTCTCCAAAGTGGCTGCACCAACTTGCATTCCTACCAACAGTGTAAGAGGGTTCCCCTTTCTCCACATCCCCTCTAACACATGCTGTTTCCTGTCTTGCTAATTTTGGCCATTCTAACTGGTGTAAGGTGATATCTCAATGCGGTTTTAATTTGAATCTCCCTAATGGCTAGTGATGATGAACATTTTTTCATGTGTCTGATAGCCATTTGTATGTCTTCATTGGAGAAGTGTCTGTTCATATCTTCTGCCCAGTTTTTGATATGATTATCTGTTTTGTGTGTTTTGAGTTTGAGGAGTTCTTTATAGATCCTGGATATCAACCTTTTGTCTGTACTGCAAATTTTAATGCACAAGTTCCGTAGAATAGATACATTCCTTTTCAAACACCTACCTTCCCACCAAAATACCCCTGAACTATTGAACATGTTTTCTACACTTATTGTATAATTTCTATTCACCTCCATTCAGATTCCAGATACTGATCCCTGATGTCAGAAAAAAAAGCTCTTATTCTGTGCGTCCCTGAATGACTAATTAGAGTTCTAAATAGAGTTCTAGAGTGCACAGGACATAACTTGAACTTAATCAATACTTTTGTCATTAAAAAACAGATGCATTAAAGCAAAAACATGTTCAAGTATTTTTGTGCCAGTTAGAAGCTCTAAGATATTTTTATATATTTGATATATTGATATATTGTCACAATATTCTCGTATCATTCAAGCTGAAAGTCTCAAATGTTCCTTGACTAAGAGGGTCAAAATTTCACAATTTGATTATGTGTTAGTTTATGAAGACATTTTTCTAGATGTATAAATTATCTAATAGGTTCAATAAATGGTCAACTCTTTACTGGGTATATAAATTATGATATCAATTGATATTATGATATCACTACCTAATTGAAGATATTCTTCCCTTTCAGAAAGCCTTCAAGGACAAGGATCATAATATGACAATGAGTAGATTTTCAACACACTGTGATTATAAGAATTCCATTCCCATCTCTGTAGGATTTCCCCACCTCAGATTTACCTAGAACAGTCAGTCCTCAGATCTGGCTTACACAGGATTCCACCTGTGAAAACTACCTAACTCTTGATGAACTCCTTTTTCTTCATTGCTAGAACATATTATATCCTGGGCATAGCTTCACTCCAGGTCTGACTTTGTTGGGAGAGTTACCTTCCTTGCAGACCGTCATTCTGCAGAGTTTCCTAGTTTCAGATACCCCAAACTCAGATTTGTGCAGTGACCTTCGTCATGGAGACAAGACAGGGCGTCATTTTTCACTGCTCATGGAAACTGAGCCTGAAAAGACATTCTATAATATAGAATTCAATGTTAGAGCACTGAAAAGTCACATAGGGAAGGGAATCTGAAAACAGAATCCACAAAGTAATAGATTCTCAAACTCAGATAGTAGGCTGGGCTTTTCATCCCATTCTTATATCTGTACCAGTTCACACACAGAGCATGCCATTAACCACTAGTCCTTGCTCTTTTCCACTAAAAATTGTGACACCACTGATCATACACAAAACAATGCATTTCTTTTCTTCCTTTACATATAACACTGCCCTTTTGTGTAACAAACACTAGTTCATTTGACACAAAATGTCAAAATACCTTCCTGAACTGTATCTCCAATAAGTAACCTTCACTGTCTTCCTCAAGAAGCTGTTTTATTCCCTGCATAATGATTATCTGTCTAAATGTATCTTGGGTTTTTTTTTTTCTTTTTCTTATTATCACCTATTAGAATGCAAACACTCTGAGAGCAGGAAACTCTTGTGAAATTTTGTTACTGTATCTTCAGTGTATAGGGCAGTTCCCTTACAAAAACACTGGAAACTATTTATCAAAAAGTGACTTAAATCAATTTCCTTAGAGATGCCTGGGTGGCTCAGTTGGTTAAGTGACTGCCTCATCTCAGATCATGATCCTAGAGTCCCAGGATGGAGTCCCGCATCAGGCTTCCTGCTCAACAGGGAGTCTGCTTCTCTCTCTGACCCTCTTCCCTCTCATGCTCTCTCTCTCTTTCCCTCTCTCTCAAATAAATAAAATCTTTAATTTAAAAAAATCAATTTCCTTAAAAACATATGCAAGCAAATAAATATACAGTCCCATACACATGACATCGTACCACATGTTTCCTCTAACTTACACTTCCCTTTGTTCTTCATATGTCACGTGAGTCTGCTTCTAATTTCTCATTAACCCTAGTAACTCTCTCACCTATGCCATTCATCTAGTCAGCACTCAGACCGCATCTCCTCTCTCTTGGGCTTCTGTCTTAACCCCCTGAATAGGTGTCCTTCCTCCTTCTCTTCCCCCTGCACCCAGCTTCATTCTGAACACAGAGCAATTTCCAGGGCACAGTTCTGAAATACTGTGTAATTTCTTTTGGGTTGTGAGTGCCTGAGCAGGAGAGAATTGGGAAATAAGTGAAGAAGACATCTCTGATGCATGATGAGAGGAAATGTTTGTGTTATATCAAAGAAGAGCCTAGGGTCATGAAGCATATTGTCAGCCTAATTTTCTAGAGTAGCAATAACACCTCAAAGGAAGGAGTAATTCACAAGCAAGAACACAGAGATTTGTTAGAAGCAAAGAACCATTTTTATTGAGAATACATTTTTTGTCCAACTGTGGGATGTTAGGATCCCTGGGATAGTCCCAACACAGAATCCAGATTAAAGGAACAAAGACCAATATTTAGGAAGTAGTCAGATGATACCACACTGCCTAGACCCTCAAGATCCTATCCTCACAAGCAATCACTGAGGGTCAAACCCTCTGTCAAGTCTGCAATTTTCTGAATGTAGAATACTTGGGGTACAGATTCTTGCTTCAGCTGAACTTTGGTGGTGTCATTTCAGAAGCAAATGGGGCTTGGAGAGCGATGGTCTAGCAGCAAGAAGAATAACATCTTCTGTAGCAAAATGGCCGGTAGCCATAGCAGCCAGAGCCAGAGCCATATCCAAAGCCACAGCAGGAGCCTTTTCCACAGCCCCATCCAGAGCCACAGCCATAGCCACAGCCACAGCCTGAGCCATAGCCATAGCCACATCCTGAGCCATAACCACAGCCACAGCCTGAGCCATAGCCACAGCCACAGCCTGAGCCATAGCCACAGCCACAGCCTGAGCCATAGCCACAGCCACAGCCTGAGCCATAGCCATAGCCACAACGGGAGCCATAGCCACAGCCATAACCTGACCCATAGCCACAGCCATAGCTGCATCTGCAGCCATAGCCACAGGAGTTCCCGTAGTTACAACACATGTTGCCAGGAGAAGAGGATTCAGGTGGGTTGCAAGTGGATGTCTGGTGAAGTGTGGTCCCTACTACACTTGGACCCTTATATACTGCCAGTAATTGTCAAGAGCATACCATTCACCCTCTGACTTACCCAGCAAGTATGTAAGCAACTTTCATGTGACAATCACTGTCAAAAATCTTAATGTCTTGGGAAAAGTGAGCTCATTAATTGGAATCTCCTCTTCTATTTATTTTTCTCCCATTTTATTTAAAGAGCAGCATTTAATTTTCTCGGGCGCCTGGGTGGCTCAGTGGGTTAAGCCGCTGCCTTCGGCTCAGGTCATGATCTCAGGGTCCTGGGATCGAGTCCCGCGTCGGGCTCTCTGCTCAGCAGGGAGCCTGCTTCCCTCTCTCTCTCTCTGCCTGCCTCTCCATCTACTTGTGATTTCTCTCTGTCAAATAAATAAATAAAATCTTTAAAAAAAAAAAAAAAAAAAAAAAAAAAAAAAAAAAAAAATTTTCTCTGTCAAAGAATTGTCTCAGTAGAATCATGTGCTCTATATACCACTGATACCCAACTTTACAGCCTCTCATTGTTTAATATACCTGATATAACAAGGTTGGGGATTTTAGGAAAATTTTGCCACTCTTGGTCTAATCTTCCTAAAACATCTACCTCTGCCCACACTGGGGGAAAAAAAAATACTCCCATTTTCAAACTAGAATCATTACAACTTCCTATCAGGTTTTTGAGCCCAGATGACTATTGTAGATAGATCTTGGGGTCCTTGTGGGAGAAATGAGTGAAGATGCTATTTTCAGGACAGAGAAAAATAGTCCCCAGCATTGCAATATCTGATTTGAAATATCAGTATTGTGGATATCTAAAAACCTTGGTGTGTAGCCTCACATCAATAAATTAGCTTCTTGCCTTACTGGTGTCTAATTCCAAATATTTCCATTCTTCTAAGGTAAGGAAGCATTCAACCTTTCCAACACCAATCAGAAAGAAAGAGAGAGAAAAAGAGAGAAAGAAAAAGGAGAAAGAAAGAGAGGAAGGAAGGCAGGAGGGTGGAAGAGAGGGAAGAAATGTGCCTTGAGTTTGGGGTTTTTTGTGATGTTTTTGCTTATCATGGCTATCTGGGTTTTACCGAAATCACTGTTTTCTGAAACAGGCAGATCCCAAGGCTTAAATTACCTTTTTTTTATTGTTATGAAATAGTTATGAAATTCTGAGCTTTGATAGTTATGAAATTCAAGTTGCAAGGGAGCCTAAACTCAGGAAGATCATTCCTTCTGTTATTCCACACTCAAATTTCAACAGAAGTGAAATGAGTGCCATCCAGTCCTTTATTGAAAGCCTTCAACAGGGATTTCATAAATCTACTGAATTCCTTTTCTGAGAACTTTTATAATTCGACATCTTTCCTTCAGTTAATAATACCTCCTACTAGTTTGGTCACTTGTGTATCTGATCACTCTGCCATATTTCATCCCTACAAGTAGCTTAAAGAAAAATACATTCCACTATACTTGCTCTTTGCTTTTATTTTCTCTACTTTTCTGTCATTCTTGAAATTCAAAACTCTAGAGACACCTGGGTGGCTCAGCTGATTAAACGTCTGCCTCTAGCTCAGGTCCTGATCCCAGGGTCCTGGGATCGAGTCCAGAATTGGACTCCCTGCTCTGCAGAGAGCCTGCCTCTCCCTTTGCCTACTGCTCCCCCTGTTTGTGCTTACTTTCTCTCTCTATGACTAATATATTAAAAAAATTTTTTTAAAAAGGAATTCAACTCTAAATTCTAATGCACAAGTTCCCTAGAACAGACCCACTCCTTTTTAAACACCCCCATTCCAATCACAATACCCGTAGATTGTTGTAAAAGTTTTCTATCTTTACTGCATTATATCTAGAGGGTTTCCATTCAGATTTCTGGGTCCTGGTCCCTGATGGCAGAAAAAAATCTCTTATTCTTTGCATCCCTGAATCACCACTTAGTTCTGAGTAAAAAAGAAAAAAAAAAAGATGCATTAAAACAAATATATGTTCAAGGGTCAGTGTGCCCCTTAGAAGCCATAAGATATTTGGATAAATTATCACGATGTTCTCATTTCATTCAAGCTGAAAGTCTCAAACGTTCTTTGACTAAAAGAGTCACAAATTTCACATTTAGAAGATATCTGTTAGGGAATAATCTCAGTCTTTTGGTATCGGCTGAGTCCTGATTTGTGACCCAGTATGTGGTCTATTCTGGAGAAAGTTCCATGTGCACTTGAGAAGAATGAGTATTCTGTTGTTTTAGGGTGGAATGTTCTGTATATATATATATATATATATATATATATATATATATATATATGAGATCCATCTGGTCCAATGTGTCATTCAATGCTCTTGTTTCTTTACTGATTTTCTGCTTCGATGATCTGTCTATTTCTGAGAGAGGCGTGTTAAGATCTCCAATGATTAGTGTATTCATATCAATATGACTCTTTCAGACCAATATCACTGATGAATATGGACGCTAAGATTCTCAACAAGATCCTAACAAACAGGATCCAACAACACATTAAAAAGATTATCCACCATGACCAGGTGGGATTCATCCCTGGACTACAAGGATGGTACAACATTCGCAAATCAATCAATGTGATAGAACAAATTAATAAGAGAAGAGAGAAGAACCACATGGTCCTCTCAATTGATGCAGAAAAAGCATTTGACAATATCCAGCATCCATTCCTGATTAAAATGCTTCAAAGTATAGGGATAGAGGCAACATTCCTGAACTTCATCAAATCTATCTATGAAAGACTCACAGCAAATATCATCCTCAATGGGAAAAAGCTTGCATCTTTCCCGTTGAGATCAGGAACATGACAAGGATGCCCACTCTCACCACTCTTGTTCAACATAGTATTAGAAGTCCTAGCAAAAGCAATCAGACAACAAAGAGAAATAAAAGGTATCCAAATTGGTAATGAAGAAGTCAAACTCTCTCTCTTTGCAGATGACATGATTCTTTATATGGAAAACCCAAAAGACTCCACCCCCAAACTACTAGAACTCATACAACAATTCAGCAATGTGGCAGGACACAAAGACAATGCACAGAAATCAGTGGCTTTCTTATACACTAATAATGAAAATACAGAAAGAGAAATTAGAGAATCAATTCCATTTACTATAGCACCAAGAACCATAAGATACCTGGGAATAAACCTAACCAAAGAGGTAAAGGATCTGTACTCAAGGAACTACAGAACACTCATGAAAGAAATTGAAGAAGACACAAAGAGATGGAAGACCATTCCATGCTCTTAGATCGGAAGAATAGACACTGTTAAAATGTCTATACTGCCTAGAGCAATCTATACTTTTAATACTATTCCAATCAAAATTCCACCGGTATTCTTCAAAGAGCTGGAGCAAATAATCCTAAAATTTGTATGGAATCAGAAGAGACCCTGAATCACTAAGGAAATGTTGAAAAACAAAAATAAAACGGGGGCATCACATTACCTGATTTCAAGCTTTACTACAAAGCTGTGATCACCAAGACAGCATAGTACTGGCATAAAAACAGACACATAGACCAGTGGAACAGAGTAGAGTGCCCAGATATGGACCCTCAACTCTATGGTCAAATAATCTTCGACAAAACAGGAAAAAATATACAGTGGAAAAAAGACAGTCTCTTCAATAAATGGTGCTAGGAAAACTGGACAGCTATGTGTGTAGAAGAATGAAACTCGACCATTCTCTTACACCGTACACAAAGATAAACTCAAAATGGATAAAAGACCTCAACGTGAGACAGGAATCCATCATAATCCTAAAGGAGAACATAGGCAGTAATCTCTTCGATATCAGCCACGGCAACTTCTTTCAAGTTATGTCTCCAAAGGCAAAGGAAACAAAAGCGAAGATCAACTTTTGGGACTTCATCAAAATCAAAATCTTCTGCACAGCAAAGGAAACAGTCAAGAAAACAAAGAGGCAACCCACGGAATGGGAGAAGATATTTGCAAATGCCAGTATAGACAAAAGGTTGATATCCAGGATCTATAATGAACTCCTCAAACTCAACCACAAAAAACAGATAATAATATTAAAAAAATGGGCAGAAGATATGAACAGACACTTCTCCAATGAAGACATACAAATGGCTATCAGACACATGAAAAAATGTTCATCATCACTAGCCATCAGGGAGATTCAAATGAAAACCACCTTGAGGTATCACCTTACACCAGTTAGAATGGCCAAAATTAGCAAGACAGGAAATAACATGTGTTGGAGGGGATGTGGAGAAAGGGGAACCCTCTTACATTATTGGTGGGAATGCAAGTTAGTGCAGCCTCTTTGGAGAACAGTGTGGAGATTCCTCAAGAAATTAAAAATAGAACTTCCCTATGACCCTGCCATTGCACTCCTCGGTATTTACCCCAAAGATACAGATGTAGTGAAAAGAAGGGCCATCTGTACCCCAATGTTTATAGCAGCAATGGCCACGGTCGCCAAACTGTGGAAAGAACCAAGATGCCCTTCAAAGGATGAATGGATAAGGGAGATGTGGTCCATATACACTATGGAGTATTATGCCTCCATCAGAAAGAATGAATACCCAACTTTTGTAGCAACATGGGTGGGACTGGAAGAGATTATGCTGAATGAAATAAGTCAAGCAGAGAGAGTCAATTATCATATGTTTCACTTATTTGTGGAGCATAACAAATAGCATGGAGGACATAGAGAGATAGAGAGGAGAAGGGAGTTGGGGGAAATTGGAAGGGGAAGTGAACCATGAGAGACTATGAACTCTGAAAAACAATCTGAGGGTTTTGAAGGGGCAGGGGGTGGCAGGTCGGGGTACCAGGTGGTGGGTATTATAGAGGCCACGGATTACAAGAAGCACTGGGTGTGGTGCAAAAATAATGAATACTGTTATGTTGAAAATATAAAAAAAAAATTAATTTTTTACAAATTTAAAAAAAAAGAAGATATTTGTTAGATTACAAAGATGTCTTTCCAGATGTACAAATTACTTTCTATGCCTTATAAATGTTTGGTCCTTTACTGGACATATAAATTATGATAGTCGTGCCTAATTAATGATATTCTTCCCTTTCAGAAAGAATTCAAATACATTGAACATAGTGAAACATGAGTAGACTTTCAACAAATTGTAATTACTCGATTTCCCTTCCATTCTTTGTAGGATCTCCCACGTCAGATTTATCCAGAGCACAGTCAGTATTTGGATCAGACTTGCATATATTCCACCTGTGAAAACTCTCCACTTCTTAAAAGAACTATTTCATCATCACTAGAACACAATGACATGGGCATAATGTCACTGGAGGGCAGACTTTGACGGCAGAGCCATCTCTCTTGCAGTTGGGCATTAGGTGGAGGTTCGTAGCTCCAGGGACCTCAGACTCAGCATTTGTGCAGTGACTCTTGTCATGGATTTGAGACAGTGAGTCATTTTTCACTGTCCATGGAAACTGAGCCTGAAAAGACATTCTATGTAATAGCATGCAATGTCAGAGATCTGTAGAGATCTTCCTCACATGAGGAAGGGACTCTGAACTTGAACCCACAAAATGGTAGGCTCTTAAACTCAGATAGCAGACTGGGCTTTTCATCCCATTTTTATATCTACCCCAATTAAGACCCTAGGGCGCACCATTAACCACTAGTTAACCACTTGCTCATTTCCAGTAAAAAATTGTGACACCACTAATCATATGCAAAACATAATTAACCTCTCCTTTCCTTTACACTTAACTATCATCTGTTCCAATGTTTCTTGGAATAGGTATCAGTTCATTTGACTCAAAATGTCAAAATAACTCCCTGAACTATTTCTCCAATACTCTAACCTTCAGTATCCTCCCCAGGAAATTGCTTTATTCTTTCCATAGCAATTATCTGTCTAAATGCATCTTACTTAATCCTTATTTTTTGGTATCACATTTTAGAATATAAACACTCAGAGCAGGAACTTGTCTACAATTTTGCTTCTATGTCCAGGAAATCTCCCCTCAAAACATTCAAAACTACTTATAAATTAAATGACTTATATCAATTTCCTTACACCCAACATATGCAAGCAAATACATGTGCACTTCCATCAAAATGCACATAGTAGTATGCCACATTTTCTTCAAACTTATCTTTCCCTTAGTTCTTCCTGCGTTGACTGAACATGCTTCTAATTTCTCATAAATCCAAGAAACTCTATCTCTCGTGTCATTCATCCATCCATTCAGCACTCAGACCACACCTCCTCTCCCTTGGGCTTCTGTCACAGTCTCCTATATGGATGTCATCCCTTCTCCTCCTCCCGCTGCCCACTGGCTTCATTCTGAACACAGTGCAATTTGCAGGGCACAGTTCTGAAATACTTTGTGATTTCTGTCGGGTTGTGAGTACCTGAGCATGAAGGATACAAGAAATAGGAGAAAACATTATCTCCGATGCACATATGACAAGAAATGCTTGTATTATTACAAGGAAGAATCCCAGGTTCATAAAAGGTATTGTCAGCCCAATATTCAAAGGGGTCCTAACACCAAAAGAAGAAAGAAAGAAAAGAAAAAAGGAATAAATCATAAGCAAGAACACAGAGATTTGTTAGAAGCAAAGAATGATTTTTATTGAGAATAAGTTTCTTGCCCAACTGTGGGATGTTAGGATCCCTGGGACAGTCCTAACACAGAATCCAGATTAAAGGAACAAAGAACAATATTTGGGAAATAGTCCGATGATATCACACAGCCTGGAGCCTCGAGATCCCATCCTCACAAACGTTCACTGGGAGTCAAAGCCTCTGTCAAGCATGCAATTTCCCGGATGTAGAATTCTTGAGGTATAGATTCTTGCTTCTGCTCTTGCTTTGGTGGTGTCATTTCAGAAGCAAATGGGGCTTGGAGAGTGATGGACTAGCAGCAAGAAGAATAACATCTTCGGTAGCAAAGTGGCCGGTAGCCACAGCAGCCAGAGCCAGAGCCATATCCACAGCCACAGCAAGAGCCTTTTCCACAGCCCCATCCTGAGCCATAGCCACAGCCACAGCCTGAGCCATAGCCGTAGCCACATCCTGAGCCATAGCCACAGCCATAACGGGAGCCATAGCCACAGCCATAGCCTGAGCCATAGCCACAGCCATAGCCACAGCCACAGCCTGAGCCATAGCCACAGCCACAGCCTAAGCCATAGCCACAGCCACAGCCTGAGCCATAGCCATAGCCACAACGGGAGCCATAGCCACAGCCATAACCTGACCCACAGCTACAGCCATAGCCGCATCCACAGCCATAGCCACAGGAGTTCCCGTAGTTACAACACATGTTGCCAGGAGAAGAGGATTCAGGTGGGTTGCAAGTGGTTGTGTGGAGAAGTGTGGTCCCTACTACACTTGGACCCTTATATACTGCCAGTAATTGGCAAGAGCATACCATTCACCCTCTGACTTACCCAACAAGTATGTAAGCAAATTTTATGTGCTTGTCAATGTCAACAGTCAATAATGTCCTGGGGGAAATGAGCTCATTATTTTGGAGACTCCATTTTATTTAAAGAGCAGTATTTTAATTTTGCTGCCTAAGAATGTCCCACTAGAATCATATGCTCAACATACCACATACCCAACTTCACAAGATCCTATCATTTAACATACCCGATATAACAAGGTTGGGAGAATTTATGATAATTTTTGTCCCTCTTGGTCTCTCTTCTTACCTACAGTATCTACTTTTGCCCAAACAAAAGAAAATAACTCCCATCTCCTTTCTCAATCATTGAAACATTTTGTCAGGCTTCTTGCACCCAGATATCTACCGTAGATATCAACGGGCTCCTTGTGGTAGAAACCAGAGATGATGCTAGGCTCAGGACAGAGAAGAGCCCCCAACAAC
This sequence comes from Mustela putorius furo, assembly GCF_011764305.1. Taxonomy (NCBI): domain Eukaryota; kingdom Metazoa; phylum Chordata; class Mammalia; order Carnivora; family Mustelidae; genus Mustela; species Mustela putorius. The sequence goes on along the minus strand of NW_025421491.1, from coordinate 2,497,119 downwards.
ATTGGAACATCTGACTTTTTTAAAATGTCAGTAGTGCTGAAATTAAAAACCTTGGTTTGCAGTTTCACACTGACAATTAGCTTCTCTCTTTACTGGTGTCTAATTCCAAATATTTCCGTTCTTCCCAACTCAACCAAGCATCCAAACTCTCCATCACCAAACACGTAGCTGAAGAAGGATGAGCAGGAGAAGGAGAAGAAGAAGGAGGAGGAGGAGAAGGAGAAGAAGGAGAAGAAGTATAAGAAGAAGTAGAAGTAGTAGTTGTAGTAGTAGTAGTAGTAGAAGAAGAAGAAGAAGAAGAAGAAGAAACAGAAGAAGGGGATATAGGAGAAGAAGAAAGGTACTATATGGTGTGTGAGTGTGAGTGTGTGTGTGTGTGTGTGTGTGTGTGATGTTTTTGCTTATCTTGGTTGTCTAGATTTCACCTACGTCACTATTTTCTGAAACAGGCAAAATCCAGAATTTTAATTATTTTTTACTGTGACAACTATGACGTCTAAGTTGAATGGGAGTACAACCTTGGAAGATCATTCCTTCTCCACACTCAAATTTCAACAACAATGAAATGAGTGCCATCCAGTCCTTTATTGAAAGCCTTCAACAGGGATATTCATACGTCTACAGAATTCCTTTTCTGAGAACTTTCATTTTTAAAATTTTTCATTAGTATTCTGACTGCTTTTTCTACAGTTGGATCTTTGTCTATCTGATATCTCTGCTATATCTCACCCCTTCCAAGAAGCTTAAAGAAAAATACATCCCACCATACTTGTTATTAAATTTAAGAACTGCTCTCCCATTCTTGAAAATCAAAACTCTAAGTTCTAATACATAAGTTCCCTAAAAGAGATGCATTACTTTTCAAGCAACCACTGTCTGGTCACGATATTCCTAACTATTGGAAAATTTTTCTGTCTTTATTGCATAATTCTTATACCTTTCCATTCAGATCTGTGGATACTGATCCATGATAGCAGGGGGAAAAAAATCTCTTATTCAGTGAATCCTTGAATCACCACTTAGTTCTGAGTACCCAGAATGTAATTTGAACTCAATCAGTATTCCCTCAATAAAAATCAGTTGCATAAAAACAAAAACATGCTCTGGGGCACCTGGGTGGCTCAGTCATTGAGCGTCTGCCTCGGCTCACGTCATGATACCAGGATCGAGTAACCAATCAGGCTCCCTGCTCAGTAGGAAGCCTGCTTCTCCCTCTCCCACTCCCCCTGCTTGCATTCCCTCTCTCAGTGTCTGTCTCTCTCTCTCTCTAAAAAATAAATAAACTTTAAAAAAAAAAAAAACTCATGTTCTAGCATTGTTGTGCCCATTAGAAACTATAAGCTGTTTGGATACATTATCACACTGTTCTCATTTCATTCAAACTGAAAGTCTGAAATGTCTTTTGACTAAGAGAGTCACAAATTTCCCATCTTGAAGACATGTGTTAGTTTATAAAGATATTTTTCCAGATGTCTGAATTATCAAATAGGCCAAACTAAGGACTGGCCTTTTGTGGATGTGTCAGCTACAATATTGATGCTAAATGGATGATATTCTCTCTATTTCAGAAAGCTTTCAAGGACAAGGACCATAATAAAACAGTAAATTTCCAACACACTGTAATTATTAGAATTCCATTCCCCTCTTTGTGGGATTTCCCTACCTCAGATTTACCCAGAGTGCCACCAATCCTCACATCAGATGTACAAATATCCCATCTATGAAAGCTATCCATCTATTGAAGAATGCCTGTTTCTTCATCAGTAGAACAAATTATATCCTGGGTATCACCTCATTCCGGGGCTGACTTGGATGGCAGAGCCATCTCTCTTGCAACTGGCCATTGGGTGGAGGCGACTACCTCCAGGGACCTCAGATTCAGATTTGGGCAGTGATCCTTGTCATGGAGAAGAGACGGGAGTCATGTTTCACTGCCCATGGAAACTGAGCCTGAAAAGACATTCTGTTACAGGATACAGTGTAGGAGGACACTGAACTCAGAACCCATGAAGTGCTAGTCTCTCAAGCTCAGACAATAGACTGGGCTTTTCATCCCATTCTTGTATCTGCATCAACTAGGGCACTAGAAAGCACCTTTAAGCACTAATCCTTGTTCTTTTCCACTAAAAATTGTGGCACCATTGATCATACCTAAAACATAATGCATTTCTCTTCTTCTTTAACACTTACTACCCTACATTGCAGTATTTCTTGTGACTGGACTCATCAGTGCGTTTGACTCAAAATGTCAAAATAACTCCCTGAACTCTCTCTCCAATGCTTCAACCTTCACTCTCTTCCCTAGGAAGCTGGCCTATTCATTCCATAGCAATTATCTCTCTAAATATATTTTAACTACTCCTTATTTTTTCTTATTGTTACCTAGTAGAATATGAACACTCTGAGAGCAGGAAACCCATCTATAATTTCGCTTCTGTCTAAAGTGTGTAGGACTGTTTCTTCTCAGAAACATTCAAAACTTGGCACCCGGTGGCTCAGGAAGTTAAGCATCAGACTCTTAATTTCAGGATGCCCTCGGCAGGAATCTACATGTCTCCCTCTCTCTGTGTCCCTTCCTCTGCTCGTCTTTGTGCATGCTCTTGCTTTCTCTCCCTCTCTCTTTCTCTCAAAAAAATAATCTTTAAAAAAAACATTCAAAACTATTTGTAAATTAAGTGACGAATCCATTTCTTAAAGTCAAAAAAATCCAAACAAATACATTACCACTTCCATCAAAATGCTCATGATACAATACCACATTTTGCTTCTATTTATCCTTCCCTTACTTCTTCATTAGTCACCTGAGTCTGCTTCTAACTTCTCATTAATCCTGGAGACTCTCTCTCTCATGCCACTCATCCAACCATTCAGCTCTCAGGCCACACCTCCTCTCCCTTGGGCTTCTGTCACAAGCTCATGAATAGGTGTCCTCCCTCCTCCTCTTTCCCCGTCACCTCAATTCTAGACACAGAGTGATTTTCAGGGCACAGTTACGTAATAACATGTGATTTGTGCTGTGTTCTGAGTGCCTGAGCATGAGGGATATGAGAAATAAGTAGAGAAGACATTATCTCTGATGCATGCTGAGAAGTAATGTTTGTATTATATCACGGAAGAGCCCTCAAGTTCATGAAATATATTGTCAGCCCAATTTTCAAGAGAGGTCATAACATCTCAAAAAAGGGAGTAATTCACAAGCATGAGCACAGAGATTTGTTAGAAGCAAAGAACCTTTTTATTGAGAATACATTTTTTGTCCAACTGTGAGATGTTAGGATCCCTGGGACAGTCCCAACACAAAATCCAGATTAAGGGAACAAAGACCAATATTTAGGAAACAGTCCGATGATATCATACAGCCTGGAGCCTCGAGATCCCATCCTTACAAACGTTCACTGGGGGTCAAAGCCTCTGTCAAGCATGCAATTTCCTGGATGTAGAATTCTTGAGGTATAGATTCTTGCTTCAGCTGTCACTTTGGTGGTGTCATTTCAGAAGTAAATGCGGTTTGGAGAATGATGATCTAGCAGCAAGAAGAATAACATCTTCGGTAGCAAAGTGGCCGGTAGCCACAGCAGCCAGAGCCAGAGCCATATCCACAGCCACAGCAGGAGCCTTTTCCACAGCCCCATCCTGAGCCATAGCCACAGCCACAGCATGAGCCATAGCCGTAGCCACATCCTGAGCCATAGCCACAACCATAACGGGAGCCATAGCCACAGCCATAGCCTGAGCCATAGCCACAGCCATAGCCTGAGCCATAGCCACAGCCACAGCCTGAGCCATAGCCATAGCCACAACGGGAGCCATAGCCACAGCCATAGCCTGAGCCATAACCACAGCCACAGCCTGAGCCATAGCCGCATCCGCAGCCATAGCCACAGAAGTTCCCGTAGTTACAACACATGTTGTTAGGAGAAGAGGATTCAGGTGGGTTGCAAGTGGTTGTGTGGTGAAGTGTGGTCCCTACTACACTTGGATTCTTATATACTGCCAGTAATTGGCAAGAGCATACCATTCACCCCCTGACTTACCCAACAAGTATGTAAGCAACTTTCATGTGACAGTCACTGTCAAAAATCTTAATGTCTTGGAAAAAGAGAGTTCATTATTTGGAGTCTCACTTTTTATATAAGGAGCAGCATTTTACTTTATTCTTAATTCTTATCATTTAATATACCTTATATAACAAGGTTCGGGGAATTTGGGAAAATTTTGTCTCTCTTGATCTCTTCTCTATCCTGAAATATCTACTTCTCCCCATAGGGAAGGAAATAACTGCCATCTCCTGTCTGGAATCATCGAAACTTTTTCCCAGGCTTCTCATACCCAGATATCTACTGCAGATACCTACTGGCTCCTCATGCTAGAAACAAGGGGAGATGCTGGCCTCAGGGCACAGAACAGCCCCCAACAACACTGAAACATCTCACATAATGTCAATACAATATTTCCTTTCTTCCTAATTAAACCAAATATAAAATCATTCCATCACCAGACATGAAGTGAAGAAAGTAAAGAAAGAAAAAGGAAGGAAGGAAGGAAGGAAGGAAGGAAAGAAGGAAACGAAATAAAGAAAGAAAGAAATATTTTTTGTTTGCTTGGTTATTGGGGTTTTTGCTTACCTTAGTTCTCTATGCTTTACTTAAAACCCCATTTTCCGAAATCCAAAATCTAAATTTTTTTGCTATAATAGCTATGAAATCCAAGATGGAAAGGTGTACAAACTCAGGAAGATGATTCATTCTACTCAACACTATAATTTCAACAAAGAAATGTGTGGCATTTAGTCCCTGAAGGCATTCAGGGAATGCCTTCAGCAAAGATTTTCATAAAGCTGTTGATTTCCTTTTCTGAAGATATTCATTACTAGAGATTTTTCCTTTGGTGAGAGTACTTCCAACTACTTTTTCCTCCATTGGTCACTGGTCTATTGGATCAGTCTGCTGTGTTTCATCCTTAACAAGAAATTTAAAGAAAGCATATCCCATTCCAGTCGAACTTTAGCTTTATTTTCTCTACTTTTCTCTCATTCTTGAAAATCATAACTGTAAATTCTAATACACAAGTTCCCTAGAATAGACACATTACATTTCAAGCACCCACTTTCTGGTCACAATATTCCTTACTATTGAAAATTTTTTCTATCTTTATTGCATAATTTCTAGTAACTTTCCATTCAAATCCATGATGGCAGGGGGAAAAAATCTCTTATTCTGTCCATCCCTGAATCACCACTTTGTTCTAAGTAGAGTACCTAGTACATAATTTGAACTCAACATTTCCCCCCAAAAATCAGATGTGTTAAAACAAAAACATGTTCAAGCGTTGGTATGCACCTTAGAAGAATGATGAGAATCATGATGTTCTCATTTTATGAAAACTGAGAGCCTCAAATATTCTTCGACTAAGTGAGTTTCTAATTTCACATTATGAAAAATGTGTTGGGTTTCCAAAGACGTTTTTCCAGATGTACAAAGTATCTGATATGTCTAATAAATGATCAAGACTTTATAGGATATAAATTATGATATAAATGGCTAGCTGTTGATATTCTTCATCCTTTCAAAGACTCCAAGCACAAGGAACATAATGAAACATGAGTAGACTTTCAACAACCTGTAATTATCAGAATTCCATTCTCTTCTTTGTAGAACTTCCCCACCTCAGATTTACCCAGAGCACTCAGATCAAATTTACAGATATTCCACCTGTGAAAACTGTCCAGATCTTTAAAATACCCTGTTTCTTCATCAATAAGACACATTATATCCTGGGCATAGCTTCACTCCAGGGCTGACTTGGATGGCAGAGCCATCTCTCTTGCAATTGGCCATTGGGTGGAGGCGACTACCTCCAGGGACCTCAGATTCAGATTTGGGCAGTGACCCATTGTGAAAAAAGACACAGGGAGTCATTTTTCACTATTCATGGAAACTGAGCCTAGACGACATTCTATGTTATAGTATAGTGTTAGAGATCTAGAAAGTCACATGAGGAAAGGACATTGAATTCAGAACCCGCAAAGTGGTAAGCTCTCAAACTCAGAGAGTAGACTGGGCTTTTCATCCCATTCTTGTATCTGCATCAACTATGGCACTAGAGAGCACCTTTAAGCACTAATCCTTGCTCCTTTCCACTAAAAATTGTGGCACCGCTGATCATACCCAAAACATAATGCATTTCTCTTCTTCTTTAACACTTACCACCATACACTGCAGTATTTCTTCTGACTGGCATCAGTTCATTTGACATGAAATGCCAAAATACCCTCCTCTCCACTACTTCAAACTTCACGCTCTTCCCCCAGGAAACTTTTTATCCTTCCACAGCAATTATCTGCCTAAATGTGTCTTAATTGATTCTCTTTTTTGTTGTTGTTATCACGTTTAGAAAATAAACACTCTGAGAACAGGAAACTCTGCTACAATTTTGCTCCTGTATCTTCAGTATGTGGGGCTGTTCCTTATCAAACACATTCAAAGATATTTGTCAAACAAGTGACTTAAATCAATTTCTTCAAGTTTAATATATGCAAACAAATATTTGCACTTCCATCTATATGCACATGATACGGCACCACATTTTTCCCCTCCTTATCCTTCCATTAGCCGTTCATGAATAATCTAACTCTGCTTCTAATTTCTCATTAACCCTAGAAACTCTCTCACCCATGCCATTCATCTAGTCAGCACTCAGACCGCATCTCCTCTCTCTTGGGCTTCTGTCTTAACCCCCTGAATAGGTGTCCTTCCTCCTTCTCTTCCCCCTGCACCCAGCTTCATTCGGAACACAGTGCAATTTCCAGGGCACAGTTCTGAAATACTGTGTAATTTCTTTTGGGTTGTGAGTGCCTGAGAAGAGAGAATTGAGAAATAAGTGAAGAAGACATCTCTGATGCACGATGAGAGGAAATGTTTGTATTATATCAAAGAAGAGCCTAGGGTCATGAAGCATATTGTCAGCCCAATTTTCTAGAGTAGCCATAACACCTCAAAAGGAAGGAGTAATTCACAAGCAAGAACACAGAGATTTGTTAGAAGCAAAGAATCGTTTTTATTGAGAGTGAGTTTTTTTGTCCAACTGTGGGATGTAGGGATCCCTGGGACAGTCCCAACACAGAATCCAGATTAAAGGAACAAAGACCAATATTTAGGAAGTAGTCAGATGATACCACACAGCCTCACAGACGTTCACTGGGGGTCAAAGCCTCTGTCAAACATGCAATTTCCTGGATGTAGAATACTTGGGGTACGGATTCTTGCTTCAGCTGTCGCTTTGGTGGTGTCATTTCAGAAGCAAATGGGGCTTGGAGAGCAATGATCTAGCAGCAAGAATAACATCTTCGGTAGCAAAGTGGCCGGTAGCCACAGCAGCCAGAGCCAGAGCCATATCCACAGCCACAGCAGGAGACTTTTCCACAGCCCCATCCTAAGCCATAGCCACAGCCACAGCATGAGCCATAGCCGTAGCCACAACGGGAGCCATAGCCACAACCACAGCCTGAGCCATAGCCACAGCCACAGCCTGAGCCATAGCTGTAGCCACAACGGGAGCCATAGCGACAGCCACAGCCCGAGCCATAGCCACAGCCATAGCCCAAGCCATAGCCGCATCCGCAGCCATAGCCACAGGAGTTCCCGTAGTTACAGCACATGTTGGCAGGAGAGGAGGATTCAGATGGTTTGCAAGTGGTTGTGTGGTGAAGTGTGGTCCCTACTACACTTGGACCTTTTTATACTGCCAGTAATTGATAGAGCATACCATTCATCCCCTGACTTACCCAACAAGTATGTAAGCAACTGTGTAGTGACTGTGCCTGTCAAGAATCAATAAAGCTCAAAAAAAAAAAAAATGAACTCCTTATTTTGGAAACTCCTATTTTATTCAAAGAGCAACATTTTAATTTGTTTTGCCAAAGAATTGTCTGAGTAGAATCATGTGCTCTATGTACCACGGATACGCAACTTCGCAAGCTCCCATTATTTAATCCACCTGATACAACAAGGTTGGGGACAATTTTAGACAAATTGTCCCTTTCAATCTCTCTTCTTTCCTGTAAGATCCACCTCTGCCTGTAGGGAAGGAAATAACTGCCATCTCCTTTCTGAAATCATTACAATGTTTTCCCAGGCTTTCCCACCCACTCTGGACTTCCATGCCCCATCCCTTGTTTAATTCTCCTCAAATTCCAAGAAGCAGCTCAACATCTGATAACTCACTCCCTTTCACTGGCACACGGACTTAAAGTGTGGAATAGCACGTTTTATATAAGTGTGTCCTCCTATATTTACTCCTGTCATATAGCAGGCCAAGCAAGGTCCTGGGGGAGAAAGCAACCCTCCTTTACTGTTTCTTTTTTAGCTATGTACGTGTTGTTATGCAGAGCCTTTTACAGACAAACCACTTTATTTGGAGGAGAAAACAGAATACCTCAATTAAGCCAAAAACTAAACTTTTTCCAATGCAGATGTTTCACATGATAAGTTATGCAGGGTTTCACATGATAAGTTTTCAGTGCATTCAAGTATTCCCTTCTCCTGCCCCTACTGTTCATTGCACCTTTGGTTCAGAAGCTGACAGTGAATGAATAACTTTAAGATACCTGCAGCAAAACTCCCCTTCAGTGCCTGACACTTTATGACATAAAGGAGCCCATAAGTCAACTTTAACCCCTATTTATATGTCCATTTCATGCCATTCAGGGTTACCCAATTAACATAAGTCCTCAATCTTTGACAAAAATGTTCATTGTGATTTTGTTACATAACCTATTCCTTTTCTTCCAATTTATTCTATCACACTTACCTTTTCAACATAGAGAAAAGGAAAGTGAATGTCATTTCTAATTCTAGTAATATTTTTCTTGCTCCCCTTAATTCTCAGTTATAAAACTTATTTATACTCAGTTCTACAGGATGCCTTTCTTTGCTGCTAATATTTGGATTGAATGATCTTCCTCTTTGCCCCTCCCTATATGAAGACAAATGTCATAGACCTTGCCCAAGTTTGTTGAAATTCTGTCTCCTTCACTAATCACCACATGACATTCTTGAGGAAACATTGTCCATTCCACATTAGAACTTTTAGGCAGAGCTGGTGTTTGGTTCACATTTTATGTAAGATAAATTTAAGAAACCATGGAAGTTAATTTATAGACCCAAAATGAAGCCACTTCTGGGAAAAAAGAACTGTAGCAAGGTGTTTTGATGCCACATTGAATTAATGGTCTTGCTGCTGAAGACCAAAACATTACCAGATGCAGAACACAGCACTTGTTTGTTTGTTTTAACCTTCAAATTCCTGCCACATTCCAAAAATGTCTAATATGTATGACTTCCTTCTTTATTTTCTCTCATCTGTTTTTAATTGATATTTACAGCCTCAGCTGAACCATTGTAATTCTGCAGGAAGATACCTGTAATTAACACTGAGATCTGATATATATGTATCTATATATATATAACCTCAGTACCACCCATGCATTACCTCAGTTACAAAATTCTATGTGTAACACAGCTCAGCACTCTACTGCAAAATGTCCTTCTGATATACTGAAAGTGACTAGGATAAGCAAAGAATTCTTAGGGAAAATACATTTTTCAGTGAACTTCAACTCATCATTCCTATATATTAAAAAATTACAAAATTTATCCACATACATAATACAGTAAATACTGTGTTCAACACCATTTTTCAGAACTCCTCAGACTGCTTTTTCCCTCCAACCTTCTCCCTCAAACTTTTTATCACAATGATCCAGTTGGCTTAGGTTAGTGGGAAGTGATCAAAAAGATACCTTTGGCACTGTCTTGAAATTTATGGGAAGATTTAGAACTTAATAGAAAATGAGATTCTCTGCAGAACTCAGCATCATGTGTTGCCCTGCTCTTTCCTTCTTAGCTTGCTTCTTCTGTAGGGTAGTTCACTGTCAATGATGCTTTTCATCAGTAAGGTTCTACTGGAATCAAGTAAATGGTTGATTTACTTGCTTCCTTCTGCACTTGCCTTTAATCACTGTCTCAGAAGGACTCACACTTAAACTCTATGGGCTTCCATTTAAAAGAATATAAAGTTTAAAGACAACTGGTTCTTGTAGCAAGCTTAGGAAGACCACACACGCTTTCTGCAGGATGCGGAGGAGGCACAAAACAGTATCATGACCCACAGTGCTTTGGTCTCTGCAATCCATAGACCCTCCCAGCTTTCCAGTCCCAGAACAGCACCACAAATCTATTCACCTGCTTCTCCTCTTCCAAGCAAAATATGTTAAATTTTCACTCGACCTACCCAGAATCCCATTATTTTTCTGATCGAGTTTTTCCCATCTCCACACATGGTTCGAAAATGATACTAGTTTTAAAATGAAAACTTGGACATTTCTGTTGATTGCTTCGCTTGTTAGGCATTCCTTCAGCAACTTAGCTGAATTCCACAGACACTCATTAACACCCACCACAGCTTCAGTGCTGTCTTGGGAACTGGAGATTTGCAAAGATGGTCACACGTTGTTCTTGTCCCAGGATTAAGCATGTGCACATGTAAAAAGACTCCTCCAAAGAAGATCTAGTGTTTCTGTCTGGGCCACTCTACCTTTTCACCACCTCTACCTTAGTGTTCATCCGCTTTCCACACTACAAGAGAAACAGAAACAATGAAGCTAACAATACGTCTGTGCCAGTAGTTCTCAACCTGGAGTGATGTTGGCTCTTGGACTCTTGCAGACAGTGATAATATCTGGAGGCTCTGTCAGCTGCAGAGACTTGGGTATGGTGAGGTAGAAACCAGGGGTGCTGCTAATTCTTCAGGACATAGAACAGCACCCAAAAAAAGAAATATCCAGTCCAAAATATCAATAACACTGAGATGTAGAAACTCTAGTTTATAGCTATGCATCTAATAAGTTTCTATACCTCTAAGTGTATAAGTCCAAATACACCCTTTCTTTTCACTCTATAGCAAATATTTGACCTTTCCATCAACAATATGCAGTTGTAAAGAAGTGAGGTTTTTTTCCTATTTGTTGAAGATTTTTTTGGCTTGTGTTACTTGCCTAGGTTTTCTTCAGTCACCATTTTCAGAATCAAGCAGAATCCAAAATTTGAATTTACTGTAACAACTATGAAATCTAAGTTGGAAAGGATTATAAACTCTGGAAGATCATTCCCTCTACTGAATACTCAAATTTCAAGAGCAAAGGAGAGAGTGGTGATTCAGAACTTTATTGAAATCCTTCAATAGGGAGTGCCTGGGTGGCTCAGTCAGTTTAAGAGGCTGCCTTCAGCTCAGGTTATAATCCCAGAGTCCTAGGATCGAGTCCTGCATCTGGCTCCCTGCTCAGCAAGGAGCCTGCTTCTCCTTCTCCCTCTGCCTGCTGCTCTGCCTACTTGTGATCTCTGTCTGTTAAATGAATAAATAAAATCTTTAAAAATATATATACAACCTTCAATAGGGACTACACAAAACTGACATTTTTTGAGAATTTTTACTATGAAATTTTTTTTCTTCAATCAATAAACCTTGTTTCTAAATATTGATCACTGGTCTAATCTGATCATCCTGCTATGTTTCCTCCTAACAGTAAGTTTAAAGAAATTAAATCCTATTCCATTTACCTTTAGTTTCTTTCCTTTTCTGTCATCCTTGAAATTCAAAGTTATAAATTTTACTTCATGAATTCCCTACAATAGATGATTTTCTTTTTCAATGCCACTGTCAACAGCCACTTTCATGTAAAAATACCCCTAAATTATTGAAAATGTTTTCTCTCTATGCATTATTTTCAATATCTTTCCATTCACAACTATGGATACTGATCCAAATGAAAAATACAATCTCCATTCTGTGCATTCCTGAATTACCAACTCTGAGTACAATGCCTGTAACATGATTTATACTTGATCAATATCTATCCAATAAAAGAATGGATAGATTAATTCAAACACATGTTCAAATATTGGTGTGCCACTTATAAGCTACACAATATTTGGATATATGCTTAAATTTTCTGACAGCTAATTGCTTCTTTCTAAAATTGGGTCTAAGCATATTACAGAATTGTTTTTTATGTTTCATGCATAGTCAGTGTTTGGGGGCAGAAATCGTACTCAATAAATGCTATTCCCTCATCTCATTTTTCTCACACTATAGTTTTAAATTCTCATGTAATAATAAATATTTTTCAAATACCTGTATTTATTTGTACTGAAAGACTGATTTTGTCTGCACGTAATGTAATAACTTTGTAGTTTGGTGTAGGTTATTCTATGGTATATACGTTCTAACTAGAAACATCTTGGGCGCCTGGGTGGCTCAGTGAGTTAAAGCCTCAGCCTTTGGCTCAGGTCATGATCTCAGGGTCCTGGGATCAAGCCCTGCATTGGGCTTGCTCAACAGGGAGCCTGCTTCCCCCTCTCTCTCTGCCTGCCTCTATGCCTACTTGTGATCTTTCTCTGTCAAATAACTAAATAAAATCTTTTAAAAAAATTTAGAAAAAAAATCTAACTAAAAACATCTTTATGATGAAGAAGCAAAACCCTTCAGAAAATAAATTACTCTCCTCGTGACATTTTTACAACCTGACTTAACCATTCTACATAGTAATTTGTTACTAAAAATACAGTGTCAACATAATGATGTTGGATCCGGTATCATCCATATTTTCAAGTTCAGCAATTAGAGAATGATTTTATGTTGTATTTACAAAATATATCCTTTGAAAACATGTTTAAGTACCTATCCTATATAAAGTTCATGTGGGTTTTTTGAAATTCTAGAGGACTCAAAAGATCAGTCCATAGTAGAAATGTACTTAATTTTTAGGACTATGTCTATTTAGTAAGCTTGATTAAGTATCATCTTATAATAAGAGATTTGGTCAAGATTAAGGATTTATTAAGCAATAAATCCTTAATTTCCAGGTGAAATATGTTCTACAGAGTCCCATAATCTGTGATGTATATTAATTTCCCCCTTGTGGTTATAATTTTCTTCAAGTGTGTAGCCCCCAAAAATCTTCTTATCTAACCTCTTATGAAACAACAGAAAATTCTTGCTACTCAGTCCACCCATACCATGTTTTGTAAAATATTTTTTACGTGTTCTCTCAATTCATTCTCACACCTTCTGAAATGAATAGAGAAGGTACTTGACAAACAAGTGTTCACACAAGGAAACTGAGGCTCAGTGATTATGTCACTAGCCTGAAGTCACGTGGTCGATGAGTGTCAGAGCCCAGTCTTCTTAATCTTCTGATGATGGCTTGCTTACCAGCCGATGTTCCTCCTTGCCCTGACTTCTCTTATTCATGGAGGAGATACGTACTGCTTTCTAGATACTCATAAGAGAGCAGGGAAAGCCTGGGAACTCCTCTCCAGCTCTGGTTAGTGATTATAGTTCTCCAAGCATACATGCACATGACTAGTGCTTGTCTTGCTCTCCTATCCGACTGGCCAAGTCCTGTTCATGTCACAGGCCTCAACTCAAGTGTCCCCTCTGCTTAGAACTCTTCTCACTCTTACACTACTACATAACCCTGCTGTATGTATAACTCCTATAGCTTATCACTGTGAAAACAATTACTTCATTCTATTGTCAATCTTACCATATTACTCTTACATGAGGTTATGAATTCACTGAGAAGGGGGTCCATTTAGATAGATGACAGAGGATAGATAGATTATCTACAACATGGACCATAATACAAGCTTTTCCTCTTTTTCCTTAGTCTTTTAATTGAATAACAACTCCTCTCTACACCACTGAGTATCCAGAAAACCTGATAATATTTGAAGAGAGAATGACTGAAATTCACACCAGCCATAGTAATCTTTCTATCTTTCTGCAGTGCTCCGCAGTGTGAAAGCTGACTCCCTGCTTCACCACGCTCCCTACTACAAACACAGGAGACAGCAAATCTCTAATTATTTATTTATTTATTCATTTTGTCTTTGTGAGTGCCAACATCATGTTCTCTGCCAGCTAGGCTCTATACTCCCAAATCATTCTTGATGAGCAGTTCTCAGAATCTTAGGTCACCCCATAACCTGGAGTTCTCACTGGGGTGGTCTTGCCTGCAGTGCCTGTGGCTGGGCAGCTGCCATCACATGAATTCCCGGAGAATAGCCAATTTGACTCTCACAACCACAATTACTGGAAAGATGTCGTACATTTAGAAGTTATTCTTCCGGGGCGCCTGGGTGGCTCAGTGGGTTAAGCTGCTGCCTTCGGCTCAGGTCATGATCTCAGGGTCCTGGGATCGAGTCCCGTATCGGGCTCTCTGCTCAGCAGGGAGCCTGCTTCCCTCTCTCTCTCTCTCTGCCTGCCTCTCCGACTACTTGTGATTTCTCTCTGTCAAATAAATAAATAAAATCTTTAAAAAAAAATAGAAGTTATTCTTCCTATAACTATTATCCTTTGGTTCAAATTGTGATCTCTGGGGTACAAAAAGCAAATAAAACCCTCTTGTCACATAAGACTTTAAATATAATATATAATATAAAGTAACCCATGTCACTTCTTTCCTCATGAGTCTAGGTATTCTAAGCACATTAATCCACTGAGCTTCTCTTCTCTTGTATTTTCCCCCTCATTTTACCCAGAATATTCCATTCAGTCCCACATGACCTCTCCCTTGCATTCTCCCAAACTCATATCACCCCTCTTCCAGTCCATTCTGTAACACATTACTAGATTTATTTACTGTAAACACAACTCTGATTTCTGTGCACATGTATATATGGGGGGGTGTTATTTTAGATGCAATTAGTCACTAAACTGCAAATTACTGAAAAAATTTTGAGAAACGTTTGGAAAAAAAAAACTATAAAATCAAAAGAAAGGAAAAAAGACAGGAAAATGATAAAACCTGCCCTCAGTGATGATTCAAATTAAGACTGTTGACAGACTTAATAGACTCAAAGGAACATTTCACCGAGGAGCTGATTTGCCCCAATGTGGAGTACTAATGCTTGTGGCCAAGGCTACAGCATGGAAAGAAACCATAAGATGGAAGAGTTAAATTTCAGAAAACAATTGGTATTTTATCTTCTTTCTTCCATTGACCTTAAAGCCCATCTGGGGCAAAAACCGTTACAAGGAATAGAAGTAGTCAATGACTATTCCTTGAAAGAGATTTCTTATTGCCACTTCAGCAGCAAAGGATGTTCTGGTAGTTATTTTCTAACAGCAAGAGAAAAAGCATCCCCTGTAGCAGAATGAATGGTAGCCATGGCAACTATAGCTGGAACCAGAACTTGACCCATTTGGCCATAGCCATACCCAGATCCATATCCCAGTTCTTGGGAGTGCTTGCGCTTATGGACATGCCCCTAGTCAGAGCTGCATCCACAGTCTCTATAGGAATCTCTAGAGCAGGAGAAGCTCCTGGTGTTTGGGAGGTGAGAAGTCAATGTGGTGTCAATGAGGTGTGGGAGGAGGAGAGCAGGTGGTGGGCAGTTCTGCAAGTCTGAATGTTACTCACGTCTTGGACCTTTATAGAGGGCTAGGGGTGGGTGGGAGACACCAAGCCTGCCTACTCAGTCACATCACAGTTTGCTTCCAATGAGTGCATTCTACTAGGCACTCCAATTTTTTTAAGGAATCTTGAATTTGCTCTTAACCAGGGTTTCTCTCTAGTTAATAATGAGCCTGGATTAAATTGACTTCTTTTTCATCACCCTAACTCTACTAAAAACCTATCTTTCATGTAATTTGTGACCTTACATAGATCAAACTAAGTATTTTGTCTACTAATTAAATTTAGTGGCTTTGGAATTGTCTGTGTATGTGTGCATGTGTGTTGTCTATGTGTGTGTGTGTCTATCTTTGTTGGGCAAGACTGGCCTTATTATCATCATTATTCTCATTTTATACAAAACAATATTATAGTACTAGCACTAAAAAAAAAAAAAAAAAAAGAAAGAGAGTTGGCCAGACTCTCACACCTGTATAATGATCTAGATACAACTTAGTCATTTGACTTCAAATTCTGTACTCCTTATGCTTGACCTCAAAAGAAAGTCAGAATCTAATAAATTAGATTTCATTAAAAATCAAAATACCAATATTTATGTCTCATAAATTGTCAACCTCTATGACTTGCTTTTTTATTTTAACAGATCATTTTGTATATTGTATTTTGATCCTCACAGGTTTATGTAAACCAAACGTGAGTTAACTTTAACTGTGCTTCTCCGAGCTTGAAGTAGTCCTTAATGAACAAGGTGTCATTGCTACCTATTCCTCTAGGTTTTGTCCCTTGAGGTCAGAATTGCTTACTATTCTTGTTCCTGAAAAGTAAATTTAAACTTCTTCAAAGAGTGGCTATGCTCTGTGTGTGGCCTTCCTCTTACCCATTAATTTTTCAATTCATTGCAATTTGCATTCTACTCCATTATTGCTCCAAAGCTACAACTCTCAGTAAGTCACCAAGGATGGTCCTACTGCCTGGATATGAATGAGAGCATAGTATTATTTAACCTCCCTGGACCATTTAGTAACATAAACTTCCATCTCCTTATATGAGAATGAGAATATGAGAGTCTAAGCTCACTCTTGGGTTTTAGAGAATGAATATGGCTGTTTATAAGCACTTTAATTCTCGATCTAAGCCTGTGTAAAGGTATATTAACTTTAATCCTGATTATAAAATTAAGCCAGAAGTTAAAAGCCATCCTGAAACTTGGACTTCTATCGTGATTATCAGTGGCCATTCCCACCCCACCCCCAAAATCCCCAAAACTCATGCAATCCTTTAAAATTTCAAGATGCCATGAAATCACAAAGTTTTGCCTGCCTTTTTTCCAGAGACGTCTAGAATGATGATGTTTATTTGCATAAGTGTAATCGGATCTTCACTAGATAGTCAGCAAACAAATCAATTCAATTATTGAACATGTACTGGGTGCACACTATCTAAGAAGCACAATCAGGCCAACTGCCCAGATTCTTAATACTTTTATCTTTGAATTTACGGTTTGTAAGTGAAGTTTGCTGGAATCTTGGGACAGGTACTAGGGACCTGGGATGTCTTCTCATACATACTCCACCTCCCATCACCTACCGTCTTCCCCTCAGTTTTCCACTGTCCCATCCCCACCAGTGACTGCTGCCACCTGCTGCCTCCCATGGGAACCTGGGCACAGGCATGGGAGAGGTTGGAGTCTAGGTTCTGTGAGAGTCTAAGCTCACTCAGTAGGCATCCCTGTGCCCAAGAACACGTAACATTAAGGGCTGAACAAAAAAAAAAAAAACACAAAAACAAACAAACAAAAAAAACCATTGTGACATGTCAAAAGAGACCACAGAACAGAGAGAAAAAGTTTTCAGCTTTTTAAACAAGGGTTATCACTTGTTCAGTTTACACTGAACCTGCAAATTAGGTAGCTGGCCCTGGGCACAATGTTAAGGACTGCAAAGAGGTAAGTAGAAAAAAACATGTGTTCTCAGACCTTCCAGATTCCATCAACATTTTAGGAATTAGTCCTTGACCCTGCATCTTGTCCAGGGTGACTCTACCTTACTACTTTCCTTCAAAATGAAACTTCTTCAAAGAGTGGCTATGCTCTGTGTGTGGCCTTCCTCTTACCCATTAATTTTTCAATTCATTGCAATTTGCATTCTACCCCATTATTGCTCCAAAGCTACAACTCTCAGTAAGTCACCAAGGATGGTCCTACTGCCTGGATATGAATGAGAGCATAGTATTATTTAACCTCCCTGGACCATTTAGTAACATAAACCTCCATCTCCTTATTGCACTTTAATTCCTTACTTGACAATTTTCCCTTCAAAATACTTTAGTTCTCCCAAAATGCAATTAATCAATATTTGCTGGTAAGCCATCTGGCAGAATTCCTGATGGATAAAGAAGATGTGGTATGTGTGTGTGTGTGTGTATATATATATATATATATGTATATATATATATATAAAATGGAATATTATATAGCCATCAAAAAACAAGACCTTACCATTTGCAACAACATGGATGAAACTAGAGGGTGTTATGCTAAGCAAAATAAGTCAATCAGAAAGGGACAATTATCATATGATATCACTGATTTGAGGAATTTGAGAAACAAGACAGGATCATAAAGGAAAGGAGGGAAAAATGAAATAATACAAAATGAGAGAGGGAGACAAACCTTAAGAAACTCTTGGTCTCAGGATAAACACTGAATTTTGCTGGAGTGGAGGGGTGTGGGGGGGATGGGTGGCAGGGTGATGGACATTGGAGAGGGTAGGTGCTATGGTGAGTGCTGTGAGTTGTGTAAGACAGATGAATCACAGACCTGTACCCCTGAAACAAATAATACATTATATGTTAATTAAAAAAAGAAGAAGAAGAAAAGATCTTTGCTGGTAACAACTCTACTGATCTCACCATAATATATTCTTTTTTAAAAGATCCATTTATTTATTTTTAGAAAGAGAGGCATGTGGGGAGTGGGCAGAGGAAAAGACTCTTTCAAGCAGACTCCCCACTGAGCAAAAGACCTGTCACAGGCTCAATCCCACAACCTATGACATGAGATCATGACCTGAGCTAAAACCAAGAGTCAGACACTTAATCAACTGAGACACCCAGGCTCCCCACACCATAATATATTCTTATGTGTGTTTTCAAATTGATATGTTGAAGTCTGATCATTTTATTATAAAAGTATCTTACTTAATACTTGAAGAATGAATGAAACAAGCAAGAATAAACATTCAGATAATAAACTAGTCTTAAAAGTTTTACAGCACATTGCATGGAGCATTTTGTACAATAATTTATTACCAAAAATAAATGCTAAACAGTATATTACCAGGCTTGGCATCATGACATAATTCAGAGTCCATTAACCTTGATAACAATAGTTGTTGCATGCTAAATATTTGTGACTTAGGAACATTATTGTGTGTAGTACATAGGAATGGAAGTACTGCATTGATACTAAATATACTCTTTACCTGGTGGCAACTCACCAAATGTTATCAGTGTTAAGTCGAAAAGCTATTGAGTCATATCTCACACAAAGAATTATCCTCCAATAGAAATACCTGTGTATGTGTAAATTATGCTGTAACTTTATAAATAAAATAACGAACTTATTTGATCTCAGTAAAATATATTGTGAAAGAGACATCAGTTACTGAACCCCAGTTTTACAGAGAAGATAAAAATGAGACTGAAGGACAATGGGTTTTTCCTGAAGTGTCCCAGCTCAAAAGTAGATACACAATAGCGTCCAGACCCAGAGCTTGTTCTCCTGATCCACGTCGTACAAAATGATTTCCCAGTCTCTTCCTGAGCGCTTGCCCTCACAAAGAGATAACTAGTTCCCAAGAACACCCGTTCATTTATTGAGATACAGTTCCAACTTCCCCAGAGCCCCTTAGCAGTCAACAATGAATAGTCCTTAGTGTACCTAAGATTCCTGGTGGAAATGTTGTCTGCGGGGTTCCTCTCATTTTTATTAATTTAAATGCAATAGTCCCACCTCATGTGACCTTTCTCTGTTCTCACTTCCATATTGACAAGGCAGGTTCTGCTGACTCTGCTGCAGATCAGCTAAAATGACATCTTTTAGAACAGGCCTTCTGAGATACCCAGACTTTGAGAATACTTGCAGGAGAAACCTGGGACTCCCTCTCCTAGCCCAGCCCTTCCAGGAAAGGCCAGATACCTGTCACTAAGATGACAACTTATTTATTTCTTTTCCTTCTTTGGCTGATGAGGTCATTTCCCCAGTCACCTGATAGCCTGCCTCCCATTCATCCTTCAAGAATGAATCACTAAATTCTACACCTGAAACTCATATTACAGTACATTGATTAACTGAAATTTAAATAAAAACTTGGAAGGAAAAAAAAAAATAAAGAATGAACTTAGGTATCCAGAACTTCTCATACCCCATCATGCCTGATTTTAATGTCTCTCTTTTGATTTTCCCCGCAAACACCCCATGTGTAACTATTAGAGAAATCATGTCATCTGTACCGTAAGCTGTCAGTGGGATGCTGCTAAACTGACTAGCTGGGGAAAAAAAAAATGTATTAAGTATTTTCATCCCAGCTAATTTCGAACTACCAACAAGATGTCCCTGGTGTGGGTTTGGGAAGAGGAACACATAGTTACCCTTCTCAAGCTGGTGCACCCTGCAAGATCTTTGCTGGTAACAACTCTCTGCAAGAGAGGCCTCTTGGCATTGGCGCTTGAAAAGCACGGATCCTCATTCAAAGTCTGGCTCTGCCACTTATTAATGCTACCAACTTGGGCAACTCTCTTTACTTTCCTGTGTTTCCGTTTTCTCATCTATAAAAGAACTATAATGGTAGTATCTACCTCTTGAAGTTGTAGAAGAGAACTTGAGTTTGTATCTGTAAATCTGGCCCCTAGCAAGTGCTATTTAAGAGGTTTTATTTTTGATATAAAATGGAATGTGTGATCTTGTTATCTCCCCTATAGAGGGAACCAGACGGAGAACTCGTCCGTCTAAAACTTTATCTTCTACCATTAAATCCACAGCCCCTAGTAAAGTTCCACACACACTTCATAAATGTTGATGAAACAATATTTATAGTTCAGAATCTAAATAGCGATTGGCCCACAGAAGGTGGATTTTTGGATTTCTTCAAAGCAGACACACATACATTACCTGCTCCCTGCTTGGGATCTCAAAATTATTCAATGCTAGAAGATATCTGTCCACAATGTGATAAGATTTCCAAAACCAATAACAACTATTTGACTTCTCCTTCCATTATAGAAATTTGTACAAAATCATGTTAATTTTTTGTGCTTCTAGATTCATTATCATCATTCTTCTCAAACCTTTATATTTCAGTGCCACTTTTTGTATATAGAATTCCAGAGTGCTACCATAAGAAAACACTTGTGAGGGCAATGAGTCCTGCCTTTCTCCTGGATGCTGTCTATATGTCTATTGATTGATATTGGGGGACGAGGCATGGGAACAAGGCATGCCACTGATCTACTCTGCAGACAGAACTAATTTTTAAAGTAATTCCTTATGTCAAGAGTCTAATCCCTTGAATCTTCCAAATATTCATTATAATTATAGCCTCTTGAGTTGGACAAAGCAAATGAAACACCGTATCTAATAATCTTTAAATGTATATCACCACAGACGCTGTTTCTTTCTCCCATTCCTACCATTTTTTAACTTTTTATTTTATTTTATTTTATTTTATTTTATTTTTTAAGTAGGCTTCACACTGGGCATGGACCCCAACAGGGGGCTTAAACTCACAGCCTTAAAATCAAGACCTGAGCCAAGATCAAGAATTGTACATAACCAACTAAGCCACCCAGGTGTCCCCAATCCCTACCATTTTAAATACTATGAAACAGGTTTCTTTTTATTCTAGAATCTAAAGAAATTCCCCATGCTTCCATTTTCAAATGCCAATACTCAACATATCTGATAATTTCGCATTAAATTATTTTCTTGTATTTCCCAAATCTTGGTCTTCTATTACTTTTATTTTTAAAGATTTAATCATAGTTCATTTTGCAAGTAGGTCACTGTGACTAGCTCAAAACCCTATTGTATATATTCTCTGAGGTACAAAATGTCATCATCACTTTTGTTCTCTTATAAACATTTAATTAAATTAAAGTAGAATATATAGAGAAAAAGTCGGGTCACTCTAAGAGTTTTCCTTTCTTTTCTTTTCTTTTCTTTTCTTTTTGGTTGCCTGTTTATAGCATAGTACCAAAAGTCAAAACTACCCAAGCAAAAGGCAAAGCTTCAAGTTCTGAAAGATTTGTAAAAACTCTTTATTATTTAGTCATGAGTGGGAAACTTTGATAATTTTTATCTATTACAAAGTAGCCATCTTCCCTCCATTCTTTCTGAAGCCAAGTATTTTTCTTCATTTCTTTCTCACATTTCTCCTCTGTCAATTAGTTTTAGAATGTATTTTTAATTAATTTTTTTGGATGTCTTAATAAACACCAAGTTCTTGTTAAACATAGATAATACATACAGGGACTGGCCATGGCCAACCGAACTCTAAGATGGCCCTCATGATTCTCATTGACTGAAATCTATGCTTTTCTACAACCCCCTCACCTTGGGTATAGGCAGGACCTATAACATTCTTATAACCAGTAGATTATCATAAAAGTGATGGGATATCATTCCCAGGGTTAGATTACATCATACATCAAAAGTAAAGGTGTTTTGCTGAAGTAATTAAGGTCTCTAAACAGCTGACTTTCAGTTAATCAAAAGTGAGATCATCCTGAATATACCTCACCAATCCAAAACAGCATTCGTTACCTCTCTCTCTCTCTCTTTCTGTCCTCTCTCTCCAACTCTCCATTTCTGGCTTTGAAGAAACAAATGACAAAATTAATTTGAAAGCATTAAGGAAATGAATTCTGCCCAAAACCCAAGGAAACTGAAGTAAAATCTTCTAGTTCAGCCTCCAGTTAAGAACCAACAACTTGAGCAAAAACTTGATTTTAGCCTTGTGAGACCCTGACCAGAATCCCAGTTGAGTTTTTCCAGACTCCTGACCAATGGCAGCTAGGGAATACATATTGCTTTAAATTACTAAATCTGTGGTAACTGTTATATAGCAATAGATTACTGGTACACACTCAAAGCCCTGAGGAACTGCAATAATGAAGAATATGAATTTCAGTCTTATGTTTCCAGATACATTTTGGAAGTTCCTCTTGACCCAACATGATCGATGACCATTAGTCTCCCTCTTTCTCTTGACCATGAAGCTTCTTCAAACAGTAGCCTATACTCATTTTGTTCACCTCTTTACTATTCATTCTCTCAAAAATTAAGTGAACCATATTCAATCTTAGCACTCTGCTTAAGTATTCAACATTCTCATTAACATTGCCATAACTGAACTAATTATCAAATGTAATTGACATTTTAAAATAATTACTATATTATTTTATGAAGAAGCAGGGAACAAAAAGCAAACCACAGAAATATAATCTCTTTACTGGCCTTCTTTTTTCCTTAAATGCTTTAAATAATCATTTACTCTTCAAAATATAATGAAAGCAATCTGGTATCCTATTATACTCTGTAGTTCAGTAACTAAGAGAGGAACAACTTTTATTCTAATATAATATGCTATTTGGAGCTATTTCTATATGTTTGATTGTGAGTAGTTACAATTCTTCCTTGAAATTCTATTACTATCAAATGATTTTGATGACACTTTGATAATTAACTCTTAGAATATAATAAGCCTTACTCTATAAAGCTACACTTAATTTTCACAACACTCTTATAAACAGGCGCTATTATTCCCTGTAATTTATTTCTTCAAATAACTTTAGAGGAGAAAATAAATTTTCCAAAATCACAAATCAAGTAAATGATAGAGAGAAGATTAGAACATTGAAATCAAGAGTGTTTATACTAGATTCCGGTATATTAATCATTATATGTCATTAAATTTAGGCTCCGAACTGTCCAATTTTAATGAACAGCAATCATTATTTCTTACAACAGGAGATTTTAATGGTAATCAATGTTTCCTTATGAATCAGAGCATCACAAGTATCACATGACTGTAAATATATTGTTTCCCATATGCCCTCCTCATTGCTCGCAATGACATCTTGCTTTAATCTGTGTCAATACCTACTTAGTTTAAATAATTCTACCATTAATCTTAATAAGTAAAAATGAGGGTTGCCTGGGTAAGCCTCTGCCTTCGATTCAGGTCGTGCAAGATCCCAGGATCCTGGGATTGAACCCCACATTGGGCTCCCTGCTCTGCGGGAAGCCTGCTTCTCCCTCTCCCACTCCCCCAGCTTGAATTCCCTCTGTCTCTCTGCCAAATAAAGAAATAAAATCCTTTTTTAAAAAATAAGTAAAAATGAAAATCTTCCCTATGCCCCTCTTGAATGCCACTTCTCAAAGGGATCTACAACTAAAAATGTGGTATAATTAATTTAATTCCACATCCCTAGGAGATGAAGGTGTGGAGAGAATTCATCTCCAGGAAATAAATATTTCCTGAATTTAGAAATGCAATTTTGTAGAATATTTTTATTTTTAGTGGAAAAAAGTAAGAGCCCAAAGGAATCCTGGATGGTGGCTACAAAGAGAACTAAATTACTCTGAATATCAAAAGAGAGAAAGGGAGAAAGTTTAGAAATAGAGGACAGAAATGGCATAATGAATGGTCACTAATGAGTAGATAGTTGGCCAGAGATAAATCCCCTATAAGACAGGTGGCAGAATATTTATAAACCTTTCACTGCAGTATAACATGCATGCAGAAAAGTACAAAAATCAAAGTGCCCTGCTAGATAACATCTCACAAAGTAAGCACAGTTGAGTGACCATTATCTAGACCAAGAAATATAAATTTCTCAGAAGCCCCTTCATACCTGCCCCAATTCCCTTCCTAAAAGAGGAGAACCAAAAGTATAGCCAATACGCCAACTCTTCATACCATAAATTAGTTCCACCTGGTTTTAATTATTACGCACGTGGAATCAAGCCCATCTATTATGTTGTGACTGACTTCCTTTGTTCATCATTATATATTTGTGTAATTCTTTCCCACTTTGCATATACCGGTCATGAATTCTTCCTTATTCCTTCACAGTATATTGCTTTATGAAAAAAACATATTTCATTGTGCATTTTACTGTTGATGAACATGTGAGTGGTTTTAGGTGTTGGCTGCTAAAAATAACACCACCAGGAATGCTCCTATGTATGTACCTTGATAAACACGTGCATTTTTTTCTTTGGGGAGTAATCAAGAGTGGAATTACTTGATCATAAGATAGGCAAAAGCTCATTTTAAAAGATACTGCCAAGTAGTTTTCCAAAATTGTCATGCCACTATGGATCCTTCTGGAAGGTACGTGGAAAGGTCAATTATCCATATCTTTAGTAACACTTGATATTACCTGTTACACTTTTGCCTTTCTGGTTGATATGAAATAGTACCACATTACAGTTTCCATTTGTATATCTCTAATGACTAGTGAAGATAAACACCTTTTAAAATGTTTATTGGCTATTTGCTATCCTCTTTTGGTGAAGTATACTAGTTCTGCATTCATTTTTCTACTAGATTGTCTTTTTTCCTGATGAATTTCTAATTCTTTATGTGTTTTAGATACAAGTCCTTCACAAATATAAATATATATATTGCAAAAAAATGTTCTTCCAGCCTGTGGTTTTTATTTTATTCTCTTAATGGATGTTTTTGATTAAATTAAAGTTCTTGATTTTAATATAAACCTGTATATCCATTTTTCCTTGATGTTTTACCCTTCTCACATCTTTTTAAAAATCATTAGGATCCTGAAGATGTTCTCCAATGTTTTTGTCAAAATCTGTCTTGTTTTACCTTTCACATTTAAATCGATGCTTCTTGGGGCACCTGGGTGGCTCAATGGGTTAAGCATCAAACTCTTGTTTCCAGCTCAGGTCATGATTTCAAGGTCATGGGATCTGAGCCCGGTGCTCCATGCCCAACACAGAGTCTGCTAGGGCTTCTCTCTTCTCTCTTCCTCACTCTTTGCTTCTCCCCCGACTCATGATCTCTTTGTCTCCCTTCCTCTCAAACAAATAAATAAAATCTATGTTTCTTTTTTTTTCCTTTCTACCATTTTTTAATTTAAATTCCAGTTAGTTAATATACACTATATTATTAGTTTCAGGTGTAGAATTTAGTGATTCATCACTTACATAAGATACAGTGCTATGCTTTTTTAAAAAAAGATTTTATTTATTTATTTGAGAGAAAGAGACAGCAGGAACAGTGGGAGAGGCACAGGGAGAGGGAGTGGCAGACTCCCTGCTGAGCAGGGAGCCTGAGACAGGGCTCCATCCCAGGACCCTGGGATCATGACCAAAGGCAGAGTCTTAACTGACTGAGCCACCCAGGCATCCTCTGCTTCTTTTTAACAGACTTTTGTGTATGGCTCAAGGCAGGAGATTAGTCTCTTTTTCAAAACTATGTATATTCAATGACCAGCACCATTTGTCAGAAAAAAATAATCCTTAAACCACATGCAGAGTCCTTTTTGCCATAATGGAAAACCATACATATGATGCCCTGCTTCTGAACTCTCTTTTCTTTCATTTTTCTATTTCTCTCTATCTGAGCCAATTTTGCACTCAGATAGTAACACAGTCATTAATTACTACAGAATTGTCTTGATATAAGTCTTGATATTTCTGAAAGCCTAAATCCTCCAGTTTGCTATTCTTGTTCAGATTTGCTTTGGATCCTAAATACAGGATCCATGTCCTCTTGCAGTACTGCTATATATCCCATAATATCCCTCAATACAGGAGAAATTTGTTGTTCTGAGTTTAGGCTCCATGTCCTCTCAGAATATTCACCAAACTTCTGACTTGTCCTTCTTAATATCTATTTTACATTTCATCATCAAACTAAATTTCCTTGTTCATGTACAAGTATGTTGGTATGGGATATAAAGAATGACCAGCCACAAATTTATGAAGAGAAATGTATACAGATAAGTGTTTGGATTGAACCAATGGAAAACATAAGATTCATCTATTCTGCCTATTGACCAATATTGCAAGGAGCTCATGAAGCCTCAATATAATAATGATTCAAACCAGTAGGATCCAAAAATGCATATTGATAGGGATGGGAGGAGTGATGTTCTCTAACCAGAAAGAGTTCATAATACAGAATCAGAAAGCATAGGATTATAGTTGCTTTTGAAAAATAATCCAACTCAGATCTCCAATCTTCAGCTGATCATGGAATGATTGGTCATTTAGACTCTATTCTTGAGAACAACTACTTAAGCCTAAGGGGGTTCAAATTAGTGATGACCTAGTTCTAAGCTGCACATAGCTTTGTCAGATGAAGACCTTGACTTAGATTTGACTTAGAAGAAGCACTTCAGAGGCAAAGGATGTGCTTGTTCTAACAGCCAGAAAAATAATATTTTCTGCAGAAAAATGGCCAGACCCATATCTACAGCCATATCTGGATTCAAATGCACAGCCATATCTTGAACTGCATCCACAATTCAGTCCTCTGTAGCTCCATCCATAGCCATAACTGGACACATAACCACAGCCTCTATAGGAGTTTCCATATCAGTAGCCGCCTTCGGTTTCAGGATTAGTAAACTGTAGCAGGAGCTTTTTCACATCTGAATGTCACCCACTCACCTGGGACTCTTCCATGCTGTGAGAAATGGGTGGGGTTTACTTCAGTAGGACTTTCACCACGGTGATTTGCGTAAAATGAGCTTGTTATTTTGGAGACCCAAATTCATTGTAAAGTTTCAATTTAATTTGCTGATATTGAAAAAGTATATCAAGCCAATCACCAGCCTTGAAGTAATCGACATCACCCAAGTCCATGTTATTAAAATATATTCAATAACATTGGTTTTAAACATCAACATTCATTAGCCTCTCTCCCCATCACCTTCAAGGTTACCAAAGATTAATGTCAACATGTCTTATATAATGCTTCAAATGCCTAAGACATACTACCACCAGCATAATTTCTAGCATAATCCAACATCATTTGAGACAGGACACAGACTTCACCTTCTCCAGGAGGCCCTCTCTGGTTCCCACAGCTTGATTCACATACCCTATCTCTGCGGTCATAGCCTGGTATTATCCTTGTCATGGTCCCTGTACATTATATTATAATTTTTGCTTTAACTACTTTCCTTACCAAAAGGAAGGAAATTTGCTTACCAGGAGTGCCTTTTATTTTGTTTGTTTATCCCTATGACCTAGCTTAGTGTGTGATTCAAAGGAGCCACTGAGAAAATGGAAAGTTTAACAAATGAAAGAATGAGGGAGAAAATGAAATTAATTGATGAATGGAAGACAAGGAATCATTAGATTTGGTAATAATGAAGATCCTTCTAATTCTGATATTCTATTTGTATTATTTTAAGATAGAGACCAAAACACAAATTGCAACAATAATAGTTAAAATAACCACAAATATGAACAATTGTATTTGATTATTAAACACTCCCACACATGTTGGCCCATGATATTTTCAAAGAGTGCCATGAGAAATGTTTTGTGATTTGAGCTTCTCATTGTATAAACGAACAGACCGGCAAGGACACTTGGGTGGCTCAGTCAGTTAAACGTCTGCCTTCAGCTCAATTCATGACCTCAGGGTCCTGGGATTGAGGCCCATGTCTGGCTCCCTATTCAACAAGGAGTCTGCCTCTCCCTCTCCCTCTGTCCCACCCCACTTGCTCATGCTCTCTCTCTCTCTCTCTCCTCTCTCTCTCTCTCAAATAAATAAAATCTTTTAAAAAATAAAGAAATTTAAAAGATAAATGAACAGCCTAGAGAGTAAGTCACATAAGATCACTCAACTCTTCACCATGAGAACTTTAGTTGGTCTCTCTAATCTAATGTTTATACATTTTCCTTAATATCCCCAAACAAGAGAAGGATAATAATGAAATAATTCATTGCTGAGTTTTTCTTTTTATAGCTTGTATTCACTACTTCTTATACGTAACAAACACTGATGACTCTCTTCTTTTATATCCCGAATATTTTTTATTAATTTCCTTTTTGACCTTCACCACTGTAGTTGAACCATTAGCCCTACATATGTGGACCACCTTGATTAAGTCTTACACTTGCTACAAACTGAACACATTCAAATTCAAGGTATTCTGTATTTTTGGTAACACTGTGCTATTCTCTAGTTCTGAAGAAAGGGTCCCCATTTTTACAGCAGGGAGGTATATAACATTAAGAATTAGGGGGAAAGAACATTGATTTTTTTCTAGAAGTTTTAACCTTGAAACATATAAAGTGCCATAAATCTACAACCTCCCTCTTAAAGACGTGTCTTTTATTCAAAGCTTCCTCATCCTAGTTTAATTATTGTAGGTGCCATGATTACTCTTTCCTATAATAATCTTCTGAAATATCAATCCTTCCAGACTCCAGGATTTATTATAAATGTATTTTTGCACTATCATTACCACAAAGTAGATTTTATGATGATAATCTTTATTTGCATTAATTTTTTTTTTTTACTTGCTGTTCTATGGTCATCAGACAACTGGTAAGCATCTATTAAGCACGTACAATCTAATAGGCATCAGGATACTGAATTTTAAAAGCATGTAGTCTTCACTGTTAGGTTTTAATTTCTATTTCAGGAAATCTCCTTTGACCCTGCATGCTACCTATCTGTGACCTAATTATGCTTCTTTTTCATGTCTCCACTTCAGAACTGTGTTCCACCCCCATCATCCAGGGCAACTGCACTTGGTAAAAATGCTAATTATGACTCCTGTTCCAATTTTCAGTACCTCTTTTATCTGTCTGATTTTTCTTAAACACTTAAAATCCTTAGTTTATTGATAATGGGCTTTTCTAGTTCCAGTCCCACTACTCGGAAAAATTCTTGTTTTATTGACTCCCTTTAATGCACCTTCTGCTCATCCTTGAATTATTGGAGCTGCCTTAACTCTGCCTTCACCAGTTATTTCTCATTCTCTACAAGCTTACCAAGTTACTTCTCTTCTTCCCATTGTTTTTTATGTGGTTTTGGAATATAAGTGAAGTGTTGCATCCGTAGTCAAAGGAGCAAGACTGATAGAAAGCGAAGGTCAAGCAAAGCTTTATTTCACGCCAAGCATCGAGAATCAAACTGACCGGCCAGGGCCATCCCTTGCAAAGAGGTGACCTCTGTCTTCTTTACAGACTAGCTTTTAAGGGCAAAGGCCATGTGGTTGGGCCTGGCCACCCACAGGTGACCAATGAGATGATAACACAGAGAAAGCTGCACAGTCCTGCTAAGTCACACATAAGTGACCAATTGAATTACAATTTACCCTATAGTAGATATTTGAACTAGCCTATCACCTTGGTCAGAATTGGCGCCCAAAGGGCCTACTCCTTGGTAGCTAGGAAGATGGTATGCCCACTTTACTGATTGGATGTCTCCACCTGACCCGACTCATCCCTGCATTCAGGCTGTTATCTCCACCTGACCTGACCCACCCTTGTATTTGGGCTTTGTTACCTGGGACTGGTTTCCTGGACTTGCTTTTAAGTAAGTTCCCAGGCGGGGGCAGGGTCCATTTAAGTTTTATTGCATAAACAACAAAATGGCTGTTCAACCAGGGTGGGGCCCCTCTGGCTGCATAGGCCCTTACAGAAGTTCAGTGGGGGGAGGTCAGGACCAACAACCAAGAAAGAATTCTTGAGACATCTTTGGTGCAAATTGGTGGTTTATTAAAACACAGGGACAGTACTTGTGGGCAGAAAGCTGCAGCACTGGGATTGTGGGGGTAGCTGATTGTATACTATGGGGTTGTGGGAGGTAAGGAAAAAGAGAGGTTTTGGAAAGAACTTTCATATGCTAAAGAAGATACAGAAACCTTGCCATTGTCAAGTTAAGGTTGTTTACCCCTCTAGTAAGGCATTAATATGAAGATAGTTAGGAACTTCCTGGAGGTACATTACACTCTGTGCACTTCAAGTATCCATTGATGGGCTGCCCTGTTACAAAGACATTTAATTGTATTTACATCCCCTTCTAGAAGCTATTGTTAAGGCTTTTGTAAGTAAAATGAGGGAGACTCAAGTCTTGCAGCATTGTGGTCTCTACAAGTTAACTATTCATTTTTTTCCTGTGGGCAGCAAGGAGTGCCTGAGGAATGTCACATATATCCCATGGTGAGAGAAGGAGACTTCTGGGGTATCAGCTTCTGCTTTGTCCTCAGCTTGTCTTCTGTTCCCTCATCATTTTCACTACCTGTGCGTTCAGGTAACACTCAATCACCCAAGCCACAAACCTGCGAGTCATGCTTCACAATATTTCCACCAACCACCAATAAGCAGGCAGTCATCAAGCCTGATTCTACCTCCTACATATAGCTCTGAAATCTGTACCATCTTCTCAGATCATCCTCTATTCACATATCATCATTATCATCTTTCCCACATTATTTTTTTAAACAACTGTTTATTTATTTGAGAGAATGGGGGAGGGGCAGAAGGAGAGAGAAAGAGAGAATCTCAAACAGGCTCTATGCCCAGTGCAAGGCCCCACACAGGACCTGATCTCACAACCACAAGATCATGACCTGAGCAAAAATCCAGAGTCATCCAGTTAACTGAGTCACCCAGGTGCCCCCTCTTTCCCACATTATTGATACAAATTATTTGCTCTTTCTGG
The DNA here is from genome assembly GCF_011764305.1 of Mustela putorius furo. Classification (NCBI taxonomy): domain Eukaryota; kingdom Metazoa; phylum Chordata; class Mammalia; order Carnivora; family Mustelidae; genus Mustela; species Mustela putorius. The sequence goes on along the minus strand of NW_025421491.1, from coordinate 2,465,925 downwards.
CACCACCACCATAATTTTTCTAAGCTGTAAGTTTGATGGTATTGATGAAGTTCTAGAACCTAGGTGAGGTTCGGTGGGCTGAGGTCCGGAGCTGATGCCCAAGAAAGAATTCTTGAGACATCTTTGGTGCAAAATGGTGGTTTATTAAAGCACAGGGACAGGAACTGTGGGCAGGAAGAGCTGCTGCCCCGGGTTGTGAGGGGTGGCAGCTTATGTACCCTGCTCTTGGGGGAAGGTGAGGGGAAGGAAGGGAGGTTTTAACAGAGCTTTCATATAGTAAAGAGGGCCTACAAAGTGCCAGGATACTGGGGGCCTTGCCCTTGCAGCTCGGTCAATGTCATCTTTAGACCAGCCATTAACATCAAGATTTGGTGGGATGTCATAATCCTGCTATCAATCGTCTTTGTTAGTGAGATTTAGGACATTTGTAAATCAAGGGAGACTCCTGTCTTGCAGGATTGTGATCCCTGCAAGTTAACTATTTGCTTATTGTTCATGGCAGTCAGGGCTGCTTGAGGAATGCTACACATATGACTGAGGGGGAGCGGATGGAGAAGGGGGATGCCAGGTGACAGCTTTTGCTTTGTCTTCAGCCAGCCTCTTGCTCCCTCATCAGTATGTCTTCACAAATTCAGTATTCCCCATCACCATAACAGAAGAATTCTGAGCTTAACATGGCATACTCTGTATGTTCTTAACCTCATCAGACTTCTCATGGACAATGATATGAATTGTAGAGTGCACGAAGTTCTTAATAAATTACTGTTGAACTTAGTCTGCAGGAAAACCACAGTTTTTTTTTATACTTCCTTGCCTTTTCACCTGCTACTTTGCCAGCATGGAATCTCTCCATCACATGGCTGTCTTGCAAACCCAGTCTTCATCTCTTTTGTGAAGTTTTTAGGACATTTTTTCATACCAGGTGGGGTCCAACTACAATAACATTAATAAATTTCAGAAGAGTAAACACATGAATTAAGAAGAGGAATTATTTTTATCTGTTTCATTATTCATTTTGAATCTAATGTACAAAATAAAGATTCATAGACAGGTTTTAACTAAAAGCAGGTACATATGGGCACCTGGGTGGCACAATCAGTTAAGCATCTGACTCTTGGTTTGGGCTCAATTTATGATCTCACAGTCATGAGATCAAGTACTACATGGGGCCCCACATTCAGCGCAAAATCTCCTTAAGAATCTCTCTCCCTCTCACCCTAAATATTTGTGCTCTCGCTCTCTCTCTCAAATAAATAAATACTTTTTTAAATTAAAAAAATAAAAATAAAACTAGAACATAGCATCTTGAGCATAATTTTATTACAATCTTCATCCTACTGGATTTTGTTTACTTTCTTACAAAGTCTGTGAATACCTTGGGTACAATGTGTTGGTTTTTTTTTTTTTTTCTGTTTATCTAATATTCTCCTATTGCCCATCAAATGCAGCAACTAGTGTGTGAGTATGTGTGTGTGTATTCTCATTAATCATCTGTGGAATGGAATAGAATGGAATTGGGTTGGATACAAAAAATTACCTCTTGCTGTAAAGTCTAGTACAAACTGCAGAAAACCTAACCTCATGAGGCTATTGCACAAAATAAAAGGCAAGACATTTCTAGCATAGAACAGTTGAAATGGCACTCCAAAGAAGGGGAAGTCATAAAAAATTCAAACCAAATTTGGCAAGAGATCAGTTCTGGTAGTGAAGAAAAAAGGGAAATGAATGATGAAGTTAAATTTTCAGAACTTTGCAACTTAGCAATGATAACTTTTTTTTTACTATTATTCTTTTCTTTACAGTTAAAGTGATTTCAACTCTCTATGTGTAAGCTCCCACAAAGTATGGTGAGAAAATGGCCCAGACGTTATATTACTTGGCAATAACCAGTAATTAAAATGAGTAATGTAAGCTCTGATAACTCATCTCCGCTAGGTATTCCACACCCAGGAAATGCTCATTAAAAAAAAGATCTAGTTATTAACTCTACACCTCTGGCTATTGTTGTAACCACCACAGTTCCTGATTCTGAACACAGTGATAGTCATTATATCATTTATTTTGTCATCTTAGTATAACAGCAAGTGGGGTAATCATGACGAAGTATAATGTAGACCTGCCCAACTGTTCCTGTTAGGAATGACACTACCAGTTTTATATCAGACAATTTCTTTCTCAGAAGCTCTAGATCACCAACAAACTGTAATCAGTTAAAAGTCTGGGAGAACATAAATCTCAATAACTTGTAATTATTTCTTTAAAAAAAATTACAGGAGAGTCCAGGGAATCCAGTTGTGCTGTGCTCCTAAACTGTGCAGAGCAAAAATGCAAGGAAGGGCATCTTATGGCCTGAGCTGTGCTGATGCTGATATTAGAAAAGCAAGAAATGCTTCTTTCACAAGTTCTAAAACTGTTTGAGACAAACAGCTCTTCAAATTTAGGACTGAATGGCAAGCCATGTGAGATTTTTGTAGCCAGGATATATTTGTGCCAATTGCATTATTTTGCTGGATTTTTCAAGAGGCAACTATGGCAACACATTGCATAAGATACTGAAAGAGAAAAATTATCTCCAAGATACAGCTGGGCCCTTATAATCCTATGAAATGTTCTGTATATAGCCAAGAATTGAAATCCATGAAAAGACTCCTGATAAATTAGACTTTAAAACAAGTTGAAAACACTATTAACAATAGCCAAATTATGGAAAGAGCCCACATGTTTGACTACTGATGAATGGATAAAGAAGATGTAGTATACATATACAATGGAATACTACTCAGCCATCAAAAAGAATGAACGCATCATTTACAAGAATGTGGATGGAACTAGAAGGTATTACACTAAGTGAAACAAGTCAGTCAGAGAAAGACAAATATCATGATCTCACTCATATGTGGAAGTTAAGAAACAAAACAGATGAACAGAGGGGAAAGGAAGGAAAAATAAAATAAGATGAAAACAGAGAGGGAGGCAAAACATAAGAGATTCTTAACAATAGGAAATGAACAGGGTTGCTGGAAGGGAGGTGAGAGGGGATGGGGTACCTTGGGGATGGGCATTTAGAAGGACACTTGATGTAATGAGCACTGGGTGTTGTATGCAACCGATGAACCACTAAGTTCTCCTGAAACCAATACTACACTATACGTTAACTAACTTGAATTTAAATATATAAAAAAACTATATAAGGAAATCAGTAGGAATATTATGCCTAGAAAACATGACCCTGAATGAGAAATGGAAAATTCAGGATCCTGGGATCCAGCCCTTCATGGGGCTCCACATTCAGCAGGGAGTCTGCTTGTCCCTTTCTCTCTCCCTCTGCCCCTCCCCAGGCTTGTGCTCTCTCTGTCTCTCTCTCAAATAAATAAATAAAATCATTTTTAAAAATTACTAAAAAACAAAACAGGCTGCAAGAGTGTTCATGATTCTATCTACGACACTTGTAAACTAGCCCAATTTTTCACTTAACGTAAGTTTATTGCTCTGGATTGAACTGTGTGTCCCCTGCCCCCAAATTCATGCATAGAAACGCTAACCCCCAGGGGGATAGTGTTTGGAGATGGGGTTTGGAGAGCTAATTAAGTTTAGGTGATGTCATGAGGAGGGTCCTCATAAAGGGATTAGTGTTCTTATAAGAAAAGATATGAAAATTTACCTCCTCTCTCCCTGCCATGGCAAAGACAGGGGAATAAGGAGACCATCTGCAAGACAAGAAAAGAACTCTCACCAGGGAACCTTGATCTTTCCCTCTCCTTCCTCCAGAACCGTTAAAAATAAATTTCTTTGTTAAGCTACCCAGTCTATGGGTATTCTGTTATGATAGCCCAAGCTAACTAATAAGGTTACTATCAGCTCAGGGAAGGTTTGACTATATCCAGTTTCCACAGTAACATTCTCCAGTTTCAACAATAACATTCAAGTCAGGAGACTAATGTATCTATTTAGATTGATTATGGTAGCCAGAGTTTTTCAGATCAAAAAAAAAAAAAATGTTCAAGTAGCAGGTATGGTGACTCCAAAAAAAAAGAACACAAAACTCTAAGGCAGATTATGTAATATTTTAATAGATAATGGGAATAATTATATCCAAACCCAACTTTTGTTTTTGCACAAGTCCCCAGAATTCAGAAACACACAAAGAAATTGCAAGGCTATCTTGATACATTTTTAGGATATAATTTGTTTGACTTTTCCTAAATTTTCATCTTAACAAGAATGAAGTTGATTACTTTCTATTTAAAAATTGCATGCAGAAAACAAGCACATCAATTGGCAAGATTCCCTTTCTATATTATTGTTAAGTAAATACCTTTCCATAAAGAAGAGCTGGAAAGAAACTAAAAAAGTTAAAAAAGAGAGAATGCCTCAGTGAGACAAATGAGGAGAGACAGGTGGAGGTTATTGCTTATTTTTGTTTCATTCATTTTTAGAAGAAAAATAGTATAAACTTGTCCAAAATGATAACAAAATAGTTTCCAGATGTTCTCAACATAGTTCTCTTTAACAATGAATAATTAGAGGAACCAAAAAGCAGAGTCAAAATTGTTCAAAGCATCTGAAAAACACATAGTAGCAAATTCAATGACTTTGCATATTAAAAAATATATACAGATAATTTCTTCATAAACTAGCATATTGATATAATACCACAATCATTTCCACTTTTGTTAAGTGATGTATTAAGTATACAGTCAATGAGAAATAAGCATATAACAGTATCTTGCATCTCTTACCTCCTCTTTTTACCTCCTTATGCCTGAAATACATCTATTATAAATGAACTGATACAATTTGGCAGATGAATTCTCTTTAACACCAGTAAGTATTTTTGTTTCCTTCCCTGTGACACTAGCAAGACTTTTATCTCCCTATCTGGGTTTTAAGTTGTGAACTATTACTTCAGGTAATATGTATTACAGAGTAAATGCTTGATTAAATAAATATAATAAGTTGAAATAGAATACAAACATATAGCTCTCACCAGCAGATCAGATCATGCAATTCATTGAAAAGCTTGAGCTTTTCATCAACTTCAACTAGGAAAACACTGGGGTGCCTGCGTGGCCCAGTGATTTGTATGTACAGCTATTGATTTCAATTCAGGTCATGATCTCAGAATGGTGGGAAAGACCCCTGCATCAGGCTCTGTGCATTTGTGCTGCACATGGCACCTGCTTGAGATTCTCTTTCTCTCCCTTTCCCTCTCCCTCTGCCCCTCCAACTACACTCCTGCTCATGAATGTGTGCTCTCTCTCTAATTAATTAACTAGTTAACTAATTATTTAATTAACTATTATATATAATTATATATAATATAATAATATAATATATATAATTATATATAATACATGTAATATAAATTTTAATTAAATAGGAAAAGACCCAGATCATGTCTTTACATTGTCAAGTGTCTTATTTGAGCCCTGAAAAAATAGACAGTGTTGTAGCTATGTCAAACATCTGAATGTTACTTCTCTCTACATTTGCTGAAATTTCTAATTTCCAAGTATTTGTCATGCCTCCCTCACAAAAAAATCAGTCAGACCATGTGATGAAGTACTATAACACTGCACTTCCAAGGAACCCCTCAGGCCATTGATTAAAGCAATTAATTGAGTACTACACCATTACATCTGATTAAGCACTCCTGCTTTTATTGGCAATTTAAGAATTCCAGCTTAATGCTGAGGAGAGAATCAAAAAGTATTAAATTTCATATATCTTTTTTCTTTTTTTTCTCAGAAGGGAAAACTTCATTCGATATTCAGTCCACGCTAAGCACAGGATGATCTATGGAGACAGAAATACTGAAATATAGGCATACATAAAATGAATAAAAAAGGGGAAAGTTTTCTATAATAACGAAGATTTTAACCAACAGCTTTACTGTTGAGTCAACTGCTTCCCAATGAACTTCTTTGGAAATCAAATCATAATAATGCCAAAAATAACTAATGAGATCTCGACTTCTTTTAGTTTTAGGAACCACTACATTATTTAACAGTCTTTGCTGAGTTCTCCAGTACCTCCTTGTGGACGAGAAACACAAGCTTCGGCAAGAATTGCTAGAGATGCAAGAAACCTGAATATAGACACAAGAAAAAAAAGAGGAATATACAAAGGACCTATTAGGGTATGGGGGACCTCAACTTCAGATGTAGGAAGAAGTAACTCTTGCAAAATATAAATTTTAATATCAGCCTAAAATAACCTTAGAAGAGAAAAAAATGGGGCTCATTTACCAAGTGTAACAGTACAGAGAGAACCACCATGAATCCTTTTGCTACCTATCTTATAAAATGTAGTTTATTGTGAATCTTTTCATGGCTTTCAAGGCTCGGGTATGTACATAATGTTTCGTGTGGCTAGTAGGGGCACAATTATGTCTTCTTGGATCAGTACTTCATTTTTTTTATTGCTAAATAATACTCCATTTTATGGATATATCACATTTATTTACTCATAAGTTGGCAGACATTTCTTTTGTGTCTAATTTTTGGCTAATATGAATACTTCTAAGTAGTTCAAGTACTTACAAGTTTTTGTATGGACATATGTTTTCATTTCTCTGGCATATATATCTAGGAGTTAAATGAATGGGTCATATGGTAACTTTCTGTTTAAAACTTTTAAGAAAATGCCAGAATACTTTCCAAAGCACCATTTTACATTCCCACTAGCATTGGAAAGGGTTCCAATTACTGTACATCATCAACCTTTATTACCTGAATTTTTGATTATAGTCATCCTACTGACTGTGAATTAATGTCTCATTGGATATAGATTTTCAATCCTCTGATGGCTAATGATATTGAGCATCTTTTCATGTGTTTATTGGTCATTTGTATAAAGAGATGCTATTTATAATCAGACGTTATGGCCATATTTTAATTGGGTTATTTTTCTTGTATTATTGAGTTGTAGGAGTTCCTTATACATTCTAGGTAAGTTCCCTCATAAGATCTAGGATTTGAAATTATTTTCTCCCATTCTGTGAGTTATCTTGGTCATGTCCATTAAAATCAGAGGTTTTTAATGTGATGAGTCTAATTTATCTATTTTTTTCTTTTGTCACTTGTGCTTTTATTATCATAACTAAGATTTTGCCTAAATGTCATGAAGATTTACTGCTCCATTTAGCCGTGACATTTTGCTCTAGGATCTGTGAAGAGTTAATATTGGTGAATGGTAAGAGGAAAAGGTCCATCTTCATTCTTTTGCATGTGGATATCCAGTTGTTCTCATATCATTTGTTGAATACAGTGTTTCTTTATAACTATGAGAAAGATATATCAACAGTCATAAAATATTCAATTTGTATCAATATGTTTTATAAGGATTGTATATGTTTTACTGTATTTTACAATGTTAGTTTATTCATTCTTATTTATTTAATGAACATAGAATTTTGTGTAGAGGACTAAAGTTAAAATACAAAATATTTTGAGATTAAAATATAGGGGAGGAATCAACACAAAGAATTATTTTAATATTTTTATAACACATTAAACAGTGCCCTGGAATTTCATAATAATTAATCATATAGTGAAGTAATCATGGCTTTGGAAGTCAGAAAGTCACACTGAAGCTATAGACATTTTTATATGATATTTAATAAGTCATTTGAACTCAATGAAATGTAGTTTCTTCATTTTTGAAATGAGTGAGGGGAAACAGCGTAGTGTGGAGGAATTAAAAAGTGAAATGTTAAGGCCAATCTTGCCTATTTCATTAGATTATTATGAGAAAAAATGAAATGCCTTTAGCAAATGTGTTGTGCATTAAAAATTGATGACAACAAAATTTATATTATTATAATAAAAAACTCATTCATGAACTTCTCTCCCAAAACTGGATTGAGTGCCTATATGCCAGACACTATTCTGGGACTGGGGATACAAAGGTAAGCAAGAAATAAGACCTAATTTCTGACTTTATAGAGCTTCCAGTTAGAAGAAAAGTTTTTACCCTCTTGATGAATATAAGTTTAGACCATGTGCCCTTTATTTTTCAAATTTACATATATAATAATTACTCAAAAATCTAAAGAAATAATAAGACAGAAAACCAAATTGTAAATATGGAAGAAAAAAACCAATGCTTGGCATCATACAAACTTGGTTATTAAGTGAAATTTTGCTGTAAAATTCATTGTTTATTAGAACACATTATTTTTAAAAGCTTTAAGAAAATTTCTTCTTACATTTTACTTTTAGGATGCCATTTTCTTCTTTCATAAGCAGACTCTCCCATTTCATCTTTTTTTCCAAGATCTGGACTTACTTGCCCAAAGAGTCTCCTATTGAAACTCTCTTAAATAAAAGCTCTATTTCAAGTAGGAACATTGTACCTGAGCCCCAAAAGAGAGAGGAAGAGACTTTCTAAATCACAAGAAAGATCTCTACAGCTTATTTTATAATGGATCCACAGCCTAGATTGGTCAATAAACCGTGTTCAGATAGGTCAGGTAATGGTAATTGATAAACACAATAATATTTTCATGTGTTGCTTCAGTAAAAAAGCCCATGATCTTTATAAACATCACAATAGGAAGAAAATCATTGTTCTATGTTACAATAAATCAAGATTAAGAAGGAAATGTCCCAAATAACTTTTATAGGACTCAAAACTTGGAAATTGGGCATATAAGACATAAAAGATTGGAAGCAGACACCAAAGCAACAAAAGCTCTTTCATCCAGTTTAATCCTTGTTTGCTCCTGTGTCCAGCTCTCTAGGTAGACAGATTGTTCTGGACCATTACAACTCTTAAGTGTGGCTTGGTTTATGAATGGTAAAAAGAGTCATAATTTTTTTTGACAAACATAAATAGAAAAATATCCTGGGAGGTAAATTTAAAAGCATGTATTTAGGAACTGTGCTATAATATAATACATAAACTAAATAGAGATGTTAGCAAGCTATTGTTTAATAAGAGAAGAGAAAATGCTTCAAAATAAATTGTATCAAAATGCTGGAAACTGCCCCAGAGGCTGAGTGTAAACTGCAATGCCATATTGTCTGTGGCTGTCCACAGGAGATGAAGACGAACGTAAGGAAAATCAATGGAGGCTTCTTGAAATTCATCGCAGGATACTAGTGAGAGGCATAGAAACTCTGAAAGTCAAAAATCAGCAGCAAAGTGGGGCACTTGGGTGGTTCAGTCAGTTGAGTTTCAGACTCTTGATTTTTGCTCTGGTCATGGTCTCGGGGTCATGGGATCGAGCCCTACCGCTTCTGCACACAGCGTGCAATCTGCTTGTCCCTCTCCCTCTCCCTCAGCTCCTCCCCACCTTGCACACTCTCTCTTTCTCTCTTTCAAGTAAATAAATACATAAAATATTTTTTAAAAACTGAGCAGCTCGGTGACTAACATCTGTGGGAATACAATGATTAGTAGAGAGACTAACCAGAGCCAGACCTGTATCCACAGCCATAGCTCCACCCATAGCCACCACCATATCCAGATCTTTAATTACAGCCTGGTCCTGGGCTGCTCCTGCATCCACATCATCGCCATGGTCAAGGCCACATGCACAGGCTCCTCCAAGAGATCCTGTGGCAACTGGAATGCCTGGCAGTCAGCAGGTAAAGTTTCAGCTGGTGGTCAAGGAAGATTAATGTCATTCAGAGTGCCACGTCCTATGTATATATCAACCGGGAATGGGTGGGGCGTGTCTCCTACATACTCTGTCTCTCCTCCTTCCATCAGTTTGTTTAGCAGCCTCTCATTATTTTGTGACGCTCTCTTCAAAAATATTCTGTCACAGCAGTTAAAGGAAGTTTTCAGGTCACCTCCTGCTAATTTGGATTTCCCCCAAATAAACTTTCAGTCTAAAATAATAAATTATATTTTTATGACACACACATCTCAGCTTTGACCATACATAACAAGTAGTGTGACACCTTCTGTTAATGCAAAGTTCCCACATGAACACATGCCCTCATGAGAACTTCTCCAACAAACCCTTTTGTCTCTTTCATCATCCTGGTTTTTTTAATTTATTTTTTATTTTCAGCATAACAGTATTCATTATTTTTGCACCACACCCAGTGCTCCATGCAATCCAGGCCCTCTCTAATACCCAACACCTGGTACCCCGACCTCCCACCCCCTGCCCCTTCAAAACCCTCAGATTGTTTTTCAGAGTCCATAGTCTCTCATGGTTCACCTCCCCTTCCAATTTCCCCCAACTCCCTTCTCCTCTCTAACTCCCCATGTCATCCTGTTTTTTTTACCCAAGACCATAAATGCAGCTTCTTCCTTGTTACAATGTAACACCGATTGGCCAATATCCACATGAATGCATAAAGCCCCTGAGTCAGAATCATGTCTGTGTCTACTGCTTTCAAAACATACAGTGGTGATTAGATCAGATGTGCCATCAAATCTATAGAATTAATTAATGAGAAAAGTGAGCAACAAACACATGTATCAAAACTATACTCTAAAAGCACATGATTTATTTCTTCTTTTTGAAATATTTCATCATCCTTACTTGTTGGTTATTCATCGCATTTTAATAACATCCATTTTTCATGTAATTGTTGTATGTATTTCTATCATTCAAAATTTATTCCTACAGTAAACCTTATAAGGGATGTTTCATCCTCTTCAACGTGTTCTCCAAATTTCTGCTCTTTACTCTGTTTCTCTTTTTTCATAACCAAACATCATTCATCTTTTGGCCACTGAACCAAATACAGCTATACTCAAATGAAGAAATGACATCATTGTAAGTCAATGCATCTTCAATGTGTTGTTTTACTCAGAGACATGATAATCACAGGGCATTCACAAGTAAAAGCTAGGAGGAACATGTACCTTATTAGCTGGTATAATTATTAACATTGTCATCCTTTACTCTGAAGGGTATTCTAACTCAGATATCAAATTCTATCAGAGTCCTATTAACACTGACTTGAGGGCCAGGCTGCCAAAGTTTAAACACAAGCTTTGTCCTTTACCATTTGTAAATTTGGGTAAGCGCTACTTCTGTCTGTCAGTTACTTCATCTGTTACTGAGGATAAGAATAGTTAAGTGTTAAGGATTAAATAAGTTAATACATATAAAGCATTGAGAACAGTGTCTAGAAATGGTAATTAGCACATTATTAAATGTTAGCTATGGTTATCATTGCCTGTATTAAAACCAATTACACAGCCAGAGAGAGAGAAGAGCAACATGTCTTTATGGCCTATGGCACTTCAGAAGTAAAATAAATATGAGCCAGAAAACCAACTAAAACAGTATTATTTGATTATGCATAGCATTAAGGACAGAGAATGTTAATAGGGACTTTTGGGATTCTGAAAGTTTTAGAAGGAAATAGTTATTAGCTTTGCTACATTTTACTTAAGGCAAAATGTATGCTAATATGCCATAGAAATGTTAACAGTTGGGTTTGAATATTAGTTCTAGTTTAACAATCATAGAATATAAATAAGATGCTTTTAGAAAATTCTGGGGATGAAACAGTTATAAATAAGTTAATATGAATAAAGTAGTTTTTAATAAAATGTTTTATGTATTATTTTATTTTTGAAAGATCAAAGTATAATATTTAAAGACACTTTCCACAGGATTATGAAGGCATTATAGAAAATGAGAAATAAAATTAATTCTATTTCCAGAATTTTTCTTTTACAGAACGGTTTAATATGCTACCTACTAATGTTTCTAAAATTCTGAATAATCACAGTTGAGGGGGAAGGCATGGACATGTTTTGAACGGCTTTATATAGTTCTATTGGCATTTACATAGGTTTTTTTTTTTTTTTATGATGGAAATAAACCATTAGCAGAACATATGCTTGAGTAACTATTTCTAAAATCAACAGGGGATTTCAAATGATTAACATATATTTTCCCCCTTTGGAGATGGCAAATCAAAGGTGATTAACTTGGATTGGAAGCCAGCCCATGATCATGGAATACAGTATACTCAATTTCCCCAAATACAAATCATGCCTGTGACCCCTACATTATCGAGAGCCGTAGACAAGAATCACTAATTGGACCAGATACTTTCTTATAATCTGTATTGCTCCAAAGTTCTGAGTTTTCCCCAGAAGAGAATTCATTTGTACCAGGAAATATAGCAAAATCAAAATAGTCACAATAATTAAATTGAAAAGTTCAGAAAATTCCAAAAACTTCCAAGTTAATTTACAGGTAGAATGTGAATAAAGAATATAAGAAGAGATTTCTACTTCTAGTTATCATATCAAAGATGAAGAACTATCTTCCTTCCCATAACAACCAGAAAAGCTCGGACAAAAACAAAATCCTACTTCTCCCTAAGGCTGACAAAGAGCAGTGGATCCAAGGAGTCTTTGTTGAACTGAATTCAAGAGAAAAAGGAGCCTCACAGAAGATCAGGAAGCCATGGCAGCTTTCATTTCTGAAGGTCTAGGTGCAACCAGACCAGACAGAGAGAGAGAAGTTAAAGATAATCCCTATGTAGTTCAAATATGAAAGAGAATCCATTTAGTTCCCTGATGTCACCCAACTCTATAAAGCAGCATGTGTTCAGATTTCCAACAGGGGATCATAGACGAGAGCCAGCATATGCTCAGAATGTATACTGGTGAGCCACAAGGGAGAAAAACGTGTTCCAACTCAAGCATCCAACTCGTGAACATTACAATCTCTTTTATTCAAAGCCAGTACTACCTTCTTTTAATCTGCATCTGACATCACTATGATAGCTTGCTCTGGAGGCTGTAACTGACAACATATAAAATGTAATAGCAGGCAGGTAGAGCATTACAGGCCATGAAATGAAAGCAGATTCGCCATAAGAGAAACTCAATGGCCATATGCTGCACCAGCTATAATTGGCATGTTGGAACACAGCACACTAATCCTAAACAGGTCTTATCTTAATATGCAATACCCAAGGTGAAGATAGGTTCCTATGGATGTCTTTCCAAACAGAAAATTAGTAACACCTTATATTTTATAGTATTCGACAGTTTACAAAATGTTTCCATGTATATAATCTAGTATGGTGGTTAAAAAATTTGAATTCCCTTTTACAGAAAAGAAAACCAAGGTTTGGAGACATTGCACTACTTGTAGGTGGCCAAATGAATAGTGAATAGAGGAGCAAATTGCACATGAAGTTTCCTTGTTCTAAATATAAGGGTATTTCTACAGTAACACAAGACCATAGTCTTTCTTTTTTTTTTTAATTTATTTTTTATTTATTTTCAGCATAACAGTATTCATTATTTTTGCACCACACCCAGTGCTCCATGCAATCCGTGCCCTCTATAATACCCACCACCTGGTACCCCGACCTCCCACCCCCTGCCCCTTCAAATCCCTCAGATTGTTTTTCAGAGTCCATAGTCTCTCATGGTTCACCTCCCCTTCCAATTTCCCCCAATTCCCTTCTCCTCTCTATCTCCCCATGTCCTCCATGTTATTTGTTATGCTCCACAAATAAGTGAAACCATATGATAACTGACTCTCTCTGCTTGACTTATTTCACTCAGCATAATCTCTTCCAGTCCCATCCATTTTGCTACAAAAGTTGGGTATTCATCTTTTCTGATGGAGGCATAATACTCCATAGTGTATATGGACCACATCTTCCTTATCCATTTGTCCATTGAAGAGCATCTTGGTTCTTTCCACAGTTTGGCGACCGTGGCCATTGCTGCTATAAACATTGGGGTACAGATGGCCCTTCTTTTCACTACATCTGTATCTTTGGGGTAAATACCCAGTAGTGCAATTGCAGTCTTTCCAATAGTTAATATCATTGAAAATACATGCTGGATCTCATTTAAAAAGTATCATTCTGGTAGTTCATTATAGCTGTCTGATAAGTATATGTTTTACATGAACTAAATGAATACTACTTATAAATATACATGTACTTATATGTATATTTATATTTATACATATAAATGTATACTATTAAATGTATACTAAATGTATAATATTAAATGTATACTAAATGTATACTATTTGTCTGTGGGGTGCCTGGGTGACTCAGTTGGTTGAGTGGCCAACTCTTAGTTTCAGTTCAGGTCATGATCTCAGGGGTCATGAGATGGAGCCCGATGTCAGGCTCTGTTCTCAGCAGTCTTCTTGTCCCTCCCCCTCTCCTCTTCCCTCTGATCATGTTCTCCAAATAAATAAATAAAATCTTTATTAAAAAATAATAAAGTAGGGGTACCTGAGTAGTTTAGTCGGTTAAGCATCTGCCCTCAACTCAGGACATGATCCTAACATCCTGGGATGAAGCCCCACATCAGACTCCTTGCTCAGCAGAGTCTGCTTCTCCCTTTCCTGCTCCCTCTCCCTCTGTGTGTGCGCTCTCTCTCTCTTTCTCAAGTAAATGAATGAATATAAAAAATAAAATAAAATAAAGTAATCATTCATTTGTGCTGTATATATTAATTGAATGTGTTAAGTCTTGACAATGCAAAATAACCCCTGTCCTCAAGGATTATACATATGATAAACTTGTAAGTAAGCAATTCCACAGTAATATGACAAGAACAACATAAATACAGGTACTAACTCAAGCCTGAGGGTTCTGAAAATTTCCAGAAGGATAAATAAGACCCCATAGAATAAAGAACCAAGAAAAGTCTTTTGTGGAGAAAGAAGTACATGTAGGTAAAGAACAGGGAGAGTCATGATACAGTTAAGATGATGCAGGTGTATGGCATGGAGTGCCCAGAATTCTGTCTTTAGTCCTCTTCCCTTGTCTGCCCACATTCATTCCCTTCATAATCTTGCCCAGTCTCATGGTGTTAGATACACCTCTCTATCTCTGACAGCTACCATCTCTAAAACTCTGGCCCATACTTCCTTCTGGGTTTACAAAGCCAACTGCTTATTCAACATCTCAACTTGGATATCTGATGAACCTCTCAAATATAGAAAGTCCAAAGTTGATCTCCTGATCTTACCCCACCTACCTACATCTCTTGCAATGTATTATACCTCAATTTAGGACTGTTTTATCTTTCTGGTCACTTGGCACAGACTTTGGAATCATCCTTAACACTACTCTTATATTTACACTTCCCACCAATAATTCAGCAAAATTAGTAAATTCTACCTTTGAAAGAGGCACAGCTATCATTCCACAGCTATCACCTAATTGCAATAGTCAA
Organism: Mustela putorius furo; assembly: GCF_011764305.1. Classification (NCBI taxonomy): domain Eukaryota; kingdom Metazoa; phylum Chordata; class Mammalia; order Carnivora; family Mustelidae; genus Mustela; species Mustela putorius. The sequence continues at coordinate 2,450,778 of NW_025421491.1, read as the reverse complement.
TAGGCTTCTAACTGGTCTCCCTACTTCAACTTTTGCCCATTGCTACTCCTTAGCAGGATGTGATCAACACAGCAGCTGGAGATCCTGTTAAAATGTAAGTCAGGCTGTCACTTTTCTCCAAATCCTGAAGTGGACTCCCATCTTAGAATAAAAGCTAAAAGCTAGAACCCTTATTCTAGATTCTCTGACCTCATTTCCTACCACCCACCCAACTTCACTGACCTCTATCCCCACTCAAGTTGTTTCTTCTTCAATACGCTGAGCAGAGCCCAGCCTTTGTAACTTTACACCCACTGTTCACTGTGCCTCAAATGTTTTCCCCTTACAAATACAGGACTCACACTTTATTATCCTCCTTCAAGATTTTCTTCAAAGCCATTTTCTCAGGGAGATTTTCACTGACCATCTTATTTAAAATTTCAGCTTCCCATGGCTACCTGAGTGGCTTGATGGCTCTTGATCTCAGCTTAGGTCTTGATCTCAAGGTCATTAAAAAAGAAAAAAAGTAAGATTTCAGCTCCCCTCCTTGGCACTCTATTTATTAACCTCCTCTATTCTCACAGTCTGGCATGGTATCTTTTCCTTATTAGTTTTAAGTCTCCAACGCTAAAACCTAAGTTCTACAAGTGCAGTGACTTTTGTCTAGAATAGTAATTATCAGAGAGCTGATTCGCAAAGTTTACTTGTTGAACAAATAACTTGTAAGAACAAAGTATATGGCAAAGTTTCATGAGAGATGAAGCTTGAAATCTAAGCTGTATCTACAAAATGATAATAATTACAAGTGGCCACACTTTCCGGTTTGCCAGTCCCTGTGGTTCTGGCATAATTATTAATAGGGCTTTGTCTTAGTCTGTTTAGGCTGCTATAACAAAGTACCACAGACTGAGTAGCTTATTAACAACAGACAGAGTCAGGTTTCTCACAGTTCTGGAGCCTGGAAGTCTGAGATCAGGGTGCCAGCATGTAGCATGATCGAGTGAGGGTCAGACTTCTTCTTGTATCCTCACATGGTGGGAAGGGGCTACAGATAACTTTATAAGAGCCCTCACAGGTGAGACTTTTTTGTAAGAGCACTAATCCTATAGATGAAGACTCCACTCACACAACCTAATCACCTCCCAGCAGTTCCACCACCAAATACTGTCATAATAGTTATTACGATGTCAATATATGAATTTTTTTTTGAGAAGGGGGCACAAACCTTCAGATGAAAGCACCTTCCCTTAATCTGTCTTAAATATTCCAATTTGGGTGGCAAATTGTATAATTACCTTACATATATGGCATGCTAGGAAATTTGATTTTTTTTTCCATAGGCAAAGTTGGAAGCTATCAGAGGACATGTAGCAGGTGAGCAGCATTAGCAGATGTGTTTTTGAGAGAGCATTTCACAACAAACCTTACTAGTTGAACTACTTCTGAATGACACAAGAGTAGGAAGAGACTGGAGGTATGGAAAATAGTCAGGAGAGAAGCCAGCACAAAACTTCCAAGTGGGACATGGTTCTGAAGTATGTGAGGAACCATGAAGATCATGATAAACTGAAAATTCTGAGGCAGACAGAAGACCTGTCTCCAGGATGTGGAGATGCATTGCATGGAGGAGAGAGCAGGCCGAGGCCACCTGAGTCATTTTTAGCCCTGGGAACAGTATGGATCGGGAGGCTCAGTGATGTAGTAGGCACAGGAGGCATGGTTCAAGTCGAGAGGAAAACCTTGAAACTCAGCTGAGATTAACTTTGAAACATATGTATGTCCCTCTATGAAGATAGTTGAGCAAATAAGGAAGCAAAGCAATCTGGACGTGCAGGAGAAATGTAAGGTCAGAAAATGGAAATTTTGGACTTAATGCACATTTGGGAACTTAAAACATGTTGGTCTGTGTCTTACTGCATATTTTGAGTGATATCAATAATGAGGGGGAAATTTCCATATTCACTTCCTATAAATCATTATTATATCCTCACATAAAAAGAACATATACCAGAGGTAAATTAGTGTTATTTATTTTCTTGAACAGTTATCCAGACTCATATGAGAAACACTTTAAGCAACTTTTCCAAAAGAATATTGGATACTGTCAATCTATTTTTTATTTGGGCACAAATCTCCTTGATGACACTTGTTTATCCCTTCTCATTCAATTATTTATCTTTAACATGTTTGTATTTAATTCACCAGCCAGGCATATAGGAAAATCTACTGTGTAAAAAAATATATATTTATTTACCATCAATCACTAATATGTACTGGCACTGTAAGCCCAGTATTTGGAGTGAACTAAACACATTTTGACCAAAGTCCAATGGCCATAGTTAAATCAAGTTTCATCTGGGGGCACCTGGATGGCTCAGTTAGTTAAGCATCTGCCTTCAGATCAAATCATGATCTCAGGATTCTGGGATCTAGTCCCAGTAGGGCTTCCTGCTCAGCAGGAAGTCTGCTTCTGCCTCTCCCTCTGAGCCCCTGCTTCTGCTCTTGTGCGCTCTCTCTCTTTCTCAAATGAATACATTAAAAAAATCTTTAAAAAAATTCATCCAAAGCTGAGGATGACATGAAATATCACTATGATGGAATAAAGTTCAGATGTATATGAAAAAAATCTAAATTTTAAAAAACATTATCTCCCCATTAAAAAGTATGTGGACAAATGTTTAGTGTTTGACATTTTTGTTCAGAAGATTAATTTCTCAGCAGTATCCCCCATAAGACGGCTCAAGGGGTTATTAAACCAGACATCTGTACAAAGTAAATGTTCATAAAGTCCATGCAGGTTAAAAGCAAGTTGTTCTACAAATTGACACAGTGCTCCACAGAAAACTGTGTCATCCCTCAGGCTCACTTCTCTTTCTATCAGGACCTAAAGAAAGGGCATCTACTCTTCAACTCTTGACTTAAAAATCATCATTGGCATTGACGAATTTTCAGTGGAGCAATCTCACAAAATGAAACTTCACATTTCTGAATATTTTCAGAGATGGACTCAAGATTTTCATCCTCAATTTTATATTGAATTAATTCCTAATATCTTTGCTGCTCAAAATAAAGATTTTCTTATTATTTAGGTATGGTGAGGCCAACACATCAGACCATTGAAAAGATAATTTGTTATACTCATAGATTCCAAGAAGATGGGACACACTACACCACAGAAGGCTACATGGAGAAGCACTAGGGTCAATTGGTAAGGAAAGGGAGAGCAAGCAATGGGGTCAAGAGACTTTATTGTGGGTTTTGATGTAGGAAAGACGTTAGGGTTTGAAACCTTTGGCCAAGAAAGAATTCTTGAGATGTCTTTGGTGCAAGAAAGTGATTTTATTAAAGCATGAGGTCAGGACCCATGGGTAAAAAGATTTGCACTGGGGTCCCCAAGGAGTGGCCCATTATATACTTATAATTGGGAGGGGGTCAGGGATAGCCTGGGTCTCTAAGGAATTTGGAAGCAAGGTTTCTAGGACTTTGAGGGTGATGAAGTTCTAGAACCTAGGTGAGGTTTGGTGGGCTGAGGTCCAGAGCCGATGACCAAGAAAGAATTCTTGAGACATCTTTGGTGCAAAATGGTGGTTTATTAAAGCACGGGGACAGGACCCGTGGGCAGGAAGAGCTGCTGCTGCCCAGGGTTGTGAGGGTAGACATGTTATATGCCCTGCTGTTGGGGGAAGGTGAGGGGAAGGGAGGTTTCAGTGGAGTTTTCATATGCTAAAGAGGGCCTACAAGGTGCCAGGATGTTCCAGGCCTGCCGGAGGCCTTGCCCTTGCTGTTGGATCAATGTTGTCTTTAGACCAGCCATTAACATTAAGATAGTTGGGAGACTTTTGGGGTGGGGTGTCACAATCCTGCTATCAATCGTCTTTGTTAGTGAGATTTAGAACATTTGTAAGCCAAGGGAGACTCCTGTCTAGCAGGATTGTGAGCTCTGCAAGTTAACTATTTGCTTATTGTTCATGGCAGTCAGGGCTGCCTGAGGGATGCTACACTTATGGAGGGGAAAGGGTGAAGAGGGGGTGCAAGGCGCCAGCTTTTGCTTTGTCCTCAGCCAGCCTCCTGCTCCCTCATCAAGGGGACCAGCTATTGATGGGGAAATGTCATTTATTACCATCTAACAAAACCTTAGTTATGAGGTCCTTCAGATGTATATGCGTAGATCATATGCTTGGAGAGTGTTTGCCAACAAGTGTCTCGGGAGGTGGAGATAAAGGAAGTTTCCAAAGTAATTTTACACGATAGACTTACAGGATCCTAGGGGTTAGGTTAAGATCGCCTTTTTCCCTTAGCAAAGAAGCAACTTCAAGGCAGCTGAGTTTCTAAAGGAATGCCACTCTTTGTTTCAGGGACTTGTCAGTGGGCTGTAGGTAGTAAGGAAATTTGTTAATTTTTCTTCTGCCTTTGTTTCCCACATCAGTTTTCATGGTGAAGCAGGGTGAAGAAGCTTGGAATTGGCTAGTTGGAATCATTTCAGCAGGCTCTGGGCAGTAAGATCTGTCCCTAGCTGTCTGGTTCTTGGCCCTGGGGTGTTTTAAGCAAGTGGATAGTAGCCTGGAGCCTGACAGCCTGACAGAGGAGGTGGTTGGGGGTATGGGCTATGGACCTATTGGTTTGCATTTGAAAGGTAGATTCATGGTAATTGGTTTGCTATCTCAAGAAATTAATCAGCTGACCCTGAAAGGGATGTCCTTCTGGGATCAGCAGGGCCCCAGATAGCAAAGCATCAAAATACAGAAAATAAAAGACATGCTTAATGCATTTGTACATAACTTTTTGCTTCATTCAATCACTTGAGAAAATTTGTTCTTAAATATCATATGGTAATGGAACAGCGTTAATGACTTACAAGATAAACTATTTATGACCTATCTGTACCTCAAATTTCATTGTATGTACACCAAGCTCCGCATCTCTTCCAGAACAGAATGACAGGAAGCAGAAAGGATGGAAGAAATGCATGCATGAGTTTGGTTACTTTGGCAGCAAATTCCAGCAAGAGGATTAAAAATCTGCAAGCAATCAGATGTCCTACTATATTGTATTATCTATCAAGTGCAATATTGTTTTTTTAAGCACCATTTAATATGATAAATGCTATTTCATCTTATTTGGAACATTTTATATAAGTCCATGAAAAAGAAGTTCCAAAATTCTCTTTACGTCATGTAGTTTGTCTTTGGGTAAAGAATAATGATTTAATTAGCTTACCATCTTACTGATTATAGTAGACAATAATTCTGTTTCTCTACTGTGTGCCACAATTATGCCCTGAACATAAAACTGAAGGGTGAAGATAAAAATCCTAATGTACATAATTACTAAATCTCTCAGAGACTTCACTGTATTTTTCCCATTGTCACTGGCAATTGTAATCACTTTTCTTTGCAGATTTTTTTTTTTACAAATGTATTTTTCCACCTGATTCATAATATTGTTCACTGCATGAGTTCCAGAGATCTCTCAATACAAGAGTAAAATAGAATCGTGGTGGGTTTCATCATTAATACAATCTATTACCAACCTCAAAAAAGATTTTTTTTCATTTTTTCTGTCCAAATGCTAAGATACACGATACAAAAACTGCATATTCATTTACATCATTGATGTAGTTTTAGAATGTTCGTGAGGTCCAGAGCTGATGGCCAAGATTTCTTGAGATGTCTTTGGTGCAAAAAAGGTGATTTTATTAAAAGGTCCTGTTAATGGGAACAGGACCCTTGGGCAGAAAGAGCTGCTGTATGAGTGTTGTGAGAAATGTCTGATTCTGTATTTGGGAATTGGGGAAGGTAAGAGCAAAGAGAGGTGTCCAAAAGGACTTTCATATGCTAAAGAAGAACCTCTGGATACTGGAGGCCTGGCTACTGTCAAACTAAGGCTGTTTTTCCCTCTAGCAAAGTATTAACATTAAGACAGTTGAGAGTTTCCAGGAGGAATATTATATTCTGCTCACCTCAAGTATTTGTCAATGGGCTGCAGGTTATAAAGAAATCTCATTTTATTTACATTCCTTTCTGCCTTTGTTTGCCACACCACTATGGACAGAAGGGTGACTGATGGGAGGGCTCCAGGAAATTGAGTCTATTCGTAAGAATGGTTTTTTTTGGTCAGTCACTAACACATTGATAAACTAATGGGAACTCAGGTCTTTCAGGACTGTGATTTCTATTAGTTAACCATTTGTTTTTCCTTCTCTTAGTTTTAGGGCAGTAGGGAGTGCCTGAGGGATGTCACATGGATCCCACCTTAGGGGTGGGGGGATTTGCTAAATGTCAGCTTGTGCTTTGCATTCAGCTTACCTTCTGCTCTCATTATCATAATTTAGGGAAATTAACTAAGTTAAAATTAATATAAAAATTTTCTAAAAGAAAATATGTACCTTGGGAAAAATCTGAAAAATATTTTTTCCAAAAATATTCAGCCTAAGATTCCACATATATTTTTCACAAAGTCAAAATTTCAAGGTGGTACATTTCTTAAGCATTTTTCTAAAGTCTGTTGTTTTGAACCTTTTACAATGAAAGCCAAATGTATTTTGGGTACTTTTCCTCTAAATCATTTGCTGGTACTGAATTTTAATATTTAATTTTTACTTCATTCTAAGAATGACACAGTTTTAGAATATAGGTGAGGTTTTGTGGGAGTGAGGTCCAATCCAGAGCCAACAACCAAGAAAAAAATCTTGTATCTAAAACACTGGTTTTATTAAAGCTCAGGGGACAGAAAAGAGCTGCAGTCCTGGGGTTGTGAGGAATAGCCATTTACACACTTGGGAGTTGGAGGAGGTAAGGAAAAGGGAGGTTTCAAAAGGATTTTCATATGTTAAAAAAGACTCACAAGATACCTGAGGCCTTGACAAGCTCAAGTTAGTTAAGGCTGTTTTTCCCTCTAGAAAGGTGTTGTACCCAAGTTTTCGCATCCAAGAGACCACCAAGGAGCCAACACCGATGCAATCACACGAGGGTTTATTTAACAAGCTTAAGCAAGGTTGGGCTCAAGTAGACCTGACACAGCGGAGTAGGGACTTGGACCCTGAGCTTAGTTAAGGCAGGGTTATTTATGGGTTCTTGTTACTAAAGCACAGTGGGGATTCCTGTTACTAAAGCAGGGTGGGGGTTTCTGGAACCAAAGCAGTGTGGGCTTCCTGTTACTAAAGCAGGGTGGGGTCTCTGGAACCAAAGCAGGGTGGGGGTCCTTGTTACTAAAGCAGGGTGGGGGTCCTTAGAACTAAAGTAAAGTAGGGGAAAGTTCAGCCCTTGGGCACAGGAGTCTGAGATGGCTGCCGGAGCTAAGATGGCTGTACTTATGCTAAGGCTAAACCTGAGGTGGGATGGCATTAATTTTTCTCGGCCTCCACATTTCCCCCTCTCAGAGGAACCTAAGGAAGGACCCAATCACGGGTCCAGACTGGTCTCAGCAACAAGGTCCGGTGGTTGGTATTGCTGTCTGAGTACCATGAGCTGAACTATACTGACTCTGTCTTTGACAAAAGTAAGCAATATTAGTGGGATAAGTGAGAACGGTGCAGTCTTAGCTTTAGGGGATTGTCCTTGTCGGGCTGATTTTTCCATTCTGGGATGAAGTACTTGAGAACAGCGTATGGGTCAGCTGGCCAGATGTGGGTTTAGTGGACCCAAGGAGTAATCCTGTCGACCTTGAGAGCGGTGGGAGTGGTTAGGATCACTATGTAGGGTCCCTTCCAGTATGGTTGAAGTGTCTGGTATTGGTGTCTCCGGACATACTCTCAGTCACCCGGCTGATATCGATGAGGGTCTGGGGGTGGCCCAGTCTCTAGAGGGCCTTCAGCTTAGGCCACACCTGTTCTTGTGTTCGTTGTAATGATTGGAGAGAGAAAAGGAGTTGGTAATCTTCAAACTCAGCAACCACCTCAGGTTTTAAATTGGGAATAATAGGTGGAGGAATACTGAACATGATCTCCTAAGGGGTAAGTCCCATCTTATATGGGGAGTTTCGCACCCTATATGGGGCAAAGGGGAGGAGAATCACCCAATCCCCAGCAGTCTCCAAGACTAATTTAGTGAAGATCTCCCTTAATGTTCTGTTCATCCTCTCTACCTGTCCTGAGCTTTGGGGCCTATATGCACAATGTAATTTCCAATCTGCCCCAAGTACTAGTGCCACTCCCTGTATTACCTTAAAGGAATCCTGGTCCGTTGTCTGATCCAATCTTAACAGGAAAACCATACCTCGGTAAGATGTCTTCCAGCAGTTTCTTGGTCTCGGTCTGTGGGGTTTTATGTTTGGTGGGAAATGCCTCTGTCCATCCTGAAAAAATATCTACAAATACCAGTAAATACCTGTATCTGTATTTTCCAGGTTTTATCTCCATGAAGTCCACATCCCAGTAGGCTCCTGGGTGGTCCCCCCAGAGCCTGGTGCCGGGGTTAGATCCATGGGCAGTGGCATTAGTTAATTGACATGCATGGCAGCTTGCCAAATCTGTTCGATCTTTGATTGGGAGTCTTTGATGGTGATCTTTGCATGTCGCACCAAGTCTTCCATTTTTTTTTGTTCTCATGTGTGTACTCCTGTGCATTTTGGATAGGACTCACCATCCCAGTTCCTCCGGTAGGATTATGCTACAATCTGCAGCTCTCCACCAGCCATGGTTCCAGGCAGACGTCTAATCCATTTAAGTCTGCGCCAGCGTAGTTGGGGTTGTCTGGCAAGTCAGTGCTCCCAGATCAGGCAGTGTGGTCACTAAGACATGGTCCACTGAAAGAGCTGCCTCTTGCCTTTAAGTCAGCTGACTGGTTTCCCCTGGCCATTGCGTGTCTGCTTTTTGATGTCCCGGACAATGGATAATGGCTAGTTCCTTGGGCAGCCAGAGGGCTCTTAGGAGCTCAAGGATTTCTACTTTGTTTTTAATAGTCATTCCTTCTGCTATTAAGAGCCCTCTTTCTCTATAAATGGCTCCATGGAGATGTGGGCTGTGGCAAAGTCGTAGCTGCTATCAGTGTAGATGTTTATCCTCTTGCCTGCTCCCATTGTTAGTGCCCTAGTTAGCACAGTCAGTTCTGCACATTGGGCAGAAGTCACAGCCACCAACGGTTCCGCCCAGACAGTCTCTGTCTCTGTGGTCACAGCTGGCCCCGCATACCTGATTCTTTCCCAGACAAAGCTACTGCCGTCTGTACACCAGGTGTCATCTGCATTCAGCAGCGGTTGTTCCTGGAGATCGGCTCTGACTCCATGCACCTGAGCCAGGATTTCTTGGCAGTCATGTGGGGGGGCGTGTCCCCCTCAGGGTAAGGGAGCAGTGTCGCTGGGTTTAGGGCTGTTGGTTCCTGGAACAAAATTCTGGTAGGGTTCAAAGCAAGCTCTGGTAATGAGTCAAGCGGGCATTGCTGATCCATTGGTCCAGGGGTTTTGTGAGTACCCCTTCAACAGCATGTGCGGTAGTGATGTATAATTCCTGCCCCATAGTCAGCTTTTCTGCATCTTTAACCATGGTGACCACTGCAGCAATAATTTTTAAACATGGAGGCCATCCAGCGGTCACAGCATCTAATTTCTTTGAGAGGTATGCTACCAGTTTCTTCCAGGGGCCCATGTATTGAATTGGGACTCCCTTTGCCACCCCTTCCTTTTCATCCACGTAAAGATGGAAGGGCTTAGTCAGATCAGGCAGCCCGAGTGCTGGGGCTGAAAGCAAGGCTTTTTTAAGGTCATTGAAGGCTTTGTCCATGGCCTCAGTCCATACAAAGTCCTGTTTTTGCTTCGTGGCCTTGTAGAGGGGCTTAGCTATATCAGCAAAACCTGGGATCCACAATCGGCAGAACCCAGCTGACCCTAGGAATTCATGTACCTGGTGGATGTTTCGAGGCTGTGGGATTCTCACAATTCTAACCATCTTTGTCCATCTTTTAATTTGTACCCCAGGTAGCTCACCTCCATTCTGCAGATCTAGGCCTTCTTAGCTGAAGCCCGGTATCCCAGAGTTGCTATCATTTGGAGCAAGTACTTGGTGCCTTGTAGGCACGTTTCCTGGTCCTCTGCTGCCAACAGGATATCATCTACATATTGTAATAGAGTCAGATTAGGGTGTTTGGCACAGAACTCACCTAAGTTTTCATGCAGTGCCTCGTTGAAAATGGTGGGTGAATTCTTGAATCCTTGCGATAGTCGAATCCAGGTGAGTTGGCCATTGATGCCCTTTTCCAGGTGAGTTGGCCATTGATGCCCTTCACCCATTCAAAAGCAAAGAGATCTTGGCTCTTCGGGGCCAAGGGCAAGCTGAAAAAGGCATCCTTTAGGTCTACCACTGTATACCAAGTCTTGTCTGGGGGCAAGGTGGAGAGGAGGGTGTAGGGGTTTGGGACCATAGGGTGCATGTCCATCACCCATCAGTTAACTTCCCTCAAGTCCTGGATCAGTCTATAATCATTAGAGTGGCTTTTGTACTGGCAGCAGGGGAGTGTTCCATGCCGACTGAAGGCCGCAATATGCCCGAGTCTAGCAGTCGCTGGATGTGTGGAGTGATCCCCGTCCATGCTGTGAGAGGCATGGGGTATTGGCGGACTCTGACTGGTTCTGCTCCTAGCTTGAGTTCAATGTATATTGCTGACCAATGTTGGGTCAATCCCATTCCCCCAGTTTCTGCCCACATTTGGGGAAACTCCTGCAACCAGTGGTCAATGTCAGTCATTCATTCTGGGGACATTTGGTGAAGATGATATTTGTCCTCTAGGCTCATGATAAGCACCTGGATCAGGTTTCCCTCTTTATCCAGAACCTTTGCCCCTTCAGGGTGGAAACTAATTTGGGCTCCCATCTTGGTGAGTTGGTTGGTCCCGGCCTAACAGGGGGTAAGGGCACTCAGGAATGACCATGAAGGAGTGGCTTACCCAGCCCATGCCAAGGTCCACTGTTCTTCAGGTAGTCCATGAATATTGTTTAGTGCCTGTGGCCCCCTGTACCCATGAGGTCTTATTTGCCAACTTCCCTTGAGGTTGTAGCAAGACAGAGTGCTGTGCCCCGGTGTCTACTAGGAATTTAATTGGTTGCCCCTCCAATTTAAGGGATACCCTGGGCTCAGGGAGGGGTGCAGAACCCTCACTCCCCTAGTCATCTAATTCTTTGACCTCCAAGATAGTAGTGGAGGCCTTTGGTCTTTTGTCGGGGGATTCCTTTAACCAGGGGCAGACCCTTGCCCAGTGGCCTTCTTTCCTGCAATAAGCACACTGGTTTCTATTCAGTTTGGGGCGTTCTCAGTGGAGGCCATCCCCCTTACCTTCTCCTGAAGCCAACTTCTTGAGACATCACTGTTTTTCATGTGGATCATCGATGGTCATGGCCAGTAGGATCTTAGCCAGGTTCCAACTCTGACAGTCACTTATCCTAGCCTGTTGCTCCTCCAGGGTCTCTCCATTATTGTAGACTCTTTCTGACACCACTGTCAGATCCTGTAGACTCTTCTCTCCTAGTCTTTCTACTCTCTGTAATTTCCTTTTAATGTCCAGAGCAACTTGGTTAACAAAAGCCATAACTATGGCAGCTTTGGTCTCTGGGCCTCTGGATTCATAGGGGTGTACTGTCTGAATACCTCTATGATCCTTTCTAGTAATGCCACCGGACTCTCATCTTTACCCTGTTTTACATCATATACCTTGGCCAGATTGGCAGGCTTATGTGCTGCAGACTTGAGACCTGCCATTAGAGTCTGGCAAGAGACCTGGAGCTTCTCCTTACCTTCTGTCGAGTTGTAGTCCCAAGTGGGGGCGAGACAAGGGGAAAGCTGCATTTATGAGATCAGGGTTCTGAGTTGGCTGCCTGTCGTTACCCAGAATGGACTTCCAGGCTTCCACCTGGATTTGTTCTCTTTCCTCAGTGGTAAAGAAAACCTGCAAGAGCTGCTGACAGTCATGCCAGGTGGGCTGATGGGTGAAAAGAACAGTATCCAAAAGATCAGTCAGATCTGTTGGGTTATCAGAGAACTTTGCATGTTGAGTTCTCCAATTGTATAAATCACTAGTAGAGAATGGCCAATATAACACTGGTTCATCCCCTGTTTCATCAGCGGGTCCCATGGCACAGAAGGGAAGGTTTGAGGAATCAAACCAGTATGGCCAGTCCCAGGTTTGAGGCTGGGGCCGCTTGATGGGACCGTCCATGTGTCTCTGCCACCAGCCCATGCATGGGGGCCCCTCCATATGGGAGGGGGTATGGCATTCCCTGGACAGCCCCTGATGCCTCTGCTGGAGGGGCAGACGGGGTGGAGGGGAGACCTGGTAGGGTGGCAGAAAAATCAGGTCCTCCGTGGGAGTGTCCTGGAAGACCAGATAAAGCAGAGTCTTTGGTTCGGACTCCGCTTTCTTGTTAGACTTAGGAGTTGGTTTCCACAGGGCCAGGATCTTGGGTGTAGGTCCTGTTTCAGGAGGGAGAAAAGGTTTAAGCCAGAAGGGAGGATTCTCTATCATGTCCTGCCAGACCAGGATATAAGGTATTTGGTCAGGGTGGCCGTGTTTTTCCTCTGAAGATGACGGCCTTAACCTGTAGGATAATAGGCAGTTGAAAGGTTCCCTCCTGGGGCCATTTTACATTAAAAGCTGGCCACTCAGACATGCAGAAAGTCTGAAACTTTCCCTTTCGTACATCTGTGCTCAGATTATGAGCTCTTTCCCTGACATCCAAGAAGTGGTTAATCATCAGGGACAGAGGGGTAATCTGTGTCTGTCCCATCATGCCTTCAGTCCACAACAAGGCACATACACTTACAACAATTAACAAGAACACACTCACACAGACAAACGATCCAGCATGGCCTCAAAGACAAAACTGAAAGGAAGTTAAGGGAGAATCTGACCACAAAGGCAGCCAGTTCTCCTCACAGATGAGGATCTTGTCCTCCAGGCAGGGGTAAAGGATGACTCTTCCAAAAATTCCCATAAACTTAACAACCAGCACAACAGACAAAATTCCTACACATTTAACAAACAGCACAATTGACAACAAAAACAAGACGCCTGACCGCCCAGGGGGACTCGAACCCCCTGGCTGCCTTGGGGGACCCACAAACCCCCTGGTGACAGCTTAAGGGGACTCTAACCCCCCTGAAACGGCAGGGAACTCAAACCCCATGGTGACTGCTTAGGGAGACTCTAACCCCCTGAAATGGCGGAGGACTTGAACCCCCTGTGGGGGCAAGAGACGTCTCCCAACACCCCTTGTTGACGGCCCACCATGCATCTGCTTGAGCCAATGTCGACCCAGATACAAGTTGGAATTGCTATGGGTAAAAATGCAAATGGAGCTCCCAAAGTATGCGCGCAAGTAGATAAAAAAGGAGTGCACTCACCAGCCAGTGCAAGACCCTCCAGGTCGGGGTCCTGGGAGTCTCCCAGGTCTTGGTGGAACCTCCAAATGTTGTACCTGAGTTTTCACATCCAAGAGACCACCAAGGAGCCAAAACCAATGCAATCACACGAAGGTTTATTTAACAAGCTTAAACTTGGGCCCAAGTATACCCGACACAGTGGAGTAGGGACTTGGACCCCGAGCTTAGTTAAGGCAGGATATTTATGGGTTCCTGTTACTAAAGCAGGGTAGAGATTCCTGTTACTAAAGCAGGGCGGGGGTTTCTGGAACAAAAGCAGGGTGGGGGTCCTTAGAACTAAAGTAAAGTAGGGGAAAGTTTAGCCCTTGGGCACAGGGGTCTGAGATGGCTGCCAAAGCTAAGATGTCTGTACTTATGCTAAAGCTAAACCCGAGGTGGGATGGCCTTAATTTTTCTCGGCCTCCACACAGAAAATAGTCACAAGCCCAATCTATTACCTTACTTCTGAATGGCTGGTTATAGATTAGAGGTTCCAACAACCCCCTTCATGCAACAGCTTGCAGAAGTCAAATTTCTTTACCAGCTTATTACAAAAGGATGTAACTCAGGAACAGCCAGGTGACAAAGATGAACTGAGCAAAGAACTTCTTTGTGCTCCACTCTCCCTAAACCTCTGTGTGTTCACCACAATGGTGAAATCTCATCTTCTGGAGTTTCTATGGAGGCTTTATTATATAGACATGATTGATTAGATCCCTGGCCATTGCCAACAGATTGAACCTCCACTTCCTTTTTCCTCCCCAAGGTTGAGGGTGGGACTGAATGTTCCAACCCCTTATCAGATGGTTGGTTCCCTTGACAACCAGCCCGCACCCTACTGATGAGGGAACAAAAGCCTGGCTGAGGACAAAGCAAAAGCTAACACCCTGCAACCTCCACCCCCACCCCACTCCAGAGTGGGACCTATGTGACATTCTTTAGGAATCCCCCAACTATCTTAATGTTAATACCTTGCTAAAAAGGGGAAAACAACCTTGACAAGGTCAACTCCTCTGGTATCTGGTATCCTATAGGTCTTCTTTAGCATATGAAAGTTCTGTTGGAAACTTCCTGTTTCCCAACCTCTCCCAACACCATCATATATAACCTGCCACCCCTCACAACCCCAGGACAGCAATTCTTCCTGCCCATGGGTCCTATCCCCATGCTTTAATAAACCACCATTTTGCACCAAAGATGTCTCAAGAATTCTTTCTTGGTCATCAGCTGTGGACTTCCACCCCACCAAATCTCACTTACATTCTAAAACTCCACCACTACGGTGGGATCCAAAAGGAAAATCAATAAAACGTACCTTAGCTGCTCTCCTTGAGTAGGAGATTTCAAGGGTTTTAGAAGCTCCATGCCAGAAATGCAGATGAAGACCATGTATGTATTTCTTATGTTAAACAAAATTCAACAGTAAATTTAGAGATCTAACTAGCTTTATTCATCAATTCGTGAATCAGATAAAGACCTACCTAGTAAGTAGAAAGTTGCTCCAAGAAGCTGCACAAAATAGAAGGACTTTATAGACAAAAACTGGGTGGGATAAGAAAGTTATTAGCAAAATAAGAGAAAGGATTATTTCAGGCTAGGTTACCTTCCCTTGGGGAAAGGCAGGAGGTCTTATCAAGCAGTTTACCTCCAGACCGGTTTAACATTCCACTCCTGGGAGAAGTTGAAATTACAATTAAGTTTTTGTTTGTTGTCCTGTGGGCAAGTGACTCCACCTGGGGCCTGTTATTTTTTTTTTTTTTTAACATTTATAAATCACCATATAGCAGACCCACATAACACTTTGACAAACATTGATGTGGATAGCATAGACTCATAATGAGTAAGGGACAGGTAGAGCTAAGTAAGGAGAGATAAATAGGGGACTATGTGATCAGACTCACAAATCCCAAACATGCTGAAGTATAAGGAAATCCAAGATGAGGGAACCAACTGGATGACCCTGCCCTGGGCAGGTGAGGTAGATGTCTTTTTATGATAATCACCCATGACCAACAAAGAGTAATCAGACGCCTAAAAGGAAGTAAGCTAATGAAGTTGTTACCAATAGATTAAGTTTCCTGATTAGCTTTCTATAAAAAGACCAACCTTAAAGTCCCTCATGGGCTACCCTGTCAGAACCCCTCTCACTCTTGAGAGTTTTTTCTGTATCTTCACGTAATAAACTATCACTTTACTTACTCTCCTTTGTCCACAAGATTCATGCTTGACTCTGTGACAAGAACCTAGCTCTCCTGCTTCAATACTATTTGGATTGGTTGTCAATGCATTTCTTTTTATTTAGATTTTTATCAGTTCTTCACAATTTCCATAGAAAAATCAATAGCTTTACAATCATCACTCCTTACTATAGCAGGTTGCTCTTCAGATCATGAATACCTCAAAGAGCAGATTTGACTATACAATAACAAGAGTAGTCCGACTTACCTGTAGACAGCCTGTTAATAGCCGAAAGTAAATATTTAGACAGTAACTACAATTCTCAGCCATAAGCCTCACCAGGATAACCAATACCATCACACTACTGGAACTATCACAGGACCAGGAAAGAAAAAAGGTTCAGAGATGCCAAGAGTAAGATTGGAGTAGACACAGAGCCATTTGAAATTACAGAAGGCAAAGCCAGGGCAAATGTTAAACTTATTCTGTATATGCATTTTCTTCCTTTTTCTGCTACTTTTCATCTTAAAACATAATATCTGCTTATGTATGAGTGCAAGGCAATGTGTTCTCAAAGTACAATCTTTCTGCCAGGATGAATTCTACCATAAAAACTGTAGTGTGTATTGTGCATTTCTCATGGGAATTAATATCACATGAATAACGTAAGTTTTAGGAATAATATTACCCCATGGGCTCCTGGGTGGATCAGTCAGTTAAGCAGCCAACTCTTGATTTTGGATCAGTGGACATATTCTCAGCATCAGGCTCTGCACTGAGCATGGAGTCTGCTTAAGATTCTCTCTTTCCCCCTCCCTCTGACCATCCCTCTGCTCTCTCTCCCTCTCTCTCTCTCTAAAATAAATAAATAAATAAAATCTAAATAATAATAATAACGTCCTCACACTCCAAAAAATTAACAGGAATGACTAAAAGGCCTTCTTATGTAGATGTCCTCTGACATCATATGTAGATGGACATCATATGTAGATGTCCAGCTGCTATTCATAGCCCATTGATGCTACATTTTAGGAATAAGTATTTATTATTCATTTATTCCTTTAGATATTCAACCCTTAAATTTAAAAACCAGAAGAGTAATAAGTAAGGACTTCAATCTTTTACTGCTGATATCAACTGAATATTAGGAATAGTTTAGTATGCACAGCAAAAGTTTAGTTCCCTGGAGAGTTTCATAGGTCATATTTAAAGTTCTGGATCCAAAGGAGAGGTGTCACATTATTTCAGGACACAGGAAAGGAATTCTCCTTTATTTATAACTTTGATATCACCTTTAACCAACTGAGTCACCCAGGTGCCCCTCTTTGGTATCACTTTGAAACAGGAAACTACAAGCCCAAAATGGTATCACTTGGGCTAAGTCACCAAATCCAGGGCTTAAGATATAACCTAATTACCATTTCAACCTCTTCCAGAAATATAGTCTTAACCAGTCAGTCAGAAATTTTCTGATCAACACCAGTGAGATAATCTGTCCAATGAGCCCTGCCAACCCTCCCAAGAAAGATGAGGTCATCCACCCTATAAGATCGCCTGCCCCTTCCCCCTAAGAGGAAGTGAGCTTACCTGGAACTATCTTTTATATTTTCTTTCTTTTACTAATAACTCTCTTGACCCACTTTCTTTCCTGTAAAAATCTTCCCTTTTTGTACAACTCCTCAGAACTCCCCCTCTACTTTCTGGAAGGGGTGCTACCAGATTCACGAATCATTGAAAAAACCAATTAGACCTTCAAATTTACTCAGTTGAATTTTTTTCCTTTGACACAATACAGGTCAAAATACTTTAGTGTTTTAACAGTGATCAAAAGAGAGGACACTGAGAGGACCACAATCTTAAAAGAAAGCCCAAAATCTAGACATAGATCAGGAGCTTTTCAGAACAGGAAAAAAAAAAAAAAAAACTACCCAGCTATGAAGGTCTGAAATTTGAAAATCATGAAGAAGTCAAACAGAGGGCAAATTTAAGAAACAAGTAAGCAAAACTAGCAGATAAAATATTCTGGGATCTAGCACACAGACCTAAACCAAGGACCCAAACTCAAACAGAATTAAAAAAAAAAAAAATACATAACAACAATAATACAATAAAAGCAACTTCTCAAAATCAGAAAGAAAAATCAGCAATTGCTACCACAGGTACAGAGTAGGCAGTTAAGCTTCAGTGAGTAACTGATGTCATCCTTTTGTGACCGTCTCAAGTGACCTCAGGAGATAATGAAAAGTGGGAAGATTGGAAACCCATTTCACCAGAGGCACGCAGGCAATGTTTTTTAACAATCAGATATGATCGAAACATAATATGTGAGATGTTTTAAGGGTCTTTCATGAGTCTATGTGGAAATCGGTAAACCTTAATTTTCATAACTGTAAAAAACTGATACCTTGTACAATGCAAACTATTTGGAGAGTTGCTTGTAAGCACATATACCACTTGCCCTTTTTGCATACATAATCCCCTGTAGCTAATGAATGTAGGAGCAGTTCCTCAGGGCGATCTGAAATCCTATCTCCCATGCTGTAGTCTCCAGTAAGACAGTGAATAAAGCATTTACTAACTTACTTTGATGTTGGCTTTCTTTCAGAAGGCAATCGTGCCACTTAGAAAAATCAGCATAAAAAAATGACCTCTAACTTTAACTGAAGTGAACTATAAACTCCATGACCCAAGCATAACACTCCATTAAGAGCAAAAGGGACCTTTAAATGCAGAATATCTGAAGAACTTCAATAAAATGTATTCCAGTCGATCCACTTTGCAGTAAAAACGTCAGTTCGACATTTGCATTTAGATTCACAAGGACAACAAAGGACAGGGAAATTGTTACCAAAAATAATACAGGAATTGGTGCCAAAGTGTGAGCTGAGCAGGCAGATGAGATGACACGTCATGGTGATCATGGTATAGAAGACCCCAGTTGAAAAGGGGCAGGGTCCAGTTAGTTGACCAGTATCTTCCATAGCAAGCTGGGCTCTTTCCATTTCCCCAGCCAGCAAAGAGTCACGTCCACATCTAGCTCCCCATCATTGGAAATACCAACAGCAATAACCATACCCATAGCTAGATTCCCAGTTGTAACTCAGGTTTCCAAAGACTGAGTCACAAGGTCCAGAGAAGCCTTGGAGAGGTGAGGAGGGGACAGGGGGAGCAGAAACCAGCCAGAACAGTAGTTTCTGTAGTATAACATATTGGGATTAAGGGCATCTTCTGATATCCAGGAGAGAATATTCAAAATTAGTCTAGCCCAATCTCCATGATCCACAAGTCCATTTATACCTACGTAGCAGAGAGGGTGGGTTACTGCTACTATCCTGGCTCATATTCTATTAACGGATTTAAAGAAAATAGTAAACCTCATGTATCTGTTGTCCTCTTAAACAAGACGTGACATTATATTCTTTAAAGATGCTTAAATATGCTTTGAGGTTAAGTTGTAATTCCCCAAACCTCCCTCAATGTGTACCCTACACCAAGAAATGGCGATCTTTAATTTGTGTTCCCTGATTTAAAGCTCTAAAACCAGGCTATGTTCTATTCTGCTCAAAAATCCTGAGATTTCTTTGTCCTCTAATAAGATCCCATATCGCCTCTCAAAACCTTTGACAAGGTGAACTTTCCCCAGAAACTGGGGATCTCTGAACAAACCTCACTTAACTGAGGATGTTGCTTCTCCCAACATAGGGCATTGGCTGCTGCTGGTACAACATTTACACTCCCACTAGGAAGCCAAACAACCAACAGGACACATCCAAATGGAGCCATTGCCCACAAATATTATCCTGAGAGACTGAAAGACCCTAGGCAAAGTAACTGCCAACATTAACTAACACTGTGGGCCTGTCACCACAGTATGCTATTTCTCTTAACAAGCATTCAGGTGACAAATGGCTTCACTTGCTTTTCAGAACGTTACAGTGTTTTAATGACTACTTTTCCTCAATAGGGATTATAGTAACTTTTATAGCTGCTGGTCCCTGAGCTGAGGGAAAGCCCAAACAGAGACAACGAGGGCCTGCTCAAGAAGCACATTTGAAAATGAAGCCTCTTCTGCATTTTGATTCGTCATCATCACAGTAAAGCAACATAAACACACCTATCTATTCAGTAGGTCTCTGGATGGAACCTCAAAACCTACAGAAATTCCATCCTGGCTCTAGAGTTCTACTTTTCTACTGGTTCCAATATTATGCTGAGAACCACAAAGTATTGATACAGTCACAGAAAATCCCTGAGGTACTGGCACAATCAATGAAATACTGTGAATTGCCGTGCAAACGTAAGGCAAACTCTTTTGCTTTCACAAATAGAAGTTCAGAAGGTAAACAGGAGTCACTATTATGAAGTTCAGTAAAAAGTCAAGTTCTTTTACTTTCAAGGCAAAATTAGAGCCAATGATAGTGTTTCACATAATATCTGCTAACAAAAAATCAAGTGCCAGAATCCCAGGCATGTGACGGGGTAATTGTGGCTGTCAAAAAGAAGGTTAGGATTCTATGAAGATCGATAGGATTATTTAGATAAACCTTAAAGACAGAATGTAGCCAGGATATCTGAATACAAGATTATAAGAAACAACACCCTGGCAAGTGTTGGAATGTGAACATCCTCAAGACGGTCACTAACACTTTTTTGCTTGCATGCCCAATCCTACCTCTTGCTTGAATTTATTGCCGTTCATGTCCCATAGGTGTGCTCCTCACATGGGTGTGATGTTGGCCTAAGCGCTGGCCTCACCATTTTACTGACTGTCACTACTAAGTTTAGCTCAACCAACCAGTCAGTTTACAAAGATCACTGATATTTTATCACCTTCTCTTCTCATCCTGTTGATAATTGTACAGTTTTATTTTTTCCCTTTAGTTGACTTGTGACATGAGTCATGACAAGTAGAATGAATCTTCTCAGAGAAACAGAATTGAAAGAAAGAAGAAAGAAAAAGAAAGGAAGGAAGGAAGATTGACTATTAAAAAAAAACAGCATGTAAAAGAGAACATAAATATCCATTAATGTGATATTCTAGAAGAAAAATAAAAAAATCACAGGAATATGTCCTTCATGATTTACCTGGTAATAAAATTTATCTTAAAATTTATTTCCAGGCCAGTATCTATAAGAAGAGAATTTTGAAAGCTTTCACAAAGAGGAGAAAGAAAGTGTGCATACAAAGGGAAAGGAGAAATTTTCCTGAGTCCAAGGCTCTAGCTAGACTAAAAATTAGATTGACATGAGACAGATTAACATGGGGGGGTGTTGAATTATCTGTACACAGAGGTCCAATAACATAGTTGAGACCCAAAAGAATGATCAAGGCAGGCAGTGTAAAACTTTTTAGACAAGGTGACAATACATCTGTGAGGAATTGCCAGGACAATAAAAACTTAACTTTGGGACCTTTGATTAGGAAGGAATTCTAAACAGAATTTGGACTGGGTAGTAAATTACTAAAAAGTAATAAACATTGTTATATAATTTTCTCAGCTTTACATTCCCTGTATCTGATGATGAGGATAAATCTTTACTTCCTCCTACAGGGAGTGTGCCTTTCACATGGGAGATTTATTTCCTGCTTTCAGAGGGACAGAGGGTCTGAAATAGCATAGGCTGTGTCTTATCCTTTAGGTAAAATAATCAAGATGCCAATGCAGCACATTTCTGGGTGGACTACCCTTGACCCCGACAATGCAAAGGACTAGAGATCAGAAGGCTTTAGATATCTCCAAAGCAAAATTGAAATCCAGAAGAAAAATGAAGCAATGTTTTCGGTAAAATGAAAGAAAATTATTTCTAATCTAGAAAAACAGTCCATTTACAAACTATCAGGGTAAAACAAAATATTTTCAGACACACAGGATATCAGAAAGTTTACCTAAAAACCCACTAGCTCAGAAAACTACTAGAGGATGTATTCTGCCAGACACCCAGAGATCCAAACATGGGTCCAGGCAATAAGTGGTGTGAAAAGTGGGGGCATGGGGATTAAGGGAATTCGAGATATGTCAACAGCAGTCCAGGTCCCAGAGCGTTCCAAGGGAAATATTTCTAGGGGCAAAAGGGAAGCGGTGTATTTCCTGATATGTACAAAACGATGGTAAGGAATTTTATAGTTCTTTCAGACTTTGGAGGGCTTGTTTGTGGAAAATTTAGGCAGTTCATTAATTCCTGGAGAGGAAACACAATTCTGACACACCATGGATTTAGGGTAAATGCTGCTTAAGTGGTCAGGCTACTGTAAATACTAGTGTGATAGAACCATCTGGGAAGGTTGAGAGGGGAACGGAGGGAAGGAAGGAAGGAAAGAAAGAAGGAAGAAGAGGGAGGGAGGGAGAGAGAGAGGAAGAAAAGAAAGAAAGACAGAGAGAGAAAGAGAAAAAAAAGAAAAAAGATTGAATAAAAAAAAACAGTGTGTAAATGAGAACACAAATATATTCATAAATGTGATATTCTAGAAGAAAAAAAAATCATAGCAATCTGGCCTTCATGATCTACCTGGTAATAAAGGATGTTCTGGATGAAGTACATATATAAAAAAGTAAACTCTCAGAGCACCTGGGTGGCTCAGTCATTAAGCATCTGCCTTCAACTCTGGTCCTGATTTCAGGGTCCTGGGATTGAGCCCTGAGTCAGACTCCCCGCATCATGGAGAGTCTGCTCCTTCCCTCTCCCTCTGCTTCTCCCTTGGCTTGTGCGCTTGCGTGCTCTCTCTCTCTCTCTCAAATAAATAATAAATAAAATCTTCAAAAAAAAAGTGTAAATCCCCTCTTGCATAATAGAAAGCCAATAAATTACATGTAAAATTAAGAAAATAAAAAATGCAAACAGAATAAAATTTTTAGGCAAACATGATTAGGTGTGAAAAAAATGAAGTGTTTGAAGATGTATCATTGGGTAGAAGAAGATAGAGAAGGTAGGAAGGATAGGTCATACATAAAACCACATTTTTGCTACCTATTGCTTTGGTACAAGTTTCTTTTCAAATATCCATGGAACTTTGATCATTTTTATAGTTAACTAATAGATAATATAATTTAACTGACAATAAATGCTATAAACAGAGTAATTGAGTTAGGGGTTTTAGGAAAGTTCTCTTCAAGGTCCTATAGGGCATAGTAAGAAACGAGAAATTTATTTTCATTGTAATAGCCTGGCATTAGATGATAACATATGTCTTGAACCCTAAAAATATTTCTTTTTTTTTTTTCTTTTTTTTTTTTTTTTTTTTTTAAAGATTTTATTTATTTATTTGACAGAGAGAAATCACAAGTAGGCAGAGAGGCAGGCAGAGAGAGAGAGAGAGAGGAGGAAGCAGGCTCCCTGCTGAGCAGAGAGCCCGATGCGGGACTCGATCCCAGGACCCTGAGATCATGACCTGAGCCGAAGGCAGCGGCTTAACCACTGAGCCACTCAGGCGCCCCTAAAAATATTTCTGACCTTTGATTGTGTTGGCTTTAATTGAAGCTCTAAAGGAAATCATTATAATGGGAATAGTGATTATTTAGTGATGTTTATCAAAACACTATTGCAAGTATGAGCACTTGAAAATACCTAAATAGGTAAAACCAAGATTAAATAAATTAAATATGCTGTATTTCTGTAGAGAAATATGATGCAATCGTTTTAAATTATGTTTTTAAATAATTTTTCATTACATAGAGAGCATTCAAAATAATCACACTATAAAAGATAAAAAACTTTATTTTGCTTTCAGGCACTAGAGAGCTATTGGATACTCCTGATTAATGGATAATATTTATGTTATTTTCTGTACTGTTTTCAGTAAATAATTATTCATTGAAAAATAGAATATTTTAATTTTTCTATGAAAGCAAATCACAACACATAGTCTTGCAATCTGTTCCTATGGGGCTCAATGTCTTTTCCTTTCTAACTTGTAATGCTTTTCTCTAGACTCTTCCTCAATTTCTTATATTCTTAATGAAATTCAGATGATAACAGAATCAGTATTCTAATATGGGTCTGGACAGTGCCATACGCAGAAGGATTAATTATCACCTCCTACATGTCCTGCTTCTATGAACTCACATTTGTATCAAGTTATTTTTTAATTACACACTACATTGCTGATTCTACCTGGTATATGACTTATTTGGTCTCTGTGGTAATTTCCTGAGCCAAGATTTCTCCAATTTTCCCTGGCACTACCTCGCATTTATCCCTTTAGAGACAACTGTCCTTTTTCTCTTCACTTCCTTTGGGTCACCTTTGAAATTGATTTCATGAGTTTGGGAACACCACTTAATTGTGTGACCCTGTAGAGAGGTAGTGAACATGTCGATTTCTTTATCTGGAACACTGTTTCTTAAAAGGTAGTTGCAACACCATCTGCTTCAAGATCATTTGGTGCCAGTTAAAACCACTGGCACAGTCCAATAGACTGTGGCTACGGGTACTGAACCAGAATCTATGGATGCAGAACTCTGAAGTGTGTGTCCTTTACCAGCTTGGCTAGAATGTCTCTGCAAGCTCAGGTCTGAAAACCATGGAATCCAGGGTATTGCAAAATAAATTTTGTGTGTGTTAAATATCTGTCAAGGTTGTTAAGACTCTTAAGAAACTACCAGATTTTCTTTTCTTTTTTTTTTTTTTAAGATTTTATTTATGCATTAGAGAGAGAGAAAGAAAACACGAGTAGGGGGAAGGGCAGAGGGAGAAGGAGACTTCCCTCGGAGCAGGAAGGCTTATGCAGGCTCCATCCCAGGACGCTGGGATCATAACCTGAGCCAAAGGCAGCCGCTTAACCAACTAAGCCTCCCAGGCGTCCCAAGAAACTACCAGATTTTCTATTCTCATATTTTTTTCTCTCCTTCAGGGACTAAGCCAGTCAACCTAGAAATTCAGGCCTACCCCAAATAGGTTCTTAGCCTATTTTTTTAATATTTTATTTATTTATTTGACAGATAGAGATCACAAGTAGGCGGAGAGGCAGGCAGAGAGAGAGGACGGGAAGCAGGCGTCCCGAGGAGCAGAGAGTCCAATGCGGGGCTCAATCCCAGGACCCTGGGATCATGACCTGAGCCGAAGGCAGAGGCTTAACCCACTGAGCCACCAGGCACCCCAGCTCTTAGCCTATTTTTAACCAGAGACAGATTCAAGGAGTTTAGCAAACCCTGTATGAGACATACCTAAAGAAGTCTGTTTCAAAGATTGTACATTATATAATTCCATTTATATGACCTTGTCAAAAAGACAAAACTATGACAGGGAACAGATCAATCATTGTCAAAAATTACGGAAGAGAGTGTGACTAAAATCACTTCAGCATAACAGAATGTTTGAAAGTGATGGAACTGTTCTGTATCCTGATTATCTTGATAATTATATAGGTTCATGAATGTCTTAAAACATGTACACAATTTTACTGTATCTTGATTAAGAAGAAAACAACTTAAAATCTAGCTTGGTAGAGAATTTCTCTAAAGGCATAAGAATCCTTCCTTTGATGCTCCAGATTATATTGTTAGATAAAGTGATATTCTTCATAGAACTTAGAATCTATATCTTCATAAAGTTTTAAATCTATATTACATTGTTTTACTACTTATAGGAATGCCTTATATGAGATTTTGTTTTAATATTGCCACATAGACTGGTATTGAAGGGGATCATAAGAAATAGAAACTCAATTATAATGGTAATTACAAAAATATTCTTAAAGTGATATTTAATAGCAAGATGATTATTTTTTTAAAGATTATTTAAGAGTACCTTTGTGGCTCAGTCAGTTGATCATTGGGCTCAGGTCATGATCTCATGGTCCTGAGATTGAGCCCTACCTGGGGCTCCATGTTCAGCAGGAGTCTGCTTGAGATTCTCTCTCTCTCTCCCTCTTCCCCTACCCTCTGCTCTCTCCTTTCTAAAAATAAATAAATAAACTTTTTTTAAAGATTAAAAAAAGATTATTTAACATCAATGGCTAATTCAATATTCAATTCTATATATAAAAAAGTAAACTCTTTAATTTAAAAAGTAAACTTTTAATTTAAAAATTTAAAAAAAGATTATTTAGCAACAACAGCTAACTCAATGAAATGCCATGAGTGTAAAATGCCAGTGCCCCAGCGGGATACAAATATTATTCTGGGACTTGGTTTTGCTCTGGTTTGATCCCCTAAAGCAGTGATTATCTATCTATCTATTTATTTATTTATTTATTTTCGCCATTTGTCTTCCTTGTCCATTTTTTGATTCAGGAATAAATCAAAATGTGAAATACAACTCATTATAACAGAATTCACCATTCTTGACCTTTTATATTTAAAGGAGTTTAAAATGTATTTCTCATTTTCTTTCATATAGTCAATTGAAAATACTCAAGAGAATAACCTTTTCTTAGCCAGTCATGTGAGGTAAATTGTGGAGAGCCATGAAATCGATGCAAGGAGTCACGTATGCGGAGGTGCCCGGGGATTGAGGAAGCGAGGCTGATTGGCTGGCTGCAAGCATGGGTGAGCCCGTGCTCGCAGCGTGATCAGGGAGAGGGGCATGGACTAGATCGGTGATTGGCCGAGGTAAAGGATATAAAGCGGAGAGACTGTCGGGACAGGGAGAGAACTAATAAAGAAGCTTGCCACCCATCACGTTTGCGGGTCGTTCTTGCCGGCGAGAGCGACAAGTGGTGCCGGCACCCGGGACTTCGCCCGCGTCGCAAAGAGGTGATCGAGGTAGAGCAACGATAAGGTAAGGAGTGCACCAATAACTGTCTATTGACAGGGAGGTTCCCTGAAGACGATCGGAGGTAAGGTTGCTTATAAGGCTCTTCAGGGACAATAGAGAGAAAGTTTTCCCAGGATGGGAAACGAGATTGCTAGGTGCAGGATGGAGGGCCCTCTAAAGGATATCCTCAAGGCAAATGGCACCCCCTTAAAGATGAAAACAGCCCGCTCTTTCTTGAGAGAAGTAGGAGAAGTTGCCCCCTGGTTTATAGAGGAGGGGCTCCTGAATGTGCCACAGTGGGAGCACCTGGGGGAGGACTTGAAACGATGCCCATTTGTAACCTCGGGAACCCTTGCCGTGTGGTCCTTGGTGAGAGTGTGTTTACAATCTACTCGAGAGCCCTTGAAGCAAGCAGTGCAACAGGGAGGGGAGGTTCTGGAGCAGGTAAAGGAGGAGTCTCATAAAGGGTCTTTCCAAGACTCCGACTCTGAAAGTGAAAGTTCGGAAGGACTCTCAGATAGCGAGTTGCAGGAAATAGGGGAGAGAGAGGCAGATAAGAAGGAGAAATCTCCCAGTCTCCAGGCATTATAGGATTTGGAAGCCATAAGACAGCAATTCGAGAGTAAGGAGGTGGAGTTGCAGAAGGCATTAGAGGAATTAAGAATGCAAGGAGAAGTAATGGCGCAGCTGAAAGCAGAAGCGGAAGCTGCAGCTGTGGCGCAGATTGGGCCAACCTGGCCAGAGCGGTTTTAAGATCACGTAGGCTCTCGATTTGAAACAAATGTTACTTGCAATTGCACCTCAGCTAAGCACATAAGTTACTCACCAATGCCCGTCTGTGTTAGAGCTCCCTTTCTCTTCATAGTTTTTAATGCTTCTACTATTAACAAGTCATCTAGTCTCTCTTGTGAGTCCCAGAATTGTCTGCTATCAGAATGTTGGAATGCCACGGTGGGAGACTCGGCAGTAATAGCCAAGATACCGACGTATATCCCGATGCCAGTACAGGTGAACCCCGACAACCTGCTGGTGCTGCTTCAACATAAACGAGACTTTGGAATAACAGCAGCCATTATTGCAGCTATTGCAGCATCCGTCGCCGCTGCTACTGCTGCTGCAGTGGCGTTGACAACCTCGATACAGACTGCAGCAACACTCAACAATGTCACCGGGAGGGTAGCTGAAGCCCTTGCAACACAAAATCAGATTAATGGGTGTATACAAAACCTGCCTGGACTCTGTGTCACCCCGGTAGCTTATAATAATTTGTCTCACGCCACAAATTTACCAAACAGTTGCGAGCCCAAATTGTTATAAATGCCGCTAAGGTACCCATTGGCACTGTCCATGATTGGGTTATCATGCTACAACAATCACTCTCGCTCCTCAAAAACTGGGCAGGCATAGGAGTCCTCGTTATATTAATGATTCTGGCTCAAGTGCTCCTACTAAGATGCATCTGTAGAGTTGCGCGACGGCAACAACGGCAGCAACAAGTTTTGGTTCAAGCTATGATGGCTCTAGAGGCTGGTACCTCCCCCCAGATATGGCTTATATGCTGGATCGGTAGTCAAAGACGGGTAAGACCGACCCCACCCTATAGCAACCTAAGACAGGGACCCCTCGGCCAGGAGGGGCACCCGATGACAGGTAAGCGTAGGGAGTGAGGGCGGCAACCTAAGACAGGCACGATCCCCGCCATCATATATAAATAAAAAGGGGGAGCTGTGGAGAGCCATGAAATCGATGCAAGGAGTCACGTATACGGAGGTGCCCGGGGATTGAGGAAGCGAGACTGATTGGCTGGCTGCAAGCATGGGTGAGCCCGTGCTCGCAGCGTGATCAGGGAGAGGGGCATGGACTAGATCGGTGATTGGCCGAGGTAAAGGATATAAAGCGGAGAGACTGTCAGGACAGGGAGAGAACTAATAAAGAAGCTTGCCACCCATCACGTTTGCGGGTCGTTCTTGCCGGCGAGAGCGACAGTAAATACCACCCTATATCATTGGAATTTACTTTAATTCATAATTTTGTATTTCTGTTAGTAATTTTTTTAGCCATTAAACTCATATAAGAGACTCAAGAAATTAGCGATATAAACACAAAGCAAACTGAAAACAGAATATGAGGGACATAGAAAAGGATGCAAATTTCAATATAGTTTCTATCAACTGATTCTTCTTTTTGACATTGTAAGCATTGAGCCAGAATAAAAACAATAGGAAACTGGAAAGCATTGTTTAAAAGCTAAAAATCCTGGGACACTGGGGTGACTCAGATGGTTGAGCATCTGATTCTTGATTTCAGCTCAGGCCATGATCTCAGAAGTGAGATTGATTCTCTCTCTCCCTCTTCCCTCTACCACTCACTCTTTCCCTTAAAAAAAAAAAAAAAAAGTTAAAAAACCTTACTGAGGACTACAACACACTGGAAACTGAAGATTAGAGAAGTTAAGGCTAAATTTAGTCCCCAGATTTCTTACTTGAGAGTATAATATATCCGAATAAGAGGAAGGCTATAAAAGCCCATGCAAAGTCACCATGTACTGTCTACTTTTTCCTTAAATCAATGTCCTTTTAGTAGATAGAATGCTTTGAATAATAGCAAAGTATTGTGTTCATTGCAAAATGTGGTTGAAAAATACATCCACAAAGAATGAATCAAGAGAAAAGAACAAGATTGAATATCACATTTATAGGCTAAATTAAGCATATTTATTAGAATAAGGAAGTCATTTTAAAAAGGGAAGCCAGAAGTTAGCGGGAAACCTGAAAATCAAATACTCTGGGGTAATTTAAAATAAGGTACAACATTCTATCAAGAAAAATTGAGACTTCAATTAAAGTTCAATCCACAAAGGTCATGATCACTCTACTTTGCCATTTCAATATGTAGAGAATCTGAAGTTCACATTTTATCCTCTAGCAAGCTGTCCATAAAATATCTCTTCAACATTAGTTCCTGAGGATACAGATTATGACATAGTTCACATTGTCAGTGGTTGTTTAATAGAGGTCAAGTGTCCAATATCTTCTGTAGTCAAGTGGCCAGAAGCCACCATATCCATATCCAAAGCTATAACCCACTGGGGAGTGGTATGGCCATAACCACAGCCAACACCTACCCCAAAGTGAAACTGCTTAGTAAGATCCTAAGTAGATTCTTCCATGAAGAAGCCAAAGGACAGTCTGTTAGGAGATGAGTATTTAGTAGCAAAGACCATGTTTCCTGAGAATGACTTATTCCATCTGCCCAAGGTCTCTCATACAGCCCCACAGTCTGAGAAAATCTGCTAACAAATAGCTCCCTTGTTCCTTGGAGTCTTCATTGCTCCTTAAAATGATTTGGGGTTAACCAACTGCTTCTAATGAGTTTGCCCTTCTAATCAGGAAGCTACTGAAATGTAACCATCAAAAATCAGGCTTCCAAATAATCAGAAATATTCTTACTGTATTATCTAACATTGCTTGTGAGATTACAGATATTTCCTGGTCACAAAAAAATGGACTATTAATGCCATATACTGTGGGGTTAAATAAATATTCCCAGAGATTCTTCTAAGAAATTTTTAATGCATGATTGACCCCCATTATAGATGTTTCAAAACTAATGCAAATCTTCTGCTAATCATACCTCATGAGATACAGAAGTGTTTATTTCTCATTAAGAATCTGCTCCACGATGTAATTGCAATTATTTTGTATTCAGTTATCTCTTGACATTTATCATTATGAGGAAATATATTTTTATATTTATGAGCATTTAATCAGTTTTTGTGGATGGTCACTACCTTCTTTAACTTTTTAATGAATGTTTAGTTTCTTCACTGTTCCTCCTTTGTCATGGAAATATGAACTATGTTTAGGTTCTAAGTTTATTAAATAGCATTGATTCTAACCAAGATCTATCAGGCATGAGAAAATAATGAAGAGAATGGCATATTTCACAGGGTCAACCATGTGAGATGAAAGACAGATGTAGTTTCTCTCAATGATCTACCCTCAAGAAACATGACTTTGCATGACTAATTATAAATCAGCACTCAGAATGAGAAAAACACTTCAGAAATGGAACATTAGCCTTTCAACCAAAACTTAAAGAATTTGTAAACCGACTCTACATCTTACATATATTTAAATCATTAAGGTAAACAGCTTCCATTTATTTAGCTATTCGGTATTACTGGAATAGTATCCAGTGCAATCAATATTACTGAGATACAACCAATATTAATGAAAATCCCCATGAGATGACTGAAATAGGAAAAAAAAAAAGCACTAGATTATAGTATTAAAGTACAAATTTAATAAAATAAAATAATTCTTCCAATTTTTACTGAATTCCTTGAAATACCCCATTTTTAGAAAAGTTTAACAGAAGATGGCATAGAGCTTGGTGTATATTTTAGAAGAGTTAATGAAAAGAATATCTTCAGATTTCTAGTTAACCCTGGATTGCTCATGTTTAATCCACCTTGGGATAGGGATCCAAATCGTATCAAGAATCCCGTGGCAGCAGTGCCTGGCTGGCTCAGTCTGCTAAGCCTCTTTCTTTCTCTCTTTCTTTTTTTTTTTTTTTCAGCATAACAGTATTCATTATATTTTCACCTCACCCAGTGCTCCATGCAATCCATGCCCTCTATAATACCCACCACCTGGTTCCCCCAACCTCCAACCCCCTGCCCCTTCAAAACCCTCAGATTGTTTTTCAGAGTCCATAGTCTCTCATGGTTCACCTCCCTTCCAATTTCCCCCAACTCCCTTCTCCTCTCTAACTCCCCATGTCCTCCATGCTATTTGTTATGCTCCACAAATAAGTGAAACCATATGATAATTGACTCTCTGGGCTTGACTTATTTCACTCAGCATAATCTCTTCCAGTACCATGTTGCTACAAAAGTTGGGTATTCATCCTTTCTGATGGAGAATACTCCATAGTGTATATGGACCACATTTTCCTTATCCATTCATCCATTGAAGGGCATCTTGGTTCTTTCCACAGTTTGGCGACCATGGCCATTGCTGCTATAAACAGTGAGGTACAGATGGCCCTTCTTTTCACTACATCTGTATCTTTGGGGTAAATACACAGGAGTGCAATTGCAGGGTTATAGGGAAGGTATACTTTTAATTTCTTGAGGAATCTCCACACTGTTCTCCAAAGTGGCTGCACCAACTTGCATTCCCACCAAAGGGGAACAAAGGGTTCCCCTTTCTCCACATCCCTTCCAACACATGTTGTTTCCTGTCTTGTTAATTTTGGCCATTCTAACTGGTTTAAGGTGATATCTCAATGTGGTTTTCATTTGAATCTCCCTGATGGCTAGTGATGATGAACATTTTTTCATGTGTCTGATAGCCATTTGTATGTCTTGATTGGAGAAGTGTCTGTTCATATCTTCTGCCCATTTTTTGATATGATTGTCTGTTTCATGTGTGTTGAGTTTGAGTAGTTCATTATAGACCCTGAATATCAACCTTTTGTCTGTACTGGCATTTGCAAGTATCTTCTCCCATTCCGTGGGTTGCCTCTTTGTCTTTTTGACTGTTTCCTTTGCTGTGCAGAAGCTTTTGATTTTGATGAAGTCCCAAAAGTTGATCTTCGCTTTTGTTTCCTTTGCCTTTGGAGACGTATCTTGAAAGAAGTTGCTGTGGCTGATATCGAAGAGATTACTGCCTATGTTCTCCTCTAGGATTCTGATGGATTCCTTTATCACGTTGAGGTCTTTTATCCATTTTGAGTTTATCTTTGTGTACAGTGTAAGAGAATGGTCGAGTTTCATTCTTCTATACACATAGCTGTCCAGTTTTCCCAGCACCATTTATTGAAGAGACTGTCTTTTTTCCACTGTATATTTTTTCCTGTTTTGTTGAAGATTATTTGACCATAGAGTTGAGAGATTATTTGACCATAGAGAGTCCATATCTGGGCTCTCTACTCTCTCTGTTCCACTGGTCTATGTGTCTGTTTTTATGCCAGTACCATCCTGTCTTGGTGATCACAGCTTTGTAATAAAGCTTGAAATCAGGTAACGTGATGCCACCAGTTTTATTTTTGTTTTTCAACATTTCCTTAGCGATTCAGGGTCTCTTCTGATTCCATACAAATTTTTGGATTATTTGCTCCAGCTCTTTTAAGAAAGCGGTGGAATTTTGATTGGAATGGCATTAAAAGTATAGATTGCTCTAGGCAGTATAGACATTTTAACAATGTTTATTTTTCCAGTCCAAGAGCATGGAATGGTCTTCCATATTTTTGTGTCTTCTTCAATTTCTTTCATGAGTGTTCTGTAGTTCCTCAAGTACAGATCCTTTACCTCTTTGGTTAGGTTTATTCCCAGGTATCTTATGGTTCTTGGTGTTATAGTAAATGGAATCGATTCTTTAATTTCCCTTTCTGTATTTTCATTGTTATTGTATTAAGGGGGGTTCTATAAAAGAGGAAAAATCCTAGAAATAGCATTGAACAGAAATATAGAGACAATCTACTGAAAGAAAGACTTCAAAGGTAACACGATGTCAATGAAAACGTATCTGTCAATAATCACTCTCAATGTGAATGGCCTAAATGCGCCCATAAAATGGCACAGGGTTACAGATTGGATAAAACGACAGGACCCATCCATATGTTGTCTACAAGAGACCCATTTTGAACCTAAAGATACACCTAGACTGAAAGTGAAGGGATGGAGAAGCATTTTTCATGCCAATGCACCTCAAAAGAAGGCTGGGGTAGTGATTCTCATATCAGATAAATTAGAATTTAAATTAAAGACTGTAGTCAGAGATACAGAAGGACACTACATAATCCTTAAAGGGACTACCCACCAAAATGATCTAACAATTATAAATATCTATGCCTCCAATATGGGAGCAGCCAATTACATAAGAAAACTGCTAATCAAGATAAAGAGTCATATTGATATGAATACACTAATAGTAGGAGATCTTAACACATCTCTCTCAGAAATAGACAGATCATGGAAGCAGAAAATAAATAAACAAGAGCATTGAATGGCACATTGGAGCAGACAGACCTCATAGATATATACAGAACATTCCACCCTAAAACAACAGAATACTCATTCTTCTCAAATGCACATGGAACCTTCTCAAGAATAGACCACATACTGGGTCACAAATCAGGACTCAACCAATACCAAAAGACTGAGATTATTCCCTTCATATTCTCAGATCACAGTGCTTTGAAACTGGAGCTCAATCACAAGGAAAAGTTCTGAAGGAACTCAAACACCAAAGACCACCTTGCTTAAGAATGCTTAGATCAACCAGGATATCAAAGAAGAACTGAAACAATTCATGGAAACCAATGAGAATGAAGACACTTTGGTCCAAAACCTATGGGATACAGCAAAGGCGTATCCCATAAAGTCCTAAGGGGGAAATACATAGCCATCCAAGCCTCCCTCAAAAAAATTGAAAAATGCAGAACACAGCAGCTGTCTCAACATCTTAAAGAACTGGAGAGTCAACAACAAATCAAACCAACTCCACACATAAGAAGGGAAATAATCAAGGTTAGAGCTGAGATCAATGAGGTAGAAACCAGAGATACAGTAGAACGTATCAATGAAACTAGAAGCTGGTTTTTTGAAAGAATCAATAAGATCGATAAACCATTGGCCACACTAATCCAAATGTTAAGCCTCTTTCTTTAGCTCAGCTCATGATCACAAGTCTGGAAATCAAGCCCTACTGAGGGGGTGGGCTCCCTGCTTAGCAGGGAATCTCCCTCTCCTCCTCCCACTGTCCCTCCCCCTGCTCATGCCCTCTCTTGCTCTCTCTTTCTCAAACAAATAAATAAAATCTTAAAAAAAAATAATCCTATTGGGACTATATTTAATATGAGGTGGAAGAACAAAGTGTTAGCCTTCAAAGTTGAGAATACACCAATATATTTCTTTATTTCCTTCAATAAAGTATGGTAAAATGTCCAAGGCTGTATCTAAACCTTGCATGGACTTCCTTGTATTTCTGCTTATATCACTTATTAGAATGTAATTTGGTCAATATGTAATATAATGATGGGACCACAGTTGTAGAATCAGAAGATTTGAATTCTGGTCTGAGATCAGCATATTGTTTGCCTGACCTTTCACAGTAACACCACATTCTGTGCCTCAATCATAAAGTTGTAAAGAAGAGATAAGTGCCTTTCCTAATTTAAGAGGTTTTGAAGTTCTCAGAAGGCAACGTACATAAATATATAAGGTACAATATATATGTATAGTAAATCATTGTTTTCTTTTGTTTACTCCAAATCTAACTCTTAAAAGTGGTTAACTAAAATTATTCCATATTAATTTGATGAACCAATGCACTTAATGTTCTAGAGCAGTATTTCTTTGATGTGGCATACATCAGAATCTCTTAAATGGTTTGTTGAAATACATATTTCTGATTCTGTAGATCTTGGAGGCAAAGAAACAGAAGGCTTGAGAATCTGCCTTTCTAAAATGTTCCCAGAGTCATTGCTGATGCTGCTGGTTCAGAAACCACACTTCAAGAAACACATTTCTAGAGATGAGATAAAATTAAGTAGTATGAAAGAGAAATGTATGTTCATAACCACATGTTAATATATTTAATTTTAAGATGAATTTCAAATTGATCCGATATGTGATGTATTCTTCAATTTAGACAATCATTTTGTATTATTTGGGAGCCAAAGTGAACTGGTTGGATTTTGTTGCTGGACTTTGGATGTTATTATGCAAACCAATTAACCTGAACATTGCCAAGAGTTTAGCCCAGATATTAGGGCTAACATCTCCTGATAAAATATAAAAATCAATCTGCATTTAATTGGATTTAAAACATTGTTTTTTCATACAATGTAACTGAAATGAGACTCCCAGAAACACATATAAACCACATGTCCTATCTCAACTGAGAAAGATTTTTGAAAAGAAAACAGAAGTGCCCTGAAGATGAGCTACGGACAAATATGTTAGGGCAGAACATACTCCAAAAAAGAATCACAAACCTAAATGATGAACTCCTGCAAAAGTTCATAGATGTATAAAGGCTGAAGGGGATGTGTCTTAAAGTGTACCTGATCCAGTGTATGCAGAAGCTGCATTTGGTCAAGCAGTGTCTTGGGGCTCAAGGAAAGATAGAATCAGACTGGAAACAAAAGACCAAAGTATCCCAGAAGTGCCAAGCTCTCGGACATGCAGATCAATAAGCAGACGCCTGTTGCCCGGTGTAGCCAAGTGGTCAATAACTACTACAGCCATAATCCAGGTCACAGCCCACAGGTGAGAAAGTGCTACAATGTGCAGAATCAGGTGGCCCAGGGATACCCATAACGCCTACAGTAGGCTCTTGAGTTGAAGTCTTCAGGGAAGAGGTCACAATGCATTGTCCATGGATAAGGATTTGATCAGGCATCACGGCTGATGGTTACAGCATGAAATGGGATCCTTCTCCCTCTGTGACTAGTATAACCTCAGTGGAAGGCTATAATGAAGAAATGTACCTCCTTCATCAAGGGAATTAAAGTTCTCATTAATCTTCTAGATCTCATTGGAAAAAGAAGTGATCCTCATTATTTTTGAAAAAAGTTTGCGCTTGACTAACTGCCAAAAAGGAATTCTTCTTTATGGGTTTGTCCCTGTAATGAGAAGTTACTGCTGGGTCTTCAAAGTCTTGGATTAAACCAGACTGCAAATTTAAGCCTCCAATTATCAGACTTCTCAACAACAAAAAACATGCTGGCTGCAATACCAAACCATGTTTTTAGTGCACAGGAATTTACTGAATGTCCTCATGCTTCATAAAACTCTATACCTGCATTTGAGGTATAGATATTAAAGAGCTTGTTGATCTAACAAACCTTTCAAACTAGAAGCAAAGGCAAGACAAATAAGCCTACAATCAAAATAAATACATACAGCTAAATACCATAATTATAAAATGCTGAGTGGACACAGTGGGGCAGAGATTACAGTAGGAGTTTGTACATGTATAAAATGGTAAAGATGAATTAAGCCTTAAGGACCAGAAAGAGTGTACCATAGCACTCAGGTGATAAAGTCAAGTTTCTTTTGATATTATAAATTACAAAAACAAAATTTATAAGCAGTCAAGGAATGTAGAGAGCTGAGATGTATTTTAAAAAATTATTCATGACACTTGTTAAAGATTGGAAGCCTGACTTTATTCAAGGGGAGCCACTATAGAACAATAGTATGACTTTTATAATAGTGAAGAGAGATTGGACTCAACTCTGCATATAAGGAAATGTGGGCATTTATAGCCAAGGAATAGGGCAGGAGCCGGTGGATGGAAAAATACCAAGAGAAAGTATCAAGGGTAGGCAGGAAGGGGGTTGGTTTCAGGCTAAACCAATCTAGCAGGATTCTTGCTGAAGGCATCCAGGGCGATCAGGTGTCATCATAGAAGATGGTGGAGGGTGAAGAGCCTGATATGGAGGGTGATCAGATACTGAGGGGTGGGGGATTAGGTAGGGGGTTAGATAGGGGGTTGTCACTTAACTCACTTAGCAGGTTTCTTACTAAAATTTGACAAAGCAGAGATAAACATGGAAAACCAAAAGTTAGAGCTTAGTTGAGAAGAGAATTCAGGGGAGACTGACTATTTGGCCAAGTTGAAATTCTTTGTCAGGTGAACATGCCTCTTCCTCTTCCCTTTATGGCCTTCTTTATTGGCCTTCTATTTCTGGACTATGCAACTTTGAAGAGCTCACTCATCTCATCATTCTTAGAACATCAAATTATTTTTACATTTATAAAGAATTATATTGAAAAATACAAAACTATATTTGATTTCTGTAAAATTCCAAAAAAACACAGTTGAATAAATGGCATTGACAGAGCTGGGGGAAGTGAAGCTGCTGCATGATATTATTGCTTCATCCTTTTGGTAGATCCTGACCAAATGGCATCCATAGTTCTCTCCTCCATGTCAAGAATGTTTCAGGGCTCAGGGCTCAGGGCTCTCTTGGGTGTTGCAAAAACAAACAAACAAACAAACAAACAAAAAAAAACCCAAACCAAACTGTACCATTTTCAGACTTGAACAAATGATTTTCAGAAGACTCTATTGCCGTGATTGGAGACTCTTTAGTTTAATTTGAAAAAAATAACATCCTGCCTTTTCATTCATGATGTATTTACTGGAGACTCAAGAGGAGCCCAATGCTGTGTTTTATTTTGGTGAACGGATAGGTAAGGTCCCTTCGTGGAGCACACAGTTCTACAGGACAAAACTGGAGTCAACTCAGGTTGGTAGGAGCAAGGCATCAAACAAAGCTGATTAGAATCCTGCTCTCTCTCTCCAGCCTTGAGGCATGAACACATAATTTGAACTTTCTGAATTTCAGC
Source organism: Mustela putorius furo (assembly GCF_011764305.1). Lineage (NCBI taxonomy): Eukaryota > Metazoa > Chordata > Mammalia > Carnivora > Mustelidae > Mustela > Mustela putorius. The sequence continues at coordinate 2,413,219 of NW_025421491.1, read as the reverse complement.
TTCCTCATGAATCAAATAGAACCTGGAAGAAAACCAACCCCCTGAGAGTGTAAACAGGAGTAATGACTTACTACAAGCCCAGGAACATACTAAATATTAGTTATCTTTGTCTAATTATTTTTGTCATTGAAATGACTGAGAAATCATCCTCCAAATGATAGCCTTAGCTAAAATCTCAAATAAACCCATTTTAGAAGTTTTCAGTATTGTAAGAGATCAGTGGGATGAAAAAGATGCTTACCAAACATTTAGCTCAAAAGTAGTTATGCTATTGTCGAGTACACAGTGTTGGTTGTTAGGTTGGTTTGTTGGCTGGTTGGTTGCTGGTTTTGAGAAAGACCACCCTGTAGCTGAAGGAGAATTACAGGAAATCAAAAATTACATCCATTTGAGTATGAAGCATTTCCAGTTTCTGTTTTGCCTTTGTCTGGAGTTTTTGACAGAAGAGCAGGCAAACTCTTCTTTGAATAAGAAAAAAAGAATTTCACCTTAAACATTTTTTATCAAATGCCAGTGTCAGCCATTTATTCCTCAGTGTCTTATGTTTATGTTTCCTTAGTATCTTCAGTAAGTAAAGGAAACCTCTAACTTGTAAGGTATCTGATGGTCTTCCTTAGGTGTCTACCATGGCTGAAAGCCCTTCGCCATTGTTGGGGGAGGGATCCTGGAAGGCAAGGCCAGTGTGAATCTCTGAAAATGATGATTTATTTTGACTGAAGATTCCTCTGTACTGGAAATATGCTTCTCTTGATCATTAATCTGCTTCAGAATTAACCCTGCCTTAATATGATCTATGGGAATAGAAGAGAATCCTGTGATTCTCTGAGAAGTAAGAAACTTAAGAACAAAGGTATAGAACAAAAAGCAAAAGAATGCAGGCAAAAGAAAAATGGGAGTGACGGAGAATCATTTGGTCCCTTATTATATGCTAGAACAATGTAAATACGGCATAGGATCTCCTGCATATATTAGACTCACTCTTCACATTCTTGATGGTCATAACTTCATAGCCAACATTTTTGTTGGATTGGGTCATCAAATACTGTGTTCACATAAGGAGTAACATGGAGAGCATTTCTCTACTGACCATGCAATGGAGGAAGATATCAGATACCTTCAAAATAGCCTTTAGAGAGTATTTGGGAAATGTTGAGCAAGGTATCACACGGCACATTTTCTATCTGGAAAATTTTGGGGGGACTTTAAACCTTTCCTGTGCACCAAATGTGTAAATATTCATTAGCATTCATATATTAAACTACAATAATGAATCATTGCTTCAGAGTAATCAAGGAACAGAGAATCTAATGATCAGAACTGAGGGCTTTGGAGAGTGGACAGGAAGCCTAAAACCAGGTGGTGGGTGTTAGTGAGACACCTAAGAATATGTTTTTGAGACATAGAATGTAAAAGTGCTCTAAATAAAATCAAGAAACTTGCAGCATTTGATATCCCTCTTTTATAGAGATGCAAACGAGTCATTAAGAAAATGGTAAGCAGAGTAGAAATAACATTGCCCTCTGCACTCAAGTGAGGGTGATGCCAGGCAGTTTTGTCTATGCAACACTTAGTTGCAGACTCAGAATTCAAGGAGTACTTCAGAATATCCTCTAACCATGCCTTTCTTCTGGGAACAATTACTCTATACCATCCTAAAATGCAAAGGAAAAATTTTTTTTGTTTCCCTTTCTCTTTTTCTCAAAGGTTCTTCTGTCAATAAGATTCCTTTAATATTCAAATCACCTTTCTGGGTTCCACAGGTTCTATTCAGCAAGGAAATCTTAAATATACATAACTTAGCTTTTCAGATAATTAAGAGCAATAAAAAATTAATGGGAAGGTAGGAAAGAAAAACAGTACTTTTCTTCATGTGTGACCTGAGATGAATCCAAGTCATAAATATAAATGAAACATTTTAGTTCCCAGTTTCCAAATAAATTGAAGAAAGCTAAAAGGATAGTCTATGAAAACCCATGCTAAAGAACCCTGTAATTGTTCCAAATTGGTGGCCCAAAGGTAAGTGACTTAGGGGTATTTGTTTAAATACAAATTCACAGACCCTGTAGAAGATTTGCTCATCAGAAGGGAGGTGGAGAGGAGGGACTAAATATATGCATTTTTAAAAATGGGTAATAGAAATGAATTACAGTTAAAAATCACTGAATGGGGATGCCTGGATGGCTCAGTTGGTTAAGCTGCTGCCTTCAGCTCAGGGTCCTGGGATCGAGTCCTACATTGGGCTCCTTAATCCTCTCTCTGCCTCTGCCTGCCACTTCTCCTGCTTGTGCTCAGTCTCTCTCTCTCTCTCTCTCTCTCTGACAAATAAATAAATGATAAGATCTTTAAAAATCACTGAATGACATCAAGTAATGTAGAACATTTTCATATTACATAGGAAAATATGAGTTTATAAAATCATCAAATAATACACTTTCTCCTTTAAGCAGAGCATGGCATCAGGACCTTCAGCCCCAGTAGAGTGATTGAAAGGTGCCAAGCATAGATGTGTTTCAGTGCACATCTCTTACATCTTTAGATGTAAAGGATGTCTTCCTTTGTCCTTAACTGGTGATGTAAAGGATTTTCCTTTCTCAAGATTTAGTTACCTGAGGATGGATAGATGGATAAATAGATGATAAGAGAGAGAGAGTGCGTGTGTGTGTGTAAGTAGTGACCCTGAAACAGTGCTTCTTACAATGTGGAACTTAGACCACCTGAGCTAGAAGTTAAAAACTTTAGATTTCTGGTTCTTCCATGTTGTTTGTCAATGACAAGATTTCCTTCTTTCTTAAGGCTGAATAATATTACATTGTGTGTATACTATATTTTCTTTAGCAATTCATCTCTCCATGAAGAGATACTGTTTCTGTATCTTAGCTACAATGAAGAATGCTGCAATGAACATGGAAGCACAGATATCTCTTTGACATTATGATTTCATTTCCTATGGGTATATACCCAGAAGAGGGACTTCTGGATCATATGATAGATCTATTTTTAATCTTTTGAGAAATCCCCATATTGTTTTCTGTAGTGGCTGAGTCAACTTATACTCCCAGTTCTCTTTTCTCCACAACCTTACCAACACTTACCTTCTAACTTTTTGATAAGAGCCGTTCTAACACATGTAAGGTGATAATTCATTATGTTTTGGTTTGTATTTCCCTAATGACTAGTGATGTCGAGCTCCCTTTCATATACTTGAAATAAAAATCCTCACCATATGAGGTGGTGAATAATATGTTAATTAGCTTGACTGTGGTACTCATTTCACAATGTCTACACACATCAAAACATTCTGTTGTACACCTTAAATCTATACACTTTTTATTTGTCAATTAAACCCCCATTAAGCTGAAAAAAAAAATTTAGATTTCTGGACCATACCTCAAATGTACCAAGTCAAAATTCCTAGAGACGAGGCATAATAATTTCCACTTTCTGCAAGTTCCCCAAGTGATTCTCCCACACGCCACAATTTCAGAAACACTGGGGTAAGATATCTCTCTGAGCTCTCTTTAAACACATATTTTATATAACTCCATCATCCTAGAATGATCAAATAGACATCTTCTAGTTTAAATCTGACTCTGTAATTCTTGAAAAAAAAGTCTCTTTTCCTATTCTAATATGCATGTTTGATTAAATTATAATTCTCAACATGAATTAATATGCAGCTGCTAGAAAGTTTCAAACTGGAGATTTTATTGGCTATCACAGTAGTCTACCGGGGAAGAATCTACCAAGTAAATCCTTGAACAAGATGTTTTTTGAATTTTTAAAAAGACATATGTTTTGGGTAAAATATGGTGGAGAAAATACTCTCTTCTAAAGTAATCTCTCCAAATAGCTTTTACATTTTTAGCTACGAGGCAAATTAGAGGCACTATAGACATGTGCAGATATTCAATAAAGGTGCAGGGTTAAGCCAAATCCTGCTATCACCAAGAATATTTGTACTATACATAAAATGTTTTCAACAGGAGGATTGAGACATTTTTGACTTGGCTTATGAAAGGAATATAGCTCTTTTCTCTAAAGGAGCCGGAGAAAGGCTAATGTATCTTCAGAAACTTTATAGTTACTTTTTCCCCATGTTTATGAAAAGTTACTCATATCTTTAAAGAGTAAAACTCACTACCTGGTATGGATTGTACAAAGTTTAAGAAGCTTTCCGTCATTGTTTCTTACCTGTAGTTTCTAAGCTGTAAAATAAATACCATAGGTGTTTTGATATAATGGAATAATCCCTCCCCCTAAAAGACTCTCAAGCTCCCAAAATATGTCTATATCTACTCTATTACTTGAGGCCTCAGAATTTTTTTGTAGGAAACAAGGTATTTTTTTTTCTACATTCTTTCATCCCTGGGAAAGGGAACACAGTGGGTTTCATTTGTACTAATATGGAAATACCTGGGAAAGCCTCCTGATAATGTTGGGTTTCCTTGAGGAGGGGAAGGAGCGGTGAAATGAGAAACATCAAGAACTGAATGGTGCCCCACTGGCCCAAGGATTGGAGGTAAATACCAGAAGTAAAAGATGAAGACAGACTTTTTCCCCCCTCACTAGTAGCTCCCTATTTCCTGTTTATCTCACCAGATCAAGGATTATTTTCTTTCTTATTGCTTCTAAAGCCCACATGAGGAAAACAAATCCATCTCCCTCCCCACTCAATGTAACAGAAACGTGCACACACCAAGAAAAGAAACTCTGCTCAGGTGAGAGTGTTCTGCTGATGGAGACAAGTTTATTGGGAATTCAACGAGCACACCCACAACTTTATCAAGAGTCATGAGCATGGTGAAAAATTCAGAAGAAATACGTCGTTGGGCGTCAAGTTTCTGAAAATGTCTCAAAGAACATCATCCAGGGAAGGCAGCTGGAGGCATCATCGGCTTTTTCAATTGCTTCCTTCTGGACTCTGGAGCTAGGTCTGAGAAGCGGTGACTGGTACGTCATGGAGCAAAGGAGGACTAAAGAAGGAAGTAGAGGAGAGGCGTGGAGGGGTGCCTTTCAGCCTTGGGAGAGACTGTTCTATGCCTCGGCAATTTCAACAGATCAGTAGAGATCAAATGGCCAGTATCTTCTGTAGCCGAAGGCCCCACAGCCATTGTAGCCATAACCGAAGCCATAGCCCACTGGGGAGAAGGTGCTGCCGTAGCCACAGCCCACGCTGTACCCCAGGGGGTATCCATAGCTGCCCCAGTAGCATCCTGGGAAGACGGCACCGGAGAAGTTGTTGCAGTGCATGGTGTCAGGAGTGGAGGGATCAGGTAGCTGGGGAATGTGTCTCCTCTGTGTGATGATTCCCCAGGCTCAGAACCTTCTTTATATACCCTGGTTGTGGGGTGTGGTTAAAAACACGAGGGCCTCATTTTCATTCTTGACACCAATTTTCATTCTTGAGACCACAAAAAGCTCATTAATTTGATCTGCTCTTCTGTTAGATGTCTTTACAGCTGCTTAAGAAAGCTCTCACGTCATAGAATACAAGGACAGGATCCCTTCAAAGTGTGTCCTTCACTAAAGAAGGATTGCAGTGACTTCAAAGCCCTGGGTCCTATAGACCTTGGATAGAATTCTCTGTAAGCAGGTTTTATGAAACCAAGAACTGTTCTGTTAAATCTTATTCAGTTCTCTTGCTCACTGAATTTCCACAACACACAAGGTGGAATTCAATAAATATGTGTTTGAATAAATTAAATGAAGGGATAAACACATAGTGAGTCCAACTAAAACTCGAGGTATTTCTTAGTATTCGCTTGGTTAAAGAATTCTCTTTTTGGTACTGTGTAACACAAATGCCATAGAGCTCATAGGAAAGTCTCCTTTTTATGTTTTCCCTATCGCTAGCTCCTCTGTCTTAAGGACTGGTTTTAAAATGCATCCTTTATTATAATCCCCACATGAACTATATCTAACATCATATTTTGAGACCTCTGCCAGAACTAATAATCTTATCATTGTTTAAAAAAAAAATGGAGTTTGTGGATTAAATTTTTTTAAGACTTATTTATTTATTTTAGAGAGAGAGAGAGAAAGAGAGCACGCATGAGTAGGGGGAGGGACAGATGGAGAGAATCCTGAAGCAGAGTTCATGCTGAGTAGGGAGCGCAGAGCCCAATGTGGAAATCGATTTGGGGCTTGATCTCAGGACCCGGAGATCATGACCTGAGCCAAAACCAAGAGCCAGCCAGGCCACTTAACCAACTGTGCCACCCAGGTGCCCCTTGAAATGAATGGTTAAATAAATATGATTTGTTGATCTGGTACCCTTTTAAAAATAAATATTGAAAACAGCTATAAAGGGGGTACCTGCGTGGCTCAGATGGTTAAGTGTCTGCCTTTGGATCAGGTCATGATTTTGGGCTCCTGGCTTAGCAGGGAGCTTACTCCTCCCTCTCCCTCTGCCTCTCCCCCTGCTCATGCTCTCTCTCTCTCTCTCTCTGTATCTCTGTGTCTCAAATGAATAAACAAAATCTTAAAAAAAAAAAAAAAAGAAGGAAGGAAAATAATAACAAAATAAAAAACAGAAAAACAAATGGCAAGTTTTATTCTGAAATGTGTGTGTGTATATATATATATATATATATATATATATATATATTGCTGGATCTAATAAAAGCAGATTATCTGTCAAATGTGACAATCTTGTGAAGGGCCAGGTGGAATATTAAGTCAACATTTCACTCCTCACACCCCAGGAGTGAGAAGGAAATCCATTCCTCTCTAAATAGAAATTTAGTTCTGAAAACTGGAGTCAAAGAATGGACAAGATTGATCAAAATTACTTTGGGTCATGCAAGATCTAATAAACTATTCCAGACATTTGCACTGAGATTGCCCAGAATGGCACTTGGTAGAAAACTTACAGAATATACAGCAGAAGAGGACACATGGCACAGAAACAGAAAGTCACAGAGCTATAACAATTAATTCTTAGAAGGCCATGGGAAGAATATGTATTACATGCTGGACCCCAAAATTTTGTAGATCCCTGTGTAGGTCCCAGAGGTAGCTTTCCTCCCTATCACCAGCAACTAAGACCTAAATTTCTGGGAGTACAGAGAAGTCACAGGTTGAATCCAAAGGCAAGGTGAGACACCTAGAATAATATAAAACCATGCCAGCATTCTAACCACTAATTGATTAATTACAGGAGAGGCATTTTTGAAAATACACGGTGCTGCGTTACTATCTTTTTGTAAGAACAAAGCGCCATGACCACCTGGGTTGACTCAGCACTTACAATTCAAACACTTCATGTGACTTACAGCTAAATAAGGTCAGGAAATTAAAACTGGATTTGCTCCCTAAAATATAAAGGTATTCAATAGTAGGTCTTCCCCTGATAAAAAAAAAATCACAGAATGATTAACACTATGTCTTACTCTCATCACATTGCTCTGCTCCATAAAGAAAAAAAAAAAAAGTAGCATTATACAGTGGGATGGAAAATATTTGCCAAAGTTCAATTATAATGCTCTTTGAAATGAGTTTTTCCCTCACCTGACTACCCAATCTGGCAAGATGTTAGCTATGCACCTCCATAGCACAATACCCAGCTCTGTATCTGAGCAGTAATGGTAAATAAAAATTAAAATATGCCCTCTTTTTAAAAACTTAGGACCCTGCGGTGCATGGGTGCTCAGGCAGTTAAACAGCTGCCTTCTGCTCAGATCATGATCCTGGGGTCCTGGGATCAAGCCCTGCTTTGTCAATCTCCCTGTTCAGCCAGGAGTCTGCTTCTCCCTCTCTCTCTCTGCCCCTCCCTGCTTCTCGTGTGCTCACTTTCTTTATATCTCTCTCTCTCAAATATATAAATAAAATCTTTTTTAAAATTTTTAAAAATTAAAAAAACCTTAGGCCTTTTTATAGCAAACATCCTGAATTTTCTCTAGAACGTCTACAAAAAAACCCGTGTGTGTCCTCTTTCTTTATGAAGCAGCTGAACAGGAAAAAATAAAACAACAAAAGAAAAGAAAAGAAAAGAATAGAAAAGAAAAGAAAAGAAAGTAATAATAAAATAATAAAATAAAAATGAAAAACAAAAACATAGCTAATAGCTATCTTAATCTTGCATTGGTTCTATGAAAGCTGTATTTTTACATAGGTCTATCTAGGGAAGATCTAGGTTTTGTAAAGCATGAAGTTTATACAATGTTGAGAACCCTCTTTAAGAAAAAGAACATAATATAAAAATATAAAATCAAATACAAAATTAAATATTTGTTGAATGCTAAAAGAAATCAAAAAATTAAACTCTAACAAAAATCATAAATATTACAAAATTCCAAAAGGAGTATTTTTACTACTTAACTGCTTGCTCTACTTCAATAATATTTTTTTCCATCGATTAGCTTCTGACTCCATCATTTCAAACTATTTTCTCTACTATTCATCCTGTACTGAATGCCATGGGGCAAATTCATACTGACATGTGACCTCTTGTCCTACATCTTCAATATCAAAAACTTTGTGTAAATAAGGGGAATAGATGGTAAAGAATTCCTGGAAGCCATCCCCATACAAGAATAGCTCAAAATAGCCTAATGAGACACAGAAATGACTGCAAACCACACTCCAAATCTATTCCCCCATATCCAAATTAAATGTATCTCCCTGTCAACTTGTCCTTAAGCCAAATGCCAGAAGACCCATGGCCCTCCAGAACTTCCCAACATGAGGGAAAGTGTGAGGTAGGGAACCCCTGGTAGAAAGCAAAAAATGTCTAAACCAATTGCAGTAAAAATGTCTTGTTTTTGTGAGTTCCTCAAAAAAACAGGATCATGAGACATGGAGGTTTGATAAAAAGAAAAATATTATATTGTCACATGAAAAATGACTCAGTACTAGACTAATCATTACTGGATACTTATTGGTTTGGATAAAGTTCATGACCCTTTTCTTTTTAATAATATCTTAATATATTATTTAATAAATTACTTGATTTCTCCTTTTGTATTTCTTTGATTTTAAATAATGTCTGACATGAATAAAGATAGAAGAAAGCCCTGCTCTTTGATTTTCTACAAAGGAGCAAGAACCATACTGTGTACAGATCTTAGAAACAGAGTCAATTCCAGCATGCACAGAAAGATAGTTCTTGTCTTGTAAGCATCACAGATAAAGTTTCTAGTTTCAAAATATTATAATTCATTAGTAATGAGAGAAATTACAAGGGAATGTTTTAAATGAGTTTTAAAGTATTTATCTGTGGTTACTCTGTAATACAAAAATGATCTTTCCATTTATCTTTTCAAACGTTTATTCTTAAAGACATTTATTAGACATCTGCTGTGTTTCAGGTATGTTGCTAGGTTGTAGGAATCTGAAGATGAATGAGAAATGGTAATTAAAAGAAAAATGATAAATAAATAAATAAACAAGTTTACCCATTCTACCCTGCAAGTCCATATTGCCTTCTGCAGACTTCAGGGATGATGGAGAGAAGGAACAGGTCTACTTTAACTCAGGGTAGTGGCCATAGAAAGCTTCATTATGGAAAGGATAAATATTTGAACTGGGTCTTAAAAATGGGTGAGTATTGGTTAGATTTGGAGTGTGGTTTGCAGTCATTTCTGTGTCTCATTAGGCTATTTTGAGCTATTCTTGTATGGGGATGGCTTCCAGGAATTCTTTACCATCTATTCCATCCAGAAAGAAGTGTTTTAAAGTCTCAAAGTTGTTAAATACTACAGAGTCTTCCAGGAGTCACAGACAATTCAAAGGGGCCACAGCCATAGTGACAGGAGAATTAATGGAAGCTGGGGCTGAAAAGGTCGGGGGCATGTGAAACTGTACAAGCTGTGGAGGCAAAGGGAACCACTCATGCACTTAGCTAGGGGTGGCAGGCATAATCAGCTTTGCATTTCAGAAAGATGACTGCTCTGTTAGTGTAGAGGATGAATTGGAATGGAGAAATCCTGGAGGTATGTATGAAGATTGGGTTTAAAATTGTATTCACTAGGAATCCTTTTGGCTGCAAGTAACAAAAACCCAGGCTGAAGTCTGCTTAAACAAAAAGAGCTTATTTTCATGATTACTCAAAAGCAAGAACACAGGCCATTCCAGGGCTGCATCTGGGCTTGGCAACGTCAGGGTGCAGAGCTGGCTCACTGGGACCTCTCAGTGCTGTCCCATCGGCTGTGGAATCACTACAGCAGGTGCATCCCTCATATACTTATGCATCAACATCCAAAACCAAGAAGCAAAAGAGAGGATCTCTTCTCCCACAGCTCCTTTGTGTTTACTCTCTCCAATGAATTCTTTTCGCACTTGCCTTACGGCGTATTCCCACTGGCTCCCATACTCTAGAACTGAATCACATCTCATGGTTGGGCTACAGAGGAGGCTGGAAAAGCACGTATCCAGTATTTTCTTCTCCTATAGTGCAAAGTGGTCTCTGCCGACCTAGCAAGAGGGAAAGGAATGGCCATTGGGTTGGTAATCAGTAGAACTGCATGAAAACCATCACACTAAGTTAGGCAAGAGAGGCTGGGAGCCTAAATTCAGGTGACAGTATGAACAAGAGGATGAATTTAAGAATTTTTAGAGAGCTAAATTTAACAATTTTGGACTAACAAACATCTATCATGGTCATCACCCCACAGCCCCACCAGGGAGTCTGACACAAGACATCCATGGAAGACACTGTGGAAGGAAGACCAAAGGGCAGTACTTCCTAATCTTCTTCCCAGATAGCACACACAGTACATTACACATCTTTAGGATGCAGTGAAATAATCAGGTGAGACTCACTGAGAGGAGATAGCCATGCCCCAAACTCAGCCGCCCCAGATCCCGCCCAGATCAGCCGAAGACTGAGACCGGCAGCACCTCTGGCACACCTGTAATTCAGTGCTGAGGTCCTCCAATTAGGCAGGTCTGTAAGGCACTTGGGACAATTAGAGATAATAAAATAGCCTGTAGAGACAACATCTAATTACTGTTACAGGAAGCATATAAAGAGAACTGTCGTGCTTCTAATCATGTAAAGTTATCCCAGAGAAAATGCTCACTCAGACCCTTGATTGTTATTCTCCTAACCATTGCTGTTCAGTTACTACTATCTGACAATCAAATACCATGACCCTCAAAATATGATTTCCCTTCAGTTAATTTACTAACTTGCATACAAAGTTTAATTATTATTGTCTAGGCCCTCTTACTCGGAAATTGTATCTGGTTTTCAGTAAGAAGATAAGATCTATACCCAGGCTGTGAGATATTACTATCTGAATCAATACCCAGGAGCAACCCTTGACATGCACTCATTTGCAAATTCAATCTACTGCCAAGTGTTGTCAATTTTGCCTTCTAAAAGTCTCTTGAATCCATTAATTTCCACCAATCTCCATTTCACTACATCTGTTTGTTTCCTATTACTTCCTAATGCTACGAGTTACCACAAACTTGGTAGCTTAACATAACACGAATTTGGGGCACCAGGTTAAGTGTCTGACCGTGGCTCAGGGCATGATCTTAGGGTCCTGGGATTGAGCCCTGCATCAGGTTCCTCCCGCTCACTGCCCCTCCCCAACTCATGCACTTGCTCCCTCTCAAATAAACAAATAAAATATTTTTTAAAAAAAATTAAAATTAAGAATAAGAAAAACACAAATTTATTGTCTTAAACCTCCTATGGCCAAATGTGTGCAATCAGCAGCAGACATGGCTGGTTCCTTCCAAAGGTTCTGAGGGGTGAACTTGTTTTCTAGCTTTTTCTAGCTTCTATTGAGGCCAGCGGCATTCTTTGATCCATGCCTCCTTTCCTGCCTCCCTCCAATGTCTTGCTTCTCCTATGCTATAGACTGCTATCCTCGTTGCCTCCCTCTTACGAGGATCATATTGAGCCCATCTGGATCATCTAGGATAATTTCCCCAAATAAGGATCCTTAACTTACTCACCTCTGCCTCACTAGCAGAGTGAAGTAGGGAGTCTGATAAGGTAAGGTAAGATAACAAAGTGAACAATTTGGGGGCCCATTTCTCAGCCCGCCATATTACCCAATGCAAGCCATTTATTTATGTACCTGCACTACTATGGTGGCCTCAGAACTAGGCAGGTGACAGCTTCCCCCCTTACAATCTCCTTCCAATAACCAGCATTTACCAAAGGCAGATCTGGTTGTGAGAGACACACATTAAAAATATTTCAATAACTTACGATTGCTTTCAGGATGATCTTTCAAATTTCTCTTTAAACTGACCTAAAAGCCCCCAACTCAGTGTTTAACCCTCACTGTCTTTTAGTGTTTCAAAAGTACCATGTTCCTTCTTGCTCTCGAGACTTGGCACTGGCTATTTATTCTGATGGAATCCTTTTCCGTCTTCGGTCCCACCAACCTCTAGACACCAGCCCAACCACTTCCTTTGCAAGGTCTTTATGCCCTCCCCTGCATTAGCTGAATCCAGCTACAGCATCAGGGCAGACCACCATCTCCCCCACATCTGCAGTACTTTTCACAGTTGTCCCTTAACTTTAGCCGTGTGACTGACAGATGCTTCTCTAACCTGCTAAACGATCAGCAAAAATGATGTCTTTAATCAGCCTTGATTCCTCAGTGCCTAGCTCACTACGAGGCATAGTGCAAGTTTTCAGTAATACCAACTAAGTAAATGAATGAATGAATATTCTAAACATTTGGCCACTGGTGTGCTGGTAAAATTTAGGCAAATTATTTTTCCGGGCCCCAAGCCATTTGACTGTAAAATGAGGTAAGTTGGCTTACTGAAACTCACCACCTCAACCGTGGTATGACTTTCACATCAAAAATTACAAATGACCCAAGATTACCCTGCAGCCTGCACTCGTTGGAATCTGGCCACTATATGATTCCAGTAAAGGCAGTGGTCACACCTTGGGAAATTTGTAGTGTTCCACAGTAAGCTGTCTGAAGATGTATCCTCTTTAACAAAACACAACACTCAAAAGGAGATGAACATGAGTCGTTGAAGGATAAAAAGGAGACACCTTCTTGCCCCGGCTTAATAAACCAGATCTAACGTAACTTACTGTCTTGGGAAACCTTGCTTCCCAGGAGACATTTGGCAATGTCTTGAGTCATTTCTGTTTATCAGGACTGGTGGGAGGCTGTTCAGCCTCTCATGGGTAGGAGTCAAGGTTGCAGCCACAGTTTATAGTGTACAGGGAAACACTACACCTTGAGCTCTCACAGCAAAAAACTATCCAACCCGCAGTGTCCACAGAGCTAAGGTGAAGAAATACCAGACTGAAGTCAAGATTGTAGGCCATCAAATATGGTTGTCAGACAATATACCCCCAAAATGTCACATGACAAGACCAGAACTTGCTGACCAAGTCTTAGGGCTAACTTGAAACATAATTTCAATGCCTTGCGATCTCAGCACTTGTGGGGCTGAGCCCCATTTGTGAGGCCACTTGGTTAATTATCAGAGCAAACGCCTAATTACTGAAGCTTGCTGTTTGATGTAGAACCCGTGATGTGTCCTTAAGAAATAAAGTGACACCCCAGGAATGCCTGGATGTATAATAAGCTCGCTGACTCTGTCAGACACAGCTTGCAGGTGTTTGACAACTGACATGAAAAGTCATGCCAAGGAAGGTATGGTTTTGTTGCCAGCTTTCAGTCACCGGTGGGATAGGAAGGTCATTTTTCGCATCTACTCTCTATTCTCAGTAATGCAAAACAAGGAGCTGATGTCCACTTTTTTGGACACAAAGGGAGAGGTAGAACCAGCAACTGGGAACGTGTGCAAATTGAAATCACGGCACCAACCTGTACAGTGACTTAGTCCAAAGAATGAGATATTTAAAAATTCTGATCTGTTGTGTCCTTCAGGGCTAAACAGCCTCACTGATGATTGGAAGCATGACACTTCAACGTATTTACTCATCGTTGTCCTTAGGGAGGCCTGAGGTTATGTCCTTCTGATGACAAAAATCACGTTTTGCATTACTGCCGCACAATGAAGGATGGCAAGCTTGAGCTACTAGAAGTTATGTCTTCAAAGTCTTTGCTGACCAAAAACTAAATATAGAAATAAATACATTTAAATTTAAAAGTGAGGACCTAGGTCCCAAAGATTTATCTCAAAATTTTAGGCCGCTCATTAGGGAAGCCTTGAAAATTCTGCAGTTGCGACCCAGGGCGTTGGACGCAGAAGCTTCAAAATGGAGATAATGAGACACACTTGTAAAGAGATTACTAAGCGGGAAGGATGACTGGAAAGGGAGGAAGAAAAGAGCAGGACACTCTGCTGTGAATCTTGTTGTCAAAGATAATGTCAGGAGTCTCAGAGGCCAGTCACTACAAAAGGACTGGTGTCTGAGAAATAACAGGGTATTTTTAGAGTTGATTCTCAGCACTTTCAAGAGTCTTACAGAATATCCTAAGAGCTCTCTGCCTGGCAGGCCTTAGAAGCAAAAAATATTTCCATTTATCTAATAGAAATTTATCCTGCTTCAGTTTTAAGTGCTTTTCCTCTACCCACAATGGAAATGAAAAAACATAAACTAGTTTTCCTATAAATAGCAATAAAAATAGAATAAGAACATAAGAAACATCATACATCAAAAACTTTACTTTTTTGCTAAAAATGTTAATACCATTTCATCAATGCTTTAGAAAAATCAAGAGTGAGACATAGGTCCCTCTCTACTTCTTTGGGGTTAGCATCCACAGGACTGGGCCAGTGTTTAAACTTTATGAGCTCATGAATCACCTGAAATGTTGTCAAAGCTCTGAGTACAAAAGAAGCCCACGATTCTGCCTTTTGAAGAAGCTCCCAGGTGATGCCAATGTTGCTTGTCCTCTGACCATATTTCAAGGAGCAAAGGATGAAGCTTTTTCTCTAGGGCTTAAAATCATTATATTAATCCAGCAAATATTTATCAAGCATGTAGAAGACAGCAGTGGTGATAGAAGAGTGAATGAAGCACAGTGTTTGTCCTTAAGGAGCTTACAGCATACACACTCTTGTGAGGGAATCAAAGGATCATAAGAAAGATAATCAGCAGCCCTCACCTCATTAATAATAAACCAGAGCATTCTCCGCATTCATACACAATCTTCAGAACATCAAATCAGACAAGGTCAGTCTGTGACAATGATGGAGTAAGACAAAAACAAGGCCACTCTGTAATCATGTCCAAGAACAGATGGAAACAGGAACACTATTCAAACCCAACATGACTAGGCATCATTGCCAGTGACTGTGGCCTCTTGACCAATAACACCTTTAGCCTTATTCCACCTCCTGGGTAAAAATGATTAAAACACCCAGTCATAGAATTAGGCCTGCTTCCTGACAGTACCTCTGGGAAGCAGAATAATGGTCCCGCAAAGACATTGCCATCCTAATTCTGGAACCTGTGAATCTATTATACTATGTGGCAAAGGGGAATGAAGGTTGCTAACCACTGGCTTCGAAGACAGGAGATTACCCTGGATTATCTGGGTAGGCCCACTGTCATCGAAAGGGAAGGAGGAAGGTAGGAAGGTCAGAGTCAGAACAAGGAGAGAGATTTAAAGATGTTATGCTACTGTCCTTGAAGATGAAGGAAGGGGACACAAACCAAAGGACTGGGGGCAAGCCTTTAGAATCTGGAAAAGGTTAGGAAATCGATTGAATACAGTCCTACCAACACCTTGCTTTGAGCCCAGTAAAACCCATTTCGAATTTCTGACATCGAAACTGTAAGAGTATATTTGTGTAATTTTAAGCCATTAAGTTTGTGGCAATTTGTTACAGATGGTATCCAATATGGAAATGACCACTGCCCTCCATTAGTCCTTTCCAGAATTACCCCATTCAAGCCCAAATCTTAGAACAAACCCCTTCCCAATCCCCCTTATTGAGAAATCCTGCAATTTCTCATCTTACATTATTTCTGCTCTTGGAACAACTTGATGAACCTAACTTTGACGACGGGTGTGTTCCTGGTGGTCTTGGTTGGTGGACTTTGGCAGGGCAGTGTGAACAGGATGATATTAAAGTAAAGAGAGGTGGGGCTTTCCAACTGGAGCAAGGGAAGTTCCCTGGGGTAGAGGAAGACCTTTTGAAGGATCTGTAGGAGTTAGATGAAGAAGGGGACCGAAGGAAGCAAAGAACTATGGCAGATCCAATTATGGGAGAGGAAAGCATGGTAAGGACAAATAGGAAATGGGGCTAGAGGAATTAGTACTCTTATCAGCCACTAGTTGATCTTTATCCTGAAATCTCTAAGTAACAACAAAAAAAAATAACCCAAATTTGTGAAAGAAAGCCATATTATTAGATTGACATTTTGAGAGATGATTATGTCTGGTGTATGAAAGTGGGGTTAGGGACTGGCAGGCAGACTGGATAGGCAGCTGGTGCAGTAATCCAGGCATGAAAAGACACAGGTGTAAAGCGGGGCAGAAATATTAGGAATAAGGATGTAACAGCATTTCTTAGGCATGATGAGGAGGGAAAATGGATAGAGAATGGAGCCTAGCACTCTAAAATTTATTTGGCGAGCTTGTGAAATGATGGAGGATCTTGATAGTCTCAGTTATGGCCAAATCAGCAAATACCGAGTTCGCATCCTGCCTCTCTTATCAGTGATAGAAGGATGGCCTCAGAAGGAATCCAGAAACCCCAGCTCAAGAGTTGGTTCAAGTCTCAGCTTTCTTACTTGGTGAATATTTGCCCACAGGAAAATTGCTTAATTTCACCAGTTTCCTCATGATACCCAACCTCCCAAGACAATTGTCAGAATTAAATAGAATTTAGTGTTGGTAAGGATGTGGAGAAAAAGGAACCCGTCTGTGCTGTTGGTGGGAATGTAAACTGGTGCAACCATTTTTGAAAACGATACGGAGGGTCCTCAAAAAACTTAAAAATGGGATTACCATATGATCCAGCAATCCGATATCTAGGTATATTTCCAAAGAAAATGAAAACGCCAGTTCGGAAACTTACCTGCGCCGCCCATGTTTACTGCAGTGTTTTTTACAATAACCAAGACATGAAAGTAACCCAAGTATCCACTGATGGATAAAGGGATAAAGAAAATGTGATCAATAGATGATAGATATAGATAGATAGATGGATTCATAGATGATAGATATATGATATATAATGGAATTTTATTCATGTAAAAAAAGGAAATCTTAACATTTGCAACAATCTAGATGGTACATTATGCTAAGTGAAATAAGTCAGACAGAGAAAGATAAATGCCATATGATGTCACATATATGTGGAATCTTAAAAATGGAAAAAGCAAAAACTGAGCTCACGGACACAGAACATACTGGTGGTTGCCAGAGCCAGGGGTGGAGGATGGGCAGAACGAGTGAGGGTAGTCAAAAGGCACAAACTCTCAGTTACAAATAAGTTCTGGGGATATAATGTATAGCACAGTAACTATAGTTAATACAGTATTGTATTTTTGAAAGTTGCTCAGAGAGTAATTCTTTAAAGCTCTCACCACAACAAAAAATATTTATAACTGTATGGTGATGGATGTTAACTAGACACTATGGTGATTATAATATATATAAATATCAAACCATTATGTTGTGCAGCTGAGACGAATATAATGTTGTCAATTATATCTCAATAAAAAAAGAATTAAATAAGATTCTATGGAAGTATTTTGTGAACTGTAAATCACTATGTAAATATAAGGCATAATTGCTGATGGCGTAAGAAGTGACATTAAGCAGGGATAGTTCTGGGAAAGAGTTTTATTACTCTAAAAGTGCTGTGTAACTCATTTTAGAGTGCACGGATGGATTTGGAGTCAGACACTCCTTGGCTTTATCTTGGCATGTTTTCTTTACAAATGGATGTGAAAGCTCAAACTATTTAACTTTTTAATATCAGCTTTCTCTTCAGTAACATGGGTAGGTAATGAAGCTAACCTCAAAATAAAAACTGTCATGCAAATAAATATTGAAATTAAATTATTCTTGTGCCTGTCACATCATTACTATAGGAGGAAAGGAGTCACACTGTTATACTTAATCTCTTCTTGCGCTATTTAAGATATTTACACTTTTTAGCTTCAAGATGGCAGATGGGGCCACCTGAGTGGCACTGCAGGTTAAGCATTCGACTCTTGGTTTAGGTTCAGGTATGAACTGAGGGTCATGAGATCAAGCCCTGAGTGGAGCTCCATGTCCAGCAGGGAGTCTGTTTGAATTTCTCCCTCCCTCTGCCCCTCCCACCTCTCAAAAATAAATAAATCTTAAAAAAAAAAAGAAAAAAAAATAGATGGCAGACAGACCAAACACATATCCCCCCCCCACACCCTCCAGAACGCATTCAATTATAGCAAAATGTGGAAGCCAACAATGACAGAATTGTAGGAACAATACGGACTGAGGAGGGATTAGCTGAATATCTGGATGATGGGAGGAGATGGAAGAAGAGGAAACCATAGCAAAGGTCATGAAAAGGGGGCTATAAGCAAAGGGAAAGTGGTTACTCCCCTTCAAATCCCCAGAGAGAACCAGGATTGCTACACATAGAAAAATATAAAGATTGGGCCTAAAACAGAGATAGGGTGGTTATGTGAAATTCTAGTTGAAGAACAGAAGTGTTCAACCAGCAGGCAACCATAATGGTCACTTGAACTTTAGAACAAATGACCCTGAGGCACCTGGGTGGCTCAGGCGTTAAGCATCTGCCTTTGGCTCAGGTCATCGTCCCAGGGTCGCAGGATCAAGCCCTGCATCAGGCTCCCCGCTCAGTGGGAAGTCTGCTTCTCCCTCTCCCATTCCCCCTCTTGTGTTCTTTCTCTCTCTGTCTCTCTCTCTCTGTCAGACAAATAAAACTTAAAAAAAAAAAAAAAGAACAGATGACCATTTGGGGACACCACCCTCCCTCCCCTGCTGCCAGCCTAAAGGCCAGCCAATTCCTCTTTTACCTTAAATGAATCCTTTGGGATCTTCCCCCATATGCAGAGCTCCAGCACACCTTCTTACTGTATCATTATTAAACCTGAAGGGATGATTGACAGTCCTAGCAATGATAAGGTATAAATGAGCATATATAGCAACAATAGTTTCTAAATTGCAGTCTTCCCTTAAGGGATCTAGAGGCCAGAAGAAATCACTGATTCCATGACTAAAGCAGAGAAGTTCAAGATGAGCCTGGAACATTCTGTTGAGCCAGAAATTAAAGAATTGATCAAATCCTGATTGGGCCATTTCTAAAGAACTTAGGAGCTTCTGTAAAGGTTTTCCCACTGTCCAAAGCTGGGGCAGTCTGAGTATCAAAATTTAAAAATAACATTAACAGATTATAACATATTGAGTAAAAGAAGAAATCACAAGCTTATGTTGATATAAATACTGATACAAATAAATAAGCACCAGAAAAAACTAAATGGGGAAAGAAAATTCTTTCCTATGGTTGAGTGCCAACTAATAAATAGTCGAAGGATGTATAAAGTCAGAAAGTCGCAGATGAATCCTAAAATGAGTGGGTAAAAAGCTTTTAAGCGATAGGATGCTTACATAGTGTCAGAGGATCAACGCAATAATTCCTAATGACAAACAACGTGAAGAAGCATGAAAAATCCAACTTTTACCAAGTGGTCAAAATTCCTAACAAATTTGCATAAACCAACATCATGTGACTCCTGATAAGATGCACCAAGGAGAACACAGCATTGCTTCTGCCGAAGATGTTTAACACAAACCAAATCATGAGGTAAGTCAGACAAACCAAAACCATGGGACATTCTGTTAAGTAATCAACATCCTTCAAATCGGTTGAGGTCAAGAAAAA
Organism: Mustela putorius furo; assembly: GCF_011764305.1. Taxonomy (NCBI): domain Eukaryota; kingdom Metazoa; phylum Chordata; class Mammalia; order Carnivora; family Mustelidae; genus Mustela; species Mustela putorius. The sequence continues at coordinate 2,393,467 of NW_025421491.1, read as the reverse complement.
CAGAGAAAGGCTGAGGAACTGAGGCAGATTGAAGAATTTAAGGAGACACACACATGATACTGGCTCAGATTCTACAGGGACAAGGGGAAAAATAACTACTAGGGACAAATTGGGACAATTAACCACAGAGTGTTGATTAGATAACAGAATTAATATTAAATTTTCTAATTTTCATGATTATTCTGCCTTTGTTCTAAGGACAAATCAACATGGTACCTGAAATATATTCTGAAGTGAGTTTGCTACTCTCAATATTTTATATATTACACACACACAGTACTGTATGTATATTATATTACATGTAGTCATGAAGTAAGTGGAGCAAGGTATAAACATTTAATAAATCCAGGCACGCAGAACTTCCTTGCATTGTCATGGCAACTTTTCTGTGAATCTGAAATTATGTCGAAATAAAAGTTTAAAAAATGTAACAGCAAAACACAAAAACAATTGTGGTTTTAGAACAATTATGCTTTAGGTAAATGTTAGCCATGATGATAAGGATCTAGAATCTTATGGTTTGTAGAGATTCCAAATCATCCATTTAGTACCCGATGCTCTTGGAATCTCCCCACCAGTAGATCAGTCTACCTATATGCTGGAACTTCGCCAGTGAAAGCCCACTTCACCTCCAGATAGCCCCATTCTTCTTCCTTTTTGCATACCTGTTATCTGTCTCGATATATAACTCTTAAGTCACCTCTCTCATGGTCATGTTTATATACCCAAACTTTCCTTCTATGAAAGCTTACACGGTTTATGCTATGTTTATATGGACAAGGGCAAATGATAACTCCAAAGGACATTATCATAGCAATTGAAAAAATTAGAGTATGTACTGTAATTAAATAATAATATTACATTAATATTATAATAATATATCGATATTACTATGAATATCAATATTAATCTTCTAATTTTAATAATTATGCTTTCCTTGATCTTAAGCTAAGTGTCATATACACACACACACACATAAATATATGCCTTTTATCATAGGCTGTCTCCTATTTTAAGTCCTTGGAAGGAAATGAATAAAGAATATCTATTTATATTTGGATAATCATTTATAGCACATTTATTGGTGTAAAATAGGAGACTATTTAGTTTCCTTTATTTCCTTTATACATTGAATAAAGTATATTAAAGTCTTCAGGGCAAGGATTATGTTTTATTTGTCTCTATGTCCCCCAAGTCTTAGGACAATCGTTGGTATTGTGTCTACTTGGCAAATGTCTATTGAGTGAGCCTCTTGAAAACAGTCAGTTTCTCAGGCCAGTCTCTATCTTAGGTGGTTTTCATAGTCCCCAAAACTCGTAACACAGTGGCCAGAGCCCAGTAGTATTTCATGCATATATGAGTGAACGTTGTATTGGATTATACAATATTTTGCACCTATGAAGCAGAGATTTAACAAGTCAATGAACAATTATTGAGCACCTTCTCTGAGAGAGGCTGGGGGTGCCAAAAATACTTGATATGTGAATGAATAATCTTTCATTCAAACAAAGTATTTTGCTTCAATAAAGCAGAGATTTTTCAGGAGGTAAGACAAGAAGCATTTTCTAAGTATAGACCACATATCATTTCAAGGGCTTTTGATGGCAACTATCATTCTAAAGAATAAATGCTTCATTTTTAATACAGCTGTGTATATATATATATATATATATATATATATATAATCAGAAGTGAAGCGAAGTGGATGGGAAAAATAAAACTCATCTATCAAAAAGGAAAAAAATATTATATGATTTTTAGCTGTTGGCTTCCCTTTATACACCAAATCTTAGAACTCCTAAAAACAAAGATTCATAACTAAGTCCATTTAGCTGAAATTCTTTCAGCAGCAGACTGCAGGGTTCAAACTTCTCTAGAGCTGAGTTCTGTAAACAACAGGGAAAAGGGGAAAGAAACTCAATGAGACGGTGTCACTAATGAAAGAAGGAAAGAAATTTTTTGAGCATTCAACAGCTAAGAAATGTTCCTACTTATAGTCAGCATAGAAAAATACGGACAGTGGCAGTGTATTTTGGATTTAATTTAGAACCCTTTTAAGACCTTTTTAAAAATTGAAATCTCAACATTAAGGGACAAAATAATGAGACATCGCCGTATCCTGGTGTACAGTCTGAACTGAAAATTAAGTTTTGGCTAAAGTCAGCCACTATAGGTTGAAACTGGCTGATGAATTCAAAAGCATAAAAGCAGGGTAAAATAAATAACAGGAACAAAAACATGTGTGCTGAATGAAATAGATTTATTAAGAGACTGACAGCAAAACCCCTTTCTACCCACACCCAATTGTAATACATTGATGTCGACGCAGAACTTAGTAACACAGGAGCAGAGCAGCTAGAAGAGGCAATCTACTTGCTTCACAGCTAAAATTAAGGTATGTCGGAGAAATACATCTTGTTCTCCTTGGCTGTAGGTGAGTATCAGTTCAGTACTGGATGCCTGGATGGCTTGTTCGGCATCGTCAAAGGCCGGGAACTCAGTAAGAAGTCAGGAAGAAGATGGAAGATGTAGCTCCCACATGCATCTGGAGACAGGAAGACAGTCGTTGCTCTTCAGATTGGTTCGCACACAGAGAATCGATGGGAAGTTCTGCACTGCCTGGAGCCACGGGTCCTTCAGTAAGTACTGTAGCCGAAGCCAGAGTTTGAGCCCCATGGCCTGCAGAAGCTGCCGCCATAGCAACAGCCTCTGTTGTACATGTTGCTACCGCCAAAGCTGTAGCCCAGGGAGCCGTAGCCATTGCATCCATAACCATAGTTCAGGGGAGAGCCCAGGGGAATGACGCAGTTCAAGGGGGTGGCTCTGAAGGTCCTGTGGAAGTTGGTTCCATAGCAAGGATAGCCGGGGAAGTAGCTTCCGCAGCAGAAGAAACGAGTCATGGTGGCAGGAGTTGAGGAGGAATGGGATGGATGGGGAAGAGCGAGTTACCCAAGTGTGAATGCTGGTGGCCTCCTGCAGAAGGCTTTTTATACCTCCAGCTGATGGGCATGACACAGTTGTCTAAATATCTTTCCATTCATTTGCATAAATAAGTCTCTTATTTGGTAATAAAATGCGCGTAAAGGAACCCACAGACTCATAGCCTACATTTTTGTTGGCTTTTCTATTTGCAAAGGAATGTGCTGCGTCTTCAAAGCCAAGGCCATCCTTAAGAGACAATTGAATTCTTTTCATCAGTGCCCCATCGTTTAACTACCCTTGGATTGCATCATGTGAGACTCTTTAAACCCTCTGATGATATACTCCTCCCAAGACAGAGCTAGACTAAAAAAGCTTTGGCAGCAATGTGAACTCTTTTACACAGTCTTGAAATTCTCTCCCTGTGCTGTTCAAAAACGTGGGTAAACCGCCTGCGCGTGGTTGTGAAGTTTCTTTTGGAGCAAAGAAAATTACTTGGAACTAGAGGGGGTGATGGCAAAACGCTATAAATGTAATGTAGTAAACACCCCAGCGTTGTTCACTTTATGGTAGTTCATTTTATTCTATGTGAATTTCACCTCAAGAGTTTTGTTTTCTTTTTTAGTTTTTCGTTTTTAAAACATCGCTACATGTATCCATCGGAGTAAGTTTTATTATAGAGGCGGCAGAAACACCAAATAATAGAATTTTTTTTTTTTTTCAGGTCACTGGCTGTGGATCACCTACTGGTAATTTTCGTGGATTTCATTTATGAGCATCTTCCTTGTTAATGCATTTCCCCCCCATGAAGAGCTTACATGCTTTGTTGTACATCATCTTGAACACTGACTGCCAAGCTGACTTGTGGAGTTGCTATGCTGGGGGTGAGTGGAATGATCCTTAATTTCAAAGTCACATTGTACCATGCTGGCTTCTTACTGACTCCTAGTAAAACAAGCTTGGATGCTGTGATCCATTAGGAAATGGCAGTTATATTTAAGGATGCAACACTTTTTTCTGCTCACATTTTGCCCTGCGTGACCATTTCTCAGAAAGAATCTGAGCTTGGCAAAGCTGTCTATTCCAATTCAAAAGTTTAAGAAATAGTCTTGTTTTGTGGTAGAAGAAGGGTCTGGATTTTCTGAAAGTAAAAAAAGAAAACGTCATAGATATCAACTCTTTTTACTTATTCTCTCCTTAATGGATGATCATAGAGTCCAATAGGCAAAATTAATTATTTCAGCCAGACATCTCTCTCTCTCTGTTAAGATGTCGCTTTTCTCAATTTCTTTTTTTTAAATATTTTATTTATTTATTTGACAGAGATCACAAGTAGGCAGAGAGGCAGGCAGAGTATAGAGGAGGAAGCAGGCTCCCTGCTGAGCAGAGAGCCAGATGTGGGGCTCGATCCCAGGACCCTGAGGTCATGACTTGAGCAGAAGGCAGAGGCTTAACCTACTGAGCCACCCAGGTGCCCCTCAATTTCTTTGATAGAAGAAATTTTTACATGCAACAATGTGGATGGAGCTAGAGGGTATAATGCTAAGCAAAATAAGTCATCAAACACAAACGCCGTATGATCTCACTTATATGTGGAATTTAAGAAACAAAACAGGTTAAAAAAAAAAGGGGGGGGCGGGGGGAAGAGAGGCAAACAAAAAACAGCTTCCTAACTACAGAGAACAAACGGATGGCTACCAGTGGGGAGTGGGGGGGCGGGGGTGATGGAAGAAATTGGTGATGGGGATTAAGAAGGGCACTTGTGACAAGCGCTGGGTTTATATGGAAGTGTTGAATCACTGTATTGTACACCTGAAACTAATATTATACTGTATGTTGACGAACTAGAATTTAAAACTTAAAAAAAGAAGAACTTTTTACAGCTCATTTTTCCATGGTTTCTTTTACTCTACAAAATGATTACATGTTGTGAGATTTTATAGTTGAAGAGACTCAAGAGATAAGGTCTATTTTCAAATTAAGTTTTTAACAAAAGGAATGACTTAAAATGATGCAAAGCTGTGCCTTCAAGGGTCCAAATTATATAAACTCTACATCAGCTAGTCCAGAAAACTTAAGCTATGTCTGTGAGGTGACTGCTTTCATTTTAACGAGACAGTTGGGTGCTTGCTGGAAAAAGTGAACTGCTGACTCTCCCTCCCATGCCTTTAGAACCTGTAATTTGGATCTACTGCCACCTGGTGGCAGTGGTACTTCAGGTACTCCGAAGGCGCCTCAGGACCCACAGGGCCCGGGGTTCTGAAATAATCAGTAGGCAAAAAAAAAAAAAATGTTGGAAGATCTTGTTTGAAATTTGGATTTCTAGAGCAATCCTTTCCTATTCTCCCCGTGAGATTCTAGAAATCAATTTTTTTAATAAGAAACTCAGGTGATTCTCATGAATACATCTTCCTGATAAATTCTGATCCAGTCTTTCATGAGATTTCAAGGAATTTGTCTTTGCTTGGCTCTGTGAAATCACCCAGAGCTGCTTATCTCCCGTGGACAGGCGTGTTCGGTGCCGGTCACCGGTGCCCTGTTTCCTTCTGCTCTGGGTGGCAGAGATAATTAAAGAAAAAGCCTTCGTTTGTCTTTTCCTTTCCCCTGTGTTCTGTTTCTTTTCTCAGAACATACCTGAATAGAAAGGGAAGTAACAGCAGCATATCCAGGCATCCCCCCAGAGGAAAAACCCACCAGAGCTGAACCATGAACTGGTTCCCACCCCTTCCCCTTTGGCTTGTTTTCCCCCGAGAAAAATTCCAAGCTAAGCATTTGGTCATTATTGTTTTTATTCTAAATGTTAGTAATAATCAATATTCATGGAGGGCTTACTCTGTGCTAGGTTCTGTTCTGAACACTTCACACGTACAATTTAATTTATATGTTTTATCACTGTACATAGTGACAGGACTTACGATGCACTTTTCTAAGCACTTAGCAAACATCAATTCATTTAATTTTTACAGTGATTTTATGATGTGGGTATTGTGATATTTCATAAGAACACTGAGGCCAGAGAGTTTAAATAAATTGTTCACTGTCACATGGCTAATAAGCAGAATCAAGCTCCAAAGCCATGCTTTTAACTACTTTGCTGAACTGCCTTTGATATGTCGTTAATACTTGAAAGGGCTTCAGCTTATAAAGTGCCTGAGATCACTGTGTTATTTTCTTGCAGAACACATCAATAAAGAAAGGCTAGTTTTGCTGCTGTAACAAACCACCCCAAATGTCAATGCTTGTTAAGATCAGAGGCTTATTTCATGCCCACAGTGCACATCCGGTTGGTGGGCATCTTGGATGGACATCATTCTCATTCACAGCCGTGAGCTGACAGAGCCTTCATAATCTAAAATATTGCTGATTGGGGACAGGAAAGTGGCAAACCACGTGTCAGTTCCCAAAGACTTCCACCAGACGTCATGGTTGTCTTCACATTCTTCCCATTCTAGGAAGCTCCACAACCCCAGCCCGCTCCTGGGTTCAGGAAATCCAAGATACTCAGGACAGCGTTAATGACTTTCGCAGTTTCTATTTCTTCCACACACTAAAAAATTTGTAAAACATATTTTAATGTTTTTAAACACATCTCCCACAATTTAGAAAATAAGATGAACACAGAAATAGAAAGGGGCTTTTTAAGACTGACATAACTTTAGTATCACATAATTAAAATAGCATAGTTCACTATTTTATTTTGGTTATAAGGCAGTATAATTTAAAGTGTTTCTGATACTAGGCAATTTTAAATACACAGCTTTCAGTGAAATTCATTCACCATCAATCTGAATGGGGTTATGGATGACTTGATACTTTTAATTTTTTTCTTCCTTTCCTTTCCTCCATGTCTTCCTGGTCACTTTGTAATCTAATTTAGGGCACGGTTGCCATAAATGTTAGTTTTACAACAAAAATCCCTCAACGCCGATTGATATGTGAAAAAAAGAAATGAGGTCTTATACCAAATTTCATTTTACTTATTTTAGTATATATTCAATTTTAAGCAAAGAGAAAATGAATCAACACAGTAGTATCTATGAGGAAGAAATGTGGAAGAGGACACCTATGAGACCTAGTCACTCGGATATTTAATGACTATCTTAATCAGACACGGATGCTCATAGACTTTCTGCTCCTGCAGGAATCAGCTTTGTATAGGTTCCAACCCACATTAAGCTGGTATAAAACGATGATGCTTGTCTCATTCCGTCACCAGGCACCTCCTACTTCCCATCACGGACTTTATGTTTAACACCTAGGAAAGATACGGACCAGCCTATGTGATGCCCACGCACCTATAATCTGGAAGTATAGGGGAGTCAGTGCTCCTCTTTGACCAGGAGAGATGGGAGTCAGGGTATATAGGCTTCCCATCTGCTCTGCAGATGGACTGTCCTGAACAGTTAGGCATCTTCTTGGTGAATAGTCCCATAGAATCAAGCACAGAGTTGTATTTAGCTGAAGTCAGCTCAGTAAGCATCCTGACTGGTGCTGTCCACTCTTCTCTGCTTCATCCTCTTGCCCTTACCCCTGTTCTCTGAGAAAGAAGTAATACAGAAACCCTTTATCTGAAACTGCTTTTTGGAAAACCTAGACCAGAACAGCCGGTCAAAAAATTGTCTTAACTAATATCTCTTTTCAGATGTAATTCACATGATAAAATTCACCCTTTTAAAGTGTGTAATTCAGTGATTTTTATATTCACAGAGTTGTGCAACCTTTCCATTTCATGACTATCCAATTTCAGAACATTTCATCACCCCATCATGCCAAACAGAAATCTCATAACCATTAAAAGTCACTCCCCATGCACAACCACTAATCTAAGTTCTGTCTCTAGGATTTACCTATTCTGGGCAAGTCACATAAATTTAATCATATACTATGTAGCCTTCTGTGTCTGACTTCTTTCTCTTTGCGTGTTTTCAGGTTTCCACGTTACAGCCTGAATTGGAATTTCATTTCCATTTATGGAAATAGCATTCCCTTGTAGGGGTAGACTGCATTTTGTTTATTCATTCATCAGTTGACAAGACATTTAGGTTGTTTCCAGTATTTGGCTACTATGTTGCCATGAACATTCATGTACAAATGATTTTAACATGTCAAAAGATGAGCTCCTAATTTTCCGCTACATATCTATTCCTTTCATGGTCTTTCCTATCTCAAAAAATAACATTGTCATCTAATTCCTCAGAACAAAAACTTAATTTCTTTCTTCATTATAATTCTTTCATCCAGCCTTCCAGCTTCTTCTCCAAAATACAACCCAAATTCATTCCCATTTCTCCTTTCTCAACTTCTGTCGCCTAGTCAACCTGCCATCACCTCTACCCAGGATTCTTGCCATAGTATCCTCACTGGTTCCTATCATCCCATGTTCCCTCTCCTTCCACGTTCAAGCTTTCAGTAATTTCCTGTTGCTCTTAGGGAAAAAAAAAAAAAAATTTAAACTTTTTTTTTTTTAAGATTTTATTTATTTATTTGGCAGAAAGAGGAGAGTACAAGCAGGGGGAGTGGGAGAAGCAGTCTGCCTGCTTGCTGAGCAGGGAGCCCAATGCAGGACTCCATCCCAGGACTCCGGGATCATGAGCTGAACCGAAGACAGATGCTTAACCGACTAAGCCACATAAGTGCCCCAAATTCAAACTTCTTACGTGGTCTATTTCTTGCCAACCTTCCAACCTCACTTTATGTTATCCTCCTCTGGTCCTGTGATCAGCCACGGTGGTCTTCTTCCTCACTGTGTGTCTTTCTCACTCGAATGCCCTCCCAGATGGTAGGCACTTTGTCTTATCTGTGCCTGACTAACACATAGTTGGAACTCATTAGCATGTGTTAATCTCCTGAATGAAGGAATGAATGAGATGGTTGTTGGACTGAGTCTGATACCACCAGGCAGAAGCCTAAAGGTATTTATGAAGATGGGATATCAAAGTTAAAGCAGGAGTGTCTGGGTTTGTTTGGGGATGGGTGAGCTGATCCATTCAGATGGAGGACTGTACTAAGCAGGGACGTTAAGGAGAAAATTCTGGCAATGAGTGCCAGAGTTAGAGAAGGGATCACCTTACGTGCATGGCAGGTGTGGAGAAAGATAAAGTGCAATTACTAAATGATTTAATTGAGGAAATGATGTGATTAGGGCTGCCTTCTTGTGAATGACAGGTTGCGAGAGAGAGCTATGGAGGGAGGGACATGTATTAGTATTCTGTTGAATTGTTTAATTCGAAAAATAATTGAGAATTAAGCTGGTGGCAATAAAAATGGGGATAAGAAGACTAATTTGATTGACATTGTAGAGGAGAACTGTGTAGGACTTATTTAGCAATGAATAAGATGTCACCATGAAGGAAAGAAAGGAAACCAAAGGCTCACACCTGGAGCAGGGCAAATGCACTTCGAGTAATGGCAATAGGGAAATCAGGAGGAGAATGCTAGTTTTGAGGGGTCACTTGTGCCAAGGAGGTTGTAGAGGCATATCTCAGAGAATAGTGCAGGTTCAGTTCCAGAGTACAACAATAGAGAGAATATTCTAGTAAGGTGGGTTCAATGAATTTTTTGGTTTCACAGTGCATTTAAAAATTGTTTATACTATACCATAGTCCATTAAGTGTTAAATAGGATTTTGCCTACAAAATTTATGTACACACCTTAATTAAAAAATATTTTATTGCTAAAAAATGCTAATCATCATCTGAGCTTTCTGCAAGTTGTAATCACTGATCACAGATCATCATAACAAATATAATGTTAATGAACAAGTTTGAAATATTGTGAGAATTAACAAAATGTGGCACAGGGACACAAACTGAGAAAATGCTGTTGGAAAATGGGAGCTGATAGATTCGCTCAATGCAAGGCTGCCACCAACCTCCCATGTATAAAAAAACACAACGTCTGTGGAGTGCAACAGAGTGAGGTCTGCCTGTAATTACACGTTGAAAATCAACAGGACAGCTTAGAAGAAAAGCTCGATGGGACAACTGGGCCTTCGTCTTCCTGAAGATAATAGTTTGAACATCATTGGTGAATAGGACCCACCAGATAAAAGAAAAAGACTGAGAATAGAACCAGGGGAACACTTGTTTCCAGGGGGATGGGGAGCAAGGGGACTGGAAGATGTCAGTGAGCAAGGCCCAGAGAGTAGCAGGGGAGCCACAGCCACAGAGTGAAGAGGCACCATACAAGTGGGAAAGTTTGTTCTGGGAGAAGTCAATGGCTCCTGATGTCACAATACTCAAGGAAGATAAGGACTGAGACCCCTTCACTGAATTTGGCAAAAAAGGTTGTTAATGGCCTTTGAGGAAAAACACACAGGAAAAGAGAGGAAGAGAATCTGCACTCTAATTGATCAAGAATGGCAACACCCATTTTATTTTTTTTTAGAGCAGGAACAGGTGTGTGAAGGTGTGGAGGAGCAGAGGCAGAGAAAGAGAGAGACGCTTCAAGCAGACTCCACGCTCAGTGCAGAGCCCCATATGGAGCGAGCTCAATCCCAGGACCTTGAGATCCTGACCTAAGCCGAAACCAGAAGTTGGAGGTTTAACTGACCGAGCCACCCAAGCACCGCCTGACAGCACTAATTTTAAAAAGAACTAATAAATGTAGACTATCCTTCACAAATGATTATCGAGGCAGAGAAGAAAAATGATGAGAAAAGATAGCTCACACAGTAGAAGGATTGAGCAGTATTTCTGTGTTGGGTTTTCTATATATATAATGCAAGAAATCTGAATGCTAGAAACATTGGTCCAACTCCTGCATTCTTAAAAATTTTTTTTAAGCTTTATTTATTTATTTGAGAGAGAGAAAGAGTATGAGAGAGAAGGAGTAGAGGGAGAGGGAGAAGCAGACTCTGCTGAGCAGGAAACCCAACATGGGGCTCCGTCCTGGGACTTCAGGATCATGACCTGAGCCGAAGGCAGACGCTTGACCCACTGAGTCACCCCCAGACACCCAGTCCAACTCCTGCATTTTATATATGAAGAATGTGAGATCCAGGAAAGGACATGACATACCTATTTTGCATTGTGCATGTTGATTTGAGCCTAAAATCAGAAAGTCTTTGTTCTTATCCATTACAGACTTGAATCCAACTAATTTCTTGGAAAAATAATTGGTTCCTTTTCTGTACCTTACCTACTATGGTGGGCAGACCTAAGATGGCCACCATGACCACTGTCTCTTGATATTCACACTTTTGAGAACTACTTCTCCCATAGAATAAACCTGCATAGGGCGCCTGGGTGGCTCAGTGGGTTAAGCCACTGCCTTCGGCTCAGGTCATGATCCCAGGGTCCTGGGATCGAGTCCCGCATCGGGCTCTCTGCTCAGCAGGGAGCCTGCTTCCTCCTCTCTCTCTCTCTCTGCCTACTTGTAATCTCTCTCTGTCAAATAAATTAAAAAAATCTTTAGAAAAAAAAAAAAAGAATAAACCTGCATAGAATAGAATGGATAGAATATGACAAATGTACAAAATATGATGAATAGAATGAAGAAGCTATGATGTCATGTAATGACGGTTACAGGCCAGCACTTCGTGGTTATATTACAAAAGATACACACTTCCTACACACACACACACACACGTGCGCGCACTCACGCGTGCGCACACGCACCACACACAGATCCAATCTGCTGCTGACCCAATAGGCTCTGAAATGTACGTAAATCGGTTCACATTTCTCCATCTCTGCCATAACGGCCATAACCAGCCACCAAAAGGCATTATCTTTTTGCCCTCTACTCACTGCTTCACCCTTGGGGTGAGTTACTCCTCTGCACCCTGCCTGGCATGGGGAAGAAAGGGCACAGCCCAGCTCAACCATCTGCTCCTAAGCACCTGGGCTCCTCATCCTCACCCTGGCACCAGGTGATCAAAATGGCTCCCACCTGCCTCAGTGGTCCAGCACAGAGCCAAGCCTGACCGCTTTCTCTCTTTAAAGAATTCCATATTTCTCCTCTCCTCTGAGGGCAATCTCTTTATTTTTCTAGGATTGTTAGGATTTGTCCTTTTCTTTAAAAAAAAAATATATATATATCTTTTCAGGACACCCAGATGGCTCCATTCCTTAAACGTCTAACTCTTGAATTTGGGTCAGGTCAAGATCTCAGAGTTATGAGGTTGAGCCCTTAAGTTATGAGATTGAGCCCTTAAGATTCTCTCCCCCTCTCCCTCTGACTCTCCCTGGTGCACGCGCGCGCACACACACACACACACACACACACTTTCTCTAAAAAAAAAATATTTTCTGTCATTTCTAGGGATATGGAGCAGTGGGAGATAGACATCTGTGTGTAGTCTGTCGTTTTGATACAAAACCCCTTCCAGAATAACTTTTACTATATTATACTGCCTCCCTCCAAAATCCATTTATAGACATGTTTCTTGGAGCTAAATTCTGGCAGGGATTTATCATAATAGTTCCTGCTATGCAGCCACTACAAATTGTATTTATGAAGAATATTTAATGGCATTGCCAAACCTTCACACTACAGTACGTAATAAGACCGTATGAAAACTGTATATTGAGTTTTCCTCCTCCTTGAAACAAAACTTTAAGCCATATGATGTCCACAAGAATATCCATAAGAAAATAGAAAGAGGGGCTGAGAATGAACCTTGGGAAAGCCCTAAGAGACAGAGAGGAAAAGGAGAGAGAGGGAAAGCTGATGTGAAAAGGAGTGGGAGGAGGGGCACTAAATAAGACTGTGGAAATCTTGGAAGTCTTCCTGGAGTAGGATACAAGTGAGCTGATTCTTAAAGAACTAGAAGGAGCCTGAAGAGAAGGGACCCAAGAGAACTGAGAAAAGGAACAACAGATCAAGTGATCAATGGTGGATAAAGGAACATAAGAAAAGTGCTGCACATGTTAAGCTTTGAGACACTGGTATCACAGAGAGCGCCTTGCCCACGAATGGGCCCAATAGTAATTTTTAAAATACATTAATAAACTGGTGTTAATTGACTAGTAAAGAAAAATGATTCTGAATATTATCAGTATTGTAGCATTTTGATAGCCGCTAAACAAGTGATGCCAACGTTGAACCCTCTAAGAGACTATCTGCCCTCCGCAGAGCCGTCACCACAGACCCTACTCAGAGGAGCCCAGACATCAGGCAGCCCCCAGGCGACTCGCTGCACACACAACTCATCTAACTTTGAACCAGCCTTGATCCCCCTGTCCCAGTATCTTCATTCGTATCATATAGACTGTAGTGCCAGGAAATGTTAGCTCCCCGAAAGCAATCCATAAATCCTCATTAAATACCTTTAATTTAACTCAGCTAGGTTTCTGAGTCCCTAGTCTACCTGTCAGAGCAGAGACTGTCCTAGAACAATTACCCGGATGTTGCCTTTTGCTATCCCTGCTGTTTTTCTTCCTTCCTCAGTGAGTGAACAGCATAGCATGGGCTTTAGACAGGAACTGAAAGATACCTGTTGGCTCATTTAGTCTAAGAATATCCACTTTCCCCAGTTTCCCAAGAGGAAAAACAAATTAATTAAAAACAAGAACAACGAAAGGGTCCCTGGCTGGTTCAGTCGGTAGAACATGTGACTTGATCTCGGGGTCATGAGTTTGAGCCCCACTTTGGGCATAGAGATTACTTTAAAAATAAAATTTTTTAAAAAGCAACAGATGATCAGGGTTCCTAACTGTTGTAAACTGTGGGAATGGCCAGCAATCCTTGTCCTGATGGATGAAAATTACTCCAAACTTTGCTGTGAAAGAGAGGAGACGGGTTGGGGGGGGGGGGTCGACGCTCAGAGACAAAGACCTTTTGCTCTTCTTTGCTCCCGCTTTTACTGGTCCTTCAGGATAATCACAAATCCTTGTCACTGTTTCTCAAGCACATGACGTGTGACAAGGGGTCTTACTGGAACTAGGACGATCTGTTTAGGGAAAAGATAGGTGCTAATCTGTGTGTTCTACGAGTTCAGCCAAACATAGCCTAGGGGACAATGCATACATCTCTTAGATCACAGAGCAGAAGTTTGGGCTAAGAAAGCTTCAGGGAAGGCAGCTTCCCTCAGTATTCCAACCACTGAGTGGTCACCCAGGCCTTGGCATTCCAAAGGCCTACACCATCCTCCAAAACTTTCCCTGCCCTCAAAGGTCTCCATGTTCCCTTTTAGCAGGCCAGGTAATATGGCTGATTTCATGCTCGACATTAACCCCAAGAGTAAACAGTGGGCCCTATACCACCTTGCAGTGATTGGTCTTGTGACACTGCATTCTTTCATACAGGAATAGATAGAACACTCTCGTCAGGGCGCACAACTCTTATCAAACCTGTAAGAATTTTCTTACACTGAGCCTGACACCCTCCATAAAATTGAAGTTTGACAAAAAAAATCTGGAGACAACTCCCAAACCAGCAATGCATAAGTAGAGACTTATTCTAAAGAATCATTGGGTCTTATGATTCAAAAGAAAAATAACAATTAAATGTATTTATTGATACAGAAAACAAATACTGATTCAGCCTTCTTTGTGCACAAAGTACTTTCCTAGTCACTGTTGAGAGTATCAAGATTAAAAGGTACAGTCGCAATCTCAAAGAAACTTATGAGTAGGGGCAGAGGGGGGAAATGAAGACCAAAATTGTGTTAATATATAAGAGCACCCTGAGCCATTAGGGAGAAAATTCACTAGTTTGGGTTGAAAATGGGGTGGATGAAATTCAGAGACTTGAGATTCATGAAAATAGTTTGCAGAAGGGTAGGGAACAATGGCATGATGATAACCATGGTATAAATAAAAATAAAATAAAATAAAATATCACCTCTATAAGATAGAGACACACAAGTAGCCAATCCACTCATGAACAATGAAAAACTCTATCTTTGAAGTAACACTAATAGTTGGATTAATGAACCCACAGAGGAACAAAGTATTAATATGAAGCCTGAAGAACCAAGCTACCTTCCTGGTTCTCTAACAGAGAACTGAGACAGCTCTTCACCAATAAAACCATATTACTTCTAACTAGTCCCAGGCAAGTAGCCCAAATGTTTTTGAGATACAGGCTGTTTTTATCTTTTCTTTGCTGGGCACTATCTCATGGCATAGACAGAAAATAGAACTATTCCTATACAAAGTCTAAGCACTGGATTAATATATTAAAACCTTTTGAGACATTTTCAAAAACCTATAAAACTCAGATTATTCCCTTACGCAAGGAAGCAGAAATGCTTCCTAACACTGTTACATTGAGCAGGAAGAAAGGTAGAGCTAGAAGAAAAAAAAAAAAAAGAGCTAAAATTATCATTTGTCAGAATGAAGGCCTGGATTTTTCAATATCTTTCTTTTTTTTATTTTACTTATTTATTTGAGAGAGAGAGAAATAGAAAGAAGGGAAGGGGCAGGGAGAGGGAGAGAGAAGCTGAAGCAGACTCCCTGCTGATCACAGACTCTGACATGAGGCTTGATCTCATGTCCCCAAGATCATGACCTGAGCCGAAACCAAGAGTCACGTGCTTAACTGACTGACCCACCCAGCTGCCCATGAATTTTCTAATTTCTAATAATTACACTTTTACTTCTGAACACAAATCCCTACTGCTATATTTGGAACAGCAATAGAGTTTCCGTAGATTTGAGCAGTCTGTTCTAACAAGCTCCTTATTACTAATATTAAAATGGTACCAATAATAATAACAAAAATATTTATTTATTGAACACAGTTCGTCTGGCACTCCTCTCAGTGGTTGGCATGCATTATTTCCTCTGATCTTCACAAAATCCCTGGGAGGTACCTACTAAATTGTTCCCACACTGCAGGTGAGGACACTAAGGAACACAGAGGTGAAATTATTTGCCGAGGGTCCCATAGCTCTTAAATATCAGAGCCAGAACAGTCTGAGGGAATGATAAAAAGAAGTGGTAGAATAAACAAGAGTCTAACAAATTATCTTTTAGAACAAAATCAAGGTTAAAATTTTAGTTGGGTCCTGTGAATCTGTATTTTGTATTATGACTTGATTATACTTTGTAGCGGTAAACAGTGGTTTGGAAAGAAGGAAGAGAAGGTGGGGATCGGTGAATCCCCTAAGTCTGAACCCTGGGGACAAAGACAGGAGTTAAGGATGGCGATGGATGCTGGGCTACCTCAGAAAGCCGAATTAAATTGAAACAAAACAGATGAACATGGGGAAGGGAAGGAAAAATAAAATAAGATGAAAATTGAGAGGGAGGCAAACCATAAAAGAGGATGATCTCCAGGAAATAAACTGAGGGTTTTTGGAGGGGAGGTGGGTAGGGAGAAGGGGTAAATGGTGGTGGGCAGTAAGGAAAGCACTTGATGTAATGAGCATTGGGTGTTATATGCAACCCATGAATCAGTACATTCTACCTCTGAACACAATTTTTTAAAAGCCTAGTTAAATTGGATAACAATGGAATCTAGATAACACTGATTTGATAGGGAAGTACATTGGGAAGTAGAAAACAGCCTTTTTCGTGGTGCCACTTTCATCGGAGAAGTACTTGCTTAATAGTGTGAATGACTAATCATGTCATCATGGGGGAAGCAAAATGGCACGACTCTCGTGGAGGATGATTTGGCACTTTCTGGCAAAATTTCACAGGCATTAACTTTTTGACTCAGAGATTCCCAACGACGTAGTGACAAAAATTAGAAATGACATATGCATAAAGCTATTCATTGCATCATTTTTTGTATGGGTAAAATATTGGAAACAACCTACATACCTACCAATAGTAGACTGCTTGAAGAACTATGCTTACAGTAATTTGTTATGCTATACCAAATTACTATAATTTGGTAGTAAACAGCAGGTGATAAATTCAAAATTTACTAAGCAAAAAAAGATCAGTGCAGAATATTGGCATTATGCTCCATTTTGGATAAGAAATGGGGATTTACAAGGATTTATCCATATTTGCTTTTTTTTTTTTTAAGATTTTATTTATTTATTTGACGGACAGAGCTCCCAAGTAGGTAGAGAGGTAGGCAGAGAGAGAAAGAGGGGGAAGCAGGATCCCTGCTGAGCAGAGAGCCTGATGTGGGACTCGATCCCAGGACCCTGAGACCATGACCTGAGCCGATGGCAGAGGCTTTAACCCACTGAACCACCCAGGCTCCCCATATTTGCTTATAAGTTTTTAAAAGAAACAGTGGAAACAAATAGAAAATGTGAACAACAACAACAACAAAAAAAATCAATAAGGACAAGGAGAACAGGATACAGGGGATAGAACATACCTCATTTTATAGTTTTGACTTTGGAATCATGAAACAATTTTAAAAATTAAATTGAAAGTAATAAGTCTAAAAATTGAAAACAATGTGAAAAAAATGAATTATGTCAGGTGGGCAGTATAACAGAATGAACAGCTGAATTATGTCAGGTGGGCAGTATAACAGAATTATTTCAAGTGACTCTAAACATACAGAATTTTGGCTGTGCCTAGAAATGTAATATTCCTAGAAGTGTAATATCTTAAGATGAGAAGAAATGTAAAGAGCCCTTAAATTGTATTCAACAATCTTAGTTTTAATAGCAATATTTGCTTTGTTATTTTGAAACTATTAACAGTATATTATTAGACCATAATGGGGTGCCTGGGCTGCTCAGTCAGTTAAGCATCTAATTCTTGATTTCAAGTCAGGTCATAATCCCAAGGTTGTGAGATCAAGACCTAAATCGGGCTCCATTCTAAGTATGGAGCCTGCTTAAGTTTCTCTCTCAGGCTCTCTCCCTGTGCCTCTCCCACTCTCAAATAAATAAATAAATATTTTTTTAAAAAAGAATATAAATTTAAAAATTAAGATTTTTCATCTTAAGAGGAGGAAAAAGCCTTAAAAACCAAAGAAGTTAAATAAAATCCCTTACATTTGAATTAGAAATATCAGAAAGAAATTCATTACTTATTTTTCTCGTTAAAAAAAATTTCCTCTCATGGTTCACCTCCCCTTCCCATTTCCCCCAACTATGGACTCTGAAAAACAATCTGAGGGGTTTGAAGGGGCAGGGGAGTGGGAGCTTGGGGTACCAGGTGGTGGGTATTACAGAGGGCACAGATTGCATGGAGCACTGGGTGTGGTGAAAAAAGAATGAATACTGTTATGCTGAAAATAAAGAAAAAAAGAAAAAAAATATTTCGTGGCTCTGTCTACTAAAAATGTGCACAATGACAACTCAGTAGCAACGAGCACCCCTAGCATCCAGATTGTGTGCTCTTAGCACCATTTGCATCAAAAATAAAGAAACTCTAAAGGAAATGATATTCCAGGTCTGGAGCAGGAAATGTACAAAATGAGCCTAAGATGTCGGTCCCACAGGAATGCAGTGGGAAGGAAAGGTGGGGCGGCGGAGCAGGGTGGGGGAGACACTCTAACCATGTCTCTAAATCAGGTTTTTCAGCTTTGGCACTATTGACATTTGGGGCCCAATTATTCTTTGTGTGGGGGCTGCCTTGTGCTTTGCAGGATGTTTATTTAGCAGCTTTCTTGGCCCCTACTTCCTAGATGCAAGTAGCACCCCTTTCTCCAAGTTGTGATGATCCAAACTGTCTCCAAACATAGCCTACGATCCCAGAAGTGTCTAAATCATCCCAGTTTAGAACCACTACTTTAGATTCTAACTACCATGTTCGAGTAACTACAGGACACAAACGACTGAATGAAGTAAAGCACACACGGAAGCAATCGGCGAAATCCAGAATGGGTTGTTGCCATACTACTTCCCCATCAACAACAGATCTATCTTTTTTGCCTTCCAACTGGTTAGTGATCCAGGATCTGAACTTGAGGATCTGTTTCCTAGTGTTTCTCCAGAAACAGTAGATGTGATCAGTTTGAGTACAAGTTGTTCATCTGGGAAACGCAGTAACGTTGGTAAGAAGCAGGGAAGGGATACAGAGAAATGGAGGAAGCAAGCCAGTAACCGGAACACTGGTAAGCCACTCGGTAAACAGTGCAAAACACAACCCTGAGAATTAACTGTCAGAGAGCTGAGGAAGCTGGGGTTGTGATGCACCAAATTCCTTGTATCATTGATTAGGGACTGTGCTGACATGTTTGTTCCTTGGAGCTCCCAACCTGCTCCATGCAAGTTGAACAGTTCCCTCCCAGCTCCAGGAGAAAGCACTCAGGCCCAGAGATTATCGGCCCTGGTAGTTGACAACACGCTGGA
This sequence comes from Mustela putorius furo, assembly GCF_011764305.1. NCBI lineage: Eukaryota > Metazoa > Chordata > Mammalia > Carnivora > Mustelidae > Mustela > Mustela putorius. Next base: position 2,374,386 of record NW_025421491.1, on the reverse strand, counting down.
GAGAGACATGAGAACATCTGCTACTTAAAGTAAAATTATTCTTGAAATTTGTTTTAAAATACTTCAGCAAAGAAAAAGGGAGGGAAGAGAAGCCATATAATAAAGTCAAATGTTAATCATTGTTGAAGCTATGATGGGTACAAGAAGTCAAGAGTGTTTGTCTTATTAGTCTCTCTATTTTTGTATAAGTTTGAAATTTTTCATAATAAAACTTAATACAAATAATAGCACTACCCGCTATTGTATTTTATCATTACAAGAACCCGTTGACTTCTGAGAGTTCCATCTCTTCTCTTTCATTCGTCTTCAGTGTTGAGACTTCACAAATACTCATTAGCTCATTTCTTTCACCATTAATAAAGTAACAGATGAAAATGACATAATTCTACATTTTTATGCTGTACACAGGATTTGAATCTGATTGAAACAAGCATTTTCATTCTGACTCGACCTGAATATATAACTCCTATTAAAATATTTAGGCAAAGAGAAATATAGATGATGAGAGTGTACTAAAAAAAGAAAACTAAAAAGAGAGTGGTACCTTTATGTATGTTTATAATGTAGAAGAGGAAAATAACAAAACATTTCAGAAAGAGATTTAGAGTATCAGGCACCAAAAGGAGAACTCTGTGATTCATTAATAATTTTTAATATCCATAGGTTCTCTTTGAAAAATTGAGGCAAAATGACACCCTGTGCTTTGAGACCTTCGACCCTTTTGTCAATGACTAGGGAATCCTTTCTGAGAGGAGTTTTGTATGAAGTGTGAGAAATTAAAATCAGTACCTTACTATTAAATGGAAGATTATATTTCCTAAAATATGTTGTTTTCTACTCACGAATGATGAACCCTCTGAGAAATTTAAAAGTTTAACAAATTTTTTTTACAATGCCTTATTTCACAAATAAGTGAATTAAAGTTAATTTAATGAACAGTCATCCAGACTCAGTTTTCATAGCCCCTGAGTTATAGAAACCTGCCTTGCACATTAAAATTTTTACTTTCCCTAGTGAAAAATTCAGCTGGAACTTACATAGACATAATAGTGTGCATAGTATATTCTAACATTTAAATAAAGGGGAAAGATTTTTCATTTAACTTTCTAATACTCCCAGAAACACTCTTCTGGATATTATCTCTTAGTAGAAAAACTGATTAAGCAGTTTGACAACCATTAATAGGTTATGCTTTTTATATATTTGGCATGTACTGTTGAAGTCGTTTATTCACTTTTGAAATACTATTCTAAGAAATACTGTAGTCTTATCCTTCTATTTCCTTTCAAGGGAATATGAAACTTCTAAAGCATCTTTTCAAGTAAATGATTGAACTTCAAGGAGATAATAACAAATGAACCATCACATCTGTTCAAACAGGAAGCCAATATTTGAGCTCTAAATCAGTTTGTAAGAAAAAAAAAAAAAAAAAGAAAAAAATCTTTTTCTTCACATTTGGTGAAAAAATATCAAATACCAATACCAAGATGTGAAATGATTGAAAATTTTATGTATTTCCTGCAATTTCACAATGGCTTTGAATATCTCTGCCTCCAGACTCTTTCCTCTTCCTACCCAACTTTCATTTATTCAACTATGTCTTCATAAACTCGTGCATCATTACATTATTTGCAGGTTCAACAGCTATCATTGTTTTCTCATTGCTACTACAATTCAAACTTCTCATTAGCTGCTAAGCCCCATTATAATTCCTCTCCAGCCAGACTTTCGAAGCAAATCATCCACTATCCCTCCTCCTTCCTGCACACCAGGCAACCAGAATTATTATCATTTCCACGTGTGCATTGCTGATTCCTGCTCAAAAAATTTAGTTCCCACTGACTCTGCTTACTGGAATGCCCCTTCTCTAAACTCTTCTCTGCCTTTGAGATATCCCCCACTTAAATCATGATTCACTTAACTCCCTCTTCTAAGAACGTAACCTGACCAACCCTTCAGAATTCATTTTTCCAAGCTCTTTGGACAACTGTTAGAACAAATGTACCTCTTCTGGTTTTTAGTTTTTATGTCTTTTCATTTTAAGTAGACTCCATAACCAGCATGGAGCTCAACACAGGGCTTCAACTCACCACCCTGAGATCAAGACCTGAGCCGAGATCAACTGTTGGACACTTCACCAACGGAGCCACCCAAGTACCTCTCTCCTGTTTTTTCTTTACCTGAGTTAGATGATGAGCTCCTCAAAGGAAGGATTGCAGACTTTTTGCTTAGACCCACCCAGTTGTGGGTTTGCCAAAATTTCAATGAAAGGGGCTTATATAACAGGGGAAAAAATTAAAAATGAAAAACAGACGCACCTACCCTCTCTAACTGAACTCTCTAAAAGTAGATACCTCTTAATGATTTCTGCTTTGTTGACTGGCTGCGGCATGAGGGTGGAACTTTGGGAAAATGAAAGAATTGTGAATTAACTTACCTAACAACAGGGAGGACAAGAGACGTCATGGAGGAGAGCACTCAAAGAGAAGGAAGCTGGAACAATTGTGGCAGAAGAAGAAAGCAAGAAGGAAGTGGAGGAGAAGGATGCAGAGTAAGGGGTGAAAAGACAGAAACATTGGCGATGAGAAGACACAAGTGACAATTCTAACAGCAAGGGAAGCTTGGAGAAGCAGAGAATGATGAAAAGAGGGATTTTAGGAATTGCAAGGTGTACAATATAATCCCCTTCACTTCATTCTCCATCATGCCTTGGCTTGACATTTGTAATAATGTGACATCTTACAAAACTTTGGCATTAGATCAGCGTTGGTGAGAACATAGCAGGTACAAAGCAGGCCAGTTACAATGTGTTGCTGTTCAGTCAGAATCACACTGTGTCTATATTGGTGTATCATTGTTTGATTTGGGTAGACATTCTCATTAGCTGCTAAGTCCCATTAGAATTCTTCCCCAGCTGACTCTGCTTACTGGAAAGCTCCTTCTATAAATTCATCTCTGCTAAAACTAGATTTTAGGTATTGCTTCACTTATTCCTTACTATTAATGTCATTATCTTTATAATGTTCCTATAGAAAAGGAAATTCATGAGGTATGATCAAAGAAAAACCATACCTTTTTTTTAAATTTTTTAAAAAGATTTGTTTTTCAATTTTTTATTTATTTTTATTTATTTTCAGCATAACAGTATTCCTTGTTTTTGTACCATACCCAGGGCTCCATGCAATCCATGCCCTCTCTAATACCCACCACCTGCCCAACCTCCCATCTCCTGCCCCTTCAGAACCCTCAGATTGTTTTTCAGAGTCCATAGTCTCTCATGGTTCACCTCCCCTTCCAATTTCCCTCAACTCCCTTCTCCTCTCTAACTCCCCATGCCCTCCATGCTATTTGTTATGCTCTACAAATAAGTGAAACCATATGATAATTGACTCTTTCTGCTTGACTTACTTCACGCAGCATAATCTTTTCCAGTCCCATCCATGTTGCTACAAAAGTTGGGTATTCGTCCTTTCTGATGGAGGCATAATACTCCATAGTGTATATGGACCACATCTTCCTTATCCATTCGTTTGTTGAAGGGCATCTTGGTTCTTTCCACAGTTTGGTGGCCATGGCCATTGCTGCTATAAGCATTGGGGTACAGATGGACCTTCTTTTCACTACATCTGTATCTTTGTGGTAAATACACAGTAGTGCAATTGCAGGGTCATAGAGAAGCTCTATTTTTAATTTCTTGAGACATCTCCACACTGTTTTCCAAAGTGGCTGCACCAACCTGCATTACCATAAGATACATTGGAATAAACCTAACCAAAGAGGTAAAGGAACTGTACTCAAGGAACTACAGAACACTCATGAAAGAAATTGAAGAAGACACAAAAAGATGGAAGACCATTCCATGCTCTTGGATTGGAAGAATAAACATTGTTAAAATGTCTATACTGCCTAGAGCAATCTATACTTTTAATGCCATTCCAATCAAAATTCCACTGGTATTTTTCAAAGAGCTAAAGAAAATAATCCTAAAATTTGAATGGAATCAGAGGAGACCCTGAATCACTAAGGAAATGTTGAAAAACAAAAATAAAACTGTGGGCATCACGTTACCTGATTTCAAGCTTTACTACAAAGCTGTGATCACCAAGACAGCATGGTACTGGCATAAAAACAGACACATAGACCAGTGGAACAGAGTAGAGAGCCCAGATATGGACCCTCAACTCTATGGTCAAATAATCTTAGACAAAACAGGAAAAAATATACAGTGGAAAAAAGACAGTCTCTTCAATAAATGGTGCTGGGAAAACTGGACAGCTATATGTAGAAGAATGAAACTCAACCATTCTCTTACACCGTACACAAAGATAAACTCAAAATGGATAATAGACCTCAACGTGAGACAGGAATCCATCAGACTCCTAGAGGAGAACATAGGCAGTAATCTCTTCGATATCAGCCACAGCAACTTCTTTCAAGATATGTTTCCAAAACCATACCTTAACTAAAGGAATGAATTAATATTTGCCAACATTTTCCATCTAACATTCAGAATCCCAAGAAACAGAATTGGGCTTGGACAGGGTCTAGTTCTATTGAGTGGGCTGTACTTTATCCTAGCAAAGTCATTATTTTTTGACTCACTAAGGAATAAATGAATGAATAAAGCAAACTTGTCTGTCTCAAGTAAGAATCATAACTGAACTTAACAGAAGTTTAAGCCAGTGAGGTTTTTTCATTACTATATTAATAAATTTATGTTTTGTCTTCTAAGAAAACCCCAAGACACTGTAGTTCCCCCAACAGCCAACTCTTTTTAACACTTAACGCTTTCACTTAAAATTGTGTCTCTCCTTCCTCATAAGATTTCTATTCTCTGAGGGCCAGTTATGTATGAACAGAAGGATATGGGATTTAGGGAATAGGCAAAAGACTCTAAATAAATGAATTATATTGAATTAATTTATATGACCATCAATCTTTAATTGATTAAATTTCAGTCACAGAAGAAGGGGAGAATTTGACTAGGTGAAAATTTCATTTCAAAGGACCTTTAAGAGTGCTGTAAATCACTTCCTAGGTACTATACCTTCCACAGTCAAGTTGACTCTGGGCATGGCCTTGTGAGAGAGAAACATGCAATATTCTTTACTCTCTTCCATGCCCTGCTTGGAGCAGAAACTGAATTAGCCTGGTCAAAAACTTGGCTAATGAAGAACACTGATATTTAAAATAACATACTTGCTTCTATACTTTCAAGATTAAAAATCTTGAGACTCAGATAATGAATCCAAGATCTCACCAAATAGAGTTGAGAATTAATAAGCACCATCACATTTTAGCAAAGGCTCTATCATTTATATAAAGTATATATTTTCAACATACTGCTAATTATTGCCATCTAAGAGTAAACGCTTTGAAGAAAATAGATATGAAAATGATTTCTTGGGGTTCCTGGGTGGCTCAGTGGGTTAAGCTGCTGTCTTCAGCTCAGCTCATGATCTCAGGGTCCTAGGATCAAGCCCCACATCAGGCTCTCTGCTCAGCATGGAGCCTGCTTCCCCCCCTCTCTCTGCTCTCTGCCTACTTTTGATCTCTCTCTCTCTCTCTCTCTCTCTGTGTGTGTGTGTGTGTGTGTGTGTGTGTCAAATAAATAAATAAATAAATAAAATCTTTTTTTAAAAAAGAAAGAAAACTATTTCTGGACTTACATGCAATCGGCAGGCCCAAAGTACACCACTTGAAACAACGTAAGTGAAAAGATATAAACACTACAGTTACTTTACCATCTGTGACTATTAAGAAACAGAAAATCCTGACTTCCTTTAAAGAGAGAAAACAGATAAAGAGATGCCTCTGAAAATTTTGAGAAGTTTGTCCTTGGTCACTCAATATTAAAGAAAGATAATTTCTGGGGCACCTTGGTAGCTCGGTGGATTAAGCCGCTGCCTTCAGCTCAGGTCATGATCTCAGGGTCCTGGGATCAAGCCCCGCATCTGCCTCAGCATCCCTGCTGAGCAGAGACCTGCTTCCACCTCTCTCTCTGCCTGACTCTCTGCCTACTTGCAATCTCTCTCTGTCAAATAAATAAAATAAAATCTTTAAAAAAAAAAAAAGATAATTTCTGGATAAAGACAAGTTGGATTCCTAAGAACGAGGAATGCAGCCAACATACTGACACCAACCACTAACTAAAAATTGATGTTTGAAACTAAGCCAGATTGGAAAATGCTGTTGCAGAGAGCACATAGTCAAAGGTGCTAGCTAGTCAAAGAAACACCTCATACATGACCTGGGACTCAAGGTCATCAGAACCCACAGTAGCCCAGCAATACCAAGCCCCCCCCTGAGCAGCAGCTAACATGGACATCCCACTGATGACATTATTGATGGACTGATGAATTCAAACTCCTGTTTCAGAAGGGTCACAGCAGCAGAAGGAAAAGCGCGGGTCTGAACTGGACGAGCAGGGGTCAAAGTCTCCCTCAATCAGATGCTGACTAGCCACTGTGTTTGCCCATCTCTAATGTGAAAATGTGAACGGTTAAATGAGATGATGGGAATGAACTATGTCTCGCAAGTGGTTAAGCATAATTTGTTGTCAACTGCTCAGAATTAATGCAGTACTCCTATGAGTGAGTTCTATAGCCTGACAAATAAAATTTCATTTGTGTTAGGTATTTAAGCCTCAAGGACAAAAAAATGAGTCTTAAAACCTTATATTCAAGATTCTAGAAAATGAGGTAGGTCATAACCTAAAGAGTCAAAGTCTGATAAATTTTCATCATGTTACCTAAAGATATGTTACCCAAAGTTAAGAATTCTAAACTTTATAACTATACAATCTAGTAAAGTTTCGTCAGTGAATAAAATTTTAATAATATTCATATTAAATATAATAATATAATTAATATTATTAATTAGATAGTAATATATTACATATTATATTATATAATTATATAAAATATATTATATAATATGACATATATTTATATATTTATTATATATTTGTATATAATATATTTATATGTAATATATTTATATATTAATAATATAATATTATATTAATAATTAATTATTAATAATATACAAACACAACAAAGACAAAATAAATGAAATTTTTATTTAGGTAGACTTTAATAACAGATTTTGTGATATAAAGAGAATAAAAATTAAAATGGTCTTTAAGATTTAGTTATTTTTCTCCCTTAGGTTTCATTTATAGCATCATAATGCACAAAATTATACTGTGGTCTTGCCAGAAAAGAGCTTAGCACTATGGTGAGTTCTTGGAATTACACTTTAAGAGGAAAATTAATAAACATTAATTTGGTGCAGAAGAACAGAGTGCTTGAAAGCATATTATGTGCAGAAAGATTAAAGGGACTGGGCAGTTGAGTCTAGGTTTTAAAAACAAGGAAGAAATAACAGTTACTTCCAAATAGTTATATAGTCATTATAATTGCTCCCAGACAAGACAGTTAGAAATAATTGCAGGTAACTACAGACACATTGATCTCACCTGTTTGAAGAGTAGTGAATGATATTGAGGAAGAATATGGATGACATTATGAATGTTGTTGAGGGAATTTAAATATTAAATGAGATGGGGAGGGAAAAGTTATGCCACATCACATTCAGGGTCCCTCTCAATTCAGATTTTATGGTTCTATAACTTGTTTCTTTTACAAATCAATGTAAAGCAAATACGGTATATTCCTTTGAAGTATGGCAACAATTTACACAGTCCTTGTTTGTATTTTTACTAGCGTGGTAACTTAGAGATGAAATTATGCTTTGGAGCTAGAAGGAAACAAACTGTCTTCTTGCAAACTTAAAATATGAAACAAAATTATAAATATCTCTCCCTCTTTCACTCTCACTCTGACACACACAAGCACACAAACACACAAGCATGCTGCATGCTAAAAGTCCTTCCATGAGACACATTCAAAGGGCCCTGTCAGACTTCCCCTGCTGCAGTGTCACTCAACATCCCCACAGCTAATTAAAAATAAATGAGCCATTGTGCTCTAAAGGAGAGCAATTATCTCCTAATCCTCCTGTTTCCTTAACAATAATAAAACTTTCCCTTTTGGGGAGAGACAGATATAGGAACCACACTTCCAGCTCCATTCATTCACTTTATCTTATTGATGAGGCTGGAATTAAAACCTATACAGGAGAGAATCAGTTCCTTCTTTCTTTTTTTAAAAACTTTACTTATTTGAGAGAGAGAATTAGATGAGGGACAGAGGGAGAGAGCAAGAGAATCCTCAACCAGACTCCTCGCTGAGCATAGAGACTGCAGACTCCTCGCTGAGCATAGAGACTGATGTGGGGCTCGATCCCAAGATACTGAGCTCATGACCTGAGCCAAAATCAAGGGTCCATTGCTTGTCCATCTGAGCCACCCATGCACCCTGAGAATTGGTCCTGCTGAGCTCTGTCTTAGAACAGACATACATCCTTCTCCTTTACTTGGTGGCTTTCCAGCTGCACTATGCAGTGACTTGCAGTTGTCCAGCATTTACCTGCAACCATGCCAGAAACATTATTTGCAGGTGGCAGCAGAGAAGAATTAGAATCCAAGTGTGGCTAGGCTGGACTTTGTGGCCTCATTTATAAGTCACAAAGCCGTGACTTTTGCTTAAATCACCATCTGTCAACAACCTATTTATTTTCTGAAATTGGCTCTATACAACATGGTGAGGGGAAGAGAGATGAATTATCATTTGCTTCCAAAACCCACATAAGTTTTGCCCAAATGACAGGGCTATAGCATATTATACGCACACCCAGGGTGGCATTTTTGGAGTTAGCACATTTATTTGAGAAACAAACATTCACAAAACCCAAAAAAGCAGGAAAGAAATAGACACATGCTAAATCTGAAAAGGAAAAAACAAATCCTTATTCAACACAGAGTGAATTTTGTTCTTCAGATGGATACAATTTGTATTATGAAAAGTTATATATGGTAGCTGTTGCCTAAACTTAGGGCAAAAAGTTTATTGCAGATTTACTATAAATGGACAGATGAAACACAGCTGGTCTTAGAAACTTTGCTAAAATCTCACCACAAAATGAAGTTGTTTTATTCCCTATGAACAAATTCTGTAACAAATGAGAAAAAAAAATTCTTGCACTCAAAGAAAGAAAGCCAAGTCTTTTCAAATGATTTATTGTAGGAAAGAGAAGAAAATTTAAAAGAATGCAAATGTTGTGCTTTCCACAAAATGAAATAATTAAAATAGAAAGTAAAAGATGGAAATAAGATAAAAAGACAAAATGACATGAGTAGGGAGCTTTTCTGAGATGCAAGTTGTGACAAAAATTTTGCCAAAAATATAATAAACTACTACCCCCCAAAATGGAATAGTAGCCTTTACATCTTTATCACATTGAATCAGGAGCAGGTTAACAGCACAGAAAAGTAAATCTGGATAACGAAGGATGAACTTGAAAATTGCTCCAGTAGTTTTGTTTTGTTTTGTTTTGTTTTGTTTTGTTTTGTTTTTTAAGGAAGAAAAGAGTAAGAACAGTTAGTTCCCAGTTTTGCCTGAAAATGAACAAACCACAACATATTGGAAAAGAGAAGTAATAAAACACTGTATTCTGCAATCCCACCCTCAATATTAAAAAAAGGAAAAAAAAAAAAAACTTGCTTTTGTATTAAAAAGCCCAGAACACTGATAGTAAACTCAAACACCTGTCAGAGTTATACAAGAATAGAAATACCTGAATTGTGGTGAATGAAAGATGATTAAGGCTTCAGGGACTCCAGCAAGTGGGAGAATATGCTCTAACTATACACCCTTAGAAGTCAAACTTTACCACAAATACATATTTGTACGTATTTGTACGTATTGGTACACCAAAAACCATGCAGATGAGCTGCATGGAGGCCACTGTCTGCCAGTTTTTCACCCCTGGCCAAAACTTAATTTCTTTTATGTTATAGCCCTTATCTTTCTGTTCCATTATATGTATATATATATATATGCATATAATGACAAACAGCTGTCTTGGTTTTGCTCATATGTATATAGGAAGTGTGTGTGTGTGTGTGTGTGTGCGCGCCCGCGCGTATGTGTATATACATATGCATATACATATATGCATATAAATGTATATACATATGTATGCACATATATATGCATACATATGTATATACATATAGGAAGTGTGTGTGTGTGCCCGTGCGTGTATATATATATATGTGCATATATGTGTATTTTGCTCATATGTATATAGGAGGTGTGTGTGTGTGTGCACGTGCGCATGTATATACTTATATATGCATACATATGTGTGAGTGCATGTGTACGTATACATATATATGCATGTTTATACATGCATATATACATATATGCACACGTGTGTGCGCACACACACACACACCTCCTATATACATATGAGAAAAACCAAGACAGTTGTTTGTCATTAGCCAAGAAATGGTCACTGAAGCTTACAAAACATAAAACAATAGTATAAAGCTATAATATCTATAATCCCATATATACATATCTCACATATTTATTTCCTATAAGTGTATGACCATACCTGCTTCTAAAATGGCATGAATTAATGAACTAATTCCAAAATAAGTATGCATATATAATATAATAGGGCTGCTAAAATATAGTTTGCAAACAACATTCATGTGACACGGTGGGGTGAAGGCAGCCTCTTGAAGCCCTGCTAACTGATAGCAAGCATAGAAGTTGAGTTCCTGATAGGCTCTCTTTAACTGGGCTTTAGTTTTGGAATCAGAGGGACCGAGTCTGAAAAGATATGTGGAATCCAATTGGATTGTACTTTATGATCTATAAGTTGTGATTTGGCCAAAAGGAAGAATATGAGGAGAATTCACAGTCTCACTTTGAACAAATTAGCTGTATCTAATCAAGTGGTAAAATAAAAAGGCAGGACTCAGAAACCCAAGTAAAAGAAAAAAAACATGTACTATGTGATCAACACTGAATACGATGTTTCAAAACTAGCTCCATTTAAAATGAATGGACTTGCAGTTCCCAATGTCACAGAGAAGAGTTTAGTGGCCCCAGACCTAAAGGAATAAGGTGTAGCTGATCTCTTACACTCAGACCACTGACCAAGAAATTTGTAGTTAAGATTTTGGCAGGATCAAAATAGAAACTTTCCACAGCAAAACCTCTAGTAATCTTGATATGTATATCAAGGGCATTGTTAGTTAAAAGAGAAACCATTTATTTTATATGTCTCTTTTGAGAATGTCAACCTCAGCATTTTGATACGAAAACTGAGATCTGGCTAATAACCAAGCCCAGAAAAAGAAGAGAATTCATGGCTCCTTTTGATGTTCCTGGGCTTCCAGCCGAACTCACAGTTATTTCTTTTCCTTGCCTTGTCAGTTTTGGGCAGGACGGACCTCCTGCAACCTCCATTTGGGCCATGGCAAGAACCTGAGCCTATACCCTCTGAAATGCCTGAAATGCTGGACAGAGACAGAGCAAGTGTCCATAGCCACAATTAGAAAGTCTTCCTGCAAGGTTCTGGTCAGTTTTCCTTATCACATTGTAAATTCCTACAAAGAAAACACAATATCTGCTAACGAAACTAACTAAAGATAAATATGATTATCTTTCTGAGTATGATGAAGTCAATATATTTATTTAAGAAGTAGAGTAGAAATGAAGTAGAAATGACATGTTCCAAGTTTCCTTCTAGAAAAGTGACTTTATTGGGGCATTTGGGTGGCTCCGATGGTTAATCAAGAGTTAAATCTCTTGAGTTCGGCTCCGGTCATGATCTCAGGTCCTGAAATGGAATCCTGGGTTGGGCTCTGCACTGGGTGTGGAGCCTGTCGGAGACTCTCTCCCCTCTCCCAAGCCCCTCCCTGCACTCACACTCTTTCTCTCTCTAAAAAAAAGAAAAAAGAAAAGGAAAAAAAGCGCCCTTACTAATCAACATACATGCAGCTCAGTTTTGAGTAAATAAAATCCAGAATTTTGACAGCTGCAGACTGTACGTTTTGTACTGGCAAGACCAGGATGATAGTCTGTCATAAGCTAAGAAATGATTGTTGAAGCTTGTAAAACATGAAACAGTTGGATAAATTTATATATATCTGGAATCTCTGGAATCTAAAGTGTGGGGCTTAGTAGCTGCCACTGGCACAAATTCAGCTGAATCTTCAGTTTTCAGTAACTGCCATATCCTCAGCCAGAGCCAGATCCCATTGACAAAACACTGCCATAATTTCTTTTTTTTTTTTTTTCCTAGAACCAGGAGCCAAGGCCACAAAAACTGGAGCTAATGCTGCCAAACTCAAAACGATAGATAGCCCAAGAAAAAGCAGGCAAGAACCTGCAAAGTTGACAGAGCCAGGATGACAAGCATCAGCATAGAGAAAACCCAAGATGGAAGAAGCAGAGAGAAAACGGTCATAAAAGCATGGAATTCCCTGAAGATGAGGTCTGGCTCTGAGTATCAAGAGCTGGGGAGGTCCATAGAGCCAGGAGGTTATCAGAACTCTTTCCTCAGGCTCTGGAGATGTGACTTCACTGGAAGCCATTTTTTCCTCAATATCCATATCTGATTTATTTAAAGATTTGTCCATTTAAAGAGGCAAAAAATACATACACACCTTATACAAATGCACAAGATAGAATTTCAACTACTGACAAAATAAATTAGGAATGTCCCTTCAAAAAAAACGTCATGTATTGCCTGGAAAGGGACATGGGGATCCTTTGGGAGCTGGTCATTCTCTGTTTCTTTGTCTGGGTACCAAAGACTTGAGCATGTTCACGTTGGGAAAATTGACTGTGTTGCCAAACTTACAACATACTTTTTTGCTTTCATGTTATATTTTGATGCAATTTTAAAATTTGATGCAGTTTAAAAAGTCAGTGGACAGGGACACCTGGGTGGCTCAGTTGGTTAAGCATCTCTCTTCAGCTCCAGACATGATCCCAGGTCCTGCGATAGAGTCCCACATTGGGCTCCCCACGTAGTGAGGGGTCTTCTTCTCTCTGCCCCTCTGTCCTCCCTGTGCTCCTTATTTTTCTCTCTCTCTCCCTCTCAAAAATAAATAAATAAATAAATAAATAAATAAAATCTTACTAAAATAAAATTAAAATAAAAAGTGGACAGGTATAAACTCACAGTTCACTTCTCATGGGAGTAATTTAGTAGACCCAGTATGTTCTTATTCATTAACTTCTATTAGCCTTTATTTAATAAGTTTAGCAGTAGCTCCCTGTGTGTAACTGTTCCCTTATCACTAGTGGTTTCAAATTAACATCTGACTACAACGTTTGGTAAAATGGCTCCTGACTGCATTTATTTTCAGTCTATAAAGGCCAGATACCACAAAGCACCACACAAAGAACAGATATTCTATCAAAGTGATTGACAGTTTGGGCTCCAGAACCAGATTACCTATTGAGCCTAACTCTCCCAATGCTAGCTATGGAGGTTTGAGCACAGCATTTTACCATCTTTGCAATTTTTTAAAATCTGCACAATAGGAACAATTACAATGTTAATTTATAGGGTAAGATTGTGAATATTAAGTTAGTTGATCCATTAGAGCTCTTAGAACAGTGTGGGGCTGATGGTAAGTTCTAAATTAGTCCTAGCTATCATCACTACTTTGAGTGTTATTATCATTAATATCCTAATGTTTGCCTCTAACTTCTGGTCACAAAACAGTACATTACTGAGGTTTATACTTGCATGATGTAAGTTATTTATTACTGAGGTCACATAAGTATGATTCAAAGGTTAGAAGTTTATTCTTCTCTCATATAACAGCGCAAATGTAGGCAAGGCTGGTAGACAGTTGTACCATCCTCAAAAGATAGAGTCCACATGGAGGCCCAAGTCAGCTGCTCCTAACTTTCACCACATCTCAGCAAACAAGAAGCTTGCAACACATACCCAGTTCATTTAAGAACTAGAGAAAGAAGAGGAGGGGCAAGATGGCAGAGAATGAGGAGACCCTGTTTCAACTAGTCCCCTAAAGTGAGCTAATTATCTACCAAAACACTCTGAACACCCATGAAATCAGCCTTATGTGTAGGATTATACACTTCTGGATCTCTATGGGGACAGAAGACACCAGGGGGAGAGGTAAAGTGGACTGGGAACCATCAGACTGATACTGGAGGATAAACAGACAGGGGAGGGAGCCACCAAGTGACCCAATGGAAGGTAATACCCCAAAACAAAAGTGCCCTGTGCTTGGGGACCAGCATAGCAATCCAAGCATCCCTCAAAAAAATGGAAAAATCCAGAATATATCAGCTCTCTTTACACCTCAAAAAACTGGAGAATAAACAACATATTAAATCAACCCCACACACAAGAAGGGAAATAATCAAAATTAGAATGGAGATCAATGAGATAGAAACTAGAGATACAAGTAGACACATCAATGAAACTAGAAGCTAGTTTTTTTGAAATAATCGATAAGATCAATAAATGTTTGGCCAAACTAATCCAAAAGAAAAGAGAGAGGATCCAAATTAATAAAATGATGAATGAAAAGGGAGAGATCATGACTAACACCAAGGAAATAGAAACAATCATCAGAAATTATTATCAACAGTTATATGCCATTAAGTTAAGCAACCTGGATGAAATGGATACATTCCTGGAAACCTATAAACTTCCAGAACTGAATCAGGAAGAAATGGACAACCTGAATAGACCAATATCTAGTAATGAGCCTGAAGCAGTGATCAAAATCTCCCAAAAAATAAGAGCCCAGGACCTGACAGATTCCCTGGAGAATGTTACCAAACATTCAAAGAAGAAATAATATCTATTCTCCTGAAGTTTTTTCAAAAAACAGAAACATAAGGAAAACTTCCAGACTCTTTTTATGAAGCCAGCATTATCCTGATCCCCAAACCAGGTAGAGACCCCACCAAAAAGAAGAATTTCTGACCAATATCCCTGATGAATATGGATGCCAATATTCTCAACAAGAGCCTAGCTAATAGTATCCAATAGTACATTAAAAAGATTATCCACCATGACCAGGTGGGATTTATCCATGGGATGCAAGGCTGGTTCAACATTAGCAAATCAATCAATGTGACAGAACAAATCAATAAGAGAAGAGTAAGGAACCACATGGTCCTCTCAATTGATGCAGAAAAAGCATTGGACAAGATACAGCATCTGTTCCTGATTAAAAAGACTCAAAGTATAGGGATAGAGGGAACATTCCTCAACTTCATAAAATCTATCTATGGAAAACCCACAGTGAGTTTCATCCTCAATGGAGAAAAACTGACTTTTGAGATCCTTCCCTTTGAGATCAGGAGCATGACAAGGATGTCCACTCTTACCACCGTTACTCAACATAGTACTAGAAGTCCTAGCAACATCAATTGGACAACAAAAAGAAATAAAAGGTATTCAAATTAGCAAAAAAGAAATCAAACTCTCTCTTCACAGATAGCATGATACTTTATATGAAAACCCAAAGGACTCCACTCCCAAACTACTAGAAATTATACAGAAATTCAGTAATGTGGCATCAAAAATCAATGTATAGAAATCAGTTGCTTTCTTATACACTAACAATGAAAACACAGAAAGGGAAATTAGAGAATCGATTCCATTTACTGTAGCACTAAGAAACATAAGATACCTGGGAATAAATCTAACCAAAGAGGGAAAGGATCTGTATTCAAAGGACTATAGAACACTCATGAAAGAAATTGAAAAAGACACGAAAAGATGGAAGAGACTTCCATGATCATGGATTGGAAGAATAAGCATTGTTAAAATGTCTATATTTTCAATGCCCAGAGCCCAGAGCAATCTATATTTTCAATGCCATCCTGATCAAAATTCCACTGGCATTTTTCAAAGAGCTGAAACAAACAATCCTAAAATTCATATGGAACCAGAAGAGACCCCTAATTGCCAAGGAAATATTGAAAAAGAAAAACGAAACTGAGGGCATCATGTTGCCTGATTCCAATCTTTACCACAAAGCTGTGATCACCAAGACAGCATGGTACTGGCACAAAAACAGACACATAGACCAGTGTAACAAAGTAGAGAGCCCATATATGGACCCTCAACTGTATGGCCAAATAATCTTTGACAAAGGAGGAAAAAATATCCAGTGAAAAAAAAGAGAATCTCTTCAATAACTGGTGCTGGGAAAATTGGACAGCTATGTGTAGAAGAATGAAACTCAACCATCCTCTTACACCACACAAAAAGATAAACTCGAAATGGACAAAAGACCTCAACATGAGGCAGGAATCTATCAAAATCCTAGGGAAAAAACATAGGCAAGAACCTCTTTGACATCAGCCACAGCAACTTCTTTCAAGATATGTCTCCAAAGGCAAAGGAAACAAAAGCAAAAATTAACTTTTGGGACTTCATCAAGATCAGAAATTTTTGCACAGCAAAGGAAACAGTCAACAAAATAAAGAGGCAACCCACGGAATGGGAGAGCATATTCACCAATGACACTACAAACAAAGGGCTGATATTCAAGATCTATAAAGAACTCCTCAAACTCAACACACACAAAACAGATAATCATGTCAAAAAAATGGGCAGAAGACATGAACAGACACTTCTCCAAAGAAGACATACAAATGGCTAACAGACACATGAAAAAATGTTCATCATCATTAGCCATCAGGGAGATTCAAATCAAAACCACATTGAGATACCACCTTACACCAGTTAAAATGGCCAAAATCAACAAGACAGGAAACAGCAAGTGTTGGAGAGGATGTGGAGAAAGGGGAACCCTGTTACACTGTTTATGGGAATGCAAGTTGGTGCACAGCCACTTTGGAGAACAGTGTGGAGTTTCCTTAAGAAATTAAAAACAGAACTACCTTATGACCCTGCAATTGCACTACTGGGTATTTCCCCCAAAGATACAGATGTAGTGAACAGAAGGGCCATCTGTACCCCAATATTCATGGCAGCAATGGGAACAGTCACCAAACTGTGGAAAAAGCCCAGATGGCCTTCAACAGAGGAACAGATAAAGAAGATATGGCCCATATACGCTATGGAGTATTATGCCTCCATCAGAAAGGATGAATACCCAACTTTTACATCAACGTGGACAGGACTGGAAGAGATTTTGCTGAGTAAAATAAGACAAGAAGAGAGAGCCAATTATCATATGGTTTCACTTACTTGTTGAACATAAGGAATAACACAAAAGACATTGGGAGATGGAGAGGAGAAGTGAGTTGGGGAAATCAGAGGGGGAGACATACCATGAGAGACTGGACTCTGAGAAACAAATTGAGGGTTTTAGAGGAGGGAGGTGGGGGTGGGGTGAGCCTGGTGGTGGGTATTATGGAGGGCAAGTATCGCATGGAGCACTGGGTGTGGTGCATAAACAATGAGTTTTGGAACACTGAAAAAAATAAATTAATTTTTTAAAAAACAATTATAGAAAGAAGGCATATCATTTCTATTTGAATCCTATTGGTCAATACCTGGTCAGGTGGCCATATTTAGTTCCAAAGGAAGCTGAAAAATGTAGGCTTTTGGTGGGTCAGCCACATGCCAGGTAAACTCTGAGGCCATGGAAAATACAGAGAATGGAAGAAGTCTGCCATAATTCCCAACACACTGCTGTCTGTTATGCAATCTTCGGAAGATCCAAATTTATATTCTTCTCCTTATGAGAGTGCATTAAAATCATGGTAAAGGAATAAAACAGCCATTGATCTACAATAATAGGCTGCAATAATGGGTCTGCAATAATGCAGAACAGGTTCTTAGGGGCCATCAAAGGACATAATGTTTCAACATATTTCTGGAAGATGGCGTAACTGATGGAGAAGAGGAGTAATATTAAGTTCATGAGGAGAATAAAGTCAAGGAGGATAATTGCTCTGTTTTGTAGAACATTAAGCCTGAGTATTTAATTGCAAATATTTTGAATAACACTCCAAGTGCCAGATACATGAGTGGAGGAGCTTTAAGATTATGAACTACCCATATCTAGTATTTTGGTTATCTATTGCTAACCTCCCACCCTCCATTCCCCCAAAAATCAGTGGCTTAAAACCAGAATCACTTTATTATGCTCATGATTCTGTGGTCAGGAACTCAGACAGAGCACATCAAGGATGGCTTGACAAATTATGCCGATGTCTGGAAAGACTTCCTTCTGCTGGGAAGACTTGAATGGTTCAGAGTGACCCAAACAGCTGGAGGATACAATCATGTAAAGGCTTCTCCGCTCATTGTGTTTGGCACTTGGCCTGGGATAACTTCAATGAGGGATCTCAGTTCAGGCTACCAATAGATCATATGACTTCTCCTCATGCTCTTGGCTTTTTACAATAAGGCGATTAAGGTTCCAAGAGGGAGAAACCCAAGTTGGAGTTTCCAGGGAGCAAGCATTCCAGAGAACCAGGGTAAAAGAACAAGATCTTTATAATCAAGCTTCAGGAGCCATTCAGTGGACGTTATTTGTGGAAGCAGTCCCAATCCTATCAAGATTCAAGAGGAGGGATCAAAGATCCTCATCTCTTGATTAAAAAAAAAAATTGTCAAAGAATTTGGGGGCCATGTTTTAAAATAAGAACTCCTATATGCATCAGTATGAAATATCAGAATGCCAAGATAAAAAAGGAAGCTCTAAATGCTTCCAGAGAAAAATGTTTTTTTAAATGACTGGGTACTTTGTGAGTACAAAGGACAGAGAAGCAGTCTGACAACAGATGGCACATCAGAAACACAGGGCGTTAAAGACAGAAAAGGAAAATTGTCTATGACCGAATAGAAAATTATTTTCAACCTATTATTTGATAACTAGTCTATCATTCAAGTATGAAATATAATAAGTCACTGTCACATGCACCCAGTGGTTCAGAAAGTTATTCTCCACACTCCCTTAGAGACTGCCTTGAGAACGTGCCCAACAAACCAAAGGATTTAACCAAAGCATGGAATCCTAGGATGACAGCAGAGCATTGGAAAGAGCAGCAGTTTAGTTTGAGCAGAAAGATAGAAGAGAAAAGGGAGTTTACTGGAAGGAAAAGGAAACCAAAAAGAGACACTAAAAATAATTAAGATATAATAAAGGAAATAGTGCAAGAAAAAATAAGATCATTAGAATGTACAGGAAAAATAAAAAGCTATTTAAGAAAGGCAATATACGGGACTCCTGGGTGGCTCAGCTGGTTAAGCGGCTGCCTTCAGCTCAGGTCATGATCCCAGCGTCCTGGGATCGAGTCCCACATCAGGTTCCTTGCTCTGCACGAGCCCGCTTCTCCCTCTGCCTCTGCCTACTACTCTGTCTTCTTGTGCTCACTCTCGCTCCTCTCTCTCTCTCTGACAAATAAATAAATAAAATCTTAAAAAAAAAAAAAAGAAAGGCAATATACTCATAGTGTGCTACTTAGCAATATACTACAAGGCAATATACTCATAGTGTGCTATAAGATAACTATAAAAATGATTATTGACTTACCAAATAAGAGCAAAATAGGAAGAACTTGTTAATGGGGAGTTATCAGGAAATGGGCCTTGTCAGAGAGCTAAATTTTCAGCCATCATATAGGAAGTCAATAGATAATCTCACATCTGAAAAAATAAAAGCACATTATATTAATTAAGGATACAGAAATAACTACTAAAGAAATTATCTAAAATAATATAAGGTGGCTGCTCCTAAGGAACAAAACTGTGGAGGAGTAGGGAATAGAATTTTTGCCTTATATAAAAGCCAGCCTGTGCTATTTAATTGCTTAATTTGCATGATCGCTTAGATTAAATTTTTGAATGTTTTTTTAAATGCTGATTATCATATTTTACTGTTAGTTAAAGATCAGGAGAAGACATAGAAAAGATTTATTATGATATTATTTAAGATTATGAGCCTCAAAACACACAAATATACTTTCATAGATTTAAATTTTAAAATATGACAAAAGCAGAATCATAAATCAGTAAGAAAAGGAGGATATCACTCATATAATGCCGCTGAAATAACTGGTCAACATTTGAAGGGGAAAAAATACCTTTACACAATAAAACATGTCAAATTATAAATCGATTTGAAGTTAAATAAAAAATATCAAGCTACCAAAAAATTTTAAAAATAATTTTGAAATACTTTTTAATGTATAAAATCAATTTAAAAATCTCGAGTGAAGTTGGACTTTACTTAAAATTATTAACTTCTATAAATCAAATATATAACATTCAAAAGAACAAAACATCTACTAATCTTTGCCTTTCCAGGAAGCAGAGGCACAACGACTTATTCTGCCCTTCCTCAGAAGCTGATTTTTTAATCCCTTGGCTAGCATACTTGCACTTTATTTTTCCCTCCTGTTACATCTTAAAACACAATGGGGTTAACAGGGTGATGGGCATTACGGAGGAGGGCATGTGATGTGGTGAGTATTGGGTGCTATGCACAACTACTGAATCATTGACTATTTCATCAGAAACTAATGATGCTAATATGGTAGAAAACTGAACTTGATAAATTTAATAAGTAAATAAAACACAATGGTATGTGTAAATATATGTTCAAACAAGAAACTCAAAGTCAGGCTAACATGATGTGTTATTCTCAAACGATGTGAGTAAGAACTCTGCACTTCATTCCTGTTAGGGATTTGACATGGTTTTCTTATGGCTGGAACAGAAGAAGATGCACTTGGGCCTTGCTTCCTCTACCTGCTCCCTGGCTTCTCTTCTCCAGGCACCCACTTCTCACTATAAAGAGGATAATGTTTAAAATATCATCATGAAGCCCATCATCATGAACAGCCAGACACCATTCTTCATGACTCCATCACCTCTAGCCAACACCTCCCTACATTTCAGCAGAGGGAAAGGAAAGAGATCAAAAAGAACTGTTAGGGGGCGCCTGGGTGGCTCAGTGGGTTAAGCTGCTGCCTTCGGCTCAGGTCATGATCTCAGGGTCCTGGGATCGAGTTCCGCATCGGGTTCTCTGCTCGGCAGGGAGCCTGCTTCCCTCTCTCTCTCTCTCTCTCTCTTTCTCTCTCTGCCTGCCTCTCCATCTACTTGTGATTTCTCTCTGTCAAATAAATAAATAAAATCTTAAAAAAAAAAAAGAACTGTTAGAATTGAACCAAAGAGAAACTTATTTAATTAGAGTAACTAAAGCCATGCACTCTGTTTAACCAGGGGTTTTGTAAAGTTAAAAATTATGTTTATGGACATTTGGAAAAGCTCTTGGAAATATATTAGTAGAAATATAATATTATCTAAGTAAATCCAGAAGATTCTTTCTCCATATTTAGCAAGACCTAAGGAGAAAGACAAGATGAAGCTAAGTATTTTCATTCTTGTGAGTGAAGAAAATGTTAACTTTTGATGAACTGCAGTAAAAGGAACATAGCATATTGAGCTTATCATAAGAAAAACCCCATGGTTCTTTTGAGCTGTGTTGCCTAGCCTGCTCTACCTTGGGCAAGTGAGTGAAAAAAAAAAAATGGGGGACGGTTTAGCAATGTAGCAAAGGGTGAGATCATAAATCTATAACAAATAAGAAAGACTGTGCTGTTTAAGCAAGTTCCTTAAGTTCCTTGAGCAAGAAGAATTTTGGAATATCCCATGTAAATAAACAAAATAATCATAGCACACATGGCTCCCTTCTCTACCTGGTATCAGCTTTGTATGGAAAACCTAGTTAAGCTTTGTAAATTGGCTTGGGCTAGGAATAATTTGGTGGCTTGTTGCCATAGATGTATTCTGTTCTCTTTAATACCACCAAAAAGAAACGCACCCACTATGGGATGAGGACAGACAGAAGGGAGGGATTCTAGCCACCATTGCAATGGGTTTGAGTTCACAATTTATTGCATGAATCCCCAGTATACTGAGCTAATGCAGCCTATACTATCTCAATAAAAGGTCAATGCCAAGGTTGGGCTTTTCATTTGTGCCCGTTTCAGAGATAATTTTGTGAGTGTTATAGCATGAGTTTTTCTAATAATAATATAATAATAATCTATTTTTTTAAATTCCAAGCCATAATGCTTTAATTGGTTCCACTTTGCCAATTATGTGTTGAAAATGAGAAAATTTCTTTCCAGTTTTTAAAGCTGTTAAAAATTAAAACATAATGCAATTGTTAGATGAACCAAACTCTAAACTCTTCGTAAATAGTTCTCACAATTTGCCCATTTAATCAGCTGATCATCAGTGATTTCCTCTCAGCTATTTCAAGATTGCTTATGATGTAGGGCGCCTGGGTGGCTCAGTGGGTTAAGCCGCTGCCTTCGGCTCAGGTCATGATCTCAGGGTCCTGGGATCGAGTCCCGCATCGGGCTCTCTGCTCAGCAGGGAGTCTGCTTCCTCCTCTCTCTCTCTCTGCCTGCCTCTCTGACTACTTGTGATCTCTCTCTGTCAAATAAATTTAAAAAAAAAATTAAAAAAAAAAAAGATTGCTTATGATGTATATGCAAGCCAAAAAAATCAGATTGGAATGACCAAAGAAGGTGTGGTGGTTTGAATAGTGACCCCCATATTATATATTGAATACTGACACCCCATACTCATAAATGTGACCTTATTTGGAAATAAGGTTTTTGGAGATGTAATTAGGTTAGGGATCTTGAGATGAGATCATCTTAGATTTAAGGTGGACCATAACTCCAAGTGGACCAACTATCCTTGTAAAAGACAGCAAAGGAGAGGACACAGACACAGGAAAAGTCCATATGTGACATGGAGACAGAGGCTAGAGATGTTTCTACAACCTAAGGAATTCCAGGAGCCACTAGAGGCTAAAGAAAGGCAAGGGAAGATTCTTCCCTGGAATCGTCCAAAGGAGCATGACCCTGCAGCACCTGAACTTTGGACTTGTGGCCTCCACAGTTGTGAGAGAATAAATTTCTGTTGTCTTAAATCATCCAGTGTGTAAATAATTTGTTCCAGCAGCCATAGGAAAATTTCATAGAAGGCATCATGTAGATATTACAAGGATGAGAGTATAGTAAGCAGGAAAAAGGAAAGGAACTAGCAGAGATGTACAGCTATGAAAGCCCAGGCCATTCTAGTTTGAATTAATTGTCCTAGTCATGGAAGGAAATGGTCAACATATAATGGAAAGATCATCGTGGTCTGGTAAGGCAGTGACTGTCAGCCTAAGAAATATAGATTTTGTGGAGCAAAAGCAGTAGCAGTTCATATGTATGTTTTGCTTCAAAATTTATAAAGGCCCTTCAGGTTAACTTTTATAGCTAACTTATTACATAGGCAGCAAGGGTATTATTATATGAATTTTATAGGTAGAAAGAGTTTTGCCTCTAGATGCTGCAGAAACCTGCTCAAGGTTATACAGCTCAGGAGTAGCTGTCAAAATCATAACTTTTTCACTCCAAAGTTCAATGTCCTATCCATTATACCTTGATGATTTTAATAAATTATTAGGAGCTAATAAAGTTTGATTATGAGATCACAACAGTGCAGTAAGAAAACTAATTTGGATAAGAGGTTATAATTAGGGAAACTTATTAGCTAGCTATTATAATGGTCAGGTATGAGATAATAAGGGGCTTAAGTCAAGGTGGTATTAATGCCAATACATGAGTGCACATGAGGGAGATGTTGAAAAAGAGCCAACATATTTT
Source organism: Mustela putorius furo (assembly GCF_011764305.1). NCBI lineage: Eukaryota > Metazoa > Chordata > Mammalia > Carnivora > Mustelidae > Mustela > Mustela putorius. The sequence continues at coordinate 2,350,810 of NW_025421491.1, read as the reverse complement.
AAATAGTGTGTCTCTTGTCTTCCCAAATTTTGTCATATTCTCTTAAATCCTTTTCTTATTTTAAATTTTATATAAATATTATTTGCATTCATTTCTACTGAAATACAGTATGTTTCTTCTTGTTTATCCATTTAGTGAGATCTTTCAGGCAATTTGGTACACATTTCTTTTTCCTCAAAGGACTAGCTAGCAACAATCCTAACCTCACTTTTGCATCAGGTAGGATTTATCTTATATGAAACTTAACAAAAGATCCTAGGATTAAAATTGGTTAGACACAAACATGTGCACATGTATGTATGTGTTCAATAATCAGAATATATTATACCTATATGAGCAAAAGACTTTACTTGACATATACCACACATACTGAAAGAGACTAGAAGAAAACATTGCTGGTCTGGCAGAGTAAGAGAGAGTGAGTAAGCTAAGATTGAACCCTGAAATTTGAAAACCTTACTTTTTATGTTTAATTATGTAATTATTATTATTAATATTTAATTATTTAAAGTATTGAGATTGGATACGTCTTGAAAACTCAAAAACAAACAAAAAAAATGATAGCTAACATAGAAAACCACATTTTAACAAAAATCATCCATGTCCAATTGGGTATATTCGTGGCTTTTGGGGTAAAGTGTGGCTTTACTGAGTGTGTTTAACAGGACCCTGGTCCTTCCAGATATTCTGGGGGGGAAATGTTTAGGATACATTCCAAGTTACATTCCACCCTTCGAGAGTCACAGTGTATATTACCATATTAAAACTTGGGTAACATCTACAGTAAAGTAATCAGCTTACCTTCCATTCCCCCAGCATTTTTCAAATTTATTTCACTTTATATATGCTTCCCTATTACCGCACTTACTTCATGTTAGTTGGTTATTTATATGTCTGCTTCCTCACTATATTTGACTCTTCATAAGTGAGAAAGACTGTCAAAGTACTATCATATATTCAGAAATATTAGCTGGATGAATGTGCTATTAACTGAACAATTGCTTTAAACTATAAAGTCATTCTGGTGTCCCCTGATTTTAAATGTGTAAATGACACCTCGGAGTTACTGGAAACTCTCTGTTCAATAAGTCTCTGAGGCCACCTTCTATCTCAGGGAAATATGCAAAGTTGGGAGATAAAAATGAGAAAATAAAGCCATCAAATAAGAAATAAAAGAAGGAGGGGTGCCTGGGTGGCTCAGTGGGTTAAAGCCTCTGCCTTCGGCTCAGGTCATGATCCCAGGGTCCTGGGATCAAGCCCCACATCGGGCTTCTCTGCTCAGCAGGGAGCCTGCTTCCTCCTCTCTCTCTCTGCCTGCCTCTCTGCCCACTTGTGATCTCTGTCAAATAAATAAATAAAATCTTTAAAAAAAAAAAAAAAAAGAAAAAAAGAAATAAAAGAAGGAAAGGAGTAGGCGGAGAATCTAATCATAATTCTAAACCATCAATTTTCCCCCTCGACCTTGAAGAGACCAGTCAGCAGCTTTGAAAAATCACTCACCTGATAGACTCTACATAGAAAAAACTCTCTGCAGGAAAAGAATCGGGGAACTACTCTAAAATGCCAAAGGTTTGGGGTTGTTTGGCGACGGGTTTATCTGGCATTCAAATGTTGCATCTCACTTTGAAGGGCCCAGAAGTACCCATCAAAATATTACACAGCTCAGTCAGCACTACTCACTTATAAATGCAGTTTGCTCTTCCAATTACCATTGCACCAGAGATATAGACAGCTTCGAATAACTTGAGAAAGTCACGCATATAGAACACCGTCTAGACATGCTAACTTAGCAGTACCTGTGGAACAGCCTTCACTTTGAATTCGAGAAGAATGTAATCAACCAGCCTATCTCTAACCCTTCATATTACCCAGGGTAGAGGATGGAAGGATTTAAAGATCCACCAGCATTTTGCTATACTGGCTTTTGTGAAAGTCATCTAGATATTTCTATTTTTCTTCTGAAGATTTGTGTAACTGTCCTGGTCTTTGCACTCTCATCTTACATCACAGAAGGAGTAGAATTCACCTTGCAGCCTGGCTTCTCTGAGTCACCCAGTGCTGTTCTTTATCAGGTGTTTTCCAAAATATCTTTCACAAAAATGATAGTCTCACCAGATATCCTGAGATAAAAGGATTTCACTAAAACAAGCAAACAAACAAACAGTGCCTTGGTGGCTCAGTCAGTTAAGAGTCTGTCTTGGGCTCAGGTCATGATCCTGGGGACCTGGGATAGAACCCCTGCATCAGGCTCTGCATTCAGGGGGGAGTCTGCTTCTCACTCTGTATCCCCCCACCTCTGCTTCCTCACCCTCCCCCACTTATTCTAATAAATAAATAAAACCTTTTAAAAAATAAGAAAGAAAGAGAGAAAGAAAGAAAGAAAGAAAGAAAGAAAGGGAGAAAGAAAGAAAAAATTTTAGACAGAGAGATAGAAAGAAAGTTGATGGATGGATAGATTAGATAGATAGATAATAGAACAAACATCTGCATCATATGTCTTTCACAGCGCATGGTAGCAATATTAAAACTCTGAAAGGAATGAGGAACTAAATCAGGTAAATTAATTGGATCTGAACTTCTCAGACACTTGCCCTACAGAACTCCTTTTTTCCATTCCCAAATTAATACAATATCAAATAAGACTTCCACTGATTTTTACACATAAAATACATGATCCTAGTTATATATGAATTTCAGATAAGCAACAAAATGTTAACATAAGTTTATCCCAATACTTGTACCAAATGGGGTATGCCAATACTAAAAAAATTATTTTAAAAAGACTAAGTCTAGCTATACAGACAGACACAGCAGAGGATGAAGAGCTTAGGGAAGATGTCCTGAGTTGATTAAGAGAACAAGCTACAATAGAATCTTCAGCTAGACCAGCTTGCCTCTGGTTGGCTGGTTGTCACTTTAGCCTAACTGCACCATCATGTGTCCCTGAGGACTATTGAAGGTCAAATCAAACAGAGCAGGCCAGATATCAGGAGGAGTCGGTCAGCCTTGGTGGTTGGATAGCTAGCTAAGTCCTCTAGAGCAGAGTAGTTCCCTAAGTATACCCTGCCACTAGATGTAGATGCCATATCTAGGGCTGCCTGACTCACCAAATACAAACACACAACTCCTGGGATGGATGGATGGCTTAGTCGATTGAGAGGCCTTCTCTTGATTTCAGCTCAGGTCATGATCCCCAGGTCGTGGGATGAGCCCCATGTCAGGCTCTGAACTCAATTGGGAGTTTGCTTGAGATTCTCTCTCCGTCTGCCCCCCCTCCACCATTCACATACTCAATAAATAAATAATAAATTATATATATATCATATATATATGTTATATATATAAATAATATCCTTCCATCCTCTACCCTGTGTAATATGCAGGGTCAGAGACAGGTGGTTGATCACAGAGCTTCCATACCTCCCAGTTACATCTGAATTTCAGATCAACTGTGAGGTCCTTATTGAAGAATATAGAATCTAACAGTGATGACATAGCATCATCACTATGTGATAGCATAGTGATGCTCTCTAAATAGCATGTGATGCTCCTAGATAGACTACCTGCAGGTTAACTCATCAAGAAAGCAGAATGAATAAAGAGCCACAAAATCTTCATATTTATATAAAAAATACCCAATAAGAAGCCATTTAGTGGATCTATCACTATTTTTATTGGACAAGCAAGTCCCTCTTTTTTTTTTTTCCTCATTGTTGAATAAGGGAGTTGTATGTTAGTCTGGCAGTCTCTTCCAGCACTGACATCTTTCAGAAGATAGTTACACAATGGCCAGGATGGAGGTCAGGTGATGTTATGTAGTTCATGCTAACTAGAGGGAAATAGAACATTGTTTCATTTACAGAACTGTTGCTGGTTAATTCCCATTTTATTTTGAGTTAGAAATATCTAAATTATCCCCAGTGATCATAGCCATTACCAGAATTGGCCCTTTTAAATAAGCACAAATTGTTTACATCTCAATTTTTGTCTAAAAGTATTTTTCTTGCATTTAAAAAATAAGTCTCCCAGATAGACAGATCCTTAAATGCTATGAGCAACCACTGAATATATTAGATTAGTGTTCAAATGCATCCCTTTCCATAGAAGGAGGTTTTTCTAAAACAGGTCTCCTTTGATAGAGGGGAATAGAAGTCTAATTCAGAATCATTCACCACTTTTTGCATACCTACGATGAGTCAGACTTTTACATTACACTCTTCATTCTTATAACTGCTTGATGAAATGCTGCAGACACAGGCTCTCTGTTCACCAAACTCATTCTCTCTTCCTTCATCACCCACATCTGGACCATATGAACAAATTCCTTGCCCTTAAGTGTGGTCATATGACTGGGAACTTGCCAGTGGAGTGTGAGCCACTTTCCAGGCTGCCTTGTAAACAGTACATCATGTATATGATGAACTATGCTATTCATCTTCTCCAAAGAGACAGAAGTATTCTTATACAAAGAGCTTTTCTGTATGTTATTCTTTTTTTTAATATTTTCTTTATTTTATTTGACAGACAGAGATTACAAGTAGGCAGAGAGGCAGGCAGAGAGAGAGAGGAGGAAGCAGGCTCCCCACTGAGCAGAGAGACCGATGCGGGGCTCGATCCCAGGACCCTGGGATCATGACCTGAGCCGAAGGCAGAGGCTTTAACCCACTGAGCCACCCAAGCGCCCCATATGTTATTCTTTATATACAAGAAACAAATATAAAAATATAAATATGTGTGTGTATTTATATATATATATATATATATGTATATATATATATATATGTGTGTATATATATATATATATATATATATTCCTGCTGGTTGTGCTTCTTTGGAGAACCATGAGGAATATAACATATCAACCATTAATTAGACTTTCAAGTAAAGAAATGAATAAGAACTCAAAGATATAAACATTATATTCTTCTTACACTTACCAAGCATTTATTAAGTACGCTGCTGGGAATTAGGAATGCTAGGCCAGCACATCTAAACAGCATTCATTAGACAATAAACATGTTTTGATAGTTTTGAGTTGGAAAGTGACTTTATTGGAGCTGTGCCTTGATAGTATTATGAGTTAACTTGCACCTCCAAACATTTCTACACTGAAGTCCTCCCCTCCAGTGCTTCAGAGTGTGACTTTGCTCAGAAATAGAATCACTGCAGAGATAGTTAAGATGAGGTCATACTTGAGGAGGGTGGGCCCCTATTCAGCATAACTGGTGTCCTTATGAAAAGGGGAAATTTGGACCCAGCCTACACACATACACACACAGGGAGAATGTCATGTGAAGATGAAGACAGACATCAGGGTGCTTCTAAAAGACCAGGAGCACCAAAGATTGCCAGCACACCGCCAGAGGCTAAGGAAGAGGAATGGAACAGGTTATCCCTCCCGCCTCAGTCGAAACAAACCCTGCTGACACCTGAATCCAGACACCTAGTCTCCAGACTGTGAGACCATCAGTTTCTTTGGTTCAAGCTGCCTGGTTTGTGATATTTCTGTGGTTGCTCTAGTGAGCTAATACAGACAGATTTGATAGAGCTGTCTGTTAAGTCTGAGTTTTCGCGTCTGAGAGACCACCAAGGAGCCAAGCACTGATGCAATCACACGAGGGTTTATTTGACAAGCTTAAGCTTGGGCCCAAGTATACCTGACACAGTTGGACCCCGAACAAGATTACAGTCAGAGTTTTTAAAGGCAGAGTAGGGGTGGACTCTGCGGTGGGTGAGGACAAAGGGGATTAGGGATGGTGTAAGTCTCTAAGGACTTTCGGAAGCGAGGTCTCCAGGACCTTGAAGGGCTAACTATTGTTGGGAGAGAGGTTATTTATTACCAATAATAAAAATCTTCTCGTGAGACCCTTTAGATGTATATCAGTGGGCCATATACTTAGGAATGATTCTTGACACTATCTTGGAGGTTTAGAGATAAAGTTTCCTAAAGGAATTTTAAAGTAGACTTACAGGATTCTGGTCGGACCTGTCGGGGTAAGGGGTCGGTCAGGCTAGGATTGTGCTTAGCAAAACCTCAAGGTGAGGGCAGTTAAGTCCCCAGGGTAGAGCCACTCTGTCTGTTTCAAGGGCTTGTCAATAGGTGAGGAATTTTAATGAATTTCTTCTGTCTCTGTTTCCCACATCAGCTAAACTTGAGGTGGGATGACCTTAATTTTCTCGGCCTCCACATTTCCCCCTGAACAATTTTGACCTCTTTAAGGTTGTTGAAGGTAGAAGGTCTCATATTCTGTAACTTCTTCCTGCTGAGTAGGGGTGTAGATTTGTCCCTACCTACTAGGATCAACATTGATCAGTTAAGGAATGTGTAGGGGAGTTACAAAAGATGGAGGCAGCTGAATCCAGGGGTTAAAATCAATCATTAAAGGAGAGAGAGACTGTTTAAAGTGCTAACCTGAGTAGGTCAGAACCCAAGAAATATTTTGTGATAATCTAGAACATCAAGATGGCTGCACTTATGTCAGAGCTAGACTCGAGGTGGGTACAGCCTTATTTTTCTTGGCCTCCACACTGTCCAGAAAGGACATCAAAACGCTAGAATCACCTAGAGGCTTCTCACACATGCGGGAGGTATGACTGCCCACAGCAGGCTGAGACAGAGAAAATGCTGAGGAAAAAACAAAGAATTGTTACATTGATAAGAAATAAGAGAAGTTACAGGAAAGAGAAATAAAACTAGGTGATGGGATTTCCATCCCAGGTGATTTGGAAAAGAGTGGCAACACTAACCAAGAGGCAAGAGTCAGTATAATGAGAAGGTTTTATAAAAGAATATTTCATTTGAGTGATATCTCTTCTCTGCCATGATGCAATTGATGTGTTCCCCAGAAAACTTGTATTAAAATGTTTAATGAAGAGAAAAGGTGGACTTTCAGATCCAACCTGATAAAGTCACTTTTTCTGAAGGAATTTCAATGGTAAACTGTTTTATGGTAGAAAGTCGGTGGTTATGAGATGGACACACCTCTAAAAAAATGCTACACTGATCATACGCAGTTCTTCCTCCTAATGATCACCAGCCTTTGCCCTAGAACTACCATCAGCACAATTCTTAAACTGTGTTGTCCCTTTTAGCATCTATTTCCATAATAAAGCACAGAATAACTTCCATAAAGCCTTCGTATTTGCTTATAATAGCTCTTTGCCTATGCTAATGGGAGTTAGTTCCTGATCACAATTGTTATACAATCTGAAGCTTGCAACATAAATCATATCTCTAATTAATACGTTACATTATGAGCAATTTGAGTTTTGAAAATTTCTTTGAATTTTATTATAAGACATATTTCTGGAAATGCCTAGCAGACGGCTAAATGTAGGAAAGTAGAGCATAAGAAAAAAGTTGGAGCTAGCAAGCCTAATAAAGAAGGATCTCGGCCCCACAAAAACTAAAAAAAGACCCTTCAGACATGAAGGCATTTATAAATTCCTCAGTGGAAATTGAAGTTTTCAAAGAATATAAAGAGACCAAGTAGATATTTGCCAAGACTAAGGTCAAGTTGCAGAGACTACCTTCTCTGAAGGCAGAGTGTCCTTTTAGATGGAACCCATCTGGGTCTGCACCCTAATTTGTCAACCGTTCATTCTCGATATTCAACTGATTATCAACACATTCCCCTGACTTTTATAGGCTTTATGTCTCCTAGATTTAAAGCCAAATATCCCAAAGGTTCGTTGTACTTTCAGCTTTTTATCATTGTTGTAATATAAATAAGCACCCTATATGAAAATGAGCAGAAAAACCTACCTTTTCAGAGAACATATGTGATGTAGCACCTTGGTAAGGGCCCACAAGCATTTGTGGGGGAAGATACAGGAGAAAATCAGGGCAAGAATCGTGGTTTGTTTTGTTTTGTTTTGTTTTTAAGATTTTACTTATTTATTTGACAGACAGAGATCACAAGTAGGCAGAGAGGCAGGCAGAGAGAGAGGGGGAAGCAGACTCCCCACAGAGCAGAGAGCCCAATGTGGGACCCTGGGACCCTGGAATCATGATCCAAGCTTAAGGCAGAGGCTTCAACCCACTGAGTCACCCAGGTGCCCCAAGGTGGTTTTGTTTACCACCACAAAACCAGCACATAGCACAGAAGCCAGAACATTAGAGGTCTGGTTTGAGGAAAGAAGGGAGGGAGGGAAAGAGAGGTTTGGTTCTGAACTGATATGATAATGTCCCAGAAACAATGGTCCAGGAACTTCTTAATGTCTGAAATTCAATTTTAAGTTGTTTCTCTCACTAGAATTTAATGCCATCTAGGTCCCAAACTTTCTGTAAAGCCTGTTAGACACACAGATGCTTTGTGTAAATGGGTTTTGCAGACGTCAAGGGAAGGAAGCAGTACTGTCGAAATCATTATAGTCTGAACAGAAACAGACTATGGAATAGGAAGAGGATCCATAAAATGAGCTCATTATCTAAAGTACAAGTTCAGAGCCAGAGGGATAAGGAAAGAAAACAGTAAGGAGCCTCCTCCCAGCCTCTCTCGACTCAGGTCCCTCAGAGATGCCAGGAGTAGCCAAGACTTCCACTGAAGAGGAGAAGAAGTTGAAAACGCCAGGTTCACTTTATTTTTTTTCTTTCCTTTTATTATTTATTTATTTAATCTTAATTTAATTTTATTTTTTTTCAGTGCTCCAAGATTCATTGTTTATGCACCACACCACTTTAATTTTTTTTAATTTATTTATTTGAGAGAGAGAGAGAGAGAGCACGAGCAGGAGGGAGGTCAGACAGAGGGACAAGCAGGCTCCCTCCCCAAGCAGGGAGCCTGACACACAGGACACCAGGGCTCAATCCCAGGACCCTGAGACCATGACCTGAGACAAAGGCAGATGCCTAACTAACTGAGTCACCCGGGTGTCCCAAGAATACCAGGTTCACTTTAATATCAAACAGCAGCACCCCTCAGCTAACACCTGGGAGGCACACATGTTACCTCAGTTTATTCCTGCAAAGGGGGGCATGAGATGCTACCATCGCGTCTGTTTGACAGATGGGCTAACGTTTAGAGAGCTTCAAAAACCTGCAGCCAAGCGACAGAGCTGGGATTTGAACCGAAGGCCCTCGAACTGCTTCCCTACAGCTCCACAATATTACATACATACATACAACAACATTTCTCTAGGCCCTAGACCAAGAAGAAATCAATGCCCTATCTTTTAAAAGACGGTTCTCAAAGGCGCACACAGAAACTTTATCATTTATTGTGAAGTAAAGCAAAGAATGAAGAGAACTTCCAAAGTTCAAGTACAAACAGAATCATTCCCCCTTCAGAAATAAAGACAAGGAAGCAGCTTGGCAGGACAGCACATCACCCTTAGATGTTTACACCATCGCAAGAACCAGCCCAAACAAAACTTTATTCATAGCAGCCCGTAGAACCTGTTATTGTAAATTACTAATCTGTGAATCTATTTTTTTCCTTTTCTTCGAAGATTTTATTTATTTATTTGACAGACAGAGATCAAAAGTAGGAAGAGAGGCAGCAGAGAGAGAGGAAGGGAAGCAGGCTCCCTGAGGAGCAAAGAGCCCAATGCAGGGCTCGACCCGGGGACTCTGAGATCATGACCAGAGCTGAAAGCAGAGGCTTAACCCTCTGAGCCACCCAGGTGCTCCTAACATGTGAATCTATTAAGAGGATTATCCATCTTAATAAAAAAGAAAAGGAAGCCATCTTCATCCTTGTAACTTTGTATTAAAACCTAGAAAGCTAAAGAATAAAAAAAAAATGTAAATAATTTTTCAACCTCTGAAAATTTTTGAATTTCCCAGACCTATGTGAAATGACCGAGATCGGCAATCCATGAGAGTCATGGAAGCAACAGCTTTGAGGGAGCCATGGAGGGTTTCCCCGGTGACTTCTATTTTAGAATAAACCAGAACATATCTGAAACCCAGAGTTTTACTTTTAAAGACAGTGGAGATGGAGAGGAGAAGGGAGTTGAGGGAAATTGGAAGGGGAGGTGAATCATGAGAGACTATGGACTCTGAAAAACAGTCTGAGGGTTTTGAAGGAGCGGGGAGTGGGGGGTTGGGGAAACCAGGTGGTGGGTATTAGAGAGGGCACAGATTGCATGGAGCACTGGGTGTGGTGCAAAAACAATGAATACTGTTATGTTGAAAAAAAATTAGAAAGAAAAAAAGAAAAGAAATTAGAAAGAAAAAAATGGTCAAAACTTACAAAAAAAAAAGAGCTTCACTTCCTCTTCTGGGGAAGGGTATATAGTGTTTTTGGTTGTATGCAGGATATTTGGGTCATATAAGGTGAAATTATGACGGTGCAGTTTTCTTTATTTTCAGAATGAGTACAATTTAAGAAGATGTATATTGATGCCTATGTTTACAGGAAGTTGATGGGTGATGGTTAATTCTATGTGTCAGAGTGACTGGGACAGAAACATTGTTCTCTGGGTGTCTGTGATGTTGTTTGTAGGAGAGATTGATATTTGCATCCTTGGTCTCTGTGTACCTGGGTACGATCAAATCCATTAAAATTCTGTATAGAGTAAAAAATAAAAATAAAAATAAATAAAGACAGTCGGTCTGGGAGTAATATACAATAAAAACCATGTCTTACTTTAATGAGATACTATGGTTGAGTCATTCACCCCAACATGTCTTTGATTAGAGGAATCCTTAATTCTAAGAGTAGAGGAAAAATTTGAAAATATGCCATCTCCCGGAAATCATCTAATACCTCTCTGAAAAACCATTCGTGAAGTAAGAAAACCATTTTGCTGACAAAAGAGGTTTTGCTGATCAGAGTTCACACCAGGTAGGTACCAAGCTCCTCAGTTAGGAGAAAAGCCGCCCATTGTTCATGGCGTACACACCTCGTATGCCTCCATTTTCTGTAAAAAAAAAAATCTTCCTTTTCTGTTTCTCCTAGAGCCACTCTATAAAGGAAATACAGAGATGTGTTTCTGGAAGTAACAGAGAATAAAGAAGGACAAAATCAACCCGGTCAGCAGCCAGTTCTCACTTAAAAAAAAAAAAAAAAAGGAGTGGGGGGAGTTAGCATGCGGACCCCCAGTCCAGATGGCTTGTTTTATCAGTACACGGGTTCCAGGGGAGAACAAGCATGAAATTAGGCTCTTATTAAAATAAACCACCATGTGTTTCTGAAGTTTGCTTTTAAGTCTCTCCTGCCCAGATTTACTGAAACCTGGAGCTTTGATTTACTCTGAGCATTTGGCCAAGGAGGAGGGCGTGAGAGATCTACCAAACTTCTTCAGCAAGTGAGGGGATATAAAGCTAGAACACCCCCCCTCCCCTGTTTCGATGCCATAAATCTCAGTCCTTGGAAACAACTCCCCTGCCCTTCCTCCTCCTCCACCCATCCTGTCTGATCACAGGGGGGTCTTGTGCAGTTTTCCACTGCGGTCCTCGTGTAAGGTAAAACTGAGACTCTAACGGACTCTGCTGCCTCCTTTTCTGTATAACCCCCCAAACGACTTGGTTTCCCGGGTGACCTTTCTTTCTCCTACATGGAAGTTAGTCTGTGTGCCCAGACGAACTAGAATAAGTACAGAGGACACGCCACTCTAGATCACTACATGTCCAAAGGCTCTCTAACCAAGTAAAATATCAGATATTCCCTTGCTTGTCATGAAACACAATAACTAGACCCCTATTCTATGCTCTATGCTCAGGGAAGAATGTCCCTCACAGACAGCAAAAACCCTTGCAAAGAAAGAACTCTATTGAGACAGACATTTGCAATGCCAAGTAAGCAGGTTTATTGAGAAAATACAGAGCGAGACAAGTTCCCTTCCTCAGAGGCACAAAAGCAGAAGCCAGAAGACACAGCAGCAAGGTCAAAACATGTCAAAACCACCAGAGACAGGGGTTCGGGAAGTAAAGTTTCTGGAAACATCCAGAAACATATGCGACACCAGTGATCAACCCTTAAACGAAGCTTGGTGCTAGCCAGAAAGATCATCGATTGCCAGAGGCAGCTTCTTCAGAGCTAGCGGCCAAGCAGTCAGAACAGTGGTTAGCAATGAAGAGTTGTTCAGGGACAGGCAGCACGCTGGACGAGCCTGGAAACACCGCTGGCAGGTCCTGGAGTCTTGATTCGCTCACTGGCTCCTACACACTTAGCAAGTTCTTCGACAGCTGGACATGCAGGACCGCTGGTACGTCCTGGAGTAACCGCAGGCTGGTTGGCAGACAGTGGAGACTCCTCCCATGGGTTGGCACCCAGTGGAGATGCCCCCCAGGGGCTGACAGCCACTGGAGACAAAGGTGAGTGGCCGGCTGTAGGTGGTTGAGCAAGGATTGGAGACACAGGTGGTTTGCCGAGAGCAGGTCACCTGTCCATGGCTGGAGACGCAGGGACTGGACTGGTAACAGGTTGGCTGGCAAGCGTTGGACTCACAGGAGGACCCCTGGCAGTGGTCCAGGAGCCAGGAGCCAGTCTGGAAGGAACTGGGCAAATAGATGCCACTCAGACAGTCAGCATCTTGGGAAGAAGCTGTGGCAGCCGGAGCCACGGGGACAGTGCAGTGTCCTCCAATAGGCCTGGAAGAGCAGTTTCTTGTAGAACAGTTGTAGGACATGGTGTAGACAGAGAGCTGCGGGTAACTTGCTGAAGCTAGCTGCTGAATTGTGAATGTCCCTTCAGGTCCCTGAGCTTTTATATATCCTTGCTGGTGGGTGGGGCTCCCGCCCTGGTCCGCCTGGCTTCTTTGGCTCAGACCAGCGTGCCTTAGAACATCTTGTGAATCTCTAGGTTAATTGTCTCTTGAGAAGCCTTCATCCTCATAAAGACACTTTAGTAGTTTGGTAACTAAATCATAAGGCTTCTGTACTGTACTTAGTCCCAGGATTAAGGTTACTTGACAGCTTCAAAGCTATCGGTCATCCCAGCCCACACTTTGTCCCTCATTCATCTCGCTTGGATACACTGAGTGTCGATCTGACAGTAACACCACACATGCCACCGCCCTGCCGTCACACACTCTCCCCCTTCTGACCAGGACTCGTTTTGTTTGTTGTCGGCACTTAACATGTTTTAAGCATAACTTAATCAGCCACTCTTCCATAGCTAACGGGGCTTCTCGTGGACAAGGAACCTTCTTGAATATGCTTCAGGGTGACAAGGACAACACCTGTCGGGAAACAAGACACAAGGACTTATATTTAGGATACGAGCTGGCTCAGAAAATTAACCAAGTGACTGAAACAAGACACATTCAGGAAGGGTAGACGGTAGTGAGACTCACCCTTTATGTTCAGGCAAAACAAATTAGAAGCTAACTTAGTGGGAGTGTGTTTGTAGCCAAGTCCCTTTCTAAATAAATTGGATGAGCTTTATGCCTAAAATTTTTACTCCATAACAATGGATAAGAGGGATTCATAAGATTCATCAATATACCAGTGGAATGGGCTTAGTTAAATTTTAAAATTACTATAATGTTCATTTAAAGGGGTACATTTTCTCCCAAGATGCTCAAAAGCTATTTTTTTTTTCCACACAGACACTTACAGAAAGCATGCATTTTTATCACGGACAAACCAAAGGCTCTTGAAAGGATTGTCCACATCAGGAATAGGGGGAGAAGCACATGTGGAAGCAGGCACTTAATCAATATTTGGTTATGAATGAATCAATGTGTGAACAGTGTACTATGATATTTAATTATTCTTTTTTATTCCTGGGGAAACCACATAAAGATATCATTCTCCTTTATCTCATTGCGCTACAAGACATCAATTCTGAACACCTGTATGACCGATTCTCTCCACCCACCTGTCCACAAACATTTTACCTCTGGCAAAATAGTTCGCTTTAGCATAGTTTAAATGGTCAGTGATATTTCTATATCAAAACAGCTGTAAGATCTGACTTGTGTCGTAAACTCGCTTACATGGGATAGGAGAGAGGGACAATCATGGATTTACATATCGTTGAGGGCGAGACAGACAGACTATGTTTCAGACATCCGCAGAGCAAACAGCTTTTTTTAGAACTCTTTGGAAGTCCCTTTGCAAAATGCTTCATCCATCTCTGTTCATTACACGAAAGCCATACCAGAAGCTCCCCAAGTTTCTAATTGGAAGCCAGGAACACACCCAAACAAGACGGTGTTGTGCTGTGGGCTGTATTATAATTCCCAGGGATCAGACCACCTCTCCCTCAGTGACTCGCAGCGTGTTCTCAGGTAGAGGGAGAAATTAACAAGATGACTGCTTTCCACAATGTTATAACTAGGCTCTTCCCCCCGCGAGGAATGTCCCAGTTAGTGTTTGAAGGTTGGAGTCCCTGGTCACAGGGGCTGGCTTGCTTGTTTCAAATGGTTCAAATGAGTGGTTTACAGGCTTCTACCAGCTATGAATTCATTGCCTGCTATGGAAAAGTACTTAATCATGCAAATTAATCAAGTGACAAAAGCAAAAAGTAGAGTCGGTAGTAAAGTTACACATAAGTTTGCAGTACCCATTGCCACATTTCTGAGATGGTAGAGATGTTTATGTATCATTACTCTGTCTTGAGTTCTCTTTTCCACTGCAAGTTGAACATTGCACATAAAAGGATCTTAGAAAATATCTTGCATCAGCCTCAGGAGAAAAGGAAATGAACACTTTTGTGTGTGCCTGACCCTGTTCCAGGCATGGAGTTAGAGGCTCTCCATTCTCCATATTAAATGCTTCCAGCAACCCTACGGAGTAGGTATCATGTCACACAAAGTAGCTACAACTCAAGGAGGTTGCATGGCTTACGAAGTTTATGCAGTTTATATTTGACTGAGTTGAGATTCAAATAAGACAGAGCCATGAACTATCAACCTGTATTGGATATATTTAAACATGATGAGATGTCTTCATTAAAGCTCCAGCAGAAAGTTCTAAAAAGAATCAATTGACAAATGTTCTATTAATGGTACTACAAAGAATGTAGTCTTCATTTCTCTTCCAGTTTCTCAATAACAAAAAAATAAAGATTTTAAATCATAAGTTACAAGCACTACTGTCCTTTTACTTCATGTGTTGCTTCGTTTATATACCTTTGACAATTTTTACTTCATTAGAATGAAATGCAAGGTCACTACAAACAAAGCAACAAGAGGCAGAGAGCCATCAATAGCTTGAAGTTACAATTTGAAATTATAATTATCTGTTACAGTGAATATAGACAACTAATTGTTCAACAACAGCAGAGAAGTGAAATGAGTTTGCAAGTTTAAGCTGCAAGACCTTTCTGGAAAAAAAAAAAAAAAACAGAATTCACAAACTCTGAGATCACTTTAAAATGATATTTCATGAGTAGTCTTCTTCCAGTCATAAAGTACCCCCAAAACCAGTTATTTCATTCAATAGTTAAATCTAAGGGATCTACTCAACAGATTGCTTTCTATCTGACACCAGTAAAATGGCAGGCAGGCTCTCTGGGAAACAGCACAACTATCCATCCTAAAGGGAGGAAAACTGCTAATACCCTCCTGCATTCTATTTTGAAATGCAAGCATAAAGAGGCAGGTTTTGATTGACTGTAAGTTGCAACAATGTGGAAATTCACACTGACAGCCCTGGGAATCTTGAAGAAACTTACAACCCTGTTAAATGAAATCAACAGATCATCTATTCAATGGAATGTAAAGAAGGATCTGGCCAGCAGGTATCACCACATAGCTACATGCAACATGAAGCTGTAACTCCACGAAAAGCCTTATGAAGGTTATCCTCCAGTCTGCAGAGTGTGAAGTGAGGGAGGTGTGGTGAGAGCCGGTAGGGAGAGATTAAAGACCTGCTACCCATTATCTTCATCACTGACGGATAATTTGCTCTCGTTTGTAAAGAACAATCTAAGCCTTATACAATAATTATCACAGGCTGCAACTGAGCAATTCTTTCATTCAAAAGTGAATCACAGCAATCACTTACACAGCCAAGCGTTTGAGAATAAAATGAATTAAGCCATGTGTGGGAGGCTGAACGTTTGATATGCAAGAAGGATATTATTCATCACAAAGTTGGTAATAATGTTGACCAATGCCAGTTCAAAAAACCCACTTAGTCTCATCAAATGGAAGAAGAGAGAGCTTGCTGAAAAATTAATCAACATAAAATGAGATTTTGTCATTCTGTATTTTTCCAGGATATTCATACTCTCAAAATAAAGCTATTCATTATCTCTTAAGAAATATAAAAAAAGGAACTTAAAATTTAAGCACAGAACATAATGGTTGTTTTAAAAATTAAATACATCTTGGCTGAATTGTTCTCTCTCTCTCTCTTTCTTTTTTTTTTCCGCTTCACACAAACCTCTGGGTTGAATCTCCAGAATCCTTATTAACCAAGACATTATAAACCCTTAAAGGCTGTGTGATTTGCACCACAAAACTGAACTGAAATTTATTTTCCAAACTCTTTTGAAAAAGGATTAATCATGGACTGTTTGAGTCTTTGGGGTTGGCGGCAACCGGAGGGCAGAAAGCAGAAGGTGAAACCCAAAGTTGCTGCTTTTAGAACTTGAAAATACCAGTCACCAGCTACACAACGTCTATAAAAATAAACCTTCCGAGGGTAGTGTCAAGGTTGAGAAATTCTAAATTAAATCTCCTTCTCCTCCTGATGCCTGTTTATAAGTTCGTGTACTTTTTCATAGGTGCACTGGAGATCAATATCAGGGTGTTGTCAATAAAAACGAGCAGAATCCCAAGTCGGGGGCCACAACAAACTGTCATGTGGGAAAAGCCATGTGTATGCTGTTGGCATTGCTCTGGTTCCCGTCTTTCAATATAAGAGGTAAACCCAGTTGTGATCAGACATGAGTCATGTTCAGGTACAGGGCCTGAGAGAGAAGACTCCAAGTCATTCTAGATGTGTTATCCTTCCCTGATTCAGAATTGCTCAGGGCCTACTAGGTACCCAGCTTGGTCAGGATGCGAGCAGCGATGAAGGAGACAGAGGTATAAGATAGGTCGGCTCTCAGCATCACCTCGCTGACCCGTTCTTGATAGGCAGCTCTCTCAGAGCTCCCCGAATTGGTCCCCCATCGGGCAGGGCAGGGAGAGAGCAAAAAATGAGGCACGCCACTCCAGGCTGGTCGGTGGCCTGTTTTAATGAGCAAAGGGAGCGTATATACAAGGCTTGTCTCAGGCGGCCACAAGACAAATGGATCTCCGCATCCACCCACCAAATCTTAAAAGTTGATAAAGAGGCCTTAGCTGGGTTCAGTCACATGCATCGTGTAGGTGTTCTCAACACCACATCATTATCTCAAGGCTGGGTCCCTGAAGCAGCCTCTGGGAGCGGGGAAGGACAGTGGAACCCACATCAAGGGGAAGGGGTGAGGAGCCTCCAACAGCTCAAGTCCAGCTCCCGGGTCAGTTGGTGGTCACGTCTTTTCGATGACCTTCCCCAACACCCACGCTTAGGCGCTTCAGACGCAACCCTCCCTCCCCGGTCCCATCTGCCTGATGAGGAGGGTTGTGGTAGACCAGTACTATCTCAGGCTAGTAATTAGACTATCAGGACTGGGTCTTAAAGTCCTCGCGTCCAATTCTGTCCCCTGAAGGAGGAGAGCGTAAGTCCCAGAGAGTATCTTTGGCAAGTGTATCTGACATTCTTGTGCACTAGTTCAAACTCATGTCATTCCATTGTATTCTGCTTGCACAAGCTAAGCCAGCTCCATGGGGGTGCACCTGAACACTGCTGCTTCACTTTGGGGCCACTCACCAACCTCTTGCTTCTTGTCCTGGGTCTTTGATGTCATAGCAAGGGAAGCCTATGCCAACCTACACTCTACACTCATGTATGTACCACCCAGAAATGGGCCCATGCTTAAGCAATGGGGAATGCAAATCAAAGGGCAAGTGCTCCCACCTTTTGAACTCCAGGTAGACAGGTGTGAAATTATTCCGAAGAGTCCCATGGAATTGCACATGAGTTGTTCACGATTGTGGTCAACTTGCTTCCACCTCCTCCATGTCACTTCCCCTGTGCCGCATTCCCTGGAATAAAATTTCCAAACAAACCGTCTCATGTTCTAGGAAAAAGATCTTGTATACAAACTGAGCATCAAACAAGTAATATTTGGATGTTTAGAACAGTTTTGTAGTTTGAGACCAAATGCAAAATGGCAAGAGTTCTTAAACATAGCTAGATTGTATGCAGATTATAAAGATTCCCTCCAAGTAATGTCAATCACACTGTGTTGTTTCCCTAAGAATTATACCCCAAAGACATTATTATTGTCAGTTTGATATCACAGTTGTTTTCCAAAATGGAGAACCCATTTTCCCAAGGCGAGATGTGAGCTAGCAATGAAATACAAGATCATTTTAGTTAATAAATACTTTTCCACTTTTCATGGTCACATATTTATTTTTAAATGTATTAATAAAATATGGCTGGATTATCCAAGCCATAATTTTATAGGAATCATTACATAGTTTGAGGCTAAAGCAAGCCTTTTTGTTTAGAAAGTGAGTTATTATAAATAAGAATATTAATTGAATAATGAGGAGCTTGATATAAAAATATGGCAAAACTATAAGCATAAAAATCACGGTGGTGGTTTAAGAAGTATTTAAATGGTTTAATGGTGTACTAAGACAGTTTAATAAATGTCTAAATAACAAATATTTTAAGTGGTTCCATAAATATTTTTTAAAATTCAACTCATTCTATGTTCAGAAAATGTGACCACCTAATGAGACCCATTCACATATGTCTATATATTCCAAAAGACTTGCTTTCTCTTCTGCTTATTAATTACTTTGTGACAAATTACCCCCAAATTTAGTGGCCAATAACGGACTCTTAATCTCACAAAACAAACTGAGGGTTGCTAGGGGTTGGGGGGTAGGGAGAGGGCAGTGGTGTTATGGACATTGGGAGGGTATGTGCTATGGTGAGTGCTGTGAAGTGTGTAAGCCTGATGATTCACAGACCTGTACCCCTGGGGCAAATAATACATTATATGTTAATAAAAAAAATTTTTAAACACCTTATATCAAACTTTGTGGGTACAGCTAAAGCACGGCTATTATAAAAATTTGTAATTATAAATGTTTATATTAGAAAAAAGTAACATGTAAATATAAATGTCCTAAGTGATCAGTTTTAAAATCTGGTGGGGGAGTGATGTAGAAAAGCAAACCCAACATAAACAGAAGGAAACACACACACACACACACACACACACACACACACACCCTGTATCACTCTAGTTCTATGAAGTAGAACCTGTAAAACTAATCTGGTGAAATTGGAGTGGTGCTTGCCTCTGTGATGAATGAAAGGAACTGATGAAAGGGACCTGAGGGAAGATTTCAGGGTGATGACGGTGTTCCATATTTTGATGTGTCAAATTCATGTGTGTATAGGTTGATCAGAACTCAAATGTATAGTAATTATTTTCTGTGGGTAATTTTACCTTGGGAAGTAAACTCAATTTAAAAATGAAAAAAAAAAAATAGTGGCTAAAGCAGTGGCTATTATTGTGTCCCAGGGTTCTGGGGCTCAACACTTTGGTGCCCACACAGGAGGAGCCGGGGCATCTGGGGGCTGCCATTGTCTGAAGGCTCATTCACTCACTGTCGCTGGCAGCTGGGATAGCCACGCGGGGCCTCTTCATGTGGCCAGGACCTCTCCAACATGGTGGCAGTTTCATAGGCAAGAATCCCAGAAGATAGACTTAGGATGAAGCTTTAGCCTTTCTTCTGGCCTGAGCCCCACAGTCATGGGGCATCCCATTCTCCACACGTTCTGTCGTAAAGGCTCATGTCTGGGGGAAGATGAAATAAACTCCACTTGTTGGTGAGGGAGGAACAAAATTCTGGCAGAGTGGATGGGACTGAAAACATCGTTTTGGCCATGAAATTAAAATAACCATATTCCCAGAGTTGCCAGGATGCCAGAACTAGAAATCCTTGTGACAGGCTTTGTTTCCTCTCAGGAAATCTGAGTTTCACATTCTTTAGTATTAGAATGTTCAGAGGGAATGGGAGGCTTCTCACCTCTGTGAATCTCCTGTGAGGGGAATCCTGTAAGAATGAGTACCAGTTCCGTCAGTCAACAGCTCATTGACTCTCCAGTTCGACAAGCCATTGACGGGATACCAGCCACTTCGCTACAGGATATGCTCCTGAGGCAGGAAGTCTGGCTAAAGGCAATCCTCAGTTCTTTGAGCAGCCTCAGTCCCTCAGTAATCTTTTCTTCTCTATTTCTCATGAAACTCCAGAATCTATGGAGAAAATATGCATTCGCAGCCTTCCCCAACAGAAGAAGTAGTGAGACACAAGGGAGCCCGGGAGTCACTCAAAACTGTAGGGACCCTACCAGTCCAGGTCAGCTCTTGGAAGACCATGCAGTGTTATATTTTAGATGAAATCGTTTTGCAATTTGTTGTGGATTGAAAATTATGAAGGTGGAATTAACATTGGAAATATCAAAACCAATAGCAATGCTAGAAAGAGTGAAATGTTCCCCAAAACTAGACTGCTTTCCATTTTTTGCCTTAATTTTATATACTAAAAGTTGGTGTCCTCAAAGATGGCTCTTACTGTTACTGAACTCCCATTATTTAGGGCAAGGGTGAGACAAAAAAATCTTCTGTGCTTCAAGATCATGTGTCTTTCCCCACATGCAACTTAGCCACAGTCAAGATCACAGCTCAAGGTCAAGGCTCAGTCTTCTTAGACTAATCATAGACTATTGCTCAGTTCTTGCTTTTCTGACCACTGTTATCTCTGATACTGAACTATAAAGTGAACCTAAAGCCAGCACTTGCTTTTTTGCTAAATATCAAAATAACTAAAGGTTGATTAAAAATGACCTTATAGGAAAAGAATCAACCAGACCTAAGATAGCCAATTTCATCTTTCCCATCATCCCTTGACGTAAGCATCCTTTTCCCCTATAGATATTAATATCTATATTAATATAATATAATTTTTTTTCTTTGCCTGGAAAGGCAAAGATAGTGGGGTCTCCATAGCCAAAATGACTTTTCAGTCTGTAGCTTTCAGATTGAGATATTATTCTAAAAAGGATACAAAAATAGCTAATGTGTTGGAGGATAATGGGCACAGGAGAAAATAAATAAATAAATAAATAGAAAGAGCCAAAAGGAATGATTAAGTTTCAATATGAGGGATTAGGTTAGGTATTATGTATAATTCAAGAATAACAGTAGTCTCCAATTTGGTGCTGTCCCAGAATCTGGAGCTATAATTCAGAAGATGGGCATGGAAATAGAATTTAATCAGAATCCATCAAAAATGAAAGAGATAAAAAGAATTAAATGTGTGGACATCTTCAGAATTAAGCAATCAATTTTTGAAGAGATGGCTTCTAAACATTTTTTTTTACACTAAATTGTCTTCTAAAAATTCTACACTGAGGCTGAATGATAATTACCATTAGAGAAACTGCACTTCAACTAATGCAAATATATCAAGGATAATGCAGTTTTTGCAGAATGGTAGAGACCTGCAGGGCACCTGAGAGCCAAGCAGGTGCTCTCATTGTCCACTGGACAAATACATCTTTTTCAGACATAATAAACATGTCATTCAGATCATTCAGCTCTCAAACTGGACTCTTGAAGTAGAATTCTGATATTAATTTGGTTTTCCAATTGGCCTAGCCTATTAGAAATAGAATGCGCCAAGTATCCAGCACAAATAAGCTGATCTGATTTTCATGCGAATTAAATGGGTCCCTATGGTTAAACATCAGTCTCTTAAAGGTTGGCTAACTTGACTCAGTCCTCCAGAACCTGCTAACCCTTGGTTAAACTAACAAAACCAAAAGGCTCAGCGTGCAAAGTTGAGCAGCAGACCTTGACCCTCCGATGACTCTGAACGAAGTACAGACAACAGGCTCGATCCAGATAGCCCATCGACCACCCTCAATGACCGACTCACTTTACCTGTAACAGACAGAGCTGCACGTTTCACTAGGAGAACATTTTCTAGCATTATCTAATGATGTACTCCTTCCCCAAGTGCTCTTAGCAAATAGAATCCTCTTTTAAGTAAAATGGTTTAAGTGTAGCAGAAGTTGGACTGACCAAATGACCTGTATAAAAAAAATAGCGTCCAGTTTTTCAGTTGTTTATTGCTACCTCTCCAAATATTATACTGTATCACTTGAAATTATTTTGTGTTTCCCACTGCATTTTCTACTGTTGCATGTTTTAAAGGTCTTCCTCCTTAGCTATCTACATCACATAACAGAAACCACCAAATATCACCCTAGTAGTAATGATGCTGTGACCTCCCATTTTTATACTTATAAAGTTAAATGTGAAAGTCAAAAGGTCAATTTACCAAAAAATTGTATGCCATGGTGGGTTGCCAGGGAAAATATTCTGCAACTGCAGATTCACTTAAGCTAAAACACAACCTGAGTGATTCATCGGAACAATGATTGCTTATTGCAAAACAGCTCTTCAAGTGGAGCATTTATCTTGCTCATTTATTAATTTCTCACCCTTCTTGAGGCATCTGATTCGAGGTACATGTCAGAAGTTCCACAAGTTTGTCCCCCGACTTTCCCACTGACTCACTGCCTGACCTCAGGCTGCTCATTGAAATTCCCTGGGCCTGTTTCATGACCATCTGTAAAACAGTGTTAATGGGACCTGCCTCTCTGGGGAGCAGCAAGAACCGAGTTATGGTTTATAAAAGGCTTTGTGATTCATACATAAAAGGCACAATAAGAGAGCAAGCTGTCATTGAGCATTACAAACAATTTTCATCCCAATTATTTTCAAGGAAGGGGAGAGGAATATCCTAAACCTCCAAAAGATAGGAAACCGGGGTGGGCCCCTGCTGATGCATGGTGGTTGGTTTCATTTGTTTGTTTCTAGAAATTGGAAATATCATTTACGTTGACATTGTCATTTACAGTGACATGCATACAAGGAGAGGTAAAACTGAAGAGGACATTAAGTAAACTCTGGGATCTGGCAAGAAGAAAGTGTGCCACTTTCAAATGACCCACCGCTGGTCTTCAGCCACCTTCCGAAATCTGGTGTTGACTTTACACTTCCTGAAGCTGGAGCCATGATTTTCATGTCTTACGGATAACTAAATTAAGAGCTAATCCTGGTAGGTTTGTTCTTATAGTCGAGGACATTGAATCTAAAATAACTAAATTATAAATTATATAAAAGTGACAATGAGGTATCTGTGATGGTCTTTCAATGTCCCACAAACAGCTTAGGAAGAGGCTGTGGGGAAATTCATTATTCATAGCTTGTAAAGTTACAGTGTTTAACACCAACTAATAATTCCATTTAGCTGTATTGTACTTATTTTCACCTTAAAGTTATAACGGCACAGGGAAGAAGTAAATTTTTTCCTATTACCATTTGGTGGATTTCCATATTAAAAAGCCTCCTGGGAACTCTTGGTACTGAAAATATCATAATAATAATTCAAGTGATTAACATTCACCCTCTTCCAATTAAGAGGGTGTTTTAATTGCTGTGATCTACTGGTGAATGTCAGTGTCTTGGCTGTAATAGACAGAATGGGGCTAGAAGTTAGCAGTAAGTAAAGAACCAAAAAAAAAAAAAGGAAAAAATCTTTTAAAAAGCAACCATACAATGATACACACACACACACACACACACACACACACAGCAAAGGTAGTCAGTAAGACTCAGGATAACCAGTGGGCTTCTGGAAAAATGGGGGAAATTCCAGGTTTTCAACAGCCTTTCCAGATTTCCATTCCAGAAAACCCAATCATCCAGGTCATTTCCGTAATTTAGATGAAGCAAGCAAAAACCATTGTCTATCTAAATTATCTTAAAGTTTTCTGTGAAGATTACATACAGAACCTAGGCTGTCTGAATTTTGGAACACACACAAAAAAAATTCAATTAAATTTAAAAAAAAAAACCAAAAACCAAAAAAAAACTAGGCTGTCTGACTTAACTAGCAGTATGACCTTGAGTGAGGCAGTAACCTCTCCAAACTTCTTTCCTTATCTGTGAATGGAAATGATAATAGGACCTTCCACATAGAGTTTGTGTGAGTGTTAAATCAAGCAACACCTGGGACATTTAGATAACCAGGAAATAATCGTTCCCCATTCTCCTTCCTTTTTTCTTTAAGTCAAGGCTTTGAAAGGGGGTCTGATTTCTCCCAAATAAAAATTTTGATTTACTTAAAATTGTAGCAGATTCTTAATCACATATAGCTTTTTGGCTATATATGCATTTAATGAATATAGAACCCAAGTGGCCTGGAATGCTTAATAGTTACAGTTCCATACTGTTAGAGCATGAAGAGGACTCAAGATTCCAACACAAGTCCTCTAATTCCATATAAGCAGTAATTAAAGAGCATTAGATCCCTTGATAATCTTCATAGCTACGGCCAAGTGCTGCTCACTACGCTATCGCTGGTCACCATGGGGACAGGGCTAAGGGTGGTCCTCCTAAACTTTAGGAACCAATGTTCTGAAAGAAGATTCCTGAAGTGGTAAATAATACTTCACTTGGGGAATTTTTTTTTTTTTAAGATTTTTGTTTATTTGACAGACAGACCACAAGTAAGCAGAGAGGCAGGCAGAGAGAGAGGAGAAAGCAGGATCCTTGCTGAGCAGAAAGCCGGATGTTGGGCTCTATCCCAGGACCCTGAAACCATGACCTGAGCTGAAGGCAGAGGCTTTAACCCACTGAGCCACCCAGGCGCCCCTCACTTGGGGATTTTTAAAGTTGCCCAGAGTAATTCTAATGACAGTAGAGAGCAAACAAATGTCCCCAGGAAATATTGGTAGAAATCCATGAAAGGTCATCTAAAGCAGCCCATGGCGAATGCAAATATTTTCTTTGAAGTCTTGTGTTCAGTCTTAATACAGTGCAGAAGCATTATTATCCCAACGACCAACAGCGGATTCTTCTTAAAGAACTGTCTTCTTAGGACACTGCTTTGATAAACTCCTTTGGGTAGAAGATGAGGTTCTCACAGGACAGCTGTCAGCAGAATCCAAGACAGGGGACTACTAACCTGCTCTGCCACTAGCACGGGAGGAATTTCTGGGGAGGGAAAAGGAATGGGGTAGAGAAAAAGGAGAGAGTGCAGGTGGGGGAGAAAGAAATAAGACAATCCAATATTGTATTGCTGAGGCATCTCTCTGAAAAAGACCACCAAAAGGGGAAGGAAGTTGTATGTATGTGTGCGCATGCATGCGTGTGTGTGTCTGTCTGTCTGTTGAAAAGGGTCTAATTTCCCCTATGTTGACAAAATTAGCATGCATCAGATAGATTCCCAAAACAACTCCTGGAAATGGGAACCCAGAGTCAAGGATGACTTGCAAATATAAACCGTAGGAATATGTCTGACTTTGAACTTTCACAAGGTCAAAATGAACTGACCACAGATCAATACCAAGAAGTTCGAATTTCTAATGCTTCAATGACTAGAGAAGCTAAGTTGTTAGTTTATTGATAATGTTCATTAATTCTTTGGTGACTTTTCTGGTTGCATCTGCCCAATTTTTTATTGAGGCCTTTTTTTTTTTTTTTTTTTTTTTAGTTTGTAAGAGCTCTTTATATATTAAACGTATGAGTGCTTTGACAGAGCTTTATGATTTATTTTCCTCTTTGGCTCCTATATTTTAATTTGGATCATTCTATTGCTGATACACATTTATGAACTATTTTTAATAGTTTCTACCTTTGTTGTCATGTTTAAACAGACCATGCCCACTCCGTACTTTTTACTAGATTTTTAATAAATTTATTTTTTAACATGTAACTATGATCTTTTCCAAAGTTTAACTTATCATAAATTTATTTAGAATGTTGATATCATATTTGTAAATGAGATTGGTTGTTTTGCTTTCTTTTTTGTAATTTCATGACCCAATTTGGGTAATACTAGTTTGTAAAATAACTAGTTTGTGGGTTATCTGTGTGCTATAGCAGAGCTCATACAGCATGACACTGATGAATGTTTTTAACTGTCCTTTGCAGAGTAACAGAACTCTGGTGTTCTGGACCTAGGCATTTCACATACTTATTTTCTATTTCATTTTATTTTATTTTTAAAGTAGGACTGACACCTATGTGGTGTCTAATGCAAAACTTGAACTCATGACCCTGAGATCAAGACTCTGATACTTAAACAACTGAGCCACCCAGGCACCCCTTTAGAAAGTCATTTTTGACAAACATCTTTAATATGTAGCTCAAGTATTGGTTTATATGCTCTGACTCTCTATTTTTTTTCTTATTTCAAATTTTCAAAACTCATTCTTTTGAGTTTTGAAAATTACTTAGGGCAGAATCACAAATAATATTTGCTTATAATGTTTAATTGCTTTTTATTTTTTTATTTATTCTTCTAATATTTTTAATTTAATTTTAATTAATTAACATAATGTGTTATTAGTTTCAGAGGTAGAAGTCAGTGATTCTTCAGTTGTAGATAATTCCTAGTGCTCATTACATCACATGCCCTCCTGAAAGCCCATCACCTAGTTCCCCCATCCCCTCACCACCCTCCCCTCCAGCAACCCTCAGTTTGTTTCCTATGATTATCTTCTGGTTTATTTCTGTCTCTGGTTTTGTCTTGTTTTATTTTTCCCTCCCTTCCCTATGATCCTCTGTTTTGTTTCTTAAATTCCACATATGAGTGAGATCATATGATAATTGTCTTTCTCTGATTGATTTATTTCAGTTAGCATAATACCCTCTAGTTCCATCCACACTGTTGCAAATAGCAAGATTTCATCTTTTTGGTGGCTGAGTAGTATTCCATTGTATATACCTACCACATTTTCTTTATCCATTCATCTGTCTATGGACATCTGGACTTTTTCCACAGTTTGGCTATTGTGGACATTGCTTCTATAAACATTAATGTGCAGGCGCCCCTTTGGCTCACTATATTTGTATCATTGGGGTGAATACCTACTTGTGCAATTGTTGGGTGGTAGGGTAGTTCTATTTTTAACTTCTTGAGGAAACACCATACTGTTTTCCAGAGTGTCTCAGCTTGCATTCCCACCAACAGGGAGAAGGGTTCCTCTTTCTCTGTATCTTAACCAACATTTGTTGTTTCCTGGCGTTAATTTTAGCCATTCTGAACAGTATGAGGTGGTATCTCATTGTGGTTTTGATTTGTATTTCCCTGATTATGAGTGATGTTGAGCACCTTTTCATGTGTCTGTTGGCCATTTGGAGAAATGTCTGTTCATGTCTTCTGCTCATTTCTTGACTGAATTTGGGTGTTGAGTCTGATAAGTTTTTTATAAATTTCAAATACTAACCCTTTATGTGATGAAACATTTGCAAATATCTTCTCCCATTCTGTCAGTTGTCTTTTGGTGTTGCCGACTGTTTCCTTTGCTGTACAAAAACTTTTGATCTTGATGAAGTCCCAATAGTTCATTTTTGCCTTTGTTTCCCTTGTCTTTGGAGACGTGACTAACAAGAAGTTGCTGCAGCCAAGGTCAGTGAGGGTGCTGCCAGTGCTCTCTTCTAGGATCTTGATGGATTCTTGTCTTGCATTTAGGTCTTTCATCCATTTTGAGATTATTTTTGTGTATGGTGTAAGAAAATGGTCCAGTTTCATTCTTCTGCATGTGGCTGCACTATTTGTTGAAGAGATTGTCTGCTGATAATTTTTTATGTCTGTCCTTCTCTTTTGTAGTGAGGCATCAATTATTTTATTTTTTATGTTTTCTAACCTCATTAATTTTTGCTGTCTGCATAATTTCTCCATTCTCCTTTTAAGTTATATTTTGTTATTCTTTACCTAATTTTTTAGTTATATACCAAATATCTTTTCTTTTTATCCTTTGTTATAGAAAAAAATAACTCAATATATATATCTAATAAATTATCTGAATTTATTTTATTATTCAGAAATGTCTTGGCATTTATTTCCTACTTCATCTGTCAAGTACTGAGAAAAACATATTAGCATCTTCTACTTCTATTGTATTTTAAAATTATTCTTGAATTTCTAACAGTTTGGTTTTTATGTAATTTGTTTTTATTTAATTCAAAGCATACAATTTTACTCTACCCTTTTAAAAAGTTATGAACCTTCTTTGTCCTATTTAATGATTTGACAGTGAATCCTTTTTTTTTTAAAGATTTTATTTATTTATTTGACAGACAGAGATCACAAGTAGGCAGAGAGGCAGGCAGAGAGAGAGAGAGAGAGAGAGAGAGAGAGGGAAGCAGGCTTCCTGCGGAGCAGAGAGCCCGATGCGGGGCTCGATCCCAGGACCCTGAGATCATGACCCGAGCCGAAGGCAGCAGCCCAAACCACTGAGCCACCCAGGCGCCCCTTCACAGTGAATCCTAAGTGTTTAATATTATTATGGTAACTCCAGTTGTTTTGTTTGCTTTTTGTTTCTGTAGATTTTCCGAAACTTTCACTCAGACTTTCTAAACTGTTTCATTTTATGAGTACTTGTGATCAGAACTCTCCTTCAGATACTGTTGTGACCCAATCCCAGTATTTACCTTTCAATAAAGGGTAACATTTTCTTTTATTCCATATGTCATCTCATTTGTCATCCCATTTTATAACTCCTATTTTAAGTTTTCTCACTGTTTTCTATCATTATCTTGATGTATAAATTGTTTCATTTTTTCAACTATTCGTCTTGTTTTCCATTCTCTGTCATTGCCTCCTAAAATATTTAAAGACCTTCCTCTCATAAAAGCCAAGAACTGAAAATAAGCCAAAAGTTCATCAATATTAGAAGGAATTAAGAAATTGTATGACTAGACAATAAAATCTTATAAGGTAATAAAAGCAAACGGAGCTATACCAACAATATGGATGAGAAAAACTGGTGAACCAAAAAAGTCAAATACAAAATAATGCTTATATTCTATTTCTATAAAGCTAAAAAGCAGGAAAATGACACCATATTGTGTAGATGGCAATGCTATTTTATATGAAGCAAGAGAAGTTCAGATGAGAAGTTAGTGGAGAGGAAAGGAAGTGTGATCAGAGACCCAAGCCGGTTTCTGGGTGTCTGGGATAAAGCTCTTTCTTCAGTGACTGGTGGTTACACTGGTATTTGTATTATAATTATGCACCAAACCCTTCACATCTATTGTGTGCACAATTATGTATAGAATGTTCTACTCACAATGAAAAAATAATCTCACATATAACTGTTACCTTAAAAAATTACATCAGAAAATATATACCTATGTATTCTCCTACATGTGACTTGAAAAGATTTATATTTCTACCTATACCCCATCCTCATCTCCTACTTTCTTCTTTTTTAAGTACGACCTCATTTCTAATTTTAAAATTTTTTTATCATCTTTCAATAAGTATTTATGACATATTCAATTGATTTTCACTGTAAGCACAATAATCCTTTAGATTTCATTGCTTCAAATTTTTTCAATATTTACCATTAATTATTTTTTGTAAAAATAATCCCATTCTAAATTTGAGTTTGCCTTTCTTTCTCTATCTTCTTAAACTCTCTCATGGCTTAAAATGAGTGCATTATGAGTGGTATACATTTTTTAGAGCCAATTAATATCTGAAAATGTACTTTGCATTCCCATTTGAATGAAAACTCAAGTATAAAATTATCGGGACAAATATTCCTTCCTTAAAATCTGAAAGTCTTGATTCATTTATTTCTTCTTTCAGTCTTTGTTTCAAGGAAGACTCCAAGTATGAGGACATTCAAAAGACCATGGTTCTTCTATTATAGCTCCAGAATGCATGAACACTGTGCATTCAATCTGGGCATGCATTCAAGCATGAAACATAGTTTCACATTCAGTGTTCCTAGAAATCATCTTCTCCCTCTTCAATGTCATCCCTTTATTATCTTTATCTGAATTCTGGAAAAGTTTTTCAAGTTTGCCTTCCCCATTATGATTCCTTGCATCATGGAAAAAGCTTTTCCATTTTAATCCACCTAATGCAAATTTTAGTCCATCCCAGGCAAATTTTTAAAAAATTTTTATGTGCCTATAGTGGATACACAATGTTGCATTAGTTTCAGGTGTGCAACATAGTGATTTGAGAAGTTTATACATTATGCTATATTCACAACCAGTGTAACTGCCATCTGTCACCGTACAACATTATTACGATACCGTTGACACTATTCCTTATGCTGTGCCTTTTATTCCCATGATTTATGCATTCCATAACTGGAAGCCCTACCTCCCTCTCCCCTTCACCCATTTTGCTCGCCCCCCACATCCTCCTTCCCTTTGGCAACCCTCAGTTTTTCTCTGTATTTTAAGTCTGATTCTGCTTTTTGTTTGTTTATTCATTTGCTTTGTTTTTTTCAGATTCCAAATCAAATGGTATTTGTCTGACTTATTTTCAGATTTGAAATCAGCTATTATATGTTAGTTGCCTTTCTTCTTTCCCTACCTCATCCAATCATGTTGTACTTCTGTGCTCTGTCTCTTAGCTGTCCCCTCTTTCTTTAAGATTTCATTTATTTATTGAGAGAAGAAGAGAGAGCAGGCATGTGAGCAGGGAAGGGGCATAGGGAGAGAGAAACAGCATCTAGAGCAGATTCCCTGCTAAGGAAAGAGCCCAACACGGGGCTCCATACCACGACCCTGAGAGCATGACCTGAACCAGAACCAAGAGTCGGTTGCTCAACTGACTGAGCTACCTCCAGCTGGCTCCCCTTTTAACCTCGGATCTCTTGTTTTATTACTGCATGCTTATATTTTCTAGAGTTTTACTGAAAACAAAAAGAGCTTATTCTGAATTGGTTCTCCCTCCTATGGAAATTTATTTCTTTGAGAAATAAAACATGTGCATCTTCTTCCTTTCAGGCTTCGGAACACTTGGTTTGGTCCCACGCTGAGCTGCTCTGTCACAGTATACCCATAGTTAATAGGGATGGCTTATGTTCCTTGGATCCTCCTCTCGGACTTTTCTATTTGTCTTAAAATTTTCTTTGCAGATATAAGACAGCAAGGTTACTTTCTATAAATTCCACGTGCAGCTGGCTGTTTCAGAGAATGAGGAAATGGAAAAGAAACTCTTTCTGGTGATCCACTTTGCTAAGGGTCAACTTCTGGACTTTTCTCTTTGGTTTATCCATAACACCAGGTTTGTGGAAAATCTTGCCCAATCTGCATTCCCGGGCTGCTGTTTACCACATCAAATAGAAACCAAAATGTGTCTGGAAGGAATTTCACCTCACTGGCAGCTTTCTGCTTGATGGGACTCTTGCATGAACTCTGAAGTCTCCCTCCTACAGTGTTTTCCTCTGCTGTGGCTCTGCAACCATGACCAGGCATCTAGTGACATACCTGATTTTCCCTAATGTTCCCATGGTCTGTAGAGCTCACCCCCCAATATGGCCACTGGTGGAACATTTCTGAGAGCATCAATCAACCCTTCAACCTCCTTGCCTTGTCTCGTTTTTGGAAAAATCTCCATTAAATAGAAAAGAAATGTTCCCAGCTTTTTAACATTTCCTTTTTCTAATTTCCAGTGGTGATGTCTGATCCCTGATGATTTTCTATTTTTTCCGTTACTCGGTCAGTCAAGATAGGAGTGTCATAGTGTACAAACGATCACAGCTGTCATCACCTGAAAGTCAAAACATAAATACTTTTAAACCACTTAATGAGCTAGAAATTCCAAAGTTCTCCAAGTGGACCAGCCCTGCAGACAGATAAGCAGTGACAGAGAGGTCCAGAGAACACTGTGTGCAGCCTCTCTTGGTAAGTCGCGCACATCACATCTGTCATTTTGCTGAGCCTTCTCATTCAGACTGCCGTTAGCTCCATTTGCGGGTGAGTCACCTCAAAACTTCAAGCTGTAAAATGGCCCAGTTACAGCAGGGAGTGAGGATGCTTTCCAGAATCTTGTGAAATAAGATGATTTGTGAGCAGAATCACCCAAACAATATTTCTCAAGGTTATTTGGGGATTTTGCTTTTCCTTTCTCCCTAATAATTTTAACTCAGATGAGTACATGGAGCTTTACCTATGGTGCTAATAGGTAAAAAAAGAAATAAGATAAGTATTAGCATTATCACTAAATAAGAACGCACTGAAAGATAATGCATTTGTACCGTGCTCCACATTGCACTTGAAAATCATCGTGATGGAATTAAACATCTTTCTGAAAGTCTGAAATCTTAAAATGTATGAGGTCCCAGGTTCTCCATGAGGAGCTGAGCGTGCTGAAATCATTATTTAGCAGCTGGAAAGACATGATGTGCACATTTCAAAGACTTCCTGGTAGTTTTCTCTTCGTGTGAACCGAAGAGGTCAATGAAGAAGGGAGTACGTGGAGCCACAAAGGAAGAATGACCACTTTTCACCTGGACTTGCCCCTGAGCTGTTGACAGAGCCTACAGCTTCAGGGAGGAGTCCCTCATCACCTGACTTGACGCCCATCTTCCCACAACCCCAGGAGTAAGCTGAGGTTGAGAAAGGGCAAAGGGATCTTTGCTTTCCATTCCTGCCCTTCCAAGTGACTAAGTTTCCACCATGTGGAAGGTCCCTACTCACCCACTCAGGCCATGAGGTAAGCAGAGTGAATGAGTTAATGAATGAACAAATGAATGATTGAGTCCATCACCAACGGAGCCAACAACTACATGTTGACAGTACTACTTTTTGTCATCTGGGCTGACTCTCAAGTCTGGGGTAGAGCACTATTGGCTGATCTAGGATGGCCTCAAGCTGGGAGTCTGGAATAACATTGCTCTGGTCCACATGTCTCATCCTAGGGCAGGCCAGCCCGGCATCTGGTCACCACAATCACAGAGGAGCTAGAGAACAAGGAAAAGTACGCAAGCACTTGTTGAGACCTCCCTGTGGCAGAGGGTGGAGGGGAATGTGTCACATTTGCTAATATGCCATTGTCCAAAGCAAGACACACGCTGAGCCCAGAGTCAAGGGGTGGGTTAGAATGCCCAATTCAGAGGGCATTGCACAAGGCAAAGGGAGTGGGTACAGAGAGAGATGGAGAATGGGGGCCACTGATGCAATCAGTCTATTATACTCCTTTATTGTCAGCTCATCTGCTGTATGAGTCACTATCCTGAGTAGGCCAATTACTTTACAACACACCTAATCCCTGATTGAGGCCCCAAAATCTAGAACTACTCACTCACACGAAAATATCTGGTCAACTCACCCATGATTACAAATAGATGAAATTTAATTACCAATAGGTAAACAAAATTAGCTCATAGCTCAACAACACATGAGATTGTGGTAAAACCATCTTTGTTCTAATCGGATGCAATGCAAGATCATTCTCTCACTAAAGAGCAAGTCCTGGATAAGAGTGAGAGTAAAATCACGATTGTGTCTTGAGGCAGACACACAAGTTTCATGGAAGCAACAAAGTGAGATCCCCAGAAATGGTAACATAAAATCACTCTTCAAAGTACAACCCAAAAGTTGTCAGTATTCTAAATAATGACATGCAAAAGTCAATTAGAAATCAAAGATATATTTCCTCACAATAATGATTGGGAATGCATCAGTGATTGGAGATCAGTACATTAAGGGTTCTCATAGCTCAAGCTGCACTGAGTGCTTTGGAAGCAAATTCTGTCCCTTCCTTCCAGATGTTTGATGTTTGACACAGAATACTTAGCATGGATTCATTTGAGATCAAACTGTATCTCTGAAAAGTTGCATATGACTCAAATATCTTGGGTTAAATAAATCTTTGAGTTATAATTTAGAGTGCATTTCCCACTTTCATCTGCTGCGATAGGAAGCCCAAATGGTTCGGGAGGGTATCAGTGTTTCTATTGTAGGAAATGATAGAATAAATCAAATTCTTAATATTGATGCTCTTGTAAGAAAATCAGTAATAAGTTTTCTTGATCATTGACACAATTCTTAAATTAATCGCCTGATTTGGATGTTCGTTCAGATGAAGTTCTTGCCGGCTGGGTGGGCCACAACGCATAGAGACAATTCAATGACAGTTGATTAGATTCTGCGTATCTCCTGACTCTGATCAAAACAGTAAAGTCATGGTAATGATGCTCCTTCCAACCAAAAGGACTTTGAAGAAAACAGTTCTTCTGTTGAGGCCTCAGAATTCTACCCCATTTCCCGCCCAGTTCTGTTCTGGCTGGTTTTCGGGGATGATTCTCTACTCCTTAATTCACTGTGTTTTTATCTTCAAGCCAGGATGGAAGTCTTTCTCTGAGAAACTGCTGAGAGACCAATTTTACCTCTGACGTTACTTTTTTTTTTTTTTGAGACTTAAATATGGAAGTGGTTCACATAATACACCGTGATAAGAGCCCTAAAGGCAGTAGGCACCCTTCTATTCAATTTCCCTTGTTATCAGCACATGGATTGTTCTAGACAGCTGGTTGGACTGAGGCGCTTTCAGAGTCCACGGGATATGGCAAAGTCTCCTCGCCCAGAGAGAATCCTATGCATGGCTAGGAACATTGAGTCCTTTCAGGAATCCTCAAAGGGAAAATGGAAAAAATTGACCAGGTATCTTTCTTTTGTACGGCTGAGATATCCCCTGCATTCCCTCAATTGGCAGTCCCCGCTGTCATATAGAATGAGAAAAGTTATGTAAAATAGCTCTTTACAACAGAAGGTCTGCTTCTTCCAAAATCTAATATTAGTGCAGCTTGTATAGACATTCAAATAAAAGATAAGGAACCAACACCATTAGGGTTTCATGGAAAAGTATCAGGAATTAAGAAGGCAGATTTAGGTCTTCCCACTTTGGGACAAAAAAGATTTTTAGCTAAGAACTAAAACATTCTGCGCTAATGAAAATAGCAAATCTTATTTCTGTCCTTTGCTTCCATAGCCAAACACCAGTGATCTGTTAACTGTTGTTTCTATATCCTGCCTAGCCTTCCCCTACATGAACTTGTCTCTGGAACATTGCTGAGGTCATTCTCTTAAAGATCACCAAGGACTGACTGCCTTATGGTTTTCCCGTATTTTATTGTAAAGTATAACACAAACAGAATAGTGCATAAATGAAAACATCAATAATTTATCACACAGAAAACAGCTGGGCAACATCCCAAAAGTATTCCTCATGCTTCCTCTCGATCCCTAATCCCTTCTTCCTCCCCACAAAGAGATCTCCCTTATGCTAACCCTGCAGTGTAGTTTTTCCTGCTTTTCAGCTTTTTAAGAACAGAATCGTGTGTCTGCCTTATTACGGAACGGTGTTGGGCTCACTCAACTCAATGTCACTCGACCTTCCGATGGTGGGATTCACCGATGGCATTGGATGCACTGTATGTAAAGAATGAGTCCCTCCATTCACATTGTTGGGCAGGTATTTGCACTATATGACTGACTACTCCACAGTTTTTTGTACCCATATTTCTACAGATGTACTTTCAGGTTGTTTCTAGTTTGGACTATAACAATGTTGCTATGAACCTTCTTATTGGTCTTTCTTTTTTGGATTCAAGTACAGTCTCTAATGCACATGTGCACACATCACTGTTGAATAAGTAGGAGCAAAATTTCAGGACCATCTATTAACACTAAGAGATAATTGGCAATCGTACTAATTTCTACTTCCACGCAAAAGTTCCTATTGTCCCAAGGACTCTCCAGTGTTTGGTATTGTCAGTTACTGTAGCTTTAGCCATTTTGCAGTGCCCACTGTATCTCATTGTTCCTGCCATTGGCAATGTCCTGCAAATAATAAAGCAAAGCACTTTTCTATATGTTTATTGGCCATTGGAGATCTTCTTTTCCTTATGGATTTGTGGTAGTTCTTTGTATAATCTGGAAACAAGCCCTTTGTCAGTTATTAGTCATATAAATGTCTTCTGTCACTCTTGTTTTACAGTTTCTTAATGCCACTCTTGTTTTCTTAGGTTATTAAATATCTTAATTTTGATATCACAATAGTCTGGTCTCTTCTAGAGTTTTAAGCAAATGAAATAATAGATTAGGTAGTCAGTTTTGTTTGACTTCTTTCAATTCACATAATATTTTTGAGATCTATATATATTGCAAGCATTAGTATTTTACTACTTTTTCTTCTGCATTAATATTTTAGTACTTTTTACTTCTGATTAGTATTCTATAGTATAGAGACACCACAATTTGTTTATTATTTGTTTATACATTCACACCTTGGCCATTTGAGTTGTTTCCACTTTTTTGGCCTCTATGAATAATTGTTATGTGCATTCTTGTACATAATATATACACATATGTTCCATTTCTCTTGGATAAATAACTAGAAATAGGATTGCTGAGTACTATGTTAATTATAAGTTTCACTTCATAAGATGTTGCCATATTGTTTTCCAAAGTACTTGTACCAATTTTGTATTCCTACTAACTACATTGTCCCACATCCTCACCAACACTTGGTATTGTCGATCTTTTTAACTTCAGCCATTTCACTAATGTATGATAATATCTCATTTTGCATTTCCCTGATAACTTAGGGCAGCAAGCAGTTTTTCCCCTATGTGCTTATTGGCTATTTTTATTTGTGAAGTATCTGCTTACATCTTTTGAATATTTTACATTAGAGTTATTTTTTAATTATTAAGTTATAAGAAGTCACTGTACATTCTAGATACAAACCCTTTGTCAGATACATGTTTTGGAAATTGTTATGTGTTGACTTTCAAATTTTCTTTTTATCTAATATGTGTGTTTAAGGCTCTATATTATCCTTTAAATACAGCTTTAATGGCATTGCACAGATTTTGATAAGTAGTGTATTTATTATTATTCATTTCAAAATATTTATTATTTTCCCTTATGACATCTTTGACCTGTAAGTCATTTGGAATGTATTCATTCCCGAAAGTGGAGATGTTCTCATTAACTTTGAATTACTGATTTTTATAGTTCAATTGCCCTGTATTCAATATGACATATTCCATATGATTTCAATCTTTTGAAATTTGTTGAAACTTGCTCTATGGCCCTACGTATGATCAATTTATGTAAATTTTCCATGCATGCTTAGAAATAATGTGTATTCCATAGCTGTTGGTTATAGTTTCTATATCTTTAGTTAGTATAGTAGTTATTCATGTTTTTCAAATATTCTGTTTACTTACTTTTTTATTGTCTGCTTTTCCAAACACTTTTTGAGTGAGGCATTTTAAAATTCTCTGTTAGGGGGAGCCTGGGTGGCTCAGTTGGTTAAGCAACTGACTCTTGATTTGGGCTCAGGTCATGATTTCATGGTCATGAAATTGAGCACTACATCAGGCTCTGTGCTCAGAATGGAGTCTGCTTGTCCCTTTCCCTCTGCTCCTCCCCCCACCTCCCCACCCTCTCTCTCTCAAATAAATAAATAAGATCTTTTAAAATAATAATAATAAAAACATAAAATTCTCAGTTATGATTGGGAATTTTTTCACTTCCTCTAATTTTTGCTTTGTATGTCTCTGTTATTAGGTATACACAGAAATAAAATCTTTATATCTTCTCAGTGAAAGAGCCTCAGTGAAGTGAATATTTTATTATTTTGAACACTCTATTTTGTTTATGTTTTTTCCCTAAAATGCATTATTGTCAGGTATAGGTGTGTGTGCCAGGTTCCTTGGTACTTTTTCTCTCTTCCAAATCAATGCAAAAAACTTGGAAGATTTTAATTGCATTCTTTTCCCTTATTCGTCTATGATATTGACATATTTTCTCATAAGGTTCTACTATTATTTTTTAGAATAATCATTATTCATTTAAATCTGTTCATCTGTTTCTCATTTTCACTGTCCTTTATTTTTTCCTGTATCTCAAATTTGGAGCCTGAATAATGTTCTCTCTGTCTTTGGTGTAGATTACAGGTGATAAATTCTTCCAGTATTTACTTGTCTGAAATGCTATTTATCTATTTGGGGGAGATATTTTCACTGGCTACAAAATTCTTAGCAGCACTTACTTACCATGAACACTTTAAAGATAACATTTCATTACCCTCGAACTTTGATTGTTTCTATTCTGAAGTCAGCTTGTCATTCTAATAGTTGCTTCCTTGGGAGCAGTTTGGTTCTGGATGTTTTTGTGATTTCTTCTTTGTTCTTAGTTTTAGATTATATATATATCTATATAGATCTCGATCTAGATCTATATAGATATAGATATATATAGATATATAAAGATTTCATTTATTTATTTATTTATTTATTTATTTAACAGAGAGACAGCAAGAGAGGGAATGCAAGCAGGGGGAGTGGGAGAGGGAGAAGCAGGCTTCCTGCTGAGCAGGGAGCCCCATGCAGGGCTCGATCCGAGGACCCTGGCCTCGCGACCTGAGCTGAAGGCAGATGCTTAACCGACTGAGCCACCCAGGCATCCCTCAGATGTTATATTTTAAGGAACCTAAGTTGGTTGGTTTATTGGTTGTTCTCCTGCTTGGGATCTGTAAAGATAATTGAATATGCAACAACACTTTTTGCTAACTTTAGAAAATTCTCAGATTTTATCATATTGTACTGTGCTTCCAGCCCATTATCTGTCTTCCCTGCTCCTGGGGCTCCAGCTCATTCCTTTTGGCAGTACTGTTAACAGTCTCTTCTCCTGTTTCTAACTGGAACTCTTCATACTTCACTTTGCATTTTGCAGCTGTTGATGTCCCATATAGTTAATTTCCATTTCGAATTGCCTTTGATTTAATTTCAAGAATTGAGATCATTCAAAGCATGACTTCAGTCCCTTCCAGAACTGATCTACATCCAGTTCTCCTTGACCCCCAGGGTATAATCATTTGGGTTAACTCCAAATGAAGAACTTTTACCATGTCTTACCAAAAGGTTCTGGACTTTAATTTTCTTGTCCCTCATCACAAAAGGTCTCAAATTTCTGCCCAGTATCTCAGCTTCTCAATTATCCCTTCCAGATTTAGCAAATGTGTCTGAGGGAAAATAGCCCTAAATGTCAGGCTCACCTTTTAGCATGAGTCAACCCAGTTGTTTCTGTGATGACGTTAAGTAGATAAACCACTTTTTAAAAATTTTGTCCAGATTTTCTAGTTGTTCTTAGTGTGAGATTTAATTCAAATTACCTTGTTCATTGCTGGAGAACAAAAACGTATTGGTTTTAAAACCTAGTATTCTTTCCTGAATCATCACTTTCCTCAGTTCTCTGAAACATTCAACTCTTGCTTACCTTCTTTCTTGAGATTTCCTTTTCATTTTCATCAAATGTTTTTCTAATTTATTTTTCCCTTTCTTTTTGCTCTATATGGTCCTTCTATTCCTTTAACTTTTCTATATGCCTTCCTCTTTTTTTTTTTTTTCCTGCCAGGACTTTGGCCTCTCTACACAAGCTTTTGTACAGGGTACAGGTGTCTGTCAGGACAAATATCCCCTTCATAGCCACCCTCCAGTCAATGTAGCTACTCCTCTAGGAGCAGCTGTGGGATGATTCCCACATCTTTATCTCCTGTCTGAAAATACCATTTGCAATTACACCTCATATTCCTAACTCTTTAGAGGAGCCTCCATTTAAATATCCAGTCTCGATGTCACCTCCCTTGCAAATGAACTTCTCATCCTAACTAAACTACTTTGAAGTGGTCCATGACACTAGAAAGGGAAAGAAAGAGCAAAAAGAGATGTATGTGCCAAGGTGCCACATTAAACTATTTGGCGACTCTGCTGATTCAGAAAATAAAGATTAGAGAAGAAGGAAATATGGTTCCAAGTTTTCTTGCCTAGAAGATGTAAAAGTACCTCCTTTTGATAAAATTAGTTGGCTGGGAAGAATGCTGCTTGGGGGAGACATATTTGTTACCTGTCTCTCTACCCACTATCCCAGACACTCCCCCACCACCTCCATCAGAGATATATTCTGAGTAACACTTTCATAGTATTTTCCCTGAAATACAAGATTTCTCACCTCTCCCCAAAAGTTAAGAACCCCAAAATGGAGGCACCTGAGTGACTCAGTGGGTGAAGCCTCTGCCTTCTGCTCAGGTCATGATCTCAGGGTCCTGGAATCGAGCCCCGCATCAGGCTCTCTGAGCCTCCTTCCCTCTCTCTCTCTCTCTCTCTCTCTGCCTGCCTACTTGTGATCTCTGTGTGTGTGTCAAATAAATAAATAAAATCTTTAAACAACAAAAAGAAGAAGAACCCCAAAATGGCACCTTTTATCTTCTGTACCCATTTCAAACAATGTTGCCTGATGGTTCAAGGTTGTTTGTCATCTGTCATCGGCCATTGTTTCCCATGATGCAATTTCTTCTCAATCAATAGCCTTCATCAAAAATACTTCCGTTTTCTTTCCCGCTCCCACACTGTTCTTCAAGCTGATCTCAAGTCCAAAAGATGTTTTTTCACTTCCCTTAATAGTCTTAATTATTCTTCCAGGTTTGACACAAGCCTCACCCCTGCCATGAAACCTTGTGACTATGTCAGTTCCTGCCGCTTCCCACACTCTCCCAAAAATCTTTTGTACAAGAGTGATGTGAGCAATATGGCAGCATAGGAATTTCCAGGGCTTGTCTTCCCTCCCCCGCCACCAAGCCCCAGAAATATCAACTTGAACAACGAGCCATGAAGGAAAAACCTTTACAAGGATCAAGGTTTCCAGGTGAGGGATAAAGAAGAGAAATAAGAAAGGACTCACTGATAGATTCACACTCCCCCAAGCCCAGGCCACCCCGAACAAAGACACCCTCCCCAGGAGAGAAAAAAAGTAAAGTAAGTGCCTGACCTGACCTTGGGCCCCCAGCACCAAACCTGTTCTAGGCAACTCTCTACAGGCTCCC
The DNA here is from genome assembly GCF_011764305.1 of Mustela putorius furo. Taxonomy (NCBI): domain Eukaryota; kingdom Metazoa; phylum Chordata; class Mammalia; order Carnivora; family Mustelidae; genus Mustela; species Mustela putorius. The sequence continues at coordinate 2,310,136 of NW_025421491.1, read as the reverse complement.
AAAACCCTAGGCAACTCCCTACAGGCTCCCAAAACCTATGCAGAAGGATGGCAGGCTGGACATCTGTCCTGTTTCTGTCCCCAGGTGTTCTCCTTCTCAACAGCATCTATGATGTCCAGACTTACTACATAAAATTGGAATGTTCTCCTTGGGTCAAATAACATTAGAATTTATTCATTACATAAATGTTACCAATAAACCAGAGGCAGCATGGAAAAGGTATTCATTTCCTCAAGTTTCAGAGCTATCTTGACTCTGCCCAGCCCTAAAGCAAAGGGTGAAAATGAACAAGACTGTTATATAAAAACAAAATACAGGACACTACCTTTCTTTTTATATGTCTTAAAATTAAACACCAAAGAAATATATCATTTAATATTGTCAACGTCAATAAAACAATTCAGTTTAAAACTGCTACTGTGAAGAAAAGAGGATTTTTATATTCTGTGCACATAGACGGCCAAATATTTACTTTTGTGGTTCTTAGTCTTTTAACCTTCTCACCTGGTAGTGGATACATAACGCCCTGAAATTTGCTTTCGGGGTTGCTAGAGAGTGTCTGTTGTATAAAACTGTAAACATTGCTGCTGGTTTTGACATTTAAGGAGCAGGTGGTATGGTGTGACCTGCTTCAGTGTTCTAAAACCTGGCAGCTTGGGTTCCATACCTGAACAAAGGGGGGAGAGAGCAGGTTAAATTCCCTGACCTCTGGAGTTTTCCAAAGGGCAAACTTAATTAACTGCATCCCAGTTGGTGCTTGCAGGTGGGAGGGAAGACAGGAACGGAGTTCTATGGAGGATTAAGGAGGCAGCGCTACTGTGTCAGCCGCCCACTGGGCATCCCACTGGCCAAAAGCAGGATAAAGAGAATTGCCCTGGAGAGTTCAGTGGTTTTGGCAGCGCTGCCAGAACTTGATTGAGAAATAACCCTTCAACAGTCTTAGAAATAAGCCCTTAAATCTGCCACCAGACTTTCCTCTTTTCGGAGAATCCAGGTTATGAGGACAAAGTAATGCATTTGGTTAATACAATGGGCCTCTTTTCTAATCCTTTTTGCTACTCAGAATGAGAATTTTTTTAAAACGTCAAACTAAACTGCCTTATTGAGGCACAAAATAACGTCATTTAACTTGAAAACTTGAGGTGGAGGGAGCACATGCCTCTTGATCTCCGGGCTGTAAATTCAAGCCCCATGTTGGATATAGAGATTATTTTTAAAATAAAGTCTTAAAAAAAAAAAAAAAATTGGGTGCAAAACTTAATGAGACTATGTATTTTTACAGAATTAATGATGGTTCTTCTCAGGACCAATGCATATATGTCATTGTTCCTTGCAATTTAATAACCAATATTTGTTTGCTTCTCGTGTGCCAAGTTCTGTGTTGTCTCTGACTTAAGCTTCAGAACAATCCAATGAGGTCTGGGTACTAGAGTCATTATCATTTCACAGGTAAGAAATTAGAGGTACACAGAGGCTGGATGAGTTGCCCCAGTTATGTCCCTAGTGAGGGGCAGAATTTGGATTCAGACCCGATGGATCTAGTTCTGTGCTCCTCACTCTGAAACCACTATAGCATACTATTTTCCCTGGTGACAGAACTAGTCACAAACATAGTCAGCTTTCAGAAAATGTTGCAAAATTTCCTTACTCTCCCCAACCAGTAGTCTTCCAATCAAAGGCAGGGTCACCTTGGATGGACACCAGGAAGCTCTTGTCCTCTGGTCGAATTTTCTTCTTTTTCTACTCCACTGCACCACTGGCACTATCCTCCCTGGCTGGGGCTCAGGAAGCTGTTTGCACCTCATTTCAGGTCCAAGGGTGCTAATTTGAGTCCTCACACTGGGGCAGGGAGAGAGACCTCCCCATTCCGGAGTGAAACATCTGCAAGACAAATAAACTTTTCCTTTGCTTCTGTTAATAACCACTCGTGGCATGATTTTGACACATTGTCTTGTGAAGGCACGTTCAGTGCTGATGAAAAAGAAGGAAATGGGAAGAAACAAACAATGGAGATTACTCAGGTTTTCCAGAGAAACAGAACTAATAGCATATAAAGAGAGAGAGATGGACAAAGGGTTTTTTTTTTTTTAAGATTTTTTATTTATTTATTTGACAGAGAGAGAGAGATCACAAGTAGGCAGAGAGGCAGGCAGAGAGAGAGAGAGGAGGAAGCGGGCTCCCCGCCGAGCAGAGAGCCTGATGCAGGACTCGATCCCAGGACCTCGAGATCATGACCTGAGCCGAAGGCAGCGGCTTAACCCACCAAGCCACCCAGGCGCCTGACAAAGGGTTTTTTAATGCAGAATTAACTCAAGCAGTTACAGAGGCTGAGAATCCCACAACTGCCTTTTTATTCTATTCACATCCTTGATGGGTTGATTGGGGGAGACCCACCATAAGGGCGACGCCTCATCTTTATCAATCTGCGGATTCTAATGTTCATCTCTTCCAAAGATTCCCTGGCAAACAAACTCAGAAATAATGTTTTATCAGCTGTCTGGCCACCCTTTAGCCCAGTCAAGTTGAAGCATAAGATTTATCAACAGAACCCCAGCCTGCAAAACACACAGCACTGTCCCCAGGGTCTCAGCAAGCCCGCAGGCTCCTGGACTACAGCAGGGTACAAGCCCCTGGCTCTAGGGCAATCATGCGTCTTTAGATGCAATAGTTCAGGACAATACCCAGGGCAATTCTTTCACTCTTTTTTAATGAAATAAGACATTTGCTTATTCTTAGAAGGAATCACCTATTTGGTGACAGCTGAGAAGGAGAGTAGCCCATTAACTTATTCAAGTGTATTTCAGAAGCACCTCCCATGAGAAGACAGGTGGATCCGAGGCCTATCAAGGAGGCATGAGTATGCCTTCTTGTTTGGGCCTTAACATGTAAAGAATTCAATTAGATTCCTTAAGAAACCACTGGGCTATCTGCACGTTCTGACTCAGCCTAGTGGAGGACGGGAAATATTGGCCTGTCTAAACAGTCACCAGCCCCTCTTTTTCGTATGCTGCCCTGGTGTTTTAATTCCCTTTTGTAGGTCTCAGGTTTCTCATCCACAAAATAAGGGGTTCAGCTCAATTATCCTTAAGGCCCCTTAAACTTCTATGATCATTACTGTTGGATCTGATATTGAGAACTAACAAGATGAACTTGGAAGGCTCTTTGGGGTTGGTTTTTGGACTGAATAATCCTTAACTTAGTCTTCACGGTGCAGGAGAAACACACCCCAGCCAACAAGAAACTCAACAAAAACCATTGCCAGCTTTTGTTTGCATGCTCTTTTTTTTTTTTCCAGTCAACCGACTTTATTTTTTTTTCTCATGACAATGCTTTCATTTATTTATTTTCAGCATCACAGTATCATTATTTTTTCACCACACCCAGTGCTCCATGCAATCTGTGCCCTCTCTAATACCCACCACCTGGTTCCCCGACCTCCCACCCCCCCACCCGCCCCTTCAAACCCCTCAGATTGTTTTTCAGAGTCCTTGCACCCTCTCAAACACAGCAGGACAGATGGCAAGGAAGCTGCCAGGACAAAGCACAAAGAATGGGTGGAGACACTGTCCCCACCTGTCCCCCAGCCCTCACTTAAGGTATGACCCCAGTCAACAAGCAGGCTGAGTTTTGTTTGGTCTTCAGTTCCAAAAACAACCAGGGATTAGCAGATGCCAGACCCACAAACCTAATGGGTTTCAGCTTCCCAGGACACGGTGTCCCTGCCACCCTCCAAGACTCACTCAACCCGACAGAGACATCGCCTTCCTTATCTACAAAAATAAACATACAGTGGGCAATATCTTTGGAGAGAAATGGACTAGTTGACATCACAGAGTGCAAAGGCCTGGACCAGGGAGAGACTAAGCCTGCAATTTATTTATTTATTTAAGATTTTATTTATTTTTTATTTGGCAGACAGAGATCACAAGTAGGCAGAGAGAGAGGAGGAAGCAGGCTCCCTGCTTGAGCAGAGAGCCCGATGCAGGGCTTGATCCCAAGACCCTGGGATCATGGCCTGAGCCAAAGGCAGAGGCTTTAACCCACTGAGCCACTCAGGCACCCCACAAATCCATTTTCTAAACCCTAAAATGTTCATTCTTTTATTTATTTATTTATTTATTTTAAAGATCTTTATTTATTTATTTGCAGAGAGATAGCACAATCAGGGAGAATAGCAGGCAGAGGAAGAAGCAAGCTCCCTGCAGAGCAGAAAGCCCCACTGAATCCCAGGACCCTGAGATCATCACCGGAGCTGTGGCACTTAATCCCAGGACCCTGAGATCATCACCTGAGCTGAAGGCAGATGCTTAACTGACTGAGCCACCCATGCGCCCCTAATTATCTAAATTTAGTATGCATAGAAATCATTTGCATAACATCTTAAAAATGCATTTCCACCTGTAATAGTTTGTGAGGGCTATCATAGAAAGTACCACAGATTGGATAACTTAAAAAATAGAAATTAATTTTCGGGGCTTCTGGGTGGCTCAGTGGGTTAAAGCCTCTGCCTTTGGCTCAGGTCATAATCCCAGGGTCCTGGGATCGAACCCAACATTGGGCTCTCTGCTCAGCGGTGAGCCTGCTTTGCTTTCTCTCTGCCTGCCTCTCGGCCTACTTGTGATCTCTGTCAAATAAATAAGTAAGATCTTAAAAAAAAAAAAAGAAATTAATTTTCTCCCAGTTCTGAGGCTGGAAGTCCAAGATCATGGTGTTGGCAGATTTGGTTTCCCCTGAGGTCCCTCCCCTTGGCTTGTGAATGGCCTCCTTCTCAAAGTGTCCTCATGGGGTCTTACTACTTCTTATAAAGACAAAAGCCAGATTGCTTTGATTCGGGCCCATCCTGATGGTTTTATTTTAACTTACTTAATGCCTTCTCTGAAGACCCTATCTCCAAATCCAATCCAATTCTGAGGTCCGGGGGCTCAGGGCATCAACATATGAATTCTGGGAGGACATAATCCAGCCCATAAAACACTCGACTCCATCCCCCACATTTTGATCAAGTGAATCTGAGATGGAGGTCTTTTGTGAGTTTCTTTTTGTTTTGTTTTAAAGGAGCACCCTTATGATTCTAATTCCACAAATAAAATTTAGAAAGGACACTATTTTAGGCTCATTCCTCTGGATTTCCCCCAGAGAAATCTCCCCACTGACCTACCTCTTTCTTCTACGAGTCTCCCATAATGAGTTTCTCCACCAGTTTGTGAGTTTGGGGTTATGTCCTCTTCCCTATAGTTTCAATCAATATCCAATGTCTTTAACCACAGGAGTCAATAAAAACAGATTTCCTCAAAAGAGAAGACAAAACTTGTCTGTGAGTCTGCATCTCAAGCTGAGAAGCAGAATCAGAATGAGGAAGACTTCAACTAGAAATGAGAAGCCAAGTTCCCAGTCCATCTTCAGAAGTGGCCTCCCCTCTCCCAAGATAGGAGATGCTATGAGTCCATTAAAGAAATGTTGCTGTAAGGTTTCTGAGAGGACAGAAAGAAATCTCACTGGGACTATGCACAGTCCCTGCCTCAGTGGCCCCCAGACGAGGCCACCACCAATTCCTCAGGGTTCCCACATGAGCAGCCAAGGAGCATGTAGTGGCTGGCTCCAGCTTAGCTGGGTTCTACCAGCAGTGAAACACACACTAGTTCCAGCCAGATGTTCCTGTCCCTCTCTTAGCTTTAATGCATACCAGCTACTGGGAGTTTCAAGACAACACTTTCCCAGAAAAGTGCACAGATCCTAGGCTTCCAATCTGGCTGTAAACTGCTAGAGCAGCATTTTCTCCAGCTGGCAATAATCCAAACCAGAAAGTAAAACGCCTGACCCAAAGACACATTTCCCCTTTAAATTTTTGAACAGAAACCTATGAATTAATCTGAATCTTAAAGGCACAGGTCAGTTTGTCTTTTCATAAAATGATGAAGTCTAGAGACCCTATATTCCCTTTCCTCTCAAACAGATTTATCTTCTCACTCCACAGCATTCTGCCTACAGCACAATTTTATGACATTCCAAAAATATAAAAACAAGATTTATAATTTCAGACTTAGCCTGTTTTGATCAGATTAAGAGAAAAATGTTTACAGTGTTTTGATAAGAAAAATCAGAAGCAAAACCAAAACAAGCCAGAGACTATTTCTGATTTAAAAACATGAGATATTAAGATGTGGCATATGATAAAATTTAGTACATGTATCAAGAGGTTTTCTCAAAGAGGTTTTATTTTCCCAATTCAATCAATGTCTGTTCAAGATAAGGACAGAAATAGCATTTCAAGGATGTTCTCAGGGCTATATTAAAAAGATCCAAAGACTCCAACTTATGGGAAGCCACTGATGGGGTCAGTCCCTTCGGGGATATCAATAGCTCATAAATCCAAGACAATAGCAGGGGAGGTAAACGCAGCTTCCGTAAAAGCAATGTGGCCATAGATCAGTTAATAACTCAATTTTACCCTCTCTTCCCAAAAAAATGAGACCAAAGTGTGATAATTTACCAGTCCCAAAATGGCCTCGTTAGTCATCTCCAATTACACTGTATCCAGGGAACTAGGCTGAAAAAGATTTATGGGTTTTTCTCACTTCCTTTCCCTTCTTTCTACCTTTGAAGTCTGGGTAGGGATGTGATGACCAGCGCAGCGGCAGCTCTTTTGTAACCATCACAGGATATGTGATATGAAAAGCTAGTCCATGAAGCCTGGTGTACTCAAAGCATAGAAAGCTGGGTCCCGGATAACTCACTGAGCTGATCCGCCAACTCTGAGAACCAAGCATCTTCAGACTTCTTGCTAATTAGACCATGAATATCCTGTGAGTTAAGCCAGATTCTGAAAGTCAGGTACCCATACCAGCTTCAGCATTACCTGGCCACTTACTAGACACACAAATCTCTGGACACCACCTGACACCTGCTGAATGAGAGACCCTGAGGATGGGGCCCAGAATTCCAAGCTTTATCAAGTCCTCTGGGTGATTCTGATGCAAGTAAAGTTGGAAGCCACTCGTTTAAGCCATTGTTAGTGCGCTTTCTGTTATTTTTTCAGCTGGAAGGATGCCTGATGAATATAAGCAATGGTATCAAATCTCAATGGAGTGTTACCTGTCTATTATTTATTACACAGAACTTTTCTTCTAACAATACTTATCACACTGTGACAGGGTCACAAGTTAATCACAGTGCACATAAAACTTCAGAAAAAAATGCATATCTGTATTTTTTCACGAAAAGCCTATTCACAAAAAGCCCCCATTCCTTATTATCCCCTATGCTTCTCAATGATGTCTGTGTGCATAGGACCAAATCAGAACAGCTAATCAACATCTTGGTCTTTTCTGGTTGAAACTGTCTCTTTTCAGTTACGTTTGTTCAGGATCCAATCCCTAACAAAGCTGATTTAAATCACATCTTTTGGGGCGCCTGGGTGGCTCAGTGGGTTAAGCCGCTGCCTTCGGCTCAGGTCATGATCTCAGGGTCCTGGGATCGAGTCCCGCATCGGGCTCTCTGATCAGAAGGGAGCCTGCTTCCTCCTCTCTCTCTCTGCCTGCCTCTCTGCCTACTTGTAATCTCTCTCTCTGTCAAATAAACAAATAAAATCTTTAAAAAAAAAAATCACATCTTTTGGACTTCTCAGCCTCTTTAACTATAGTGCTAAGTCTCTCAGCATTGCTTTCCTGAAGACGGGTGGCTCATATGACTTTTTGGCAATGAAGGAGTCTTCTGGCTCCTTATTGTCTCTGGGCCAATGTTCCTTGTTCTTCAGCGGGATTTGTGGCTGGATTTGGTGGCTGGTGTGACCCAAGTTCTCATTCCTCTTGCTTTGGTCACTGCCTAATGGAACTTCTGAACAGTCTGACTCCTGAGACCTTGGAGTCTCTGCCATGCCCTCCAGGCAGTGTCTGGCCTCAGGTGTAGTGGGGCATTGCTCCACCCACGGGGCTGAGTGGTGACATCCCCTGTAGGAGCAGACAAGAGATCCAGAGTGCTGTGCCTGCTATGAATGCTTCAGGAAAGCTCAGCCCATTTGCATCTCGTTCTGAGCCATGGCAGTCACTTTGCTAGTCTGTCCCTGAGTTGGTGAAGGGGCCATCTTGGAAGTGACTTCCTTTTAGAGTTTTTAGAATCCTTTGCTTATTCAACAGGTTAAAACCCTGTGACAGTGGTTCTCAACCTAAGGTGATTTGGTTTCTCAGGGGACATTTGACAACGTCTGGAGACACTTTTGTTGTCATAGCTTGGAAAGGGGAGAGCGTTGATCCTGACATCTCGGGAGAGGTTAAGGATGCTGCTAAACATTCTAGAATGCTACTGTGGACAGCACCCAAGATTTCTGTCTGCTGGGACATATGCTCTGCATCAACCCTTCTACTTGACTAGGGGTGAAACTTGCAAATATGATGAGGTATGGTTCCTGCAATTATGTGTCTTGATAGGGCAAAAGGGATTTTTAGAGCTAAACTATGATCCCTAATCAACTGACTTTGAATTAAGCAAAGGAGAAAATATCCTGCGTGGACCTTGCCAAACCAGGTGAGCCTTAAGAGACAAAAAGCAGCAGCTAACAGGATTTTACTGGTCTTGAAGAAGCCAAGAGCCATGTTGCGATCTGCCCACAGAGAGGATCACGAGGCAGGAAGTGCAGGTGGCCTTGAGGAGCTGAAAGCAAGTCCCATGCAACAGCCAGGAAGTAGAGGTCACAGTCTCACAACCAGGAGGGTGCAGAGCCTCAGATGAGAATTGTCCTGAGCAACACCTTGATTTCAGTCTTGTGAACCGTGAGTGGACACCCAGCTAAATGCACTTCTGACTCACAGTAACTGTGAGATGATAAATGGATGTGGTTTTAAGCCACTAGGTTTGTAGTAACTCTTTATAGGGCTGTAGAAAACCAACACAAATACACAGGATATCCCCCCGCCCCCACAACAAATAATTATCCACTCCAAAATGTCAACAGTGCCACTGCTGAGAATCCACGCCCTACAGGAAAAATGTGTTCTTCATGCCTCTACGTCTCCCAGATGTTTAAGGAATAGAAGGAGGAAACCTTCAGGCCTTCCATTTTCTTAGGTTGTACCTCACATTTTTTTTTATTCTAGGCTCACAAACCACATAGCCAGGTATGCGGAGGGTGGGGAGCGGGACAGACAGCCGAGAGCTGAGAGGCCTCGGAGCAGACTGGGAGCACCTGGAGGAGGGACGGTCAAGGAGGTGGGGCTGCTGTGAGATTTGGAGAAGGTCAGAAAGGTCACATGGGAGTTAATAGTATGTTTTGCTGCATGAGGAAGATGAAAGCCACATCTTCTTGATGTAGGAAAGACTTAAGGGTATGAAGCAATAACCAAGAGAGAATTCTTGAGACATCTTTGGTGCAAAAAGGTGGTTTTATGAAAGCATGGGGAGACAGGACCTGCGGACAGCAAGAGCTGCACTGAGGTCATGAGGAGTGGCCCATTATACACTTTCTCATTGGGAGGGGGTTAGGGATAGCAAAAGCCTCTAAAGAATTTGGAAGCAAGGTTTCTAGAACCTTGAGGGGGCTAGCTATTGTTGGGGAATGGTCATTTATTGCCATCTAATAAAACCTGAGTCATGAGACCCTTCAGAGATGTATCTGTGGGCCATATGTTTGGGGGATGACTGCCAAAATGTATCTTGGAGGATGGAAGTTTCCAAAGGAATTTTTACATGTTAAAGTAGACTTACAGATCCTGGGGGTCGGGCTAAGATTGCCTTTTGCCCTCCGCAAAGTATTAACATCGAGACAGCTGAGTTTCTAGAAGAATGTCACTCTGCCTGTTTTAAGGACTTATCAGTGGGCTGTAGGTAGTAGGAAATTTAATTTTTCTTTTGCTTTTGTTTCCCACATCATTCTTACTCCTAAGAGGCTGTCAGCAAAATCTTTCCCCCTGGCTCATGCTATGTGACTTTAGATTTGGTTTGGGTGTGTAACAAAGTACAGAAAATGCCAGAATCCTGCTTTGAGGTGAATATGAGGGGGAGACCAGAGACTTCCCTGGCCACATCTCACAGAAATCTCCAAAAACCTGTTGGAACAGGCATTTTTATGCCAGTTAATATCATTTTATGGAGGAGGAAATTGAGCTAACAGATGTTGGTGATTTCCCACAGTAACTCAGCTAATCATCAGCTGAATAAGGATTTAGACTCCAGAAGGCTAAACCACGCCTCCTCCTTCTCTATGTTGGAGATCTGGGGATGCTCCACATTCTGTTACTATGTATTTCTTCCTTCTATAAACGTTCCTGGTCTAGGAAGAGCACCCAACCCTGGTTACTTTAGAATGACCTAGGGAGCTTTTACATAAGGCTGATGACCCTGTTCCCTTCCTGCTCCCCCAACCCCAGCCTTGACTTCATAGCACTATGGCGCTCTGAAGAATTCCTAGATGATTCCAACCTGCACCCCAGGATGAAGAACCATTACTCTAAAAACATAATTCTCGGGGAACCTGGGTGGTTCAGTGGATTAAAGCCTCTGCCTTCGACTCAGGTCATGATTCCAGGGTCCCAGGATTGAGCCCCACATCGGGCTTTCTGCTCAGCAGGGAGCCTTGCCCCCCCAACCTGGTCTCTCTCTCTCTCTCTCTGCCTGCCTCTCTGCCTACTTGTGATCTCTGTCTGTCAAATAAATACATAAATAATAATAAATAAAAGTAAAAATAATAAAAACATAACTCTCTTCATTCCATATGTGAGGCGACTATGTCCAAGGTCATTTGTTCTTCTGGAATTTTTTTCAAATGGTTTCTCTTTTTAGCTGCGATTTCAATGATCGCCTGTTCCTATTTACCATTCCAAGGGTCAGGCTTATTTGTTTGGTTTTTTTCCACAGGAAAAATATCTAACAGCCAAGCAGCTGGCCGAGGCCAGGAGAAGCTGCACAGTGTGAAAGGATGTGCAAGAGCTCTTCACTGGCAGACCAGCCCTCTCAAAATGTCACCCTTGGCATTTGCTGACTCTTAGGCTATTTAATCTTGGTCACAAGGTCATGAACAAAGAACAAACAATGAAAAGGAGACTTCAACCCACCCGTTGTGACTGGAATATATTGAGACTCTCCTATCCGACACCTCTCATGTATCTAAATGTTAAGAACAATTGTAGAGATTTAAAGGGAATTTACGCTCCTTTTTGTATCAGGAACTTTTATGTTATTTTCCCATTATTTTAGGAGGTTTGGGGGAAGGATTGATGGAGGTAAAGATGCTTGGGTAAAATTCTAATCAAGCCCCATTCATCCTCATAGGGAGTGTGAGGAGCCTGGTGTTTTCCACTCATCATAATTACCTAATTTAACCACACGAACACATCACAGCATCCTTTGTAATCTCACAGATCGAAGCAAAGCAATAATACGTTTTCCCAAAACAGAACAACAGCAGACGTTATTTTTCATGGTCTCATACTTACAGAGCTGAGCAAGCTGGCTGCCCAAATGAAAATGCCCAAACGTGCGGCCCACACTGCAGTGAACATGGGGTCCTGATGGGCACCTCTACCACACTGTGGTGTGTGGTGGGCACCTCAAACTCATGGAGTAATCTGCCTCAACCTGGCCCAGAAGGAAGACAGCCCTGACCTTTGGTATCAAAACCCATAACCAAAACAGTACCCCTACCTTGTTACATCCATCCAAACTCTCATTTCTCATTTGTGGATAAGGTTGTACATGGTGTTATATGCCTCTGGATTTTTTTTTTTTTTTAAGAGAGAGAGAGAGTGAGTTAGGAAAGTGTAGAAGGAGAGGGAGGGAGAGAATCCCAAGCAGGCTTCACACCCAGCATGGAGCCCGATGCAGGGCTTGATCCCATGACCCAGAGATCATGACCTAAGCTGAAATCAGGAGTCAGATGCTTAATCGACTGAGCCACTCAGGCACCCCTATATGTCTCTGGAATTTTTATGAGACCTGAGGAGGCAGGTAGGGGAGGTAATCATGATCATAACAATGACAATGGCTAGTGTTTGCAAAATCCTAACAGTGTCCCCGATTCTGCTCTCATCAATTCAAGTGGCTGTCTTCTTATCTTTGCAACAGCCCCGTGAAGTGCGTGAGGCCAGGAGAGGATAATGACATCCCAAGGGTGACAAAGTTTATAAGCGGCAGAGCTGGAATTTCAATTCATGGGATCTGGTCTGGAATATGTTATATTCCCCATGTCCTGTTCCTTACTGTGGGTAAAAGAAGATTGTGTGTAGGCCATAGAAACTTCCGCCAGCTCACTTAGGACTTCTGCAAGCATATTTCAGTCAAATTCGACCCAACTCCAGATTACATCTGGCAAAAAAATGCCCAAGATAAAGTTTCCTATTTTATAAATCAAAACCAAAAATATTAGGACACACATTCTGTGCAGGTCTAATAACAATCAGGACTTATGTTGGGCCATAGAGGAGAACCCAAGGATACCCTTGACGTGGCTTTTGGGGACTCCCAGGCCACCCTCATTCTTTCTTTTTCCTCTCCCATTGTCCTGTGCTTCCACATCTGTCTGCTCCTCCTAAGCCACACCCCACCTTTCATTGGAGTTCTCTTTTCTATATGCAAATCTGATCTGCACCCTCTTTGGGACACAAGTCACCCTCAGTGGCTTCACATCACCCTTAGGACATGTTCCCAAATTGTTCTGCTCACAGTGACTTTGTGTCTCAGCATTTTTTTTTTTTCCAGAGCCCCTAGGCCAAAAAGAACACCTAAGTGTTCCATTTATTAAGTAATTAATACAGATAAGTCAGAGGAGTAGTTCACATGATGCCCAACAGATGTTGCTGTTTCCCTCAAAATTTTAAAATATGATGCCCCTGTGAATCCATAATGACAACCTAGGGCATCTCAGCATGCAGTCTAGAAAAGTCAGTCTATTAGGATTCACACTACAGGCCAAAAGGTGGCCATCTATATCCCTCAAATCTCCCCCCTCCAACTCACCTGCATGGCCTCATGCTTTGTGGTCCCCTCACCTCTCAGTTTCACCCAAGTTCCTAGTCTCCTCATACCACGCTTCTACCAGATAGATGGTCCCCACCCTCCCAGCCCACCTTTCTGATTAAGCGAGTCCTTTAATAACTCCAAGTGCTCAGTTCTACCAGCAATTGCCTGGAGAATGTCAGTCTGACCGCTCTGTGTTAGGAGGTCAATCACTCCCAGCATATACTCTCCTGGCACCTTAAATTGTGTGTGTGTTTCTTTAATGAGTCTCTGATTTGTGTCTCTCTGTAAGTTCCATGAGGTCAGGAACTTCCATCCTGACCATTATCAACCAAGCATCTGGCAGCTCTGCCTCCTCTCCTTGGCAGTCTCTGCTGGAAACCAGGTCTAGAAAGCCCAAAGATTCCATACTAAAAGCTGACTAAGCTCTTTAACATCTTTTCCAAGCCTTATTACAAAACTATGAAGTTCCCAAAGCAGGTGTTGAAGGAGGATATCAAGAGGACTTGACCTCTGGTTGACCCAAGAGCTGGACACAGGGAATCAGTCACTCTTCACCGTCCCCCAACCCTCCCCATCCTGGAATGTAGGTGCCACCTACTATCCCCACAGATGCAGGCAATCAGGGACCCCTCACCGCCCCCACCCCACTTTGCCTTGTCCTGGAATGTATGCTCTGCTTACCATCCCCACAGATGGAGCCATTTTCAAAGATACAGCCTTTAGAGAATAATATATTGTTCAGTTCATCTGAAGTGTACATGAATGAACCCCATCAAGGCTTCTATATAAACTTAAGATCTGGCAGGCAGGGACCAACATCTATTCACTTGCAGCCCCCCAAGACAAGCCTTGCATGTCAACTTCCTTGCTTATTAAACAGGGCACCTACAGGCGCACCTGGATGGCTCAGTTGGTTAAGTGTCGGACTCTTGATATTGGCTCAGGTCATGATCTCAGGGCTGAGACCAAGCCTGACATCAGGCTCCACACTAGGTGTGGATCCTACTTAGGATTCTCTCTCTCCCTTTGTCCCTCCTTTCTGTCCCTTTCTCTCTGGGTCTTTCTCTCTCCCTCCACCCTCCCTTTAAAAAAAAAAAAATCTGCTACCTACTGATCTGCAGTGGCCTGTCTCTTTCTTTGGTCTCTCCCTGCCTTCTGCATACAGGGATCAGTTTCAGATTTCATCCAAAAAAAAACCCTCCAAAGTTGAGAATCAACTTGGCTCAGTTTCATAAAATAGGAAATATGGGCTGAAAAAGGTAAAAAAAAGGGAAATGGCCCTGGAAGATAGTAGACATTAGTGGTAAATTAAATTATTGTTTCAACACCATTCCAGATTTGAAAGACACTGTATATTTCCATTAGTTCCCTTGCCCCTCTACTATCTCCATGAGAACATGTCCAGAGCAGTCCACAGGGCCAGGCAGGCAGACAAGAGACAAGTATTGCAGGACCACATTAGCTGGACCCAGCCACTCAAGAGCAATCTTGAACCAACCCAGAGGCACATGAGCGAACTCAGCAGAGATCAGCAGTCACCATGGATATGTAAGCCAAGTACATGTTTTTCATTATCTACCGCTGAGATTTTTGTGATTATTTGTTATGCAATAGCAAGCCAATGTATATTTCTCAAAAGAATGAATGATTACATGAATGACTTGACAAAATACAATGGCTAGCGACTCAGATATGGAAGGCTTTATGGGTCTTGTCCCTTGCTTGTTTTACTCCTCTTCTTTCTCTCTAGCTGGAGAAGAATGAGAATTGAAAGCGAATATTAAAGAATTTAAAAGTTAGGAAATAGAAATGATGGGCAACAGTAAAGGAAATAAAACTAGTTATCCAGAGAAAAGAAACAGTGAGGCTATTTGCCAGCTATTTGCTCTATGCCAGACTCCCACATGTAAATGATGCCCGAATATCATCAGTTGTTCTTCAGCCCCCCAAAACAAAATAGACTTAATCTGAGCATGAGGATATGGGTTATATCTGAAAAAGAATTTCCAAACTATAGGAGTTGTTACATTTGAAATCATGCCCCCGAAGTTATCTGAGGGAACTTAAAAATTCCTAAAAATTTTTCTAAATAATGTATATACCTATCTTTCCAGAAAGTTCTGGGATAATGGATCCCATGCAGACATGCAGACAAGGGCTAGGCTAGCTCTCCCACCTCTAAAAATGTACAGATTTCTCGACCCAACAACCCAAGATTCAAACTCAGAAGATAGGGGTAAGGCTCAGGAATCCATATTTTTAGAAGCTCTCCCAGGGTTCTGCCATGAAGGAATGTTTGAAAACCGCTGGTTTATATGAAACTTGACCATGTGACCTATAACAGTGATTTCAATGCTTCTTCTTGTTTGTCTCAAGGTATCATGTGAAGACAAGGTATCATGTGGTGGATAAAAGAGTGGTTTCAGAGGAGAAAGGCAATGAAAGTATTTTGTACAACCATGTTTTACAAATGTAAATGTAAATGCACTTATTATTTGCACAGACATCTCATTAATTACTTAATTGTCATTTTCTCAAAGGGTGTGTATACACTGCAAGAACTAGTTTGGTCACTTTGCCTTGGATTAGATTTAGTCAACAGGATGCAGGTCATCTCAGCTGTGAGGGTCCTATCCTTATCTCTTATTTGAGGGTAAATTTTTATTTTATCATTACCTTTAGGTTACATTTTCCCCCCAAATAAAATACATGGATTAATGACTCAAAGGAGAGCCCTTTGAATATAAAAGAAGATATTTTTAAAGTACTATGAATGGTAGAATTCCAAACAATGTAAACATAAAGGATGACCAGACCTAACATGAATATGGATTGTAAATGTGCCTGTAATAAGATAAGTGAATCTGTGAACATTATTATTTTATACAAAAGCAAAAAAGAATAGCACTATCATAAGGTCAATAAAGACCAGACTGACAATTCACCACCCTAGTGAGTAGTTCACCATGGAATTTTGTCAAGTAACAGTCTGGAAAAATTAAAGTTTTTACATAATTTTTTTTTAATTTTTATTAATTTTTTATTTTTTATAAACATATATTTTTATCCCCAGGGGTACAGGTCTGTGAATCACCAGGTTTACACACTTCACAGCACTCACCAAAGCACATACCCTCCCCAATGTCCATAATCCCATCCCCTTCTCCCAACCCCCCTCCCCCCAGCAACCCTCACTTTGTTTTGTGAGATTAAGAGTCACTTATGGTTTGTCTCCCTCCCAATCCCATCTTGTTTCATTGATTCTTCTCCTACCCACTTAAGCCCCCATGTTGCATCTCCACTTCCTCATATCAGGGAGATCATATGATAGTTTTTACATAATTTTTAAAAGACATTCATTTAATATATGAGATAGAGTGGGGGGAGAAGTGGAGGGAGAGGGTAGGGGAGAGGGAAAGAAGCAAACTCCCCTCTGAGTGCAGAGCCCAACGAAGGGCTCCATCTTATGACTCCGACCCATGACCTGAGCACAAAACCAAGAGTTGGACACTTAACCAACTGAGCCACCCTGGCACCCCCATAAATTTTAAAGCAAGTCCAATAATATCTTTTTGCTATAATGATTCCACCTACTCCCTGGTTAACACAGTTTCTAATACATTATGAATTGAACTGTTGCCCATTATCCATTCCTAGTTATGTCATAGATGAGACACAGAGAATTTAAATGACTTAAGATCAAAGAATGGATGATTTCTATAGCCAGGACTAAAATTCAAATCTCCTGGTTTTGGGTGTGTGTGTGTGTGTGTGTGTGTGTGTGTGTGTGTATTTGTATACGTGTATGTGTGTTTCACATGTAGTAAAATATTCCTATTACATAACATTTTCTCATATCATTTCTACTCAGAGACACCATTATATATTTCATATCCCCATCCAAACTAATTTAGGGGCATCTTCTGATAACAGAGATGTCTAAACATGGGGCTTATTGAGGACAAGAGATAGACTCCATATGAACTCTCTGGCCATCCCAGCCTGCTTTTTTAGTCAACTCTATTCTAGAAGATGGTCCTGGTTTCTCATGGAAAAGCTTTCTATGTGCCATTAGCCATGATGAGCCCCCAGGCATCCAATCTTCAAATTTACATTTGGCAGTTCTGGGCCTTGTATTCAGCCAAAACGACGTCAAAAATACCACCCCAGGGTTTTTGCAAGCAAGTTCAAAGTCATGTGTAATGATTTGTACATTTGTACCTCCCCTTGTGAACTGCTGGGATAATCACCTAAGAGGTGGAAGCTAGCTTATAAGCTTTGATATTCAGCAGTTAGCATGAGCCGCCATGACTGATAATATATTACATTCCAAATAGATCAGGTAGAGGCCTGTGTGTCATGGAATAAATGTCATGGAGCCCTGGATGAAATGACTATTCAACAACACATTAAACTGGGTGGCAGTTTATATGTCTAGGGAGTGAGTGGTGCTGGAATGCAACCAAGCAGATCATCCCATTTCCTCAAATCCATAAATTCTAATGCTTCCCTGCTTCTTAAACCCTCCTGAATTCATACTACTTCACCCAGTCATAAAAATAAGACATTTTCCCTCGCTCACAAATCTCAGTGGACTTCTTTGTTACCAAGGGCATGTCTTAACTGAAATCTTATTATTGTTTTTAGATTTATTTCTTAAAAATTTAATTGAGTAACAAGAACTTCATCCAACAAATCTGAAGTTTTGTTTTAAAAAAATTATCTGGTCTGGGTAAATAATTTTATTTAATAAAACTTGGGTATTTTCTCCGACAAGGTACTTACACTGTACCTACCTTTCTTCATATACAAGTATAGCACACTCGGTTACCTGGTTTCTTATTTTACAACTGATTTGAAATATGGAAAAACAGAATTCAGGGGAAATTTTTAACAAAGGAGGAATGCTTAGAGTGAGGAACAATCTGACACCAAGGGAGAAAAGAAAAAATTAAAACAGGAAATTATGAAAATAAAAGCATAACATACTATGCCTTTTAGTGTAGTGTCAAATAACCCTGTGTTCTTCAGTGACCTGGAAGCACCAGATTTTAAGTAACAACAAATAATATGTGTGTTTAATAATAGCCCATATAAAGGTGCTCATCACAGCAGCATTCACAAAAAGGGGGAAAAAAGTTGTAATAGTCTTATTATCCAATAATGGAAAAACTATTATGTAAATTATAAATTTTCATGCAATTGAATAATGTATAATTTTTAAGTGATGTGAACAAAAAGGCTTTTAAAAGATAATCATAAAAGCATTCTGAAAAAAGAAAAGATAAAACCATGTTCTATATATTCTATTCAACAAGGCTGACAAGTGTAATAGATTTCAGAAAGATACTGTTCAATACGGCTAAAATGAAAAGGTATGATACCTAAACAAATAACATTTGGGAAAGCTTAGTTACATGTAGTAGCTCGGTTTTTCAAGATTTAAGACAAATAAGCTATTCTAGGAAGTGGACAAATCACAAAGTGCTTTGTGTTCATTTTCTTAGCTTCCTTATTTTCATTGTAAGAAAGTTAGTAATAGGGGCACCTGGGTGGCTCAGTGGATTAAAGCCTCTGCCTTTGGCTCAGGTCATGATCCCAGGGTCCTGAGATCGAGCCCCAACTCGGGCTCTCTGCTCAGTGGGGAGCCTGCTTCCTCCTCCTCTCTCTCTCTCTCTGCCTGCCTCTCTACCTACTTGTAATCTCTGCCTGTCAAATAAATAAATAAAATCTTTAAAAAAAAAGAAAGAAAGAAAGTTAGTAATATGTTAATCTTCAATAGAGTACTGAGATGTAGAAATCACAGCAAAGATGGCTTTTCCCTTGGAAAGACTTAAGAAATAATAAACATAGTGGAGGGAGAGATGAACCATGAGAGACTGTGGACTCTGAGAAACAAACTGAGGGTTTTGGAGGGGAGGGGGTAAAGGGTTGGGGGAGCCAGGTGGTGGGTATTACAGAGGGCATGTATTGCATGGAGCACTGGGTGTGGTGCATAAACAATGAATTCTGGAACGCTGAAAAGAAATTCAAAGAAATGAAATATTAAACATAAAGCAAAAATTCTAATAGATCCTTCAACCACAGGTGAGAACCAAAAGCACATTGCCTCACACAGTATGGAAAGTGTGGAATTCAGGAGCTGGTCTTTATAACTAAAACCATATATTGTCCATCTGAGATAGAGGAGTCTCATGACTTCAAATGTCCCATCTAACTCTTACCTTCTTGAAGCCTAAGTGTAGTATATAAGGGCAACCCTACTTGGGAAACCTCATCAACATACAAAACAAGGTTGAGCTCTGCTGCCTCCATTACATCTACTCTCTACTAACTTGCCATCTTACATTTATTTCTTTAAAGTTCTCAAAAATCTCATTTTCTAAGGACTGCTTATTTTCCCCTTTAACAAGGCTACATACTCTAAATGCTCCTTATTGCTCTAGTTTCTAGCAGTACCTTCTCCCACTTCTATCAATGGTCTAATGTTTTGTGCACTTTCATTTTGTCCAGCAATGAATTTGTAATGTCTAGTCCTTCATGTCATATAGTATAGAAGAATTCTACTAAATAAACACTTCTGCTATTCTAATTATCCTACATTTGCTTCTAGTTTTTATCCAGGAGTCATATTAAAAAATTTTTTAATTGGTACAGTGCAGACACTAACCAATCTGAATGGAAGTAAACTCAATTCCCATGGATGCACACTGTAAACAGTGGGTACACCTGTACAACTGCATGGCAACTGCGTGTGAATACCATGCTAATCCCCAAACATTCTGAAATATTAGAATTACACTTTTTCTTTTCCCCCTATCTTCTTTAGACAAATTAATTCTGGTGAGTTTTCTTTTCTTTTCTCCATCCATAGCTATTTTCTTCACATGTTCCCGTAGTGCATCTTCAGCAATTCTTACAACTCCCTGTGAAAATAAGATACTAATCACAATTATATGCCAACCATTTAGATGACCTAGATAAAATGCTCAAGTTCCTAGACATATACAAATAATTAAAACTGACTCAAAAAGAAATAAAAATCTGAATAAATACGTAAAAGTAAAGAAACAATTAGTAATCAAAACAATCCCCACAAAGAAAAGCTCAGGTCTGGATAGCCTCACTAGTGTATTCTATACAATGCTTAAGAAAAATTAACACCAATCTTTCACAAATTCTTACAAAGAATAGAAGATCCCAATACCAAAACCAGACAAAGGCATTATAAGAAAACTATAGACCAATATCTCTAAAGAATAAAGATGAAAAAATTCTTAGCAAAATACCAGTAAACTGAGTTCAGCAACATAAAAGGATTATACACCACAGTCAAGTGGAATTTATCCCAGGGTGTTGGTTCAATATGCAAAAATTAACCAATGCCACATATTATGTTCTTATCTAATCTTGACATTTTATCTGACATTGTACTAGAGACTCTAGCCAGGACAACTAGGCAAAAGTAAATATATAAATAAGTAAAAGCTACCCAGTTGAAACAGAAGAAGTAAAACTATCTCTATTTGTAGATTACCTGATCTTTTATGTGGAAAATCCTAAGAAATCCACAAAGAACTAGTAAAGCTAACAAATGAATTCAGCAAGTTTGCAGGATGTAAGTTAATATACAGAAATCAACTGAATTTTTATACACGTATAATTAAAAATTAAGAAAACTGATATTAAGAAAATGAAATTAAGAAAACAACTTCATTTATAATAACATCAAAAAGAATAAAATAGGGTCAGGTGTTGGATTATTAATTTTAGCTCAGTTCATGATCTTGGGTCATTAGATCAAGCCCCATGTCAGGGTCCACATTGGACATGGATCCTGCTTGGAATTCTCTCTCACTCCCCCTCTCTCCCTTTACCCCTTTCACCCTGCTTACACTCTCTACTTAAAAAAAAAAAAAAAAAAAAAAAAGAGGAAGAAAGAAAGAGAGAGAGAGAAGGAAGGAAAGAGAACGAAAAAGAAAAAGAATAAAATAGGAATAAATTTAACAAAAGAAGTGTGAGAATTGTAAATTGACAGCTAAAAACAAACAAAAAAAATTGTTGAAAGAAATTAAAGACCTAAATAAACACAAAGACATTTCATGTCCTTGGATCAAAAGACTTAATATTGTTAATATGGCAATTCTTCCCATATCAATCTATACCTTCAATGCAATCCCTACTGAACTCTTAACTATATTTTTTGCAAAAATGGACCAGCCTATCCTAAAATGAATGTAGAAGTGCAAGGGGCTCAGAATAGCTAAAATAGTTTAAAAAAAAGAGCAAAGTTGGAAGATTTTGATTTCAAAATCTTCTTGATTCAAACTTACTTCTTGATTTCAAATTTACTGCAAACCTACTATAATCTGGACTGTGTGGTACTAGAAAAAAGGTAGACATATAGATCTATTTGATAAAACTGAGAGTCCAAACTAAATGCTTATATTTACAGTCAACTGATTTTTGACAAAGATTTCAAGAAAATTTTATGAGGAAATAATAACCTTTCCAACAAATGGTGCTGTAACAAGTGAACAGCTTCATGCAAAAGAATGAAGTTGGACCCCAACCTCACATCACTACAAAAATAAACTCATAAATTATCAAAGACCTAAATGTAAGAATTAAAACTATAAAATTCTTAGAATAATACATAGATATAATTCTTTTATTTTGATTCAGACCATCTTCATACATTCGGGAGTTAGGCCCTTCTCTGACAAATGAGTTGTATTTTTCCAAGAATAATTATATCTTTTGACCTCAGTCATGGTGATTTTTCCAGAAAATATTTTTTTATATTTATGAGGCTAAATTAATCAATTCACTTAATGGTCTAAGGGTTTTGCAACTTACATAAAAATGGCCTTCCACACTCGGAAACTATTAAAATGTAAAAGAATAATGCAGAGAAGATTGCTTAAATGTCCATCAAAATCTGTTTTGCTCACTTCTATAGTAAACTGAAGTCTCAGACTATACCTGTTATAAAATTCAAACCCCTAAACGATGGAGACTGAGATCTATAGTTTTGAATTCTTACCAAGAGCCCAGCAAACAGGAAAAATACCTTGTGCTTGACTTGCCCCAGCGGCAATAATTTCCTAGTCCACGGGTGGGTCACTTAAGTGTCCAACTTAAGACAGATGTGTAAGTTCCAAGACCCACCTCACAAAGGGACAACATTCATCCCCTCTCACCACACAGTTGTTAAAAACCATGCCATAACATCAAGACAGACCGTCGCAGTTCAGTCAGCCACAGAAATTCTGCTGTGGTTTTCTGCTTTCTGCTCTGGTTTTCAGCTCTGGCTTAGTTTCCAACACCTGAGACTTTATTTTCTTGCTTTTCTCAGCTATGCATTTAGAAGTATTTGCATTAGATGTTACCACACACACTTTTGAGCCTTGTAGTAGAAAAATTTTAGTTTATCTGCTTCACTGTGATCCTGAGCCAGAAACCCACTCTTCAATCTTTTTAAGGGTTTCACTACCAGTTACTCTGGGAAATCAGACAGAGATTACTAAAATAAAAGAGATGGGAAATCACAAAGATTCTGGAAATCTTACAAAATTGTCAATGCTACAAACCCCAAAACAGTAGTTCCTGCCATCTTTTGTAAATGGGGATCAGAAGCCAAATTGTCAACTGCTCTTCTTTCCTGAGAAAGGAGGTCATAAAAGCATCCTAATTACTGACTCCTACACTTTCTACAAGTCAGGTCAACTCTCCTTCATAAAGGCCCCTCTGTAGCATAAAAGGTTTATTCCTTCTATGAACATGAGTGATGGAAAGCACTCTGGTTTACAATGGGTAATTACAATTCCAGGAACCTCTTGGTAGCTAATTCCCATTTTAGGTGAAAGTCAAAGTCCAAATGGCTTTCGGGTCAATTTCTCTTAGTTAGACCTCTGGAGAATACAAGAATGTCATGAAGAATCAAAAATCCGAAGTCTAGTGGGGTTTTATGCAATATGTAGAACCTACTTATGCAAAAATTATTATTTTTCTGGAATTCAAATTTAACTGGCTGTCTCATATTTTTATTTGCTAAATCTGGCAGCCCTACTCTACAGCAGTGCATTGATCCTCTTTCCGTGGATCATGGCCCTGCAGGTTTCTGGGATAACTTCAGAGAAAAAAAGACTGGTTTGGATAGTGAAAACCTGCTGGACTTGATTAATATCCTAGTTCCTACAACTCCACAGGATATAAGATATGACTGTATTCCAATGTCTTAACAAAGTTTATAAGAATGAAAAAAATTACTTTTTCCAGTACATTTTACAATTTCTCCCAGATTCAAGTCCCTAAAGACATATGACTAAAGGTAGCAAGTGGTGGAATGAATTGATCACATTGCCATGGTAGGTGTCTCTTTGCTTTTTTAAGTTTTTACTTAAATTCAAGTTAGGGAACATACAGTATAATATTAGTTTCGGTGTACAATACAGTGATTCGACACTTCCATACAACACCTCGTGCTCTCACCACAAGTGCACTCCTTAATCCCCATCACCTATTAAACACTGTAGGTGTCTCCTAATCCAAAGACTGTTTCCTAGGAGGTCCTTTCTTACGTTTTCCTTATGATCTCTCCCTAACATCGCTCAAATGCACTGAAGGATTTAGACCCCTTTGGTATTTGGGTCCCTTCTCCATCACATCAGCAGGACAGTCAGATACCCGGAATTAAGAAATCCTGCATATTACCTGGGAGAATGCTGAAACATTCTGTGACAGAAGTCGGTTGTTGCTTTACTAAGTAACTCTGATGATGAGAGTCGTGTTATTAAATTTATTTCATAAAGGATAAGAATGTTAGCTTAAATTCTGAAGAGCCCACTGGCAGCCATGATACCATTTGCCAATCTACTGAGTCCAACATAGTTTCAAGATTTCTGATCACTCAGCTTTTATCTCTAGACTCCAATTTGATCACAGAGTCCAAAATAGACTCCCCAAGTTCTGGCTGAAGCTACCTAATGCTCCTAGCCTCAAGCAAAGTAGGGATTAATTTCAGGATATTCCTCCTTAAAATAATATTAAGCCGAAAGAGAAGCCAAAATATAAGCCACTTATGGGCCAAATCCTGCTGCAGATGTGCTGTGCAATATGGGATGGAGAGAGTTTAATTTTCATTTCCACTGAGTGCCTTTAGATGAGGCAAATGCTGTCCAGACCCCACAGGTTCTACCTCTTCAAATTGCCTTATCCCAAGTCATCCCATAGCTCACAATTCCTGTCTGCCCCAGGAGAGTTCACACAATATATTCAATGAACATCCCATGTGCCAATCTGCTTGTTTCAAATGTACATTTAAGACTTCTATCACTAAACTTGTTTTTCTGGGTGCCATATTATAGAAACTACAGAAATAATAAAAACTAAGCACTTGCATGAGTTTCATGTAAATTTCTCATTTCCTTGTTCTTTACTTTCTATTGCCTGGATACAGCTTCCTCAAGCCTACACATCATTGCACACAATTTTCTCTTTTTCTACAATGACTTCCTCTAACCTTCTTCTTACTCTAGCCTGTCTGCCATGTTCTAATAATTTCCAAGTCACAGCTCAAACATTACTAACTGGTGGACTGTTGCCTGCTCGCCTATGACAGCCTTGAATGCTTCCTTCACTATAACTTACTATGACATGCCTCCATCTCAGCCTTTCTCACAGACTGCATTTAAATTCCTCAAGATTAGAGACCTTATCTGTTTATATCTTCTTATAACCCCTAGCACAGTATCTGGTACATAGAAAACTCTCAATATTTGGTCAATGAATTAATGAATAAATGAAGGGATATAATTTAGTCAAACCACAGTGTTCCTGAGACTGAAGTCACACTTTCAAGATTCATATAGACACATAAATTTCATTTTCCTTAATAACAGTGTCTGCACCCTTGACCAGTCCAATGCCCCCATAACTTCTATGAGACGAGTCAGATTTCATATGAAATGACTCTGTGTCATTCCTTCACCACTACTCAGAAAAAGGTGTTATTCCTAGGGACTGATGGTGGCATTATCCTTGAGTTTAAATAACAACATATTTTCTTAGAGTTGAAACATCAATTATTCTAGATTTGATATGGCTGTCTAAACATTTACCCTCAATTGCTGGTGTGTACTCACTCATTTCCTATTGCATTCTATGCATAGAAAGAAAAGGATGTTACTTTTTAAAAATCTTTCTCTTTTTGGGAGGTGAGAATTTTGCTCTGTCACAGATACAAAATAGTGTAAAATCAAAATAAGACTTCTCATATTTCTTTAACCCATTTAACCCAATCTCAAACTTTCTGTTAAAAAAAAAAAAAGGGTTGTTTCCCCCTACCCCCAGGGTAGTAGTTGGCTCACAGTGGCCTGACCCAAAAGGAACCCTGGTAGAGGAAAGTTGAGTTATATGAGTTTTAAGCCTTCAATGTTTGAAATCGTGGTCTGTAGACCAACAGCAGAGGTATCTGCTGGAACCACACAAGAAACACAGAATTTATGGTCCTGGTCAGAACTCTTCATTCATATCTCTGCCTTAACAAGTTCCTCAGATTGAAATACATACTAAATTTTTGAAAATACTGCTTTGAAATCTCCATGCTAAAGTAAAGGTTGTCTCCGCAAACTTTTGAGCTGTGTCCATTAAGTTCAAATGCGAGTAGGTGCTATATTCTTTCCAACCTAGATCATGAACCAGAATTGATTTTCATATGACAAGAGGTCTGGAGAGGAGTTTGTACTCTTAGTCAATCAGACAGCCCCATGAGCTTGAAATGACCCAGGGTTCCTTCTACATTTCCTCTCAGTCATACTTAGCATGGTGGATTCCTTTATTATCCCAAGATGACTGTCACAGCTCCAAGCATCACATGCATAAACAGAAATGTGAGCAGCAGAAAATATCTTCTTCTTCCTAAACATCTATTTTTGAAAATTAAGAAAACGTTTCTGCAGAAAGCCCCTCCACAGACTTCCCTTTGTATGGCATTGGCCAGAATGATGTCACATGACCTTGACTGGGCCAGTCTTTGGCAAGGAGCACAGATCCTCCTTGATTGGCTTAGACCAACCATTTTTCCTCCCTTGAGGTTGATTTTAAAACTTGTTCTCCCATGAAGAGCAGAAACTTGTGTGAAATAGCATTTGGTTAACAAGGGTGAGGGGAGGCAAGAGGTCGGGGCGTGGTAATCTGAAATGGAGGTAGTAGCAGAACTTCTAATAGAAAAAAAAAATGATAATCCCAAATATAAGTCACATAAACAAAAGAAAATTTATCTTTTTTACCTAAAAGGACACTGCTTACAAGAAGCATATGTAGGAATCAAAATAGACCTCAGTCCCCAGATAACTACCAGAGTCTCCCTGAGACTCCCTCTTATCTGCCCCTCCCACCAAAGTCTGACCCCACCCTCTATTTGGAATGCACCCAAGAAATGGACTCAGGAGTTGGTGCTCCACGGGGCTGCTGGGGTGCTGCCACACGGATGCCTGGGCATAACCCAGCACACTCAACAGGTCTCTTAGATTGGACTGCAACTGCTTCTCCTATCACTGGTTAAACATGAAGGAGTTATGGGATGGATGCCCACAGGAAAATAAGTCTACAGTTGATCACTGCCATAGCAACAGTGGTGTCTCCAATGGACATTGTAGATAACAGGGAAAGAATATATATATCAACCACAGAACAAGCTAGCCAAAGACAGTGCTACTCAAATGTTAGTGTGCTTCATTACTATCTGCTTCAGAGATCTGAGATGAGAAGGGAAAATCTTCATGTATAGCAAGAATCCCAGGTAATTCTTGAGGGGTACTCATCCAGAGGAAGAAATTCTTTATCATGTGATGCAATGTTGCCCTGATATCTTTTTGGATAAAGGAACAAAGATCATTTCCCTGTTACAACATGCCATCCTTACCGGGCCAAGTTGTGTATTCTAGTCAAAGCATTTAAACAACAGGGGCACCTGTGGGGCTCAGTCAGTTAAGTGTCTGCCTTCAACTCAGGTCATGATCCCAGGATCCTGGGATCGAGCCCCATGTTGGGCTCCCTGGTCACTGGGATGCCTGCTTTTCCCCTCTCCCTCTGATGCTCCTCCTGCTTGTGCTTGCTCTCTCTCTGTCAAATAAATAAATAGAATCTTCATTTCAAAAAAGCTTTAAACAACAATTATAAAGGTAGGGATGTAGGAGGTGCACAGTGCTATGTCTTTGAGGCAGGGTTTTTTGTTTGGTTTGGTTTGGTTTGGTTTGGTTTGGTCAGAGACAGTGAGCACAGGCAGACAGAGTGGCAGGCAGAGGCAGAGGGAGAAGCAGGCTTCCTGCTGAGCAAGGAGCCCGATGTGGGACTCGATCCCAGGATGCTGGGATGATGACCTGAGCTGAAGGCAGCCACTTAACCAACTGGGCCACCCAGGCGTCCCTTTGAGGCAGGTTTTGTCCACCATCACAGTAGTATAATGTAGTGAAAAGAACACTGGGTTCTACCTTGACTCACCCACTGCTTGAAGACTTGGATGAATGTACATTTCAGATTACTATATATACAAATACAAAAGAAACTTATAAACTGGGTAACACAATAAAAACGTATTCTTTCCCGTTGCAGATTTATAATAAAATTATTTTCCCATGATACTGGAACATTTTTTAATTTTATACTTTTGCTACATGCAACATCTTCTGGGACTTGGTAATTTTCACAAGGGCTGTTCATTCCACTCTGTTGGCCTTTTATCCACATGGCATCCCACAGACTCTTATCTTGCTCACTTACTCATAGGCTGCACGAGAGCAAGGTCTGTGGTATTAACCGGCAATGTCTCATCTGCAGTCTTTGGTGTGTGTTTTGAAAGCCCTGAAAATGCAAAAGGAATGCACTTTCAACCAGTGTAACCAAGGAAACACTGAAAACAAGAACCAATTTCATTTCTGCCTTATTAATCTTCTCCCCCTACACTCCCCCACACACAAAATACTGCCAACTATAGTATTTTAGGAGTTGCAAGAAGACGTTCAACAGAGAGATGAACAAAATTATTTCCAGAAAGAATGAAGATTGAGGCGTCAGAAACAATAGTGGAAGAGGCAGCAACTTTTTACTGAATCAGAAATTGATCGCGATGAGAAATATATCACTTGCTCCTGCCTACAAACAATTCAAACAATTATTCTATTCTCTTTTTCAACACTTAGCTGTCTTTCCATACTAATGTGTTTAGCAAAATTGCTTTTTTTTTTTTCTTATTTATGAGCTGCACTACTGATCCCAACCGGGACAGAAATAAATGGAATATGTACGCCAGGATCTCCCAGCATCCTGTACCAGCCCTTGTGCTTCTGCTGACGAATGCAATTATGATTCTAAATAAATATGCTTTATGTTCATTTACAAGGAAGCTGAACTCAGAAAAGATTTGTGCCCTTTCATTTAAATGTACACACCAGCTGGCTCCCAATCGAGTCTAAAAAGAATGTCCCCACCCTGTTTCTAAAGATATAATAATAGCACCAGGAGCTAGCAAATAAAAACTCTTTCCCAGGCCTAGAGTGACTGTAAGGGGTTATAGGGTCCAAGGACCACATACCTGTTGTTGCCCAAAGACACAAGATAGGCACAGTAAGCCACTAGAAAATATCTGTCCAAGGTGGATACAGAAGGCTTTATTTACTAGATGACATCATAATAATGTTCATACATCCTTGCATTGTCCAAATCCTCATTTTCTAGGCATGGAAAGCGCAAGGGCTCACTTCCACCATCTGGGTTCTAGTAGGCTGAATAATGGTCCCCAAGGCACCAGGTCCTAATCCCCGGAACGTATAAATGTCACATTATAAGGAAAAGGGATCTTTGCAGATGTGATGAATGTGACGTTGACATGGAGAGATGATCGGGTTGGGCTCTAGATGCCATCCCAAGTGTCGTTCTAAGTGGGAAGCGGAGGGAGACAGGGCGCGGACTGGAGAGGCAGTGTGAACGCAGGCAGAGTTCGGAGGGAAGGAGGCACAAGCAGGCATCACCTCTGACGCAGGAATTTTGGCAGCCACCAAAAGCTGGAAGAGACAAGGAACAGATTCTCTCTAGCACCTCCAGAGGGAGCATGGCCTTGCACACACCTGGACCCTAGCCTAATAAAATGAGATTGCACTTCAGACCTCTAGGACCATGAAAAAGTAAGCTTCTGTTGTCTGAAACCACCCTGTTTGTGGCAATTTGTTACACAAGCCACAGGAAACTAATATGAGGACCCAAGGCCTCCTTCTCTCTATACTTGTCTTCAGACCCCCCTGAGGGCAGTCACAGTAGAGTCCCTGTCCCTGTCAAACAACCTACATACATGTCACCACATCTTCTTGACTAGAATTCTCTGCCCACCCCATTTCTCTAAAATAAACCCCATGTAGAGCTCGAGGAATAATTCAAACATCATGCTCTCCACAACCTGGGTTTAAGTGTCTATGTCTAAATGAAGTTTTTTTTTTTAATTTTCCTCCTGACAGATTTACACAACATTCAAGAACAAAGACAGATTCAATTAATTTTATGCAAATTAACTTCTTCTTTTTTTTTTTTTTTTAAGATTTCCTTTATTTGTTTGAGAGAGTGAGCATGAGAGGGGAGAAGCTCAGAGGGAGAAGCGGACTCCCCATGGAACTGGGAGCCTGATGCAGGACTCCATCCCAGGACTTTGGGATCATGACCTGAGCTGAAGGCAGTTGCTTACCCAACTGAGCCACCCAGGTGCCCTATGCAAATGAACTTCTAATTACAAGTGTAATATATCCACTGCTCTTCCAGCTGTAGGGAAATTTCCTGAAGAGGCAGTTCAGTTCTACCAGAACCGGGAGGAGACTGTCTTTTCAGAAGCCTGTCCTCACAAATTGACCAAGACCTTCATCTTCAGCTTCCTGTGGCCTTGTGAGGCTCTGAAGTGTTGGACAGTGACTCCTGCCACCCCCGCCACCCCCGATGGTTCTTCAGACGTCCGCTCTCTAGGGTGGCTCGGTGCCAAATCACATCCACACCTCTTCCTGCTGTTGTGGCTGATGTACAAGTTCCCACCCACTATGAGGACTGCCACTCTTTCCTCTTCGTTTTGGGAAAACTTTCAGTGACCTCTCCCCTCTGCTTCCAGCCCATCAGCACCTGGAGTTGGGGAGCAAGCATACATATCTCACACAGAGACCATGAACATACTTTTATTCTATGTCTTCATTTTTTTTAAAAAATTAGTCTTTCATGATATAAGCAAACTACATACACCATACGAAAGAAATTTAAACAAAAGAGGATGATAGGATATGCAAAATTTTCCATTTCATCTCCCAATACTCCTTCCTCTCCTTGAGTTGACGGGATCTCTTAAATACTTCCAAATACTTTCTATCACTATATTATCATATATATAATCTATATATCTTAAGTGGTTCTTCTGTTATAGTTTATCTTTTATTACAAAACATGGCAGAGAAATAACAAATGTGAGAAAATATATACGTACAATTTAAAGAATATTTTTATTTTTTTTAATAAACTCACAAACCAGATCAAGAAAGAAAGCTTTTTTTTTAATATAAACTCACTTTTTTAAAAGATTTTATTTATTTATTTGACAGAGAGAGATCACAGGTAGGCAAGAGGCAGGCAGAGAGAGAGAGGAGGAAGCAGGCTCCCCACTGAGCAAAGAACCCGATGTGAGGCTCGATCCCAGGACCCCAAGAACATGACCTGAGCCAAAGGCAGAGGCTTAACCCACTAAGCCACCCAGGCGCCCTAAACTCACTTTTTTATAAACTTACCAACCAGATCAAGAAACCGAGCATCAAGTTATATCAGAAGACCTCAGATGCCCCTCCCAGGTGGCGTTTCCTTTCTAGCCTCTCAAAAGTATGTTGACTTGTCGGTAAATCGTCCCTTTGATAGTCAACAGATGTGCTCACAATTATTCTGGCTCTCTCCTTTCAGCCACTTTGCAGGACTGGAGCTACATGCATTCAAAGTTTGGTTTGGCCATGCCACTTTTTTGGCAAATGAAATGTGGTCAGACGTGACTGGCTAGAAGCCTAGACAGTCAGTGTGTGCTTCTCCACCGTCTCTTTCCATCTGCCTCAGGCAGTGGTCTATATGGCAGCTGCTCCATCCACGTGGATCCTAAAATGAAGACACTAACAATCTGAGAATGGAGATAAAACTTACTTTAAGCCACAGAAGTTTTGAGATTGTTGGTAGCTGCAGGAGAATAGAGCGTAGGCTGACAGATACCATCCCCGGTGTCTCTAAACAACTTCATCACCAGTGAGTACAGCTGTAGTAGAATACAGCTCCGTATGCTTGTCCGTTATCTTTATGTAAAAGAAAGGAGGGTGAACGCTCGACTGTGACTTTTCAATATTCTATTGTGCAAGTCGGTCATGTAATATTCATAACTACATGGTGTACCATTGGGTGAATGTACCATGATTTACCCATTTCACTACTGATGGACATTTACATACTCTCCATTTGGGAACATTTATAAGCATGTAACTCTTCTAGGAGTATGAGTTTCTGTAGATGCGTACTTGGGCACGGAATGCCACCTGAATTCCAGGACAGCTCAATAGCTCACTTTTACCCACCTCTAACGATACACATAGGAAGTGATTTAAGGCCAGGATATTTGACCTCCCTGCTGTGCCAGTTGAAAATTTCTCTTGCCTGGGGCCGTTCCATATCAATCAGTACACTTAGCAACAAACTCAACACCACAGGTAAGAGGTGGCACCTCTGTACCCATAAACACCACTTCCCAAACAAGGTTTCTCCTTAATCATTGTTAAATTTTTCAAAAGACGTAAGTCCCTTTCAAACATTTGTGCTTTTTGTAACGTTCTGCTAATATGAATTGAAGGCACTTACTTTTTTCTAGAAAAGTGTGTTAAAACTACGTTAAGGCAGCAACTATTTGTTTAGTAACTACCATGAATACAGAATACGCTGGGCATCGTGAAGGATGGCGGGTCACCCAAGGCAGAGTCCCGGCTCTCACGAAGCAGCCAGCCACCTCCCTGGGACCCTTCCGTCCATTCAAACCAATATGAAATGTTATAATTCCACTTCCGCCCTCCCAAACCCAGGTACCTGACCGCTCTATCTATTTAGGACCTAGCCAAGAAGCAAACTCCTTGCAAAATAGGTGCCAGAAAAGGCATGCACTCCCCGTAAGGGATTTCCTCGGTCCTCGCTCAGGGCCTAGTAATGCTTTTTATGTGCCTGTAACTGTCTTCAAGTTAGCCGTCGGGTTTACAAACCTACCACAAGTCTGGACTCGCAAGTGGAAAGAGGCAAACGTAGCAAGGACAAGTGACAGCAGACTTGCGACAGCACGCAGGAAGGCCCAAGAGCAGAAAACACAGATAAGCACACTGACATCCTAAGCGACGTTCACAGGGACAAACTGGCCTTCATGAATCAATAGGTCCTGGGGCATTTCATCAGAACCCAAGAACAGCTGTGCTTAGTAACAGCCTTGGAGCAGGGAGATAAAGTAAACTCAGTCCATTCCAGGGAAGGAGGAATGCGAATGTGTAATAAATTTTTAAGGACTTTTATCTAAAAGGTTACACTTTTAAGAAGCTTTGATGCTTAAATCAACAATATTGTTTCTAGTCAAAAACTCAGTTACCGGGGCAACTGGGTGGCTCAGTGGGTTAAAGCCTCTGCCTTCGGCTCAGGTCATGGTCTCAGGGTCCTGGGATGGAGCCCCACATCGGGCTCTCTGCTCAGCAGGGAGTCTGCTTCCTCCTCTCTCTCTCTGCCTACTTGTGATCTCTGTCTGGCAAACAAATAAATAAAATCTTAAAAAAAAAAAAAAAAAACTCAGCTACTTCATAACTATCATTTCTTAAGCTCCGGTATATGCCACTAGCTATTTCCCTGTGTACCTCCGCCTCGAAGGGAAAGAGCATTATCTCCACTAAACTGAGATGCAGAGAGGTTACGAACTTTTCTCAGAGTCACGCAGTTGATACCTGATTGATGCAAGATACAAACTCTTCTCTTTCTGACTCCCAAATCCATGTTGTGTCATTATACCACAGGACTTGATTTATCCAAGAGTCACCTTTCTGAAGGTTATTAAAATGAAGCTTCTCTCTATACATATTTTGTAAAATTAATAGCAAAGGGTTTCAGTATATACCCAGCGTTATCAGCATGCTTGATCTACATATTTGCCTTGGGGAATAATTAGCTATCCAGGTTACTACTGTGTTTAATTTGTACCTACCATATGCCCTGATGCCCTGTGGAGGGACATATGAAGAACTCTTTCAGCTGACAGATGAGTTTTCCAGATTCCTGAGTTCAGACACCAGAACTTCTGGAGGTCAGCCTTGCAGTGACTGAGGGAGGGTGTCCTTTCTAATCTTAACACAGAAAGGGAGGCCGTAGCACATGGACATATTTGTTTGTCAAATAAAAAGACTTCAGAGTTTTGTTCTAGAAAAGTGGTTTATGTAAAAAACTGGGGTAGAAAGAAATCTCTTGGGTATACTCAGCAGTATCCTCTGAGAGGGACCAGGGCCAGATGCCTGGAAGCCACAGTTCACCCAGATTCAAATTTCTGAAGAGCAGGGCCAAAACCGAGGGGGAGGCAAAAACTCAGGAATAAAATAAATAACATTTTTAATGCAGTGCTTAAAAAAATAAAAAGTGGTAAAAATAAGTTCATGATAAAATATTAGAAGCTTAATAAACACAGAATTAGTGTTATTAATTTTTTTCCTTTTGCTTCAGGATCCAATATGGTTTTGCACAGGACCAATGGAGAGTTAACAAAAAGAGGGTGAATACATGGCAGTAGAAAGATGGTGATTTGGGAGATTATTTTTAAATTACAAGTTTCACTAGATGGAGGAAATAATAATTGCCTTCCTAGAGTCTTGTTAAGCCTGGGACAGAATTGTAGCCTGAGATAATAACTCAGTTGTAACTCCACTCAAAATATCTCCAGTGAGAACCATGACCAAGGAAAGTAGTTTAAAATTATTATTAGAGGTGCCTACGGGGCTCAGTTGGTTTGGCGTCCAACTCTTGATTTTGGCTCAAGCCATGATCTCAAGGTTGTGATCTCAGGGTCATGGAATCAAGCCACATGTTGGTCTCCACACTCGGTGGGGAGTCTGCCTGGGATTTTCTCCCTGCCCCTACCCCCAACATGTGTGTGCTCTCTATCTCACTCTCTCAAATGAAAAAAAAAAATTTTTTTTTTTAAGGATACTATTAGCTTACAGAGCCCCCTGGTGTGGGGCTAGGTCATATAACTTACTCTGGCCAGGGGAACATGGGAAGAAATGAAAGTGTGACAATACAGACCACAGGCTTTAGGAGATATCCCATCTTTCTACTCACTTCCCTTGTAATTCTGTCGTTGCCATGAAGAGAGTATGCCCTGGTTAGCCTGCAGGTCCCCAAAGAGAGAGAGTCACATGAACCCAAGGCAAACTCAACCTATGGTCTGAAGCCATGCCCAATCAACTATTTTGGGACCACGAGGGCTACCTAATCACCCTCAGAGATGCATGAGCAGACAATGCTTATTGTTGTGGGATTCTGTGGTTGTCTGTTACACAGCAGTAGCTGAATGATACATTGACAATAAGCCCAAATGTTCAGTAGCTTCTTAAACCTTTGCATAGACCAGCAATTCTCAACCCTGAGTGCACAACAGAATTGCCTGGGCAGCTTTTACAACTACTACCACCAAGCCCTCACTTCAGACCAATTGGTGTTTACTGAGCATCAAGCATTTTTAAAGCTCTACAGGTGATTTCATATGTGCAGCCAGGATCAATAACATTGATGTAGATCAAGATATGAAAATCGGATCAACAGCATGAAGAAGTATGTCTGTATCCCTGTTTGCTCTGGCGGAGCCATTCTTCTCCCCATTGGGAACTGATGGAAAGCAGGCCTGGGGAGCTAAACAGTGTCCAAGATGTTCCTCATGTTACCGTGAGGTTAGGTTAATAATACGCCTGGTAAGTTGTTAGAACCAAAGGGTTATATTAGAATTTATGTGCTATGAAAATATTGTAGGGGTATCAAGTGTAAACAGGCTCATCAATAACACAAAACAGCTAGAGAATGGAAATTCAAGTGTGAAGCCAAACAAAGGCGGAAAGAGGGCTGATGAATCAGAGGAAGCAAGACTAGAAATAGAACAGCAAAAACCGGTTACAAGTTTGCTATGGATTCCAACAACACCAGATTCATCTAGGAAGCACAGGATCCCAGGCCCCATTGCAGATTTTCTAAATCAGAATCTGAATCTTAATGAGATCCCCAGGTGATCTGTATGTATATTCAAGTTAGAAATGTATTAATTTACAGGGATCCAGGAAACAAGGTGATTTACCTTCAGATGCTTTTATATTCTTCCACTGTATGATTGTGTGACCAGCCCAGGTACGCTTAAAGAGGATGAAATGAGACATTAAATGGGGTGTGCATACATCAAATAATCCAACAGGTATTCCAATTATTTAAATTTCGTATTTTAAAAAATGAAGGTTAAGACCGTAGAGATTCTGATTTAATTTCAGGTGAGGCACCAGCATAGGTTTTTTTTAATAGCTATTGAAAGGATTCTGATGTGCAGCCAAAGTTGCAAATCGCTACTCTCTGCACTTTAAAACTGAAAATTGATTTGCTAAAAGATTGTCTCTATTGACAGTGATTCTGAAGCAGTGTTAATATACATGCTTTTAAAAGCTGCCTGAGTACCAATCCTGGTTTCAAACCCTTGCTAGCTGTATGCCTTTGGGAAAGTCACTTAATCTGTGTGCCTCAATGTCCTCCTCCCTGAAGTGGGGGTAGTAATGGTAACTACTTCACAGCCTTGTCATGGGGACAAAATGAATTATGTGCATGAAGTACTTGAGAAAAACATCTATCTGCTTGACTTCACTCATCATCAGGGAAGTTGAAATCAAAATCATGATGAGACATCCCCTCATACCTGCCAGAATGACTAAAATTTATAACACAATAAACAACAGGTGTCAGTGAGGATGCAGAGAGAGGGGGACTTTCTTGCACCATTGTTGGGGATGCAAATTGGTGCAGCCACTCTGGAGAACAGTTTGGAAGCGCCTCAAAAAGTTAAAAATAGACCTACCCTACAATCCAGCAAGTGTACCTACTAGGTTTTTACACAAAGGATACAAGAATATGGATTCAAAGATGTATATGGCCCCTGATGTTTATACCAGCATTATCAACAATAGCCAAACTATGGTGAGAACCCAAAGGTCCATTGACTAATGAATGAATAAAGAAGACAGGTATATATAATATATGCTATTACACAGATATGGATATTGGATATGGATAATATGGAATATTATTCAGCCATCAAAAAGAATGATATCTTGCCATTTGAAATTACATGGACGGAGCTAGAGTGTATTATGCTAATAAGCAAAATAAGTCAGTCAGAGAAAGACAAATACCACATGATTTCACTCATGTGTGGAATTTAAGAAACAGAAAAGA
The DNA here is from genome assembly GCF_011764305.1 of Mustela putorius furo. Taxonomy (NCBI): domain Eukaryota; kingdom Metazoa; phylum Chordata; class Mammalia; order Carnivora; family Mustelidae; genus Mustela; species Mustela putorius. The sequence goes on along the minus strand of NW_025421491.1, from coordinate 2,273,644 downwards.
CAAACATATGGTAGGGAAAGGAGAGAGGGAAACAAACCATGAGAAACTCTTTCTTAAGGATAGAGAACAGTCTGAGGGCTGATGGAAGACAGTGGGTGGGGGATGGGCTGAATGGGTGATGGGAATTACGGAGGGCCCTTGTGACGAGCACAAGGTTTTGTATGTAAGTGATTAATCACTGAATTCTACTCCTGAAAGCAAAATTGCACTGTATGTTAACTAAAATTTAAATTTTAAAAAAAATTTTTAAAGAAAAAATTCTATCAGAATATTGGCCCTCAGTAATGTAAGCAAAAATGAATGTAGATAAGGCAATTTTGGAATCAGAAAGTGTGTGTGTGTGTGTGTGTGTGTGTGTGTACCGAGTGCTATGTGCTCATGTTTTCACGCCCCCCCCCCCCCAGAATTCATGTTGAAACTTTACCACTCAAGGTAATGGTATTTAAAAAAAAAAATTCAAGGTGATGGTATTTGACAAAGATGGGGCTTTGGGGAGATAATTTGATATAGGTGAGGTCATGACGGTGAGGCCGTCACAATGAGATTAGTGCCCTAAGAAGCAGAGGAAGAGAGTTATCTCTGTTCATGTGTGTGCACTGAGGAAAGGACCCGTGACCATACGGTGAGAAGGTCTGCAAAACAGGGAAATAGGTCTCACCTAACAAAGCACCCGTCCACATCTCCATCTTGGACTTCCAGCCCCTGAAATGTGAGAAATACATGTCTGTTGTTTAAGTCACCCAGCCTATGGTATTTTGTATAGCAGCCTGCACTAAGACATAAAGTATAATCGTATATAGTCTGAGAGGATTATGCCAGGGGGGTTCTAAGTTAGAATAAATTAAGTTGGCAAGGATTGAGATCCACCATTCTGGATAGGATCTAAATAATCTCTTTTCATGGTAAGAGATTTTTCCTGAGGTCCTATCCAGTTTCTTATGAATGATCTGCTATTTTAATGTGGGTGAGGCCACTGCCTTCGCTGAAAAAAAATCTAGAATCTCTGAAAGGGAAGGAAGTGGGTCTGATATCAGGGCATCTCAGGTCCATCTCCAGATCTCCCACTTCTTGCTTCAGAGCCCCTCCAGACATTGCTTAACATCTAACCTCTCTGAACCTTCATTTGCTCATCTATCAAAAGGAGATAGTGGCAAATCTGAATATGAATACAATTAAGTAAGATGGTATAAGAGAAGAACATCCTGAAAGTATCATGTGAATGCTAATTGGTATTATTAGTGCAGAAGCCCTTTCCAAAACACCTCGAGCACAGTGTTGGACGTTCTTTAGATTTCAAAATGTTCCTAAAGAAACTGTAGGTCTTGACTCCAGCTCAGTCTCTCTCCTCATAGTTTCCTATAGGAACTATAGGAAGTTTTCATAGGTTCCTGTTAGACATCTGGTCATATTTTAAAAGAACAAGTTTGAAGGAGATGTAATCATTTTCAATGAAGTCTTCGCTCATTATCTCACAGAGAGATAAATAAATAGTGACTTTAAATGATTTTTTTCATTTTATTCTATTTTATTTCTTTTCAGTGTTCCAGCATTCATTGTTTATGCACCACACCCAGTGTTCCATGCAATACATGCCCTCCATAATACCCACCACCAGGCTCACCCAACCCCTACTCCCTTCCCCTCCAAAACCCTCAGTTTGTTTCTCAGAGTTCACAGTCTCTCATGGTTTGTCTCCCCCTCTGATTTCCCCCAACTCACTTCTCTTCTCCATCTCCCAATGTCCTCCGTGATTCCTTATGCTCCATAAGTAAGTGAAACCATATGATAATTGACTCTCTCTGCTTGACTTATTTCACTCAGCATAATCTCTTCTAGTCCCGTCCATGTTGATACAAAAGTTGGGTATTCATCCTTTCTGATGGAGGCATAATACTCCAATGTATATATGGACCATATCTTCTTTAGCCATTCATCTGCTGAAGGGCATCTTGGTACTTTCCACAGTTTGGCAACTGTTCCCATTGCTGCTATGAACATTGGGGTACAGATGGCCCTTCTTTTCACTACATTTGTATCTTTGGGGTAAATACCTAGTAGTGCAATTTCAGGGTCATAGGGAAGCTCTATTTTTAATTTCTTAAGGAATCTCCACACTGTTTTCCAAAGTGGCTGTGCACCAACTTGCATTCCCACCAACAGTGTAAGAGGGTTACCCTTTCCCAATTCCTCTCCAACACTTGTTGTTTCCTGTCTTGTTGATTTTGGCCATTCTAACTGGTGTAAGGTGGTATTTCAATGTGGTTTTGATTTGAATGTCCCTGATGGCTAATGTCCCTGATGAACATTTTTTCATGTGTCTGTTAGCCATTTGTATGTCTTCTTTGGAGAAGTGTCTGTTCATGTCTTCCTCCCACCTCTTGATGTGAGTATCTGTTTTGTGTGTGTTGAGTTTGAGGAGTTCTTTATGGATCTTGGACATCAGCCCTTTGTCTATAGTGTCATTTGCTAATATGTTTTCCTATTCCATGGGTTGCCTCTTTGTTTTTTTGTTTTTTTTTTTACTGTTTCCTTTGCTGTGCAGAAGTTTTGATCTTGATGAAGTCCCCAAAGTTCAGTTCATTTTCACTTTTGTGTCCTTTGCCTTTGGAGACATGTCTTGAGAGAAGTTGCTGTGGTTGATGTCAAAGAGGTTATTGCCTATGTTCTCCTCTAGTATTCTGATAGATTCCTACCTCACGTTGAGGTCTTTTATCCATTTTGAGTTTATCTTTGTGTATGGCATAAGAGAATGGTCAAGTTTCATTCTTCTACACACATAGCTGTCCAATTTTCCCAGCACCAGTTATTGAAAAGACTGTCCTTTTACTACTGGATATTTTTTCTTGCTTTGTCGAAGATTATTTAGCCATACAGTTGAGGGTCCAAATCTGGGCTCTCTACTCTGTTCCACTGGTCTATGTGTCTGTTTTTATGCACCATTCTGTCTTGGTGATCACAGCATTGTAGTAAAGTTTGAAATCAGGCAACATGATCCCCCCAGTTTTGTTTTTCTTTTCAACATTTCCTTAGCAATTAGGGGTCTCTTCTGGTTCCATACAAATTTTAGGATTGTTTGTTCCAGCTCTTTGAAAAGTGTCAATGGAATTTTGATTGGATGGCATTGAAAGAATACTTTGCTCTAGGCAGTATAGACATTTAACAATGTTTATTCTTCCGATCCATGAACATGGAAGTCTCTTCCATCTTTCTGTGTCTTCTTCAATTTCTTTCATGAGTGTTCTGTAGTTCCTTGAGTACAGATCCTTTACCTCTTTGGTTAAATAATTTAAATAATCAATCAACTGAAACCCTGACCAGAGATGTGCATGCATTTTTCTTCCCAGCCATGTCCCACAGGTTGCTTATGGGTCAGTATTAATCTTTAGGGTTATCACATGTGGCTGAGCACTGTGTACACAAGGTGATGGATGACATCACACAGATTGACGTCTTCTAGAGCTATGCACAGCAGACCTACCCTTCTCTATCTGCTAGCCTGATTTAGCTATATGCTTTTCTCAATCACACAGGGGGGCTATCTTCCATGAAATGGCCCATGGATAGTCTTCACCTTCCAGATTGGCTGATAATTGAATTTTGGAAATTTAGTTAATCCCAGCCTTCATGTCTCCTATGATCATCACCAGCTAATAGATGCTTAGCAGCGCTGGTTTCATAGGCTTGCCACCTGTACAGTTGCCCCAAGCCCTGTGCTTGGTTTAATGCTCTGATGTCCCCATCTTGAAATTCTTAATAACTTTTTAAGCAAGAGGCCCCATATGTTCATTTTGCACTGGGCCTTGCAAATTATGTAGTCAGTCCTGATGCTCAGAGTAAATAGTATCGTGATCTTGGAAGGCTTATAAAAGATTGCTAACCAGGGTCAATATATATTAAGACAGTGATCCACAAACAACTCCACTTCACAATCATTTGGGAAGTTTGTAAATTGTACAGATTCCTGCGCCCTATGAGCTGGAGATTCTGATTCAGTAGGTCTGGGCCTCAGGTGAAATCTCAAGCTCAGAATTCTGTTAATATCACTAGTCATTCTGATAAGCAGCCAGGTCAAAAAATTATTGTTCTGGGACATGCCAGTGTGGTCTTACCAAGAAGCAGAATCAGGAGGAGTCATTCTGAAAGCTTATAAGATCTCCTTGGAATGTTCACTCAGATTAGATAACTACCTATTCTGAGCTTCCATCTAAATTCCTTTTCCAGGATCCTAAGAAAAGGATGTTAACCTCAAACATGGGAGAAATGGCTTTTCAAAGTCAGAGGCCTTTTAATTACATGATGCTGAAAGTTCAAATTAGACGGTGAGAGAATTTTTCTTTTTTATCCATGGCCCTCTCACTAGAGGATTTTTGATGACGGGAAAGTGTGTCCCAAAAGCCCTCCAAAGAATCACAACTTTAAAAGAAAGTGTAAAGGGAATGTGAGAGGAGATATGTTGATGCATGGATGTCACTCTGGAAATTTACACAGATGACCTGGTCCTCATAACTGTCAGTCTTGCTGAATGGTTCCCAGCTCCTCCAAGATGGTGACTGGCTCTTCTCAGTGAAGTCAACAAGAGTCTTTCTCTGCTGCTCCCAGGGCTGAGAGACCTCCTTCGCCAGAGACCAGAGCTCGACATGGTCACAGTACATCATTTGTGTTCTATTCTCAGTCTCTCTCTTTGTGTGTGTGTGTGTGTGTGTGTGTGTGTGCGCGCGCTTGTTTGTGACAGTTTACTATGTGCTGTCTAGATAAATAAACTAGGAAATAAGATGCTATTTCATCCTAAACTTCCATTTAGAGACATCATTGTCAGATTCCGCACCACCACCGTGATGAAAAGGTTCCTATATATTAGGAAACCTTTTGAAAAATCTTTCTGAATAGAAATTAGATGCATTTGGGGTGCCTGGGTGGTGCGGTAGGTTAAACATCAGACTCTTGATTTTGGCTCAGGTCATGATCTCAGGTCATAAGAGGGAGCCCCATGTCAGGCTCCATACTCAGTGTGGAGTCTGCTTGGGATTCCCTCTCCTTCTGCCCCTTGCCTCCTGCATGCTTTCTCTTTCTCTCTCTCAAATAAATAAATATTTTTTTAAAAATTAAATGCACTTATTCAAGGTCTGCTGACATCAGGAGAATTAGGATAGAATTGTTTTTTTTATTTTTTTAAATGTGATAGAATGTCTTATGAATCATTATAGGGGATTCTTTACAAGCGGGGGTGGAAGAGCAGGAACAGAAACATCTCCCCAGCCAGTTTAAATCCCCTCCCACACCTACAGTCATCCACTTTAGGATAGCTGGGCTCTCAAGCCTCCTTTTCCAGAACCTACAGAAGTCTTTAGGACTGCTTGTCTGTTTCTGAGAGGGAAGTTTGTGAAAAGCTAACCCCAGGGTCTCCTCCTGGTGTGGTTTCCTCCCACTTTGCAGGGCATGACATGGCTTACATGGAGACTAGTCCAAGGTCAGAACTGATGCACAGTGGATGCCAAGGCTTTCATGCACAGTCTTCCTGTACAGAGCCAAATCCCCTTCACCTGGGAATCTTCTGAAGCACCATGTTACTATCTTAAGGGAACACTCCAGCTTTTAATTTAATGGTTGCCAAGAGCAGCTATCTTAGAAATGTGGTTGTCAAGTCTCCACAGAGACTTCTTCAAAGTTCAAAAGGACCCTGAGGAATTCTCTCCAAAGTAATAAAAAGGACCATGCTGGGCTCACAAATCAAAGAGAAAAAAGACATCCAAACTCCCCTCTGGGAGGCTATAATCTAGCTGTCTTCTACATACTTTGTTATCCATTAAAATAATTTAAATGTGAAGAAATAAAATATTAGTGAAAGAAAGTAAAATACATATTTCTATGGAGTTTTTGAAAGCACTAAGCCCATGAAGAGACCACAGACACATTTGGGGACGATTGGCTTTTTGGAACCCAGGAGGCTGCGGATATGAGTGCAGAGTGAACAAGAGTTAGGAAAATGGTTGAAAACTGGGGATTCTCTAATGGTCTTTACTCCGAACAGCACCTGTTGGCACCCAAACCCTAGTCACTCCCTTCCTGACAGGCTTGAGAAGTTGAGCATGGAGGGAAATGTAATGTAGCCTCTGCAGGGGTCAGGAATAACTCCTCCCCACAGCTCTGTAAACTCCAGCTAGTGGTTTTTACCTTTCCACATTAACTTCCAGACACCGGGAGAACACGATGTCTATAGAACCACATAAAACTTAAATATCCTGGCAATTATGTGAGCAGACAAGGGAACAAGTTGGGGAAAAGTCTGGAGCATTAAAATATAGACTATACAGAGAGGGGAGGTGTGATAAGGTTTACAAAATGCAAAAATGAAATACCCCACTAAAATTTAAGATTACATAAATGACCAATAGAAGTAAATAATACACAAAAATACTGTGAGGACAGTGTGGAGATTCCTCAAGAAATTAAAAATAGAGCTTCCCTATGACCCTGCAATTGCACTCCTGGGTATTTACCCCAAAGATACATATGTAGTGAAAAGAAGGGCCATCTGTACCCCAATGTTTATAGCAACAATGGCCACGGTCACCAAACTGTGGAAAGAACCAAGATGCCCTTCAGCAGACAAATGGATAAGGAAGATGTGGTCCATATACACTATGGAGTATTATGCCTCCATCAGAAAGGACGAATACCCAACTTTTGTATCAACATGGACGGGACTGGAAGAGATTATGCTGAGTGAAATAAGTCAAGCAGAGAGAGTCAGGTTTCACTTATTTGTGGAGCATAACAAATAGCATGGAGGACATGGGGAGTTAGAGAGGAGAAAGGAGTTGGGGGAAATTGGAAGGGGAGGTGAACCATGAGAGACTATGGACTCTGAAAAACTATCTGAGGGTTTTGAAGGGGCAGGGGGGTGGGAGGTCGGGGTACCAGGTGGTGGGTATTATAGAGGGCACGGATTGCATGGAGCACTGGGTGTGGTGCAAAAATAATAAATACTGTTATGTTAAAAATAAATAAAAAATAAATAATAAAAAAAATACTGTGAGGAGGGGAAAGGGGATCACATTGTCTTGTCTAAACCTTTCTCATCATAGGAGTAAATAAATCAATAAACTGCACCAAATTTTTTTTAATCAAGTAACTATTTTGAGTTTTGGACTTAAGAAACAGAAGTAAAACAAAAATGATTAAAGGACTTTCTCAGAGGAATGGAATCCCTGCTTAGAGAGAGGTAGGGGAGAGACTTTTGCTTTTTAGAAGATTTTTGATACCATCTAACTGACTCCATGCATATGGATGAGGAGATAAGGTACATGAACTCTGGAGGCCTTACCATCTGTGTGATTTTAGGTAACTTCATCGAATCTCTCCATGCCTCCATGACCTCATTTATAAAGAAGGATTACTAATAATATTTCTGCCATACTGTTGGAAGAATTAAATGGGACGTTGTAATGAAAACATTTAGCACAATGCCTGACCAAGAGTAACAAACATCTCTGTAAAGATTGGCTGTAATAATTAATATTATCACTTGATAATTTGTTTTGATTCACTTCATCACCACGCACAGCTCTACAGATTAAGACGTATGGTTCTAAGTCACTCTTCAATAGTTATTTTACAGTCCATAGCATGAACTGTCAGAGCTATTGAGCCTTTTGACTGCTAAGGTTCAAATGTGTTCCTTCTCAAAACAAGGGTTTTTTTCAACTCAGCTCTATGGGAATTTTGGGTCATACCATTCTTCGCAGTGCAGGATGGTCTTGTCCATTACAGCTGTTTAGCAGTATCCCTGACCACTGCTCACCAGATACACCACCACTCCCAATTCCAGCAACCAAAAACATTGCCAAATGTCCCTTGCAGAGAAGGAAAGGAACAAAATTACTCCCAATAAAGAACCATGGATCTCAACTGACATGGCTAAAGTCCATCCCAAAGACTTCAGGGACTGCCCACCTAGAGCCAAATTTCTTCTCATGAGAAACCTTTGTTATCTAAGAGGTATTTTATAAGACTTGGGGAAAGGAATAAGGGGTATTACTCAAGAAATAATGCCATCCATCAAGCCAACCAGTGGAAAACTATTGAAGTGACATGGTTTCCGTTTTTGGCTCTTGCTCTTGTAAACTCAATCATAACTTTATTAAATGGGGTTAAAACAGGTACAATTTATATGTGACCAGTTAATAGTTATTTTTCATTAAAAAAGTTTGTTCTTCCACAAGTTTTCTTCCCTAACCAAGCCCCAGAGCCTTGCCATTGTGCGTCGAATGATCCAGAGGGAACTTGCAAGAGAAAACAAGCAAGTCCACAGAGACACAGCCCCATAACTCCTCGAGGAGAACAAAACATGAAATCCGTATCTAAATAACACTAGCTCAGAGTTTACCTTCATATAAGGAGGGCAGCAAGTGAATACAAGCAGAACCCCATGATTATATAGCATTTTAATTTAGATTTCTGTTTAGCAAAACTACATCCATGTCCTTGGGGATGGCTTATTATAATAGTACTTTGCTGATGTGATGTGGTTTCAGAAAATTATATTAAATGAAAAATCCTGTAGAACAGATGTGTTCACAAGTCCCTGTCCACATAGCCATTGATCTGTTTAATGAAAACACTGCTATGGTTCAGAATTAGTGCTTTATACTGTTACAGTATTGTTATATTAGGGTCTCAGAGGAGGAAAGAAGGTTGGGAAGGAATGAGAGTGAGGAAATTGCCAGAACTGAAGGTCAGGGACAGAATATCTTCAAGGCAGGTACCTCAATATGGTACAGAGGAAGGGAGATTTAAAAAAAAAAAAAAGTATTATTTAGAAAAAGAGATAGCAAAACCAGGACTTAGATATGAAATGTCTGCTTTATTCAAATAAACTAAATCAAGTAAATAACACTACCTCTGTGCTCTGTTTAATGGTTCCATTTAAATATTATTGGGATGTAACAAAGCTACTTGCAACTCCCTCAAATTCATTAAAATAAGAGTTTACCAGGATTCGCGAGCTATTGTCTACCCAAATCATCCCTGTATCAGGGGAGTCCTAGGACCACTTAGCTTGTGGTCAAAAGTTGTAGATGAAATTTTATGTGGTTTCTCCACATCAGTTCAATTTGTGGTGACTGTTCAACTAGCTTTAGAATAATTGTTTTTGTTCTGTCTCCAAAACAAGAAGGAACAACTCCATTTGAGGATCTGCTGCAAAGAAGCTGTCTCTACAGTGCGAGGCACTGAATTGTGTACCCCCCCACCACCTAAAATTCATATGTTGAAGCCCTAACCCTCCAATGTGATAGTGTTAGGAACTGGGACTCGAAGGAAATCATTAGGTCACAAGGGTAGAGTCCCATGACAGAATTAGTGCTCTTATAAAAAAAAAAAAATAGAGTACTTGTTCTCTCACCAACCCCCAACCCCCCAACCCCCACTTCCAATCCCTCCTACCCCCATCTCTCTGTCATGCAAGGACAAAATAAGAACTGTGAAGGCAACTATCTACAAGCCAGCAAGCAAGTCCTAACTAAGAACAAAACGGGCATGAACCTTGATCTTGGACTTCACAGCTTCCAGAACTATGAGAAAGAAATGTCTGCTGTTTAAACCACCCAGTTTGGGGTATTTTGTTACGGAAGTCTGAGCACACCTGCACATACAGGTGTGCAACACATTTCTCCTTCTTCTCTGTATGTGTTTGCTTATGGCAGAAATCACTCATTGTCATCCTTGCCCCCAAAGAGCTACACTTCTATTTTTTTTTTAAGATTTTATTTATTTATTTGACAGACAGAGATGACAAGTAGGCAGAGAAGCAGGCAAAGAGAGAGGAGGAAGCAGGCTCCCCGCTGAGCAGAGAGCCCAATGCGGGGCTCGATCCCAGGACCCTGGGATCATGACCTGAGCCAAAGGCAGAGGCTTTAACCCACTGAGCCACCCAGGCATCCCAAGAGCTACACTTCTTTTTCTTTTTTTTTTTTTTAAAGATTTTATTTATTTATTTGTCATAGAGAGAGAAGCGAGAGCAAGCACAGACAGACAGAGTGGCAGGCAGAGGCAGAGGGAGAAGCAGGCTCCCCGCCAAGCAAGGAGCCCGATGTGGGACTCGATCCCAGGATGCTGGGACCATGACCTGAGCCGAAGGCAGCCGCTCAACCAACTGAGCCACCCAGGCGTCCCAAGAGCTACACTTCTAAATAACACACAAATCCTATGTATACCCTATCCATCCTGAAACCACAGAAAGGCATATTTTATCCAATGAAATATAAGAGAATTTTTGAAGAAAGCCAATAATTTAATTTTGGATGTGACAGATTGGGTTAGTAAAAATAATAATTGACCTTGGAAAAAAGCAACATGGACAGTTTTGTTGTTTTTTGTTTATTTTATTTTAATCCCAGTGTCATTCACTTATAGTGTTATGTTAATTTCAGATGTACAATTGAGCGATCCAACAATTCTGTACGTTTCACAGTGCTCAAGATAGGTGTCTTCCTTCATCCCCATCACGTACTTCCCCCATCCCCCTCCTACCTCCCCTCTGGGAACCTCAGCTGGTCGTCTATAGTTAAGAGTCTGTTTCTTGGTTTGTCTCATTTGTTTCCCTTTGTTCATATGTTTTGCTTCTTAAATTCCACATATGAGTCAAATCATATGGTATTTGTCCTTCTTTGACTGACTTCTTTCACTTAGCGTGAAACTCTATAGCTCCATCCACATCATTGCAAATAGCAAGATTTCATTCTCTTTGATGGCTGAGTAATATTCCATTGTAGAGATACATACTGTGTGTGTGTGTGTCTGTGTGTGGGGGGGGGGGTGTATCTTCCACCTTCTTTATCCATTCATCTATCAATGGACATGGACTGTTCCTTATGCTTTCATAATTTGGCTATTACAACTAATGTTGCAATAAACAAGACAGTTTTATAAAACCAAAAAGAAAGATCAAACATCAATCTATTCTTGATGCTAACCCTAGGATAAGAACTACCTAAAGTATTGAGATTTTTCGTGAATAGCATGCCTTCTCCTCCAGGAGGCCACCACACACATTTTTAACTTGAGTAATTGAGTCCTCTTCTCAAAACATAAAAAGTTTAGAGCAAAACTGGAAAATGCTTGTCATTGAAAGTAATATAAAACTCATATTTTAATAATAGCTATCCCCTAAGACATTTATGAAGTGACATTGTCTCTCTAGTTTCACAGATCTTCAAAATCATCTGTGATAGGGGTTGTATCATTAGAAGGCATTCTAGCTCTTGTTGAAAAAATAAATAAATAGCAAATCTCTTATCGGAATTTGCTGATGTAAGAAGTAATACAGTTCCTTTGCATTTAAACCAAAGATACAGTTCAATTTGTCTTTTTCCACTGGCTTTATTAAAAGATATATATATTTCTTTCCTAGTTTACAATGCACATACATTATCTCATTCAATCTTTCCAGAAAGCCTGGAGTTTTGTAATATTATCATCTTCATTTTCCAGAGAAGTAATTGACCACTAGAGAGGGAAAGGAATTGACCAAATGTTAACTCAAAAGTGGTGCAGCTAGAATTCAGTGTCACCAACAGGCTTCCACGGGGTACATCTAGTCTTTCCCCATATAAACGAAGGGTGGCCCTTCCTCAGCACACACAAGTGTGCACACACACACACACACACACACCCCTAAGACATAGCTTATTTCAGAAACTGATTATAATTTGCCATATATCTGAGAAAATGTTCACAGGCCTGGGGTCTTCAATTACCAATTTTCTCCTTATAGCCTGTAGTTCTTTTTATTTTCACCAACTTGGAACTTGATTGAAATTAAAACATTCTGCTGGTAATTCCCCAAGGACAACCACTGCCACCAAGTCCCCAGTGGATCCTACATCAACAGAACATTTTATTATTAATTCAAATAATAGACACACAAACCCTTGAAGCCTGCCCTATCTTCAGTAGCAATTAATTAACTGATCAAAGAAAGCTTGCTTTTTTTCATTTTCATTTTTTAAAAAAATTTTGGAATCCTCCCTGTGATGGTTGATTTATCTGCTAACACTAGAAGAATTTTTTTAGGAAAGATTTTTTTTTTAAGATTTTATTTATTTATTTGACAGACAGAGATCACAAGTAGGCAGAGAGGCAGGCAGAGAGAGAGAGAGGAGGAAGCAGGCTCCCCGCTGAGCAGAGAGCCCGATTCGGTGGCTCGATCCCAGGACTCTGGGATCATGACCTGAGCCAAAGGCAGAGGCTTTAACCCACTGAGCCATCCAGGTGCCCCAGGCAAGAATTTTTTTTAAAATATGTATTGGCTTGAAATAAAAGTTTGCTCAGCATTTTTCTATCCCTCTGACTTCAGAGACCACCTTTAAGATAGGTTCCAGATGATAATATCCTACTAAATTGTCCAGACCTCGCAAAGAATACTCAAGCTGAGAAACATGTGTCAGGCTTCACTGGGTATGTGACTGAAATAAGTAAAAACAGAATACAGTTGACCCCTAAGCAACACAGGTTTTAACTGTGTGGGTCCACTTACATGTGGATTTTTTTTTCAATAAAAAACAGTACAAGATCATTAATGTATTTTCTCTTCCTTATAATTTTCTTAATAACATTTTCTTTCCTCTAGCTTACTTTACAGTAAGAATACAGTACATAATGCATAAACATACAAAATACAAGTTAATTGACTTTATGTAATCAGTAAGCTTTCTAGTCAAGAGTGGACTTCTGGTAATTAAGTTTTAGAGGAGCCGAAACTTATACACAGAGTTTTGACAAGGTCAGGGCTGGTGAGTGGACACCCCTCACCCCCACATTGTTCAAGGGTTTATTGGAGTCAAATGCACTCATGCTAGAACATGACAGCTTGGGTTCCCATGTTGGCCCTATTGTTTTTACTAACACTGAGAATCTGAGCAAATTATTTAAACACTGTGCCTCGGTTTCCTTACCTGTAAAATGGGCATAGTAATAATAGAACTTACCTCATTGCCTTCTCATGAAAATTTAGTAAATAGAGGTAAAGTACCTCAAAAAGCACCAGGCAGGGACGCCTGGGTGGTTCAGTTCGTTGGACGACTGCCTTCGGCTCAGGTCATGATCTCAGAGTTCTCTGGATGGAGTCCCGCGTCAGGCTCTCAGCTCCACGGGGAGTCTGCTTCTCCCTCTGACCTTCTCCTCACCCATGCTCTCTCTCATTGTCTCTTTCTCAAATAAATAAATTAAATCTTTAAAAAAAAAAAAAAAAAGGCACCAGGCACATAGAAAGGGCTACACAAGTATTAACTGTTGTTACCATTACAGTAACTTAAAAAAAAAAAAAAAAATTCTACTTCTTGATCCTTCAAGGACAAAAAATAATTTTTAAAGCAGTTCCATGATAAAAAATCACTTTCATTTTTTTTTTCCCTTCCTGATTCCAAGTCAGGGCTCAGCAAAGAACAGCCCATAGGCCAAATCTAGCCCATGACCTGTTTTTGTACAATTGGCAAGCTAAGAATGGCTTTTCCATTTTTCAGTGGTTGAAGGGGAAAAAAATGAAGAATGCTGTTTCACGACACATGGAAATTACGTGAAATGCAAGCGTCAGCATCTGTAAGTGTAACTCGTGCCCAGCAGCACCCATTCATCCATTTACACAGTGTCTGTGGCCGCCCTAATGCCACAAGGCAGGGCTGACCAGTTGCGACAGAGGTAACAGCTCACGAAGCCTTAAGCCTGTGCTGCCTGTCTTGGTGAAAACATCGCCAGCCCATCCTACAGGGGGTTGGCAGACTCGGAGTACTCCGGTGAACTCAGGGAGATCCAGATGGGTCCTGAAAGGGAAATTTTGTATTCCAGAAAATGACAAGATAAAATTTAACTGTTTAGTATTAGTCCTTTTGAGTTCAGGGAAAGGTATGACAAAGATGACCATTGAAACTATGGGTTCAATTTTAATTACAAACTAAATTTTGTAGATCCTGTGAGGTTTGATTATTCATAAGATAATTCATCAGAAATTATCTGAGCTCACATCATGGGGCTCAGTTTTTTTTTTTTTTTTTTTAAGATTTTATTTATTTCACAGACAGAGATCACAAGGAGGCAGAGAAGCAGGCAAAGAGAAAAGGAGGAAGCAGGCTCCCTGCAGAGCAGAGAGCCCGATGCAGGGCTCGATCCCAGGACCCCGGGACCACGACCTGAGCCAAAGGCAGAGGCTGCAACCCACTGAGCCTCCCGGGTGCCCCGGGGCTCCGTTTTTTATGATAAAAATGTCATACAGGGCGCCTGGGTGGGCCAGGTGGGTTAAGGGACCAACTCTTGGTTTGGGCTCAGGTCATGTTCTCAGGATCCTGGGATCCAGCCGCATTGAGCCTTGAGCCCAGCTCAGAGTCTACTTCCCTTCTATTAAATTTATTAATACAATGCAGCTTTGTCCCAGCCTTGCCCCTTGCCCCTCCCCCTGCTCATGCGCACTCTCACTTGCTCTCTGCGATAAATAAATAGATCTTTAAAAAAAAAAAAAAATGTGCCCAGTAGCTAAAAATGTATAGGAAACGCCACCCCAATCACCCTGTACCACCAGCGCTAATGCTCTTTTTTCCTCATTTTAATTCATTGCATGTTTTTCCTTTTATTAAAAGTTCCCGTTTGAATCTGGAAAATTAAAGAAGAAGCATGAAATAAGTTTATCTCACCTACGCACTGTCTCATTTGTCTCCAGGCTTCTGCTCGCTCCCCCAGGAAGAACTTGTTCTCTCTTTTCTCAACAGTCATAATCCCCATACTTAGGCTTCCAAGTTATTTTTCACACTTCGATACTAAAATACTCACCGTTAGACTTCTCCCATCATGACATCACCTGTCTGCTTCTGCCTTCCTTGTCACCCACAAAATCTTGCCTTGGTGAGGCAAAGTTAAAAACAATAAAAACAGAAAGTTCTGTTCAGGTATACAGTTTCTACTTGCTTATTTGAACTGTTTTCATTTTTCATTATTTTGATGAAATCCCTTTTTTTCTAAAAACCATTTTTTTAAGATTTTACTCATTTCTTTGTCAGAGACAGCGTGCACGCACACAAGCAGGGAGAGGGGCAGGCAGAGGGAGAAGCAGGTTCCCTGCTGAGCGAGGAGCCCCAGAACCCTGGGATCATGACCTGAGCCAAAGCCAGGTGCTTAACCAACTGAGTCGCCCAGGCGTCCCTCTGGAAACCATTTTTCTGACAACTTCGTGCGATGACAGCTCTGGGGATGCTGTGGTGAGGCAGGAGCTAGGATTCTGGAGTTCGTTTGAAGGTGAAGGGAGAAAGGACCTCTACCTCCAGTTCCCAGGCCCTCTCCACGGTGGCGGCCCCCCCACCCCCATCAGACTGGAGCAAGAAAAGCCAAGAAAGGTAAGGAGAAGGGAAAGAAATCATTAACTGACACCCCTGTGCTTTACTTATGGTTCTCGTTGGTGTTTAAAGCCGATTCTATTGGGGGATGCTTTCTGGGTTATTCGGACAACATCTCCAAATTGGGGACCCTTCACCGGCAGTTGCTGTGATGAGGCCAGCTAAGCGCAGGCCAGGCCAGCCAGCCTCTCAGCAGGCCGGCTTTCTTGTAGGTAATTAACTACAAGGTTCGCAGATCACTCTGCAAATGAGCTCCTTAAAGCCCTCTTTCTTGCCTTGAGAGAGAAAAATCTCTTTCATGTTGGGAGGTGAGAAGGTGGCAGGAGTATAAACCATGGGCAAAACATGAAATGCAAAGCCCAGCTTTTCCCAGATAAATTCTCTCCAAGTTCCTGGTTCTTCTCTCAGATTCCATGACCCATTCATAGGCTGCAGTGGTAGCCAGCTCAAGGACATAACATGGGATTTTGCCTCCCTCCTTTGCAAGTCCTGATGAGAAAGCCTAGAGTTTCGCTTTGGAACATGGGAGAAGTTGAGACTTAATTACCTTGGAGGCGCAGCCAAAAAATGAGATAAGAAAGAGTTCTTGTCAAAGGCATACAATTGGCCTCACACATTTAAATTTACCGGGTAATGTTTTTATTTGAGAATAAATTAAAAAAAAAAAAAAGACCAAAATTTGGTTTTCTCATAATGTCTCCAGTTTATCAGCACTTACAATCCTCATTCTGGGAAATAAATTATATAATAACCCACTTAAGCATGTTTTTAAAAGAAGCCAGCCCAACAAACGTCTTTGAAGTGCAGCTAAAATCTGGGGTCATGACGAAATCTTAATCTGATTTTTCTTTTCAGTCTCTAGGCTTCTGGATTTTTTACTTTGATCCACCCCGCATAAAGCTATGGGCAAATGTATCATGATTTTGATCTTATAAAGTGTATGTAAATTCACACACCCTCGTATTTGCCTTGTAATAAAGACAGCAACCTATAAAGGATGACACAGCGATGACTCAGCAGTTTGAAACCCCGCCAACAACTACGTGGTCACCCCTTTATATGGAGCTCCATCCCAAATTCTCCCCTGGGAAGCTTCCTTGATGATTGAGGGATCTTCAGACGAGCAGGCATCCGCCTTCCCCAAATGCTGACAGACACCCGAGGAGAATCTCAAATAGGAGGCGAAAGAAAGATAAGAAGAAGAATTTATTTATGTTTAGTGCAGAAATAAATATGGGCACAGTTCAGCAGCTCTGGATACCGGAATGAACACAGAAGAGAGAGGTTGACAGAGGACATGGGAAGCTGGTTCACGCTGTGCAGGCGTCTGGGCCACCACCGATCATCTCTACATCTAGGAATGTGAAAAACAAGGATTCCAGAAATGCTGAGATCATAGTTAGTGTCGAAATGATTATGTCTTCATTCTGCTGCTTTTCTCTGAGCACCGACTCCAACTGGATTCATCAGGGTACATACACGAGACATTCCATAATGATTCCCTTCAACACAGACAGGCATGTTGCTGGCCACCAGCCAAATCCAGCCTGCTGCCTGTTTTTGAACAAACTGGGAGCCGAGGGTGACTTTGTTTTTAAGCGGGTGAAAAGAACCGTGACATGTGAAGGCTCTGTGAAATTCAAGTTTCAGTTTCTATAAATGGCTTTATTGGCCGCCAGCCATGCTTATTTGTTTGCGTATCGTCTATGGCTACTTTCTCACTACAAGGGCAGGGCGAAGTAGTCGCGAGTGAGACTAAATGGTGCACAAAACATAGAATATTTTTTCTGTCCCTTTACAGAGAAGGAAAACACTGCTCTATAGTTATTAAGAATCCCATGGACAAGGCTGCTGCGTCAGTAGGGAGAGGTAGTCTGTGTCCTAATTCACTCCATGGTGGATATCTCCAAATTAGTATTGGCATCTCTGTCTTCTACTCTAAATTAAACAGCCCCTGGGAGGGGCAGCTGGGTGGCTCAGTTGTTAAGCTTCTGCCTTCGGCTCAGGGCATGATCACAGGGTCCTGGCATCGAGCCCCACATTGGGCTCTCTGCTCAGCGGGGAGCCTGCTTCCTTCTCTCTCTCTCTGCCTACTTGTGATCTCTCTGTCAAATAAGTAAATAAAATCTAAAAAAAAAAAAACAAAAAAAAAAATCAAGAGATTTGCCTTAGTTGTTTCTCACATACAAATGATTTTAAAAAACTGAAACCCTGGTCTCCTGGTAAGCCAAAGGGATCAAGTCAGATTACCTGTGCAAACTAGTCAAAGTAGCTCTGATTTCCTCTCTGTTTTTATTCTCATTAGGCCTCAGATTTTCAAAACCTTACTGTTAACCTGTTTATGAAAAGTCAGCCATAGAATATCAGTTTTGAAATATTGGGGACTTTAGTTTTAGAGATCTGAAGCCTTGAAAGGATATTACCTTTCTGTGTCCAAATGCCCCCTTCCAAAGATTTGTCAGGAACATGTAAACCAACAAGGAGTTCATACTAGTAGGTTAACTATTAACCCATAATTGCCATGAGAGTACAAGTTTCCCATTGAAACTGTAAATTCT
Organism: Mustela putorius furo; assembly: GCF_011764305.1. NCBI lineage: Eukaryota > Metazoa > Chordata > Mammalia > Carnivora > Mustelidae > Mustela > Mustela putorius. The sequence goes on along the minus strand of NW_025421491.1, from coordinate 2,255,709 downwards.
CTCAGTTGAAATAATACTCCCTCAAAGGTGGGATGCATATTAGCTTCTGCTCAGCTCGAAGAGCCTAGAACCTGATAAAAGGCTATCATAAAAACTGATTGAATAAATGTTTGACTTAAGGGTGCCTGGGTGGCTCAGTCGTTATGCGTCTGCCTTCGGCTCAGGTCATGATCCCAGCATCCTGGGATTGAGCACCACATCAGGCTCCCTGCTCAGAGGGAAGCCTACATCTCCCTCTCCCTCTCCCCAGCTTGTGTTGCCTCCTGCTGTGTCTCTCTGTCAAATAAATAAATAAAATCTTTAAAAAAAAAAAGTATCACTTATTCAGAGAGCTTATTTTTCAATTCCTATTACAATTGTGTGTTAATTCATAGCATAATTCTGGATATTTTTGTATATTTTAATAGGGTTATATTAATTTAAATGAGAATCTACATCACAATACAAAAGGAATTCTGTACACATGAATGTAATACAATGGACATACTGCCTTGTCCCTAAAGACTAATCCAAAAACACTGTGCCACATGGACCCAAATAATATCCGTTCGCTAAATGAGCATCTGTCATGCTCATTTAGTGCTCATGAAATGAGAACTGTGAAAAGTTCCCAAAAATGACAAGTAAATAGAATCTGTTTGTAAATATGCATGGAGGGGGCATCAAACTCCAGGGAAACACCATAGACCGTTTTCAACTGTTGAATCCGGATGAGGGTTTGGGAGTCAGACAAATCAAAGAATACATCTCCAAAGCAATGGTGAAGATGTTCTTTGGATAACCCTCCACTAGAAATTATTTTCCCTCCTAAATCCAGGAATATTTATAGAATTCCTCTCATCACAGCATGAATTCACAGGCAGCTGCAGCAGGGTTAGCCACAAGCGGCATTAGCAGAACCTGTAGCATTAAGAATCTGGAGGAATTTTGTGCCATCGACATTTGTGTACAACATGCACTTAGTCACTGAGAGCATCAGACATTAAAATAATAAAAACACAGTGTCTAAAGGCTTTTCTGCTTCAGAAACTTCATTTGGAACCCATGTTCGCTGACACAAATTCTCACTCCCAAGGTCAAAGAATACTTTCTCTTATTGTTAAAAAGAGGTGCTGAGCCAGATAGATTTTACTAACCCTGGTAGTCAATATCCTGGGCCCAGAGCAACGGTGCTATTCAGGATTCTTGGCTCCACAATGGAAACTAATTCTGATGACTTGAAGGCATAAGGTCATTTATCTGAAGGATATGGGATAGATCACAAGATTCAGACAAAGGCTAGCCAACCAGGCACAGAAAGTGAGCAAAATAGGGAGGCCAGTGCCATAGTCAAAATCATAGCAAAATCAAGATGCTGCATAGGATACTGTGGCCCCATTTTACCAGGCCCATGCTGGCCCTGGACAGAGAATGATGCCACTAGACATTGGAAGCCACAACCATTCCTCTAAGATAAATTCTAGAATGCCCCAGTACAGGGCTAAGGTCAGGTCACCCCAAAATCTACCATTTTGGCATATTATTTTTAATTAAAATTTACTTAAGAAACAACCAGTATAAAAAGAACACTTTGACCCCAGGTTTATCTCCAGAAAGCAGGAAATAAATCTCCCTTGTGGAAGGTACCTCCCCTGTACCAGGACATAAAGAGACATGGGATAGAGATAGGGAATTTAGAGCTGAGAAGGGTGTTCAAACAAATCTTGTTACTTAATACTAATTTACTACCCCACCCCAAATTTTGTTTAGAATTCCTCACTAATTGAAGCTCCCAAATATAACTTTTATTTTCCCCATCAATTACTCACAAATTTATTGTCTCTTCATCTAAAAGGCATAAAAACTGCATGTTTTGGTCACTTCTTTAAGTCTCAACTTTATTATCAGGCTTCCATGTGCATGTAATTAAACTTTGGGGTTTTTTTCTCCTGTTAATCTGTCTCATGTTAATGTAATTCTTAGACCAGCTAGAAGAACCTTAAAACGTAGAAGGAAAATTTTCACACCCAGCACCTATTTCTTTGCACCTCTGTCCCAGAGTTAATGTCTAAGGTAAGAATACAGTAAGCTTGACCCTGGTCAAATACCTGTTTCCTAGATGCTAAGGAATGAGAGAACAGCCCTTGGAACAGACTTTGTCATTGGGAATCAGGGTTCTACTTCCATTAATCTTAAGCTTTCCCCAAATTAGAGGTTATTTTCAGATGCTAGACTAATGTCCAATCTGGAGGTGCCTCCCCTTTCTGAAGAAATTACAAAATAAGTATAGATATCACTATTACCCTAGAGAGGAAATACATCACGAAATATTATGATTCATGTCATAAACTGCCCCATGGTCAATCCCATTTCATAGAGGAATAACACTGTACTTCACTTCTTCAAGGTGTTTGGGTCTTTCCAGAATGGAAACCAGTGAGGAAGAAACTGAGGTCCACATCATCCCTGACATCCTTTCCGTGACACCGTGACACAGGCACTCTGGTCCCACTGAACTGTGGTAGTTTGGATAGTGTAGGAAAATGGCGGAGGACAACAAGACGATTAGGCTCCCGTTAAAGGAGGAAAGGCTTAAATGGCCAGGTTCACCTTCGTAATGAAGGGAGAGAGGTGTGCAGAGCCCTTTTGCTTCAACTCTGCAGCAATAAGAAAGTGGATAAATAATAAGGCAAGAGGAAGGGCTTTTGTTTATTTAGAGGGAAAACGGCCTCTTTTAGAAAAGATATACATTCATCAACAAAATATACATTGCAGTATAGTAAGTACCTCCACTATATGAAAAAATACTCTTTAAACAACCCATATGTCTTTGACAGAATTATTTCCTAGTGACTGCAATCACAAGTGATTTTTCAGAATCAAGGGAAGGAGGTGGTCCCTGCTGCTGAGAAAAATCATAAGTACCCAATCTTCACAGTAGAAGTTGGTAACCTCGTGCCGAAGGACTGAACATAGCCCAGGATCAGGTCAGGTTTTCCCTGCTTTGTTCTCCCGTCTCCTGTCATCAAGGCACAGACACACAAGGGGCTGGTGGTGTGCTGTGCCGACGAAGGGACACTGGATGAGCCCACGTTCATTCCCTCCTAAAGCTTGGCAAAGGTATCCTGTAATTAAGCATTAACATCTAATAAATAATAAGTGAATACCAGTGTAAAGCACTTTGCAAGTGGAGAAGACTACATGAGTACCTATCATTGCAAATGGTACTCTAGGTAATCACAACATCCGGGAAGGAGTTTACACACACACACACAGCTTTGGCAGGGAAAACACTAACGTCCAAAGAGCTAGGCACTGAATGTTTCAAGTCCCTGCCCTAGCTGGATGCCTGCCCAGAAAAGGAGGCAAGCCTACAAAGCTCTTGAGATGATTTCGGGGAGTTCCGCAGAAAACACAAACATTGCCAGGGAAATCACTGAGCATCCTTAATGGATATTTGCAGCACCAATCTCATGTGTACATTTACAGAAGTGGTCCCCTTCCGAGTCCCTAGAAGAAATGGAGACATATTTAAATGATATCAGACGCCCAGCTACTTGACTAGTCACCTTCATTATCACAACGAATGCGAATAAGAAGGACTTCAAGAGGGTCAAATGGTAGCTATTGCCCACTAGCTCCATTTTATTTTTTTTTTAAAAAGATTTTATTAATTTATTTGACAGAGAGAAATCACAAGTAGGCAGAGAGGCAGGCAGAGAGAGGAGGAAGCAGACTCCCTGCTGAGCAGAGAGCCCAATGCAGGACTCGATCCCAGGACCCTGAGATCCTGACCTGAGCCAAAGGCAGCGGCTTAACCCACTGAGCCACCCAGGCACCCCCCCACTAGCTCCATTTTAAAGGGAATCCCAATTCCTTTATATCTTGGCTTTTTTTTTTTTTTAAAGATTTTATTTATTTATTTGAGAGAGATCACAAGCAGACAGAGAGGCAGGCAGAGAGAGAGGAGGAAGCAGGCTCCCTGCCAAGCAGAGAGCCAGATGTGGGGCTCAATCCCAGGACTCCGAGTTCATGACCTGAGCTGAAGGCAGCGGCTTAACCCGCTGAGACACCCAGGCGCCCCTATATCTTGACTTTTTGAATGAATCTTTTTCCTTGAAGGAATTGTAGCATTTTGCACAAACTCAGATTTTTATTTTATCTATTTCTAGTTATGCAAAAAGTTGCATTGTCATGTTCATCCAAATCCAGCAGCCTTCACTGATCTGTCCATTTTCTGAATGTCTACAGTACTGACAGTAGACAATGCACAGATGGATTATATTTTGTCTCACTACATTCTCTAATTTTTATGTGTATTTATTTAGTCTTCTCTTCTCCATGATAAACCCTCTAGAGACCAAGGACAATGTTCAGGCCACTGCTTTGGGTTCCCTCTGGGAACTAACACAATAACACTCATTAAGTAGATTCGTTGTGCTATGAAATTGCTGTAACATAGGATCATCTAATTAGACATTTCCAACCTCAATATTCAGAACACTTCAAGCAATTTTTTAGATAATTTAGGGGTCATTTAAGTAAGCTTCACCTTTGCTTTGAAAGTCCCCCTTCACAACACAGGTTAACCATTTCAACATCTCAGGGAAGAACATTCCATACTTGGGGACAAACCAAGTGCGCCCAAGAACTTTCTGAGATCTTGTCTCCTTCACAGTTGACGGCTCATCCTGCTTCACTTAGAGGGGAGGGGGAAAAAACAGTCGCTTTTCTAACAAAATATTTTGGAACACATTGAGGCCTCCCTCTCTTGAATGTTTTTTAAAAGAAATATGTTATTGACTTTTCCATTTATCTACAAAAGCAATATAGAGTCAGTGCCCCGAGCAAACAACCGAGAAACATTTAAAGGAAACACTGAAGCCTCCTTCTCACCCCTTCCTCAATAACCAGTACCTTTTGAAGTATTCTTTCGTGCTTTTTTTCTGACGCTCAAACCTATCAAAACATGTTTATTTATGTGGTTTTGCTTTTTGTTTTGTTTTGGGGTTTTGGTGTTGTCTTGTTTTGCAAAGTTGAAATCATACTATACATATTGCTTTGCAATTTTCTTCATTGTTACTCAAAATGCATAAGAACATGCCTCCGATCACCTTCTCACTCATTCTCCTTCTTTTGAATGCATGTGTCAGATCCCCTTGCATTAGTACATGATCTGATTTCCCCCCCACATTTTCCTACCTGTGAACATTCAAGCTTGTTCCACTCCACTCATCTGGGCCTCAATTTGCAACTGGAAGCTTCCCCCCAACTCTAAAATTTGAAAATCGCCTAAAATAAAATTCAGTTCTTTTTTTTTTTTTAAGATTTTATTTATTTATTTGACAGAGAGAGATCGCAAGGAGGCAGAGAGGCAGGCAGAGAGAGAGAGAGGAGGAAGCAGACTCCCTGCTGAGCAGAGAGCCCGATGCGGGGCTCGATCCCAGGACCCTGAGATCATGACCTGAGCCGAAGGCAGAGGCTTAACCCACGGAGCCACCCAGGCGCCCTTAAAATTCAGTTCTTAAAAAAAAAAAAAAAAAAAAATGCTGGGTCAAAAAAATAAATATTTATTTAATTGAATTTCTTAAAACTACTTTGGATTTGAACTTAAAAACATTGTGCTATTCCTGAGGAGCATCAGAATGTCCGAAAACTATTCTTTGAAACAGGGCATGCACAGACTTCCTTAACTCCCTTAAAATAATTAAACTAAGGGTTTAAAAGTGCCAGCACACTTCCATCACTATAACTCAGAAATTCAGTTGTCATAATGTACATTGGCACAGACATTTTCTACAGGCCCTTCTGGGGATGACTGTCCAGGAAAATGCAACTCGTGACCACAGTAAGCCTGGGAAAATTCTGTTTAAAACTAACCATATCATTTTATTAAATTCTGATTTCCTTGTGAAGGTGACTACTTCCTGATCTCTTCCCCCAGCTTCTCCATTAAGTCTCGGAGATGCCTGTGCAGTCTGGCCAGAGCCAGACAGAGAGAACCTCATATTCCAAACCCTCTACCATGCGCACAGCATCATGGGGCAGATAAGGGACCGTGCTACCGGCGCTCCCGTCGCTCCCTCCCCACACGCCCCTTCATCCCACTTTCCTTGTTCTTGATCAAACATTAAGCCATCACTCAAGACAGATGGAAAAATTCATCTTCCTTACCTTTTCTGTGCCCTCAATCTTTCTTACTCTTAAAGCTGAAACAAAAGTGACATTTGGATTCACTTCTTATAGTTTATCATTCATAAGAAACTATCTGAAAGCACAGAACAAAATGGCGTGGTTTTTCACTTTGAGATCCGAATGTGCCTTCAGCACAGGCGAGTGGCGAGTTGGTTCTCACCTCGAGCGATAAGAGAGCTGTGAGGTAGGGCCTTCGGGTGCCCACATCCAGAAAGTGGAGGCACGCCTAGGAATTCAAAATGGCCTGAGTCTTTGGCACAAAGCCCAGCCCCAGCTCTCCTTTCCACCGCCCTAGCAATATAGTTCTTACTTACTTATGTCAAAAGAATTCATAGGAACGAATAATCACAATATTTGTCTCGAGACTCCATCCCTTGGGAACAATCGCGCCAGAGCCTGAGAATGAAAAGAAACCCTTCCCAAGACACCAGCTCTAATTGAAAAATAAACCAAACACTCCAAGACATTAAGTGGTAAAAGCCACATGGGATCACCACTGTTCTCAGAAAAGAGAACTCCTGCATTCTCCAGAACAAGACTTTTCAGGCAGACATGTAGACCACCTGAATCGGAATTATCCCGAGTCTGATTAAAAAAAAAAGATCTGACCCAATCCAGACCCTAAAGGTGAGTTCCCTGGAATCTACTGTTTTTACTAGCACCCCAAGGGATGCTGATGGATGTGAAAAATTTAAGACCATAGTAGGGCAGTTCCATGAGTGTGGTCCCCAGACCGGCAGCATGCAAACCACCTGGGTCTCTGTAGAGATGCCCGTTTTCTGTCTCACCACAGACCTATGAAACCAGAAATTCTGACAGGGACTCAGCAAGCTCTGTTTAAGAAGCCATACATGAGGGCGCCTGGGTGCCTCAGTCAGTGAAGCAGCTCCCTTCAACTCAGCCCAGAGTCCTGGGATCAAGTTCTGCATCAGTCTCCCTGCTCAGCGGGGAGTCTGCTTCTCCCTCTGCCTGCTGCTCCCCGTGCTTGTGCTCTCAATCTCTCTCTGCCAAATAAATAACTAAAATATTTTTTTTAAAAAGATGATGATAATGAAGAAGAAAGAGAAGAAGCAGTAGCAGCAGCCATCCAGGTGATTCTAATGTATGCCTAAGTTCGAGAACCACTCCCATAGCATGCTCCTGCAGAGCTCTGTTTGGAAAATATTGGAATGGCCACTGAGAAAACAAGAATTTAAAGAGGGAAGCCATCACCTGAAGCTGAGACAACATGTGGACCCTTAAGAGAGGAGCACAGGTTTAGGACCGGGCATCTAAATTATGGGTTACTTAGTGAAAAGAAGAAGAAAAGGCATAATGAGAAAAAAATTAGAATAAGAATCGGCATCTTCCCAGGGTCAATAATCAGTTCAGTGAGCACAAAGATTTCACGCCATTGTTGTTACAAGAATTACCGTTCGACAGGCGCACTAAGCCGGGGATCTGGGAGACCTTCAAAGTAACTGTAAAGACTGTGCACCTTCTGGCTCAGGCATTGACGAAGCTTTGAAAGATAATGAGCTGAGGCGTAACAAGAAACAAGACTGTGTTTTCGAAAATCCAATTGTGTATAGTGCGCATAGGGGAACATACCGGAGAGCCTAAAGGAGGTAATTAAATTAAAAGTATCTTAACATTACAGAAATAAAGAGATGAAGGTCTAGAAGAGGGTGATGGTGCTGCGTAAAATTACCAGACAGGTAGAGGAGACTTAGAGAAGGACAAATGGCTCATACTTGGTGTGTGGATGGGACAGAAAGAGAATGGAGGAGGAGCCAGGAAAGAAGTGGCCAAAGGTGACAGCCGAGGTTCAAGGCTCATGAGCCAGGAGGCTTTAGGAACTTGAGAAATTCCAAGGGGTGCAGGTCTGGCTGAACAGAGATCAGCCCTTCCCATCACCTCCCAACACCCTCTCCACTCTTGCTCTCACTTCCAGGTCTCAGAACAAATCAGTCTGCTGTGAAGGAGATGCACATAATAATTCTATAAAATGTGTAGCAACTAGATACGAAACCCCTCCAGCTTACAAAGAGAGGAAGTCTAAAATGAAAAAAAGGGTGTGTTGTTTGTTGATTTGTTTTCATATTACATCTGGAGAGCAACTTCGATCGTAATCCTCAAAATTGGTAAGGAAATCCTTAAGGGAAACTAGGAGGCTGGCTTTCATTTAGGCTGGCTAAAGACACCTCAGTTAACACATACGTGCCCCTGACCTAAGTCCCTGAAATTTCAAATTTGCCAACAGAAAATTTTTCCTTCCCCCCATCTTCTTGTGAAAACCTAGCCGTTAAACAGGCCAACTTCGAAGCACATTTTTGCTTCTGCTTCCACTCCTTAATGCTATGCAAGTACCAGCATTCTTGATTAATTCTTTCCTCCTCTGGCAAGCCTTCTGGAACGTGGTGCTTAAACTCCTAGGTGCACTGATAGGTGGCAGAATGATTAAAGAGTAATAAAGCATTAAGGTCACTTTCTGGATAGGATTTGGAGATGGCCAGATTCCAGGCAAAACTAACTCAGGGGCTCTGCAAGCAGGATCAGGCCCTGGACCTCCAAGGTGGCGCTCAGAGGACCGGTGACAAACACAGGACAGGAAGTGGGGATGCCCTGGAAAAGTATCCGTAGCCAAAGGAAAGAGCTCCCCGTGGTCAAAGCTGGAACAATTTGAGCAATAAAACGTGCCTGCCTTAACAAGTGACCACCAATTGGGTGGCTTGAAACTATTAGAATTTCTTTTCTCACTGTTCTAAAAAGGCCAGGAGTTGGAAATCAAGATGTCAGTGGGGCTGTTCTCCATGTGGAGATTTTTGGGAGAATGTGCTCGTGGCCCCTTTCAGCTTCTGGTGGCCCCAAACGGTCTTTGGCTTGTGGCTGGCTCCCTCCAACCTCTGCTCCTGTCTTCGCATGGCCTTCTTCTCTGTGTCTGTGTCTTCTTTCTTTATAAAAATACTTATCGTTTATCATGGTGATGATTTCATAGTGTATACTAATGTCAGACCACTACGCTGCACACTTGAAACACTATAAAACTGGACCGGCCAATCCAAAAATTGAATTTAGGACACACCAAATCATCCAGGATAATCTCATTGAAGATTCTTATCTAATTACATCCACAAAAACCCTTTTTCGGAATGGGCTGCAGGGGTTAAGATGTGGGTAGATTCTTTTAGGGGCCGCCATTCAATCCACTGCACTGATAAATGATTGAATATATAGATAAATAAAGGGGGAGGGAGGGTAGGCAAATCTTTAGAGCTTAAAATTCCAAATAACGTATATAGATAGCTTCTCCCTCTGCAAAGAGGCTGTGTACACTCCCCTCTCCTTAAATGTGGGTTGCACGTAGTGAACATATTCCAAAGAATACAGCATGGAAAGAGCTGGAGAGAGGAACTGCACAAGGAGACTTGACAAATATTATCTCAGCCAGGGGATCAAGGTTAACATCAACGGTGGCCAGTCCTGTGAACAGCAGGTACCTCCGAGACCACATTTAATTCTGTGGTCTTCCTCCGAAAAGACTAAAACCCCATTCTAGCCAGGAGAAAAGCCTCAGACAAACTGAAACTACAGACATTTTGCAGTAGGCCTAACTAGGACTCCTCAAAGTTGTCACTGTCATCAAAATCAAGAAAAGCCTGAAAAACTACAGCAGTCTAAATGAAGGGCCTAAGGAGACATGACAACCCAATGTAACATGGGATCCTGGAACAGAAAAGGGATAATAGTAAAAACTAAGGCTATATGGGGGCGCCTGGGTGGCTCAGTGGGTTAAAGCCTCTGCCTTCGGCTCAGGTCATGATCTCAGGGTCCTGGGATCAAGCCCCACATCGGGTTCTCTGCTCAGCGGGGAGACTGCTTCCTCCTCTCTCTCTGCCTGCCTCTCTGCCTACTTGTGATCTCTGTCTGTCAAATAAATAAATAAATAAATCTTTAAAAAAAAAAAAAAAACTAAGGCTATATGCAGTATGGACATTGGGTTAGTAATAATGTATTAATACTGGCTCATTAATTGTGATAAATGTACCATACTCCTAGAGCATACGGACGCTGGGTATACTCCCTGCACTGAATTTGCAACTTTTCTGTTAACCTAAAATTATTCTGAATTTTCAGGTTATTTTAAATATAGCAATATTGCTACATCCCTGTGATAAATATATGAGGGCCTAATGCAGGGCTCCGCAGCCTCAGTGCTACTGACATTTTGTTGAGAGGTCTCTCCTGTGCTTTGTAGGATGGTGAACAGCGTTGCTGGTTTCTATACCCCAAATTCTAGGAGAATCAAGCTCCCCTCCACCCCATGGTGGACAACCAGATTTGTCCCTCGATATTGTTAGATATCAGGTCTTATTACCGTATCATAATGTTTGTTTTATGTTATCATAATTTCTCATAATTATTTCCTAATTCTATTCCTTACTCCAAGAAAGGTTAATGATGTCCCACCAGGCAATGTGAGGAGCTTCTGAATGAAGATGCAGCCCCTTAAATCCCTAACAGTGGGTGCAGTTCAGGAAAGCAATGTTGCGGGAGTTGACAGTTTGTCCCTAACGTCTACGTCCATGACCTCAGCTGAGTGACCAGCTTACTGAATGACGAACCCTGATGAGACTCCATCAGGAATAGGCTTTATTTTCCTAGGTCCCTCATTTCCAATGTGCCTTGGCTGAGCTCTGTTCCCCCTTCTTGATGGCGTTTTGGGCAAACAAGAGAGCTTTTTGGTCAGTTTCAGTAGTAAGAAGAGGAATCTTCTTAAATGATTCCCACAGACCTGACTCGATCATCTGACATAAGCTTCAGTCTCCGGTGGGTTTCACAGAGCAAGCCTGGCCCCTGAGTGAGGCCACCCACTCCTGAACTGTCTCTTGACTTAGGCGCCTCCCACCACCAAGACAACCAGGAGGAGTCGGACTGGCCCCAATTTGGTGATGTTTGTGCCTGCGGCTCTCCTTCTCCGGAACCGCAAGGATCTTGTGTGGCTCGTCTCTATGATTTGTCATTTGAATTCTTCACCCTCAGCATCAACAGATGAGAAAAGATTCCAAATGACACAGATCCTGCACATTCAACAAAGGAAGAGAACTCCAAAATGTCAGAGATGGCAAGTTATCACGACATATTGTTTATTAGACAAGCAACCAACGGACGATAGAGAGTTGTGACATTACCCAGCCAGGATAAAATTTGGAAGGAAATATTACCAGAGCAGTCCTCATTCCAGGAAGTCCTCCAGTCCTTGGGGGGGAGAGAAGGTTACAGAGAATCATAACAGCTCATGGATGTACCCCTACAGATTCCTAGATTGGCTCGCTTCTAAGATGCCATCAGTTGTAAGACACAACCAAAGAAATGGGGAGAAGTAAAGAAATATCAACACTTTAAACATCTGATTATTGGGTTATGGACATCGGGGAAGGTATGTGCTATGTGGAGTGCTGTGAAGTGTGTAAGCCTGATGATTCACAGACCTGTACCCCTGGGGCAAATAATACATTATATGTTAATAAAAAAAATTGATGAAAATTCTTTTGAAAAATCTGTTCAATAAGAAGATGCTTCCAGATTTGATAAATATTAAAATGTGAGATGGGAAAAATTTCAGGGAATCAGAATAATTAAATGGCTCTTAGACTAGAAAACAACCTTTGAAAAGTCCTTCAGCTGACCCCATGCATTGAGGCAGGCCACTACAGACCCACCTAAATCAGAGAAAGTCTGGCTAATTTTTAAAGATTAGGTTCTTTTCATTTTCAGTGACATTCCTTCAGTGGGAGTGAATTACAATTTGCCACTGGTATAAATAACAGAAAGAAAAAGTGCATACAATTTGCATACTAAAAAGTGGAATACTAATGAAGACAAATGACTCTCCTCAATCTAATGGTCTACTATTGAGATCTTCCCTTCTACTCTGCTTCTAACTTGGCTTAGAGAAAAAAAGTTTTTTGTTTTTTAAATAGAGGGGAGAAAAAAGAATTTCATTTAGGAAGGGGCCTACCTTTGTGAACTGTAGGCATGAATTTCTGTAGACACACGTACGTTTTGAAGTATATTGCACACACATACTACGTTTCTTAGGCTTAAAGCAGTTTTTTGCAGGAATTAGAAATGAGGACTTGCCCAGTTAGAAAAGTCTGATTCAGGATTGACTAAATCATGCACTGAAAATTCTTCACTGTTCTTATGGGACAATAGTAAAGCTCAGTCTTTGGAGTTAGCAGGAACTAGCTTTGAAACCGAACCCCATCACTCCCTTGAGTGTGCCCCTTCTGTTTTGTTTCTGTTTCTTGAGTTATAAAATGGTGAAAATAATTTTCACATATTAAATTCAGGATTAAATAAGATATTGCTAGAGAAGCACTTTACCCAGTGTTGGGCATTCACATATTATTATAATCTATTCTATCTTCCCTAGCCCCCCCAAAATGAGAGTGTTTCAAAGTAAATGTTAACTTTAAAGTGAATTGCATTAATTAATTAATGCTGGCAAGATCTCAGCTTTCATGGAAAATGAAGAATAGCTTTGTTTTTATGGAACAGACAAAATGGTGTGCACTGTATGCCAGGTACCATATGAGGCCTAAGGATAAACACAGAGAAGGCTAGGATACAATTCTAGTTCATGAAGGATTTACCTTCTAGTGGCAAACCAAGGAACAGAGCAAAGCCTTGCCACATGTGGTGGCTCTAAGAAAAGCAAGTACACAGTACCAAGGGCAGCTGAGCATGGCCGGGGCCCACGGAGCAGTGGGTGACCACCCAGCTGTGCTGAGCAAAGCTCTACAGACATGGACAGATTGGAGCATCGGGAGCTGTCAGTGAGGCAGGGGTGGAGTCAGTCAGAGTCCCACGCCATGTTCTTCAGAAGCGAGAGAATCTGTTCTCACTCCCTTTACCCCCCAAGGGACCCAGGGAGTAGAACACTCTTGGGTACGTCCCATCTACTCTTGAGTTTCTCTTTGATTTATAAAACGGTGTACATAATTCCCATATGTTACATTAAGGATTAAATGATATAATCTGCTAGAGAATAGAAAGGTCCAGGAACATCTGAACTCCTTCAAGTTTGTTCATCCCTCGAAGGTCTCTGGCAAGTCTTCAGATCAACTTCCTGCCCTGCTCAGCTTCTTGTCTTCTGCCTCAGGATTCCATTTCCTGCAGCCCCTGTTCTTTCCAAAGTGTTCCGTGGCTGTCCCAGAAAAGCCTTGGAAACACCCCTGGGATCCAAGTTTAGAAAAGCAATTTCTGGGGCGCCTGGGTGGCTCAATGGATTAAAGACTCTGCCTTCAGCTCAAGTCATGATCCCAGAATCCTGGGATCAAACCCCACATCGAGCTCTCTGCTGGGCAGGGAGCCTGTTTCCCCATCTCTCTCTCTCTGCCTGCCTCTCTGCCTACTTGTGATCTCTCTCTCTGTCAAATAAATAAATAAAATCTTAAAAAAAAAAAAAAAGAAAGAAAGAAAAGAAATTTCTTTCTGAAAGGGTCCTCAAAGGGTCATGCTAGACCAGTGGGTTTATCTTTAGGGACATGAGGACATTTCCACAGAGCCATCACAGTGGTCTGCTAATGCCATTGCCAAAGAGGGTCTAGGATCAAAATCAGGGTCCAATGTAGAAAGAATGTGAGCATTAAGGCAAAGGGGCCTGAGACGTGCAGCCCCTTGATCACCATGGAAACGAACAACTCTGGATACATGGAGAATGCGAAGCCATTGGCCTCTAAAAGAAGGACAGGAATTCCAGAAGTTAACACACCAGAAAGAACATTTGAAGAGTCTTCAGAAGCTTTGGGAAGCCCAGCCCTCCCTCTGAGCCACCTTGTTCTGGCTTTGACATTTCTCTGCGGGCTTGGATTTTTCTTTTTAAGCCCCAGATTCGTAGCTGGCCCAACAGTGAGCAGACTCAGTGGCTTGGCACATTTTCCATCTGAAATTCACCCCTAACGGGGCCTGATTTATGTATAAACTGTCTCAGCAGAACAGGTGACACCCTGTGACTTGGCTGTCCTTCATTGTCAACAGAGGACCCAAGTAGAACCTGAAACGCTTCTTTCTTGCCTGCCTGGTGACTCTGCACCTGTGACTCACGGCACCTGCTTGCTGGTCCCTCGACTTGCTGGCAGGGGCTGCGGCCGCTGGTGGTTCGTGCTCACCTCCCCACCTCTGCCGCTCTCGGGCCTCCTCTTTAAACTGCAGAAGGAGGAAGGCAAGAGACGCGTGCCTCCATCATCACACCTGACGGAAGCAGTCACCAGGTGTTGGATCAGGCAGGGCCCTCGCTGGGGGGACTTCTGTTCCAGAACCATCCCCAAGCTGTTACCACCTTTGGATTTCATTTGGCACATATTCTAAGACCAAATGACTTTGGGATAAACTCTTGCCCAAGGTTGGGTCGGCAGGTCTGACTGGATGTTTCTGAATGAGATTATTGAGAGAGAGAGAGAGAGAGCAGGAATTTTCAGGTCTAAGACCTCCCAGGAAAATAATTTGAAACTAATGAAAAAATAATTTAACTTAAATGCAGGTGGGCCTCCCCAGGCAAAACACATCTCTTCTGATGGCAAGGATTAGAAAAATGGCATTCAAAAACCAATGCTATCAAGACCCAGCTTGCAAAACATTTGGCTTTCCTCTGGATTTTTGCAAGAAACATAAACTGTCTGTAACACATTCCAAAGAGCCTCCCCCAACAACACAAGCCAAAGTGCTTACATAGCACAATCCTGATGTTTGCAGCCCACCCTCAAAGCTGACACATTCTCATGACATGAATAATTTGTCTTCTCCAGTGAGAGTATGATTAAAAGTTTCTCCTCTCCGGCCTAAAAATAATACTGTAAGAGCCTCTTATAAATTGGTGCAGTTCTCTTTGGTTCTTAAAATACAAGAAAAGAAGTATACGTAAAGTGGAGAGTGTATCCCTGTAATCTTTCTGTTCTGACCTAATTATTTTATTTCATGATCTGTAGTCTACCAATTGCAGGCATTGGAAACAATGAGTCAGCACTTACATGGTACTTAAATATGCTGGTCACTGTTTAAGTGCCTTCCTAAACTCATTAAATCCCCAGAGCTATCTTTGGATAGGCATTCTGATTAGCAAGACCATTTTAAAGATTATGAAACAAGAGCACAGAGAGGTTAAGGGACCTGCCCAAGATCACACAGCCTATTTAGTGAGAGGCTGAGCCAGGAATCCCATCCAGATAGTTTAGGTGCTCTTATCCATTTACACTGTTAAGTCTCTTTTAAAATGTCACACAGGTGAACAGCTAAGCTTTTCATCACGGCTGAAGAAACATTTTTGTTGGTTTTGCTAATTTGTGATGTTCAGAGACTCTCTAAACTACCTTTGATAATTATTTGATTGCTTGTAGTGAAAAGGACCTGAGAGATCCTCTAAGCCCACCCCTTCCTGGTTTTTTCCAGCAAGGACAGGGAAGCTCAGGGTGACACAGAGATCTCCTTGGACACTGGGATTGGGTCTATTCCTCCCAGTCATCATGGTGAGACAGTGCCAGGAAACAAATGTGTGGATTCAGTAACTGGATACCACCCATTAGCCTTGGCTTAATCCGAGACAATCCCCTTCCTTCTAGACTGAAAAGCTCACAGTGGGTGTGTTCTAGGGTTTCTTCAGGCTGTACTTTCTTTGACTGGACAGTTGTGTAACTTTCCCAGGGTCAAGTAGTCCTGCAGACAACGGGGGAAAGGTGAGAGGAAGCGGAAAGACAAATCTACGGTCTGCAGAAGCGGGGTACACGGCTCTCCTTTCTCTTCTGTCTCCTTTAGAAACCGTCTGAGTCCAAGAAAGGAAGAAGTCAGAAGGTCAAAACTTTCAACTGATCTCTGTGAGAGGGAAAGCAGGACCTGGGGGGGGGGGGGATGGCCCCCTGCAGAGCAGCACTCAGCCAGGAGTCCCAGGTACGCAGAGGGAGGGCCCGAGCCAAGCTGGACCTGGAATTCGAAATGATTCTGCTCAGACCAGGGGAACTGGATCTCACTGCAGCACCTGCAGGTTGAGGTTTTGTAAAACTACAGAAGGGGATTGTGCAAAAGAAAGAAGATGGCCAAGCAAAACGTAGGGATGACGAAAGAAATTTTCATAGACTGTTCTTGTGTGACTACAAAAAATAAATTCCCTCATCCAAGATAAGATGTTACCTCACACACACACACACACACACACACACAAAGAAAAGAAAAAGAAAGAAAGAAACAAAAATGGGAAAAAGTCAGTGTCTGTTACACTAATGCCTTTCATAAGAAGGTTTTCATGAGTATAAAAAAGCAGGGAGGTCAACTTCCACTTCTGGTTTGGAGGGGGGAACAGAGAGAGAATAATAATGGAAGGGAAGGGGTGCCTGGCAGACTCTGTTGGTAGACACTTGACTCTCGATCTCTGGGGTATGAGGGTTGTGAGTTCGAGCCCCATGCTGGGTGTAGAGTTTAGTTAATTTTAAAAAAGGGAAGAAAAGACAATAGGAGGGAAGATGGGTTTAGTGTCCCCAGGCATCATGGGACATTAAGCAGCAGTCCCAGCCTCCGTCCCGTGGATGCCTGTAGCAGTGTCCACCCAAACCGTGACCGCCGAAACCACCTCTGGATATTGTCAAATATCCCCTGCGGGGGCAAAACTGCCTCCTGTTGGGAATCATTGGGAAAGGGCAAAGTGATTAGAAAGTCATCCCGGCTCAGTGGTGAGGAGCTGATGGAGAAAGAAAAAGAAAGAAAGAGAGAGATAAAGAAAAGGAAGAAAGGAAGGAAAGAGAAAAAAGAAAGAAAGGAAGGGAAGAGAAGAAACAAACAAACAGAGGGAGGGAGGGAGAGAGGAAGAAAGGAAGGAAGGAATAGAAAGAAAGAAAACAAAAAAAAAAAAAGAAAGAAAGAAAGAAAGAAAAAGGAAAAGAAAAAGAAGAAAAAACCAAAACCTCATGACTGATTTCTGGACACTTTGTGTTAATCAAGCTTAAAAAAAAAAAAAAAAAATGGAGAGGATTTGAGATTCAAAGCTTTATCTCACTAGTTACTTTAACAAGTATCTTAACAAGGACCCTCCAGATGCCGATTGTTTTTTCGAATTTTATTTTTTAAATACCCATCATTGCTCCCTCCTAGGGCTGTCAGCTTTCTTCTCCAGTTAAAATTTAGCAGAAGAGTTATTATTTCCTTTTTTCCCCTTTATGCTTGTCAAAGTTTAATCAGCCTGATTACCAGATTGAAAATGAATGGCTGCAAAATGCTAGTTTCTAAAAACAGGAGATCAATCAACACAATTGTGCACACCTGATAAAAGTTTCCCGAGGCAGGTTCCTGATTCCAGGAAGCGGTGGCCCTCAGGACGATTTCACTGAATAATAGATTAACCCTCCTACTACCAGAAAGGTCTGGAACTAATGCCCCCCGCCCAGAGCAGATCATGATAGCTAATTATGTGAAGAGCTGTATCATAGATTCTTAACTCTCACTGGCAAGGTGTTGGCAGGCTAGGAGCAGAGTGGGAATCTCAAGCCAACACAAGCCTTATGGCTTGAATGTGTCCCCCAAAATTCTTATGTTGAAGTCCTAGCCCCCAGGACCCCAAAAAGTGACATGATGTGGGAATAGAATTTATCTTTGCATGTACAGCTGGTTCAGATGAGGTCATACCGGAGCAGGGGCGCTCCTCATCCAACATGCCTGGCATCCTTATAAAAACGGGAAATTCGGACATAAATATGGACATGGGGAGAGCACTATATGAAGATGGAAAAGGAGACTGACGTGATGTGTCTGCAAACCTGGGAGCCCCAAAGATTGCCAGCAACCCACCAGAAGCCGAAAGAGAGGCACCGAACTGATTTTCCTTATAGCCCTGAAAAGAACAAGCTTGCCTACATCAAGATCTGGGACCTCCGGCCTCCAGAACTGTGAGACAATAAATGTCCGTAGGACTCTGTTACAGCAGCTCTAGCAAGCTAGTCAAAGTAACCCGTGCATACCTCTGCTCTGATTTACCCCTGGCCTGCCTCATCCAGGACATGCGACAAATGACCTCTCAGAGTCACATGGCTATCATAGCGTCTCCCCATAGACTCAAGCAAACAGCATCAGAGTAAATTACCTTTAAAAAGACACCAAAACTCACTCATCTACAGCCACGTCAAAACCCAAAAGCCTTAGGAATTCTATCATTTCCCTGACCTGAAATTTCCAAGTGTTGGCCAAGAATGTTTATGTAGCTAAGCTCAAAACCACTGGCCATCCCAGCTCAGAAGCTGACTTTCCTATGCTACTATGTGTATTAGGATTTTCCAGGAAAACAGTACCAATAGGGAATATATCAATATTACCTATCTGTTATATAATAGCATATAATATACATAACATATATATAGAATATACATCTCCACGTTATATCCTTTATATAATCTTCCTGGGAGTCTAGATGGCTCAGTCGGTTAAGTGTCTGACTCTTGTGTCAGCTCAGGTCATAATCTTGGGGTCGTGAGATGGAGCCCTGAGTCGGGCTCCACACTCAGTAGGGAGTCTGCTTGAGAGTTTTTCCCTCTGCCCCTCCCTCCACTAGCCCTTGAGCATTCTCTGTCTCTCTCTCAAATAAATAAATAAATCTTTAAATATATGTATGTGTGTATAATCTCCTTTATCTATCTAGATAGATATGCATTTTATATAAGTATGTTTTATATATGGATATATATATGTATATATACTATATATGTGTATATACATAAATGGATATATCCATTTACATATAGAGCTTTATGTGTATAATGATAGAGATTTATTATGAGAAACTGGCTTAGGCAATTATGGAGAATGAAAAGCCCCATAATCTGCCTTCTGCAAGTGGAGACCCAGGAAAGCACTGGGCATAATTCAGTCCAAGCTGAAAGCCTGAAAACCAAAGGAGCCTGTGGTTTATTTTTTCTTTACAATTTCATTTACGTATCTGAGAGAAAGAGAGCACGCAAGCGCACAGATGGGTGGGAGAGGGGACCGGGCGGTAGAAGGGCAGAGGGAGAGCAAGAAGCAGACTCCCCACTGAGCAGGGAGCTGGATGTAGGGGCTCGATTCCAGGACTCCAGGAATATGATCTGAGTTAAAGGTAGATGCTTAACCTACTGAGCCATCCAGGTGCCCAGAAGCCTGGGATTTAAATCCCAGTCGGGGAGCAGGAGAAGAAGAGATGAAGTGTCTCAACTCAAACAATGAGGCAAGAAAAAAAGGGATGAATTTCTCCTTCCTCCACCTTTTGTTTTATGCAGGCCCTCCATGGATTGGAAGATGCCCACTGACACTGGGGAGGGCCATCTGCTTTCCTGCATCCACTGATTCAGACACTCCTCTCATCCGGAAGCCCCCCTCCCAAACACCCCCAGAGATCATGTCGGTCTAGCCTCTCAAGGTGACACACACAATTAGCCATTGTACTCCAGAACATAGCTTCTGCTCCTCTGTGTGGGATCCAGAAGTTTGTATGAACCAGGATTAAAAAAATGTATGTTTCTTTTTATTTCACTTATCTAGCTACAGCTTAAAGAAGACACAAATAATGCCACATTCAAATGGTTATGAAGAAAATGACTTCAGAAAATTCACAGTTTTCTCCAAAGGGGCCCATTTCCCTTTTCCAAATCTTTAACTTTCTGAATGAATAAGTTTAACAAAGGCAATCCAGACTTTCCACACAGATTATATTCTGCGGACTATATGTGGAATATATGGACTATATTCAGCTATATGATTCCGCATTTTCCCAGGGTAACAATATTATGAATGAAAGTCAGAATCCTGCATGGTCCCAACAAACAAAACTGTTTCATCCATGACATCGCTGAACTGCCATGCTCCAAAGACAAAGCTGAATTTGAGGTCCTGGGAACAAGGGTTCATGTACTTCAAAAGAGAAAATAATTTTTTTAAAGATTTCATTTATTTATTTGACAGAGAGAGAGATCACAAGTAGGCAGAGAGTCAGGCAGAGAGAGGGGGGGAAGCACCCACCGAGCAGAAAGCCCGATGTGGGGCTTGATCCCAGGACCATGAGACCATGACATAAGCAAAAGGCAGAGGCTTAACCCACGGAGCCACCCAGGTGCCCCAAAAGAGAAAATAATTTTTAAAACCTTTTTCAGTTCTCATTTTTCTTTAAGTGCCAGGCAGAAGCCAGTATTTGTATATTAAATGCAACAGGGTTTCGGGATATGGCTTTCCTGCCTCGGTGTTGACATGGGCGCCATCGAACAGAACTGGTGTGATTGTGACACCGAGACTTTCACAGAGAAAATTTAGAGTGAGGACTGAAGACCTATTCCAAGACACTTGACTCCACTCACCAATTCCAAGAATAGAAAAGTGTAAAAGGAGGCAATTTAGCGGGAAGATTTCTTCACCAAGAGCTGCTGCCATGTCTTAGCGGAGTGCTGCCCCGCCAAGGGGAGAGGATTGTGGGGTGCTGCCTTCCCCAGCTCAGGTTTGGTGAGAAGCCTTCTTTGTACCCTCACGACGCCTTGAAGTGTGTTTTCTGATGTGGGGTGAGTCTCCCCTCACACAAAGTTAAATAAATCGGGAAATTACAAGTTGTGGCAATGACAGCACAGCTTATAGCAAACCAATTTCCCCTTGAATAAACTATAAAAGCTGAAATTTTGTTCAAAGTAGCTGTTTGAAACCATGGGAGATCAAGAAGGCAGCCAAGACTTAACGGGTCAAGATCAAGAGAGAAAGAAAATACACTGGTGTGATCTTTTGATTCTCCGCCGTGTTTCTCCTCCAGCTGTTTGCCAACTTCTCAGTAGCAAGGAAGAGGGCTAAAAAGCAAGGAAAAACTGGGAGCTGAGTATCCAAAAAGCTAAGCAAGGCTCAAAGTGCCTGCAAGACAAAAGTTGGTGTTCAAGTCAGTAGGGCCACATTCTAGGAGTGAAGGAGACCAGAATGAGACCTGGACCTTCCAAAGACTGACTACATCAAGATGACCTGTTTTACTGCACCTGCCTTCCAGAAGAAAGCTAAGGCCTCCCTGGGGAAAGATAGTATCATCCAATCCTCCATAATTTTTTATATGTAATATCCAATATTTAATTAAAAAAATTGCAAGCATGTCAAGAAATAGGACCAAGTGATTGTAAAAAAAAAAGAAAAAGAGAGAGAAAGAAAAAGAAAAAGAAAAAAAGGAGGGGCACCTGGGTGACTCAGTCGGTTAAGCATCTGCCTTCAGCTCAGGTCATGATCCCAGGGTCCTGGGATCGAACCCCACATCAAGCTCTTTTTTCAGCCAGGAGCCTGCTTCTCCCCTGCCTGTCATTCCCTCTGTTTGTGCTTGCTTTCTGCCTCTCTCCCTCACTCTACCTGTGTCAAATAAATAAATAAAATCTTTTAAAAGAGAGAGAGAGAGAGGGAGAGGAAGAAAAAAAACTGGACCACAGAGACATACTCATAGTTCATTATGTCTTTAAAATAAATGTGACGGATACAGTCAAGAATATAGATGGCAAGATGGTAAATTTCATCAGAGATCTGAAATATATTAAGAAAAAAGCAAATGGAAGTTTTTTTAAATAAAAAATGCGAGAGCTGAAATTAATAACTAAAGAAATAAGATTAACATCACATTAGATAAATAGAAGAAAGGATTAATGAACTAAAAAATATTCCTAGATAAAAAAAAAAAAAATAGCCAAAATGAAGCATGTGGTTGGGAGGTGATAGACAGAAAATGCTTCAGAGCAGACTGACTGTCTGGAACAAAGTATGGAAGGCCCAAACCATGTGTAAGTGAGATCCCAAAAAGAAAGGGAAAAGAGAATATTTTAAGAGGTTATGAATGAGAATTTTCTAACACTGATGAAAAACACTAAGCCATGCACTCAAAATGCTCTTTACATAAGACGAACACAAAGAAAACCACATTTAGGCACATTATGGCAAAAGCTACTAAAAACCAAAGATAAAGAGGAGGGGGGGAAACTCTTACCCTAGAAGAATGGAATTTCCAGAAGACTTCTGCTATAGGCTGGTCTCATTGAAAAGATGTATATCAGCCCTCCTTGCTTGCTCACCAGTCACCCTATTTAGTGGGTGTGAGGTAACCAGCTCCAGAGGATTTCTCCCTTTAGCAACTCAGCCAAGCTGCTCACTTCTTGAATGAGAAGATGCACCCTTAGAGGATTCACATTCATCTGTGGCAGGGACTGATGACTGCCTTTTAGACAGCCTGGGTGTGTGTGTGTGTGTGTGTGTGTGTGTGTGTGTGTTTTATTTGACAGAGACACAGTGAGAGAGGGAACACAAGCAGGGGCAGTTGGAGAGGAAGAAGTAGGCTTCCCACTGGGGAGGAAGCCCAGTGGGGGGCCTGATCCTGGGACCCTGGGATCCTGACCTGAGCCAAAGGCAGACACTTAACGACTAAGCTACCCAGGCACCCCTAGACAACCTGTCCTTTACAAACAGAGCCCACTGAATCCAGTTAAATACAAACAAAGACAAAAACCCCTCCTTTCCCAGCATCTACTGTAGCTAGAAATCACCATGTGACACAGTTCTAGTGAATGACAAGTGGAAATTCTTACCTGGAGCCTCCAGCAAGCACATCTGGGTGATAAAACCAGTTGGCACAGGGCAAGTCTGGCCTCAGTGCTTCCCTCCTTCTCCCCACCTGAAAAGCAGCTGTGGTGGCTGGAACCACAATAGTCGATCACAGCTGACAGTGAGAGAGAATCGAAAGAATTTAAATAAATTGATCTGGACGTCCTTGAGCTGCTCTGCGGACTGTGGATTACCTACCAAGACTTCATCATCATTCAAGAGAGACTTACGCAAGTCACTATTATTTGGATCATTTTGATTGATGCCTCCAAAGCAAATCCCCGTTAGTGTTTCTCTCTCCTTGGGAAGAGAGGAGCCTGAAACAACTCTGTAAGGAATTCTTCTTTTGGGTTCAACGTGTTGCTACTTTGAGGTTAAAGGAAGCTTCAGAATATCTGACCTAAGAGGAAACCAATCAGCAGCTTATTCTCACATAATAACCTTTCAACATAAGGAAGAGACCTTGGGGCTCCTGGGTGGCTCAGTGGGTTAAGCGTCTGCCTTTGGCTCAGGTCATGGTCTCAGGGTCCTGGGATCAAGTCCTGCATCGGCCTCTCAGCTCAGCAGGGAGCCTGATTCCCCCTCCCTCTCTGCCTGCCTCTCTGCCTACTTGTGATCTCTCTCTGTCATATAAATAAACAAAATCTTTAACAACAACAAAAACCACACAAGGAAGAGACCGTTTAACACAAGATACATGATCATCAAATCTGGGCCATTAGAGGGGTAGGAAGACAAGTACAGAAGCCAGTTAAGTGGTCACTGCAATGGTCCAGATTGAAGTAAACTCATGGTCAGGAGACTGGCGGAGATGGGACTGACTGAAACTTGCTTAAGAGGCAGAACCAATAGGATTTAGCTGTGAGTAGAACACAGGGGAGGGGAGAGAAGCAATTCCGTTCCCCCCCCATTAGTGTTGTGACCTTAGGCACAGTCTCGGACCTTTCCAGTTCTTAGTTGCCTCATTAGATATTCATATGTTTTCTAGGACTTGGGGCGGTAGGGAGAGGGTGGTGGGGTTATGGATATTGGGGAGGTATGTGCTATGGTGAGTGCTGTGAAGTGTGTAAACCTGGCGATTCACAGACCTGTACCCCTGGGGCTAATAATACATTATATGTTAACAAAAAAAGTTAAAAATTTAAAAAATAAAAATAATTTTAAAAAAATTAAAAGGGGCACCTGGGTGGCTCAGTGAGTTAAGCCTCTGCCTTCGGCTCAGGTCATGATCCCAGAGTCCTGGCATCGAGCCCTACATCGGGCTCTCTGCTCAGGGGGGAGCCTGCTTCCCCCTCTCTCTCTGCCTGCCTCTCTGCCTACTTGTGATCTCTGTCCGTCAAATAAATAAATAAAATCTTAAAAAACAAAATTAAAAGGAAATTCATAAGGCTGTTGAGAGCATCGAGAGTGTTCAATATAAAAGCACCTATCACAGGGCCTTGTTACAAAATAGATTTTCCGCCAACACTGGTTATCTTTCCCACTTGCTCTTCTTCTTCTCAGGCCGTACTGCAGAAGAGCTCTTCTGAATTATGTATGGAGACTTTGCGCTTAGAGATACTCATGCTGGACATTGAGAACATTTGGGGTTGGAGGCTTTGGGGGGCAGATGTCCTTCCAGATTTCCCAGAGAAATCTCCAGAATTCTCACGATAAAGCCACTTCTAGGCTGGGTGGATCACATTTAGGCTGTGTGTGGCAATTCTTATATTCTTCAACTATCAGAGGAAGCGACAAGGAGCTCTTGGTAAGTTCTGACAGTAAGAACCATGTTCTTTGGGTCCTACACTCCAGTTTACATTGTCTTCATTCAAAAGAAAAAAAATCTGGGCCATTTCTCAATGAGAATCTGAGTGGAGAAGATGGAAGACAATCTCTCTTGGATTCCTGAGACGTACACCCATTCAGAGATCACAGAATTTAATCATCTGTCTTAGATTCGAAACACAGATGGGAAATGAGGGAACGAGTTTCCTTGCAAGCCTTGTCCCTATGCTGAAGGACCAGATTATCTTTCCAGTCCATCACAAAGTGATACTTTTGTCAAACACAGCAGAAATACATTATTAGAAAAGTGAAATTTTTCAAAAGAATATGTATCACTCGTCTCAATATTGTACTATTTGATTCAAGAGACATAAAGTAAATCTGTCAAATTGTTTGTTTTTTTGTTTGAAGTTTCCTAAATCTTACTCTCAATTTCAGGACTTAACTTACCATCAACATACACTTTAAAGACTGGTTCTAACCATACTTTGAGTAGAATACATCTAGAATGTCTTAGCCTGCTAGGATTCCTATATAAAGTGGCATGCATTGAGTGGCTTAAACAACAGAAATATTTTCTCACAGTTCTGGAGGCTGGAAGTCCAAGATCAAGATGTCAACAGGTTTAGTTTCTCCTGAGGCCTCTTGGCTTGGCTTGCATATGGCTGCTCTTTTTCTCCATCCTCACCTGGTCTTTACTCCGTGTGTGAGCATCTCTGATGTCTCTCTCTGTCTCTTCTTGTAAGGACACCAGTCCTATTGGATTGGGACCCCACTCTGTGACCCCATTTAACCTTAATTACCTTCTTGAAGGCCCTGTCTCCAAATACAGTCACTTTGGGGGTTAGTGTTCCAATATATGAATTTAGGACACAGTTCAGTCCGTAACAAGAATAAAGCTCAATACAGGTTTTTGCAATACTTCTCAGCCTGAGCCTTGTAAGTGTCTGAAGAAAACAGCCTCTGTGTCCTTTCTCATCTCGGAGGGGATAAAAAAATGCCAAGCAAAAACAAACCTGCTATTCATCCCTAATCAATAAAGATCACTTAATGATCAAGCTTGAAAGTCTCTCCATCTTGATTTTCCTCCTTCTTGGTCTGCTCTCTTTATCTTTAAATAGCTTTTAAGCAAAATTAATCGACAGTTCCTACTGACACAGGACTTCTATTTTTTTCAGGATTTTTTGTTGTTGTTGTTGTTTACATTTTGCTTCGGTTTCACTGGGATTTCATTTTGATGAAAAATGCAATCCCATGTGTGTGTTCCCTGAGTTCAGCGATGGGAATGGAGCTAATAGAGAATGTAAATCAGATGGTTTTTATAACCCCTTCATAAGCGTGCCCTGGACTGTTTGTGCTAGAATCTGTCTCTACCTCCTGCCAGCTGAGCCCCATCTCACGTGTGTCCAGGCAGATGAAATATTTTGTCAAGAAGCACACGAACCACAACAGTATTATCTTTGTCCTGGGGTAGAGATTTTTCTTTCTCCTTTACCTGCAACAGCATAAATTTCTATGCTCAGATTATATATTTTGTTCCTTAAGATGTGTCGATCTCTTTTTCTATTTAAATCTGCTGATTTAAAGCACGTATCTCTAGGAAGTGACTGTTCAAGAAATCTGGCACATTCAACCCAATATTTGTAATCAGTTCTACTTTGGGCATAATGCCTGGTTCAGTAAGTCTATGCTGGTTGATAATATTTCCCCCCAAAAATGATGACTGTCAGACTACTTAAAATTGTATTCGTAACCAACAAACGTTTGAAAGCCTTGTTGCACGCATCTATATTTGAAGCCCTTCCAAGAAAATACAGCCACTCACAAAGTGCGTTCTTAAGTATTTATGTTTTTTTAACAAGATAAATTTAGCATTTTTAAGTAGAGCAAAGACATGAAGACTGCAAAAATATATTTTTAAATCATTTACATCCCAATTGTCATATTTCATCACACAAACTTAAGGATTTTATTGTATCTACAGATAAAGATCAGAGAATTTTCTTGTGATACCCACATCCCCTATAACTGTTATGAATGTTCATATCGTAGTTAACATCTGGTTGTATTTTGAATTGTGTTTCTCATTTTTTTCTTCCATGGAAACATTTTGCATTATTAAGATTTGCCTATAACAGCCTGTCGGAGACTTTGTTTCTTGATCTGCAAAAATCAGAGAGTTGGGCCAAAAGTTTGGAATCCCTTTAATTCCTTTATTCTTTTTACTCACCTGCATGCTTATCCTTTTGTGATTTAGCTGTTGTTATTCTTATTTTAAAATATTGTTTTATAGATCTTCAACTAGAAAGTAAGTCCCCAGGAGTAGAAGTCATATCGTGCCTGCCTTCTATCCCCTAGAGCTGTGCTACTCAAAATAGAGATCTTCACACTCTTTTTTATTTATTGTTTTATTTGCATACTGCTTAGTTCAAACAATATTTTTATTTCTTAGCGGGACTTTTTTTTTTTAATTTAAATTTTAGTTAGTTAACATACAGTGCAATATTGGCTTCTGGCGTGGAATACAGTGACGCATCACCTACCTGCATCCCCATCTAACCTATCCCCCACCCACCTCTCCTTTCATTCCCCCAGTTTGTTCTCTGTTGTTAAGCGTTTCCTATAACTTGTTTCCCTCTTTCCTTTTCTCCCTTTGCCCCCTTCCTGTGTGTTCACCTGTTTTCTTTCTTAAATTCCACATATGAGTGAGATCATATAGTATTTATCTTTCTCTGACTGACTTATTTCACTTAGCATGATTCACTCTAGCTCTATGCATGTCATTGCAAATGGCAAGATTTCATTCCTTTTGATGGAGATATCCATCTCTCTATCTACATAGATAGAGAGATGGATATCTCCATATTTATCTATAGATATGGAGATAGATAGATAGATAGATCTATCTACGTAGATAGACAGATAGATAGATATGAAGATATATATCTCACTTCTTCTTTATCCATTCATCTGACAATGGACCTTTGGGCTCTCTCCATAGTTTGGCTGTTGTTGATAATGCTGTTATAAACATCAAGGTGCACGTATCCCTTAAAATGTGTATTTCTGTGTCCTTTGGGTAAATACCTAGTGCACTCGCTGGGTCATCAGGTAGTTCTATTTTTAACTATTTGAGGAAACTCCAAACTGCTCGCCAGAGTGACTATACCAGTTTGCATTCCCACCAGCAGTGCAAGAGGGTTCCTCTTTCTCCACATCCCCTCCAACCCCTGTTGTTTCTTGTGTTGTTAATTTTAGCCATTCTGATGGTGTGAGGTGGTATTTCATCATGGTATTGATTTGTATTTCCCTGATGATGAGTGATGTTGAGCACCTTTTCATATATCTGTAAGCCACCTGAATGTCTTCTTTGGAGAAGTGTCTGTTCATGTATGCTCACCAGTTTTTAACTGGATTATTTGGTTTTTGGGTGTTGAGTTTGATAAGTTCTTTGTAGATTTTAGATACTAACCCTTTATCATATATGTCATTTGCAAGTATTTTCTCCAATTCTGTAGGCTGCCTTTTAGTTTTGTTGTTTCCTTTGCTGTGCAGAACATTTTTATCTTGATGAAATTCCAATAGTTCATTTTTGCTTTTGTTTGCTTGCCTCCATTGACATGTCTAGTAAGAAGTCGCTACAGCTGAGGCCAAAGAGGTTACTGCCTGTGTTCTCCTCCAGGATTGTGATGGTTTCCTGTTTCACATTTAGGTCTTTCATTCATTTTGAATTTATTTTTGTTTATGATGTGAGAAAGTAGTCCAGTTTCATTCTTCTGCATGTGGCTGTCCTGTTTTCCCAACACCATTTGTTGAAGAGACTGTCTTTTCTTCCACTAGATATGCTTTCCTGCTTTGTCAAAGATTAGTTGATCATATGGTTGTGGGTCCATTTCTGGGTTCTCTATTCTGTTCCATTGATCTGTGTGTCTGTTTTTGTACCAGTACCATGCTGTCTTGATAGCTACTGCTTTGTAATAGAGTTTGAAGTCCCGAATTGTGATGCCTCTGACTTTGCTTTTCTTTTTCAGAATTGCTTTGGCTATTCTGAGTCTTTTGTGGTTCCATACAAACTTTAGGATCATTTGTTCTAGCTCTGTGAAAAATGCTGGTGGTATTTTGATAGGGATTGCATTAAATGTATAGATTGCTTTGGGTAGTATAGACATTTTAACAATGTTTGCTTTTCCAATCCCTGAGCATGGAATCCTTTTCCATTTCTTTGTGCCCTCTTTGGTTTCTTTCGTTAAGTGCTCTGTGGTTTTCAGAGTACAGATCCTTAACCGCTTCAGTTAGGTTTATACCTGGGTGTCTTATTGTATTTGGTGCAATTGCAACTGGGATCAATTCTCTGATTTCTTTTTCTGCTGCTTTGTTATTGATGTATAGAAATACAACAGACTTCTGCACATGGATTTTATATCCTTAGCAGGAATTTCTTTTTTTTTAAAGATTTATTTATTTACTTATTTGACAGAGATCACAAGTAGGCAGAGAGACAGGCAGAGAGAGAGGGGGAAGCAGGATCCCTGCTGAGCAGAGAGCCTGATGTGGTGCTGATGCGGGGCTCTATTCCAGGACCTTGAGATCATGACCTGAGCCAAAGGCAGAGGCTTTAACCCACTGAGCCACCCAGGTGCCCCATTAGCAGGAATTTCTTAAAGAAGAAAGCTGTGTGTTGATTTACACTCTGATCCAAGCTCCTTACCTCAACGTAACAGTTTTAGGAAGAGTACCAACCTGCAGGCAGCTTTGGTCTATACAAAAGATTCTCAATTATGTATTTATTATTTGACAAATGGCTTATTTATTCATTTAATAAGCATTAATTGAACATCTGTGATAAACAAAGCACCAAGAGAACCCAGAAATGGACCTGCAACTATAAGGTCAACTAATCTTTGACAAAAAAGGAAGGAGTACCCAATGGACAAAAGACAGTCTCTTCAACAAATGATGTTGGGAAAACTGGAAATGGTGGAGAGCACACAAACCTAGAGGTTCTCACTGTCTATTAAATCAGCTGACATATTTTAAATCATCAACTAGAATATAAAGTCACAAATTTATAAGCAAGACAGCATGGGAGTTCAAAGGCAGGAAAGAATCATTTAGGCACTGAGAAGGAATGATCTGGGAACCTATCCCTTGAAAGTGGAGCAGAACATTTAATGATGGAGTGGAAGCCAATCATGGGGAGCGAAAGTGAGAATTCCAAGAAGCTTCAGGCATGTCTAGGAAACTCCCCAAGTATGAACATTGTCTTTCTCATCATTTGACATTGGAAAAGTGTTCAATTCCTGCACACGCCTGTGCACATTCGTGTGCACATGCCATGCACGTTCTGTTAAAAAAAAAAAAAACATTCACCTTGTAGGATGAACATCAAATGGCTTAATTCAATGAAGTGCTTAGAGCAGCGATCAATGCTCAATACTTGTCAATTCTTGCTGTTACTATTATCATTCATCACATTATGATTATGAAATGTTAACTTTGCTTTAGCTTTTTGAGGCTTTTAGTGCTTTTGTTTTTATGCTGTAGAAAAAAAAAAAAAAAGGCTACTGGAGCTTTCCAACCACAGTAGGCAAGAGAGCAGAGAAAAATGGGATGGAGGTCCAAAATGCGATGATTGCCTACAATTAAGGAGCAGAAAGAAAAAGGAAAAATCAGCAAAGGGCGCAGAAAGCACTATCTGGAAAACAGGAAGAAAACCAGGTAAAAATGGGCCCATGAATTCAGGCTGAGAAAAAAAGTGTTTTGGCAAAATGTGCCAGGGACAGAGTCAACTACTAGAGAAAGATTAAAGAGGGTGGTTATTTAAAAAGGAAGAAGAAGAAGAAGAAGAAGAAGAAGAAGAAGGAGGAGGAGGAGGAGGAGGAGGAGGAGGAGGAGGAGGAGAGGTAGTTGAATTTGGAGAATTATGAGGTCACTCACAGCAACCTTTAAGAGAATTTCTTCATGGTGCTCAAAACAGGAAGCAAACTGCAAGAAAGTGAGGAGAGTGAGCAGTAAGGAAGTGGGAACAATACAGGTAATATACTCCCATTCCTTTGTGAGTATTTACTTGCTGTGACTGAATGTGGGTGCTCACCGCTCACCTAAATGACAGCCAGTAACTACTAACTACCTACCTCCTTCAAGATGGGCCATGGACGTCTGTTGTTCTGTCTGTCCCATCCCTTCCTTAGCCCTTTCTGTAAACTATTTCTACCTCCACCTTGAACCTTGCAGCTGACATAAGGAATGTCAGAAATGTGGATTTCTAAATGTGGTATCAAAGAGAAAGCATGAGTCAGTCTTTTCCTCATAGCAGAAATTTTAACATGAAAAACTTTGGTTCTGTCAGCAATCATATTTCTTCCCTGCTAGAATAAGCCAGTCAATCTGCAAAGAAAGATGATAATTCTGCTTTTCAGAGAGAAGTGGATGGAAGAAATGGAGAGAAAGAACGCTAAGGGAAGCTAGACTTAAGTTCCAATTATTTCTAAGGCATGGCTACAGTACTGCCTTTCCAATGGTTTTCCCATTTAACATGTCCTCGGATCCCATGAACCAACGGACTCACCCTCTTGTCTTAGGCACTTTGACTCCTGTCCCTTGAGACTTAAAATAACCTAATAGGAGAAGGGCTGTATGTTATAGCAAAGGCTTGGTAGATGTTGGAAAATGTTAAACAAGAGTTCAGGATAATGGTGTGGTGTGCTTACAGTGAAAAGGGAACAGAAGGCAATGAAGTGGGTCTGAATCTTAGTCTTTTTCCCCCATTTTATTTATTTTTTTATTTAAATTCCGTTAATTAACATATAGCATATTGTTAGTTTCAGAGGTAGAAATCAGTGATTCACCAGTTGCATACAACCCCCAGTGCTCATTCCATCACATGCCCTAGCCCATCATCCAGTAACCCCACCTCTCCACCTACCTCTCCTCCAGCAAGCCTCAATGTGTTTCTCATGATTAAGAGTCTCTTATGATTTGTCTCCCTTCTGGTTTCATCTTGTTTTATTTTTTTCCCTCTCTTCCCTATGATCCTCTGTTTTGTTTTAAAATTCCACATTAGATCATCTGATAATTGTCTTCCTCTGATTGACTTATTTCACTTAGCAAAATACCCTCTAGTTCCATCCACATCATTGCAAATGGCAAGATTTCATTTACCTGATGGCTGAGTAATATCACACGGTATAGGTATCTACCACATCTTCTCTATCCATTCATCTGTCGATGGACATCTGGGCTCTTCCCAGAATTTGGCTACTGTGGACATTGCTGCTATAAACATTGAGCTGCAGATGCCCCTTCAGTGAACCTCAGTCTTTCACTCAAGTTGTACAATAAAGATACGCAGTCTTTTCTGTAACTCAACTTAATCTGCATTGTAAGTCCTCGGCCTACTGGATTGGTGGAAATTTTATCCTAGTTGATTCTCCCCACCCCACTTCCTTTCCCACGGCTCTGTCAAGGTTCTTGGGTACTCAGAGCACTAAAACATGGTCAGGGATTTCCACTAAGACATGCCCGCAGTCTGGAGGCTCTCTCTGCCATTTCCACATCATTCCAGCGCAGGAGACTCTTGCTGTGGCTTTTGTGCCATGCCTAGCATGCAGGGATCTCTACCACACTAAACACCCATGTACTTAAACACCATGACTCCGTTCTCTCCCTGCAATTCTGTTGAGCAAGAAGGCAGTGGGTTCCCTCTCCCCAGGCTTCACCGAGTCTCTGTCTACCCCACCATCCCAGAGAATTCTAGTCTGGGGAAGGACTAAGGAGAAGTGGAGACGAGAATCTTCCTTTCTTGTTTCATCCAAACATCGGGTCAATTCTCAGTTCCCCCTTTCTCCTAAGAGCTCAAGGTTTCTCTGAAACCAAAGGCAGTTAAGACCCCTCCTCCCCCATTCTATCCCAATGCTGAGACCATGAACTTGGAGCCCATTCACTGCTTCTATGCATGGGGATAGAAAAGAAGAAATGCTGGAAGAATTAATTAACATAGGTTAATATCTCAAAAACATCCTGCCCCCATTCAGAGAACTTTAGATGTGATATAAGGGGAAATTAAAGGGTCCCTGTTAGACAGATCTGATGGTCTGAGCAAAGTAAGAGTGGAGAATTTCCAGGGGGGAGAAGAGAGCTGCGGACTGATGTCTCAGAAGTTCCTCACCCTCCTCTATCAATTCTTGGGACCTGGGAATAGCAGGAGGAAGTGTCCCTATCCAGGTATGGATGTGACAAGTGAGAACAGTGGAAGACTATATGGGCTGAGGGGTGCTGCGGTGTGAATGAGGAATTTGCACACACTGGGCCCTGGGGTCCAGCTTGAGTCGAGAAGCAAAGGAGGTGGAAGGGAGCAAAAACTCGGGCAACAGAGAGGAACCGTGGGAGCAGGTGTTCCCGTGAGAATGGGGAGCCAGCCCAGCAGGAACCAGAGTACAAGAGGTCAGGAAAGGAGAAAAGTCCCAAATCCCAGCTCTGGGAAACCCTGGCAGATGGGAAAGATATCCTGCCGAACCCACGTGCCCACTTCTGCTGAGAGCCGGATCTGATATTAAACCCAGAGATACCTACTCTGTGCTAGCCCCCCTCCCCCGGGACCTGAACTATATGAGCTTCCAGGGGACTCTGAAAGTAAGGGATTCCCAAAATCCCTCAAGGGGCCTGAGGGGCTAACACGGGGAGTTAGCAATGTGGAAGAGTTTACATCATTCAGCCTAAGATCTACTGTGTAGGAGCTGGTCGCTATTTCCAGAAGGAGGGCATGTGGGTTTTGTTGTTGTTCTTGTTCTTGTTCTTTTTTTCTCTAAGATTTATTTATTTATTTTAGACACAAACACGTGCGCACGCGCACACACACACACACACACAAAGAGAGGGCATGGGGTGGGGGTGTGGGCAGACAGAGAGAGAATCTTAAGCAAACTTCCCTCTGAGCATGGAGCCTAAAGTGGGCCTCCATCCCATGACCCTGAGATCATGACAGGAGCCGAAAGCAAAAGTTGAACTCTCAACCAACTGCACCACCCAGGTGCCCTGAGGCCATGAGGTTTTTAACCTTCATTTTACAAGTGATTTTTTTTCTCCCTTTTAAGCAAGGTAAATCTTATCACTGTTTTTTGCATTTTCAGTTTCCTATTTATCGAGAACAACACCTTCCACCGAGAGACATTGTTCCAGAAATGAAAGTTCATAATGTATTTTTAAAGCTGGTGCATTGGCAATCATAATTATTTTACTGTCTGCATGAAAGAGCATTCTTTTGCATTTCCAGAGAAATTTGAAGCTTCTGTGGGCTTCCAGCATCATCCGCTGGTGCCTGTGGTCTTTTTCTACAGTGAGAAGGCTCGTCCTACTTTTCAGATAATAAATGGAAACAACAGGTTTCTCGTCAACAGAGCTAGCATTGCCACACCAGTTGCCAGGTTCCTGCCTGTTATTCTGGTAGCTCAGTTTCTAATCCTGCTCTATGAACTCCCATCTCTCTCCTTCTCCTCTCTGGTGATGGTCTGTTTCAATTCTGTCTGCTTGCCGAGGTCCTCAGAACACAATGTAATCACCTTCTCTCTGCCTTCTTTTCATTTACTTCTTGAGAACCTCCATCATCCTACAGGAAGCCTCACCACATTCTCTTTTAAAATCTGGGACACTAAGCAGCTGCTAACTAGTACACACCAG
This sequence comes from Mustela putorius furo, assembly GCF_011764305.1. NCBI lineage: Eukaryota > Metazoa > Chordata > Mammalia > Carnivora > Mustelidae > Mustela > Mustela putorius. The sequence goes on along the minus strand of NW_025421491.1, from coordinate 2,221,503 downwards.
GCATGTAAGGAAATAAACCGAGCCTCCTAGTAGAATCCCCAGCCAGTAAGAGAAAGCCTTTTTTCAACGGGATTGGCAAACAGTATAATCAAAGCCTCTCTAGGACTTTGTCACAGACATAAAGGAAAACGGGTTTTGTGGAAACTGTTTTGAGGAAACCTGAAATGCTTAAGGGCCTACAGGGAAATTGCCCAAATCTTACTTCAAAAGCAGTAGACAAGAGCACACAGATACTGTGCTGTGATGATTTGATTAAGAATTGCAAGACTTGGCCAACATCTCCACGGTGAGTTAGAGGGTTGCCAAATTCTATAAATTACCTCAACTCAGAGCCAAAACTCTGAGTTTTGGAATGCTAAATGGAGCTCATGCTTACTGTGTCAGCTTTAAATCAAACTTTAAAAGACGGATCTTATCGCATTGTTGGTAGTGTGTTATGTTATTTCTATTTTAGTGCATGTTTCTTTCGAGGTATCTCCTTCTTTTCCCTACCAAGTAATCATGAATCATTCTTGTACAGTACAGCAGGTACTTTAAAGCTTTAAATCCCTTTCATGTCTGTTTTTCTGATTCACTCTCAATAGATAAGACTGCCCTTGCCCATGGTTCCCAGATGAAACTCAGAGAGTTTCATCACTTCCGTGATGTCTTAGCCAAAGTCCACTGCAGAATCTGCCACCCCAGGGTAGGTGTCAGAGGCAGGAAGGTGAATTTAACTCAGACAGAATGTGCTGTCAGTGCACACAGGCTCTCTCAGCTGGGTCGCGGGTCTACCCAGAGTCCAGTCACTATTAGACACTTGTGCAAAGCCTTGAGAAGTCCCCACGGGAAGGGGGGCTCTTGTCATTTACAACACTGTATAAAACTATGAGACTCTGATGCTTTGACATCCTGAGGGCTTGCTGACTCTTGGAACTGCCCCTCCCCGGCACCACCAAGCCTGCCTTTGAAACGTGAACCAATCAAACCAATCAATACCTGTACCCTGCAGGTATCATATTCCTGTAGAAAACCCAGCACAGGTTCTTCCCCATGCTTTCCTCTCACTCCACCTGTCTCCTGACTGGCCCTGGTGCTTCCCTGTGTGGCCTGTGGGGTATGGCCTGCCTTCATCCCCCAACCCCAGGAAACTGTTCATGAGTAACATACTGTCTTTTCAATGGCAGCCATCTCCTGATCTATGGGCCCCATCATACCTGAGTAATAATAAAACCTACATTTTCAAATCAGCACACTTGAAAATTAAACATTGGAATAAGCTGGGTCCAGACAGACAAAAGATGAGAGAGAATAGCAGAATAGTCTCCTCTCTAGGGAAGATCCTGCACCAGGAGGAAGTGAGCTGATTTTGCTGCACCCAGTTAGCTCTCCAGCAAGAGCCCAGTGATCCCAGCATCCACCCAAGCTAGCCCTCCTGTACCTCTACAAAGCCATCACACATGCAACCAACGTGGGTTCTGAATTGGAAGAATGTCTGCTCAGCTTGACTCATCCCTCCAAGCTGAACAAGACACAAAAAGCAGAGAAAAAAAAAAATGGTGCAGATGATAAGAAACCACAGTAGTCCTCCCCTAACACACCCTCACACACATTCCCTTCATAAGGTCGTTCCACCCATCCAGGCTTGCTCAGCAAAGGGATTGGTTGGAAGTGGTTTACACTGCAGAACTATACATTTGCATGGTCATGGGTGCACAGAGCACCTGCTCTCATTCTTGAAGGCCTCTACTGGACATAATTCTGGAACTAAAACTTTGGAGATTTGTTCTGAGGTTGGGAATGTGAGGTCCTGGAGAATAAGAATAAGACCAGCCTTTTTTTTTTTTCTACTTGTTTTCTCAAGGCACTTCTCTCTGCCAGAGAGAAGAAAGAGTTCCCATATATTCGAAATGCGATCTGCCTATTATAGATGGGTTTTTTGTTATTATACACCTCCTTTTATTTCAAAGAGCAGATGAAAATGGAAAACTGTTAGCTATTCTAAGAATCATATAATCATAATTATCAATTTGAATTCCTATTGCGAATACTTGCAACCACAGTGAAGTGATTTATCATCAATGCATCTCAGGGTTTTAATTGTGTGTACTTGAATGTATTTGCATATTCTCAGCACTCTTCATCATTTTCATTCCTGATAAAGCACTTCAAAAGGAACTATGCTCTGCCAAAACTATACGGTTCAAAAATGTATTGTCTTGCGTATCTCTCAAAATTGTGGGTAATTGCTATCATCCTCTGAATATGTTTAGGTTTAAAGGTAACTTGGACTTTTTTTAAATGGCGCCATGAAACTAAGATTTCAAAAATGCTGGTCTAGGTGTCCAGTGTTTAATGTTATTCAGACCCACACTCTGTATAATGTTAATGATTTCTTGTGTGACAGTTGAAACTGGGACAGCAGATTCTAAAAGCCCATCTCCTTCCTGCCCCCACAAGGAGCCCAGAAGCTAGAAAAGAGAAGGAAGATACTGAGAGGACTCTAGACAGATAGATATTGACTGACTGGGTCCTTTTCTGTGGCTCTTTCCCATTTTTCTTCCATCACTGACTCATGGCCTTCAGCATCATGTTTTTTCTCTCAGGGGATTAATAAACCCAGAGAGTCAAGAACAAGTTAATATATCAACTATGAAAAGAAGTGATAGCAAACCTATTTAATGAATCCAACAAAAGAAATATAAACCCAGCTTCCCCATCACTACCAAAAAGCAATAATAATTTACACAAATCCTGCTGGTGTTATTTACACAGTCCACTAATCTAATGCTTTCTTTTATTTGTACATCTGAAATGCATATTGATATAAATTCTTAGACAGAGGAAAGATCTTTGGCAGAGCTGAGGAACGTTCTTTGAAAATTAACCCTAATCTAGCCAGGTGTATTTACTCGATCCTCCTCGACATCAGTGTCAAAAGAAGGTATTAGGATGCAACAAGACACTGTGTAATATAGCTTTGAAATACTTGAGGCAAAAATAAGCAGAAATACCCCAAAAAAGGCAATTCTGCCATCATAGTGCAATAGTTAAACATATTTTTCCCAATAATAGCCTAAACACAAAATATATTGGCAAGGAGATTGATTTGAATAATATGCAAAAACATTATCTAATGCACATATATTGAACACTATGGCGTCACAATATACATTCTTTTCAAGAATGTGAAAAATATTTATAAAAATGAACCGTGTCTAAAGTTAAAGTAACTCAAAAATGTCAAAAAGTTAAAAAAAGTCAAAAAGTTGATATCATGTAGATTACATTTTTAACTATAAAAGTTATGTAATTATTATTTATAAATATAAAACTATAAGTGAAAATCCCCATATGTTTGAAAATTTAAAAACACAAATTTAATAAGTCAAGCAGAGAAAGACAACTATCAGATGATCTCCCTGATATGAGGAAGTGGTGATGCAACATGGGGGCTTAAGTGGGTAGAAGAAGAATAAATGAAACAAGATGGAATTGGGAGGGAGACAAACCATAAGTGACTCTTAATCTCACAAAACAAACTGAGGGTTGCTGGGGGGAGGGGGGTTGGGAGAAGGGGGTGGGATTATGGACATTGGGGAGGGTATGTGCTTTGGTGAGTGCTTTGAAGTGTGTAAACCTGGTGATTCACAGACCTGTACCCCTGGGGATAAAAATATATGTTTATAAAAAATTAAAAATTTTTAAAAAAAGAAAAGAACTCCATTTACCATTGCATCAAAAAGAATAAACTGCCTAGGAATACATTTAACCAAGTAGGTAAAAGACCTGCACACTAAAGATTATAAGAATTTCATTTAAAAAATTGAAGAGGACCCATAGAAATAAGTGGAAAGATAGTCCATTTTAACTGGTTGGAAGGCTTATAATGTTAAAATGTTCATGTTAGGAGGGGCAAGATGGTGGAGAAGTAGGAGACCCTGTTTCAACCAGTCCCCTAAAGTGAACTAATTATTTACCAGAAAACTCTGAACACCTGTGAAACCAGCCTGAGATGTAGGATTAGACACTTCTGGATCTCTACGGGGACAGAAGACACCAGTGGACAGGTAAAGCAGAGTGGGAACGTCAAACTGATATCGGAAGATAAACAAAAGGGGGAGGGAACCACCAGAAGGGACCTATTGGAAAGTGATACCCCAAGACGAGAGTGCCCTGTGCTTGGGGACAGCATTAACTTAGAGTCTAGCTAAAAGCACTCAAAAAGAGCAAAAAATCTTAAAGGGCAACTGGTGGAATGGGGCAGCCATGGGCATGGGCCTAAGCCCACAGACCCAGAATGGCCACCACTGGTACCCCCCGGGCCAGAGAGAGTATGGCAGAGCTCCCAGGGTTGTGTGACTTGCATCATGGCTTGGCAGGGCACACTCTCAGCCCCTCATGAGGGAATCTGGTGACAGCACCAGCCTATACTCCCTAGAAATTTTGTGCCCTGCATGACCAGGGTCTTACCCACTCCCCACCGCACCTGATAAAACTCTGTGGGGAGCTAGCCAGCATTCCCTGTTACCAGCCGAGGGTCTGGACTCTCCCAGCTGGGGCCTGAAGGAACTCAGTGTGATCTCCCACCATGGAAGCCTGAAGTCTAGATCCCAGACAGCAGTGCAAGCAAAGGCAGTCACAGGAAACAGGCTCCTTGGACCAATATCACTCACAGTTTCAGTGGCATGGGGGTGTAGAGACAAGCTTTGATGGGGTTGCACTTCGGACAACCCCTGACATGGTGGCTGGGGACCTGCACTGCCTGTGGGAGGTTGCACAGTTCAGCGGAGTTCGCAGAGGGGAAGTCTGTGTGTTCTGGACAACCCAGAGGGGAGCAAATTGAAGCTTCTCTCACAGACAAAGCTCTGGGTTCAGTTTGCTTTCCACAAAAACTCCAAAAAGACACAAAAAGCTGCCAAAGAACAAAAACCTCCAGAGAACAAAAGCCTGAAAAACCAGTTTCCACAGAGCCCAGACCCTTGATAGGGTCAACTCAAGCAAGACTAACTAACTGAAAAACAATGTGGCAGACCCCTCCCCCCAGAAAGCCATCCCAAAGAATGAGAGGACAATACCACAGGGTCCCCATAAAACAGTAAAATCCCAATATCAGGGGAAAACAATGTATTTAGCTCTTGGTAGTGCCCTAACACCTGTATATTTCATAGATACAACTTTTATTTCTAATTTGTTTTCACTATTCTCATTCTTCTTAATTTTTTTTTAAAGATTTTATTTATTTCTTTGACAGAGAGAAATCACAAGTAGATGGAGAGGCAGGCAGAGAGAGAGAGAGGGAAGCAGGCTCCCCGCTGAGCAGAGAGCCCGACGTGGGACTCGATCCCAGGACACTGAGATCATGACCTGAGCCGAAGGCAGCGGCTTAACCCACTGAGCCACCCAGGCGCCCCCTTAATTTTTTTAACCTATTTACCATTACAACAAGAGGTTCAATACAACAAATTCCATAATAACCTTTTAACTTGAACTTTTTTCATACATATACCTGGGTTTTTGTTTTGGTTTTCTATTTTTTTAATATACATATAGATATAAGCTTCAAGGTAATCCTCTTTCCCTAATCAATACTACCTCTACATATAAACCAGTTTTAATCTCCCTTTATCTTTGGAAAGTTGAGTCCTTTAACAAAGATCTCAAGACACACTCAGGAAGAATCAAAATAATCATCTTCCCTCAAATTGAGGATTTATAACCACCCTCCCATCTTTTTCTTCTGCCAGTGTTTCTGTGTATTTGTTTTTGTTTGGGTATTATATAAATCACACTCCTTGGGGTTCATTTTGGCTGGGTTCTTTTCTTTTTCTTGTCATTTACTTCTTTTTATTTATTTATTTATTTTCAGCATAACAGTATTCATTATTTTTGCATCCCACCTAGTGCTCCATGCAATCCATGCCCTCAATAATACCCACCACCTGGTACCCCAATCTCCCACCCCCTGCCACTTCAAACCCCTCAGATTGTTTTTCAGAGTCCATAGTCTCTCATGATTCACCTCCCCTGTCATTTACTTTTGTCGGTCTTTTTGTTTGTCCGTTTTCATTTGTATACCTTATAAATCTTAGCTTTGGGACCCATTCTGGCTGGGACTTCTCTTTTATTCTATCTCTTTCTCTCTCTCTTTTTTTTTTCTTTTTTCTTTCTCCTTGGTGGTGACTTCTGATTGCGCATAAGCCTACCACGGTGCACCTTGTCTGGATCACAGTTGATATATTCACTTATGTCTCCATCCATTTTGGATGTTGACAAGCACTTCTTACCAAAATGACTAAGAGGAGAAACACCCCACAGAGGAAAAATTCAAAGACTGTTCCCTCTCCATCAGAACTATTGGATATGGACATAAACAGTATTTTGGAAAGGGAATTCAGGATGACACTTATCCAGGCAATGGCTAGGTTGGAGAAAACCATTAGTGAAAACATGGAATAGATTAGGGCAGAAGTGAAAGCCACCTGGAAAGAGGTTAAAAATGCTGTGAATGAGATCCAATCTAATCTGAATACTCCAACAGCTAGGGTAACTGAGGCAGAAGATAGAATTAGTGATCTAGAGGACAAAGTGATAGAGAAAAAGGATCAGGAGGAAGCCTGGAACAAACAGCTTAGAAGCCATGAAAACAGAATTAGGGGGAAAAATGATGCCATGATACATTCCAACGTCAGAATTATTGGGATCCCTGAGGGGGATGAATAAGAAAGAAGACTAGAATATATAGTTGAACAAATTCTCCATGAAAATTTTCCCAGTCTGGGGAATGGAACCAGTGATCAGTGATCCTGTCCTAGAGGTAGAAAGAATACCCCCCAAGATGAACGAATCTAGAAAGACCTTGAGGCATTTGACTGCAATACTGATGAATCATAATTTTAGACAAGAGCTTTTGAGAGAAGCTAAGGGGAAGAGATTCCTTATGTACAGATATGATCCATCAGAATAACCTCATATCTGCCCACAGAAACCTGGCAAGCCAGAAAGGGCTGACAAGATATATTTAGGGCACCAAATGAGAAAAACATAAAACCAAGAATACTTTATCCAGCAAGGCTGACATTCAAAATGTATGGAGACATAAAGAGCTTTCAAGACTGGCAAAGTTTTAAAGAATATGTGACCACCAAGCTGGCACTACAAGAAATATAAAAGGGAGAGGGGTTCTGTAAAAGAAGAAAGTCCAAGAGTGTCATTGGACAGAAATTTACAGAGACAATCTGTAGAAACAAGGACTTCACAAGCAACATGATGTCAATAAAAACACATCTTTCAATAATCACTCTCAATGTGATTGAACCTAAACACTCCCATAAAATGGCACAGGGTTGCAGATTGGATAAAATGACAGGACCCATCCATATGCTGTCTACAAGAGATTCATTTGGAACCTAAGGATACATCCAGGCTGAAAGTGAAAGGATGGAGAAGCATTGTTCATGCTAATGGGCCTCAAAACAAAGCTGAAATAGTGATTCTTATATCAGAAAAATTAGATTTTAAACTAAAGACTGTAATCAGAATTAAAGAAGGACACTACATCATTCTTAAAGGGTCTATCCACCAAAACAATCTAACAATTGTAAATATTATGCCCCCAATGGGAGCAGCAAACATAAGACAACTGTTCATCAAGATAAAGAGTCATATTGATATGAATACGTTAATAGCAGGGGATCTTAACACCCCACTCTCAGTAACAGACAGATCATCCAAGCAGAAAATCAATAAAGAAACAAGAACATTGAATGACACATTGGACTAGATGGACCTCAGAATATATACAGAACATTCCACTGTAAAACAACAGAATACTCATTCTTCTCAAATGCACATGAAACTTTTTCCAGAATAGACTACATACTGGGTGACAAATCAGGGCTCAACTGATACCAAAAGATGGAGATTATTCACTGAATATTCTCACACTACAGTGCTTTGAAACTGGAACTCAACCACAAGAGAAAGTTTGGAAGGAATTCAAACACTTGGAAGCTAAAGACCACCTTGCTTAAGAATGCTTGGATCAACAAGTACATCAAAGAAAAACTTAAGCAATTAATGGAAACCAATGAGAATAAAGACACTTTGGTCCTAAAACCTATGGGATATGGCAAAGGCAGTCCTAAGGGGGAAATACATAGCCATCCAAGCCTCCCTCAAAAAAACTGAAAAATCCAGTTACACCAGCTCTCTTTATACCTTAAAAAGCTGGAGAATCAACAACAAATTAAGCCAACCCCACACACAAGAAGGGAAATAATCAAAATTAGAACAGAGATCAATGAGATAGAAACTAGAGATACATTAGAATGCATCAACGAAACTAAAAGCTGGTTTTTTGAAAGAATCAATAAGATTGATAAACCATTGAGCAAACTAATCCAAAAGAAAAGAGAGAAGACCCAAATTAATAAAATCATGAATGAAAAGGGAGAGATCACAACTAACACCAAAGAAATAGAAACAATCATCAGAAATTATTATCAACAGTTATATGCCAATAAGTTAAGCAACCTAGATGAAATGGATGTATTCCTGAAAAACTATAAACTTCCAAAACTGAATCAGGAAGAAATGGACAACCTGAATAGACCAATATCTAGTAACAAGATAGAAGCAGTGATCACAAACCTCCCAAGAAACAAGAGCCCAGAGCCTGACGGATTCCCTGGAAAATGTTACCAAACATCCAAAGAAGAAATAATGCCTATTCACCTGAAGTTGTTTCAAAAAATAGAAAAAGAAGGAAAACTTCCAGACTCTTTCTATGAAGCCAGCATTACCCTGATCCCCAAACCAGGCAAAGACCCCGCCAAAAAGGAGAATTTCTGACCAACATCCCTGATGAATATGGATGCTAAGATTCCCAACAAGATCCTAGCTAACAGGATCCAACAGTACATTAAAAAGATTATCCACCATGACCAAGTGGGATTTATCCATAGGATGCAAAGGTGGTTTAACCTTCACAAATAAATCAATGTGAGAGAACAAATCAGTAAGAGAAGAGAAAAGAACCACATGGTCCTCTCAACTGATGGAGAAAAAGCATTTGACAAGATACAGCATCCGTTCCTGATTAAAATGCTTCAAAGTACAAGTATAGAGAGAACATTCCTCAACTTCATAAAATCTATCTATGAAAAACACACAGTGAATATCATCCTCAATGGAGAAAAGCTGACAGCCTTCCCTTTGAGATCAGGAACACAACAAGGATATCCCCTTTTGCCACTGTTGTTGAACATAGTACTAGAAGTCCTACAACAGCAATCAGACAACAAAAAGAAATAAAATATATTCAAATTGGCAAAGAAGAAGTCAAACTCTCTCTCTTCGCAGATAATAAGATAATTTATATGGAAAAACCCAAAAGACTCCACTCCCAAACTAATAGAACTTATACAGCAATTCAGTAATGTGGCAGGATAAAAAATCAATGTACAGAAAAAAGTTGCTTTCTTATACACTAACAACGAAAATATAGAAAGAGAAATTAGAGAATTGATTCCATTTACTATAGCACCAAGAACCGTAAGATACCTGGGAATAAACCAAACCAAAGAGGTAAAGGATCTGTACTCAAAAAACTACAGAACGTTCATGAAAGAAATTGAAGAAGACACAAAAAGATGGAAGAGACTTCCATCTCTAGAATCAGAAGAATAAACATTGTTAAAATGTCTATACTGCCTAGAGCAATCTATGATTTCAATGCCATCTGATCAAAATTCCACCGGCATTTTTCAAAGAACTGGAACAAATAATTCTAAAATTTGTATGGAACCAGAAGAGACCCCGAATTGCTAAGGAAATGTTGAAAAAGAAAAACAAAACTGGGGGCATCACATTGCCTGATTCCAAGCTTTCCTACAAAGCTGTGAATATCAAGACAGCATGGTCCTGGCACAAAAACAGACACATAGACCAGTAAGCCCAGATATGGACCAAATATGACTCGTCAAATAATCTTCAACAAAGCAGGAATAAATATCTAGGGTGAAAAAGACAGTCTCTTCAATAAATGGTGCTGGGAAAATTTGACAGCTACATGTAGAAGAATGAAAGTCGACCATTCTCTTACATCATACACAAAGATAAACTCAAAATGGATAAAAGACCTCAGTGTGAGGCAGGAATCTATCAGAATCCTAGAGGAGAACATAGGCAATGACCTCTTCAACATCGGTCATGGCAAATTCTTTCAAGATATGACTCCAAAGCAAAGGACACAAAAGCAAAAATGAACTTTTGGGACTTCATCAACATCAAAAGCTTCTGCACAGCAAAGGAAGCAGTCAATAAAACAAAGAGGCAGGGGCACCTGGGTGGCTCAGTGGGTTAAGCCTCTGCCTTCAGCTCAGGTCATGATCTCAGGGTCCTGGGATCAAGTCCTGCATCAGGCTCTCTGCTCAGGGGGTAGCCTGTTTCCTCCTCTCTCTCTGCTAGCCTCTCTGCCTACTTGTGATCTCTCTCTTTCAAATAAATAAAATTTTTTTTAAAACTTTATTAAAAAGAAAAAAAAAACAGAGGCAACCCACAGAATGGGAGAACATATTTGCAAATGACAATATAGATAAAGGCTGATATCCAAGACCTATAAAGAACTCCTCAAACTCAACACACACAAAACAGATAAGCATGTCAAAAAATGGGCCAAAGACATGAACAGACACTTCTCCAAAGAAGACATACAGATGTCTAGCAGGCACATGAAAAAAATGTTCATCATCATTAGCCATCAGGGACATTCAAATCAAAACTACATTGAGATACCAACTTACACCAGTTAGAATGGCCAAAAACAACAAGACAGTAAACGACATGTGTTGGAGAGGATGTGGAGAAAGGGGAACCCTCTTACACTAATGGTGGGAATGCAAGTTGGTGCACTGCCACATTGGAAAACGGTGTGGAGATTCTTTAAGAAATTAAAAAGAGAGCTTCCCTATGACCCTGAAATTACACTATTTGGTATTTACCTCAAAGATACAGATGTAGTGAAAAGAAAGGTCATCTGTACCCCAATGTTCATAGCAGCAATGGGAACAGTCACCAAACTGTGGAAAGAGCCAAGATGCCCTTCAGCAGACAAATGGATAAAGAAGATATGGTCCATATATACAAATGGAGTATTATGCCTCCATCAGAAAGGATGAATACCCAACTTTTGTATCAACATGGATGGGACTGGAAGAGATGAAGTAAGCCAGGCAGAGAGAGTCAATTATCACATGGTTTCACTTACTTTTGGAGTATGCGGAATAACACAGAGGACATTGGGAGATGGAGAGAAATTAGCTGGGGGAAATTGGAGGGAAAGACAAACCATGAGAGACTGTGGACTCTGAGAAACAAACTGAGGGTTTTGGAGGGGAGGGAGTGGGGGTGTTGAGTGAGCTTGGTGGTGGGTATTATGGAGGGCATGTATTGCATGGAGCACTGAGTGTGGTGCATAAACAATGAATTTTGGAACACTGAAAAAAAATTAAATTAAATTAAAATGTTCATATTACCCAAAGCAATCTTCAGATTCAAGATTCCAGTGGAATTTTCCCACCAAAATTCCAATGGAATTTCTCACAGAACTAGAAAAAACAACCCCAAAATTTGTACCAAACCACAAAAGACCTAAAATAGCCAAAGCAATCTTGATAAAGAAAAACCAAGCTGGAGACATGACAGCCCTTGATTCAAACTCTATTACAAAGCTGTAGTATTCAAAACAGTGTGGTATTAGCATAAAAACAGACACATACATTAATGGAACAGAGTAGAGAGACCAAAAATAAATCCATGCATATATGGTCAATTAACTTACAACAGTAAGGCCAACAATATACAATGAGTAAATGACAATCTCTTCAACAAATGATGTTGAGGAAACCGGACAGCCACTTGCTAAAGAATGAAACCATACTAACTGACACTATACACAAAAATTAACTCAAAAGAAAGATTTAAACATAAGACCTTAAGGTATAACTTCTAGAAGAAAACATAGGCAGTAATCTCCTTGACATATGTCTTGGTGATGATTCTTTAGACTTAATTCCCAAAGCAAAGGCAACAAAAATAAATAAATAAATAAACAAACAAACAAATAAGTGAGACTACAAAAAAGCTCTGCACAGCAGAGAATTCATCAACAAAATGAAAAGGCGACCTACTGAATGGAAGAAAACATTTGTAAATCTTCCATCTGATAAAGAGTTAATATCCATAATATATAAGAACTCATATAACTCAATAACAAAACAAAAAACTGAATCAAAAAATGGACTGAGGATCTGAACAGACGTTTTTCCAAAGAAGATATACAGGTACATGAAAAGATGTTCAGCATCACTAGTCATCAGGGAAATGCAAATCAAAACCACAATGAGATATTACCTCATAACTGTTAACATGACTATTATCAAAAAGATAAGAAATATCTAGTGTGGGTTAAGATGTGGAAAAAAAGGAACTCTTGTGCACCATTGGTAAGAATGTAAATTCATGCAGCCACTATGGAAAACAGTATGAAGCTTCCTCAAAAAATCAAAAATATGATTCAGCAATTCCACTTCTGGGTATTTAACTGAAGAAAACAAAAACACTAATTCAAAAAGATATCTTCACCCCCATGTTCATTGTAGCATTATTTACAAGAGCCAAGATATGGAAACAACTCAGGAGTCATTGATCGATGAATGGGTAAAGAAGTTGTGAAATCTATATACAGTGGAACACTATTCAGCCATCAAAAAAAGAAAAATGAAGTCTTGCCATTTGCAACAACATGAATGGAACTTGAAGAGGTTATTCTAAGTGAAGTAAGTTAGACAGAGGAAGATAAATATCGTGGAATCTCACATTATATGTGGAATCTAAAAAGAAACAACCAAACAAGAAACAGCCAACCTGATACAAAGAACAGATTAGTGGTTGCCAGAGGTGAATTCAAGGGGTAGGTGATATGGATTAAGATACTTATTCATTAAAAAAAGAATTGTTATAAAGCTTTAACAAGTTGGACGCTGTTATTATAGGGAAAGACAAATAAATAGACCAATGGGGTGCCTGGGTGGCTCAGTGGGTTGGGCCGCTGCCTTCGGCTCAGGTCATGATCTCGGGGTCCTGGGATCGAGTCCCGCATCGGGCTCTCTGCTCAGCAGAGAGCCTGCTTCCTCCTCTCTCTCTCTCTGCCTACTTGTGATTTCTCTCTGTCAAATAAATAAATAAAATCTTTAAAAAAAAAAAAATAGACCAATGGAACACAGTAGAGGAGGAAGGGGTGAAGGGGAGGTCAGTGGGGAGTTGAGTCAAATGGGTGCCGGGTATCAAGGAGGGCCCCTGCTGTGATGAGCACCGGCTCTTGAATGAAGTGAGGAATCACTAAATCCTATACTAGAAGTCAATGTTATACCATATATAAACTAACTGGAATTTAAATAAAAACTTGGGGGAAAAAACAGAATATAAACTTGTTATGTCAAGAGCAGGGGAAAGATAGGCTTTTAATAAACATGACTGGAACAATTATTATTGTGTGGGAAAAACGAAATCAAAGCTCTCCTTTATCTTGTGCAAAAAAAAAAACCAATTCCAAATGGACTAAAGACTTACACACAAAAGGCAACACTATAAAAATTTTTAGGCACAACATGGAACCACATTTTTGTGACATTAAGGACAAGGGACATTCTTTCTAAAATAAGATGCAAAATTGGGCAGCTAAATGGCTCAGTTGCTTAAGCGCCTGCCTTCAGCTCAGGTCATGATCCCAGGGTTCTGGGATTGAGTCCCACCTTGCGCTCACTGCCCTCTGCCTCTCTCTCTCTCTCTCTCTATCTGTGTGTGTGTGTGTGTGTGTCTCATGAATAAAAAAAAATCTTAAAAATGAAAAATAAAATAAAATAAATAAAAGTAAGAACTCAGTTGGTTAAGCTCAGTTGGTTAAGCGTCCAACTCTTGATTTTGGCTCAAATCATGACCTCAGGATTAAAAGATTAAGCCCCACATCAGGCTCCATGCTCAGTGGGAAGACTGCTTGAGATTTTCTCCCTCTGCCTCCTCCCACCACCCATTTGCTTGCTCTCTCTCTCTAAAATAATCAATAAATCCTTTTTTTTTTTTAAAGGTAAGAACTTTAGTTCACCACAAGATATCGAAGAAAAAATATAAAGGCAAACCACAAACTTATCAAATTTTTGCCAGGTGTATTACTGACAAAGCAGTACTATCTAGAATACATAAAGTATTTCAATGAATCATTAAGTAAAAAAGCAAACAACCAATAGAAGACTGAAACAACAGATTGACTAGGTCTTCAGAGGAGAGTAGAGCCAAATGGCCAAACAAATATAAATGAGATTCTCAGCCATGTGAATCACCAATAAAATAAAAATTCAAACCACAATGAAGTACCACATTACAACTGTCAAACTGAGAAAATTTTAAAATTCTGGCAAAATCTAAAGTTGGCAAGGATCTGGAGTTACTCATCTATAGAATTGTAAATTAAGGCAAGCATCTTTGAAAACCGTTATCACCCAGCAACTACTTCTAGAAGACAATTGCATATTCATAAAAGCACTTTCTGCAATAGAAAGAGAAGTGAGAACGACCTAAATGTACATCACCTGTAAAAGAGATGAATAAACTGCATGAGAGGCATACGATGAAACACTGTGTTCTTGTGAAAATTAATGAATTACAGATACATGCAAAAACATAGATGAACGTCAGGAATATTATGTGGAACTAAAGAGGCAATTATCCTAAGACATATTCTTTAATTTTGTCTATAATAAATTCAAAAACACATAACACTGAACAATAGATCATTTAGGGAAGTACCATCTGGGAAAAGTGGGGAAAAAAAGAGGGGCGGAGGAGTTAGAGAACAATAAACATAAATGTCAGCAGAGTGGTTTCCCGAGTCGAGAACTAAAGCCAGAACCCAACCGGAGCTCAAAACTCCAAGAGAACCAACATCAAAACTGAGTCATTTGAGTTATTGTCCTGGGATTCCCCCCTACGAAGAAAAAGCATAGGTCACAGAGCTGGTGTGCAGGGTTGAATGCAAGGGAGAAGCTTGAGAGAATCCAGCTATTAGAACAAGATCTTTATATCGTCTTCAAGAAAAAATTTTTCTTCTTATTTCATAGGTAGGAGGCCTGAAAAAGTTAACGTGACTTCTCTGAAGTCATTTTATCATCAATTTAGAACCAGAAATAGAATCCACCTGTCTTAACTCCTTTTGTTGATGCCATCACTAACCTATGCTCCTTCATTCACAAATGACTTAGAGGCTCTGCACAGGCCATGGGGGAGACAGGCCATGATTCACTGGCTAACATGTTTCAGGCAAGGTTTTATTTCCGTGCTTTCACGATTCCCATCTCTTTTATGCTCTGAAAACAGCAGCTGTGCCAGACAGTAGTCAACAGAAAAAGAAAAGAACTCATTTATAAAGCAGAGGACAAAAATAGCTTGCCCAGCATTTATACTGTGCTCTTTGGGGCTCGGGGTCAGAGAGTTCAGTCTGACTTTCCTTTAGTAACCTAAACTTAGTTGCTTTTCTTTTCTGCATCAAAATGATTTTCGTTGTCTGTTCATATAACAATGGATGTGAGGTTCTGTCGAATGCCAAGCAGTTGGATCACTACTGAAATGGAAATGGCATGTTTTAAACAAATCAAAAGCATATAATTGAGGTCACTAAAAGACATTTTCCTGGCAAAACCCAAGACACCATGATGATGAAATACATCTAAAACTGAAAATAGAAAAACCAGCTATAAGATATTTCCCTATGTAAATGTCACAACTGCATCAGACATGAAATCCACCTTTAGGGGAAATTTTGGCCCAGAGTCAGGTTTAGAAATCATGCTGCCTAAAGGAAAGAGGATTTTTTAAAATAAAGAAAAACACATTTAAACAATCCTGATCCATCACCTATTTTCTGTGTGACATTACACAAGCCTTCTCACCTCAGAGACCCTGCTTCCCTACTGAGCAAATATACTCAGAGACAGCTGCCAGTCCTGGTCCTCCAAAGAGAAATATATAAGAAAGCAGCTCACTGAATATGAACGACCACTCAAAGTACGCATCTGATGAACAGCTACAATCGGTTTTCCTGGAATTTTCTCGTGATTTAAGAAAATATTAAGAAGTTCTTGTAGAAGACAGGATGCATCTGTTTTGAGTCACAGTGATTCACGGATCAGTTACCCAAAGAAGGTAGACTGATGACTTTTTTTTTTTTTTAATCTAAGAAGGTGTGTTTGTTTTCCATTGCTGTGCAAAAAACCATCCCAAATTTAGTAGCTTAAACAATACATGATCTCATAATTCTGTAGGTCGGAAACCCAGGAAGCTTGACTGGGTTCTCTGCTTAGGGTTTTACAAGACCAAAGTCAAGGCTTGGCAGACTAGGCTATTACCTGGAAGCGTTAGAGATGAGTCTAATCCTAAACTCATTTAGGTTATGGCACCCAGTTCCTTCCTGGCTGTTGGCTAATAGGGGCTCTCTGCTCTTAGAGAGAAACCTCATTCATTCACAGATGGCCCCCTTCATCTTCAAAGCCAGCAACAGCATACTGAAACTCTCGTGCTTGGAATCTCAGACTTCCTCATCTGCTACTAGTTGTGGGAGCTCTCTGCTTTGAAGGAATCGTGTGATCAGGCAGGCCCACCCAAATAATCGTGAGGTTAACTCTGCCAGATGACATAATGAGACCATAGAAGTGATATTTCATCATCTTCCCAGCGTCTGTGGATCAGAAAAGGACATTTTTTTGGAGGGAATTGTGGAAATTCTGCCTACCACAGAGGAAGTAGGGGGATAAAAGTTAAGAGCATGGGTTTTGATGCTCTAAGACTGACTTAGTTCAGATTCCAGCACTGTAATTTGACTGGATCTCTGTTTAAATTCAGATAAGTTGCTAAACCCCTCTAAGCTTTACTTTTTTCAGATTGCAATCTTCTTAGGAGCAGGGAGAACTAATAACTATTTCACCCATATGCTTTGCACAGTGTCTGGAATATGTCGGCATTTGGTAATATTTGAGAGAACGAATCGTTGAATGAATGGGAGTTAACACTGAAAGCTATCTCCAGAACATACCACAAAGCTCTATTTGGTCCTGTTTTGTTAACATTTTTTTCATTGACTTAGTCACTGAATTTGAATTGGCCCAAATTGACTTGGATCAATGAATAAGGACATACGAGGAACACACGTTAAAGAAATAAGCGAAAGAAAGGTGAGCCAGACATTGGGTGACAGAGCCCAAATCAAGAAGAATCATGGCAAACCGAAAAAAGAAACTTACCAAATCAAGTGAGATGAGAATTAATGAGATTCCTTAATAACCTTAGCCAGAAAGTTTGGAGCTGTTTCCAAGTTGATCACAATGGTTTTTCCTCAGTCTGGAGTAACTAGCATCATTGTCCCTCTTCATTATTTAAGTCTTCTCCTTTGACTCTCATGCTTCACAGTTTTATTGTAACTGGTTTTTACTGTAAATCCTCTAAAAACTTTTAAAAAGTAGGTAGGATAGGGCACCTGGGTGGCTCAGTGGGTTAACGCCTCTGCCTTCGGCTCAGGTCATGATCTCAGGGTCCTGGGATGGAGCCCACATCGGGCTCTCTGCTCAGCGGGGAGCCTGCTTCCCCCTGTCTCTCTGCCTGCCTCTCTGCCTACTTGTGATCTCTATCAAAAAATAAATAAAATATTAAAAAAAAGAAAGAAGAAGTAGGTAAGAAGTAGATAGGATATAACAATGTGTAACAAGATGAAGAAAATTTTATGCTCCAAAATCCAGGAGAGGTAAAAACAAACAGATTTTCTTTGGGCAATGAAGAGTAGAGGGGACTGTTCTCTCAGAAATTCCGTGGAGTGGGATACAGGTCTCCTCTCGCAGGGATTCCTGTGATGAATGGGTCACATACAGAGGGTGTGAGTTGGGCAGGGCTAGATTGTATGAATGAGCTCCTAGACAAGATGGTAAAGGTATTTCTTTAGCGTATCTCATATGATCACTTCTCTATGCCTCCCTTCTGCCCTGAAAATGTCAGTTAAGGTTCTAATCTCTCCAAATGCTCTTGTGCACATGGATGTTAAGTAGACAGAGATGGAAGTAAGGGAAAAAGACACTTTGAACTATTCTAATACCAATAATGTTTTATCAGAATTGCTGAGGCACAAGAAGCCCCAAATGAGGTCTTGATTAAATAAATTAACTAATAATTATTAGATAACCTCTAATCCTTTCAAATGTCTATAATCCATTAAAATCCCCTTAAAAATTCCATAAGAAAATATAAACATCTTTTTTGTTTATTCTTATAAGAAAACAAATTAGAATATTTTATAGATTTTATGCCCATAACATACATAGAGAGGAAGATAGATACACGAATTTACATATTTATTTGAGTCTTGGAATGCCAAGAAGAGAGTTTGTACCATTTTTTTTTAATATTTTATTTATTTATTTGACAGAGAGAGAGAGGCCACAAGCAGGGGAACCAGCAGGCTGAGAAGGAAACCCCATGTAGGCTCCATCCCAGGACCCTGGGATCATGACCCAAGTCAGAGCCAGATGCTTAACTGACTGAGCCACCCAGGCACCCACAGCTTATACCATTTAAAGTGGCAAGGAACTATGTTAGCCTGGAAAAGAACGTCCTATGTCAAATGAAGAAAGTTCACCCTTGATCTTTCCATTTCTCCATTGTATTTATATTTGGGTTAAACCCATAAATGGAGCATGGGGTGGGCACAGAAAGGAGCAAAGAGCCCCTGAGATGTGCAAAACAATACAGTTCTGGTTGAGGAAATTAGCCACAGCTGAGACCACCAATTCTGCCCTTCCTGGGTGCGCAGAGACATATGACTGGGTCCTCGCATAGGGGAAAGGGAAGGGCACTCGTATGTCACATCCCCTCCAAAGCTGTAGGAGCTGCCATGTCTTCTGCATGTTTTCTCCTCTTCCTTCGTCCTTCAGCCTGACTGGAACAGTGAGACACGGGAGCAGTAAGACTGAGGCAGCTCAGATCCCCGAGCCACAGCCTCCCCAAGGAGAGGTGCCTGACTTGAATAAGATGGAGATAGGGTCAGAAAGAAACCTTCCTGGATGAATCCTCGGAGATCTGAGAGGTCATCTGTTACCACAGCATAGTCTGGCTATCCTAATACAAAAACACTATTTTAAGTCATAAATACAAATATTCCTTGGTCTGAAGGCAACTGGGATTTAACTGTTCTACATGAAATTAGACCTACAGAAGAGTTAGCAAAAGCTTACTTCTTTATTTTAGATGTTTATCACTGATAGCCCATTTATAATTAGATAAGCAATAAATCAAGAACATTTACAAAATCTACAGAGATTTTTTTTTCTTTTTTTAACTACAGTTTATGGTGAACAACATGGGTTGAAACTGCACAGGTCCACTTATATATGAGGGTTGTTTTTGTTTTGTTTTGTTTTTTAATAGATACAGTGCTATAAATGTATTTTCTCCTCCTTATGATTCCTTTAATAACATTTTATTTTCTCAGGCACCTGGGTGGCTCAGTCAGTTAAGCATCCGCCTTCAGCTCAGGTCATGATCCCAGGGTCCTGGGATCAAGCCCCAAGTCGGGCTCTCTGCTCAGCAGGGAGACTGCTTCCCTCTGTCTATCTGCCTGCCTCTCTGCCTACTTGTGATCTCTGTCTCTCTGTTAAATAAATAAATAAAATCTTTTTAAAAATTGTTTTCTTTTCTCTAGATTAATATTTTAAGATATAGGACATAATACATACAACATACATAATACGACTTTATGTTACAAATAAGGCTTTTAGTCTACAGTGGGCTAGTAGTAGTTACTTTTTTGAGGAGTCAAAAGTCATATGTGGAGTTTAGGCGGCTAGGGGGTTGGTTCCCCAACCCCCACATTGTCCAAGAGCAAACTATATTTCTAAGCAAATTCTAGACAGTTCACACCCTAAAGCTTAATGAAAAAGCTAATTCCCAAGCATCACTGAAAAGTTATTCTTAACAGGTGGTCAGTCATAAACTTATTATAGCCCAGATGCTTAATGTTAACTTGGGTTTCAGACCAAAAGGGTGTTTTTATAGCTTCAGTCTTGAGATGTTAGGTGGTGACATGGAATGCTGTCGCTTTCTGGGGCATCATAATGATCTTTGAGGCCTTCCTTTCAAGTGTGACATGAGGTTGGCATACTTTTTAGCTGGTGAGTTGGAAACAAATGTGCAGTTTTTCCTAAGCCTTGAAAGTTCAATCCATCTTATGTGAGATAAATCTTGGTGAACATTCAGGGAAAGCTGAATTTAGTGAGAGGCTCATGTGTGGTATATTATTTCTGTCAAGTAGAAGATACTAGTCAGCAATGGGGTCATAAAAGCAATTGCCTGGCCAAGATTTGTGCCAATCTCCAAGTTCAACAGTCCTCATGAGTAACTCCTCGCTACCATATCATTGTTTTTCTGTATATATTTTTCAGACATATTTAATAGCCTTAGGAATGTTTGATATTCACATCAGTTTTGTTAAAGCTCTGATCAGCCCTCCCAAACCCATCAGGCAGACTACTGAAATATTGAAGGCCTTATGTGAAAATCATTAATACCATTGCCCAACTAAAATATCTTTTAGTAACACAAAGAACATCAACTTTATGTCCTTACTTTTCCAAACATTTTTAATAGCATAAATAAACTAATTCAAGAAATCAAGAAATGGCAAACACCATTTTCCTTAATATATTTCACGTTGTGTAACAATTTTTCTCATATAATATCCTAAGGAGTAATTTAACCAGTGTACAATTTTCAAAAATTCTAGGACAATTTTCAGACATCAAAATTCCCACTGAAGTTCGGATTAATGTTTAGCTAGATCGTTTTCTCCACTAACAATACCCATTTCCTATTTATAATCCCAGAGGAATACTGATGCCTTCCTTTTTATAACAGATACACTCAGTATTCATTGAGCAGGAAACATTGGCTGTACAAGCTGAAAAGCAAAACCAACAGGTAAGCAAGTTTCTTAATTGAGGTGCTTCACTTGATTTTCTTGGTGGTTCCTGTTGAAACTGCTGTCATCCTCTTTCAGGTATGATTAGCTCTAGGACTAACATAGAGATGCTAGTAATTCAGGGATACCCTGATGGAGCCTGGTTGCATTAGGAAAAACTTCCCCGACTCTGACTTCGATCCTAGAAGAACAGGGACTCATCAACCCCTCCCCCAAACATATCCCTATTATAAATTACTGGATTTTGAGTTTCTTAACACTAAAAGCAATGTGTTTATTCATTTGAAACCCACATATGCCCTAGCCTGTTACAGAACCCATGGAAGGTACTCAAAAAATGTCTGGTAAATTCTGTTTTTAGCTGACTCTTTTTAAATTGAGTGTTCTCGGGCGCCTGGGTGGCTCAGTGGGTTAAGCCGCTGCCTTCGGCTCAGGTCATGATCTCAGGGTCCTGGGATCGAGTCCCGCATAGGGCTCTCTGCTCAGCAGGGAGCCTGTTTCCTCCTCTCTCTCTCTGCCTGCCTCTCTGCCTACTTGTGATCTCTCTCTGTCAAATAAATAAATAAAATCTTTAAATAACTAATAAATAAATAAATAAATAAATAAATAAATAGAGTGTTCTCAGTTGGAATATGGCAAATGGGCAGAAAACACACACCCAAAAATAAGTTAACAGTTCAATGACTTATCAGAGAGAGTATTTGACCAACTCCCAGGTCCAATTAAAATGAATTGCCAGCCCCCCAGAAGCCCTAGTGTCCACCTTAGTCCCTCTCCCTAATAGTAGCTCCCTGAAGGGAATCACTACCCTGATTTCTAACCCTGGAATCTAGTTGCTCCTATCTAGGATCTTAGGTAAATAGGCTCCTGCTGTATTCTCTTAGGCTTGGTTCTGACACTCAACATTATGAATATGAAGCTTATCCAGGGTGTGAAGGTGTAGTTTAGTCCTTATTGTTACTTTGTGGTATTATTTTGCAAGAATGTACTACAATTTACTTTTCCATTCTATTGTTGATAGACACTTGGGTTGTTTCTAGTAGTCCCCACAAGTACACACTGGCCAGTTATATATGTTGCAAATATCTTTTCCCTCCCTGTGGCTTGTCTGGATAGCAAACAATTTTAACTAATGTTTCTTGGCAAATTGCAAGGTATTATGCCTGACTCTGTAAGAGGGTGCATACACAGTGCTTCTCAGCTATGGGGATGTCGAGTTGTTTTTTTTTTTTTTTTTTTTTCAGCTCCTGGGACAAATAACAATTGTACCCAGGGGTAGAGATGCTCACACAAACTGTGTCTGTGTCTGTGTCTGTGTGTCTGTGTTCATGTATAAGCAAGGTGTATAGACAAACACCATGATTCCAAAATTAGGATGAGCCTTAAGGTACTTACTGGGTGAATTAACAATGCCTCTAGGGGCACCTGCATAGTTCGGTCAGTTGAGTGCCCCACTCTTGATTTCAGTTCAGGTCACCATCCCAGGGTCCTGGGATGGAGCCCTGTGTAGGGCTCTCCAGCTCAGAGTCTCCTTGTCTCCCTCTAACCTCCAGCTTTCCTCCCGCCTCAACCTTGCACGTGCTCACACTCTCTCTCAAATAAATAAATCTTTTTTAAAATGGCTCTGTATTATAAAAAAACAAGAACAAATTATGAACACATGTAGAAAAAATGTAAAGCCACATTTTTGTGTTTTTACAAAACCTCTGATACCTCTTTTGCTTTTCTCTTCATTGATGGACCATCCTTAAGCTTTAGGGTATAAAATCCCAAATTCTGGATATCATGTGATCTTTGGCATCTGCCAAAGGGCTGGCCCGCAAAATCACAGAACGTGCCCTAAGCTTCTACGGGAGGAGTGGGTCCGCAGCCTGGACACTGATGGGGAAGTTCAAACCCTGCTCCTGTGCCTTTGCAGGAAAAAGGAATTCAGCAAGTGAAGGTAGAACACAGACTGCCAGCACTCAGCTGAGTGACACCCAGAGCTGCAACTTCAGGCCAATATTTCTCTTCTTCTCTTCTTTCTTTCTCTTTCTTTCTTTTTTTTTTTTTTTTTTGAATTGTGTTATCTTAGTCACCATACCTATGTTCCATGATTCATTGTTTGTGTATAACACCCAGTGCTCCATGCAATCTGTGCCCTCCTTAATACCCATCACTGGACTCACACATCTCCCCACCCTTTTTCCCCTCTAAAAGCCTCAGTTTGTTTCCCAGAGTCCATAGTCTTTCATGGTTCGCCAAGGTTTCTTTTAAGGTGGCAACGGGCTTTGGGCAGATACTGCAGAGAAATCGATATTTCCTTAGAAACCAGTTGATGAAGTTGGAATTGTTGACCAGAATCACCTTGAAAGACAGAGAATTGAAGTCCCTGAAGCAAGAAAAAGAGGTCTCAATACAAGAACCATGCAAATCATGAAGAAGACAGTCCAAACTGAAAGAGAATCTTCCCTGAGAAGAATGGAGATAATCGCTTATTAAAAATTACCATTGCCCTTATAAGGGCCTGCCGTTGCTTACTGTGGAGGAACTAGGGTATGTAGATCCTTTATCATCGCTTAGCAGGGGATGATAAGTTTAAAATATTGAGCCAATGTGCTTTCATCCATGAGAATTGCTTCTTCCACATTAAAGCAGGTGAGGCTGTGGGATGCAGACTTGGGGAAGGGGTTTCGAGGGCAGGTGGTTTGTTAAGCAGAGCTCTAAGATCAGCCCTAAAGGAAGGAGCAGCAGGGAGCAGAACTGGGCAGAAGGAGAAGCAGAGCCATGATATTGTCTCAACACAGCCTGGGCTGACCCACGTGGCCTCTGCCTCTGGAACAGCCCTCTAGCCTTGAGCCAAGTAGGGCCAATGTGATCTGACCTTCATACTCCTATACAGATCAGTCATTAGATATGAGCATGACCTTGGACACAGCCTGATGCTGAGCTGATCCTAAAGAAATGATGGCTGAAGGCCATGTGGGCACCATACGCTCAGCGGCTGGATCCAACCCCATCGGGGTTGCACATCCCTATGTCCACTTGGCGTCCTACAGCAGATTCCCTTTGCAGATGCTGCTGTGTCCTGCCCTTTACTGCCCTGACCTCCAATGTGGGCAATTCTTGCACAGACAGAATCCACATCACTACACCTGCTGGCTTCTTGCTGAGCAACCGAGGGCAACTCTGCTCACAAGCAAGACAGGTTGGATGTGCCAGTGAATGAATAACTACCTACAGCCTTGACTCTCGGGGGTGAATAAATACCCCAGCTTCCTGACTCCTCCATGATGTCATTCCTATGTGCATGTTTGACCCTTCTCCAAGTTTCCATGTGAGATTAAGCTCCCATCATCCACTGCAATAATTATAATTCACCCATTGTTGGCCTTCTTTTTCCTTGCTCACTTCCCTCTCCTCCACTGGTGTTCCTTGCCCCTCCCAAATAAACTACTTGCACTCAAGTCTTTGTCTAAGGACTGCTGGGGGAATCCAAACAAAAGAGTTTCCACAGCCAAAAACATGCCTGGAAGATTTGGATGATGGAGATTTTCCATTAAGTCTGGTCTGTAAAGATCAGTGCTATGGGGAGAAAAATATAATATGGGGAAATCTTTTCCTAGAAGGAAAAGAAAGTGGAAAATCCACTGTTTGGTGCAATGAAGTAGAAGAGGAAAGTGTGGAGGTAGAAATTGGGAGCCATAGGGACCTAGAAGTGTGGGGGACCCATCCAGGCAGGTAGTGTAATTGTAATTGTAATTGCAATGTAATTAGCAAAATCTCTCCTGACCCAGAAAAAGATAGAAGAGAAATAAAACTGTTCTATCACTGAATAACCATTAAATCAGAATATGCTGTGTATCATAGGCAATCTGCAAAGAGATTGCAAAGAAGGGGGGGGGGGGATCTTACCATTTTATGGAGCCAAGCAGATAAAACCGATTACATGCATGTTCTCAAGATAAACAATAAGCACTCCCCTATAACGGGACCTGACAGCACCATTTGTCACACCGAGATCATCCCAGAGTCACCTGGGAACTGAGGTCACCCTCTGTGTTTGCTAATTGGCTTTACGGAAAGAAAAAATAAACCTCTCACATCTTCATGACAGGAATGGTTTGGAGTGAGGCACCTGCCAAAGTCAGGTCCCTATCCTCCCACGGAAACTGGGAGATGGAGCACTTGAGAAAGACATTTCTGGGTCATAAACCTGACAAGAGGCTTATTGAGCTTTTAAAAAGATTTACATACATTCAAAGAGGGAAAGAATTTACAATTATGAGTTTTCTAATGAAGCTGCTTGAAGAAATGGGAAGTCTCCTCCCTTATCTTCAAAGAAAGAATTAAGCATCTTATTTGTATCTGTCTTTGCCTTTACAGTGCAAGGGAGACTCAGCACTTGAGGGCCCTTCCTGACACAGGTTTCTCTAGGTGATGCTTTGCTGGACAAGAGGGACAATTGTAGGAGGCAAGATCAGAGGAGACAGAGGATTAGACCGAGCTACTCCTTGTCAACTGTGGTAGGGCTTGGCTTTCACTGTAATTGAGATAAAAAGTCATTAGAGAGTTTTGATCAGAAGAGTTATGCCATTTGACTTATATTTTGGAGTCACTTATTGTAAAATTGATGACTGCTTTTTTTAGCAGGACTTGAGTCTCAGGACTCCTGCAGTTGCTCATGGAGATACACAAGACCCAAAGCTTTATCCTGAGGTTGTTTGCTGTGCCTTCTGCTGATGGGAAGATAACAGGGAAAAGTCCTTAATAACTTGAGGTCTTTCAGGTTTATCTTCCCAAATGACAGCAGTCCGTGTATAGAAGAGGCTAGAAGAAAAGAATGCAGAGAAATGGAAAGACATTGAGGACTGAACAGTGTCAAGGAGAAGATGAGACCCAAGCTATGCATCAAAAGGGTGGTGGTAGTTAATGATGGAGAGGCAAATGGCATGAATTCAGGGTCAGGGGTCACTCTGAATACAGCCTGTTTGGAGTAGACTGAGAAAAGGTAATAAATCAAGATCACAGAGACCTGTCCTGTGGAGGCCAAGTGTTACTGATAAGAAAGTATAGGGGCATCAGCCTGGCTCAGTCGGAACAGCATATGACTCTTGATCTTTAGGTTCTGAGTTCGGGCCCCATGTTGGGTGTAGAGAGTACTAAATAATCTTTTTAATGTGCTGTTGGATCCTGTTTGCTAGGATCTTGTTGAGAATCTTAGCATCCATATTCATCAGTGATATTGGTCTGAAATTCTTCTTTTTGATAGGGTCTTTGCCTGGTTTGTGGATTAGGGTAATGCTGGTTTCATAGAAAGAGTCAGAAAGTTTTCCTTCTGCTTCAATTTTTTGAAACAGCTTCAGGAGAATAGGTGTTATTTCTTCTTTGAAAGTTTGGTAGAATTCTCCAGGGAATCCATCAGGCCCTGGGCTCTCGTTTTTTGGGAGGTTTTGGATCACCGCTTCAATCTCATTACTAGATATTGGTCTATTCAGGTTGTCAATTTCTCCCTTCCAGTTTTGGGAGTTTATAGTTTTCCAGGAATGCATCCATTTCATCTAGGTTGCTTAGCTTATTGGCATATAACTGTTGATAATAACTTCTGATGATTTTTTCTACTTCCTTGGTGTTCGTTGTGATCTCTCCCTTTTCATTCATAATTTTATGTATTTGAGCTTTCTCTCTTTTCTTTTAGATTAGTGTTGCGAATGGTTTATCGATCTTATTGATTCTTTTTTAAAAAACAGCTTCTAGTTTCATTGATACATTCTACTGTATCTCTGATTTCTACCTCATCGATCTCAGCTCTAATCTTGATTATTTCCCTTCTTATGTGTGGAGTTGGTTTGATTTGTTGTTGATTCTCCAGTTCTTTAAGGTGTAGAGACAGCTGGTGTGTTCTGGATTTTTCAATTTTTTTGAGGGAGGCTTGGATGGCTATGTATTTCCCCCTTAGGACCGCCTTTGCTGTATCCCATAGGTTTTGGACCGAAGTGTCTTCATTCTCATTGGTTTCCATGAATTGTTTCAGTTCTTCTTTGATCTCCTGGTTGATCCAAGCATTCTTAAGCAAGGTGGTCGTTAGCTTCCAGGTGCTTGAGTTCCTTCTGAACTTTTCCTTGTGATTGAGCTCCAGTTTCAAAGCATTGTGAGAGTACTAAATAATAATAATAACAACAACAACAATAAATAAACTTTAAAAAAAGAAGAAGAACAACGTATAATGAAAAGACCCTCAAGAAACTAACCAGTAGAGAGGTACTCTGTTCTGATAGCCCTACCTCCAGCAGAACAAAGCAGCCACACATTTGCATAATGACCTCCTCCTTGTTACTGCTTGCCAATTAGTTGGGTGTAACAAAAAGCAATTATAACAAGTGCTTTTAATTACTCCTGCCATTCCTTCCCCATCCCATCCCTCCCATCTCTTGTCCCGGAGATAAAAATTCACCCTGGTGGGCAAAATTTAAATTACTTGGGACCTTTGAGCAAAAGGCCATTTTACTGACAGGATGAGGAAGGGGGCTTGAAAAGAGAGAATGGGAATTATGACGGTTAATTTTATGTGTCAGCTTGACTGGGAGGGATAGTGTATCAAATGTTATTCTGGGTGTTTCTGTTAGGGTGTTTTGGATGAGATTAAGATTTTAATGGATAGACTGAGTAAAGCAGATTGTCCTCCCTAGTAGGGGGAAGGAGGGCTTCATTCAATCAGCTAAAGGCCTAAATAGAAGAGAAAGTCTGACTCTCCCTAAAATAAGACAGAATGACCCTTACTTGACTACATTTAAACTGAGACCTGGGATTTCCCTGTCTTCAGACTCAAACTGAAACATTGGTTCTTCCTGGGTCTTGAGCTTGCTGGTCTATTGGCTACACCATTGGCTCTCCTGGGACTTCAGCTTCCTGACCTGAAGATCTTGGGACTTTCAGACTCCATAACTGTGTGAGCCAATTCCTAATAATAAATCTCATTATATTTACCTATTTAAAAAGAGAGAGAATATATAGATACAGATAGATATATAAATATCCTGTTTCTCTGGAGAACACTTACTTAACAGAAGTGCACCTGAAGCCATTCTTCCTCCTGCTTTTGTGATGTTGGTCACCAAAGGGAAAGCAGGGCAAGGCTGGGAGAGAAACTATAAAACCAGGACTTATGAAGTATCTGGGAGCTTTCCTCAAGCACAGACTAGGGTACCACAGAGTCATGTGGTGTGATTAGTGTCAGGGGGTCAATAACACCTCCCAGGATACTTCTAGGTAATGGCCTAAGTCAAGTTGGAGCCTAAGAGACTGAGCCTGGAGAAGGGAAGACATTCTGTACTGGTGATGAGTGAGTAAGGCTGAGGAAAACGCCTGGGGTGGCAGAGTGACAGACACAAGTGAATGCAGAGCAAGCCAGGTCATGGGAGCCCTTGGGCATGTGCCTTTGGACATTTCCCTGTAATAGTCACAAGAATGAATACAACTCTCAGTGAATACTTCCTCAGCAACAGACGCTGTGCCAAAGGCTCTCTGTCCATTGTCTCATTTCTCAGATGAGAAAAAGAACTCTTGAGGTTAAGTGGAAATTATAGATAAAGAGATTAAGGGCCTCTGACTAAGAATCCCATAAGGATGAAATGGATCCTGCTAGGACGTGTGTAGAGCTAGGGGTCTGGCATGTAACAAGAGCTCAATAAATGGGAATTACTATTTTCACATTGTCTGTCCTCTTCATCACTGCTATTATGGTAGTCTTCCTTCATTATAAATACTTTACCAACCAAATTGGTCTGGATCAAATAAGGCTAGAATGTTCAAGAGATCACTCTGTATATGGTCTTCCAGTTCAAAGGTACCTGAAAGGAGCGCCTAGGGGATCAACTAGTTAAGCATCTGCCTTTGGCTCAGGTCATGATCCCAGGGTTCTGGAATTGAGCCCCATGCTGGGCTCCCCATTCTGTGGGGAGTCCTCTTCTTTCTCTCTCTCCCCCAACCCCCTCTCAAATAGATAAATAAAATCTTAAAAAAATGTATTTAAAAAGTTACCTGGAATTCTCTTTCTTAGAATGTTTTCTCAGGGGCAAGATGGACTTGGGAGTCTTCCTTAGCTTGAGAAAGAAACAAAAATATTCTCCAGTCAGAAACCTGGTTCCAAACTTCTCCCTCATTTCTCCCTGGCCGCCATAGCGCTTTCCTGGTTCCCACTTTCAAAACATCTCCTGATCGCAACAACTAAGCTCAAGGACACTCATTCTCTATCTCAATAAGGTACTACCTTCAACCTCTTCATGTACTATACCCTAGAGGTTATTCAGTTACTCAAGGCTCATCAGTCAGCCCTAAATTTACTTGCTTAAATCAAGTTGTTTTGTCTTTAATCGCCTCCCTTCCTGCACAAAGAGAAAAGTTTAGAGTTGACCACATAGCTATCACGTAAAATGACCTATATTGCTTTAATTGTATTTCACCTTTGCATAAGAATAGAGTTGACCATATAGCTATAATAAAAGATGTCTTCCATTGTCTTTGATACCTACTCAGAAGAAATGGAGAAATGCCCTTTGAATTAATTTTTCCAACCTGTGTATCATGAGCAACCTGATTACTTTGGAATCATTTTCTTTCTGTTGTTATTAATTATTTTTATTCTTTTGATGGCTGTCATTATCCTGCGGCTGTTCCTCCTCTCCAGGCAGCGGAGCTGTACGGAGATGCACGGAGATGCATTCATTA
The DNA here is from genome assembly GCF_011764305.1 of Mustela putorius furo. NCBI lineage: Eukaryota > Metazoa > Chordata > Mammalia > Carnivora > Mustelidae > Mustela > Mustela putorius. Next base: position 2,191,748 of record NW_025421491.1, on the reverse strand, counting down.
GTCGTCACATATATCTTGCAGTTTGTGGATTCCTATTGCCACTTCAGATCTGATTAAATTCAACATGAACTTTGGCCTTGAATAAAAAGAGAGGCAAATTCAGCCATGTTGCTTGAATTTATGAGGCTGCAACGTGATTTGTTGTGATTGGAGATGGGACACGGCTCTGGAGAGCAGGGCTGCCACCAAAGGAAGAAGTCCACGTGACCTTCCCTCTGACCTTGACAATCACAAAGTGTTCACGGCCAGGCTTCATCTGAAGAGACTGCATTATTGGGGGGGTGGGGGAATCTGGATATTACACTGATGTGGCACCTGCTCTTTGAACATTGAGAAGGAAAAGGGAAATTCATTGACATTGTTTGTCATCTATGACCACTCTGGCCACAGTACTCATCCAAACTTTTAACAGCATATTAAATAGCTTTTATTAAATGTATTTTAGAGGTAAGGAAGCTGAAGCTCAGGGAAGCAAAATAACATGACCAAGAACACATTGCTGTAAGTAAAGGAGCAGAGAGTGGTTTTGAATCTAGGCTGTGATGCCAAAGCACGGGTTATTTCTCTGCACATTCTTAAGAAGACTTAAGAAATGTGTTCAGCAATGACATCAACTTGGGGAAAAGGACAGTGGTCCAGCTGGCGAAGATGTCGTGGGAGGAATCTCAAAGCCAATCTGCAAAGTAACAAGATGTTCTTCAGTGAGTCTTAGAAACCAGTCAGGATGGAGAAAGCAAATAATCTGATTGCCTAAGATTTTGGAGTCTGCATTATGGGTGTGATGGAAGTTGCCAAAGCAAGAAATCTGGGACAGAAAGGAGGGCATGATGTGGGCATAACGAGTCCTGGCCATGTGCAGAGCTGAAGATCAGGAGGGAGTGGGGACAGACTAGGACCACAGAAGAGGGGTAGGCAGTCTAAGGAGAGGTGACTGGGTGTGAGTGGAGAGACAGGGAAAAGAATGTCAGAGATACTCAAGGAAAAAAGGAGGTGATGTCATCAAAGAGGCAAGTTTCGAAGTCCGAGCCAGAGCAGGCAGAGCCCAGGGCATAGCTCATTCTCTAGCAAGCTGCTCCCCTCCAGCTATCAGGGTTAACTGCCCTTAAACAGGTGTCTCTTCCCATGCAGAGCAAAGGTATCTGGAAGATTGAGGATTCTTTAGCAATATAATGGCAGACTCTACAAACAGATGCTCATGATTGCGAGAGCTAGAATTTCCAGTGAGGACACCACCTCCCCAACTCAGTCCTTCATGTGGTTGTCAGCTAGGAATGGCTATCAGTCAGTGTATTAGTCAAGGTTCTCTGAAGAAACAGAACCAATGGGATTGATCTATGTATCTACCCATCCATCCATCCATCCATCCATCCACCCATCCATCAATCTGGATGCCTGCCTGCATGTCTATTATCAATGGAATTGACTTACCTGATTATGGAGGCTGGGAAGTCTGAAATCTGCAGCTTTGGGCCAGCAGGCTTGGTACCTGGGATTGCTGATGGCACAGTTCCAAGTCTGCTGGAGAATTTTCTCTTGCTGCAAGAGGCCTGGACCACCATCTTCCTTAGACCATTCCCATCACCACATTTCCTTCCCAGTCCTACTCCTCAGATGATGTCCCTGCCTTCCCCACTGGTCCACTTGCACTACTGCTTCAGAAGGGCTGGATGGTGATGATTCCCTGATCTGCAACTCCTTTCAATCCCCTACTTTTCCAGCTTCTTCCGTAATTGTGGAAGGCTGCAATCCTATAATATATCTCATTCTACAAAGCCCATAATGATTCTGCATTCCCTCTTATACCATGAGTGATATATGATAATTTAGCACAGGTGAAAATGTGCTAACATTTTCGGCATAGACAGTTAAACATCCATTCTGTTAAATGATTCTCAGTCTCATCCTAGTTCTTTAGTCACCCCGTCATTCATTTAGGCAGTATTTGGTGAGGGCCCGCTCCAGGCCAGGTGCCTCTTCTGTGAAAGCACACTCTAAATTAACAAAGGGCTATGTTGGGAAGATTGTCAGGATCTGGAACTACGACCAATAAGGAGAAATTACCAGGAGGCGGCTTCGGTTCAACATAGAGAACTTCCTGACGAAGTTAAAGCTGCCTATAAATAGAATGGCCTCCTTACTCTAAGCCAGTGAGGGACTAGTTCCTACAGAAATTAACCAGCAACTTAATTACCAAGGAGGCTCCAAAAGGCACTGGCACACCAATGACCAATATTGAAACTTCATTCATATCAGGTTCGCTTTCAAATTTTATATCCTATGATTCCATTATAATATATACCATTTGTGATGCCAAGATTCTCTATTCTGCCCATATTCTGAAGCTACTGTGAGGTGTAACAGGATTATGATAGTCTCAGAATAATACCACAAGGGAACAGAACCAGTGTTTGTGGCTTAGTACATGCCAGTCAATTTTCACTGGTTGTTTTATAAGGCTCCCAAAACTCCAAGAGGTAAAGTGTACTATCCCCATTTTGTGGATGAAGACGCTGAGATTCAGCAAGCTATAGTGACTTGTCCGATTATCCCAGCTCCCCAGAAGAGGCAGCTAAAATCTGCGTGACCCCAGAGTCCGTGTTTTCTTTTACACGTATCCCATCACATTCTGGTCTTAGAATGTGAGAATTAATATTATCAACCATAAATAAAAGCATAATTTTCAGATATGTTCCTGATGAAGACATATTTTAAATATATAGTTTAGAACACTTTTTAAACTAAATGTGTTAAACCAGAAGCATGATATCATCTATGGAATGTTTTGTATGTTCCAATCACTCCAAGGTGCCTTGCATTGTCATTTTACCCTCACAGTAACTCTGCTAGGAGAGTCATTATTTAGGCTCGTTTTACATGGGGACAATGATGAGAACATTGACAACCAGAGGGACTGAGAAATGACTCCAAAGTCAATGTCTCCTAGGCAGGGGCAGGGATGGAATTCTAATTCTACTCTGGTTGACCCTGAAGCCCATTCTCCATGTTCTATGGGGGGAGGGATGGGTGGAAGTGGTGGTTTTCTGTCTACTACAGTAGACTCCCTTATCCATGAGAAATATGTCCCCAGCTCCCGAGTGGGTGACTGAAATCCTAGATAGTACCGAACTACATATATACTATGTTTTTCTCTACCCATACATACCTTTGATAAAGGCAAATTTATAACTGAGGCACAATGAGAGATTAACAATAGCTAATAATAAGATAGAACAATTATAATAATATACTGAAACAGAAGTTATATGAATGTGGTCTCTCTCTCTCTCCCTCTCAAAACGTCTCATTGTATGGTCCTCACCCTTCTTCTTGTGATGATGTGAGATGATAAAATGCCCATGAGATGAAGTGAGGTGAGGGATGTAAGCACTGACCCGTAGCAGCAGGCTATTATTGACCTTCTGACGATCGGTCAGAAAAAGGGTCACCTGTTCTCAGTTACTTGAAGGTAACTGAAGCCACAGAAAGCAAAACTTTTGATAAGGGCGGGAAGCCTGTGTATTTTCCAAGGTGGTTTTTTCCTTCTTCTACATGTTCTGAGATCTATCTTCTCCCCCTCCAGAGGCCTACAAAACAGCTTCTTATTTATTTCTGTGCCACTTTCTACTTTCAGCCTCATTTAAAAATTAGGAAGACTCACCCCATTAAAGCATTTCAATATGAGAAATTGGTTGAGCAGAGAAAAAGAAATATTTTAGAATACTTAAATTGCAATGAATGACATACTACTCTCATCCATTGCAATTTAGGTGTTGTAAGATATTCCTTTTTCTTTGCTCAACCAAGCACTCATAACTGGATGATTTTGCTTCAAGCTATGATTCAGACCCATACAGGATCTCATTCTGCCTTCAAACTATACCCGACTATTGCTGGATGAGATGTTTAAGACAACCTGGTATATAAATTGCCCTATCTGCAATTAAGGGAAAGATGATGATATTTTTGTAAAATGGACCTCGGAATAGAGACAGACCTATCTGCTGTTTGCTGTAGTTACCAACATCAGCACCAAAGCAAAAAAATAAAATTGAAGGAAGGAGAATTGGTTTTCAGCTCATTACAGGGAAACGTAATCTACATTAGAACATGATTCATGTAAAAAGCAAAAAGTACACACAAACACACAGTGGGAAGAAGGAAACTAGCATTTATTAAGGTTTTAATATACACCAAGAGTCTCACATACCTTGCAATTACCCTGAGATAGATATTGCTAGTTCTCTATTACAAGAAAAAAAGAGAGTGAGAGAGAGAGAGAGAGAGAGAATTGCCAAAAACAAAAAACAAAATTCAAGTTTATAAACTCCTCCAGTTCAGGGTCCAGGCTTTTTCTACCATATTACACTGATGCTACCTACAATATTATGACAATTTCACTTAGAAACATGGAACTAGTTATATGAGAGATCACTTACCTTTTTATGCTTTAGAATGAAAATGAAGTTATTGCAGCATCGACCAGTTGTCCCTCTGCTCTAGTGTTTATTACCTAGTTTACAAGCACCTTTGTGTTTAAATCTTGACAAACTTGTTTGGAATCCCTGGAGGTTATAATGAAAGTGAATAGAAAAAACTCTCCTCCCAATTTGAAAACATTAGAGAACTTTCTAGCTGTCTGGAGATGATGTCTGTTGTTGTTCAGGACCTGAAACCAACTCACTTGATTTTGAAAACAACACCTTGCCTTTCCTGCATAGAACCACTCTCCTCATTTATGGTTTCAGTAGAGCTGTCTGCCATTGAAGATGCCCTCCCCTGGGGCGCCTGGGTGGCTTAGTCAGTTAAGCATCCAACTCTTGATTTTAGCTCAGGTCATGATCTCAGGGTTCTGGGACCGAGCCCTTAGGGCTCTGAGCTCAACGTAGAGTCTGCTTGAGGTTCTCTCTCTCCCTCTCCTTCTTTTCCCCCAACCCCAATAAATACAAAAATAAAAACCTTTAAAAAAAATAAGCAAGAACAAGAATAATATGCCCTCACTTTTCCTGACCAAGGGGAGATAAACCAAGGCTGAATATTCCTCACACCCACCCAAGATTCAGATTTTGTGCAGAGATTGAAAGGGAGAAAATAACTGATATAAATACATCCCAAAGGCATCACACTCTGTTCATTCTTTCTTCAGCTCTGCACAGATTCTTATGCTTATTTCATTTATTTATCTACTCCTTCAGTTCCATATATTTCTTTATTTCTTCCCCCTTTATTGACTAGAGTCAGTTTCTGTCACCAGGAATCCAAATACCTGAAATGATAAACCAAGTCGCCCTTGGCAAATCATAACACAGGGCTCCAGGGGTCCTTCTCTCCTGGATGTCTGTATTTGCAGGATGTACCCTTGCCATGATCAATTTGCTATAAGCAACTAATCCCATCTAAAATAGTCATGACTGATACTACTTCAAGTTGTGTCATCTACGGAAAGAAATTTTAATTCAGTGGGAAACCCAAGAAAACTAGAAAACATTGCTGACACAGAGGAGTGAGACTCCAATGAAGAGATCACACATATGCTAAGTAAAATAAAGTAAAAGTAATATACTTACGATAGATTTTTCTAGAAAAGATTTCTAGAAACCTGTTCTAGAATAATCCATAATAATTAATGTTGTCTGAACAGTGTCCTCCAGGACCCTCTGCCCTAGAATATTTCCATAATTTACAGAATCTTATGCTTAGAAAATCTCTCTGAGAGATTCTTAATTAACCAGTTGTTGAATATTGTAACCCAAGACCATGACAATTTATGCTTGGTTACTTCCACACTCAGACTTATTAGAGTTTAATTTCAATTTTTTAAAAAAAGAAAAATCTACTTTAAAAAAAAAGATATCATCTACCCCTTTCACCATGAGGAGCAGGTTTCCCTGCAGACTGCTCAGGGGGTAAATCCATAGGATTGAAGCTAATCTGTGCTATCTCTTGCTGCTGACCTGCTCTTTGCACACCAATAGTGAAACGGTAGGAAACTACAACCGTCCTCACCATCTTGTTGACTGTTCCTTACACTCCTCTCTGAAGTAGGCTTTTTGAACCAAGGACAAGAGAAATTACCAAGTAACTTCTGTTTCATTTAATCTGCAGGTAAACATAGGGCCAGAGACCACTGTTTCCTCGGGGGCTTCCAATTAAAAAGGATTAAGAAAAAAATCCATGTCCTAAGCTTCCCCGATTTCTCAGCATCATCATTTTACTCCATCTAAGAACCTCAGCTGCCACCCTATCCTATAAATACCAGCTATATTTTGAGAAAGACTCAAATCAGACAACTGAAATCGCATTTACAAAGTCAGGTCAAAATAGCATAGCATCTGTACCCTAGAGTCCCACTCTTCTGCTTTGTTCACTCCGGACTCCTGGTTGGACAACACTCCCCACTCTCTGCTCTATCAAATCATCCCTATCCTTTGAGGCATAGATGGTTCCCTTCCTCCATGAAAGAGTCTGTGGCCCATTGACCTCCTGATGCATTCCTCCCCTGGGATCCATTCATACCCAGAAATTCCAGGAGTCTCTTGAGGCACTTAGCATTGCTAGCTGTGCATACTCTGACTTCTGGGAGAGCTCAAGGCCCTTCTCCACCCATTTAGATCCTGGCAAGGTCCAAGCATACAATAAAGCAATGACACACAACTGAACCCCACTGCTGACGGAGCACAGGAGGGAGATATTTAGCTGGAGGGATAAAAATGAGGTGAGTGGTTTGCTTTTTTTTTTTTTTTTTAACTAAAAAAAGGAATTTGTTTATTGAGGGCAAGAGGATGCAAACAATATAAAAATCAAAAACTTATCTGACTTTTCTTTCTCTGCTTCTCAAATGGGGGTTGGATTTTATTTGTACATTTTCTGAGGGTCCCCAACTGCCAATGGAATCCTTTATACAGGGGGAAGCTGTGGGACAGATTCTTTAAGAGACCCTTTGGGACAACTCTCATTGGGCAGGAATGGTGCTCAGTATCGCCTATTTCTTTCCCTTCTGCTTCATGTGTACTACAAAATAGTCATTGCATGCAATGGTGAGCCCTGCGATTAGCGAGAAGAAGCTCTGGAAGCCCACTTTGCCATCTCGGCACTGGTTGAGGTCCTTCATTATTTTGTCCATGGCCAGAGGGTCTTTCTAATTTTCCAAAAATCCAGGGAACTCCTTTTCCATGAGTACTCACAGGTCCTCTTTTGTTAAGTAGCCTTTATCACCAGCAAACTTGTGAAACGTGACCATCATGGTTTCCATGGCATGTTCCGTTTGAGATGGCATTTTGGTGAGGTCTGTTGAAACCTTGGCCCGAGGCAAAGCAGGGACCGAGTGGTTTGCTTTTAAAAGAATTTCCTTCCCTTGTGTGTGTGGTAAAAAATTATCAGGTCAATATTAGCAACTGGTACAACCTTGACCTGCCTCTAGAGTAAGTCCACACTGAAAGGGACATGGGGAGATTTGAGTGTAGTTTGGATAAGCAAGCAGAGATAGAGGAGACACTAGGTCTATAGGCAATAGGCATTCCTCTCCTGCAAGTCAAAGGACAATGTGGTAGCTATCTAGAACAGAGTTGCCAACTGAGGGAGAATCAAGGAGTCCTCAGTTCTGCTTCCAGGCCCCATCTCTTCTACCAAAAATCATATACTGCCTTGTACCATTAGTTGTATACTTTTGACTTTTTCCAGTTTTACAAATGGATTGGAAATTTCTTGAAAAGAATCTGTTTCCCTAATATCCATTTGCCATACCTTCTATGTAGTACATGTGAAATGTTTGATGGCTTAAATAAGAAATGACTTCTTAATGAAAAGAAAATCATACTGAGAAAGAGAAACCTAACCAACAAATACAACATAAACTTTTATAAAGTTATGTAAATAGTGGATGTTAGCATCGTTGCCATACTAGGCTGGGAGCTCTAAGAAGAAAGGCACCATGCCTATGTTATTGACAAGTGTGCCTAACACCAATTATAGTTTAAAAATTATTTAAATGATTAGCAAGGAGTAACTCAAAAATTAATATTTTATCCCCTACGTTAGTTTTCTATGGCTGTTGTAACAAATTGCTGCTAATGTAGTGGCTAAAAACAACACAAATTTATTATCTTACCATTCTGTTTGTCAAAATTTTACTGAGCTAAAATCAAGACGTCAGGAGGGCTGTGTTCATTATGGAGGCCCAGTGAGAGAATCCATTTCCTTGTGTTTCCTAGTTCCTAAAGGTGTCTTATATTTGTTGTCTCATGGCCCCTTCCTCTGTCTTCAAAACCAGGTGAGCAACATCTTCACACATTTCTGGGCGTTCGGGGAGGCCATTATTCTACCTACTGTCCACCACCCAGAACGTGCATGCATGGACACACACACACACACACACACACACGGCTATGTCATCATGTCAGGCATTTATGAAGCACCCTAGTGCTGAGGTGGAGGGTTTTGGGAGTATTTAGGCTTGTTCCCACCACAGAAGCAGTGAAAGAGCAAAGGCAAATCCTCCAGGGAAGCATGGGTACGTGCCTTCTCTCCCGCGCAGCAGTCCTAAGCAACAACCAGCCTCCTCATGGCCACTTACACTTGGGTTACAACTGCAAAGTTCATTGACAATTGAAAATGTAATAATCAAATCATTATTTATATGTGATAGACATTTAAGTGAAACTCTTTTGTAAAGAAAATAATCACTTTCAATTAATCTTTTTGAGTAAATAAAATTTTCATTCAAAGGATTACTTAAAATTGGAATGCATCCCCATTTGTTTTATGAAGCAGAGCTTCCTGAATCCCACTCAGAAAGTTACTGCTCCATGATTTCATAAGGCATTAGCCTCAACAAGGAAGAAATGTTGGGAATCCTCCACAAAAATTCTACTCTCTGTGATCTTGCTTGGAACAAAATAGAGAGGAGAGCAGAGGAGGGAAGAGTCCAGACAGGAGACAGAGATGTAAATTAAGATTTTCTTGGCAGGGTTCCCTAGGAAACAGATATGTAAGTGAAATGTGCATGCTGTTTTCTTGGGGGGGTGCAATGTATGAACAGCCAGAGTGAGGGGAAAGGACAGCAGAGTAGAAAACAGCAAATCGAAGGTGGACTTGTTCCTGTTGCCCATACCCTCAGCATAAAGTACATTCTGCTCACTTGCATGGACCATTTCCAAAAGAAACTGAAAGCAAACCAGACCCTGAGAGCCAGCTAGGAGAAGAAAGGAGAGAAACTTATCTGTAGGCTCATTCCTGTCTCCTGGCTCCCACGGGGCCAAGTTCACCCAAGTTGTATTAACTGGCACCCCCAGGAAGCCACTGGGAAGTCAGAGCTCACTCCTTAGGCATGGCCCTTTAACTCAATCCTGAAGCAGCAGAAAGGCCAGAGACCTACTGAATTTTGGTCAGCTCCAAATCCAAAGCCAACTGACCTCTTGTATCTAGGGCCACCTTTGCAGGAAAGACCCTGGTGGGAGCTCACTCTCTGGTGACAGCATGTAAGGCTTCACCAAACTAAAACAACTCATCCCCAGGGAAATTAGGCTGTGCCTCCACCTTGTCCCTTCTTGGCCACAGGGCCAAGACTCTGCATCCCCTAAACACTGTAACTGCTGTGGTTCTTGCTTCCATGAGTACAATGGTGGTCACAGCTGCCACACCACATTGTCATAGCCTTGCTTTGTGATGTGGAGGAGGGAAGCCTGAGGCCATGAGGCCAGCTGGCAGATGTCCAGAGAGCTCCTGCCACCAAGAAAGAAGAGGTATAACTCAGGGGAGTCTGAAGATTAGCAAATCAGAAAGGCACATAAAGTTGGACTTGATACAAACCGCGAGTACATGATATTTTTTATATAATACCAAATTATGATAAGGAGACTGAGTGCTTTGGGATTTCAAGGGAAGAAAAAGTCCCCTAGGCCAAGGACAAGGACATCGGAAAAGAAACAGCTCTCAGGCTAAGCCGTGAAAGAAAGATTATAACAATAACAACCACCATTTTGTGATCACATAAATGCTTCATACTCTTTCCATGAAATATTTCATTTAATCTCCTGCTCTGTCTGGGAGAGAGAAGCATTACTATTCTTTAACACAACTAAGGAAGCTGACACACTGTTTGGGAAAGGTCGTTCAAAGAGCCCAAACATGTGGGAGTGTAGACAATTCGTTAAGGAGAAAAGAAAAAGGTATTTTTAAGAGGTCAGTAACTCCCAAGCCCAGGACGGTCTTTAGAGCCAGGCTATAGGGTGGTGGGGCCATTATTCAGTGGCATTGAGGCCTGTAAGGAAGGATTTTGTACAGAGGAATGACATGCATACACATTTTTAGAAGATAATCCTATGAGTGGTGTGAAGAAGAGAAGCAGACACCAAGAGAAGGGAAAAGTATCGGACTTCTGTCTTCCATGTGAAAGAAGCCGTGGCACTGTCTAGAAACTGGGCAGCGTAACTTGATAACTTGCAAGTGGACAGCAGAGTGAGCAAGGACTTGGGGTTCTTTTGTGAGCCTGTCACAAATGGACCAGTGCAACCGAGAGGAGCCTGGTCCCTCCTTCACTTTTCTGAGCAGACCGCACACACACACCTCTGCAAAGCCCTCCCCATGGGACCTCACTCACCCCAATGCTTCAGGTGAGTGTGAAACTTGGAGTTTATTGTGTCTAAGGGGCCAATTCCTAAATATGGAAAGAGCACAAGAGGTCAGGATTATTCTCCACCCCTTCTTTCTACTCACAGAGTAATAGTCCTTGGCATTTTGGTTTTCAAGAAGCTCCTAGAACTTTCCATGTGCTCTTGCTAATCATTATAGACCACAGGGTGCTGGGAGAAGCAGCAACAGTAACCACAGCCATAGTGGGAGTGCAGCTGAGCCCCAGCACAAGTGGCTGAGTCAAAATAAAATGCAGGTGACCTGCTCCTCAGCGACATGGCATTATGCCTCCCCGCTCTCGCCAGTGTAAACATGTGAGCTGGTGGGTTAGCTTTTCATCTGGTGACATTAGCAACTCTCAGAAGTGGTACCAAGCCTGGGATGGGAGAAAATAAAATTTATTATAAATTAAACATATAAATGTTTATAGGAATAGTAGGCTTATGAACTTTGCTCCTTTTTCAAAGTTTTTTAGTTTGTATATTTATTTCAGAGAGAGAGAAAGCATGAGAACAGAGAGAGAGGAACAAGCAGATTTCCCCACTGAGCACAGAGCCTGACATGGGGCTTGATCCCACAACCCGGAGACCAGGATCTGAGCCAAAACCAAGAGTCAGACGCCCAACTGACTGAGCCACCTGGGCGCCCCGAGCTTTGCACTTTTACAGAAACCTCAGTTTCCCTGGAGACCCTAAGGAGTTATCACACATGGTTTCTTATTGTGAGTCAGTCTATTTGTGAGACAGGGTTATAAGGAATGGTCCACGGTGTATCTGAAGCAATTGTCAGTCTTTCAATACCATCAAGGACTAAACAGGGCTTCTTTTTCTTTTTATAAAGATTTTATTTGTTAAGTAATCTCTACACCCAGTAACCCCAAGAACAACAGTCACATGCTCTACCAGCTGAGCAGCCAGCCACCCCTGGATAGGTGAAAGTCATCTGAAACCCATATTGGGACCACAGAGGCCATCAGGCTGAGACAAAGCAGTGCCAAAAAGATGTCAAGTCCTGAAACATGCAGCCTCTGAATCTAGCTAATCTACCCCTGAACTTTTCAATTAAGTGAGCTAAAGATGTCTTTTTTTTTTTTAATTAATTTGAGTTAACTTTCTTTCACTTACAACTGACAAATTCTGGACTCAAAATATCACAGACCTTCCAAGAAAATAAATGATAATTGAGATTTTCTGTGAGAATAACCTGAAAGCCAATATTCATTTGAGTAATAATTCCTATCATTTTGTGGTTTTAAAATTAGAGCAAGAGAAAAATGAAAGAACAAATCAAAAAATACATTTATTTTACTTGGTACAGTTTTCCATGACTTTGTCTCTGTTCTGACTACTAAAGCATTGAGTTATTCCATCTTTTCAGCTCAGAGTAGGTGATTAAATCTTGCCTCCTACCAGTATCTCTAAACCATTCTTCCAGCCTTCGGGGAAATGCAGTACAAAATAATAGCTTTGTTCATTGGAACACCTAAATATATAAAGTGAAAACTAACAGAGCTAAAAGGAAAAATAAACAGTAATACAATAATAGTTAGGGACTTTAATACCCCACTTTCAACAATGGCTAGATCACCCAGACAGAGAATCAATAAAGACACAGAGAATTTGAAAAACACTACAGACCATATGGACCTCACAAGCATATACAGAACATTCTTCCAACAACAGGGAAATACACATTCTCCTGTGGTGCACATGGAACATTTTCTAAGATAGACCAGATATGAGGCCACAAAACAGTCTTAGCAAGATCAAGAAGGCTGCAATCATCCCAAGCACCTTCTCAGACCACGATGGCATGAAACTAGAAATCAGTAACAAGAAAAAAACTGAGAAATCCACAAACACATGGAAATTAAACAACATTCTCCTGAGAAACCTGTGGACCAAAGAAAAAATTAAAGGGATGATTAAAAAGTCTCTTGAGACAAATGAAAATTAAAACACACATACCAGAATTTACAGGATGTGGCAAAAGCAGTTCTAAGAAGGAAGTTCATAACAGTAAACATCTACACTAAGAAGCAAGAAAGATCCCAAATAAACAACCTCAAGGAACTAGGAAAAGAAGAATAAACTGAGCCCAAAGTTAGCAGAAGAAAGGAACTAATAAAGATTAGAGTAGAAAAAAATGAAATAGAGAACAGTAAAACAATAGAAAAGATTAACCAAACAAAGAATTGGTTCTTTGAAAAGATAAATAAAATTGGAAAACCCTTAGCTAGGTTAACCAAGAAAAAAAATTGAAGGAACCAAATCAATAAAATTAGTAATTAAAAAGAGACATTACAAATAATACCACAGAAATTCAAAGGCTCATAAGAGGCTACTCTGAACAATTACAGTCCAACAAACTGGGCAACCTAGAGAGAAACAGAAAAAGTCTTAGAATCTTACTGAGACTGAATTGTGGGAAAAAAAGAAAACCTGAAGAGACCAAATACTAGTAACAAGATTGAATCAGTGATCGAAAATTTCACTACAAAGAAAAGTGCAGGACCAAAAGTCTTCACTGATGAATTTTACCAAATAATTAAAGAAGAATTAACACCAATCCTTCTCAAAATCTTCCAAAACACTGAAGAGGAGGGAACACTCTCAAACTCTTTATAAGGCCATCATTAGCCTGATACCAAGACCAGAAAAGTGCACCACAAGAAAAGAAAGCTACAGGCCAATATTCCTGATGAACAAAGATGAAAGAATTCTCAACAGAATATGAGGAAACTGAATGCAGCATGATATTAACAAGATCATTCACCATGACCAAGTAGGGTTATCCCTGGGATGCAAGGATGGTTCAACATACACAAATCAATCAATGTGATATTTCACATTAATAGAATGAAAGAAAAGAATCCTATTATCATGGACACAGAAAAAGCTTTTGTCAAAATTCAGCATCTGTTCCTAATAAAAACTCTTTTAACAGATTAGGAATAGAAAGAACATATGTCAACATAATAAAGACCACAGATGATAAGTCCACAGCTAACAACATACTCAATGGTGAAAGGCTGAAAGCTTTGCCTCAACACAGAAAACCACAACGTATTGAGGAAAGAAACCAAAGATGACACAAATAAATGGAAAGGTATCCCATGTTCATGGACTGGAAGAATTAATGTTGTTAAAATGTCAGTACTAATAATAGCCATCTATAGATTCAATGCAATACCTATCAAGATTCCAAAGGCATTTTTTTAACAAAAATAGAGAAAAAACTCCCAAAATTTACATGAAAATACAAAAGACCCTGAATAGCCAAATAAATTCTAAGAAAGAAAACAAAGCAGGAGGTTTTACACTTACTGATTTCAAACTGTAATATAACTATAGTCATCAAAAGAGTATAGTACTTGGTGCACCTGGGTGGCTCAGTTGGTTCAGTGTCCAACTCTTGATTTCAGCTCAGGTCATGAGCTCAGGGTCATGAAACTGAGCACTGTGTCAGGCTCCATGCCATGCAGAGATTCTGCTTCTCTCCCTCTCCCTCTGCCCCTCACTCCATTTGTGCACCCAATCTCTCTTTCTCTCTCATATATATATATATATATATATATATATATATATAAAACTTTTATTAAAAAGTGTATGGTACTGGCATAAAAACAAATAGACCAGTGGAACAGATTCAAAAGCCCAGAAATAAACCCATGCATACACAGTTAATTAACTAATATTTGACAAGGGACCAAAAGTACTCAATGAAGAAAACACATTCTCTTCAACAAATGGTGCTAGAATAATTGGATATTTACATATAAAAAAATGAATCTGGATCCCTATTGTACACCATTCACAAAAATTAACCTGAAATAGATTAAAGTCCTTAAATGTAATATCCGAAACCATGAAACTCCTAGAAGAAAACAGGAACAATGCTCCTTGACATGGGTCTGGGTAATGAAATGATTTTTTTGCAATAAAGCACAGCAATAAAATAAAATAAAAAAATAAGTGTGGCTCCATGAAACTAAAAATCTTCTATACATCAACAGAAACCATCAACAAAGTGAAAACACAATCTACAGAATGGGAAAAAATATATATTTGCAAACCATCTGTCTGATAAGGAGCTAATATCCAAAGCATATAAAAAACTCATTCAACTCAAAAGCAAAAAACAGCTCAATTAAAAAATAGACAAAGGACCTGAATAAACATCTCTCCAAAGAAGATATACAAAAAGCCAGTAGGTATGTGAAAAGATGCTCAACACCACTAGTCATTAGAGAAATCAAATCAAAACCACAATGAGATATTATATCACACCTGATAGAAGGGCCATCATCAAAAAGACAAGAGAGAACAAAAGTTGGCCAGGATGGAGAGAAAGAGAATTCTTAGGCATCATTGGTGGTATTGCAAATCGGTACTACAGAAAACAGTACAGAGTATCCTCACAAAATCAAAAATTGAATTTCCGTAAGATCCAGAAATTGCACTTCTGATAATATATCACAAAAAAAACACTAACTCAAAAAAAAAAAAAAATCCATACCTCCATGTTCACAACTGCATGATTTACAAAAGCCACAACATGGAAATAACCTAGGTGTCCAACAACAGATGAATGGATAAAGAAGTTGGGGTATATAGACACAACGGCATATCACTCAACCATAAAAACCAAGGTCATCCTACCATTTGTGATAATGGATAGAATTTGAAGGCATTATGCTAAGTGAAATAAGTCAGAGAAGAACAAATACTGTATGATCTCATTTATATGGGGAACCTTAAAAAAAAAAAAAAAAACCCTCATAGAAAAAGCAATCACATTTGCCACCAGAAGCAGGGGTGGAAGGAGGGAGCATTAGAAGAATGTGGTCAAAATATTCAAACTTGCAGTTATAAATAACACTAGAGATGCAATGAACAGAGGAGGGCTATAGCTTACACTGCTGCCTGACCTATAGGAAAGGTGATAAGAGTAAATCCTTTTTCCCTATACTCTTTTCTTCTTTCTTTTCTTTTTATTGTATCGATGTGACAAGATGGATGCGAGCTGAACTTATTATGGTAATCATTTACCAAATATATAACTCAAACCATTATGCTGTGTGCCTTAAACCTAAATAGTGTTGTATAAAAATCATTTCTCAATAAAACTGGGGGAAAAAATAATAGCTTTGTTGATGTGGGGGGAAAAAAAAACCCAGGAGCAGAATGTACGGAACATCAGGTTCACTAGGTAAAGTTACTGCTTTGTGTCCTGCTGGAAACAATGACCAATTTACATCCCTCTTACCCGAAGGCAACATCTGTCCAGGCTGTTGGCAAGGATATTAATGATGTTTGAGATTCGTACAGCACTTTATGGCTTTTGAAGTGCTTTTCCCCTCTATGCTTACATTTAATAGCCCCAATGGTAGGTGGGAACAGAACGATACATTGTCTGTTACAAATGAGTAAACTGAGGCTCAGGGAAGTCCAGACACTTGTTCTAAGTGAAACAGCCAATGGCCCTAAAACCAGTGCAGCACTCTGGCCAATCTGAAAATTGCTACTTCTGCCTCCATTGAAGAATAATGAAGCTTTGCATCCCATGAGCTGTCTCCCAGGTGGCTAATAAAAGATCTAGGTAGGAGGGTAGCAAGTCTAGGGTATGAATCCAGAGCTGGGAAACACCTCCCTCCCTAGGAGCTTCCCCCACCCCAAATCTCACAACTTCAGAAATGGCAGCAAGAGACCCTTGGATTTTATAACTCAAGATTAACTTAAAAAAAAAATCTGGGAAGAGTAACATTAAGCAGAAATTCACAGGCAAAGGAAACAAAAGCGAAAATAAACTTTTGGGACTTCATTAAAATCAAAAGCTTCTGCACAGCAAAGGAAACAGTCAAAAAAACAAAGAGGCAACCCACGGAATGGGAGAAGATATTTGAAAATGACAGTACAGACAAAAGGTTGATATCCAGGATCTATAATGAACTCCTCAAACTCAACACACACGAAACCGGCAAACATATCAAAAAATGGGCAGAAGATACGAACAGACACTTCTCCAATCAAGACATACAATGGCTATCAGACACATGAAAAAATGTTCATCATCATTAGCCCTCAGGGAGATTCAAATTAAAACCACATTGAGATACCACCTTACATCAGTTAGAATGGCCAAAATTAACAAAACAGGAAACAACATGTGTTGGAGAGGATGTGGAGAAAGGCGAGCCCTCTTCCACTGTTGGGGGGAATGCAAACTTCTTTTCCAAACCCACCTCCCTTACCTCTGCCCACCTGCCCTCAAATTAAAACCTTCCTAAGAGCTGATCTGGATGCAAGTGAGGACGGGAATAAAAGCTGTAGGACACAGGTGTGCCTGGGTGGCTCAGTCAGTGGGACGTCTGATCCTTGATTTCAGCTCAGGTCAGGATCACAGGGTCTTAAGATCAAGCCAGGCTCCAGGCTCCCCACTCAGCTTAAGATTCTCTCTCCCTGGGGCACCTGGGTGGCTCAGTGGGTTAAAGCCTCTGCCTTCCGCTCAGGTCATGATCTCAGGGTCCTGGGATCAAGCCCCACATCAGGGTCTCTGCTCAGCGGGGAGCCTGCTTCCCCCTCTCCCTGCCTGCCTCTCTGCCTACTTATGATCTCTCTCTCTGTCAAATAAATAAAATCTTAAAAAAAAAAAAATAAGATTCTCTCCCCCTCTCTTTCTACACATCCCCCTTTAAAATAAAAGCTGCAGGACACAGAGCATTTAGGGGTGTTTGTGCATATGGGGGAAAAAAGATAATGAGTCCGGTGCCCAGAATTGCACCAGCTGCCTTACCCGTCAACTTCCCAGCTCCTTTATGGCCGGCATCACCTCCCTCACTTTGTCACTGAGGAAATAAACCAAAGCTCTGGGAGGTAAAATATATGGCCCAAGGTCATAGCCAGCTTCAAAACCAGGTCTGACTAACTGTAGAGCCCGAGTGTGGTCTGTCCGACCACGTTGCGCCAAACGCATCCCAGGAGCTGGGGAACGGGTCCGGAGAATTCCCAAATACAAATGTCCCTTCTTCCGATTTGCCACCTCCAGTCAGAAATTCTGCAACTGAGTTGTACCCGATCACCCAGAAGCTCCCATCCTTAAATTATAATAATTCAAGAAATGGACTCTGGTCGGTGTTCATTTTTTTTTTTTCGGGAGCACAGCAAAGTTTAAGATTCACGGGAAAGGACAGAACAGATTAAGTGATCTCCTGGAAGTGGGATGAGAAGGGTTATCTCTGGAAGAAATTAGTGTCTTTAAGCAACATCTTAGAGCTGCTGAATGTGCCTCAAGTCAGTTGTAACTGCCTTTTTCGTTTGAGGCACCTGTGTTCAGTCCCATCCTCCTGAGCCTCAGGCTTCAAAGAGGAGTCATAAATCTTACCTGGGCGATGTCCATCGGTCGGAGGTCAGCCCAAGGTCACCGCAGAACCCACCAGGTGGGCTGCACGGAGAAGGTGTCACTTGTTTTCAGGGCAGCTTTCCCTGCTGGGCAGGAAGCCTGCTTCTCTCTCTCCCACTTCCCCTGCTTATGTTTCCCTCTTTTGCTGTGTTTCTCTCTGTCAAATAAATAAAATCTAAAAAAAGAAAGAAAGAAGAGAGAAAGAAAAAAAACGAGTCAAGTTGAAACCCCTCCATCCTCTCTTCCTTTCCCCAGAAATAACCAATATACTGAACGTAGATGGTCATTCCCATGGATTCTTCCCACCATTGTTACACATAACCATAGTACTACTGTTTCCAAATTTTATTTAAATGGTATCTCCTAGAGGTCCCTGGTAGGCTCAGTCAGGAGACGCTTGATCTTGGGGTCGTGAGTTCGAGCCCCACACTGGGTATAGGGATTACTTTTAAAAAATAAATACATAAATGACATTTTATAGTACGTGTCCTTGGCCATTGCTGCTTCCCTGAACTTGAGGTTTCCAAGATTTACCCACTTGATACATATGGTTCAATTTCATCCCTTTTCACTGATTATTCTATTGGACAATAAACCAAAACATATTTATTCACCTTTTCTTGAAGAGTTGGATTGCTTTATTACCTTTTTTTTTTTTAACAAACAATGTTGCAGTAAATATTCTTACACACTTGCCTATCCAACGTGTGAAGTCTCTAGGGAAAATTGCTAGAAGCAGGGCTGGTATCCAGCATGTTTTCAGCAACACATGTGCCCCTGCTGGGTAGGAGAAGCCTCCACTCTGATTGGAGGTGTGCTTGCCCCATGGGTAAGACATCCAGTATCGTTCCTGCCTAGAAGTGCAATTACAGGGTCAAGAGAATGCGCATCTTTCCCTTCACTAAATAGTAACAAGTTTCTCTCTGCGGGTACTCTGTTGACAGGCCTCCTGGTCGTGACTGATAATTCCCAGTTCTCCAGACCCTTGTCAACGCCTGGTTTATTGTTTGTCTTGTTTTTTTGCTCCACTAATGGTGTAAAACATGATCTCTCTGTGGTATTAATTGGTATACCTCTGATTCCTAGTGAGGGTTCATGTTTACTGCACATTGAACTCTCATCTTTTGTGAATTACCTGTTGGAAATTTTATCCTTTTTCTGTTTTGAGTTTTTCCTATTATTGATTTATAAATCACATATAATAATCCTGTATCATGTATATGTTTATAATATATAATTATATATTATGTAATACGTCTATTATAATTACATCATATATATTATGATTCTTCCCCATCGTGGCATGTGGTTTTCAGCCTATAATACAGGTGTATTGGACTATCCCAACACTTCTTCCCACCAACAGGACAGTTCTGGTTCTCTGAAGGGGTGTCAGCAAAAAAACCCGAAGGGAAGACCAAAATATGACCTGTGACCCTGGAAGCACCTTCCTCCGACAGCTACCTGTCAGACTAACCACTTAGATTTTACTGATATGTTGGGGCACCTGCGTGGCTCAGTCAGTGAAGTGTCTGTCTTTGGCTCAGGTCATGATCCCCGGTCCTGGAATTGAGCCCCGCATTGGGCTCCCTGCTCCACAGAGAGCCTCCTTCTCCCTCTCCCTCTGCCTGCCTCTCTGCCTACTTGTGATCTCTCTCTACCTCTCTGTCAAATAAATAAATAAAATCTTAAAAAAAAAAAAAAAGATTTTACTGATAGGTTGGGTTTACCTTTCAACATGATGGTAAATACTATGAGGGCGGGAACCTGAGCCGGGGACATTGTTTTTCACAAAAATCAGTGCCCCTCACATTTGTCAGTGGGTCACAAGTAGGCAAAGAATGAAGCTGATCTCCTAGAAAGCATTGCTGAAAGTTGGCAGGAACAATAATTATTTGGTGATAGCTGTCATTTATGGGGCACATACATACACATTTAAATAATTTCTTCTTCTCAACAATCCCACCAGGCAGGTACTATTTTTATCCCAGCTTTTGAGAGGAGAAAATGGGGACAAAAAGCATTTCCCAAAGCTTGCTTCAGGTAGCGAGGAAGTAACAGCGTGGGGACTACAGCCCAGGTCGGTGGGTCCCAGAGGTCGCTTCTTTGCCCTTCGTTTTCTTTTTTCTTTCTTTTTTTTTTTTTAATTTATTTGACAGGCAGAGATCACAAGTAGGCAGTGAGGCAGAGAGAGAGGAGGAAGCCTCTCACGCTGAGCAGAGAGCCTGATGTGGGGCTCGATCCAGGGACCCTGGGATCATGACCTGAGCCGAAAGCAGAGGCTTTAACCCACTGAGCCACCCAGGCGCCCCTGTCCTCTTCATTTTCTTGATTCACTTTCCCTTTTTCCTATTCCTGGCCAAATAAAGGCTCAGAGTAGTATCAAAAGGTTTTTCAGAGGGTGCCTAGGTGGCTCAGTGGGTTAAAGCCTCTGCCTTCAGCTCAGGTCATGATCCTTGGATCCTGGGATCGAGCCCCACATCAGGCTCTCTGCTCAGCAGGGGACCTGCTTCCCTTCCTCTCTCTGCCTGCCTCTCTGCCTGCTTGTGATCTCTATCTGTCAAATAAATAAATAAACAAATCTTTAAAAAAAAAAAAAGGGTTTTCAGAACCAAGAGAAAAACAAATACAAATATTGTGGTTACTGAGTACCTCCACCTTTATCAGAATGTGAGACAGTTGCTTCGTGTGCTGGTTAATTTTATGTGTCGTCTTGAGTGGATAAGGGCTGCCCAGATACAGCTGGAAGAACACTATTTCTGGAGGTGTCTGAGGGTATTTCCAGAAGTGATTAGCACACGTATTGGTGAACCGAGTGAAGCAGCTGGACCTCCCCAACATAGATGGGCTTCGTTCTGACGGTCTGTATTGAACACAGACGCAAAGGAAGGCCAAATTCACTCTGTCCGCGTGGGCTGGACACCCGTCTTCTCCTGACCTCGGACACAGGCACTCCTGGTTCTCAAGCCTCCCGACTCAGACTGAATTACAACACGGGCTTTCCTGAATCTCCGACCTACAGACAGCATCTCATAGGACTTCCCAGCTTCTTCCATCACGCCAGCCAGTTCCTCACAATAAATAAATCTCTTCAGATTTTATATACATGGAAACGTGTGTGTGTGAGTGTGTGTGTGTGTGTGTGTGTGTGTGTGTGTGTGTGTGGATTCTGTTATTTCTGTTTCTCTAGAGAAGCCTGACCGATACAACTGAAATAATAAATCAGAGCTGGGGGCGGACGCCTGGCTGGCTTAGTCAGTAGAGCGCACAGCTCTTGATGTTCGGGTTGCAGAAGTTCGAATCCCGTGTTGGGTGCAGAGATTACTTAAAAATAAAATCTTCAGATAAATCAGAGCCAGACCATGGAGCCTCAAAGACTAAAATCGGGGACACCTAGCAGACAAACATTAACTCTACATCTTATTTTGTGACCAGGACAGCCAACACCTGGACAGAATAAGAAACTGGCTCAAGGTGATACAAGCAACAGAAAATTCAGTCAAAACCAATGCCGTGAGAGAGCCCATGTCACCTCCTTCCCGCTAGTTGGAATAGGCTGCCCAAGAAGGAAAAGCCGGGGTAAAGTAAATGAGAACAGGGTAGATTATCTCCCTCTCCACCTCCCAGGGACATTTCAGGTCCTTAAAACCCGTGGAGCCCAAGGCGCAATTACCAGATTCCAGCAAACTTCTCACTAACTAAGCTGTGGAATGAGGCATGTCTGCAGAAGGACACCATTTCTTTGAGGTTCTAAATCACCCCACACTTAAAGAATTCTATCCACACCAAAGTAATTTACAATAGAGAAGACATTGTGTTTGCAGCACTCCTTTCCCAACCACTCATCATACACACGTTTTTCCTTTCTCTCTGTAGGCTACAGAGTTCTTTGTTTTGAAATATTAAATCAGGGGCGCCTGGGGGCACAGTTGGGTAAGTAAGCATCTGCCTTCGACTCAGGTCATGATCCCAGGGTCCTGGGATCAAGTCCCACAACAGGCTCCTTGTTCAGTAGGGAGCCTGCTTTCTCCCTCTATCTGCCACTACCCCTGCTTGGGCTCTCTCTGAAAAATAAATAAATAAAATCTTTTTTAAAAAAATAAAATACGTGATCAGTTTTTTTCTAATTGGTGAAATCTGATTTTGATTGTTAACTCTCCCACTTAAAAGCCTTCCGTTGTACTCTGGGGCTTATAATACATTATATGATAATAAAAAAAATAAACAATTTTTTAAAAAAGCCTTCCGTGGATACCTTTCGCGAATAACACAGATGAAGATATGGAACAGAGAAGATGAAAACCTGGTTGAAAACACTAAAAAGAAATACTTTTTTTCTGAAATAATTTATTAGTGATCAGTTAAGAAAATAATAAAAGCTAAATATCCTGTCAGCCGCCGAAGAAGAGAACTACTGGAAAGCAATACAGTCTCTGGGCAGAAAATGAGTTTTAACTATCGAATGTCAAAATCTCAGTGCTTCCCAGATTTGACAACGGATTTTTCTGAACAGTGCCTGTTGTCCTCTCTGGGGCCAGGACAGGTAAGGCCCCCAGAAGATAAATAGTTGGAGAAAGGAACACAGAATCCCAGCTACGTGACCATACTTTACCCACAAAAACGGAAGTCCATTTCCATCTGGTAAAAGCTGATAAAGGGGAGGTTTAACTCTCTTTGCCATTTGGCACCTGTACTCGGGGAGTTTGTCCTTAATAGGGACCATAGAATTCAGCATGCAGGTGGTGATGAATGTCCCCAGAACTTGCTAAGCAAAAACATCACTCCCCTGCTGTCCTATCTTATGGGGACTGATTGGAATAAAGAAGAGAGAGGGGCGCTTGGGTAGCTCAGTGGGTTAAATTCTCTGCCTTGGGCTCAGGTCATGATCCCAGATCCGGGGATCGAGTCCCGCATCGGGCTCTCTACTCAGCAGGGAGCCTGCTTCCCCCTCTCTCTCTGCCTGCCTCTGCGCCTACTTGTGATTTCTGTCTGTCAAATAAATAAATAAAATCTTTTTTTAAAAAGGGGGGGTGGGGAGAAATTTTTAAAAAGGAAAAGCAGAGGCAGGAACAGAAGGAGGAAAAAAGAGACAGAGAATGAGGGTAAGGATGATAATTTTTGATCAGGGCCTTAGTGTGGACTTCTTGCAGAGCCTTTTTTCCAAAAAAAAAAAAAAAAAAAAGAATCGTAGTGAAAGAGCGACCTCTACTGGTCATATGAAGGAAATTCAGGAACTTCTCTCCCCAAAGTCCACTAAATTTCAGATGGATGATTCAAAAATGGCAGGTGTATTAAACTACATTGAAAAAGAACTGCGTTCAAAGTTTAATAAATCTGCCATTGTGCACTAAAATGAACCCCACAAACTAACAAACTCAACTGAGGGTCAGTGTCCCAAGAGTGATGAGTTCCAGAAAGTCCCTTGAGAAATTAGGCGTGTTGAAAGATCTTAGGATCTACCCTTCACAGTGACCTCCCTCCCCAGTTAAGTTAAGCAAAGCAGCTCAAATGTACCCTCTTACGGTGAGGCGACTTCTCCAAAATATAATCCAGGAGCAAAGACTACACCCGCTGTTCTAAAGTAACAGGAAGTGGGAGGATGTGTGAGGTCACAGTGATCCCATTTGGGCTCCGTTTTGAGCAGGATAGACTTAAATTTGTTTGTATAAATGGGTAACCTTGGGCCAAGACCAAACAGTCTGTTTTCCCAACTGGAAAGTGAGCATGGGAACGGCTTCTCTCGGGGTTTTTCCAAGGAGTCCACGAGAGCATGAAACACTAAGCAGGCGGAGAACTCGTGGCAACCTCGTGCCCTGTCTGTGTGGCACCCTGGTCACTGGGCACAACACAACCTCTCATTAGTGAAACTACACATCCAACATTTGCGTATTAGCTCTTCCACTTTTACATCTATACTCTTAAAAAACTGAAGATAATTTCTTTTACATTTTTTTATTACGGTAAAATACACGTAACATAAGCCATTTTAACCAGGTGTTAATTACATTCCCAGCTTTGTGCAACCATCCCCACTATTTCCAAACTATTTTCATCCCCTCGAAACTTCATACCCACTAAACAACAATTCCCCGTTCCCCTTTTCCTCCCCCGCCCCACCAACCCTGATAACCGCTATTCTACCTTCTTTTTTTTTTTTTTAAGATTTTATTTCTTTATTTGGCAGGCAGAGATCACAAGTAGGCAGAGAGATAAAGAGAGGAGGAGAAAGCAGGCTCCCTGCTGAGCAGAGAGCCTGATGTGGGGCTCGATCCCAGGACCCTGGGATCACGACCTAAGTCAAAAGCAGAGGCTTTAACCCACTGAGCCACCCAGGTGCCTCTCTACCTTCCATCTTTATGAATTTGCACATTATGGGTTTTTCACATAAGTGGAATCATACAATATTTTTCCTTCTGCCTCTGGTTTATTTCACTTAGCATTCTGTTTTCAAGGTTCATCTGTGTTGTTGCATATATCAAAACGGCTTTCCTTTTTACAGCTGAATAATATTCCACTGCACGTTCCTGCATTTTGCTTTTCCACTCATCTGTTGATGAACACCTGAGTGACTTCCACCTCTGGGCTATCGTGAATAATGCTGCTGGAAACATTAGTGTGTAAGTATCTGTTTGAGTCCCTGTTTTCAATGCTTCTAGCAAAGGCATTGCTGGGTCACACAGTAATTCTATGTTTAACTTTCTGAGGACCTGCCAAATTAGTTCCCAGAACATCCTCACCATTCTACATTCCTATGCTTGACAAACAAGTGTTGCAACGTATTTATATCCTCACCAACACTTGCTATTTTCTGGATTTTTTTCTTTTCTGTTATCACCATCCTGGCAGGTGTGAAATAGTATCTCTTTACAGTTTTGACTTGCATTGCCCCATAACTAAAGATGTTGAGCATCTTGTGTGCTAATTGGCCATCTGTGTACCTTTTTTGGAGAAATGTCTGTTCAAGCCCTTTGCTCATTTTTTCAATTGGATTGTCTTTTTTGTTGTTGAGTTGTTGGTTCCCTTTTTTGTATTCTGAATATTAAATACTTATCAAATACATAATTTGCAAATATTCTCCCCCATTCTGTGGTTTGTCTTTCCTCTGTCTCAATGGTGTCTCTTTTTTTTTTTTAAGATTTTATTTATTTATTTGAGAGAGAAAGAAAAAGTGAGAGAGAGAGAGAGAAAGAAAGTGGGGTGAGGGGCAGAAGTAGAAGCAGACTCCCCGCTGAGCAGGGAGCCTGATGTGGGACTCAATCCCAGGACTCTGGGATCATGCCCTGAGCTAAAGGCAGACACTTAACTGACTGAGCCACCCAGGCACTTGCAATGGTATATTCTGATGCATGAAAATTTTTAATGTTGATGAAGCCCAACTTATCTGTTTCTTCTTGTCCAGTTTGCCCATTTTGTCCAATTTGGTGATACTTGTTTTGGGGTGAAAAAAAATAACCATTCTACCTATTTGACAACCACTCACTGCACCTGCTCTTGTGTCTGACACGTGAGGATCTGCTTCCAGCCAGCCGAGCTTCTCTGCCAGCCTCTCTAGCTCATCCCTCCTACTTGGAGTCCTAGATCATTCTACCACAATGCAACTACGTTTACAAATGAGCAAATGACAACCTAATTTATCACCGTGCATCATCTTGGGTCACACTAGGTCATGGCCCCACATTTCAGTCCCCTCAAGTCATCTAGCATCTCCTCTCTCTTCATGGGTCTTCTGCGCCCCCTGCCCTCGTCCTCCCGCATTGTCTCATCACGCCCTACAGGATGCTCGAGCTTTGACGAACAGCCTCGGCCCCCATTGCATGGCTCACCTTCATGCTGAGACCTGCTGAATTTGCCCGGGATTGGTGAAATCTGGGACACACAGCTGCATTCCAGTTGGAAGGGAGGTGGGCAAGGGCTAGAGACTCCCAAAGTCTCTCTTGAGAAGGCAGGACAAGCCTGCCACGGTAAGACCCTATCCAGATGCACCAAGAATGTTCAAACGATACTGCCGCCCAGCTGTCTGGCAGGTGTCCATTGCCAAGGCTCTTTCAGTCAAAAGGCAAGAGGAAGCACTGGCGGGAGAGAAGGTTCGAGAGAAGGGCTCTGTGATGGACGAAGATGACAGGAGTGACTCGCTGTCCAGCTCGCTCAACCCAGTAGAAGGTGATTCCAGTGACTGGGATGAGATACGATGAAGAAAAAGGAGGGGCTGGAATAATGCGTCCAGTTTTGGAAACACTTAGCTTGAAGGGTTTATAAGTCTGTAAGTTCAAAGAATTTTTCAGATTCTCAGGCTCAGGTAGAGGCACCAACAGTCACCTGAGGGCCTGGCATGTGGCACCAGCCGCTGTTCCAACTCTGCCCACCATCAGCTGATTCTCATCTCCAAGCTTTGCTCAGACTGACCTCCTCTGAAGACCTGAGTGGTTCTCTCCTATCCCTGAACACTGCCCCCGCCCACAGCTAGACCCCAGTTACTAACGTGTGCGAACCTGTAAAATATACTTCATCACTAACGTGTATGATCTGGGAAGTCCTCTTCCCCGTTCAGGGCCTCAGTTCCTCATCTGTACAATCAGGGGATTAGAAAAGATGATCTCTAAGGGTCCTCTAAGGGTGCACACTGGGCTCTGGGTCTAAATAAGACGCGGCACTTCGCCGATTTACCACCAGGGGGCACCAGAGAGGCTCCCGCTCCCGCGCAGGACAAGCGCCCCCGGCCAAGCGGGGCACCTAGGCGGGGCGCAGTGGGACACGATCCTTCCAAATGCTCCTTACTCGGGCAGGTCCTTAAGTAGGAAAAAACGTTCAGAAAGTAGGAGCCAGTTTTATCTTCTTCACCACTTCATTAAGGTAAAAAGCATCCTACTGCTTGCTCTGCACTGCCAGAGCTGGAGACAGACGTATGAATTTTCAAAGTAAATCAGACCCAATAATTTTCAGTCCAATTATAAGACAGGCGAGGAGAAAAGGATGTTTCTTGCCCATGATTGATACGACCTGTAGTTCCCGGCTCGGACTCATTAAAATCCCCTGCTTGCCTTGAAAGATACTGATCGCAGCCCAGAGCCGAGTCAGACGCTGCCACAGCTAAGGAAGGAGCTTGGGACGGACCCCCGGGTGGGCTCGCCTCCCCCCACCTCCTGCAAACTCGGCTCCTCTCGGGGTCAACCCCGCGAGAGAAATTTGAGACCATGCGACACGTGTCCAGCAGGGGGCACTCGTGTCCACGTGGCGCCTTCAGAGCAGCTCGGGCGAAAAGCTGGACGGTGGTTCCCTTCTCATCCTCGTCAAGGGCATGAACCCATAAAGAAAATACGAGAATATTACGTTCGTTCTTTTTCAAAGAAGCGGGGACAGTGCCTTGATCCTTGTGATTCTAGCATCCTGTCGTTATAGTCCATCAGTGACCTTTCCTGCTGGAAATGCTGGGATTCCCTGGTCTGTCTCTTGGTGTGGGGTCTGATCCTGGTCACCGGGGTGGGGTCTGATCGTCTGATCCTGGTCACCGGTGTGGGGTCTCATCCTGGTCATCCACCAACAGGAAAGCTGCCCAGGTGCAAGTCACACTTCCTTCAAGCCTTCTTTTCTCCCGTCTACTATGGATATTAGGATGACAATGCAGCCCATCCCAGAGGATCTTGTAAGGGTCAGAGAGAGGGGGTATGAGGTGGCAAATGCCCAGTGAAACTCATTTAGAGGTGAAGGGTAGCTTGGCAGTATTTTATGTACAATTACCCAAAAGCGTAAATAATCGAAACTTCCAAAATTCTCGAATTGAAGTTGAGACCCTATTTGTCCAAGTATTTAAGGGTCTGCAGTGTGTCCACGGAAATGAAATCTTTGTAACCATTAAGAACTATTAATAAAGGGATGCCTGGGTGTCTAGATTGGTTAAGGCATCTAAATTAGGCTCAGGTCATAATCCTGGGATCCTGGGATCCAGCTCCACGTTGGGCTTCCTGCTCAGCAGGGAGTCTGCTTTTCTCCCTCTGTCCCTCCCCGCTTGTGCTCTCTCTCTCTCTCTCTTTGTCAGAAATAAATAAATAAAGTCTACAAAAAAAAAAAAAAAAAAAAAAAAGAAACTGTTTTTAAAGGATGCTTAAATGGCACGGGGAGCTGTTCATACACGTAAGTGAAATTCAGCAGACCACAGTACAGTAAGGTACAATATGACTGCCTTTAAATATGGATATATTTATATCCGTGTATTACATAGATATGCATATACATAGAAAACCAGAGGAAATGGAAGGCAGTACCCTGTGGAAGCAATGGTTATGTCTGGACAAAATAGACTTACTGTGTGTAGCTGCCCTCGCCAGTCATTTTTCAGACTGAAGAAACAGAAATGAGCTAATGGGACAACTCAGTGGGCTTCCCTTTATTTTAATTTAGTATTGATGTATCTTAACATAAATAAAATCGTATACATTTGAACTTACACTAATTTAATAAATTTTAAAAAATAAATACACAAAAACAAATTCAAGTGAATTGTATTTCCAACAATGAGGGGATTTTTAGATTTCACATCCTTGAACATCTTCATGTGGCGTGAAGCTTCCCTATACCTGTCTCAAATACCGAGCTCCTTCTCAGGAAGCGCGTGGAAAGGAAGAAAAACAGTTCTCCGTAAACAGAAATTCTATACAATGTGTGTATCCGGGCTTTTCATGCACTCGTTTTGCCAAATTGTGAGTTTCGTGGGTCGAGAATTACGGTTATCTGCCTCGGTCCCCCAATCTCTCATCATATCATAGGTGCTCCACAAATGTTAAATAGATGTATGGACTTTCAAATTTCCAAGCTAAATTAGATCCAGTAGTTTTCAGTCCAATTACAAGACAGAGAACCAGAAAAGCATGGCCTGTGATTGAAGGCGTGCTGTAGTTCACAGCTCTACGCACATGTTAGAATCACCTGGATGCTTTCAAATAAACTAAAGTCAGTGTAGGTATCGCTACCCTATTTTTTTTTAACTGCTGGTAAAATTCTCTAGTATGAACCACTTATTTAACTCTTCCATACCTCGGTCTCTCATCTATGTATTTGCTGCTAGTGCAAGTCCTGTAATACGTACACACAGCTGTTTGCTTGGGTGAGAACGTCGAACACCTGTTTCCTAAAAGCAAAGTTTTATATAAGAAACAATTTAGAAATAGATTAGATAGTATTACCTAGAGCTTCAGTCCAGAGTGGGATTATAATAGTTACTATTGGGCCCCGTCTTTCATTTTTCCAGCTGGATGTGAGACGGACACCCGAGAGAGTAGCACTCTACCAAGTGAAACTTAACCAGTTCTCTTTGCCTACAGGTATCCTGTCTTCAACACTTGCTGGTCTGGCTTTGAGGGTCTTCCAGTTCTGGGTGTCTCTTTTGCTGGTTGGCTTTTAGGAGGGTCTCCCTGGTTGTGGGCGGGGTAGGGTGTGGGCATCCTTTTTACGGAAGATACAGAAACGAACCAAAGAGCCAGATTCTATGTTTATTAATTTAATAACCCGTTCCGTCATGTGTTATGGAGTTTAAACATGAATTCAAACTTCCCTCTCACGAATACTGTCTCCACTTTGTGTCTCTATCCTTACTGGGGACACCTAAGAATTCAAAGGATTTCTTTGGCCACCAAGGAGCATTTAAGTAATCAATATGTATGATTTTATAAATATGTATCTCAGGTAGAGAAATACACCCATCATTCTGCCCGGCATGTGTGTAAACATGATTGCTCACTAGTTACTGTGAGTGCAGTTCAGAGTCAGGACATGTAGCGTTTAAGTCCATCTCGGACCCTATGTGAAGGTGGATGGATCATTTCATTAGGCTTTTTAAAAATTGACAAAAGCCCTGGGCTTCTCTACTCACTCACATGAAGTGAATAAAAGCCGGGCTCCATATAGTCTAGCATTAAAAAAAAAAATACATGGATGCTGACCCAAAGATTGTGATTCTCTGGTCCGCGGTGAGTCCAGGCATCATCGTATTTTCAGAGCTCCTCGGGGTTGAGAACTGCTGATGCATTAAGGTTTTCCAATTACTTGTCTCCTTGTTACCATCAGATGTCTGCGTGCACATTAAGATATCACATGCTTCCCTTGCAGGAAGGGCCAGCCTCTTCCAGAATTGCGGGAACCCCCAAGTGTAAGTGACTCACAGAGCACGACGGGGATGGTGGGGGCAGGGGGCTTCCACCTGCTGAGTCTGGTCAGTGTCTGGGCATCACCACTGACTCCTTCTTCCAAAGGGCCCAGGGATTCTGCCCACTTGACCGTCGTCTTCATTGTGACCGCGTCCCACGTTCAGTTCTTAGGTATTACCGGGGAGATGCTTGTCATCGTGTAACTCTTCCTCACTCCCTTGCTGCCCCAGAAATCAAGTGCAAATGAGCTTTTATTGCTCTATAATTGACATATAACATTGTTTAAGATGTGCAATAGAATGATTTGCTACATGTATATTTTATGGATAACGGTAGTGAGTTTAGTTAATATCCGTCCTTCACACAGTTCCAATCTTTCTCTTAGGATCTTCAAATATAC
This sequence comes from Mustela putorius furo, assembly GCF_011764305.1. NCBI lineage: Eukaryota > Metazoa > Chordata > Mammalia > Carnivora > Mustelidae > Mustela > Mustela putorius. The sequence goes on along the minus strand of NW_025421491.1, from coordinate 2,161,184 downwards.
AATACAGTCTCGTTAGCTATAGCTGAAACACAAAATATAGAAATTTATTTATTACTTCTCACAGTTCTGGAGGCTAGGAAGCCCGAGATTAAGGTGACAGAAGTTTTGGTGCCTGGTGAAAGCCCCCTTCCTGGTTTGCTGATGGCCACCTTCTTGCTGTGTCCTCACAGGCTGGAGAGAAACCAGGTCACCCTTGTCTCTTATAAGGGCGCTAATCCTCCTCATGAGGGCTCCTCCCTCCCAACCTCGTCACTGCCTGAAGGCTCACCTCCTAGGACCATCAACCTGGGGCTTAGGGCCTCAGCGAGGAGGGGAACACGAACGTTCTGCCCATAGCAATAATGGAGGTCATGTTAGTGACCTGGGGAATGGTTTAGGTATTGACTGGCAGAGGTACGGGGCCTCTTATGGGGAGCTGGGAGTATTCAAAGCCCTACTCTGAGTGGTGTTTATATGGTGTGTGCACTTGGAACACTCACCAAGGTATTCAGCTCCCTGCTGAGCAAGGTGCCTGCCACCTTGCTTGGAGGCACCTGCCTTGCTTTCCTTGGAGGATTGGAATCCGAGGACCCAGGGATCATGACCTGAGCTGAAGGTAGACACTCAACTGATTAAGTCACCCGGGCGCCCCATGTACATGCATAGGTCTCACCTCAATTTTAAAAATTATTTTTTTAAAAGATTATATTTATTTATTTATTTGACACACAGAGATCACAAGTAGGCAGAGAGGCAGACAGAGAGAGAGAGAGGAGGAAGCAGGCTCCCCGCGGAGCAGAGCCTGATGTGGGGCTGGATCCCAGGACCCTGAGATCATGACCTGAGCCGAAGGCAGATACTAACCCAGTGAGCCACCCAGGTGCCCCTTAAAAGTCATTTTTTAAAACATCCCTCTCCCTCTAGGAACCCCTACCCCTGGCCAGTTCCTTGTCTCTAATCCAGTTCTCAGGGAAGCAATAAAGCAGAATGGTTTGCCTGTCCAGAGCCTGACAAACAACTTGGGCTTTTCCAACATGACATGTGTGCTTTGCTATACTTCCCCGAGGGAAATTTATTTTTATAATGTCAAAATTTCTTACACATACGTCCACGAAGGTCCAGAGGGGACATTTCCTTGAAGAAAGCCGTTGCTGTTTATTCACTTATGAAAACAAGACCTGTGGCAGGGAGGGAGCCCACCCCATCCCAGCTCCTCTAGAGGGACATGGCAGTCTAGTGACTCGGCTCCTAGAACTGGGGATACACGGCTAGAATGTGTAATTGGAAACACGAGAAATTCTCTCGGACCAGCTGCCTTCATAAGACAGGTCTTTATAAATAAAACCACACCTGCTCTTCTAAGTTATCTTTTTAAATGAGCAGAAGAAAATAAGGGCAGGGGGAGGAGCAGAGAGAGAAGCGGACTCCCCTCACCCCCGAGCAGGGAGCCCCACGCAGGACTCCATCCCAGGACCTTGGGATCATGACCTGAGTCAAAGGCAGACACTTAAGCAACTGAGCCACCCAGGTGCCCCTAAAAATACATTTTACAGCTCAAAATTTTCACTTCATTCTTTTCCTTTAGATTTATTTTTCTAATCCCCATCATCCTAATATTCTGCTTTATAATAAAAATATTTACATAAATTTGTTAAAAGTTTTGGCATTTCCGGGGTACCTGGGTGGCTCGGTCAGTTAAGCATCTGCCTTCATCTCAGGTCATGAGCTCAGGGTCCTGGGATGGAGCCCCACGTCAGTCTCCCTGCGGCTCGGGGAGCCTGCCTCTCCCTCTCCCCTCTCCCTGCTCATGTGCTCACTCTCTCTCTCTCTCTCTCTCAATAAAATAAAATCCTTTTTTAAAAAAGTTTTAGTGTTTCCTATGATCATAAAGCTCCAACTGTATATTTAAAAGCCACTTTTGTACCGAGTTAGGATTATGATTGTTATTGGAACAATTGATTAACATGAAAAAATACATAGATAAAAAATTATTAGAGGCGAGAGGTACCATCTCACTGGAAATGACCTCCTAATGACACGGAAGTGTTTGGGTCCTTTGCTCCATTGGTTTATGTATCCAGAAGGGATCCTAGTTTTAGCTGCCCATAGACTTCAGCACTTTCTTATTTCTGTTTTCATTTTCATAGATGCAAGACAGAGAAGCCCTGTTTGGACTGGATGGGAGAGAGTGTGGCTCCATCATGGTTCTCCCACACAATTCCTCGACCTCTTGAGTCCTGCGCCAAAAATCAGGGATATCATCGATCATTGTTTGCGATGATTAATCACCTGACAACTTGACGCGTTCCCCCTTCAAAGCGATTGAAAGCAAATTTGAAACCCGCTGACTTGCGGAAGGACTAGCTTCCGGGTCTGTAGAGTCATTCGCTTTCTCCGGGGATTATTTTTCTGTGTCTATTGAGGTCCCGGAGGTTTGTGCTCTTTGGTGCGCTCTGGGATGGATGAGAAGAGTCTGTCTGTCTTCCAGAGAGAGGGAGAGGATTCCGACAAAGGTGAGAGAAAACTTACTTATAAGCACGTTTCCAGGCAGACGAAGGCGAGGAAAGAACCTGGGAGGTGGGTTCCTCTTACACCATCTGTGTCGTGAGCCTCCTGCAGAGTCACATTTTGGCTCAAGGATCATGACTCTGTGAGTCTGGTTCGTCTTCCTCTCGCTCGTGGTGAGAAACTCCCTGAGACTCTAAGAGTTTACTGAAAACCCACCAGTCATTGTCCCTCTCTCTGTTCTACAAAAATCTTTATTTTCCGCCACGGCTTTTAATAAAAGATGTCAAGATTTGTTTCAAACATAAATTTCATCCCAACTACTTGTCCCCACCTTGACTTTCTCTGATATTTTTGCAAAAAGATAAACATAAAAATAAAAGAATCTATCAATGTTTATTTTTGTTTCAAAAGGCTACTTTATTCGTTAGGTATGAGAGCACATTGGGAAGAGGAGTGGATTGCCCAAACATGTCTGTGATTGGAAACTGATTTGATCGCTACTGTAAGAGCTTAGCCCTCATTTAAATCTGGGGGTGAAACCGGAAGCAGCACTTAAGGAGTCAGGCTATTTAAAATCCTGGAGTTCTGAAAGGGAGACTGTGCAGGGATGTTCTGCTCACGGTAGGTGAAGTCCTGAATCCTGAGCCTCATGGCCAAATGCTCCAGCAAAACTGAGGGTAGAATGGAGGACAGGACTGGGAGGAGGCCCAGCTCAATAGCCTTATCTGGCCCAAGAATCCCAAATACAAATGCAGGTAAAAATGCAAGTCTCCATCACCACAGGCATTTCTGTGAAGGCAAAGTGAAGACACCAGAGGTCCCTGCGTGGCTCAGTCGGCTAAACACCCAACTCTTGATTTCAGCTCAGGTTTTGATCTCGGGGTGGTGAGATGGAGTCCCATGTCAGGCTCTGTGTTCAGCAGGGAGTCTGCTTAAGATTCTCTCTCTCTCCCTCCGCCCACTGCACACACACTCTCTCTCTCAAATAAATAAATCTTTAAAAAGGGGTGGGGGCAGAAAAAGTGAAGATACCAGACAGGGAATTGGAATTGGATCCTGACCCTTACCAGAAGCCAGACAGAACAGGATACGGCCCCTACGATGTAGAAATGTACATCAGAACCTTTAAAAATGTGTATTGATATACTTAAAGCTATTTTTATGGTCATACTCTAAGAAAATAAGTGGACCCATGTTCAAAGAATGTGTGATACAGATCTTCACAGTATTTTTTTATAATAAAAACCAGAATCCTTAATGACCATCAGCAGGGAATGGAATATATAAATAATGGTAATTGGTAGTCTACCCATTAAAATGGATGACATTGAATTTAAATAAAAGATTTAAAAGTAGAAATAAAATGGATTACTATGTAATAATGGCTCAGAATCATGTAAACCTATATATGTCTATATAGTGTCTTGGGCAAATGGCCACAATTTGTAGCACTGAGGGTAAAAATCAGGTTAATAAAAAAGTATGTGTCGGGGCATCTGGGTGGCTCAGTGGGCTAAAGCCTCTGCCTTCAGCTCAGGTCATGATCCCAGGGTCCTGTGATCAAGCCCCGCATCAGGCTCTCTGCTCAGCAGGGAGCCTGCTTCCCTCTCTCTCTGCTTTCCTCTCTGCCTACTTGTGATCTCTGTCTGTCAAATAAATGAATACAATCTTAAAAAGAAAAAAAAAAAACTTAAAAACAAAGTATGTGCCAATAAAATAGCATTAATCCAGTCTATAAGTGTGTGTGTGTTTGCACACACATGTACACCCACACATGTACTTGAGGAATGGGCCAGGAAGGACATGAGCCAAAATGTTAACATCCTGATTGAAAGTGAAGGAATTATGGGGCGCTTGGGTGGCTCAGGGGGTTAGGTATCTCATTCTTCATTTTGGTTCAGGTCGTGATCTCAGGGTCCTGGGATCAAGCCCCAAATTGGGTTCCGTGCTCTGGAGTCTGCTTGAGCTGCTCTCACTCTTCCTCTGCCCCTGCCCCCACCCCCATCCCCGCTCATATTCTCTCTTCCTCTCTCTCTCTCTCAAATGAATAAATAAATCTTTAAAAAAAAAACCAACAAAGTGAAAGGTTATAATCAACCAACCATTAATACCTAAAGCACAAAACACCAGGCACAAAACACAAGCCCAGAGCCAAGCACAGTAGAGCACAGGACGTCCTGTTTAAGACAGAGACTCAGAACTCGGAGACCAAGGGGCTCTTGGGTGGCTTCCAGGAAAATGTGCCAAGTCCCGAAGCCTCAGACCGTGGGCCTGGGGCTCAGACAGATGGCGGCCACGCTGCGAAGGTCCCACTGGTGAAAATCCGACTTTGCTTGACCTGGATGTGCAGCTTGTTGGAAGAACATGGAAAATGGAATTCTCTTTTTCTTCTTTCTTTCTTTTTTTTTTTTTTTTTTAAGATTTTATTTATTTATTTGGCAGAGAGAGAGAGATCACAAGTAGGCAGAGAGGCAGGCGGGGCTGGGAGTGGGGGAAGCAGACTCCCTGCTGAGCAGAGAGCCCGATGTGGGGCTCGATCCCAGAACCCGGAGATCATGGGCTCGAGATCATGACCTGAGCCGAAGGCAGAGGTCAGGGCGCCACCCAGGCGCCCTTGGAATTCTCTTCTAACAGAGGATGTTCCCTAGCGGATCCCAATTTTTAAAATGTTAAGGGAATTCCGGAAAGCGTCACGCCTCTTCGGTCGGAGAGCGGCGGGCTCTCTGGACAGCGCTAGGTGCGCGCGAGGCTAATATTCCCGGCTCTAGACAGCAAGGTAGGGACCAGCAGCCCGTAGAAGAGTCCGCTCTCGGCAGCACGGACAAGGAGATCTGCAGATTTGTCTGATTTATCACTTTACACCGAGCACGTGGTTGAGGCGTGGACATGGGTGACGAGACACTGCCTTCCGACAGAGACAACTTATTTGCATCTACACAGGAAGGACAGAAGAGACCAGAATAATCCATTGTCGGTGTAGGAGGCCTAACGCACAGTGCGTTCTTGGATACTGAGGGAGGGGACAGGAGGTGACCAGGGAGGACGACGGAAACAAAGTGATCCCAGGGATGTGTTGGGATGGCAGGGGGTTCTGACACAGCTTCAGCAAGCAGACAGCCCCTTCCCAACAGCTCCATCCTCTTCACAGAATCCTACACGGTCATGATTTGTGTTTTGAATATTCTTGGTTCTTTCTTCAGACACTGACATCTTTTAGAAAAGCCTAGGATGCCGCGACTTTATGAATCAGTGGGTGGATTTTTGAGTATTTAAAGGGATTTTTTTTTTTTCTCTCTGTATTTTCATTTCTCTCTCTTCCCTACCTGCCTACTCCCCGTCTTCTGAGGGATTGTTACAGGGATTTCCTATGCCGGAATAGGTTTGCGCCAAGCTGGGAAGCGGAATTGCCTATAAGACTCGGGCAAAAGTTGGGTGTCAACAGAGTCTGGGAAAAATTGAGACCTTGTCTACACTGTTCCCCTTGCCCCTCAAGACAACCATACACAGAGCCTCCCCACCTACACCCGTAGGCCCCTACACAGACCCTCTCACATACCCTCCTCAGTCCCATACCCTCCCACACTCCCACAAACCCACACATGAACCCCCACACATAGCCCCCCACTCCCCCTGCAGCACCCCCCACCGCCCCAGACTCACACACAGCCCCCAACACACCCTGCACACATAGCCCTCACCTCCCACCCCCTCCCATACAGCCCCCTCGGCTCAGGTCATGGTCTCAAGGTCCTGGGATTGAGCTCCATGTCACAGAGTGGGGGTGGGGTGGATGGGGGGATGGGGGGAAAACCCTGCTCAGCGGGGAGTCTGCTTGTCTCTCTCTCTCTTCCCCTGCCCGTGCTCCTTCTCTCTAATAAATAAATAATATCTTTTTAAAAAATGAAATGGTTCTGTGTCTTAAATTGTACATGCAGGTTTCCCCTGCTCTCTGCAAGCAGAGCTTTCCTGCGAAAGCTTTCTTAAGCTGAAAGGTAGGAACGCAAGGAAGCACTTACCATGAATTCGTAAGGGAAAATCTAGTCTTTCTGATTACCATAGGATGCATCTTGCTCACAGACGCCCACAATAAATCAAGATGAAGCTCGGCGCTCGCACAGTTCAAAGCTCTGGGGGTTTGGTGCCGAGATGCTGAGTGTGGTTTCCGGGGCAGGTGAAGCCGCACGAGGCTTCACGGCAAGACCACGCTGAGCGCTAGTTTCCTTTTCATCTTGTCTTCATAAAAATGAAATCTTTGGGTTGGTGGAATCAGGTACTCTTGTAAATGTTTTGTGAAAGCTATGTGGTCAGAGAGCCTGGGTGGCTCAGTCATTAAGCGTCTGCCTTCCGCTCGGGTCATGGGTCTCTGGGTCCTGGGATCGAGCCCCGTTTGGGGCTCCCTGCTCAGCCGGGAGCCCGCCTCTCCGTCTCCCTCTGCCCCTCCCCCTTGCTTGTGCTCTCTCAGATAAATAAATAAAATCTTAAAAAGAAGAAAGCTTCTTGAATTGAAGGATGGAAACAGGCAAGCCCTAATAAACTTTGAGAATGTGTTTCAAATCCTTGGTCAACATCAGAACATTTGGATACAGCCAAACCAGCACTCCTCAAACTTGAACACGCATAGGGGGTCCCCTGGGATCGTGTTACAACGCACGTTCTGGTCCGGTAGGTCTGGGTGGGGTAGTTTCTGCAGGGCTCGCAAGCTCCCGTGGGTCCAGGCCGGCGCTGCTGGTCCAGGGACCACACGGCGAGCAGGTGCTCACCGGCTGCTGCGGGAAGCTTTCTAGCTCACACGGGCAGGCAGGAGAACACATGTTCACCTGGAGGGCAGGTGCCGGTGGGGGTGAACTGACTGGGTAAGGTTCATAAGGGACTGAGATCAAGACCCTGAAAGGGAAGGGAAAGCCCAAGACCGCATTTACGTTTGTTGATTCCGTGAAGACCCAGACAGCAGACCCCCAGTGACAAAATGGGGTGCCAGACCATGGGCTCAAGAGCTCCCCCACCCAGGCCAGTCCCAGCTCTGCCCTCCGCCCCGGTACTTCCCCAGGCACCTCTCAGCCTGTCCCTCGGGGTGGGGGTGGGGGGCACAGGGCACTGGGAAAGTGATCAGTGTGGATATAGACATATGTATATGTGCCACTTCCTAGTCTTCAAATCAGTAGACCAAGATCCTGGGGCGTCTGGGTGGCTCAGTCAGCTGAGTCTCTGACCCTTGATTCTGGCTCAAGTCATGATCTCGGGGTTGTGGGATTGAGCCCCCTGTTGGGCTAAGCACTCAGCAGGGAGTCAGGTCAAGTTGCGCTCTCTCCTTCTCCCTCTGCCCCTCCCCTTGCTCACTCTCTTTCTCTCTAAAAATAAGTAAATAAATCTTAAAAAAAAAAAGAAAAGAAAAGAAAAAGAAAAGGGACCAAGATGCTGACTTTTTGTTGTTGTTGTTGTTAAAACTTCAAGCTCAGGGTACCTGGGGGCTCAATCAGTTGAGTGTCTGCCTTTGCTCAGATCATGATCCCAGGGTCCTGGGATCCAGTCCTGCACCGGGCTCTCTGCTTCTCCTTCTCCCTCTGCCCCTTTCCCCCACCCTTCCCCGCTTTCTGCTCTCTCTCACAAATAAATAAAATCTTAAAACAAACAAACAAACAAACAAAAACAAAAAACTTCAAGCTCTACAGACAAAAAGGGATAAATGCCATAGGACCTCACTTATATGGAGAATCGACAAACAACTCCCCAAACCCAAACCAACAAAAACCAAGCTCCTGGACACAGAGAACAGGCTGGTGGTTGCCAGAGACGGGACAGAAGGGGCCACACGGGTCAAAAGCTACCAATTTCCAGTTACAAACGGAAAAGTCCTGGGGGAGTCATTCACATCGTGGAGACTGCAGTGAAAACATCGTAACATACTGGAAAGCAGCAGGGAGAGTGGATTCTGAAGGTTCTCATCACAAGAAAAAAAAACTCTAGAGCTCTGTGTGGGGACAGACGTTCAGAGGACGCCTGTGGGGGCCCTTGTGCACTATATACAAACAGCAGATCATTATGTCGTCCTCCTGAAACTAACACAATAGTACGGGTCAATTATACCTCAATTTGGAAAAAAAAATAAAATCTTTACACTCTACCAAGTCAGCTTTTCCTTGATGCTCATGATTATCTAGAGAAAGGAAAGAAAACAACACAGGCATTCCCAAGAATTTCCTCTCACAGAACTCCTTCCCGCCAATGGTCCGTATCCATCCTCCCGTCCAAAAAGGCACAGGACTGTCCAGATACTTTTCAGTATTTTTATTGTTTGACAGGCATTTACAACGTTCCATTCGTAGACCTAAAAACATAAAAATAGACCTTCTTTCAGCTTATAAAAGAAATATATAAGAACTTTTGACATAGACACGTCGTGACCTTATGTACAAGAGACAATGGCACCCTCTCCAAGCACCAGACTTTCCAGCATTTTTCAGAAGGAAGTGTTGCACTGGGATCAGTGAAGTGTGACTTATCAGAAGTCTTCGCTTCAGTTTTCCATCCGGACACCATCGAACTGGAGGTATGGAATAATGCAGTGGTACAAAGGGTATAGAAATCATTCTAAAGCTTTTTAAGAAAATCAGAAGATATAGCAAAAATTTAATAGAATAAAACTTTCAAAAGATCAAGCTCAAAGCCCTGGAAACCCAAAAAGGGGAGGGATATCAGGTAAGAGAGCGGGTAAAGCAAGCAGGGGCATAGAAGCGTGATGTTCTGAACTCTCTATTGTCTGGAAATATAAAGTCATAACTGATTTTTATAAAATATAATTCCTAAAGCTACTATAAAATTCAGGTCTTTAAAGTACCTACTGATGTGTCAAACACCAAATAGATATTTTCCCCAGAAAGAAAGTTTTCATATTATTTAAACCCTTCTTAGGAAGTGGACATTGTGAAATGGGAAGAAAAAAAAAAAAGCTATAAACCGTTCAAAAAAAAAAAATCGAAAGTGCTTTAACTTGTTTTTGTTCTTCCTATTTGGAAATCTGTTTAGAATGTGAGATTTTTAGCATGTTTACCCTGTTTCGTTGGCAGGTAGAAAGTAGGAAAGACAAAGCAAGGTTTTGAAGAGGCTGTTTTGTTAAGAGGTTTGGTATGGACTGTCAGGGAAGGGATAGGTAATCTATGGATGAAGATGCAACTTTAATGGGAAAACCAATGATCACCATGGCAACCCCTTGAGAAGGAGTCTCCCCTCCCCCGCCATGTGCAACAGACACACACACACCCATCCGGGTGTCATGTTTAACCCAGCCAAGCTCCCATTTCAGATAGAGATTCAAACATTAAAAAAAAGAAAAAAGAAAAAAGAAAAAAAAAAAAAGAAATATTCTTCTTGGAAAAAAAAAAATTTCTCCTAAGCATCTCGTTGGCCTTTTGTATATAAATATAAACCACCATGCCTCATTCTCTCTGTAAAAGGTAAAATCCTCATTTTTTTTTTTTTAAAGACTCAGTTACACTAACACTGTAAAATTCTCATCTGTTTGTGCCTCTGCACCTCAGGTAAAATACAAAAAATAGTGTTTTTTTTTCAAGTGATAAATTTGGATCTCTTCTCAAAGAGTTTGGCGTCTTTACAACTCTATGCAAAACTAGAACTTCCAACATGGACATCGAGTAAGACCAGCCATAGATCAAAACAGAAGAGAGAAATAAAAAAAGAAGAAAGAAAAAACAACAGCTCATCAAAACATACATCTCCACCGTCTCCTCACACATTCTTAAAATACACAGATATTCTCAGACATCGAAGAGGGAAAAGGAGTAAGAACACTGTGACGCTGTACAGTTGCTCTGTGGCGTTTTTGTGTTTGAAGGTGGTTTCCCCAACTAAGAGATGGCTCCTGGTCTGATTTCAGATAGAGTGACTTTTATTATTATTCGTTTTATTAAATTTTATTTATTTTATTTTTGTGTGCTATCTCTTCGACTAATCTGTGTACATACTTTAAACTCCTGGAGGGGGGTTCATTTGCTTTCCAGTGCTGTAGAATCTTTTTTTTTTTTTTTAATTTTTTAATTCTTCTGGCCCTGATTAGTTGAGAATAAATAAAAGCCCTTAGTAATATACAGAAGATAGGACTCAAGCTTATTTGGGATTCTGAGCAATTCTTTCTGATGTCTCTAGACATGACGACGTTGGGTGGCTACGTGGCTTCGGAACAAGAGTCAGCCGCCAAGGCCATGTGTGCAAGAGTGCGACCTAAGGGAACATTCTCCTCCTCGCGGGGACAGGAAGGGGGCAGAGTGGAGGCGGGGCGGGGAGAGGGGGCGGTATCTACACACGCTCTCTAGGGGGAAAGGGACAGTCAGATCTCAGTGTTCAGTTTCTTGGATGGGGCAAAGTCTTCGCGCCTAACCCAAATGACTTCCTCGCCCGGGCTCTCCAGGCCTCCATTGATGCCCGAGAGGGCGGCTTGCTTCTTGAGCTGCGTCATGCGGGACGCGTGACTATCCAGGGCTCTCCGACCTCTCTCCCGCTGACTGATGGAAGCAGCCTGAAGCTGCTCCCGGAGGTCTGTGTCCACTGCGGCGCCCTTCACGGACTCGCAGAACTCGTCATCGTCACTGAGGATGTCTGTCTCCTTGATGTCATCCTGCTCCTCGTACTGAGCAAGATCAAACTGTTCCTCGACCCACCGGTCAGTGTCCCCGCCACCGGGGGGCTGCTGGGACTCTTTCTCCGGGCTGCTGGCCGAGATGGCGTCAGAGTCAATGGTAAACCTGTTTCGAGCCAGTCGCCGTCTCCTTCTCCCAAGAGACTTGCTTGGGGCAGACACTGCACACACACACAAAAATATAAAAATAAAACCCCCACATGCTTTACCTGCGAGGAAATGCAGACAGCAAAGAAAACAAAGGAACAACTACATGGGATTCATTTAGTGCCTTGATGTCGTTCAGGGCTTCAAGTCCAGATTTCATCAGTCCTAGTCTTAGTCTTTACTTCACACACGTGTCTGGACTTGGAGGATGGCACGGCAACTGGCCAAAGGGCAGAGTGAGGGACAGGGGGACACGGGGAGGGGTGTTGGTTACGGGGAAAAGGGTCTTCACCTCCCTCTGCAACAATCTATTTCTCTATCCTGTGCTGCCCCCAAGGAGACCACCGACCTTGGGATTGATTAGTGCCCTCAACCCTGATGATGTCGCACGGCATGGTGCTCTGGGGACCCCTAGGGGCCGTCCCAGGGCCACTTCGCTGGGATGGCTCTTTGGTAAGGGTGGACAATGCTTCTAGAGTTCCACTGTCTTTGTAAACAACACCATGATGTGTCAAGGGGGCAGAAGCTATACTGCTTTCTGGAAAACCAAATGTACCATTCATTTCTGGAGGACGGGAAGTTAGCTACGGGCACGACAGCTAGTCTCCAGCGACCGCCCTGCCCTCTCTCTGCCGAAGCTCCACGTTCACGGTGAAGCTGCGCAGATGGGAGCTCTAGTTCCCCTGGACTGCATTCTGTGTCTCACCGATTTCTCTCCTACAAAGCAATTAAAATATCGGTGCCTGGATGGCCTGAGAAGTGCATAACAGAGGACACGCATGCCACCGAGCCTCAGAGTGCTGCACGAAGTGACTACAAATTAATAAAAAAATCTCTGAATTCATTCCTTCACCCTCCTGCCTTCTAGGAAGCCAGAATTATTCCAAACACATAAGACACCACCCAGTCAGACAAATGAACATTCCCACCACACACACACACACACGCGCGCGCGTGCGTGCACACACACACACACACGGGGAAGGCTGCTGCTTCTCCCTCACTAGTCAAATGGCGGCTGTGTGAGAAGGCAGCCGAGAAGGTGCAATGCAATGTGGGGTTTCCAATGGAGGGGGAGAGCCTGGACACCAAGGAGGAGGAGCATTCCTGAAACCTAAGCCCTGAAAACCATTAAACTGCTTCAGTGACAGGAGTACCCCCAGGGACTATCAGACCCAGCAGATCCCAGGTCTGTGCGTGGGCTCCCACTCCTGCCATCCTCTGCCTCGGACCCCTGAGGTGCCATCATGGTTCTGGGGTGCTCTACCATCATAAAATACGGAACAAGTGGACATCCCTCTTGATCAAGGAAGGGAACTGAAAAATGGTCTCCAGAAAAAATGGAACAAAGGAAAAAAAAAAAAAAAAAAGAACCACTGTGTCTACTCTACTAGGAAGAAGCAGACGTTCCGGTCATTTCTATTCCAAAACCCCCAGAGTGGAAACTGGCTCTCTCCCATCACTGTATTGGAATTACCTCAGTGCAAAACTGGGCCCTTGGAAACATCCGCCCGTGATCCTCATGCTGAAGTGTTTAGGGGTGAAATGAGTTGATGTCTGTATTTTTGGACTGTGTCAAAAACAGGAGCTGATGGATGACAGATGGGTAGATACATAAGGAACATACAGAAAAATATCCATTATAGAATAGATGGTAGGTTCTCTATGTGTATGATTCTCTCAGCTGGTATATCTGAAATTTTTCATAAGAAAATGTTGGAACAAAAGAAATTTTAATTGGGTGATCGGCAAACATGCGATACTTCAGGACTGAATCCTGTGTTAGGATATCGGGCTTTTCATGGGTATTCGTAACAACGCATAATGAAGCCTGAGTATTTATCCCTTATTAAAAGGATACTTAATAACCCAGCCAGCCTTCTGGGGTTCAGGGAGACCATCTCTGGTCTGAGTATCTCCAGTGCACTGTTAAAACTGACAGGCTAGTGCTAGCTGACCCAATCACACACCATCTTTAAATCATCTAACGTAAAAAACCCGCTGATAATGAGGAGTTTCAAAAGCAGAATAGCAGAGACATTCCTCAGCCAAAAATGAGCCATCGTGCGGAAAATCTTCCAATCAGCCAAAGCCAACAGGCTGACATGGGGGGTTTCTCTTGGTTTTCATGATGGAGTAAGGTGTGGTTTGGGTTTCTTTCCAAAGGGGTGTCAGCAGGAAAACTTCTGAGGGTCCTACAGACTAAAATGGCTTTAGTTTCGAAGCAAATGCAGCTCTGAATTTAAGTCCCTTGAGTAACAATTGAAACCTGGCCAGTGACAGGCAGGTTTCCTAAGATTGGGACATGTATTCTCAATCCTAATTTAAGCATCCCTTGGCAAGTAAAAGGATTAGGTGGGACAATTCTAAGGAGAAATGCTCTGTTTTGAGCTTATAAGGGGATCCGCGAAGCTTTCTTAACATGAGGCCTCCATGAGAAACTATGGATACAGAGGTATACGAGGCTTCAGGTACCTTGGAGAACCCAACAGAACGCTGGGTATTCACTGCACTAGGTTTTCAGTAAACATCTATCAACTGATTGGAGAACAGGTTCAAGATAACTAAGCCCCAACATTAGTTCAGTTTAAGTGCTTAAAGAACGTAATATCCCTTGTCAAGCTATATAGGCTACGTCTACAAAAACCTCCAACCATTCACAGTTCTATCCATGACCCTTCAACACAACTGAGGATAGGCGGAAAGGTCAGAATCTTCTTGGCAATTGCAAAGGAAGCCTCTTTTATTGGCATCCCTGAAAAATGGGGGGTGCCTCTTAAGAAACGAGTGATAAAAGTATTAATATCTTGATGTCATTAATACATCTAGGTTATGAAAACATCTTTCTTCCTAGATATATTTTACTGCTGTTTCTAGACGGAACTATGGGTCTTCCTTCCTTCCCGCTCCACCGTGACAGTTCCAGTCCTTAGAGACGATATACTCTGGGACCATTTAAACTCTACATTCCTCTTTACTAGTAGCAGCTCAAGCCTTCCCCAAACTAACAATGAAGCTGAAAATTGGGTAGCTGGCCTAAGGCCAGGGTAAATATCTGATGTGTCATCTGGTCTACCAAATATGGAATCCTTCCTGAGAACAGGCAATGCCATGTTTCCAGACTACGAGGCCACCATGTTCTCAGAATGGTGGGCCACGACCTTGCGGAGACATGACACACTGCTTTCGGCTAAACAAAGATGGCTGCCATGCAAAGCAGCGACTCCCATTCCGCAAGCAGGCTGAGAGAGGCCCTCCAGGAAGAGAATGCGCTCACTTCCTGGTGTGGCGAATGAGAGAGGAGCCCCCAGCCAAGAGGAGGAGGGTGGCAGAGGGAAGCTGGAGGGAGGGAAGAGGCATGAATGAAGGGCAGAAAACCCAGGGAGCTGCTGGGAAGGAGGCATGGGCAAGGAACCTCACACCAGGGAAGGTCTGTACTCCAACATTAGCCCCCTCAAGGCCACGTCTAATTCTTGCTCGACGAAAACGTCAAGCTCTCTGGAGTTCTACAGTGGAGCGGGGGTGACGGGGATCTTGAACGTCGGAATCCCCACAGTACCTGCCCGGCTCATGGCCGGCCTGGCCCCTTTGAGTGCACACAATCTTTTTCCTCCGAAAGGGACGTATTGCTGCGATGAGGGAAGGCTTTCGGTTTTGAGGAGCTGTCTTCTGTGCTTATCGCGCAGGATTGAATGCACAGCCTTCAGGAAGTCTTTCCGGCTCTCTGGAGAGCTGTAAGGAGAAAGAAGAGGGACACGTGTTAGGGGCAAAGTCCTGAACACACGGGGAACTTCTGATACCATCCGGTGCAGCCCAACAAACATCCTTGATGGCCAAAGGTCATAGAGAATGAGGCCACAACTCGTTTCTATGCTTTTTTCTTCACTGGTGATAGAGAACAAGGACTTCCTTCCCGTCACGCTCCTTGATTCATCTCCTGCAGCCAATGTGGGGTAGACAGCCCATGCATGAGCAGACGGGTCCCGCACCCGGACATTGCCAGATTCTGCCCTTGACACTTATGGCAAAGCCTTTTTTCCTAAAATGCTTTTGAGACAACTGAACCACAGGATTCTCAGCTCTGCCGAGGACCCAAATCTGATGTCCCAACTAACACCTGTAGCTCCCTCTTAAGTTGTCCTTCTGTGAAATATCCTGTGACATACTTCACCAAGTCCGTATTAAAGCGACACTGCAGAGAATCGAACAACCTTCCCAAGTCCTAATTCCCACAATAAAAAAGTACTTCCGGGGGGAGAGTCATTTTTCTCATGAAGTTCTCGGTATCTTCACCCCAGGTAAGCACTCCCTGGTATTCCTTATTAATGACGAACGTGGCTTCTCTAGGAGCAGGCCCAGCGGACCGGACCCCCCAAGACCTTACCAACCAAATCACCAATGGTAAAGATGGTGCTCAAACCACATGTGGACCATGTGAAAAAAGTGTCAGTTCTAGTCCCAGCAGCTTCCCACATTCTGCTCTTCATTGATGTGTCACTGACATAGACAGGTGATGCAGATACATGAAACAGAGGCTCTGGAGTCAGATCTCCCAGAGTTTGAACTCGGAGTTCATTTGCTCTAATATTTTAGGCCAAGGCCCCTCCGGGAGCCTTGGCTCCCCCAAGCCAAGGTTAAATGAAGTAACGCATAACGCATAAAGGGGCTTAGCACAGTTCATACTTGGTTCATGGGCCTTCTTATGACGGTAGTAGTAACATGAAAACATATTGCTAATAAGCCCAACAACATTGATTCTATCAGATTTCCTTTTTTTTTTAATTTTTAAAAAAGAGTTTATTTATTTATTTGTGTGTGTGAGAGAGAGCGCATGCATAAGCAGAGGGAGAAGCAGACACCCCGATGAGCAAGGAGCTCAACGCGGGACTCGATCCTAGGACCCCAAGATCATGACATGAGCCAAAGACAGATGCTTAACTGACTGAGCCACCCAGGTGCTCCAACTCTGTCAGATTTCCCTGTAGGGAAATTACAGCATATTACTACCCGAGGTGTGGGGTACTGGGGAGGTACTGAGTAAATCACTGAGTACCCGTGATCAGCTTAAAGCCTGAGTGTAGATCGTATGACAAGCCAAATACACCAGACACTGGCCATCGGGACCATTCATTTTGACACTGTTAGGCAAAAAAAAAAAAAAAAAAAACGAGAGAGAGACAGAGGGAGGGAGGGAGAACTTGCTGCATTTGAAAAAAATTCTCAAATTCTCATGGAGGAGGAGGAGGAGAGAGAAGGACCGGGGGTGGGGGAAAGGAAAGGAAAAGAAGTCCTCAGTAGAAGCCCATATTCCAAGCTCAGCTTCCTCCTGAGATCTGTAGGTCAAACTGAGCAGCTTGTGGCAAACGCCCATCCGAAATTTCTTGGCGTGACCAGGACCCAGGTAGCACCTGCACACCCCACGCCCTCTCGTCTCGTCCCCACTCGTTCTCCATCTGCCTCATCTCAGAGATGATACAGTATAAACACACCTCAGCACCGAAACAAAATAGTACAAGACAGCCTCATCCAATGTAACTATGGGCAAAGAGCCCTCATTTGAACATCGCACGCACAAGAAAATGCCTACTTCCTTCTAGAAGGATATGAAGTTAACGAGGTTACTGCCTATGTTCTGTAAAATCAGTTTAACGTGTCCAGGTGGTGTTATTTATTTTTGAATATTTATTTATTTGAGAGAGAGAGAGAGAGCAAGCATGAGTAGGGAGAGGGGGAGGTGGAGGGGGAAGCACTGAGTAGGAAGACGGACGCGGGGCTCCATCCCAGGACTCTGCGATCATGTCCCAAGCCTAAGGCAGATAGATGCCTAACTGAGGGAGCCACCCAGGCGCCCCTAATTAGTGTTATTTAATGTTAGTGTTATTTAAGTGTTATCGCATTTCT
This sequence comes from Mustela putorius furo, assembly GCF_011764305.1. Classification (NCBI taxonomy): domain Eukaryota; kingdom Metazoa; phylum Chordata; class Mammalia; order Carnivora; family Mustelidae; genus Mustela; species Mustela putorius. Next base: position 2,143,999 of record NW_025421491.1, on the reverse strand, counting down.
GAAATGTACAAGAAAAAGCACGCGGCATCTAGGGACGCACAGGGGGACGTACAGACCGCGGAGCGGGGGAGGAACATCGAGCCATCACACCCCTCCCGTCTGGGCAGCGAGCTCAGCCCGTCCTGGCCCAAGGCTCACCTGCAGCAGAGATGGAAGACCCTCTCCGGCCTGCCTTCAGATTCAGATTTTACATGGACAATTTCACACACAGCGTTTGCTTCTGCATCTAGACAAATCAGAATAAGGATGAATTAGGGCATGTCTCAAAGAGATTTATTTGCATTTTTACAAAAGCATTTTCTAAGCCTCAGTGTGAGATTCAAGAGTGTAGAGCCTTGGAAAGCCAAAGGTACTTTGCTACCCTCCTTGTCATCTTAGAGAGAAAAAGTGAAAGGCTTAATGTGAAGGAAGATTTCCAGGTGCTGAAATCTCCAGCTCGGTGGTCTGAAAGGGCCATCAGCCCATCACACTCTTGCAAGAACCGCTCCCTTTCAATGCACAGCCTGTTCGGCTGAACCATTTCAGCTGAGCGAGTAGTCGTAAGGCAGATTCGATCAGGCCAGCGTTAGAGAGGCAGGTCCGCATGTCCCTGGTGGGAGCCCTCCCTGTGAGCCACCAGGCCTAGTGCCCTAGACAAGCAGGTCCTGCAAACAAATGGGGTTTTGCTTTCTCGACACCCCCAAGGTACCCATTCTGAGGGAAGCAAAAACGGGACGCTGAGAAGGGGAGAACAGCTGGCTTTCATCTCTGCGCTTACAATGCAGCAGTACCGTATTCTTTTAGGTCCTGAATAGAGTGTTTGTGAAAGAAACAATCACTACAAACATCGAGACCACACATGGGGAGGTCTCGGCCCTCCCCGTGGTCAGAGCCCTGGCCACAAACCCTCACTGTGCCCACACTGTTTCATCCCAACCAGGGCTCATCTGCCAAAATTTCTACCGGTCTTCCCAAATGAAGATAAAAAAATCAAGCAATTGCACGTTCTGACTTCTCAGATCTACTAGAATGTATCTCATAACGAGAAACATGTTGGCTGGTCTTTATAACTCTGTTAAAACAAGCTTTTATCTTGATTGTTTTAAACCTGATTTGAATGAAAAGCAGAGTGAGAATGGAATGGCATATCACAAAGATGGCTTTCTTGTCAGAATTTAAATTCTGTGTGTATTTAGTCCTCCATGAACGGAAAATCTCTGGCTGAGAAGCCTGCCGTTTGCTATAAACGTAAGCTTCCCATCCTATAAACCAGGCACCGGGAAACACGAACTAGGTAATCTGCAGCCCAAGATTGCAAAATAGGTCCAGGGTCTTGAAAATCAAATCGCTATGTAAAAACGCGCCAGGGCAAATCTCCGCACTGGACGGTCAGGAAGAAACCTTCCTCAGGCGAACAATCATCCTGAATACGTTTGTCCGAAGCGCATTTTGCATTTGAAGTTGTCTACGGTGAGGTGACACGCAGAAAGATGAGCCACACAGTGGACACATCGGATGCCAGAGAGGATACAGAAATAGCATCTACCGTGTATGTGTGGCGGTCCCTTCCACGGCCTCTCTGGCCAACCAGACGGCTGCTGGCCTGAGAGTTTCCACCTGACCCCCAAGGTGCTCCCTCCAGAGTGTGCGTGCTCAGGAGAGCGAGTGACTGCTGACAGCTCCTCCCCACAATGGCCTTTAATTAGGCCCTGAACGGGGCCGCCGAGTCACAAAAATATTCCTTCTCTTGGTCGGTACCCTGCTGGCGTTCATGGGTGTTGAGCTTAGGCATCGTCTAATTTATAGTAATAAGTATATTCTTGCGGTCCGACAGCTTGCTTTATGGCTATTTGGATCGCAGGAAAAGGCCTGACATTTCAAAGGCCTCCAGACTAATACAAAGATTTGTAATGCTACACACACACACACACACACACACACACACACAAATACTTATTTAATGGCTTTTTCGTGCTTTTGGTGGCCTTTTCCAGTCTCCTGGTTAAAAAAGCAAGTGATTTATTTTACATGGACTTTGCTCATGCTCTCCAGGATTCTCTCCAGCAATACGAGACTCACTGCCACCCCGACATCGGTTGATGTAGTTATTAATGTATACAACAGAATGACTAGAATTCCTTGGAACGGTATTGGAGACATCACATCCACTTACTCGGGTCATTCATTCATTCAATAGCTAGTAAGTGGCTGGGTAAACAAGAGGCAGGGGAGAGGCTGTGGGGGAAGGAGAGTTGAATATAGGAGGGAAAACAATGGTAGGGTGGTTCGACCAAGAGCGTGGGTTCAGACCAACAATTCACACACACGTCGGACACGCGCATTTCGGGGTTTACCTGCGCTCGCCAAAGCTCGAACCTGCAGAGCTTCGGTGGGGATCATGTGCCGAAATCGGAAGGGGTCCCAGTCTTCATAAATTGAAAGCCTGTGAGATCCTACCTGCAGGAGGAGAAGAAACGAGGTGCCTGAGAACCATCTGTTCTGGCCCGGACTGGACGGGGTCCCCCCACGCCCGCCCCAGATCAGTGAGACTGGAACCCCCACACTTGGCCGGGGTGGGAGGGGGGACCTCAGCCCTATGGCACTTTGGTTCATCCAGCAGAAAGCCAGAGGCAGTGTTTAGATAAGCTAGCACGGGGTCTGCAAATTAGTTCGCTGAGCAGATCCAGGTAAAAGAGAGACACGGGAAGGAGAAGAGGGACCCCTGGAAGGAGAATGGATAAAGCAAACAAGTGTCAGGAAGGTTCTGGTCTTGGCAGGCCTGATATCGATTCGCTTTCCTGCTTTCAGTGTGAGTCCGCCAGACAGAAGGCAGGATGGGCAATTTCCTCCAGTCCGTAGCAACACTTCAAACGTGTTTAAAAAGTTTAAAAAAAAAAAAGGCAAAAAAATCTCAGAGGCTGGTGTCTGGCAAAGGCGTAGGATGATCACTATGCAAGCAGAATTGAGACACGGATAGAAAAGGAAATCCTTTCGATCCAAGGGGGAAGTAAGATTCTTACAAGTTTCTTCTTCTGTTTGGAGCCATCTTTATATACAAGGACCACAGCAGTTTTGAAGACTGGGGAAAAAAAAAAAAAAGACACAGGCGGTTACAGCACGTCATGGGTGGGGCTTTCCCCTGAACCCCGCTAATGTGGGGTTACCGACACTACAGCTCGGGAGAAGGCAGTGAGCCGAGCCCACGCCGACCCCACCTTCCAACCGTTCACCAAGCCTACTGAGACGGCACTTTCCAGGTTCCATAAAAACACAGAAAGCCCAAATAAATGGAAAAAACCCTCCCGCCCCACTGGAAACTTTCAGATTAAACGCCGTTTTACTATGGTGTCATCTCAAGTTTAAAAATGCCAGCAATACACAAGTTCACAGAGACGTGCTAGGTCAGCGGCTAGAGGAAACCAGGCAAGCATCAAGGACACTGATGTTGTTTACGGTGACATAGACACACGCCAAACAAGCTGATACCACACACACACACGCACAGAGTGCTCAGAGTTTGGGAGACAGAATTCATCTTTCCGACCCGAAGAAATAAAAATCGGCTTATGGAGCAGAATGCATGTGCCCTTCCTCCAAACAGACTGAATCACAGGAAGCCATTTAGAAAGAGGGAGTAGGTTGGTTTACTCTCCCAGTGTTTGGGGGACGGGGGAGACACAATAGTTAGGCTCAGTCCATAGAATTCCTTGAACAATGCTAAGCACGGTGACCACTCGGTGACTCTGACCCCTGCTCCAGGGGAGGAAGAAGCGGCGCCCAGAGGACTAGAAGCAGAGCGAGCCCATCCTTGGCCCTGGGTGGCAGGGACTCCAACCCCCTTCACGCCCCGGCCCAAGGCAGAGCCGGAGCCCCATCAGTCCCATGGCAGCTGGAGGGGGCACGCCTGGTGTACCAGACCCAGAACTACAAAGGGAATAAATGTTCAGCAAATTTTTCCTTGGGATAGGGTGGGGCAGGCTCCCAGGCCCTCTGGAGACCAACCCGAAGTGTCTGGTTCATTTTCCATCTGCTTTAGGATTGGTCAGCCTCCTCACCTCCCCTGCAGAAAAGAACCTGAAGGTGTGAAGAAACCAACTCTAGCCACTGAGTCTGGATCGACCCTGGCCCTTCATGCTCCCCGTATCTGGGCCCCCTTAAGAATCCCAGAGGATGAACTGAGAGGCGCCCTCTCCCAATTTTCCACTGGCCAAGGAGGCTGCACCAACTCTGCACAGAGGCTGAGCCCAGTACCTGAAGAGGTCCTGTGTGCTCACCAGGAAGCCTGCAGAACTCACTATGGCCAGGACAACATGTCCTTTAAAACTGAGGGAACTCCCTGAGAGAGGGTGTCCAGTGACCTGAGTCTCAAAAGACCCACCACATCCCTTGGACCACAGCTTAATGGGGGTGGCCACCATGGTTCCAAAAAGGCGGCCGGCCTGCCTCAGTTGACCTTGACCTCAGCCATCTTGCATCACAGTGGTAGGGCCACCGTGGTCCTCAGCTGGGGTTACAACCACCTCCTCCTTAAGCTCTGTCTGGCCCCCTGGGGCTATTCTCACTCAACTGACTGCAAGTGTTGTCCTGATGTCATAGACAGGACCTCAGTCAAAACTCTAGCACCCCTGCTCACCCCAGCGCTCCCTCCACACCCCGAAGGTGATCATCTAATACCCAAAAAGGTGGAAGCCTAGACAAACTCTTTTTCTTTTTTGAGATGATGATCAACATTCAGTTCAGATGAGCTGTCCTGGAAGCAAATATCAAGGTGCTAGGAGCGTAATACATCGATTTCAGTTGCAGAAGAAAGCTGCACTGTTTCCTGAGATTAGAGATTTAAATCAAAACAAGAGACAACTACGTTTTAACCCCAAAGCTGCCGGTTCCATGGTAATCTGCTTCCCTTACAACAACTCCAGATTTCAAAGGGCGTTTCCAAGGCTCTGTTCATGCCACCATAACGGCCCAACGTGGCACCTTTATGGACTGGGAACCCACGAAGAATTTCATCTCATCATGGTGAGGACGATCTGCCCTTACTCACAACCCTAGCTTGAATCCTTCCCACTTCTCCTAGAGCCTCGGGAGCGTCTCACCTCGCTAACTGTGGTGCCCGTGGGACCCACAGGCAGTGTGACCACCGATCAGGGCCTGGGGGCTGCGGCTTCCATTCACACCCAGCACAGGGGTTGGGGGCTCCCATCTGGGGAGCCAGCCCACCCTCCCAACCCCAGGAAGCAGCCCGTGGGGCAGGGAACAGAGTGACGCAGAGTGAAACGCGCACTGTTCTCTATCAGAGCCTAGGCAGCAAGCAGCCAAGTAAAACCCCAAACCTCAAAACCAGCATTTCTGGAACTCTTTGTACCACTGGTTGGCAGACTGGGGCCCGCGGTCCATTGGGAACAGCCTGTGAACACAGAAGTCCACTTGGTTATATGTTGTCCGCCTCTGACTGCACATGGCCTCGTGGCCCTTGAACCTGAAAGTATTTACTACGTGGCCTTCACAGAGAAAGTTGGTCGACCCCTCCTTTCTTCCAAATTTTTTCTTCTTTTAAATCTCTTTATTTCTTTAAAAAGAAAAAAAAAAGATTTTATGTATTTAATTGAGAGAGAGCACAAACTGGGGGAGAGGGAGAAGCAGGCTTCCCGCTGAGGAGGGAGCCCGATGTGGGGCTCGATCCCACGACCCCAGGATCAAGACCTGAGCCAAAGGCTGTATGAGCCACCCAGGCACCCCTAAATCTGTTTATTTCTAACCACAGGAAATCTGTACAATTCAGGAGACAGTCATGAAAAATTCCAGTGTGGAACTCTGGAACCATTCTTCAGTAACCCAGAATCAGAAACCAGAAGATAGACGGTTTGGGTCATTTACTTCGGAATCCTACTTCCCAGAAGCCACCTACCACGAAGCATCTGAAAGCTCCCAGCCCTTCCAAGAAGAAATGACAATATAAGAGACACAACTGGTAACGTGTGGCAGGGGCGGGGTGACAAATCTATCCCTAGCCCCACCGAAAGCAGCCGCCCATCAAAAACGACCAACATGTTACAATATCCCAATCCTTTCTTGTATGTCCTATCTGGTCACGCGCTTTCCCTGCACACGTCTACCCATCTTTGTTATTTTTAAGGAAATGGCATCAGCAACTCTAGCGGCTCTTTGGAACTGTTAGGAACGTCACTAAGCTTTTCAGCGAAGCCTTGGGTGGGCTAACGGGAAGTTCGACAGTCTTGATTTCCAACACTCTGACTTTAACACCACAAGGATGTTCCATCTGGGGATACTCCGTTCACATCGTGAGGGAAAGAAAATAAAAATGTGTTCCATTAAAGAAGCAATGAGCAACCATCCCTTTCCCCTAGAAACACAAGGTAAGGTAAGAGAATGGAAAATACTAGATTTCCCTTATATCGAGTGCCTAACCAAAGAGTCTTCTCAGAATACATGATGTAAAACAGAACCAGGTCCCATAGAAGAATTTTACACACGCTATTCCCATAGTTTTCTGTCTCAAAATGCCTAGCTAGTTTATTAAAAAATAAATCATCCACAAGCATCTCTGCTTTGGCTTGAAGTAGTCACACAATTGAGAAGCAGCTCACGAGTGATCAAGGCGCCCCAGTGTTGCCCCAACAAACCAGCTGCGAACCGACTGCCTGAATCCCAATATCACCTACACGGCGGAATCAGAGAGACCAGGAAAGAGCTCAGATCTCTCAGAACTAGGCAGTGTTGTCTTCATGTCTCACACAAGTTTTCCTTATTATTAATTATTATTAATAACATTATTATTAACCCATTATTTTAAAAAGATTCTGAGCAGTGAGGACAACAACAAAACCTTTCCCTGACTACATGGTGATTCGCGAGGCAGGCTCGGCAAGGCCATTCCCTCCCTCCTATGGGACGGGGTGGTCACACTGGCCATGTGGACCTGGAAGTTTTCATTCACTATTTTGGACACGCTAGTGGCCGGGGCAGGAGACCGATTCAGATAACTGAAATGAAGTTAACGTTAATAAACTGGGTCTTGAGAAAGAAATGTTCTTATTTTGCAAAGTAAGCCCAGCTTCCCTCTCTGTGCTACCCCCTACCAACCCTGTTGTTGTTGTTATTATTATTATTATTTTGTTTTTGAGAGAGAGAGAGAGCAAGCAGGGAGGGGCAGAGAGAGAGGGAGAAAATCTTAAGCAGGCTCCATACCCAACACAGGGCTCGATCTCACAACACTGAGATCATGACCTGAGCCAAAATCAAGAGTCAGATGCTTAACTGACGAGCCACCCAGATGCCCCAACCCTGTTCTGATACGTACCAAAGGCTGCCAATTCTGGCTCCTTTTTCCACTTTCCCAGGGAGGCTGGCGGGTTTGGCCAGATCACTGTGGTGTGCAAAAGCAGGTCCCCCATGCTTAGGTCTGCAACCTGAAAAACAGGGACAGGGCAAACCTTACCGGGTGCTGCAGAAACAGACCGATTTTCACGTTTTCAAATCTGGCAGGCTGATGTCAATCTTACTTCATGAAAACATTGTCCTTAAAAACATCTGATCACTATCTTTTCTCCTTTATCCCACATTTGTCTACAAGAATTTCAAGAATAAAATGGCAAAGAGGTAGAGAAACCGGGTCCGCCCCCAAATTCACACACAGTAAATCTGCCAAAACTCGTCTCCGAATTCGGCATCGGTCTGTGTTCAAACGGAGAGAGTTTCCGAAGAAGAAGCGAGCAGCCGTCCATCACTGAGATCTGCCCCAGAAAACCAGGCCTTTCCGCCTGGGAGTTTAAATCCCCTCGGAGCCACAGTTTTTTCCAGGAAGCAGTGGAATCGATTATTTTTTTCTTCTTCCAGCTCTGTCTAAAGATTTTGTTTCACTTTTGAGGAGGGAGAGAGAAGCCAACTGAGGAGTGTGTGCAGCCTGTGCTCTGGGATCCGCAGAAACCGTAAGGTCCGGTGGCCAGCCTGTCCCGGTGAGTCCTTCTGGAAAGCCATCCAGACACGCCTGCACAGTAACCCAGTGCCTATGCCTCTCGACAGCCCCGTCTGTCTTTCTCTCCGGAGTCCAGGGCCCACGTCTCCTCCTTCTCCCTACTCAGCAGCCCACTTGCCGTTGGGGGGATCATCTGGTCTCTGACCTGCTCTCAGGGCAACCACATCAGAGAACAAGGCTCTGTAACCATCAGAGACCGTGGTCCACCCACTGGTAAATACGGTAAGTGATTGGTAGGCTCTGCAGTCGCAGGAATCAAGCTCAACACAGCATTTCAGATATTAAACTTTGATGTTGAGGTTCTAAAAGGCACAAGGATCTGGGTCGTTCTGCTGCATATGCCCTGATGGGGTTTCTAGATACAGCGGCGACCGAGCAGCCCTCCAACGAACCCAGGGCCACTTGGCAGTGCCCCTCCTGAGGCATTAAGCCAGACACCATCCGATGCTGGCCACGTGGCTCCAGCAGTACAAAGTGCACTGGTGTTGCCATCCTTGTCGTGACTGATGAGTCGTTAGGCTTTTAATTACTCTATTACTGACCTGTGTTATTAGCAGGATAGCCAAGGGTTAAAAAAAAAAATAAAAAAAAGTTCAGCCATTGTATTAGTTTGCCCGGACATAGAAAATAACCAGCCAACCAACCTTCCAGGACAGTATCAGCTAAGGAAACTGTAACATCTCTACCACCCGTGCCCCAAGCATCCACATGGGGTGCTTACTATACACAGAAGTCAGCTTCCCAGTACCACCATTCTGGGCCCCAGGCTTAGCGGTGAGTCTTTAAAAGTCATGAAAAGGTCACTAGAGCAGATGTTTATCCAAACTCTACTTCTTCCTTCCAACACAAATTCTGGGTCTGCTGTGTGATTTTTCGAGCACCTCCCACTCGACCAGGCAAATCCCTGATGACTCTGGGCTTGGTCACCGGGCCCTGGGCCATGCGCTTGGCTTAACAAGTTTCCACCAGCCCTCCTGAGTGAGCTCCCCCTTCCAGCTGTGGAAAGGGCATGCCTAAGCCTAGTTGTGTTCAATAGAACACACCTGTGTTTGTTGTAGGGCATGGGAAGATGTTGTTTGTTTCCTTCTAACAATGGACTGATCCCGTTCCAGCCCACATGGTTTCCCTCAAGTTTCCACATGCAAACGAAAGAAGGGGCCAGGGCCACCCTTCCCGCCAACAGTGCCTTCCCGTGGCCTTCCACAGACTGTTGAATCTTCTGCCCAAACCGAAGACTAAGTTCTGCTTAGGGGTCTGGGATGCCCTGCTATACCAGGTCTTTTGAACCCTTCTTTTTTGAGGCCTTTTCTCCTCCTACCTAAGCAAAAGGAATGATCTGTGCAATCCAGTCTAGCTCCCCAGGGTTTGCCACGGACTAGCAGGTTGAAGGCCTAGCTTCATCACACGGTGTTTCCTAACCCGCTTTGTTCTCTGCGAACGTATCTGCCTGCAGGGAAGTTGGCTGATGAGAGATCAGGTACCGCCATCCCTGGAATGTTACCGTTTCAACCGTTTCAACTGTTCCTATCTGTAACTGTTTACACACCATTCATATATCCATTCTAGGTTTTTACTGGATATTGCCATTAAAAGGGAACTACAATGATCAGGAATCACCTTTGTGAAAATCTGGACACGTGACCTGCCTACCTCCAGGTTTCCATGATTGTTCCAACTTACGCTGCAAGCAGTGTGACAGAACTGTAACTGACCTGCGCACTAGTTCCCTGGAAGCCATTCTCCCCGGGGTTTTGTGTTTGTGAAATCAAGACGTTCTATCCTTTCCGGCTGCAAGACCATTCTCAAAGAGGGACTGCGTGGAAACTAAGTCCTTCTGCCTGAGAGATCAATCGTCTTTGGCTGTGATGCCTCTGCCCCGCCCCCCTTGGGGACCTATTTCTTCCTTATTCTTCTTACGGTGTGAAAACACAATCTCCTGTTGCCGTGTTCCGCATCTTTTTCCAAGCCTCGATCTTTCTGGGCTCTGGTCGTCAGAATACTGAGATAGGATTTTCCTTTTAACACTGGTAGGCAGTCAAAAGTCCCTCCTTCCAATTTTTGCACATTTCTTTTTACAAAATTTCAGCTCACAGGAGGCTAGTTTGTATAGCACTTGGTCTCTTTGTTCCTTGCTGGAAAGATTTCTCGCTTGACGGTCAGAATTTCATTTCAGAGAATGGGCAGTTTCACCAAAGCCGTGTCCCTTTTACAGTTCCTGACTTTTGAACCATATTCATCTTTTTTTCTCAATGCTTTGCAATCCACCGTGCACATCATCTTCTAGTCTTTAGCATAATGGCCCTTTGCTCCCAAGGTCATTCAAATCCAGAAACGAGTTTGGCAGATAATGAATAGTATAATGAAATAAAATGAAAATGTTCATTTCCAAGACTCAACAAAATTCACTTCTATCAAAAGGAAAAAAACTAAAATACAGGAGGGAGAAGTGTTAGGACAAAAAATGTTTGCAGGATGACTCACCGTAGTCAATAAATGAAGCCAAGAGAATTACCCAACGATCGGAATTAATCATTGTTCAGCCACACAATGAACTATTACACAATAATTTAAGTGATTCTTTTGAATAAAATAACATAAAAAAACAAGGTATACTATAACTTTCAAGCATATGTGGATATATAACTTTTTAATCAAAATAAACACCCAAACATGAAGAGTGGTTAAGTTCTTTGTTTTGAGATGGAGAATGGTCTTTTTTTTTTGCTTCTTGCCTGTTTCTGTTGTTTTGCCCTTTCAGAAGCATCCCATGTTCTTCTTCTCACAGAAGTTTTATAAAATGAGAACTCCATACGGAGCTCTCCAGCCACCTTTCCAGAGGCGTAGCGCCCACCTTTCCCGCCCTCCTTGGCTGATGAAAGCATCTGTCAGGTAGACTGAGAGCAGACTTTGTGTTCTGCCTGCCACAGCAGCAGAAAAAAATAAATCGTGCGTCCGCAGAGAATGACGCGTCCTCTGGAGGACACCCTCCCAGGCCTGAAGGCCCAGCCCTCCACACGGCATCTGGGCACCTCCAGAAACTCTCTACAAGGTGCAGACGGCGGATGTCCGGTCAGGCACCGACCTGACCGACTTCCTCCCACTGGGGAGAAACCAGCGTGCCTCCGTTCACAAACCCTCGCCATATTTCTTCCCTTCATAAACATACCTGTGCGGTTCCCACCTTTCCAACAAACCCTTAGGACATCTGCCTGGCTCCCTCCAGAGAGGGAGTAAAATAAATTTCTTAATATGTGTTCGATCTTATGTCTAGAGGAGATGCCAAGATTTTAGCTGTCTCTGAAAACTATCTTGGAGCAGTCTGAAAACTTGTTTTGCTTCCCTGAGGACATAAAAATGAGCCTGGATGGGAACCCTGTATACCTTGAAGACGAGGCCATTCTTCTCTCAGCTGGACTAAACAATCAAGCATCCCCCACTCCCTCGCCTTTAACTCTCCCCCTTTACCCCAGCAGGAGTGTTTTCTGCTTGGTCTCCGCCTGGCTTTTCTCCTTTAGTTTTTCTTTAAAGGCAGAAAGCAAAACCCGAGGAGCATACTCCAGTTGAATGTCCAGAGGCAGTGAGGAATGTTACCAGGTACTATGCCTTGCCCTCGGAGTCATCTCAGTATTAGCAGAACTTTTATTTGCTCAGGTCACGATCCCAGGGTCCTGGGACGTCTTCTCATTGACTCGGGCACTACTCAGGGTTGGCTCTAAGTTTTTCTCAAGTGTATCGTTCCTGTCACTGTTTCTTCTAAGTAGGTTTTTAGGTAAGACTTGAAAAGAAAAAAAAAGATTTCTGGAAGTTATTGGAAACGGTCACTCATTCAGCAAATATTGACTGAGCACCTACTATATGCCAAGCCTTGTTCTAATTTCCAGGGATGTAGCTTTGACCTTTTCCGGTGCTTGTAGAAGCGGCCCCAGCTATGTCTGGAAGTTCAAGCTCACACTGAACAGAACCAGAGGTCCCGAGGGGGAAGCGGTGAGACGCAGAAACACAGTTCCTCTATCAGGAAATAATTCAGCTCAGGAAAAAAATCCACCTGCAGCCTTGAATAAACGACAAAAGTTCCACCAACAGAAACCATAGCTTCATAACCATTTTACTTACAAATAACACCTTCAAAAAAAAAAAAAACAAACAAAAAAACCAACAACAGTGAAACCAACCCAGCTTTGCTGCTGGGAGTCCTGAGAAGCAGGTGTCCTTACCTCTTTCTTCTCACCAGTCTGCTCTGCAATGAGCTGGTCGAACACAGCCCCAAATTCCTCATGAATTTTCTGCATTTCATTGATATGACTTGCAACCTTGTTCATGGTCTTGATGGCCACTGGAAGAAAACGGGCAGGAAACGGAAAGGCTAGATCTCGAGGCTCCTCGCTGGAGACGCGCGCGAGGGGGGCGGAGCTCGGGGCCCGGGGCTCACCGTCCAGATGGTAGTGCTCCTCGCTCTCCGCGTCCGTCAGGGCGAAGAGCTCCTTCAGCAGAAGTGGGTACTTGAGGATCCTCTGGATGGGCTTGATGAGGTAAGACTCGAGGGTGGCCGAGTGCTGCTGTTTCGGGTTCTGGGCGTCTAAGAACGCCTTGAAAGCCGGGTCCGTCTTGGCTGGAAGAGAGAAACACAGGCTGTCGGGGCGGAACCCCGAAATGCCCCCCTCCTCCCTCTACCCCTCACTTATTCTGGGGGCACCTTCCCCAGAACTGAGTGGAGAGTGGGCTGCGGGGAGACGGAAGGTGGGGGCCTCAGGGAGACGACTGGAAGAGCCTTATTTATTTGGGGGCAATACAGGGTTTGAGTAAAGGGATCACAGGGTTTGTGAATCCTACACACTGCGGGTTTTCAGGGGCTGCTGTTAAGCCTCCTTGGACTAAGAGCGACTTTGTATTCTGATATTTTGACATCAGGGGCCTTACAGACTCTGGGACTAAGAACCCTCCTCCTAGGGCTTCCAGTTCCTAGAGGTGGTAAAGGACTGGCCTGGGAGCACACCTTTCAGATGCAAACCAAGCGATCTGGAGCCCCACCCCCTGACCTCTTCTAGTGGGCTCTCTCACTCTGGGCCACTGGGCCCTGCCCTACTCAGGCCCGGTACCAAACCACCTGGACCAGCCCCGATATCCCAGAGTCCACTGAAATGACCCAATCCTAAATCCACCCACTGTGCCTTGCTCCTGCCTTCTCCCAACAACCGCAGTAAAGTCGCCCACGTCTTCCCCCGGCTCCTTCTGCTTCCTAACTGGCCCTGGCACTTTCCCATGGGGCCCCATGGGGCACGTCATGCCCCTTCCTCGTGGGAGCTGCAAGGAACAAACTATCTTTTCAATGGCCATTGTCTTCGGATCCGTTGGTTTCCCGTATCTGAAAGCCTGCATTTTTTAAAACACTCTTTACCCTGGTTTTCTCTGTCTCTTTCAAGCCTTTCATTGTTGGCAGGGCCTTTTTTTTTTTTTTTTTTTTTTTTTTTTTTGGAAAAAAGACAGGAGGGGGAAAAAGAAAAAAGAAAGCACAAACCAGAAGCAGCATGCTCGGGGGCTCTGGGAAGTGGGGCAGGGTTGGCCCTCCTACAGTGAACGCCTTTTCAGATCTGTTCTATGTTAATTCAGGGCTACCCACTCTTAGCATCTGCAGGGCGGGCCCTCCTGCCCAGGACTGCGGAGTTCTCTCCCAGGGAAATGTACACCTGACCTCATAAAACTCCGGGAGCCCTTCCCTCACCAGCCCGGTTTTTCTGTGGGTCCCAGCTGGGCTGAAAAGCAGCCCTGGGGAGTTGTGGGTCCCTAGAGAAGCAGAGAGGTGGCCACCAGTGGGGACTTAGGAAGACAAAGCTAATTAATGCTTTCCAGGTGCAAGAAATGGTGGACGGAAAAGGGACTAAGTACCAGAAAGGGGGGGGCATGGTTTAAGGCCAACGTGTCCAAGTGACCCAACAGCAGGCCTACGTACGTGTTTTCAAAAGCTTCTGATAAAAATGTATTTCCATCTCCGGGGACAAGCAGTGTGAGCCAAGACCAGAAGACGGGGTCAAAGGACATCGTGAATTGTAAAATGATTATCCTATCTTTAAAACAGCCATCACGGGAAGGCGGCTTCATAAAGACCACCGTCTTTTCATCCTCGTTAAGCACCATTCAGAGGAACCAGCCTCCTGGGGTTCAGCCACCATTTCTCTTCCTTTCAAAGAAGAAATGTGTGAAGAGAAAAGGACACTGGGAATGAATGGCCTACGTGTCAGGGAAATGAGGCCCAGCCCTGAGCCGACGCACAGGGACGCCGTAGCTTCTGTGGGACGGCCCGGTGTGCGTCCACATCTGCCAGGGGCGCAGGAATCCATCCACAGTCCACATGCCCAGAAATACGGCCATGAGCACTGAAGCCATCAACCACATGTCACGCCAGAACTAAAGAGGGCACGGTTCTCAGCCCCTGGTGAGCTAATGGAGTGTCCCTCCGATCCAGCCTCGCTGTGAGCCCATTAAGAGTCAGAGTCGGGTACTTTCTGTTCTCAAAGCGTTCTCATCACCCTCTTGGCACATCTGGCCATTAGAAAAATGTAGGTCATGCCTCGTGTTTTATGGAATCATTCGGAAAGACACGATAATGTTTTTCAGGTGCAAAAAACTCTCCATGTTATTGAATTAAGAAAAACCTATAGGGGAAGCCTTTAATCTACTGAGTGATTAAAAAGAACACAAATTGCTCTAAGGACTGTCACGCATATATAATTTTACAGCAGAGCAAAGTGCCCTGAAGTTGTTACATTAATGATCTCCTACCCATTGGCGTCCAGTTGAAGTTTAAAAAGAAACGTGTGCACAGAGCGACAGGACCAATACGGCGCATGTGAAGACGCTGTCTGGGCCAGAGAACAGGACAAGGAGACTCCCAGGCGCCCTTTGGATTTCTGGGCTGGAGGAGATTCTGTTGCATGAACTGACTCTGCCATGAAGTATCATTATCGGGGGCAGGCTCTTCTGTTATCCAGTCCTGCATTGTACTAATATTTCCTTAATAGGTTTTAAAATAAGTCAAGCTCATTCTCTCTGGCAGGAAAGCATAACATGTATCAATTATTTGCGTACTCAGGGACAGGATCAGGAGCTGTGCGTGTGATGGCCAGAGGGAAGTGTTAAGACCGAGCAGGCTGGCTCAGTGTGTTAAGCTGCTGCCTTCGGCTCAGGTCATGATCCCAGGGTCCTGGGATCAAGTTCGGAATCGGGTTCTCTGCTTACTGGGGAGCCTACTTCTCCCTCTCTCCCTCTCTCTCTGCCTGCCTCTCTGCCTACTTGTGATCTCTGTCTGTCAAATAAATAAATAAAATCTTTAAAACAAAAACAAAATCAAGACCAAGCAGGCTGATTTCCAGAGAGTCTCTGCAAACCAACTTTCTACTAGTTAGACTGTTTCCCAGAGAAACTGGCTGGATTTTTTGTTTATTTGTTTTTTAATCCATTTACCTATCACCAACATCATATGTGAACTAGGGAAGCAAAACAGCTTCCTGGAGGCTCTCAGAATGATCCATCATCTCTCCAGAACACTGAGGGAAAGGACCCTGCCAATTTAAAACCCTATTCTGTTCTAGGCAAAACAGAACTGCAAGTCGAGGGCGGGGGTTAATATCACACAGCTAGCAACAAAAGTAGGTGACGGAAAGGGGCACCTGGGGGGCTCAGTCGGTTAAGCAGCTGCCTTCAGCTCAGGTCGTGATCCCAGCGTCCTAGGATCGGCCCATGTGGTCCCCCTGTTTAGAGGGAGCCTGCTTCTCCCTCTCCCACTCCCCCTGCTTGAGCTCTCTCTCGGTCTATCAAATAAAATCTTAAAAAAAAAAAAAAAAGTTGCGGGAAAGATGGAATGCCACCAAAATATATATGAAGTGTGCAATGTTATAAGGAAATGAGCGAAAATTAGGAATCAAGCAGGGAATTTCTAAAGCCCACCCACCCCTGTTTTTGCATAATTGCAACATAATGACCCCTTAATTCTGGCCCCAGATAGCTTAGTCAAAACTTGCATTACAAGAAAACTGACAAGGGGTGCCGGGGTGGCTCTTCCACTCAGGTCACAACCCAGGGAGCCTGGGATGGAGTCCTGCACTGGGCTCCCTGCTCAGGGGGGAATCTGTTTCTCCCTCTCCCTCTGCTCCTCTTTCAAATCTTTTAAAAATTAATTAGTTAATTAATTAATTATTGACAAGACGGCTAGTTCAAGATGTCAGGGTGCGTGTCTGGCCCAGTCAGTAGAGTGTACAACTCCCTATCTCAGAGGTTGTGAGTCCGAACCCCGTGATGGGCACAGAGTTTACTTTAAAAAAAAAAAAAAAAAAAGACAGTCGTGCATGTCACTTCTCAGTACCCTTATTTGAGGAACTATCTGGCATGACTCCTGGATCTCTGTCCAAACGCCCCTGGCGCTGCCAGCCATAGCGATGTGAATTACACCAGATACACCCACCCGCCACCCAGTCCTCACCCGCCACCCAGTCCTCACCCGCCTACCTTTCACCAGCACCTTGGGGACCTTCGTGTGGCTGGCGCAGAAGGCACTATAGAGCTTGAAGCGGTCAGCGTAATACAGAAAGGATCCCCCCAGAGAGAACAGCACTTTCTGGATTTAACGAGAAAAACCGCAGTTAGTTCACGTTCATCCTCATCTGGAAATATCAGCAGGACACGGGGGGCTCACGTGTGCCTGACCCTCCCCACAGATCAGCACCATTCACACCTGTCACAGACTCACTCTGCTCACCGATGGCCTGAAACTGCCTGCGGGAAAGGCTGAGGGCTGACGTGTTCGCGCTCGGTGCCGGAGCTGGCCTTCGCGCTAATTACGCTGGAGATGTCACTGCTTTTCCAGCCTTGGGTCTTTAAATGCCCCAGCTGGGATGTATGAATGTTAATGAGAAAATATCGATGGCATTTTGGAAAAAGGCAGAACGCTCCTGCAATCTCTCATTAGCTCCTGCTGGGAGGTCGAAGTGACACACCAAGTAGAGACAGGAAATGCATACACCCCAAAATTAGAAGACACACATCCCCGGTCACTAACTCTGCTGTCTCCAACACCGCTCCATATCCTAGCATGGAGTAGGTGAGATTGGGAGAAACACGCCTGACTCTGGGAGTGAGTCAGGTTATCCCAGCCCACACCTCTGCCTCAAAAGGATCTATTAGAATTTAATGTGCCTTGGGACACCTGAGCTGACTCTTGATTTTGGCTCAGGTCATGATCTCAGGCTCCTGGGATCCTGCCCCCCGTCAGGCTCCCAGCTCAGTGCAAAGTTGGCCTGAGATTCTCTCTTTCCCTCTCCCTCTGCTCCTGTCTGCACTTGCTCTCTCTCAAAAAAAAACAAAAAACAAAAAAAACCCTCAGAATTTAAAACAATTTAAAAACATAAAAAACCTAGAATTTAACATGCCTAAGGATGCTCTGTATCCTACACATTTATATATATATATATATATATATATATATATACACATATACCCAAATATATATATACTAGTCTCAGAAAAATATCCTTTATGTTTCACACTGATCTAGTCTTGTTCAGAGAGAGAGAGAGCACATGACTGATTAGAATTAAAAGTGAAATTCCAAGAAAAAAGTTTTGGATTTCAATGTGCAATTTTTCTAACACACGATGCACAGAATTCTGATAGACCGTCTACCGAAACAAAAAGTTTCTTTGGAACCACCCAGAATGGGTAACGAGAGACCTACACGTTCTACATCTCCTCCTCTCCCTTTCAAGCCTCACCCCCTCCCAACCTCACCACCCTGGCTGAGAGGGTCCCAGCAGGGACAGTGTGACTCTGCCGGGGGCACTGATGCCTCGAGACACACTCGATAATTCAACAAGAAAAGATGAAGAAAAAGCTCTAACTTTAATGCCTCACATTAACTGTATTAGGCCATTTGTTTAACTTCCTACTTAGCTAGGGCTTAACCATACAGGCAGCCAACAGATAAACATAATTAAGGTATTCATTTATTCTTCTGGCCTTAAAAAATGCTCTCAGGACACAAAGTGTGCACAGGTATGAGGGGTTTATCCACAAAGACTGTATTTCCAGAGAATGTCACAGACACTCTCCCTGGCTGATGGACAATGCAAATCTCCAAGGGGATATTTTATCAAAACTTGACCCTCAGAACTAATTCTTTTTTTCTAATACTGCCTTAGGACTAATGTTCTAAGCAACACAGTTTGAATATTTTTTTAAAAATATTTTTATTTATTTGTTAGAGAGAGGGAGAGAGACAGAGACAGGCAGAGGGAGAAGGAGACTCCCCACTGAGCAGGGAGCCTGGTGCGGGGCTCAATCCCAGGGCCCTGGGAACATGACCTGAGCCGCAGGCAGATGCTTAACTGACTGAGCCACCCAGACATCCCACAGTTTGAATATTTTAATGACTTTTTATATTTTTGGCCAAATATACAATCAGGATTTAAACTAAGTAGGATGACGCAAACAGCAGGCATAGTTTTCAGAGGAGACGCAGACAATTCCAGAAGCCAACTCAGATGTGCTAGAAATAAGCCCCTGGGCCATGACGATACTTGTCTTGCCTTACAGACAGAAGGGAAACTGTCAGGTGTAGCCATAAACCAGGACAGTGAAGGTCAGCGAGAAGAGTCCTACTCGAGTGGAATTTAGAACTGCGACCCTTTAGAAAGAGCTCACCACGAGAATCCAGGTACCAGTCTCTCCCCGAACAACCCTGCTCATAATGCAGCCATGTCCACATCAAGTTCTGTCTCCCTAACTCTCCTTAAGGGATTAACCAGAACTAAACCCAAACCACCAGCCCCACAGCAGGAGACTGCTAAGTGAATATATTCAATGTTAGAGGTCTCAGAGTACAACCAAGTGTCACAGGACGTCTGGGTGGCTCAGCTGATGATCTCAATGTCCTGGGTTCGAGCCCCACATTGGGCTCCCTGCTCAGTGGGGAGCCTGCTTCTCCCCCTCCCTCTGCCTCTCCTCCTGCTCATCCTCTTTCTCAAATAAATAAAATCGTCAAACAAACAAACGTTTCAAGGAATGCCTGGAATGTATCCATTTTTATTACGACCCTCGCTAAGCAACTTTCTAATTAACTAACAAATTACCGACCCTTGTCACAATTTGTAACTGTCCTAATGAATGTACTCATTTAGAAAACATATATGATCATTATAAGCAGAAACCAGCCAACCAAACTGTATTCAAATGGAACGATTAACACCTTTAATATGAAGAGGGGAGAAAAGGCACTCATCCAAGTAGCACTTAAGCACACAGGAAATGAACTGGATGCAGTAATTAGGATTAAAGGGGTATTATGAGGGGCGCCTGGGTGGCTCAGTGGGTTAAAGCCTCTGCCTTCGGCTCAGGTCATGATTCCAGGGTCCTGGGATTGAGCCCTGCATTGGGATCTCTGCTCCGTGGGGAGCCTGCTCCCTCCTCTCTCTCTCTGTTCCTGCCTCTCTGCCTACTTGTGATCTCTGTCTGTCAAATAAATAAATAAAATCTTAAAAAAAAGGGGGGGTATTATTCCCACAACTAAACTCTTCAACAGTTCGAGGAAAAAATTATATTACATACACACACACACACACACATATACTTGCACACCAAAGACAGGAAAATAAAGAAATAAACGTGGCCCAATATTCATGTTTGGGAAATCTGGGTGAAGGATATCCAGAAATTCTTCGGACTATTCTTGCAACCTTTCCCTAAGTCTCAAATTATCTCCAAATAAAAATATCTAAGTGTATATATATTCTTATGCTAAGTGTCTGCACGTGGGTGTGTGTACTGAACAGCTTCTTTGCAGAGAGGCTGTGACACACAAAAGCATACAGAGAGCAGCCTTCAGCTCAGTCCCTAAACGTGTGTGCTAACCGCACCCAGCCTGATTTTGGCAAGCTCTAGGAGAGGTCGAAGTCTATGACGTCTATGGGGGGGTCCCACATATATAGACAACTGAACCTGAGTCCGACACCACTGCAAAATTAATACAGTGGAAGAAGACAAAGGATAGTCATTTCGACAAAAAGCACAAGAAAAGTCAGACATCCATATGGAAAAAAGAGAACTCCGATTCCAACATCGCACCCTAACGAATTTAATTCACGACAGATCGCAGGCCGAAATGCACATGCCCAACCTACAAAGCTTATGGGAGGAAAAAAGGAGGAACTCCTTAGGACCCAGGTTCAGGCAAAAGTTTCACAGACATGGCGCCCAAAGTATGACTCAAAAAAGAAAAAGTCGAAAAACTGGACTTCATCGAAATCTGAAGTTTCCGATCTTTGAGTGACACAGTACGACACGATAATTCCAAATCCTGGTTCTGGTAAAGGAGTTATATTCAGAACACAGAAAGAATTCGCAAGACTCATAGTAAGAAAACAGCCAACCAACAGTCGACGGGCAAATGATCTGAACAGACGCTTCACCAAAGAGGGTGTATTAAAGGCTAATTAGCACATTAGAAGATGCTCGTCATTGTGTCCTAATAGAAATCAAAATGAAAGCTACGATGAGGTGCCCTATATTCCCAGTGGAATGACTAAAATTATAAAAAGGGACCATGACCTCAGGAGGGTGAGACAGAACTGTTGGTGGGAATGCGCACTGGTATAATCACGTGATCCAACTGCCACCCTCCTACATACGTGGCCAAAGGAAAACAGATATCCATTAGCATTTATACACAAATCTGCGTAGCAGCTTTACTTGTAACTGCCCCAAAATGAAAACAACCCAAATGCCCAGGAAAGGTGAAAGGGCCATAAAGCATACTCCCTCTCTCGGTGGGATACCACGGAGCCACATATGCAGCCACATGGATGGAACATGGCCCGACTCCATCAAGTAAAGGATGCCACGTTAAAAAAAAAGAGCATACGTTGCCCGACTGCACTTGCAGAGAATTCCAGAATGCAAACTACTCTAATCTGTGGTAACAAAGAGCTCCTGACATCTGAATTAATCTGATTTTTTGTGTTTTGTTTTGTTTTTCTTTTAAACTATATGAGAAACCACCACCACTGTGTGTGGGTCGATGAGCTCTGTCGGTTGGAGGCGCACCACAGGAAGTATCTGTGATGAAGGAGAGCCAGCCAAGGAGGGGGAAGTAAGCTCTAAGCATCCTCACTGAGGTACCAGCCATAAATCCTCATTAGCGCTCTGAGGACACTGTGTGCTGAAGACTGTCTCCCTCCTGGATCATGATACGCATTTCCATTAGGCAAAGTTTTCCAGAACATGATAAATTAACTTGTTTACCGGGAAACCGAGGGTGCTAGTCTCATCTGCTAATAGCAAGAATTAAAGGGCCGCACGTCAACTGAACAAAAGGTCAAGGTTGGTCTACCTTCCAGAGCAGAAGCCAGCAGGGGCATCAGTTTCCCGTGAGTTCCAGTGTCACCTTAGCCAGACAAGGTTCCCATCTCAGAATTCCCTCAGGAACAGACCCCACCGGAGGTCCAATGAAGACCCAACACCATGAGCACAAGAACGTACCAGAGAGAGCCTCTGCCCCCCGCGATGTGTTCTCGGAGGTTCCACTTGACCTACAGAATAATCCTCCCATGACAGGAGGAGGCAGCCTGACATCCATTAGAGGACTTACCTTGAACTGATCGACTTTCTCAAGCTTTTCCAAATCGGGTACCAGTCTCACTCCATCTTCTAGAGTTTTCAGAAATTCTACTTGAAACTCCACCATTTCGGTTAGATTTCCAAAGAGCACATCAAGCTGGAAAATGAAGAAGAATTTAAGCCACCCCGTATTTCACTGGTGTTCAGAAACCTTATCTGCTTCTGATGTCGAAGTTTCTCTATCACTACATCGCAGTTAAGATCATGAGCCCCATGGTGGGGGGGGGGCAGGGCAGGGGGTGGTGATGCTCCTTACTCTCAGGGTACAAGCCAAGAGCGTCACTCGCAACCATCTGATCTAGTTATCACAACTGAGAGAATTCCCAGGGTTTTCAATCCTGCACGTGTTCCCCATTCCTTCCTCTTCACCAAGTCAGGCTGCAGCACGACACACAAAGTTAAGACAATTTCCACCATACCTCATCTTGGGTGAGGAAAGTTTCTTTTTGAAGAGGTTTTAGGTATCTCTCCATGAGACAGTTTAAGTCCTAGGGGTCGAAAGGATAGCTCATTAGCATCTCTAAAAGACTAGCAGGAAAATAAAGGATTAAAAAAAAACAGACTATGTCCCAAATGCTAGCATTACAGTCATTAGGTCATTCAGTTTCCTTAAAGCAGGAGTGAGCCAAGCTTTTCGGGAACATTTTCTGACTCTGCAGGTCACGTGGCCTCTGTCACAACTGTGTTATTCTGCTGCTGTAACAGGGAAACTGCTTCCTGTTACAGCACAGACAACACATAATGAATGTGTGGGGCTGTGTTCTAATAAAACTTTATTTGTCAAAACAGGCAGGACGCTGGATTTGGCCTCAGGGCCAGAATTTGCTCACCCCTGAGTTCAAGACCATTAAATCATTAAAAACAGATCACACTGTTGTGACCTATAAGTATATTACATAGTTTCAGGAATAGATAATTATTACAGTCCTAGGAATGTATTACAATGTATGCATTATAATGTATGTAGAAAGCATGCATTATTAGTTATATGTATCACATAGACATTACGAATTACACAGGAATAACTTACGTAGTTACAGGAATACAACTAAATACCTGAACACAAGGCAGAATTAAAGGAAAACAGCCTTCTGCCTAGACTCAACTTAGATACCGAAAATAATACCTTTAAATCTTTCAAAACCTAAATTCAATTGTAGTATTAGCTCAACAACAGATTTAGAAAGGTCAGAGGCTCACGGAATAGTCACCATCATCTCGCTTCCCGGTCGATCAATTACAAATGTCAAGGAATTGCTCTAAGAATTGATGTGCTTCCTTATGACGCGGGAGATCCGAAACGTTCAGAAGAAACGCCAGATTCCCCAGGAGCCCAAACACAGCGTAACCCACGCCCCTCCTTCAAAAGGACCCTGCGGGGAGGGAGGGTGGG
Source organism: Mustela putorius furo (assembly GCF_011764305.1). Classification (NCBI taxonomy): domain Eukaryota; kingdom Metazoa; phylum Chordata; class Mammalia; order Carnivora; family Mustelidae; genus Mustela; species Mustela putorius. The sequence continues at coordinate 2,120,972 of NW_025421491.1, read as the reverse complement.
CCGGCTAGACGTACTTTCACGTAGGTGCGCTCCGTCTCCAGGAGCTCACAGATCACCTTGCGCAGCTTGTCGGCGTCCGTGAGCTGCCTCATGGTGGCCAGCTGAGGCCCGGTGGCGTCCTGGGGAGATGGGCTGGGGTCAGAGGGGTTCATCTCATGCAGACTGCGGCAGAACGCGGCCACCTGTTCCGTGCTCTTCAGAGCACAGTTTAAAAGGCAAGGCAGACGAAGTTACCTCTCAGGAGAGAGACCCAGCTGACATCTGTTCCGCCTAAAGGGGTCCTTCCTGGTTAATGAGCCGCCACACGTGAATTCCATCGCGCCTTCCCCCAGAAGGTTCCACACATAGGAGAGCTCACTGAACGCTCAAAACACCCATCAGGACAATTGCTGACATAATCTGAGTGCTCACCACATGCCAGCCACTTGTCTGATGTATTTAATCCTCCCACACGGTAAGTAAGGGCTCTTAGCATTCCTGTGAAACAGCTGAGACAAAGGAGGCCCAGAGAGGTTAAGCAACTCATCTGAGATTGCACAGCTCTTGCAGAGTTCGAAAATGGCAGAGCTGGGATTTGAACCAGGCACTGTGGACCAAAGCCTGTATTCATAAATACCCTGCAAGAAGCTTACAATAAGGAGATGGAGATACCGAAAAATCAAACGCATTTCACCCCAGATACAAGGCTAATTATCACAGTCCCCACTTAAGTAAACTATACTTATTTTGCAATGGTGGAAAATGATTTTGGAAGCTAAGATTCTTTCTGGCTTTGTTAAAAACTGGCCCGAAGGCAACTTTCTAGATAACGGTAGAGCCTGATATATTTTAAGAAGAAAAAAAAAAAAAAAACCCGAAACCCAGTTTCTGTCTCTCCAGCTTCTCTAAGCAGAAAGATACCTCCTCTCTCTGGAAATAAAAGCTGTGGGGCCCTGAACAAGACTTCAGTCGGGGAGCTCAGCCTCCACCGAATCTCTGTCCAGGATGACTCAGGTAGAAGTTTCGGGTTCTAGGATTCTAAAATTGCCACTTTCCAGTTATGCAAAAGAGTTCTCCAAGGCAGGCTGCTGAAAACCCCGAGGAATTAGTCCTGGAGCCTGAGTCCTCGAGTCTGCATACAGCAAACACCTGGCGGACATCCCAGTGCACCATTTTATGGCCCAAAATCTAGTTGATTACTCTTTGCCCAAATGTACCACCCTACAGATGCTCGCTGGATAGTTCTCTGAAGGCAGGCTGCCTGCTCACCTCCTCTCCCTCACTTTCACCATCTAACCCATCCCCACGCACAGAGCATTCCCAGCAAACACGGCTGCGAAGAATTACTTCTTCCCCCACCCGCCTCCCCCGGGAAGAACAGGAGAACATCCTCCCCAAAACAGCAGTTGCTGCCCAGAGCCGAAAGTCAGGGCCGGCATTAGGCAGAGCAGAGGGGCTAAAACCAAGGGAAATCCGAGGGGGGCAATCCCTTAATCACAGAGGAAAAAGGCAGCGACGTTAACATGCCTTCCCCTCTGTGGCACATCTCAAAGGGAACAGAGCCTGGAACCAAGGCAGTACAAGGACTTGGGAAATCAGAACCTAACAAAGACGCATTCACAACAATGCCATGACAGCAAGGAGGAGAGCCAGGACCCAAATCCACATAACGGCTCTTTCTTTCTTTCTTTCTTTTCTTTTAAAGATTTTATTTATTTATTTGACAGAGATCACAAGGAGGGAGAGAGGCAGGCAGAGAGAGAGGGGGAAGCAGGCTCCCCACCAAGCAGAGAGCCCGATGCGGGACTCGATCCCAGGACCCTGGGACCATGACCCGAGCCGAAGGCAGAGGCTTAACCTTCTGAGCCACCCAGATGCCCCAATGGTTATTTCTTTGTCTTTTTTTTTTTTTTTAAAGATTTTATTTATTTATTTGACAGATAGAGACCACAAGCAGGCAGAGAGGCAGGCAGAGAGAGAGGAGGAAGCAGGCTCCCTGCCAAGCAGAGAGCCCGATGTGGGGCTTGATCCCAAGACCCTGGGACCATGACCTGAGCTGAAAGCAGAGGCTTTAACCCACTGAGCCACCCAGGTGCCCCTGTCTTTTTTTTTTAAGATTTATTTATTTATTGGGGGGAGGGGCAGAGGAAGACGGTGGGAGAGCCTCATGCAACATGGAATCTGATGCGGGGCTCAATCCCAGGACCCCGAGATCATGACCCGAGCTGAAACCAAGAGGCAGATGCTCAACCAACCATTCCGCCCAGGCGCGCCTGTTTCAGTTCTCTTACAAGGATCGCAGCTTCTGCGTTGCTAGCACTAACCGTAGTCTATGCACCAGAAGGTTTTAGTCACCTCTCAGGGGCACTGATCACTGTTGTCCATGGAGTCAGCGTTCCAGACGTTGTACATCCCCACACAGAATTCTCCCTTTGGTGGCTAACAAAAACACCCACCAAAATGGGCTGAATTGTATGATACATGAATTCTATCTCAATAAGGCTGCTAAAAAAGAATTTCATCGAAGCTTGTTGCTGTAGAAATCAACCAGTTGTACTTAGTTATGTTAGTATTCTACTAGCTTGTCACTCTTAAACATACGGTGACACGTGGCTCTGTCTTACAAATTCCACAGGCACGGAAGACCTGTGACCCGTAACAAAAATGCTCACACATCTTTTAAATGATCCAGTGATAACTACAATAGGTCACTGCATTATAACATAGACAGGATGATGGTTGGGGTGGGGGGTCACCCTCCCCAGAACGAAAATCCCACGGACAGCCGATGAGAATGACTGACAACTGACAGCCCTGGCCCCCAGCTTTGTCCAGCTGTCCTTTATGGCTTCAATGCCACATCCTGAGAAGGAACCTAACACAACAAACATCTAACTGGCACCTTCAGTTACACAATACTTTTCTCGTCATCTGTATACGCAGATGAACATCAAAGCTGCTCCTCGTGATAAATAAATCCGCCACATCATTCCCATTGGAGACACGATATGCCTTTTTACGGTATTATCATTTCGACAAGTTGTCTTGGGAAATCTAATGCCTTCACGCCGTACACAAAGGATCCCCCATACTTTCAGGATGGGCCAAAGTTACAATCTGAAGACTCACGCACACAGCAAAGGCAGGAAATTCCAGAAGATGCTTCTCTTTGCGCTCCTAATTCTCATCACCCTGACCTGCTGTCATCCTCACCTGTATCTGTGTTTAACAGTGGAAAGTATGGGATGGATGTTCTAGGTTTTCATTCCCTCTTGTCTCACCATTAGTGCTCTGAGGTTTCCAAGTGTAAGAGTGTGAGTAGAGTTTCTGACTTTGTGTGAAGTTCACCACTTCCAAGGCCCGGCGTCCTTATGTTCATTAAGCAGCCCAAGGGGACAGCTAGAGGTCAGTGGGATGTGGGCTAGGGCTTTCGTGCTCTAAACCTAAACCACGTCCTACCCAACCTCATTCGCAAACACCCAGCCTGCTCATCGTTCTCCCTCTCTGAGCCAAGTTCTGGAGTGTAGGAAAAGCAACCTATAACTGAGCATCCCAGGGACAACCCCAAATTCCCTGAAACCCTCTTTTTAGAGTTCAAAGCCTTAGCCAACCGTTCCTTATTAGACACATCCTAAAGTCAGGATAAAGTTAGCCAGGGGCTCTCTTACATGGAGATGAGGCAAAGCAGTCTCAACACGGGCAACCCTGTTCCCCAAGGTATTAAACTCTCCAAGGAACACACACGGAATCTTAGCAGGGACATAATCTCCTCATTCTCAATCACACGTCATTTAAATAAAGAATAAAAGAATTCTAAGCTATAATGCATACTGTCACAGCATGTTTTGCAAGGCTCTTAATGAAATTTTTACTTGGAAACCATTACAATGATGTCATCAGGTTTGAGAATTCTGCCTTACTAAACTATTACCCCAAAAAACATCCCTGGAAGGAACTATGAGGTGCAGGAAGGAAGTATGAAGGAAGTAGGAAATGCAGGGTTGCTTCTAGAATAGCACCAATGCAGAGATTTTACCTGTGGTGGCCCCACCTTGTAAGTCCCAACTGGCCCTATATACTGTGGCCAGACTTTTTTGCATCAAGACCCGCGGAGACCTTCTCTGGGTAGCCTGGCATAGGAGGGGCGCAGGGCTCTCCCCCCCAACTCGGTGGCAAAGCCTTCTGGCTGTCCTCTTTATTCTCCACTGAGCTCTGCAGCCTGAGATGCCTAGAAAGGTGGCTGCCGTGGGAGGTTCTCCACACACTCCTCAAAGCCAAGTTTCCTGGAACTGGGGCAGACCGCGAAATGCTGCTGAGAAAGAGGAGACGGTCCAGGCTTCTGTCATGGGAGAAGTGCAAACCTCTCACCACGGGAGGACAGCCATCGGTCACCCTGGAAACAGAAAAGCACTTTCGGGTCCTCGAGGGCTGCCACTTTAAAACCATTCGAGGTAGTGGGGCCCTTCCACGGTCAGGCCTAAGAATGATCCCACCGACGCGCAGAGAAGAGTACACGATTACAGGAGGAAATGGGCCACTTTACTGAGGCCAGCGTGAAGCTCCGTGTTTATAATATTGCTTTCTTCCTGTGGAAGATGAAAAGAAAGTACAAAAGGGGGGGGAGCCTTTAAGGACACACTATTGACTCAAGCTACCCAGCTGTTTAAAGGTTTCCTGTTATGCAACCACTAAAGGCAATTTCTATCCCGAGATGAGTTCAGAGTTCTAAAACTGTCCTTTAAGTCTGACCGATTTAACACATCCCACAGATTTAAAAAGGGGCCAGAGTGGCCTCAATTCTTAAAACCTCTACTTAAGCTTTGTGGGAGCCAAACACCAAAGTCATGTTTTCTATTAATTTCAGAGACCACTGCCTACATTTTCCAACCCCTTCTCTGGTCTCCTTTGGAACAGACGCTGAAGAAGAAGCATCTGAGAAGGACGAAGCCTTAGTTGGGTGCATCAGGTGTACTCACTGCCAAATTCCAAGCTTCATTATGATACAAAATCGAATGGTAGACAGACTCCAATATTCATACTGAACCACTAAAAAGTTTCTTTGGGTTTGGTTGAATTATTCCTTGTCATTAACCCACCAGATTTTCTGACCAGGGACTCAGCATTTACTCTGGGGACTGACATGTACAATCCAAGTCAGCGGACGTTAAACCATGAACACAACCCCTGAGCCAACACTTCTAACCCCGTCTCCTTCTCAAGTAAGCAGAAATAAAGTCAAAAACACTTAAAACTTTCTAGGAGGCCACGGTGAACATCCTCCTTCCAGAAATGCCAGCTGACCATTCAGGAGACCCAGGCTGGGGCAGGGATCGGGGAGATCTGCTGCACACATCATACAAACACACTCGAAATCTCAACCACCAAAAGAAAGCAGAAGTATTCCTCAGTTTCAGAAATACATCATCCATCTTTATGCCATTTAAGAATGAAGAAAGAGACAAACGTGAAGGTTCTAGGCAAATTCGACTTCATGCCAACGGCCGATGCCCACCCCCCCCCCCCGCGCTAAACTATCTATCCTTTATCAACAAGGGGATCCGGAAGGTAAAAGGAAGCAATCAGGGGGAAGCGGGACACGTATAATCACCCTCCTCTGGACTGGAAAGCAATTCAGCTGGAAAGTCGTCACACACACAAGGTCAGCAACACAGAATTCAAACGTGCTCACCAGATGAAGGGTCTGATACACAGAGTCACCGGACTTGTCATTGTTTTCGATCCTGGGCTTGCGCTTTATTTTCCACAGGGCAGACATCGTCAGGAATATATTCTCATGGTAATCCTACCACCTGACGTGTTCCGCACAGAAGCAGAAGTTTCTTAAAATACCCCGAGAGCGCCAAACGCCTTCCAGTCCCCAAGGGAGCATCCTCTCGTACAGAGAGCCCGTGCCGGCTCCTGCCGCATCTCAACAGGGACAGGACAGCGGCCCCGCAGAGCACCCCCACCCCCGCCCGCCCTCCCTCCCAGCAGTGGCCTCTGGGATGGTGTCAAAGGCTAACTCATGGACAAGAATTCATGCTTTGATGTCACCGGGCTCACCAACAAAAGTTCCAGAAAGGGAGGACCAAAAGAGACCAGAACACAAAGCAGAAAAAGCCTGCCCAGGATGGGAGCGTCTCTGCTCTGCGGACCGAGATCAGCTGATTGGCCAGCGTCATGCCACTGCACAGGGCTACTAACCCCCGCCAGCTCCGACAACTTGGAAGACACCCCTCGCTGAGTCGGGAGCAGGCGCTAAGGAAAATAACATAACATTAACTAAAATCAAAACACGCTTTATTTTTTTTTGGAACAGTTTATGTTTTCACATTTTCCGCTAATGCTTTGTTACTAAAAGCAGGCATTTCTGAGACAATCCCAATTTGGATGAAAAAGAAAGAAAGATGGCTTTCTGAATGGAAATGTTCTGAAAATTATTCTAATACATTTGCTAAGTGGAAAACAAAATCACAGCTGCCAGGGGGCCTGGAATGCAGAACAGGACAGCCGGGAGCTCATTAGCATTCATTTCCAGAGACAAGAGTTTTCGATTAGAAGCAGAGAAACAAGTGACCAGAGTGGAGGAGGCCCCTTGGAGGCTGTCACCCACAGTCACAAGAGGAAGGAGGTAGCTCACAAAGAGAAAGGCTGCTAGACTGCCCCAGCAGGGTGGGAGCCCCACCCCCACCCCCACAGATGCCACTTTCCAGGGCCACCAATGCTCTCTCAGCAAGCCTGCAATTACCTCCTTGCAGAACCCCAAAAGGCTGGGAGAAGCAAAAGCTACTATTAAAAAAAAAGTCAAAAAGCACATAACGCTCCAACCTGCATTCTCTTAATTCTGCCCATGACTTCATAAAGCAACTCATTTAGGAAGAAGAGCAAAAATATTAAACAAAAAAAATCAACAGGCCTCCCAGATACAGCAGAGAATTAAAAAAAAAAAAAAAAGATTGCTTATTTCATTTCAGTCCTTGATCCGTCTGCTTTATTTACTTTTACTATTTATTTACTTCTACGTGCATTCAAAGTAAGGCTAAATCCTCCTTCCTTGGCTATAGGCAGCTCGTGACTTAAAAATTAATGTGCGGTTTGTTCTCAAGAAAAATGACTGATCTAGGAGATGTGTCAAAAAATATTTAATCTTGGGGCGCCTGGGTGGCTCAGTGGGTTAAAGCCTCTGCCTTTGGCTCAGGTCATGATCCCAGCGTCCTGGGATCCAGCCCCACATCGGGCTCTCTGCTCTGCGGGGAGCCTGCTTCCCCCTCTCTCTCTGCCTGCCTCTCTGCCTAATTGTGATCTCTGTCTGTCAAATAAATAAGTAAAATCTTAAAAAAATATTTAATCTTGATCAAGAAATTCAAGATATGTGCTCGCTCTTACTTTAAATCATAAAAGAAGTACACCCAGAAGGGTTATGCATTAAGAAAATATGTAAGTGGTTCATGAGTACATGTCTAATTGACTGACATGGTGCACTAATTGATTCTTCATTTTCCCGAAACCTGGTATTTAACACCAGACTTTAACCAATCTGGCCAGAAGGTTAGTTTTAGTAGTAACAACATGAGGCCTGGTTTTGCCATCTCAGAGCTGTGTGACTTTCGCTGAGTTGCTAACCTCTCTGTTCCAATGTCATTACCTATGAAATAGAGGGAGTAATAGTATTTCTCTCTGAGAGGTATTGTGAGGATGAGATAAGTTAATATGAATAGTGCCCAACATATACAAGATACTGAGTAAGTGTTAGCTCTCATTCACTACTAAGAATACACAGTGGTGTAGGGCGCCTGGGTGGCTCAGTGGGTTAAGCTGCTGCCTTCGGCTCAGGTCATGATCTCAGGGTCCTGGGATCGAGTCCCTCATCGGGCTCTCTGCTCAGCAGGGAGCCTGCTTCCTCCTCTCTCTCTGCCTGCGTCTCTGCCTACTTGTAATCTCTCTCTGTCAAATAAATAAATAAAATCTTAAAAAAAAAAAAAGAATACACAGTGGTGTGCGGTGGGGGATAGAGGCGCGGTGCCTGGGTGGCTCAGTCCATCAAGCACCTGCCTTTAGCTCAGGTCATGATCCCAGGGTCCTGGGAACAGAGAGTCTGCTTCTCCCTCTCCCTCTGCTTCTGCCCCTCCCTGCCAGCTCTCTTTCTCAAATAAATACAATCTTAAAAAAAAAAAAATGTAGTAGGACCCAGACTCCAAGAACCATCTGCTCAATTTAAGTTTTTGCTTCCAAATATCCAAAGTGAGACATTAACTCAATGAAGGACAATTTAGTTAACTAACTTGGGCTGCATGACAAAGCAGTTCAAATAAAGAAGATAAAATGTGAGTCCAACCAAAACTAGGGAGTATTTTTGGGTACAGAATCAGTGCTCCCCAAACTAGTGAAAATGAAACAAACTGATGGTTTTAGCGCAGGTCACTGTACTAGCTTTTAAAGTACTGATCATCAGGACACCTGGGTGGCTCAGAGGGTTAAGCCCCTGCCTTCAGCTCAGGTCATGATCCCAGGGTCCTGGGATGGAGTCCCACACCGGGCTCCTTGCTCAGTGGGGAGCCTGCTTCTCTCTCTCTGCCTCTGCCTGCCTCTCTGCCTGCTTGTGCACCTTCTCTCAATCTCTCTCTCTCTCTCTCTCTGACAAATAAATAAATAAATAAATAAAATCTTAAAAAAAAAAAAAAAAAGTACTGATCATCACCCAAACTTGTCAACGACAATTTTGAAGACATTTTGTTTTGCGAGAGCCACCATGCATTTCCACGGTGAAATTCAGGGACACGGTGTTCTGTCCCTGCGTCTGACCCTGTCTGCTCCAGATGTGCTTTAGACCTGTTCTCTGGAGAAAGAACCACAAAGCCAGAAAGGTATCCAAGGGCAGTTCAGCAAAACTCTGGGGCCGCCTCCTTCCTCTCTGCTGCCAGACCGAATATTATAGAGGACCCTATTTAGGACCTCATGACTCACAAAATTTCAAATGAAAACAATCTCACAATCCACAAGGAATGAGAACACTGGCCTATTACAGTGAGGTAAAAATGACCCAGCTTAAAAAGTATTCAGAAATAAAGGTTTTAGGTATAGGAAAAATAGCTGTACTCCTAAATTAAATTAAAAACCGAGAATTAACATTTTTAAGTTCAATAACAAAATGACTTAATAAATACCCTTGCAAGTATCTTACCTCAGTTTGGAAATACTGAATTTCTCTGGAGGGGGCCTGTCCCTCCCCCAAGTGCCTAAAAGTAAAGTAAGGGCCACACACCTAAAAGGTAAGTTTAAGCAAGTTTCTGCTTGTCTCTTTTGGCTTTAAATGAAATGTGTACATTTCCATTCATCTGTGTTTTAATTAACCACCAACAATATTAAAGCCTTTTATAATTATCAAAATTACTCTCAAATATTAAATTTTATCCTGTGCTCAACTTAGGACACAGAGAAGGGTGATCCTATCTATGATGATCAAAGAAACACACCTGGGGTAAACGTGATGCTGAAGATAGTCAAGCGTAGGCGCGCTTTTAAAAGAATCGTTCATATTTGAATAGCGTATTTCCATGACCAACATGCTCTCCTAAGTCATGTTATTTGACACCCCCGCCCACCCCATCATCCAATCACTGGGCAAAGGCAAGAACCACCCTGACACTACAAAAGGGAAAACAAAGGTATAATTTCAAGTTACACGATTTGATCAGAGAAAGTGGTAAAATGTCAAACCAAAGAAAGGTGGGTAGAGGGTACCACATATGTATGTCAGCAACACTGGGAAAGCTGAATAAATACAGAAACAGAATCACGCGGGGCCTCTGGGTGGCTTCGGCTCAGGTCATTGATCTCAGGGTCCTGGGATGGAGCCACACTGGGCTCCCTACTCAGCAGGGAGCCTGCTTCTCCCTCTGCCCCTCCCCCCTGCTCATGCTCTTTCTCTTTCATAAATAAATAAAATCTGAAAAAAAAAAAAAAAAGAAACAGAATCACGTACAATTACTTTTGCTGGGGAAGGGTCTTTGCATGAAGGTAACACCAAGTTTTTAAACTGTCGTACTTTGGAGAGTGCGCTGAGAACAGGCTACGGAACCACAGAACTCTTTTGAAGGGGGATAAAAGTGTGATGAATTACAGAAAACAAATTCATGGCCTTCCACCAAAGAGTGAGAAGAAGGGCTTTCTCACAGAACTCGAACAACGGAGGGACATGCTGTATGAAAGAAGAAAAGGACCGTTTCTTCCTCATTCGTGTAAAAACCGCTCACGTTTTACGAGAACCGAACACAGATCATATAGAAACCATGCATGGCAAGAAAGTCTATCTGGCCCAGCCACACACATTTTGGATGCTATTTCTTCCAAAACAAATGGAAATGTAAGAGGAAAACAGGGGAGTCGAGATGTGAACTCATCAGAGCTGCTTTCTGCCCTGTATTCGCACGTATCGGCTGGTTACCGAGGCTGTAATTGGGATTTCGTATCTTAGTGACATCTCAGAGGTGAAAGCGCCCGGTCCTATGGAGAGGCCTTCTAACCACACACAGCTGCAAAGGTGACGTGTTAGCTGTGACTCTTCGGGGGCTCGACACAGTGGGACGTGAAAATGAGAATCTCTCACCTTGCTGCTGTGATCGGTTTCATCTGAGGATTCCAAGTCCGGCCCCTCGGTCTCCTCCGGAGCGGTCTCGGCGCTACTGCCCTGCTCGCTACAGAGCCCGTGTCCTGCAATATGAAATCGGAAGAAAATATGGGTCACATGGAGAGAAACTGCCAAACGCCAGGCCTGTGCAAGGGGGGCCCAGGGTCAGGCCCCCGACACGTGTATACACTGTTAGACCCTCCAAGTGTGAGCTCCACGATCTTGGCTCAGTACGTGTGTTGCTGTGTTTATTGTTACTACTGTTATTTTTATATGACAGTGTGTATATATATATATATATATATATATATATTTATTTATTTATTATTATTTTTTTTTTTTTAAATTTTAGGAGGGCCTGGGTGACTCAGTGGGTTAAAGCCTCTCCCTTTGGCTCAGGTCATGATCCCAGGGTCCTGGGATCGAGCCCCGTATCAGGCTCTCTGTTCTGTGAGGAGCCTGCTTCCTCCTCTCTCTCTGCCTGCCTCTCTACCTACTTGGGATCTCTCTGTCTGTCAAATAAATAAATAAAATCTTTAAAAACAAATAAATTTTCGGGGCGCCTGGGTGGCTCAGTGGGTTAAGCCGCTGCCTTCGGCTCAGGTCATGATCTCAGGGTCCTGGGATCGAGTCCCGCATCAGGCTCTCTGCTCAAGGGGAGCCTGCTTCCTCCTCTCTCTCTCTCTGTCAAATAAATAAATAAATAAATCTTTAATAAATAAATAAATAAATAAATTTTCTGATGCATACCTGTATTATATGTTGAAGCCCTGACCTCCACGTGATGGTATTTGGAGGTGGACCCAAGGACAATAAACATTCAGTCCTAGCGTGTGTGAGGTCTGTATTTGCAAAAGTCTGGCAAGCTGTAAACGTTAACACCAGACTTCCATACTTCCCACCATATTCCATGCAAAGGTGAAGGAAAAGAACATCACAGTCACCATCCTCTGTCGGGCTTCTCAAATGTAAAGAACATCTAAACTCAGGGGATTACGCTCTGCAGATCCAGATTCAACAGGTTCGGGGCTGGAGAAACTTCCGTATTTCTTACAAGCCCCAAGATGAGACCAGTCAATACTGTGCATGGACCACGCGTGGACTAGCGAGACTCCAAGACATTTACAAACCCAGATCAGGGACGACATCACTGCGATACAGACGGGCAAGACAGAAGAACCAGAGAGAAGGAGCCACTTTCTGACTCTTTGGATGAAAACCTGTTTGCGAACAGGCTACCTTCTCCAGTGACACTATCAGAGTCATCCTCTGCTTGGCATCACTTTCTGTTCGGATTCAAAGTTGGCCATAAAACAGGGAGGAAGCTGACCTCTACGCACACACTGGGGCTCCAACGCTGCATCCTTCAGTCCCCTGTCCTGCTCTGCAATGAAGCACCAATGAAGGGAATACAACCGATGGAACTTTCCACCCATGTCCTGTCCTCCTTTTGCTCTGGTTCTAGAATTTTCTTTTTCTCTCTTTTCTTTTCTTTTTTTTTTTTTTTAAGATTTATTATTTATTGGGGGGCGGGGACTGCACGGTGGGAAGAGGCAAAGGGAGAGGGAGAGAGAGAATCACAAGCAGACTCCCGCGCCGAGCACAGAGACCAGCACAGAGCTTATTCCCACGATCCTGCGGTCACGACCTGAGCAGAAACCAAGAGTCGGATGCCCGACTGACTGTGCCACCCAGGTGCCCCCGGCTCTAGGATTTTCTAGTAACTTGCTCCCTCTATCATATGGTAGTAGCAGTTAAAGAAAGAAGCTTAGTTCTCGGTGGCTATAAATACAAACACTCGGTGGCAGTAAATACAATAAGCACCCCCCAGTCTCTGCGCTAAGAAAAATACACCCACACATCATTTCCCCACAGCAGCCCCATCCCGGCTTGGGAACCCGTGCCCTGGAGACTCTGGTTTCAACTGTAAAGACATTGATACTGAAAACAGGCGTCCGGTCGGTAAGGGCTGGAGATTTAGAACTGATTCTCCCACATTCATATGGTTGCCAGGAAGGGCCACACCCTTGGTCTAAAAAGATGTAAAATGATAAAAGAAAAAAGTATTCATTAGAGGAAGGGAAGGGAGGGGGAGAGGAGGGGAGAGGAGGGGAGGAGGGAGGAGGCAGCAAACTAGGGAAAGGAAGCTTGTCTGATTCTGCCCACACTCTAGGACAGAAGAGCCGGGAGGGAACAAGGCGGGGGAGGGGTCGCCAAAGGTGACAACCACAGGCTGACCCCGCCCCCCCCCCCCCCCCCCCGGGTGTTCGAGACTCATCCAGGAGACTCCACACCTTGGTCTGCTTGGGCTGCTGTTAACAAAAGACCACAGATGTGGTGGCTTAAATGACAGACACTTCTCGCTCTCTCAGTTCTGAAGGATGGAAGTCCAAGGTCAAGGGGCTGGCAGATTCAGTCCTGGCAGAGGACTGGTGGAAGGCCACCATCTCCCTGTGTTCTCACATGACATTTCCCTTGAGCGTGTGAGGAATGAGTGAGCTCCACTCTTTCTGTCTCCTTACAGGGACACAGATCCCATTGTGGGGGTCTATTCTCACGTAATCACCTCCCAAAGACCGCAACTCCCAAGAACAATCACATCGGGGCTCAAGGCTTCAATATATGGATTTTGGCAGGACACAAACATTTCATCCATGACACTCAAGATGAAAAACTGCCTTAAAATTGTTGTAGATTTGTATTCCAAAGGCTGCAGCAAAGACATAATCAAAATCCCTCTGGAGGAATTCACACTTAATGATGGTATCATACAATGCCCACAGATAAATCTTGATCAAATACAAATCCATAATCCAGTATCATAAAACCCAGGAAGAACTAGGTCCCCACGAGTGAGAAGCAGCAGACACAAGAAACAACAGAATAAGACTCCCAAGGAATGGTGCCGTAGTCATCAGATATAGAATGTCAAGTACAGCCAAAAAAAATTTTTTAAGAAGGAACAAGAAAAGAGATAACTTCCTAAAAGATTAGATAAATTAATGGAATTTTCAAAATGATAACTATAACCACTCAAATAAAACACTCAATAGGGGGACACCTGGGTGGCTCAGTCAGTTAAGTGTCTGACCCTTGATTTTGGCTCAGGTCATTATCTCAGATCATGATCTCAGGGTCGTGAGATCAAGTCCCAGATCACGCTCTGCACTGAGTGTGGAGTCTGCTTGACCCTCCCTCCCCTTCCCTCCACCCCTACCCCTGTTCTCCCTGTCTCTCTATCAAATAAATAAACAATTTTTAAAAGATTTTATTTATTTATTTATTTGAGAGAGAGAGAGAGAAAGCATGACGCAGAACTCGATTCCAGGACTTAGGAATCACGACCTGAGCCAAAGGCAGATGCTTAACTGACAGAGCTACACTGGTGCCCCAAATAAATAAATAAATCTTAAAAAAAAAAAAAAAAATCCAAGGGGCCTCTGGATGACTCAGTTGGTTAAGTGTCTGCCTTCAGCCCCGATCATGATCTCGGGGTCCTGGGATCGAGCTCCCTGCTCAGTGGGGAGTCTGCTTCTCCCTCTCCCTCTTCCCCTCTACCCTGCTCATGCTGTCTTTCAAATAAACAAATAATTAATTAAAAACATAAAAAGCACTCAACAGATAAAAGATAAAACTATAAATTTGGAAACTTGAGCTGTGCTGTCAACTTTGGAAAAAGTATCCCAGTTGTACGGTGTTGGGTTGGCATTGTACAGAAAGTAACAACCATATTGGTCTCTAAACGTTAAACATAATTTTTTCCATTTGTACAGGGGTAATGCATTGTATTAAATATGTAAGGTCTTATCTACATGGGTTTGATTACAGAAACTAATAAAGTATTCTCCAAATAATAGGAAAAAAAAGTTTAAGACAATTTTAAAAAGATAAAAATAAAAGTTCAAGAAAGAATAAAAAGGTCTATCTGAAGACAAGACCTCCCTAAACCACAGAAACCTTCAAATGCTAAAACTACCAACACAGAATTGTGTTGCCAGCTAAAATATTCGATAAGAAGAATATAATGTTCTCTGAGAAAGAGAGTGAGAAAGTTTGCTATAAACAGAACCTCCCTAAAAAACTCTCTAAAAGGACATACAGGCACACCTGGGAGATGCTGTGCATTGGGTTCCAGACCACTGCAATGTAGTCACTATCACAGCAAAGCAAGTCAAATGAATTTTTTGGTTCCCCAGTGCTTGTAAAAGTTATGTTTATACCACATTGCAGTCTTATTAAATGTGCAACAGCCTTAGGTCTAAAAAAAAAGTACGTATCTTTTTTTTAAGATTTTAAAAAAAAAAAACATTTTATTTATTTATTTATTTAACAGAGAGACAGCGAAAGAGGGAACACAAGCAGGGGGAGTGGGAGAGGGAGAAGCAGACTTCCCACTGAGCAGGAAGCCCAATGCGGGGCTCGATCCCAGGACCCCAGGATCATGACCTGAGCTGAAGGCAGATGCTTAACTGACTGAGCCACCCAGGTGCCCCTAAGATTTTGTTTTTAAATAACCTCTACACCCAGCATGAGGCTCTAACATACAACCCTGAGATCAAGAGTCGCACACCCCATCAACTCAGCCAGTCAGGTGTCCCCAAAAGTACGTACCTTAGTTTAAAAATACTTTATTGCTAAAAAATACTAGTCACCTGAGCTGCCAGCAAGTCATAATCACTGGTCACTGATCACCATACAAATAATAGTAAAAAAAAGCCTAAAATATTGCAAGAATTTCCAAAATGTGACAAAGAGGCACAAAGTAAGCAAATGCTGTTGGAAATGTGGTACAAAAACAGACTTGCTCAGGGCAGGGTTGCCACAAATTCTCAAATTTATAAAACACAATATCCACAAAGCACAATAAAATAGGGTATGTTTGTACTTCAGCTGGGAACACACACACACATACTCACGCACACACAATCTAATATACAATAAAATAGTAAAGAGCTGATATACGCATGTGCAAGTCTTAGCTTGTAAAATAACACCCCACACACTCCAAAAAAGGTTGGGGAGGGGGGCTTTGTAAGTCACAAAAAGACGCAACTAAAACAGTGATGTAAGTGATCCTATTTAAAGATTTCATGGCCATTTTATGCTTCAAGAGGGAAGTAAAAAGACTGACCTGGGTCTTTGTTATGGTAGAAATCACACTAACATCTTAAGGGCGACCACTAAAACAGAATTAGATTATATAAAACCGAGAGTGAAATTTAGAAATCCAAGCCCAAAGAGGACTGGAAAGAAAAGAAAAAAACAAGCAAAGACAAAGCCAGCAAAATGATGGGATAGAAACGAGTCAAAAGACATGGATCTTCTAAATAAATGAAAAGTGAACTAAATTTGATACTTAAACTTTATGTTTAGATTAAAAACCCAAGATGATAAAAAATAAAGCCTTACCTACAAGCGATATACAAGAAAGAGATCTAAACACAAAGACATAGGAGAATAAAAGTAAATGGAGGAGGAAACATAGTCGGCCAACCTAAAGAAAACTTGAGAGATGTCAGACAAAGCAGGTTTAGTCACAATATGAAAATGTATCGATCGTTATTAAGCTTGATCCATGAATATATTTCAAACACTGCTCCTAAGAACTTGTGAATGTACATTTTCCCCAAAGATCAGCAATATCTGCAAACAGGCTACACATCAGACCACAACATAAGTCTCAACAAACACCAAAGAATCCTTAAAGCAATGGAGAATGAGTAAGGGAAAAGGCTAACAGAAAAGAAAGACCAGAAACAGGTGGCTCAGTGGGTTAAGCATCTGCCTTTGGCTCAAGTCATGATCCCAGAGTCCTGGGATCCAGCCCCACATCAGGCTCCCTGCTCGGTAGGGAGTCTGCTTCTCCCTTTCCCTCTGCCTGCAGCTTCTCCTGCTTGTGCTCTCTCTCTCTCTCTCTCTCTCTCTGTCAAATAAATAAATAAAATCTAAAAAAAAAAAAAAGAAAAAAAAAGCCCAGAAACCACCTTCCTGCCTCCTGACATACAGCAGATATGCCATTGCAGATCCCAGGGAAAGGACTGGTATATCTGATAAACGTTGTTATGACAGTAATTAATTAGATGGAAAAATATACAGTTGCACCGTAACATACACCATTCACAAAAATCAGTACCTGGGAGGTATAAATCAGAAGCATGTGAATAGCCCAAAGTATAAAATCTTTCACAAAAAAATATAGAAGACAACGTCTGTTACCTTAGGCAAGAGAAGGGTTTCTTAAATAAGAAATAAAAAGTACAAATCATATGAGACAAAAACATCATATTTTATTAAAATTAAAAACTCTTCTTTGTCAAAAGCCACAAGACACATACTGATTAAAGTTATCTTCAACGTATAACTAGCAAAAATGTTAATTTTTAGAATATAAGGGAAGTTCTACAAATCAGTATCTGTAGGGATGTACAATTCATTTTTTTAAAAAAGATTTTATTTATTCATCTGAGAGAGACAGAAAGAGCATGAGCAGGGGAGGGGCAGAGGGAGAGGGAAAAGCAGGCTCTCCACTGGGCAGGGAGCCCCATGTGGGACTCGATCCCAAGACCCTGAGGTCATGACCCGAGCTGAAGGCAGACACTCAACTGACTGAGCCACCCAGGTGCTCCGGTCTGTCTGATTCTAAAGCATGTATTCTTTTCCACTCCAATGCTTCTGCCCTTAGCTGAAGACAAAAATTAATAAAATAAGAAAGAGAACAAGCAATGTAGCTTGTGGAAGACAGTTTGCAAAGTAATAATTCTACCCAACCCTCTGGGCACAGATTTTTGTGGTACTTTTCCTCCACCCCATGAACTGGCTGGCCTTGTGACTTGCTTCAATCAACAGAATGTGACATAGATGGGGAGACACGAATTCCAGGCTAAGACTGCAAGCATCCCTGCAGTTTCTGGTTTCACCTCTAGGACCTCTGCACTCATCATGCAAAGAAACCACAAGCTAGCCTCCTGAGGATGAGAGTCCTCAGGCGGGGGGTGGGGGTCCACTCAACCAAGCACCAAACATGCAAGCAAGGCCGTCTCGATCCAGCCCCGGTCGAGCCACCGGATGACACAGCCACATGAGCGACTCCACAGAAGGGCAGCAGAGCAAGCACCCAGCCCAAAAGAATGCGCAAACAGAATGATTGTCTTGAGGTGGTCTGATACTTAGCAGAAGATAACCAATAAATGGGTGCGGGGGCATTTAGCCATCAAAGAAAGCCAGACAGACTGACAGCTTCTCGGAAGGCCCCCTAGCCTACGAATCTGGTGGAACAACACTGCAGAGTTTCTGGCAACCTCAATGCAGCTCCCCACGCTCTGCACTACACGACACTTTCCTCTAACAGGAGACACTGAAGAAATCCTCCTCTTTGTCCAGGAGGGAGCTGTGCCCCTTTCCTCACCAGGACGCCTGCGCAAACATGGCTCTGCTCACCGTCAGAGAGATGGAAAAGCCGCAGACAAGGCCGAGAGGTGGCTGACGAAGTGGTCAGAGCAAGGGAACCACGGCCTCACCTCCACCCCGTCCCCACCTTTTGCACAATGTCCAGCACAGCACAGAGCACGGGCCCGGCCGCCATTTTGGAAGCACAAGGAAGCGGGGTCAAATCTGAAGAGACAAAGGACAGACTGGAGTGGGGAAAGGGTGTAGGGGGTGTGGAGGTGTTGGGGGGAGGGGGAGCAGCCCCAGAGGACAAGGACACACAGAGCAGGGCTGAGGCTCGGCCAGACAGGACTTCCTGGCCACATCCACGGGTACCACAAATAACACGCGTTTTGTAAACAGGTCTGATGGTTTCTTCACTGTTCAGACTGGTTTTCTCGTCACAGTAATGGTCTTGGGATCAAGGAACCTTTGCCGCTAGCACGTCCCACTCACCACCGGCAGGACAGACACATCGATGCCTGACATTTAGATTTCTCTTTAATTTACTCGGTGGAGACACATTCCCCCTGACTCCCTCCAATTCCACTCAGGACTTAAAGAAGATAAAATTCTTTCACTCACGAGCTGCCTTAACAATGGTTATTAAATAAGTGGATTCTCCGATTCAAACGTTGCCAAAGAAGAACCGATTAGAACACTGATTCTCTGAAAGCCTTGATTAATGCCTGAGTTTAAATCTCTGTGAGGAAAAAAGTGATTTGAGGGCTGGGGTGGGGAAGGGCAAGAAAAAGTTAGTTATTGCCAATAAAAACATCAAGCTGAAATGAAATTTAGTCACTAGGAAAGGATTTTATTTTGCTTTTCAGTCTTCTTATTGTCCTATTAAGAATTCCACAGAAACACTTCATAATATATATAAGATCAGCACAAACACCCTCTCCACAACAAACCTAAGAAACAAAAATAATTATAAAGAAAGAACAAAGAATCAGAGAGAGCTTAATATAGACGATGGAAAAAACCCTCCAACTTTAACATAGCAAATAACATCTTTCCAGCCAAATTTCACAAAATCTCAGCATCTCTTTCTCTATGGAGAGAAATTTTTAAATCCACAAAAACTACAGAGATAGGCATTACTGATTCAGTTACTTGGTCGTGAAAGTGAAATAATGTAAGGTTTATTCGTGTTCTTTAAAAATATGCCGATGGAGGCTCTCACATTCTCAAGCATTTCTCCCCCCTCACAGGATCTGACGGGTGTCAGCGACCCAGTGCAGCTGGAAGTGAAGACCAGGGCTTTGGCCCCAGCAGGGCCTCAGGAAGCAGGCCAGGTGCTCTATGACAAAGGCACAAAACCCAGACAGTTTACAAAATGCACACAGTTCCACATTTTATCAACAGAGGACCCTGTGCTCCTGGTATCTATGAGACGTCGAGCTCTGAAGGACGGGCCCATATTTATTTGTAGGGAGATAAATCTGTGTGGTTCCTCTTTCCCTGCTGCCTCTCCCTTTGGCCTGCTTGTCTTGTTTTCAGAATCAGGCTCCAGACAGTCTGCATGGAACAGCAGTCTGGAACAGAACAGGTAGGGAAGCACACCCTGCCCGCCGATCAAAATGCTGTCCGTGTGGCGCGCCCAACCATTCCTTCCCTGACCAAGGTGCCTTCGCCTCTCCCCGCTGTCACAGAAGCTTTTCCTGTTACAACAAACACTGCTTAATCTACTTCCTGCAGGAGGGAGCTGGGCACTCTAAACAGACTGCAGGGTTCCACGGCATCAGACACATGTGCCTCAGGTCTATCAAGGGGGGGACTGACTCTCCAAACCCAACGATGGCCCCAGTGGTCTTGAACTCTACGGGCCAGGGTGGGCTGCAGAGGCCCAGCTCTCCCAGGCTCAGTTTCCAGAACCACCATTTCTCAAACAATAACCAACTTCAGCTTGCTGAGCCCTGGCATTTTTATAGGAATAGTGAGGGACAGGAGGGCGCACCTGCTTCACCCTAAAGGGTCGGGTGGAATTTTAGGGAAGATGAAGCAGAGCTTCAGTCACGATAAAAATGGAATGGATGTGAGCCCTCGGTGGCAGAATTTAAAATGAACGACACCACAGATATTCCGAAACCCTGGAAAGATACCATCCATGGTACCGGCATGGATTCTTAGAACTTGCATAAAATGTGGGCTTCTGCATAATGAATGACTGAAATACCTTTGCTTCAGGAATTAGCCTCAGTGATCAATATCTTCTGCCAGCTGGGGCGCCTGGGTGGCTCAGTCATTAAGCTAATAAGCATCTGCCTTGGCTCAGGTCATGATCTCAGGATCCTGGGATCGAGCCCCACATGGGGCTCTCTGCTTGGCAGGAAGCGTGCTTCTCCCTCTCCCACTCCCCCTGCTTGTGTTCCCTCTCTCACGTATCCCTCTCTGTCAAATAAATAAATAAAAATCTTTAAAAAAAAAAAAAAATCTTCTGCCAAAACAGTTTTATTCACATTTGGGAGAAAGGCCTCAAACGAAGCATTTATTTGTTTTTTGCTCTTCCCTTGACTCAAAAGTGGCGGAGGGAGAGGGAGATGCCAGAAAGGGGTATTTGTGTTGGAATTCCCTCAATAAATGTTTTATGAAACTTTTAAAAATGACTTTAGATCTGTATTTGCTTTCTTATATTGATGTTCGCCGTGACTAGTTCCCTAACTGGATGAGGCAGGTTTACCTTCTGAGAAGTCAGGCCAGTGGCTCTCAAATGGGGGAGATTTTGTTGCTCAGGGGACATGTGGCAACATGTAGGTATTTTGACTGGGGGTAAGGGGCTACTCACTAATTTCCAGTGGTCTGTGGTAATGCTGGTACTCATCAATGCCCAGGACGGCCCCCCCCACACAACAGCAAAGAATTATCTGGCCCCCAACATTAGTAGCCCTAGATGAGCTCAGTATTCAAAATAAACCACACAGGAACATTCAAGAGGCTTTCTGGAAACCTCGCACAAACAGTTTTGCAACTTCCTCCTCTCCAAGGTTCTTTCTATAACAACAGTTACTCAAGGGACTTTTTGTCTAGACATCCTTCCTCCATTTTCTGACCAGTATGCCAGTATACAAATATTTAAAAAAAAAAAAAAAAAAAGGATCAAAGTAGCTCAAGAAAGATTTCAACAAGGACCCATGGATGGTCACTGACTGACAGGGGGAAACTGAGTCTTAGAGAGAACACTCAGGTCGAGGTCTGTGGTTTTCTCAGCCAACACAGCAACCCGTGCAACCACGCTTCCCTGCCATACAGAGCGAGGAGGCTGGAGATGCATTCCACACCACCTAAGAGATCTGCACTACAGAAATCTCAGGGGCGCCTGGCTGGCTCAGCGGATGGAACATGCGACTCTTGACCTCCAGGTCCTGAGCTCGAGCCCCGTGTAAGGTATAGAGATGACTTAAATAAAAAACCTTAAAAAAAAAAAAATCTCAGACCACAGCGTGGTATCAACAGATACCACTACGGATGATTTGCATGGGATTGTAACATTCCACCAAGACAACAAAAAAGGGACCACCAACCAAAGGAATGTTGCTGACCCACGGGCGTGGATCCTAGTTCTCGCTGCACGTTAGAATCCGAGTTCTAAGCAACCACCACAACAATGCACCCCGAGGCCTCAGGCCAGGCCACGTGAATCGCATCTCTGAAAAGGGGCCCAGATGTCTCTCATTTCTTTCCCCCTCCGGGGAGAGGAAAATACTTAAGGAAGGTATTCATAAACGTAGTCATCAGGTAATTTACCCGCTGCACACTGGGGTGGGCGAGGCAGAGACCGGTGAGATCCGACGTGAGCAGCCTCTGGTTACAAGCCAGGAAATCTTCACGTCCCCCGAAGGGATCGTGCTTCGAATGTGTAACATTTATCGAGCACTTCCTAAAACCTAAGCACTTTACTTTTATAACTCAATTCATCCTCACAACAATTTAGAGAGATAGGACTGTGGCAATATCCCCATTTGATGCATGAGGACCCGGGGCGGGGTGGGGGGGGGGGTTGGAGAGATGAAACTGATAAACGCTAGAATAAAAAAGAAAACAGGACTCAGTCCCGAGAGACCTGGTCCCAGAGCCCATTCCTAGCCACTCGGGTGTGATGCCTTCGGACAGGAAACAAACCTTTCCATGAGAAAAAGAGGCTCCAGCCCTGAAAGTTCTTTCCCTGTTGCAGTCAGGGTTCTGAGGGCAGGACTGGACCAAGCCTGCCTCCTCGGGCCTGAAGGATGGAGTGAGCAGCCGGGCCGGACTTTCGTGGACAGGCACCAGTCAGGGCTCCCAAGGACCCCCGGGGCCCTTAGACAGTGCCCGGCCCTCCGTCAAGGCTGCCAATCACGCACTGTGACCACCATTAAGATGGTCCCTGCATCAGGCCTCAAACTGGCCACTCAGGATGTTTATTTTTAGCTACTTCTAAATTTAGACTAAGGCTATAGCGCAGCCTCGCAATGGTACCATTTTGCTAGTGGTTTTCTTTGCTATTTTAACCGCAGCTGTCCGCAGACGCTGCTTTATCTCGGCCTCATTACAGAGCCATCTTTCAGGTGATTTTATCCTGTTTACTTGCCTCTTTTATTTTTCACGGTTAAACAGGAACTAGGAAACAGTAGCAACCAGAAGGCAGAGAGGCTAAAACTTAGGCTCCCCCTCCAGCCACCCCAGCTGCGCTGCGACAGCCCTGGAGCATTTGAGAATTCTTCTGGAACTTATTAATGCTGAAGACAACTTAGAGACCTGACAGGAAAACTAACACGATGACCTGACTTTCTCGCTTTTGTCTTGAGCCAGGCTGGTGATCTGACTTGGACTCAGAAGACTTTGTTCTGAAGGATGTTGGATCATTGCAAAATAATAAAAGGTGAACCGATTAAAAAACAGAACGTTCGCGAACATTGAAGTCTGAGAACACAGTCACGGCCCCGCACCATAATGACTTTCAGCACCGCACTCAACGAATGTTAGAGCCAACGTATCGTTCAACCAAAAAAAAGCAAAGGAATCAATGAATCTTCTAAGAATGATTCCAAACTGGAAATTTTAACACGTTCTGAACACTGGTCAGTTCAGTGGACTTAGCACTCGGCCTTCAAAGGTGACTGGCCTAAAGGAGGTCATACACAGTATGTAAAGGTCAGTAGTTAGGTTTAAAACACCATATAGGGGGGCCTGCGTGGCTCAGTGGGTTGAAGCCTCTGCCTTCGGCTCAGGTCACGATCCCAGGATCCTGGGATCAAGACCCACATCAGGCTCTCGGCTCAGCAGGGAGCCTACTTCCTCCTCTCTCTCTGCCTGCCTTTCTGCCTACTTGTGAACTCTGTCTGTCAAATAAATAAAAATCAAATCTTAAAAAAAAAAAGCCATATAAAAGATGGGACACCTACGATATATATAGTCTATATTCTATACTCAAGTATTTCTAAAATGCTTGTATGCAAATACATTTTAAGTAAAACAATTCTTTAAAGATTTTGCTTATTTATTTATTTGAGAGAGAGAGAGAGAGATCACAAGTAGGCAGAGAGGCAGGCAGAGGGGGAGGGGGAAGCAGGTTCCCTGCTGAGCAGACAGCCCATTGCGGGACTCGATCCCAAGACCCTGAGATCGTGACCTGAGCCGAAGGCAGACGCTCAAATGACTGAGCCACCCAGGCGTCCCTATGTAAAACAATTTTAATAAAAATTTCCAAAATGCACACAGACACACACATGCACAATTTTTTTAAAAGAAGAAACACTCCTAAAATAGTGATGACCTTTAAAGGGGCCAATTGGGAGCAATTCCAGTCACACTCTCTCAGGGAAACTATCTGTAAAGGGCCAGATGGTGAGTATTTTCAGCTTTTCAGACCACAGGTCCCTGTCACTACTACTCAACTCTACCTTTGCAGTGAGAAAGTAGCCAGAGACAAGACATAAATGACAGGCATGACTGTGTCCCAATAAAACTTTATTTACAAAAACAGGCTGTGGGTTGCCTACGACTGAGGGGTTATAGTCTGCCGACCCCTGCTTTATAACCATAATCCACCGGAAGGGCTCAGAGGGAAAAAAAATTTTCAAAAAAAGTTGTGCGCACCCTGTCTTTCATAGTATGTACATCCAGATCTTATAAAAATCCCTTTAAGCAACCCAACCTAACACAACAGACCTCATTCAAAGTCTTACTATAGAAACCTCGCTCCTCGAATGGAGTTTTATGGGATCGATGCTGCCATCTCGTGGTCACACAAAAGAACAGCCTTCGTGGTCTCCATTCTCCATTAAGCATATGTGGGAGTCCTGTTCTAAAAATCTCATGGGGTTCGGGGCGCCTGGGTGGCTCAGTCCTTAAGCATCAGCCTTGGGCTCAGATCATGATCCCAGTGACCAGGGATCGTCCGGGCATGGTCAGGGGATCAAACCCCACATCCGGCTCCCTGCTTGGTGGGAAGCCTGCTTCTCCTTCTCCCACTCCCCCTGCTTGTGTTCTCTCTTTCCCTGTGTGTCGATCTCTCTGTCAAATAAATAAGTAAAATCTTAAAAAACAAAAAAATAAAAAACAAAAACAAAAAACAAAACACATGACGGGGATGTGGGTACTGAAATGACATAATGACTCAAGGAAGTCAACGGAAATAGGTGCCATCAATTTTCTGAAGCCTCAACTTGCCAAATTCTTGCGACAGCCACTGAGCAAAAGCAAACTCGCACAAGGGTTCTGCCAGCGATCTACTCTCATGGAGCCAAACCTCAGAAGAGAATCTGAAAAACAATGGGCAGGGCAAGAATAATCCAAGCTCCTACCCCCAGATTTTGAAGCTAAAGATTTTTTTTTTTTACATTTAACTCAAGTTTTAGAAAGAAAATAAGTCCAAAACCCCAACTTACTAAAATCAACCCCAATTCTACAATCACGGGGAAGGAAGGAAGTGACAATGCTGTTGACCGATGCACTCACTGACTCTCGCCCAACAAGGACGGGGCCCCTGTGGGAGCATAGGAAGAAGATTTGCGCTTGTCCCAGGACACGAATCCGGGACAAGGGAGAGACAAGCCAGGAAGAAGAGTATCACATGATCAGGGCCCACGTGAAAGATGTCTTTGGAGGGTTCTAGGGACCCAGAGGAGAGAACTAGCTCTGGTAGGTCCACTACTAGGAAGGCTTCCAGGGAGGGGCAGGTAGCATTCTGGTTGCTTCTTTTAGGAGGAGCGCGAGGTTACAAAGGGATGGGGAGAAAAGCCGTGAGCAGAGAGAGCAACACTGCGGCAGGGATGGTTCTGCGTGTGGACTCACACTCACACGCAACATCGGGGGGACCCAAGAGAAACCGACCTTAGGAGCTCTGATGCATGTCCACTTTGGGCAGCTTACGGCCTCTCTCACGCAGAAGGGAAATGGTTTGGGGGACAGTGACGTGGAGGGCAGAGCTGGGCCCCAGCGCCCCAGTGCCTCCTGGCCCTTCTCTCTCTGTCCTCTCCATCCACAGCCAAGAGACAGTGGTCTCTACCCATTTGACTTGATCCACAATAACAAACGCCAGTGGTACGCAGAAACTGTCCCTATAGGACAGGTTGACTGGGGACCAGACACATATTTCACGAGAACACGAGTCCCCTGAACCTTGGAAATTAACAGGAAGCACGCCTTCGGGAAGCAGCTCATCTCACTCACACATCTTGGGCCTGCTGGCCCCGGTCCGGTGGAACACATATACACACACACACACACACTCACACTCACACACCGCGCACAGTCCACGTCGCAGCCATACCTGGGTTGCTGCTGAGGAAGGCCAGGGGGCTCTCGCTGGTATCCAGGGGGCCGTCGGCTCGGTGAGGCGGGCAGTCCAGCAGCTGCACGCCTCCCTCGGGCTCAGGGCAGGTCCTCACCAGGAGGCCCAGGGACGGCTGCGCGAGGAAATCTTTGAGCACAGAGGAGTTCAGGGTGCCTGCAGCACGATTACTGATCTCGAGAATCTCATCTCCCGCCTTCAGGCCTGCCAACGCGAGACGGAAAATGTTTCATTTCACACGCACATTAAAGCAGCCGCTGCAGCGGGGACGAGTCAGATCGCGACAGCACAGAAGGCCCGAGAAAGGGCACGCGGGGCTCCCGCGTCACGGGCCTCCCAGCCCCGGTGCTGGTGTCCATGGGGGGGGGGGCTCGTCCTCCACAGCCAGCATCAGATCACAAGGGCCTTGGTTCCAGAAGGTTCTGGACACGGATGTGACAGCATGCCTACCTGTCCTGAATATACCGACCAAACCCACTGACTCCTTCCCAAATCTCTGTGCTTTGGGCATCGGCCAATTCCTCCTCACAAATGCTACTTCTGGCCGCTGTCCTCGGTTTTGGGGGGAGAAGCAGAAATGCTCTGATTACTGCAATTAGTAAGTTTTGCACACATACGTGCTACAGCGCACACGTGTGGCACAGCCCGCTAACATCTCCTGATCACCGCCATGGAATGAGCTTGGGAGCCAGCATGCGGGGAGTCGCTTCTGGCCACGACCACAGAAACTGACTCGATCCCCAACACAATCTATGAACCAAATAGGATCATTTTACGCCCTCCTCCCTTCGCTGAACTACATCAGGACCTCGGAGTGCGTATCTCTCAGAAGTTTCCGGAAGGTTCTGCTGCTTTCGCAAAGCACGCTGGGAGAGCTGCTGAAGTTGGGGGCCCAAAGGAGCAGCCATGAAGTAGCCCAACCCCAAAGAACAAGAGGCTGTGACGGACCCTCCCCGGGGGATTTCAACCTGGTATTAAGAGAACATGTCAGCAGTTTGAGAAAGGGAGAGGGCAGAGCAGAACATGGAAAAAGCCGAAGTATTGTTTCAGCCAGGAAGGAAAAAAAGAGTCCAATTCTTATTTTATAGACTCGAGTAGAAAAGCAAACTCGACAAAGGGAGTGAGTGAAGGGAAAGGTAAGGAATGAGCTGCAGAAATGAGAAGCCACGCGGATTCCACAGATCCCACCTCTGAGGCCACGGGAAAGTATTTCCCCAGAGACATTCTCACTCCCCAGGTTCACCAAGTCATACCCCCTGGTCATCTGTACTCAGGTTTCCAAACTACTTGACATCCGTCTTGTAGCATAAGATACTCCAAGAGAGGGATGCCTGGGTGGCTCAGTGGGTTAAGCCTCTGCCTTCAGCTTGAATCGTGATCCCAGGGTCCTGGGATCGAGCCCCGCATCAGGCTCTCTGCTCTGCGGGAAGCTGGTTTCCTCCTCTCTCTCTGCATGCCTCTCTGCCTACTTGTGAGCTCTGTCTGTCAAATAAATAAATAAATAAAATCTTTAAAAAAAAAAAAAGATACTCTAAGAGATATTCTGAGTGAGAAGGCGATGGCAGGGAGAGGACAATACTTTCCCCGTATGGAGGCGGGCTTCTGGGACGCTAACCACTCCATTTTTAGGTAAAAGATTCTGGCATCACGGCATTTGAGTTGAAAATACAAAATTTCCCCCATGCAGAAAGGTAGCTAGTTTTTGGTTTTTTGAAGTCTTCTCTTGGAGACAACCCTTTTGCTTAGATCTAAGAGGAGGTGATATAAAGAACAGAAGAAAGCACTTAAACATCTATGAGTTTGGGTTTTTGTTTTTTTGAGAGAGGGGCATAGAGAGACAAAGAGAAAGAGATAGAGAATCTCAAGCAGGCTCCACACTGAGCACAGAGCCCAAAGCGGGACTCGATCTCACAATCCTGAGATCATAACCAGAGCCGAAATCAAAAGTCAGTCACTTAACCGACTGACCCACCCAGGTGCCCCAAGTTTGTTTCTTTCTTTCAAAGACCTTCCAGGTTTACTATGAATGGTAGAACCAAAGTGTGTATGTAGTAGGACAAACGGGGACCCCCACCCCCCGCAAAGATACATCCATGTCCCAGAAGCTGTGAATGGGGCCTTATTAGAAACAGGATCTGCAGAGTTGTAATTAAATACACAATCTTGAGACAGACCAAGCTGGATTTTCTGGTGGGTCCTAAACCCACTGACAATGTCCTTTGAAAAGACACACAGAAAGGAGAAGGCCATGTAGAGACAGGGGCAGCCACGGGGGCTGGAGGCCACGGAACCCTCGGAGCCACCAGCGGCTGGAGGAGGAAAGCAGGGGCTCTTCCTAGAGACTTCCGAGAGGACACAGACCTCTGGCCTCCAGAACGGGAGGGAATACACTTCTGTTGCTTTACACACCCCCACTGCACCCCCCACAAGTTTGTCGTCATTACAGCAGCCCTAGAAAATGACTCTAGGCAGCTGGCTAAGGGACTTATTCTCAGTATTAACATGTGACTGTGGGCAGCCCAGCAGGAGTGAGCCACGGAGTGCCCCACCGGGGTCCTTCGGTCCCAATGTCACCGTGTAACTGCTCGGTGACCGTGGGCACGTTACTGAATCTCTCCCAGTCCCAGTTTCCTCCTAAGTAAAAGTGACAATGAGCTCAGGGAGATTAAGCACAGCATCGAGCACAGGGAGGATCTATTTCAACAGAGGCAAATTCCCATTAATACACAGCAGAAGAAAAGGGAAAGCTCTTCTCGCTCACAGAAAACCAGGGCCTTCCCAGAAGCAATCCCTGTAACTGGCCGTGGCAAAATGAAGCATCTAGAAGATGCTGAGAAAGACGCACGTGGCTTTCTCAACTGGGCTCTGAGCTGTGCAGCCATCTGAAAAACACGTCGATGGCAGCCGGTGAGATGCGAGATCCCGGCCTCGGGTGACCCCAACAGTAGAAGGACAGGCCCGAGCTGAAGAGAGAGAAGTGTTAGAAGAACATACTTCGGTTCAAAAAGTCAATTCTGTAAGTACAGCCAATGCAAGATCCAGCAGAGGGATAGGTGGGCATTAAAGGGGGATGAACCCTTAGCTCAGGACAAGCGAAAAGCCCAAGGTGGCTCCCAAAAATAAATAAAAGACTTAGTTAGAAGGTGATGGGCATCCAACACAGTGTATGAAGAATGAGGTAGGGGCACCTGGGTGGCTCAGTGGGTTAAGCCTCTGCCTTCGGCTCCGGTCATGATCTTAGGGTCCTGGGATGGAGCCCCGCATCTGCTCAGCGGGGGGCCTGCTTCCCCCTCTCTCTCTGCCTCTCTCTCTGCCTGCCTCTCTGCCTACTTGTGATCTCTCTCTCTCTGTCAAATAAATTTTTTAAAAATCTTAAAAAAAATAAAAAAGAATGAGGTAAAACAGGAATCAGAGGTCCGCACATAGAGGCCAGATTCAACATTAAACAACAACAACAACAACAACAAGAAACTATCACCTAAATATCTTTCTTGACATTGCTCTCTATGAGCGGGTATTAGGATGGTGTTCGTGACCCAGGTGGCCAAACGGCCATCACTCTTCAATCTACAGAGAACAGGGCGACAGGGGCGGGTGGGCTGGAGCATATGATCATTTGTTTTTATCTAACACCAGGGTTCCTGGATTCAAAGAACTAAAACAGGAAGTGACTGAGGTGGAGGCAGCACATTTCCCCACCCCCACACCGACGCCAACAGGCACACTGTCTGTGCGCTGCTAGAGATAACAATCAGCCTTTGGGTTTGAAGGTGTAGGAACCCTACCCACCTCTACTCTTAGCTGAGCTCCAGCTCCAGCCCCGGCCTCCAGACCCTGACACAGTGTCAGACCCTGGCCTCCAGGCTGCCTTTGGCCTTGAAAAGTACAGAAGGAAAATCCTCCTCCATAAGATCAATGACTTTGACTTTATTTGCCCTTTGTCACACTTTGGCCATCCTTGGCTTACAACACAGTGCGAGGTCACCTGCATGGGTGGCTTGTAAGTCATGAACACCCAGAGCTAAACTGTGCCAAGTCACGGAAGGAGGTGGCAAGAGAGGGCACTCTACCAGTGCCTTGACTGCCCCACTCAGCGGCTCTAAATGAGCAGACACAAGGTCAAGTGTGTAATATCTCAGGCCAAGGGACCCAGTGTTTTGGTCTTCTCCATTCAACGGGTATGATTTTGCCACCGCCTGGATGGAAACTAAGAATTCTGTAACAAGAAGAATGAAAGGAAGGTGGATTTTGAGCCCTGCCTACCTGTGTGATGTGCTTATGCTAAGTCTGGTAGGCTAGAAAGGGTCCTCCGAAATTCATGTCCACCCGGAATATCAGAAAGTGATCTGAGCTGGAAACAGGGCCTCTGCAGATGTAAATAAACTGAGATAAAATCATCCTGGATTAGGATAGGCCCTAAGACCAGTGACCAGTATTCTTCTAAGAAGACCACGTAGACACAGAGGCACCCAGGGAAGAAGGCCACAGGACGACAGCAGGGACTGGAGGGGGGCAGCCACACGCCAAGGAATGTCGAGGACCGCCAGCAAGCCCTGGAAGCAAGGACGGGGCATGGAACAGATTTTTCTCTCAGAGGCTCCAGAAGGAAAACAGCCCACACCTTGATTCTGAACTTCAGGCCTCCTGAACTAAAAAAGCATACGTTCCTGTTGTTTCTGATCACTCGGTTTGTGATCATTTGTTACTGGAGCCCAAGGAAACTAACACAGGAAGCAAAAAATCTAGGCTGAAAAGATTCTCTCTGAGCACAAAGAAGAAAGACAGCTGAGGTTTCCCAAGTAACCCGGACTCCAGTGAGCCCTCGCGGGGCTGCAGGCGGGGTGGGGCGGAGGAGAGCTCTCTGTGCGGAGCAAGAAGACGGGATCCCAAAGCCCTAGGTTCCCAACATCTGCTGAGATTTCTCCATGAATGGGAGCAAGACAACATCCACTCTGAAGGAGATCTGCAGGCTCAGGACAGAGCCAATGGCAGCGGGGCCAGCACAGGGGGGTGTTCCCAAATGCTGCTTCGGGAAAACCCCCTAGGACTTCCACACCATCCTGCCTGGTAGAGAAAGACAATCATGTCAGACTAGAATGGAATTTCCCACTTGCCCCAAGGACACGGGCTCAGAATCAGATTTAAAATCCAAGAACGGGACATTTCTTTTCCACCTGAGTTTAGAGAATAAAATCCATATTCCTCCAAGGGTTTTCAACGAGACAGGGTTCAAATAATCTGCACCACCAGAGACACGCCAAGGGGAATTTAGGAGAGACGGACAGACAAACAAGACAGCCAATGACTTACCCTTCTTGGACGCTAAACCGGTTTCCTTTACACTATTCACGTACAGCCTTCGAACACCATCTTCTTCCACAGAGGAAAGTGAAAACCCTAGAAAACACAGAAGCCAGAATGGTAGGGCTCACACCTTCTGAATGTTTACCAAACAGCAGGAAGTACCCGCTGTGAACGACGTATGTTGAATGTTTTTGGTTACAGTTTGGAGCAATTGTTTTTCCTTGTCTGTATTATTTTTGCAAAGCAGAAAAATGTATTTTTGGAAAACTCTTAAAAAAAAGTCACTACTTGTAAAAATTAGTCTTACCAGGTACGTCTGTCCTCATACTACCTACCTATCAACTGAAACGGAAGACGATTTCATTTTCCTTTACCTTGCTCGCTAGTAAATGCCAGCGTTGGTGCTTGCTTGTCTTCCCCCAGCACAGACAGAATGATGAGCTTATCTCACCTGGGTCCTCGTGACTCTTCTTAGCCAATCCTTGTCCTGCGATATATTACACCTGACAACTATATGGTGTGTGTTCCGCCATATGTACTATTGTACTGACAACTAGTTTGATTTAATAAAATTCTGCAAACAGGATTAAGTAGCAACTCACTTGACAAATCTTATTTTATAGTGAAATGGACTGATTTCACATTCTACTAGTGTGTGATCTTAATTAACATTGCCTTATTACCTGTCCAGTCTTCCAGAGCCCAAAGCCCATTACTCATTAATCCTGGGGTTGTTACATTATGAGAAAGAGTGGATCTGAGACGCTCCTGATCCTGGGGCTACTGGATCACCTCTGTGATGCAAAGCCCTGGTCACCTCTGTTTCTAGAGAGTCTCATTACAACTCTTTCCAGAACGGGGTGCCTGGCTGGCTCAGTCAGTGAAGCAGCGGACTCCTGATCCCGGCGTCTTGAGTTTGAGAGGCACGTTGTGTGTAGAGATTACTTACACACACACACACACAAGACCCTCCTTCTGATCCACCAGTGCAAGGTCCCAACCAGTACCACCTTTCCCTCAAGTAAAACTTGGACGAACATCCCTAGAAGAGCCACAGGAATGAAAGCAGTTGTAAAGATCTGACATCATGCAGGTCTGGGTGAAAAATAAGCCCATTATACAGGTACTTACCTTGAGGCTGAGAAAAACTCATTGGTTTTAAAGAACAAATAAGCAAATAGCAACAACACAGAAGAACTAATTACAGGATGGGGACCCCAGGAATCATCAAGACTTTTCAGGCCATGTCATAACAAATATGTGTTTTTCTGCTTCATTCACAGGACCAGGAAATAGATACCCACACACGGGCAAAACTACCAACTGTCCTCGCCCACTCCAGTACCATAACTCCCTCAGATGGGGACAACACAGGCCACGCCCCAAGGACTTTCCACTATTTTTAATTCCATTCTTACAGCCACTTGCAACTTTCCGATTACGGTTCAAGAAGCCTCACTCAAGTAAAAACAATTTTATACATGAGCTACTGACGTGGACATTAGCCTTAAAATAGGTCTATCCATCTGTGTTTCCGGAGAGAATTTTTTTTTCCCTTATCCGTTAGAATAGATGCAGAACCGAGGGTTAGGTCAAAAGAAAGAATGGATAAGATTCATCAAATACAGGAATCTCCTTTCTGAAATGCTGTGACTCTGTAAAGTTCTGAGGCCAAATTTCTTTCTCTATTAAAACTAAAGTGAGGGGGCGCCTGGGTGGCTCACTGGGTTAAGTCTCTGCCTTCGGCTAGGGTTCTGATCTCAGGGTCCTGAGATCGAGCCCCACATCAGGCTCTCTGCTCAGGGGGAAGCCTGCTTCCTCCTCTCTCTCTGCCTGCCTCTCTGCCTACTTGTGATCTCTCTTTCTCTGTCAAATATTAAAAAAAACAAAAAACAAAAAAAACACTGAAGTGAGCAGCAAATGCCAAGGTGCTAGGGGAGAAGCCACCTGAAGCCACCAGAACAGGGGACGGTGGAGAACAGGATCCAAACCTCCTTAAGCCAAAGTCAGTGGAGAAGGCTGAGCTGTTCCCCTGCCCCATTCGCTCTTCTCTTGGTCTTTTTTAATAACCAAGAGAGAATAACAAAGACTCAGCTGACCATGAAATTGGCACTGGGCAAATAGGGCTCTGCAAAACAGATCGGACCCCCCAAGTTGGTGGCGAATCTCTGATAGGATTGCTGAAGAAAGCTTTAGCAATTGTTTCTGGAAGATCAGGCAGGCAAGTGGAAGCCGACATACACAAAGTTAGTAGCAGTTGAGCCCTGCGCTGGAATTCCTATCAAAAGACACCCGTTCGGTGTTAAGCAAACAGCAGCCCCTCTCAGCGTTCAGAAAGGCAGCTCTCCCCTCATTCTGCTGCGCAGCAGACATGGCCTAGGGCTCTCAGAGTCCCCAAGAGCAGCCTCCATTTCAAGATGTCAGTAAAGTGCACACTCGGGGGAGGAGGGATTTATACCCATCTTCGACACTGACAGATACAAAGAAAATAGGGTACATCCTACAGCTGGGTTATTTTGAGGTTACTAAAGAACACTGATTTTAACAGTTAATCAGTACAGTCGAGTTTTTTTTTTTTTCCTTTTAAATAGGATAATAACAATCTAATTCCCAGCCGATGAATGTAAAGTAGCCCCAAAAGACTGCCGATAGGAGGCACCACGAGTGCCGTACTGCTCTCGAGAATGACGGAAGTGATTAAAACTAAGAAAAGAAACCAAGGTGACAAAGTCCTGTGAGAGCCAACAAGAAGGTTCTTCATACTAAAATCTATAGCCAAAGAAAAATCATGACAACATCAGAAACAGCAGGGAAGTACCCAAAATCAGATTCCAGGGTACAGGGAAATTCAGAGAATGGGCCAAGTGAAGGCACCTCTGACAGAAACGGTTTACACGACCGAAACACACCAGCGGCAGTCCCCGGAGAAAAAGGAACGAATGTTCCTTAAACGATGCCTCGAGGCATCCCAGGCAATTTCAAGGCAGCCGAGGCGATCATGTTTCATCTCCTAACTATCTGATCAGATTTCAACGAGGTCTGCAAATACCCTGCAGCCCGAGGTGGTGGGAAGGGTAACCGGGAGATATTAAGGAAGCGTCGAATCTTCCCAGTGGTTCCATCAGTTGGATTATTAGGTGCTATTCCCCTCCCTGAAGTGCTCTAAGACAGAGGGCAACATGTGGCTTGTAGCTAGCTTTTTGTACGCTGGCGCACGCTAGTCACTTTCACATATACCAAGCTCGGGACACAGCAGGAAGGCACCCTTCCTGGGTGCTGGGGTTCGGTACGGATACGCTGGATTTAGAGACTCGCTGGTGGTTCTGAGGTCAGAGGCAACCAGGCCTCTCGGGATTGGGGGACTGTTTAACTTCTCAATCAATACGCTGTTGGAAAACCTTATGCCCGCGTGAACTCAGAGTAGCCCCTGTAGCAGGTTCTAGAAAGTGCAATCCAGGATCCCAGAACAGCTGGCTGCTGACAGTCGCGTAAGGACAGAAACTGAGACTAAGCGTTGAGAACCCCGCCGTGTGACCTTGGCACACCTCCACGTGTAAGCTCTCCTAGTTTACGAAAGCAGCGGTGGTCCACGGGGGACAGGAAAACAAAACGAAACAAAAACCCTGCTTCCGAAGACATCAGACGGTCTGAGAAGTGCAGCTGACAAGACATTCTGGGCAGATGTCTGATGCGCTCTAACACCTTCAGCGTGGAAATGCAAGTGGGTTGAGTCATGTCATATATATATATATATATATATATATATATATATATATGCACCCCATTATATATATATTTATGCCCCATTTCTGAGTCCAAGTACCAGTCAACCTTAGAGTTCCATATCAGGAGCTTGAAATTCAGCCCTTTCCTGCTTCTTGCTGCTTGAAGAGAAAAGAGTGCATGGTGCATCATCCTTTGAAGAACCCAGATGCTTCTTTATAACACTGCTCCCAGTAACTGCTTTAATGACCAAGGTCACGCTTCTGAGGCATAATAAGCCCTTCACAGACATTTATCCTCTGCCATCGAAAACATCCTCCGGGTTTACGACATCTTTAGTTTTAGGGTCAAGAGGGAAACAGCAGGAAGGCGTCATGCCAGTGACCGGGGTTCACAATTAGGTTCTCTTCGTTAAGCCACGTGGCCTCGGGAGCGTCCGGAGACGAGGACCGGGTACCTGCGGGAGCGAGTGCGGAAGGACCGCACCCTCCCGCTGCGCAGGAAAGGACCTGAAGATGCTCAGATGCTAAAAAGCCGAAAACCTGAACTCAGGGAGAAACCGTAAGTGAGCATATAGTGTAGGCTCCTGTCTTTCCCTCCGGCTTTCCAGGCTCTCCTCCTCCCTGCACAGAGCAGGGCTACGCTTCCCTGCCCCCTGGAGGATGCTGGGGTGCACGGGGCCTGGCTTACCACCTGCTCTCACCACCTGCCCCAGGTGGCAGCGGCCGGGGGCCCGTGTCCTGGAGTGAGGACCACACAGAGCGTCCCAGCCAACCCAGGACGGATGCGTGGTGACGTTAGGAAGGCATTTCTCTGTCCGGAGCTACCTCACGGCCAACATGGTGGGATGGATTTCCCCACGTCTTTTACTGAAGCACCAGCTCCCCTGCTTTTCCGATCACACGGCGTGATGCTAAGCAGTCGGGAGCATATGGAAGGGATGATCTAGTCAAGGACGCCAGGATGTGGGCGACAGTGGGGAGAAGCGTTATCATGGCAACCCTGAGCACTAGTCTTCGAAAGGCCTGTTCACAGGTCTGGCCCCTGGCTGGCATCTGGGGACTTGGATTTGGGGTGGGTTCCCATCACCCTCATGAGGCTCCCTGGGTCTCGAATGTGTGCAAGTAATATGGTTTACGCCCAACACCTGCTTTCCGCCTGGGAGTCCGAGACTCTGGTACACCCTAGGCAGAGGGTGTCTATGTGGCTGCCGGGGCACTGAGTCTCCAACAAGCTTCCCCACTGGACCGCGGCTCCCAGGCACTGTCTGCTTGTTGCTGGGGACATTAAGGACGCTCTGTGTGACTGGGGGAGGATTCTTGGAAGCTTGTACCAGGTTTCCTCCGACTCCACTGTGTGCCTTTCCCCTTTATTGATGTTGCTTTGATCAGTTTCCCTGTAATAAG
Organism: Mustela putorius furo; assembly: GCF_011764305.1. Classification (NCBI taxonomy): domain Eukaryota; kingdom Metazoa; phylum Chordata; class Mammalia; order Carnivora; family Mustelidae; genus Mustela; species Mustela putorius. The sequence continues at coordinate 2,084,737 of NW_025421491.1, read as the reverse complement.
TCATGGTCGTGAGTAGGACTATATACTGAGTCCTCTGGGTCGTGTTAGTGAATCAACAATTCTAGGGGTGGTCTTGGGGTCCCCCCACATAACCCCAAAATGAGTTCCTTTCACATGATTTGTGGGAGAAGGGAGAATAATGAGTATATCTGAGGGAAAGAGGTGTGAAAAGATCATTTCTTCATTACTAAGCGTATACCACAAGATAAAGTAACCTACTCCCGATACAGGCATTTCCTTTGTATGACAGTTGAATCCTGCTGATTAAGGTTATGAAATTTACGCTGAAGTCTTCCCCATACTCACAGTAAATATTTCTTTTTTCCTGACGTTGGCTGCTCTGCAGAGCACAGAAACCAGATGTGCTATCTGTTCTAAACAGGCCCCAAAGGCATTTTCCTGAATTGTAAATAGGTGCATACTTACCCAGGAATTGCTTTAACTTGAAAAACACCAAAGATCAAAGAAAAATAAACGTACCATAATTATCACTGGCCGTATCTGACTTCTCAATCTGGATGTTCCGAGTGACTTTTGGGCAAATTTCAATTTCTTTGTACAGCTGAAAAGTTGACAAAGAGGAGTCTGATGAGGATTTCATTATAAATAACTTACTAGGAATAGACATCATTTTGTGGATCTATTTTCTCGCAATTGATACTTAGAAGTAAAGTCTCATCACATCCCAGTCTCTTTATCGAACTGAACTCATTAAGAACCACAGCAGAAATGTCAAACTCATATTCCCCAACTTAGCTACGGTTCAAATTTCTAAATAAGCCCTCAACACCACTTTGTACATTTTTCCCACCTGGTATCTCTCACAGACCTGAGAAATAAATTGGCTAAAGTCATAAACAATCTCCAGTATTCGCGACACCTCGCCTGGGTGGCTCGGTCATTAAGGCGTCTGACTCTCAATGTCCGCTCAGGTCACGATCTCAGGGTCGTCTGATCGAACCCCCTTCCCCCACGCTGGGCTTGGAGCCCACTTAAGATTCTCTCTCTTCTTCTTCCTCTGCTTCCCCCTACAAATCTCCAGTACTGGGGAAAAATTTTATTAAAATCTGAAAGAGATTATAAAGATCTTGACAACAGGGCGCCTGGGTGGCTCAGTGGATTAAGCCGCTGCCTTCGGCTCAGGTCATGATCTCAGAGTCCTGGGATTGAGTCCCGCATTGGGCTCTCTGCTCGGCAGGGAGTCTGCTTCTTCCTCTCTCTCTCTCTGCCTGCCTCTCTGCCTACTTGTGATCTCTGTCAAATAAATAAATAAAATCTTAAAAAAAAAAAAAAGATCTTGACAACAGATTTCTAGAAATAAGGAGAAACCTCCTGTGCTTCCATTTTCTTCGGTTCACAAACCACTTTTGTCCAAAGGGCTCATGGTAGCACAATAGATGACAACAAGTTAAAGAACTGAAATGGACAGCAAATTATATAAATGGAGGGTATTCTTGTTTAGCTGCTGGATTATACCTAATTAGCTAGGAAACTAAAGCATGTAAATTAATCAGTTCTCTAGAAACCCAAGAAATCTTGGGAGGGGGAAAAGGCAACAGAAAGCTGCAGGTCACATACCAGAAACTTTATCTGAATTTAGTTTAATTCATTTTCACTTGGAGGTACCAAACCTTACTTCTTAGGTAAGCAAGCCAAAGGCCATTTCCAAAATTATGATAAGTATTCCAAAAACAAATACATATGTCAAAGCTCATATGGAACTTAAAAGCTATCATTCAGTTTTGAACTGAAAATCTGTTTGTGCCAAGGTCAATAAGAAAAGGATGTCTCTTAGCATGAACGGGAAGTCTTGGTGGTTATCTAAACCTGCTCCCATCTCTGACCACATGGTGATTCCTCCAGAAATAATGTAATACAGGCAAGTAGAAAAGAATGGCAGTTTCCTTTTCTTCTCTTAGGGCAGCTGACAGGTGGGAGAGATGAATCTGATGCTTGGGACTCAGGGAGCCTGGAATAAAGGGACCACCAACCACACAGCCCAGGTCCTCTAGAACACGCTCACATCATGCAACTTTCAACAAATGCCATGGGTTAGGCGTGTAATTTCATGTGTTTTTTTTTTTCTTTTTGTACTTCAGAAAAATGTTCATACAAATACCTTCTACGAATCAGAAGAAATGTTATAAGACCTATCTTTAGTTCAGAAGGATACGGTGACCAAAGTCAAAACTACCAAATATACTAACATTTTATGCCATTATTTGAGAACATCACGGACTGGTCAATAAAATGCCATGAACTGTGTTCCCTTCGACTTACTTTGAGCCTTAGTTTTTACTTTTATTCCCTTTTTAAAATTTAAACCATTAGCCAACATACAGTACACATTGTTAGTTTCAGAGGTTGTGTTCAGTAATTCCTCAGTTGCCTGTAACATCCAGCGCTCTTCACACCATGCTTTTAAAAAATTTCCTTGAGAGCCAAACTCTTACCCTAGGTGGCAGTATGCCACTGTTCCAATCATCTCCGGAAAGTTCCAAATGGTTTCCACAGACACGGTGGGACCATAGCTTTGTGAATAATCTTCCTATTCTTTCCTATTATTGCCTCCTACTTTTCTTTGGATTTGGTGTGAAAGCCGTTGTGTTTTTGACCAGCGTCAGACGATAACTTAGTGTAATCTAGGTAAGGCCCCTGGCCACAGTCCTTTCTGAAGGTAGTTAGACTAACACCGTGTTTAGTAAAAAGCACTAATAAAACATATCAAAATCTCAAGAAGGGTCTGCACTTTAAAATATATTTTCAGTGCAAGCACAATCAGTACGTGAAACTAGAAATGCTAAAATTGTGTCCTTTTATACAAAGAGCTTCAACAGCGAAACGTCACAGACATTCTCTTTATTTGATTAAATCAATGGTGTCTCACGCTTTCCCGCTTTTCAAACACCAGATTAAAAAGGTCATCAGATTTAAGAAAAAACTTGATGACCAAGTGTTCGAGTTATCGTGAAATCATAATCATCTGTTTCCACAGCTCCTCTGGGAGCCCTGGTCCAAGCCAGCAACACCCACCGCCCCCGCTACCACTGCCCCCTGACTACTCTCAGCTCTTCCTCTTATGGTCCACTGGCCACCCATCAGCCACAGTGAGCCTACTAAAACAGAAGTCTGCTAATGTCCTTCTTCCCTGGGGGCTCCCCTCTCCCGCACACCCCAGATGGACTACCCTGCTTCCGACTCCCTCCTCTCCTACATCCTCAAGCCTCCCGCGCCAGCCCCTTCACTTACCCTACCCACGGCCCTCCTCACACAGCAAGCAAACCCCCTTCACTCCCACCACTCCCGCCCCCCGCCCCCTGACAGGGCCTCAACCCTCTCTGTTCCCTCAGCCTAAAACACTTCCCTCCAAAATACCTCCATGACTCGTGGTCTCACTTCACTTCTGTTCACACATCACTCCAAACACAGCTGAAGGAGCAGCACCCTTGGCCTCCAGATGCCCCAATTTTCAGTCCCCTAGACCTAACCTTTCCTCTCCAAGCTCTTGACATCCTCCGAAAGTGTGCATTTACATGTTTTTATGCAAAAAAATTATATATTTTTATATCTGTCTTCACAAATTTGAATATCAGTTCCATGAAGAATGGAGACTTTTTTCCATCTTTTTTTTTTTTTTAAGTAGGCTCTACGCCCAAGGTGGGACTTGAACTCATGACCCCAAGATTAAGAATCATATGGTTTGTGGGCTGCACCAGCCAGGCGTCCCTAGGAGGAAGGATTTTTGATGGCGTCTCCCAGTGCCTGGAACAGCTATAGTCGTGGTAGGCACACAGAAGTGCTAAATAAATATGTACTGGTTAGGAAATCAATTAATCAGTGTTTCTGCAAACTCTTTATTCCCCCGTCGCTTCAAGGAAAACACATTTAAAATGGGTTTTGAAAAGCCAGTGCTTCTCATTCATTATCATCCCATCCACTGGGCCCAACCACCAAATCTGAAAAAGTAGCCAAGGAGATAGCACTTATATCAGAAAGTAAACAGCCAAGCAGACGAACAGGTCACCAACACGTTGCAGCCATTCACAAGCATGAGGATCCCCCTAAGCCACAGAGTGAACATGCCAGACCCCTGAAGTCTTTAAAATCCAGTACACACTTTTCCTAATAACTACCGGCTTTCCTACGAAAGAACGGTGGGTAAAACAATGTCAGAGAATCCTTTATAGATGATATAATGGGACAGTCATCTGTAAATGAGTTCTTTTTGAGAAAACCACTTTGTACATCCATGAGCTTCCCTGGTCTGTCAAAAATAAAATGGAGGAGGGGCGCCTGGATGGCTCAGTGGGTTAAGCGTCTGCCTTCGGCTCAGGTCATGATCCCAGGGTCCTGGGATCGAGTCCCCCAACGGGCTCTTTGATCAGCAGGGAGCCTGCTTCCCTCTTTCCTTTTGCCTGCCACTACCCCGCTTGTGAGTGCACTTGCTCTCTCTTACAAATAAATAAAATCTTTAAAAATAAAAATGGGGCACCTGGCTGGCTTAGTGGGTTAAACCTCTGCCTTCGGCTCAGGTCATGATCTCAGGGTCCTGGGATCGAGTCCCGCATCGGGCTCTCTGCTTCTCGGGGAGCTATTCCCCCCCCACTCTCTGACTGCCTCTCTATCTCTGTCAAATAAATAAATAAAATGTTTTTTAAAAAATAAAATAAATAAAAATAAAGATAAAATGGAGGTGGGCACTGGGAACCAATTAACCACAAGTGGTCTGATGCTTGGTCAGTAAGGGTCAACACGTTGAAATCTGCAAACTCTCAAAGAGCCTCTAGGCACACTGTGGGTTCAAATACCTCTTGCCTCAGAAGGACATCAGAACCAGTTAATGGCCTGTACCAGGGACTGGAAACCAGGAACCCTTGGGCAGAATTCAAGGGGGGGTATAAACTTACATGGTGAAAAAAAAAAAATAACATCTTTATATTCATTCATTAACCAGTAACTGAAACCTAGCATTTGAAGCAACTGAAATCTCCAATCAGAAATACATGCAGGCAACAAATACAGGAGTATTAGCAGTCGCTGTGACCTGTCACGAGAAAAAAATTAGTTATTTCCCAGTCACATTCTAGTGGCCACTACTACCTCAAAGTGTTACTCATGCTCATCACGACTTCAAAACAGCAGGAGCTATCAGACTTACCGCTAGCTCTTATTATTTAATGACCCAATAAATAAGCACATATATTATCTATAATTTTAAGACTCTTTTTAATAATTATTTCAACATAATTAGGCCACTGGCAAGCCGACGTATTTTGTTTCATGCAGGCTTTACCAAGTTGCCCAGGCTATCTTACGAACCAAAAATTCCTGGGCCCCTGAGCAGCTCAGTCAGTGAAGCGTCTGCCTTGGGCTCAGGTCATGATCCTGGGGTCCTGTGATCGAGCCCCTCCCGGTCTCAGGCTGCCTGCTCGGCCGGGGAGTCTGCTTCTCCCTCTCGTTCCGCCCCTGCCCCAACCATGCTCTCTTTCTCTGCTTCTCTCTCTCAAATAAATAAAATCTTAAAAAAAAAAAAAAAAAAACAAAAAAAGTTCAGAATCCGATAAAAACAGAGATGTGAGTAAGCAATACTCCCTTTCAGTCTGAACAATAAAATTAATGAGTCTCCGGCGTTTGCCTCCTCAGGGATCTCCAAGCTGGAGACCTTTCGCAACGAGCAAGAGAGAATACCATGCTCTGTTCGCATTTTAGATTCTTTTAAAAAATTATAATTAGAACATCTGTCCAGCAACCGTAGATATAAACAGACTAACCTTGGCACACCTCTGTCCCCTACATTAGATGAACTACACAACGGCCAAGACTCAAAAACAGTAATTGAGTCTATATAATTTCGTAAGACGTGTCTCAAGCACTTGCTATGCGTGGGAGGCGAGGGACACGGAAGTGGGTCAGGTGCGATATAGGAAAGTCACGACCACCAAGATGCAAACACATGGGTGATCTGGCGGCGATTCCAGTCTTACTGCCAACGCGCTTTCCTTTTTTACGTAAGGAACAGGGTTTTCTTTCCTCTGCTCAGAAAGAACAAAGCTGGGGCTCTTCCACATGCCAGAGGGGGGAAAAACAAATCAGCTACTCTCCGCTAAAAGTTCCCTCTTCTGTTAACAGTCCATTATTTAGGCGATGCTTGGAAATAGACTGGTCTTGACCTTCTTCTGTTGATTGCGTGGCTCAGAAAAGCGCAGCGCGGACGCACTCCTTCTCCGATTTCATTAGCAACACTTAAAGGCGCACGAGGGAATATTTCAGGATGATGGCAACGTTCTAACTTAGGACCATAGCACGGGAAGCAGGACGGCATACATGGGTTCAAACTCCTCGAACTGCGTGCTTCTCGCTCGCTGAGCTCTAGCATACACAAAGTGAACGTCAAAAAAACAGTGGATTGGAAACAAAATTCCCCACTAAATTTTAAATCACGCTTCTCCTTTTCAGAGAGAGAGACTACTGGGGTTTAAGTTTCCAGTTCTGCTTTCTGTGGTGCAAGCGTGTCTGAAGTCATGCTGTTATCATTCGTGTTTCCGTGGCAAGAAGCACGGTGGCCCCCAGAGGAATGACTAAGTGCAGAGAGGGAAGAACGAATTCCAAGAGAGAGGCGCCTTGCTCAAACAAGGGTTTGAACTACATGGGTCCATTTTTTACATAGTTTTTTTTTTAGAGGGCTGTAAAATGTATTTATTCTTCCTTATAACTTTTTAAAAAAGATTTTATTTATTTATTTGAGAGAGAGAGAGAGAGAGAGCACGAGAAGGGGGAGCAGCAGAGGGAGAGGAACAAACAGACTCGGTGATGAGTGAGGGACCCCCGATGCAGGGCTTGATCCCAGGACCCAAAGATCATGACCTGAGCTGAAATCAGCTGCTTTACCAACTGAGCCACCCAGGCGCCCCCTCTTCCTGTGACTTTCTTAATAACGTTTTCTTTTCTCCAGCTTACTTTATTGCAACAATACAGGACATAATGGATGCAACATACAAACTATGCATTCATTGACTGTCAACACTATGGGTGAGATTTCCAGTCAACAGCAAGCTATGTGCAGTTCAGTTTCAGGGAAATCAAAAATTCGCTCGAATTTTTGGGATGCAGGCAGTTAATGCCCCGGGGCCCCTGCACTGTTCAGGGGTCAACTCTATCAGCACCTCTTTCTTTGCCAATACCACAAAATGAGTAAGCAGTAGGGCCAATATAAAACCCAGCTCGAGTTTAGAACCCATGTCCCGTGATGAGGCTCGAACCTATGTAAATGTTCCCAGGAACTGCCGTAAGGACAGTTATAAAAATCGGGGACATACAATCCCAGCGCCGCCTTTTCATCCCACGGGACTCGACCCGTCGGTTCCCATACACAGGTAGGAGTCAGTCAACACGGAAGTTAGTGCTTCCCCCCTACACCCCCAACAAGAGCCAGCTGATCTCTGAGTCACTGATTCAAAACAAAGGACTGCCAAAGCCACAAGGAAAGCAACTAAAATTCTCAGGGGCAGCTCCGGATTTCAATCTTTCACGATCGCACAAAGGTGGCATTTCTACTCGGCAGACACATTGTGAGAAGTAAGGCCACCTTCACCAAGTTTAGAGCGCTGAAGGAGGCTCATTTATTTTAGAATTCGTTCCTCTTCACCAACCACAATTAGCACGGGCACACATATAATTTAAAAATAATCTCCCACAGAATGTACTTGGACAACAGTCATAAACATTACCAGCTCATAAATGTCCTCCTCGGGCTTTGGAACGTAGTGTTGCATTTTGTTTTCTATTAGGAATTTCAGACGCAGGTAATGAGCGGAATAATCCAGGTGATGTGTCTGGGACAAGAGGAAGGAAAAAGAAAAGACAATGTCTGTTCAATAGTAAAAAGGAATCATTAGTGCCCACTGACATATTACCATCCCGAGAATTCTAGAGAGTTCTAGAGATTTCTAGACTCCAGAGATTTCTCACTGCAGAGGGGGGTAACGTTTCTATACCTCTTAGAAGGTTTACGTTGAAAACTCAAATCTTGAAAGCATTTTCATTCAATAGATGAATAACATCCCATGGGTAGCTATGACTTTATGATTCCATGGAAATAACTGAGTAGCTTCTCCACTGCTGCTGATCTGAGTCATACCCTTTAACACCGGTTTTGCAACAAAACCCACCAGATCAAAGAAGCCCTTCCACATAATTCCAAACACACAAAGGTGATTAAAGGAGCAGAGTAACAGAAAGGCAAGGAAGTACTCCCAGTGGTAGAGAAAAGCTGTGCCCAGCAAAGTTGTTTTTCTAACCACATGGGGACACTGGGACAGTTGTTAACAGTTCATTTGCAGGCGAGTCAGTGTGAAGACAAGGCATTTGGATTTCAGTCTTATTTATATACACCCCGAGTGAGACTCCCTCCGGGGGCAGTGCAGACGGGCACAGGTCCAGCTTTGGAAACACACTGAATGACTTGCCCAAAGAAAACAATTCTAAAATCGTTAAGGATTGAAATATCCAGGCCTTCTCCTTTGGTCCAGAACGGGTCAACTGATTTTTCCCCTCTAGAAAGTCACCCTCAGTTTAACATTGCAGGTGGGGGAAGCCATGGCGGCATATGTGGTTTTATGACTAACCCTCCGTCTAAATTCATGAAGATGCAGAGAAAAACATAAGAAAATGCTCTTCGAAAGTTACATGGCAGCCTGAAAATGATTGTTACAAAATGTTTGAATCAAGTTATTTTTTTCTAAAGCCTTATCTTTTAGAGATTCATCCTCAAGTACTAGGAGATAAAGATATGATATCTGCAATTCGCCTCCAAAACAATTCAGAGCAGGGAAGGGAGTTGGTAAACAGTCGAAACATAATTTCGGGAATCACAGGACCTTGGTGATAGTATGACATGCAGGAGGTTTATGACATGATTCTCTTCTCTTACACAAGTCTGACATTTTTCGTAAATATAAAATCTCTTCCCACCCAAAGCTCCAATGGGGATAATTATTTAAAGGTAAGTGAAATGGATTTTTCACTGCTTTCAAGCTCCTCCTGCTTACCCTGCCCACCTCCCCAAAAACATTTTCAAGGCCCAACTAAGATCATGCCAACAATTATTCCAATAACAGTCATTCGATCCCATCTAATAAATTTGTAAGTGTCCCCAACCCCGTGTGAGGCACTGCAGAAATAGAAACGAAGCCTGTAGGCGTCTGTATGGCTATGGAGAAAGGGTGTGCAGAAAATGGAAGGTGGTCGAGTGGGGCCTTTGCTTTTTGAATAAAGATACATACAAGACAGGCATCCTGCCTTAGGCACATTTCCAGAGACCGCAATTTCAATCCCGCACATTTCCAGAGAGTGCAAATGAGTGTGTTCTGAACATCTAGCACGATGATGAGCAAGTTTTCTATCAGTGACTCTTCGGAACCCCCACTGTGTATCCTCTCCCAAGTCAAGTGAGGGTCTGAAGCTCGCCGTGTGATCACAGGCACCGTTGGTCCAATGCCCAGTGTCACACCAACCCAGATGGTCAGTGTCTAAGACAACACGAGCGTACGGATAATCCAGAGAAGCATAGAACGGGCAAGTTTTCAAGTGTGCGATCTATTGCTTGTGGGAGAGCTGCTGAGACAAACATCCATGAAATAATAATATTTAGGGGAAAAGGATCAGGAAAGTTTCCCTCCAGAGACAGAAGCTGCAACTGCTTCCCACCTACCCAGGTCTTCACTGAAATCTTTAAGTAGAAGAAAAAAACTTGTGTCCACCATCTGTTTCTGACTGTCGTGGTAAGGAAACAGAAATGAAATTCCATCGGGTCGTGGTAGGGAACAAGTCTACTTGGCAACCCTACTGTCATCGTTAATAAACACTTTGCGGATACTCCCAATGAGGCTGTGACTTAGTCAGACGGTCTTCTGGAAGTTGGACCCGAACAGCAACCTCACCTAAGAGGTTTCTGGTTCCTGAACGCTCAGTGTGAGACAAATGCCCCACTTCAGGCACCAAACATCTTAAGATGGTCCTGATGAAGACTGGAGATTCTCAGCACACCTGAAGTTCTCCTGTGCTGAAACACTTGCACAGATGTACAGAGAATGACAAATGACAGCTGTCAAGGTACCTCACTTCAAGGAGCACAGCAAAGACAACAGTGATAATGAGGCCCATTCTTGCCGCCTCCCTCCCCCACCGCCTTTTCCAAACTTCATAAAGCTATGTACAATAATGTCCTGATGATTTTGAAAAACAAAAATGGCATATGCAACAAACAAAATTTTTAATACTGATCCTAATGAATTAACCAATGAACTTCTTCATCCTAATGAATTAAATCAGATCGTCAGAACTTTCAAGGAGAATTTTGTGCTCCCCGAGTATCTGCTAGTCAATACCAAGGCAGGTCGAGCAAATTACCATGTTCGCAATACATCTTTGTGCAAAAAAGAATTCCAAGCATCAATAAATATTTTAACATGGCAATTCTAAATATTTGGCCTGCTGTAGACTTGTAAAACATTCAAGAGAAAGCTTTCTAACTCAAGAGAAAAATCAGTGAGGGATTTAAGTGGTACCAATCAGTTTTCCAAAGTGCATTACTTGAATTACTTAGAGACCATCTGATTTCATTTTGAGGCCATGTAGCCACATGTCATACCCAAAGATGAATATTACCATAGAACAAGTATTAGCTGGGTTGGCATATATTTTTTTTAATTTGCATCTACTTCAAAGGATGAAGTAGTAAAAGACAATGCAGCTTTTTTCAGTAAATAGTCTGAGCCAATTATAATGGATAATAATGTGATCTTTCAATCCATATGGGATTGCTCTTCCATTTTGGTCCAACTTCTCAGGGAAACATAAAAGCATGCAGTTACCACATACAGAAATCCATGCAAACACACACACACACAAGCGCGCACGTGCGTGCGCACGCAACTACCATAGAATTTCCAAAGATATTTATCCTCCTCTTCAAGGTGACTTTTTTTTTTTTAAAAGCCAATGGTTATAGAATAATCAAAGGCATAAGCCAACATAGGGACGGCATGAAATAAAACTCATCCCAGGGCCACACATGAATAATATCAGTGACTATGGATGAATGAATTTTTTTGCAATTATTTTGGTAATTGCAATGATCGAATATATAGAAAACCCATAGGCCAACGTGGTTACCTGCTATATTTAGCAACAATCTTTTCCATAACATCCATAACATGAACGGTACATGAAATGTAGATCTTGAAACATTTACTATACCAGAACTTGACTGGTTCTCGGATGGTAGATGACAAACTGATGGGAAATGATGTGGATCAGATAGAATAGGAAAGAGAATGAGCTGAATGCAAGAGACAGAAGAAAGAGATTGATTATTAAATATCAGAAAAAGCATCCATCACCCACGTTGAGAATGACAATAAAGAAATAATAGACAGACATTCTGACAATCACCTTTCTTTTTCAGTCCCTCCTCCAACAGAAAAAAACACTCCCCATTAATTAGATCATTAATAATACGTAGCACGGTTTCCCCATTATCTCTTTCCCTCTTAAGAATAAAGCCGGCTCTACTAATGACAATAAAGTGTTTTCCAGAGAAGCAGCCAGCTTTAGAAGGCACCTGGCTCCCAGCACACTATATAATTTGTCCTACATGGGTGTTTTTCCAGAGACCATCAATTTCTTAAAGGGCACACAGAAGTTTTCCATTTTTAAACTCGTGACACTTAAGCTTGTCCCACGCCATATTGTTTTTTGTCTTTATTTCTACTTTGGGGGAAAAAGAGTTGAGGATCCAAGGAAAGTTGGACAGGATGACCTTCTGTCCTCATGACACCATGAAAAGCCTTTCCAGCGATAGAAATAAACACTTCATAGGGGGACAGATCCAACTATCTTTGTAGAGACGGTCTCTAGTTGCTGCGACAATACTACTCCTCATTCCTTGGGTTTCTATCAAGGCAACTGCTTGAAAAGTATCTCAGATTGGGCCCATCATTATTTTCCCCACTCACTGTTCAATTTTCCACCCATCGATGGTCACTGGAAAACTGACCTACCCTTCCATCCCTAATTGTGTCTGAGGCTGATGGATACAGGAGGCCCTAAAGTAATGCCAAGTAAGTTTGGCTTATGGGGGAAAAAAAAAAAAGCACCAGAGTCCTACTTTTGACACCTTCAGCTGCAGTTCTGAGAATAACTCCCACAGCTCGGCAGAATATTAATGGGTCTCTAAAGAATCGTGCTAATCTATAAATAAAAGAATGCAGAAATCCTCAATAGGCCAATTTTGTTAAGTAATTAAAATGAAAAATGTGAACAGAAATACCATTATCTTCAAAAAGCTGGAATTCATGTACATGAAGGATTCAAAGCATGTAACAGTATCATTTATTTTTAACACCTATATGGGGGCTGGTTTTAGCTTTGTCCCGAAACAAATGGTCCTTCTACATTTCCTGCACATAAGGCTTATTTGAGCCAGACTGTTTCATTTCTCCCACTCATAAAAAGAGCCATTTTTCCCCCCTTACAAAGGCCCTAGTGATTTGTTTTCTTTAACAAATTTAAAAATTGCTGATTGCAGAGGTACACACAGCATTGAGGTGCTTGCTATGGGACAGAAAGCTGGGCAGTTTAATAAACCATTGTGTTGAGTGAGGAGGTCCTCAAAATGTCACTGTCTCCATCCAGTTTCTTCCAGGGCAAAATTATGCCACAAAGGTCTCTACTTGCCCTTTCGTGGCCCTGGGGAAAACCATCACACGGTCTCAAGAACAGATTCTAGATTCTTCTGACCCTTACATCCTACCCTTCCTGATGAGCAATCTGGTGCCGGAGGGTACACTGAGGCTCAGAACCTCGGTGGATGTGGGTTCAATCCCCCTTTTTGCAAACTGACTGTGATGTGAGCCCAGGGCCAGGAGCTACGGCTCTCTGGGCCTCACTTTCTCCATCTGTGTAATGGGTGGGGGGCATCAGTTCTTTCTCGGACTTGATAGAACTAAATGGGACTATTAGTGCTATCAATTGTGTGAAAGTAAAAACGGGCCCATGAGGAAAACTCTTTGCTTTCCTCTTTGCTTCCTCCACTCAAGGGACTTCCAACGGCTGCCCGTCGGGAGAGAAAAAAAATAACACCATGTTGACCTTGAGAAAGATTAGGAAGTTTCTCAGCTTCAAGTGAAAGCAGAGAGAATGAGCTCAGGCATCTGCCACATACTCACACAAAAAGAGGCTAATGCTCTGTTTTATAGGAAAGGGAGTTTCCCATCCTAGAGGTCACACGTATTTCTTTCAGTTTTTCCCTCCCCAGATACAACGGCGTGTCTGCCGCTGTCAAAAAGCAGGTTATACACAGCACGCAAAACACGATACCATTAAATACACGCGTGTGTGTGCGTGTGGAAAACAGAAGGGAAGACAGACGCCAGACCGTTTACAGCATAACTTCCAGATCCTGGAAGGGTGGGTTTCACTCGCTTTGTTCTTTACCCGAATTGTCTACAATTTTTGCAATGAGTGTGTGATATGCTCATTACAATTCTATGAAATACACATATTGAAAGAAGCTACTTAAAAAGAATCCCTCTCCTCCCAAAGCCAAAGAATTCGCTTCTGCTTATTATGCATACGATCACAAAGGATTCCCAAGCGGCTCCGAGGGGAAATGGAGGTATACTGGGAATGCCTGCCTCTCCAGCACGCCTCCCAACTTCCACGTGCACCGTGGGAAATTCCTCCAGCCCCCTCCGCTCTTCTCAAGGAAACGACCCAAGGAACTTCATACCTTGCAGATCAGCTCCAGGGTGTCCCGGGCAGTGTCCCCGGGCCGGACGACGGTCAGGGCTGGCTGGTTATTTGGCAGACAGAACCAGGACGGAGTGAAATACTCATGGACCCAAATGTCGCAGTCGGGATTGTGCTGATGGACGCTGGGCAACACCATTTCTTTTTCCCTCTACGGTAAGAAATCAAGTTAGCCGGGCAACAGTGGTAGGGCTTTGCGCTTTTCGATCCCCAGGTCGTACGCAGGGATTAATTATTCCCGTGAACATGGCCCAGAGCAGAGATGGTGGCACTGGCTGAAGAAAGGGACATTCAGAGGCAGGAAGAAGTTATTGAGAGAAGAGCTTTAATAGAGTAAGGAAAGATTTCTTAGATACGGTTTCTTAGACCTGGTCCACAGCATCCACAGGCGGGCCGTGTGTGAGTGAGTGGGCACTGAAATTTGGAAGAAAGAGAGAAATGGCTCATCCATTCAGCTCAGTGTTCTTGCTAGGATTTCTTCCACCAACCCGCCTTAATTTAGAGCAGGGAATTCCTGCAGCAAGAATATCTACGGGTGAGTTCTGTTTCAAAGGCAACAGTGAGGCCCCAGGGACGTTCTTTTTTTTTTTTTTTTTTTTTTTTTTTTTAAAGATTTTTATTTATTTATTTGTCAGAGAGAGAGCGAGCGAGAGCGAGCACAGGCAGACAGAGTGGAAGGCAGAGTCAGAGGGAGAAGCAGGCTCCCTGCGGAGCAAGGAGCCCGATGTGGGACTCGATCCCAGGACGCTGGGATCATGACCTGAGCCGAAGGCAGCTGCTTAACCAACTGAGCCACCCAGGCGTCCCCCCAGGGACGTTCTTAAAGAAAAGATGATGCTCTAGCACTCGTATTTACGGGGACCATCGTCTCTGTGCTTGCATTGACTTCCAGCACAGTTCTGGGACAGAAACGGCCCCATTTCCCAGGGGCCGTTCAGGGAACCTCAAGGCGTGATCTTTCTGGCCTTCTTAGGCGGTTGCCACACTCCATCCTCCCCACCACTCTGCGGGAGGGCCGGGGAGTAATGCCCAGTTTGTAAGGATGGGATATGCGTGCATTCAGCGGTTGGGTTAATCTAAGTCAGGCAGCTAAAACCCTCCACAGCAATGAAGCAGGGGTCCAATCTCTTTGAAATAAGGAAACAAAGAATGATGTTAGATTTCAGCAATGGAGAAAGAATACTGATGGGCAAGATGTGCTTTGATAAGACTTGATTATTGGTTTAAAACCAGGCCACCAATCAGTAAATACATATCTATAGGTTACCAAGAACAAGGCTGGTATTAACAAATTACAAGAAGAAACAGATTTCCAAACAAAGGCTGACAGGTGGTAACGTAACAACTTCCATTCACAAAAAGAACGAATCCCAGAATGGGGGACCTACTTCTGTAAAGGCTACTGAGCTAAATTCACTTGAGAAAACAATTTCAGCTCTGGCTTTGAATGATGTTGCATGTGCAGATAAATTAAACCCCAAGGAAGGATCGGCAAAAAAAGCAATCCCCTTGGTTAAATCCCATTAACTAAAATCGGAATCTCCTACTGTCCCCATGCAGCATGTTAAAAAAATGATACTTAGCAATGGATCGGTCCAAGTTTTGCACCTAAACTGCTCTTTGAGATCAAGGCATTCTAGCCAAGAAATGGAATAATGAAGTATCTCCAAGAAACGGAAAAACAAAAGGGACACAGAAATCCAGAGGAAAAACATTTACGGGTTCCAGGATCTCTGTGTCTGGAGAGGATATCCCAACATTAAAAGCGAACTAATAATCGTATGCAAGATGAGTTACCTAACTTCAGAAATGGCTCCATTAATATCAAAAACTATGCTTGGATCGCATATAGGTACAGCGATTTAATTACACCAGGTCTCATCAGAGGGAGAGAGTCTTTCAAAGAGAGGCTGTGGCTGGGTATTTCCAAGGACGGCTGACACGATGACACGATCCAGGAGCAGTCCGAGCACAAAAGTGAGAGAAGGCCTGCCCGTGGCTGCTCACCTCTCCTCCCCCCTCCAGTGGCCCGAACCCCGCCCCCATCCCCCCCACTCCCCGGCACTCTGATTTCAGAGGTTCCGCTCCACCTAGAACGCCAGGCTGCTGACGCGGCTGCTGAGTTGCATGGCAACCAAGGGCTAAACTCTCTGTCATATCGATTCGGAGTCCGAAAACCAGAGGATCCTTCCAAGGTCACATTGTCGACATCAGAACCCCCGAACAAAGAGGTTGCTGGTATCACTACAAGGGTCTTTAAAACTGGGGAATGTCCATTTATTTAGAGGCTGAAAAAAGTAGCCCAGGGGAAAAAAAAAATCAATATTCTTTATGGGCTTTCAATCAGAGCAGTTTGACAACCCCTTTTAAATCCAAGCACAAGGTTGGAACAAGTCTGTGAACCTTTAATTGAATACTTGTCTTTCAGGAGGCAAATGCAGTTTTTTTGTTGTTGTTGTTTAAAGAATATACTATCGGAACAGTTCTTTGAAATTAAGGGGAACAAAACAGCATGTGTGGGCAGAGAGGGAGGGCAGTACGAATTCACTTCTTGGGAATGGAAAGTGGATATAAAAGGAATCAGCAATGACATAAAATACTCAGCTCCCCAGAACCCAAATTTTGTCTTAAATTCTCGATGGGAAATTACACATCCAAATGGTAAGTACTGAAAATGTTATGGCAGCAGGAGCGTGTTCTCTTTGTTACCGAGTTTTACACATTAAAAGGCTTTTCCACATTTTACTGACCTGTTACATAACTTTGAAGATCTGATCATTTCGGTATTTAACAGAGTCCACTTAATTTTAGGATCCCAAGAAACCAATGAATTGTGTGATGTTGATACATTTGTGGTACTTTTAGAAAAGGAACGTGTTTATTTTTACCTTGCCATCTGGAACAGTGTCATCAAATATTCCCTCTAAAGATTTCTTTACAGCATCCGTTCCTTCACCGAACACCTGCACGTACAAAAGAATCATATTCAAAAAGACCTTGGTCAGGAGGGCAAACGAGGCATGGGAGGGGGACGGAGAATAGACACGGCTCTTAGAAAACATTACAGAGCTTCCAACTACTCCTCTATCAGATCCGTAAATAGGGAGCGCATTCCATGGTAGCAGACCATGGAAAGTACGTTCCTCTAACTGGATCACCTCCCCTGATCTTCGACAACTCGAAGAAGAAAGAAGCTAAAGAAGAAGAAGGAGAAGAAGAAGAAGAGAAAGTTAGCTCTTAGATCTGGATAATTCATTTAGATTTAAAGACAATACATTTGCTAAAGCAATGATCTAGGTTTGTTCACACTGAAGAGTTTCTGCAGTTCCCTCCTAGACATGATCAAATGTTTATCAATAATTAATTTTTCATACTCTGTGGAGTAGAACCCAAGAACGTACTTTTCTAGTACCTTCTACAACACAGAAAAGGTTGGTTTTTTTTTTTTAATTAAAAAAAAAAACAAAAAACAAAACAGAAATTTGTCTGTTGTTCAAAATTAAATGAATTTTGCTAAGTCGTCAAAATCTAAACATGGAGACAGGAGAAATAACACATATTGGCTCTAAACCAATCAGATACTATCAGGACTATACAGATGCTTAAGAAAAAGCCTTTCTCCCGATGTAAATGAGATCGACAGAAACAGACGATTTTTGTCGATTTCAAAGTACTGAATTAGTAAGTAAATTTCTGTTGGTGTACTTATGGCTAAGCAAGAAGATTTTGTAAACTCTTTAAGAAAAAGCAACAAGAATTGCTTGGAAGACATTGCATCACCCTTTGATTTTTGAAATACGTTAAAACATTCTCTTGGACTGGGTTAATGCGAGTCATCTACTTTGGCAGCGATGGAAATGTAACACAACTGGGCGCCTACACGGAAGAAGCAGGTGAAGCAAGGCTTTTGATAGAAAAGAAGGTCAAGCCGAGCTGCCAACCTCAAAGCCCTGGCATATATTTTAGTGGTGGTCTGAGCCCTCGGCCCTCACGGGATTCACATCCAACACCACACCACCTCTCAGAAGGAGGGGGAAGTCTTGACTGTGAAAGTGCCCTGTGGGTGAGCTTAGGCATGAGCCGCCAAGTCTCTTGTGTGATTTTTTTATGGATGAAATAATGACTTTCCGCTGCACCTGGGTGGCTCAGTCGGTTAAGCATCTGCCTTTGTCTCAGGACCCAGGATCCTGGGATTGAGCCCCACTTTGGGCTCCCTGCTCAACGGGGAGTCTGCCTCTCCCTTTGCCCCTCCCCCTGCTCCTTCTCTCTCAAATAAATAAATAAAATCTTTAAAAAAAAAGAAAGAAAGAAAGAAAGAAAGAATGACTCTCCTCTAAACTGTTTTTTCTTCAGATTTACACAGCAGCGAACTCCCAAGTAATAAACTCGGATGTCCCGCCTTCCCCAGAGACCACAGAACAGACCATAGGGGGTCCTGGCTACCTTATCATTTGCGACTCTGGTTTCCTGCAAATTCCATCAAGGACACAGATAACCCGCATTTAAACGGTGAGCATGGTGGTCAGTGAAGAACACAGGACATCGGTTTTCAGGATTGACATCTCTTTTAAACTTCAGTTCTTATGCCCACTGAAGGCGGGGATTATCAGAACCAATAAGGAGGGATCTTTTTATGAAGGTGGTCAGCTGGCTTCTCACCATGCGTGAGGGCACAGAGTGAATCGGCAATCCTACCGTGCCCTCCACAAACGCTCACTGCCACCCTTTCCAGCCACCATCATCCACGAATCCAACACTCTCCTCCGCCTGAAAAGACCAACAACCATGTTCCTTCAGTCCCTAAAACCCGAACAAGTGGTCCTGGAGCCACTCGTTTCACAAAACCAGAGGAGAAGGATGACAATGACAATGGGGCAAAGTTCCTAGAAGTGACTCTAGTAGGACGGCGGTCTGGGCGAGAAGGGTTATAAGGGACAAGGGACAGCATCCGACTGTCGGAGGCCTGACCCCCCACCACTCTTCTTGGTGGTGCCGTTCATCCCCTGTGAGCCCCAGCATCTGGGCGAAAGGCAAAGGAGCTACCCATTTAATGTCAACCCCAAAAAGCCAAGGGCAAAGAAACAGTCCAATTTCCCCAGCGGCTGCCTTTGATCCCGCGCCGGAGGCAGCCTAAAAAACTCTGTGCTCAGGTGCCCACTTGGCTTCATCAACAAGCCTTGCTTTTTTCTGAAGACTCAGGATGAATTGTGCACTTTCAGGAGGTCTATAATTAACCAGCGTTCGGAAAGGATGCAGGTGGGGAGACAGGAGCCTGGTGATAGACTAAGAGCAGGGTTCAAAGTCAGGCGTACGCATTATCTACTAAAAGTCTCGTGCAAGCAACATCATGTGTCAACCAGCCGATGTGAAGGAGCAGCCAGGATCAATAAAGGCGCACACACCCCCTCACAAGGCCCAACGGGAGCTGGCCAGGGAAGCGACCTGACCCTGCTTCCTACCTGATTGATGCTAGGGCGTCCCTGCTTCTTTTTGGAGGTAGTGTCCAGACCCCAAAGGGAAGAAAACCTGCTCCTCCGCTTGCTGGCGGATCTGGACATGGCCTGAGTACGACGTCTCACTCCCGTTTCCCCAGTGCGAGCTGCCACCTGCAAACAGTGAGGAACGACATCAACAAGAGCGAGGTGTCAGAAGGGCTCCCCTGCTCCAAGGGGTCCCCGCGACGCCACACCTCCAGGGGGCATCCTTCCGCGTGCTGGATGGGACGCTGCCCGATTCATGAGTTACTTAATAAAGCCAATGAGATCTTCAAATTCATAGAAATTTTTTAAAAAGCCAACACTGACCCCACCGCCAAAGCATTTCATCTCTGACCTCTATACACGAGGACTTTGAGGGCCCTTCGTGGATTTAAGATAGAACCAAAAGGCTGGCAAACTCCATCACGGTCCGAAATCCCAGGAAAACATAGTAACAGAATGTATAGGTTCTGTTTCCAAGAAGTAGGTGCCCTTCTGGTCACAGGATTGACCTTGAGCAGTAAGTTAAGCTAAGTAAGATTCTCCCCGAATGCCACAGAGTTGTTTCTACGTTCTGGAAAAACGGTGCCTGAGCGTCGGGAAAAACAGGATGTGCTGGTTCTTGTGATTCCACGTGAAAAATCTAAACTTAACCCACTCCTCCACTGATTTTCTCAGAATTCCGTAATTCCCTTCTTAGGCAAGTGACAGCGGTCCCCCAGTATCCTTCTCCCTCTGCCTCAGCTAGAGCAAGTCCCCAGGTAGCTGAGCACGTGGCTACCCAGAGCTGACTTCTTTTCCTTTATAGCAGGACATGCGCTTGTGGCAAAGTCCTGGACAATGGGAGATAAGCAGAAGGGCCATACAAGCTGCAGGAATCATCCTCAGGAAGAGGGCAACTTTCCCCTTCTGCATCGCTTCCCTCCTCAACAAAGGAAGGTCCATATGCGAACTAGTCAGTCTAGGACATTCAGACAGAACCCTTTCCAAGACGGCAGGACCATCAGATGGGAAGGACCTGGGTCCGTGAAAGTGGCAAAGCCCCCTTATTGGCCTTACGTGTCCTATGTTTAGGAAAAGGGGGAATAAAAGTTCTGTTTTGTTTTTAAAAAATAAATAAATAAATAAATAAAGGGAAGCTAAACTCTGTTGAGATATTTGCCAGATGCCAGCAGCCCAGATAAATATTTCCAAGGGCATCCGCTCCCCCCTCTTCCCACCAAGTTTAAATCTGCCTCTGGGACAAGGGCTCAAGGAGATGCGGCATCTCGGTGAGGACTCCAGAGTTCTTCCCAAGCACAAGCTCAAGCTTGAAGTGTATCCTATGGGCTATAAGCGAAGTCCCAGGAGCTTAAGTGAGGTCCCACTTGGGCCACCCACGGGCTTTCCTTTCATATAAGGGAGTGCCAGGAGATACAGCAAGTCAGACTTGAAATGAAACCTCCCCACCCATTCTTTGTTGCTGGAGATGAGTCTTGGAACCTCCTTGTCATAGATTCCCACACGGGCCACTCCCAGGGTGATGACTGCCAACTGGCAGCAGTCTATGGAATGAAACACCGTTGGGTAACATCAGGGCCCCCCAGCCATCAAGCACGGTGGTTAGAAGGCACACCTCTTTGGGCTTTTAAGTCCCCTAGAAGCTCCATGAGCAGATTGGCAAAGACATTACAAACAGGAACCCAAACAGCTTCTCTGCATGGGTATCGGGGGAAGGTTTTGGTCCCAAGTGAAAATAGGAAGATGAGATCTTGTGTTTTCCCAGCTTGGCAAAGAAGAAAACCCAGATCCGGGCAGATAAAAATCCCACATCCAACACCATATTACAGAAACAGCTCTGATCTAGGATTATTATGCTCAAGGTGCTGCTGAGGGGGACCAAAAAAAAAAATAAATAAATCACAAACCAAAAGGCACATGTCTACTTGAAACAGATAAACATTTTCTCTATTCTCCTCACCTTCTTAACGGTAAACACAAGTTGTAAAAAGAATAAGCCTATAGTGTGCTCATGCTTGTGTGATTCAATGATCAGTTAAGCTTATCGTCACAAAATGAGGCCACTAAATAAATGATATTAAAGTTAAAAATCCTGGGGACGCCTGGGTGGCTCAGTGGGTTAAGCCTCTGCCTTCGGCTCAGGTCATGATCTCAGGGTCCTGGGATCGAGCCCCGCATCGGGCTCTCTGCTAAGGAGGGAGTCTGCTTCCCCCTCTCTCTCTGCCTCTCTGCTTACTTGTGGTCTCTGTCTGTCAAATAAATAAAATCTTAAAAAAAAAAAAAAAAAAAAGTTAAAAATCCTGGAGGGGAAAAAGCGCCCATTTGGCCTCATATTTATCTACCTCCTTATTAACAGATAAATTCACCAACAGGCGCCTGAGTGGCTCAGTGGGTTAAAGTCTCTGCCTTCTGCTCAGGTCATGATCTCAGGGTCCTGGGATCGAGCCTCGAATCAGGCTCTCTGCTCAGCAGGGAGCCTGCTTCCGCCTCTCTCTCTGCCTGCCTCTCTGCCTACTTGTGATCTCTCTCTCACTGTCACATAAATAAATAAAATCTTTAAAAAAAGAAAAAACAGATAAATTCACCTATAGATACATGCACACACACATACAGGCAGCCGTATGTAAATATAGGGCCGGTGTATTACCCTGATTATATATTCATATGTACCTGTATTATTACCTTGGTTACTTCCCTGTGGCACACATCAATACTGGATCTACCATGTCTATTTAATTGCTTCTTTCTTCTGCATCTCCCCCCACAAGAATATAATCTCCAATAGGAAAAGAACTTTGGGTTGTCTGCTGCTAGAAACCTGATCGCAAAAATAAGTGACATATGCCAGGCTTCCCATGTACTTGTTGACTGAATTGGAGAAAATACATAAACCAACATCACAAAGCAAAAGCAGAGATCCTGCATAACGTGGTTCCAACAGTAACTCTTCAGTTTATAATTCTGGAAAAACTGAGCCCAGAAGAGAAACTTCTTTTAAAAAAAAAAAAAAAAAAGATTTTATTTATTTGACAGAAAGAGCGCACAAGCAGGGAGAGTAGCAGGCAGAGGGAGAGGGAGAAGCAGGCTCTCTGCTGAGCAAGGAGCCCTATATGAGCCTCGATCCCAGGACCCTGGGATCATGACTTGAGCTGAAGGCAGCCACTTAACTGACGGAGCCACCCACGTGCCCCCAGAAGAGAAACTTCTACAATCATAAATATTCTCAGTTACCGGTTGACCAGTTGGTTTAGTCTGTTTAACCAATGGGTGCTTCCCCGAGGGCTCTATTCTAAACTGCCGGGGGCCCTAGAAACTGCTGAACTAAGTACAACCCCCAACACAATAATGACCCAAAACAAGCTCAGGGATTTGGGGGTGAGTAGGGGGGAAGCTGGCAAAAGAACTAGTAGACGAGAGCTCAAGAGTTTCTCAATGATCTTTGCCCAGACAATGCCTCCCTTTGTGGCCGGAACCTGATTACTCTATCATTCTGCTCATCTGTGCAAACAAGAACAATGATAACCTTCTTTCAAAGAGTACAGTGGGGACCCTTCAGTTAATTACTGCAAATCACTGAGCATTATGGGAAGCCCTCCTGGTGAATGGGACTTAAATTGTAGCCCAAATCTCCTCGCCGTCCCCCCCGCCCCCCTGCCCGGCTGCCCTCACACTTCTTCCTCCCATGCACCCCCCACCTTAAAAGAAGAAGAAGGGGAAAAAAAAAAAAATTCTGGACAAAAGCGGATTGAAGCCTGTTTCAATCCCAAGGAAAAAAAATTCCCTGGGGTCAAATGACAAGGAGAGGAGGAAAAAAATAAGTCTCCAATAAATCAGACTAAAATTCCCTACCCAGGATCTCCTACAGGAACGGGAGCAGCGAACAGGAACAGATACCTGACAGCCTTGCCTAACTGGTTCTGTCTGAAGCAAAACCCTTCATGGAAAAGAGAAGTTTGTACGGGCACCTAGACACACGGGCACCTAGAACCACACTGCAGACGCAGCTGCGGGGGAGCGGGGAGAAAACACCAAAGGAAGAGAAAGCTGCACGTAAGGAATTAAATATCCTCCTTTGGGGGCACCTGGCTGGCTCATATGGCTAAGCGTCTGCCTTCGGCTCAGGTCATGATCCTAGGGTCCTGGGATCGAGTCCCACATCGGGCTCCCTGCTCCATGGCAGGAAGCCTGCTTCTCCCTCAAATAAATAAATAAGGTCTTTATATATATATATATATATATATATATATATTCTTTAAAATCACTGATCAGGGATGCCTGGGTGGCTCCAGTCGGTTAAGCGTCTGCCTTCGGCTCAGGTCACCATCCCAAAGTCCTGGGATAAGAGCCTCACATCGGGCTCCCTGCTCAGCGGAGAGCCTGCTTCTCCCCCCAACTTGTGCATTAGCTCTCTCTCTCTCTGCCTCTCTCTACTTATATATAAAATAAAATCACTGCCCAAAAAGCCTAAGTTCCTAACTCTCCCATGTTGAACTGGTCAGACAGTCACAGCCTGCCCATCAAAAGAAAAAGAATACACAAATCACAGACAGTGAGGCAGAGGAAATTAGACAGTCAGCAGATAAACTACAGAAGGGTAACAATACAGTGATTTACTTCCTTGTTTCAGAGAAGTCAGCTCTGATGGCTTTGAAGAAAGTAAGGCAAAGAAGTTTTAGGTGGATCACAGAATTATTTCTTATAAAAACCTCATGAAGCCCAGGAAAAGGAAAAAGGCCATTCGGATGCTTGGGGTTTAGAATTAATACGGGACCTGCACCATGGATGTCATAAGCTCCCATAACACAAAAGCCACCTCGACATTCTTGCAAGGCAGCCAACAAGAATTTTTATCCCAATTTGGGGTTTTTGTTTGTTTGTTTTGTTTTGTTTTTTGTACAATAGGCAAACTGAGATTTGGTCAAGTTAAAATGGATGTACAGGTCTCAGAGAAACAGCCCTAGAGCCTCAAACTAAAAACCATTTGCAAGATTAGACATCACAGCACGTTGACCCATCCCTACAAAAAAGAAAAGAGAAGAAAAAAGGACTTAATAGCTATATGGAGAGGTTGTAGCCAGGGAGAGCAAGAGAGACCAAGAGCTGAGCTGTAATTAGCAGAACAAATCAGGATGCCAGTTTTAATAACTCCAGAAATTGGTTTAAGACTTCTTTAAAAATGTAAATCTACCCCTAATTATCTGAATGATGACGCTAATCTATTTATAAAGAATACAAACGCCTCTGACTGAATTACAGCTCTGAACTCAATTGAAGGGTACAGCTGACACGGCAAGCCAAGAGCAGCACAGCCAAGGTCTTCCAAAGCCGCTTCTGGAACCTGAGCCTTAACATTTAATTCCGCAGCAAATGTGCTAAAGGTGCAGTACATGTTAAGTGGGTGTTGAGTTGGATGGGCTGAAACCGTGTTACTCGCACAGCAATTTTTGAGAAGAAAGGAGCCAAAAGTACATAAAGCTGTTCGCAATTTAGCAAGCACATAAAATTACAGACTGCAAACACACAACACGACGAAGCAATCTGCCGTTCCGGAGGTCAGGGGAACACTCTCCTTCCGGAGCAAACACGTTATGTTGGTCGGGCTGGAAAATCACGGAAGATCTTTACCTTCCTTGAACGCATCGGCTAGTCGTGACTGTCCAGAACTGATTTCCAGAATTACAATATTTAAAATTCGAGTGAGAAGGATGATCTCCAAAGAGATCTATGTTTACTAAATGGTTTATATGATTTTGTGCGTGTGTGTCAAATATATTTATGCAGGAGAGAGCTCTCCACTTAACATTTCCACGAGGTTAATATCAAAAAAATCTGTATTTGGATAAAAACCAGGACACTGTCTAAAGATGACACAACTTATCAACAAACACTGCACGCAGAGATCTCTTTAAGATAATACCTTTCCTGTCTTCTTTGCACGGTAATTTAGGGCCCATCAAGACAGGCGTTAAGTAATAAATTTCAGAACAGATTCAAACGAAGATCTGTACCCACCACAGAGGGAGGGGACACGTCAGACCTCCACACATAGCAGTGAATCAGAAAAACACGGCCGACACTCTTGCCGAGTCCTGCTCAGGGTTAACAGTCCAGATAAATATTTCTTAAGCACACCTCAGCCTCTACTCACCAGAGCGTGAAAGGATGATACAGAAAAGATCCCAAGACGGCCCATCGCCACTTTCGTTGGTCGGCTTGCAAAAGCAAGTAGCCTTTTGGGGTTTGGCAGCTCCCCGCCTTGGAGGCTAGCTAAGTAACAGCGGTAACGAAATAGGTCCATTTGGAACTGTTCAAGGTTTTGCTCCCAAACGAAGATCTACAGTGGTGAAAAGGTGAATAAAAGGGAAAACAAACGTTAACAACTTCATCCTCCACAAACGTTACAGATCTGTATGTTCTCAAGGTACTGATCACACTTGTAAGGGGTAAACAACAGGTACCCTAAGTTTCCTAGGGAACAGCAGCTCAAGACTTACTGTTTTCATAACTTAGTGTTTTTTTCCCCCCACAAAGATCTACAGTCATACATTAAGTTTGGTAAACAGAAAGTATATGTTAGTTGCTCTGTGTGTCCCGTTACAGATGTCACTTTTGTGGGCTATTGTAGCCCATCAGCTCCAAGCTCTGGGCCACAAACCCAAATGTAGGATTTCTACCACTGGAGAATTCTAGAACTTACCAAGAGAAGACTTCTTATAGAAAGACGAAGAAAAAAAGGAAAAGTGAGGTGAATTAAAGATCACAAGCAAAGAGACCAGGAGCTGTTGGGAAGAGGTCATGGCAGACAGTAGAGGGTGGGAAACAGAAAACACTAGAAGGTGAAGACTGAGGCTCTGGAATAGAATTCTAACCACAGGGTATATCCAAGATATGCATCCTCATTTTTCTTTTTCTTTTCGTGTGTGTATGTGTGTGTGTGTGTGTGTGTCCTTGTCTTTCAAAATGGCAAGTAATACTTACTTTCTAAGACGGAAGTGATATTTAAAGATCATGCAAGAATGAGACTCAGTACAGGGTCTGGTGCACAGCGAGGGCTCAGTGATGTCAGCCATGATCTGGATAACGACTAATGGTGGACATGGACTTTTTACTTTGACATGAAATATAGTGTTTGCGTATGTCCACGTCCACAGCACTATTCACAATAGCCAGAAAGTGGAAAGAGTCCAAATGTCCACCCGTGGACAAACGGATAAACTAGGGTGTGTACAAAGATCCACTACAATGTGGATCAAGCCCCAAACATGACACAAACGGCAAGAATTCACACACAAAAGGTCATGTGTTATGTAATTCTGCTTCCATCAAACATCCAAAATGGGTGAATCCATTGAGGCAGAGCACCGGGAGCAGGGGAAGCGATTTAACAGGAACAGGGCTTTCTTCTGGGGTGAATGACGATGTCTGGCAACAAGACAGAGGTTGTGGGGGCTCAATATTGTGAATGAACGAAATGCCACTGAATTGGACACTTCGAAATGGGTCATTGTACGCCATGAGACCTTCGTCAATGACAATAAATACCGTGTCTGGTAACAGTGGGCAAGACCCATGGGACACCACAGGCTGGCCCATGCCATCAACCTCTCAGTGGTTTAAATTCACTTACCTACATAATTATTTCCTAAACATTAAGACAAAGCTTCAAAGCATGACTAGATGGCTATCACAGGCGTGGAAACAACTGAGTAGAAGGCAAACGTGTCCTCTGTCTGTCACCTCGCTCAATCTTTCTTTATACTTCTACTCAAACACTGCAACACATTTTTTTAAAAGACACTCTACCTTTTCTAAATTGAGGAATCGGGAGTGTGTCCCACCACAGCAGAGCGCCTCACCAACCTAAGCGGGGGAGGGGGGCAACCTCCAGACTCGGCGACTTCACAAATGCCCTAGAAGGAGTGTGGTACCAGTGGGAGTGAGAAGCCTCCTCTATTAGATTCTTTCCATGTAATATTGTACCTCCCGCTCACAACAATCGGCTGGGAACGGTGGGCGAGGGACAGTGACTGTCACAGTAAAGAATTCAGCCACCCAGATGACAGGCTAATAACATCACCAATGATCCTCTGTCATTCCAAGGAGCCCAAGAACTTGGGAGCCCTACCACTCCCCCAACCCAAGTCCCAACGTGGAAGAACAAGTACCTGGTCCAATATAGTTTTCTTCTTCTTTGAATCAGTGACTGAAGACAGCTGCATCTCGCCCATTTTCTTCATCTTTTCATCCATATCAATCTTCTGTTCTAGTTTTTTGATTTCAGACTTGAGAAGCCGGAGCGTGTCTTCCTTGTGGTGGTGCCTCGCGACGGCCGCCGCGCAGGCGGAGTGGATGGCGGTGATCCAGTTCTCCAGCTCCGTCTGGCTGGTGGTCTGCAGTGGGGGGGGGGGGGGGGGCCGAGAAGAAACAGCCGCCTCTTAGGTTATCAGCAGGGATCCAGAGCATTTCTAGTAAAGCCACGGCCCTGGGAGTCAGGGTGACAGGTCTGCATACGCCGTGGGTCAGGCTCACCATCCCGACCTCCCCTTGCAGAGACACTGAAACAAGGAGGTCTGGGGTCAGACGCCACACCCACCCCCGGCCTCCAAGAGCTGCGTGGGATAAAAGTCTCTGGGTCTGCTCAGAACTCGCTTGTTGTGACGGAATGAATTTGTCTCCCCCAAATTCAAATGTTGGAATCCTAACCCCACTGTGTGATGGTATGAGGCGGTGAGGTCTTTTGGCAAGTGCTTAGGTCATGCGGGTGGAGCCTTCCTGTGGCAGATTAGCGCTCCTATAAAAAGCGGCCAGGGAGCTATCTAGTCCCCTTCTGCCAAGGGAGGACACAGCAAGAAGATGCAGTCTCTGAATCAGGAGGCAGGCCTGCCCAGAACTCAACCATGCCCCCACCCTGATCTGGGACTTCCAGCCTCCGGAAGGTGAGAAATAAACATCTATCGCTTACAAGCCACCCGCTTATTTATTTGTTTACTTGTCCATTTATGTGAACAGCAGTCCTAACTTAAGACACTTGTATATGTGATAATCCTATACGGAGAGTTTACTTTCTAGTGGAGAGGGTTGTTCTGAACCAAAGGTCAGTTTTCAGAGAGGGCTGGTCAGTTCCAAGGTCAAGATCGAGGCCAAGAAACATCACTGGCCAGGGAACACACCAGCCCTGCCACCGGCGAGCTGCTGTGACCCAAATCCACAGGCCCCGTGCCAGAGTCAAGCAGCAATGACACAGTTAGGGTTGCGGAAGGAGCTCAAGGCAGCCAGAAGCAGCGTTATGTTCGGGGACACGTGGGAGTTTTCTAGGAAGTGGAGCCACCCAGCAGCGAGGAACGGCTTTTCCCATTCCGTTCTCCTTTAACATGGCCATCCCCCAGCAACAGACAAGCAACTCAAAGCGACTCAAGGGGCTCTGAAAGGGGAAAGTCAGAGAACAGTCTGGGGGAGACAGCTCATTTGCACTAAACCACCATTACAAATACTGAGGACAGGCCAGAATTTTCCGGGTATCCCCTGAAGCCCGGAGAGGTTTAATAAACACTCGTAAATTAACTCACTGAAGAAAAAGGTCTATTCGGCCACTTGAGTACTAAAGTAACAGCCAACATCATTTTTACGCACAAAACACTGATTTTTTTTCCCCTCTCCCTCTCTGATGCATCTTCTTTTTTTTTTTTTTTTTTTTTTTTTTTTTTTTTTTTTAAGATTTATTTATTTATTTATTTGACAGAGAGATCACAAGTAGACAGAGAGGCAGGCAGAGAGAGAGAGAGAGAGAGAGAGAGAAGCAGGCTCCCTGCTGAGCAGAGAGCCCCATGCGGGACTCGATCCCAGGACCCTGAGATCATGACCTGAGCCAAAGGCAGTGGCCTAACCCACTGAGCCACCCAGGCGCCCTCTGATGCATCTTCTTAGTCTCCAAACTTACTGGAGGGTTGGCTGGTGAACAAAATTCTGGTCATGGGCCCCTACTGCCTGGTACTCTGCACCCCAGCAACCAAAGACCACCCCAGATGTCCACGTTATTTCTGAATCCCCTCGGTCTGGTGTCCCACAGAGGGAACTGCGACATGGTGCCAACCAACAGAGCCACCACCTTCCAGGCAGACCTCAACAGCCCGGCAGTTGAGACTTTTAGAGAGAAGTCTATGCCTGCGCCTGACGAAGACATCAGGGAGCTGGACGTTCTCAGAGGAGCGGCAGAGCGAAGCAAATGGGATCATCTTGTGGAAACTGAGGGGGAGAAGAGGAGGTGGTGACAGCGGAAATTCAAGGTAAATACTTGTAGGGACCCGCGGTCTGTACGGGACATTCACCTTTAAATGCTTAATGTTGCTACAAACTGTTAAGGTGTATCTCCTCTTAGAAAGATAGATGTTTATTTCTCACCTTCCGGAGGCTATATTACTTTCAAGTAACTCCAGAAAAATACAGAGTTTTAGGTCCTCCCATATGTGATAAATGCACCAGGCTTGTTCCTGCCTGGTACAGAACACAGGGTTTGACCCTTAGAGTCTCTCGGTGCCTCGGCATTAGTGGGTACGTCACCAAGTAGAGCTACTTTTCATCTATCTAATTAACTATGTGTCTAGGGAGGGAGCTAAGGAAGGAGGGAGGGAGAAGTTAGCTCAGATGGAAAAACAACCTAGTAAGGGTTCTTTTCTAAAAGAAAAGCTTTGAGGGGGCGCCTGGGTGGCTCAGTCGGTTGAGCTTCTGCCTTTGGCTCAGGTCATGATTCTAGAACCTTGGGGTGGAGCCCCATGTCAGGATCCCTGCTCAGCAGGAAGGCTGCTTCTCCCTCTCCCTTTGCCCCTCCCACGCTCATTCTCTCTCTCTCTCTCAAATACATAAAATCTTAAAAAAAAAAAAAAAAAAAGGAGGGGGGAGCCTGGGTGGCTCAGTTAGTTAAGCATCTGCCTTTGGCTCAGGTCATGATCTGAGGGTCCTGGGATTGAACATCAGAGGAGGAAAATTCTGGCATCAGGCTCTCTGCTCAGCATGAAGTCTGCTTCCCCTCTAACTCTGCCTCTATGCACACCCTCTCTCTCTAATGAGTGAAATCTTAGGAAAAAAAAAAAAAAAAGCTTCCAGGAAGAAAATACCAAGTGCAGGCAAAGATATGGCGCAACCAGGATTCCCAGGCTCTGCTGGCTGCTGCTGGATGGAAATATACCACCGGTGTAAGTGCTCTGGAAAGCTACTGGAGGATACCTAAGAAAAGTCATGGCTTGTGACCCCAAAAATGCAATCCAGGGTACACGCTCAATGAAAATGCATGCACACGCTCACCTGAATACATACACCAAAATGGTTACAGCAGCAGCATCTGCAATGGGCCAAACTGGACACCGCCCACGGCAGAATGCATACGTCACGTGAGGTATGATCGTGCGATGAAGCATGCTACAGCACGGAGAACTTAAGACCACAACAGGAATACACCTCATGCACGTAACCCGGAGGACAAGCTGTCAGACATACAAGAATAGAGACTACGATTCTCCTGGTCTAAAGCACAAACATAGACAAAACCGGATGTACTGTTACAAGTCAGAAGAGGAGAGCTTTGGTGGGAGCTAGGGAGGGAGAAGCAGCTGGAAAGAACCATGGGGGGGCATCTGGGGCACTGGCCATGTTTGGTTCCGTGGTCTGGGTGCTGGTTACACACGCGTACGACATGGGGGTATAAGCTTTTGAAATGCCATCAAAATGTGTACTTTCCTGTGTAGAAATTATACTTTAATAGCAAGTTCACACACACACACACACAAAAACCTTCTAAGATTCAGCACCCTAAATTTACGCAGAATTTTTCTGTGACTATCCTAAAAATAATAGATTTCAGGTTTCATTTTTCCTTAAAAGTTGTCTCTAGAAGATTGCAAGGGAAGCTCCAAGCAGCCCGATCCTCTCAACGGGGCCCCGGTCATCAGATAAGCAGCTGCCTCCTTGAGCTGAAGCGTGCGTTTTCCTTTGAGTGTGCAGCTCGGGGGACGCAGGGAGCGCTCAGACTTTAGGGGAGCCGGCGTTTTCACCTATTCACAAGGACACTGCTGGGAGCGTCTCAGACAGAATCTATGGGGAGGCAGCACATGCCATGAGGAGAGGTGCATCTGCTGTAGAAACACCCAGCACATCAACGACGCTTGCTGTGAGGGGGGCATCTGTCCCCCCCAGCGGCTCCTCAGCCACCTCCCGCCTCCGTGAGAAACCCCCATCCCCAGACCCCTCCCGCCTTACCCCATGGAGCAAAAAAAGGAAACCTATATGCCTGATGGCAGATCTGAAGAATTAATGGTTAAGATCTCCAACCACATGATACAGGCTCTGCTAATTTAAGTTAGAAATTTAAAATTTTTAAAATAAAAAACATTCCCCTAGAAGGGGCCCAGGTGCACTTTACAGATGGGGAAACCAAAGCCCAGAAAAAGTTAGATATAACACAGGAATTTATTGCAAACCTTGATCTTGACCAATCCCGTGCTGAAAATCATTTTGTTACATGCCACGCTGCTCCTGAACCCCTAGTTCTCGTCGCTTCCTCCGAACCCGGCCCCCTGTGGTGTCATTCGTGTTGCAATTGGAACATTTTGAGCTCTCCCTGGGCACACAGGAGGATGGAACCTTCCTGCTCCCTTTCAAGTTCAGTGTGGCCAAGTCATGGCTTTGGTCAATGAATCTGAGGAGAATGGACATGTGTCATCACCAAACACAAGCCCGATTCACTCCCATTCTGGTCCCTCTGCTTACAGTCGTGGAAGCCACGTGTCAGGATGAACCTTCTGTCAGCCTGGGTCCCAGAGAGTCCGGGACAAACACAGCCTCAGACCAGTATCTGTCAGACACGTGGCAGAATGAAAAGGAGATATGAGGGCTGCATCTTCCTACAGAATAATCTAACCATCCTGACTGATGCAAGTGAAAATCCCACTTCAGTGCTTCTCGAGGAGTCTATGTAACACACTTTCAACCACAAGGAGAGCCATAATCTGATAGGTTCTGTACAACAACAGCCTCTTCCTCTCTTTAATGAAAGCGGGACCCCTTCTTCCCTCCACCTTTGAGGGTCTCTGCCACACTCAGCCAAGGGCAACACACCCCCATTCTGATGCCAGAGAGTTTATGTCTGCATCCCCGTTAGGAAGTGGAAGCCCCTGGCTGGCTCGATCGACGGAGCATGTGCGGTTCTCGATCTCGGGGCTCTAAGTTTGAGCCCCAGGCTGGGTGCAGAGATTACTTAAAAAAAAAAAAGAGTAAGTAGAAAGAAAGACCGAAACTAGCCGAGAAGCGAAGGAGCCTTTGAAAGATGTATATTTAAATTTGGCAGAGCAGCTATCCTGAAATTTATTTAAAGAAAGAAAGATGGTGGTTGCCAGGGGTTCGGAGAGGAGGGGAGCGGGAGCTCGTGTTGCAAGTTTCAGGTCTGCAAGATGAGAGGAGTCTGCAGATGGACGGCGCTGACGGACACACCCCAGTGTGAACGTACTTAATGCCACCAAATGTCAGCGCACTTATAGACAGTTAAGATGCTATGTCACGTGTACTTGACCGCAATTAAGACTTTGAGAAATACACAAGGGCACCTGGGTGGCTCAGTTGATTAAGCATCTGCCTTCAGCTCAGGTCATGATCCCAGAGTCCTGGGATCGAGTCCCAAATCAGGCTCCCCTGCTCTGCGGGGAGCCTGCTTCTCCCTCTCCCTCTGCCTGCCACTGCCCCTGCTTGTGCACTCGCTCTCTCTCTCTCTCTCTCTGTGCCAAATAAATAAATAAAATCTTCAAAAAACAAATACACAAAAGCACCAAGCCCCACAGCCTAGAGAAAGAGAGAGAGAGAGAGAGAGAGATAAGTCTGCCTATAGCTTTATGGAAAATGTATCCATCAGGCATTTTAACCATTAAGTATGCCTCAAGCCTCCAACTTTCTCCAGAACCTGTTAGTGGCTGAAGGCAGTTCCATTAGAGAAAACTTCCGCTCCTGCTGTCCTGTCTCAACAACACAGCAGTCTCTGCCTTTCTCTATCATTCAGCTGAGTCTATTTCTAAGAAGCACAGTTCCCTAAACGAGCTTTGTGAAAGGTCTGGTCCATTCCCAGGGGCACACCCAGAGCTATGTGTCCAGGAGAAGGTGGGCTAGGTCCACCCTGACTGAAGTCAACATCAAGATAAGCAGAAAACCTCTGTTAACAGTTCCTGGCAGTTTGCAGAGCTGGTCACGGCAGACCACTAACTTGAGAGACTGTTGCCCAGGACTTAAAATCTGACATGCTAGCAAAAGCTTTTCAAAACCGCTACCTTTGCATTGCCTTCTTGAAGCAGGCAAGTTTGATTAGGGACATTAGGTCCACTAAAGGGCCCTCTGTCAGAATCCAGGGGTCAAAGGGCAGTAAGGAGAGACACCCCCCCACCCCCACTCCTGTCACCACGGCTGTGATTTCCTCCACACTCATCTGCCTCTATTAAACAAACAGCAGCAGACAGGTAGCAAAACTGAATTTCCTGATTCTTCCTTTGCCCTCTGGAGATGCTATAAATACTGTACAAAGTTCAGTGAAGGGAATAAGCAAAGTTCTTGCCAACAGAGGAATATAATCAGCAAAAAATGCATTTTGCATAAGAGCCCCTTTGAGTGCGGAGTTAAGATGAAGCTCAGGGCTTCATTATGTATTTAAATAGCTCCAGCTTCAATTACCCAACTGAATGGAGGATACTCAGTGATTTCAGATAATCAATGGTTTACGTGAGTGGCAGGAAAAGGGAAATTCATTTTAAACGAGAGAAATACTAGGGAATATATGCCATATCTAGGAAACTAAAATTTCAGATAATTTGAGTTTATAGAGGCACGAGAATAATTGTCAAGTAGGTTGAACTTCTTTTTTTCCATTTAAAAAGAACCAAGAAAAGGGGAATAAAGTTAGGTGTTTTTAAGAGGTTAGCAGGGAATGTAGTTCCTGTGTGAATTCTTGAAAGTCTTTATTTTTTCTATTTTTAAATCTTATTTATACAAGACTTAAATAAGCTGTCATTTTTTAAATTTCCTTAAGTAATAAAAAGGGGCTCAAATCCAAGACACCGGGATCAAGAGTAACAAGCTCTACGGACTGAGCCAGCCAGGTGTCCCAGTATCCCAGTACCATCTTTACCATCTGCAAAGAGAACTTAATATGAGGCTCTCCTCGTCCACTGCACCAAGTCATAAAACTGGTTACCACCCCCCACCTCGTACTTCCTCCTCTCCCTACCCCCTCACCCACCTAAGGTAAATTCTTTGGAGAAGAGAGGGTCCAGAATCTAGGAAGAGGGGCACAAAAGGAGGAACTGTTTACTGCAAATGGGAATCAATGGAAGGCTGCCCAGAAGATGGCAATGGCAGGAGTCATCTCTGGCAAAGCCGAGGAGCCCCACAGAAAAGAACAATAAACACTGTCAAACGGACACCCCCAACAAAAAGGTCTTACCATCTGTTCATGCTTAAAAGCCCCCCGTAGACGGCACAAACAATATCCGAGCAGTTTTTTGGTACCTCACATTTAAATATGATCAGATCATCAAGGACCACCAGACATGTGATGAACGCCTCTAGCATGAAAGCCAGAGACCGAAGCGCGCAGAAGCCAATGTATCTCGAAGAAAGAGAAATAATGCATGAAGCCCCGAAAATTCCCTGAAAACCCAGTAACATCCCCAGAGACAGAGACGCAAAAGAATCTAAAGCTATAAACAAACAAATGCACAGGTTACAATGAAAAAGGAACAGGGAGAGGAGGATAGAAAGAGAAAAGAAAGGAGGAGGAAGGGGTGGGGGAGGGGGAGGGAAGGAAGGAAAGAGAAAAATGGAAAGGGAGGGTGGGCGGGACGGGGAAAGGGAAGGAAGGAGGGTAGGAGGGAAGGGGAGGGAGAGGAAGAGAGAGAAAAGGAGCTTTTAGAAATAAAAAGAAAATCAAGATCTCAACAGAAGGCAAACCCCTTTGAGAAGTCATAACCCTGGTGACGGAAAATTATTCTAAAACTTCAAAGGAGAAAATAAAGCACACACAAGATAATCCAAAATGTGACTGGTATGAGACTCTAAGTGAATAAAGGGGAAATAAGTTTCAAACCAAATTCCAAATGCCTCAAAGATAATTCAAGTAAAAGGCAGAATGAAGATATTCTCAAATATGAACCATTTTGTAGGAAGTTATCACAGGTTTATTTGTTTGTATTCCTGAAAAGGAAGGAGAAAAAAGGAAGATGCGGAATCCAAGAATCTAACTACGGTAATGAGGGGAAAACCAGGGTAACTACGCTGCCTGAGGCCAGGAAAAGAGACAGAAGGGAGCAGGAGGGTAAAGGGCCAGGGAAAGGCAATCTCCAGGACACAAAATAGTACTAAGAGACTAGATAATAAGTTGGAGATTCAGAAAATACTGCTAATTAAGCATAAAAATAAGTAAATGGAGCAGAAAACAAGAGGCAAGCATTAACTATAGGAAAAAAACCAAAAAGTTGTTCAAGAAAGGAATATAAAATGATGGTACCCTATTTGGCCCAGCAGCTAATATGATTTATATGGTCACAGCAGCATGGAAAATCCTAACAGTATAACAGAGATTACTGATTTAATCCTAAATGTTCATATAACCATATACAAACATGAAGAAAGGAAAGAATTCATATATAATACAGCTGAATATCCATCTGTCATCACAGAAAGTTAGTAGCTGATGTCTGAAGTCAATTAAGAAATACTGTAAACATGTTCATGAGAAATGAAGGTAAATACAAGAAAAAAGAAAAACCCAACCCAACAAAAAAACCCAGCTAAAATAACTGAGCCTAGTTGCTTTGGGGACAGACCTGAGGCTTGGGGAAGAGGTAGAGGACAAGAGGAGAATTTCACTCTAAGTCTTTTAAGGTTAACTGAATTCTTTAAAACTATGTGCTCATATTGACTTCATACAAATTTAAAATAATGTAAAAAAGGAAGACAAATACGGTCAGTAACATATTATTTGGAAAATACATAATAGTATACAGACTATATACTAGAATCTAGCTCAGCCACAATTATATCCCTGCACTGTACTTTTAACATATGTGAGGAGACCTCTGAATACAATAATAGTAGGGCATGTGCTGTAAATGAGTACCAGCCCCGTGTATTCGTTTTGTACTTCAACATCCACACTCTCCATCAATACCCTCCTAAGAGCTAAGCAAATAGGGTCCCGTATTTTGGAAAAAATCCCTTCTGATGCCTGAAAAGGACAGGGTCTGGGAGGAACACCCCTCCCTTCTCCCTTTCAGGGAGCTTTCTGACCCTGTATCCCATACGTAGCATCAATAAGATAGGCTAAGGAGCTCCTGGATGAGCCTATGCCTAGCAGGTTGTTCCCATCAGCATATCTGGTATTTCTTTCACTAGACTGCATGAGATGAGCCACCAGAATGGTGTTGACGAAGCTGATCTGGGGTGAGACAAATTCTTTATGTAGATAAAATCTGCCTGGGGCTTCAGATATCTTAGGAGTTCACCCACCTTCACAACTAACCCATGTCAAAACCAACGATAAGTATTTCTAAAGTGGCTAGCTAGAGGCAGGGAGATGATCTATGGCAATGGGAAAACAGGACTTAGCTACAGACTAAGGCGACATTTAAACCAACAGAGAAAGCAACGACAAAAGGTCCAGTTTGTCTGATCTGCAGAGGAGCATGAAGAGGGAAGATCGAATTAGGATCCAAGAAGATTTCAACAAGTTCATTAGAAGCGCAGAAACCACAAACATAAGATTTCAAAGAAGTATATTTAACTTCTGGATTTAGAGTTCTTGAAACATCTATTATAAGATGGAAGAGAACTTGTAAGAGTTAATGTTGTGGGTATGATAAACCACAAGCTCAGTATGAATCAACAGTTTGGTGCGGTTCCTACTAAATTAAGGAACTGACCCTAGCGTGGTGAAGAAAATGGGAAGAAGCAGGAACCAAACTGTGGGCAGACTGCGTAGGACTGACCTCACAGGGGACAGGGGGTTGGGTTCCAGAACTATTTACAAGGAAGAACACCAAAGACCTGAATCGTAGGGAGAATGGCTCAGAAACCTTCCATAGGGAAGCCTGAACAGAAAACATGGCACGAGACAGATGAGAGCTGTTTTCAAGCATGAAAAAGGTTAGAAGAAAGAAGAGGAAGAATTGCTTTAGACCTGGAAAACCTATGGAAACCAAGGCAAATGACAAAAGTCACCATAAAGAGTGTATTATATCAACACAACGAAGAACTTGATAAATCTTGGAGCTAACGAGCAAAGCTGATGGCTGAAGAGCTCCAAGCTTCCCAGGAATGGAGGTCATCAGGCAGTGGGCAGGCTGACCAGCTAGCAGGGGCTCTGCAGAGACAGTGCCTAACTTGAAGGCGAGGCCAGACTTTAATCTACTCAAGTTCAAGATGCTAAATCGCCTTTGGAGTCTCTTCTACCAAGTCCACTTGATGCCTCCTTGTGTAAGATAATTTCCAGATTTTTCCCTAATCTGGCTGCCCTGGTTCAGGGCATGTGTGCCAATGACCTTCATCAAGTCTACACAGAACCAGATGTGGTACTTCAAAATAACTGTCTGGAGCCTAAGAGCCTAGTAACACTCAAAGCCTTAGCCTCGTCACCGGAAAGCCACACTCACCTTCTGTAAAGATACTTAAGAGGAGTACAGGGCACTAGACACTTTTCCTTATAATTAAAATGAGAACCGTAACATGTAAAGAGCATTTGCTACCTACAAGACATCTGACTTGGATATTATATCTAACGCCCAATTCGTCCTAATGGTGTAAATACTATTCCTTTTTCACTAATCTCTTTTTAACATCCATGCTATATCCTCCTACAGGTGATTTTCTAAATGATAAGAAAACCATCTATGGAAAGGCAGTGACCCCTGACAGAGATTTTCTACACTTCTGGAGATACGTCACTGCATATGATTTTGTTTTCAATCAGGCATCATTCTTACCATAAAACCCCCTGAGCTTTTTGGAACCGTACGTAACATCCACCAGTAATGGACAGAGGAAGGCCCAATACGAAATTGTACTTAGTAGGTGATAGGCGCTGGTGCCAGCTTCCAGTTGGAGGGGAGATCTCTAGAAAAGTTGAAATGCAGGAGCCATTGCCTCCCTTTGCAGACAGCACAGCAATTCTTCTACCTAAGCTGGCTCTAATATTCAGGCCCATTCCCAACCCCATCCTGCACACAAAACCCCTTTTCTGCTTTCGCTGGTAACACGAATCTCCTTACCATGGGCCGATCTGAAAAACAGCACCAAATCAGCAGCATGCGGGCTCTGTCAACTGTGCGCCCTGAATTGAGCCCCAGGGCTGGAATAACTGCAAATTATTTCCATAATCGTGGTTGATCTCCCTTGCGTTACCCTCACCCCCGACACACACAGATTTCTTTCAAACCTAGCCCCTCTAGAGTCATGTGGATTACAATAAGTAGAAGGTAGAAAATGCCCTCATGGATCCTGAACAGCAGCAATTTCTTCTGAAAAGGTTCATTTTGTGCTCTATCCCACGTAAGTGGCATAAAAATTTCCCCCTAACAAGAGGACATAGAGGTTTTCATGAATAAGGTCCTATGTTGCCACCAAAGAATTTTATTCAATGTGACCTATTGGATATTTAGATTGTACCAGCAATTTTATGGTCAGGAAGGCATTCCTTTCGAAAGGAATTCACATCAGCAGCGTGTGAGTAAAAGGAGAGTCTCCTGAAACCGATCAGATTAGCCAAGAATGGCCGAAATATTGAAATATTCCCAACAAGTGGCTTAATTCTGAGAATGAGAAACAGGGCCTTTTGACTCTGGTCAGTGACTCCTGCCCATGTTCTTCTTAAATAGGAACAGAAATGGGATAAATAGTATATTTAGACACTAAAAGACTTTAGAGAAAGAGAGGCTTGGTTTGAATCCAGCCAACACTCAGCAACTGTCACTTGGCATCTAATTATTACCCATTATAAAAGCCCGAGCTTCACCAAATGGGGAACACAGTCCACGTCAATTGGTTAAAATACAGATAATACAATCCGACTCACTGATTGCTGTACGAATTAAATGTGACTTATGATTTCGCTAATATGTGGAACTGAAGAAAGAAAACAAATGAGCTAACAAAACCAGAAACAGACTCATAAATACCAGGAACAAACTGGTGGTTCCCGGGATCAGGGGCCAGGGGTGGGGTGGTGTTTAGACACGAAACAGGTGAAGGGGATTAAGAGGTATAAACTTCCAGTTATATAAAATAAATAAGTCATGGAGATGAAAAGTAAGTACAGCATAGGGAATACAGTCAATAATACTGTAATAATGTACAGTGACAAATGGTAATTACATTTACATACAGAATCGCCAAATCACCTTGTTGTGCACCTTAACTAATAGAAAATGGTATATCAACTATATTTAAGTTAAGAAAAAAATTTTCTAAAGAATTCTATGTGACTCACAATGTAAAACACTTTCCAGATGGTGGCATACAATAAGGACTCAGTAAAAGACAGCTGCTGCTATCATATGTTATTATTGATTGTTATTATTAGCAGAGTTAGGCACTCCCTCATATATAAGATATCCAAATAATTAATAAGAAGCTATGCCAGATGCAAAAAAGCAGGTTTTTTTTTTTTTTAATAGGATACACAAAGCACTACCCATTAAGGAAAATTTGAGCAATGAGATACATTAAATTTAAAAAGTCAGTAAAACAAAGGATGCCTTTAACAGAGTAAAAGGCTAGCCAGAGTAGAAAAAGATATCTGCAATGCATGTAATCAAAAGAATTTGAAACAGAAAATATGTAAAGAACTGCTATGAATCACTGAGAGACAACCCAACAGAAAAATAGGCAGGAATAAGCCCTTGAAACAAGCCCTTAGCAAAAATGATACTGAGTTGGTCATTAAACCCTCAAAAATGTACTCAGCTTCACACAAATAGCTTACAAATGAAAAATAAAAAAAGATCTGACAATAACAAGTGTTAGACAAGGATAAGGAACATCTCGAATTCTCCTAGGCCGCTGATGGGAGCATAAATTATTTCAATCATTTTGAAAACCGTTTGGCAGTATTTACTAAACCTGAATGTGTACATTTAGCTCATGACACAGCAATACCAGTCCTAGGTATACACCACTAGAAATGTGGACAAACATATCCTGAACACAGATAAAAGAGTACAACATTGCTCATTATCCTCCCCCAAATAGGGATCAACCCAAATGCACCTATGGAAAGGTTGCTACACATCCCAGTTAGCCTGAACCTGCTGTAATTTATACCTGTTATCCTGGCATAATTGTTAATGAAGCTGGTATCCCTCTCAAAACCATCTAGTCTCTACAGTGTCCTGATGAGTTTAATCAGTGGAAATGGGAGAGTAAGGACCTTAAAAAAAATGCTCCTCTGTAAATTCAGTAACACTGGCAAAAATGGTCAAAATCAATTTTTTCAGAGCTTTGGCAACTAATTAGATCTTGCTGTAACAACGTTAGGTACTTCTACTGGAAAAAGTGATAGCTGAATCTCAGTAAGAATAGCAAGTTTTGAGGATATTCTGGCTTGCCAATATTCCCATCTTCAATTCCCTACCTACACAATTAGGTGAAAAAGAGCAGTCTAGCAATCACTGAAGGCGGGGTGGGGTGGGGGGCGGTGATGAGCTCCCA
Organism: Mustela putorius furo; assembly: GCF_011764305.1. Classification (NCBI taxonomy): domain Eukaryota; kingdom Metazoa; phylum Chordata; class Mammalia; order Carnivora; family Mustelidae; genus Mustela; species Mustela putorius. The sequence goes on along the minus strand of NW_025421491.1, from coordinate 2,043,725 downwards.
CAAAACACCATTCTCAGAGAACTGCCATTATTTGACCTGACAGTTCATAGGAAACCCCCATTCACAGGGCTTGTTCCTATTTTACTGCAGAACTCACATGTGCAGATAGCCTTTATCCCAAGGGGAATTTGTAAAAATAATCAGTAACAACTGTTTAATATCATCGCTGCCTGAGCCCATGATGACAGTTGAGACAAAAGAGGTAGCTGACCAAGAAACTTTTTAAAAAGCTGGGGAATAAGATATGAATTCATAAGATATCCATAGTTTAGGGAATCTAGAAAGTCACATACATGTATAGGACTGTAGACACATCCACAAAACCCCGAGAAGGCCCTATGCTCACCCCTCTAGCTGACCTGGAGGCTCTGTGCAAGCAGACATGAAGGCTAAGGCAGAGCCGTTAATTAGCTCCCTGAGTGCTGAAGACATAGAGATCCTTGGGGAAGACTAGAAGTCTGTTTCCAGGAATCTAAGGAAATCTCTCCAATCATAAGCTGATTACTAAAATAACTGAGAGCAGAGGCTTCAGTGGTCACACATGACAAAGAATAAATATTTTAAAGATTTCAGGAAAGTCACTTAACAAACAAGCAGCAGTGACAACAATCAGTATCAGCAAACCCTGGGGGTGAGGGTGGGGAGATCTGGTTTTAAGAGTCACCACATTAAATTCTCCAAAATATAGTTTTCAACCACGTAAGTAAGAAACATGCAAAGAAACAACAAAGCATGGCACATACACAAGAAAAGAAGCAGTCAATAGGAACCGTCCCTAAGCAAGTCCAGATGGTAGCTTGCTAGACAAAAACATTAAATTAACTATTTGGAATATATCCGAAGAACTAAAGGAAATCATGTCTAAAGAAGTAAAAGTATCAGAATGATATCTCACCAAATAGAGAATATCAATAGAGAAATTTAAAGAATTTTTTTTTCAGAGAACCAAATATAAATTCTGGAGTTGAAATGTAGAATAATTGAAGTGAAAAATTTATCAGAGGGGCTGGACAACAGGTTTGAACTGGCAAAAGAAGAAATCAGTGAACTTGAAGTAGGCCAACTGAAATTATCCAGCCCATGAAACAGAACAAAAAAAAGAATGAAGAAAGATGAACATAGTCTCAGAGACTTGCACCATCAAGTGCAACTAATATAAACATAATGAAAGTCCCAGAAGGAGAGAGAAATGGATAGGAGGAGTCTTCAAAGAAATTATAGCCGTAAACTTTCCAAATGTGATTTGGACACACACATCCATACATCCAAGAAACTCGATGAATGCCAGGTAGAATAAAGAGAAAGAAATTAACACTTAGAAACTTACCATACCATATTCTCTATATTTCTCTATTTGTTTAAATACAAAGATAAAAAGTAGCAACTGAGAAGCAACTCATCTAATTCATGTGTTTTTCATTTTAAGTAGGCTCCACCCCCAACTTGGGGGCTTGAACTCATGACCCTGAGAGTAAGAATCACGTGCTCTATGGACTAAGCCAGCCAGGTGGTCCCAAGAAGCCACTTATCTATACAAGGGATCCTTTTAAGAGTCAAAGTTGATTTCTCATCAGAATCCATGGCCAGATGGCAGTACAATAATATTTTCAAAACACTCCAATTAGACTGTCAATCAAGAATTCTATACCCAGTAAAACTATCCTCCAAAAATGAAGGAGAAATGACATTCCCAGATAAACAAAAGTATCCTCGCTTGGATGATAAAATACATATTCCCTCTACCCAACTAGTAGCCTGCATGGGTGGGGGAGTGGCTTATAGGGTGTTAGAAATATGTTTCGTGACTTAGGTGGTAGTACATATTTACTCTGTGATACTTCATTGAGCAATACATTTATGTTTTGTACACTCTTCTTTATGTTTTATGTCACTGATTTAAAGCAAGAAAAAACATGCTCTCTGCCTGTTCACAAAAAAAAAAAAAAAAAAAAAAAAAAAGACCACCTTCTTACTTTAATGGCCCAAAAGGAAAGAACTTAATGGCCAGATCCAAAAACTCAATGAAATAACCTATTGCTCTTTTCTATGCCTTTTATCCAGATCTGTCTTCTGCATGGAATATTCTCACTATCCATTTCAACCAATTCATCCTTATTCGCCCTTTAACATTAATGGTCAGGCTTTCCTACTCTACAAAGGTCTATCCATGTGTCTTTGTCCCACATCACATGGGAAAATTTTAAGAGTAGGAACTATGTCAAAATCTTCTTGTTCTCAAAAGCAGTGTGCAAAGCATGTAGGAAGCAGATAGTAAAAGTTGGAGGAATTCCTGCATCATGGAAACACATGACGGAAGTCCTCCTAACTAACACAACCAAAAGTTCTGGTAGAGTGCATCATATCCAACCAAACCCAAATAATTCCCTACAAAATTAAATGCTAACCCTTAAGGGATTAGCAGGTTAGTATTTTTTTTTTTAAACACAATTAACATGCAAACTTCAAGAACACTGGGTACAAATTTCTGATAAGAAGAGGAAGAGAAATTATCTGGGTTTAGCTAGTCATTTCTGGGATGTCATTATTTTACTTTATGAGTAATATTAGAAGAGAACATTATGGTACAAAATTATGACAGCTCAAATAATTTTTAAATTAAGGAATTCATCATCTCTTTCTAAGGCTCTACACGAACGGCATTGAGATTACACCGACAAATCCTTCAACAGGCAAGTGATGAACAGGGCAAGTGTCTCAAAGTCCACTCACGTCCTTCCCTGGGCTTCCCTTGGAACACTCTGGGTGAGTTCTCTCATTTCAATGTAAATGTGTATTTTGTCATTGATCACTCTTGTTTCTATAGTGAAAAAATGATAAAACCCAGCACTGAAAGGAAAACAGGGTGTGGAGCACATAGACCGGAGAGGAAGATGGCTGGTTCCGAGGTTTGAAACGTCCCAAAAGGAAGTGCCCCACAAACCTGAAAGAGGAAAGCGTCACCCAGGGAATTGCTGAGGCAGAAGACGAAGTCCTTTTTGGGGTGCTCGGGCACAGCCTGGACAATGCTGTTCTCCACCCAGACAGCGTGCTTGGGGATGCTGTTGTGGTCTATTCCAGACCTGCCGTCGCTCTCGTAGAAAAAGAGTGTGCACCCTGAGAAAACAAAACAGGGGTCCGTGTGAGTGGTCGGTGCCTGTACAATGAGAATTCAGTGGTGGAAACTATTGCTCGTGTCCTGTCGAAAGGGGAGGGCTGGAAGTGAAAGCATGTGGAATCCCAGAGAGTAGGCAGAAAGGGGCCTTGCTTGTACTGAAATCTTAGATGGACTGAGAGAAAGGAAACGATTTTTTTTTTTTTAAGATTTTATTTGAGAGACACGGGGAGAGAGAGAGAGAGAGAGCGCGCGTGCGTGAATGCATGAGTGGGGGGAGGAGCAGAGGGAGAAGCAGGTTCCCCTTGTGCAGGGAGCCTGACGCAGGACTCAATTCCAGGACCCTGGAACCATGACCTAAGCCGAGGGCAGACGCTTAACCGACTGAGCCACCCAGGTACCTCAAAAGGCAAAGATTTCTTAAATCCCTGTTTCTCAACCCATGCACGTCCTCAACTTCTTTAAGACCCTCACTTTCTGTTTTAGACTGCTCTGTTACAGACATATGGGGTCTGTAACACAGCGGGTTCTTATGGCTCCTCTGGCCAGTGGGGGTGGCTAGAACCCCAGCTCCACGGGTCAGAACCGCAAGTTCCACAGTGTGAGGCCCACCAGTCAGTAGAAAACCACTGGAGTCCCTTCCAGATAGCTCCCGTGATGTATAACCAGGAGATACAATTAACTGGGTTTCTTGGCTCTGCCCTTGGAGAAAGCCATTTATAGTATTAGCTTTAGGTGTTTTAAGGATAAGGCAAGAAATGATAGCTTTTCGAGCTCAAGTATGTTCTATAAAATGTTCTTCTAGAATTAAACCATGTCCCTGTTCCTCCCGAAAGAAGGTATGTCATGGCACACGTATGAGGGGCTGCGGGATCTGGAAGCCTGGTCCACGCTTACTTGCACCATGAAATTAGCGAGGCAGTCGCAGTAAAAACCTCTCCGAAATTTGTGGCAAGGTGGGTTTAGGAGACTCTCTCCATCATCACCTAAACGTGAGGCTCACCTCAATAGTAATTACTAGCTGAACATTTACCATCAACTCATCAAAACCAGTTTCAGGGGAAGCCTGGGCCCCACTTTATGACTCTTTCTTAACTCTGTCAGTTTTCAACATCTCAACCACCAGCAAGGGCCATGCCTTATGTGAACAGCAAAGTCCTTGAAAGTGCAGCTACCATATGAGTTTTCATAAAGCGAATTTGCTTCTGTGTGATTAGCAATGTACAATGATGGGGATCAATGGAGAAGTCCCATGAGTTCAAAGGCAGTGTCTCCCAGCCCGCCGTATTTCCCATCTGTAGGTTAACAGCTGCTGAAGGCAAATCCCCGAACTCAGCTGAATGCCGTGTCCACTCGCATCACAATTTTTCCCTTGGCAGAGTCTCCCCAAAGCCTTCCTTATCAGTCCTGTCGTATGGTGCTTCTGAGCTTTAGGATTTCTTCATCACTGTCCTGGTCTCAAGAATTCAGGAGTTTTGATTCTTCTTTCTACCCATAAGTTATATTTACTTTGTTTTTAAAGGTGAAGTCCCACGTTTTCCAAAGCAGTCATTGTTAAAAAGTAAGATGTGAACTACTGAGTATTTTTAGCAGGGTATTTAGTTTTCCATCAATCCTATCTATCTATTTAGTGTTGGGCTAAAAAGTTGCAAACATATAATTTTTTTTTGGTCCCTTTTCTTTTTTTTTTTTAAAGATTTTTATCTATTTATTTGACAGAGAGATAGAGACAGAGCACAAGAGAGCAGAGCTGCAGGCAGAGGGAGGGAGAGAAACAGGCTCTCTGCTGAGCAGAGAGCCCGATGCAGGGCTCGATCCCAGGACCCTGGAATCATGACCCGAGCCGAAGGCAGCTACTCAACAAACTGAGCCACCCAGGCAGCACACAAACATATAACTTAAGGACGTACCTATTAAGGAGTCTGTCCCAACCTTATTTTTCCCATAGTCCCTTTTATTCTGAAGATCTCAAGTCTTTTCCGAAACACATACAACACACTGCAGAATCTCCTGTACCTATTTTCACTTCTTACGTTAGCACAGATTCAGAGATAATATAGGAAAGAAAATGGGAAGGGGATGCTATTTTCCTCCAAATCGGAGGTTCTTGAGGTGGGAAAAACCCTCAATTTTGCCACTGAGGTCAAGGACATCTGGTGGCATCTGGAGACATTTTTGTTTGTCACTGGGTATGGGGGGAATGGGGCAGGTGCCACTGGCATCCTGCAGGTGGAGGGCAGAGATGCTGCTAAACATCCTGCCGAGCCCCAGAGAGCATCCCGACAACAAAGAATTATCCAGAAAATGTCAATAGTGCCCCTGTTGAGAAACCCTGTTCTCTTTAGGACTAACACGACACTAATGATTAGCAGACTCTGAACAGACAAGGAGCAACACAGCTGTACTGTAGGCTGCGGACAGAGAAAGAAGCCAGTGGATCATGAAGAGGAGACATCCACAGACCCTGACGTGTGCAAATGTGGAATATTTTACGGTCTTCTCAAATTGCTGTTTTTGTAATTTTGCAACGTTGGTTTACAATCACCCCTGACAGTAGGTGGTTAAACTTGGTTAAAATCGTTAAAATGTACTCTCATTTCCTGCCTGTTTCGGTGTGAAGATTAACACGAAGCAGCAAATCCCGGAAGCACGTGCTTCCTGAAAGCAGTCTGTCTGCCTTCATCCACCCCTGGACGTCTCCTGCATGCTCAGCACTTGCCGAAAGAGACACTCCAGAGACTAATTCTAAATGAAATCATTTTTTAAAAAAATTAATTACTCTGCCTAAAGTGGCAGGCTCTTTAGAGAAATCTACCCCCACAACTCCCAGGTGCTCTCTGCTTTTTTATTTCTCGATCTCCAGAGTTGCCAAGAAAAACACAGCAGCACACTCTGCCTTTGAGTGGCAAGGACCAGGCCCGAGCATGTCGATCTATAATGGGAACCCGTCAGGATTAAGAAACGGAGGGCTCGGTGGCTCTGTGTCCTGGGCCTGGAGCCTGACAGACTGTGCCATTCAAATCTGGGTCACCAAGAGCGTGAAGGCTCTCTCTTCTAACAGGCTCTGGAGCCACTGCTCTGAGATGGCACACCCGGGCTTTGAGTATCCTTTATTCTCTAAGGGAACGGCGGAACCAAACGATGTCCTCTTCCACGTCCCAAGTGAAAAAGCGCCTAATTATTGTTAGTCTACGACACTAACATTGGTGTCTCAGCTGTAGCAATCACCTGGGAAGCTTACTTAGCACACAGATTCACGGCCTGTCATGGGCTGAATTATCTCGCCCCAAATTCCTAGTTGAAGTCCTAACCCAGTAATTCAGAATGAGACTGTACTTGGAGTTAGGGTCTCTACAAATACCTTTATAAACTGAGGTCAGAGGAATGGGCCCTAATCCAATCTGACTGCTAACCTTCTAAGAAGAGGGAATTCGGACACAGACGGGCAGATGGGGAAGGCCACGGGAATATACTGGAAGAAGACCGCCATCTAGAGCCAAGGAGACAGGTGTCTCACCAACCCCACTTCTACCTGGATCTCTTCCAGCTTCCAGAACTGTGAGAAGATATATTGCTTTGGTTAAACCACTCAAGTCTGTGGTACTTGGTTATCATGGCCCTGATGTAGAGCAGAGGGATACACCTTCATTTTTCTGTGGGAACGTGGGCCCGGTGGTGAGCTACCTTGACCACAGGGACTGGATCTGGGAACAGCAGAGCAAGGAGACCGAAGTAACCTGGGACCTGGATGACTCACAGGAAGGAATCACCGTAACTTCAGCCTATGGTGGACGGGAGGGACTCAGTTCTATCTCTCTTCAGGTACCATCATTGCGGGTCTCTGGGACATGCAGTGAAAACGTCCGGTCTAATTAACAAGCTCCCTTCCTGTCTCACTGAAGTACTGAAGCAACAGTTGGCACCAGCAGTAATGGGACCGATCTACACCTCGGCTGTCCTTCAGGGGATGGCCTGCGCATCACTGTGCAGACTCTAGAATGCTCTATGCCTCTAGGATTGATGTTCTCCCTCTAACCACAGTTAAGGAGATGGACTATGGAATGGTCTAGAGGGTACACCATACCTGGGAAGCCCAGATGTCTCCCTGTGTTTGTCCTTCATGCTTGTTGACCTAACGAACCTGTCCTGCCATACTTTAACCGGTCTCAAATTTGGTTTGTGATAGAAGGTCTAAGGGGGCTGGCTCCAAGTACTCTCTCAGACACGGAGCACACAAATGGGAGCTTTTCTCCTACGGAGACACATGCAGACATGCACAATAGTATGTGCATGAACTTCTGATGTAGGACAACGAATAGCAACATATAAAAGCATTACACTTACTAATGAAAAGGCAGCCATGTCTCCACATGTGTATGTATCTACACACACACACACACACACACACACTCTCTCTCTCTCTCTCTCCCATATAGTCGAGTGTGACCGTAAAACAGTTACTTTTTCACAAACCTAGGATGACTCAGACATTCTAGTAAGCACTGGGCTGAGCCTCATGAGATTAGTGATATTCTAGCATTTTTAGCCCAAAGAAATGGTCATTTCACAGGATTCAAATGAATGTTTCCCTCCAAAATAGTTATTTTAGGAGGTACTTCCCTAACTTGAATGACTTTTCTTTTCTTTTGGAACACGTCCCTCAAATGAGCTGTCCTCAGAAGCAGCTGTCTATACAAGGAAACTCAATGTGGGATGTTCCTCTAGCTTAACTGTGAAAAAGGAAAGAAAACAAAACAGCGCTGGTGGGGGAGGGGGAAGTGAGGAGTTACCGATAATCAAGGCACAGAAAGTTTCAGTTAAGAGAGATGATCACGGGGTACCTGGGTGGCTCAGAGGGTTAAGCCTTTGCCTTCAGCTCAGGTCTTGGTGTCAGGGCCCTGGGATCAAGTCCCACGTCGGGCTCTCTGCTCGGCAGGGAGCCTGTATGCTCCCTCTCTCTCTACCCATCTCTCTGCCTACATGTGATCTCTCTCTGTGTCAAGTAAATAAATAAAATCTTTAAAAAAGAGAGAGATGATCACATTCTAGAGATCTGCCCTAGGGTCCACGACAGGGTCACACCTAAATTTTTAAGAGGGAAGATTTCATGCTAAGTATTCCCATACTTATACAACTGGTTAAAAGTAGTATAAAATGCACACCCCACGTCCTCATAAACCATCGCGGGCGCAGGTGCACCCTGACGCGCAAGGTTCCTCCCGCACAGGGGGGCGGGGCGCTCCCCGTCCTACCTTTCAAGGACACCCAGTAGTGCTTCCACTTCCGCCGGGTGGCCGACTCCACCTTCTTGTTCTTCTTGTGCACCAGGAAGTTCTTGACGGCCAGCGCCCCGGCCTTGCGCACCGTGCCCTGCGCGGCCGTGAGCAGGATGTCCGACTGGCCCGGCGAGCTCAGGGTGCCGCTGCTCTGCTCGTCGCTGTGCGCCGAGCCCGCCTCCTCCAGGCTCTCGCTGTTGGTGGTGCTCATCTCCAGCTCCCGGCGGAAATTCTCGTACACCCCCTGGCGGGCCGCATCCCCGGTGGAGCTGCTGCCGCTGTCGCTGCCCACGAAGGCGCGGCCGGTGGGGGGCGAGTAGCTGGAGTTGGTGGCATTGGATCGCCTGGACAGGAGGTCCGTGTCGGTGGTGGCCCCTTCGATCCCACTGTCCGCGAACTCACTGCCCTCGCCGGCGTTAACATCCTTGGGAGCAGAAAGGGACAAGAGGAAGACATGCATCAGGACGAGAGGAGAGCCGGGGACTCGGCAGCCGGCAGAGCTGCAGGGAACCCACACGGCACCGCTGCTCCCCAGCCTGGCGCGGACCAACTCCTCCCCAAACCCCAGATCCGCACAAACCCAACCTGCCGGCAAAACGGCTGGGGAGGGTAGTTGGGGGGGGGGTGACAGGGGGCCGTTAAGCCACCCTGGCATGAATGCGAACCATCCCAAACATTGAAGAAATATGTATTAAAAACCAAGGAACCCTTCCAAGAGCTTATCCTTTATCTGACTTAGATAATCAACTAACTGGCAGATCAGCTATAGATGCTCCCACGGCCATGCTGAGAGAGCTCAGCTCCCTGACCCTCATCAGCCTGCCCCAAACTCCAGGAAATTCTGCAGGCTGATTAGCTGTGGCAGAGGTAGGGGGTAACAATAGGTAACAAGGTCTTTGCAGCCAGTACGATTCCGTAAATCAATCAATAAATAACTCGGTTAGGAGTCTGTTTTATAATGTGGCGACTCAAAAGATCACCAGCGCACAGCCCCACCCACTCACCCAGCAAGGACTCAGGTCCCATGAACAGGCAAGAGTCCTCATGCTGTAATCAGCGTCCCTTCTCGAAAACAAGCAGCCTCTCACTCTGCATTGAGCTAAATAAGTCTGTGGGGCCCACAGCTCCAAGGCAGGCTCTCCAATTACCTTGCCCTTTCAAAGCCAGCAAGCTCGGAGCCCCAAGCAGGCTACTCACTGCCCCTGGGCCAAGTGACAGCTTCCGGCAACTGCCAGCACGCCGGGGTATCAATTCCCAATTTAAAAACATCTGGAAGTTCTGGAAGTTCCAAAGCACTGTCCCCGCTCTCAAGCCTAACATTTCGGGGACAGAGACAGATCTGTTCTCAAATAAGAACCTTAATTGCTCCAAAGGGCTACAGGCATGTCCATAAATAATAATTAAATAATGGCAGTCATCAAGGAGGGATAATGACAGCAATATTGGACAGGACAGCTCAACTGTCTTATGGATAAGAAATCAGACTGATTTTTCTCAATGGAAGAGAACAGGTACACGGGCATGACACAGAAGAGACGGCAAAGTAACACACGGTTTGGGGATTTCACCACTTTTTCCTGCCTTCAGTCTCAGAAGCAGCCAATTACGGTTCGCAAATGTAAAAACAGACTATTCTGAGTTGGCATAAAAATAAAATCTTTGGGCTCAAATATTTGCCGAGAGGCCACGGGGCAGAATGAACCAAGCCACGCAGAGACACGGTCCTGGGCGAGGCCCAGACAGCTGCTGGACCTTATCTCTACCCATCTCACTGGGTCCATTCTTAAGTGAGGGCCTCAAAATTCACTTCACCTTCATCATCAAGAGACACTAAGCGAACGACTAGAAGATGGGCAGAGACAGACGTGACAAGCAAGAGTAAGACAAATACTGTATGATTCACTTATAGGGGGATCCAAAAATGTCGAATTCATAGAACGGAGAGCGGAACAGTGTCTGTCAGGGATGGGGGGGTGGAGGAGATGGCGGCCAAAGGAGGGTACCAACTTTCAGTTATGAAAGTTTCTAATGTCTAGGAGCGCCTGAGCGGCTCAGCCACTGAAGCGTCTGCCCTTGGCTCAGGTCATGCATGTCTCAGGGTCCTGGGATCGAGCCCCGAATCGGGTTCCCTGCTCAGCGGGGAGTCTGCTTCTGTCTCTCTCCCCACTCGTGCTCTCTCACAAATAAATAAATAAAATCTTTATTAAAAAAAGTTAAGTTCTAGGAATCAAACGTGCAGCATGGTGGGGACTGAAATTTGCTAAGGGAGTCATCTTAGGTGTTTTCACCACACACACACACACACACACACACACAAAGGTAATTATGTGCGGTGATGCATGTGTTAATTAACTTGATTGTGGTAATCATTTCACAATGTATACATATATTAAATCAGAACACCGTGCACCTTCAAAAAAAAAAAAAAACCCACAATAAAGAGAACAGTGTGCAAAAGGAGGAAAGTAGGGACGCCTGGGTGGCTCAGTGGGTTCAAGCCTCTGCCTTCGGCTCGGGTCATGATTCCAGGATCCTGGGATCCAGCCCTGCATCAGGCTCTCCACTAAGCAGGGAGCCTACTTCCCTCTCTCTCTCTGCCTGCCTCTCTGCCTACTTGTGATCTCGGTCTGTCAAATAAATAAATAAATAATTTTTTTTTAAAAAAAGGAGGAAAATAATGGATCTGGCCAATACTACCTTTGACAGGTGTTCAAGGTTAACTGGGAACCCCTCTCTACTACCTAAAACTGTTTTCAAGAAAGAAAGAAAAGAAAAAGCAAGGAGGGAAAACAGAAGCAGGAAGGAGTTAGGATAGCTTCAGAGGACCAGCTGCATTTCCAATGGAGTCCAAACCCCTCGGATTTCAAGGGGATTAAAGGCATACCCTAGCAAATACCAGTCCCATCACTTCGCTATCTGCCATTCCACCGGGGCCATGAAGGACCCAGATCCAGTGCCCTATATAAAAAGAAAAACAAAGGGTGCCCAGGTGGCTCAGTGGGTTGGGCTGCTGCCTTTGGCTCAGGTCATGATCTCAGGGTCCTGGGATCGAGTCCCACATCGGGCTCTCTGCTCAGCAGGGAGCCTGCTTCCCTCTCTCTCTCTCTGCCTGCCTCTCTGTCTACTTGTGATCTCTCTCTGTCAAATAAAGAAATAAAATCTTTTTTAAAAAATAAATAAAAAGGAAAACACAGGTAAGAACTCCCACTTCTCCCGGCAGGAATATTGACCATGTCAATAAAGACAATAAGTAAAATATGCCGTGACTGATGATTCAAGACAACCCTGGGTGGTGGGAGACGAGGTGTGTGTGAATTTCCTAAACATCTGGATTCATTTTCATGGGTCTCAGTCTTTCCCTGGAAGAAAGGAAGGCATCAGTGCCAAGCTCCCCTCTAAGATGCAAAGAGGTGAGAAGCATCTCTGTACGTCAGGGAGAGATTCGCTATGCTGGTAACCTCCCTGGTCTGTAAGAGAAAGACCTCAGAACCAGGGAGAGAATGGACTCAAGGCATCTTGTTAATTCCCAGAGCTCAAGAATAGGCAGGGACCTTGCAAAGCCATCCTCTTGATTAATCAGTGAGGATGCTGGGGCTCAGAAATGCATAGCCCTGGCTGCTGGCCGACTGGGAGTCGAAACTCACACATTTCCAACCACCTTTTCCACTATGACATGGCAAACCCACTGCTCAGCTGTAAGCAGCACCTGGCCAGGTTCTACTGAAACAGACAACTCCATGCTTTACCCTTTTTTGTCAACAAGGCCCTTTTCAGGTTTTCCCAGCGAAAGCTAGTATCTGTTTGCCTTGACTTCCCAAGCAAAGAGCTCAAATCTCAGGGATAAGAGGAAAGAGGAGGTGAATGAGGAGGGAAAGAGGCAGAAACGAGACAGACCAAACCCTTAAGAGCATGTGTCTTAAAGTCTCCGACTTCCCCACCAACCATTTACCCCTTTACGGAATACCCCGGGGCCTCTCTAAAAACTAAGCGTTAAGGCTTGGCAGACACTCACCTCTCTGCCGGGGCTGAACATCTGCTCACGCCGACTGCTGCTATCAGCTCGCCATGGCCCGGGCTCTGTGTGCCCAGCTCTGGGATGGCCACTGATCTGAGCAAAGAAGTGATCACTCCGGGTGAGAAGCCTGCCGGCCCTAGGTGAGCCGGCATAGCCCTGGAGCACACAACCCGCGTAACCGCTGGGGAATGCTCTGGATCTTTTGTCCAAGCCGACTCCACCTTATCTCCACATGTGGCCAAGCAGGCTCGGTGGTAGATGGCCCCCACTGATATGTGACCCAGCCTGTTGGAAAACATGCAGGTTGCCCAGACCCAGCCCAACTTGGTCATGAAGTTTGCGATGTCCCAAATACCCAGAGGCTCCAGGCTCTAGCATCGCGTGAAGTAAGGACGACCTAACCAGAGGCACTACTCAACGCCGGAACGGTCCACGAGAGGCTCGCAGGCACCAGCAACCTCCAGCTTCAGTGTGGGTCAGAATCATCTGTGGAACCCCACTCCCCAAATGCCTAAGCATCACCTCAGAATCTCTAGCACAAACCAAAGCCAGACATTCCGACACAGAGGCTCTGGGTTCCCACTTTGTTTCTTGGTTTTTTTTTAAAAGATTTTACTTATTTATTTATTTGACAGAGAGAGAGAGAGAGATCACAAGTAGGCAGAGAGGCAGGCAGAGAGAGAGAAGGAAGCAGGCTCCCTGCTGAGCAGAGAGCCCGATGCGGGACTCGATCCCAGGACCCTGAGATCATGACCCGAGCCAAAGGCAGCAGCTTAACCCACTGAGCCACCCAGGCGCCCTGTTTCTTGTTTTTATCTTCATTCCAGTTAGCTAACATCCAGTGCTGGATTCGTTTCAAGTGTACAATATCGTGATTCAAACATTTCTTTCAAACATCACCCCTTGTGCTCACTGGGTTCACACTTTGGAAAACAGCAAGCATCCACCCCTCCGAGGCTGCATCCCGGATGCCCATCACCCTCCGATGTCAGGACGCCTATCACTGCAATGCACCTTCCAAGAGCTCAGAAGAAAGAGGGCCACCGTCAAGCGAATGTTCCTGGTGGTCATCCTTCCGAGGGCTCCTCCACCTTCCCACCTCACTCTCAAGGGCTTGGCACCTGAGAAAACGGACTCTTTCCATACTCAGAACCTCCCCCACTCTTCCCAGCAGCAAGAAATCCAAAAACCAACTCCAGGGCAGAATCTCATGGGAGCCCAGCAGTGTCTGTAGCAAACACAACGCATGTTCCTTCATAGTAAGTGAGGTCTCTTAGCATCTGATAGGTCCTAGTAGTTTATCATATACCGAGCTCTAATTCAAAAGTCAAAGGAGATCAGGGGAGATGGTAAGACCCTAGCGACACAGAGAAGTGACTCCCATGTGATGCATGATCCACTCAGAGATTTCCTGGAAATTACTCAAAATATACTCCCTGTGTTAGAAACACTCCACTGAAAAGGCTTCCGATTATACACAACATTCATGGGGTACAGAGGCTCTCAGAGCCTGGTCTCCCTGGACACATCCTCCCAAGCCAGATTTCTAGAGCGCTCGCCAGTTTCCACGGCACTGGCAGATTCCCAGCACAAACGTATGCACTTTCCTACCGGGTGCACAAGTGGCCAGCTGTAGCCCGAAGCACACCACAGCTGCCAGGCCAGGGTCATCGAGGTCACCAGAGCTGGACCACAAATGCTAACGTGGGCTCGGGTACTAAAATGCTGGCGGCACTCAACAAATGTAACGCCCCTTCCCACCACCTTGGCAAACTGAAGGGTCAGGCACCACGAATGGGGGCTAACGATACATTGTAACAAGGCTCCAGTGGTTTTGCTGGGCAACTTACAAATCCTCTGAGGGACAGGTTTTCTGTGTTAATGACAGGTGAACACAGTTTTGGAAAGGTAATCAGCCACAAAGTTCAAGGGCCCTGGGACACTTCGAGGACAGTAAGATCAATCAGCCATGTGTAGTTATCGGTCTGATGCAATTAGAAGCTATTTCCTTGGTTACTTTGTTTAATTTCCCTGATGAATCCAGCTTTGCTTTCACATAGCTATACAGAAAAGCTAAATATAGAGAGTTAGTGGACTTTCAGGGGGTTGAGGAAATTTCGACTTGGCAGAAGCTCTGAATTAGAACAACTTTTGCCGTGTTCAATTCTAAAACACTCCTTCTCCCCTGGTTTACCATCTTCTTGTCCCCCAAACTGCCAAGTGCCCCGTCTCACACACACGCACATACATGAATACTGTTTTTGGCTCCCAGTGTTCTCTCCTCGGTATACTTGATATACTCTTAGGATGCTCTCCCTTGGTAATCTCAGTATGGTCAATACCGATCCCGGGGAAGTTACTTTGAACTGCTCTGTGCCTCAGTTTCCCCACCTGTCAAAAGGGGATGACAACAATTATCTCCCCTTTAGAACACTCTGTTAAGATGCTGTGAAACTGAGTTAACCCAGCAAAGGTTTCTAGAACTGTGCCCAGCACATAGTGCCTGCTTAAAAGCATTAACTAGGATTACTGTCGTTTCCACCTTCGGTCAAAATTCATCTTGGCCCAAGGAGAGAAGCACTGCCTGACCTCGCTCACTAGTGCCTAACATGGAAGGGGTGCTGCTGAGGAAACAGGAAAATGGGCTGACCACGGCTGGGAGGAGCCGATGAAGTGCCTTTTAAGTTATTGTCACATTTGCAAAATAGCATCATAACCTAGGAAAATGGTGTTTTCTACTTTTTTTTTTTTAAAGATTTTATTTACTTATTTGACAGAGGGGCCACAAGCAGGGAGGGGGGGAGGCAGAGGCAGAGGGAGAAGCAGGTTCCCTACTGAGCAAGGAGCCTGACGCAGGGCTCGATCCCAGGACCCTGAGATCATGACCTGAGCCCAATGCTTAACCACCCACGCGCCCCAAAATGGTGGTGTTTTCTACACTGTCGATTAATAACTATGCACACTGTTACTAATAACTGCCATTGCTGATTTGCTAGAAATATTGCAGTGTTACTTTTCCATGTAAGGCTTCTTTTGTTCCCCCTCTCTCTCTCTTGCTCTCTAACCAAACATCCAGTGCCTTTCTGCATTTTCAATTCTGAAGTTTGTAAATTCTACCCGCTGGGTTTCCCACTATCATGCTCCACTTGCACATGTCCCACCTCCGCTGGAGGGACTTCTAAAACCCAGCTCTAGTTCTCCCTTCTCCCTTTCCCAAGACAAAACTTCCATGCCTTTTTATGTTTTCAACACGTCTTCCCTCCTTCTCTGATGATCCCCAATGGGAGTGACTCAAAATTTCTCTCAACCCAAAGTTCTTACAGTTGCTAAAAAGGAGTCAGAAGTATGTTGGCAAATGCTTGAAATGTTGCTACAGGTAACTCCAGATGGGGGACTGCCAACATCTGAGCTAATGAATCATCTTCTCTCTTTTTATCTGCTTTTTTCCACGTAGGTGCCTCAAACCTTGTAGTCATCCTTCCCCTCCTCACTACCCATGATGTATCTATCACCCGACCTGCGGGTTCCTTTCTCAGAGCCACGGCCGTGGTTCAGTCACAAGCTCTCTCCGTCAACCTCCTGAATGCACCCGGCACACCACAGCCAGGCAGACCTTCCCAGGAGCCATGTGGAAGGCTCCTCGGCCTGCCTTGCAAAGCCCCCTGCAGACGTCCAGCCTTCACACTGGAGCACAGGACGGACCTACCAGTCAGTGCAACGCAGGTGCATGCTCTCAACTGTTCTTGCTTCCAGGAATATTCATCCTTTAAGGCTCAGCTCACGTCCCCCCTTTCCACAGCTAAAAGACTCCTTTCCCTCCTCCGACTGCCAGGCCAACTTCTCTGCAGCATCTTGTTCCCCTGCCCCAGCTCTGCTCCCTCAAACACGCAGAGCACACTCCCACCTCCCAAATCAATGACCAACTCCCAAGTCTGCCCTCTCGAGGGGGTCAAGCCTGACCGCCCCATCTCATAGTGCCTCCCGCATCCCCCACTGCCTCGTCTGCCCTGCCCTGCTCTTTTCTCCATTGCATGTCGAGCGCTTATTATGCTGTTTTCTGCCTACACGTCCCCATTTCACCCCCAAACTAGCTCCATGAGCTCAGGGACCTTTTCCTGTTGACACATCCCAAAGCACTACAAACAGTATCTGACGTGGAGTAGGCAAGACACTTCAGAAAAATAAACCCACCTTTGCAGGGCGCCTGGGTGGCTCAGTCAGTTAAGGGTCTGCCTTTGGTCCAGGTCATGATCCCGGGTTCCTGGGATGGAGCCCCACGTTGGGCTCCCTGCTCTCCCCCGTCCTCTGCCCCACCCCCACTCGTGTGTGAACATGTGCATGCACGTGCACACTCTCTCTAATAAATAAAATCTTAGTAAATATAAATAAATAAACAAATAAATAAAAATAAACCCACCTTTCTGTGAATAAACTGCTGTTCATTTTCCACCATAATCCCCAAACAAGGAGAACGGCTCCTCGCGGATTACAGTTTCATTTGATTTAAAGGTTTGCTCATCTCCCGGCTCAGCTCAAGCCCAGCTACGGTTGAGCTGAGAAGTGAGTCCTACTTGTCAAGCTGAACTTTGCAATCTTCAAACAATCCGGTTTTATTATGTCATTTACAGACATAACCAGAGTTAATTTAAAGTGTTTTCTTTAGCTTTTTTTTAAACTACAAAAAGAAAGACAGGACGGGCTGTCCTCTGGGCCGCATTAGATAATCTGCCAACAGTCGTCCAGAGCAAACTGCATCCATATGACAGTGAAAAGCCTATTTCCTAAGTTCTACCTTGGGCTCCATGGAGGCCCTCTTAGGCCCTCATAGCAGGCTTCTGGAAGGATTCTAAGCTTCCAATTCCAGCCCTTCCTCCTCCTCAGTGATGCTAAGAAACCAGCAGTTTCATCAATGAACACAGACGTTCCTCTTCTTCAAGCACTAAACTAAAAATGGGAATTTTGAAGGCCTAAACTTCCCCAGCCTGTATTAGCCTCAATGGGCAGCTCAAAGTGTGGACCAGGGATCCTCAGGTAATTTCAGGGGGTGGCTATCACGCCCTGCCTTTTCCAGCTACCTGGGCAAAACCACACTTTCCACCCACCCACCCACCCAACCAACCAACCAACCAACACAACCACAAAAGAGTGAAGGCAGAAGCAGAGAGGAGACTCTAGGGTCTCCTGTTTGCCAGAAACTGTAGAGATTTGTCAAATATAAATTAACACCTCTTTCCTCCCTAATTTTTTAAATTTTAGAAAATAAAAAGTCATTTCTGTGAACAAAGAATGGGTTTATTGGTTCTATTTTAAAAATGAATCAACAAGTGGGTTTTGGGGTTGTTTTTTTTTTTTTTTTTGCTTTCCTGTTTCAATTTCTAGTGTGATAACTATTTATAGCTAGAAGCCACATAAACAGAAGCCCTTTGGAGTCCACCGTACTTTTTACAAGTAGAAAGGGTCTGAAACTAACAACACAGCCATCCCCCAACTACATACTCACCCTCTCACTCCCCAAAAGAAGATCTTGGCCAAGAGGCAGATACTCCTACCGAAAATGGATGGGCTTGCTTTCAAAACACTATCTCATTGCTTAACTTAGATGCCAGAAAAAGGAAGATCA
The DNA here is from genome assembly GCF_011764305.1 of Mustela putorius furo. NCBI lineage: Eukaryota > Metazoa > Chordata > Mammalia > Carnivora > Mustelidae > Mustela > Mustela putorius. The sequence continues at coordinate 2,025,702 of NW_025421491.1, read as the reverse complement.
AGGGAAAAGGAAAAAAGAAGCATCGAATGGTCTGAATTAAAGGCAAGGAAAGGGGTTTTTTTAAAAAAAATAAATTTTATATGAAAATATATTGTTTCATGCAGAATTAACCTGGGGTTATTAACCAGAAGCTTCTAGATGGACTTTGGGGAACCCATGGAGCCCCTGAAATTGAATGCAGAAGGGTGGTCCATGTGTTTATCTAAGAAAAGGGTCCAAATTTTTCATCCAACTCTCAAAGGAGTCTGTGACCAAAGGTTAAGAATCTCTTGGATGCTGATGTCGGTTTTCAGCTTGGGGAACATACTTATTCCTAAGCCATTTAAGCTAAGTGTAAAGCAAAACAAAATTTTATAAAAACCAACACAATTTTGCTAGGAACTCAAGAGCCTCTTCCAAGAACACTGCACACCCCTTGTTGCTGAAATCATGGATCTAGGACTTGCCTTTCCAAACAAGAAAGCAAGGTTTTCTTCTGAACACTGCCGTGGACACCTCTCTCAGGAACCACTGCGCCTGGGCTACAGTGTGAACATTCCTACATTCTTTTCAGTCAATCACCCTTTTTTGTTTCTGCCCCAGAACTAAGGAATTTGATCTTAAAATCTAAGGACATGGAAGTTGGAATCTGTTCGAGAATGAGGAGGAAGTAATGGTGTGGGGGTGTGGGCTTCCGAAGAATGACCCTGGTCGGTGAGTCAGGAGACCTAGATTTTAATCTAGTTGCGAGACCTGGTCGCCTCATCTCTTTAGATATATTTTCTCCCCCACAAAGGACATAGGGGTGATCTGTGAGCTGGAAATCAGGCTGAAAAGAATCTGTCAATGGCCCACGGGGGCCAGAAACGGATGGAGAGCTCTGCCTTACCTCGTTCCGACTCCATCCGCTATGGTGTGAAGATTTCTGGGGACACAGAGGTGGTCAGAAATTGCACAAACACACAAACCCATCATCAGTGTCCCATCTCCACAAGGGGCTCTGAGCAGGGGGTCCCTCGCTATCTCCAGGCTGTGGCTCCTTGAGAAGTTCTTGGTAAGAGCAGCTCCCACTCTTCCATCTCCTAAGTGGATGAATGAAGCTCTCCTACCAAGTCCCGTACGATGGCCCCAAGCCAAAGCTTCCCTTTGAAACACACAGCCTGGCTCCAAGACGCTCCATCAGTTGGCAGTTCTCTCTTTCCACCTCACCCACTGGAAGTCTGAGACACAGGAGGGCTGAGCTCTGAAAGAGGAAGCCAAACTATTCCCATCACAACTAATAACCATGACCGACTGAGCTTCTACTAAGCGCAAGAGACAACATGCCAGGAGCTTCGTACTCACTTCCGTGCGGAACTCCCATCAGCCCCATTCAGGAGGCACCGAGGTCCATCCAGGTTACATAACCAACAGAAACAGTGCTCAGGCCGACGAGCTCGGCTCTGCTGGATTTCAGAACGTCTTTACGTGATATCAGGCTGCCCCAGCTCTGAGTGTTAACCATGGGAATATCGGAGACCGTCAAGTTCAGTCCAAAAGACCAATAATGTATCCATCAAATCAAGAGCCAATCTATTCTTGTCCTTCTCCAGACATCAATGCAAGTAAACTCTGCTTTAAGCAATACAGATAAACCCTTCCAACAAAGGAATACAAAACAGTCGCAACACAAATTTTCATGCACGTTGTGTGCGTGCACACACACGTGTACACACACACACTCAAACCTACTGAATTAAATAATTCCTCAGCACTCGCCGCGTGGCAGGCATGAAACAGGTGTTACGTTTTAAAAACTGCATGTGAGCTCCAAGGCCTCATGTTTCAGTAACACGTCCAACTACTGAACAAACAACAAAAAAAGGAAAAATGGTCAAAGACTCTTTTTCGATCATTTTCAAATCCAAAGAAGTTGTTCTCATTGTTTCAGATAAAGTGTATTTCATCCCAGGCTCAGAGACCACACTCTGGGGCCAAATGTCTTCCAGAAACTCTTCTTCTGGGGAGTAAACTGCTGACAGTTACAGATTCAACTACGTCACCAGAGCAGGATGAGGGAACTTTAACATCTCCGATCCAAGCTCGCTGAAGAGATCCCCCGGGTCAGAAACTTTTACCAACAACAACAACAAAAAAAAGAACAAAAAAAAAAAAAAAGGGAATTCTTTTCAAGGAAGCTTCCACACCCACTGTCTCTTAAAATACACTGTTTGGAACATAGTGGGTTCTCAAGAAATCGCGTTGGATGAACACGCCAAACTTAGACTAGGAAGCGTGGGTGGATGGGGACTGTTGTGCATAATTCTGGGGTTTGTTTCAAGTCATTAAAGATCCTCGCTCAACATATAAAGTCAATACGAAAATAATTCTTCCGTTCATTCTATGGACTCTGCAACAGGTGTCCACACTGGGTGCCCACCGGGTTCCCCTAAGGGTGCTTGTCAGAGGCTGGTGTCCCTCGCTGCGGACAGAGAAGGAGCCTGCGCGGCACCCAAGATGGGAGTGACTCGCCCAAGGTCACCGGTCAGCGAGGAGCCACCCAGGATGTAAATGGACGCCCCCGGACTGCGAGTCCGTTGCTCTCTGCATCACATTAAGCTGCCGAGGCAGTGACTTTCTGAGACACCACATTTAGATGATCTCACTTCCATATATTAACAATTTCCAAAGGCGCCAAGCCAAAGATGGAAATTTCATAGAACAATGACACGTGAGAGCTCACAGTGGTACCGGCTCTGCAGGAGAAAACTGCTCTGCCCCTCTCTTCTGGGTGTAGTCAGCGTTGACTCAAACCCCCATCCGTGGGGGGTGGGCTGAACCAGAGGTCCAGCTGTCCCCAGCCTGGGGCGCCGGGGGGTGGGGCACAACATGGAGAGCCAGAATACAGCCAGGCACCCCTCTTAGATCTCATACAGAATGTGAGCTAACATGGGGTGCCTGGCAAGCTCAGTAGGGTAAGCATCTGACTCTTGATTTCCGCTCAGGTCAGGATCTCAGGGTCATGGGATCGAGCCTCATGTTGGCCTCCACGCTCAGCGTGGAGTCTCTCTCTTCCTCTGCCCCGCCCCATTAAAAAAAAAAAAAGTCCTGGCTGGCACTGTTCCAGGTAAGAGGGACAGTCACGGTCATAGGTCATGTTCCCTTCTCAATTGCCTGCATCAACACACTCTTCTCTGAATCCTGAAGGCTAGGAGCCTCTCTCTTCGTTTCAGCCCTGCAGTGCCCTTCCGGCCGTGCCTTGAAGACCGAGCCTTCAGCCCCTGTCAGGGCACAGGACAGGTCACCTATCTCACGGGTCTCTCCACTTCCCAAACGGACAGTGAGGAGCAACTCCCGCAGGGGGGTTGTTCCATCATTCCCATCAGTGAGTCTCGCCCCCGAGAAGAGAAGGGTACAAAATTCAGGTGTCCATGGGGATGCAACTTCAGGCTCATCTCCTCTGACTGTAGAGTCAACATTTTTAACAACTGTTTCTAAGACACAAGACTTTGATAGAAATATTGAACCACCTGGGCCTTTAAGTCCTACACCGCCACTCATAAGGAACACAGCCAACGACTAATGAATCCTCCCCTACTGGCTGCTGCCAAAGGACCAGGCACCTCTGTGTTACTTCATTCTATCTTCTCCAAAGGCCTTACTTATTATTCCCGCATCTGATAGTTTTTTGCCCGAAGTCACCCAGGTGAGGAGTGGAGCCCCGAAACCTGGTTTGGACATCATCGGCACAACTTGCCCTCCGACACATGAATGGATAAAAGAAAACTGCAGCAAACACACACATGCTAGAATATTCTTCGACCTTAAAAAGGAAGGAAATCCCGGCTACAACATGGATGCACCCCCGAGGAAATTACGCTAAGGGAAAGAAGCCAGTCACAAGATGACCATTATTACCTGATTCCACTTATGGGACATCCCTAGAGTAGTCAAATTCATGGAGGCAGAAAACAGAATTGGGGCTGTGGGGCCGGGGGGGTGGGGGGCATGTTGGGGGAGGAGGATGAGAGGTTGTTGCTTAACAGGTTTTCAAGATGGAAAGAGTTCTGGGGATGGACGTAGTGATGGGTGCCCGACAGTGTGAGCATGAACAACACACTTCAAAATGGTCAAGATGGTAAATGTCATGTGTATTTTTATCACAGTCAAACATGATTTTGGAAAGAAAAGGAGGGGAAAGGTCAAACACGGTCTCCTTTAACCCATATAAACTTGGAGGAACATACAGAAAGTTTTAATTATTCTAATACAGAAAGCTAGCGTAGGAGAAGAAACAAAAAACACCGAGGACTTCCCTGATGGCTGGTACAGGAGAATTTAAAATTCCAACATAAAATCAGAAACCTGAGATCGGGGCTATTTTATAAAAATCTGCTCTCCAGCAAGAACACAGTCTCGTGTCCATTTTCTCTGCCCCCTCTTTGGGTTCCCCACCATCTGCCCATTTTACTTAGACGCCCTTTCTGAGAAAACTAAACCTCAAAATGCCTGTCTGTCTCGTACTGGAACAGCACCACCCCTGCTCCGTCAGCCCGGAGGGCACCTGCTGCTTTCCCGCTGACCACGGTGCTGTCAGTTGGTCACCCTGGAGGCTGACGTGCCTTTCGAGGCAAATGGGCTTGACTGGATCTCTGATGAGAAGCACTGTCTTGTTAAACCATGAACCCATCCTCAACACCAGCCAGGACACCTGGAACTCGGCGACCGGGAACAGCAGGACCAGAAAAGGACCAGGGCACACAGGAGTGCGAGGTGGACTCTTAGCCACCCCCCGCCACCACCAATGAAGGTGATGAGACCTCTTTCCATCAGCAAGGCACTGAACAGGCGCATTGAGCCCTTTTCACTCCCATTTTTCAGAGAAGCAACTAGAAGTCAGGGTTTGCCCAAGGTCAAACAACGAGCTGGCTGCAAAGTAGGAACTGGAAGCCGCCCATGTTATTCCTTCCGCTGCCCCTCCCTCCAGAGACAGGGCTGGCCGGCATCGCAAGGAACAGGAAATTGAAATGGCTCCTGGTAAGGCGGGAAGCCTGCCAACCCCCGCGAGAAGCTGACCAATGACCAGAGCCCGCCCTGAATCAAAGATGCCTCCTCCGAGGAGCTTCCGACCAACCCGTCTTCCCACCTGCGGCACTGGAGAGACACCCTGAGAGTGCTCAACCCGCCGGGCCCATCTGTCCGGGGAGAGGAAGGAGGCTCAGCAGAAGCAAGACGCTATTCAAGAGCTGAGCTGGAGAGGCAGCAGGTCCCGAGTATGAACTTATCAGCTTTATTCTCACTCCTACCCACATCACCCCCCTAACACACACACACACTCTCTCTCTCTCTCTCCCCTTCATCCCACCCCTGGCAACGAACTGGAAGAGGGGCGAAGCAGAGCTGAGATGAATCCCGGGGGGGAAGGGGTAGTAGCAGGTGCAGCCGCCGCCAGGCATTCAAAGATGGGAACCTTGCAGAGGAGCAAAAGCATGCACTTGAACTCATGCACCATTTCTAAAATAGTGAAACAGATTTCAACCACTTTACCTGAGTTGTTTTTGCTCTTCTGCCTTGCATGCTGTTGCTATGGCTAATCTGTGGGTTGGTGGCACCTTCAGAAAGACAGTGAGACTTCCTACAGGGGAGTGTGTTGTAATTACTGTAGGGAAGAGACTCTTCGGCAGCAGCTGGTGGCATCTTATGGTTTGCAAGATCGGGAATATCAGACACCAGATTCCGACAGTAGCCTGCGAATTTGCTCCTGGGCCCCCCGTTTGCCGTCACCCCGGAGTTTTTCTGAGCATACAAGTCACCCAGGGAATTGGCACGCTGACAGCTGCTGAGCTGCCGGGGGCTCGCCCGGGGTTCCATGCCCCGAGCCTCCTCGCAGTCTTTCTCTTCGGTGGAACCCAAGATCTCTTCGTTGCTTGTTAAATGTTCTTGGCTCAGATCGGAGAGTGAGAATTCCAGGCTGTCCTCCCGCCAGATGTCTGCAGATTTGGAGCGTTTCTTCTTAAAGCTCGCCGTCTCCATGAAAGTGGGCCCGTTGGATGTGTAGGGATGCTGCCGCCTGCCTCCGTCAGCCAAATACGTAGCGTCATCCCCGTAGAGCCGGGTCTCCTCCGAGTCTGGCATGCTCTGCACAGAGGCGGCTGTGAGGACGATGCTGCTGTCCACGCTGGGAGTGACGGAAGAATCGGTGTACGACACGGGTCTCAAGCCCATATCCACTCGGTCCACCCAAATGGGGCTGCCGAAGTCCTCTAGGGTGCCCTCCTGGGAGAAGGGCTCCAGGCCATTCTCGGCCAGGGACTGCGGGATGCTGGGTGTGCTGCTGGATCGTGTGCTCACTTCGGAGTTCCTGTGGATCACCTTCCCCGAGGACGCGTGCCTCGTCCGCCGAGCCTTGTGCGACAGGCGCAGTGAGCGGGACGTGTGCTTCCGGCCCAGGCTGGCATGCTTTTCTCCATAAAACTCATGCTCTACATTTTGACTTTCTGCGTTTCCCATGGTTTTATGGTCTGCAGCATGGGGGGTGGGAGGAAAGAGAGGAGGGGAGAAGTGAGTCACGAATGGGTAGTTGAACAGAAAGAGCTCAGGGTGCGGGGCGGGCAGAGAGCTTGGTAAGGCGACAGGACACGATCCTCTGCCCACCCCATCCTCTGCACCTGCCCACCTGGCAGGTGCCTGGGCCCTTACACACTTGCAGGTGAGAACTGATGCCTCCACAGAGACGGGCCCCCCGCGATGTGAAATGAGAACCCAGGTAGACATGTAGAGCATTAAACGTGTCTGTGCCCAGAGGGTAGCTAGCTGCCCACAGGGCCCGCTGCCGTGCTGCCTTCACAGAGCTGCAAACCCTCGTGGTTCCCTCCAGCTCGGCTTCTCTACAGACACCAAAAACCCTGAAAGCACAACCGGACTTTCTTTTTTTTCTTTTTTTTTTTTTAAGAGTTTATTTATTTATTTGACAGACAGAGATCACAAGTAGGCAGAGAAAGGGGGAAACAGGCTCCCTGAGGAGCAGAGAGCCCGATGCGGGGTTCGATCCCAGGACCCTGAGATCATGACCTGAGCCGAAGGCAGAGGCTTTAACCCACTGAGCCACGCAGGCACCCCACAAATGGACTTTCTGCTGGAAATGATAATGTGGTTCAAAAAGCAGTAACCAAACTCACCGGAGCATTTGACGACCTCCCTCCCTCCCAGTGTTTCCGTCTGACCCGGACTTCCATCTGTATTTCAGTTTCAAAATCAGGGGCGCTTGGGTGGCTCAGTCGGTTGAGCGAATGCCTTCGGCTCGGGTCATGATCCTGGACTTCCGGGATCGAGTCCCGCATCGGGCTCCCAGCTCCACGGGGAGTCTGCTTCTCCCTCTGACCTTCTCCTCGCTCATGCTCTCTCTCACTCATTCTCTCTCAAATAAGTAAATAAAATCTTTAAAAAAAAAATCAATCAAACCTTGAAACACTCAAGAGATTAATAAGTCCGATCAACTCTTCCCAGTTCATCCAGGTCTAAAGGAACCATGGGCTTTTACCTAAAATTCGATTCAGTACCCCGGCATTCTGAAAACCTTAACTTTTGGTATTTCAGAGGGGGCATGAAGTGGGAGGCAGGGAGAGGGAGAGGGGCAAAACGAAAAGAAACCCCGCTCTCTGCTTCGCAGCAGACTAATGGGTTTATTTCTGGGAGCAAATCCAAACCAGGAACATTAATCTGGTACAGAGTGCCCTGCACACAGAAATTCACATTATGAAACCACTAAATGTGATTCAGCCTTTTGGGGCTACCCAGGTTAATTCAAGTCCTTCCTTCCCATTTTCCGGTCTCTCTCCCTGGCCCCTGACTGTCGCCCACAGGGAAAAAGAAGAAAGACCTTCAAAGCTCAGGGACTGTGACTCTCCTAGCCTCTTCTCCTTACTCTGTTCTTTCTCTGTACCATTCAAATTGTATGCGCTTAAGACACACACATAAAAGTGGCCAGAAAGGAAAAGAGGGAAAATATAGTAGCTGTATATATTCCTGCGCTGATGTTTCCAACCACCTACGTAGTCATTCATTCAGAAAATACATGAGCACCTACCATGCTGTAGAAGCCAGAGACACAGCAGCGAACAAAAGAGACACGCTCTCAACTCTCAAGAAACGGATACCGTAGCCATGGAAGGTAGGCAAGAAAACAGTGAAAGGTACCAGAGGGGACGCAGAGAACGAATTGACCATGACCATGACAAAGAGTCGGGACTATCAGACACCTTCACACTGATCCGGAATCATTCTATAATCTCACACTCTGTCTAAAACACTCCATCGACGCAGACGAGCCCATCTTCGTGGAAACCAAATCGGTGGCCACAGGAAGGGAAAACCTCCATTTCATGTTCCAGTGAGTTCGGAGGTAACTCACACAGGCACCAGATGTTACACTTTTCCCATACTGGAATATTCCCCACCAGGTCACACATCATGTGATTCTCAGAGGGAACTTTCCAAGCAGGAGAATCTCCTTTTTCCTGGCAGCAAGTATATTTCAAAGCAGTTAATAAGCTCCTGCCTCTCTGGCTGGCGTCTTTAAGGAGCAAAGAAAAAAAAAAAACCACAATAACAATTCAACTCACTAGAGGGGAAAGAAAAACATCCACTGTCCATACAAGAGCATTTGTGATCTATATCCTGAAGAATATGGTGTGCTACATTTTGAAAGTCAAATAAATAAGAAAGCGTTTCTTTTTTTTTTTTTTTAAGATTTATTTATTTTAGAGAAAGAGAGCACACGTGTGAGTGTGAGGGGCAGAGGAGAGGGGGGGAGGGGGGGAGAGAGAGAGAAAAAGAGAGAGAGAGAGAGAGAGCGAGCGCCCAACGCGGGGCTCGATCTCACAACCCTGAGATCAAGACCTGAACCAAAAACCAAGAGTCAAACGCGTAACCGAAGGCGCCACATAGATGCTCCAACACAGAAGCATTTTTTTTTAAGATTGTAGTTATTTATTTGACACACAGAGATCACAAGCAGACAGAGAGGCAGACAGAGAGAGGAAGGGAAGCAGGTTCCCTGCTAAGCGGAGAGCCCGATATGGGACTTGATCCCAGGACCCTGAGATCATGACCTGAGCCAAAGGCAGAGGCTTTAACCCACTGAGCCATCCAGGAAGCCCCACATAAGCATTTTAATCCTAAAGGCCGCGGCCAATTCCTTAGAGTTCCTGATCTTTTAAAGTACATGTGAAGACACCTGAATGTGTCTATGTATCCGTATGTTTTGCCAATAAATAATAAAAAGCTTAGAACGAGTGTCAGCCATGGTTCCACTTTAAGAGTCAACAGGTTTAGGGGCTCCTGGGTGACTCAGTGGGATAAAGCCTCTGCCTTCGACTCGGGTCATGATCTCAGGGTCCTGGGATTGAGCCCCACATCGGGCTCTCTGTTCAGCGGGGAGCCTGCTTTCCCCTCTCTCTCTGCCTGCCTCTCTGCCTACTTGTGATCTCTGTCTGTCAAATGAATAAATAAAATCTTTAAAAAAAATCAACAGGTTCAAGTTTAAGAGAAGGAAAAGAATGATGGTGGCAGAACTGCGTGTAAGACAAGCAAAACTGTCTCCTCACACCCACAAGGAGGACCCTTCTCTATTCTACGTATCAAAAGCCTGCAAATATAAATTGACAGGCATATTCCCAACAACACATTTTTTGGTGAGGCTCGTTTCTGCCAACAGAAAAGCAATCAAGTTAAAAGCCTCAGGAGAGGTTTCCTAAAGGAAATGGCCCCAACCTTCAAGAATTACAGCACCTAATGCATCACTCCGACGGGCCTGTTATATTAATAGCATTTTTAGTAGCAGGATTCTTTCCAGCCGGCCAAGGTAGGAAAGAAGCCATTTTTATCTTCAGAACTAGAATTTAGAGATGAATGCCAAATCTCCTAAATCCTACCAAGAGAAATTCTCAGGGGGTCACCTAAACAGAGTCGGCAGGAAGTCTGAAGCAAGTCAAGAAAAATCAGTTGCTGGGGACCTGCTGAAATAGCCCTTAATTTGAAAACTTTTCCTGAAAGGTTGGTGAGAACCACAAGGGCTCGTGTGGCGTTGGTGGGGGGATGCAGAAGTTAACAGAAGCATGAAAAATTAAAATTGCTCGTGGATGGGGCGCCTGGGTGGCTCAGTGGGATAAAGCCTCTGCCTTTGGCTCCGGTCATGATTCCAGGGTCCTGGGATCGAGCCACGCATTGGGCTCTCTGCTCAGCGGGGAGTCTGCTTCCTCCTCTCTCTCTCTCTGCCTGCCTCTCTGCCTACTTGTGATCTCTGTCTGTCAAATAAATAAATAAAATCTTTTTAAAAATAAAAATAAATAAATAAAATTGCTCGTGGCATTCAACTGACACAATCTCCTCTTTCTGGGACAACCTCTGCCCCACGGGAATGTTGTGCCCCTCCAGAACATGGGCGAACTGGAAGTTCTAATCCTCTGCCTGTACAAAAAGGTAAAATGCTAGCTTTTACCCAGTTTGTAATTTACATCCACACCCGGTCGGTCCCCGTGAGTCAGGAAGGAACTTCAGGGTAGAAAGCAGCTTTCAGTTCCTCAGTAGCCTCTACGGAGGCTAGCAGTGCTCAACTCCAGACAGGAGATAGTCAGCAGTCATGTATTTTAGGAACAAAGCAGAAGGTGAGTGATCAGTAGTACCTCACCAACGCGATCATCACACTGTCGCAAGGTGAGAAAACAGAGATCAAGGTCAGACTGAAATGCAAAAACCAGGACAGAAATGAAAAAGAAGAAAAAAAAAAAAAGAAATTACAAAGAAGAGCATCAAAATAAGAGTACTCAGCCTCTAGCCGGAAACTGTCTCCAGTTTTAAACTCATTAAAACTATCACTTCCTGATGCAGCATGATAGTGGTTCCAAATAAGTTGCATTTTCAGGGAACACTCAGCAGGAGGGGGATTAGGCAAGAGGTATTGGGCAAAATTTTATCACAAGAACAACCCTCAGTATTTAGACCTCAAATCTGGCTTCTCATACTTTCTTTTCAAAGGTCTAAGTTCTGGCTACCTGAGCCAGGTAGGGCCCTGAGTCTGCCCCAGGGCCTTTGCCCGTGCTCTTCTTTCTGCCTGCAACCATCCTTCACTACCTCACTCACATTCCAGTTGGTTCTGACTTTGACTCAAATACTGTCTTCTCAGGGTGACCTTCCCTGACCTCTATCCAAAATGACAGCCCCCCCCCACCAACAGAGCTCAATCCTTACCCCTGACTCCCCATGGAGCTGGGAGCTGGGAGCCCGATGCGGGACTCGATCCCGGAACTCCGGGATTATGACCTGAGCCGAAGGCAGTCATCCAACCAACTGAGCCACCCAGGCGTCCCTCCTCAGCCTTTATCACAACCATAACACAAAATATATTTCACTTACTTAACTTTTTTATTCTCTGTCTTTCCCCACCAGAACATAAGCTTCAGGAGGGCTAAAAGTTCTGCTTGTCTTATTTACTGCTGTATCCTCAGTGCCTAGAACACCGCCTGAAAGGTAAAAGGTGCTCGGCGGCAGAACACTGAACGAGTGAATGACAAACTAAACTTTAACTTAGAATGTAGAAATTCATACAACCACAATAAAAAGGAGGTGAGAATGGGGTCACGACACAAATTAGGAACAAGACCACAGTGTGGACTAGAGAAAACCACAGCGTCAGACTTAACTATGCTAGCCCCTTCTATCAGATGTCTCGAGGACACAGCGGTCATCAATGTGCCCGTCACTGGGGCTCCCTGCCACCCGAAGGTCCCTCATCCCAGACCACTCGCCCCTGCCCCACTCTGCTCCTCACCCCCAATTACCTGGCCAAAGATTGAAGGCCTTGCTTTTGCCTCATTTCACTTCTTGCCCTCAATTCTTCCCTGCCTCCTCTCTTGAGAGCTGTCCCTACAGAATTCAGAGTTCAGAGCATACCCCTCCCCATTGTGCAGATGGACTCGGCCTCAGAGACCCAGACAAAATGGAGGCAAGGAAGACATGGTGGCATGGTGGCATGCTGAGTAGGGGGTCACCTGCCAGTGGTGTGGGGTCAGAAAATCTAGAGTCTTGGGGCCAGAACTCAAGGACACTAGAGGCAGTGTGGCTTTTTCTACCACTACCACCATGACCTTTCCCGTAAAGCAATGAGTTAAACTTTTCAGGTAATCCTAGTACATTCCTTGAAATCCACCAAGTTAAATACACAGCGAGTAAGTGAAAAAGTATCTTAAGGAAACTGATCAATAAGAACAGCCATTAGGTTGTACATTATCTGTACAATGTCTTGTGAATCTCTAATTATTTCAAAATTTAAAAAGCAAAGCCTTAAATACTTGAAATAGTCTGATTAAACGGAAATTCTCTTTAAAAGTGAGAATTTTTCAGGGCCGCCTGGGTGGCTCAGGCAGTTCAGTGTCCAACTCTTGATTCTGAATCAGGCCGTGATCTCAGGGTGGTGAGACTGAGCTCGCGTTGAGTTCCTTGCTGGGCATGAAGCCTGCTTAAGATTCTCTCTCTCTCTCTCCTTCTGCACCCCTCTCCACTCACACACTTGCTCTCTCTTTCAAAAAAATAAAAGTGAGAGTTCTTCAAAATGAGACATTTTAAAATCTGTTTTTATAGCTGAAAGCCATCTAAAACTTTCTAATATAGTCTCAACAAATCAGGCAATAAAAAATAAGCGTGCTATCAGGGCACCTGGGTGGCTCAGTTGGCTAAGCATCCAACTCTTGATTTCAGCTCAGGTCATGATCTCCGGGTGGTGGATCGAGCCCCACATCAGGCTCCCGGCTCTACAGGGAGTCTGTTGGGAGATTCTCTCTCCGCCTCTTCCTCTGCCCCTCCCCCTAGTCTCCCTCTAATACATAAATAAATCTTAAAAAAAATACATATGCATTGAGCATCACTTAGCCTCTCTATCAGGAAACACAAAGTAAGCACAGACCAGTGGTCCAAAGGGAGGTTAAACAGTGAGGTAGAGCTGATTAACTGGGGCGGCGCTTCTGTCTCCGTAAAGTAAGGAACAAAACGGAACTCGGCACTAAGACTGATCTTTCTCTGACTGATAAAAGACTGAAGAACTTGGGGCCGAAGAAAATGGCAACTGCCCAAAGATTCCAAAGTGCAAGCACAAGCATGCTGTGTGGGGAAGTCAAAACCGGAAGAAGCTGCTCGTGCAAGAGTGAGTTTCCCGGTTCCTCTCTCCCAGTCTTATGCGGAAGTACACTTCTGACACAGGTGAGCAAAAATTCCCAAGATGCACCCCATTGTTCTGGCCAAAGAACCAAGAAGAGTGGCCCCTGCCAAGCAAGGAATGAGGGGGGTCACAGAGGAAAGAGAGCTGGAGAAGCCAATCCACCAGAGCTGTGTACAAATCCATACAAGTCCCGGGCTCACCCGCCTCAGATGCCCAATCTCAGACCGACCCAAGCAAGACCGTAAAGGCCCTGGGAGCTGAGTTACTACATAAAACCACTGCCCACCTCCCAGACTGCCAAGCAAGTGGCCTATGTGTAGGACCTGGCTGGGTCAACTGCCTGCTAAAGCAGCAAAAAAGGAAAACCATTGTTTTCCAGATGATTTTAACAGGAACTCAAGTCTCCCAATATGACACTTAAAATGTCCACAATGTGTTCCAAAGAACCCAGAAATTCTAACCAGCTCTCGGGGGAAAGGCAATCCATAGACGTCGATCCTAAAGTGACCCAGATGTTGGAGTAGCAAAGACTTCTAAATGATTGAATCACATGATTGAAACTGCAGGCCAATATATTCTGGGGCTCACATGCTAGGAAATGTACACAGAACACACCCAAATTCATCAATGAAGTGGGAAAAAAAATTCTTCAATATTAAAATTTTTTTTCTCTGTGTTCCCGAGGTGGCTCAGCTGGTTAAGCATCTGACTTTTGATTTTGGCTCAGGTCATGGTCTCAAGGTCATGAGAAAGACCCCATGTCCAGTTCTGCACTGGACATGGAGCCTGCTTAAGATTCTCTCTCTCTTCTCTCTACCTCTGCCCCTTTCCTGCCGCACACAAGTGCACTCTCTCTAAGAAAAAAAAAAAAAGTAAAAAAAAGTAAAAGTAAAAGTAAAATTTAGAAATTCCCTCTCCAAAAACTAAAATAAAATAAAGCCACTACTCTAACTATGCTCCCCGAGTAAAGGTAAGCACTCTTGAAATAAATGAAAAGCTTAACTGTTCACAATGTCTATATAAAATCATTATGAACATCAATGATTATACAGGAGTAGAGAAACAGAACACAAATAAAAAAGAAAGGCAAGACCTGGACGACCCAACACAAATCATGCAAACTGTGTCTCTCATCACACTGTTACGTTTTCTCTGTATTACATGAGAAAACTTTCTAGTTCATAGAAAACCACCCCATGGCCAAGGTCTCTGGGCAGAGAGGAACAAACAAAAATACTCCTGTAACTTCAGACTGTTCAGAGGGAAAACAGCGACAGAAAGAAGAAGATACATAGGAACTAGAAATAACCTCATCACCTTGAGAACTAAGGAGCCTATACTATTTTTTATGGTCCGGAAGTTGGATTTCCTCGATGAGACCAGCAGTTCAAGCAGTCCCCAAACAGAGACAAGAGTGACACACACTTTCCCTAGTCTTCCCATTCTTTGTGATCCAAGCCCAGCCTTGTGGGTCAGCCTGCTAAGGCTTGCCCTGTTCAGAAATACATAATCAAAAAAGATCATTCTACTGTAGGACCAAACATCCGTGGAGCAAAACTCTTCTTACTCTCAGAAGTAAAAACTTCTATTTGAGGGATGGCTGGGTGGCTCAGTGGTTAAGCATCTGCCTTTGGCTGTCATGATCTCGGGGTCCTGGGATGGAGTCCCACATCAGGCTCGCTGCTCACCGAGGAACCTGCTTCTCCCCCTGCCTGCTCTGCCTGCCAGTCCCCCTGCTTGTGCTCGCTCTCTCTCTGACAAATAAATAAAAACTCAAAAAACAAAAAAATAAAAAACAACACTTCTATTTGAGGTGCACAACCAAGAAAATGGTTTTGAGCAGGTTAAAATTTTAAGAATATTAATAATATGTTCACTTTCTCTCTCTCTCTCTCTCTCTCTCTCTCTCTCTCTAACACACACACACACACATGCACACACACGTGCTAGACCTGTATAATAATTTTAAAAGCAATCATTCTGGATAGAGCGATTGTGGGTAATTTCAATTTTTCAAAACTTACACTTTTGGCGGGGGGGGGGGTATTTTCTAAAGTTTCTGCACTGAACCTGTAATTGATTTTAAGGAAAGGAAAATAAATAAAACATGTTAACATGCTTTAAGTCCCTGGGTTTTTTGGATAATTGAAGAGAGTGAGGATGTGGGCACTGGGCTGACAGCTACAACAAACGACACCAAACCCAAACTCGTAACAGATGGCTGGGAAAAATTACCTAAGGTAAAGAAAATACTATCTAGCTTGGATTTAATCATGCTTTCTCAACAGCACTTTGCTTGACCTCCTTACATGGCGTCTGCTGCGTGGTTATTTGCACAGTGACACACTTGTCTTGCTTCGTATGGACCCCCTTCCCACCTTATTATAATGGCCTAGTGGCAGGGACCCTGCTGTACCCACCCCTGTCTTGGTCACCTAAATACATAGATCTCCTCAGCGGGAGTGTTCCCCATGCAGACTCCCTTAAAACGAGGGCTCTTTAAATACATAAAACATCAGAGCTCATTAGTGGGCCCAAAATGACCCAATTCATATCACATTCAAGACAAAAGTGAACTCCCAAAACAAGGTTCCTCAGTCACTGGTGAGGACCTTGCAAAATCCAAGCATAAGGCATTTAATGATGCACAGAAATTGTAATTATTAATAATGTGATTTTTCACTCCCCTGAGGTATTTAAAAACTTATTAAAATAAACATAATGATCGCCCTTCTATGACTTGAAAACAGACCTCCAAATTTGCAGGAGAAAGGATGAAATGTATTTATTTCAAAGTTAAATTTGAAGCGAAAATCACAAGACAACAGATTGCAAATTTAAAATTAGCTTCTAGTGGGAGGTCTTGGTTTCAAGCCTGTTTTTTCTCTACTGGAGGCTGAGCCTGAAGACAGGGGTGGGGTAGGGGGTGGGGGGGGGGAGCTAAGATTAAACTGAGACAAAGTTCTGAAAGTTTTTGCTAAATCTTTACAAACCCATGAGAAGTGTTTTGCCAAGTCACACGCAAACACCCCTAACACAAGAGACTAAACAGTAAAGTTTTGCAACAAATAAAAGATGATCTTTGATTTAGAAAGATTATTATTTTGACTGTATTTATTTTGCTTTTTAGAGATCACCCAAACCAGAAACAAAATATATCATTGTTTTGAAGTTCAGATTTGCAGCTAGGTTAGTCTTTTTCAAAATAATCCAATAAAAAGATGGCAAAGCTCAGGGATAAATTTAAAAGACCCTGAGGGCAATTCACAAGGGAGAGAAAAGATCTCATAGGTACCGGCTTCTTCTTTTCTTTTCTTTTCTTTTTTTTAAGTTTGAATGCTAATGCTTTTGAATTCTTAGCTGGGTGTAACGCTAATCCAAAGAAGTGGTTCCAAATTCTTTTTCCCACGAGCTACATGCAACCCAACAATTCCAATTACACTAAAACGTATCAGTCCCACCACTTTGGAAGCGTTTCCATTGATTCATGCGGATGTATATGGGCTCAAAACGACTCATACAAACCTACCTTACAAGGCAACAGTGGTTCCCAGCCCAACTTGCCCCAAGAGCACTGTGGCATTTAGATACTGAGATGGGAAACGGCGTCAGGATGAACAGCGGCAGGGACTGGGGAAAGGGTCAGCACCTGCCCCTCGGGGAGGCCATCATCGTCTCCTGTGAGTGTCTGAGGATGTGCCGAAAACCTGCAAAGGACGGAAAAGAGAAAGGAAGTGGTCAGCCAGAACACAGAACACGGGCCTTTTCCAAGGAGCCCATTCTCCTTAATTCTCTGACATCCGTTCTGTGTGTGATACCAAGCCCCAAATCTAACAGCACAATCTTCAGCTCCAGGTAGAGAGTGCAGACATAATCAGATCCCTAAATAAATACAAGCATAGCCCTATTTACGGTAAGAACCAGTCCTACAGACCAAATTATCATTTCCCCCTATTTCTATGGAGAAAAGTAGCAGCTAACAGAAACGGGTTGCTGTGGAATGGTTCCCATGGCTCCCTCTTCATCTTCAAAAGGTCTCAACGAACAGAGATAATCAATAAAAGGAAACAAGGGAGTCTTGGTTGTTATCCAAACAGCTACATTTATGACGAAAGTTGAAGAAAACGTCAAAAGACGGTGAGACAAAACAAAACAAAAAAACGCAAAACACACTGAGTTCATCGCATACACGTTCACAGCTGGCCAGACATCAAATTCAGAGGCAAGTTGTGAAGAATATGTACAGAAAAGAACTTAGTGAGATACCTAAACTGCTTTTTAGCACAGAAGATACATGGACAAGGACGGCTCCAGGAACAAGCAGTGTTTAAAAAAAAAAAAAATGATTAAAAAAAATGATATCAGGGGCGCCTGGGTGGCTCAGAGGGGTAAGCCGCTGCCTTCGGCTCAGGTCATGATCTCAGGGTCCTGGGATCGAGTCCCGCGTCAGGCTCTCTGCTCGGCGGGGAGCCTGCTTCCCTCTCTCTCTCTCTACCTCCCTCTCTGTCTACTTGTAATCTCTCTCTGTCAAATAAATAAATAAAATCTTTTTTAAAAATGATATAAAAATGGCATTTTTTTAAAGGGGGGAAAAAAGCCTGCATTCTGAGATGAAACTGCAAATACTAAGGAAGAAAGACAGACTGGGGGTCCCGTAGGGAGTGGGTACTGCACCTTATCGCCCTCCTCCCGGACATCCCTCTGTGGGGCTGCCCACTGCCGCCACCCACTGCTGCTGGTTCCAGCAAGGTGTGAGCCTGGGGTGCCCAACGCTTTGAGCAGGAACCCAGAGAAAACTGCCTACTTTGTGGAAGGCAGCCCCACAGAAGCAGTCAATAAATAAATGCACACATCCACAGAGAACAGAACAATCAGAGAAGTTGCGATTCTTCCTTATCTCAGAAAACGTACTATTTAACCTGAAGTGGGTGACTCACGCTTTGCAAGGAAGGGAGCCCGCGTCCTCAGCCATACCCCATTATTACCCTACAATACGTGCCCTTTCCATAATTCCCCCATTGCTAGCTTGTTCTCTCTCTTTTCCTAGGCATCCTCCTGAAGCTGTTCTCTGCGAATTTTCAAATTTTCAAAGCAGTTCCTGAATTGCCTAGGAACTGGCAGAAATTAATAAGCAACAGCCCATTTATATTGAAATGGACTCATTACGGTGCCAGCTGCCAATAATTTGCAAGGCTGGATTCTTGCTGGCAAATGGGGGCCCGCGGGCAGCTGCCCTTCCACCTGCTCCCCAGAAGCTGATAATGCATTTTCTTATACTTTAAAAGAAGGACATATTCTACCTTCCAGAACTATCATTTTTCTCCATCTTCAGCCTTCTAATTCCTGAGCGGAAGAACGATATGGGGAAGAGGATGAGAGTTACAGGGCATTTTTTTTTTTTTTAAATAAAACACTGCAGGAAAACAAAATTGAGTTGGTAGAATTTTTGTTTGATATGGGTGGGGGGAAAAAAAAATGTTCCCTGTGACCCCAGCCGTGGAATTGACCTGTGACGTGGATGAATGAAGAGGCTCATGGATTTTTGCAATCTGCAGACAGGCTGCAAGTGCAATGTGCCAAGCAGTACTCGTTTTGCCCGGAGTGGTTGACTCCACCATGGCTCCTGAGAACAATTAGCAGACTCTGAGTTTTCTTCAAGAACTGCAAAGAATTCAGGTTCAATGGAAGGCAGCTATGCACCAAGTTCATGGCTGGGGGTTGGAGCCTCAGTCTTAATACTTGCATGAGGTCAAATCTTGGCCTCCCCACTCACTTGGGTGATCTGGGGGCAAACTCTCCATATCGCCCCTCTGCCACAGAACAGCTCCTAAACCACTGGGTTACCATGAGCACTCAAGACCATCTGTGTTACATGATTAGCTTCGCGCCTACCACGCCGTCAGTTTGCAATAAACGTTAGCTACGATTCCACCATTACTGGGCATTTGTAAACTGTAAGAAGTTACACCATAGGAGGCCACTGTTCCTGGGACTTCCTACAAACAGGGTGCCTAACTCAATGAAAGTGGGTCCGTGTTATAAGTGGGATGACACGAGTCACCTTAAATTTGTTGCGGGGCAACAAGGGAGTTGACTCACACAGCTGGAAGATCGGATCTAGCCAACTCGTCATGGCACAACACCAGTGACGTGGTCACACGGCCAACACCAGTGTGATGCAATCCGACAACAGCAGCGGCCAGCTTATGTTACACTCATGGGGCATGAACGCTGACTGCACCGTGTTTTCCAGTCTCATTCTGATTCACCGTCAACTCCTACAGCCCATCTCTGGGTCAGGTGTCAAGCAGTTTTCACAGGGAAATGTGAGGGCTGGAAGTGGGGGAAGGAATTTCCAAAACTCATCTCTGGCTTCATAGACTTGACAAAATGGACAAGGCGGAGGGGTTCCACGGCCCCAACCTTCCAGTCTGAGGTGAGCTGACAATCTGACAGAGGTCCTAAAAAAATCTCCCAGACCAGAACTTTCTTTTTCACCTTCAAAAAACACTCCTAAGGAACATCCTGTCGTTTTTAAGTCCTTGCAAGTTCCAGAGACCAAAGTATATAGAAAAAGGGACACTGTACATGCCCTCAAAATACCCAGGCTCGTGCAGCAAGCTCTCGTACTTATGTGACCCTGGGCAAGTACAATCAACAGGAAAAATGAGGATGTAAGATTATCAACCTGACTTACCTACCGAGAAAGACTGTTAAAAGACAGAAAATCAACACGAACCATTACACAAACTATAAAATGCTACCTAAGTATGTTAACTCTTAACTCTGTTCATTATGACTTCACTGCCCAAAACTGTTCCACAGTTAGTGACATAATGAGAATTAGTGAAATAATGAAATAATGAGAATAAGTTTCCCCTTACCATGAACCTTAAAAATGAGTAGCAGAGAGAAGGGGGTTATAGAGGTCTTGGGCCAAAATCCTGAACAAGTCAGAATCCTGAATGCTTATTTTAAAAGTAATAAGCACCAAAAAAAATTTAGTTTTCACTATTCATACTTAAGTCTAAAAATCTGTATTGGATGGATGGATCAGTCTAGGGTATTGAAAAATTTTACATGATTCAAAAATTAAAGAAAATTCACTGGTCATCTTTTTTTACATTTTTTTAAAACTATTTATTCAACAAAGGACTCAGTAGTGAGGGACTTTCAAATATATCCAATCTAGGGGCACCTGGGTAGATCAGCCACCTGAGTGTCCGACTCTTGGTTTTGGCTCACGTCATAATCTCAGGGTCATGAGATTAAGCTCCACATCAGGCTCCATGCTCCCTCCCTCTCTCTCTGCCCCTCCCCCTGCTCGTGCGTGCATACTCTTTCGCTCTAAAATAAATAAAATCTTAAAAAAAAAAAAAGAAGAAGATACATAATCTAAAATAGAAGAAATTACTAACCCCCCAAAACCCAAAAGAAACCCAAAGGATAGAGGGAATAAGGGTAACCATCATACCCTATCAAGCTATGCAGCCAGTTCTATTTATAGTAAGCTTTATAACAGCCAACTCAAACTGAGAAAACATGGCAGTTGTAAAATTCACAATTCCTAATCAAATGGTCAGAAGAAGGATGAATGTTCTTGGTACCAAGACCGAACAGAAATTTCCACAGTGGTTCTCCGAGGTCACTGTGATGATAAGCAATGCTCTGGGCCATCTCCTTCCACATGGGCTCAGTGACACACTTCACAGCAATGTGTCTTCTTGAGGAATGATTAAAAAAGAAAACCATAACTCGGTAACAGAAGTTCTGAAGAAGTAGAATACTACTTAAGAGTAGAGAGGCTGCATAACCCTCCAGGAAATTGTCCTTAATCCCTGTTTGCTCTCCGGAGTCCTAAGGGGTTGGAAACATAGGGTTGGGTCATACGACAGGATGGCCACCCTCATTTGGCATGAGGTAAGGGATCCATCAGGAGAGAGCTTGTCCACTCTACCCCAGTGAAGATGTGCCACACCTTCCCTCCCAGGAGAACCATGTGAGGACTCAAGACAGGAGCAAGATTTTTAGCACAGATGGACGGGTGATGACAGGGGCTCCAAAGACCTACTCCCTAGAGCATGGATGACGTGGCTTTGACCCAACAGTGTTTTTGCGACAGGTAAAAACAGACACCCTTATCAGCTGAACAAAATCCCTGAAAGTTCCCATATCCCAACACCACACTAGTTTTGAGCAATGCTGTTTCCTAGTACATCCAAGTGTATCCCAAGGTAACTGAGGAAACATGTTCATAGAACCAGTATTTTCAAGCCAGCTATAAGTCAAGAAAGCTCTACTAAAATAATAACTTTAATTTTAGAACAGTGAATCTTTGGCAATACTTAACCAACAGGTTCAGCAGGGACAGACATTACCATATTTCATAGGAGTAAAGTCAGTGTGTTTCAAAGTGAAGTAACACGTTCTACCCCAACTCAGCGCGATCTACCATTTATGGAATGCTTACTATCTGTCTGGCAGGGTGTCAGTGGCTTGAGGCCAAAATACTCTTCTAAGTTTCCCTCGGTTCTTGGTGTTTGTCGTCTTGCAGCTACGGTTGGACACTGGCAATGGCCAATGCATCCAACTCCAACATTGCATCACTCGCTACGGAACTCCCTCCCAGCTTCGTCCAAGAAAGTCTGGAGACTGCCAGTCCCAAAGGGCTGTGTTCCACAGCTGGCCATCCAATCTCCCAAACGCCCCCACGAACTGGCCCAACAAGGGCCCAAACGAGGCCCAACTGACCAAAGTGGATTTAACAGCTTCTCCAGAATTGACCACGAGAGCCACATGATTTCTCAAGAATCTAAGTAGTATCATTCCCACTAAGAAATGGCGAAGCTACCAAACATTGAGAATTCTACCCAACATCCAAGAGGAGTGACCATGTGCTGTGAGAGCCCACTCAGCTCCAGATCCCAAAATTCTCAACTTCAAGTTTGAGTCATGTCAGAAAAGCACACCCATGTCACTACAAGAGAGAATTAAACAGCTGATCCCCAAGGATTATGGTAGAGGAGCAGACCACAGTTAACGGCTAATGCTGAAATCTGTCCTTCAGCATTCCGCCATGCTGGGCCTTAACTTACCAGGTGTTCCAGTGAGGGAACTAGGTGTCCGTGAGAGGACAGTGGGAGAGGACAGTACTCCATTCAAAGTGCTTCCACACCCCCTGTGAGACCCACCAGAGTGTACAATCCTTAAACTGCACACCAAAATTATCTTTTCCAAAACACATCAATCGCCTTAGTTAGATTTCCAACAACGTCTTTTCCAAAGTCCTGCCATCCAGGTTCCTCTCCCTGGGCAGACCTGCCTCCTGCTCCCACACAGCCTCCCCAGGGACAGGAAGAAGCCCCAGATCCCAAAACTACTGGGACAATGGGTGTGGGTTAGGGCAGCTCCTCTTTCACTGTCAAAGACGACGGCTCCAGAGGGGGACTTTGGTTCTAGTTTTTTCTGGCTTTCCACGCCTACTGTTTATAACTAGGAGACTGACTGAAGGGTGGGCCTCCATTCTGAAGGACACAGTTGACCAGAAGGGCATTCTAAGAGTAGGGACTTTTCAGACTCAACCGCCACTGGCTGACTCTACCACCTTCTCCAGGCCCTCCCAGGTGACCCAGCGTTGTGAAAGGGTAACCTGCCATTCCCCTGCTGATCTCCAACCCCTAAAACCTGGCCTCTCCCTCCCCCTGTTCTCTCACTGAGCAGCCCAGAGGGAAGTCTTTCGGTCCGAAATGTAATCGAGCTGTCAAGGGAAGCGGAGCAAGATGTGGTCGCCCTGGCGATTTGGTCCCATTTGACACCATCCAGGCACAGCAGTTCCGTGACCTGAGCCGCCTCCCCCACACTGCATGGGAGGGCCACTCTGTGAGTCAAGGAAGAGCTCCCTGGGGTGAGGCCACGCACCCCAGCAGCCGTGCGGAAGCAACTACGCCTGCCAGCAACAGGGCTTGGGACTGCCTTCGACACAGAGGGGAGAGAAAATACCACAAAAGCCCCTGTGGAGAAGTTACCATGCCGGGAAACCCCAAATCCGCACTGTTGGTCCCTCATGCTCGAGCCTAAAGGGCCCATCCGAAAGAATTGTGTCCCCAGCTGGTAGCCATTCCTGCTGCTGGTGGCATCTGTGTTGGCGGAAGCCATGCCTGAGATGGCAAAATCCTCCCAGAGGAAATGGCTAAAGAGGTTTCAGTAAACCAGATACTAAAGACGGAAAGGAAGGAAGAGAAACTAAAAATATTAAGAATGTATATGTGTACGTATTAGATTAACAATGTAACTTAGTGACCAAAACTCAATGAGCGAGTATGACGGCAGGAAACACAGCTGCCTTACGGAAAAAGGGACACCTAACGGGTCCTGTGCAATGCCACTGGGAAGGGGACATCAGCAATACTGATCCTGATACGTGTTTAGGTGGTAACCGGTAAGGCTAAGGAAAACATTTCAGCGCAGCGAAGAATCTTCCACTTCAATGTCAAAGAAGATAATTTGTGACAAATTTTTAAAGGCATTCTTCCTAAGGGTTTTCAAAATGGGGTTGATTCTTTACTAAGTCCTCATCCTCTAAAAAAGAAGAAACCGGGGGCCCCTAGCCACCCCTAGGTGGCTCAGTCGGTTAAGTGTCTGACCCTTGGTTTCAGTTCAGGTCATGATCTCAGGGTCCTGGGATCGAGCCCCGCGAAGGGCTCCACATTCAGCGGGAGCCTGCTTCTTTCCCTCCTTCCCTCTCCCCTACCCCTCCCTACTTGATCTCTCAATTGAATAGGCAAATAAAATCTTTTTTAAAAAATAAGTAAATAAAAATAAAAAGGAAGAAACTAGGGCTCATTCATCAGACAAGACTGACAGGACAAGGTTCCACATGGCTTGCATCTCAAGGTAGTCCCAGGCTACTCAGCGTGAAATGCTCTTCTACTCTCTCGTTTTAAAGTTTAAAAAAAAAAAAAAAAAACCACATTTTAAATGACCTCAATTTTTTATCTGCACATCACCTCCAACTCTTTGGCAGTTATAAAACTAAGACTACACAAGCTCCGGCAGATAAAACACAGTTCCTTATTTCACTGATTCTAAGAAATTCTAAAATTCTAAGAAAAACACATTTGTCACTTTGAACATCTCTGAAATTCACTGTGCCTTACGGTCGCTATGGTGTGGTGTGGTTTCACAGGCGCCATTTTCTTTCTTAGAGGTACACAAAACAGTGGTGTGCCTCACAACAGACAGCATCTTATGAAATAGAGCATATAAAAGTAGATCTTAAATAGGTACGCTTATGGCTATCTAAAATCTCCTTGTGAACGGTCTGTAGAAGCGCCTTCACAATTTTGCTGACTGCGACTAACCGCTAACTCAACCAATATTATTGAGCACCTACCGTATGCCCAGGATATGGGAAGAGACCATGTTCCTTATGATGCCCCAAATCTGAGTAAACAATGGTCACCTCTCCACTCAGCTGTCAAGGCTCACCTGGTCTTGTTAATAGTGAATGATAAGAAGAAACAGACTAATTTGGCCAGGAGAAGCTGTCATTTGAGCCTCGTCCTGATGGGCTAATGGGATTTGGTTTAGCTTGTGAGGATGGGAGGAAATAAACAGGGAAAGGAAGGAGTGTGGGGGAAAAAGGGGGGGGGGGCAGAACTTTCCAGAAAAAGAGCAAAGGGCTGTTCGCTAAAAGCATCAGTCCAGTGTTGCACAGACGCAGATGCACAGAAGGGAGCTGGAGGTGATAAGGCTTCACAGATGGGCTTTGGCGGGGGACACTGCACAAAGGAATCAGACCTTCTGTGTACTGGAGTCTATGATGGGATCTTATCAGCAGCGGTACGCCATGCAACACTTGTCCCCAGCCCACCCTGGCTAGCACGGAAGAGAAGGCGGAGGCTTGTGGCAAAGGGTCAATCAGCCAGTGGCTGGCTGGAGATAAAGTGGCTTAAACCGGGACAGCGAGATCCTTGAGGTGAGGAGGATGGCAGGCTGAAGCCACCGGGACTCAGTGGCCACACACTGATCCATCAAAAATGGGGAGCACAGGAAAAAAAAGAAGGGAGAGATGCTTCTGAAGTTTCTAGTTTGGTAACTGACAAAGAAGGTTGGCAGTAACACCTGCCACCATGAGGTCAAACAGAGCACCTGATTCTGAAGTTTTGCCTTTGAGAGGGGGGAATGCACCGTGATCATACTAGACATATGGCGTCCCTTCCGTGCAGACACAGAGCAACAGGGCTGGAACACATGAGCACGGCACCGGAAGGAAGGAAGGAAGGAAGAAGGAAGGGGGAAGGAAGTCGGTGGGAAGGATGGAGGGAGAGGTGGAGACCCTGCCAAACAGCCTAGATCAGGAAGGATTTATGGAGACACAGATAGGGGCCAATTCCACTGTATAATCGAAGAGCTTTAAACATACCCCCCCCCCCACACACACTCTCACACACACAACCTCTGATGACCCGTGAGAGGCCAAAAGTTTAAACCATTATCTCAAGTACGCCTTCTATGGACTCAGCCAATGGCTTTAATAATAAATGGATCAAACAGCATCAGTAACACAAAAATAAAATGCTGCCTCGGGCTCTGTGCCATGAAGCTAAAATGTAAATCAGATTGGAGTTCAGCCCCCAGAACTCTCCAGGTCCCCAGGACACCCACCACGCTCCTGACTCGCCCTGAGATTGGGTTTCCCACTTAAATATGATTGCCGACTACAAGGCTGAGACCCCCAAGCCGCGCAGATCACAGGGAGAGGAGTGTGGGACGCACACAGCCGTGTATCAGACGCTAGCGCAAATGGAACTGCCACCCCTTCTACACGAGAGCAAGACGGCAAGAGGACTGCAGGCCTCCGGCCACCGTCTGGTTACACTGCAGGACCCTGGGGTCTGACGTGTGACAGTGGGCTCAGAGCCATGGTAGAAAAGACATGCACTCACTTTAGGGCCACAAGCAACTCAAGTCAATCCAACCTTCCTGACCATCCATTTCTTTAAATGAAGAGGATAGGTTCTAGAAGCTTCTGCCCACCTTACACTTGAAAGGAACTCCATGTTAACCTGCTTAAGTTAAAACCTGCCTCATCATTGGAACCGTCATGAGAGTCTCTTTCCAGTAAACACATGATGCAATGAAGGCAAAAAGTGCCAGTCAGCTCGGCCCAGAAATGCAAGATGGGAGGCGCCTGGGTGGCTCAGTGGGTTAAGCAGCTGCCTTCAGCTCAGGTCATGATCCCAGGGTCCAGGGATGGAGCCCCACGACATGCTCCCTGCTCAGTGGGTCGCCTACTTCTTCTCCCTCTGCCTGCCGCTCTGCCTACTTGTGCTCTCTATCTCTCTGTCAAATAAATAAGTAAAATCTTGAAAGAAAGAAAGAAAAAGAAAGCAAGGCAAGACGGAACAACCAATTCTTACTTCAAATGGTGTAAGATCTTTTCGGCTGAATAACAACGAACATTCATCCTAACTGAGTTAAAAATTGGGAGGGAAATGAAAAACACATGAAATGGTTGCAATCTTGATTTTTTTTAAAGTAGAAGGGGGGGAAAAAAAATCAAATGACTTTTTTATGACTATTCCCTGTAGTCAAAAGAGGATAATCAGCCCCTTTCACATAACGACGGTTCCTGGGAAACCATGGGAACAGCCCTGAAACAGCGATACATCAAAGTGCCCGTGCAGAAAAACCGATACATAAAATCGCAGAGCAAATCTGTTTCTCGTAGGACAGCAACTAGCTTAAAAAGCTTGACATTCATTGCCAAGTCGTATCTATGAGACCACACACAAAGCAAGCAGAACAGACACCGGCCTGCCTTCTAAGGACTAGCGAGTGCACTCCTGTCCAGGGCACTACTGTGCCAATGGTTTTACCGGCAACCTCATTCGGCAAAGGAGTTCTGAGCATGCCCACCTCAAACAGCATGGAAGCGTGTCCTCGCTCGTTTAACTAACGTGTCGGCCACATGCATGAGCTACTGTTCAAACAAACAATGCACATTTTACCTTTGTGTGTGTGTGAATAATATGCATCCTTCATGGGACCCCAACAGAAACACGCAAAAATTTAAGTGCCCAAGACAGAGAGAAAGATAGATTCTGAAGTTTTCTTCTTACGCCCTAAGGAAAGCATCTCGTGCATCCACACGACATTGGAGACTACTGCTCTAGCCCAGAGAACACTGATCTGGAAACTGAGAAAAGACGGCATGTGGGAAGCTCACCGAAATGCCTCCTGGCCAGGCCACCTCATACTGGCTTGAATAAAACCACCTGGGGGACCTATTCCTTTCCCTGCCCCCTCCTGTCTTGTTCCAACTTGGTCCACGCTTGCGATTTCCTCCAGGGACATGGTGGACAGGTGGGGTCTGCAAGCTACTATGGAACTCTCCAGAAGCAGAAGAAACGTCATTATGATAAAAAATAATGATGATGAAAAAAAATTTTTTTTAATTAGCAACAAAAACTAACCCCAAATCTGTTGGTAAGGTTTGTTTTATAAGCCTCCTTGATGAATTCCTCAGTTTCCCCAACTGTACAATCTAAATTTCCCCCCACAGCTTAGCCTTCTTGTGAAGCAACAACACAGGAGTGTCAAAATCTCCCGGAATCTTCCGGAAGAACCTCAGGTGAGAACGTGAGGCTGCTCTGAAGTTATGGGATGACAGGACTAGCTGTCCCTGGGGGCCATTACATGGTGTTTCCTGCAATGAAGATGTTAGGCAATATCCCATCACCAGTGCTTGGTAAGACAATGCCATGTGAAGGAAAAGGAAAATGATACAGGAAGGAGGGACTCCTTTTTGCAACCTGTGATCTCCACTCCCAACAAGACAGCACAATGACTGGCCAGGAGGCAATAAGCAAAAACAGGTTCCCAAGCATGGCTGCAATTTTTGGTGTGGGGGATCTCAGACAGAGCCAGGATAAGTAGCCAGTAAGTATCAGTTACATAGTCTAGAAGGGAAAAAAAAAAGGCCAGCAATAACAGCGCACAAAGCAAAAACCCATTTTTGAAATAGAATTGAATGAAACTTTGGTCTTCCTAGGTGGGAAGAAAAGGTTTCATCTTCTGGAAGAAATCCTCATTCTGTCTGGCCAGCTTCCCATCCAGAAAACCACTTGTAGCTAAAGGAGCTCCCACTTACGAGTTCAAATGGCCTTGGCCTCTCATCAGCATCCACGGCCCCCCCAATCCCCAACCCCGGCCGCCTGCCATCAAAACACGATTCCTTCCCCTGGACTCTGGGCACATTACAGATACGCCTCTGACCCCAATGATAGGTCCTGCCTGTAGCCTTCCACCAAATTCTCCATAAGGAGAACTTTTCTCTTTTTTCTCTTTAATAAAACTCACTTCCTTCCACCCTCCCCACTACCTGAACCTCGGTCTTCAGCACACATCCCTCTTTGTAACCCCCTTCTGGACCCCTCCATGGGACTAACCAGTGATAGTGCAAACCTGACACACTATTTAGGGTCAAAACCTTCCACACTTAAGATTCCTCCCAGAAGGTAAAGCGATTTATCAATGTAATACAGACTTTGGGTTCAGTCAGATCCAGCCCTCAGCTGCCATCCACTGTCCTTGTGACCTTGAACCGGTCACCTATCATTCCTGTATACCACTTTCTCCATCCGCAAAATGGGTAATTTGCCATGAGGGTTTGTGCTGAGGATTGAGGGAATGTGTCTGGAAACACTCTTCCTTGGTATTTCTTTGGGACTTCACAAACATTCATTTCTTTCCTTTTTTTTTTTTTTCAAGATTTTATTTATTTGTCAGAGAGAGAGCGCGTGCACATGCGTGCACACAAGTCAGGGGGGAGGGGCAGAGGGAGAAGCAGGCTCCTGGCTAAGCAAGGAGCCCAATGTGGGACTTGAACCCAGGACCATGGGATCATGACCTGAGCCGAAGGCAGACACTTAACCAAGTAAGCCACCCAGGAGTCCCCATTTCTTTCTTCCTCCAAAGTCCCTGACGTACTCTCTACAGCCTGCTCCTTTGCTTTCTGTCCTTCACACTAGGTCTCCCTGCCTTTAATCCCCATCACTAATGTCCCTCTCCGCTGCCCACCGAGTGCGCTCATCACTGCAAACCCCAACTAACACACTTTCAAGAGGCACGTAGTGTCCTTCCAGAATCCAGTCCCTCGCATCCCTGCTCTGCTACCTGACATACCAACACAGCCAGCAGGGAGACTATCCATCGGGATAAAGGGGAGTCTTTCTAAAGAGTCACTATGACTCACAGATTTACTCACGAGGCTAGTGAGGGCAGAGGAGCTGGGGCAGGTTGATAATGGAATAAAATTTTCAATATCTATGATTTTGTAAGGTGAAAATACCCATCTTTTCCCCAAAATAAAATGGCTCATAGAGTGGTTGGAAGTCAATTCTCTTTTTATGTTGGAGCGTTTTACTAGAAAACTGAGCAAAGCTCTGGTCTTCCAAGATTTGTTTCACCACATTTCTCCGAATCCCCAGTTATCAGTTACTGGAACACTTGTCTGAATCCTTTTCTTCCAGGAGGATCACCAGTTCCTTGAGGAAGGGATTACAGTTTATTACTTTCTGACATGATGTTCCATGACACACATGTCCTATGTTAGGGTACTCTAGAGAAAGGGAACCAACCAGTAGGATGCAAATGGATGGATGGATGATGGATGGATGGAGGGAGGGAAGAATGAATGGAGAGACAGGTATTTTAAGGAATTGGCTATGCAATTGTAGGTGTTGGCCAGCTTACAATCTGTGGGCCGGACTGGCAAGGTAGAGACCTAGAGGAGAAATGCTGCTGTTGTCTTGACTCCAAAGGCATCTGGAGGCAGAATTCCTTCCATCCAGAAGACCTCAGCCTTTACTGTTACAGGGCCTTCAAGTGATTGGATGAAGCCCATCTACATTATGGAGGAAAATCCAATGTACTCACTCCCTACTGATCTAAATGCTAATCATATCTAAAATTTACCTCACAGTAACATCTACACTGGTGCTTAACCAAACAACTGGGCACCAGAGCCTAGCCAAGTGAACATACAAAATTCACTATCATGTGTCCGACAGACTTTTTCTCCAATACCTAGTAATGGCATCAATGTCAACCAAAGGGACAGAAAGAATTCAAATTATTCCGCCAAGAAAGTTTACAACAGCCTTTCCAGTAGTTGTTCTTGACCGACCCACCAGATTTGAGCTCTAAAATAGATCTACTTTGACGATGTTCCTGGTAGCCCCAAGTTCCAAGGCATGAGGGGGTCACTGATGACAGTAGCCTTACTTTCTTGATGTCATCTTTGCCACGTATTTCTAAGAACATTTTTTGAAGATTTTGTTCTTAAGTAATCTCTATACCCAACGTGGGATTTGAACACTGCTGAGATCAAGAGTCACTTGCTCTAACAACTCAGCCAGCCAGGGGCCCCTGTCACAGATTTCTAGGTAACTGCGTCCCTCTGAGCTTATGTCTGCTGGTAGCCAACATCATCAAGAATTATGGCTCTCTTTTCCTTTTTTCTTCAATATGGAAAACAGTATCAAAATATTATTTGCAAACTGGAAAACACAAATACACCGGCCCCCACACTTCTAATCCTCTCTTACCCCCTACCCCACTGCATAATACATAAATTACGGAGGTCCCGGGTACACAAGCTTCCCCATGGTGACTTTTCTGCTCTAGCCCTGGATCTGAAATCACCACCCTCTCCCACCCCTGAGCCAAGACTTCAAGCACACAGCAGGGTGGGGGTGGGGGGGTGTCCCCAGCATGTCCTCAATTCTAATGCAGCTGGGCTTGAAGTTGCGCTTGAAAACCCAGTGATGGGGAGGAGGGTCGGAATGATTGTTCAACACCCTCCTACACTCATGACTAATGCATCACGCTGGGAAAGCAAGTCCTCCGAGCTAGCTAGAACTGACAGGGCCACATTTAAACCAAACCAACCCTCGGGAGGCTCAGGCGTCACTACAGCCCTCCCAAGCCCTAAGCGTGCCCCCTTCTGAAAATATTCACCTTGAGAGAAAACAAGCTGAGAGAGTTGGTTTGGGCGTCCTAATTCTGCTTTTCCATAGAGTAGGAAGCTGGACTTTTTTCAAGGACCAAACCAAAGAGCACTCACAGTAGGTAGGTAACGGACAGTCGTCTGCGAGCACCAGGGTAACTTGACAACTTGGGGTAAATCAGTTAATTTCTCTATGGCTTCTTATTCCTCCTCAGTAAAATTCGGCACCTTGGGCAGGTGCCTGGTGGGCTCAGCGGGAGGAACATGGGACTCTTGATCTCAGGGTTATAAGCCTGAACTCCCACGGTGGGCGTGAAGGTGACGTAAATAAGTAAAACTTAAAAAAGAAAATTCAGCACCTAATAAGCGCTTCCAAAACGCAAAAGAGGAACCTGTTGGGGGTGTGGAGGATATAACAGAGCAGGGGGGGAGGTCTTGTGTCCATCATCGATGTAGGGATTTGCTTTTCCAGTAGTGATTTTCCATTCAAAATAGCATCCCTGAGAAGGAAGAGGGGATTTATCAAGTGCATTCATTAAATAGAGCTCGATGACCAAAATAATATCAGCCTTCTGGTTCCACCAATGTCTCACTTGAACAAGCTCAGGGAAGCGGGGACTGTGTGTGGCCTGAACTAATGTTGGCACCAGGGGGGCCAGAACCAGAGCCACCTGCTTTGTTCTGTTTCTCTCACTCTGTCCCCACACTCACAGGAACAGACTGCCATCTGTGCTGTACCCGCTCGGCTCAGTTTTCCAGAAAGGTAAATAAGATCATGACGTCTCTCCTCTAAAATAAAAAATCCCTCTGATTATTGCTTTCAGAGATGGATCTCGATTTTTTGTAGCTTTTAGGACTACAGATCAGTGTGTGCTCAGCACCCTCCCTTGCTGGTCCAAGATCTCACAGGGATGCGAAGATGGGGAAGGCTTCAGGCTCCTGAAACAGCCCTAAAGATCCTTTGGTGGGGGGCACAGTTTATGGGGAGGGAAGGGATGAAACAAAAACCAAAAAACGCAACGTAAGACCCAAAAACTAAGTACCTACCATGAGCTCAAAGTACACGAAAAATGAAGGTGTGACTAAATAAAATTCTTTGCGCCAAGAGAATGTTCATGTCCCTAATATTCTTTACAATGAAATATATGCTCTTCACAGGGCAAGGTGAAAAAAAAAAGATTATGAGACTGTACACAACAGGACAGGATGGCAGTTTAATGGGACTGTGACTTTTTTAAGCTGAGTCAGGGGGGAAAAGGTGATGATCATTTTGGTATCTGAATCTGTAACCGGAAGACTGCTTACATCCTTAAAAAAGGAAACATTTCCAATTGTAAGTAACATGTCTACGTCTAGAGCATGAAACTTGACCATGAGGAAAAGCCAGGTCTGCATCTTCCGAAACATGTCACGCTCATTTCTCAACTCTACCCCGTCTTCCGATATGTGTACACACTCCGTAGAAACACAGGGAATGTTCACAGGTGCCTGAAGAAAAATGCATTCCATGGTCAAAGAAGGGAACCCAAATTCTTACCCTTCACTTTTTTAACCAACTTCTCGAACTTTCTTCATCATGAAAACTTTCTTTTTTTTTTTTTTCTAGTATCGATCAATGGCCTGTGAGACCCTGAGTGTTTTGTGGGTTCTAATTGTGGGGAATCATCTAACAAAAATGGGCTTGTTTTTATTATTACAGATTCAGTCTTCTGGCCAAATACAGAGCCAAGTCACTGAGGTGTTTACTTCATTGGCAGCCAATTCTCGATATCGTCACCAGCACTACCCACGTCAGGCAGCACTCCCTTTCCACTTTCTATGTTTCTTTATCCAGACCTCTCCATCAACCATAAAACAGACCATGGGAGAGATGATGATGACTAACCAGGCATCATCCTTGGCGCTCAGGCTTCTTACTCACGGGGCATGGGTCAGACCCACGCCAGGTTCAGGTGTGTGTTGGGGGTGAGAGGTAGTGGGGTAGGCACACATGTGTATGTTATCCCATACTGCGGTGCGGGCTTTAAAATAAATCAAAAGAAGGACAATAGTATGTGTACCCCCACCCCAAGCCCTTTTCTTTTCTTTTCTTTTCTTTAAGATTTTTATTTATTTGACACAGAGTGATCACCAGTAGGCAGAGAGGCAGGCAGAAGAGAGGAAGGGAAACGGGCTCCCTGCTGAGCAGGGAGCCCGATGCCAGGCTCGATCCCAGGACCCTGAGATCATGACCTGAGCCGAAGGCAGAGGCTTAACCTACTGAGCCACCCAGGTGCCCCACAAGCTCTTTTCTTATAAGGCCTGGGATATAGGAGTCAGAAAAAGATACAACACATGGCTTCGCATGAAATACGACTGCAGGAGGAAAGTACAAGTTTTGCAGGTGATTTCTCTACAGCGGCAATACCCAGATTCGGAATTAACAGCTTCTTCCCACTAATTATAACTAACACCATCAACAACCAGGAGCCAAAATTTCTCATTGTGGGCTTGTTTTGTTTTCTACACAGGGCATCCGGACACCTTGAAGATGTAGCAACGACCTGTTCAAGAATAATTTGTAATACGTCATGCCCATTTAATCAAGAAGACTCCACCATCTCCCTCTGGGGTTCAAGCAAAAACAAATCGGCTCCATGCATCTCGGAAGGAAGGAAAACACAGCCGTGTTTCAGGGAGGAAGCCCAGCCGCATATCCACGCCACTGCCCTCCCCGATTCCATGACATTTCCGAGAAACACGGTTAACTGCTGACATGGGCCCAGGCTTCGGGAGAGCAATCATTTCTTGTTGGGACTTGTGCTGTTTGTTTGTTACGTATGTTCGATTTATGATGGGAGTCTGTCAGCTTCTTTTGTTTGAACTTGACACAATGGGAAAAGCCCTTAAGGGTTCATTATTAATCTCAAAATGAGATCTGAAACAGATCATGAACAGGTCTTGAGCAATTGTGAAAGACACCCAAAAGCACCCGTCAAAATGAGAATTGTTCCCAGACAAAGAGACCTTCTCAAGCTCAACTGCATTGCATTAGCCAGTAAGTGATGGGACTGAGAGTTTCGTGCTCAAAGAATGGACTTCAGAGCCAGGCAGACTTGGGTGGGAATTTTGCTTCTGCTTCTGAAGACCTAAATGGTTGTGGAGAGTCTGTTCACGCCACCAAGCCTCATTCTCCTTGTTGGTAAAATGGAAATATTAACAGTAAATGAGCAATCCATCGGAAACCACTCGACCAACTACTGTCTGACCCAGAGAAGTGGATCAGCAGATGGTAAATGTGGGATCGCTCACTACAGCCAGACATTGATTAGTAATTGCAACGTCCACGCTCCAGTACCATAATTAGACGTTTTCAAAAAAAAAAAAAAAGCAAATATGAAAAGATTATCTGTGAAACTGGTATCCGACTGTTTGAAATCTCATTCCTTACGGACTGCAATGAAAACTCATGATGCTTTCACAAGGAATACTCAGGAGGGGCATCCAATATCCCTCTTCACTGATCAATTGTTAGGAGGAGAAACGACAATTCAAAAGACCACAAGCTTATAAAATAATACACCAGATCTTCAGCTCTTTTAAGCTATCGCAAGCTTTTTGAAAAGATTATTGTTACCCAAAATTAAAGACAGAAACTTCATCTTCTAAATATAACCACTGTTGATTGAAGATAACTAGAGACAAAAATGTAAGTGTCTTGGAAAGAAGATCACCAGTGGCAGTGCACGTTGAGTTATCCAGAACGCGTCAGGAATGCACAAAGTAAATCAGATTTACTAAATGTTAAGTACCCTCAACTACAGATATGCCAAAATACTACTTGTATAGTATTTTGACTTAAAAGGTCACAGTTTTAAGGGATTAAAGCACAAATTCCTAATATCTCATGGTAGGAGGAAGCAATAATAAAATGTGTTTGCTACAAAACGGACTCAGGACATCCAGCTCCAAAAGTCTGACTCAGAGTAGATAACTCCCAGGTATGCACGGAAGTGGTAACAAAGGTTGATCTGAGTTGTGAGTTTTAGAGCAGAGTTCTCTGGAGAGTGAGACTCTGTGTCTGTGTGTGTGTGTGTGTGTGTGTGCGCACACACGCACACACACACACACACACTCACATTCAAGCATAAGCCACAGCTCTTATGTATGAGATACTATGCGCCCAGTGCTCAGGACTGGGGAGAAGGCGGGGCATTCCATCAAGCCTATGACACAGGTCTGACTACCCTCTCTGGGCAGCCAGGAAGAACCCAGATCAGGAGCCCAAGGCTGGAAACCAATGGCCTACTTCTTGAGGGCTCAGTTCATGAGGGCTAGATTAATACAGCGGAATTGAACACTGTACAGTAGAAACGCTGGGCTCCATTTCTGGTTCTTCTCTAGACCCTCTTATTAGGTAATCCCTAGCTACGGGAGACAGAAAAGGGCATTAAAGGAAGACACCCTTGGGATTGAGAAAAATAACAAAGGGACTCCGCCAGGAATTACACCCTAGGTAAGATAATCAAAGTACACTAGACAAATGTAATTGGCCAGCGCCCACCACCACCCCACCATCCCCCCACCCCCGCTATCCAGGTGGGATATTAGGCTCTGAGAATAGAAACACTGTTACTCAACCTGAAACTGAGATGTCAAATATCCTGCAACACGGTCCTGCGAGGTATCCACAGCCAAGGCAAAGTAACCTCCGGGTTTAGGTCTGGACTGTACAGGGGCACTGCCTTCATGATCATTAGCATCCAAATGACTTATAATTGTTTCAACAACAACAACAGGAAAGGACTTTAAAAAAAAAAAAAAACACGCTGGGAAAAACATGAGTAGGATAAAACAGAAAGTAAACAATAGAGTGAATATACATGAAACTCTACTCCACGCTCCCGGTCACCAAAATCAATGACATGTAAGACATTGGCTTGGTGGGACTCTTTAAGAGTTATGGTCTCTCGTTGGCTGTGAAAGCTACAGCTATGTTCAGAAACGCCCTCTGTTCAATTTCCTCAGACTCCAGACTGACCTCCGGGTTCCCTATATAAGTGAGTACTAGAGGTAGGACACATGGTAGACCGCACCATGGAAGGGGAAGAACACAAGAGGGGAAGGAGGAAGGGAAAGGAAGGGAAAGGAAAAAGGGAAACTCTTGGAAGCTTCAACTGCAAAAGGAATCAGGATAAGCCATTAGATACTAGTCTTGAGTTTTCAAATGCTCTGTGTTTCTGGGTCGGTGGGCGGGGAGGCACGCAGTCATCATGTTGAAACAGAATCTGTTTCGAAGAAATCCACCCTACCAGCCTCAAATCTGGGGACCCAGCTCAATGCAGCCAAGAACCTAGGGCATGTCAAAGGTGAGAGGGACACAGACTGCATGGATGGAGGACATGGTCAAGATCTCTTTCCATGTAGGTATGGTTTCTTAAAATTCAAGAGGACAAAAAGAACTTTTCCGGTTCTAGCAAATTCTGACAACAGATTGGGATATTACACCATCAACACGTTTGAATTTCTAAATTTACCCGACTCCGGTCTCAGATAAGTATCTTTTGTCACACTGGTCCGTGCGTGCATGTGTATGGAGGGGGAGCGGACAGAGAGAGAAGATATATTTATAAAATAAATGATAGAGATTTTAAATATTTTGCTTAACAGGCATGTGCAACCAGAAGTGTTCATTACGAGCACTGCTCCTCTAAAATACCGCCTTTTTAAAAACAAGTATCTACGAACACTTTTTTAAAAATTAGATTTGGAGCCAAGAATTTCAGCTGATTATTTTTGGAGCGGCAAATCATAATAAACTGTACAGAAAAGAGAGTGGTCATGAATGAGTATTTGGTTCCCGAGCTGAGCAAAAGGGTTCACAGGGCCCACGGGAGGGCAGCATGGAAGAGCACAGGGCAGAGAAGAGATGCGAGCACACACGGCAGAGAGAAGTGGGCTCCCAACGTGTGTCCTTCCTTACAGGACCACGGAGAACCGCTGACAGGGTTCTCGGACAGCCTCCAGCCAGGAGACTGCCCTCCTGTCCCTCAGCCTCAGCCCAGGCTTTCCTTGAGAAGTAACCCTTCCAAATCACCTTAGAAATCTCATCAACACCCCTTTGTTGGTGTTGACAGAAAAGGTGACACTTTTTTTAAAGATTTTATTTATTTGATTGGGGGTGGGGGGAGCATAAGTAGGGAAAGCAGGAGTGGGAGAGGCAGACTCCCCAGCTGAGCAGAGAGCTGGACATGGGGCTTGATCCCAGAACCCTGAGATCCTGGCCTGAGTGGAAGACAGATGCCCAACCGACTGAGCCACCCGGGTGCCGCTGATGACAAAAGTTTCAAACTTGGGTTTAACATGATGGAACTTCTCCTAAACCTTTGAATAATTTGTGTTAAGAATGTGCCGGAAGGCAGGGCCACCACCCTCCCCCACCAGCTTACAAATTCTAAACAGGCTTCATTGTTTTTTTTCAGTGTAACAACAAAACCAATTCTCCCCTAAACCTTCCTAAAAATATCTACAGTGTACTGACCCCCAAAATAAGCATAAAAAACTCAGCAACTAGAGTGAGGAGAGCATCCACCCGAGGGACTGTCCTGGCTTGGGGGTTGAGAGTCCCAGCATTGGGGGTGGGAGGTAAGGTACCCACGGAGGGGAGCAGTCAGGGTGCTTCAGAACCCAAGCAGAGTGAGGGATGGGGGGACACAACAGACAGAGGCATCTGCTCGACGGGACCATCACAGGTCAAATCAGGAGTGACCAGAGTGTCAAAATAAACACTACTATGAACAGAGTACAACCCACTGACTAATATAAAAAGCCACGAGTGCACACAGATATAAATAAATCGACTGAAAGTTCTATAAGAAAGAGGGGATCTACATAATCTCAAAATATCTCTCTATAAAAAACATTTACTGGGGCTCTTGGCTGGCTCAGTCAGCAGAGCGTACAACTCTTGATCTCAGGGTTTTGAGTTTGAGCGCTGGGTGTGGAAAAATCTTAAAAAACAAAAAACAAAAACATTTACTAATTACAAAGGGGCAGTGAGTAACCTCCCAGCAGATCAGGCTGACAGATGGCATCTTCGAACCCAGAGACCAGGGTGAGGGGAGACCACGAGAAATTAAACAGGTCAAAATTGGGAGTTCCCAGGGACGATACTGTATGAAGGACACACCAACCACACCTCAGCTCTCTCTGCCAATGATGCAGAAGAGTCTGATCTGGAGAAAACAGTGAGTAAAACCAAATGGAAGGACACTGGACCGGAAATCTGTCCAGAGCTCTTCAGAAGTATCAAGGTCATGAGAATCAAGTGTGAGGTGGCGGTCCTGATAGGAGTCTAATCTGAAGACACATGACAACCCAACACATGATTCTAACTAGACACACACACTGTTTGAAAGGGCATTATCCTTGCATGCCTGGGTGGTTCAGTGGGTTAAACATCGGCCTCTGGCTCAGGTCATGATCCCAGGGTCCTGGGATCGAGTCCCATGTCAGGCTCCCTGTCCCACAGGGAGTCTGCTTCTCCCTCTCCCTGTGTCTCTCCCCCTGCTTGTGTTCTGTCTCTCTCTCAAATTCATAAATAAAATCTTTTTTAAAGAAAATAAAAGAGCCCCACCCTTCCAGCACATGGGACAAATGGCAAAGCTACAATGGGGTATGAAGAGTGCCTGGTGGGAATATATCCATTCATTCTGTGATTCTGAGCCCTGGGGCTTGGTTGTATAGAAAAGTGTTCTCTTCTACCCAGAGGAATAAAAAAACCCTCCTGTCTGGAGTAATAGCAACTTATCCCCCAAATGATTTACAGAAAATAAAATTCGTTATACTGTATTATCAACTTTTCTCCAAGCCTGTGACAATTTCAAAATAAAACAAAATTTGAGGCATGACAGCTTAGTTATTCTAAGTCATACACACAGATACAAATGAATCACGGGTCATCTGTATCATGAAACTGAAGCAATTTAACACGCAACTTACTACGTTGAATAGGAG
The DNA here is from genome assembly GCF_011764305.1 of Mustela putorius furo. Taxonomy (NCBI): domain Eukaryota; kingdom Metazoa; phylum Chordata; class Mammalia; order Carnivora; family Mustelidae; genus Mustela; species Mustela putorius. The sequence goes on along the minus strand of NW_025421491.1, from coordinate 1,986,526 downwards.
AATGAATGAAAAAGTATCAAATGGGCTAGTTTGAACTTAGAAACAAAATAAAACTCTTTTAGTCACATGTGCTCATAGGCTCTTCTGTTCACCAGAACATGGGACGAGTCAGCAGGTCTGTATAAATTCAAGGCCTTGCTTTGTCTTTTTGTGCCAAGCCACTCCCACGACTGTTAATGTTCTAAGTACACATTAAATACCTGGGATGCTCAGAAACATCTCCCCGATCTCAGAGCGCCAGTGCGCCACCCACAGCACTGCCCATAATGAAGGAACAGAACCCAAATTACAGCCAAGTGTCCTGCTTTCGAAGTCCATGTCGTCAAAGACTCTGAGGCTGTGGATTCCAGTTTGAGATATACCCCAGACACCTGTGATGGAAACTCCCAGGCCTCAGTTCTGTCATCTGCAAAGTGGGATGCTGGGCCTGGTAATCTCTCGTGCTCATTGATTCCACTAGCATTTAACACAACATTCCTGATCGTGTCTTCAAAAAAGCTCACATCCAGCAGAGGGAGAGGGGCTTACAGACAGGTGTTGTGGGCAATGCTCTCAGCTGTAGGCACAGACTTTACCTCATTCAGGGAGAACAGAATGTACGCTAAGGGCAAGTGACAGGAAGAGGAAGAGCCCCCACTGAATTCTGAGGACAAAATTAAGGGTTCCTCCGAGTAGCATTAAAGGACAGGGAGGGGGGCGCCTGGGTGGCTGAGTGGGTTAAAGCCTCTGCCTTCGGTTCAGGTCATGATCCCAGGGTCCTGGAATCGAGCCCCGCATCGGGCTCTCTGCTCAGCAGGGAGCCTGCTTCCTCCTTTCTCTCTGTCAAACAAATAAAATCTTAAATAAATAAATAAATAAATAATGAAAGGACAGGAAGGGAAGTTCAACAGGATGAGTCCAGTAGCATCACGGAGCCCATTATAGGCATCAGCAGCTCCGGCACCCCCTAGCTAGGTAACCCAGGGCAAGTTACGAAACCTGCATACCTTTTACCCATTTGATATAAAGAAATGAATTGAAAGTCTGATGCGTCTCCTTCTCTCATTGGTGAAAGGGACACAATAACCTGACCCAGCTCGTCCCTGGAAGAGTTAAAGGCTTTCACGTATTCCACAGATCCTTCCATTGAACATTTAAATCTATACTTCATTATTAAATTGTTGCTATAGACTATATTAATTACATACAACAAGAACTGTTGGTTATTTAAAATGTTTGGAAATGCAATCTCTATTCAATATAATCTAAACATTTTGGCCTTCAGAAGAGTTAAAGGTTTTTCTCTATTCTGTAAGAGATCCTGGCACATAGTAAGTACTCAATAAGCACTTGTCGATATTTATTTTATTATTATTATTTTTTAAAGATTTCATTTATTTATTTGACAGACAGAATTACAAGTAGGCAAGAGAGGCAGGCAGGGAGAGAGGAGGAAGCAGGCTCCCTGCGGAGCAGAGAGCCCGATGTGGGGCTCGATCCCAGGACCCTGGGATCACGACCTGAACTGAAGGCAGAGGCTTTAACCCACTGAGCCACCCGGCGCCCCACTTGTCGATATTTATTATGAGCACATGTGGATTATGGTGACTATAACCTGGTGTGGCTCAGGAAGGGGGTGGTGTGTGTGTGTGTGTGTGTGTGTGTGTGTGTGTGTGATGGGGGTGGGGCTTGCTGTACCTTGTGTCACCCAGCAAGGGCCATCTTAGCTGGCTGCCAAAGACCATAAACGCCGGGTGAGGAGCTTGAACTTGATTCCATCGATAATGGGAGTTCCTGTGTTGTAGTCCTCACTTAGAGCCTGCTGATTCCCAACTTAACAAGCCTGATGACCCGGTCTGACAGCCCGCAGTAAATTAACAGCAGGGAGAGTTAGAGGGAGCAGGACTGGTAGGGAAGAGCAGGAAGGACAGGGACCCACACCAGATGTGGCAGGAAGGAATGAAGCCAGCAGGACAAGCTCCGGAGCCTCACTCTCCTGCGCCTTCCAACCTGAGTAACCTCTCCTTTACCAACCTCAGCACAAGACAAGGACCGGTTGGTTCTGTGGGACAAAAAAATCGCCTGAGGAGAACAGATGTTCAACATGACTCTGTTGCATGTGACTGGTAAGGTATGAAAAGTTTTAAGTGACTCCAAAACTATTAAAAATGAAAAGCTTTAGAATCGAGGGAGGGGGCAGGGGGTGGATCTTCCATCAGGAAAAACCAGAGCTGGGGGGCGCCTGGGTGGCTCAGTGGGTTAAGCCTCTGCCTTTGGCTCAGGTCATGATCTTGGGATCCTGGGATTGAGCCCCGCATAGGGCTCTCTGCTCAGCGGGGGGCCTGCTTCCTCCTCTCTCTCTCTGTCTGCCTCTCTGCCTACTTGTGATCTCTGTCAAATAAATAAATAAAATCTTTAAAAAAAAAAAAAAAAGAGCTGGAATTCTGCACTCCTAGACTGGAAAATCTGGCTGAAGAAGTTCTCCTGCAAAATCAACAGTGGTCTCTCAAAAGAAACATGAAGACGTGGCCTTCTCGCCCTGAAAAGCCAGGGTCAGTGATAAACTCCAGGAAAAATGAGGTACAAAGACAAACTTCAGGACATCTCTAAAATTAGCACAGATCCCCAGAGGAACTGTCCGAAAAATCCAAATTTGATTATACCTAGAATATATCATGCATGACCAGACATTTATCCTGGGTCCTCAAGCAAGGAATAAACACATCATTAGGCAAAGAGAAAAGTCCCCGATGCAGTACTTAAAAAAAAAGTGTGTGTGATCGGAGGGGAGGTGACTGGGTGGCTCAGTGGGTTAAGCCTCTGCCTTCCGCTCAGGTCATGAGCCCAGGATCCTGGGATCGAGTCTCTCTGCTCAGCTGGGAGCCTGCTCCCCCTTTCTCTCTGCCTGCTGTTCTGCCTACTTGTGATCTCTCTCACTCTGTCAAATAAATAAATAAGTCTTTAAGATATATATATATATATATACATATATATATATATATATATTTCATATATATATATGAAATAAAATTTAAAAAGCCTTTCTTCTCCACCTATGAGATGCTCATAAACACCTAACGTAAAAATGACTCTAGAATTCAGAACCAATACGTAGCTACCAAGTCAACTAAATTCCTCTTTTAAGGTCTTCCTAACTTAATACTTCATCTTCAGAAACCCTTAAGATTAAGTTTAAATACTCAGCTGTAGCAGAGACACTAATCAATTCCTTTTTCACCTAAGAAGCAAGAAAATGGAGCTTCCTGGCCCAGTCACCGCTATGTGGGGACCGCATGCCTGTGTCATGGCCCATGGAATGTGAGCTCACTGGCCACATCCAGAATCTACCCGACACCTGTCTGGAGACCCTACAGGTACCTTCTCCTCTTCCTTGTACACCAAACACGGAGAAGCCAGGAGAAAACTCCAAGCTTAAGTCCCTGAATAATCCCATGGGGAGAAAAAGAAATGACCACCCCTTCCTGCCGCCAGTGCCTGGTAAATGTGACAAGAACAATCAGTAAACCTCCGAATGTATGAAACCACGGAAATTTGGGATTGTGCATTAAAGGAGTCAGACTATCTGCCTTTATCGACTTTAGTTGAGAATTTCCCGGATGGACATCAAACGACCAGCTCCAGAGAAATCTTGGAAATTTACCACCACAGGGGTTAAATGAACTTCACAGACTTACAGCCTGGACACCCTGAACTCCCAAAAACCCTGAACTCCCAGCTACCGTTAGGAGTCAGAAGTCCCAAACAGAAATCCCTAGCTGTGGCGTTCCCTTCTACCAAATCAGGGACACCCAAATGATGAGCCAGGCTCTGGTATGCTCCTCATATCGCAGCCAACGACCCAGAAGGAAGGGTTACACACACACAGTGTTACACACACACAGTGTGAGGAGGAGGAGGACAGCACTGACAATACTCATTGAGGAAAGCTGTTTAGGGCAGCCTGCCAAGATGTTTATTTCTGGAGCAAAGGATAATTTACATTTTTCTATATTTCCATGCAGCCTGGTGACTCGTGCTATGTGATCCTGTGACCAAGGACCACCCTCCCAATTTTCTGGAGAGAAAGGAGAGAGTCAGCTCGTTTTAACAAGTCAGCCAACACCTGCACTGGTTCGACGGGACCTTCTCACAACCTGTGGACAGGGAACCGCCAGGACACGTGTCCCCCGCACCACGGAGGAGAAAAACCTTGATCATCCTGCCCGCTGTCATCACTGTCAGGAAACATTTTCTGACACTTGTCTGTCGGTGCAGTAAGAGAAATACAGTCAAAACTGCTAACTCAAGGGGGCAATTAATACTAGCTGGTATTAGCTGCCAGCTGCCAGCTCCTTAAAGAGTGGAGGGACTCCACCTCGGGAACGGCTCCTTTTACTAAGACACTGTCTTTTCTTTCGTGACACCACCCAGTGAAAGACCAACGCTCTCAAGGCTGCAGGGAAATCACTCTACAGATGCCCACCAAGGTTCCTAGGAACATGGGGTTTGGGTTTGGGTCCAAACGGCAATGAGAAGTGGTTTACCACCAGCTTCAACGAAACGCAGTGAGTCATTTCTTCATAAAAGACTCATCCGCTCACTTCTGGGTCAATGCAAAAATTTCACAAGAGTTCCACTTCCTCCACATGTTGGACTAGATTGGTGCATGCAGAGCAGCCCTCAAACGGCGAGATCGGGGAGAAATCCTACCCCTCACTCACCAGTCCATTCACCTCCATGGACTTCTCTTTGCGGAGAGACAGATGGGTCCGTGATTGGCCAGGAAGACTACTGGCATCTTAGTAGCACTAAGCGTCAATTTCTCATCCGTAAATGATGAGAAATCAGTTCAGAGCATTCTTCCTAATAATACCTCACCGTTACCACCTCAGCCCCAAGGGAAACCGGAAGGGTAACAACGCCCTAGAATGCAAACACATATAATGACAGGCTTGAAACGTAAAAGGTGATCAATAAATGTTAGTTACCATTCGTGTGAATTACACAGCATGTTACATTAGAACTCTCACAAACAGAAAAAGTGAGAGCAGTTGAGATTTTCAAGGGTTCTAAAAAGACCCTCCTTGGGGCACCTGGGTGGCTCAGTGGGTTAAACCTCTGCCTTCAGCTCAGGTCATGATGTCAGGGTCCTGGGATTGAGCCTCACATAGGGCTCTCTGCTCAGCAGGGGGCCTGCTTCCTCCTCTCTCTGCCTGCCTCTCTGCCTACTTGTGATCTCTCTGTCTCTCTCTCTGTTAAATAAATAAATAAAATATTTCAAAAAGACCCTCCTTATTCACAAAATGCATTCTCTACCCAACCGATCAGATGTTTATTATTTCTCTCCTTAAGAAACGTATACCTTTTAAAGAAATAAACCCAAAACTTACCAGCCTAAAGTGTTCACTGAGTCCAGTGATGACAGGCAGCCCATTTTACAGATGAGCGAACTGAGGCTCCGTCAGGGCAACTAAGTCCCCCAAGTTCTTGGAAGCGGCTGAGAAGAAATTCCAAACAAGGCCCTTTGGCCCTAGATATATGCCGCTTTCCCACAGAATTCTGCCAGATACTAGCAACTACATTCCTTCCAAAGGGAAAGTTTTTATAGCCAGAGAGTGAAAGGGAGAAAAGAGAACAGGAAAACATCATATAAATAGGAGGAGCGAAGGGGGCAGGGAATGATACAGAAGGGAGTTTCAGGAGGCTCCATTTTAACAAAGGGCGGGTGGCCCTATGGGAGACAGCGGGCCATGTTCTCAAACCCACATCACACGCAACCCTTAAATTATAGCAGCTACTCACTAGCCTGGTGCAAAAAGCGGGTTTATATGCACAGAGTATGTCCTACATATTACTTTACAAGATACAGCAAGCTCCAACTTAAATCTTTTTGCAATGCGCTTAAGAGCAGTGGAGAAGCAAGGTTTTCATGCATAAATTATCTTCTTTAAGAATTTGAATACATTTATTTGAGGTAGACATTTGCTTTGAGTATGTCTGATAATCCTGGAAATTCGATAAACTTCTTTCCTTTAACATTAACACAATGCCTACAAAAAGTACTTCTGAGGGGTTAAAAAAAAAAAAAAAAACACCAGGAAAATTACTTAGCTGTGTGTGTGTGGTGGTTTTTTTGTTTGTTTGGTTTGGTGGGGTTTTTTGGGTGTTTTTTTTTTTTTTTTTTTTTGGTGGTTTTGGGTTTTGTGGTTTTTTTAACCACATTTACTTTAATAACAGATCCTGGCAGTTGAGTTTCAGTGGTATTCCGAGTTTTCTAGGAGACTCCCATCTGGGTTCCAAATAATCAACATTTGCAACATTTGTAAGTGAACAGAATGTTGGTTCATAATATAGAGAAAAGAAAGATTGTTCTTTTAATGCCACTTAGGACGTGTGGGGGTAAAATAATTTATACAAGAAATCAGGAGTTAAGTAGACCACACTTTAAAAAAAAAGAAAAGAAAATTAAACAGATGCTTTTAAAAGAAGAACACTGCTATGGAGGGCTCATCTGCTTGGTTAATGCAGCCAGAACGGTCAATTGACAGATTCTGAGAAACTCTAAGGGAAGTCACAAATGTGATTCCTACATGGTAGAGCGAACAGTTCAGCTACTACTAAGAATCCTGATTCATGCTTATTGATGATTTACGCTATGCATTTTATACACATAAACTCATTTAGTCGCTCCAGCAATCCTGAGGAGAGGAGATTATCATTATCGGTACCACTTTTCAGAGAGGACACAGAGGCCAGGAACCATGAAGCCTCTTGTCTGTGGTGGTATGTGATGTCGGCGTGGGGATCCCACAGATCCTTAGCTGGAGTGGGGGAAAAACGACTGAAATATTAAGGAAAATCAGGAGAAACTTCAATCGTAGGATTTAAGCTCAGTGACATTAGAAGGTCCCCAGAAAGACTGTTGGCTAAGTCATCGCTTGGAAGAGGATGTTATGATATAAAAATGTTAGTGGGACCATGGGACCCCCGAACATTTTTTTTATAAGGAAGAGAAGGGGCCAATGTAATCTAACATATAACGAAACGAAAGAATGCATTTCTTTACACTGCTCCCATAGCCTTAAATATACAGCAAGAAAGGCAGAGCAGATATTATTCTTCTCAAACTGGGACCATCTCTCAACCCAGCAGACAGATGTACAAACATACAGCCTGGTTTCTTTTCTACTCCATTATACTGTTTTGGTCATGTTGGCACCAAACCACTAAAATTACTTTATAAACCCCAAAAAGGTTTCAACCCTCATTTAAAAAAACAAAAACAAAAACAAACCACACAGTACAGCTGGAAATTACAAGCTATTAGTATCTAAAAAACATCTAGCTTTTAAAGGGTGGGAGGGGGTCACGTAGACTTGCTAACTTTAGCAATTTTGCAACAGGCACTGGGAACTGACCTCATACAAAGGTTTTTAGGGTAGGATCCCTGGAGAACTTTCAAAGGCCTCTAGACCTTCTGGAACTGGATCCAAGATTATGTATATGGTCATCTCCCCACCTGTATGAGGAATGACTCATGGCTTTTACTTGCTTTTCAACTAAGAGGAACCCACAGAAGTTTTAATGTAAATGTATTTATTTTTGTGAGGGTCACGGAACCTGGTAACAAAACCACATAAAGCTTTTACATACAAATGAAATTAACATGCCAGGAGGGGAGAGCATCACACCCCAAGTTCACTGTGAGTAGCAATTTGGCCAAATGTACACATGACATCCATTCATTTACTCTACAAAACCAAGTGCCCACCAAGGGTGACTAAGTAGAGGGTCCCTTGCTAGGACACCAAGGTTCTGATATCTAAATCTACTTTCCCACTCCAACACAGAACTGGCAGAATCTTAAGATAATTACTTTTAGGGATATATGGGTGGCTCAGTCAGTTAAGCATCTGACTCTTGGTTTGGGCTCAGGTCATGATCTCATGGGTTGTAGGACTGGCCCCTGTGTCGTGTCAGGCTCTGCGTGATGTAGGGCGTCTGCTCAAAGACTCTCTCCCTCTGTCTCTCCCCACAACCTGCGTGTGCACATACGCACACGCGCGCACACACACACATACACACATGCTCTCTCTCCCTCAAACAAATAAGTCTTTAAAAAAAATAATTACTTAAAAAAAATCACTGCTTTATCATTGCTTGTTCCTAACTGTCAGCCAAAATGGGTCAAGAAAAGGTTTACCACATGTAAACAATCATGAAATGTGGCCACCCTCAGATAAAAAAGGGTGTCCACTTTTCATTAAAAAATTTTTTAGATAATTTTAACTTCTTCTCACCCTCTCTATTAGCCCTCTCACTAAAAACTCATCAGATCAAAGATGACAAAATAATTGTGTTTCGGGACAAAGCGCTCAACTGGATGGAACACTTTGTGCCACGTCCTGAGCCCCAGGTTTTCTCCCACAGGAAGTGTCTTCAACTACAGAAAACATCCTGGCCTCTCTGATCCTTTGGCTGCTCTGGGGAGGCAGAGTCATACACCTCATTTAGGGGAATGACCCACACGTGCCTAGCTCAAGGCCCCACTTCCCCTGTCTTTGGGATCTTCTAGGCCCACAGAGAACCCAAGGTCTGGGTTCTGCTCGAGCTTATGTAGTAGGTAACTCTAGAGGGCCTGCCTCATGCAAAGAGGCCTCCTTGTGCCCAGTGCTTGGTCTGCACGGAACTCCATTCCTGAATCTTAAGTGTTGCTATGTCTCAACATCACAACCTCCAATCCTACAGGTATCGGTAACAGAGGGGATCATCTGATCTCGGTCTCTTGACTCCTCTGTCTCTCCCCATTGGTCCAGAACATGCAGAGGGTAAGAGCTTCTCCAGTCCCAACCAGCTCAGTCTTCTCCATCTTCTGGACTTCAGGTGGGCTGCCATTTCAAACACTACGCTTCACTTTGCTGCTACTTTGCAAGTTTAGATTACACGGGCCTAACTTGATCAGACAACCATAATGCAAATCCCCAATCTGATGGAGCTTCCACCCAGCAAAGAAGTTCCTAGAAATCAAAGCCTATAACCACAGTCCCAGCGTGAGAGAGGATTTCAGAAAGAAGGGATTTTCCTCTACGTTACTGCCCAGTGACAGAACTGATGGCAGGATTACGGAGATAAGAATTTGGACAATTAGAGCTCCCAGGTCTCTACAGAAAGAGTATTTTATTCTACTGTTCAGAGTGAATTTCTAAAGTAACAAACATTCCAGTGTGAGTATTTTGATATACCCCTAAGGGTAATAATAAAGTTCAGGTAGAATTATCAATGGTTTAGGAGGTGGTCTACAGACTCACCTCGTGGACACAGAGTAACTATCCAAGAATCCAAAACCGATGTTGTTTCCTACTTCGGTGTGCTCCTTCCAACTCTGATTAGCAACACCTGCCAATTTTGTCGTGGGGCATCCAACAACATTTCCTACTTAGGAAATAAACCTTTGGGCTCTGAGGCTAGGAGAGAAAAGAGTTCCATATACACATCTGCTCGTCATCATCCAGACGATGTGACTAGAAAGAAAAAAAACCTAATTGAGTCTCATTTCATATTCAGGATGTCTCCTGTGTGTCTTGACAGGATAAGGTGGCTTCCGGGGTTTTTTTCTTTGTGTTTCTTTCTTTGTGTTGTCTCAAGTGGCTTTGAGCCATTACCTCAGCGTAAACGTGGAAGGGTTTGGTTTGGTTTGGTTTTTTGGTTTGGTTTTCCCCCTGCTGCTCTTCATGCTAGAAGAGTGGGTGGTAACAAAGTAAATCATCCTTAAGAAGGACAAATTGGGGGCACCTGCGTGGCTCAGTTGCTTGAGCATCTGCCTTTGGCTCGGGTCGTGATCCCAGGGTCCTGGGATCGAGCCCTGCATCGGGATCCCTGCTCAGCGGGGAGCCTGCTTCTCTCTCTCCCTTGCCTCTTTGCTTCCTTGTGATACCTACCTCTCTGTCAAAATAAACAAATAAAAATATTAAAAAAAATTAAAAGAGATAAATTGATGAATAATAATAACACAACCCCAGCAGGCTCGTTATCTTGTTGTGTCCCTGCTTCTAATTCTTCGGGACGGCGTACCTAGGGGTGGGATCGCCGAGTCCGATGGTAGTTTCATGTTTAACATTTGGAGGAACCACCAAACTTGTTTTCCACGGTAGCTGCCACATTTTTACATTCCCAACAGCAATGTACCAGGGTTCCAATTTCTTCATGGGCTCATGTTTTCCTTATTTTTACTATTATTATAGCTATTCGACTGGGCATGAAATGGCATCCCGTTGTAGTTTTGATTTGGCTTTCCTTAATGACTCATGATGTTGGGCATCTCTTGATGTGCTTGTTGGCCACTCGTTTATCTTCTCCACAGAAAAGTCTAAGGCCCCACTTTTTTAATGGGGTTGTTTTCTGCAGTGGTGGGTGAGCTGTGTAACCAATGTTCCTAACAACGTTGTTCAAAACGGCCAAAAGGCAGGAACATAAATGCCCAGGGCAGATGACCGGAGAAACAAAATCTCATCTGTATATGTAGCAAAGTATTATTCAGTCACAAAAGGGAATGAATTCCTCATCCACGCTACATGAATGAACCCGAAAACACTACACTAAGTGAAAGAAGCTAATCACAAGAAGACAAACGTTGTATGATTCCTCTTAGATGAGAAGTTGCCTATGCGGACTCGGCAAATTCACAGAGACAGAATGTAGAACAGACATGGGGGGTGGGGAGGCTATTACTGTTTAGTGGGCACAGAGTTTCTGTCTGGGGGGGGGGGATGAGAAAGTTCTGGAAATAGACAGTGGTCGGGGTTGCACAACATCACAAATGTCCTTAACGCCACTGAATTGTTCGCTTAAAAAATGCTGAAAATGGTAAATTTTGTGTTGTGTCTATCTTACCACGCACCCAAAAAAGGTTTTGTTCACTTTCTATTTCTAAATACAATTCGTCAAAAAAAAAAAATCCATGACTTTTTTTTTAAAAAAATAGGAGCCTTGAGCAAGGACGGCTAAGTCAGGGGGCCCCGAGGCGGGTGTGAGCAGGAAAGGGCAAGCAGGTGACGGGGCACTGGGCTCACATGACAGTCCCAGGTCTGCACGGCCGCGCATGCACTGGTGGGCGAATCCTTCAGCCCCTCCGGGCCTCCTTAGTTAGAGCTGAACAAGAGCGAGAATGGCCCAGAAGGTGGCTGTGTGGATACGGAAAGTCACCCACCTGAAGCACTTGGTGCCGGACCAGCCAGAGGAGACGCTCAGCGAGTGTTCCCCGGCCGGCACCCCGCTCCCAAGACTGAGGGCTTCTCCACATAATCTGAGATCAGGCTAGACGCTGGCCCCTTGGTCCATGCTGTGAACCATGCTTGTCTGCGTTTTTTTAGTATTTCACGAGAGAATTCTGAAAGCAAGCAAAACCTGCTCCTTACATAACACGTAGGAAACCAAACTGGCGGAACTAAATGCCGGAAAACATTAACCCTCCCTGACATCCTTCAGAAACTCACTCAGCAGGGGAGGAAAAACAAAGTCTAGGAGGAAATGGGCTGTTAAAAGAGCGGGCACCTCTGGAAGCAGGCCCAAGGGGAGTTCCGACTGCCTTCTCTTTGCTTATCTATTCGTTCTCATCTCTCTGTAATGAATGTGCAGGACAGTTTAAAAATACTAGAGAAAGAAAAGGCCAGCCTGGAGTTAAGCTCCCCTGGCTGCTTCCTCCCCTCCCCCACCACACCCCCCACTGCCAGCCCTGTGTGTCCACCTGCTCCGCCACCAGGTCCAAGAGGAGTCCAGCTCCCGCGTGCGGAAGGTGTGCGTGTCCTGGGCACTTCCCCTCAGTCCTTACAAAGGGTCATGTGTCTGCTCCTCCCAAGAGCTCTAGGAGGAGGGCACCACGCCCAACCCCCAACCACACAGGGGAAGGAACAGAAGCCACAAAAGGACAGTAACTTGCCCACAGACAGTCCAGTCATGATCTCCATCACGACGAAGCTGGTTTCCTGCCCCTGAAGCCCCACTCTTAGCCAACACTCTGCCCTCACCTAGATGTAGTCCTGGGGTCATCACTGCCTTGCTCTGGCACTAGGCACTGACTCTCCTGTCCCTGCTGCCACACTGTGAGACGGAAGCCGTGTCCCATGAATCCCCATTGGGAAGATCCATCCCCTGGTCGGGTGTCTACTACATCTACTGAACTGAGTTACGGCCAACGCTAAAGTCCTTGCTCGTGAAACATACAGGTCTCCATTTCTGCTTCCGTAAGGGTGATTAGCGGCCACTGATAATCAGAGCGAGATTCATGGTTCTCCCCCGTAGCTCAGGCAGGATCCCCTCAGCCACGAAGAGGCTCGTCAAATTTCTCTCGAGGGAAATCTGCGTTTGCAGGTGAAGTCCGTGGAAAAGGAATGTACACTTTGGGCCTCCACAAAGTCAAGAAAGAACAGATTTCGAATCTCAGGATGGCCACCTGCTGCGGAAAATGGAGATGAGCGTCCAGGCTCCACAGGGAGGAAACGGAGGGAACCAGCCTCAGAAATGGTTAAATCCTTGTTGGGGTGCGGCATCAGAGAGACATGACTGCCGACGGACCCGTGAGCTGGACCCAGGCCCTCGGAGGCTCGTCACCCCCTCCCCTGTCCTTGGAAGGTGGGTTCCCTTGCTTTTCCTGTGCCCAGAGGGTGCTCCAAGGACACACGTGGAGATGGGCATGTGGTGTTGAGAACAGGTGCGTGGTACACGTGACTGAACCTGGTGAGGGCCTCTTTGTCCCCTTTCAAGAACTGGGTGTTAGGGCGGGTGCAGGGAACCATTCATCTCACTGCTGCCCCCGACAAGCAAACCTACCAGCCTGGAGTGGCCTCTTCCTTCAGTCTCGACCTTGCCTCTGAGTAAGGGGCCGGTTTCATGTTACACCCGGGAAGCTCCCGGGACAGCTGGGAACCGACCGTCTTACAGTGGTTTAGTAGAGAAGAGATATCTTTCTAAAACTCCAGTGCTGGGGCACCTGGGTGGCACAGTGGGTTAGCATCTGACTCTTGGTTTGGGCTCAGGTCATGATCTCGGGGTCAAGCGATCGAGCCCAGCATCTGCTGCTTGAGATTCTCTCTCCCTGTCCCTCTTGTTCTCTCTTTCTCTCTCTCTCTCTCAAAAAATAAATAAATCTTTAAAAAAAAAAAAAAAGTCTCCAATACTGACTCCAGCCTAAAGGCAGAGAGATGGTGGCCACAATGCCAACAATGACACTAACAACAGAAGGTGACACTCCGTGGGACATGCTATGAATCAGACACAAGAGAATGACGTTACTCTTTCTAACAGCTCTAGAAGGAAAGCACTTATCCCCAGTTTGTAAGGAAAGAATCTCAAGAACAGAGAGGTTAAGTGACTTACCCAAGGTCACACAGCTAGTAAACAGGAGAGCTGTGGTTTTTTGGTTTGTTTGTTTGGTTGGTTGGTTGGTTTTTTAAAATTTTATTTATTTATTTGACAGACAGAGATCACAAGTAGGCAGAGGCAGGCAGAGAGAGAGGAGGAAGCAGGTTCCCTGCTGAGCAGAGAGCCTGACGTGGGGCTCGATCCCAGGACCCTGAGACCATGACCCGAGCCAAAGGCAGAGGCTTTAACCCACTGCGCCACCAGGAGAGCTGTGTTTTATTCTCCATGTGCAGCTGTCAGAATCCTGTCAGATGGCATCAAAGCTACCTCGGGGAGCGCCTAGATGGCACAGTTGGCTGAGCATCCGACTCTTGGTTTCAGCTCAGGTGGTGACCTCAGGGTTGTGAGACGGAGCCCCACGTCCAGCCCCACACTCAGCATAGAATCTGCTTGAGAGTCTCTCTACCTCTCCTTCTGCCCCTCCTGCTCGTGCTCTCTCTCTAAATAAATAGATCTTTTTACTTAAAAAAAAAAAAAGCTACCTCGGCATTCTGGAATTCCGTCCACAGGGCCCCTGACATTGCCATGAGCAAAGTGATTAACTAGTCAACTTCCAATTATTCATCTATGAAAGGACCAGTCTGTGACGTCCCTGCCAACTAGAGCTCCCATAGTACAAGGAAACAGTGAACACCTAACCCACAACCATATAGAAGAACTGATGATCTTCCCACTAGATTTGCACCAAGGTAAGCAAAAACCACATCAACACTGTCCAAGAACGAAGGTTTTCTGGTTTTGTTTTTTTTACAGTTCAATGCAATTACACAAGCATCCTGAAAGGATACATTCTTATGGGGTGGGCTTTGAAAATTTACTCCGAAGGGTCTTCAACTAAAATAATATATAAATGTTTATCTTTTATCTGCAGACATACAAGAATCTTTCTACCTTGTAAGTCAGAGAAAGAGAGACGAGGAATCAGTGGGTTCGAGGGGTCACAGGGAGGAGACATTCAAACAACCCATACTTCTCAACTTGTTTCCATTATATTGTTTATTTCCACATGCAATTCTAAATAAACACAGTATTTGAGTATAAAATCAATAGCATACTTTACACTGGTATTGGGGAATTTTAAAGAATAGGCCTAAGTACTCTATTTAAAATCGAAAGAACCCATGCTTTTGCAAACCAACTGTGTATCATGCACCATCCTGGTGTCCCGCCAAGGCCTGCCACAAAGTGTCCCTCTGAGGAATGACCCAGCCCTTGGTACAGAAGGACTAGGGCTCTGCCTATAAACATCTGACCTCAGCTGGAACCAGATCCTTGACTGACTCCCACAGGTGAGCAGGGGAATTCTCTACCTATTAACGACATGACCACAACACTTTCTCCTTTGGTTTTGGTTTTTTTTTTTTTCCTTCTGTTCTGTTTTTTTACATCAATGCCCTCAGTTACCAGAAATGGACTTGAGCAGCATCTTCTGGGGAGAGCCTTTCCCCTGCCTTTCTCTTGTTCCAGTTCACTTGGGGGACTTTCTGGAGTGAGACACTTAGAGTGTAGGGGATGTCCCAGGGCCCTAAATGAAAATTACCCATTACCAGCTTGGAAGGTGGCTGAAATCAACCAAGAAACTCCCTCCCTCTCTGTATACTAAACCAAAAAGACGGGGGAGTGGGTGGGGGACGACACAACCTTACCAGTCAACTCTACCAACCTTCTGTCCACAGCAGGAGACCTCGGATAATCCACAATAAACCATCACAAGAACCCATGAACCAGAAATGAAGGAGTCCTCGGCAATAATCCTACAGAAAACAGCTAGGTCTCCGTGTCCCGGAGGAGTCCCCACTCCCTGCAGATGTGCATAATGATGCCCTTCTCACCAGGTAATACTTGCCAGTATTTAAGAAGCCAGATGAAAGGCACTGGTGAAATGCAAAATGCCTGTTAGTGCCAGGCCCACAGGCTGTCCCTCTATGTTCTCTGCAGCGGTGATTAAAGCACTGGGCCTCCCCCCCCCCGCCGCCCCCCCCCGCCTTCCTTACCTTCCCGCGATGTGAGGTTTAATTAATGTGCACTTGGGGTTTTTAAGATGGCTAGATGAAAAGGGGACCAGATGTGAAAGTTATTATTATTCCGTTCAAAGTCCACTGGCAAACTAACATCTGTGTGCAAATTTACTGCATGCCACTTAAAATGGGCTAACAAGGGTCAAACGCCAAAAAAACTCAGGTTTGGATTTCTGAAAGGCTCAGAGACCCACCAGCTGTGGGCAGACCATGATTTAGGCGCCTCACAACACACCTGACACGTACTTCACTTTTCTCAGGACCAAGACCCCCGATGAGCACGGGAACCAAAAAGGGATGGGGAGGGTGTGACATCATGGAAAGAGTCGAATCTGGTTCCAGGCAAGGAGGCTCCCAGAGGCAAAAAACAGAGCCAAATGGAGGGACAGGGATTTTTCTGTTTTGAAGGTAAACAAAACACGGGGTTGCAGAGAACCCTACGTTTAAGAAAGCAAAAAGGCTCAAAGATAAAGATTCATTTATTTATTTTGTTAAGAGCTCGGAAAAGAGGGGCACCTGGGTGGCTCAGTGGGTTAAAGCCTCTGCCTTTGGCTCAGGTCATGATCCCAGGGTCCTGGGATCGAGCCCCGCATCGGGCTCTCTGCTCAGCAGGGAACCTGCTTCCCTTCCTCTCTCTCCGACTGCCTCTCTGCCTGCTTGTGATCTCTGCCTGCCAAATAAATAAATAAATAAAATCTTTAAAAAAAAAAAAAAAAAAGAGCTCGGAAAAGAGAGCGGGAGGAGGGGCAGTGGGAGAGGAACCCAAGCAGACTCCCAGCTGAGCACAGAGCCAGAGCCGTAGTGGGATCCGGGGCTCAATCCTAGAATCCTGAGATCATGACCAGAGCTGAAATCAAGAGCCAGAAGCTCAACCGACTGAGCCACCCAGGGGCCCCTTCTGGGCACTTCCGAATTCGTTCTGAACTCATCTCCGCTAACCACACTTGCAAGAGGAAAGTCCCTTTCCTCACTCAAAGAAAGAGATTTGTGCTTACAGAAGGGGAAAAGAGAAATCCTTATTCATAAAGCCCCACAGCACCAGTGGGAGCAATGACACGACCCTCACCGCTCACACTCGGGGTACTGCGGGCCACGGGCTGGAATCGAGCGGTCTCACCCGCTCTCCACACGGCCTGAAACCCTCCTCCTGGTTCTCCAGGACCCTCTCCACCTGAGCGCCAGTGGCCTCCAAGCTACTTCTCCGGCAAGCCGGACCCCGTGCTTCTATGTCGATCGCTCCATCTGTTAAAAATAACCTCACTTCCTCAACTGCTTAGCATCTTTGCTCCAAAGTCACCCCCGCGGGGGCCTTTCCTTTGCCCCCATTCAAAAGTTCAAACTCCCGACTCGTCCTGGCCCCTCCCTGCTTCTTATTTCCCTACTGCAGCGATGACCTGCCAACATACCCCATGTTTTATTTTGTTTTTTAAGATTTTATTTATTTATTTGACAGAGGGAGATCACAAGTAGGCAGACAGGCAGGGGGGTGTGGGGAAGCAGGCTCCCTGCTGATCAGAGAGCCCGATGCGGGGCTCGATCCCACGACTCTGAGATCACGACCTGAGCTGAAAGCAGAGGCTTAACCCACTGAGCCACCCAGGCGCCCCCAACATACCCCATGTTCTAACCACTGTTCCCTGTCCGTCTCCCACAGTTACACACATGCAGATTCTTTCTGGGTCTTGTTCACTCCTGCAGCCCCGGAACCTAGAAGGGGCTGGGCACGAAGGGAATGCTCGATAAATACGGGCTGAAGGCATGAGTGGTGACTTTAGAAAAGCGACAGATGACCTCCGAGGAGAAACACTGGTGTAAACTTCCAGGAAAATCTGTGGTCATCGCTCAGTCCCACGTTCATAGGCCCTGGGCTATGCACACGGCTCCCCTGGGAACTCCCCTGGGAAAGGGGACAAGATCAAGGCAGGACAGGATGATGTCTGGTCTGCAGGCCACAGTATTTTTAAATACTACCCAAGTCAACCCCTCCTATCCAGGCCCAATGCAGAAAAGTCCTACTAAATGAATCCAACAAAGGAGTAAGTCATCAAAAGCTGCATCCTTAGTACCAACAACATGGGCACAACACAGAGTCAGAAGGAAAAAAACACGAACTTGAAGTCAACGCTTTGCTGGCTAGGAAGTCGCCTTCCTCATCGTAGGAACATCGGGACCTCCCGCTCCACGGGGAATCTTCCGCGCTGTCCCCGCCAGCTGCCACCCAAGCAGAGGGGCTTGCAAAGGACTCTGAGAAGGAATCTAGCTCAAAAGACCTTCAACCGGCTATCAGGAAGGGAATTCACAGCCATTTTCCTCAATTCCAGGTTGTATGTTGCTACAGAGATGTTCTCTGATGGAGCAGTTTAAGGTTCACAAGCAAAACTGAGCAGAATATAGGGTTCTCGAATGCGTACAGACCCGAACAGCGTCGTCTACGATCGACATCTCCCCGCAGGCCAGTACATCTATTATCCGCGGTGAACCTGCATCGACACATCGTCACCCCCAAATCCAGAGTCTGCATCAAGGGGCACGCTTGGCGGTGTACTTTGGGCAGATTTTCACAAATGTATAAGAACACGTATCCCCCATTATAACGATCATACAAAGGAGTCTCCTTGCCCTGAAAATCAGGATTTTAATCCCGTTTGTGCCTGCCTCCCTCCGCCAAGCTCCTGGCAACTATGAACTTCTTCCTTTCTCCGTAGTTTTGCCTTTTCCAGAATGTCACAGTGTTGAATCACAGAGAGCGTGCTTTTAAGATCACCTCTCTTCTAGTCCCTGCGTGGCTCTCGTGGCTTGCTAGCTCATTCCTTCTGAGCGGTGGACAACACGCCATCGTCCAGATAACCACCGTTTCCTTCTCCTTCACCTGCTGAAGGGCATCTCGGGTGCCTCTGGGTTGGGGCACTTATGACGAAAGCCACTGTAGACACCTGCGTGCGGGGTCCAGGGCACGTCACCAGCATTTTCAGGAAGCAAAACGACAGAGAGAGAGAAATGGAAAGCACAGCTTTCGGGAGGTGAAGACAAAACAGGCTCCGTACTCTTCCGGAAAGTCCCCCTTTCCGAGAACCTTTGTGAGAAATGACATCGGCAAAGAGGTCTGGTCTTAATTTCATACACACATGCATCCATGCCCTACACTGTGGTTTTCCCAAGCCCTTCGAATAGATTTATAAACTCGGAAATGGGAAGTGTTCTGAGTTTTTTCTTTTGTCCCTATTCAGGAACCCTGTCTGTGGGGCTTTGTTGTCCATTCCAGGACCCCGAGCCCATATTTCTCAACGGGAACCACCGGCCTGTGGCTGAGAGCCGCCTCCGGGCCGGAATTCCATGAGCCTCTCCCTGAGCACAGCCCACGGCAGGTGCGAAACAAATTGTTGCCTGGGAAATGTGTTTCAAACTTTGAACCAAGTGTTCAGCCAAGATCACGACAAATTTTAAAACAACAATTCATAGAGGTCCCCGCACAGGTATCGAAATTAATTAGGAAAGTAAGCATCCGTTCAACCGATGCCGCCAAAATCCACTTAGAATTACTAAACGAAAAGTATAGTAAGAAATGCAGGTATCTCAAGTCAGACAGATCCATGTCTTGGAAAAGGGGAACTCGCCACATCCAAACAGACTGCAGGGGGTCAGCCCAAAACTGCTCGAGAAACTACCAGCCACCTCTCAGGCAAAGTGTCATAAAAATGATATCCAAGAACCCAAACATGTTTTATGATACGCTACACTAGAAGAAACCATTTTCTCAATGACGGCTTACATCAAAATTCACTTCAACATCTCTACAACCGAAATGCATTCCTAGTGTCAGAGACCGCACAATGCCATCCTACTCCAGCCTGGGACTCCCCGGCGGGGCCACGCCAGCTTTAAATTCTCCAACAGACCACGAGGCATTTGAGCGGGCCTTCCATTTTCCATTTGTACATGTAGACATTTATACAATGTCTACTGCAGGCTGACATTTTGCAGATGAATTTCCCACATCCTGTATTTACCACATTCAAAGTATTCCCGGGCATTCCTACCCACTCCCATTTGTGAGTTAAAAAGAGAACCGGAGAAGGCCAGAGGGATAAACAGACCGGGTCACCTGAACTAAGGTTCTCCCACTTGCCGGACTGCAATCCGATTTCAAACTACAGAAATAAGAGGCCGGCGATCTGAGTTTAAATGCTCTGGAGAAGATGGTGCTCTGGAGAAGATGGAAATATTTAACATTCAGAGCTGCTTTTTGCTTTCTTTTAACTATACGGTCCCGAAAGAAAAAGGCACCCACATAAAACGTATCCAATCACCAAGAAAAAATCAACTACAAGCTCCTATGTTCCCTGTACCCGACTCGCAACAAAATGGGGGTGTTTTCTCATTTTGTTTAATTTCTCTGCTGCTGAAAATTACTTCCAGATTCTGTCTCTTCTTTGGTTTCCATTTTCGTCCTACATGAAACCCCCTCTCCCCGGAGTAAAAAGGAAAGCGAGGAAAGAAAACACAACCAGAGGGTGACACAATATTTTAAGTGGAACACCAAATATATAAAATGCAGCCCACAGCCTCTGGGTCTGAAAGAAACACATTTAAATAAATAGTATAGCAAGACGGAGTTAAAAGTTGAGTCTTGAGGGGCGCCTGGGTGGCTCAGTGGGTTAAAGCCTCTGCCTTTGGCTCAGGTCATGATTCCAGGGTCCTGGGATCGAGCCCCGCATTGGGCTCTCTGCTCAGCAGGGAGCCTGCTTCCCACCCCCCAGCTCTCTCTGCCTACCTCTCTGCCTACTTGTGATCTCTGTCAAATAGATAAATAAAATCTTTAAAAAAAAAAAAAAAAAGTTGAGTCTTGATACATAAGACTATCACAGGCTCTGACTGCCCTATAGAAGAAGATACACAGACATCCCCAGGACCCTTACTAACACGTCATTTGTTGCCCCAACAACTAGCTCTCCTGCCGTGAAAGAGTTAGGAAGAGAACATCAGAAACACTGGGTTCACCGGACTTCAGGCTGGTGCTCGTCTCTGCTTCCCATTTTATTAAATAAACATCAACTGGCAATTAATGATAACCATTCTGCTTAAATACAAATGACTACACTTACTGACCTCCCTCACCTAATTTAAACACACACACACACACACACACACACACACACACACATCATCCACCAAAACAGAAAAATCGCTATGCCCGAGGCAAGCGACAGTTGCCTGCAGTATCAACATCAACACAGGAACCACCCAGGAAAAAACCTTCAAACCACCACCAAGGAACTGAGTAATAAAACTCCCACACTCATATTCATGTTATTTATATGATAATTAAAATCACCCTCCAAGGACCTAAGAAAGAGGTTGGTTAGATCTTTTCAAGACTAAATGGCCCAGCAGGCATCAGCACAGACTAGGTTTCTCCAAATGCTGGAAAAAATGGACCAGCCGGAGAAGAGCCACCCTTGCGCGCATGGCGGAACATAGACTTGTCCAATTGCTACACCGCCCATGTGTGACTCATGCAACACCGTGTGTCGCCTGTGTTTCAATTAAAAAAAGAAAAATTAACAAATTAAAATTAAAAACTTAAAAAGAATTAAGATGGGGCACCTGGGTGGCTCAGTGGGTTAAGGCTCTACCTTTGGCTCAGATCATGATCTCAGAGTCCTGGGATCAAGCCCTGCGTCGGGCTCTCTGTTCAGCAGGGAGCCTGCTTCCTCCTCTCTCTCTGCCTACCTCTCTGCCTACTTGTGATCTCTCTATCAAATAAGTAAATAAAACCTTTAAAAAATAATAATAATTTAAAAATTAAAAAATTAAGATAAAAGAAGTGGAACAGAAATACACCTACATTGGATGTATGCCCCCTGATTTCTTTCTCTTTTTTTCTTTTTTAAGATTTATTTATTCAGGGGCGCCTGGGTGGCTCAGTTGGTTAAGCGTCTGCCTTCGGCGCGGCTCATGGTCCCGGGGTCCTGGGACTGAGCCCCACATCAGGTTCCCTGCTGGAGAGTCTGCTTCTCCTTCTCCCTGCTCTTCCCCCTGCTTGTGTTTGTTCTCTCTCTCACTCTCATTCTGTCTCAAATAAATAAAGTATTTTTTAATTATTTTTATTTATTTTTAAAGATTTTTATTTATTTATTTGACAGAGAGAGACACAGTGAAAGAAGGAACACAAGCAGGGGAGGTGGGGGAGGGGGAAGCAGGCCTCCTGCTGAGCAGGGAGCATGATGCGGGGCTCAATCCCAGGACCCCGGGACCATGACCCAAGCCGAAGGCAGACGCTTAACAACTAAGCCACGCAGGCACCCCCAAATAAAATCTTTTTTAAAAAAAGAAGAAGATTTATTTATTTATTGGACGGGGAGGGGCCGAGGGAGAAACAAAATCCCAAGCAGCCTCCCCACTGAGCACAGAGCCCAACCCAGGGCTCCATCTCAGGACCCGGACACCATGACCTGAGCTGAAATCCAAGAGTCGGACGTTCAACCCACTGAGCCACCCAGGTGCCCCTGTCTCTGGTTTCCTAAAAAAGAAAGAAATACTACAGATGCACTGACCGTTCTAGCAACACAGGAAAATTAGAAATGGGAAGAACCACGGAAGCAAGGGTTTGCTGGGGGTGCCGACTGCCCAGGTGTGTCTGGCTGGACTTGGCCGTGAGGGGCTGTATCACAGCTACCTCTCTCTGCCCCCTATTCCTCGGCTGGGAGACTGGGCTGATACAGCTCCCTGGGTTACTGGGAGGATGAAGTGTGGTTAATACAGGTGAGGCCTTTAAAACCGTGCTAGGCAGAGTGTCAGCTCTTAACACGCAACAGAAATTAGTAATGTCATTAATAATTCTGCCGATCATGCCACCATCCCACCGCTGAATGGCTCACGTCGTGACCCTTCAAATGTACCGAACTTCTAGACGATAGCGCTCCCGTGGCCCGTGAACTTTCTCCCCAGCCCCCGCATCATCTCTTCTTCCCTTCTACACCGTAAGCTCCCTGAGGGCGTTCGAGCTGTGGGTCACACCTCACTGAGCCCCCCCACCCCCAGAACACCTCCGACAATGATACCCAGAGCCCGACCCCCCGGCCACGAATGGCTCATGGGATAAACGAATCAATGAACTAACTCCTCCCCCTTTGCGGTCAGTGTGCAGCCTAAAAACTAGATGTCACTGTGCTAATGTGAAGAGATTCCCTTACTCTGGTTTGTCGGGACTTCTGAACAGGCACTAGAAAAACAAAGAGCAACAGTTATTATGACCCAGAGCCTAATCGAAAAAGCTTTCCGTCAACCCTTGTGGCTCTTGGCTTTTCTACCGTGACTGAACTCCATGCCTGCTTCGCAGGCAGGGCGACTGTAATGACCTCCAGTGCTCCCTGTAAAGCTAAAACCACCAAAAAACCGCTGGATGGTCACATACTGTCAACTCTGGATTTTTCTTTCAGGTACCATTCAGCTGCCTCATACACTCCCTGCCTGCGTGTTCTTCATTACCACTCTTCCCGAAATTTCCAAAGCCTTCAGTTCCCCATTACACAGCACGATGCTGCCTGACCAGCCAAGAGTCCCACGGATAAAGGCCCGCACAGCTCTCGCCGGCATCACCAGGACTTCAGGTACTTTCTCCTCAGCCGCTAGCAAAGCTAACCCAGTCCTCTAGAATGAGTTTTCTTTCCGGCTCTGAAGGTAATTATCTGCAATCCCATCACTTTCTTCCCAGCACCCCCCCACCAATCCCTGACCATTCACCTTCTCTTATAAGAAAACATTACTTCAGGAAGCATCAATTAGGAACAGAGAGAAAAGGCTCTGCTCTGCGCCAACTGGCTTTGTCCCAAGCTAAACGCATTTATGTCAACCTGCTCCGTCACTGCCCAGCCTGCGGACGGACCAGGGTGCCCAGCCTTTCTGGAGTTAAGCTTTTGTTAACACACTGTCAAGGAGGCATTTCCCAGGCAGCCTCTCTTCCCTCAGAGACTGGCTGCAACCGCCTCTACCCCCTACCCAGGCAACCAAATGTGACATCAAAGGAGCCTCCCGAGTGGCCATCTGTCCCTGCCATGCCAATGTTTATGCAATGTGGGCAGGAGTAGGACAGAACAGCCAAAGGACCCAGGGTGTCCTGCTGCATCCGACGTGGGCACCAACATCTCGGGCTATATGTGCTACAGAACAAGACAGTGACAAAAAAGTCCCCGATCCAGCTAAAGGGGCTCCTTCTTCTTACAAAGAAGGTTAAAACTATTTAGCATTCTTGTCTGTCAAATAAACAAATAAAATCTTTAAAAAAAAAAAAAAAAACTATTTAGCATTCTTGAGAGTGTTCAAAGAATGGGCTTGATATGTTTCACCTGCGGAGAGGTGTGCATGTGCATGTGTGTGTGTGCATGTGTGGATAGGTAGCTAAAAATAAAGTCAGATCCCTAATCTTGTAGTTTTTCAAATATTGAACTCCCTACTCACCAAAAGTCCCACCTAAATATGGTACTTCAGGCAATACTGACTTTAACAAATTCAGAAACCCTTAAGTGCTAAGGGGGAATTGGCTAAGATAGAAAAGGAACAGGTCAGAAAAGAACCCAGGAGTCTCAGATTTCTAGAATTAATATGACCACTAGAATCATCATCTAAACACCTGTTCACATCTCGGAAGAGTTGTGGGTTTGGAAGTCAAATAAAACACAGCTCAAATCCAGGGTCACCGCAATGTGTGATTTTACTGAAGTCATGTGGGTTCCACCGATTGGACTTGGAGAGGGGAATGGCACACCCCAGGGTGGCTGGCAGCGGGGATCAGTCATGTACTCTGCTAAAGATCACGTAGCAGAACACCAAGCACACAGTGTACATGGTCTCTTCCCCTCTGCATCTTCAGTTCTGGATTAACCCTCCTTCCTGGACCTTATGGTGGGAGCACACCCAGGAGGCAAAGTATGTCTGAGTTGGCCAAAGAAGGGAGGTCACCATGGACAGGCAGCCAGCCACCAGCAAAATTCAATACAGTGACTCTGCTGGGGAACATCTTTGTTATCTTCCAAATGGGGTGGGAGAGGGAGACACTTGACATATTTTACCTAATCTTCACATAAAGCTTGTCAAACTACATCTCAAGCACTGGAAGAAAACCCACATTATTCATCACATAAATCTGCTTAAAATCCCCCCTGGGGGGGGAGGTGGCTAGCCACTGTGCTTGAAGCCAAGTCATGAGACATCCACTCTGTGATTCAACTTGAACAGCTGTGGAGTGAAATGCACACAAAGGCTCACACAAAACACGCTAACAATTTCTAGATTTGCCCCTGCCTTATTTTTCTTTTTCAGTTTTGTTCTTCGACCACATTATTTCCCTTCACTCACAGAACCTGGAAACAACCTTGGCATTTCTTTGGACAGCTCTGACTAGGTTTTGATTAATCTCCAAAGAATCAAGTCACTGAACATTTACCCCGGGGTTAGGGGCACACAGTCATAGCTCCCCAGGATTTACAATCAAACGAGGGCAAAGAGAAGATGTACAGCAGACCCCCTCATCCGTGGGGTACGTTCCAAGACTCCCAGTGGATGCCAGAAACGCGGACGGCACCAAACCCTACCTATACTGTGTTTTTTCCTATACAAATGCACCTATGATAAAGTTTACTTTATAAAGTAGGCAAAGAAAATATTAACAACAACTGATAAGAAAACAGAACAACGATAACGCTATACTGTAAAGGTATTTGAATGTGGTCTCACGCTTCTGCTTGTGCTGACTGTAGACGATAAAATGCTGACGTCATGAGATGAAGTGAGGGGAGTGACATGTGACGTGTGTTGGGCTACGAGGGACATTATTTTCATTTACTTATTATTATTATTATATTCAGTGAGCCAACAAGCAGTCCATCCTTAGTTTTGGGGGTAGCGTTCAACGATTCATTAGCTGCATGTAACACCCAGTGTTCATCACACATGTGCCCTCCTTAACGCGCATCACCCGGTTACCCCATCTCCCCGACGCCCGTCCCTTCTCTAACAGTCCGTTTCTTTCCCAGGGTCCAGAGTCTCTCGTGGTTTCTTACTGACCTTCTGACAATACGTCAGAAGGAGGATCTGCCTGTGGACCACGGCTGACCCTCAACTGCGGGTAACTGAAACCAGAGGTAAGAGGAGACCGCTGTCCAAGACAACATCTGACAAATGTCACTGGTGTGGGGGAGGGGGGGACAGTAGGCTGGGACAGACTGAAAAGGAGGCGAGGAGGCAGTGGGCTGGAGTTGACCCTGAAGGAGGGCTAGGAGGAAGTCATCTTAGTGGGGAAAACAGGAGGACAAATGCCCAGAAAGGGACCCAGTAAGGCTGACAGGGGAACAGCCTGCGGGCAGCCGGGCAGTCCCTCCTTACATGGGTCATTCCAGAGCTCCCCAAGACAGTGTAACGCGCAGTGCACACTGAGGCAAACAAACGGAAGGGAAAGGCAGCCCTGCCTCGGAGAAACACAAGGGAGCATTCTGGTTAAGAGCACAGACCCTGGGGGCACCTGGCGGGGCTCAGGTCATGATCCCTGGGTCCTGGAATCAAGCAGCATCCAGCTCCCTGCTCAGTGGAGAGCCTGCTTCTTCTCCCTCTCCCTCTGCCCCTCCCCCGGCTCATGCTGGCTCTCTCTGGCTCTCAAATAAATAAAATCTTTTTAAAAGAGGCGGGGAACACAGACCCTGGAGCCAGGAGACCAGGGTGCAAACACTAGCTCCCTACTTTTTAACTCTGTTCCTTTAAACAAGTTACTTAAGCCACAGATGAGAATTCATTTATTGAGAACACCAATTCGGGGAGCAGGGGAAGGAAACCACTGGAAAGAGTAGAGAGGAAACCTCAGAATTGTCCTAAAATCCATGCACACGCACCTCCCCCCCCACCCCGCCCCGCCCGGCCCCCAGTGGTTAGTCCTGGCCAAGGGCTGCCCTGGAGGAACAGGGTTCCCTTGGGGGGCACGGGGATCCGGCCCGAGGGCAGCTGCCCAGCACAGGAGGTGCAGGGGAGTGAAAGCAGGAGGAAGGGAGCAGACGCGCAGGAAAGGGGAGCCCCAGGGGGCGGAGCAGAGGGCGGGGCCAGCCTGTGCTCCCAGGGTCTCAGGGCGGTTTCGTCATTATTGAACTGTTATCATTTCCATCATTTTTTGTGTCCTGAAGAAGGCAAATCACCCACTTATGCTAACACCAGGAGTTGTAAATACTGAGAGGGAGGTCCCCAGGCTGCCGCTGAGGGGGGTGGGCAGAGGCTGTTGGTCTGGTTCAGAAGCAACAGGTAAGACAGGACCCACAAGTCCCGGCACGATCCGCAAAGCAGGGCCTGCAGCGCCAGGCTGGGAGGCGCAGGGGTGCGGGCGGCGGCATGCAGGAGCCCGGCCGCTGCGGCCCCGGAACTCCGCATGGCCGCTGCCTGGAAAATGACAAACAGAACCGCCACAGGATCCAGCCAGCCCACTGCCCCGTGCTGTGCATGGGAAAGAGAGGGAAGCGGCTCTCAAACAAGTGGTCTCACCCCTCCCCAACCCTGTGCACTCAGCAGCCAAAACGCAAAATCCGCCTGAAATGTCCAGCGCCAGATGAATGGGGAAAAAATGCAGTGTAGATGCACAACATGGTATTAGCCTTTAAGAAGGAAGCCCTGGGATATCTCACAACAACATGATGAACCTGAGAACATTCTGCTGCGCAAAAGAAGCCAGTCGCGGGGGTGGCCTGGGTAGCTCAGCCGGTTAAGCGTCTGTCTTGGGCTCAGGTCATGATCCCAGGGTGCTGGGTTGAGTCCCAGGATCCCGGCTCAGTGGGGATCCTGGGACTGCTTCTCCCTTTCCCTCTCCCTCTGCCCTTCCCCTGCTCTCTCCCTCACTTGTGCTGTCAAAATAAATGAAATCAAGAAAAGAAAGAAAAAGAAAAAAACAAAGAAAGGAAGAAGAAAGAAAAAGAAAAAGAAAGAAAGTCACAGAAAGACCAATGCCACAGGATTCCACTTACATGAGGAATCTAAAACCATCTAACTTCAATGGGAGCAGAGCAGGGCTGGCCAGCAGTTGCTCATCACTGGGGACATCATTTCAGTCATGCCAGATGACTGTGTTCTGGAGAGCCACTGTTTAGATACTGTACCTACAGCAACTCACACCATGTTGTGCATTTAAAGATCTGACAAGAGGGCGGGTCTCAGGCGAAGTGCTCTTAGTACAGTAAAATCAAAAGTAAACAACAACTCAGGGAGGAACGGTACCTCAGGAAACATCTGTGATTCCTCCTCCCCATCAAGTCAGCGGTCGCCTATTTTGTTCAAATTCGGGAGGGAGTAGCCTGCTAAAGGATGAAAACAGTGCGGCGCGCTACCTGACTAAGAAGGCTCGGGTGGGTTTGTTCATGGGCGGAAGGCATATCCGGGAAGAATCACTCCAAGTCTGTAGAGTTATAAAGGCCCCGTTGGTCTAAGTGGTTCTCCTCCCCAGGAAGTAAAGGAGGGTGGACACGCCTCTGTCCCCACCTGGCAGAAGGGAAACCAAAGCACACACAACCCCTCCTGGGACTCAGCCACGCCACGGGGTAGCGTTATTTCTTTGTCCTGAATGCCTGACCTGTGGCATGTTTGTGGCTTGTTCCTTTCAGTGGGACCAATCTGAGCGTATCAATCTGAGCGAGCTCTCCACACGGTACTTATTCCCCCGATACCCAAACCCACTTCACCGACAAGGCAAAGGTTCACCCTGCCTGCTGAAAATAACACGATCTCGGTGCGCCCGGGTAGCTCAGTCGGTTAAGCATCTGCCTTCAGCTCAGGTCATGATCCCTGGGTCCCGGGATCAAGTTCCGTGTCTGTCTTCCAGCTCAGCGGGGAGCCTGCTTCCGACTCCCCCGGCCCCGTTCCTGCTCTCTCTCTCTCGCTCTAAGATTTTAAGATTTTAAAATCTTAAAAAAAAAGGGGGACACCTGGGTAGCTCAGTGGGGTAAACCTCTGCCTTCGACTCAGGTCATGATCTCAGGGTCCTGGGATCGAACCCCGCATCGGGCTCTCTTGCTCAGCAAGGAGTCTGCTTCCCTCTCTCTCTCTGCCTGCCTCTCTGCCTACTTGTGATCCCTCTCTCTCTCTGTCAAATAAACAAATAAAATTAAAATAAAATAAAATCTTTTAAAAAAAGTAACATGATCTCCCATTGAACAGCCCCAGAAAAAGCCCATTCTGATACCAAGTTTCCCCTACTGCAGTCCAAAACAATTCCTTCTTCTCCTTTTCGGGTATCATAAAGGCAGACAAAAGAGATTCCAAGAAGACAAACCTAAGAGTCTCATTACCACGTGAAGTGTCTGAAATAATGTAATCTGAGAATAATGTAAAGGGAATCTTTTTCCTCCTGAGTCAAGGCATAAGGTATCAAGGCAAATCAGTGGTCACTTACAAAGGGGCAGACCCACCCATGGTGACCCTGCCGTGGGAGATACACCACTACACCCTCTTTGTCAAGCCCAAAGGACTGGCTTGTCCATGGAATGACCCAACAACGGGACCTGACACCTCCAAAGGTTCCCAGGAAACCAATTTCAAAGCCTCAAACTGTGAATGGGGCAAATCAGCCAACGCTGTTTCCATGAAAACAGCAGTCACATATAATGAACCTCCTGTTGTCCCTGGACAGGAGGATTTGAGCAGAGTCCCAAGGGGAGGAAGGTCTTTAAAAGTTTGAGTCCTCCTTTCAAACCCTGTGAGAATGCCCCCTTACCCCATCCCACATGGAAGAAGTTTCTTTCAAGATCTCCAAATGGGCCATCCAGAGGGGCTGCTCACGTCCCAGGAAGAGATGGGATTCAGAGTTTCACACCCCAGGTACCGACCCTCCTCTCCTCCTGGCTTTCAGGTCTAGAAAGGTGGGCCTCACTCAGTCTACACCGGTTCTACCTACATGAGCAGACACAGGAAAATAATGGGTTTTGTACTCATTTTTTTATATAATTCTAGAGGCTGCAGGATTGTCCTCTGAAACATTAACGGGATAACACAGGAGAAGAACTGGGTGTTACAGACACTCGATAAATCACTATTTAGTATTTGTATGTCAATAATCAGAGAAGTATTTACCAGGTCCTTATTCAACCACAGCTTTGTAGAAACCACTTGGGCCACGGTTATTCCTGCCCACAAGAATCTCTGAATTTACACAAGTCAGAAATCTCAAACAATGGAGCCTACAATTCTAACGGATCACGTGCTTCACTACACAGAACAGCCCCTCCCCATTGCAAACCACCCCCCCCCAGCCCTTAAACGAGTAAAACTTTCCAAAATCCATGATCTCTCCATCCCCTCCCCCAAGTTTTACCAATGAAGGCCAGGCCAATACTTGTTTTCAAGCAACAGAATCAAAATAAACCGGAGGCGTGCCATTGCAAAACACTTACAAAGACTATACGCCTCCTTGTTCCCCACTCATAAAAGCCCCAACCAGGACAAACAGCAGCACAGTTACTCAGCTCACCGGGTCAGAGCGGACGGCCAGACTGAAGGTAGTCAACCTGTCCGTCTTCGAAAATCACTTCCCAGCTGAGGCCGATTCACTACACAAAATGGAAACCAAGACCCACCCCTTGCGCAGAGCAGTGTCAAGGCTTCCCCGGAGGACAACCCCTTCCCCTTGCCCACTCTGCCCCTTACACAATTAGACACCTAAAGAAACATTCACTAATGAGGCCATATATAGCCCAGGACCTTTTTTCAATTGACAGACCCGAGGGAGAACAAAGAGCTTAAAGTTGCATGACTTCAATAATGCCACAGTCCTGAGTAGTACCCAGCCAACCCCCTCTGCCCCACGTCTCTCATTTCCCTTCTTGGTTATGAGGTCAGCCGTAGCCTTCAACCATCCACACTTCCTTTCAACCATCCACACCTCCTTCAGCCATCCACACTTCCCCCAAAGGACAGAGGAACTTTTGGGACTACAGAAACATTCTCAGAAAATGCAACAGCCATAGAAAACAGACACGGTTCTGATTAGCACCGTCTGTTTCCCGGTTGACCTTCCCACCAACCCTGCACGGGGCTTCCCTTTTCTCCTCCACCTACCACTTGTTATTTCTTGTCTTTTGGGTCGTGAGAGGGTGGTGTCTCGTTGTGGTTTTGATCTGCCTTTCCCTGATGGCTAGGAATGTTGAGCATCTTTTCTAGAGTCATGAGAATTCTGGAATAACTAAATCGAACAAGCGCTGCCTTCACAGAAACAGCCCCACTAAGTTACATCCCAGTCTCTGCCAAGTTTTGAGCTGCGTACTCATTGCGTTGCTAGAAAGGAAGGGAGAGGGTAAGGAGGGAGGAACAGAGGGAGGAAGGAAGGAAATAATAGAGCAGTGAGACCCTCAAGGAAGTGAGAGAAACTGAAGGGAAAAAAATAATAATAATCCCAGAAAGGTTAAGGTAAAAATGGGAGTGGAAAAAAAAATACAGCCAGGATACCACCAATCAACTGGGATAAGAAGACAAAAATACTGGAAATATGGAACATGACCCTAGTAACCCAACTGCCCATACTGAAGAGAGAACAGATGGGAGAAGTGTCTTTGTCTTACTCTGTTGCAATAACCTTTCCCATTTCTGGAAGGAAGGCACTGAGAGGAGTTGTGAGAGCAGAAGTACAACCAGAAAGGGCAGGCTGGGGAAAAGAGCAATGTCCTACAGTGTATCAAGTGCTGCTGCTTTGTTCCAACTCACAAGACAGGTGCCTGCCGTGACTACTCGGGCAGAAATCTCACAACAGGGGTGCCTGGGTGGCTCAGCCGGTTAAGAGTCCGACTCCTGATTTCAGCTCAGATCAGGAGCCCAAGGTCTAGAGATCGAACCCAGAGCTCAGAGCTCAACAAGGAGTCAGCTTGACAATTCTCCCTCAGCTCTTATGCACATGCACACTCTCTCTAATAAATAAAGCTTTAAAAAAAAAAAAAAAAGGTAAGACATTCCACCAACAAACAGCCCACTAAGCAGTTTTCATTACTTCCACCTCACAGGAGGGGAAATGGAAGCTCGGAGGGGTTAGGCAATTTTAGGGCTAAAAGTGATAGAGCAAGAATTCAGATCCAGAGGCACCTGGCTGGCTCAGTCAGTAGAGCGTGTGGCTCTCAATCTCAGGGTCATGAGTTCAAGCCCCACCTGGGATGCAGAGATTACTTAAGTAAATTCTGGGGGGAAAAAAAGCAAAAAGAATTCAGATCCAGCTCTTTCTGACTCTAAAATTCTTGTTCTTATACTGTCACAAACTCAGAAAGATTTTTCTGAGAAAACATTAAAAAGCCAAGACTCATGCATTAAATATGAACCAAAACGCAACTTTCTTCCTCAGTCATTACAGCAAATTTGCTCTACCCTCATACAAAGTAAATCTGTATTGTCAAGTCGGTTTAAAGCACCTACAATTCACAGGAAATTACCAATAAATCTTATGTAAATTCTAGCTGGATGTTTCCACAACAATTTCACAGGGTGTGCCCCAGTGACTCCTCCAAACCCACCTTAGAACAATTCGATCCACTGGAAATTCGATCCACTGGATATGATACTCGAAGAGCACAAGGTATGTTTTAATAAAACCAAGAAACATGATTTCCAAGACACAGAAAATAAATACATAATGTCTGTCCCCCTACAGCTAGGAGACTCGGTTACTTAGTTTTAAAGGATCTTAAAATCTTTTTTGACAGTGTTCCACAGCACAGGACTTTTTAAATGCGTGTAAACTTAAGAAAAGAGGCAGTGTTTTTGTTTCATTTAAAATACAAACAAAAACCAAAGTTGGTTCTTTCAAATGTCAATAAAATTGTTAATACATTAGCAAGACTGATCAAGAACAAGAAAAGCACAAATAGGGGTGCCTGGGTG
Source organism: Mustela putorius furo (assembly GCF_011764305.1). NCBI lineage: Eukaryota > Metazoa > Chordata > Mammalia > Carnivora > Mustelidae > Mustela > Mustela putorius. The sequence goes on along the minus strand of NW_025421491.1, from coordinate 1,954,235 downwards.
GCTCAGTGGGTTTTCTGCCTTCGGCTCAGGTCATGATCTCAGGGTCCTGGGATCTAGTCCCATATCGGGCTCTCTGCTCAGCAGGGAGCCTGCCTCCCGCGTGCGCTCTCTCTCTCTCTGCCTGCCTCTCTGCCTACTTGTGATTTCTGTCTGTCAAATAAATTAATTAAAAAAAAAAAAAGAAAGAAAAGCACAAATAGCCAATGCTGGGAATAAAAAAGGAAACGTTTCAGGAGGGTGGCTCACTCAGTCAAGCATCTGACTCCTGATCTGGGCTCAGGTCTTGATCTTAGGGTCCTGAGATGGAGCCCCGTGCTAGGTGTGGAACCTGCTTAAGATTCTCTCTCTCCCAAGGGGCGCCTGGGTTGCTCAGTGGGTTAAAGCCCCTGCCTTCAGTTCGGGTCATGATCCCAGGGTCCTGAGATGGAGCCCTGCATCAGGCTCTCTGCTTAGCAGGGAGCCTGCTTCCTCCTTTCTCTCTCTTTCTCTCCCCCGCCCCCCGCCTGCCTCTCTGCCTACTTGTGATCTCTGTCTGTCAAATAAATAAATAAAATTTAAAGAAAAAAAAAAAAGATTCTCTCTCTCCCCTGCCTCTCCCCACCCAAAGAAAGAAAGGAAAAAGGAAACATTTCTACAGTTTTCTAAAATATTATACAAGGATATTTTGTACAACTTCATACCAATAAATTTTAAAATTTACATGAACTAGAAAACTTCCTATTTAAAAAAAAATACTAAAACAAGATAATCTTAAATGGCCCTATTCCTGCTAAACAAATTAAATTTGTAACTTCAGAAACAAACAAACAAACAAACAAAAATCAGGGTCAAACCAGGATACTTATGGGAAAGTAAGGAGTCCTTTAGAAAAAAAATAGTGAGACAAAAATTATAATATTCTCTCACACCTACCTGCACCTACCTAATTCATATAGCGGAATTAATCCAATTTCTAATGTCTGCATGAAACAGTCTCATATGACCAAGTCTAGATACGTTTATTAGTAATATACTTCCTCTCTCTGGCGAAGGATTATGGTTCCATAAAACTCCTTGTAAGCAAGGGTCTATTAGTGAGTTTCACCAGCACCATCACGAGATCCAGTCGGGTTGTCTTTCCTGTTGAGTGAGTTTCTACAGACTTCTTGGGGGTGCGGGAAGCGGGCCACACACTTCAGGTCAGCCATCAAGTTCACATCTGCATGGCCTGTTCTGTCTGGATCCTCAAGGAGCTAGAACACAGGGCTCTGGCCGTTGTGACAACCTAGACCATGCAACCTATTGTTCTTCCCTGGGACGTGTCTGCTTTGGCTTAAAAGTCATTTATTTCATTTTACTTCTGTCTCACTAACTTTAGGAAAGCTGGAAGGTGAAAGCAATCTAAGTCAAACTATGGCCACAGCACCCTGTCCCCTGTGCCATTCTGATTATCAGGATCGTGCTAAAATCCAGCTCTGCTCACCCTCCTAACAGCACCCACCCCAGATCCGAGAGAAAAGGAAATCTGATTTTCTATAAACATAGTAACAGCTGCCCATTTCTTTACCTCCACGAAGGTGTCCTAAAAATAAGACAATTCTCTAAACATTCATAGGGAGGATTACACGCGCACACACACACTCAAACACGCGGCTCCCACTTCTCTATACTAACCTGTTGATTGGATATAAAATAGGTAAAACAGGTAAATTAGCCCAAAAGCCTCCATCAGATCCCCATGCAGTGAGCGAATAATACAAAGCTCTAAACGGGGCTTCAAATAAAACCTAAAAAATGTCTGCCTTTACCTTCGGCCAAGTTCATCATCTGCGGGAACCTATATTCAGCTTCACTTGCAATGATCCCGGGTGCCAGCCTCCGCCCAAACTTCCTCTCCCCACCGCACCCAAATCTGACTTAGGCAATCGACCTGCAGATAAAGCAGCTGCCACAGAAAAATGTACTCTTTTCAAAAAAGTTCCAGATACACGAGTAACACCTCAGTACTAGGAAGTCTTAATCCCCTGAACAGACACCCCATTAATGAGAAACGCAAGACTTCTGATGGCTCCCCACAGAGTTCCCACACCCACCCAGGGGCTGTCCCGCGCCCCGGCTTCAAAACATTCCCTTGGAAATACCGATTCCCGAGCCTTTCAGGGGATACGGACCGCGCTGCCGGTCAGCGGGGACAGCGGGGACACCTCTGGTGAGTGACCTGACCCCGCAGCCTCCCTCCCGCCCTACCCCTCAAGATCCCTGGATAGGAAAGCAAAGGGGCAAAGGGAAAGGTGAAGGGCTCGCCAAGCCCCAACCCTTCACCCTGGGGCCAGAAGGCACACGGGCGGCGCCCCCGGGGTGTCCCAGCACAGCGCGGAGCCACGGCTCACCGATCCCGCCTGCGCGGGGCTCCGCGGGGCTCCGGGCGCACGGGTCCCCCCCGCCACCCTGCTGCCCCGCCGCCCCGCCGCCCCGCCGCCGAGCCGGGGCCCCAGCGGCCTCCCCCGGCCACAGCCACCCGGGCTGCGAGCCCTCACCCCCAGCACAAAGACCTTCGGCGGCGGAAAGAAGGGGCTTGAAATTCACGCTCACCAGCGCGGCGCAGGGCGCACATGCCTCCCGGGCTCGCCGCAGTCTCCCAACTTCCAGCCACCGAAAGGAGGAAGCAGCGCCTTCCCCGGCTCCCCGCAGCGGGAGTGGGCGTAACTTGTGAAGTTTCGTGCTGTGATGAATCTGGTCATTTGGGTGTGTTGGAGAGGGTTTGTCGCTCCTCCCCACCCACCGTCGCCTCCCGCCTCTCCACCTCCTTCCCCAATTTAATTCTCTCCCTCGGCGTTTGCCAGACCGAGAGCTCAGGCTGGCTGTCCCTCCAGACTCTGAGCTCCTCACAACCTTGGGGGAAATTTTATTCCTAACAGGCCTGAACCATTTTATCTATTTTATTTTATTATATTTTTTATTTTATTTTATTTTATTTTATTTTATTTACTGTGGCAGCACAGGGCAAGAAGGCTTTTACTTAAAAAGCTAGAAATCTTAAATAATTGTAGGATGGCCCCTCTGCACAGACAGGAATGTGGGCAGGTGAGCCAGTAGAAACCTAATTCCTAAATATCTACTTAAAAAGGAGGCGGGGGCAGAAAAACAAAAAGCAAACTTCTAACTGGCTATAGTTCCTTTAAAACTTACTAAAAAGAGTTCGGACATACAAAAATATATTTGCAAAGCAGACACGGAACCCTCAAGTATCCATTATCTAGCAAAAAAAAAAAAAAAAAAATTAAAATTACCAATATAGCTGGAGCATCAGTAGACTCCTCCCTGAAATACATCCCCCTCTCCCTCCCCCCTAGAAAATAGCTGCCACAAACTTGAGTTCCCATGAGTAATATTCATAGCACAGTTTCTAGGCATTGTAAAGGACACCAGCTAACTTCAAAGTCCACCCAAAAGCAATCCAACGATCATCCCCTTTGCTAGGACTGACCTTGATTCCGAAAGAGAAGTTTCATTAAATAACACTAAAAAAATGACCACACACGTTAAATGACGCCTCAGGTGGCCGGTTAAAGAAAATGAAGGAAATCACAATATAAGAAAATAGGAGATCTGGAATGACAAGTGGAGGCCATATCTGAAACAGGTGAAGCATTCATGGATGAAATCGATAGATTAATAGAGCATTGTCATTTTACAAGGTTAATAGCTGTGTCAAGGCCAAGGATACTGACCCACACTTGCAAAGGGCTTTCCTCAAGAACCCAGACTGTAGAAACAGAAATACAACATTCATTAAAGAAGTCCTAATTACTCAAACGCCTGCCAGAGTTGTAGGCTGGGAGCAACACTCAGAAAAGGGAACCTTCAAGATAATGATGATAAAACATTAATGATAACATAATGATGATTCCACAAAATAGTGGAAACCATGATACACCCAAAACTGACTCATATATAGAAGGAGATGCCTAGCTCATCTTTATATTCCCAGTAACTTGAGCAGAGGCTGGCATAAGGAGAAAATTAAATGAATGAAGCAAATGAACAAAAGAATGTCCATGGAGAATTCTGAAGGAACAGAATGAAGAGACCGGATACATGAAATCAGCAGAAAAATGGAAGTGACTTTGCCCAGTGGGAACATTCAACAATCATGAAGATATTTGTCGTCGTGACAACTCGGAGAAGCTCTTGGCATCGAGCAGGCAGAATACGCAGAAGACACGGATGCTACCTGGGAAAGCCTCCCACAACAAAGAATTACCCAGCCCCAAATGCCAATACCGCTGGCTAATGAGAAGCCCCGGGAGAGAGCCTTCACTATTAACGAATGTATTCATTCCATATATGATTATCAACAGCAGGAGCGGAGACTCTCTGGGGACGTATAAGGATATACAATAGTATTTCTCCTCCTTTTCCACTGTGCAGCATCTGATGAGGGCTGGACCACCTGCGTGGGATCAGAGATAGTGGGCATGGAGTCAGAAGCAGGAAAGCATTAAGGCTTGAGGGCACAGCCTCAAGCCTATGCACTCGAGAAGCTAAGGACCTGTGTCAAATTTAGATGGAAATAATCAAGAAGGGAGTGGGGAGGAAGATGACATTAGGGGGGAGGGTGTGTATCAGCTTTAGAATCACAGATAGCATGCCTGTGGGGGAGGAGGCAGGGTAGGTGCTGGGAAAGATCCACAGACAAAACCTGCTTATCGCAGGCACCAAGAGTCATTTCTCCATTGATAGTCCCAAGCAGGGGAGACACTCCACTGAGAACAGGAAGGATGTTTAACCTGATTACAGTTTATTGAAAAGAAAGTTACAAATCACTTCCGGCGGGGAAAAAAGAGGTAAGCCCTCCCGTGTCTACCCGTCTGGGTTAAGAACCTACAAAGTGCATACATCTTTTCTACAGGTTTTCTGGTCTCATCGTTACCTAAGAAATGTTTCTTTGCCGGGAGAAGTCTTGTTCTTGCTCAGTGTTTCTCAAAATGGGGCACGTGGGACAGTGGGTTTGCTCCCCTCGAACTCCCTTGGAGCCTCACAGATAGTCAGTAGGGGATAAAAGACTCTCTCCTATAGTTGCTCCTGGAGGAATCCACGGGGCACCCCGAGTTCAAGAGGCTGAACCAACTGTGAGCCCACAGAAAACCCTCTGGTTCCATTCAGTGGCAGACAGACCACGAAACAGCTGACATAGGTTGAAGCTCACAACCTCCTCAGGACCCAAGAGGTCTTCAGGCAGCGGCCACCAGCCTCCCAAGGGAGCTGCTCTTGGCATCAAAAGAAGGACGCCAGGCTGGGGGTCCCCTCCGCACACCTGGGAACAAATGGGAGGGACAGAGGACGCTTTAGGTCACCAGCTTATTTATCTGCGGCTCTGAATGCCATTAGGTCTTGCTTCTTAAAAGCAATTTAGGAAAAGAAAATGTGAGCACAGCTACGAGTCCCACCGAAAGCAATGCACTTAATCAGAAATGAACCGTGTTTCTCTTCCGAAGAAATGCAACCAGTAGAGGGAGCACAGTTGACTTTTGTGCTTTGCAATTTCCCAAGGGGGGGGCGGGATGTTAAATGACGTGAGTCACAAAAACAATCAAACGTTACCACAAATAAAAAGATTTATGGAAAAATATTTTGAAAAACTCGAAGCCGTGACACCCTTAACAAAGCATCTGTCCTGGTCGTGGATATTTACACAAGAGCTAGCTACCCAAATAAAAGACTATATAATGAATACATAAATATATGTTGGAAAACATTTGGTACGTGGGGGGAAACTCAGAAAGGGTCAGACAGCTCTTCTTCCCTTTGTCAGTTGAACTGATGCTCAGAAACAAAAAACTATGACGAGTTTATTTGTTTTCCCCGTAGACTCTCATTCAGGCTTTATCTTGCTGTTTTATAAATTTGTCCTACAAGAACGGACTCGTAAAATTCCTTTCAAATTGTGTTCTCAATGACACCAATGCCCTCTTTAAAGCAAGACTCTTGCAGATTTCTGTTCAAGGGTCTTCAGAACCGACCGGATCCAAGATCAGGGCAGTGAAATGGGAAAAGGGTTGCCATCCGCTGGGCGGACCAGGTCCAAGACCTGTCCCTCCCTTTCCGAGCTCACGGAGACAGTAAGGTGGGTTCCCAGGCACACGGTCCCCCCCGTCACCTCGCAAGAGCAAACAGCACCAAAGGTGGAGAGAAAGAAGGTTCTCCTCCTCAAGTAGGTTGAAGCCCAGCAGGAGTGTTCACGGATTCGCAGATAATCTGAACCAAAGCGACGACTCCCCGGCATCATTGCAGACCCAAACCCAGATCCCGTTAATCATACAGTATCGCTAAAGAAGTTCAAAAGCTTTTTTACGAAGCCATTCTGTGGTTGGCCACCAGACTGAGGGTCAAAATCAATTTTTCACATTTGAAACGGATTAAAAGTCTAAATGTGGATCCATCTCACCCTCCCTCGCGCTTGGTCTGAGGTTCTCCAAGAATGCAGACGTGTTTGAAAACCCCTGACACCCCCTTGGACAAGGCCTTCCCTCTCTCTGAGAGAAAAACCGAGGGTCGCCCTTTCAGACACTGTCTTCAAGGGCAGACCCTCGTTCACTTTGATTTGACACAAAAATGTTTTATAATTTGGGGCACCTGCGTGGCTCAGTGGGTTAAAGCCGTCAGCTCAGGTCATGATCCCAGGGTCCTGGGATCAAGCCTCACATCGGGCTCTCTGCTCGGCAGGGAGCCTGCTTCCCCCTCTCTCTCTCTCTGCCTGCCTCTCTACCTGCTTGTGATCTCTCTCTCTGTCAAATAAATAAATAAAATCTTTAAAAAAATAAAAATGTTTTACAACTTAACCTTCACCCCCAGCACACTTAGTGACTTTGAACCGAATTTTCTCCATCTGAAAACTGAACGCCTAAAAAAGAAGCAGAAGTAATCCTAAAGAATATGGAGTCTGAAAATTCTTACAGCCTTTTTTTTTAGCAATTTTTTTAAAGATTTTATTTATTTGACAGAGAGAGAGATCACAAGTAGGCAGAGAGGCAGGCAGAGAGAGAGGGGGAAGCAGGCTCCCCGCCGAGCAGAGAGCCCGATGTGGGGCTCGATCCCAGGACCCTGAGATCATGACCTGAGCCGAAGGCAGAGGCTTAACCCACGGAGACACCCAGGTGCCCCTGAAAATTCTTAGAGCCTTTAAATACCAACCAGATCCAAAATACCCTACAGGGACTGATGTGAGGCACGTCCCTTATAATCCAGAGGCTTCGGTTTCCTCAACTAGGAAGTGGTAACAGCCCACTAATATTGTCTGGCTTCCTAGTTCTATCTACCCATCGTATGTTCCCTCGATTTTAAAACTCCCATTGCTCTCTGTGCCCCAAATGACAACTGCTCACACAACATTTATGAAACACGCCAGAATCAAGACTTTCCGGACGGGCTCTCACCCTTGTAACTGAAGCCATGCTTGCAACTGGAAGGGAAAGGGGGGGAAGGGCAGGAAGTGCAACCCGAGGGTAAAGGTAACAAAGAAGCCAAAGGAAAAGTCCATGAACCCTTCGCACACTGACTCGCAATCATCCATATGGGGCCAGATGCTGTCCTGCCCACACACACACACAGTGAGGCGGCTGGTGCCAAGGGCCCTGGGAGCCTTGCACAAGAGGTACATGTGGTTCGTGGGGGCGAGAGCATCTGGGTTTTCCCTGGTGTGGGCTCTTTTAGACACCTCTCTACTCAGCGGCAATAAACAATAATAATTATTATTGGCACTAAAAGCGCGATCGTGCTGAATAACTAATGTTACGAAGACAAGAAGTCAAGTTCTCATTTCAGTCCTGCCTTCTCTCCAGAGAATGTGTGGAGCCGGGAGAGCCTCACAGTCCTCCATCTAGCCCCTAGGGAGGGTTCCCTCTGGGGCTCCGGGGGCTGTCCCATGGAGGAGGCCTCCTTTGGACAAGGGAGAAGCAAGGACCTGAAGCAAGGCCTTGTTCGAGTCCCGCCCACCACCAGGGGAACGACTTAACAGCGAGCCACCTGGCTTCCCTTTCAGTAAAATGGGGAGTTGAAATCTACGCCTACTGACAATCCATGGGGCTACATGGGCTAACGGGCTTCATATAGGGCACATACCCAACAATGCCCCTAAACTAGGGGGCCCTGAGTGGACAAAAACAGTTTTCCGTCAGGAAATAAGCAACCAACCATGTTAGTGTTTTAAATGTTTTCAAGGTTTTCGTGTTGATATTGCTATTTAGTCATGGAGAGAAACACAGTTATGAAGCCGGTGGGAGAGTGGGGGGCCTTGTCAGACTCAGGGGCCACAGAGAGACCTCTTGAGCCCTTCCCCCAAGTCCCTATGGCAGAGAAGCGCTCGTGAGGCTCGCCACGGTGAGACTCACAGGCCCTCGGCACTCACCAAGGAAAACCAACAGGACACGCACTTGTGTTTGTCATTGAGGGTTCTGATTTTTTTTATTTTATACGGAAACTATCATTCCAGAATGTATAGACCAAAGCATATTGGAGGAAGGGTAGGTGGGAATGTGAAGCAGACAGCAAGGGGCACACCTAGCACCCGGGACCAATAGGGAAGTGACAAGGACCACGTCCACAGATGGGTTTCTAACTCCTGACCCCGAACACAGCCCTCGGCTAGTAACAGAGTCAAGGAAAATTAAGTGACTTCTAGTGTCCGAAGAAACATACAAACTTGTCTTTCCTTTCTAAGAACAACAGACATTAGATTTTATGGCCTCTTGGAACACTGGTGCCATTTTCCCTAAGGTAAACAAAAATCCAACATGCAAGGAGTATTTTCTTTGTTTTTGTTGGTTTTTTTTTTTTTTTGGTTCCAGAGGTAGAGGTCAGTGATTCATCAGTTGCACAGAACACCCAGTGCTCATCCCACCACGCGCCCTCCCTCATGCCCATCCCCCCATTACCCCATCCCCCATCCCCCTCCCCTCCCCTCCAGCAACCCTCAGTCTGTTTCCTGTAGTTAAGAGTCTCTCATGATTTGTCCCCCTGTCTGTTTACCTCTTATTTTTCCTTCCCTTCCTCTATGTTCATCTGTTTTGTTCTTTACACATGAGTGAAATCATATGATACTTGTCTTTCTCTGACTTACTTTGCTCAGCATAATACCCTCTATTCTAGTTCCATCCATTTGGTTGTAAATGGCAGGATTTCATTCTTTTGATGGCTGAGTAATATTCCTGTGGTGTGTGTACACATACATACATTCTATTGTGTATGTGTGTACACACACACACACAACAGCTTCTTTATCCATTCATCTGTCAGTGGACATGTGGGCTCTTTCCATATTTGGGCTATTGTGGACATTGCTGCTATAAACATTGGGGTGTGAGTGCCCCTTCAAATCACTGTTTGTATATTTTAGATAAATACCTAATAATGCAATCACTGGGTCGTAGGGTAGCTTTACTTTTAACTTTTTGAGGAACCTCCATACTGTCTTCCAGAGTGGCCGCACAAGTCTGCATTCCCACCAACGGTGGAAGAGAGGAAGGGGAAGATATTTGCAAATGTCTTATCGGAGAAAGGGCTGGTATGCAACATCTAGAAAGAACTTATCAAACTCAACGCCCAAAAATCCAAAAATATCCAGTCAAGGAATAGTCAAAAGACATGAACAGACATTTTCCCAAAGAAGACATACAAATGACCAGCAGACACATGAAAAAATGCCCAACGTCACTCTTCATCAGGGTAATACAAATCAAAACCACAATGAGATTCCACCCCACACAAGTCAGAATGGCTAAAATTAACACATCAGGAAACAACAGATGTTTGATGAGGATCTGGAGAAAGGGGAACCCTCTTGCAAAGAGTATTTTCAATCGGAAAATACAATAAGCCTATATCTCAAAATATTAAGGGACCTGGGGCAGGTAAGAGACACATAAAGAGTCACAGACCCACACATAAGAGTAAGAAGGGGATCTAATTAGTCACTCACCCATCTGAGGTCAGCAGGGTTAAGGGACTCACTCAGGCTCACATAATAAAATAATTGTAGATTCAGTCTAGAACCCAGATCTACTGAGACAAATCTGCCATATGTCCTGCGAACTCAATTATCCCTCCCTGGGGTGGGGGGGGGTCCATAATATAAACATTAAATTCAGTATATGCATATATAATTTGGGGCCCCAACACAGGACAAGAGGCACATATAAATTAAAAGATGATATAAATTGAACTCATTGAAAACTAATAAGCAAACCATAATGACAAGGTACGTGAAAAAATATCTTGGCTCAGCCCCAGACAAGCAAACAAGAGGCTCAGAGGCCCGGACAGAAAGACGCAGTCAAGCCAGGACGGCCGAAGGCAGTCTGATCCACCAGCAGCCAGCAACCTCCCAAACAAATTACTAGGCTAGGCCAGACTGCGGGTAAGCCTGGGGGGGGGATGTGGGACGGATTCTCACATGCCCCAGGGGTCATGTGGGCACTCTGGCCAAAGGCAAGTATTCTCCAATTTCTCCCCAAGAAACGAAAACATGTCTCTATAGATGCTGCAAAACAGCATCTTCTCACTTGCACGTGAATTTGCACCGCAGCCCAGTGCACAACTGGCAGAAAGCGTCCACAGCCCAGGCACCCATCACCAGATAAGCGGATAGACAAAATGTGGCCCATCCATACAACGGACGAATGACTACTCAGCCGATACGAGGAATGAAGTTCAGAAAAAGGCTACACATGGTGAACCTTGAAAACAGAACGACAGTGGCAAGATTCCACTTACAAGAAGTATCTAGAAGAGGCAGATTCAAAGAGACAGAAGGGAAACTAGAGGTTACCAAGTGCTAGGGGGACAGGGGGTCTGGGAAGTCACCATTTAATGGTTACAGCGCTGCTGTGTGAGCGATGAGAGAGTCTGGGACGGAGAGAGCAGTGGTCCTTGTACAACACGGTGAATGTCATTACCGCCACAGAACGGTAGACTTAAAGATGGTCAAAATGGCAAATTTTCTCGCCCACAGATTTTTACAACTTTTTGAAAAGATTCAAAACAACACCTCATCTGTAACCTATTGGCTCAGGACCACAGAGCTTTTCACAAACTACTGCCACTAAAAACAAAAGTAATCAAAACTTCAATCTAAGCACATTAACTAGCTTTAAAATGTGCCTGTTCTCCCTGTCACATTACCATGATCTTAATCACATACCTAAAGGAGCGATTTTCTCTGTTTGTAAGAGATAAAATGGGATTGTCTAACCTCGAAAATTCAATCTTTTCCAATTATAAAGATGAAACAACACGCACCTCTTCCCAGGCAAAGCTTTCACAGTCTGCCAGGTGTCACAGCTGTACCCAACACGCCTCGCTGTACGTCGGCTTCCCCCAGCCTGTTTCCGTCCCCAATTTCAAAGCAGATCAAGCAACGGGAAGGGTTGGGTGTAAATCCAGCACCATAAGAGAGAAATGCACCAAACTCAAGTTACCGGTTGAAGACTGGAAAATGGTGCACATTTCAACAACCACCTTTTACACATTTAACGGACCTGAACCTGCCAGGAATTCCTTTTCTGTCATAAGCCCATCATCTAATCCTTGTAAAACCCCAGTGTCTCATCTGTAAAGTGGGTTATAAAAGTATTTCACCAGTGATGCTACTCAAGGATGAATCACATTTCCTGAGCACTGCGTGCAAACCACAGGGCTCAGGGCTGTTCACCCGTCTTTGAGCCTGGTCCCCGTGACAACTCAACAAAGTATGATAACTCGACCCATTTTACAGATGAAGACACTGAGGCACCGAGAGGTTACGCCAACTGCCCAAAGCTGCCTGACCAGTGGGAGTTGGGTTTGAAATTCCAGGCTAGGACCACAGCCCTCCATCAACTCATTGGTCCATGTGGCCCACCATCCTGGCAGCTTGTATGGTTTTTTTTATTAGCATCACCTTTAAAAGTCACAGGTTCTGGGATCACCGAGCCAGAGAGCTGAGCCTCATTCCCAAAGCCTACACCCACTTATGGGCTACCTCATCCCCCTCCCAAGACCAAATGTAGCAAGCGAGCGACATACGTCGGGGTTTCTCCTAAAGCTCCTGGCAGGTAATCATCACTCTGTCTGAGAAAGAAGCTGAACACATATCTCCAGATGAGCAAGTTAAATTGGGCAACAGTCAAAGAATATGCATAATATATGTGTAGGAATCTCGTAAGTATCTTCACGGGGCCCTTTGCAGAGCCAAGTTTCTCTGCATTCGGCAAGTTTAAGGTCTAGACTGAGACAATTAACCATAGGTGGATATTTTATACTCAACTATTTACAGTGGTGGTTCTCAATCAAAAGAAATACACAACGCACAGAATTTCGCTCCAGACTCCCCAGTAGACCATGGCAGGTGACTCACAGGCTGACACATTGCTCTTGGCAAGGCCCCAAGAGTTATGCATGCCAACCAGCCGGTGTGGGGTAGGCCCTCCCAAGCAAGTTGACCAACCTCACCAGATCCTCTGAAACACCAAGGCAAGGGCCTTCCACTTCCAGCCGTCTGGAGTCTGAGAAAAGGGAGATCTCAACTTGGGGTCCCAACGACGCCAACCCACTGGAAGGAATCCTCACTGAGGCCCGGCCATGACCAAGACAAGCTGTCTCTGACTTTCACTTTTCTTGCTCCAACAAATTCACTCACCTTTCTTAGACTTGGGCTTATGATTCAGACTTGTGGTTCCTGCCAAAGCCCAGGATCCTAAGAGCCTTTGTTCTCTTCTCTGGCCGCAGATGAACTCAGCCAGTTGAAGAACAGCTGTAAACTCTTGCCCGCATAACTTTCCACTGGGCCAAAGTTAGTCAGGTTGGCTGGGTCTCAGGTCAACAACCTCCTGGAGGAACACCCCCCCAGGCACCCTGTCCCAACCCCCAACAAAAGAGCCAAATAGAACTGTTAATGAACTGCCCATTTCCACAGTCTCTGACACATACTGACCCCCCCACACACACAGAGATCCCACGGGCTCATTCAATCTCATTAACCAAAAACAATATTCCTGGCCTTTGGTAATAGCATGGGTTTGGTTTTCATAAGGACTTGGCACACCACCTCATGTTACTTGCTTCCATTGGGACTTACCGTTATTCTGAGTATACACATGACCTTAGACTTGAGGTCTTTGTTCACTGTCCCCTTCTCCGTGAGGTCCTCCTAGCTGCTCCCACCGACCCCCTGTACCACCACCTCTTTCTCTGACACACTTCCTTTCTCACTTCCCTACTTTATTTTTTTTTCCTCTTTAAAACACACACTCAACATTTTCCTATCTTACGATTTGCCTTATTTATTGTTTCTCACCTCCACTAGAATCAAAGCTCCACACGGGCAAGGATTTTGATCCATTCCTCTCCCAACTCCATCTTGACTGCCAAGAGAGCTTACCTAGCACAGGGCAGACCCTCAACGAATATTTGTTGGCTTCGATCGAATGTACCCTCATGACGATGACCAAGACCAGAAAGTATGATCAAAACCACACAGGCATGAGCTCTCTCCTGAAACAACAGAAATGAAGTCCTCTCCCACTTCCTTCTGAACCCCAAACAACAAGAAGAGAAACAGGGAACAAGAAGGGAAATATACACTTATTCTAATAACGCACAAGTACTTGGGCTTTTGGACCCAGAATTTTCAAGAATTTTCCAAGAATTTTCAAGAGCCAGCCTGCTAAGTCTCTGAAATAGCATTTTGTGAACCAAAAGGGGTAAGACCAATAATCTCTCCCTACAGTCAATAGCACACATCCCACTCCCAGCTCAGCACCTCCCACTTGTCCAGACCAACCCCCTCGGACCTCAAGCCCACCCACCCCCTCCACCTTCCGGTAGCCCTCACAACCATGCTGCCTCGCAGTCCTCCCTGGTCTATCGCTGAGTTCCCTTCCTTATCTCCCTGGCCCCTCCATCACTTGGTCACGTCCATTCGGCAAAGATACCAACCCCATTAAATCCCAGGTGGCACCTGCCCGCAAACAGCTGAACAGTCCACTGGTCTTCCCTGAAACTCTCGACCGCTAACGTCAAGTCTGCCCTACATGAAACTGGAGACAACACACCAAAGCCCCTCATCCATTCACCCCTTCCTGATGCTCCTATCTATTCTCATCCCAAATGCCCAGTAATTTCTCCTCATCTTTTTTCTCAGCTGATGATCTCTTGTCTGACTTCTCTGAGGAGCCCGAAGCAATCGAATAGGGCTGCCACAACTCCCAAGCCTGTGTGTACTCACCAACAAGCCTCCATCTGTACCCATATGCTCTACCTCCTGCCTGTGACCACAGAGAACTATCCACACCCCATCTAAAATCTAACCCTCCTCCTGGGACTAGACCCTAGTTTGCCTCAAGGACAATATCCCAGCAATTCCCCTCTCTCCCCTCTACATTATCAAATCCCCCTTGTTCTCTTGGAGTATCCACAGCAGGAGGAAGAGATGCCTTTTTTCCTCTAATTCCAAATCACCTCTCAACACCCCCACGGTTGCCACTATACTCTGAGCCATGATCTACTCTCTGTGGAGCTAGAGCAAAACACGGTAACAAGGCTCCCTGTTTACACAGTCTGATCTCACCCCAAAAGCCAGAGGGGTCCCTTTGATGTGCAAATCAGATCACACTACCCTCTGTTCAAATCAAGGGGTAAAAGTCAAACTCCCTGGAGAGACCTACAAAGCCTGTCTGTCACCATTCACCTCCTGCTTCTTCTCCCCTAGCTCCTGCCACTTCAGCCACACTTGGCCTCGCTGATATTCCCTGAGCCCTCCAGACACATTCCCACTTTCTGGAACATTCCAGATATGCAATTGGCTAATTCCTTTATCTTTAAGTCCTCATTCAAAACAGTACCATCTCATGACTGTATCTTTCCCATTCAAATAGTACCCTCTCATGAAATGGGCCCCACTTTCCCCCCAAAATTGCCTCCCTCCCCAAAGCAGCTCTACTTTTCCTTTTTTCAGATAGCACTTACCACCTTCTGGCACATTATAGCATTAAATTAACTAATTAAAATAATGGACTATTAATAACTAATTAAACATTCGTTTGTTATTTAATGGTAATTCACAAAGACAAGGATTTTTGTCTCTTTTGTTCACTGAAGTTCCCCAACAACCTGGGACAATACCCACCACACAGAAGGACCAAAACTACCAGCTCCTGAGTGAATAAAATAGTATTTCCTTTTCAGACTAGTGGGCAGAATAAAGCACATAAGGACAGAAAAATGAAAAACAAAGAAGGGGAAAGTAAAAGACAGTGAGAAAGAAACATGAAAGAAAAAAAAAAGAAAAAAGAATCAGACAGAAGAGATCCAGGCTGGCAAATTCCCAAAATGCATAAGAGACACCAATCCACAGATTCCAGAAGTCCTACAAACCCCAAACAGAAGAAATAAGAAGATATTTACACATAGACATGTCACAGCAGAACTGGAAAAGCCCAACAGAAAATCTGTACAAGCAGCAAGAGGAAGAGGAATAGTCAACAAAGGTACATCCCTTGGGCTGCCACTGACTTCCCAACAGAAACAAAAGGAGCCAGAAGAGGATGAGTTGTCATCTCCCAAGTGTTCAAGGAAAATAACCACCAACCCAAGATTTCATACTGAGTAGAAACAAAGACCACCTGGAACAGAGACAAAATAATAACATCTTAGGAGATTTTAAGTGATATAAAAGAAAAAAAGGACATGTCATAACAATATCCTCTATACTAAAAGGAGAGTAAAAGGAGATCAAATATTCTACTGCCCTGTATTATCGGGGAAGGAAAGAGTGCCAATTGATATAAGACTTTGTAATCTAATGTAGCAGTGGGTCATCTTGGACCAAAAAGAGATTTTAGGGGCACCTGGCTGGCTCGGTCAGAGGAACATGCAACTCTTGATCTAGGGTTTGTGAGTTCAAGCCCCACTTTGGGTGTAGAGAGATGACTTAAAAATAAAATCTTCCCCCCAGAAAAGAGATTTTATTTAAATAGGACAGGCATAAAAGCAAACATCTGATTATATTCAGACTGGAAATGTATTTATTTATTTAAAAAATAAAGAGAATGAAAGACAAGCCACACTGGGACACCATATTTGCAACCCACAGGACCAACAAAGGCATATTATTCAAAATATGTTAAACACACACACACACACACACACACACACACACACACACACACATACTTCAAATCAGAAGACCAACTTCCAAATAGAAAATGACAAGTGAAAAAAAAAAAGAAAAGAAGAGAAAATGACAAGTGATTTGAAGAGGTAATCCACAAAAAAGTATATTCCAAATGACCTATAAACCTATGAAAACGGTCGGGGTGCCTGAGTGGTTCAGTGGGTTAAAGCCTCTGCCTTTGGCTCAGGTCATGATCTCAGGGTCCCGGGATCAAGTCCCGCATCAGGCTCTCTGCTCAGCAGGGGGCCTGCTTCCTCCTCTCTCTCTGCCTGCCTCTCTGCCTACTTGTTCTCTCTCTCTGTCAAATAAATAAATAAATAAATAAATAAATAAATAAATAAATGAAAGAAAGAAAATCCCATAAAAACAGCACTACAGATTGGGAGAAGGGGGATGGGGTTATGGACACTGGGGAGGGTATGTGCTATGGTGAGTGCTATGCTATGAAGTAAGTGTGTAAACCTGGCGATTCACAGACCTGTACCCCTGGGGATAAAAATATATTATATGTTTCCAAAAAAATAAATAAATAATTTTTTTAAAAAAACAGCACTACAGTAAATCTCTGTAAAGTTCAATGAGTAAGACAGTCAATGACATACAAGAGCAAATACTTGTTCTAAAGGAGATACCGAATTCATGAAGACATTCTCCTCCAACCGTTAACTCATAGTAGATCATATGGTTATAGAGTCAGGTGACTGTTTTCGAAGGAATATGGTCAGAGAGATAATTGATTAGAAGGAGAGGGAAGGTAGATAAAGTATGTATATATTTATGTAGGTACAAACCCACACATGTTTATATACACATGAATATGTATATAGCCAGCCTCAGAAGACACCCCTTGCCATGACTCTCTTTTAAAATGAAAACAGCATTTAAGAGTGGGCTCAGTGAGTGCCTGCGTGGCTCAGTGGGTTAAGCCTCTGCCTTAGGCTCAAGTCATGATCTCACGGTCCTGGGATGGAGGCCCGCATAGGGCTCTCTACTCAGCAGGGAGCCTGCTTCCTCTCCTCTCTCTCTGCCTACTTGTGATCTCTGTCAAATAAATAAATAAGATCTTTAAAAAAAAAAAAAGAAAAGAGTGGGCTCAGTGCATCCCTCCCCTTCCTCCCTTCTCTGGTGTCACCGGACCAGATGAGCATTGGGACACGATGCTTACAATCCAGGGGCACCAGAAAGGAAATGGGAAAAGGGTGGTGGTTGTCCCCAGATTGAACCCAAAGATTCCAGCCATCCACCCAGCACTGTCTTTCTCCTCACGATGAATCATGGATCCATTACCCACGAATATGTTCTATTTTTATGTTGAAAGAAACGCCCATCTATCACCTCCTGGAGCAATGAGGACTCAGCTTTCTGACCTGCACCGTGAGGCAGGTGAACGGTTTAGTTTCTGATGGGTACACACCCTCTCTAACAGGAACGTCAAGTTCTCGGATGTCTTTTTTGCCGGACTCGAGTGGTGGGGACCCTTGCTTTCTTCCATTATTCGTGACTGCTTTTCTCTGCCCGGCACCTTCACGCTTTCTTCTCTCCCATCCCTAGCCACAAAGATGAGCACGATCCAGGCAAGGAAAATCACGGAACCTCAAGACCCCGGATATTGTGATTGTTCCTCAGATGGTTAATGATCTGTCGGGGCCAAGGAGAGAACTTTGAAAACTGAGAATATCAGCCTCGAGCTGCTGGCAGCTTGCCTGGGCTAGGCTCGAGCCAGACTGAGAAAAACTTAATCTGATAGAGGGAAAACCAAAGATGAAAACCAGAAGGAGAACCTGATGTGCTGCCTTTTCTAGATCCAACTATCCCCTACATCCAGCTTTATCCTGTTCGTTACAGGGGACAACTTGTTTCCACTCTGGCCTAAAATCAACTTGGGGTTTCTAACCCTTGCAACAAAAGGTCTACACTAATAGGGTTGGGGGGGGGGGGGTTCTGGGTTTTGTTTTGGTTGGTTGGTTGGTTCTGAATGGTCTTGCTGTTGATGTTGCTATTTTGCTAGAGTAAAAAGCAAAGAGCTGACCCTGGGAACCCCAGCACATGCTTGTGAAAAAAGTCTCTGTGAGCCACTAAGCTTCCCCTTTCTATTTCTTTTAAAACTGTACCTGGGGAGCTTGGGTGCCTCAGTCATGATCCCAGGGTCCTGGGATAGAGCCCCTCGTCAGGCTCCCTGCTCAGCAGGAGCCTGCTTCTCCCTCTCCTACTCACTCGTGCTCTCTTCCCACTATCTCTGTCTGTCTCACTCTCAAATAAATTTAAAAAAAGAAAGAAAGAAAGAAAGAAAGAAAGAAAGAAAAAAACTTTTAAAAAACATACTTGATATGTCTTCCCCTTCCTACTTCTTCTATTTCTTTATTTCACCCATGTTTCCCCCTTCTAAAATGCTGAATGACCCCAGGGTGAATGTCTTAGATTCTTCTCTCTTCTGGGAGAATGCGGATCACCCCAAATTAAGACAGGACCAGGGAGCAGTGGCTAGAGAGGCTTCTGTTTTATCCAGATCATGATTTTTGAGTCCTTCCAAAAGCAAGCTCTCTGGTTTTGAGGAAACCCCAGGCTTGGGGCAGCCAAAGGAAGTGCCTCTGAACCCACACAACATGCAAGGCAACCACAGAAAGGAAGGGGGGAAAAAAGCCTCTTCCTGTGTATTTTCTGAAGCACTTTTCTTAAAGAGAGATCAGCAGTGTTCAATTTCAAGGAAGCAAAGGTAGGAGGAAAGGGTCCAGCACAACAGTTTCATCACACATGCAAACACTCACGGCCACAGGAGTCCTTGCACTGACGTCACCCATCTCTCCTTTACCTTGACAAGGACCAGCATCATCCCAGCATTTTACCGGAAGGTAAAAGTGCATGCCTAGTTACACCAGCCAATCACTCTCTTAATTCCACGGAGAGCCTCCCCGTGTGGGAGACAAGATCAGAGGCCCACCAAGGCACTGTTCTACATTTCTATGGGCCACAAAAAATTAAAAGGATCCCGGGCAGAGCAAATTTCTTAAGCAAAGGGCCGTTTGAAAACAGAAGTGCCTGTGGAGCATTCTCTCACAGCTCAATGAAGGAGCTCCCGTCCTCAGTCTGAGATTGTGATTAAATCACAAGTGGTTCAGAGGTTTCTGCTGATCACTCACACTGCGCCTCGCAGCCTGCCCCTGGTGTTGGTGCTGGAGGGCACAGGAAGCTAGGCTTGAGAGGGCGATGGTGGAACTGAGAAGATACCAGAGCATCGGCCATGGTTGGAGAGGAAAGTACAGCTCAACCAACCTATAGGAATTGCTGGTGAGAGTACTACACTCTCTCTCTCTACAGATCCGGGGCAGCTGATACCATCATGGCCAAAAACCATTGAGGAATGGATGAACAGAAGGACAAATGGTTGGTTGGATGGATGGATGGATGGATGGATGGATGGATGGATAGATGGATGGACAGATGGATGGATGGATGGATGGATGGATGGACAGACAGATGGACAAATGGATGGATGGATGGATGGATGGATAGATGGATGGACAGACGGATGGACAGATGGATGGACAGGTGGCTGGATGAACAGATGGACAGAAGGCTGGACTGAGAAGAGAATGGCGATGGTCACAACAAAATGGGTGTGTGTTGACGGAAGGGAGAGGAAGGAGGACAGGCATAATTCAGTAACAGCACAGTCTAGAGTGGGCAAATTTTTCCATGAAGGGCCAGATAGTACATATTTCAGGCACTGTGCGTGTTATGGGCTGAAATGGGTCTCCCAAAATTCAGATGTTGAAGTCCTAACTCTGAGTACCTCAGAATGTGACTGTATATGGACATGGGGTCTTTAAACAAGAAATTAAGTTAAAATGAGCTCCTATGGGAGCTCATCCTACATCCAACAGGGCTGGTGCCCTTATAAAAAGAGGAGATTTGGACACAGACACCTAGAAAAGGAAGACCATGTGTGGACACAGGGAGAAGACGACCATCTACGAGCCAAGAAAAGCAGCCTCAGAAGAAATCAACATCTTGATCCCAAACTTCCAACTTTGAGAATTGCGTGAAAATAAATTTATATTGTTTAAGCCACCCTGTCTGTGGTCCTCTGTTACGGAACTGGAGTAGACTCACAGAGCAGGCACTGGTCTCTCTGGGGAGACTCAACTGAGCCACTGTAAAGGAAAAGCTGCATGACAATATGGAAGCAAACAGTAGAGCCTCATTCCAATAACCCTTTATTCGTGAACACTGGCATCTGAATTTCACATAACTTTCAAATGTTATCATTTATTATACCTCTTGGTGATTGTTTTCCCCCAACCACTTAAAAAATGTAAACTATAAGGGGGTCACCAAAACTGGAAGAACGCAGAATTTGGTCATCCGACTGTAGCTTAAGGATCCTGGAAAGTACAATGAGCACATAACTCAGCACAGTGACCAGAAGGGAGTCTCTCCAGGAGATGCCACACAGCAGACATTTCTCTACTCTGCGTTCTCTGTATACTTCCAATTCCCCAAATCGAGTCATATTCCCTGACACCGCAGGATTCTGCTACCCAAGGACGACATGCCCAAGCAATCCATGGATAGACACCCCAGCCAGCAGGCCTCCCACTGCCTGATCTTATAGCCAGGAATATTATTCTCTTGGGATGCTTGACAAAGATGGCAGAAAGGAAACTGTACCCATTATCCTGAAGCTGGATTTTGCCCTTAGCCAAAAGCAATTCTTAGTTTTGTCATACAAAACGAAGCAGAAAATACTTTATGTTCTTGCTATGGATATTACTTAAATCAGGCACTGTCCCAAATGGAAGAAAGCATGCCCCTGCATTAGCAGAGGACAAAAAAAAAAAAAAAAAAGTCACCACCCTTGCCTCCCGTGTTTGGAGATCAATGTGCAAGGAACACATTCCAGCATTTTCCTTCCTCTCTCATCCATCCACCCATGAGGAAGGAAGCTCAATGTCCTCTTCCGAATGAGCCTTGTGTAGCTATAACCTCACGCAGGCTTCGTCTACACTCTCTGCATGTTTCTTGGGAAGGCAGCGTTTATAACAGGATGTTGCTAAGGACTATTTTAAATACGTCACTGGAAAGCTTGAATAGCAGTGTGTCAGGCATCACATCTTTGTACAAAGGGAATACAAAGAACCACAAGAAAATCTGTGCAGAAATGATGCGGGACTATTCAGATCTGAACAGATCTTGAAGTATAGCTCCAGAGATGTCCTCGGAGGGGGGCAGGCTGGTAGGCAGGTGAGCAAGAAAGAAGGAAGGACAGAAGAGGAGGCGGGAGGAGGGAGTGGAAAAGCGAGAGAGGACATCAGGGTATAGCTCAGGCTGGCCTAGCACTCCCCCCTCGACCACCAGCCATCCTGGCCCTTCTAGAGGGACTAGTACTCTGGGGTTACAGATACTCAAGTATAAAGAGCAAACAGGGCCCAAAACTTGGACAAGGCTGACACCACTTTCCTATTGGAGGTCTTTCGGTCTCTGCTAGATCTGAATCAAACCGCACTGAGACTTAGTTTCCTCGTCAACATGATGGACCTGGAAGTCCCCGGCAGGCAGACCAAAATCACGTAATGCATTTCTTCATTCATCACTTACGCATTTTGTATTCTTCTTCTTTGTGAAGGAATCTCCATAGCAACTAAACCCGAACACCTTGGTGCTGGATCCAAGCTCACCCGCCCAGTGAATCTGGCAGGACGGGTCTCTTCTTCCTAAAGGCACAGCACGTCTCCCAGGAGCCAGGGAACCTGACAGATCTCACACGTTCTTCGCAGACTAAGAGACAACCAACAGCCCCCCCTTCCCCCGCCGGCTTCCCCAGGAAGGCACCAACCGCCCAGCATGCCTCATGTCTTAGCCTTAGATCAGCTCATGGTTCACATTATTGACACGTTTGTCCTTGAGTGCTGGTACTTCCGGCACCTGCATGGGCCACTGGGTGACAATATTTTACTTCAAAGGACATTTGCACGTGAGTCATATTATCGTATAACTTTACTGGTCACTTGTCTTCTCTAAGCCACTGTGCAGACCACAAATGGATGCCTGACGAACAGAACTGGAGGCTGAGCCCCAGGGAACCGACCAGTGAGCTCCAGCCAAAGCTGACCCAGCTGTCTATACATTTCTGCAGCAGGCTCGGAGGCACACTGAGTGCAAAGATTTCTATAAAAATAATTAACATTGAAACACTCCTCAAATTCAAGCTTAATACCGCTACATTAAAGGGACTTGAAACAACCTGATGGTTAAATTGACAGAAGCAATCCACCAGTTTGTTTTTTTTAACTTCCTGAAAGATTTTAAGGGAAAATATTTAAGGTTGATATTAGATTAAACTCTCTACTTTATTTCTCAGGCTCCATTCTTAAAAGATCGTTCACATTTCAAAATAAATGACCCTCTGCCTGCCGTCCATCACCAATCCCCCACCTACAACCAGCTTGTGCCCTGTCCCTCTCCCTCTCTGACAAATAAGTAAATGAAAAAAATAAATTTAAAAAAATTGATCTTGAGCATTCCAAATAACCTTTCTTAAAATTCCAGGTTAATCATTTCTGCAGTGGGCTACTGTTCGGAGTTCCACAAATTCTATTCGAGCCAAGCCACATACCCACTGCATTAAATTAGGGTGCCACGGTGGGCCTTGATTTCAAGTCCAAAATTTCCCAATCCAAAAAGATTTGGTAGGCTTTCCTGTTTGCTGCCAGGAGTTTGAAAAGCTAAAAATAGCAACCAGGTTTTCACATCACAAGGCAGCATACAGCACTTCGGGGAAGTAAGCAGGCTTCAAAAAGATCCATGAACAGATCCCAGAAGCCTGTTACAGGCTGACAAGATCTTAGATCTGGTCCTCTCCACTCTGCTATTATGCAGAGTAATACAGAAGGCAGATGGATATTAGGCACACATTTAACAGTATGATATTATCAGGAGAAAAGGCCTGTAAAACAGAGAATTACACACTGCGGGTTCAGGAGGAGGATAAGAAAAAAGCTGCTAAAACGTAAGTATTTAGACTCCTCTCTGCTATAAAACTAAAGATCTTAAGTTAGTATATAAAGTTGGAACAAAGCTATAGGGATTCAATCAGCAAAATCCAGAATATGGGAAAACTTCCCAGGTCAGAGACTTAAAGCTCTTCAGCAACTAAAGTAAAGGGGGAAAAACTAAGAGAGGGTAGTGGGGAAATCTACTGATTATGTAACACTGAAAGACAATTGTGGGTGTCACCCGAATCAAGATCCAAAAAGATCAGCTGTTTTAAAAAAAAAAACTATAGGACAAGAGGGTAAATTTGAAAAGTCACTAGGTATATTACAATACTCAGAAGTGTTTTTATAACAAAGTGTTAGTTAAATAAATAAATAAATTTTTTATGATATTAAGGTCAGTGGGTTTTTTAATGTTCCTACCTTTTCATGACACATACTGATATATTTACAGATGAGATAATACAGTGTCTGGGATTCGCATCCAAAGAATCTAGGGTGTGTGTGTGTGTGTGTGTGTGTGTGTTGGTTGTAGATAAAAACAGATGGGGTTGAAAATCACTGAAGCAAGGTAATGGGTCCATAAGAGTTTACAGAAGGTTCACTCTATTATTCTTGCCATTTGTAAATATTTGAAATTATCCGTAATAAAAAGATTCTTAAACATTGGTATGTATAAGAAATACTGTGGTCTGTATGCCCAGAAAAGGCCGCCGGGTGGCCTGAGGGTGTGTGTGGCCTGCAGACATATTTTGTTTCAATTGTGGGACTGCTTTTTTAAAAAAAAAAAAAAAAAAAAGTGGTTTGCTTTTTTTCGTTTTTGATCCAACACTTAAAAATAGGAAGCTTTCATATAAAAATCAACTTTCAACTTCTCTTGAAAAGCAGAAAGGTCTGGCAACACTGGACCACAGCAACAAGCCCCGGAGTCGGCCTGCCACCACCAGATACTGGACAACAATCTGGTCCTATGTGGTTTTCGTCCCTGGCACCCATTCATAGATGCGCACCCCACCCCACCCCAGTCTGTGATCATCTGAGTTTGGCCCCCAGGGGACAGGGCTCCGCAGAGCAGTAAGAGCGCGCCAACATGAGAACCAGAGGCTCCAGAATTACCATGTTCCACTATCAGCCCAAACCACTAGAGCTTTGTTTTCTGAACGGTAACCAAAAGTTCCTCAAGACAAGCACTGGGACAGTTCTAGTTCATATTACACAAAGCAGTGATTGGAAACACATGGAGAGCGAAAGAAACTCTTGTAGCTGATTTGGCTGGGGACCTCCGGCCAGCTCTGCTGCCTTTCCCTATCACTCAGGCAACAGGACTGGCTTCTGTCCTACTCCAGCCTCCCAGTGTGCAGACGGGAAGGAGCTGAGAAGTTTTTTTAGTTCCCCACCCGCCCCCTCATCTTACAGCCCAGGGTCAGGCCAATGGAAGTTGAGTAACTCAGCTACTCATTTTCCAGGGTTCCACAGAGGAAGGGATGGGGGTGAAAACGTAGCGTGAGACCCGCTCCAGATACTGGACCACAATCTGCTCCTACGTGGTTTTCGTCCCTTTAAAATACTTTCCTAGTACAGTGTTTCTCTAGAAAGACAGGTTTGAACCTTGCCTAGAATCTTGAAGTACTTGGGTTCTAACATTTCTATTTGATAGGTCACTCTGTGTGGAATGACTGTTCGCAAGATCTCCCAACCCCTGACCAACGTTCCTCACCTGTACATACAGTTGTCTTCTCACCACGCAACAAGACAAGTAAGGTCAGTCCTTCTCACTCCTCGGGATCTCTGAAGACTTGGACCCTAGGTTCCCTGGAATAGTTCTCAGATTCGTTTACTCCTTGGACCCGGCTCCCCCAGTCTGAGTCAAAGGAAGTTCTCGGAGTCCTACGGTGGCCGCCATATTCTCAAATCGAGCTCTCCGTGACCTTGGGTACTTTGGAAAAAGAACTAACCCAATTGACACCAGTGTATTGTTGAATTTAATCAGTTCAACACAAACACATCAAAAGAAGAAACTGCAACCCAGAGACTGTTAGCAACACTCTTCTCCCGTCTGAGGTCTAGAAGGCACCACAACAACCCTTGGCTGGGGTTTGCAGCTTTCACAGCATCTGGACTTGAGGAAAGCCTTTAGGACCAATCATCAGTGGTTATGCCACATTAGTCTGATAAAGGGTCAGGACTCACCCCTTGCTCCTCACCGCTGAAACCGGAAGGGTCTGAAGTGAAACCCCAATATGAAACACAGAGGCTTTGAGGACATCAGGGAACATCTACAGCCAACCCCTACTCAGCCAGGACCTGAGAAGCATTGAGCGCTGTGGGAAACAGCCATGCACTTCATGGGAGGAGGGCGGACTAAAGTCTGAACTGCCAGGCAGCCAGAGAGAAGAGACAGGATGAAGGGGAGGGATAAGGGGCTCGGGAAGCTGCGTAGCGAGAGACACCGCAGAGCCAGAGGACAGAAGGATATAAACCAACCTCTATTCTGTTCACGCTATAAGTAATTCTCGGGCATTCCACATGGGACAGGTACTATGCCAAACACTGAGGGTACAGTAGGGAGCAGAAGAGAACACGGAGAAGACACCCAAAGAGAAGCAGGGTACTGGTGGGATTCTGTTGCTGTTGTTCTGAAAGGGAGAAGCAGGGATGAGAAGAGAAAGCTCATTCAGAGAGATGCTGAGTTTGAGATGAAGTCTAATGGGCAGAAGAAACTTGGGATGATTCAAGCAAAGGATCCTATGTAGTGACTCCTCTACATAAATGTGCCTTACCACTCTCTTATCTTTTAAAATAAAAGCCTCGGGGCACCTGGGGGGGCTCAGTCAGTTAAGCATCCGATTCCTGATTTCCGGTGAGGTCATGATCTCAGGGTCGTGAGATCGAGGCCTGTGTCCAGCTCTGCTCTGAGCATGGAGCCCGCTTGGGATTCACTCCCTCCCTCTGCCCCTCCCCCTGCTCACATGTGTGCGTGCTCTCCCTCTAAAATAAATAAATAGATCTTTTAAAATAAAATAAAAGCCCCTTCTTTGGTCCTACAACCCCTCTATAGTCACTGCTCACACCCTACCCCCTCAAAGTCACAGTCGTAGAAACAATCGCTCCTTCTGGATGCTTCTGCTCTCCTTGCTAGTGCATAACCGCAGCCCAAACCACCAGACAGGGCCCCAGTGTGCACTCTGAAAGGTCTTCGCCTTCCTCAGCATCTGCAGGGCACCTGAACCCAGCAGCCACCCTCCTTCGGGGAAAGCCTCCGTGGGGGATCTCTGCGGCGAGTACCGGAGACGTCCTGTGCGCTTGGGCCCGATGTGATCAGTGCTCGGTGCACGACGACAGCGGCACTGGGTGTAGAATCCGCTCCTGCCCAACCGCACGGAGCGCTCAGTCGGCCGGGCCGGCGGCCGCCAACCATGTACTGGGTGAGAAGAAGGTGGGTAATAAATGCTGCGTAGACACTGGAACTTTCGTCCACCGCCAGGGTCTACGTCCTCTCTCCTGCAGCTGGGACCACTGCTTCTCACGCTCCCTTAGCTCCCTTTCTTTGTGCCACCTCATACACCTTGTGCTCGAATATTCCCTGTGCATGCATACGACCGCCCCTGGAGCCTCTCTCTTGCCTACACTGATAGCTTCTAGATACCCTCTGTAACCTCATGCACGTACCCTATTCCCCCACTCAGAACCAGGGAGCCTGGCACCCTCCTTAAACGGACCAGAATTCAGGGTGGGAAAAGGGATGAATCAAAATGGGGAATAGGGGGTGCCTGGCTAGTCCGGTCAGTAAAGGATGAGACTCTAGATCTCTGGGCTGTGAGTTCAAGCCCCACGTTGGGTGTGGAGCCTGTACAGGACGGAAGGGAGGGAGGGGGGAGAGAAAGGAGGGAGGCTGGAAGGACGGACGGACGGACGGACGGACGGAAAGGAAGAAAATAAATTAAGAAAGAGAGAAAGAGAAAGAAAGAAGAGACATATTTGGGGTGTCTGGCTGGCTCAGTTGGAAGAACATGTGATTCTTTTTTTATTTTTTAAGATTTAACTTATTTATTTGACAGAGATCACAAGGAGGCAGAGAGGCAGGCAGAGAGAGAGGAGGAAGCAGGCTCCCCGCTGAGTGGAGAGCCCAGTGCTGGGCTCGATCCCAGGACCCTGAGATCATGACCCGAGCCGAAGGCAGAGGCTTTAACCCACTGAGCCACCCAGGCTCCCAGAACATGTGACTCTTGATCTCAGGGTCATGGGTACGAGCACCATGTGGGGTGTAGAGATTACTTATATAAATAAAACTTTTTTTAAAAAATGGGAGGGGAGGGAGCTACGCAGTGTATCTTGAGACTGCCCGGGACACTGTGATACAGGTCCTGCGGGTCGCACCCACCCCTCCGCCTCCACTAAGAGAAGCCCCTCCTGTCAAAGCACCATCGAGCAAGAAGGAAAACATTAAGTTCTCGGCGCGGAGAAATTTCTTCCCTAAGTAGCACGGGACAAGATTTGATTCCCAGAATTTATACAGTCGACTTCTAGGACCAAAGCTACCACCAGCCAACGAATAATTTTGGCCTGTATTTTTCAAAAAAAAAAAAATTCATTGAATTATTTTAAATGTATTTTATGCTCCCACCACACTTCCTTTAAAAAAAAAAAAAGGATGAATATTCTAGTTTAAACTATTAAATATGAAATTTGGCCTAGGTTTAAGAGGTAAGGGGAAGCAGGGAGCAACTTAGCAAAAAATGCCAAAGAAAGGGCAAAATTTCTGGCCATTAGAAAACCATGGTTTATACTTCGTAATCAGTGCAATAGATGCTTTCATGTTTGACCTTAAATCAGAGTTCTGTTTTCTACACAAGCAGAGAAATGCATCCACTTTTGAACTCTTTGATTTTGGTTCTTTATTCCTTATATTCTTCGCTACTAAATAATATTCTAAAAAGCACATAATTTGGGATCGAATTTAATATTTCAGAAAAACAAGCTATCAGAAAATCAATGTTTAATAGAAAAGGGACAAGCTATCAGAAAATCAATGTTTAATAGAAAAGGTGACTTTAGTTGCCACAAACAGACTAAAAATCACTAACATACATCATCATCGGTCTTCGGGAAACTGAGGTTATTTGCAGGCAAAAATGTACATCATGGGCACATGTATCTGTACAGACTCCCAGCTGTAAGTCCAAATAACAAAGAAGAAAGAATGGGAAAAAATACCAAAGAATGAGCTGACTTTTATCAGTCACAAATAGGCAAAAAAATAAATGACTTTATCTTTTATCAGATACAAGACTTACGTGTTTACAATAGACATTCATCTTATGTCAAAAACAAAAAAACAAAAACAAAACAAAATAAAAATAAAAACAAACAAGAAAACACCACACACTAAAGATCTCAAGTTTCACAAAAACGCTGGTACCAAAATAACCCATACAGTCAACACACACACACACACACACACACACACACACGTGCAGGCTTGCACACAATTTCTGAAGACACACGTTTTGAGTCTGTCCCCGAGCCCCCTTGGAGGACAATGCACTTCCTTGCCTGAAGTCCGGTGGATGTAGGGTAACCACGCCTCCTGCACACTTACTTCTTCATTTTTTTTTTTTTTAAAGATTTTATTTGACAGACAGAGATCACAAGTAGGCAGAGAGGCAGGCAGAGAGAGAGGAGGAAGCAGGCTCCCTGCTGAGCAGAGAGCCCGATGTGGGGCTGGATCCCAGGACCCCGGGAAGAGGCTTTAACACGCTGAGCCACCCAGGCACCCCTCTTCTTCATTTTTTCATGGGAAAGGACATCGGGTGTTTAAAGCAAACTCCCGATGATGCACGCTAATGACGGCGAACGCGGGAACAGATGCGTGTTTGGCACAAGAGTTCCCTAACTACATTCTGCTTAGGCTACCGTCAAAATTAGTCAGTGTTCCCCGCAACACACATGCACACACACACAGTCTAAGGAGGACAGAACAACTGGAAGCCTTTCTGGGCGGAAACAGAACATAGGCCTCAGTAAGACAGAGAGGGCATTTTCCAAATTTGCAGCTCTGAGAGTTGTTCATGTAAAAGACCATCTATGCCCAAGCATGGACGTCCGCCTCTCTCACACAGCTGCCACCAAGGTGGCCCAGCTACAAAGCCTAAATGCTGAGTAACGTCACGATCAAATGGTACAAAAAGTACAGAGGCAATCGAGAGCACCTTCTTGAGCCAGAATACGCTGGAAAAGGGGTAAGCAGTACAGCCCCAACTGGGAAGCACAACATTATAGGCAACTTTTGCTTCTAAGACTGAAGACAGTCTTCTCTTAGATGAATTTCCAAGCTGCCTCCCTGTAATTCCCATCCGCTAGAGAAACCGGACCAAATCTCTCCCCTTCTGCACCCTCGCCCTTCAAACAGCAGAAGGAAGTGGTCTTGTCTCCCCTTTACTGCTCCTGCCGCCAGATGCAGCTGCCCTCCATGCGTAGGTTACCATTTTGGTTCTGCTCCTCTGACTAATCTACTTTCTCAAAGTCCTCTTTATAGCTGTGGTCAGGGAGCTCGAGAGAGTCCTCCAGTGCTGCTGGATGGACATCCAGTGGGATAAGGACACAACACTTCCCTTAGCCCACGAATGGGTTCCTTTATTTCTACTGACCAACATCATCACGCCTTCTGACACACATCGCTCCAGGTCAGACCTTCCCCATTCTAGATGGGAGCAACACTCTCTTCTACTTTTCTTTTCTTTTTTTTTTTTTTAAAATATTTTATTTATTCATTTGACAGAGAGAGAGCACAAGCAGGAGCCCAACATAGGGCTCCATCCCAGGACCCTGGGATGAGGACCCGAGCCGAAGGCAGACACTTAACCAACCGAGCCACCCAGGTGCCCCCTCTTCTCCTTTCTTATTCTCCCCAAACTCATGTAGGACATTACATTCTGCTTTTTAAGTATTGCATAACAGGTCTCTCTGCCTGCCATCCTGGGCCACTGAGGTTGGTATCCTGAGTTTGTCCCAAAAGCCCCACAGGTCTCCCAGCCAGACGTGATATTCAAGTTCAAAATCTTTGGGCAGCCACATTTTGGGCCGCATCAATTCAGGAACAAGAAAAAAAAAATAATTAAAGGCTGTCGGAGAGGGAGTACCTGGGCGGGTCTGTCGGTTAAGCATTCGACTCCTGATCTCAGCTCAGGTCTTATCTTAGGGTCATGAATTCAAGCCCTGTGCTGGGCTCCACAATGGGCATGAAGCCTACTTAAAAAAATTTAAAAGATAAAAATAAAATAAAATTCTGCAAGAGAGAGAACAATGACAAAGATTAGCAAAGACAAGAGGAACCAAGCAGACCAGGGAATCCCAAATTGTGATGGCCTTCCCAACTGGCACAATTTCTAGATAGATACATAACGATCAATGATGTCTACGAAACATTCTATACTTCTATAAAAATTAACAGCAACCTCTTTTTGTTAAAATATTTATTTATTTATTTATTTGAAAGTGAAAGAGCATGAGTGGGAGAGGCAGAGGGGAAAGGGAGAGAAAGAATCTCAAGCAGACTCCTGCTGAGCGGGGAGCCCGACACGGGGCTCGATCCCAGGACCCCGAGATCATGACCTGAGCCGAAATCAGGAGTCAGAGGCTTAACCCACTGTGCCAGACAGGTGCCCCAACAGCAACCCCAAAACCCAAAAACAAACACACACAAAAACTGACGTGATCTTCATTCGGTCGGTTTCTGTTGCTTACCAACAGGAGTCCTAGAAACACAGAAACCATATTCTCCTACACAGAATGAGTGTCCCACGCACTATCTGCCAGCTCCTCTTTAGGTATTTGTGGGATAAACTGTACATCCTCCCAGTGTGGTGCCGCTCCATTAACTATGGGTTAACTGACCCATTAACCCTTTCTGTGTGTTCCAACCAGCGTCGAATCCAACCTACTCGCATCTTAAGCTTTTTCCAAGACATTTTAACTTTTTAACCCTCTAGACTTTTTTGTTCAAGATTTTACTTATTTATTTGAGAGAGAGGTTCTTGAGAGAGAGAGAGCACAAGCGGGGTGAAGGGCAGAGGAAGAAGCAGCCTCCCCACTGAGCAGGGAGCGCCCTACACGGGGTCCAGTACTGCGACTCCAGGATCGCGACCTGATCTGAAGGCAGTCACTTCACCGACTGAGCCACCCAGGCGACCCAACCCTCAAGACTTCAAACTGTTTTCCCCTCATCTTTAGTTGGCTTCCCCTACTCCCCAAAGCCTGTCTTTCTCCCACAGCCACACAATCAGGCCAACAGCATGACCTAATACATTAATGAAGTAATGAATAACTTCTGCTTCCAAAACATTGTGCCGTGCCCTTAGCCAAAGATTCACAAAGGCTGGACTTGAGGCAAGTTACATCCGACTCCAGACTCGACTTCAGGTTGGTAAGAATTAAGGAATCGAGAAAAATTTCGCTGCCGGCACAGGCGTGCCTTACTTTAGAAAGTGCACACAGACAAAATCTATACTTAAAATTCCGTTCCACGTGAAAAAAATGCATGCTAACAGCAATAGCCATTCTAGAAATAAAACCAAGACCACAACTGGATACTACCTCAGGCCCAGCAGAATGTCTGTAATCGAAAAGAGAGATAACGGGGACAGCCTTGGTGGCTCAGTCGGTTGGGCATCTGCCTTCAGCTCAGGTCATGGTCCCGGGGTCCTGGGATCGAGGCCCGCATCGGGCTCCCTGCTTAGCAGAGAGCCTGATTCCCATCTGCTTCTGTGCTTCCCCTGCTTATGTGCCATTTCTCTCTCTCTGTCAAATAAATAAAATCTTCAAAAAAAAAACAAAAAAACAAAAATCATGGGGCACCTAGGTGGCTCAATCATTAAGCCTCTGCCTTCAGTTCAGGTCACGATCTCAGGACCCTGAGATCGAGCCCCGAATCAGGGTCTCTGCTCAGCGGGGAGCCTGCTTCCCCCGCCTCTCTCTGCCTGCCTCTCTGCCTACCTGTGATCTCTGTCAAATAAATAAATAAAATCTTAAAAAAAAAAAAAAAAGAGAGAGAGAGAGAGATAACAAGTGGTAGCCAGGGTGTGAAGAAACAGAAGCCTTCATGTCCCTGGTAGGAATGTAAAAAGGTGCAGCTGCTTTGGAAAACAGGCCGGTAGTTGGGAGAACAGTCAGCCTAGAGCCACCACAGGACCCAGCAACTCTGTTCCTAAGGAAATGACAGCCCACACTCACGAAAGCTTGTCCATAGATGTATCGTGGCCGCGTTATTCGTAATAGCCAAGGGGTGGAAATAACCCAAATGTCCATCAACTGATGAATGGATAAATAAAATCCAGCACACCCATACAATGTAATACTGTTTGGCAATAAAAAGAAATGAAGTGTTGATACGTGCTACAACATAGCCAAAATTTGAAAATGGCATCATGCTAAGTCAAGGAAGTTAGTTACAAAAGGCCCTACGTTGTATAAATCCATTCACAGGAAAAAGCCCAGCACAGGCAAATCTCGAGGCAAATGAGCTTAACGGATGCCGGTGGGCGGGGGACGGGGTGGGTAGGCACGGCTGGGCAGACACGAGAAGAGGGTGGTAATGGGCGTGGAGTTTCGTTTGTTCTAAAAATGACTGTGCGGATAGTTGCAAAATTCTGTGAATATACTAAACTATATAAACTATAAATATATGAACTATTGAAGTGTGTACTCAATGGAAGAACTGTATGATATGTGAATTACACTCTCTAAACTTATTCAAAAGAAAACCCCATCTGAATATGATCAATCCCACTGCCGATCATGGTCTAAAGTAAATAAATGTACTCGGTACCCTAGTTTTTCTAGTTCGTTAACATGTTGGTCAAAATCCTGAATGTGACATACACACAACGTTCCTAGAGCAGTCTACACGTTTAATTCCATACAACCTGCATTCTTTCAGATGGGTTAGGAACAGGGGTTTGGGGATCAGGACTAGGTTTGAATCCCAACCTCACCACTCACAAGTTAAATGACCTTGAATGACTCTGCTACACTTCTCCAAGCTTCAGTTTCTTCATATGCAATAGAGGGAAATAACAGTGCCGCTCCCAGTGCGTTGTTGTGAAAAATAAACAAAATAACTTCTAAACACTGCTAAGTACCTGGCACAGACCAGCAGTCTAATACCAACTTTAGGAATATATAAACATATATATATGTATATATTTATATATTTATATATATATATATATATACATACACAAACATAAAACTAACAACAAAACCAACAAGCACTTATGTGCAATGAACAAGCTTTTTGAAAGGACACAGATAATATAGTCCTCTTCTCTGTGATGCCAAGCAGATCAGTAAAACACTATGAGATTTTTGTGCAGAAGAAGACACTTAAACTGGGTCAACTGGAAATTCCTGAATCGGAGATTGAAAAGGGGAAAAAACAGAACAAAATCATAAGCACTTCTCACACGCAATGTTTTGCCACGTCATACGCAAACACCAGAGACCCATGAGGCTGGAAGTCTCAGCACTCACCAGCACATTGTATATCTAGATGAAGAACCACAAGGAATTATGAAAACCACTGCCTGGGGTAGGGCGCCTGGGTGGCTCAGTGGGTTACGCATCTGCCTCCAGCTCAGGTCCTGGGATCGAGCCCTTTGTCTGGCTCCCCGCTCGGCAGAGAGTCTGATTCTCCCTCTCCCTCCCTCCCCACCCCACTCTTGCTCTGTCTCTCAAATAAATGCACAAAATCTTAAAAAAAAAAAAAATCCTTCGGGGCACATGGGTGGCTCAGTGGGTTAGGCTTCTGCCTTTAGCTCTGGTCGTGATCCCAGGGTCCTGGGATGGAGCCCCACATCGGGCTCTCTGCTCTGCAGGGAGCCCGCTTCCCCCTCTCTCTCTGCCTGCCTCTCTGCCTACTTGTGATCTCTCTCTGTCAAATAAATAAATAAAATCTTAAAAAAAAAAAAAAAACACTGCCTAAAATCACAGGTGACACAAAGCATGACTGTGGAGGCTCACACCCTATTCAGTTTCAAACTAAGGGCACATGTAAACAAACAGCAGAGAAATTAATTGCATATATTGACAATGTCACAATGGCAGATCAAATACACGAAATCTCCAATCTCAACATTTCCTACCACTAGCTATCAGACGCCTCTGCATCTCTTTACAGACATAAAAGAATAAATTATCCCAGAGCCTGAAAACCTCCTGATAACTTTATGGTCTGTTTCTTCCCGAAGATGGACTAATTCCAGTGACACTGTTCTCTGAAGAAGAGCCAATAAGAAGAATGTAGCACACTAAATGAAACAGACTTCAGGTTTCCATGCTTTTTCTTTTTAAACTGTGTAAACAAATTTTCTTAAAAAGGATTGTCAGTCAATGGGTAATATTAAAATGAGATAATAAAAGTCAAAGTTTTTTTCATGGCTTCAGTGGTAAATTCTACTAACCATTTCAAGAATTAATGTCGATCCATCTTGAACTCTTCCAAAATCTGAAACGGAGAAAACACTTCCAAAACTCATTTTATGAGGCCAGATTTATCCTGACAGCAAAATCAGACAAAATACCGCAAGAAAAGAAAATTAAAAGGCCAATGTCCTGATGAAAGAAGTGTAAAAATCCTCCACAAAATGCTAGCAAACCAAATTCAATAGCACATTAAAAGGATCACTAAACATAAGCAGATAGGATTTATCCCTGGGATGATAAGCATGGGTCAACATATGGAAATCAATAATAAAAAGTGGTGAACCATGTTTTCGATTGAGAGGGCTAGGATTAAAACATTTTATTGCATATTCTAAGTCTATAAAAATGGTGATTATGTTTTATATTTTCAAAGTGATGATGATGCTGAGAAATAAACTTTCATTTTTGTGTGTGTGTTCTTTTTTGTAAGTTTTTATTTTAATCACCCAGAACTCATCAAACCAAGTCCACTCCTTAACCCCCACCACCTATTTCACCCATCACCACCCCCACCTCCCCTCTGGGAACCATCACTGTGTTCTCTGTAGTTAAGAAGTCTGTTTCTTGGAGTCCCTGGACCGCTCAGTCCTTAGGAGTCTGCCTTCAGCTCAGATTATGACCCCAGCGTCCTGGGATCGAGCCCCACATCAGGCTCCCTGCTCGGCAGGGAGTCTGCTTCTCCCTCACCCACTCCCCCTGTCCATATTCCTGCTCTCACTGTCTCTCTCTCGCTGTCAAATAAATAAATAAAATTTATTTTTAAAAAAATTTTTTTTAATTTTTTAAAGTCTGTTTCTTGGCTTATCTCTCTTTTTGGTTTCTTAAATTCCACATGAGTGAAGTCATGTGGTATGTGTCTTTCTCTGACTTATTTCATTTAGCCTTATACTCCCCAGCTCCATCCATGTTGTTGTAAATGGCAAGAATTCATTCGTTTTTATGGCTGAATAATATTCTGTTCTAAAACATGTTGATTCCCTAAGTGCCGAGGCCACTGAGCGGTATAAAGACTGTGCGGAACGGCATTTACTGAGCACCTATTCTGTGCCTTCCCCTGGGCTACATCTAATTCACCAGGAACTCAAAAATTCATAGGATGAATCCTTTCCAGAATGTCTTCACACATCCACAGTTTCATCACTGGGCCTTAGAAGCAAGTTCCAAAAGTACCTTTAGAGACTCCCCAAACTAACTCTGCCCTTGTCTACACTGCACGCCAACCTAGTTCAGGCTAGTCGTCTCCCAGAGCAGTTCCAAGTATGCCCAGGGAAACAAGAGTTCTTCTATCTAGATCACATGTAAGTATCATGTACGCATTGATCTACTTAGCAAGAGTATCTCTACACTAAGGCTATACACCACCAAACTGTGTCCATGTAAACAAGGAAACCATGAGAAATATACACGCAGAGCACATTACCTTACATGGGGCACTAGACCAGCTTAATCTGCGGGTATTTTCCGCTTTCCAGAATGAAGATCTGGAATGGAAAATGAAATGGTGTTTCCAAGGTGACGCCGCAAATCATCAGAACAATCTGGGCCAATGGACAGGTTTCCTGATCTGACAGCTGCTCGGCTCTCTGTTGGGACCTGCTGTTTCAAAATTAACACACCAGTTGAACACCTAAGGAGCCATACAAATTGCTAAAATCTGAGTAGAGCGTGTGAAGACATTTGCTGGCGGATGACCATGTTCTTGTAACTCACTCGGTGCCGTGTGTCCTGGTGTGTTCCCGGATGCTGTGTGTTCACGGCTATGGGCACACAGTCAGCCCGAGTTAAATGAATGACTCCAATGGTTAGGATATTCGAGCTAATACATCCCATCTGAAGGGACTCCGGAAATAAAAGTAATCAAATAAACATACCATCAAATGAAAAAAGCCTCAAAGATCAAGAAGGGAGATGTCTATATTATTTTTTAATGTTCCCGCTTCCTTCAATTATTCTAGATTTCACCTTGTACTTCGGGACGGTACAGTTTGAGTATGTTTTCAATTTAAAAATCAGAGTCGACAAAAAGTCACCAAAAGTCCATCTCAACTGATCTGTGCGGTTGCCTATGTTCCCTATGCCTTGATTTCTCTATCTGTAAAATGGGATGATTATGGTCTCTGTATAGCAGAGTTATGATACTAAGTAAACCGGAACATGGGAAGCACTCTGTGTTATCTATCACTATAACTGAGCACCCATTCACTTGTGTATCAGAAGAAAGATAAGGGGAGGGAACAGAGGGCACAGGCTGGTCAGTGGCATCTATCTCTGTTTCCACTGTGCCGGGCTCAGCAAATGTTTCCTATGAAGGGACAGACAGTAAATACTTTAGGCTTTCCAGCCCGATGGTCTCTGCCATAGGCAGTATATGAATGCATGAACATAGCTGTGTTCTAATAAAACCTTATTCATGGATACTAAAACTTGAATTTCATTTAATATTTCTATGATTTTTTTTTTTTTGGCCATTTAAAAATGAAAAACCCAGGGGCACCTGGGTGGCTCAGTGGGTTAGGGCCTCTGCCTTCGGCTCAGGTCATGATCCCAGGGTCCTGGGATGGAGTCCCGCATCGGGGTCTCTGCTCAGCAAGGAGCCTGCTTCCCTTCCTCTCTCTCTGCCTGCCTCTCTGCCTCCTTGTGATCTGTCTGTCAAATAAATAAACAAAATATTTAAAAAAAGAAGAAGAAGAAGAAAGAAAGAAAAAAAAATAACCCATTCTTAGCACAGGGACCAAAAAAAAAAAGGTAGCGATCGGATTGGGTCCTTGGGTCCTCAGATGCTTACCCATGTGCTGGGCACCAGGCATATGCGCATTTGCCCAATGACATTTTCTTTTCACCTGAACAGACCAGTCGGCGGGACTCTCCAAGGCCCCTGCCTTGGACACTGACATTTAATTTCTTACTGTCAACCTTCAGAGAGAGAGAGAGATTTTAACCAATATTTGATAAACTATCTAACCTACTTAGTGAGAACAAGCTTCAATTTATCTATTTGAGCACTGAAATTCTTCTTTATAAATCAATTCCTAAGGCACACATTTATAACTATAAATGTCAGGCCTCCACTGTGAGTTTTGGGCTCTTCATTCCGTGCTCTACCACGCTATTATGTCCAACATGACAAATTTATTTCATTACATTCCATAATCAGGAATATTTTCAGCAGTGGGGAAAAAACTCTAGAACACAACCCTTTTCTGTATGAGCTTCCTCAGGTTAAACAGACTTTAAAAAAATCTTATTAGACCCCCCCCAAAAAAAGAAATTAAGATTTTATTTATTTTTGAGAGAGAGCGCGCGCGCAGAAGTGAGAGCATGAGTTGGAGCGGGGCGGGGAGAGGAATAGGCAGAAAGGCAGACTCTTGCTCCAGAAAGTCTTTGTGCTTTCTAAAGAATTTTTCTGGGGCTCCTGGGAGGCTCACTCAGTTAAGCATCCTACTCTTGATTTTGCCTCGGGTCATGATCTCAAGGTCCTAGAATCGAACCCTGAAATTAAGAGTCAAGTGCTTCAATCTCCATGAAGGTTTTTGAAAAGTGAAGAGTGAAATTCTTTATTATGGTTCTTCTGGGGGGAGGGAAACTTGTATAAATGTACTGTATGTTTCCTTAGTAGATTGAGCCTCGAGCTTTCTAAATGAATCTATGCCAGAATACAATATATTCATCTATTAAACACAGTAACTTTTGGAGCGCCTGGGTGGCACAAGTCAGGTTAGTGTCCAACTTAGGTCATGATCCTGGGGTGGTGAGAGCAAGCCCCGAATCAGGCTCTGGGCTCACTGTGGAGTCTGCTTGGGATTCTCTCCCTCTCCTTCTGCCTCTCCTATCTGCACTCTCTCTCTCTCAAAATAAATATCTTTTTAAAGAATTAAAAAGTAGGGGCACCTCGGTGGCTCAGTCATTAACCATCTGCCTTCAGCTCAGGTCATGATCTCAGGGTCCTGGGATCAAGCCCTGCATTGGGCTCCCTCTCTCGCTGTGTCTCTCTCTGTGTCAAATAATTAGGATAAAAATCCTTTTCAAAAAATTAGAAAAGAAAAAAAAAAATTAGAAAAGAGGGGAGCCTGGGTGGCTCAGTGGGTTATAGCCTCTGCCTTCAGCTCAGGTCATGATCCCAGGGTCCTAGGATCAAGCCCCACATCAGGCTCTCTGCTCAGCTGGGAGTCAGCTTCCCCTTCTCTCTCTGCCTACTTGTGATCTCTGTCAAATAAATAAATAAATAAAATCTTCCCCCCAAATTTTAAAAAAGAAATAGGGACACCTGGGTGGCTCAGTCAGTTAAGTGACTGTCTTCAGCTCAGGTCATGACCCCAGAGTCCTGGGATCGAGTTCCGCTTCAGAGCAGGGAGTCTGCTTCTCCCTTTGCGTGCTTCTCCCTCAGCTTGTGCTCTCTCTCTCTCTCTCAAATAAATAAACAAAATATTTTTTAAAAATTAAAAAATAAATAAAAACAACAACTTTTGGACTGCACACTGCTGAGTTCCCCTGTGTTTAGAATGGATGCTTTTCACTCTACTTTTGTTATGGTAAAAGTAATGGCTAACTTTTCCAAGATCAAAACCAAAGCTACAAGATTCCTAGTAGCAAAGGACTCTGGATCTCCTTTTCCAGAATCATCCCCAAAGCTGACTGTCCAGCAGCCATGCCCTTCATAGAAAACAAGCAGACATATGCACAGAGGCCAGGTCGACCCTCTCCTACCCTGGGGCCCTGTTCCCCACATGCAAGCCCTTCTGTAAGACCTTAGCTCTCTTCTCCGAAGGGCGGGGAGGAGACATGTGCACTCTTACGGCCAAGGGCAGTCACTTGTTGGGGTTATAGAGCGAGGCTGTTTGTGTAGGTCGTAGGGTCCATGAAGCCTCATATGGCCCAAGAAGGAGCCTGGGGTAGGAGGAGAAATATGGCCATGGGCTGGGGGATGGCTTCCCTCCCCTCTGTAATTCCTTGTGGTATTTCAAGGAGCCCTAATCATTCTACATCTGAATGCAGCTTTCTAGGTCATTAGGAAAGTTTATTTGTCAAGGTAGGAGAATAAAATACAGTTTATTTTACAACGTAACCTCATTTACAACTTTCATTATATTTAGACATAGGTTATATGAGCCTTCGCTTTTACTTTTGTCCCAGACCTGGGGGGGAGCGGGCCTGGGTGCCTCAGTTGGTTGAGCATCATCATCTAGGCTTGGGTTTTGATCTCAAGGTTGCGGGTTCGAGCCCCGTACTGGGCTCCATGCTGGGCACGGAGCCTACTTAAAATAAAGAAAAAGAAAAAAGAAAAAAGGAAAAAAAAATTGCTAGGCATATACTCACATTCACAAAAATCATGAAAAAATATTTCCAAGTTGAGTTAGGTTTTGTTTACCTTGTTAAAAATGAACAATGAAGGGTGCCTGGGTGGCTCAGTCCTTAAGCATCTGCCTTCGGCTCACATCATGATCCCAGGGTCCTGGGATTGAGCCCTGCATCAAGCTCCCTGCTCAGCGGGAAGCCTGCTTCTCCCTCTCAAACTCCCCCTGCTTTGTTCCCTCTCTCGCTGTGTCTCTCACTGTCAAATAAATAAAATCTTTAAAAAAAAAAAAAAAAAGAACAATGAAAAGCAAAAAGATGCCCAGGTCAACTTCAGTCTATTTCTGGAGTTGCTTTTCAGGTGTTACTACTCTGTGGCCCCTCCCCAGCAGCCCCCTCCCCCTCTACACCCAGCAGAGAGACACACAAATAAAGCCTCTTATAACCCAAAGCAGTCACATCAGGCATTATAAAACATGTGTGCACCTGAGACACGGGATCCCACAGGAATGACAGGACTCCGTCTGCTGGCAAGCACTAAGAACCATTGCTAAAGTAGTTCTGGATTCTCTTTTTTTAAGTTCTGTATTTTTTTAAGGGAAGAATTTCTCCTTGGAGGTCAGTTGTTCAAGAAACTTCTAAGTTAGCTATTCTGTAAAGCTGATACTGCTTGAATGTCAATTATCATAAAAAGTCATTTAAAAAGCACTTTTAATGGAAACAGAACCAACATTTGGAATGCTCTAAATCTTTCCTGCCTTTACTAGAAACTGTTCTAATATGAAATAACCGTGTGTTCTGCATTTACCAGGACAGCTCCAATTTCATGTATTTCATTACACTAAATTAATACAGAGACTCGGGCTGAATTTTTAAATTTCTCTCTTTTACTTGTTTTATATTTTCCAAATGTCACACAACTGAGCACATGTTTTTTCATAATCATAAAAAAAACTTCCTTAATATATAAAATAGACAGGAATATAATATATATATTTTATCCACACAAAAATCTGCCCGTGAATGTTGACAGTGACGGTACTCATAAGTGCGAAAACTTGGAAGCAACACAGATGTCCTTCCGGGTGGGGGTCAATGGATAAACGCACTAGGGTACATCATACAGTGGAACGTTAGCCCAAAAAGCAATGATAAGGAAGAATCCTAAGTGCATATTACTGAGTGAAAGAAGCAACCTGAAAAGGCTCCATGATTCCAACTACATGACATTCTGGAAAAGGCAAACCTAGAGAAAGAGTAAAAAGATCATGGGGTGCCTGGGTGGCTCAGTGGGTCAAAGCCACTGCCTATGGCTCAGGTCATGATCTCAGGGTCTTGGGATCGAGCGCCACATAGGGTTTTCTGCTCAGCGGGGAGCCTGCTTCCCCACCCCACCTCTGCCTGCCTCTCTGCCTACTTGTGATCTCTGACAAATAAATAAGTAAAATCCTTTAAAAAAAAAAAAAAGATCAGGGGTTGCCCGGGGTTAAGGGGGAGGGAAGGATGAACGGGGGCACAGAGAGGAATTTTTAGGGCCATGAAACTACTCTGTGGGATGCTATCATGATGGTAGCAGTCACTGTACATAGATAGGTCAACACTCCCAGAATGCACAGCACGAAGAGTGAGCCCTACTGTACGGACCCTGCGTGATGATGATGAGTCCATGTAGGCTCGCAGAGGGGGAGGGGGGTAGGAAAAGCTGGGGGGTGGGGAACTAAGGGGTAAATGGAATCTCCTTGTGCTTACCGTTTAGTGTTGTTGTGAACCTAAAACTAGTCTTCAAAATAAAGTCTATCCAGGACACCTGGGTGGCTCAGTCGGTTAATCATCTGCCTTCCGCTCAGGTCATGATCCCTGGGTCCTGGGATCGATTCCCGCCTTGTGCTCCCTGCTCCTTGGGGAGCCTGCTTTCTCCCTCTGCCTCCCTCCCTCTCTCCCTGTCTCTCATGAATAAATAAAAATCTTTAAAAGAAAAATGGTCCATCCATGTATTCACACCCACAAGCTTGCAGGAACCCGCCGTGAGCAGACTCGGGGCTCATGTTTGTGATGACTTGGCTGCCAGTCCTGGGCATCCAGTCCCTCCACTTCCTCACCTGCAAGTCCCTGGTTTCTTCTTCTACGGTTTGGAGCGATTCTAGTTCCCACGCACAAGCTACGGGGCCTTTATTTCAAAACTAACGAGGCTGGGCTGTCTGGAGATGACCCTGTGTCAAGGGTCTACCTCTGGTCAAGTCACGGAGAGCCCGCTGCCCACCTCCGCAGAGGAGGGTCCGTGGGGGCAGGGAGCACCCACTTCTGCAGAGACGTGTGAAGGCAAAGACAGCTTCTAGCACCAGAGCAGCAGAGAAAACCGGATGCGAGGAGCCCCCGGAGGCCAAGTTCACGCAGACGCCCTAAGTCACCCACTTCGCTGAAGAGGCAAGAAGGACCAACCCCCTGGTGTTTTCTACGACTGGAGAACCTAGTGCAGAACCCGGCCGAGAAAACGGAGGTGGCCGCCTTTCTCTACATAAATGAACTTAATGCGGAGGACGTGAGGGTAGGAAAAGGTGCGAGACGTGAGAATAAATATTGACTAAAACATTCATCTAGAGGAGGGGACAC
Source organism: Mustela putorius furo (assembly GCF_011764305.1). NCBI lineage: Eukaryota > Metazoa > Chordata > Mammalia > Carnivora > Mustelidae > Mustela > Mustela putorius. The sequence continues at coordinate 1,911,680 of NW_025421491.1, read as the reverse complement.
ATGTTCCCTCGGCTGGCAGCTGAGAATTTCTGTTACACCAATCGGAGAGGTTACCAAGAGGACGTGAGATGCATGGAATTCATTAACAACTATCTGTGAAAGTAGATCCTAATTAGGAAAACAACATGCTACATGCCTCAACCAGCTCGCCAGAGGAGAGGGCCTGAAGGGGGGCCGGGGGGAGCCTTAGTGCGCTGGAAGAAAATACAGCAGCCGAGCGCAGTGAAAACAAATAGGCAGCTCGTGCTCCCGCCAGATTTAACATTTCAACAGGAAATACAGCATTTTTCCCTCTTACTAGCTGCGAAATTGATTGGGATAGAGGCTAATAGAGGTCCCAAGGGCGCTAAACTAAATTAGAGGAAGTCCTATAATTACAGCTAGGAGTTAATTATTATATGATGGGAATTATAATCAAAGGACCAGATACACTATTATTTTCCATCTTCTCTGCAAAACACGTTTAGCCAAGTCTCTGAAGAAGAGCAGGGCGGCCGGTTTTGTGGTTTGACTTGTGTCGCTTCCCATGTCACACCTGTCACATCCCAAGGGAGAACGTCGCACAGGTGATCTGCCCCAGCGCTCCTCCTTCCTGTCTTTCCCACACAAGCCTCTTGCCGTTCTTCAACACGTTCCTAGTTCTCCGGGAAGAATGTTCTAGAAAAGATGTTCTTTCTCCCAGATTTCTACAAGGTTTGCTCCCTCCCTCTGTGCAGACGTCAAGGTGATACCTGGTTGGAGGATTCCCAGTCCTCCCTGCCTAAGGCAGACCCGTGCACCACCACTCCTGGATGTCTAGCCTTTAACCCCACGTTCGGCTTCTTCCTCCATTCCCGCCACCTGACATTGGTTTTCTACCACCTGTCACCCTCTAGACCGTCTGCTCCACGGGAGCAGTAACTCGGTCCATCTTGTTCCCATTCCTTCCTTCAGCTCCCAGAATCCAGCCTGGTCCTGACCTGGTCCTCAATAAATATGGTTAAATTGAAAGGCGGGGGTGGGGGGATCACCTTTCCTACCTACCACCTTTTTATAGTAGGGAGGGGGAAAAAAGGGCAGAGATGCTTGGATCTCTTCTTTAGTAAGACGCTTGGATCACTATCTTTAGTGATATCATATATCACTAAATATAAGTGAATAACAAGTAGCCAAACTTGTAAGACGAGGCAGACAAAAGTCTGCCGATTGATTGGGCCAAAGATCTGGGAGGCGACTAGGAAAATGGAAATGAAGGGAAGGAAGACGGGGGAGGTATCTTTCATGTAGTAGGCGCCCTGTGTGGCTCTTAAAGAAGTATTATCTCTGAAAGGACTACCATGCCCATTTATAAATGTCATGTTGCAAATGACAAAAACAGAGGCAGAGAAGCTGGCTTGGCCAGAGCCACACCTACTGTCCCAAATGCCCACACAGGTCCCTCGACATCAAAAAGCACTGTTAACCCTTCATGATTCCTTGTGCTTTCTTCCTCCTTTTCTCTCCTCCACATTCCTATTGTTTTGCCTTTCTCTTGAAAAAAAATCAGAAAAGCAGAGCTCCACATACAAACATCCTTATAGCTATCCCCCCAAATAAACACCTTACCTTTAGTTAGACTGGTTCCAGATCACCTTTTTTTTTTTTTTCAACTAGAAATTTTAAAAACTCCCAAGAAAGTTCCTTCTCCTTTTCTCTAAAAGGAACCAGAAATCCCATCACTTAGCCTCTCACTCAAAGACAGGACAAAGAAAGCACTGGCAAGACAATCTGCTCCTTGGAAAGCTAGGGCTTCACAGGAAGTAAAAGCATCCCTTAACCTCAACTGGGACTCCTTCTTCCCACTCTTCAGGACACTGTGCTAACGGGGTGAACACGGTCATCTCACACTGCCATTCTCAATGTGGAGTCTACAATTTAAAGTACTGTAATCCCACTGGCCAAAGCAGGACTCGGCTTAACGGAGTGCCCAGCAGTCCCCGCCAGAACGAAGATGGCAGGACAAAGACATGCTGAAACCTCGTTCAAATGACTATTTATGACTGTCCTCTCTGGCCTGGTGCCAACACTGTAGGTTCTGAATCAGCAAGGGGGGAGCCCTACCCATCAAAGGCAGCTCTGTATCAGACAAATCTCTCTACACAGAAAGAACCTCTTTCATTCCACTCTGGAAGTCCGAATGCGAAGATGCTGGGGCTGCTTTCTGGCCGGGAAAAGTGAAAGGGCAGGGGGAGATCAGAGGGACAGAGGCGACAGGTTGCAGGACTGACCATTTCTGAGAACAAAAGGACTGCAGACTTCTCGCTGCTAACTTCCAGAACGGATGCCCCATAAAGTACCCGATAAACATCTCAGCAAGCTCCGGCCCGCCTCTCTGCGAATTCGCACAAACTCAGAGCGCCTCCCGCTGCAACCGAACACCAGGCACCAGTGGGCCTGCCTTCCCTTTGACCTCTCCTGACTGCACCAGCAGAATGGGACCCCAGGGTCACAGGAAGTGGCCAATCTCTGCGAGCAAATGTCAATCTTCAGGGCAAAGAAAATGCCTTTGTTTTTAGAACGACGGTTTAAATTGGGCTGAAATGACCACATAAATTCACTAACTTGAACTCACAAAGGAAGCACCTGTTTTCAGAACAGCGTGGAAAATTTTTAAACAATCTTACTTTTTATGCCGTCCTCTTAAATGAATGGCTGTGGATGAGAAGGGCCTGGGGGAGCCCTGGCCGCTTTCCCACACAAGGGTAATGGTTTACATTACTGATGGAAATGTGCAGATTTTTACAATAAACCACCGCATAATTTTAATCCACTAAAAATGGAAACTAATGCAACCCTTGGAAGGAGCCACATCTTGTTATTGTCCCTCGCAGCCAAGTACCTAAGCGTGTAGCCAGACGCAGGGACAAGGGGCAGAAGTATCATCGCGAAATTGCCACATTCCAGCTCCCAGCACAACCTCACCCTCCGCACAGCAATGTTCATTGTTCCTGGGTCTGAAGATCATTCCCTGCTCCTTCAGTGAAGGGGAGAATTCACGGCCAGTGATAACAACATTGGCCATTTTAGAGAACTACTTGGTGTGATGTGACAATACGGAGTCGATCACTCATTCTGTGAAACTGATGAAAAGAAACGTAAATACTACTGTCTCGTCTCCAAGCTCTGTCTCTTCCCAAACAATTAAAGACATTCTTGGCCAGAAATCCGAAAGAAATTACAAAGAATTGGTGGCCTTACTCATTAATACTAACAATGCATGATGCAGAGTAGTAACTTTCTATTATTACGGGTCTTGCTTTAACATTTGAAATGTGACATCGATGACCCCACAAATATTTTCATATAATCCATCTGTAAAGCAATGAAGTTATGTTTTGTACTGACTTGGATAAAAAGTCTCTCTCAAAAATTTCAACCAGCGTATCCTTACATTCTTTATACCATTTTAAACTGTAATCATTTGGATTTAAGGTGTACAACAATCTACAAATGCTAAACAAAGAATAAAATTTAGGTCAACAGAGTTAAATAATTGTATACAATATATTATTGCTTCAAATCCCAAGGCAAAGAAAGGAAATTGTTTCCTTTGGCTGGCAGAATGATCTGTATGGATCCATTGGGGGAAAATATACATATTTCTTCCCATCTAAAAGAACCTGTCTCCCAAAAGTTTCTATTTCACAATAGCAAAGTTTACAAAATGTGAGATTCTTTTTAAAATGAAGGATTTTATATCTCGAGTTATGTGCTATACCCAAGAGAGGAGTCAACCAAAGCAACTATAAAGATGTGTTACCTGAAACTGTCCAAATTTAAATTCAATATGACATTTAGGGTTACTAAAATCCATTAAGAATTTTAACTTTGATTTCATAAAAGCAAAATGAGTTACCCCCTGCATAAGGAGGAACGTCTTTCTCTAGGTCATCAAAGCCAAGATATCAGCTCGTAAAACGTCTCTGGCAAGTTTTATTTATTCTCTTAACTCAAATAAAGCTCATTTCATGTATGCCTTGAAAAATAGACCCTTTTCAAAGAATGTTGACATCTGCATTGATTCTGACTGGTTCCTGCCCATGGGCACACACGTGCACTCACATCCTCTAATTTTCATAAGACAAAGAAGCCCGCCCACCCCCTATAATGTCCTATGTTTTTAAGACCTAATTTTTCATCAAGTTGGAAGGATATACAAGAATATTACTCTTTCTGATTTATAAGCTCAAGGGGTGACAGAACAGGCTGACACAGAAGCTCTAGGAAGACAAGACAGCAATGGATTTGGTTCGCTCTTACATCCCGAGTGGGGCCTTTGGATATTATCCCACTGACCCCTCTCAACAACATTCTGAGATGGATACTTTTCCTACCGCATTTTACAGGTAAGGAAACAAAGCTGCAAAAAACTACAGTCACCAAGATGACACAGCTTGTTAGTGGGAAAAGGAAGCCTTCAGGTCCACCCCACTCCTCTTCTGGACCTTCCGTCACTGTACGTACCCCCATCATCCAACGACTGTGCCATACAACAGAAGTTCTTGGTTGTGAAGGCTGAATCTCTGCGTGATGAGTATGGATGTCTTAAGTCAAAGTTAAGAACTCAGAAGGTAAACGAGTTTATGTAGAAGAATTCAAATGCATTAATTTAATACGAGGCATGAGTTAAATTATCTTTTCAATTAAATACTGACCAGCGATACTGTATCCAGTCACCCCTGCTTTTCTTAGTGTTAGGAACCCACTCTTCATTATCCACAAACACACTACAGAACCTCTGCACCTCTCCCTCACCCCAAAGCCTAGACTTGAAATTCCAACTGGGAAAGGTTGGAGGCCAAGACCAGGCTAAAGAGGAATGGGTCCTACTTTCCCAGTGCAATCTGGAGCCAAATACAAACAATGGTGAATTGTTCCTTGATTGGGATATGGTAGCCATGCCAATGATAGCCTCCCACCAACTCCACCTTCTTGAGAGCCTGCCTAGACGAGTCTGGGACTTCCCGACATACAAACTGACCCCTTCATCCCAGCAACAGCTGGGGGAGACCAGGGTTGGATGCATGACTCAACATGGGTCAGACTCCCACTTAAAATTTTGGAATTGAGATACTGAGAGACCAAGATAGCTATCTCAAGGAAAGATCTTGTAGTATTGGACTACAGGACTTTATACCAAGTCAAAGCCATCTGGCAGGCATCTCAGTGAATCTGAGAACCTGAGAAGCCAGAGCCAAGCAAGAAAGCCAGTCTGCAGGCAGAGGCAAGAGAATGGCAACACCTTCCAAGAAAAGCCAAAACGACAGACTGGATGGGCCTCTGAAAAATGGGGGAGGATGGTATCCCTTCCTGATTCTCCTGCTCCCATTCCCTCATGGGCACATCCTTGGCTCCACACAACCTTCTGCCATATTGCTTCAGCAGCGCCATTTTTTTATGGAGGTTTAGTTGAGAACTTCTTTCCATTACATTGCAGCCAAATGATCCCAAAGACCCAGCATTTCCCCTCCCTGTGACCGTCGCATTCGAAAAAGTGACTGAAAAACGTACCTTCCTAAAGTTCTCACACAAGACAAGGCCCCACAGCACCACTGACACTTTGGAGAGGTCGTAAGCGTAGATGATGGCCAACATCCTTCACACCCAACCCCCAAAGGCAGTCAGCTGTCAGAGAATTTTTTAAATCATTATCCCAGGTACTACCAGTTAAGTATAAAAGATGATTAACTTTTTAGAAAAAAATTCTATGCCACAGGGAAACAAAAAAACAAAACAAAAAAACTTTCTACTGTTTTATTCAAGGAGAAAATCTACCAAGCTCTGAGGCTGTTTTAATGACGTTTCAGTAACACTAGAGAACAAGGCCAGGCTGTCTCATGATAGCCCCAAATTACACAATAATCTATGCTGAATTAAGCTGTATTGATTTCAAATACACAGAAGATGCTGACAAATGCCCAGTTAAATACATGAAGAAATGAAGCCAGGATAAAGAATAGTCTGGAAATTACCAGAGGCAGAGGACTAGAGATCCCTTATCCTCTAAACATCCTGCTCGATACTGGACGAAAAGGAGAAAGAGAAAAGTAAGTGAGTTAGCCCCTGCCCTCAAAGAATTCCTAGTCTAGCCAAGACAACAGGGACCCCCACAAATAGCTTGACTCCAGGGCAGACAGCAACAGAGGCTAACATGAAGTCTCCGCAAAGCATGATGGGACCATGGAGCCAGGAGCGATCCGTCATGGCGGGTGGGGTAGCCAGCACCGAGCCTGCCTCATAGAGGGCTGTCATTTTCAAAGTATACCCACTCTCACGGTTATCACGAAATGGCATTCAGGATCTTTGAGTCCCACCAGTACATCCTTACCTTTTATCTGATTAATCAAAATCTCTCCCTTTTCCAGGGATAACAGCATCTCTCATTCTCTGCAAGAGCTCTTAATATGACACATTGACCTTGAATTATCTAGATAGCTTCCTCCCTATGAAAAGGCAACCAGGGACGCCTGGGTGGCTCAGTGGGTTAAGCCACTGTCTTCGGCTCAGGTCATGATCCCAGGGTCCTGGGATTGAGCCCCAAATCAGGCTCTCTGCTCAGCAGGGAGCCTGCTTCCTCCTCTCTCTCTGCCTGCCTCTCTGCCTGCTTGTCATCTCTCTCTGTCAAATAAATAAAATCTTTAAAAAAAAAAAAAAAAAGGCAACCAAAACGAAGATAACATCCCCAAAGAGTTCAAGACCATACTTGAAAATAACCAGTTTGGTTTCTGGTCCATTAACTAGGCTGCTGGACTTCTCATCCCACTCCACCGTTTGCCGTGTTATAAACACTCAGGCGGGGCACCTGGGTGGCTCAATGGGTTAAGCCTCTGCCTTTGGCCTAGGTCATGATCTCAGGGTCCTGGGATCAAGCCCCTTATCAGGCTCTCTGCTCAGCAGGGAGCCTGCTTTCCCCCACCCACTCTGCCTGCCTCTCTGCCTGCTTGTGATCTCTCTGTCAAATAAATAAATAAAACCTTTAAAAAAAAAAAAACACTTAGACATTAAACTAAAAATCACGTGTCTGTAAAATATTTATGACAGTCTTAGTCAGAGGTTCCGCCCACCAAGAAACACTGGTCAAATTGTATGTACTAAGGACTATCAAAAACATAAAACAGGTAACGTGCAGCAACTAGGGAAAGTCCAAGGTGCTCTGTATTTTTGTTAACTGCATCATGCCTGTTATCTATTTCTTAGTTTTGATGCACACTATTTAGAGTCAAACAGGATGTCATTACTAGGCAATGGGTACACAAGAGCTCTCCGTATTCTTTCCTTCTCGTGAGTCTGTGATTATTTAAGTCAAAAAGAAAAGCCACTCATCACATGCATAGCTGGCTTTGCAGGGCTTGTCTGTATCAAGCAGTTCCTTTTTCCTCCTAGACTCCTCTTTAACACTGAGCCTCAAAACTTGCAGATACAATTCTGCCAACATGTTACCCTAGTCCTGGAAAGGGCGGCTAGAAAGAAGCATTTCCATCCGAGCTCCCATTCTCATCACAGAGTCCAAGAGAGTTAATTTCCTCCGCCTAATTCCACCATGAACAGATTCCCTACAGAGCTCCCTGCTTTGCTCTGCCACCGACATCCCCTCCCCACCCTGCTCCCCCAACACACACACAGCACACATGAGGGGCGTTTAAACACGGCATTAAGAAAAGCAAATCCCAGCAGAATCTCTCACCGACAGAATTCACCTCTGTCTTCCCAAGACTGAACACGAATGAACCGCAATCATCAGCTGGCTAGAAAAGTCTAAAGAACCAAGCTCCTACGTGATTCAAAACACGAGAAATACTCCAAAAGGTGGTCAGCCTCACTCTTCTCGAAGACACACAAACATGCAAAGCACCCCCCTCCCCCAGGAGTGGCTCCTTAGGAGTTACGTGTACAGCTCATTTTCCAGCCCCTCACCCACCTGGGTCACGAAACATGAACTGAGAGCCCTGCCTTCAGAGTTAGGGTCTTTAAAGAAAATGTTATCAGCCCTAATGCTGATACTTGCGAGCTGTTTCTGAGACAAAAATCCTTGGTGTACGATGCAATGATGAAGAACCAAGAACCTGATGCTTCAGGGACCAAATCATCCAGCATCTCCCTGGATACGTAGCCCACCATTTACCATGCAAATCACCTTCAGCAAGTCCCTTACACTCGCAGTGGCTCAGCTTCCAGCTATGAAAGGGACATGATAATAGGACCAGGATCCTGCCACACAAGATTCTCTCAAGGATTAAATAAGCAGATACAAGGTACACCTGGGTGGTGCAATGGGTTGAACATCCATCAACTCTTGGTTCCGGCTCAGGTCATGGTCTCGGGTTGGTCGGATCTGCCTGGCAAGTGGTGAGATCTGCCCAGCACTGGCCCGCACGAAGGGCGGAGTCTGCCTAGGATTCTCTCTCCTGCACCCTCTGCCACCCCCAAATAAATAAATGTAAAAGAAAAAAAAAGCGGGGGCACCTAGATTGCTTAGTCATTAAGCGTCTGCCTTTGGCTCAGGTCATGATCCCAGGGTCTTGGGATCGAGCCCCATAACGGGTTCCCTGCTCAGCATGGAGCCTTCCTCTCCTTCTCTGTGCTTGTGTTCCCTCTCTCACTGTCTCTCTGTGTCATAAATAAATAAAATCTAATTTTTTTGTAAAAAGTGAATACAGGTCAAGGGTTCAATAGCACCTGCCACACAGCAAGCACCCTGAAGTGTTGTCCATTATTATTATTATTATTATTATTATTGATGCAATAATTTTGTCTATTGGTATTAATAATTGTATTTGTCTACTATTAATATTAATAATATTATTATTAACTGTTTGTTATTATTATGTTTGTTGTTGTTGCTATTGTTATAATTGCAAGAAAATTTATTGAGCATTCAGGTCCCAAACTACAAATCCAAGGTAAGAGATGGCATCACTATTATTCCGGAAGAATCCACAGATATGGGAAAGGAGCAGACCCAGCTGGCATCCCCAGCCCAAAGAACCACTTCTTCAGTTTCTAAACTGAATGAATTAACACAGAACCTATGAGTCACGGATGGTAAAGCTCTAAGATTGAGAAATCTAAAACCTTCAACAAAACTCCCGACAGGGCGAACTTGTGGGAGCGGCAGTGGTGTGTATGGCCCTATGCCTCCCTTATTCATCTTTCACCTTAAAAAATCAACAAATTCCTGAAACAGCACACTGTGTCTCACAAAGCCCAAGCAGTCAGGCAAGTTTTTCGAGCTCCGCAGATAATTCTATTAAAACACCGGCCACCCCAATAACACGGACACTGCCAGCCACAGCATTCTCTCCCCTGCTTGTCCCTCTTCTGCCACAAACACATCCCAGCTCACTCACCACCACCACCGACATCCCTGAGATCAAGAGAGCGGTTCCCCTAAAGAAACGCCTTACAGAGAGGCAGAGTTTCATCCCGTACAGACGGGACTCGCACAGAACAACTCTGAGAAGCAGGGATCCTTGCAGTTTCTGAAACGTTGCCAATCACATAAAGGAAGCCCGATGTATGATTTTCAAGTCGGGTTTTATAAAAACGATTCCAAATCCCTAAGTATGTGAAAGCCAAAACTGTAAATATTGCTAAAATCCCTGAAGTTGTTTAATATTATTTATTATGATTCCTCTTGGCACCCTAAAAGCACTTTATTAATTTATACCCCACCCATAGGGTTCACAGATGGCGGGATGGATAAGCGGAGATGTCAGAGAGCCTTGGCCAAAATCCCAACAACTTGTTAATAAATGCAGCTCTAAAGGACCCAGAGTGTTACTCAACCCCAAGCCCTACTGCTACCACTGGAGCTGAGGCAGGACCAAACGCACCCCCTGGGTAGAGTCAATGCCGGAGGCACCGGGAGAAGCCCCCAATGCCAAGGTCAAGGTCAAGGTTTTCAATATTCTCCTTTTCAAAGTAGTTGGTTGCAGTTAAATTAATCCTTTCAAGGATTTTTGAGGGCTCCATGAGTGACTCACCCTCCTCAGCTGAACAGAGAAGAGAACTCTTCAGAAATTTGCACGTTTGCATTTTAAAAAGCTCCTGGCCAGTGTGATGTACTTCCCTCTTAGAGAAAGTAAATCCTAACTCAGGACACCGCCATCAGCGCTCTGAAAGACCTGGCATTCATTCCAGATCATTCCAGAGCATCCAGGATATTTTCAAAGCATATAGTTACACTGTATGTTACATATCTGTCTTGTACTCTTTGGTTTGCATTTTAGTTATTTTTATACTTGGGGCCAACATCCTCCATCAATCTTTACTACATTCAGAAATTAAAAGAGAAAAAAATCGGTCTGTCAGCTGAAAATTTAGGTCCACTGACGTCCAATGTTCGTCCTGATACTGAGAGGACAAACCCAGACAGTCAAAGAAGGGAGCCGCTCTGGCCCTTGAATTATCTTCTTTCATAAATGTTCAAACGAGGGACTCTTTACTGAGTCAGCTAAAAGGATTCAAAATCACAAAGAGCCAAAACTCAGTTTTGAAACACTCTTCCTGTTTATAGTGAATAAATTCCCCAAATGCACAGGAATTAGATTTTAATGAAAGTCTCTACTATCATGTTATTGCTCAACCAGCATAAGCCTTTCTAGAACTTAGAAATTATGACACAGTAATCAACCCAATGGGGACCAAATGCTTGTTCTTAATACACAATTAGCTTTCTATTCCATCTTATAATCATTTCCTAGCTCCATTTCATTTTGTGAACATGAACGGGCTCACTTCACTATTTATCTTTTTTTTTTTTTTTTGAAGATATTATTTGAGTGGGGGAGGGAGAGAGAGAGAGGGAAAGAGAGAGCACGGGCGGGAGCACGGGAACGGCAGGCAAAGGGAGAAGCAGGGTCCCCGCTGAGCAGGGATCCCAACACAGGACTTGATCCCAGAACCCTGAGATCGAGACTTGAGCTGAAGGCAGAGGCTTAACAGACTGAGCCACCCAGATGCCCGGTTTATCTCTTTTATGTGAGGCCGGTGCTTCCCCAAGTGTGGCTCCCAGAACTGCAGCAGCATCACCGGGGAACTTGTTAAAAATGCAAATTCTGGAGCCCTAATGAAAACCTAGGGTCAGAACCCCTAGGGGCAGGTGTCTTCCATGAGATTCCAGCCTGCGCTTAAGAGCTGAGCACAGTGCTCTAAGGCCATGGCAACCCCACCATCTGCATCACACAAATGTCCCCTGGGCTTCACCAGGCGGGTGGTCCTAAGGATGTCTCAAACACACTGCCCCCCTCCCATGTCCATCGCCCCTTTTCCCCCAGTGGCAGAAACTCAGACTTCCTCCTTTCTCCAGGTTTCCCTGGAAGTCACAGAAGCGGGTTGTTTGTCACAGGCCACCTGCCTCGGGCCCTCCCACATGTCTAGATGCACGGAGGGTCCACAGTGCCAGCTCACTCCGCAATTACTTCATGCTCCGAGGAGGTCAAGCACATCAGCCCTCCCCCCACGGACCCCACTGCTCCCCAAGCGCCACTCCCCTTGGGACCACTGCTACCCCACTCCCTCCCGCAATCTCAGCCCTGCCCCTCTCTCTCCACCTCTCCGGGAGGCTTGGCTGCTGTCTCTGGGCTGCAGGAAACATCCGTCTCCCTCGGAGACTCCCTCTTTGGTGGCGAAGCCCAGCCAGCTTCCTCTGAGTACAAGCTGTAAGCCTGGTCCCAGAAGCAATGAGGGCCCGGTGAAGGGGGAAGCGAAGGAGACGGTGATTTGCTTGTTTTTTTTAGGCAGGAGTTCCAAAGACTGGTGATTCCTCTGAGGGAACAGGAGATCCAAGTTTTCTCCAGCAGCCTGAGAAATGAAAGAAGCTTCCTGGTCTGGGATTTGACTGAAGCGGAGTCATTAGTGTCGACAGAAGGCAGCACTGAAGGTGTAGGGGCACGAGAGTGTGTGTGTGTGTGTGTGTGTGTAACAGACAGAGAAGTTACAGTGACTTCTCCATGCTACTGGCAGGCACTTGAAGGACGCGTGTTTCCTGCGTCCGGGACGCAAAAATGGGTAACTCTGGAGCGCAAAGCACTAAGGACAGTCTCGTCACTGGGAGAGACGTTCCAGAGATCTGCAGCAAAGATTTATAGGCAGAAACGAAAACCAGGTAAGTGATGCTCAAAGAGAGGGAGCTCCTGACGCTTGGGGTCAAAGCTGTCCCGCAGTCTGGGGGCACATCTGGAACCTCCCAGTGCCTGCGGTGGCACCACCCCCACGAGTCCAGGAGGAAAACAGCATCCCGCCAAAAATGCAACTCTGAAAAGAATCGGAGCACCAAGAGGAGAGGAACGAGGGGAAGCTATGCGTTGGGTTTCAAGCAGCAGATACAAAAAACTAGAGATCTTAAATAAAGGGGACAGATGTCTGAGATTTCACTGTTTGGATAAAGGGCAAAGATTGGCCAACTTCCGGTAAGAAGCCAGAGAGGAAAGATCTCACGCCTCAGCGGTCATTTGTTCTGCCAACTCTGCCATCCGAAGAGGGAAAGCAGCCACTAGGATAAAGGAACGGGCCTGGCTGTCTCCCAATAAAACTTTATTTATAGAAACTGGTGACAGAACAGATTTGGCCCACGGCCCGTGTTTGCCAACGCCCACCAAGTACATGTGTGGTGCAGAACAGGTCAAGTACTAGACAGTGTAGCTCATGCGCTCTTTTCAAGAAGCAAGGATGGTCGATGAGCCGATGTTCCCTCCTCAGAGACTTCCGAGCCCGGATGGGAAAGCCCAACTCACAGACCAATCTGTCTTCCCCTTGTGCATCTTGTCGCGGACTACTCCATTCTGCCCCGAAACCAAGCCCCTATCTTTGTGCCCCTGAGAAGGAGACACTATAAAAATGGATTATCACCCTGCTTCTTGGGGGAAAAAAAAAAATGAAATGTATCGTCCAGAGCTGGCCAGTCCCCTCCAATACCAACAGATGTGCTCATGCTCGACACCAGGTGCGGATGTTGGTTTTGGGGGGAAGGCCCAGGCGGAGAACGTGCTAAGGGACAAACCAAGCACCATGTCCCTCCACAGGGTTCCTGCCACTCACTGAGACGGAGGGTCAATCTCAAAGTCATGGGCATGACGCAGCCAGCCCCCCACCCCTACCCCACACCACCAGCTGGGGTTACGTCACCTGTGCAAGTTCAACATCTGGAAATCCATAGAACGACCCTGGCGGATGGGAGCAGGGCTCGGGGAGTGTTTTTCCAAGTTCATGGGATGGCACACATGACACTGGGCAGCTGGCAAAGGCCTACAAGAGTTATGATTTGGCTCCGCTCTGCATTTCATCCCACATCAGTGGATCTCTCCAGAGCGAGAGTCCCGGGAGCCCGTGGATTTGGCCGCTCTGAAAGCACCAGAGAGAAAATTCCAGAGCTGCAGAGAAAGAACACCGACAGGCCTCCAAAATGGCCAGAATTCGTTTTCTTTGTAACATGAGGACACACGATCTGAGAGTCCCAAAGCCAAGGTTCCCTTCCTCCTACGGATTTCCTCAATAGCCAAGGGAGTCATCGAGTGCCCAGAAGAAAAGCATTAGTCTCCGACATATGGACCCAGGTCCTGCTCACATGGTTTTCATCAGACTTAAAAGAGAAGTGTCCTTTTTCCTCTCAAATCTAACAGTGAACATTCCCCAAGGGCATGAAAAGCTCTCCGAATGAATCAAACACAAACGGGAAACCACAAACAGGGCCAGGTTGCGGAGGGAGGTTGTGGGGGGAGACCGGCTCTTCCTCTGTGTCCAGGGTGCAACCCATAAAAGCATCCCAGGTCAGCCGAGGGCCCTCCAGCGCCTTTTCTTTGTCCCACGTCCAACCTGATGACTTCCAGAACCAGGAAGTGAAAAAGTCTCTGCATCGGGAAGGGATACCAACCACAACACTGCGAGCCCTCGAAGGACAGGTGTCCACGCGGTTGGACCTGGACCATAAGAAAGAGCAATTCTCTCTTCTGTTGCCACCAGCGCAGATGGATGAGATCTGGGGATCATTTCCTCAGCAGGCAAAAGCCCAGGGAAAGAGGAACTGAGAAAGGTCGTGTCCAAACAAATCTATCAACCCAACCAGGAGAGTCCCAGAATGTGTGGGCGGACACACACTGGCCGCAAGAGGAGGAGAAAGCAACCACCAGTTCGAAACAGCCAATTACTCTGAGAAGTTCGGCTGCCAACAGCCCCCAAGAAAGCCCTCTGTGGTCAGGTGGGCAGGAAGCCGCGAGAAAAGGCACACCCCTGAGACACGGGGAATGTCCTGTGTCATCCTTCGAAAAGTAAGTGTCTCCTTCGACCTGGAAAACTAAAATGGAAGCCCAGAAAGAGCATTCCATATGAAATAAATGGGGGAAGAGGGATTGTAGAGGGTCTTCTTACCCTGCAGGCTCCAAAGAAAGAGAATCCTTATAGAATTCTATAAAAAGACACACTTATAAAACGCTTAACACAAGGCTGTAAGTTGTAGTAAAGTGAGGTCAAACTTAACGATAATGCTATCTTATTAACGACACCAGTAATAATACCCAGGACTGTCAGTGAAGCTTGTGCTCCTCCCAGAAGATGAAAACTAAGTTCTAATTTAAGCAAATCCAGAGTTAATCAACAAGTCCCTTTCTAGAAATCAGAGGTGTCTAAAATTTTCTCTCCAAGTCAGTACATCCACATGGAAAAGCTTGAAGCATGGTCCCCTTCTCTCCCTCCCATCTCTAATCCAGGGGTCAGAGCGACGCTAGCAGCCGAGGTCCCCAGGGGAAATAAGGCAACACCCTGCTTTTCTCAGGCACCAAGATTTTTCTCTTCTCCCTCCACGCAGGGAGAAGGTAGGCTTGCTCTGGCCTCCTCTGGTTTTAACTCCATTTCATTGGCTAGGGAAGAGAATTTGGTCTTTCTTTTAAAAAATTTAAAAAAAAAATAAGTAATCTCTGCATCCAAAGTGGGGCTTGAACTCACAACCCCAGATCAAGAGTTGCATGCCGCACCAACTGAGCCAGGCAGGCGCCCCAAGATTTGTTCTTTGGAGCTCCTGAGTGGTTTGGGAGAAAACTGGCCTCTCTGTTTGGGGCCCCAAGAGCCAGAAGAAGGTCTGCCACACACAGTCTCTTCTACCCTTCTCCTCCGTGACTGAGCTCGGCCACCGCCCAGCTCAAGGTCCTCTCTCACCTGGTCATGGAAACCAGCTCCTAACAAGCCTCCCTGTCGCCTAGAGCACCCCCAACCAACCAGCCTTCCCGACGCCACCCTACGGTTTCTCTAACAGACCACGGATCTCACTCTCCCCTCCTGGCAGACTTCCAGCGGGCACCCATCTTCCGCTAGTCACATTGAAGCTTAAATGTGCTGCTTCCTTTAGAAAGGTCTCTCTGTAAGGGCGCCTGGGTGGCTCAGTGGGTTAAAGCCTCTGCCTTTGGCTCAGGTCATGATCCCAGGGTCTTGGGATCGAGCCCCATGTTGGGCTCTCTGCTCCGCAGACAGCCTGCTCCCTCCTCTCTCTCCCTGCCTGCCTCTCTGTCTACTTGTGATCTCTGTCAAATAAATACATAAAAATCTTTTAAAAAAAAAGAAGAAAGAAAGAAAGAAAGAAAGAAAGAAAGAAAGAAAGAAAGAAAGAAAGAAAAGGTCTCTGTAACGTGACCCAAATGCACTCTCCCTTCTCCCTCCCACACGGCCCCTGACGAACCGAGATGCCCACCCCAGAGGACAGTTCCTCCCCTGCTCCAGAGCCCTGCAGTTTCACTCCACCATCTCCCCTATGCAGCTCACCTGCCCCTGCACACCTTCCCCACCCCATATAGCCCTGCCCCCACCCAATTCTTGCTGAAAGTCCACTTACTGCGCCACAGGTGCTGTCCATCCTGAAAGTGATCTTTGCTTATATTTTGGTGCATATTCAAGTTTTGTATAATCTAAGTATTGTTGATCATGTCCACCTTCTCCAGCAAATTATAAGCTCCCTGAAGACAGGAATCATCCCCAAGAGCCCCACTACCCAACTCCACTGCTTCCCATGTGGTAAACAATGAAGAGATACATACAGAAACTGGAAATGAGGACATTCGATTAAAATGCTGAGAAACAGTGGGGAGTCCATGTCGACCCTCCTCTCTGCCTTGGAAGCGGATCAGCCCCGCCTGAAAAGAGCTCCTTGGAGCACAGTAAGGACTTCCGAAACAATCAGCCTGCCGCTGAAATTCAAAAGTGCTGTTCTCATTCTGTCTGCAACCTAGGCACCCGAACCAGGGAGTACTAACCTGTTGGTCTGCAAGACCTAATCCTTCCCATCGAGCCAAGATAAACCTGGGGATTTACTTCAAACGAGTGTCTCGCAACCCATTACTAATTAGTTAAATTCTACCAACCAACTTAATAGCCAGAGGGCCTTACACAGCTGGAAATGCAGAGATCTTCTGATGCTACTGCCCTTCGGGGGACCATGGGAGGGCACCCTATAGTGGCTTCTCAAGTGAATCAAGTTTGCATTTCACACGAGCCAAGCAAAGATCCCACACATCACAGGAATGAAACACATGGTGGCTACTAGGGGTTCTGCAAGAAGAAAGCTCCCGCCATCAAATGGAGAACAGACGTGTACTTTCCAGAACATTCGCAGGGAGTTCACACCTACAGTCACCGCGGACGTGGCCACCCCTCAAGGCTCCATTCTCTCTGTGGGGTCAGGGCTGTGGTGGACACATTCGGGGTGGTTTCCCACAGGAGGACTGGGGACCGTCTCACTGAAACGGAGACATGATAGAGCCCACAACGGGAGGAGCGGAGGGGCCCACCATGGGGCACCCCAGAGGACAGTGCTCCAGGTGGAGGACGGTCAGCACTAAGGCAGCACGGCCGGCATTTGCCCCAGACCTCTGAGCAACAGGCAGAGCGCAGTATGCAAGGGGGAGAGGGGAAAACAGAAGGGCCGCGCTGTGCCCCCGAAACCACTGAGAATACCTTGGTCTCTATGTGGGGCGGCTGAAAAGCACAGAAAGGTTCTGAGCAGAGCAACACTGAGCCAGAAGGTGCCCTCTGGCTACTGGCTCAAGACAGACGGTGAGAGGGCAAGACAAACGCAGAGGGACCCACAGGGTGCCTGGGGGGCTCAGTCGGTGATGCATCTACCTTTGGCTAGGGTCAAAATCTCAGGGTTCTGGGACTGAGCCCCGAGTTGGGCTCCCTGCTCAGCGGGGAGTCCACTTCTCCCTCTCTCTCTGCTCCTCCCCATTGCTTGTGTGCGCTCTCTCTCAAAATAATGAATGAATGAGTGAGTGAGTGAATGAATGAATGAATAAAGCAGAGGGACCAATACAGGAGGGACCAATACAGAGGGACCAATACAGGGACCAATACAGCCCAGCCGGGGCAGTAGTCCAGGGCAGAAGGCTCTGTGGCTTCCAAGCGCCCACAGAGCAGCTGCACCCTGAGTCAGGTGTAGGCACCAGCTATCAAAATGGATGTGAGGACACCCCTGGGTGGACCCTCCCCTGACCCAGCAGCTGCAGGCAGAAGCCAGGCTGCAGGGCCCAGCACGGGAGAGCACCAGACTCCAGACGAGAGGCGAGCCCCGAGCAGCTTCCAGAACCACCGCCGTGAAGCTCTGGTCAGAAAGTGAGCAGAACGTTTCAGCCCAGCTTTAAACAAGTCAGAGGGGTCACCCCAAATGAAAAGGAAACTGAGAAACAGTCTTCTCCTGGGAGCCCTGACGGGAATGTGGAGGCGAACACACCTCCAGAGAAGAAAGGCAGCCCGCAGACACCCATGGCTCAGGCCTCTGCACAGAACTCGGAGCTCACTGCGGGGCAAAGCCTGACAGAACGGTCCTTTCTCGAACCGTGACTGATGAGAAGAAAGGAAAGTGAAGGTTACACACTTTGAAGCCCAGCTCTGTCCCAGACCTCCTGACGGCCCACTGAGCGGTCTACCCTGGTAACCACAGGCGGAAGCTTCGAGCAAACCACTCTCAGCCCTCCTCCCTCCTCACACAGGGCCAGGGACAGCTGCGCTGGCCAGTCCCCACCATGTCCTAGGCAGGAGCTTCCACTCTGGAAACAGCTCAGCCCCACTGTGCAGGAGACCTTGGACATGTAACAGAACGCCGCTAGCCTCCCCCCTTCTCCTCTGTGCAGCAGCAATGAAATGAGACCATGCAAGAAAACAGACGGTACAAAGGACGCCACTCAACAGCGGGGAGCATTTCTTGGGGTTTTTCCTGCTAATTCTCTTAACCTGTCCAAGAATGCATGAGAAATTTTACTGAAAGCAAAGTAAAATCCTTGAAATATTCACTGGTACCAATAAGCAAAAGATATGTCATCATTAAGCAGTTGTGATGGGAAGCAGGATGGTGACAAAGCTTTTAGAGAGAGAGAAAGCATGAGAGCATGTGGGGTGAGGGAGGGACAGAGAGAGGAGAAAGAGAATCTCCAGCAGGCTCCACGGCCAGCTCTCAATCTCACGACCCTCCGATCATGACCTGAGCCAAAATCAAGGGTCAGATGCTTAACCGATAGAGCCCCCCCAGGCACCCCACATCTTCTGTAATGATATACCATTTTTTCTTTAAGATTTTATTTACTTATTTGACAGACAGAGATCACAAGTAGGCAGAGAGGCAGGCAGAGAGAGGGGAGGAAGCAGGCTTCCTGCTGAGCAGAGAGCCCGATGCAGGGCTTGATCCCAGGACCCTGAGATCATGACCTCAGCTGAAGACAGAGGCTTTAACCCACTGAGCCACCCAGGCACCCCGATGAGGTACCATCTTATATGTACAGAAAACCCACCTCGAGCTAAATGTCACCCTTCCCAAGATCTTGACCCTTCACGAATAGAGCTAAAGACAAAATAAAAGATACAAAGGTTTATACCTAAAGATGCAATAAAAGATGTGAAAATTTATAAGGAAGTTCATAAGCCCTACAACTAGTAAAACAGAAACTGGAAAACTCAATCCTGAACGAGAAGAATCAGCTAAACTAACCACGTTACGTCCTTCTAAGAAACTACTACGCAATTTAAGAGAGGGTAACTCAATTTAATTTTAATTTAAAAGAGGAAAAATATGTTAGGAGAGAACCTGGCCACCAGATTAGAGCTGGATTAGCAGCTGGATTAGACGCACGTTCCCAATTCTCTCATGAGAGAATACACCATGATACAGAAAACCGGACTGGAAAGCAAGAAAACTCCTCAGAGCCAACACGCACGGCCCAGGATGGTCACATCAGCCACCGTGCCTGTGAAGGGACCCATGGGCCAGAGCCTCCCACCCTCTTTACACCCCCTCCTGGATGCCCTGTTGTAAACACAGGCTCCAAAGAAATCTCCAGAAAGTGAGCATAAAGAATGAGCTAAGGGAAGCTGACTTAAGGGATATCCATGAAAGAATTTTCCAGCAACTCATATGCAATCAACTAGTCTTTCTGAAGACTCTGAAGATAAATGAATTTGATATCGGGTCTCAGGAAAGCATGTAAGATTGTCCAAAACAACAGGCGGGTTTAGAATTGAAATTTGGAATTGAAATGGCCCCGTAACTTGTTGCGTTGTTGTTGTTAGTGTTAATGGTGGAGGTCCCTTTAAATAATCCACAAAGCAGAACTGCCTTCAGAACCAAACCTTCCAGGTAGTGGGTCAAATACTGTCCCCCTAAAATTCATGTTTACCCAGAAGGTTGGAAGTAGGGTCTTTCCAGATATAATTAAGCTAAGATGAATTCACAATGGGTTAGGACAAGCCCTAAACCCAACAGCTGGTGTATTATAAGAAGAGAGGACACAGAGAGAGAGTGGTCACGTGAAGACCCAGGCAGAAAACTGGACAAGGAAGACAAGACAAGGAGTGCCAGAAATTACCAGGAGCCGCCAGAAGCTTAAATCTTCCCTAGAGCCCTCAGGAGGAGCAGGAACCTGCCAACATCTTGATTTTGGACTTCTGACCTCCAGAAATGTGAGAGAATAAACCTCGGTTGCTTTCAACCACCAGGTGGCTGGTGATTTGCTACAGGAGCCCTAGAAACCAATTATAACCTACAAGCAAAAGTTCCAAAGACAAGACACACACAAAGATGAACACACAAAGGACAGGGACGGACTGAATGTTTGTGTCCCCCCCTAAAACTCCTATGCTGAAAGCCCTCACACCGAACATGATGGTATTTGGGGACGGGGCTTTAGGGAGGTGACTGGGTCATGAGGCTCCAGCCCTCAGGGACAGGACTGGTGCTCCTGTAAGAGAAGACAAGAAAGCAACGACCTCTCTCTCTCTCTCTCTCTACCATATGCGCATACAACAGAAGCCGTCCCTCTACAAACCAGGAAGAAGTTCCCACCAGGAACTCAACCAGCCAGCCACAGACCCTTAACATACTCTCCCGTGTTAGCGTGCGTCTGTGTTTCTTAACAGCTCCATTTCAGACTCAGTCCTGGCGTGAGGACTAGGGGAAGAGGGCTTTCGAAGAAAACCTGCAAGATAAAAATTAAGATCTTACTAGAAGTCTCCTTGTTTCTCAGGGCAGTGGTTCTCAAGCATCAGTGTGCAAAAGCCTTTCCTGGCAAGAGCATTAGAATGCAGGGGCGCCTGGGTGGCTCAGTGGGTTAAGTGATTGCCTTTGGCTCAGGTCATGATCCTGGAGTCCTGGGATCAAGTCCCGCATTGGGCTCCTTGCTCGGCGGGGAGTCTACTTCTCCCTCTAACCTCTTCCCTCTCATGCTCTCTCTCTCTCTCTCTCAAATAAATAAAATCTTTAAAAGGGGGGGCCATTAGAATGTAGATCACCAGCCTCCCAACCCCAGATGCTGATGCAGTAAATGGTATGTTTTTAACAAGTACCCCCACAGTCTGACAAAGCTGGCTTCCCGATCATACCTAAAAGGACTCTGTTAGGAGTTCTCCATATAATAGGAACATCTTTTTGGGATAAGTCCATCTATCTACCTCTCCAGGTGGGTCTCTCTCACTTTCCCCCCTGACAACCCCAAAGCAGCCGATCCCTTTGTGCCAAGTTCACACCATCCAAGAATGTTCCAGAAATGTCCCACACGTGCGACCTCCGCCCCCTGCACTCATTAGCCCAGGCCTCCCTGCCTCAAGGAGCTCCCCCTGGCCACTCACTGATCTCTTACTCATTTGGTCGCCATCATTTGCAAGCCCACTAAGCACGAAGGTGGTCGGTCCTGTGAGACAAGGCGCACAGAGTTGATATTCTTGTTGACAGAGACAAAATCAACATACGCGTGGTGGCTAGGAGCTGGACCCTGGCCAGAGTGCCTGGCCTTGGGTCCCAGGACAAGCTGCGCAGTCACTGAGTCAATCAATGCATTTAAGAGTGTAATTAAAAGGTCATCACTGTGAAATAAACAAGACAATTTCAGATTCTAGCACATACTACGAGGAAGATCCATATGGAAAAATTCATATGGAAAATGAGGAAAATTCACATGGATAATTTCATATGGAAAATTCCTATGAGGAAAATTTATATGGAAAATCCATATTTAACAGGGTACCCTCTCACGGGACAGATAACATAGGATGGGGAGCGTTACTTAGAGGAGATCTTGAAGGAGCTGTGTCCTGAGGCTTTGCCCGTCTCGGGACCCAACATTGTCACTTCAGTTCCCCGATGACAACAACATCTCAGGGGACAGACAGCCATTCTCCAGCATTTCTGCCTGCAACTCGCCCCTTGGCACAGACTTGGAGTGCTCATTATAAAGATTTGAGCAAGACAGTCCTTCAGAGCGGCTCCTGGAGCGTGGAGCTGACAGACGGAGGCCATGCCAAGAAAGGAAGGACAGGCTGTGACCAACCGTGACCAGCCTCAGCGACACCGGACCCTACTCTGGGGGAACCTGCAGAAATCCTGAGGGAAACACTGCAAGTAAACACACGTTAACAGGCCCGCAGAGGGACAAGGATGGGAGCTTTAATTATCAATGCCAGCGTGACCTCGCAGACCCCACGTGCCAGTGACGCCTGCGACATTGGGATTCTGAGCCTGCAAACCCGTGCTGCCTCGCGGATGCCACGGGGAGCCGGCCGGGGGTGGGCACGCATCCGTCTCTGAATGCACACCCACGGGAGCCAGGGGCTGCAACAAACGTCACGTGGGCCAATAAAGGACCAAATCTGCAAACAGCTCCGGGCAGCGATGCACCAAAACCCAGCACAGAGGACAGACTGCCCGGAGATAGGCGTGGCCAGACCCTGCAGGCTGGGACTTTCCTGACCATCCTTGACCCTCCCATGGAAGCCTGGATGTCACCTGGTGTGCTGAAATGGGTCCTACAGTCGTGAGGGGCTCGTCCGGAGTCTCCCTCCTACTTAACGGGCCATACAGCATGACAGTGATGGCCCATAAAGGACAGCTCACTGCAGCCGTCTCCACCCGGACGTCTGGGCCGGGGATCTCTATACCCTGGAGCTGCTAACACCATCCAGCCTGTCTCCCGACAGCCCGTATCTGCATCCCAGTAAACCCATCGGATTGGTCTGATCGCTTCCTGCTTAGGAAAGCTCTGATGCCCTCTGCCCTGACACTTCCCAGTCTCCCTCCAGAAGAGTCTGGGGCCTTCTAGAAGGGACTCTCCAGGGTCTGCCACCTCCACCCGCACCCACAGCGAGTCAGAGTTAGGAGGAGAATGCACCAACTGCCTCAAACAGGAGCAAGAGTACTCAGAATTCAAGGTCAAAATCCTGAGGTCTCCAGGATCAAGCTTCTAACCTTTGCTTTAAGGTACTTCACAACTGGAAGCAGCCTACCCTCCAGCCTTCTGTGGCCGTTCTCCACGCTGCGACCACAGCGGATCCTCGATGCCCCCCCCCACCCTGAACCCACCGAGCACCTTCACACTTATGCTCACGACCTCTACTGAGATGCTGCTTTCCCTCCGTGCACCTACTGGCTTCCGAAACAAATTTTATTCATTTTCCAAAAATCTAATCAAACATCCTCATCACTATTCCCTAAAGATTCCCTCGAATGCTTCAGAGAGACTGGCCCATGGCCCGGCATCACGCCGACCAGCCCTCGGCACAGATGGCTGTCGGCCCTGCGAAGGGGTGAGCTCCTCAAGGAAACAGACTGAGTCTCCCTCTTGACCATGTCATCGTTCCCCACCAGTCACCGCGTATAAACACTGATGAAGGGATTTCTCACATGGACAGTGCTGTCTTTTTTTTTTTTTTAAGATTTTGTGTATTTATTCATTTATTTACTTAGAGAGCACGCACAAGCAAGGGGAGGGGCAGAGGGAAAGGGAGAGAGAGAATCCCAAGCAGACTTCATACTGAGCGCAGAGCCCAACACGGGGCTCGATCTCATGAGCCTGAGATCATGACCTGATCGGCAACCAAGAGTCAAACGCTTCACCAAATGAGCCCCCCAAGCGCCCTTGGACAGGGCCGTCTTAAAGATGCAAATAGGAACGGAGGGCAGCCTCCCTCACCTTCCCCGTTACATATTTTCAGAATATCCCAGTTGTCTCCGTTACAGAAATCAGCCCCGGTGATTAGTATCCGTGTAATGACCCAGTTAATGCCCATCCTGCCCACAAGACCGAGAGCGCGGTGCGGCCAGGGGACGTGGCTGGCCGTCACTGCCGGATGTCTGCGGCCCACCCTGCACCTGACTCGTGGCAGTTGAACGCCCAGATGGAGATAAACAAATCTCCCACGGGGGATCAGCTGACATCCTAGAAGGTTACAGAGATCCTGCAAACATGATGCTGAGTGAAAGAAGCCAGTCACCGAAGATCACATACTGTATCGTCATATTAATACGAAATGTCCAGAATAGGAGATCCAGAGAGACTGAAAGTAGACAAAGGGGAGGGGAGAGTGGAAGGAATTGGGGGAGTGAATGCTGATGGTACAGGATTTTGGTGGGGGGGGGGGTGACAGAAATGTTGTGAAATTGACTGTGGTAATAATTCCACAGCCCAGAAAACACACCAAAAATCCTTGGATCCTACACTTTAAGGGGTGAAATGCACAGTAAGTGAATTAGATCAATAAAGCTGTTCAAAAACAGCTTTCGAAGTTCTGTTGTTGCGGATATTCAAAAATGATGTCTGCTGGGGCACGGGGCTGGCTCAGTCAGTGGAGCGTGCAGCTCTTGACCTTGGGGTCGTGAGTCCGAGCCCCGCGCTGGGTGAAGAGATTTTTTTCTAAGTGGGGAAAAAAAAAAAAAAATGAAGTCTCTTCAAGAACAGTGAATTATATCATTAGGAGAAACCGTGAAGTTTTTAGAAGACATATATATATATTTTTTTATGAACAGATGCAGATTTTATTTTATTTAATATTCAGTAACTAGAGTTTAAAGGAATGCTTGAAGGGCGCCTGGGTGTCTCAGTCCGTGAAGTGTGCGACTCTTGATTTCAGCTCAGGTCATGAGCTCAGGGTCGTGGGTTCGAGGCCCGAGTTGGGCTCTGCCCTCAGCACAGTCTTCGGGAGATTCTCTCTCTCCCTCTCCCTTTGCCCCTACTGCCCTCAAATAAATAAATAAATCATTTTTGCAAAAAATGTGTGAAAGCATCAGGTCTGCGTTTCTTATTTTTAAAGTACTGGAAGCTGGATTGCCTAAGTTGGGGATTCATCATAAAGGTAGAGGCAGCCCAAGTGTCCACAGAAGGATGACAAATAGGTAAACAAAATGGGGTTCATACATACCATGGAATATTATTCTGCCTTAAAAAGGAAGGAAAGTCAGACACATGCTAGGACGTGGATGAACGCTGAGGACATCGTGCTAAGCGCAAGAAGCCAGACACAAAAGGACGAATATGATGTGAGCCGTCAAGTCCACAGAGACAGAAAGTAGAAGGTGCTGGCCAGGGGTGCGGGAAAGTGAGAGTGGGAATTGCTGTCTTACATGTTGGGAGCTTCTGTTTTGCAAGACGAAGCTCTGCAGATTGTTGCACAGGAAAAAGGTAAATTGTTTCTACTGAACTGTACACTTAGAAAAGGTTGAGGGGCTCCTGGGTGGCTCAGTCCTTAAGTGTCTGCCTTTGGCTCAGGTCATGATCTCAGGGTCCTGGGATCGAGCCCCGCATCGGGCTCCCCGCTCAGCAGAAAGCCTGTTCTCCTTCTCCCACTCCCCCTGCTTGTATTCCCTCTCTCGCTGTGTCTCCCTCTGTCAAATAAAAAATAAAAACATCAGGGAAAAAAAAAAAGAAAGAAAGAAAAGGTTGAGATGATGAATGTTATGTTTTGTGTATCTTCCGACTCAAAAACAAGAAATCCAACCTCAAGACCCCGGTAACTCCTGTCCCGGTCACACTCTCTAGCTGGACGCCCCAGTGAGGACAGCAGGCTCTGCTCCATCTCACGTCACTAACGGAGAAGTCAGAGGCACTGAAGCCACTGTTTCCAAGGCACTCCAAGAATTTAAACAAATCTCAGTATGCAGATCAATAAAATGGAGGCCACTCCAGAGGTCTGGGTCTTCCCGGAGCAAAGCCCAGGCAAAAGGTGACCAGGAGGCTGCAAAAGGTAGGAGGCAATGGGTGCAGAGCAGGTCAGATCGCCTTCTGCAGGACAGAGCTCCCCACCCTGCACCGAGGACAGCAATCAACCATGGGGTCAATTTCTTCCAGTGCACCTGGGTGAGGCCTGAGGTTCTGCCTTTCTAGCAAGCGCCCAGATGACGCAGGTGTGATGCTGGCCGCAGGGACCCCTCTATGACAGTTCGGGTGGCCAGGGAAGAGACAAAAGGCCACCCCACCCTCCTTTCCCCGCATTAGAAGCTACCCTCAAGCGCTTGGGGCGCCGTGGAATCTTATATTTTCAGGACAACCAAGCATACGGCCACAAACCAATAAATCTCAGCTCATTGTGTGAGTTAGAAAACATCCACATTCTAATTTTATGATTTATGAAAATGTTAAGTTTGATTTACGTTAAAACTGGGTCAGTAGGTTGCCTGCTTGATTGCGGGCAGCTGAGGAAGACACCAACCGCGGTGCATTCTTTAAAGGGAGTATTAAATCAGACGTAAAACTCAGAAGTTGCTGGAATGTGGGCTAACATTTGCTTCACAAACTCAACCCTCGGTAAGCCAAGAGCCACAATGCGGACAGAGCCCAGACATTCTGCTTAACACGGAATCACAGACGACAGTGGTTTCCATGAGGGTTTGGCTGCATGCCAGCTTCCAGTGAAAATTAACGAGGAAGAAAAGCCATCAGAACACTAATGACAAGAGGTCTGTAAGAGTCTGCGGTCAATAGGACGGATGATACAGAGGGAAAGACAAACAATGAGAAACGAAAATGACAGATTATGTTTTTAGGGTTAGAAGTCACCCAGGAAAATTAAAGCTATTCTTGTACAGAGAAAACAAAACTTTTTAAAACAGAGAAAGTCCTTGCCATCAAAAACTATCCCAAAACATTCTGTAGAAAATAAGTGTGGTTAATTTGCATCTCTGCACCAAATGAGCTTCACTGCAAAGTTGCCAATCCCCGTTCCTCTACCTGTGTCAACTAATTAACCCTTTCATTTTATTGCCATGATGGTTAGCAAGACCCTGAAACAGGAGAGGGTAGTTTACCTATGACTCCCAATATCCATTCAGTGATTCTCTCAAGGTTCAAAGCACACACCTTCCACCGGTCTCTGCTTGTTGCAATGTCAATTTAATTTTTAGAAAAGGGTGGGGGGCTTTACTTTAATGGGGAGGAATTAACAACTCAGAAGGAAACCTCAAGACTGCGAAGGAGAGAGAACACAGTGCTCAGGACCAGCCCCGCTGCGGTAAGATGAGACTTTTCCCACTCAGCCTGGTGTTACGACTGATACAAACTTTTCTGCATCAACTCGTAACACATGAAGACTCTGAAAAATACTTAGACTCTCAGGGAGCCTGGGTGGCTCAGCCTCTGCCTTCGGCTCAGGTCATAATCTCAGGGTCCTGGGATCGAGCCCCGCATTGAGCTCTCTGCTCTACAGAGAGCCTGCTTCTTCCTCCCCCACTCCTGCCCCCACTTGCGTGCTCACTCACTCTATCTCAAATAAATAAATAAAATAAAAATCTTTATAAAAATATTTAGACTCTTTGATCCCGTAATCCCTCTCCTGCAGTCTACCCTAAGGAAATGACTGAAAATTTAGAAAAGGTACCAGATGGAATAAAGACGGCCACCAAGCTATTTTGGAAATATACAATAAGAATTGCTCTGTGTCGCTGTAGCTAAATGGGTACCGCATTTCCCAGAACCCCCTCTCTTGGAGGGTCCCAAGTTCCAGTCATGACGGGAGTGTGCCCGGGAGCAGTGGAGAAGCAGACAAGGTCAGGGCGGTTCCAGCTCTGGAGGCAGGCGTGTGAGGAGTTCCAAGGGCAAGGGCGAGGAGTCTTCGGCATGTCACCCCAAGTCATCAAGGTGGGAGGGTGGTGTGAGACAGGCTGAGCTGCAGTGCCACGGGGCTCTTCAGGCTCCAACTGCATTTCCTTCCTGACAACACGCCCACCCAGGGACAGAAACAACTGCCTTCCGCAGACTTCTAGCCCCCAGAAGTGCATGGGGCCAAATTCTCCCGATAAACCCCTCTTCCACATCCCTCACTGTGATGGTGAATCTTAACATGTCAACCTGACTGGATCAAAGGATGCCTAGACAGTAAGACGTGAATTCTGGGTGCGTCTGTGAGGGGGCTCCTGGGAAAGCATCTGAAGTCAGTAGACTGAGTTAAGAAGCCCGCCCTCGCTAACACACGTGGGCATCGTCCAATCCACTGACGGCTTAAATAGAACAAAGAGGTGGAGGAAGGGCAAAGTCTCTGTTCGAGCTGGGACACCCGTCGCCTGCCCTCAGACGCAGGTGGCCCTGGTTCTCAGACCTTCAGACTCAGACTAAATGACGCCGCTGGCTATCCTCATTCTTCAGCTTGCAGACGGCAGGCAGATAATGGGACTTCTTGGCTTCCCTAACTGCATGATTATGGATATAAACGGATATACGTATATCCATATATATCCTATTGGCTCTGTCTCTCCCTGGAGAACCCTGACTAATACACTCACCAAACCCAACATGAGGCACAAAATGCATGAAAACGAGTTCTGTAAACTCAGTACAGCCCTCCATGGGATAGTAAACACTTGTTAAAACAGATGTTTACGAAGTATTTAAGGACCACTTTTCCTACTAAATGGGGGGAAATATCAAGCTAAAATTTAATATTATTCATGCTTTATTGCATAAACAAAAACCAAAGAGAAAAAAAAGACAACATTAAAGTACACCCAAACGTAAACAGTAGTTAGATCTAGGTTGAACTAGGAATTAGCTTTTGTTTCTTTCTTTGAGTATTTTCTAATTTTAAACTTTTCTCTTTTTTTTTAAAGATTTTTTATTTATTTGAGAGAGAGAGAAAGCAAGGGGGCAAGGGCAGGCAGAGGGAGAGGGAGAAGCAGGCTCCCTGGTGAACAGGGAGTCCAGTGCAGGACTCGATCCCAAGACCCTGAGATCATGACCTGAGCTGGCCGAAGGCAGACACTTAACCAACTGAGCCACCCAGGTACCCCTTTCTTCTAAAAGAATTTTAGAATTAAAATTCTTATTTTATAGAGAGAAGCAAAAGCCTCCCACCCAATAAACAAAGTAACATTGAAGGAGAAGAAAAAAGTGGAGACCCAACACTACCCAACTTTAAGACTTTCTATAAAATGACAGTAATCCTGACAGTGTGGTAAAAGAACAAAATGGCAAAAAAAAAAAAAAAAAAAAAAAAAACCACCACCAGATCAAAGGAAAAGAATGGAGAGCCCAGAAACAGATTTGCATACTTAGAGTGAACTGATCTCTGACAAAGCAGCAAAGAAAACACAATGGAGAAAATTTGGTCTTTTTTGACAAAGGGTGCTGGGAACAACTAGACATCCACGTGCACCAAGAAGAATTTAGACACAGACCTTGCCCAGAAATTAACTGAAAATGGGTCATAGACCTAAATGTACAATGCAAAAACCATAATGAAAACAAAAAAAACTATGAAAGATGACATAGGAGAAAATCTCAATGACCTTGGTATGGCAATGACTCAATAGATACATGAGAAGCCCAATTCATGTAGGAAATAATTGATAAGCTGGACTTGAATAAAATTTCAAACTTCTGTTCTGTGGAAAACAATCCCAGGAGAAAGAGAAGACCAGTCACAAACTGGGAGAAAATACTTGCAAAAGACACATCTGGTAAAGAACTGTTAGCCAAAATATGAGAAGAACTCCTGAAACTCAACAATAAGAAAACGAACAATCCAGTTTTTAAAAGGGGCCAAAAACCTTACTAGACACCTCAGCAGATGGGAAATAAACAAATGAAGAGACGTTACACATCATCTGTCACCAGGGTAACACAAGTTAAAATAACAATGAGATCCCACTTACTCCTACTTGAAGGGCGGCAGTCCTGAGCACGGACACCACCAAGTGCTGACAAGGATGTGGAGCAACAGGAACTCTCAGTCATCATGGAGGGAATGCGAAACGGTACACCCATTCGGAAGACTGTAAGTTTCTTATAAAACCAAACGCATTCCAGGGCACCTGGGTGGCTCAGTCAGTTGGGCGTCTGCCTTCGGCTCAGGTCATGATCCCAATATCCTAGGATCAAGCCCCATGTCAGGCTCCCTGCTCCATGGGGAGTCTGCTTCTCCCTCTCCCTCTGCTCCTCCACCATGCTCGCTCTCTCTCCTGTTCTCTCTTTCAAATAAATAAATGAAATCTTTTAAAAAAAAAAATTCTTACTATACACAGATTAGCCATCCCATGCCTAGGTACTTACCTGAAGGAGCTGAAAACTTCTGTCCACACAAAAATCTGCACACTGGGCTCCTTGTGGCTCAATGGGTTAAGCCTCTGCCTTCGGCTCAGGTCATGATCTCGGGGTGCTGGGATCGAGCCCCGCATCAGGCTCTCTGCTCAGCAGGGAGCTCTCTGCTCTGCTTCCCTTCCTCTCTCTCTGCCTGCCTCTCTGCCTACTTGTGGCCTCTGTCTGTCAAATAAATAAAAATAAATAAAATTAAATTTAAAAATCTGCACAGCTGTTTATAACAGCTTTATTCATAACTGCCCAAACTTAGAAGCAACTCAGCTATCCTCCAGCAGGTGAACTGATACAGGACCTGTAGTACATCCAAACAATGGAATATGATTTAGGGCTAAAAAGACAAGAGCTGTCAAGCCACCAAATGACATGAGGGAAACGTAAATGCATATTACTAAGTGGAAGAAACCAATGGGAAAAGGGTACAGACTGAGTCTGACTCTATGACACACGAGAGGCAAACTCCGGAAGTGGTAACAAGATCAGGGTTGCCAGGAGCTTGGGGGAGGGAGGGAACGACACACAGGTAGGACATGGCAGTGAAACTATTCCATATGATAACTAGAATGGTAAATCCATGTCATCACAAATTTGTCCAAACCCATTAAATATGCAAGACCAAGAGTGAGCCCTACGTACACAGTACAGACTTTGGATGATGAAATGTGGTACCACTCTGGCTGTGAGTGTTGATGAAGGGGGAGGCCATGTAAGGGGCGTGAGGAAGACAAGGGGTAAACGGGGAACTTGGACGTTCTGCTCAATATTGCTGTGAGACCACAACTGCTACAGAAAAGACTCTATGGGAAAAAAGATTGTTAATTCTTTAAGAATTATTATAAATAGTCAGAACTGAATTCCCAATTCTTGATGGTTTTTTTCCCTCCTTCAGTTAGGTTTTGAATATATCCCAAGAATTTTTTTCCAACTTAAAGAAGGTCCTAGTTTTTTGTGTATATCCAACAGAATTGCAAATCTGTTATTATTTCCTTTCACTGCTAAAAAAAAAAAAAAAAAAAAAAAAAAAAAAAAAAACTCTCCAGCTATTTTCCAGGAGAGAAGTCAAAACTTCTCAGCTACTGGGGCGCCTGGGTGGCTCAGTGGGTTAAGCTGCTGCCTTCAGCTCAGGTCATGATCTCAGGGTCCTGGGATCGAGTCCCGCATCGGGCTCTCTGCTCACCGGGGAGCCTGCTTCCTCCTCTCTCTCTCTGCCTGCCTCTCTGCCTACTTGTGATCTCTCTCTCTTTGTCAAATAAATAAATAAATAATAGAATCTAAAAAAAAAACTTCTCAGCTACTGATCCTGCCAGCTGACCTCATCTTATGACCCTGAGAATAACAATAATAATGACATAATTATAATAATGACAACAATAATAATTGTGATCCCTTGGATTGCTCTACACTCGTACATGTGGTTCTCTCGGCCTAAAAACGCTCTTCCTTTCTACATTATCCATCTGAAGAAGAAACACTCACCACCAATTCAGGCTTCATTTGAACTTCCTTCATCTGAAAACCTCCCCACAACCTGACTCTCCAGGGGCATCAATCTCCTCTTCCTGGGTACCCCTCAGTGGACTCAACTTGCGTCCAGCCTCTCTGGCCAGACCGCATGGAATGTGTCCATCTGTCCAGCTGGAGGGCTTGTTAAAACTCACAATGCTAGGCCTTACTCCCCAGTGTCTGATTCAGTAGGTCTGGGGATAGGGCTCAAAAATGGGTATTGCTAACAAGTTCCCAGATGCTGCTGATGCTGCCGGTCTGGGGACCACACTGTGAAAACACCTGAAGATCCTTGAAAGGAGAGGGGAGGGGGGTACTGTGCTTTATTCATTGCAGCATCCCAAAGGCCCAAGAACAGCGCTTGGCGCTCAGCAGGTGCTCAGAATGTGTTAAAGATATTTTTTATTTATTTTACTGTTTAAAATAATACGGCTAGGGGCACCTGGGTGGTTCAGTGGGTTAAGCCTCTGCCTTCGGCTCAGGTCATGATCTCAGTGTCCTGGGATCGAGTCCCGCATCAGGCTCTCTGCTCAGCAGGGACTGCCCTTCCCTCTCTCTCTCTCTCTCTGCCTGCCTCTCTGCCTACTTGTGATCTCTCTGTCTGTCAAAGAAATAAATAGAAATGTGAAAAAAAATAAAAAAATAAAATAAAATAATACGGCTACCATCACTCAGATGCAACAGAACACGATGTGAAGAGTTACACAAAATCTTACGACTGTTTTCTTGTTCATACCTTTGTGAAATCCGGAGACCTTTATAAACGCGAGGTGAAAATGTCAAAAATCCAAAAATTCCTTTTATTTGTACCCACTCTTTGTGAAAAGCTCTCCACGCTTGACCTAACCTGTTGTCCTTCCTCTGTTGCTCCCGGCAACAGGAAACGAAGCCCGAAATCGGAGATGGACTGAGAACACTTGGCTGTCATTTTGCTCCCAAGTTCTCAATGGTAAAGCCTAGGCCATTTTCCCAAATGCCCTGCTATATTTTGTCTTCTGTCCCTCCTCTCTTACCTGCACAATTATACAGCTGACCTGCAGCATGAAATCCACAAGCAGCGTTCAGCCAACCTGACCTTCAGGCTTATAAATGACCCTCCCGATAAGAAAGACATCACCTTCCCACACATACCCTCACGCCAGTTTGGGAGGAAGTTCTAGGAATCTAAACAAGAGAGGAAGCAACTCCTCCTGGGAAGGCTGGGAAGGTCCCGGCATGCGTGACTTGAGAGAAGGAGGCACAGGGAGAAGGGTTTTCCAGGGAAACAATGGAACCAAACACACGGAGGCATTAAAACATAGGGCATGTCCCAGAAATACCAAGACACCTGCCCTATAGCTGAAATGTCCTCCATGATCCAAACAATTTGGGGTAAGACGGTGGGAGGTCCAAAAAGCCGTGTCACAGACAGATTCAGCACTGGGTACGGGAACTGCCATCACAGGGGAGTGGCAATGATCAGACCCACTCATTGCAGAAATGACTCTGGTGGCAGAATGAATGAGAAAAAAGGCCTTGGGGGACGTGTGCTCTGCTTTACTGGTAATCCAAGAAATGCTGAGCGAAACTGCAAAAGGGAACAGGATACAAACCAAAATTAGTAGACATACGTCTTTATCCAACACCGAAGTAAAGGCCTTTTATTTTCTCTTTTCCTTCTATATCAGTTTGTGTCAAAAACAACTTAAGCGAGGTCGATGACTAATTGAGAACCAGAACCCTTGAGAGCAAGGGAGACAGGCAAGTGTTCCAGGGTGAAAATCTGGCCTAGAACAATTAACAAAGACTTCCCTAGGAGGAACGACGCCACGTATAATTGCTGGGATCATCGGAGACTGGGCAGAAGTGCTCAATTTACCTTGCTTTTTATTTAAAAGCCAAAGTCTTCAGAAATGCACCTTACCCCCAAATTTACAACATTCAGGTGATTAAGCAAGCATACTGGGTATAAAGAGGAAGAAACACACACATCAGTTATGCCATTTGTGAACACAACCTCGGAAAAACAGATCAAGCAATTTCATTTACACTTGACCTGCAATTCTGTTTCGTAGTCCAGACTTCTAGTAAAAAAAGACAGGGAAAGGCCTGCCGAACTTTGGAGACTCAGGCTTTTCTTTTAGAACAATTTTCTCAAAACATACAAAGGAGAGGCAGCAGATTTAAGAAAAAAACTGATTCCCTGATGGCTGAGAAGAGAGGTTTTAATTATGCTTTAAGGTAAAGGTGATAATTGACTTACACTCTCATCTATCTTAAAGCCCAGCTCATATGCACAAAACAACTTAATTATCAAAGACTGTCAGGGAACGCGCTACTCCACACACGTGAACTTACCACGCAACTAGAGAATATTTCCTAAAGTCCAGACTTTTTCTTTTTTCCATTTTCTTAAAATCTCTTTTGAAAAAGAGAGAAAACATGGTCAAATATATTACAGAACTTCTACATCCAGCCAAGACAAAATAACAGGGGCCGGGAGTATCCATCCTCCAGAAATAATTGTAAAAAAATGATCAAAACAGGAGTGCCTAAGCGGCTCAGTCGTTTGAGCCTCTGACTCTTGATTTCAGCTTGGGTCGTGATCTCAGGGCGGTGAGATCGAAACCCCGTGTCGGGCTCCGGGCTGAACGTGGAGCTGGCTTGGAGATGCTCTCGCTCTCTTGCCGCTATTCCCCGCTCTCTCTCTAAATAAAATAAAATAACTTCTTAAAAAAAAAAAAAGAAAAGAAAAGAAACAGTCAAAATATATGAAACAATGGTTCTCAGACACTGGAGAACAGGAGTGCAGAACAGTGACCCCTAAGAGACCAGATACAAACACATCAGAGCCCTTCCAGTGCCCAGGACAGGAAATCCAGTGGGGGGTGGGGGGCAGGAGAGTGGAGGAGACAATGCTCTGATGGTTTACTGCCCCCTTGTCATTTGAAATGAGCGTGCCAAAGCACTCACCAAATGCAGAACCCCGTATTTCCTGAGGACAAATGGTCACCCACAAGCCACTATCCCCTAGCACTGTAATGACCACGGTCAAGAGCTGGAAACCCTTCTTCCCAGCACTGCTAGACTCTAAATCCATGATGAGGTGAGCCCTCATCATGACTTCTGATTTCCTCTCTTTCTAACAGGTGGTTGCCCCCCCACCCCAACATCAGCCCCCAGATGTGTTTCCATCACAGTTAAGGGTTTGCTGCATCTCCTGTATTTTTCTGATTCCCAAATGCCATGGTATGAGGGGAAGGGGATGGACTCAGGTCAAGACCTGCAGGCTCCAGAAGGAAGCCAGGAGCTCCGCTGGGGCATCTGTGAACAGCCTGGCCTTTCCCACTCTCCAGGGAATAGTTTGATGGACAGGTGACCTCCGGCCCTGCAGACAGGAGGCAGGCAATGAAGAATTACTGGATTCATTTGTTCGTTCATAGTGAATGAATCAAATATGATGACTAAAAGTCTCAAGCAACATGGGTCTCCTTTTCTAAATTCATAACCGACTGATGTTCAGGCCAACCTGAACAGACCAGTTAGACACCCTTCGGTTCCAAGTGGGTTAATTCCAGCATCCTCACTAACTTGGGTGATTAACCAACACTCCATCCAAAATGTGAGGCCTCTACTGAACCTGTTTGGAGAGAACAGTGGAACCCACATGCCTTCCTGTCTTTAAAACCAACATTCAACTTCTTTCAAGTTAGCCTTTGAAAGGCGCTTAGTCCTAAAGATTAAAGCCACAGGATCATGCAACAGGTTAAAAAAAAAAGGGGTTTCTTCCAGGGCCCCCAGGAATGTAATACTCTATAGATAGGTGCCCATAGGGCCACTAAGTGCCTTATCAATTAATGCAACAAAACTGTAATTAATTCAGGGGAACTGATCGATCCAGTTGTCACATGGAAAGGACCAGTGGGAAGAAAGTCCCGGGTCTCCCCCATCTCTGCTATACACAGGGCTAAAAATAAAGTAACTTCCACTCACGGATCAGGCAAATGCTATCCACAGTCCAAGAAGCGAAAAGAAAAGTGCCCTGGGGTCTCTCAGCCCTCCTTCGCCTTGGAAACCGCTCATCTGCCATCATGACCCTTCTGACGTGCCACGTCGCCCATGAAGCCTTCCCTCACTCATAAAGAAGCTTGGCTACACTGTCCTCTGTAATCCCACAGAACCCTACACCACCACTTGGCCCACGGTGGAGAAATCTTTCCATCCACGTATCTGCATCTGGTATGTCCAGCTTTGATTAATAATCCGACTCTTGGTTTTTGGCTCAGGTCATAACCTCAAGGTCATGGGATCGAGCCCCACGTCAGGCTCCACACTCAGCCGGGAGTCTGCTCGAGACACTCTCCCTTTCCCCCTCCCCAGGCTCCTGCTCCAGCTCGGACTCTC
This sequence comes from Mustela putorius furo, assembly GCF_011764305.1. Taxonomy (NCBI): domain Eukaryota; kingdom Metazoa; phylum Chordata; class Mammalia; order Carnivora; family Mustelidae; genus Mustela; species Mustela putorius. The sequence continues at coordinate 1,875,963 of NW_025421491.1, read as the reverse complement.
TCTCTCTCTCTCTCTCTCAAATAAATAAATAAATCCTAATAGATAAATAAATAAATAAACTTCATCGCAGCAGCTAACATTAAAACATTTACATTTTTCTCATCTCAAAAATAACCTCTTCATTAAAAATCTGGAAAATGTAAATAAAAAATCTTTTAAAAAAATAAATAAAATAAAAGTCTGGAAAATACATCAAACTATAGGGAAAGCAGTCTTTTACGATTGAACCTGGAACCCTTCCAAGTGTATTTTTGGTATAAATATAGACAAGTTAAAATTGTATTATATACATTATTAACATATCCTAAAAACATCTCCATGTCATTAAAAATTTATTTAAATTATGTTATATGGACAGTCTATCATTTACTTAATGATTTTGAGAGAGAGAAATTAAAAGGACATCATTTTATTCTAATTTTATTTTTTTTTCTTTTCTATTTTTGAAGGGACTCCATTTTAGAAAGACTCCTTTTCTGCTGTTTCTCTGCTAGGTCCCATCCACTCATGTTCCCTATTTCACCTTGCATCTGAGAAGACCAGAGGCTATGTTCCCACTCCAACATGAAGGCAAGAAAGTTAATCATTCTCTGAGCTTCTTCCTAGAACCTCATATGCCTAATAACACCTAAGCCGAACCAGGTCCTGAACATGCTGGGACGTCAGCTTCAAACAAACCTCAGTCTACACCAATGTCAGCCCCATGACCTCTGATAACTCATGGGGTAACACGTGACAGCTTTGATCACACCCTCCCCTGGAAGCCGGAAAGGTCACGTACTCTGGACCTCTTTCCAAATAACCCCCTACCCCCACACGATGGGGAGGGTCTCTCTCCTTTCCCGAGCCTCCCAGACACCCTTGTCTGCCACACTCTATCACCCACACTGCTCAGTAAACTCTGTCCTCACTTCCCCCTGCCTTGAGCTCGATTTCGATCCTGCGTGAAGCCAAGGACCCTCTCAACAGATCCTAAGGAACCCTCTGGGTCCTCAGACCCAGCCTGCCTCCCTCATTTTCTTCATGTTTGGACAGCGAGATGACTTCTAGTAGCTTGGAATGGGTAGATCTTTGCCCAAATCTCAGATTGCTTTAATAATAAAAGAGCCACCAGTTAGAAGTGAAGACACAGCTACCCTCATTACCTAGTCCTTACAAACCCCCCAAGCACCAAACAACAAAAAGGCCCAAGAGGTGACCGTGTCACGAAGCCACACATACGCTCTTGTGATCCTTTCCACGAGTTGACACGCTATGCTGGGTTTCTCAAACAGGGCACGGGGTGAGTTCTGTGCACAGGCCTACCTTAAGCTAACAAGTTAAGGCGTAAAATCCTTTTCCTCCCTTTCTTCCAGATATCTTTCTTCCATATCCTCCTCCTTCTTCCCTACTAATAGTTCAGAAGCCCTCCAAAGGTCAAATCAGAGTCTCATAACCTTGACACTATTGACATTCTGAGCCGGCTAATCCCTTGTCATGGGGAAGGTAGCCTAGCGGGGGTCCAACGCCTAGTAGGGAGTCTGGCAGCATCCCAGGCCCCCACCCAGTAGGCACCAGTAGCAAACCCCAAGCCGTGACAACCAAACTAATTCCAGACGTTGTCAAATGTTTCCCAGAGGGCAACTGTCAACTCCGTTGAGAACCACTGATTAAATTAACCATGCAGTTATTTGATAATAAAGATGGGGTGTGACCAACCAGGAGTGAGAATCTGGTCTCCACTCCTTTGCTGACTATAACTGATTGATAGTGTTCACCTGACGGCAGGGACAGGGAAAAGGGCTCCAGTTGACTGGAGATGTCTGCCACGGGCTGGGAATGGGTATTTGTCGCCTCCTTTAATTTGCCAGAAACAGCTGGACAGGAGGTGGGGATGGGCCCAGGGTTGACGACCTGCCTTCGAAGGGACCCGGCGCCATCTGCCCTTGACTCCATAAGAAAAATAACGGGAAACCTTAAATGCATTCTATTCTTTAAGATGCATCTGACTGCTAACCTCCTATGAAATGATCCCCAAAAGAAACATAACGACTAGTCATTCATTATAAACTTCTTATACTACTTGAGCAAGCTGTATGTTATCCAAGGCTGTAAGAACCAGAGCTGACTCTGCCCACACGGCCTCAGAGAGCTGGCGGGATCCAATGCTAACCCCAGAACCATAATTTTCATGAAAGGAAATGGAACCACTTTCTTCCGCACCATGTAATCTATGTGCAAAGAAAGAGAAAAAGAGAAGGCGCACTCCAAAACCCATTGGCTGTACAAGAATATAAGGTCTAATGCAGAACAAATCCATCGGAGAAAGACGAAAAGTAAGAGTTACTTCGACTTCTGATTGTGAGTGGGGTCTCGATTCTCCACAATGCAACCTTGCTCAGCTACTGACCTCCCTGGGCCACAGCCTCAGTTTCCCTCAGTTGGTAGAACAGAGATAAAATCGCACTAACACCTTCTAGTGTAGTTAGGATAAGCAAATAATACCCAAGACTATAGGGTTGCCTGGGTTGTTGAGTGGGTTAAGTGTCTGCCTTCCGCTCAGATCATGATCCTGGGGTCCTGGGTTCGAGCCCCATGTTGGACTCCCTGCTTAGTGGGGAATCTGCTTCTCCCTCTGCCTGCTGCTCCTCCTGCTTGTGCGCTCTCTCACTCTCTCTCTAATAAATAAATAAAATCTTTAAAGAATAATAGTAATAAATAACCAGGACTAAAAGCAGTAAGTAGACTATCGATGTGAGCTAATACTCAATCTAGAAAGCATCCACGGGCCTATGTCATATTTGCCAGTAGCCTAGCAACGGAAGGTTCTAGCAACCTAGAAACCCAAAAGAGTCTCATTCAGAGCCTCTGTATTCACCATCTCGTTTCCCCTTACGGTTGCAATTTGCCCAAACGAAAGCTCACACAGATCCAAATTATTTTTTCTCACTCCACAGACCTTCCTTGCTGGAGTTTGCAAAAACAGATCACGACACACTGTCCTTCCACAGCCCCGTCTCTGCCCCTACCTGATTCCTGACACAAAAAAATAAAATAAACTCGCCCCATTTAGAAAATCACAACACAAATGACCAAGTCAATAGCAGATCCCATCAGAGTCTTCATGATTCTAAGCAGAAGAGGTTAAGAAAATCCTTCTGTTTTCAATGGCTTTCAAAGAGGCGAACGAAAGACAGAAACCATCTGCTGTAGTTCGTTGCTAAAGGAAACAAGCAGGGGCGCCTGGGTGGCTCAGTGGGTTGGGGCCTCTGTCTTTGGCTCGGGTCATGATCTTGGGGTCCTGGGATCGAGCCCTGCATCGGGCTCTCTGCTCGGTGGACAGCCTGCTTCCCCACCCCCACCCCCACTCTGTCTGCCTCTCTGCCTATTTGTGATCTCTCTCTGTCAAATAAATAAATAAAATTTTTAAAATAAATAAATAAATAAAGGAAACAAGCATACTTCCTGTGCTCCCCATTCTGGCCCCCAGGACCCCATTATGTAAGAAGGCACCAGAAGGTAGCATCCTAGTATGTTCCCGAAGCAGAGGAGTATCAGCAAGACGATTATGGCCCATGGGGAAAAAGAGATGATACCCTTGACCATTTAACCAGCTGGTCAGAACAGGTCAACACATTTTTCCAAACTTCAAATATGGGCAGAAAAATCAACTGAATTTTGTTTGCTCATTTAACTTCTCTCTTCACTGTGGAAGGACTCACTTTTTTTTTCTGTGTGATTAATCCCAGCATGACAGGACCCCAGAACCTTGGGTCTAGAAGATACTTGGCAATCATTACCTACATTGTTTCTCAAGGTGGGGCCCAAGAATTACATGGACACTTACTGAAAATGAAGATGGGTGGGCTGGTGTTTAACAGACTTATTCCCTCTTCCTCCAGCCGACATTTTTCAGAGAAATGTGACTATGTGACTTGATTCTAGCCGATGAAATGGGAGTGGAAAAAACGTGCCTCCTCCTATAAGCCTTTCTGTTCTTTCCCGTCCCATGATTTGACTCCTAGGAATATGGCCACCAGGGGAGGGCGCACGCTGGAGAGGACGGAGCCACACTGCAGAAGGAGACTGCGTCCTGGAATCACATTTGGGAGAGAACTTTGACTGGATAAGAAATAAACTGCTGGGAGCCTGGGTGGCTCAGTGGGTTAAGCCTCTGCCTTGGGCTCAGGGCCCTGGGATCGAGTCCCACATTGGGCTCTCTGCTCAGCAGGGAGCCTGCTTCCCCCCACCCTGCCCCCCCGCCTCTCTGCCTGCTTGGGATCTCTCTCTCTCTCTCTCTGTCAAATAAATAAAATCTTTAAAAATAAATAAACTGTTGTTGGATTAAACCACTGTACTTTTGGATTTTCTTTCAGAAAGTCACCTTTCCCTAGCTAATAACACATAGACAGGGTCCTGTCTTAAACATATCAAGTAAGAATCTAGAGACTGTTGAAGAAGAAATTATTCTGACAGCTGTTAAAATGGCAAGGAAGACCGTATTTGAGATGATCAATAGGAGTGGACTCTTTACTCAGGCAACAAACTGAGGGTTGCTGGAGGGGAGGTGGGTGGGAGATGGGGTAATTGCGGGGGAGGGGTATTAAGGCATGTGATATAAGGAGCACTGGGTGTTAGAAGCCACTAATGAATCTCTAAATTCTACCCCTGGAACTAAAAATATACTATATATTAACTAACGTGACTATAAATAAAGTCTAACATAGTTGGGTGTGGGAGAGAGCACCAACAGGAGTATCGCAGTAAGGGAGCGAGGTCAAACTCAAATACAACAGGGACAAGCGGGGATTTATAGCAAAGGATGCAGGGGCCGGTGGACAGAAAAATCCGTACCAGGGGGTTTCCTGCACTACAGGCCGAACGGGATTCTTGTTAAAGGCAGGCCCGGGATATCAAAGGTGGGGGACAAGGAATTTGGTCAGATATTAAGGGTGGGGATAAGTTAGCAGGATTCTTTGCGGAAGACTAGGCCAGGCTGGGCAGGACAAAGAGAGAACTAGGGGCCAAGGTCAAGGTCTAGTCAAAAAGCGAGCCCAATTAAGACAGATCTTGTCAAGGTAGGGCCCGGGAATTCTGCACTTTAACAACCTCCTTGAGATGTGGAAAGGAAAAAAAAAAAAAAAAAAAAGCTGAGGGGCGAGAAGTACCCCCACGACAGCCGGCCACACAGGCAGACACCGACAGAGCCAGGACTAGAAAGTCTCCAGGGATCAGTCAGGTTCGAGGCAGCGTTTCAGGGAACGAAATACCCAATTCAACTGTGTCCCTCTATATATACGTTATCCCCGACTGAGCGCAACTTCTCGCTACCTTAGAGCAATTGAATCAGGAAGCATCCCTATTTAAAAAGTGAAAAATCCTGGACTCTTCCCCTTCGTGTCGGAGATTTACCCCTGAAGAACAAAGGGAAAGAGAAGTATGGGAAGGAACGGGTTACACGCGAGCCCGATGTGGGGCAGGGCTGGGCCTGTCAGATTCCCCAACTGCCTATAGTCATTAGGAGTAATTAGACCCTCCAGTACTGGGCGAGGAATATGAACAGACATTTAAGGGCGAGCTCCCCAGACGTTATAAAACAATACGGGGCGGGGGCAACTTTTCCCACAAGACCCTCACCTTAGAGAGCCACGTGCCCCGACAGTCCAAACCCTTCGGAACTGGGCTCAGAGTCTATGACGCCATTCTTCTGTGTATGTATATCCTCACCAGTTTACTGCTCTGCCCTTTGAAAAAGTGGTTGGTTTCTTTGAAATTGGCTTTTCACAAATAATCATGCAGAGTTAAGTATTAATATTCCTTCGGGGCCCTCTCCTGCTTCCTGCCTCTTCCCCCGCCTGCCAAGTGGCCCATTGGAAGATCTAATTGACCAGCAAGCCTCGCTTGACCAGTTTTATATATATAAATATATAAGTAATATATATTTAATATATATAATAACATATTATGTATATATATTATATCTATATGGGGCTCGATTCCAGGACCCTGGGATCATGACCTGAGACAAAGACAAACACTTAGCCAACTGAGCCACCCAGGCACCCCACTTGACCAGTTTAAATATCCTCTTGTAAGAAATTCACCTGACCCACCACCACCACTACTGGCATAAAATTCCCAGACCTTAGATTCTCCTGGCCCAAGTTGTGAATCTCCTTCAGCTCTTGAAGTATTTCTGACATGCTTATCTGGGACAAAAAGAAAAAAAATTTTTAAAAACCCTACTACATAGCCATGGTTTCTCCATTGAGCCCTGAATTATTATGGTTTTCCACATTTTCACATTCTCCAGGAGATGAACAGTGCTCCGACCCCTCTTGCAAATCCCTAAAACACTAGGCTTTGGAATTCACTGAAGGCCACATAAATCTGACCCGTTATATAATCGAAAACATTGGACAGAGCTGGCTCCCACGCAAGGCATTTACAACATATTTCAAGACAGCTGACCCCATGCAGCGCTACCTCCCAAAGAGCCAGAGAAGTCACAGTCTCTAAGCCATTCATCCCCGGACCCTCCTCGGTCACAAATTAAAACAGCCAGGAGGATGGAAATTGATGAGATCGCATTAAGTGAACAAAATCCAGGAAAATCAATCCTAACCCCTTTAGCTCCCAGCAACAGGACCTGTATGGATACGGACAGTGTAAAAGACACCGCAGCAGAAATTAACAGCAGTTGTCAAATGACTTTAATTCATTCTCCAAAGCAGAGGCACTACCATGAAGGTTTTGCGCTGGCTCTTCCTGACGTGCGAAAGCATAGAGAGAGCCTGTACCCGCACAGGAAAACAGCAACCGAGGAATACAGCTTCCCGATTTAAAAGGAACAGATTAATAAAGGCAGGCGGCTACTCAATTCCTTACTGCATTAAATCCCAGAGGAGGAGTGAAACATGTCGACAACACCACGATGGTTTTAAAGCACAGGGGGTCACGACGAATCAATTTCCTGCCCATGCTCTGGGAGTTTATAAAGAAAAAATTCGGGAGAGATGACAGATTGCTACAATATTAATTGCATATTTACATTCCTCACCAGCACCGAGGCAAAATTTGGCAGCTGGAGGAAAATGAGACTGGGCCGTTTATCAGAACCTCGGATAAATAATGATCCAATATCCGAATTTACTGGAGTCTGCCATTAAATATTTAACAGTAAAAAAAAAAAATGGATGTCAGCAACCTTTTCTAAGAATAAGAGAATACTTATTCAACTACTGCTCTTGCTATAGACAATTTTATGATCAGTAACAACAAGGTAACGTCTCTGTGGGAAATGCCACCTAGCATAGGGAATGCATCGAATGTCACAGGTTAGTGTAAGAAACAGTCTACAGGGATGAGTGGATACGGACTGTGAGCAAAACACTTAAACTCCAGGGCCTCAGTTTCTTAATCTGTAAAATAAAGGATCTAAATTCATTTTACCACTATGCCTCCGTGAGCTTTCACATTCTATAAGGCCACAACAAGCCTTACCGTGGTGAGTAAAAGTGTATTCTAGAATGTTCCTTTACCACAGCTCTATTATATTGCCTTTTGGGTTTGTTGAAGGAGGAGCAATGCTTGCTCCAGAAGATTCCTCATAGAAAGTGCAAATTTTATGGGAAATGGTCTAGTAAATCAAGGAAACATTAAGCTTCCCCTTGCCATTCTGGATGTCACCTACGACTCCAATTAACGGAGACTCAGACCTGTAGCAACCACACAGAATCCCAACTCCCTTTTTTTTTTTAAAGATTTAATTTATTTGACAGAGATCACAAGTAGGCAGAGAGGTAGGCAGAGAGAGTAAGGGGAAGCAGGCTCCTCGCTGAGCAGAGAGCCCAATGTGGGGCTTGATCCCAGGACCCTGAGATCTTGACTGAGTCAAAGGCAGAGGCTTAACCCACTGAGGCACCCAGGTGTCCCCCAGAATCCCAACTCTTGTCACACACGATGGCCCCTCACTACCTCCTTGCAGAGAGAATGCAGACACGAACTCCTCCCAACACCAAAAACATGTTCTCTTCCAAAGAGGACTACAATATCCCAAATCCTTACTAAAAAAACCCAAGAGTTGACACCATCACCCATGACTTCCCGAGTTGGCATAGATCCATTGAATTTATCAATTAGCCCTACCCAACCCAGGGAAACCGAGGCAGCCAAGGCGAGGAGGGCAACCAAGGAGAGGCTGGAGAGGTCTGCCGGTTGCATTTTCAGTTTGAGTACGAGGGAGGGTAGCTTCAGGAGGATTTTTTGGTAGCTGGTTAGTTTTTGTAAACTAACTCTGCACAATTTTTGCAGCTAGAGATGTTAAGCAGCCTCTTGCAGTTACCTACTGAAGACTGGGACATAAGGTCTGGCTATCCCATGCATTGTGACCCCGAGGCCCCCTCCCAGGGCAGAGGCGGCACACTTCAGGCCATCTGTCCCCACGATGCGCTGTGCTCGCTCGCACAGAGCTCACCTGGCCGGCAAGGGAAGCTTGCACCGCACGACCAAGAGCAAGATGATGGGTCCCACCCGGTGAAGACCAGGGAGCGCCGAAGTGTAAATGAGAAAAAGGCAGAGAAGAAACACAGAGCGTCCCCTGCATACTGGGGGAAACAGTCCGTCCACCACAGTCGGGACGTGGGACAACAAAGGCTTTCCGCTCCCATGACGGGCCTCACCGGAGCACTGGCCCCCTCCCAGCCAGCCCACCGAGGCCCCTTCGATCCAGATGTGCTGCGTATCTGTGATGAAAAATGCTAAAAACAGAAAAGCTGCAAGTCTTGCCGTCCAACAAAAGCAAAACAGTAAAGATCAAAAGGAAATATGTTATTCATCGTAAATGCGGGTGCTTGAAGAAAAGCAGATTGAATCAGAAGAAAACAGGGTGGCCAGTCATTCTTAGAAATTCTGGAGTGGCCTGAGACTATTATTAAGAATTTTGAGTGAAGGCGTGCCCAAGTGGCTCAGCCATTAAGCACCTGCCTTCAGGGGCACCTGGGAGGCTCAGTGGGTTAAGCCTCTGCCTACAGCTCAGGTCATGATCCCAGGGTCCTGGGATCGAGCCCCGAATCGGGCTCTCTGCTCAGCAGGGAGCCTGCTTCCCCCTCTCTCTCTGCCTGCCTCTCTGCCTATTTGTGATCTCTCTCTGTCAAATAAATAAATTTAATTTAAAAAAAAAAAAAAAAAAGCACCTGCCTTCAGCTCAGGTCATGATCCCAAGGTCCTGGGATCGAGCCCCACGTCCGGATCCCCGCTCAGCAGGGAGCCTGCTTCTCCCTCTCCTCCCTGCTTGTTCTGTCACTGTCTCTGTCTGTCTCTCTCTCAAATAAATAAATTTTTTTAAAATCTTAAAAAAAAAATGTCAGCTGACGATAATGATACCAATACTATGCTGAACACTCATAAACCACAATGATTAGGGACAGTGTAGATCCTCAATAGGACAATATGGAAAGCCAGCAGAAGGGGAAAAGAGGAGAAAAATGACTGAGAAAAGAGCAGAGAAGACAGAGCGAGCAGAAAAAGGGGAAGAAATGTTCCTGCGGACGAGGAGGAGGAGCGTGAGGGTGAGCTGTCTGAGTTAAACCCCGAGTTGTGGGATCAGAGATAAAGGAGGCAGGTAAACCACATGGAAGTAGAGAGCTCTGGCTCAGATGCTTTCCGGTAGCATCCGTGGGAACTGCATTCGGATGACTGTGGACCCGAGAAAGGAGGAGATGGACAGTGATCTGGCATGAGCACTATACTAGTCAGGGTTCTCCAGAGAGAGAAAAGAGCTTTTTAACTTTTAGAAATTTTTTTTAAAAATTGTGTGTGTGTGTGTATGTGTGTGTGTGTGTGTGTGTATCACACAGGTACATACATATATATACATGTATCTACATACATAGATACACACATACACACTAATTTGTTAAGGAATTGGTTCACACAGTTACGAAAGCTGATAGAGCCAAGAGCTGCCACTGGCAAGCTGCAGACCCAAGAGAGCGGAGGGTATAGTTCCAGTCCAAGGCCAAAGGCAGGAAAGAGACTGAAGTCCCACTTTGAAGGTAGTCAGGCAGTTGGAATGCCCCTAATTTAGGAGAGGGTCCATTTTGCTGTTGTTCTAGTCAAGTTCCTTAACTGATTAGACAAGGCCCACCCAGATTAGGTAGGCAATCTGCTTTACTCAGTCCCTCAATTCACAAACATCCTCAGAGGGGTGCCTGGGTGGCTCAGACCGGTTAAGCATCCAACTCTTGGTTTCAGCTCAGGTCACGATGTCGAGCTCCAAGCTTAGTGCACAGTCCACTTTTAAGAGTCTCTCTCCCTCTCCTTCTCCCTCTGTTCCACACCCCATACTCTCTCTCTAATAAGTAAATCTTTAAGAAAAAAAAATATATAAGTCCCCAGAGAAAGCCTCAGAAAAATATCAAATCAGATCAAACACATGGACACCAGGTGGCCCAGGCAAGTTGATACATAAAGTTAATCATCACAACACTGAAAGTGTGACAGGCCCCAATGTAAACACATGAGAAACACAGGTCATTATTAAAACCTCCTCCCTGGCCAAGGCTAGAGGCTAGAATCTAAGGTAGAAGTATAGTGTAGAGGGGCGCCTGGGTGGCTCAGTCATTAAGCATCTGCCTTCGGCTCAGGTCATGATTCCAGGGTCCTGGGATCAAGCCCCACGTTGGGATCCCTGCTCAGCAGAGAACCTGCTTCTCCCTCTGCCTGCTGCTCCACCTGCTTGTGTTTCCATCTCTCACTCTCTCTGCCAAATAAATAAATAAAAGAAGAAGAAGAAACCTTCATCCCAACACCACCTCCCATATGGGGGTCCCACCTCCCCAACACTTAGGACTCCACATCCAGAACTGTGGCCACTCCCAGAAGGCACAGACAACTAAGACAAGACGGGCTGGAAAAAATCCCCCCATTCTGGCCATGAGTTTTGGGGGTACGAGAGTCCAACTCTACCCAGGTGAGTCCCCTGGCTTCCACTCCTAAGGATCCCTGTGACCAAGGTACTTGACCATTCCCTGGCTCAGTTTCCCCATCTGCAACAGCAAATATGCTGATGGTGGCCACCTATGTGGACTGCTCTGGGGAGTAAATGAAGCAGTGGACAGTCAGCATATAATCCAATGCCAGACACAGAGTCGATGCTGAAAAAAAAAATGAATAAATAAATCAGTAGCTGATGTTTTGTTTTTCATTCACCACTAGTGCCCTCCACAAAGTGTCCACTCAGAAAAATAGCAGTTTACTTCCACAAAGAAACTGCCCAGCAACTGCCACAACCCCCACTTTCTGTCTTGGGCGGGGCTGGATTTGGCACCGGGAGGGCTCCCTCTGGATCGACCAAGAGCCAGCAGGAAGCAGGCACACGGGCATAAATGCATGAGACAGAAATGCCATGTCCGGCAGGCTGTGATGAAGAAGGAAGGTGCCTGGGGTTGGGGAGTGTGTGGCAGGGGCGGGGGGTCTTCCTTTGGGCAACGGATCTGCTATTAGGCAGCAACTGCCAGCCCACCGGCCTCGCCCCTCCCCTCAGAGCAGAATCTCATGGATGTCAGAAGGATACACATAAGAAGGCTGCCGCAGAGCCCTGCAGCGCGTCTCTATCCTTCTCCCCAACAGATGTCATGACCCAGAGACAGGACTCTATTCCCTCCCCTTCCCAGACAACTTCACGGCCCAAGGAAAGAATCATAATCCCCCGCAATGATCTCCTTTTACAGGGACCCCTCCCAACGTCCCCATCACCAACAAGAGGGACTCTCTCCTACTCCAGAGAAGCAAGCCTAAGACACTTGTCCAGCGAGGTCCCCTCATGTTCTGTGGGGAGCAGGTCCTGTGTGACCAGGGCAGCTCTTCCTCCCCTGCCTCCCACCCAGACCTAAGCTCCTTCAAGGCAGAACGCGTGCTTTCTCTCTGCCTCTTGCTTCCCGGGCCATTGCCAAGTGCAGAGCACACACAGCAGGCGTCCCAGAGAGCAGCTCCGAGCCGCAGAGAGGCCCCGGGGATCACGGGGGCCTCTCCCTGCTTGAGAGTCCATGGAAACAATCCCCGGGGCCTTCGGACATCATCAGAGAGCTCCTCCTCAACCCACAAGCCGATGAAGCCAAGACGCTAACCTGAGAACGTGCGAGAAAAAGGGTGCGTGTGAAATGGAGAAGGCGGAGGCCCCACGTGCTGGCACAGACCCCGTCAACTGCATTTCACCCTGTCATCTGCGCTGATCTGTAGCCCCGAGGTGAGCATAGGTCAGGCCTCAGGCAGCAGGCGCGGCCAGTCAAGTGGGCCACAGGCCTTCCACCGCCGGCCATCAGTCACGCCTGTCGCTGGCTGGGACACCCGGCCACCGACACTGCCAGCCAAAAGGGACGGGCGTGCTGGGCGACTCAGACTGCCAAAGAGCAGGCTGCATTTAGTAAATCATATTTTTCTCGTGAATTTTTTAATTCCAATAATTCACCCAACATTACTTTAATTTAAAAAAAAAGTACTGTGTATAAGGAAGTTATTAGCCAAGTCTATACATGGTTGAATAATCCAATTCGAGGGACCTTGATGATTTCAACATGGCGGGGCGGGGTGGGGGTCTGGGAATTGGTGAAAAGCACCAGGTGTAAGTGGAATTCAGAGAAAGGAATAATCAGGAGGCTTGGGATGGGGGGGGGTCTTCTGAGCATTAACCAGAAGGGGCTGCTGAGGATTCTCCTGGAGGGACAGACAAGCTCCGAACTATCCGAGCAGAAATGTGGGAATGAGGCAACTTGCTCGTCAGGAAAAGGTTGGACAATCAGGCTAACACCAGATTCTGGGAAAGTTCAGTGTGTGTGTGTGGGTGTATGTGTGTGTGTGTGTGTGTGTGTGTGAGAGAGAGAGAGACAGACAGACAGACACACAGAGACAGAGAGATACGAAAGTCAGGGCCTCTCAAGGAAAATTTAAGGACTCAGTAAGTGAACAGATAATAAAATGACAAAAACAGATGTCAACACCAACACTCAGGATACAAATCCGGGGCTGGAAGACTAGGGGTTATGCTAATAGACATATGGGAGTTGGAAGAGGAGAAATGGTTGAGTCTGGTTTCAAGCTGAAGTTCCCAGATCAGTGAGCTGCTCTATGGAGGAAATATCCTCGGGGAACCCCTGACACCCCGACCTTTGTACAACCCCCCCTGCCTCAATTGTGGGCAGGGCCTCTGAGCTTAATTTAATGTAATTTAATTTAATTTACAGCAAAGGCGATGGGACGTCACCCCGATTGTGTCTCCTTATAGAAGATCCTGTCTTAGCAGGCAGGGCCTTAGAAAGCCAAGTGCCCGGCTGTGAACGGCCTCTACAGGGGGCCACATGGCAGGAAGTGAGGACGGCTGCTAGGAGGGGAGGGTGGCTTCCAGCCACGAGCCAGTAAGAACCCAGGGCCCTCGCTCCCACCACCCCAAGGAAATGAATTCTGCCCACCGTGTGCATGAGCTCGGAGGCGGTTTCTTCCCCAGGCCAGCCTCCAGATGAGAATGCGGCCGGCCAACACCTTGACCACAGCCTTAAGACCCTCTACACTGTGCCAGACTCCTGACTCATGGAACGGTGAGATCATAAGTGTGTGTTAAGACCCCAAGTTTGTGGTTACTTGTCACACATCTCTCAGACTGGAGTGACTGGGCTCAAGTTCAGGGCAAAGGTCAGGTATGGAGCTGTGTCCATAACCCAGTAGGTGAGAGCCTGCGTGCTGGAAGCAAATGCTTGGGATTAAGCCCGAGCCCTTCCTAGCTGGGGGACTGTGGGCAAGTTATGGATTCTCTCTGTACTTCAACTCTTCCATTCATAAAATGGGAAAAATAATGGTACCCATTGCCCAAGATTACTACTGATGATTACCTTACCAAGGAACCTCTTAGCGCCCAGAACAATACTGGATCCAGAGTGAGCACCACTGGGGGAGAGGGGCTTCGTCAAGTCCTCACAGGCAGAATGTGCTGGGGCACCTGGCTGGCTCAGTGAGTTAAGCACCTGACTTTGGCTCAGATCATGATCCTGAGGTCCTGAGATCAAGCCCCACGTTGGGCTCCAAGCTCAGCAGGGAGCTGGCTTCTCCCTCTCCCTTTACCCCTCCCCTGCTCATGCTCTCTCTAGCTCAAATGAATAAATTTTAAAAAAAGAAAAGAAAAAGGCAGAATGTCCTAAGAAAGATGAAGCAAAAGCCAAAGCCCATGAGCAAGGAAGGAACTAAGATGGGCCAAAAGCAAAGTTAGAACCAGAAAGAACATGGCCAAGAGGGTAAACAGAGTCACAGTCCAAAGCATCACTCATCGAGGCAAGAGAGAGTGTTGGTAGAAGCAGGGAAGGAGCAGCCATATAACGGAGGAGTTTCCATGGGTTAAAACAGAAATGGCCCAGGAAGCCAGGGGAGCACAGTTGGATGAGTGCCCAACTCTTGATTTCAGCTCAGGTCACAATCTCTGGGTCATGGGGTCACGTCGGGCTCCACACTCAGCACAGAGTCTGCTTGAGATTCTTTCCCTCTGCCCCTCCCCCCACTTGTGCATACTCTTTCTCTCATAAATAAAATCTGTTTTTAAAAAAAATAATAAAATCTGTTGTAAACAGGGGCGCCTGGGTGGCTCAGTTGGTTAAGCAACTGCCTTTGTCTCAGCTCATGATCCCAGAGTCCCGGAATCGAGTCCGGCATCGGGCTCCCTCCTCGGCGGGGAGTCGGCTTCTCCCTCTAACCTCTCCCCTCTCATGCTTTCTCTCTCTCTCTCAAATAAATAAATGAAATATTTTTAAAAATAAAAGAAAACAAAGATAGCCCAAAAGGATGGAGGTGGGCGGGATTATCTGTCCTCTGAGACAGAACGACCTGGCCCACCGTACAGGGCCTCCTCACTCAGAAACAGTGGGGCGGCCCCCCTCCTCACGGCCTCCTAACCCACTCTTCCTATCTACTCCCAGAATATCCATTCTCGAAACCCACACTTCTGCCTGGTGTTTGCCCAGAAGCCCCTCGTCATCAGGGCAGTTCCCACCCAGCGTATTTAAAGCTGCCTTGAACCCTGGCTCTCCAGGCATCTGGCCCCCTGCTGCCACTCGACTAGATTCAGTAGTTGTTGTCATGTTTTCTGTTTTTCTGTCTCCCCTGCTAGGACACAAGCCTCACAAGGACAGATTTCTGTCTGTATCTTCTGCTGATAAATTCCAAGGGTTTACAATGGAGCACGGTTCATAACAGGTACTCAGAGCCATGACAAGGAAATGCAACATACAATCGGAACTGGATCCTTCGGCTTATAAAGGACGTGATGAGGACAGGCGCAGTCTACTGGGGTCTGAGGATTAGGAGGTAGTCACGTGTTAGTGTTGATTTCCTGACATCCTTGTGGTTGTAGGAAAGATGACTAAAGAATTCCAGGACAGTGAGCATCTGTCAGGAGGCTCGCGGGGGGGGGGGGGGGGGGTGCGGCAGAGGAGAAGCACTCTTGGACTACACCCCCCACTTCTGTGACTGCTTCAGGTTTTGTTTGTTTGTTTTTAGCACTGTTAAATTTTTTTTTTTTTAGTTTTTAAAAATAAAATAAAAACCTTGTCTTGAACGTAGTATTAAAAAAAAAAAAAAAAAGACCTAGGGGCACCTGGGTGGTTCAGTGGGTTAAAGCCTCTGCCTTCAGCTCAGGTCACGATCCCGGGGTCCTGGGATCGAGCCCCGCATCGGGCTCTCTGCTCAGCCGGGAGCCTGCTTCCTCCTCTCTCTCTCTGCCTGCCTCTCTGCCTACTTGTGATCTCTCTCTGCCAAATAAATAAATTTTAAAGATCTTGGAAAAAAAAAAAAAAGAAAAAAGAAAAAAACATAAAAAAATACTCATCACTTTATTCTAAATGGTTATTTCTGGAAAGGGCAATGAAATTGCTGGGGAAACGTAGGAAAGGAACTTTCATTTTCACTCTGCATGGTTTTTACCCCCCCCAAAAAATGTATTCTTTATATGATATTTAAATAATAAAGTATTTGGGAGGGGTGGGACTGGTCCACAGAAATGACACATACACTGGACCTTAATCCTCAGTGAAAACCCCAGAGCCCAAGCAAAGACGACACTCACTCTCCTCCCCTGAGTCTTTCAGATGCTCCGCACCTGCCCTGCGTCTTCAGTGAACTCTGTGCTCACCCCCACTCGGATCCCATTTGATTTCTATCCTGCGTAAAGCCAGGGACCCTCTTGGGCGGTCCTGTGGGACCCTCTCTGGGTCCTCAGACCCGGCCAGCCTGCGTCACCACCGCTCCCCGGGGACACTGCAGGCACAGACGGTGACGAAGGACGCGGAGGCAGCCGCCCTGTCCACCTGGTGAGGACAAGCTTCCTCCTGTTCCGGCTCCCACATCCCCCTGTGGCTCCAGAATAAGGGACTTTGCCAGCGAAACTGGCAGCATCTGCTGGGCTTGGAAGAGTGTCTTGGAGACAAGATGACAAAATGGACAAAGGTCTCCTACTGTATTTACATTTTTTGACTGCAAAGAACTTTGCAGTTTACTGAAGTTTGATCCGCTTCCAATTTTTTAAAAAATGTTTACTACGGTCATTTTGATGATGGTTACATAATTCCCATGTCCCTGTAACCCAACTTCAACTGTTCAATCCTGTTTCACTCTAACCCTCCTGCACCGGATTCTTTATGTTGGGGAAAATCTCCAATATTGTACCATGCCATCCAGGAATGCTTCATATATGGTTAAAAGAGGACCTTTTCCATAAACATCAACACAACACTATTTCTATGCCAAATTTTCCTCTGGGCTACGAATTGTCCGTTTAGTTTCTAAACATCTGTGATATTCTCTCTCTCTCTCTCTCTCTCTCTCTCTCACACACACACACACACACACAAGCAAGCGCGCATGTGCACACGCACACAGAGTGGGTCTGTTCAAATCAAAAGCTAACAGGACCCACACGTGGCATTTGGCTGACTCTTGGGTTCCCTTTATTCAGGATTTCCTCCGCCTCCCTCTCTATTTCTTTCCTTTGCATTTCCGTGTCCCCTGCAGAGCTAACCGCCTATCCCTCCCTTTCTCTGACTCCCCTTTGCTGGTAACTCCTGGTCACGCCTAGGACGGTGGTCCTTGATGCTCAGGCTCCGGCAGGGATCCTGAAGAGGAGGAGGTGAGAGCTCCCACCCCCCACCCCCGAGAGCTCTGCTAATCACACCACATCAACCCACACGGAAAGCAAAAGCACACGAAAATTCCCCAAAAATCACTCATGCGGGCATCGCTCTGCAACTGCCACAACCTGGGTAAATTACTGTCCTTCTTGGGCCTTACTTTCCTCATCTTTAAAATTCAAAGATGAAGGTCTCCTGGGTGGCCCAGCTGGTTGAGTGGGTGACTCTTGGTTTCAGCTCAGGTCATGATCTTGGCTTCCTGGGATGGAGCCCCATGTTGGGCTCTGTGCTCAGCAGAGAGCCTGCTGGAGGTTCTCTCCCTCTGCTCTTCCTTCTGCTCTCTCTACCTCTCTCTCTCAAATAAATAAGATCTTTAAATTACAAAGATGAACAACATAATGAGGACATTGACCTTAACTGGGCATTTAGCGCCCAAGGATCCTTCAAGAGTCCTTCCAGCCAAGTCTGTGATTTAAGTATCCAACTCATACAATGTGTTAGCAAAGAACACCCCTCTCCTTTGTGGGGTTTGGGGGAGCAATTTCATAAATGGGACAATAACAACGAAGAAATGAAGATCACAGATGTGGATTAGAAACAAAACTTCCGTCATCAGCATAAACCCCATCTGAACAACACGGTCCTATTTCCCATCTGAGCCACACTCGCAGGTATACGATAAAGGACGCTACAAAAGACTCATGGTAAAATCTTGGGTACATGGGTGTTTCTAGACTAGTGGTTCCTCACCGGGGGCATTTTGTTACCCTTTCCCTAGGGATATTGGGTGACGTCTGGTGACACTCTGGGCGTCACAGCTGGGGCGGTGTGCTGTCACAGAGGCCCAGGCAGGGGGATGGGGGGGGCTGCGAACTATCCCCCAGAACAGCGTGCTGTCCACAAAAAAGCATCCAGCTCCAGTGCGAACAGCTCTGAGGTTGAGAAACCCCGAGAGAGAGTCTCCTAGTTACCCAAGCGAAACCGTACCGTGCCGCAGTTTCAGGCAGAGGCTGCTAAGTTCTAAAACCACAGGATACATACCCTGCGTTACGAGCTGCTCCACCACAGACCCCTCCAACACATGAGGTTTGATCAAGACACTGGCTTGGTTCGGTGATCAAGAGAAATCAGAACACCTATGTCTGAATCTGAACTCTTCCCTCAATGTAGTAATCTTGGGAAATTCCTTAGAAGACATCCCCCAACTGAAGAATTCACCACGTGTAGCTGACTTATCTTGGAATGACAGCGCCTGCGCTGTGGCAGCCTCATTGAGGGCATGAGCCACGAGGGACCCTGGCCCTCCTTGGCTTGAAAGGAAGGACAGGCCATGAACAAACAGGCCAGTGAGTAAGAGCCAGAGTTCCAGTGCCTCCCCCTCCCCAGTACCATGACAAGGCTAGAGCAGTGTATCGCGAGGAGAGGAGGCGCTTGGGGACACCGTGGGCTGAGGGGATGATACTTCGTACTGGACACTCTGGGAGGCTTGTCTGGCGAGGGGACCCGTGAGCAGAGCCCTGCAGGAAGTCAAGGACTGAAAAAGGAATACATCCCTGCATGCAGAGCAAGGCCTGAGGCTGGCTATACTCTAGTCCCAGAAAGGAGGTGTGGGAAAGGCCCGAAGTTAAAAGGCAATGGGGGGCGGGGGAGACAAACCACTTGAGGCCATGCAGCCATGTGGGGAGTCTGGTTTTCAAACCCGAGCTAGCAGAAAGCCACTGGACGTTCCAAGCAAAGGAGTAATGAGATCCGATTGCCGTTGTGACCCTTCTGATTATACTGTGGACAGTGGACATCATGCAGACGAGAACGGAAGTAGACACCAACGGAGAGGGGCGCCGGGGTGGCTCCGTCAGCTCAACGTCTGCCTTCAGTTCAGCTCAGGTCATGTCGCAGGGTCCTGGGATCGTGCCCCATGTTGGGTTCCTTGCTCAGCGGGGTGTGTGCTTCTCCGTCTGCCTGACACTCCCCCTGCTTGTGTGCTCTCAAGAATTTTACTGAAAATCAACCCCCCACCCCCACCAAAAGAAAGACTTGCCACTGAGGAAGGTATTCCAAGAAACATGCCCCAGACTCTAAAAGCACTATTTCCAAAGAGGACCCCCCTGATGAGTGGTTGTCTCTTCTAAATAAGTACTGGGCAGTGTTGCCTCCCCTTCCCATCGCAGGGAAGATGTCAAAAGATGGTTTTGCCATCAGCCTCTTTACCACACAGAGCCAACAATGCCCACCAGGGGGCGACGAAGAGCAACTACCACCACCACCACCACCACTGCCTGAGAAGCCTAGACGTGGCGCCCGGTGAGCAAAGGATTCTACCACCAAAGAAATAGCAAATAAAAACTCAGATCGACCTGGACTGTTTTCTCCAGTACTTTCATTTCCGTCCTTGAGTGTTCTGGTCTCCCAGTCCTCAAGGAGTCAGCCGGAGCCAGGTGTGGGGAGGCGGGCAACAGAGAAAGTGAGGTTCGGGCTCTGAGCCTGGGAATCCATTACCTTCCCCTTCTTCCTCCTCGGGGGGCTTTTCCTTAGACTCTTTATTCTTGGTCACATCCGCCAGAAGATCCACGGGGCCGGGATGGGAGTGGGTCTAGAAAATGACGAGGAGGAGGCTTCTCGGCCGATGAAAGCATGAGCTCCAGGCCAACCTGACACCAGGACAAAGAGGGTCCTCCGTCTGATCTACCCCAGGGAATTACCCTGCGGTCTGAGCCAAAACCACAGTCTGTACTCAGGAGCCTGTCTTCTGTCTCCCGACTAACCACAGGCCGTCGTGGGTGGCTGCCCGTCAAGGGTGAGGGGACCCTCTGTCCTAGTCCTTAGCTTATCATCTCTCTCTCCCACAAAAAGCACCTAACAAGGCAGGAAGGAAGCAAGATGCCGCAATCTGTGCCAAGATTCAGGAGAGCCGTGGTGAGAACTAATTCAGACGTCACCACATCCTCAGACGTCCCTGCCTGCCCAAACGTACGCTTCCGACTTCAAAGGAAGATTGTTAATTACACATTATGATACCAATTATATCCGAATGCATTATGAAACAGGATCTTTGCTAAGAGATTTTATTATTTTAATTCTTTTCTTCTATCATTTTTAATAATTACTCTCTGGCTTTTATTACATTAAGATGCAATTAAGAAAGAAAAGTCCTTTATATTTTAAATCTACTGCATTCTTTTTTTTTTTTTTTCTTAACATCAAGAATTCCACAGCCTTCCCCAATAAGGTAGCACAGAATATAGCTGAAAGACAAAAGGAACAACTTAGATAAAACTAGCTGAGTCCCATTTAGGGGGAGAAAATGCCAGTCTACTCATTTTGAGAACCCTTGGCATTTACTGAAACAATGGAGAAATCTTGATCACAGGAAGGCAAAAAAAAAAAAAAAAAAAAAAAAAATCACACACACTTGTACACTCATATGGAAGAGAAAGCCCTCTACCATCCAAGAGGGCATGGCAAATCAGGACTCCATGCTAAACTCTGGGAGTACTAAGTGTTCAACACTAGTACTCAGGACCAATAATTAATTGAATACTAACTTTCATCCTGTCCAGTAAAATGACACCGTTATTAAACGTGAAACTACACATGCTGAATTACATTTCCTTTGAAGTGTAAAAATGTCATGTAACCTGCAGAAGAATGAACAAAAAAAGAGTAAGATTTGAACAATTTTAAGCCACAATTTGTGAGCCACAGAATTTCCCGTTCACACACACTAAGGCTGAGTGGCATTTCAGTGACGAGCAAGGATTTTCGCACGATCCATATGTTGATAGCCTTATTCATCTTTTACTTATTTTCTAGTCCACAGGTCAGCAACCTTGCTTTCTGTGAAGAATCAAATAGTAAATATTTCAGGGTTTGTTCAGGTAATGACTCAACTCTGCCCCCAACATAGCACCAACTCAACCACAGACACTAGTAACGAAGAGGTGTAGCTGTGTTCCAATAAAAAATTATTTACTGGGGCGCCTGGGTGGCTCAGTAGGTTAAGCAGCTGACTCTTGATTTCGGCTCAGGTCATGATCTCAAGGTCGGAAGATCGAGCCCCATGCTGGGCTCTGCGCTCAGTGAGGAGGCTGCTTGAGAATTCCCTCCACCCCCTCCAATCTGCCCCTCCCCTCACTTGCACATGTGCTCTCTCTCTCCAAATTAAATAAATAAATCTTTTAAAGAAAAAAAAAAAAAGGTGGCGCCTGGGTGGCTCAGTCAGTTAAGCATCTGCATGATCTCAGGGTCCTGGGATCAAGCCCCACATCGGGCTCTCTATTCAGCAGTGAGTTACCTTCTCCCTCTGTGATAACTTTCACTCACTCTCAAATAAATAAAATCTTTTTAAAGCAAAAGTAAAAGAAAAGGAATGGAGGCTTTAAAAGTTTATTTACAGGGCTAATGAGTGGCTTGGTTGATTAAGCATCTGCCTTTGGCTCGGGTCATGATCTCAGGGTCCTTGCTGAGCCGGGAGCCTGCTTCTCCCTCTACCTGCCACTCCCCCTGCTTATGCTCTCTCTCTTTGTCAAATAAATAAACAAATAAATAAATCATTTATTTGTTTACGAAAACAGGCCCCTGGATTCATCATCAGGGAACTACAGATCAAAAGTACAATGACATTCCAACTGACACCTGCCAGAATGGCAAAAATCAAAAGCACAAGAAGCAAGTGTTGGAGAGGATGTGCAAGAAAGGGACCCTCCTACCCCGTTGGTGGGAATGCCAGCTGGTGCAGCTCTGGGAGACAGCAGGGAGGGTCCTCAGAAAGTTACAAATAGAGCTCCCCTACGACCCAGCAATCGCACTGAAGACTGGGTAGAGAAGACTCGGTGTCTAGAACCTGTATTGCTCAACCATAAAAAAGAAGGAAATCTTGCCATCTGCAAGGACACGGATGGACCTAGAGAGCATAAAGCTACGTGAAACAAGTCAATCCGAGAAAGACCAGTGTCATAGGATTCCACTCATAGGTGGAATTTAAGAAACAAAACAAGCAGAGGGAGAAAAGAGAAAGAGAGAAATCAAGAAACAGACTCTTAACTCTAGAGACAAACTGACAGTCACGGGGTGGGGAGGGCAGGGGGGGCAGGTGATGGGGAGGAAGGGGTGAACTTGCAAGACAAGCACTGCGTAACGCACGGAACTCCCCGATCACTACTACACTGGATAACTAAAACTCACAGAACAATGCATGTTAATAATGCTGGAATTAGAATTTTAAATTTAATTAATAAACAAAAAAAACGCAGGCCCGGGGGCTATACTTTGCCTCCCCCAGTGTAGTGCTCAGGGTGCGGGGAAGGAGAAGTGAAACCGCGCCCTTCCAAGGCTCCGGTAAGAAAGGGGCAGGAACAAGCCGAGACAGGAGCGATCTGAACCCGCCTGTGAAGACACTGAGCCCCCACACTCTTCTTCCCATCATACCCGGGAGTAATTTTCCAAGATCAAAACCACGTCCAGACACACAAGGTAGGAATTGGTCCGCCACAATCTTTGTTCTCAGATACAAGTGTCTCCCCTGTCTAGCAACTCACACAGCACTCAAGAATGAAGACCATCCATAGGCAGGTCTTCCCACTGTTGGCCTTGAACTCCTCCACCTGCTGAACGGCCCGAGAGGCTCCAGGGAGCCTAGAGTGGCCAAGGTCCACCAATGTCACCTCTCCTCCCGCAATACGTATGGCTCTTCCTTCTCTGGACACCTCCCCCTAACACCTCGCACTCCAACCACCAGCAAATGCTATCAGCTCTCCCTTCACAATGTAGCAAGAACTGGGCTGCTTTTCACCAATTCCATCACCAGGATTCTAGTCAGAGCCACCTGCTAATTGGTTTTACTAATTCTGCCATGGATCCTGCCTCTCCCCCCAAACAGTATTCTCATGTTAAAAAACTAAGTGAGATCGTGTCCATCCACGGTTCCCAAAACCCTGTCAATGGCCTGCAAGGCCCTATGGAATCTAGATCCCAATACACACGCCCACATTGCCCATCACCTCCCTAGTCACCCCCTAGTCCTCTCCTGCTCATTCACGCTGTAACAGGTGCAATGGGCTCCTTTTGTTCCTCAAACACACCTGAAACTCAGGACTTCTGCTCTTCTCTTGCCTCGGCCTGGAACACTCTCTCCCAAAAAGGCACCTGGCTTCCTCCCTCGCCTCCCTCCTGTCTTTGCTCACGTGTGTCCTCAGAGACATCCTCCCTAATCATCTTATGGAAATCACAGTCCGATTCCTCAACCCCACCTCCACGACTGGTGTACTGCCCTTGCTCGCTTGGTTTCTCCCCCAAAGCATGAATCAGCAGCGCACATGCTGTGCTGTACTTCAGACTTCACATGCACTAGAAGGTCAGCGCTATGACCTTGGCTGGCCTTGGTGTCTCGAACTGAGAAAGGCATGCAGCAGGAGGTAAAAAAAAGCATCTGTTGAATAAATTAATCCCCTTCTATTTATCTGCCCTGGAGTATCTCAGACGACTCCATTTCCCCCCGGCTTCTGTTCCTCATTTTTAGCATCTTTATTTTTTGTTTATTTTAAGATTTTTATTTATTTATTTGACAGAGTGAGTACAAGCAGGGGGAGCGGTAGGGAGAGGGGGAAGCAGGTCCCTGCTGAGCAGAGAGTCTGACGTGGGGCTCAATCCCAGGACTCAGGGATCATGACCTGAGCCAAAGGCAGACACTTAACCCACTGAGCCACCCGGCGCCCCAGCATCTTTATTTTTCATTCTACTTTCACCTTCATTCAATCACGCTTACACATTCCTGTTTCTTCCTTTTACACTCCACATCTTCCCTACCCTTCTTTCTTTTATTATCCAGAACTGTTTATTAAGTAGATTTATACATTTAAGAACAGAGGCTTTTTTTTGAATTACTGTTTCTACCAAATCCTGACGCCCGTATCAAATACGCAAAGAAACCAAGAGTTTGCAATAATGTCTTTTTTGAAAAAACTTCCTGATCGTCTTTGAAGGATAATATGGAATCGATTCATTATTCTGGTAAATTTAAGAACGAAGCCGTTATCCTGCCTTTTATATACAAACAATACCTCGGGGTAATTTTTTTAAAAGACTGAACTAAAATTCTTTATAAAAATGTTCCAGCTAATAAATGCAGAAGAAATGACGGAATGAGATTATCACCTTTTTGGAAACACCTTAAATGAAAGCTGGTGCAGGCATCCGCTGCGAGCCATCCGTGGCTGCCGGGGCCCCTACTAAGGAATGATCACATTCATAGCACCTGCCGATATTAACACTTTAGAAAGATACAAAATATGTCACTTGATGAAGTTACATTAGTCATTCATGAACTACTTTTGCCCAAAAATACGAACTTGAATCGAATAAAGCCTTTAGTTTATAGGAAATTATGGAGACAATAAAACATGTTCAATGACCACACAGAGATGCCGAGCTGGCCACAGGGTCTATATTGTGGCAATGACACAGGACAAAAAAGCCAGTTTCTTGACCAAATATACTGTCGGAGAGAACAAAACAGAGACAGGAAATTTATGTATTAAAAGAAACTAAAGAGACTATCAACCCAGTGTCATGTGTGGACTGACTTTAAGTCTTCTACTGACTACAGGATTTTTAACTAACTGTGAAAAACTACTTTATCCAACAATCAGGGAAATCTGAATGTGCATATTCAGTGATATTAGGAAATGAACTACTTTTCTTTTGTATGTGATCATAGTGTGTCAAGGCGTAACTAAAAGAAACCTATCTTTTCAGAGTCATAGGGAAATATTTAAAAATAAATCTGATTTTCTTTTTAAATCCACATCTTAAAATTCTTCTTCAAGGTCAGGACTTCGGTTGTTTCGATCCGAAAGAAGCCCCTGTTTCTCAAAGACACCCATAAATAAGGGGAGGCAGAAAGAAGAAGCAGTGAAAATCCACAAAATGCTGGGCACAGATTTAGGTCCCTATGATAAACAAATAAATGAAAAAGCAAACGTACTGATATACCCGTGATGCACCTAGAAAGTCCTTCAGAGCATTTAGGAGAGTATAAACTGCTCACCGTGCGGATGTCAGGCTTCTGAGAATGTTAATATCTGGAACACAGCCATCTGGAAATAGAAAAAAAAAAAATACTTCTGAGTGGCCAACAGCTTTCCCAAAGCCCACGCACTTTATCCCATGCAAGAAAAAGAAGCATGTCATTTATAAAACTGTAGCCAACAAGGCAGCAACAAGAACGCACAGTCGAGGGGAAAAGCAGAGCACTCAAAATTAGAAGCAGAGGACCAGAGCCATCCAGGAGTTTATAACAAAGACAGAGTGTACATAGACCCAACCCCCAGGGACAGCCCCCTCGAAAACCCTCCTACAGTAATAATATCCACGCGTCCGTGACACAGTTCCACCCAGGCTCAGGATGCTGGTCAAGAAACAAGAAGGTCAATATCGCTCCGGTTGTACCATTATTTCCATTAACATGGTTACAATTTAAGAAGCTGCTTTCTTAGGGGAACCCTCCTACACTGTTAGTGGGAATGCCCGCTGGTGCAGCCACTCTGGAAAACAGGATGGAGGTTCCCCCAAAAGTTGAAAATAGAGCTACCCTATGACCCAGCAATTGCACTACTAGGTATTTACCCTAAAGATACAGATGTAGTGATCGGAAGGGGTATATGCACCCGAATGTTTATAGCATCAATGTCCACAATAGCCAAACTATGGAATGAACCCAGATGTCCATCAACAGATGAATGGATAAAGAAGATGTGGGGGTATGGGGATGGGAGGAATACTATGCAGCCATCAAAAATGAAATCTTGCCATTTGCAATGATGTGGATGCAACTAGAGGGTATTATGCTAAATGAAATAAGTCAATCAGAGAAAGAAAATTATCACATGATCTTACTGACAGGAGGAATTGGAGAAACAAGACAGAGGATCATAGGGGAAGAGAGGGAAAAAGGAAGCAAGACAAAACCAGAGAGGGAGACAAACATAAGAGACTCTTAAACTCAGGAAACAAACTGAGAGCTGCTAGGGGATGGGGGAGGGAGAGGGTGGCTGGGTTATGGACATTGGGGAGGGTATATGCTATGGTAAGTGCTGTGATTTGTGTAAGCCTGATAATTCACAGACCTGTACCCCTGGGACAAATAATACATTATATGTTAATTTTTAAAAAAAAGAAGAAGTACCTTTCTTCCTTTAAGGAGGGAGGAAACAAAAAGCAGAACTGAGATCAAGGAGCAAAAAGGAAGGCGAGTTTCGAACTTGAGATTGAAGCCAGGCTTCTTAGCAAGGAGCACCCGCCCCCAAGCGGCTGAGCAGGTGCCTCGCAGCCGGCCCCACCTGGCTCTCAGTGCTGGGTGAGCTGGACTGGAAGTTCTGGAGGACCCCAAACAATTCCAAGGTTTTGTGGGGCGTAATGTTTAAAAAAAAAAAAAATTCTGATGTTTGCTAAGAAATGGGAAGGAAGACTTTATTCAGAGGAGGGATGGAGCTCACTCTGAATGCAGCAAGGACCCCCGGGGATGACAAACCAGCAGAGTGAGGGGATCACGACTCAGAGGACACGGCAAGGCTGGGTTACTAAAGCCACAGAAAACGGGATTCCTGCGGAAGGCAGCCTGGGGTGACCAGATACTGCCTACCCAGGTGGTCACACACAAGGGTGCGGGATTCTAAGCTGACTTAGTAGGAATCTTGTTACGACTGGGCTGGGCAAGCCAAGACAGGACAGGGACCCTGCAAGGTCCAGGTCTAATCAAAGAGGAGGCTCAGAGGACCCTGACCTAAGTTGCTTAGGGAAGGGTACTGTCAGTGACAGTAGCGCCACCTTGTAATAGAGACGCTGCACCCAGGGATGGTATCCGAGGTCCCAAGGTGTAAGCGGGAGCCAGGAGCAGATCCCAGACCCCCGCGGGCCAAGCCAGGTGGTGTCGGCTCCACCCACTGCCTCTCCGTCCCTAACACTGCCCAACACCCCTGACACTGCCCAACACCCTCTGATTGCCCAGCTGCTTCCCCACCTACAATCTCTGTTTTGCCAAAATCTGGAAATGCCCATTTCCATACATCCCGCTCTCATATAAGAGAAAAGTACATTTGAACATGACCCCCATGTGAGTAATATATATATAGAATTCCCTGTGACACCATGGACATGGAGTCCTCATCAGGAGGCGCACTGAAGCCTTTCAAAGCAGCCTTGTAGTAATAGGCATAGAAATAAAATAGGAAAAAGGAAAACAAAAGAAAGACAGAAAGAAAAACCTAAAAGCCTCGATTTAAAAGCATCTGAATAAAAACAGGAAGTTTCCAATCCCGGACAGGATTACAAAACACCCAGAGCACAAGCTAAGCAGTTTCGCGGATGTCGGATCCCCCAAGGAGAGCATTTAAAGATGACAAAGCTGTTTCTTTGCAGCTTGGAAAGTGTCATCTACTGGATAAAAGGTACTGAAGAATCTGAAGGGTCACGTGCTCCGAACTGTCTGGTTGGGTCCCATCTTTTTTCCACCATTCTGTGCCCTGGGAGGCTGACCTCCAGGGTCTGCATCAGCCGGGTGCCCCTGCCCTCTGGCCGTGCGGCAGGTAACCGGCAGAAGCCAGGAGAGGAGGAGGAGGTAAGAAGGAGCATGTAACCCCCTGCTTCCTCCCCGCAGGGTCCCTGGAGGTCTCTGCACCACAGGTCACAGCTTTGCTCAGCAACTCTCTCCCTCATCCTTAGTTCCGGTGGCTGGAGAGTACCATTGACTGAATATATCCCCCTAAGTCATAGGTTGAAACCTGCACCCCAATATGGTAGTATTAGGAGGTAGGGTCTTGGGGTGATTAGGTCATGAGGGTGAGGCCCCCATGAATGAGATTCCTACCCTGATAAAAGGGACCCCAGAAGGATGTCTGGGTGGCTCAGTGGGTTGAGCATCTGCCTTCGTTCGGCTCAGGTCATGATCTCAGGATCCTGGGATCGAGTCCAGCTTCAGGCTCCCTGCTCAGCAGGGAGCCTACTTCTCCCTCTCCTTCTGCCCCTCCCCCAGCTTGTGCTCCCTCTCTCTCTCACATAAAATCGTTTGTAAAGGGGGGGGGGGACCCCAGAGAGCTCCCTCACCCCTTCTGCCACTAGAGGACAGCCATCTATAAACCCACAAGTGGCCCATCACCAGATACCCCGTCTTCAGTGCCTTCAGAGTCTGGGTCGTCCCAGGCTCCAGAAGTAGGAGAGATCAATCTCTGTCGTGTGTACGTTTGCCAGTCCGTGGCATCCTGTCACAGCAGCCTGAACGGATGGGGACAGAGGGGCCTCTTTGGGTCACCCCAGCACCTGACTCCCCGCCCTGCTCCCTGACCCTGTGCGACAGCCACATCCAACCCTCGTCTCTCAGCTCTCTGAGTCGGCCGCATCTTTTCCCACCGGGCCTCTGACGGACGACAGTGGAAAGAGAAGAAGGGCAGAAAATCACAAATTTGGGGCGCCTGGGTGGCTCAGTGGTTTAAGCCTCTGTCTTCGGCTCAGGTCATGATCTCAGGGTCCTGGGATCGAGCCCCACATGGGGCTCTCTGCTCAGCAGAGAGCCTGCTTCCCCCTCTCTCTCTGCCGGCCTCTCTGCCTCCTTGTGATCTCTCTGTCTATTAAATAAATAAATAAAAATCTTTAAAAAAAAAAAAAAAAGAAAATCACAAATTTAATTTGCCATACGTGCCGGCAACTGAGTAGTGGGGGAAAAAGGAAAACCCAATTTTTAAGCCAGGTTGCGTGGGATGAACAGGGTAGGCAGGATATGGCTGAGGAGGCTCTGCATGTGACAGTGCCAGTGAAAATCCCGCATTTACA
Source organism: Mustela putorius furo (assembly GCF_011764305.1). Classification (NCBI taxonomy): domain Eukaryota; kingdom Metazoa; phylum Chordata; class Mammalia; order Carnivora; family Mustelidae; genus Mustela; species Mustela putorius. The sequence goes on along the minus strand of NW_025421491.1, from coordinate 1,847,005 downwards.
TCCACAATTATATATAAAGGGAGACATGCATTTTTTTCTGGAAAGCAAACTCCAGGAAGGAAAAGGTCAGTAATTTAGTTGTATTCTCAGAAGCTGACCCCCGACATACAGAGCCAAGTGCTGTCAGAGAAACACAGCACGGAAACAGCCTCTCTCTGGCCAGAAGAAAATGACCAGGTGGACGATGGGACCTGTGTGGGCTGTGGGAGGAGCCACCAACCCCCACCCCCACCGCCGCCACCCGCTCCTCAGAGGCAGCTGGGATGGTGTGCACCCGCCCAACAGCCAAGTGACATTTCAAAAGCTCATCAGCCCAGCAGGTGTTCGGGAAGCACTAGCAGAAGCAAAAACAGTCAGGGGCTGGGAAAAATCTCATTTTCTTCTGAAAAGCTGGGGACACTGAGGCACAGGAGAGCAGGAGTCGGGGCGGCAAAGCAGGAGGGGAAAAGCAGCAGACTCGCAGAGCTGATGACCCATCCCAAGGCCAGGGGACAACCCATCCCCTCTACGTGGAGTCAGCCCTTACCTTGGAGGAGGGGGCACTGTTCCCCTAATGGAGACAGCCATTGGGTACGAACCCCACAGGGCTGCCATGGGGGTCAATGAGGAAATGTACATCCAACAATCGGAATGCCTTCCCAGGGATGCTTTACAATTTGTATCAGAGTTCTTCTCAATTTTCTTCTCTACTGGGATGGTCGTGGCCAGAAATGAACAGAAGCCCACAAAAGACTGAGGAAATCAACCTCCGATTCCACAGCACAGAAGAGGCCCCAAGACAGTGACAAGCCACATGGGCAAGGATCCCTGATCGGGATCACACAGCCTCTAAACCACACGGGGCCCTAGGGCTGTGCCCCTCCCCCAGGCCACCATCCTCTCCATCACCCCCCCCACCCCCTGTACCAGGGGCCTGAGCTCAGACGCCTCAACTGACTCCTGGCCTCATCATGTACTGACTTGGGCGAGTTAAACGACCCTTCTGACTTAGTTTCCTCATGTATATATCAGGTATGATTATAATTCTAGTAGCTCCCTTTCTGTGAGGATTGGGAAAAAAAGGCCAAGTTCTTAATATAGTGCCTGGCATACAGTAAGAACTCAATAAATGCTGGCAACGGTATTGCCCTGCCCATTTAAGCTAGCTTCCAAGGCCTGTCTAATAAGGAGGCATCTGTGCCCCGCGGAGCAGCCAAACATCGGCTCCACCAGCCCACAAGCCAAGCACCATATGTCAGCGATTCGAAGCTGTGTTTTGTATGTTAATGTTCCTAAAATTACAATACACGTGCACATTTTACACTGCAGATTTTCTCCTCTATAGAATGAGGATGGCAGCCTCTCCCTAATGGGATGGATGGAAAATTCATGATTAATTTATGTGAAATACTTTGGACAGGGCTCGGCGTCAGAAACTGTTCTCGGCGGGTAGGATCCTCATGGGGCCGTAAACGATCCGACCTGTGCGGGCCTTCCCGCTCCAAACGACTATGACGGTCCTTCCAACGTGCCTCCTTGATACAGGGATCGCTAAGATGCTGCGGCTTGGGGCTGTGAAGGGAGCAGCCGAAGCCCAGCGCACGGCAGGGCTGCTGGGTTTCCACCCATCCGCTGGCTCCCCAGAACCAGCGACTTACAGGAAGCGTGGAGAAGCTGTTCCCCTGCATTGTATCAGACCCTGGGTTTATTCAAGGTTTTTGCCCACAGGATAACGGGATGATGCTGGTTTCTTGGTGGCCTCTGGGGAACACGTGGCCTCCCATCAGTCGGAGAGGGCACCCTGGCAGGTGGGCCCTTGGCAGAGGCACTAAAAGGCAACTCAGAACGGAGAAGAGGCAGCAGAGCGGCTGAAGATGAAGGAGTGAGCCAAGAATCAAGGCGGCCAATCAACAGCTCCCACTGTCCAAAACAAAGTCCAAAGCCAGGAACATCAAACCACCCCACTCTCCCGTCTTTCATCTCAGCTCCTTCCTCCCTGCGCGGGAGGCACGAGGACGCTGAACGGACCAGGGTATGTCCAGGGGACGGAGGACCCCTGCACGCAGGCGCGCTGGGTCAGATTACCCAGATGTAAATCCCGGTGTCCCCAACGGTTAGCCAGGGACCTAGAGTCCGTCCCCCAACTACTCTGTGCCCCATCCGTAAGACGAGGGTAGCAGTAGCTAATAGGCAGTGGGGTCAAATGAATGAGTACACGTGAAGTTCTTGAAACACTGACAGACACGCCATAATCGGCTACAAACCGTGGCCACCATCGTGCTATATGGTACTGGCATCCCACCATCCCTGCCGGGAAAACCCGGGGTTACTGATACTTGGCGGGGGGTGGGGGGTTCCCAACTTCCAGCAGCCAGTGAAGTGGGAAGACAACTGGAAACAGATGGCAGGTGCAGCCACTCCACACGCGAGCTGTTACGGACGTCCTTGGAACCTCGTGTAAACCTAAGAGGCGAAGCTACCACACCGGGCTGTTAAGAAAGGGGAACACATCACATAGGCATGAAACCAATGTTGCTTCTGGTTATCTCTCCTCCCTGCCCGGAGTGCGGAAAAGGCAGCAAAAGCAAACTTTGAATTCTTGCCACTTTCGGGAAAGCTTGTCACCTACCCCTGATCAAAGCCCCCCACCCCCACATACCGAGACCCCACAGCCAGCCACGGCCCCCGAGGTCTTCCCGTCCACAAAGCAAGGCAGGGCCCACTTCCCAGAGGGGGAAGGTGAACGGGGCCTGTCTTCGAGCACCATGAATCAACCATTTCCCATCAGAGGCCCAGAGACAGGAGTCAGGGGAACAGTAAAATCCAGGAGGAAGGAGCAAAGACCTCGGTTCTCCGAAGTGCTCTGGGCAAAAACGGCCAGGAAGCTCTGGAAAGCACCTGACAGCTACTACTTCAGGACACGGAGCCTGAATGGTGAGCGAGAAGGACTAGGGAAGGTCGTTTATACAGAAACATCTGAGGGATAAAGAGAGTAGATAAATGTCAAAAACAATGCCTAAAACGGCTGCATACTGCTTGCTTACGCAGCTTTTTCCTTCTTCAGACAAATGATAAAACATCCGCGCTTCTGAATATAAATCATCTTCAATTAAGACATTTCTGTTGGAAAGCACTTTTGGCAGGACCAACGAAGTGTTTGCCACTGTTCTCCGACTTGGAGCTCTCAAGGTTGGCAGGGCGATTTATTTTTGTTGATTAAACAAAATACAAATGGAAAGGGCCTAAAAATTGATTAGCCAATTAAACTCAATGATTCTCAACAAAGAAATGTGCATTATTAGCTTTGCCAGAGTTATAAAAATGCCTCCTAGCTTTACTGCCGTTGTCAGGATTTACACCATCGATATTTGTGCTGACAGAAAGATTAAGTAAGGACTGGATTAGGCAAAATTTGTCTTCTCTTTTGCTGGAATGGAAAGAAGAGAAACGATTAAACGCTGGGGCCATTTCAGGAAGAACATTTGCGCAGCATTCGTAATTCTGGAAAAAGGGATTCGGGCTGAGAGAGCCATTGTCAGTCATATCGTGTGTACTTGTTCTTGGGCAAATGACTGACTCACTAATGGGGGCCAAGTGTGTTGAGATGACAACATTCATAAATACCCAAATTCTTCATTTTTCTCTTTTCACACTCCAAGGGGATGAGTGTCCAGACAGGCAGCCGACGGAATGACGGGTGTCAGATGCTTCCGCGAAATGCATCAGTGTACAGAGAGCCACCACCACCCACCTCTTCCCGTCCCGAGCAAAGTGTTTCTGGATCGCAAGCATAAGGTCCAGACCACGGTTGCAATAAATTCACATACAACAGCCACACGCCCGGCCAGCGGCACGCAAAGACTTTCCGGTGGTCAGAGCGTGAATGTTGCAGGCTGTTCTGCATTTGTAAACTTGATTGTACATAATTGTTAATCACTGACCCATTCTCCAACCCTCCTGGGCTGGAGCAGGTTGCTAGGCAACCAGTTTTGCTCTAGATACTTTCTGAAAGCTAGTGACGCAACGACCAAGTGTCAACTAAGCGAACACTAACTAGAAGAGACAGGTTCAAATGAAGAAAGGATGCCCCGTATCCCTAAAGCACGGCCGTCCCGTGCCTTTCCTAATGCAGACACTAGTTCCCTTGCCTAACGACTCAGCAGAGAGGTTCTCTTGGGACGAAACTGCCCTTTCAGCAGCTCAGTTTGGCAATTCAGACGGGTCAACCCAATAACTTAAAAAGAGGTCCGCACAGACAGCGCAACGGAGGGATTATTTTCCTCCGCTGGGCATAATCATAGCTGTGCTTTGTATCAGTAACATAGCAGTCACCCAGGCCACATGGTTCTGAAAATTCTTCTGGTAAGAGACAGCTGGCAGAGGCAACCTGCATCGTTCTGCAAACGCCCAAGTAAGAAGTCACATTGACTTGTCCATTTTAGACTATTACACGCTGATCTATTTCTTGTAAATATCCACACCTTCCTGCCTTTTCAGATGCTCCAAGCCGCAGGGAGTGGGTCTAAATTTATTTTTCCCAATTTGAGAACAGGAATGCCAAAGGATATTCTAAAGACGAGGAAAGAACTGCCAAGTACAGGAAAGAAGTTCATTTAAGGGGACAGAGGAGAGAAGGCAGGCTCGCTGGTACCTCGAACACGATGCTATTCCTGGGAAGCCCGTGAAATCTAATGACTCTCCCCTTCCAAGACAGCTGAGAGCACCACACTCAAGGAGCACTGGGAAAAAAAAATAATAACAATAATGACCCTATGTCAGCTCACAGAATGTCTCCAGGAGGTTTTCAGAATCTCTGTTGGAAGCCCTGAATAATGACCAGCTTAGGCAGTGCATACGAGTAGATGATTAACCTCATTAGGAAAGAATTGGTAAAAATTATTAGGTAAAGGGAGAATTCACAGGGAAGCTTAGGTTTACATTCTACCCTTATTGAACAGGTTTCAATACCGAGGTATGTACCACTTTCTAGCAACCAAGATTAATTGTATCTAAAATTATTATATTACAATTAAAAACTATAGACACTTGTAAACTTCATATTGGGCAAATGGCAAATTGTGGTGAGAAGGCAACAGAAAGCTGACTGCCCTTGCCCAGATGAGCCGTATTAAAATATAAGTAGACTGTTTAGTCTGGGTTGGCTTTATGTCACATACTTATAATTAAACATAAAAATAAATAAAACAGAAATATATAAAGTTAAAAGGTTCAAGTTTTCTCTCCAACTCATTTCTTTTTGGTAACGGCCAATCTTCTGCTTATCACTCTTGGACAAAAGTGGTATCCTACGCATTATTTCAGCAACTGGCTCCTCTCATTCAACATTACACCACAGAAGCTCGTTTTAGACGGAGTCCTCTGAAGCATTCAATTCACCAGTCGGTCAGTCCATGACTTCAAAATAAAGCTTCTCAGAGAGTAAGAGTGACCCTTCCTCTCTCAGAATTAACAACAATTTAAGGACCATGCAAAGTAGGGTCAACTATTCATCTCCCAAGAGCTCCAGGACACACTGCGGGAAGCCCAAGAAGGAGGAAAGGTATTTTCAACTCCAGATACGTCCACAGAAATTCAGCGTGGCACAAATGGCAGTCCCCAGAAGCCACCTAGCTAAAACCACGAATGGGTGGCTTGAGGTGGGAGTTCCAAAGGAGAGATGTCTCTATCACCAAAAAGGGAAAGAAAGAGAGAGAGAGGGAGGCCAATGAAATCCGGAAACATCAAAGACTGAATAAATATCGAGAACCAAGAGCTAAATTACATTCTGAAGCTCGCTGCTACAAACCGGGAGAGGAATCTAATTTCAACAGTTCAGCAATTTTGAAGCCCCGTGAAGGACACTGTGAGCCTGCTGGGAACCAGCAACGACAGAGCCCAGGAACAACAAAAAGACTTTGACGAGCGTTCGAACTATCACAGAAAAGCAGGGACTGACAGAACTGTGGTGTGTACAACATGGATTCCACATTGCTCCAACCTGGAAATTACCAAGCTATATTTGAGGTTGTGCGTTCTTTACTCGAGAGAAGCAGCTGCAGACCTAAATTCTGAAGACCACAGTCCTAATCTACGTTCTACAAATAGACTTCAAAAAATCACTTCCTCTCTCTAGATATCAGTTTTCTTGTCTATAAAAGAGAAGATTTGACTAAAGGAACTCTAAAATCTGTAACAGGATTTATTTCTAAGATTCTGTTAGTTAAAACTATATTTATAGATGGATGGATTTGATGGATGGACAGCTGGACAGATGGATGGGTGGATGATGAATGATGGATGAAAGGATGGATGGGTGATGGGTGATGGGTGGATGGATGGATGGATGTGGATGGACGGACAGATGGATGGGTGGGTGGATGGGTGGATAATGGATAGATGGATGGATGGATGGATGGATGGATACTGGGTAGATGGATACATGGAAGAACGGACAGATGATGTATGGATGGGTGATGGAAATATGGATGATGGGTGGATGGATGGATGGACAAATGATGGGTGGATGGGGGACAATGGTCTACTGAATGGGACTGTACAGGCTGTGACCAGTTGCTATAGTTTTAGAAATGTGGGGCGCCATCCAACACCATGCTGGTAGCTTGGGGTCAATCATGGAGGGAATATTTACACCACAGAAACTGGCCAAGAGTTGGGCCTTTTTATTCATTCCACAGTCAGATTACCAAAACACCAATGAAGGAAGAGAAGGGTAGAAAAGAGGCAAAGAGGCGAAGAGGCAGCGTCTGGGTGCACACAGTCCTCCAAGTGGGCTGCCCTCCCACATCTCCGTGTTGATCTACTTACTGCTTCCTCTGCTTCCAAGACCATTATTCGGTGTTGCCTGAAGAACCAGGACTGCTGGCCCAAAACTTGGCTCAAGTCTCCCCTCTTTTAGGAAAGCCGCCCCTGGCGTCCCCCCTCCGTCTGTGCGGGACAGCACGCTCCCGCAGTGGGCTCCCACAGCATGCTGTGACCACCGCCCTCTGCCCTCTCAGGTGTCACCTACAAGACCGTGTGGGCCCCTGGGCTGTCAGAGCCAGGCCCATCATCGCCATCCAATTAATCTATTTCAAATGAAAGCAAGGTTTTAACCTAAGGCGGAACAAAAGAATTTACTGATAAAAGGTTCAGGCTCAAAGAACTGCACTACTCTCTCCCAGACATAAGTGGGTAGCTGGAGATTTTTCGAGGGCTTAAGCTTTTCAAGTCCACTTTCCCTTGACTGTGGCTTTCCATTAAATCAGTTAGCCTCCATTCATCACGAAACAGCGCAGTGTGTCACTGACCCACTTTGTTTCACTCCTTTGCCACTCAATGACATCCACATGTCACTGTGAATTGCATTTTTAAATAAGGAATTAAATATATTTGTCCTGGATTTACCCAAGAGCGCTCGGGGAGCACTGGGATTCACCCTCGGGTTCACCGCCTAATCTACTAAAGAGGCTTTGAGAAAACGCCATCCACTTGCGCATCCTGAGCTAGCCAATCCATTACATGAAGACGGGGCCCGGAACTGGCCCAGACGAGAAGCCACAGCCCTGCCCTGGGCCAGAGCAGGCAGGATCCCCGGCGGTGACCCCAGCACTGCCAGTCTTACTGTGAACGGAGCTGCACGCAGTTGTTGCCTTTAGAAGAAAGGGAAGGGTCTCAGTCACCCTGCGGGGTGGGGGGGCCACCATACAAAGTACCACCTGCTTGGGGTGTCGTCTCAAACCACAGTGCGTTGTCTCCAGCTCTGGAGGCTGGAGGCCCAGGAGCAAGGTGTCCACAGGGTTGGCTTCTAGGGACACCGGTCTTCCTCCGCTCAGAGCCAGCCGGCTCCTCGTGTGTCCTCCGAGCACGTGCTCACGGAGGAGCTCTGGTGCTTCTTCTTCTTCTTTCTTTTTTTTTTTAAGATTTTATTTATTTGTTTGAGGAAAGAGAGAGAACACAAACAGCAGAGAGAGAGAGAGAAGCGACTCCCCACTGAGCAAGGAGCCCACTGGGGGGCGGTGGGGGGCTCCGTCCCAGGACCCTAGGATCGTGACCTAAGAAGAAGGCAGATGCTTCACCGACTGAGCCCCCCCAGACACCCCTCTTCCTCTTCTTCTAAGGACACTGTCCCAGTTGAATGAGACCCCTACACTTTTGACCTCATTTTACCATAATTACCTCCTTAAAGGTCCTATCTCTAAATACTGTCACAGCCCCCCTGTGATTTAGGAGGTAGGAGGGTTGGAATGAGTTGGGAGACACAATCCAGTCCCTAACAGAAGAAAACTACTGAACTCCTGAGCATCTGCTGGGTAGAAAGATAGGTAGAAAACTACTGAACTATTGAGGAGAGAAAACACTTCCCGAGGGACAGACGTCTCCCCTCTCCTGGAAGGAAAAAAGCCAGACCTCAATCTTGTGTTGAGTTGTGTCCCCCACAAATTCACAAGTCAAAGCCCAAACTTCCAATACCTCATAATGTGATCTTATTGGGAAATAGGGTCATTGTACCTGTTATTCGTTAAAATAAAGGCCAATGGCGAATAGTGTCCTTATATAAAAAGGGGAAGTGTAGAAATAGACGGGCACCCCGGGAGAACACCCACATGAAGAAAAAGGCACAGATCAGGATGACAACTCCACAAGCAAGGGAACACCAATGAGAACCAAAGACTTTGAGCAAACTGGCAAAAGCCAGAAAAAGGGCACGGAACAGATTGTCCCTCCCAGCCTTCAGAAGAAACCTTGATCTTGGGCTTCCAGAATCTAGAACAAGAGACAGCAAATTTCTCATGCGTAAGCCCCCCACCCCCAGCCCTGTGTGTGCTACTCTGTTATGGCGGCCCCCAGGGAAACTAAGACAAGTGCTCTTTCAACATCGCCACGGGAGACAAGGACTTTCCCGGTTGGTGGACTGGAAGAAAACACAGAATGCACGCCTCGAGCCTTCCAGACTCTTCTGGAGCCGATCGACTTCCGGACTCACCTTTCCCGGCACTGGTCGGCCCTTCAAGCCGAGAAGAGCGGTGAGCCAGCCCACTTGGTCCTCCTCACCCCTAAGCCTGCTCTCCGCCCAGAGAAGAGGTGATTCCGTATCCCCCCTCAAAACCCAACAGCGCCTTCCGCATCCCTCTGTCGCTGGGATCTCAGGCCACTGCCACCTCCCTCCGGGAACCAAGAAGGAGGGAGCCCAGGCTCATGAGGGTTGTGCCTCATGGCCATTTCCCCAGGACCACTGGGCAGTCCAAGCCGGGTCCTCTCACAGCAAATCCTACACTCCTTCAATTAAAAGCTCTGTTCTGACTTATAGCAGGTCAAATAGACAAGAAGAAGAAGACGGGGAATTAGGGGACATGTCTTTGGTAAAGATCTTTGGTGGGAAAGAAGGGAAGATCCAGGGAGTTACCCAGGAAAACTACCAGAAGTGAGTCTGCCTGGGCAAATGCAAGACAAACGGATGCAGCCGCATCCCCCCCACCATCCCACCCCACCCCCACCCCCGCAACCCCCACCACCCCGCGCAAACACCAGGAGGCACAGCTTCTCCATCCTGGGAAGCACCGGCTATGACAGGCTCATTGGTGAGATGGGTTCAGTACAGTCCTGCAGAAGCGCGGACCCAGATCTACGAGGAGACGGCCACTGTCTTGTTGGACTGTAGTCTCCAAGGAGCTGCTGTTATTTTGGGGAAAAAAAAAAAAAAAGATGGTAGGAACTCTCCACTTTCCACAAGAGATCTGTAATTTTTTTCTTTTTTCTTTTTTTTTTTTTAATTTTATTTGTTTATTTGACAGACAGAGATCACAAGTAGGCAGAGAGGCAGGCAGAGAGAAGGGAGAGGCAGGCTCCCTGCCGAGCAGAGAGCCCAATGCAGGGCTCGATCCCAGGACCCTGAGATCATGACCTGGGCTGAAGGCAGAGGCTTTAACCCACTGAGCCACCCAGGCGCCCCAAAAGATCCATATTTCCTCTTCCTCTCTTCCTTCTTCCACCCACCAGTGGTCTAGACGTGCCGGTGGCAGCCTGCGTCGTTGAACTTCCAGGTTAAAGAGGTGGGAGAACTCTGAGATGAATGGCTTCTTAAGAAACCATCCTATGTCCAAACTACAGAACAAAAGAACACCACGGCTGCTGACTCACTAACTTGCCTGACGGAAGCAATGACGAGATCTGAACACACTGAAAACTTCTTCTAGATCTAAGCAAATCTCAACCCGTAAGTTTAAGGGCAACCAACAGCGCAGGCACAGGCTGGGAAGATGGGTTCAGATGGGATTCCCATGGTCGCAGTGACTAGAGGCTAAAGGAGACAACAGGGTCACGTGGCTGCAAAAGAAAAAAGAGGAAAAGGCATGCTGTGGAAGGTGAGAACGTGGGGCGCCTCGGTGGCTCAGACAGCTAAGCGTCTTCCTGTGGCTCAGGTAGTGATCCCAGAATCCTGGGATCGAGTCCCGCATCCGGCTCCTTGCTCTCGGGGAGGGGAGCTGGGGGGGAACCTGCTTCTCCCTCTGCCTGCTGCTCCCCTTGCTTGTGTGCTCTCTCTGATAAATAAAAATAAAATCTTAAAAAAAAAAAAAGGGCGAAGAATTCTTCTAGAGAGAGTGGCACCTGGCTGGAAGTCAGCAGAGCACGCAGATCCTGACCAGGGTCGCTAGTTCAAGCACCGGGTTGGATGGAGTGATTACTTAAAAATAAATTTAAAACAAAATGCATCTACAGAACGGAAGGTTAATGGTCAATGTGCGGCCGGAATAATGGGATTAGTTACAGGAAATAGAAGCCGTTTCAAGGGGGTCTTTGGCAATCTGGAGAACAGCCCCGTGTGGTCTAAAAACAAAGCCCAGGGAAGGAGAGCTTGAGGAAATGCAAAATCTCAACCTGCAAGAGAGGTACAGGCAAGACATAGCAATGGCCTTCAGATACTTGCCGGCTATCAGGCCATCAGAGAAGCCACTGGAAGAGGGATTTCAGTTGAGGGCAAGTTAAAATTAGAGATGTCCCCCAAAGATTGGAAAGGGGCTGGTCTGTGAGAGAATCTGGTTGTCCAGTGGTATTCGGAGGTACAGGTAGAGGCAGAAAGGTCAGAGATGTTTTACAAGGGATTCCTGGGGTGGGCGGGGCAGGAGGGGCGGCGGGGGCGGGAAGGGAAATCCTTCATTTAACAAGTGAGTTGAATGACCATCATAACCTCCTCAGCTCAATAATAAAATCCAACCGAAAGCCCAAGGGGGGGACCTGCCGCTAATCATGTATCTTGACTGGAAATTCTGCTTTGCATGCACCCCTCAAGACCAGCCTTTTCGTCACCTGGCACTGGCATAAGGAAACCAAGAAAGGGCTTATTAGGGGCTTATTTTTTTATTCCCTAGGCTTAGCCACTTGATTTTGTTTGTGCGTGTGTGATGGCTCTAGCTGGGAGGCAGGTGCGGAGAATGCGGGGTCGGGGACACGGGCAGGACAGAGGGCAGAGGACCCCAAAGGCTGACATTCAGGGACACACCCACTTGCTGGCCCCCGTGCACCTGACATGGTGAATTTCAGGCTTGCCCATCCTTAACGAGCCAGAAGCATCCACAGTCAAGGCCACCCTAATGCCGAGAACTCTGTGGGAGACCGTGGCCATGACCCACAGCAAGGTCAGAACTGCATTCACTATTAACTGGTAATAATATGCGCACCGTTCAGCCATCCTTCCGCGTCAAGGACTGTGCGGATATAATCTAGAATCCCCACTGCTGGACCGGTAAAGAAGGTGCTACACCCGTTCTGCAGTAACCGTACAGAAGCTCGGAGACTAAACCACCCACCCGAGGACACACGGTTGGTGGACAACCGAGACTATGAGCTCAGGGCTAGCTCCACAAGCCGTGGCATTGCACCACGCCCCGCAGCCGCTCCTGGCGCCTCTGTTTATAAAGAAGGAGGCGTTTCACGAACATAAGTGAAACAACGAGGCCAACACCAACGGGTCCCAGGGCAAACGGAGCTCCAGACCCCACCACCCCCGGGGCCAACTCCATGCCTCGCCGCTGTTTTATGAAGTCCGAGCTCTCGAAAAGACGCCTGCACCGCACACTGCAACCCCAGAGTCAGCGTGTAAATGGCAGAGTGGGTCTTGTGCCAAGAAGCTGGAGCAAGTTTATTTCCATCTCGATGTTAAGACAGCCAGCACCAGGTTGAGGCTGAGAAGTGCTCCTTCTAATTAAAACTTCTTTATTTCCAAACACATGTCGCAGCTTCAGCGTGGTGGGACTCACTCCCTGCTTTGTGGATGTCTCCGAGGAGAAGCAGCTGCTCTGTGACAGCCTCTTCCATTTGCACTGGGTTCCCAAAGGGCACGGATCCGTTGCTCTAGCCCAGGCAGCCGCGGGGTGGGTCGCACAAGCATTCGAGAGAACCGCACAGCCGGGGAACGCGGGGAGGTGACCGCAGACCCAGCGGACAGCACGGGAGCCTAACAAATCCGCACAGGCCCACGGACCACGGGCCTTGTCCCCGCAGGTGGGAAAGTGGAGTCCAGCACAAGACCCGCAGACCCTTGGAAAGCCTTGGAGGGAGGGAGTGAACTAAGGCATTCCAGAAGGCTGATCACAGCAAGCACGCTGTCCCCCAACACCTGTTGGTCTTCATCTCCCCCCTCCACCGCCACGGCCTCTGTGTCTGCTTTGCTCCCTGCTCCCTCGGAGGGCACATACCCAACAGGCACGACGAGCTCGACACATCAAGGCTTCGGTACCGGCTCATCAAGCTCACTGGGGCTGACATCTGTGAGTGGCTCCAGCCCCAGCTGTTGCTGTCGCCCCCCCCCCCGCATCATTGACTCTTCTCCACCAGCGTGAACGTCAGGGAGAGGAACAGGAAGGATCCAGTGGAACACTGCGGGTCTCCAATCCTTCATCTGCCACTTTCCACCCAGGTAGACCTGCTCAAGGCCCTACTCGTAAGTCACCCCTGAAGGCCACAGCATTATATGCCCTGAAATTTCAGATTCCCAGGAAGGGGGACATCTGTGTACCACCAAGGACCCCGACCCCTGCCACGCGATCTTCATGTCCCAAGCCCCCCTGCCACTCCTACCAGTTACGACCAGGTGATGAGCTAGACAGAGCTACTCCCCCATTTGTGGCCCAGGAACAGAGCCTATAGGTAAAACTGCTTCTACAAGACAGAGAAAAGCCCACCAGTGGAGAGCCAGGCTGTGTGGGGCACAAAGGCCACCCTGGGGATAATGACCCCACAGAGGAACAGAGAGCTGAGAGCAAGTCCGGGCTCCCGGCTGCCTTCCCACCGCTCACGTGCAGCCCGCCCGGTTCTCGGTGGGTGGCTCTCGGGGTGCCGGCTGGCCTCCTCGCTTCCGGCAGAGGCCATGCAATGAATCAGATTTCGAGAGGCCGTGCTGTTGGATGAACACCGTAGGATCCATGGGGATTTCCCAGGAGCCTATAAAATCCCGATGGTCATGCAGGGGCAGAGAAGCTTACTGTTTAAGAACTGTTTAACACCACTGGCACCTGAGCATGGGGAGACAGAGGCAGGAGAAGCCAAAGGCTGACTCTAGAATCACAAGTCAGGATGGACACCTGGAACCTCAAACCTCGGGCGGCCATAGTCCCCCTGGGGGACTCTACCAGCCAGGACCACACCGGGAACCTCCACACCGCTCCCACACCCCCAAAGACAGCCTGCGCTCTGCCTACGCACCCTCCTGACGGGACGGGCTTTGTGTGTCTTCTCTCCCATGAATGCAGCACAGAGCAGACAACTTAGACAACAGTTACTGAGTGCTAACCACGGGCCACGGGTTGGTCTAGGTGCACTCAGTCTTCGGAACACTCCTGAGAGGCAGGTGCTGCTGCTGTCCCCATTTTGCAGATGAGGACACTGAGCCACAGAGACATGTGCCCCAGGCAAGCTCGCACAGCTGGTGAGTGCCGGTCACAGCCCCCTCAGGAGCCTGACCTCCCTGCTCAGCCACCTAACCGTACAGAGGTTCAAGAGGTTCCCGGTGGATGACCCTCCCCCGGGACGGTATCGGTCCACATCATCTAGGCCTCTGTGGGTTCAGGAAGAAACTATCCGTCAGTGAGTAGCAATCAATGGCAACCCCCCACCCCATCCCTCTATGATGCGATTTACAATTCAAAGACACTTCTAGTCACCATAAAACCTAAAACCTGGAGTGTGTGGGGAAGCATCATGCAGCTCCAGGGAGCCAGCCTGCCTGCAAGGGGACACAAATGGCCTGTGTCCCCATTCCCCACCCCCCCACTGCCCCCCCCTCCCCGGCCATCCAGACTGGCTACCAACCATTTTCCACTTCGGATCATTCTGTGGAAGAATGAAAGTCCCTGCTCTCTGACAGCAGCCGGTGGCCTCAGAACACCCCACATTATCCCCTGGAGGTCCACAGTGCCACCTCCATGCTACGGCTCAGTCCTCTGCAGGGAAGAACCCGTAGGAGAAGCAGCCATCCAGCTGCTGGATGGGGCCATCCTTGAGGGTCAGGACAACAGGGGCCCAGCTGGCTCTGGCAGCTCGGGCGGCCCACAGAAGCAAGATCTACAAAGCACGTGGTTTACCTCTGACAAATGGCCTGTGTCCCCAGGTGCCGCCCTGGGCTCAGCCGTGCACTGGAACCGAGCAGGGTTCCATCTGACTGGTCCTGGTCACTGAGCTCAGCAGCCCAGCCAGGCAGAGGGAGGGTTCCTGCTGCCGTCTTGGTCTCCCTCTGAGAAGGGAAGGGGTTGAGTCACCCTTCCTCATGGGGCATCCAAGGACCAGGAGAACCCAGTGGTTGTTAATTTGGTGGTCTGCGGGGGTAGAAGCATTTTGTGGGATGTTTCCTTGACCACAACCTGGGACAGAAGGGGAGTTACGTCACTGCTCAGGACTTCCTGCTGTGTGGCCCACTCCCCTGATAACTCACTAGGACCACAGGCATCTCCCCCTGGAGTCGAGCAAGGACAGGCAGCGGTCCGTGACACAACCAGGGGTAGATCTTCCCTTGGAGTCATACTATCTGGAACAGTTGGATCCCACAGCTTGCACCTTGAGACAAAAAGCCTGATTTTCGTTGTCTGGGAATGTAGGCAGTCAAGAGCCCACGCTTGACCTTCAAGGGGGCTCATCCTGGCTGCCTACCAGTTTCAGGGCAGCCAAGGGCAGCTGCAGGTGACAAATCCTGAGTAGTCTAGCCCAGTGGTTCTCAAGCAAAGGCAGTGTTGACAATGTCGGGAGTTGGGGGAGGGGCGCATCTAGAGGGTAGAGCCCTAGGAAGCATGGAACAGTCCCTCACATGACAAAGCACAGGGCCCAAAAGGTCAGTGGTGCCAAGGGCAAGAAGCCCTGTCCAAAGCTACCTGGGACCTCCTGCTTTCCTTCCCCTGAAAACTAGGTTTTCAGCCCTACTTTACTGCTGAGTAAGGCATCGGGGCTGGGGGAGGGGAGTGGTTGGTGGGAGAGAGTTTGGTCACTGAAACACAAGGGAACACCTGCCAAGAGACATCAATGCTGGACCCTGGACTGAGCAAACCACTGAGATTTTTTTACCACCAGTCCTCAACAGCCATTACCCCCTTTCACAGATCAGGAAAACTGAGGCACAGAAAGATCACATACTGCTCAGAAGGCGACCCCGGGTTTGAATTGACCGATCTGATCCCACACCGTGAAGTAACTACAAGAAAAAGTACAATGTTTTATCTCCATCACGGGCGGTCCTCCCTACGTGCCGACAGAAGAAAGAAAAAGAGAAAGAAAGAAAAGAAGGGAGGGCGCAGAGATGCAGGAGAAGGAAAAAGATGGTTTGAAACATGAACAGCCACAGTCTGTAAGTGGTGGGAATTGGGCATCTTCTGTTTTCTTCTCCGTGCCTTTCTGTATTTCTCCATTCTCTGCAACAAAAATGCCTTTTAAGGACAGAAAAGAAATGGTCAGCAAAACAGAAATACCTGCCAGGCACAGGTTTCAAGACCGTCGTCAGCACCAGGTGACTCAGTCGGTTAAGCATCTGCCTTCAGCTCAGGTCATGATCCCGGGGTCTTGGGATCAAGGCCCACGTGGGGCTCCCTGCTCATTGGGGAGTCTGCTTCTCCCTCTGCCCCCACCCCTGCTCATCCTCTCTCTCCCAAAAACTGTGCTAGAAAGGAGATGCAGAACCCCCCTTGGCAGACATGAGGGGACACTCCTGGTCATTTGGGCCCATCACTGCCTTGATGACAGCCCGTGTGGGGAAGCCATCCCTAGAAGGCCATGCACGCAGCACACTTGCAAGGGATCTGCTCCTGAGGACAGACACTGCCCCAAACCTGAGACAGCCTGTCAGCTCCTCATCTATCTCCCGGCAGAGAGTACGGGGACAGGGAAAGCCGTGGAGGCACGAGGTCAAGACCCCCCGCCACGCTTGACTATTTCCATGCCGGAAATGCTCAAAGACGACTTCCAGAAAAATAAGCTCATTAAAATTTCCTTTCAACAGGTTTATTAACTTGTAGGAGTGACAGGAAAAAGAAGAATGTTTTATCCCGGGTCTAATGTGAAAGTTTCTTTTAGGGAAAAGGGAAAAGAACTCTAAGATACACAGAAATGTCTGCTTTTCCAGTTTTTTCCTCCCATATAATTTGTCTTTGTACTATTTTAAAGTCCGTTTCCACCATAAAAACCTACACTCTGCGAAGACGCCCTTTATCCATTGCACCTTTATGTTATTATTCCTGACTTTTTTAAAAAAGGTGTTTATTCTTCCCCTCACCATGATTTGGGGCCACTGTGCGGCCCTAACTCCACCTTGTGTAAAATGCACAGGTGTTCCATGGTCATAAAAGATGATGGCAGTTATCTTAAAGTTTTAGGAAGAATCTCTAAAGTTTAAGATATCACACCCCAGAATGCAGAAATTCAAAATGTCCAAACATCACCACTGGGCAAGGCAAAAAATAAAACAATGTTTGCTAGACCATCAGCCAGCCTACACTTATCCTTTTTTTTTTTTTAAGATTTTATTTATTTATTTGACAAACAGAGAGCATAAGTAGGCAGAGAGAGAGGAGGAAGCAGGCTCCCCGCTGTGCAGAGAGCCCAATGCGGGGCTCGATCCCAGGGCCCTGAGATCATGACCTGAGCCAAGGCAGAGGCTTTAACCCACTTAGACTTATTCTTAAAAAAACACAAATCCCAGGGTATCTGGGTGGCTCAGTGGGTTAAGCATCTGCTTAACCTCTGCTTCCCCTCACGTCTTGATCTTGGGGTCTGGGATCGAGCCCCCCAATGGGGCTCCCTACTTGGCAGGGCTCCTTCCTCCTGCTTCTCCCTCTACCCCTCGGCTCCACTCAGGCTCGATCTCTATCTCAAATGAACAAATAAAATCTTTTTTTAAAATAAACAACAACAATAATAATAAATCCCTAGTGCATTGCCAAGAGCCGCTACTGGGAGCTCCCTCCTCACCAAGAGAACGGGGACCGCTCAAGTTCAGATCGGACCACAGTGGAAGCAGGACAGCCTCTCCCAGCCTGAACGAGGCGCGACACAAACCAATCAGGAGCGTCCCACCGCTCCTTGCCTGTGATTGGGTTAGGGCTGGCCATGTGACTGAGCTCTAGCCAATAGAAGAAGAGGACATGCCATAAAGGCAGTTCTGGGTCTGCATTTTCACCACGGACAGAAAAAAGGCAAAGTGCGGGGAGAGGGCTTTACTTGGGGGCCAGGTTTCTCCGCGCCCACTTGCACTGCTGCCAAGTCCAGCTACCACCCGCGCCACTGTGTGGAAATAAGCCCAGGGATCAGGCAAACACCCTGAGGACGGCGGAACAGAAAAACGTAACTCAATGCTGAATTCTTGAATTAACCTTGGAATCATCATGTGAGATACTAAAGGTTTGCGATCCTCTGAGCTGGCTCTTTTGTTTCTGCCTCGAAAATATCTAAACTGATAGAATCCTATAGGAAGGGGCGCCTGGGTGGCTCAGTGGGTTAAGCCACTGCCTTCAGCTCAGGTCATGATCTCAGGGTCCTGGGATCGAGTCCCATATCGGGCTCTCTGCTCAGCAGGGAGCCTGCTTCCCCCTCTCTCTCTGCCTGCCTCTCTATCTACTTGTGACCTCTCTCTGTCAAATAAATAAATAAAATCTTAAAAAAAAAAAAAAAAAAAGAATCCTATAGGAAAACTCATTACGAGGAATCTGGGATCATATTGACACCTTAATACCAAAAGAGACCAGATTCCCAGACAAGTCCCTGAGAGGACAAGTGACTGGAACCTTCACGATGACTTCCTGTCAGTCACCAGTCAGTCCCCATCCCTGCATCCTGAGTACCCTGACCGTAGCCCGCTCCCACCGAGGGTAAACAGCTGAGATCCTGTAAGACACATGCATGAGGCAGAACTGGGGGTTCTGTGGCCACCCAAGAAGAGCACTGCCAGCCAGAATTCCAAAGACCTGACACATTTCTCTCTTCTGCTTTAGCAAATCATAGACTACCAGCTGCTAAAAGGCCTCCCCAAATTTAGACTTTAAATAAACTGACTCATGAATCTGTAAGACTTGGGGAAGGAACATTTTCAAAGCAATTTGTTCGGGAATGGAGGCTGGTGAGTGGCGTAAGTGGTAGATAATAGGCAGTACATAAATCATCTTGCTAGAGTTATGAATTTCATGGAAGGCTCTCTACCGTCAGAAAACTGATATCTAAGAAGTGATAACATCATCTGACTAGAATGAAAATCTCTCTGCTATTTGCCGGCAAATTTATTCTTCAAGAACTAGTTTCCTGAAACTAAGCATTAAAAAATAACTTGGATATGTATATATGAAAAGTTAAGTGAGAAAAAATCCAGGTATCACAATATATATATACACATATATGTATACATATGTGTGTGTGTGTGTGTGTGTTCTGAACAAAAGTGTACAGGTGCCCAACAAAAAGACAAAACAGTGAATTTGGGTACATAAATATCCTCAAGGTATGTTTTTTTTTGTTGTTGTTTTGTTTTTTTTGTTTTTAAAGATTTTATTTATTTATTTGACAGAGAGAGATCACAAGTAGGCAGAGAGGCAGGCAGAGAGAGAGGAAGGGAAGCAGGCTCCCTGCTGAGCAGAGAGCCCGATGCGGGACTCGATCCCAGTACCCCGAGATCATGACCTGAGCCGAAGGCAGCGGCTCAACCCACTGAGCCACCCAGGCGCCCCAAGGTATGTTTTTTTTTAAGGTGTGTTTTAATGAAGTTACCTTTTTAATGACGTTGACAGCACATGTACACCTTTTAATGAAGTTGTTTAATTAAGCTGTTAATGCATATGTGAACATTCCCAAACACCTCCAGTATTTGAAACCATAAATTTACCAAAACCACTTAATGACCATCTTACTTCCATTAAGCTCAATCCTGCAAATACCTGAAGGTCAACTGCGTGCCAGGTGCAGTGCTATGTTTCAGACACAGCCCAGGCAGCACTGGATTCTTTCTAGAACACAGGAAATAAGGGAGAGTGGGAAGGAGAAGGGATTTACCCTTCTAAGAAAGGGTAATCTAACAAGAAAACAAGGGGCATGGGAGGGGTAAATACACAAATATTTATCGTAAGGCACACGAAGTTTAAAGGGATATGAGCTAGCAGAGGACTTTAAAAGAGAAAGATCAGGCAAGACTTCACCAGAGAGGTGCCATCGGAAACGGAGTCTTAAGGATGGGAATTAGGCGAGCGGCCATGACCCACTGGAGCTGGCCTTTAGAGAACCGATTCAAGCAGCCGTGGGTGAGGAGGGCTGGGGCTGGAGAAGGGGGACTGGAGGTTTCTGCACAAACTGGGGCAGAAGCATGGAGTATAGACCCAGGGCTGGTGTCCCAGCTGCCACACTAAGAGGCCACTCTACAAATATTTGTTAAACTGAATTAGACTTTTTAGGGGAAGAGACTGAGGCTGATTCTTTCCCTGTAGTTTGGACAAGCTCCTAATGCACATTAGGCGCCCAAGAATGATCCAAAGAGTCTGAGAGGAGCACTTCCCGCCTGTCTTCCTCTCGGAGCGGTTCCATCAGGAGGCAGAGAGATGACAAGCCCGCAGGATCAAGAGCCCTCCCTCTACCCATGCCCAAAGAAGAATGTTCTTTCTCCCGGAGGAAACAGCTCAGGATAGTACAGGAGCTCAGCAAAGATCCAAGAAAGAACAAACACCTCATCAGCTCAATGAGAAAAAACATCGTGATTCCTCTATACTCTTACAATAGAAAAGCCATGGTAGTTGGTCCTAAAAATTAACAAACAACACATACCCACATAACCAACATAAAACATAAATATAAAATAGGACTCAGAGGAAAGTGCAAATAAAAAGGCTGAGTCTGTGTGAGGACGTCCTGGCTCTTAGGAATGACACACTTGAAGAAGTCACACAGCAAAGGGACGTGACGCTCCCTATGCGCTCTGAAATGGATCAGAAGAAAAATCTGTGTGTGTGTACATATAAACGCGCATGAGGCTAAATGTGTGCAGGTGTAAATGTGTATGCTATGTGTTCACACACGTGGAGTAGGAATGATAAAATAAATGGTGCAAAATACAGACCATCGGTGAATTCGGGTAAAGGACATATAGGAGTTTCTTATACTCTTACTGCAACGTTTCTCTAAGTCTGAACTAAAAGCAAAACAAATAGAAGAATGAGGAAGCAATCGAGTGCTGATAAGATCTTTAAAAATCACTGTTAAGTGAAAAAAATCCCTGCAGAATGGAATGTATGGAATGCTACCATGTGTGTAAGAGGAAAAGAGGGAAAAGATATATATGTGTGTGCGTAGACGGATTATAGATACACACCCACACATACGCAGTCACTTGTGTGTAACGTACCTGTAAATAACTCACAAGAAACTGGAAACATCTCAGAGCTTCTCTTTGGGGAAGAAAGGCGTGGAATTGGGTGGCAGGGAAGCTTTTCTTATATACATATACACACTCTGAATTTTGAACCATATGAATATATTACCTAGTCAAATATGTAAATAAAATCAAATGACCTTTAAAAACGTTCGAGGAAAATAACCGCGCAAGCATATGGTTTGGGGTAACTTAGACCAGGGAAACACAGCGAACGGGATCACAGCCACTTGGCAGGGTGCTGCCCAGATGTGACCCCATGGGCCGCTGTGCTTGGACAGCTGCCTGTTTAGAAAGGGCTCGTTCCAGACAAGTAGAGCTGGGGGCTTGGAAAAGCACGTTCTATCAAGTTTCGGCCTAAATTGGATAGAAATTTCCCCTAAAATAAACGGCGTGACTTACTTACAACAGATGATTCCCCGTAGCCCTGTTCCCCGAGCTCCTATTCCCCATTCCACAATTTAATCATCTGACACATGGCAACGTCTGTCCTGCTTCTGACTGCCGCAACCTGCTAAGCCCTGGTGATCGCTCTGGGAGCTGGTGGAAACCCACTCCTCAGCAGGACAGCCCCGAAGATAAACAGCCTCCACCTGCCTCCACCGCAGCCACCGTTCCTCCGAAATAACGGCCAGCGAGCCCTCCAGGGCCTGTGCCTCTCAAGTAAAGGCCCTCTTGGATCCCCACGAAACGTTAGAGTTACTGAGATGATCGTGCTTGGATTGCAGTGCCAGCAAGTCAGAAGGGGGAAGTGGACCTCCTTGCCAGCCTAGTGGTAAACTTCTGTTAAACTTCACGGGGACTGAACAGGTTCAAAGACAACAGTAGTAAGATAAGAGGATATGCCGTCCAGGGCCCCTGGGTGGCCCAGTTGGTTAAGCGACTGCCTTCAGCTCAGGCTGTGATCCTGGAGTCCTAGGATCGAATCCTGCATCGGGCTACCAGCTCCATGGGAAGTCTGTTTCTCCCTCTCTCACTCTGTCTTTCTCTCTCTCTAAAATAAATAAAAATCTTTAAAAAAAAAAAAAGAAGAAGAAGAAGAAGAAGAAGGGGACACCTGGGTGGCTCAGTCAGTTAAGACACTGCATTCAGCTCAGGTCATGATCCCAGCATCCTGGGATCAAGTCCCACATCAGGCTCCTTCCTCAGTGGGGAGCCTGCTTCTCTCTCTGCCTCTGCCTCCACTCTGCCTACTTGTATACTCTCTCTCTCTCTTTCTCTCTCTCTCTGACAAATAAATAAATAAATAAAATCTTAAAAAAAAGAAGAAGAAGAAGAAGATATGGCGTCCAGAGAAGCCAGGCTGTGAAGGCGGCGGGCTCACCTAGCTTCCTGGCTGTCGGAACACCAGGCAACACCAGGCAAGGAACCCCACAGGATCTCTCTCTCTTTTCAGGAAAGCTACAGCTCGAGTCCAGTGTTCTGGGGGGCTGTTTGCCTCGTGAACTGCAATCAGAAAATTAATGGACAGGTGCCTCTGAATAGGGAAAGGGAGATAGTCAGAGAGCAGGGTACAGGTTCAGTAAAAGAGGATCCTTCTCCCCCAGAAATGTAAGACGACGACTCCCGGCCTACTAGGAGACAATATTAGTCACCAATAACGTAAGGATGACTCATGCCCTTTGCCTGGCATGCGGCTCCGTGCTCCAAGAAGGCACGCACACCTGCAGGGGACACACTTGAGCAGAGATGAGCGGCAGCAGAGACGCAAGGAAGCCAAAAATGCCCAGAGCACCTCGCCATTGGAAACCAGGATTCCAGCCCAGCGCTCCGTGGACAGGCTGCACGTTACGGGGCGGCCACTTAACTGCTGGGACTCAGTTGCCTCATCTATAAAATGGACATAACTACACCCACCTTCACAACAGTCATAGCCAGTTAATTCACGCAGGAGAAGCTGACCGTACAAGCATAGCACCGGCCACATAGCAGACCCTTGGCCAACAAGGCGAGTCTCTTTCACCCATTTATCCCAGGCTCAGTATAGAAAACCTCTGTTACGGATTGGATTGCTTAAGTCCTAAGCCCCATAACGTAGATTCTGACCTGGTACAAAAAAGGGCCAGTGCAAACGTAATTGGTTAAGATGAGGTCACACTGGAGGAGGCTGGGCTCCAAATCTTGTCCACCCGGTGTTCTTCTAGAAGGAGAACAGACACAGAGAAAGGAGCCATGGAGAGTCACAGAGACACAGGACCACAGAAGCCCAGATCGGGGAGTCGCACCTACACGCCCAGGCACTCCCAGGACTGCCAGCTCCGGCTAGAAGCTAGCAAGAGGCAAGGAACAGACCGCCCCACAGGGCTTCCAGAAGGAGCCAAGCCTGATGAAACCCTGACCCCGGTCTTCCAGTGAGGGACTAAATCGTTGTTGTGGGCCACCCGCTTCGCGGTGCCTTGTTGGGGCAGGTCAGAAAATGATCAGCTCCTCTTCTTCTCCCACTCTTTTAAGGAAAAATGAGATTCCTGAGTTCACTAAGGAAATAGGACACTTCTACACAAGCACAAATAACGTGCGGGGAAAGGCGACCTTCCGTCATGAGCCTTGCAGAAGAAAGAGCAGGAGTGTTTTCCTGGTTCCTGTTTTCTGGGTTTGTTTGTTTGTTTTTTTTTTTCATTTTGTCTCCTTTTCCTCCCTAACCCTTTCCTACTGGGGACAGCCCCCAATCGGGGTTCCTTACACCTCCCAGAGGAATGCAGATATGGCTAAAGAATGACCTAACACTCTTCACAAAGTCAGGACCACAAGCCGCACCAGTGCAAAGGCTCATTTGCACCCACACACAGCCCACCTCCCAGGAAACCCCAAAACATGACCCCTCGGGAAGACAACCAGCCATGCTGGGGCGGGAAAGGCACTGGATTTTTTTTTTTTTTTAATCAGTCTGCTAACCGTAAACAACAGGTCGAGCAGGGTGGAAAGGAGAGGGGGACCAGAGTCAGTCCAATGTGGGAAACGAATTTCTAGACATCTGTGGGGCTAGAAGGAAGCAAAGTGATGCTTGAGCCTGACTCACCCAACCAGAGTCCCCCAAGCCCACACCCTATGTGGGTGAGGCCTTTCATCTCTACCCCGGTGCTCTGGTCTGAAGGTTTGCGTCCCTCAGAATTGTTATGCTGACATCCTAAGGCCCAGTGTGATAGAATTAGGAGGTGGGGCTCTGGGAGGTGCTTAGGTCGGGAGGCTGGAGCCCCCAAGAAGGGGATGAGCTCTCTTCCAAGAGACCCCGCAGAGCTCCCTGCCCCATCGACCCCATGCAGCTAGCAGCGAGCACCCCACAGCCCTTCAGCAGAACCTGCCGGGGTGCCAACCCCCGATCTCAGACGAGCAGCTCCAGACCTCTGAGAAGCAAGCGTCTATTGCTTTCGAGCCAAGGACAGCTGCCCAGACGGACCAAGACAAGCTGCTGCTCCATCAACACGAAACCAGTATTCTCGCCGGAAGTCACAAAATCCACAAAGTGGTTTTCACCCATAACAGAGAGGCCACGTGTTTGCTTACGTGCGTCCAACAGGCTGTACGCCCAGTTACCAGCGCCAGTAAAATTCAACTGCAGAAAGGCTCACTAAGGGTGACCACCACAGGAGTATCTAGGTGGCTCAGGTCGTGATCTCAGGGTGCTGGGATGGAGCCCTGCTTCGGGCTCTCTGCTCAGCAGGGAGCCAGTTCCTCCCTCTGCCCTCCCCCTCCAGCTCATGCTCTCTCACTCTCTCAATAAAATCTTTAAAAAAAAAAAAAAAAAAAAAAGAGTAACCACTATACAAGTGGGCTTTGGACATCATTTTAGTCTCCCCAGACTTTCCAGCTTTCGCCCAGATGTTTAGAGGCCCCAAGGGAAATTGCCAGGGTCAGGAATGCACCTGCAGAATTAATGACTCGGCAGGGCTGGTCCTAATAACAAGCTACCAAACCAGTCCACCAGGCAACATGTCTCAGAGAACAGTGAAGGCAGAGGACACCCGAGGACCCACAGTCCCTGCCGGGAAGGCAGCAGTGTAAGAAGGCACCAGTCTCTACCTCCACCAGCAGCAGCACTACCCGCCGAAACCAGGGCAGCACCAAGCCCAAGGGCGGAAGACAGAAGGAAGAGTAGGATTTCAGCTGGAGGTAAGAGGAAACTGTGATGCTGAGATAAATGGGGTCAGGGGGGTTCTAGAAGCTTCTGCTCCATTTAGGAAGCTCCCTTAAGATGTTTGTTGCCCAGATCATCTGTCTTCGGTTTCCTGGTTGACCCTGGAGGGCAGCCTTGAATGCATTCCACACTTTCCCTGTACACTCGGATCCTAATTATTCAAGGATCAAACTCTCTGATGTGGGCCACACAACTTAGCAGCATCTCCAGCAACGGGAAGGCAAAAGAAGTTTCAGGAGAGGCCATCAGTCGGGCAAGGAGCCCCTCCCAGTCAAATCTCTCAGTGGAGCTAAGATGACGGGACTCACCTTCGCAGCATTCGATTCAAAAGAGGGGGAAAAAATTGTAAAAGACAAGGACAAAGAAAATCTCAGAAAGGAGAGCCCTGGAATCTTGGAATCAGAGTATCTCTTTACTGGAAATCATCTGGGTTCTCTGCTCGTTTTATAGATAAGAGAACTGGGGCACTGAAAATGGGCCAAAAATCACAAAAATGGTTCCTGTTCATGGGCTGACCGGGCTTTCGGTCCCCAGCAGGACACTCCCCATACCGCCCCATCAGCAACCAGGAACACGCGGGTATACCAGGAGGCCTGCCCAGAATTCAGCCTCAAACCTATGCCAGGTAAGTCTTCAAAAGACAAAATGAGGGGCGCCTGGGTAGCTCAGTGGGTTAAGACCTGTGCCTTCGCCTCAGGTCATGATCCCAGTCCTGGGATCGAGCCCTGCATCGGGCTCTCTGCTCAGCCGGGAGCCTGCTTCCCCCTCTCTCTCTCTCTGCCTGCCTCTCTGCCTACTTGTGATCTCTGTCTATCAAATAAATAAATAGAATGTTTAAAAAAAAAAAAAGACAAAATGAACATTGCAACAGGCTTTGCTAGCTGTGGTCCTATCTAAGTACAAGAGTCTGGTCCGGATCACATGCAGTCACGCAAGGAAGCAATCAAATCAATTACACGGAAAAGCAGGCTACCTCACTCCCCTCCCAGTGTTCCCAGCCTCATCCTGCCAGGTCTGCTCTCCTGAGTTTGGGGAATGTGAACACACCCTCTGAATGAGCAACTCCACATATCACACCTCAAATGACCAATCCCAGGTTCTGTCCCATAAACGAAGCCTCCCTGAGCACGAAGCCAATGTCAGAGGTGACCCAAGGGCCCCGGTGCGGGAGGACCACCAGCTTGGGACTTGCCGTGTCATCTGACTCTTGCCCACCCCTGCCTCACATCTCCGGGAGACCATTTTTCCATTTTGCTGGTACAGAATGGGAAAAAAGCCAGCACAAGGTGTAGAACATAGAGAAATACAGCAGAAGAACATAGAGCAAGCGTTTAACCCGGCCACTCCACGAAAGATCGCCCCGGGGCCAAGGTGCTGGAGCGCTGATGCTTTCTCAAATATCAGATGTTGGGGGCCTACTACAGCCCCTTCCAACAGCGAAACTTGAACAATTCAACACGCTGGCGTCTCCAGATGGTCTAATGCAGGAGCTGGGCCTACCGTGTCCACTTTTGAGAGCGCATCTTCAACACTCATCAGGTATCACTTACAAATGGCTAAAAGAGTCCCTATCTCTCCTCTCACACCGGGCCAGTCCAACAGTGAACAAGGGCCCCGATCTCCCAAGGGAAGCACAACCTCTTTCCAAGTGAGACGGGAGTGAGCAGAGGGCTGGTCCTTGGTCTGTCCTGACTTGCTCGCAGAATTACAGGTTCCTGCTCGCCTACAGACGCGCTACAGAGCAGCCTCCACTGTATTACCGCAGGGCCCTGCTCAGACGATCGCTGAGCCCGACCTGAGCCGCATTCGTAGGTGAACGAGAGGCTGACTTCGTCCTCGCAGAGATGCAGGCCAGATACAGATCCAGAAGAGTGGGCGTGTCCGCTTAGGGCAAAGAATCTCACCCTTTGGGGTCACTCATTCGCCTTGTACTCTTCAAGGAGGGGCTGCCACTCTGTCCGAAAACAGGTGACTCTATCTGGCCTCTCAGAAGCCACTGGGAGAACAGTGCCCCGCCCCCAACCCCCTCCAAGTTCAAAAATGCCAGTTGGAAGAAATGAAAGCGGTATGGGTGGCCGGGATCCAGGGCCCTCCTCTGCTGGTTTTGCAAAGACTGTGACACAAAAACTTCCAAAGTTGGGAAACCTTCTGCTTCCTAAGTTAGCTCAAACCACTGGATGTAATAAAGCTAGTTCTCCATGGGAGCGTCTCTGCGATCAAAAGGAGCTGATGGGGCGCCTGGGTGGCTCAGTGGGTTAAGCCGCTGCCTTCGGCTCAGGTCATGATCTCAGGGTCCTGGGATCGAGTCCCACATCGGGCTCTCTACTCAGCAGGGAGCCTGCTTCCTCCTCTCTCTCTCTCTCTGCCTGCCTCTATGCCTACTTGCGATCTTTCTCTGTCAAATAAATAAATAAAATCTTTAAAAAAAAAAAAAAAAAGGAGCTGATGAGTTCTGCAGGGGAGGACATACGCAGGAACGCATGCTGGCTTCTCTCTGCCCAGACCCGGGCTGATCCTTGCTTCTTCAGGTGTTAAAGGAGCAGCTCCTTAGCTTTCATCACTCCTTGGATCCAATAATTCGTTTAATAACTGCCCTTCCGGGGCGCCTGGGTGTCTCAGTGAGTTAAGCCTCTGCCTTCCACTCAGGTCACAATCTCAGGGTCCTGGGATCAAGCCCCGCATGGGACTCTCTGCTCAGTGGGGAGCCTGCTTCCCCCTCTCTCTCTGCCTGACTTTCTGCCTTCCTGAGATAAAATAAAGTAAATAAAATCTTTGCCAAAAAAATAAATAAATAACTGCTCTTCTGTCCACAAAGGAAACTTCCAAGGAGTCCAACTCTTCTCCCCAGTAGCTAAGGACCCGTGGTCTGCTCAGCACAACAGACAGTCCTTCCCTGACACAGTGAGAGACAGGAATGATGCCTCTTAAAACACATCCGGGAAGGCGCCTGGGTGGCTCAGTTAGTTGAGCGACTGCCTTCGGCTCAGCTCATCATCCTGGACTTTCTGGATCGAGTCCCACATCAGGCTCCCTGCTCCATGGGGAGTCTGCTTCTCCCTCTGACCTTCTCCTCTCTCATGCTCTCTTTCACTCATTCTCTCTCAAATAAATAAACAAAATATTAAAAAAAAAAAAAAAACGACATCCGGGAGCTACCTTTGAAAAAAATATGTTAGTCTCTCACAGGCCAGTACAGGAGACCTTTGAAGTACCAAAAAAAAAGAGAGAGAAAGAAAAAGAAATGGTCCCCACCATGAAAGGACCCAGAATACAGAAGGAACAGGGGTTGCGGGAGCCTGGGGCAGTATCCCGTGGTACAGAGCTGGGAACAAACCAAGAGCAATCACAGCCCAACCACAGACCAGCCAGGTGATGTCAAGGTCAAGCAAGGTACTAAACCACTCCGCCTCCTCGTCTATAAAACAGAGATCTCGAATCCCCTCCCCAGCATTGCCATAAGGATTCAACATAACTCATACAAAGAGATACTATTTTTTAAATATTTATTTAAATATTTATTTATTTACTTTTCAGAGGGAGGGAACGCAAAAGCAGGGGAGTGGGGGCAGAGGGAGAAGCAGGCTCCCCGCTGAGCAGAAAGCCCGATGCGGGTCTCGATCCCAGGACCTGAGCCAAAGGTAGATGCTTAACCAACTGAGCCACCCAGGCGCCCAAGAGACACTACCGTCAGCATAATAAGAATACAAGATCAAGATGTACAAATGTTATAAGGAAAGAAAAAGGACCAACATAATTTTGAAGCTAGAAGACCTGGCAAATGGAAATAAGCAAACAGAGATCAAGGGGGGAAAAAAAAAAAAACCTGAATGTATTCTTCTTAAGCCAAACTAACTGGTGCCATTAAAAATCCAGGAATTCCTGACGGAAAGAGGATTGCTTCAAACAGACAAACTCTGGAGCCAGAATCAGGAGAGCACTCGCTGCGCGTAGATACCGCAGAGAACTGTGAAAAACACCAGTGAATCAGCATTGCCTTGTTCGAGGCTTAAAACCTCTGAAGTTTTGAGCTGGAAAGATCTTCAGAGGTTACTATTCCAG
The DNA here is from genome assembly GCF_011764305.1 of Mustela putorius furo. Lineage (NCBI taxonomy): Eukaryota > Metazoa > Chordata > Mammalia > Carnivora > Mustelidae > Mustela > Mustela putorius. The sequence goes on along the minus strand of NW_025421491.1, from coordinate 1,817,960 downwards.
CTCCTTTTCAAAGCTGATGCCCACAATGGGAAACCACTGATTTGCTCAAGATCCCACAGCTAGTTGGAGACAGAGCTCTGATTATAACCCCAGGCACTGATAACTACCCTGATGCTTTTCCCCCCAGCCCAGCCACTTTCCTTCCCGGCGGGCATCCTCAGCGCCTCCGGCAGACTCTCCATTCCTATCTCCCTTCCCTTCCTCCAGAGCACACTCTTGAAACCCATCCTCTCCCTTTCAGAACATATACACGCATCTTTGCACGCGTGTGTGTGTGTGTGTGCATGCTTCCGTATCTGTTTTTTCATTGTGGCCAACTGCACAGAACATAAAATGATCAACTTAACCATTTGTAGATGGCTCCGTGGCCTGAAGCGCACTCCCACGGTGCAACTGTATCTCCCATCCATCTCCAGAACTCTCTCCACTTGGCAACACTGAAACTCCATTCCCAGCAAACACTGACTCCCCATCTCCTCCTGCCCCACCAGGCTCGGGCGACCCCCATTCTACTTCCTGTCTCTCTGAATTGGACTAGGGGCCCCAGAAAAATAGAATCATATAGTGCTTCTCTGTTTGTAGCTACCTTAATTCCCCTAGCATAATGTCCTCAAAGTTCATCCACGTGCCACAATTTCCTTCCTTTCTGGGACACCTAGGGGGTTCAGTCACGGAAGCATGCCACTCTTAGTTTTGGCTCAGGTCATGATCTCAGGGTCATGAGATCGAGCCCCATGCTGGACTCCAGATTCTCTCTCTCCTTCTCCCTCTGCCCTCCCTACTTGTGTGTGCTCTCTCTCTCTCTCTCTCTGTATCTCTTAAAAAAAAAAAAAAAAGAATTCCCTTCCTTTTTAAAGCTGAACAGTAATATTGCATTGCAGTATATACATTTTATCCATTCACATGTCCAGGGACACTTACATTCCCTCCAGCTTTTTAGCCGTCGTGAACAATGCTGCTACAAACATGGGGGGACCGACACCTCTTCAAGTCCCTGCTTTCAACTTTTTTGTATATATACCCAGAAGTGGACGGGCTGGATCTTACGATAATTCTATTTTTAACTTGCTGTGGCAACACATGTATCTTTTAAAAATTATATCACGCTTCTCCCTAACTATAATTAATAGAAAAGCGAGTTTTCTTTTCTAGCCAATGAATATTACCTTTTTTTAAAAGATTTTATTTATGTATTTATTTATTTGAGAGATAGAGACAGCAACAGAGAACATGAGCAGGGACGATTGGGAGAAGCAGACTCTCTGCTAATTAGGGAGCTGAACACAGGGCTCGATCCCCAGACTCTGGGATCATGACCTCAGCCGAACGCTTTACCGACTGAGCTACACAGGCGTCCCTATCCAACTAATATCTTAAAACACAAGCCACATGCTAGACCTTGGGCTAGGTACCAGGGGTACAATCAGTCAGGAGCTAAACTCACAGTCCCTTGTCTTGTTAGGGTTTACAGTCTACGTGACAGACAGATACTGGCAAATAACTGTTTTGGCTCCATGAAGAGCACCACGCCGGATCTTAGGAAGAGTGTGTACGTCCCCCAGAAAGGCACAAAACAGAAATGTCCGGAAAGAAGCATGTTATCACCCAGACCTGACAGGGGCGGCGCGCCTGGGTGGCTCAATCAGTTGAACACCGGAGGCTCGGGTTGTGATCTCACGCCCCACACTCCCTGGGCAGGCAGCTTTGAGAGTCGCTGTCTCCCTCTGCCCCTCCCCCACTTGCACTCAAATTATTAAAATCTTAAAAAAAAAAAAAAAAAGACCTCACAAAGCAGAGAAGAATGACAAAAAAGATTTAGCAGGGAAGGGGTAAGGGGGACATGGAGTCAAAAGAAGAACTCTGAACTCAAACGAAGAGGGAAACAGATAGAAGATAATAAACTTGAAGCAGGCAGCGCCTCTAACATCAGTCATATTCTAGGAAGGCCAGGCAGAGCAGTGACGCCGTGGCCACGGTGGTGAGGGAGGCTGCTAGGACCCCCCAAAATATCTCTTGAAGTCTCACCCCTGGGGTAGCTGTGACTGTGACCTCATCTGAAAATAGGGTCTCTGTGCAGACTAAGCAAGTGAAGATGAGGTCACATTAGACTCGGGGGGACCCTCATCCGGGTGGGCTGGTGTTTTTATAAGAGAAAATTGAGAGACAGAGATAGACCCGAGGGGAGAGCACGTGGAGATGGAGGCAGGGGCTGAGATGACGGGGCTCCAGGCGGGCTCCAGGCGGGACATCGCAAAGAATGCCGGGCTCACCCGTTACCAGAACAAAGCAAGGAAGGATTCCTTCCTAGAGTCTTTAATGGAGCGTGATTCGGCCAACACCTTCATTTCACACTCTAGCCTCCTGGCCCATGCGGGAATAAATCTTACTTTTAAGCTACCAGCTCATGCTACTTCATGACCACAGCCCTAGGAAACCAGCCAGGATGGGACCTGGGGAAAACCTTGGACTAGGATTCTTGTGGTGGGAGCAAACATAGAAAAACAGAGCATGAGACTTTGATCTTGAAACTTCTCACCGAAGAAGCACGTATGATCCAGGCCCGTTGACCTGAATCTCCGTTTCCAAACCCGTAGAATATGTAGGTGCCTCGGGCCACATCAGTGACACTAACCCTGAAGGGCTAGTGCGGTTTCAACATTCCCAGACTCTTCTTCAACTCACCCGGGGGTGGGGCAGCTCCAGAGGGTCCCTCCAGGAGGGCAGTAGAGAAACTGCTGGCCTTTGGCCACAGGACGTACTGCAAGACCTTAGCTGAGCCAACTGGGCTGCATGCTAGTAACTCACTGTGTCCCCTTTCTCCCGCCGCCCCCCATGATGAACACATTTCTAGTGCAGCAGGGCTGAGTTGAGAGCCACGCTGGGGTGGGGGTGGGGCGGTCAGGGTAAGCCCAGGATTTATGCTCCAGTCACTAGGAGCATATTTGACGGAGATAAGGGGATGGCGAGCACTGGGCAAGATTCTTCAGGACAGCCACCGAACCCTCCTGCTGAGATGGAGGTCACCCCAGTGAAAATCGCCCCCTTAGCCAGCACTGCACCCCTTGGGCGTGTTGGGGGTGAGATCCAGGAGCCCCCTCTGTGTGTGACATGGAGGGAATGGGACCCCCGCACACCGAGAAGCAAATCCAGCTCCCCCAGAGTCCTGCAGAGCCCCGGGGCCACGTGAGTGCCAAGTCACCTGCCTGGCACAGGCGCCACCTCCCACCCGCTCCACGGGCACCCAACTGTTCCAGCGCCCGTCACCGCCTCCCCCGCCACTGTCAACACAAACGCCCACACCCAGGCAGGAAGCAAAAATAACCAGGCGTCTCATAGCGATGGCTCATCCCCGTCCCCAGGGGAGCTGTGCCTCTCCCATTTCCCCAGGAGGACCCGAGAGAGCCAGGAGGAGAGGAGGGGGTGGGAGGAGGGAGGGAAGAGGGAGGGGAGGGGGAGGGGAGGGGACAGGAGGGGAGAGGCCAGGAGGAGAGAGTCGGGGCGAGTCGGGGCAAGGAGAGGGGCGGGGCGAGGAAGCCGAGGGAGGGAGGGCGGGGCCAGGAGAGGGCGGGGCAATGGGCGGGGCGAGGAGGGACTGGCAAAAAGCGAGCTCCGGATCCGTCCCCAAGTGCTTTGTCTGAGCCATCAGAGGATCATCTTTAAAGGGGACAAAAGTGAGAGGCTCTGCCCTTACAGGAGCACTACCTGTCCCTCTCCCTCAGGAGAACTATCTGTAAGAGCAGCTCTTCCGGTCGCCAAGTTCCCGGTGTCTCCAACCCTGCCAACCTGCGGGGTGACTTGGCGGACCCTCTCTGCCCTGGCTGCCAGGCCCCTCGCCATCCCGCCGGCAGTGTGTGTTTCTGTCAGGCACGTTTATTAGCGCCCCGGCAGGAAAGGGGGGCACAGCCACCCCTCCATGTAACCCCAGCCCAGAACCAGCATCGTCCCGGGCAGGGTCATCAGAGGATGTCCCAAGCTGAGCGGGGGAATCGAGTCCTGCTACTATGGGTTCAGCTGAGTCCCGCAAATTGACGTCCTAACCCCTCCGACCTGTGAATGTGACTTCGTTGGCTCCGGCTGCCCTCACGAAGTACCACATACGGGAGCTCAGCAACAGAAATTCAAGTTCTCAGGGTCCGGAGGCTCAAGTCCAGGACCACGGTGTCGGCAGAATGGGTTTCTCCTGAGGTGTCTGTGTGTGTGAGCGTGTCCTTGACACCTGTTTGTGTGTGCATCCAAATTTCCTCAGCTTATAAGCACACCAATCAGACTGGATCAGGACCCACCCTAAGAGCCACTCTTTAAAGTCCCATCTCTAAACGTAGTCCTTTTCTGAAGTACTAGGGGGTTAAGGCTTCAACACATGACTCTGAGGGGGAACTCAGCCCCGTGACAGTGACCTTGTATGGAAACCATTTACCTTTTCTGATTTGGCCACTGCAGGTGCAATTAGCTAAGGAGGTGCTAGAGGGAAGGGGGGCCAAGTGCACGACTAGTCTTCTTCTAAGAAGGAGCAGATAAGAGGAGAGAAGACCACGTGGCTATGGAGGCAGAAATGGGAGTGACGTGCCTCCAGGCACACCAAGGACTGCCAGCAACCTTGAATCTAGGGGCGGCGTGAACACAGTAACCCTACAGTCTTCAGGGGGAACAAGGCAAAGCCCACCAACACCTCGGATCGTGGAGCTTTTGTCTCCCAAACGGGCAGACAACACAGGTGTGTTGTGTTAACTCCCTGGGGGGGAGGGGGGGGCAGTAGCTTATTAACTAGCAACCCCAGGGAACTAGAGCCTAGCAGCCTAACCTGAGCAGTTTGGTGGAACAGAAGGTTAGGGTCCCTGAAGCCTCTTAGCAAAAGAAAGGCCCGATCAAAATTATTAGCTTTGAATGAAATTCAGAATCTGATGTACAACCTCCCGTAAAGGGTGACCATCAGCTCAGAGAAGGCCTGGGCTCAGGTCCCATCACAGCTCTGTCACTCACCGGCCACCCCACCCTGACCAAGTCCTACCCTCGGGGTCATTACATTTACGAGGGTAGTGATAATAATATCCAGCTATTACTATTATGAAAATCAAATGAGGTACTATTTTAAAGCACCATGTGCCCGGCCCAGAGACTCCAAGCTACAAAGGGATGTCATCAGTCCTAATAGTTACATCGCCGAGGAATGCTTCTCTCGGTTGTCTGTAACATCCCTAAACGCCCTTCCTTGGGCTGCTCCCATCCCGAATGATCACGCGCAACCCCAAATCTACCAAATTTTCCAAGCAAAGAAGAGCAAAAAGAAAAATTCAATAGTACTAAGGAAATATTCCAAAATTATTAAAATCCCAAGCTTAGGGGCGCCTGGGTGGCTCCATTGGTGAAGTGGCTGCCTTTGGCTCAGGTCATGGTATCAGGGTCGGCGGCAGGGCTCCCTGCTCAGCAGGAAGTCTGCTTCTCCCTCTCCTCTGCCCCTCCCCCCTGCTCACGCTCGCTCTCTCACTCTCTCTCTCCCAAATAAATAAATAAAATCTTTTTTAAATTTTTTAAAAATAAAAAATGAAACCCCAAGCCTACACCTGGCTGCTAGGGCAAGGGGAAAATATTAAGAAAATGTATCCGAGGGGCCACCTGGGTGGCTCCGTTGGTTGAGCGTCCAACTCCTGATTTCGGCTCAGGTTATGATCAGAGTCATGAGACTGAGCCCAGCACTGGGCTCTTCACTGGGCATGGAGCCTGCTTAAGATTCTGTCTCTGGGGGCGCCTGGGTGGCTCAGCGGGTTAAAGCCTCTGCCTTCGGCTCAGGTCATGATCCCGGGGTCCTGAGATCAAGCCCCGCATCGGGCTCTCTGCTCGGCAGGGAGCCTGCTTCCTCCTCTCTCTCTGCCTGCCTCTCTGCCTACTTGTGACCTCTGTCTGTCAAATAAATAAATAAAATTAAAAAAAAAAAAAAGATTCCGTCTCTGCCTGTGCTCCCCACCTCACCTGCCCCTGCTCATGCACGCACACACTCTCTCTCTCTCTTAAAAAAGAGAGGAAGGGAGGGAGGAAAATTCTAATCTGAGAATCCGTCCGAAAGTGATGAGCAGTTGGCAGTGACGGGCAGAAGCAGACAAGAGGCCCTAACCCCACCCCGCGGATACAGAGGTGGCTTGCAAGGCAGGCCCAACGCTACAAAATGTCACACGGCGGCCTGCGACAGACACCCAGGTATGTAACACAAAAAACTGTCTTACCAGACACCTCCCTTCCTTACGTGGGATGCACTGAAATTTTCTTTTCTACTGCAATTTTTTAAAAGTTATCTCAACAGCCCTAAATAAACCAACAAATGCCATGTGACCCAGTCTGAAAACCAGGGACATGACCCTCTGCAAGATTCTTCCTGCTCTTTTTTCCCCAAATATTGAACTTAAGAAACTAAATTCTAAAGAAATCTCTCAGCACTTCCTTTTCTTTTCCAAAGTCTACAATAACCGTCTCTAAACTCAAAGAACCTTGAATGTTTTCGAACAAACCGCAGAAGCTTGGACAATTAAGACTATGCAAGGTTTCCAGAGCCCTACTAGCTCCATTCTAGAAAGAAAGTGAAATCTAACATTTACTCTTGTTTATCATTCTTATCCTCTACGAATTATTTCTGTTTAACAGGCATGTACACATATGCCATGCCACGGGCACTATTTTAAGATCACACACATACACAAGTGCCATGCCACGGGCACTATTTTAAGATCTTCACAAATATGAACTCAATCTTCACAACAACCCTATGAGAATCAAAATATATATCTATCTCATAGGGTTGTTGTGAAGATATATATTGTGCCCATTTTACAGATGAGGAAACAAAGACCATGAGAAGTCACTAGCCCAAAGTGAAGAGCCACTGTTCAAGCCCAGGCAACTGAAACTACACTCCGTGCTCTTACCCACTAGACCATGCTGCTTTATGGTTTTGTTTTGGTTTGGGGCTGTTGTTGTTGTTTTTAAGAGGGTGAGAGCATGAGTGCAACCGGGGGAAAGGGGCAGAGGGAAAGGAAGAGAGAAAAAATCTTCAGCAGACTTCACACCCAGCGCGGAGCCCAAACTGGGCTTGTGACCTCAGCCTGAGACTGTGACCTCAGCCAAAATCAAGATGCTGAACTGACTGAGCCACCCGGGTGCCCCTAGACTATGCTGCTTTAATTGACCTCTCAATTTTCCATCTCAGATGCCATGTTCATTATTAAGCAGAGCCCCTATTGAGTTTTGATGCTACCTTTTATCTCAAAAGAATGCAAACTTTAAGTAATTAATTTCTTAATGGAGATATAGCTGACATACAACATTAGTTTCAGGTATACAACATAACAACTCAATATATGCATGTGCTACAAAATGATCAACCCACTAAGCATAATTAATATCCATCACAATCCAAACTCTTAATCAGGAGAGCACAGGCACCCAAGGAGATAACTTACAAGCTCTCACCCTCCCTGTCCTGGCCATTCCTTCCTGGAATGCCCTGGCCATTCTTCTTTAGCAGAACAATCATACTCCCAAAATAAACTCCTTAGAAACCAAATCATACTTTATGAGAAGACTGAATTTCGGGGCGCTAGGGTGGCTCAGTGGGTTCAAGCCTCTACCTTCAGCTCAGGTCATGATCTCAGGGTCCTGCATCCGGCTCTCTGCTCAGCAGGGAGCCTGCTTCCTCCTCTCTCTCTGCCTACTTGTGATCTCTGTCTGTCAAATAAATAAATAAATAATCTTTTTTTTTTTAAAAAAAAAGGAAGACTAAATTTCTAAATTTATTTTAAAGGAGTCTCTTGTATAGGAATCATGCCTGTCGGCTGTTTTCTTTACATCAAACCAGATCTGCGTGGTTCTGGCACATTCTTCCAAAGGACTGCAATAGAGAGACATTGGGGGGGGGGGCGCCACGGGAATCCCCTTGTATTTCAAAAGCTGCTCTGATCCCGCCCTTCCCCCCATCCCCAATTCCTTCCACCGCATGATCTCTGAGAGTTGAAATTAAGAACAGACTATAGAGGGGCGCCTGGGTGAAGTGGTCAATCAGTTAAGCACCTGACTCTTGATTTCCGCTCAGGTCGTGATGGGGTCCTGGGATGGAGCCCCATGTCAGGTTCCCTGCTCAGTGGGGAGTCTGCTTCTCCTTCTTCCTCTCCCCCTCCCCCTCCCCGACTCATGCACGAGGGCTCGCAGGTATTGCGTGTGCCCACGCACGCGTTCTCTCTCTCTCTCTCTCTAATAAATAAATAAAATATTTTTTTAAAAAAAGAACAAACTACAGAATCAAAGCTATTTGCCCCAAAGTGTAATGCAAACCCAGCACTATAGAAAGTAAAAACAGTTTTCAGCTGAAAAGGCAATTATCTAACCAAACTGGTTGAACGGGAGAATTTGCAAATTCCAGGTTCTGGCTTCCAGGCTACGGAAGGTGAGCCACCAGCTGCTTAGGGCAAGGAATGCAAATGCTGAACATGAGAAGTGACTGGGCAGAAAGAATATAAAAACTCGTTTTGATTCCAATTTTGAAACAACTACAGTCCCTAAATCCTTTAGGATTTGAGCGGCAGACCCTGTGCCGATAGGCCTGGGTGTGGTCCCCGCAGCGTGGCTTGAGCTGCCTTCTCTCTCCGCAAGAAAACAGGCCTCCTGCAGCCGGACAGGCTGGGAGGGACGACAGGACAAAGCCAACTCTGGTCAGGACGGAACAGACGGGAAGGGAAACAGCGCAGCAGGACGTCTTGCTTCCAGCTCTCCTCGTTTCTACAGTGTTCATCCCTGGAGTCTCCAAACTCACCTCGGGGTTCCTTCCAACACAAGATGCAAGCAGAAGGTCCTCACCTGGTCGGGTCACTCCTTCTTAGCTTTCCAGAGACACGACTACACTTTGACAGAAACCCAAGATTCCTGGGCCCCCGACCAAAAAAGTCTTTTACACTGTATTCTCTAATTTTCCCCATTTCTTCACAATCTAGCTGCAGACAAACCCTCCAAAATCATGACCCACCGTTTCATTCCCTACCTCGCCACACGCACGCACGCGCGTGCACACACACACACACACACACACACACGTCGGCCTGAAATGCCCCATCCTCTTCCGTCCATCTAGGAAAATCAGACTCATCCCAAGCCCAGCTACAAAACACCCACCTCTATGAAGCCTTCCTGACCTCCGCGTTGAGTTAGATGCCCTGTCCTCCACAAGCCCAGCACATGGTGGTTCTCAAAGTGTGGTCCCTGAGCCAGCAGCATCAATACCAGAATTCCTGCTCTCCCTCTGGGAAGCTGTGAGCTAGCGGTCCGCCCTCCAACGAGCTGTCCGGGGGGTTCCGATGCCCGCTCACGCTGGCCCCCACCTGCTACCATCCTGATCCACACGCTATTCCCCTTCCACTGCCTTGGCTCGGGAGCCTCGTCTCTGTAAGCCCCACAGAGTATGGCCCCAGCCAGACACCCAAGAAACACACGCTCGTTGAATTAACCTACTGCACCTCTTCTAGAACCGGAAAGGGCAGTGTGTAATCAGCAACTTCACAGGCTAGCAAATCTCCATGTCCACGTTCAGGCACACACTGGCCGCAACACCTGGGAATCCTCGAGAGTAAAACCAGAGTCGGTCCGAACTCACAGAACAAGGGACTTAAGAAAAATGAACGCCAGGCTTCCAGGCACGGCCACTGTACAAGGTTCGCTGCCTTGGGCAGGTCAAAGCACACTTGGGAAATGCGGGGAACACCACCAGCTTGCGTCCCAGAAGGGGTCTTAGATGGCTCCATGGGAACAGCAGAGCTGCCTCCTCCTCCTGGGCTCCCCAAGGTTAGGACCTACCTAAGTGCGACCAACCTACAGTATCTGATATGACATCTTCTCGCCTCATCAGAGCTACTGACCCCAAGTCCCAACACCTGCTAGGGGCAAAACCCAACAGGCCGTGGGCGCCCACACAGGATCTGAAAGGGGAAAAAGAGGGGGAAGAGGAGTAAAAAGAAGAAGAAGATGAACAAAAGGAAGTTAGAATAAAAATGAGTGAGAGTCAGGGCAGCAGAGCAGAACATCCTCCGAACTGTAAGTCAGTGGTATTGGGCTTCTATCTCGGCCTGGCCCTGTGCCAAGGGCTTAAGTACTCCCAGGGTGAGGGTAAAGCCACAAGTCTCCGTTTCATCACTGGATCTCAGGTATCCACGTGAAGAACTTCAGACAGGGGCACCTGGGTGGCTCAGTCGGCTGAGCGTCCGCCTCTTGGATTCAGCTCAGGTCATGATCTCAGGGTCAGGAGATCGAGCCTCACATGGGGCTCCATGCTCAGTGGGGAGTCTGCTTGAAGGACTCTCCTCTGCTCCTCCCCCGACTCTCTCTGTCTCTCTCTCTAAGTAAACAAACAAATCTTTTTTTTAGTAAATAAATAAATCTTTAAGAAAAAAAAAAGGCAATCCCATCACATAGAAACATTGATGAGGAATACCATGAGTTTTTTCCCTCATCCTGGAAGGAATGTCCCCCAAAGCTCTCCCCCAACCCTAATCCCCAGAACCTGTGACTATTACCTCCTCTGAGAAAAGATACAATTGAGTTAAGGATCTTAACCAAAATGCGATCCCACGTATCCTAATCAAACAGAGGCGGAGGGAGATTTCAGACGTAAGAGGAGAAGGACGCACAGACAAAGGAATGGGAGCACAGAGGCCGAGCCTGAGTGTCGCCACCACCACCAGCCATAGAGCATCAGCGGCCCCCGGAGCTGCAAGAGGCAAGGAACAGGTTCTCCTGAGAGCCTCAGAGCGAGGCCCTGACCACCATGTTGATTTCAGACAGTGATACTGATGGACTTCCGGCCGGCAGAACTGGGAGGAAATAAATGAGTGTTGTTTCAAGCCACCAAGTGTGTGATTTAGGAAACTAACGGACTCATGAATCCACTGCTTCCTCTCACGCTAGCCGGGATTATCCCCCATCCTATGGACACGGGAACTTGGGCTCAGCAGGATGGGACAGCGGGCTCCCAATCACTCGGGGTCAGAGCAAGCCAGGTGCCACGTCCATCCAACAACAGATCTTCCCACCATGCCTTGCTGGCTCCCGCAAATCGACATGCGGGTTCCCGTGGCCTTTAGAAGTAACCTGGGAAACAGTCACCCCGGTAACATTGTTTCTATGAAAAACATTCTCCAGATTCCAAATAAAAGACAAGAGGAAGTTAAGCGCACTGCCATGGGGGAAGAGAAGGTGCTCATCCCAGAGACCAGTCTTCCACTCAGAAACGGAAGCAATGCAATTAACCCATTCACTGAAGGGTCGGAGTTGCGCGGTCATACACGCTACAGACAAGCAGATAAGTGCCCTCTATCCTTTGGGCAACAGCATTTCAAGAAAAGTTGTTACTCACCCTCAAGCTCCTGACACTCCATACTAAACCCAACAGGCCTATCCACCCGAAATATCACAACGTACACGCCCTGTGGTAGCACCAACAGAGGGCTCCTAAAACCAATGATCACAGGTTTCCTAAAGAAAAGAATTTGGGGTGGTGGGAATTATCACTGAATTTATCAATCAGGTGAGTCTGAAATATATCTTCACCCTCTACTGCAACACTAAACCTGTCGATGATGTTGGTCAGTGGAAAATACAGAAGATACCAAACATAGTTTTGTGTAAATGACAATTACACGCATGAACAAAAACAGATGCGGAGGTAAACACCAGGAGGTATACTAATTTGTTCAGTACTAAAAATAAGCACATGGAAAGATGCTCAACGTCACTGATCCTTCGGGAAAGGCAAACCAAAACCACAATGAGACAGCACCTCACACCCATGAGGACGGCCATTAACAAAACACAGAAAACAAGGAACCATGAGGATATGGATAGATCAGAGCTCCGCACACCACTGGTGGGAATACAAAATGGCACAGCCACGGTGGAAAACAGTATGGAGGTTCCTCTAAAAATGAAACACTGAATCATCACCGGGTCCAGCAGCTCCATGTCCAGGTGTATACAAAAAAGAGATGACAGCAAGGACTCGAGACACTAGTATACCCAAGTTCACAGCAACATAGCCAAGATAGGCAAACAACCCAAGCGCCCATCATCAGAAGACTGGATAAACAAAACAGGGTCTACCCACACAATAGAATATTATCAACCTCAATAAGGAAAGGAATTCTGACACCTGCTACAACACAGAGGAACCTTGATGACATGATGCTAAGTGAAATAAGCCAGCCATGGAGGGACAAACACTGCATGATTCCACGCATAGATCATCGCTCCAGCAGTCAACTCACGGAGACAGAAAGTAGGATGGTGGCAGCCAGGGACTCTGGGGGGGGCATGGAGAGTTAGTGTGTGATGCGTATGGAAATTTCATCTGCAACATCTCACAGCAAGGGCACCTGGGTGGCTCAGAGGGTTGAGCCTCTGCCTTCGGCTCAGGTCATGATCTCAGGGTCCCGGGATCGAGTCCCGCATCGGGCTCTCTGCTCGGCGGGGAGCCTGCTTCCTCCTCTCTCTCTCTCTGCCTGCCTCTCTGCCTGCTTGTGATCTCTGTCTGTCAAATAAATAAATAAAATCTTTAAAAAAAAAAATCTCGCAGCAATATGACAATACTTCATGCCACTGAACTGAACACTTCAAAATGATTAAAATGGTTAATTTTATGTTATATACATTTTACCACAATAGAAGACCAGAAACGCTACAATAGCTATTTCAGATTGATAAGTTTACAGGTGAGGGTTCTATTTTTCCTTTGAGTTCTAAATTTCCATTCATGAAATTTCTCCTTAAAAAAAGGAGGGGGGAGCTTATGTGGTATTAAATATCAAAAGGGAAAACAATATAACTGTCCTAAGGCAGGCCAACTCACTTCAGACCCACAGCTTCAGGGATTAACGGAATTCCCGTGATAATGACCGTTCCCACTTCTGCAATATGAATTATCACAAAGTAAAAATCCAATTCCCTCTCCATGTTTACGAAAGCCATTCCTTTCAGGCAGCTGAAGCAACAAAGCCAGCCAAAAGCACTTCCCAGCCGTCCGATTAGAGATTTATCCTGCTTATAAATATAAAGAAACATTATGTAACCGGAGCCGTGGACCAGGAGAAGAAGGCTGGTCTGGGGATCCGAAGTTGAATTTGAGATTGGCTTCACCCAATGACTCCCCTTGCGGGATCCATTAAAAACTCCCCAGCGTCCGCCCCCTTTTCCATAGGCGAAGCAGCACCTGCTTCATATGGTGACAGTGAATCGTGGAAAGGACCCATGGCTTACAAATATCAGGGCTTTACCCACAGCTCGAGTGAAAGAACACAGCCAGCCGCAGGGCAGGTGCTTAATAAATGATCCAGGCTTGCCTCCTGGCCTTCCACAAGACTACCAACTCACGCATCAAGAGCCCCAGGCTTGCTTCCTGAACTTGAGGATGGACAGACCACTAGGTTTCCTCTCAGTGACCACAACTGCACCACCTTCTCTAATACGTACCCTCATCCTAAAATTTTTGATGAGGCTGGCTTTCTACTGTATGGTCTGGAAATGACAAAACGTTGGTTTAAAAAAATAAAATCAAACTGGAAGTCTTCATTTCAATCAGAAGTTGTTTTGGTGGGTTTTTTTTAAGATTTTATTTATTTATTTGACAGACATCACAAGTACGCAGAGAGGCAGGCAGAGAGAGAGGCGGAAGCAGGCTCCCCGCAGAGCAGAGAGCCCGATGTGCGGCTCGATCCCAGGACCCTGAGGTCATGACCTGAGCCAAAGGCAGAGGATCAGCCCACTGAGCCACCCAGGCGCCCCTCAATCAGAAGTTTTTACAGAGCTTTTCTTAAAGATCATATTCTCAACTCCCAGAGAGCATAAATCTCCAGCATTCACTGGGTACGTGAACTTGGGCAAATAACTTCACCTCTGGGAGCTCTGGTCTTCACGTCACAGTTGATGACAAAAAACGCACAACTGAGCCTCTTGAAGGAATAAAGGTGAGCAAAGACTCTTAACTGTTCAGAAACTATTTGTCGTGACCCTCCCACAAAATGATGAAATCTTCTCAGTTATGTTCCAAGGGAAGCTTTGTTTCAGGACCTCAGGTTCCCATTTTTCTCAACTCGAGCAGTCCTTTGCCAGTAGTTTTATCCAAATGGGATCACTGGCACGAACATATTAGAAACCAAAAACAGGTGGTAAGTGGTGGGAAGAAAATAAACAAAAAGAACTGAAAACGGGGAGGAAGGGTCTTTTGATCTGACCCATTCATTTACTTAATTACTTTTAGATTTCGTATTCTTGGGTAATGTCCACACCTACCCAACACGGGGCTTGAACTTACAACCCAGAGATCGGGAGTCAAGTGCTCTACCTACGGAGCCAGCCAGGCGCCCCTGGAACTGACCAATTTGAATAACAAATTAAACTTCCGTTTCTCCGCTGTGATACCTAATATTACCCAGTATCTCAACGTGACAAGTAGTTCAGTGACAACCACAAAGATCGTAACTCACTATCTGTGGAAGGAACCTCAGCAAATTCTCCAACACCCCCAGTAGGCCATCATCATTCAGGGCTAGAGACAGCTTCGTCATGGCATCCAAGGACATGAACTCTGCAAAAGAAGACTCCTCTTCTCCACCTTTCAAGCCCTACAAAAGGACCTGCACAGAGAGGACATCAAACCAACCGCCTTGTTGCATTTTATGCTCTTGACAAATGTTAGGAAAGAACAGAGCCACACCAAGACATGAAAAGTGCCCCCGGAAACTTTATGAGGTGCGGGATTTGCCAAATAGCGCTTAATGAACTTCAGAACAGTTCATTACTTAAATGCTTTTACAGAAAAAAAAAAAATCGTGCCATTAAAAGGGGTCTGCAGAACACAATGCATTGATAGAAGCAGAAGAACTTCTCCAAGGAAGGAGAAAGTCAGAGGAAGCCCTCAGTTAGGACTTCTTTAAGGAAGGTGTCTAGACTTTGAAATTAAGGACAAAAAGAACATGATTTCAGAGCAGCAGCTGCAGGACTGCAGGTCCAGAACTCTGGAACATCCCGGACACCGTCCGATGAGCCTCTAGGCCGCAGTGAGCTCTTCAGGAACCGTGGGGCTGTAGGCAAACCTCTGAGATGCCCAGTCTGGTCCTCAGTCAGGTAGAGACGATAGCACATACCCAACCTACCCTCCAGGTTTCAGAATCCCCATCACTCGGATGGGAGAAAAAAAGAAAGAAAAAAAAAAGCCAAGACAGGATCAAGTTCCACAGTTAGGGTAGGGCAGACCTAAGTCAATTCCAGTTCCAAGGTCAATGCTCTTCCTTGCTAGATGCAGGGAGCACCATGGTTTCCCTTTCTGCGCTGCTGATGGTTCTGATCCCAAGAGCTTTGAAATAGGAAAACGGAAGTTCTCATTGGAAATCGGAAAGAATAATGGGTTCACACTCTGCCAAGGTTAATAAGCAGAGGAACTAATGTGCACTGAGCCCGTACTGTGTCCAGGTGTTTTATTTTCATTTTATTATGCAACGTCCCTTTAGGTCGTTCATTCATTGAAAAAGTTACACGGCACTTGGTGTCTGCCTTGCCCCTGTTCTAGACTTTGATCATCCAGGAGCCATTTACCGCCCCCAACAACCCCCAAGGAGACAGATACTATTTGTACCCAATTTTGCAGATGCACCAACCGATGGAGGGTCCAGGGACTTGCTCCAAGTCACAGAGCAGCAGCCAGAATTCAAACCCAGGCAGCTGGATGCCACTCTGGGCTATGAAGCCCTCCATGAGGGGCTCTTCCTGTCCGCCACATTGCAGAGGAAGAAAGGCCCTGACGGGGCAGTGCTAAGGACCTCAGCCTCGTGAACGTTCTTGCTTCCAACCTGGTCTGCCCAGCCTCAGCACCTGGGCCTTCAGACCGTGCTGTCCTGTGGGGCCTGGCTGGCAGGGGTGTGCTCCCACATGGCGCCCCTGCCTGGCTCTGGGCAGATAAGGAACCAAACAGGGTCAGGGACCCCCAGCAGCAGACCAGGGAGAGAAGGATGAGAAGCAAGGAGCGGCGGTAAAGAGCCGGGAACACCAGCGAAAGAACCCAAAGGCCCAATCACCGGTCTCCATGGACTCCCGATGCACCCAAACTACATGGTGGAAACTTCTAGTCCCGCTTATATGGAACTGTGTGTCCACGGCCAGGGGCTCAACTAGCTGAGTTCATTTGGAAAATTAATGACCTTCTCAATCCCTTACATCAATGTGGATAGAAAAAAAATAGCTCAGGGGATCACTCAGAGAGGAAGTCCCATGGGGAAGGCCCCAGGTCTCCCCTTCACTCTAAAACAATGGCTGGAGGTGGGGTGCAGGCCTGGCTGGTTCAGGCAGCAGAGCATGGGACTCCTGATCTCGGGGTTATGAGTTCAAGCCCTACATCAGGTGTAGAAATTACTTAAAGAAATATAGATATATAAACAAATGAATGAATGAATGACAAAAAGGAAACCATAAATAAATAAATAAATAAAATGACAAAAAGGAAACCTGAGTGCTTCCCAATCTTACCCAGACCTCCAATGCCGCCTTCGATGGGTCTGGGGGTCCCATAGATCCTCACCTACTTTCCCCTCATGGATTATCTGTAGGACTCTCAAAAGCTTGTGGTCTCTGTTTCCTGGTCTTCTGTCAAACCTCCAAGAACTCCCAAAGATGCCTGGGCCACCCACTTAGGAGCAGACACCCGAGAAGTGGGTTCCTGCACAGACAATCAATTTAACACACTCTTCCCCATACACAGTCACCCCGGCAACAGCTACAGCTGGAAACTCTGCATACCAAGGAAGAACCCCCCCAAAAAAAAACCTTACCTCACCTCCTGCGTCTGCTAACCCGGCAGCCGGTGCTTCCTTGCAGTACATCTAGAACTGCAACCATCATCATATCCACAGGAACTTATTCCTACAGACACACAGGCATGTTCCGGGAAGGCAGAGGGGGGTGGGGGAGACCCAGGTTCTTAGACCCTTTGGGAAGGCACAACACGGAAGGGCGCTTACCCATCCTCCACTTCGCAGGAAGCCTGGGCCGTGGTTTCCAAGCCTCGTGGGAAGCACTCAAAGTAAGTCCTAAAGACTTCAGGCAGAGGCAACTGTTTTCAATTGTTTTTTAAGATTTTATTTATCTATTAGAGAGAGAGGACGAGCACCAGCAAGGGGAGCCGCAGGCTGAGGGAGAAGCAGACTCCCCGCTGAGCAGGGAGCCCGATGTGGGACTAGGATCCCAGGACCCTAGGATCTCAATGGAAGGCAGACTCAACCACTGAGCCACCCAGACACACCAAGGCAGTGACCATTAAAACTGAAAACAATTTAAATAACAAACACTGAGTATCCACAAGGATGGAGACAAGGACAATGAAACAAAGAGCAAGGAAAGAAAAAAGCAGCAAAAAGCAAGCTTCTTTTTTTTTTTTTTTTTTGCCAGTTGCTCATTTTCCCTAAAGCATCACTGAATTCAGAGCAACTCTCCCAAGGTTAACCATTTACATCCGGGGAGCTGCAAAGACTCTCAGAGGGAAGAGGTTGGGCTACAATCCCCCCTGTGTCAGCCGCCCCCCCCCCAACACAGCCCACCCTGCCACTTATCACAAAACCGTAAGATAAGGAAAGGACCTTAGAGGTCACCAGTTCCAATGCAATGCTGGGATCGCCTCCCCATCTCCCACCTGCCAGCCCCCTTGCTCCTAAACCACTTGTGGTCCACAGTCTCCCCGTGGCCAAGCCCACCATCACCCTTCGGATACAAACTCCCCCTAAGGGAGTGTGTGCTTTGCTCCACACAAGCAGAAATGGAGTGCGAGCTCCGTGTCTGGTCACTCCGCAAGTCCGGCAGGCTGGTGCTGATACACGCGTTAATATATCTGACATGGGAAGCCCCCAGCCGTGGTGCCTCTAAGCTTCCCAGCGTATAAGGAGCTGGAGGAAAACCACAGTATTTAAACACCAAGTCATTCATTCACAGAGAGGAACAGATAACCAGAGCCGCCAGGGACTGAAGAAAGAACAGTGACAATCAATAATGACCTTTCTTCCAGGACAGGCGGGGGCATCTGTACACTAAGAACATGACCTTCATTTAAAATATTTCTTGGGGGAACGCCTGGGTGGCTCAGTGGGTTAAGCCTCTGCCTTCAGCTCAGGTCATAATCTCAGGTCCTGGGATCAAGCCCTGCACTGGGCTCCCTGCTCAGTGGGGAGCCTGCTTCCCCCTTTCTCTCTCTGCCTGACTCTCTGCCTACTTGTAATCTCTCTGTCAAATATATAAATAAAGATCTTTTAAAAATAAAAAAATAAATTATTTCTCAGGCACCTGGGTGGCTCTGTCAGTTAAGCATCTGTCTGCCTTCTGCTCGGGTCATGGGATTGAGTCCCGCATCACAGGGCTCCTCCCTGCTCGGTGGGGAGTCTGCTCCTACCTCTGCACACACCTGCCTTTGTACGTTCTCTCGTTCTCTCTCTCTCTCTCTCAAAAATAAATAAATAAATAAATAAATAATTTAAAAACCAGTTTACAGTATTTCTCAAGATCAGGGTGCCTGGGTGGCTCAGTTATATATCCGACCCTTGGTTTTGGCTCACGTCATGAGCTCACAGGTCAGGGGATCAAGCCCCAAGCCCCAAGTCCTCGTGCTCTGTGCTCAGCAGGGGGTCTGCTTGAAGCTTCTTTCCCTCCGCCCCACCGCCCATCCGCACAGTCTCCCTCACGTGCTCTCTCTAAAATAGTTTTTAGAAATAGTAATAATAATATATAAAGTATTTCTCAAGATAAAAACAAACAAAAAATAGTTCCCAAGGTAAAAATTCATACATCCATCTTATCCTTTTACGAGACAGGAAGGATAGAAATGACAGAAATGAAATTTTAGGGAGTCCCATCATGGTGGAAAATACAGAGAG
Organism: Mustela putorius furo; assembly: GCF_011764305.1. Classification (NCBI taxonomy): domain Eukaryota; kingdom Metazoa; phylum Chordata; class Mammalia; order Carnivora; family Mustelidae; genus Mustela; species Mustela putorius. The sequence goes on along the minus strand of NW_025421491.1, from coordinate 1,799,031 downwards.
GTCATGACATCTGTCCTCAAAGGATCATTGGTCCCACTGGGTTGGAGAGACAACAAGAAGGCGGATAAAACAATTAGGAGGCAATTACCAGAGTAATTACGGTCTGATCTGAGTTCCAAGGGTAAGGTTTCAGGAACCCCAACGAATGGTCCAGTCACCAGCTCTTTCATACCTGGAGCCAGCCAGGCAGAGGAGGAAGCCCTAAAGCAAACATTGTCTCCTTTATCTCTAAGTGTATCTTCTCTATCTGCACATGGATTTCCTTTCAGGCAGTTTGAGACCTTGTGGGGTCAGGGCCACCTGCCCAGTCTGGGCCGGAAGAGAACAAAGGAAACAAATCAGGTCACCCGCTACCCCGCCCTTTTCCCCAAAAGAGTCCCTCCTCAAACGCAGAGGGTGACAGTCGCCACAATGCAGCTGCATGCAGACATGCATGTACCGAAAAGGTCTTGAATGTGACCAGCCTGCACTTTCCTCCGGTACGGCTAATGTCCATCCAGCCGAACTTGACCCGTGAGCTAAGTTCTCCATCTAGAACATCTCTTTAACCCTATGGTGGCCATTCGACAGATACAGAAATGGAGGCTGAAAAATCAAGCAAGGTGGCCAAGGTTGCCCACAGACCCAAACAGAAATCGAACACCAAAAAACCCGGCTCCTCGGGCTCGAGGCAATCGTGTCTCCCATCACTACCAGATGGCTTCTCACACCAGCCAGTGCACACCAGCTCAGGAGAGCTGAAGCTCTTTGTAGGATTATGAAGGTCCCAGGAGGAACCAAGGCCACAAAGGCCGATGGAACTCTGTAAAACTGTGTGTGTCCTCCTGGGGGGCCAAACCCTAGAAGCAAGGCACCTTCCAATCTGCACCAAGCAGGCACCGGTCCCACCAGCTGGCCAGCTGCCACGTACTTCCAGCGCTCAGAACCAACCTCCAAGACCTTAGACCCCAGACACCCGAGAGGCGCACAGCCCAGGGACATGTAAGCAGAGAGGCAAACGATTTGCGGAACACTTTCTTTCTTATCCACTCACCCTGCAAGGCCAAGCCTCATACACACCGAGTACAGTAGGACTGGCTTGATTCCTGAGTAATAAACTTAGGGGTTAAAAAAAATAAATAAACGAGGACTACTATCAAGAACAAGAAACAGGACTTAACAGTGCTGGCTCCAAGTCAGCCACAGCGCCACTGACTTACGCCCCACAGAGCACACTACCATGCCTAATTGCTCTCCAGATGGTGGCTTGTACTTTTCCAGGCAGAATCTCTTCTCCCCGAGCCGAGCCTCACCTTTCTACAGCTCTTTGTGTTTTCCCAACGTCCTCTCTGTGTGCAGAGGGCTTTGCAACACCTCCAAATTTACGGCCACCTACAGATTTAATGAGCACCACTGTTTACTTCCCCCTTCGCTCTCCGGAATATCTTAAGTAAAAGCAGGCCTCCACTGAGCCCATGGGGTACTCCACCCTGGGCCCCCGTCCAATCAGCTCCCCGGCGGAACAGCGTGCGCCCCGCTCCAGCCCTGGGTCTGGCCCTTGTCCAAGGCAAGCCTGTGCGGAGCCAGCCGCCAGGGACCGCGTGAGGCCCTTCCACCCCTGGGGCCCCCTGCACGAGGAGGGTACGCCGAAGGCAGGGCAGAGGTGGGCAAAGAAAAGGCTGAAGTCACAGGCAGCCAAGGCAAGGCTTTATTAGAAAAAGAAAGGGTTCAGACGGGCCAGGTGAACATGAGTTTTTCAGGCCTTCTCCTTGTAACCCATACCTTAGCAGAAAAAAAGCAGGGGGGGGGGGGAGGGGAGAAAGGCAGGTAGGCAGGCAGGCAGTGCGGAGACAAAATGCACCAAAGAAATAGAGAAAGTGGGACCAGAAGGGGAAGGAAGGCAGGAAAGAGGGAAAGAACATGATTTTTTGTTTTAATTAACCACTAACTCTATCTATCAACCAACACAAACTGAAGGTGCATTTTATATGCGACAATAGAGGAGTTGGGCTTGTTTTTTTTAAGTAATCTCTGCACCTCACACGGGGTTCAAACACACAACGCCAAGATCAAGAGTCGGTGTCTGCCGACTGAGCCAGCCGGGCGCCCCCATAATACAGGAGTTTAGAAAAATAAAACAAGATCTCTCGTGGCAAGAACTTTGGCATCCCCGGGGGGAAACAGATCAGCAAGCAACAGCAAGGGAAACGGAGAGGAAACTGACCTGCACACAGGCACGTCATTCATTGTCCTGCAAGCCGTTTGCCTACCTGATACTAGGAGTCCCTCTGGCTAAGCAGCAGGCCTAGAGATGGCACACAAACCTCCCCGGCGCCCACCCTGACTGACGAAACCAGGCAGGTCTGCGAGGCCCAGCCCCCAGCAAACCCAGCACGGACGCATGATTCCGGACACGACAAACGCAGGAAAACTCACGTCGATCTGCTGTGCCCCTCGCCCCTCGCTATATCACAGCTTGTGCGCTCTGCGATGAATTTTTCCCAAACTATTGTGGGGTTTTATGACGACTCGTTTCTTTATTCTTAAGCTTCTAAAGGGGAGTCAAACAATTAAATATGTGACACTATGATTACTCATAAAAGGCGCTGATACCGTGTCTACCGGATCACCCAAATTCGCCTGATTTAATTTTGCTGCAGCGAAAATTCCTCCATGGTTCCCAAGAGCTAGATAGGAGAACTCATGGTTTGGGAAGTCGCTCCCCCTTCCGCTTGTCATTTTCTCCTCGCCCTGGCTTCAACATGCTTTGTAAGGCCTGTCAGAACGAAGAGACTGCTCGAATAAGGGACAACACCCCCACTCTGGCAGGCTATCCCAGGAAAGTAAGTGCGCCGCCACTCTCTAGGGCAGGCTAGCCAATAAAAACATAACTTCAAATTTTCTGGTTGCTACGTTAAAAAAATGACTTTTTACTTCTTAGGATGGGGCGCCTGGGTGGCTCAGTCAGTTAAGCATCTGACTCTTGATTTTGGCTCCGGTCATGATCTCAGGGTCGTGAGATGGAGCCCCCACCACCACCAGCCCCCGTGTAGTCTGCTTCAGATTCTCTCTCTCTCCTTCTCCCTATGGCCCTCCCCTGCTCCCACGTGCGCTCTCTAAATAAATAATTTTTTTTTAAGTAAAAAGGTTGCATTAAAGTTAACAACCTATTGTATTCAACTCAATATATCATAAATATTATTTCAACATAGAGTCAATATAAAAGTTATTGAGGGGAACCTGGCAGGCTCTGTCAGTGGAACACGTGATTCTTGATCTCAGGGTCCTGAGTTCAAGCTCCATATTGGGTGTAGAGATTACTTAAACAAATAAATAAAATTTTAAAATGAATGATTTCTACTTAAAAAAAATGTTTTGGGGCGCTGGGTGACTCAGTGGGTTAAGCCTCTGCCTTCGGCTCAGGTCATGATCTCAGGGTCCTGGGATCGAGCCCTGCACTGGGCTCTCTGCTCAGCGGAGAGCCTGCTTCCCCTCTCTCTCTCTGCCTGCCTCTCTGTGTACTTGTGATCTCTTGTCTGTCAAATAAATAAATAAAATCTTTTTTAAAAAAATGCTTCAATGAAAAAAAAAAGTCATTGAAGAAAAAGTTACTGAGATAACTTACATACATCTCCTTCTTCCTAAGTCTTTAAAAACTCTGGTCTATAGTTCACCCTTACAGCACATCCTAATTTAGACATCCCAAGGGCCCAGTAGCCACCAGTGGTCACCACAGCAGTCAGTACCACTAGAGCCCCTCTGGCTGGAATGTGTGGCTAGGAGGAAATGAAGTTCAACAAAGAATTTTCCAAGCGTGAGGGATTCCTGATCTTGTAGATGCCCAGTTCCAGGACTCACTGAGCTTTCCTCTCACATTCCTTTCAAGGGACAAAGATGCCCTTTGGTCTGTGGGAAAGAGCTGCCTGGAATCAGGAGAACCCCTTCACAGTCCTGAGTTTCAGATCCAGAAACCTAACACCCTCAATATAATGGAAAACACAAAATATTTACTGAGCCCCTCCTAAGGAAGAAAAACCACACTGAGGCTGAAACAAAAGCGTGTCCAAACTCACTCTTAACGTCTAAGCCCCCAACACGCCGACCAGGGGAGGTTTTTTCTTTTGCAGAGCCCCGTGCCTTATTAAAAAGTCATTAAATCTCAGTGCCTGCTTTAGGAAGGCAAACATCTTAAACTACAGGAAACGGAGTCCCTGAGTTCATGGCCCGTTCAGTTCTAAGTTCCAGGATAAACCAAAGAATCCCAAATCAGCTCGAAAGAATCTTCATTTCTGCCTGCCCGTCCCTGGGGTCTTCACCGCCCCAAACACCCTAAAGGAACAATCACGGTTAGACTATCTACGGCGCTTGACATTTTCTTCTCGGCGTCTCTGTGGCTCCAAGTTGATCCGGGAAGTTCTCGCTAACCCAATTTTTTTCTCCTTCTACCTTAAAACGAAAGCTATTTCAATACTCTGATTAAAACTCATGAAAGGGGGGTGCCTGGGTGGCTCGGTGGGTTAAAGCTTCTGCCCTTAGCTCAGGTCTTGATTCCAAGGTCCTGGGATCGAGCCCCGCATCTGGCTCTCTGCTCAGCGAGGAGCCTGCTTCCTCGTCTCTCTCTGCCTCCCTCTCTGCCTACTTGTGATCTCTGTCAAATAAATAAGTAAAATCTTTAAAAAAAAAATTCATGAATGGTGTGGACACGAAGCTTTGCAGAGCTTAGCGGGGAAACAACTCTGTGTGAGGCACGGTGAGGTGGGGAATACGCTCGCTCGTCCACCCCAAGGTCCCACGGGAGCTCGTGCAGAGCAGCAGGTCCCTCTAACTGTGAAATAAGTCAGCCCAAGGCAGCTTCTCCACCCACGTCTTGTGCTCCTTCCTGCTGTTCTGATCGCTTGTGGGGCCCAGACTGTCCACACCTCCCCCTGGGATGAGAACAGCCACCTGACCACATCCGCAGCTGACAGGACGGTCTGAGGTCGAGCCCAGGCACGTCCCCATACTCGTGAGGGCACTCGGGTCATTATTTATTCTTTTCCTGAGCAAGCACCACACTGAAGGCCTCCGGGGTGCCAGCCCCAATGTCAGGGAGGCGGAGGACAGGATCCAGACTGGACCTGCCCTCAAGAACTTCAGGGCCTCCCCGGGAAGAGAGACACCCCCACAGATTAAAAGGAGTCAATGGGGGCGCCTGGGTGGCTCAGAGGGTTAAAGCCTCTGCCTTCGGCTCAGGTCGTGATCCCAGGGTCCTGGGATCCAGCCCCGCATCGGGCTCTCTGCTCAGCAGGGAGGCTGCTTCTCTCTCTCTCTGCCTACTTGTGTTCTGTCTGTCAAATAAATAAATAAAATTTAAAAAAAAAAAAAAAGGAGTCAATGGCTGATGGTGCCTGCAGAGAAGAGCCTGGAAAGCTTCCTAGAGATAATGGTGCCTGCCGGGGCCTTAAAAAAGTAAGCAAGAATAAACCAGAAGGGGAAAAAGCCCTACTCAGAAGAGGGATTTGTGCCTCTACCTTCAGCTCTAGTCATGATCCCAGAGTCCTGGGATCGAGCCCACATCGGGCTCTCTGCTCTGCAGGGAACCTGCTTCCTCCCCTTTCTCTCTCCCTCTCTGTCCACCTCTCTCTGCCTACTTGTGACCTCTGTGAAATAAATAAAATCTTAAACAAAAAAAAAGAGGAGGGGTTTGGGGCTGATGCTTCTGGACTTCTTGCCCCGGGGCCAAGCCATTGGAAGCATCTACAGGAATTAACTCGCTTACTCCTCACAACAGCCCTACCAGGTAGCGATGGTAGTGTCCCCATTCGACAGATAAGAAAACTGAAGCACAGAGCAAGGTTATGCGGTTAGTAAGTGGTCAGGCAGACGATGCAAAGCAAGCACTGGTGCGACCACGACACCCCTGTACCGGCCCGTGTGGGAGCACGCCGCATTTGTGGACGTGCGCATGAGGCTTGTAATCTGGATGCCCCGGAGGCCAGGAAGGGAGTGTAAATGCAAGAACCTTTGAACAGAATCAGGAGGCCAGTGCTGGACCGCCGGAGCCCAGAGAGCTTCCAACATGCCTCAAATTCAAAGTCCCATCCGGCACTCTTCATTGCAGATACAAGGTGCGTGCAGTCGCACGCACACACAAACACACACGCACACACACACACACCGGATGGCAGCTGCCCGGGGTTGAGCGGGCAGGGCTGGGGAGAGCGAGAGCTGAGGCAGGAGGGGCGGAGGAGGGCGCAGACACCAGGCCAAGAAGCTTGGGCTTCACCCAAGGGACACTGGGGCAACTGGGACAGGTTCTAAACCAGGAATGACGCCATCAGACATGCATCACCTGGATGGCCGACCCCCACGGAGAGATGAAATGCAAAGTAAAACACAACGACAGAGGAGGGCTGGGAGGGGGTGGGGTGTGTGGCCAGGGCAGAGGGAAGGAGTGGATCCATCAGCGGGAGCTGCTGTAACAGACGGACGTAGGACGGCGGAAAGGTAGGTCTCACAGCTCTGGAGGCAAGTCTAAAATAAGGGCGCAGACAGCGCTGTGCTCCATCTGGATGCTCTGGGAAAGACTGCTTCCTGTTTCGTCACCCAGGAAGGTTCTGGGGTCTCAGCACATTCTGGGTCTGGATCTGAGTGCTGGTTATAGCCAGGAGCACGCGGTTTGCGAGAATCTGTGACACCAGACACTTCCAACAAGGTACACTTTTCTGTACGCATGGCACACTTTGCCGGTAAGTTCCCGTCTACAAAACGCAGGTGAGATCGCCCCGTCTGAAAAGCTCTCCCGCCCCAAGGATGTCACCAATTCTAAGGGCGATGACACAGAACGCTGTTGCCATGCAAATTCAATGTCAAGGAATTTCACGGAACCAGGTCCATGTAACATTCTTTAAAAGACCATCTTGTTTCCAAAAAGAAATGCGCAGACGACAACGTTCGGATTAGTGCTGCCTTTGTTTCCACAGAAATCTGGCCTCCACTGTCAAAGGCTGAAATCCTAGCCGCAAGCAGGAAAGGGGGGAGGGGTCCTAGGAAATATTTTTATGCCTTTCTCCCTGAAACAGAACACCAAAAATGGATTTTCCACAAGAAGGGGCGGGAGCAGCGGCCTAACCACGTCGGGCCGCTCGAGGCAGGCACCTAGCAGGCCTCCCGTGACGGCAACACCAGATTTAAACAGGTGTCATAACAGTAAAAGGGCCCGTAAATGGGAAACCCAGAAGGCCTCGCAGAGCCGGACAGCTGGTGTGAGAGTGAGGGTTACAGACCTAAGTGGTCCCCAGACTTCCGGAGTCTGCTGTACTTCGCCTCACACGCACTTAAACACCCATTTGCCTGCAGGAGCACACACACACCACATATATAAAACCTCTCAACAGGAAATTTCTCCCATTCTTAAATGGCCTGGCCTAAATAAAATGCCTTTGACAGAGTTCTCGGAGCTATTGGATTGCATTAAATGAGAGGAGAAAAGCGAATGGGGGGGTGGGTTGTTCCACAATGAACAGTCTGCGCCCTGGAACAGGGTCGCGTGGGCACTCCGGGCTGCTCAGGAGAGGGGGTGGGGAAGGCGGTGTCCTGGGATGGGGACGTGGGGGCAGTCGGCCAATCCCCGGGCCCCCTCACCCCCCAAGCCACCCAGGTGCCATCATCAGCCGGTGAGCCTGGTTTTCGGGGAGCCACAAGACCCACGTCGCGTGGCCTTGCCCACGCCATCTGCTCGCGCCGCTTCCCTACCCTCTCATCTGTAAAATGGGACAGCGACGCCCACCCGCAGGGGCTTTCGAACGGAACCGTGTAAAGTAACAAAAAAGGCCCAGCACAAGGGACAGGATGGATAAAAGGGAGCCAGGATAACGGGCAGTCATAGACGTCATTTACGAAAGTATTAATTATTGACTTGTAAAGAAAAAAAAAAAAGACTACTCATTCTTGGCACATAAGAGAGTATAAAACGCAGGACTGCGGCCGATCTGCACATCCCATGAACTCCCCGGGGAAGTCCAATAAGAAAAGCTCAGAAAAGGGGCACCTGGGTAGCTCGGTGGGTTAAGCCTTTGCCTTCAGCTCAGCTCATGATCTCAGGGTCCTGGGATCGAGCCCCACATCAGGCTCTCTATTCAGCAGGGAGCCTGCCTCTCTGTCAACTTGTGATCCCTCTCTCTGTCAAATAAATAAGTTAAAAAAAAAAAAATTAAGAAATGCTCAGAAGGGGCAGTGCAGGGACACGGAAAATGAGAAGAGGCAGAGAACGGGGATAAATGCATATTCTCATCCCGTGTTCGCGTCCCAAGGCGGCCTAACACAACCCCACAAAGTGCGTGGCTTCAGCAACCGAGATTTATGTCCTCACAGTCCTGGGGGCCGGAAGTCCCAGCCCAAGGGGCATCAGCCTGATTCCCTCCGAGGCCTCGCACTTCACCTGGCAGCTGGAGGCCTGGTCATGGTGTCTGTCCTCTGCTCAAGCATCCGGCTGCCTTCTTGTGACCACGATCCCTCTACTTCATGAGGACGCCTCAGGCTGGCTGGGTTAGGGCCGACGGGACAGTGTCACTCTGACTTAGCCACCTCCTTAAGGGCCTCATCGCCAAATCTGGTCACACTCTGAGGCCCTGGGGGGTCATCAGCGGGAGACTCGGGGAGGCCGACCTCCATCTCCTGCGAGGAGCAACTTCCTAACAATTCACTTCTCCGTCGAGAGCAAGGCTGTCCAGGCTCTCCTGTTGGGCTTTTGTGCCTTCCTCTGGGGCTGACAAAGGCCAGGCAACCTTGTATCTATGTCACCTCTAGAAGCCGAGAGTGGGCCCTACTTCCCACCGAGGGAACAGACGGGGTCAGCCTCAAGAAGGGAAGTGGCTTCACCAAGGTCAACCTGCTCAAAAGTGGAGGCCGGAACCCAGGCTCCGGGATGCCGGGCACCTGTCCTTCCCTCGGCGCCATCATGGGAGCTACAGCGAAGGCTCAGGTGACACTCCTTGGCCAAGGAATCACAAAGAAGAGTCCTGGTCTGCAGGGCCGTATCAAACCTTCTGACTAAAGTCCCAGTCTAGAGGCAACCACGATGGAAGGGCAGGAAAGAGTGGGGAGAAACTCCCAAGGAGTGACTCTAAGAATGATGTCAGCCTCCTTGAAACCAGCCGCAATCCAACTGCATGACATTCTAGAAAAGGCAAAAGTGTGGAGACGGTAAACGATCCGTGGTGGCCAGGGGCAAGTGGGAGAGGGAGAAAGGCACAGGCCGAGCATGGAGGATTGTCGGGGCAGTGGAACTCTTCTGCACGATACTTTAATAGGTACACATCGTTACACGTTTGTCCAAGCCCAGAACACACAACATCAAGAGTGAACTCCGGACCCTGGGTGACCAAGAGGCATCAGTGCCCGTTCATCAAGGGCAACAAACATGACAAACACAGTCCTTTGGGGGATGCTGATTCCAGGGTGGGCTGTGCGCGTGTGGGGACAGGAGGCACAGAAACTCTCTGAACTTTCTGCTCAATTTGGACATGAACCTAAAGCAGCTCTAAAACTAAATAAATAAAGTCTCTAAACACAATTAAGAAAAACCAACCCGGGGCACCTGGGTGGTTCAGTGGGTTAAGTCTCTGCCTTCAGCTCAGGTCATGATCTCAGGGTCCTGGGATCGAGTCCCACATCGGGCTCTCTGCTCAGTGGGGAGCCTGCTTCCCCCTCTCTCTCCGCCTGCCTCTCTGCCTACTTGTGATCTCTCTCTCTCTGTGTCAAATAAATACATAAAATCTTAAAAAAAAAAAAAAAGAAAGAAAGAAAGAAAGAAAAGAAAAGAAAAACCAACCCAGAACAATCACGTTCATGGAGTCAGATGCCGGAAGCTACGGAAACCTTCAACCTCACTGTCTCACAGAGGAGGCATCCAAAGGAAGCTGTTGCTTGTTTTATTTTGTTTATTTGTTTTGTCCCAGGGTGTGCTAAGGATTTAACAGAGAAGCCCACGACAGTGTTTTCTAAAAGTTTAAAACAATGTTGTAAATAATAAATGCAAAAAGTTCCACCCTTCCAAAAGCAGAGGGAAGAGAGAGATTCGAAGAACAGTTAACAAAATAAGTAATTAAGAGCCAGTGATGGTTGGGCTGTGGTGAGTTCAATATGCTCAAAAGTGGAGGATTAAGACTTCTGGAAGGCAGTTTGAAAATTCAAATTAACAGCCATTTTTTTAAATTAATTATTTATTTGACAGAGGGAGAAGCAGGCTCTCCACTGAGCAGGGAGCTCAATGCATTTTTTTTTAATGTAGTGTTTAATACAAATACCACATCTTGGGAATTTACCCTGAGAAAAATAAATTTATAAAAGAAAGAAAGAGGGTGCCTGGATGGCTCAATGGGTTAAGCCTCTGCCTTTGGCTCAGGTCATGATCTCAGGGTCCTGAGATCGAGCCCCGCATAGGGCTCTCTGCTCAGCAGGGAGCCTGCTTCCCTTCCTCTCTCTCTGCTTGCCTCTCTGCCTACTTGTGCTCTCTCTCTGTCAAAAAAATAAATAAAATCTTTAAAAGAGAAAAAAGAAAGAAAAGCACCATACACTTAAAGAACTTCAAAAAAAAAGCATTTAAAATAGTGATAAAAAGCTACAGCATTCAATTATAAGAAAATGTTAAGTAAACGATGGGCACGCTGGGGTGTGTGATCACCATACATGACAACTTGGGGACGCGGCAGTCGAAATTGCCCATGTTGACAACACAGGATTATGTGAAAAGAAACAAAATACAAAGCCGTATCTAAGCAAGAGTTACAAATACGTAAAAAGGACGCAACAATTATGGATAAGAAGGAACAGAGAAAACCCAAAGCAACCAACGTGTTCCCACAGTAGGGATGTGGGAGAATGTCTCCTTCTAAATGTACTTGCTTGTTCTCACAATCTTCATGCAGTAAATACAAATACATTTTATTTCTTTTATTTAATTTTTTGAAGGGGGGAGGGGCAGAGGGAGAGAGAGAGAGAACACGCCAATATCCGACGCAGAGCCCGATGCGGGGCTGTCTCAGAACCCTGAGATGGTGACCGGAGCCAAAATCAAGGATCAGATGCTTATCCGAGTGAGCCATCCAGGCACTCCAATAAAAAGACATTTTAAAGAGCGATCTGATCTGTTTGCAATGCAAACTCCCTTTAGAAGCCCCACATGCCCAGAAAAGTTGTTCGAGGACTCCGAAGCAGTCGTTCGAGGACGCTCCTCACATCTCAGCCAGCGATGCGCTCACTTTCCCCAGAAACAGCCGCCCTCATCTGTCCCTCTAGGGTCACATGCACTGAACACTGTGCCCTCAGCCCGACACCCACCACGAGCCTCGAACCAAGCTCCAAGGCACCCCCTCCATGAAGATCACCTTTCCACGGTCTCCCTCTGGGCTTGTGTCCTTGAGTAATCCTACCTACCAGCCAAAGGGCATTCTCCGAAGACCACACGCTTCCGCCCCTCACTGTTTTCCCTGCCCCACTGCTTAGATCTTCCATGATTTTCCAGGCACAAATTATCCCCATCCACCGGCAGGCTACTGGGTCCTGGGCTGCCCAGCCCCAACCCCAGTACTTTAGATTTAACTAAGCTAAAGTACTTAGCTAAAGCTAACCCTTTAGCTTTAACTAAGCCCAGGTCCCCAAGAGCTCACCTTGGAATCAAAGGCATATTGGCACAAGGCTCTTAGATTTGGGCTTTTCTGGTTTCTCTTTCTCTCCTGGTTCCAAACTACGTACCTGGGTGCCCGCTCAGTGCCATGGACTGAATGTCTGCGTCCTCCAAAAACTATGTGGTAAAGACCTAATCCCCAGTGGGATGGTATTTGGAAGCTGGGTAGATTATCGGGTTTTGATGACGTCAAGAGGGTAGAGGCCCCTCAGAGGAACAGATAAAATGAAACGGGGGATCTCTCTGCAAATGCATGCACCAAGGAAAGGCAGGAAGTAGAAGAAGACGTAACCAGGAGAAGAGCCCTTACCACGATTCAGCCACGAGTGCACCCTGATCTCAGGACTTCCAGCCTCTAGACTAAGAGAAATAGATGTTTGTTTAATCCAGTCTGTGACATTTCGTTAGACCGTGGCCTGAACGAAGACACCAGCCTACCCATCTCCCCCCGGCCCCAGAACATGGGCTGTCTAATTTTGGCTCCCACGACAGCATCAGAGTCATCCCAGCGGAAGACCACTCACCAGCGACTAAGACACCTTCCTCTTGCCAGTGGATCCTCACAGAATTTGCCTGTCACCCGTCTCTCCTGAGTACAGAACTTTCTTGCTTTGCGCTTATGCCTTAGCGGTCACCCTCCACAGCCCACTGTCTTGGCAACGACCCCGCACCGTGCACATTACTGACTGCTGCTGCCGAAACCTGGGGGCGAGTTTATCCAAAAATAGTCAAGCTGCTCCACAGCGGTGCTGCCGTCAAAGCCACGATAAACTCGGCTGAGAGCCTACCTTCCAAGAGTTTGCAGTCCAAGAAGAGGTCCCTGAGACACAAGGCAGACTCTGAGAATGCGTCTGAAAGAGCCCTTGGGCGTTAGGACACCAAGGAAAGTGCATGAAGACCGCGGATTCCGACCAGACCTGGAAGAAGAGGGAGATCTGACAAGTGACAATGGGAATGGCCCAGATGCGGAGACCACGGCAGCAACACACAGGAAGGAAGGAAGGAAGGAAAAAAGATAGGATAGGATAGGATAGGATATAACCCAGGGGAAAAGGGACTTCTGTTTCACTGGCTCAAACTATTTGAGAAAAGTCTTTTTTTTTCTTTTTTTTAATTCTATTTATTTATTTATTTATTTGACAGACCGAGATCACAAGTAGGCAGAGAGGCAGGCAGAGAGAGAGGAGGAAGCAGGCTCCCAGCTGAGCAGAGAGCCCGATGCGGGGCTCCATCCCAGGACCCTGGGATCAGGACCCTGGGATCATGACCGGAGCTGAAGGCAGAGGCTTAACCCCCTGAGCCACCCAGGCACCCCAGGAAAACAGTCTTGAGAGATGAAATGGGGAAAGCAAGGTTGGGACCAAAGGGCCTTTGAAAACTTGAACTCGGGATGCCTTGGTGGCTCCAAAGAGCCTGCTTCTCTCTCTGCCTGCTGCTCCCCTGGCTTGTGCTCTCTCTCTCGCTCTGACAAATAAATAAACAAAATATTAAAAAGAAAAAAAAAAAGTCTGCACTCATGTGGACATATAGGCACCTGGCTGGCTCTGTCCTTACAGCATGTGACTCTTGTGTTGGGAAGTTGGGGATCTTTTTTTTTTTTTTTTAATATTTTATTTACTTATTTAACAAAGAGAGAGATCACACGTAGGCAAAACAGCAGGCAGAGAGAGAGAGAGAAGGGGAAGCAGACTCCCTGCTGAGCAGAGAGCATGCGGGGCTCGATCCCAGGACCCGGAGATCATGACCCGAGCCGAAGGCGGAGATTTAACCCACTGAGCCACTCAGGCACCCTGGATTTTGGGATCCTGAGTTCAAGCCCCACATGGGGCGTAGAGTCTACTTTGGTAAATAATCAATCGATTAATAGACAATAAACTCACGGTGAGATATCAGCTTCAGAAAACCTAATGTCTTAGCAGTAAGTGCGCATCCACAGTGCGTGTCCTTCGCTGCTATGAACAGTCTCATGCAGTACTGCGTGGACACTCCTGTGGGTTAAATGCATCCCTCCTCCACCCAAAAAAACAAAAAAACAAAAAAACTATATTTAAGTCCTAACTGCTAGCATCTATGAATAGGACCTTATTTGGAAACCGGGTCTTTGCAGATCTAATCAAGTGAAAAGAAGGTCGTATGGACAAGGACAGGTCCTACATCCAATAGCTGGTGTCAGGAGAGACAGAAGGAGAGCTAGACACAGACACTCAGCCCCAAGAAATGAGCGCTGTGTGAAGAAGCAGGCTGGGATTGGGAGTCATCCTGTCACAAGCCCAGGAACACCCGGGCCCCGCAGAGGCTGGAAAAGGCAAGAAAAGACCCTTCCCTCATAGCCTCTGGATGCAGCATGGCCCCGCCAACACCTGGATTTGGGGCTTCTAGCTACCAGACTATGAGACAAGACATTTCTACCGTCTTAAGACATCCAGTCTGAAGGACCTCTTGTGGCAGCCCTAAAATACAAACACAGACACGAATTCAACTTGACCTGAAATTCATCCCTGCTTTAGGACCCTTCAGAGAAGACCAGACAGTTCATGGACCAGGAGGCAACTGTAAGGGAAAAAACCCGAGGTCAAAAGGCACAGCCATGTTAGGAACTGTGGCTGTAAGACCACTGTCTCTGGGGAAGCCTTCTAAAGAAAGGGATGCTGTCTGCTACAAAGTCAACAACTTTCTAATGATTGAGGGTCTGGGTTCAATCCTAGCCTGAAAGGATCCGTCAACAATGGGGCTAATCCTTCCATTGATGTTTAATCACTGGGCTTCTGGGCCGCCCTACAGGCTTTCTCATCTTTGCTCACGCTGGCCAGAATCCACAATATTCTCTATTCTTCCTATTGTCCCAGTCCTAGAGAGCAGCACTTTGCTATTAATCCCCATGTGTAAGTGGATTATGGAACAAGAAAATATGACTTGGGAGATTAAGTTTCCCACTGCCCACCAGCAACCCAAAGCGCTTGAATGTGGATTTAATCAGCACAATTTTTCTGATTGTCAAAGGAACCCTACTCACTGCAAAAGCTTTCATAAGAAAGGAAGTTTCCCCCCAGTGTCAATACTGAAAGATACTTCTTGTTGGTATTTTGGCTACATAGTTTACATTATTGATACCCGATGTAATTAAGAGAAATACTTTGTAATTAAAGGAGAAAAAAGGGGGGGCGCCTGCGTGGCTCAGTGGGTTAAGCCTCTGCCTTCAGCTCAGGTCATGATCCCAGGGTCCTGAGATCGAGCCCGGCATCGGGCTCTCTGCTCAGTGGAGAGTCTGCTTCCCTTCCTCTCTCTCTGCCTGCCTCTCTGCCTACTTGTGATCTCTGTCTCTCAAATTAATCAATTAATTAATTTAAAAATAAATAAATAATAATAAAATTTTTTAAAAAGGAGAAAAAAGGCACTGATGAGATATTTGGGAAGAATCAGAGACAGACCAAAAAAAAAAAAAAGCGGGGGTGGGGTGTACCCACAGACTGTCTGGGAAAAATGAAAAAGGATGAGCCCAGGTGATCAAAAGCCATTAACCATTTCAACAGTGCTAGATGTCAGAGATGTTCTTCTCATTAAAGGAGGGAATTCAAAGATCTGACCCACAGAGGCTGTTGCAATCCTCAGGGTATGAAACTATGCAACCTGCCTCGTGTCCTAATTAAGCTCTCCATGTCCGAGTTCCAGAAAGTAACTTTTCCAAAAGGAAAAACTGTACCTTAATATTTCCTTGGGAGAGTTTCATTTTCCCCCGAATCATGCATGGTTTTCTAACAACCAAAACATAGCAACGAAGTCCGTATTCCCTGTGACTCTTAGCGGTCGTGGCTATGGGCTGGGCCCCCAGATGTTGGGGGGCAGGCTCCATGCCCCCCGAATAAAGTTCAGGCACTCTACATTGCTAGATGCTGGTTGCTAGGAGGACCATAAATTCATTCTTCCTGACTTGGATGGGACCCAGAACCGCTGTATCACAGGCCGAGATGGCATGGATTAGCACAATTAAAATTCCGAGGCTGTCCATGAGGGATCATTTTAGCCCTTCTCACTCTAATAAGCTGTTAACTAGTCCTGGTATAAAGAATGGGCCGTTAACTTAGATCTCTCTGTCTTTGGCAAGGAGACTCCAAGTTCCTAATGTTAACTAGCAATACCTTGTGAATACATCCGTTTGGTTTTAAACCCCATTTCCTCAAAGAGAGAGGACATCTGGGTGTTCTTTTTTTTTTTAACTTTTTTTTAAAGATTTTATTTATTTATTTGACAGAGAGAGAGACAGCGAGAGAGGGAACACAGGCAGGGGGAGTGGGAGAGGGAGAAGCATCCTTCCCGCTGAGCAGGGAGCCCCATATGGGGCTCGATCCCAGGACCCCAACATCATGGGTGTTTTTACTTGAAGCAAGCTGAAACCCCATAATGACAGGCTCCCAGCAATCTTTTTCTTTAAGGCAGTTTGGATGGTTTGCCCAGGACCAAGGCTGTAGGCAGATTCCTTCCCCACATTAAACTTTAACTGTCAGGAGGGAGGAAATGGGAGAGGGGGAAAAAAAAAAGACTCCTCTAATTTTTTTTTAAAGATTTTATTTATTTATTTGACAGACAGAGATCAAAAGTGGGCAGAGAGGCAGGCAGAGAGAGAAGAGGGGAAGCAGGCCCCCCGCTGAGCAGAGAGCCCGATGTGGGGCTCGATCCCAGGACCCTGAGATCATGACCTGAGCCGAAGGCAGAGGCTTTAACCCATTGAGCCACCCGGGCGCCCCCAGGATGAACTTTTTTAAATCAACTCAAAAACAACAGATTGTGGCTCAGTCTTCTGCCTTCGACTTGAGACATGATCTTGCTGTCCTGGTATCGAGCCCCCCCAATCAGTGGAGAGTCTGCTTGTCTGTCTCCCTCTGCCCCTACCCACCCCCCAACCCCGCTCATGCTCTCTCACTTAAATAAAATCTTAAAAAAAAAAAATACACTATTAAATTATTAATTAGTGAAAACCAGCTATGAGGTTTCATTTTTTAATTACAACACCATGTTAAAGTTCAATTGATATTCATACATTGAAATGATGATTTCTAATCAGAGATTTCAAGATGAGATAATTACTCTAACATTCAAAAAATTTTTCTAAAATGTCACAGTGGATCTTGCACGGGACTCTTCTTCTGAAAATGTCTTTAATGCTGCATGAACCGCTTAGGAGGAGTAAGACTGGAGTGATCAGACTGCAGACTGCTCCTCCTGTAACGTTAACTGCCGCCAAGTGCAGGGCTAAGGACCAGCCGTTCGTTACACTGTTATTAGCACTACTGTGCAGTCATTAAGTGGGTGAATTTCTCAAGCACTGAGAAGCTCAAAACCCCTGAAGTTATTATCCAATTTTCTTTCTTGGGTTGCAGTCTTCATCTGTTTATAATCCAATTTTTAAAAACCTTCTATCCTAGGAGCGCCTGGGTGGCTCAGGCAGCTCAGTGTCCCAGCTCCTGGTTTCGGCTCAGGTCTTGATCTCAGGGTTGTGGGACCGATCACTGCATGTGGCGCCTGCTTAAGATTCTCGCTCTCTCCCTCTCTGTCGCTTCCCTCCTCCCTCTAAACAACAACAACAAAAAAAAACGCTTTCCATCCTAAAAAGCATACCTTATTAATTTATTCCAACTAAAATAATAGCCAAAATAACCTGATGCTTGATTATTCATTATTAATCTGACATCTCATTTCCAAATATCTAGGAAACCCAAACTCCTTTCCCAAGAAATTTGAATATGTGTTCATAGTTTTTGTGTCTTTTGAATGCAGTATTGTGTCTTTTGAATTTGTGTCTTTTGGATTTCAACCTCAGTACTACTGACTACCAACCAGATCATTCTTTCTTCTAGGGACTGTCCTGTGCATCACAAAGTGTCAGCCTCTAGATGCCTGATTATCTCCTTATATCTAGATAGATACCAGTATAACCTCCCCAACGTGACAACCAAAAATATCTCCAGACATTGCCAAAGGTCCCTGGGGAGCAAACCGCCCTCAGTTAAGCACTTCTGTCCTAACATATAACACAATAGGAAATATCACCCAGCAGAAATTTAAGCCCAAAGCTGATGCCCAAAGACAGCTCACTTTCTAATTCTGCATATATTTCCTTCATGTAGCTCTGGTAAATAAATGACTGAATCATACACAGAGTTTTTGAAGTAAACAGACTATTGTTCTTTTTTTAAATGTGAAATCAAAGGGAGCCAAGAATATTCAAGAAAGAAAAGACAGTCTCTTCAATAAATGGTGCTGGGAAAATTGGATATTCACATGCTAAAGAATGAAATGTGACCCCTCTCTTATACCACTCTCAAAAATTAACTTGAGGCGCACTTGGGTGGCTCAGTGGGTTAAGCCTCTGCCTTTGGCTCAGGTCATGATCTCAGGGTTCTGGATGGAGCTTCACATCGGGCTCTCTGCTCTACAGGGAGCCTTCTTCCCTCTCTTTCTCTGCCTCCTCTCTGCCTACTTGTGATCTCTCTCTGTCAAATAAATAAATAAAATCCTTTAAAAAATTAACTTGAAATGCATTAAAGACTTAAATGTAAGACAGAAACCACGACACTCCTAGAAGAAAACATAAGAAGACAGCTCCTTGACATGGGGCTTGGTAATGATTTTCTGGAAATCATGTCTAAAAGCACAGCAGCAGAATCAAAAATAAAGTGGGTCTATATCAAACTTAAAAGCTTCTACATGGCGGCACCTGGGTGGCTCAGTGGGTTAAAGCCTCTGCCTTCAGCTCAGGTCATGGTCCCAGGGTCCTGGGATCAAGCCCTGTGTCAATCTCTCTGCTCGACAGGGAGCCTGCTTCCTCCTCTCTCTCTGCCTGCCTCTCTGCCTACTTGTGATCTCTCTCTGTCAAATAAATAAATAAAATATTTTAAATAAATAAATAAACTCTTAAAAAAAAAAAAAAAGGTTCTACATACCAAAAGAAACCACCAACAAAGTGAAAAAGCAACCCACCAAAATAGGAAAAAGGATTTGCAAGCCATCTATCCAATTAGGGGTGAATATCCAAAACATAAAAAGGGGAGGGGCTCAGTTGGTTAAGCTTCTGTCTCCCTTCAGCTCAAGCTGTGATCTCAGGGTCCTGAAATCAAGCCCCACATCAGGCTCTCTGCTCAGTTGGGAGTCTGCCTCCCCCTCTCACTCTTGCTCTGTGCTCTCGCGCGCGCTCTCTCTCTCTCTGTGTCCCTCTCAAATAAGTGTTTAAAAAAAAAAAGGGAACCCCTACAACTCAACAGCAAAACCCCAAATAACCCAATTAAGAAATGGGCAAAAGATCCGAATACACATTTCTCCAAAGAAGATACCTGAAGGGCCCGCAGCCACAGGAAAAGGGGCTCAGCATCTCTCAGCATCGGGGAAATGCAAAACCCGTGGTGAGATGTCACCTCGTCATCAACGGGCCATCATCAGAAGACAAAAGAGAGCAAAACACTGGGCAGGATGTGGGGACCCTGGAATCTTCATCCATTGCTGGTTGGAAATGTAAAAGGGTGCAGCCACTTTGAAAACAATCCGGCAGTTCCTCAGAATATTGGACAAGGAATTGCCATAAGACCCAGTAATCCTACCCCTAGAATTTGTAGTAATTACCCCTAGAATTTGACCCAGTCAAAAGGTGAAACCGACCCCAAAGTCCATCAATTAATAAATAAATGAATAAAAAGTGGTGTATCCACGTGGTGAAATATTACTGAGCAGTAGAAAGGAATTCTGACCCACGCTGCGACAGGGATGGCCCTTGAAACATGACCCTAAGCCAAAGAACACAGACACAAAAGGCCACATATTCTATAATCCCATTATGTGTAATATCCAGAACAGGCAAATCTACAGAGACGGATACATTCACGGTTACCAGAGGGGAAAGGGAGGCATGGGGACGGGAAGTGAATAGTAACAGGTAGGGGGTATCTTTTGGGGGTGATGAAAATGTTCTAGAATTGATTACGGTGAGGGCTGCCCAACTATAAATCTACCAAAACCACTGAATCGCACTTTAAGGAACTAAAGAGTGCGGTATGTAAATTATATATTAATAAAGCTGTTATCAAAACAAAAGCAACCTGCGGGTGCCCGGCTGGCTCCACTGGTAGAGCATGTGACTCGTGATCGGAGCCTTAGAAATTCAAGCCCCACATCAGGTAGAGATTGCACGGAGCACTGGCTGAGGTGCATAAACTATGAATTTTGGAACACATACACACAAAAAATTAAATTAAATTTTTTAAAAGACCTTAAAAAAATGAAATCTTTAAAAAAAGCAAAGCACAGAAGACCTCATCACACTTACAGAACAGGGTCTTACCATCTTGGTGGTGACAGAGGCTGGGGGTCTAGGGGGACAGGGGGGAGTTGAGAGAAAAGACAGATCAGGGCACCGCTATTCTCACTTTACAAAGGGGAGGTTAAAAGTCAGTCTTCGGAAGCGCCTGCATGGCTCAGTGGGTTAAGCCTCTGCCTTCCGCTCAGTCATGATCCAGGGTCCTGGGATCGAGTCCTGCATCAGGCTCTCTGCTCAGCAGGGAGCCTGCTTCCCCCCCACCCCCACGCCGCCCACCTCTCTCTCTTCTTGTGATCTCGGTCTGTCAAATAAATAAGTAAAATCTTAAAAAAAAAAAAAAAAAGTCAGTCTTTGGTTGATGCAGCTAAATTAGAGATCTACAGGCGTAACAGAGCCTGAAGAATGATCAACATAAGAACTATAATGTAACCATCAAAAATCTGGAGTTAGAAGGAAGGCGGCAGGAAGCAACAAAGCAGCTAATGGGTCCTGCACCCCAGCAGAGAACAGATAAATTCAAGCGGTACTAGCACATTATTGAGAGATACAAAGACAACCACCGGAAGAGCAAAAAACAAAAGTGAACAAGAAGTGATCATTTCTGGAGAGTACAGGAGTGGGCGGGAGCAGAAAGGAATGGGAACAAAACGCTTTTCGTGGAAGCTCGCCCGTTCCAGGAGTTCGTCAGTGCTAGATGGAGTTATTTACACCTCGTTTTTAGAAAGAAATCAAACTTAGCATTCCCGGAGTTTAAGAACATGGATGAAAGAAGAATACGCTTGGCGGCGGGGGAAAAAAATTACAACTGGACTCCCATCGCTGAGTAAAAACTGTGATTTAAATATATTTGAGCCAGAGACTGCATCCAGATTAAGGCAAACTGGAAATGTACGTTAGATCCTTGAGAGAACAAGAAACGCACACAAAGCCCCAGCCCTCCGGATGGCAGAGGCCAAGAACCTCCTCTGGTCCCAGCTTCCCCATGGCAAGAATATTCAAAAGACCTAATAATGGGGGCACCTCAGTGGCTCAGTGGCATAAGCCTCTGCCTTTGGGTTGGGTCGTGATCCCGGGGTCCTGGGATCGAGCCCCCATCGGGCTCCCTGCTCAGCAGGGAGCCTGCTTCCCCCCCACCACCACCTGCTTCTCTGCCTACTTGTAATATCTCTCTCTCTATCAAATAAATAAATAAAATCTTAAACAAACAAACAAAAAAAAGACCTAAGAACAGTGGGATCCAAAGGACATTTCAGATGAAAGTAAGTACATATAGCACTCTCCATCCCCCCCAACAATGGACCCATTTTTTTTTTAAAGATTTTATTTATTTATTTGACAGAGAGAGATCACAAGTAGGCAGAAAGGCAGGCAGAGAGAGAGGAGGAAGCAGGCTCCCTGCTGAGCAGAGAGCCCGATGTGGGGCTCGATCCCAGGACCCCGGGACCATGACCTGAGCCAAAGGCAGTGACTTTAATCCACTGAGCCACCCAGGTCCCCCATGGACCCCTGTTTAAACACACATTGGGGTGCCTGGGTGGCTTCCCTTCCTCTCTCTCTCTCTCTCTGCCAGCCTCTCTGCCTACTTGTGATCTCTCTCTCTCTCTCTGTCAAATAAATAAAATCTTCAAAAAAATAAAAAATAAATAAACACACATTAATCGCGGAAGGGTGGAGGTCAACACACAGCCCACCTCCAGAAGGCAGCAGAATTTGTGATTTCAGACATCACGAGAGTCACAACTCGGACACCTGGGACTTGATTCTGGACAGCTAAAGTAGGGCGCTCCTGAGGGCATCAGATGGTCAATCTGATTGGGACAATAGGTAAGAGGCACGACAGGAATGTCCTCGGGACCCGGGGAGCAGGGAAAGGGGTCCCCATGGCCCCCCGCAGGTCTCAGAACCCAGGGGCCTACGGCCTGCTCAGTGTCCTCACTTACCAAGGACAAGGACATCCTCCTGTCCTGGGAGGAGAAGGACACGCACATTTTGCAAAAAAAAAAAAAAAAAAAAAAAAGGTAAAAACTAACACATTACTTCAGTTGGGTCAGGCTCCTTTTAAGTCCAAAAACCCCAAAATCCACATAAGAAGTTCACAACAAGAATAAACCCACGGTTCTGAGTCTCCAGAATGCTGCCCAAACCTGGCTGATGAGTTCCAGAGGCTTCCACAGGCTCCCAGACTCTCGGCTGGATATCTTCACTCGCCTGCCAGGGACCGCACTCTCCACCCAGCCCAGGGGACAAGGTGGGGTCAAGAGATCTTATCCCTTGGATCCCAAGATGCCTGAGCTGGTCAGGCTTTGGGCTGGAATCCTAGAGATGTCGGAGGCCTCCAACAGGGCTGGGGGAAAGGGGAGGCAAGACAGACCCCCCCCACCCCCCCACCCCCGTCCTCAGAGCCCCTCAGACTCAACCTGCAGCCATGAACCCCACCACTACTCTCTTTCTGAAGAGCAAAGGGTAGGAAACTCCAGACTCCGTGTCCATGGTCCCAATAATTTCACAGGGAGCATTTCCAGACCCATTCTGGGACCCCCACCTCCCCCTCCCCCAGAGCTGACCTGGTGGCCTTCCAGGGCCATGATCACCTCGGCAGAGGACAGAGAAATCCAGGAAAAGGAACCAGAACTGATCTCTACTTACAAGCAGCTCCCGGCCAAGGAGGAGGAGGACGAGGGCAGGCGGAAAGACAGGACAGCTCTGGGCTGCAGGCGGCCGTCGCCAAGACAGGTTCCTTCTGCAGAATATCCTGTCTCCTCCGTGGACAGAACAGTGCTTGGGGTTTTTAAGGAAAAGCAACTGAACCTCCATAACCTAATCTCTCGTGCCCTCCCCCGGCCCATCCCAGAGGAAAGCAGGTGGTAATGGGGGGAGGGGGCAGGGCGCCCAGGTCCACTGTCTTCCAACCACTCAATTCCTCTCACTTCTGTATACTGATTTGTTGGTCTTTATTTTTTTTTTTTTTTAAGATTTTATTTATTCATTTGACAGACAGAGATCACAAGTAGGCAGAGAGGCAGGCGGGGTGGGGGGCTGGAAGCAGGCTCCCTGCTGAGCAGAAAGCCCAATACGATGGGGGGGGGGGGGATGCGGGACTCAGGGCTTGATCCCGGGACCCTGAGATCATGACCTGAGCCGAAGCCAGACGCTTTAACCCACTGAGCCACCCAGGCACCCCGATCTGCTGGTCTTGAATAAAATCACGTTCTGTGAGGGCAGTATTGAGGTTAAATAATACAGGTGGCTTTTGTTAAAACCCTCCTCGTTCGTAAATTCATAGTGGCGCTGGGCAGAAAGTGCCTTTCAAATCATAATTGGGTTTTGCTGGAGGGCAGCAAGATTCCAGGACCCCCATCTCCCTGGCAGCATCCAAGTGTCCTTCTAGGGAAAGGAACTCTGTGACAGCACCAGAACTCAAAGGACCTTGGCCCATGCTGTAATGCTCCATGCACTCAGCTGAAAAGAACCTTCCCCCCACGGAGCTCCGCCTGGCATCATGACTCTGTTCCACACGCTTTGGAGGCAACAACTGTCCGCGTCCTGTATCATAACAGTGGGGGGCACCCCTCCACTCACTTCTGCTACCGTTTCATGAACTGAGACCCCACTTGCAGGGGAATGCGAGCCTCTGGGCTCAGCCTCGGCCCACCAGGGAGGAGCCTCCTCAGTGAGCAAAAGAGCTCCAAGGTCTTCCAGAAGAATCTCACACAAGCACAGGAGGAATCTTTCTGTAACCACAGTCTAGACCTTTATGAATTTCTTAACGAGGTCCCTGGAGACCCCAGGAACAGTGAAAGTCTTATGCTGGAAGGGTTGGGAAGGAAGGGACAGGCATGGGGAAGGGGCTAGAAGGGAACAACCCACCTAACTATTAATATCCCATACCTTTTACACTGGAGCGTTGTTTTATTTTCAAAACACTCTGTTCCTGGCTGAGGACTGCTTTATCTTTCAGTGCCTTCTTTATTCAATCTTTCACAAAAAAAAATTATATAATATAAATACATATATATATATGTGTATATATGTGTATACATATCATGGTAGGCCAAATCACTTACATATATATAT
Source organism: Mustela putorius furo (assembly GCF_011764305.1). Taxonomy (NCBI): domain Eukaryota; kingdom Metazoa; phylum Chordata; class Mammalia; order Carnivora; family Mustelidae; genus Mustela; species Mustela putorius. The sequence goes on along the minus strand of NW_025421491.1, from coordinate 1,775,011 downwards.
ATACATATATGTATACACATATACATATGTATACACATACACATATGTATACACATATATACACACATATATATATATATATGTAAGTGATTTGGCCTACCATGATGAGAACTTTCCTTATGAAACACAGGAGTGATTACTTATAGAAAACTGAACTCTTAGGGATGAAATGACCTGAAGTCTGGAATTGTAAAAAACTGAAAAATTTTGCTGAGGCCTGTTCTTCCTGGTCCTGTACTGAGAAAAATATAAACAAAAAGACAGACATACTCAGAAACACACACTCTACCCATCTGCTTATTTAGAAAGAAAAATGTGGATGTATCTAGACACACACGTCAGGGAGGCACAAACAGGAACACACACGGCCCCCATGAGAGCATGTTTTCGACACAAGAGTCCAATGGCTGGAGACCGTAGAAATGCGATCTCTATATTCTCACCTGCCTCCCTCGAGTCCACTAAAGCCCAGTCCCACAAAATGTCTCTCCAGCAGACCACAAGCTCCTTGTGGAGAGGAAAGAACCAACTGCCCACCAGCACACCCAGAAGGCCCTCAACAAAGCTCTGGGGAAGGGATTTCTGGCCAGGGGCTGATAAAACCCTGGGGCTCAGGAGTCCACCCCAAAACTGCAGGAATTTGGGCAAATTTTGGCAGGGAGGAGACTGGACCAGGGCGGCCCTTCCTTTCCGCTCTGGGGGGAGGAGAGGAAAGCTGGGAGGGAGAATTTGCAGAGGGAAAGGAGAGAAGTCTTTGTCCCAGCTCCTCAGATGAGCATTAGAGAGGAGTTAAATTGTCAGCTAATGAGATTTCCGAACCACGTGCTCCCTTTTAAGTCTAGGCCCCCAATTGATTTGATCCCCCGACGACAGTAGGGGGCACAGCTGCCGTTCAGCATCCCTCGGGGCCAGAGAATTCCCAGAACAAGCACAAGAAGGCTCAGAATCATCGCTGGGAGAACATTAAATAGGTTATCTCGTATATTAATTGAAAACTAGCAATAACGTTACTGGCTCGTTCTGTCGGAGGGCGTCCACCTCCTTGGGGTGACTGAGGCAGGCCCAGGGAGCAGAATGGCATTGGGGGAATTCCCTGGGGGCTCCCGCATCCCCTGGACAGACTACAAGTCCCTCACCTGGTTTCTGTCTGTCTGTATGCTCTTCTGGGCCGCCTAAGACCCCAAAAGTCCATGTTCAAAGGAAAGGTTACCGGACCTAGCTCAGTGATTTGCCCCAACCAGCAAAAGGGTGTGGAAACTGGAAACATTTCTCTCAACACTGTCTTATTTTGTAGCCAAAGCCTGAGATTGTCTCTTTGCAACTCTCTCATTTGGGGTTGTAGAGGAGTTTTTCTTGCTTTTGTTTTTTGTGTATGAAACTGGCTTCGCTCTGCCCTAAAAAAAGATTCGCAAGGCTGAGCTGGTGGGCAGAGGAATAACAAGTCAAAACACATTGATGGTATTTTGAAGACACTTGATGAAATCAATTCTCCCTTCTACCTGCCCTGGTTAGCCCACAGCCTCCACCTTGGGTTTACTTCTCTATTCAAAGATAATTACTTAGCAACTTTGGTGTTTACAGGCCAAGACAACCTCCCTGGCCGGGCTCTTTACAGCCGGGTACAAAAGAGCATTTTCTAGAAACCAAAGATTTACTAAACTTCTGCTGCAAGACCCGGCTCAAATTTCACTTCTACCAGGAAGTGTTCTCTCCCTGCCTTCAGGTATCTCTTTGTTCAAACCTCCCTCCATCCGGGCCCTGAACACTTTGCTCGGCTGCCATTGGTTCAAGTTTTCCTCCTCCAAACCCAGGCCTGGGCCTCAGCATGGCCTCCAGAAGAAGGAGGGAAGAAGAAATAACTGAAACCTAATGGAAATTCAAACACATAAAAAAGGAGCTGAAAGCGATTAGATAACTATAATTAAACCTGAGGCCAAGTAAAACAATCCTTGAGGCTGAAAACAATCCTTCCAGCTTTCTAAAATAAAATAGAAGCCAGGAAAGAATAGCAGAAAAGGGAAAGACAGCGTTCTATCCCCTGGAAAAGATTCCCTCTAAAGGGAAACAACATTCCAGTGTTTCATTTGTGGCAGTCAGTGTGCTAAACTGATTATTTTTATGGTCGTTCAAATCCCCAACCCCATCCCTCCAACAAAGGAGAATACACGTTATCCCCACTTTACAGACTCGGAAACTGAGACGCAGGGAGACTAAGCAGCTCGGCTCACTCAGTTTGTGAGTGACACTGAACAGATAATGAAGCCCGAATTTGTCTGATCTCGGCACCCAGGCTCTCAACCTCTTCTCCAGCTCAAAGTGTGCACGGAGTCCGCACGCACGGGTAAGCCGATCGCTACCGCCCGGACTCAAGGATCCCCACAGCTGCTCCGCGGGGCCGCGTGGGTACCAGAAAACCGGGCATGGATTGGCCAGCGTCCCCAAGGGCTCGCGCGCGTCCTTCAAGACTTGCCAGCACGCAGGAAAAGGCAGGCTCGGAATCAACCTGGGCTGATCCGGAGGCAAGGCCAGAGGATGCTACTAGGAGGGCGGTGAGCTTGGCTCGGTCAGCGCCCCGACGGCCGTCAATCTGGTAGAGCTCCTAGCCCGGACAAGGCGTCTCTGGGTGCACGGGGCCTGGGGGCGCCGCGCGCGGCGGGACTCGGCGCGAAGGCGCCGTCTAGTCGTCTTTTCCCTGCAGCATCTCTCCCGGAGGCCGGGGGAGGGGGCGTCACCTGACAGCACGCACCAACTTCTCCCAGCTCGGAGGGGGCGCGCGGCTGCAGCCTCGGCCGGGGGAGCGCAGCGCGCGGCTCTCGCCCAATGGCGAGGTCTGTAAACAAAAGCGGGCCCCACGCGGGTCCCCCACCGGGCGGTGAGCCGCGCCGCGCAGCAGCAGCCGAGCAGCAGAGCCCGCGAGAGGGCGAGGCGGGATCAGGATCAGGATCCGGCTCCGGGAGTCCACGCACAGCCCCCGGGGCCCGCACCCGGACCATTGTCTGCGCGCGCGCAGACTACCGCTTTAAATGCCTCCTCCCCGGTCAGCCGCGGGTCCCCGGCCCTAGGTGCCGGTCCCCAGGCTCTCCGCCCCGGGTGTCCGGCCCTGATCGCGGCGCGGATCGCCAAGGTGAGCGCCCGTAACGTCGCCGAAAACCCAGGCCTGGAGGTGCCCAAGTCAGGGACGGAGACACACACACACAGACACACACGCGCGCGCACGCACACGCACGCCCTCCCCGAAGTTGATAAAAATCAGCCGACAAATACAAAGTGCCGCCGCCGCCGCAGGTCAGCGCCGACCTCCTGCTGCCGAGAGGACCGAATGCCAACGTCTGGACACTGTCACTTTCACTCGGCACCGGGCACCTGGGCGCCTCGAGCTCGTCTCCCTCCCGACAGCTGCCTCGCGCGAGGGATGTCTCCTCCAGCCTCCCGCGTCGCCAGCTCCTCACCTTCCAAGTGTGTGAACACGAAAACAATACGAGTAAAGCCCGATCGGGGGGAGCTAGGACCCGCCGGGAGCCCCAGTGTGCGGGAGACAGGGGTCAGGACGTGCCCGCCACGGGCAGAGCGGCTCAGGGCATCCTCACCGCGGTCCCTCGGGGCGGCTTCGGACAGCTGGCCCGCGCCCTCCAGGCCCGCGGTACTCACCCGCGACGCGCGTCCCGGATCTCCGCGACGGGGCCGCGGACAATGCGGGGACGCGGGGCTCCTGGGGCTGCGGGCGCCGAGGCGTTCGCGGCGCTGCAGAGCTGCGCGCCCGACGGCGGCGGCGCTGCTCGGCCCGGCCGCTCTCCGGCCCGCTCGCCGTCTGCCAATGGGAGCTGTCAGGGCGCCTCTGCCGGCGGCCTCGGGGGCGGAGCCACGGGAGCCCGTGGGAAACCGAGCTCCGATTGGGTCGCCTGACAATCGCTCCGCCTCCAGGCGCCCAATCAGAGGCGGCGGATACAGGAGCGGGGCGTTCAGAGTTGGGCAGGAGAGTGACAACAGGAGCACGCTGGGTACCCGCGCTGCATCCCGGCCCGTGGCGCCCGGCTGGAAGGATGCGGGCGCCGCGCGTCCCGGCGCTGCCACCCCGCAAGGCGCCGGCGGCGAGGCCTGGGGAAAGCAGTGGAAAGCCGCCGAGGCGCGGCGGGCTGGGGAACGGCGAGGGAGCCCTAACAAAGCAGCTTCGGGAGGGCCGAGCGGCCTCCGCCTCCTCCGGCTATAGGTCGGCGAAGCTGCCTGTCACTCTGCATAGGTGGAGGTGGCCAATGACGTACAGAGAAGGAGCTCGAGTTGGCGCGCGCGCGCGGCTTGGCATCAGTGGGATTGGTCGGAGGTAAAGGATTTTCCTGCCACCTAAGGCTGAGAAGGAAGGGGAACGGAACGGGGGAGGGGAAGAGCCAAAAAGCGTACCTGCGACACGTGGTCTGGCTCGGGAGGCGTGTGCCTGGCTCTAGGGGGAGACAGGAACTTTTTTACGAGAGGCAGAAAAGCCTTAACGTAATCCCTCCCTGTGGATCGTGGGGGATGTTAGCGCCAGCCGGGCTCCAGGTGGGGCACGGTGGCCTTAACCGAATCCTGGGGACCCCTGGACTCCCCAAGGTGACTCACCTTACCCAGCGAGTGAAATTAAAATCACAGCGCGGGGCTTGGGCCCTACATTCACCTACTGGGCAGAATACGGGACGGGCAAGGTCCACACAGAACTCCCGGTTCCTTCTGCAAAATCCGGAAATGATGCTTGCCCTTTACCTTTCGCAAGCTTGTGGGGGACACTGAAGTCGGGACGTGACGGTAGAGACTAACGAAGCTTTCCTCACATCGGGACGGTGCCCCCTCCTCCCTTTAAGAGCTTAGACTTCACCATAAAGAGCAAAACTGGTGGGGGTGGGGGGGTGCGGGGTGCGCCGGGGTGGCTCGGTGGGTTAAAGCCTCTGCCTTCAGCCCAGGTCGTGATCCCAGCGTGTTGGGATCGAGCCCCTCATCAGGCTCTCTGCTTGGCGGGAAGCCTTCTTCCTCCTCTCTCTCTCTCCCCGCCTACTTGTGATCTCTGTTTGTCAAATAAAGCAATTAAAAAAAAAAGAAAGAAAGAAAGAAAGAACAAAGCCTGGGGTTAATATTCCTTAACAACCTGGGGGGTGGGAAGGCCTGGGCTCCCCGGGTTACCTGGTTGAAAACAAAAGCCATTGCCTGTGTCCTAGAGGATAAACCTGACTGGAAAACTAAAAATCACTCCCTGATGACTTCTCCCTCCCCCTTCTCCCTTCTGTTCTCACCTACTTGCCAAATCCATGCCCTCCCCCGGACTTCTCTTGCCAGACCACATCAAAGGCCTTCAGTGTCTTTGTACCCCATCCCTCCTGAAATCTAGTCTCCCCTCTGCAGAATCATCCTTCTAAACAGAAAAATCTCATTTGTGCTCCCTCACCATTGGGCTCCTCACTTTTTGTCCAGAATACCAACCCCCTCCCAGCCCCTCTAATTTCCCATCATGTAACTAGCTCCTACCCATTCTTCAGAACCTAGTTTTGCAGGCAATGCGTCCATGCAGTAGACATTTGCTGAATTCCAACTGTGCAGCGATCTTGTGGACACTGGAAACCTCCTGTATCCAGTCAAAGTTAGAGATCCACATACCCTGCCCCCAGGGCTCCCACTTCCCCCTGTACTGAGGCTGAAATTGCCAGTTACATGTCCTCTGCCACCAGCACAGCACTCCACTCCATCCAGAATCTCATCTGTCTTGTTCTCTTCTGTTTCCCAGTGCCTACCACAGTTCTTGGCATATTGGGGGCACTCAAAAATATTTAATCAATAAATAGAGAGGAGCTATAATTAGGGGTAAGAGCTTGGAAGATCTGAAGTGCTTTTAAGGCATCCGTTTTGAAAAAAATGATTAGGATAGTAGTCAAGAGTGGTATGTCCACTAGGTGCCAGGATGGGTGTTACAGGGAGCTTTCCGAGTGAAGTTTGTGAGATTTTCCAAAAGACATCATTTCAAAAAACTACCTTCATCTCAGCCGATACCTTGCCCAAGCTTCTCAATGGAGAATCAATCATTCCTTGGCAAAGCTTTCATTTCATGAGAAAAGAGCAATTTCTTAAGTGGTTACAAGTCATCATATTGGAAGAATATATATATACATTCATATATATATATATATATATATATATATTTTTTTTTTTTAGTTTTCCCCCAAGTATGTTCAGAAGTGCATTTGGCCGGGACTGCCTACTCTCAACTCACAGTTCATCATTTTCTAGCTATGCCCTGGGCAAGTGACTTTACACCTCTATGCCTCGGTTTCCCCATCCTTATAACTGATATGACAGTAGTGCCCACCATATAGGGTTGGTATGAGGATGAATGAGTTCATATTAGGCATGAGCTTAGAAGAGTGCCTGGCACATAGTAACATTAAACAATGTTTATGAAAGAAACATCTCCCAGGGTGCCAGGGTGGCTCCGTCGGTTAAGCGTCCCACTCTTGATTTCAGCTCAGGTCATGATCTCAGAGTCGTGAGATCCAGCCCCGAGTCCGGCTCCATGCTGAGCAAGGAGTCTGCTTGAGATTCAGTCCTTCCCCCTCTTACCCCTCCCCCTGCTCATGCTCTCTCTCTCTCTAAAATAAATAACAAATCTTTAAAGATACATAAACAAACATTTTCCACTGGAGATGCATGGCGTGGCACGTGCTGAGGCCTCCTGTGTCAGTGGCCGGTTCGAGCTCTCATTGCCTTGCTCAGGGCTGCCGCCATCTTGGCCCTGCTGTTAAGGAGGTGCCATTGTTGCAAGGTGAACGTCAGATGAATCCTGAGTGGCCAGCTGGTAGCCTTGGGCATAGCTCCTGATGCTCCTAAGACATCTGAAAAGCGATTAAGAGCACTCAGGAGTTAGACTGGCTGGTTTGGACCCAAGCTCCACCGCTTTCCAGCTCTGAAGCCTTCGGCACCATGCTTGATCTTTCACAAGCCTCACTTTCTCATGCTATAAAATAGGAGTAACCACGTAACCCGTAAAGACGTTAAGGGGGTTAAAAAGAGGTCACACACTGCATACCATATGCACTCATAAAAGTTCTTGAGTTTTACCAAGTTAACTAAAGACTCTGAGTCACAGTGGCCTGATCTTTGAAATGGAATAGTGAGCGGCGCCCGGCTGGCTCAGTTGGTGGAGTGAGCAAATCTGGATCTCAGGATCATGAATTCAAGCCCCTCAGTGGGCACCGAGAAAGGAGGGAGGGAGCGAGAAAGGGAGGAAATGAAATTAGAAAGGGAATAATGACATTTCATTAAGTGGTTGAAAACCCTGAATGAGACGTTATGAGAAAGGCTTAGTCCTGTCCATAAAGGGGAGATGGGTCTAGAGGAAACCACCATGTGGGCTCTTCCCATCATCCACTCTCTCCCCGAGCCCCACCTACATCAACACGTCAGGGCTTGGGCTCTCCGAATCAGCTCAGGGCCAACCACAGGAGACTTTCCCACTGTCATGATGCTACCACAGAGATGAACAGAATTAAGCTCATCCCGCCTTTGGCTACTTTTCTTTTCTTTCTTTCTTTTTTTTTTTTTTAAGAGTTTATTTATTTATTTACTTGACGGAGAGATCACAACTAGGCAGAGAGTCAGGCAGAGAGAGAGGAGGAGGAAGCAGGCTCCTTTCGGAGCAGAGAGCCCGATGTGGGGCTCGATCCCAGGACCCTGGGATCATGACCTGAGCCGAAGGCAGAGGCTTTAACCCACGGAGCCACCCAGGCGCCCTGCGTTGGCTACATTTCTTGAACTCAAAAGCTACTGCAGGTTTTTGTGCCGTTTCTCGTCCACTTCGCACGTCTCTGGTTGCTTCCCACTGTGGCGGAGAGAAGGGGGCATTTTGATTAAAACACAGACAAATACCATCTGGCAGAGTCTTCTGGCTTCCCATCTCCGGAGGACACTCTTGACATCTGAAGAAAACAGCATTAGCATGAAGGGGAAAATGGAGTGGTCAAAGGCAGAATAAGGGTTTAGGATAAGCTAATGGGCAGAAATCACGTTTCTAGTACATGACCTCAACTCCAGCCACAAGTCAACGTTTTTTCCCTGCTGTTGACTATAAGCCTCACAAAATACAAAGGCAGGTATGTTCCAAGTGGCCCTCCTTAGTAAGGCTACAGCACAGACATGAGCCCACGTCCTTTTCCCAGCAGCCTTGTGTCACCTCTGTTCCTGACCTGGCCTTCCATTTGATCAGGGCTCCCTAGGGGCACCGCTAGGGTCTGTTTGGGTCACTGTTATACCCCTTGTGTCTAGAACAGAGCCTGGCCCATAGAAAGCAATCAAGGTTCATGGACTGAACAGAGGTTAGCCTCTTGAACTCCCCGCTATGAGGAGTTTAATATTTTCTTTTTTGTCATTTAGTTATGGTGGCCCTCTTTAGGAAAGAATGGGAGGCAGCCCATAAGAACACCTCTCTCTAGTTGGGTTTCCCTCATGGGAAAGAGGGCACCGCTAGTGTAGTGTTGTCTCCAACAAATTTAAGCTCCTGGAGGGTATGCTTTACTCTCCTGGAGCTTGAACCCTGTGTTCAATAAAAACTTGCTACAGAAGCACTTACTGGCTGAGTTCTCATTTACTTGAAACCCACCAGGAGAGAGATGAGAATTTGGTTTCTCGAAGCATCTGTTGATAAATTTGTCAGTCTCTTGCCAAGACCCCTTTAGCCCATTAATCCCCCTACTCCTGAGTTAGAGAGATTAGCAGATAAGGCTAAAATCTAAAATGAAATGGAAAAGTTTAGGGCACCTGGGTGGCTCAATCAGTTAAGCATCCAACTCTTGATTTCAGCTCAGGTCATGATCTCAGGGTCCTGGGATGGAGCCCCACGTGGACACCACACTCAGCAGGGAGAGTGCTTGAGATCCTCTCTCTCTCTCTCTCTCTCTCTCAAATAAAAATAAATAAATAAAATCTTTTAAAAAATAAAATGGAATAAATCTATTTAGTCCTATCTTACTGGCCTCTTTTTTTTTTTTTTTTTAACCTTTCTGAGATATTCTCAAGCCAACCAGTAAGGTAACTAATGAATTCAGTTTTTGTTTTGTTTTGTTTTTATTTATGTATTTGACAGACAGACACAGCAAGAGAGAGAAGACAAGCAGGCAGAGTGGAAGAGGGAGAAGCAGGCTTCCTCCTAAGCAGAGAGCCTGATACGGGGCTCGATCCCAGGACCCTGGGACCACAACCTGAGCCAAAGACAGATGCTCAATGACTGAGCCACGCAGGCGCCCTCCCAGGTTTCTGCTAATAGGTCCAGAGAGGGTAAACCTCTGCCTTCTGAATTTAGGAAGCCATTGCTAGAGTGGTTCTCTTCTGAGGTCCACTCCTCTAGAACTTTGCTGGGTTTTCTGATGCACAGCTGGCAGACCCCTTCCAAACCTGGCCTGAGTGTTTCCAGGAGCCCCACCTTTCAGACCTACAATACCCCCACACCCATCCAGAGAGCACAGACTTAGTAGATAGGACTCTAACTCTAGCCGCTCTAATGGGATTTACAAGTGCCATAAGAGTGATACAAACTGGTTTAATCTATACATGTCTGGAATGATAAGTATAATGGATGATGAACACACTATTTCATTGAAAGTGATAAGGCTTTTGAAATTACCTGGAAGGAAGGAAGGAGGGAGGGAGGGAATGAGAAGAAGAGGAGAAAGGAAAGAAGGAAGGAAAACAAAAAGAGGCACCAATCAATACCCCAGAATTTCCATCAGGACACTTAACCCTACCCGGCTCCTGAGCCAACTTCACCCAAGACAAGTCCAAGGGACGTATGATCTGTGCGGTCCCACGGGGGTCCTGCACTCAGAAGGGCTCCACATTTGGTTTAGTGCTCTGCTCTTGCTGTCTTAAAAATCCTCATTTTTTTCCCATCCCAATTTTTGAACAAGGAGCTCTGCATTTTCATTTTACTTCGGGCTCCACAGATTACATAGCCTGTCCTTGCCAAACCTCTTCCACTAGAGGGGGTCTCATTCTTGGTCCTCCTTGACCCCCAGTTGGGACCCTTCACACAGCAGGCACCCAGGACAACCGTATTAAAGGGTTCAACATAAATGTGAAGGTCATCTGTTGTTTCTATTCCAGAAGTCATGGGTCAAGCCCAGGTGTTCCACGGGGAGTTGCCCTGAGAGCATGGCGATCCCGTGCATCAACAAACACCAGCTGACAAGGGACACATCTGGATCTTCCGACCAAAGAATTCCAAGAAGATAAGCAAAGACCATGCAGAAGCCATGAAGACCCCCCAAGGGAGGATACCCCCTCCCATCTTATAGTGCTTCACCTTATGAGTCAATCTGACTGGGGCCAGAGTGCCTAGATATTTGGACAAACCTTATTTTGAGTGTGTCTATGAGGGTGTTTTGCCTGAGATGAATATTTGAATCAGGAGATTGAGTAAAGCATGGCTCTTCTTCAAAGGGGTGGGCCTCATCTAATCAGGTGAAAGCCTGAACAGAACCCCAAGGCTGACCCTCCTGTAAGGAGGCTTTCCTCTTGCCTGACTGTATAAGCTGGGACACTGGTCTTTTCCTGCCTTCAGACTCAAACGGAAAATTCACCTCTTCCTGGGTCTGAGCCTGTAGGCCTCAGATGGAAACTTAAACTGTTGGCTCTCCTGGCTCATCTGGGCCTCCCGCTGGCAGGTCACAGAGCAAATGACTCATTCATCTCTGTAATCACATGAACTAAGTCCTATAACGTAACAAACCACCTCCCCATACATGTTGCTCTCTTTCTCGGTCTCCGAATATGTGAAGATCTCCTATTGCTTTCTTTTTCTAGAGAACCTTCACTAAAACACATCCCAGTAGTGTCCCCTACAACCATTCAACCCTTCAGTGTTTCTCTACACCTGACGACTCCAAGCAAGCTCCGTAAACCAGCAGCAGCATTCTCGGTGGGGGACAGAGAGCTGGGTCCCAGGCCCCATGGCAGACACACCGAATCCGGATCTACGTCTTAACAAAATCCTCAAGTAACTCATCCTCACATAACATTGGGGAAACACATCAGCCTTTTTTGAACGTGACAGCCACCAGAGAGGAACAACAACATTGAAAACAACTGCCCGGGCACCCGGGTGGCTCAGTTGGTTAGGCATAGGACTTTTGATTTTGGCTCAGGTCCACTGACCCCCACATTGGGCTTTGCTGTCTCCCAGCGTGGAATCTGGTTGTCCGTCTCCCTCTGCTCCTCCCCCTGCCCATTTGCTCTCTCTCTCTCAAATAATAAATAAATAAAGTCTTTTTTAAAAAAGAAAATATCTTCCTAGTAAAAGGTTTCATTGAACCAGGGCTTTCTTTTCTCTTTTTTTTTTTTTTAAGATTTTTATTTCTTTATTTGACAGACAGAGATCACAAGTAGGCAGAGAGAGAGGGGGAAGCAGGCTCCCCGCTGAGCAGAAACCGCGATGCAATGTGGGGCTGGATCCCAGGACCCTGAGATCATGACCCCAGCGGAAGGCAGAGGCTTTCACCCACTAAGCCACCCAGGCTTTCTTACCTGAGGACAGGTGGGAGCAGGAAGAAAGAGGACCCAGAAAAGGCACGGGGAGCCAGGACGTTTTCCCAGCGTTGACGAGCTTCCTTCAACCGCGGAGAGAAGACCCAGGAAGCCTCCACGGCCCCGGGAGGACTCCTACGTGCCTCCAATGCGAAGAAACTCAAGGTCAAGGAGGCTGGGCCGGCCACATCAGGCTGGCGGTTCACAGTCAGGGAACTTAGCGCTCCCTCCTCTGTGTAATGTGCTTGATGGCATTTTATTTTCAGTGTTTTCACTGAAATGGCAGTTTGTGGAGAAACTCTCCCACTTGGCTGTGAACAGGCTCCAAGCAACAGCAACACTTCTGCAGAATTGGCGAGGACGGCGCTGCGGAATATTTCAGGAACTTCAAGGCAAAGGGACAAACAAACAACCACCAAAAAAAAAAAAAAAAAAAAAAAAAAAAAAAAAAAAAAAAAATTATCCCTCAAAATGTGTTTTATGGGGAAAGAGCTGGAAATCAAAAGCAATGACCAGGAGGGCATCCACGGGTCTCCAAAAGAAAACCAGTTTGATTTGATGTTTTCTGCCTCCGCCCACCCTCGCGCCATTATTAATTCACGGACCCCGGAAAGAACAACAGCCCCACGCCCACCCCCTTACTTTAGCGTCGAGTTGACGCACGTGCTCTGTTCGGCTCAGGTGTGACATGACCGTGCGCTACGCTGTGCTCACCGCGAGCGTGGCTCCCACCTGCCGCCGCCGGGAGGGCTCGGCCACGGCCATGGCCAAGGCCCCCTGGGCCGACCCGGCTCCTCCGCGTTGGCTCCAAGCCCAGGCAGCGCGAGGGCCGGGCCGGGCTCCCTCCTTCCCACTCCCCCGGCACCTGGCCCCAACAGGCCAGAGCTCCCCGCTCCATCTGCCTCCCCCCATCCCTTGACTCTCGATTCTAGGCCAGAGCGGTCCTCCCCCGGTCGGACAGAAGGACAGGGAAGGGGTTGGAAGGTAGCCACGCTGCCGCAGCGAAAAAGCCGCTACACTTAAGAGAAGCAGCTCTTCACCGGAAGCACCCCGGGGCAGGGGAGCCACGGGGATCAACGTCTCTTTGGGGGAGAAGGGGGGTAGGCCGTTTCCTTTCTGACTTCAGGGGGATACCGCCCCTCCACACATAGAGAAGCGCACACAGACACACACAGACATACACATGCATGCACACAAACACAGTTGCACACATAGATGCACACAAACACACGCACGCACACATGCACACACGCACACAGACACACGCACATGCACACACAGATGCGCACACAGATACCGGAGAAACGCGCGTGCATGGACACACACGCACATACATGCAGACACACGTGCGCGCACACACAGATGCACATACACACACATGCATGCGCGCACACACACGTTTTCTAGTGAAAGGCAGAGTGGCTCCTGGTTAAAAGCAGGACTCTGCCCTAAGTCAGATCTTGCCTCTGTTCCTTCCCAGCTGTGCGACTTTGAGGAAGTTTCCTTAAGTCTCTGTGCTTAATTGTCCTCGTATTATCTCAGGTTGCTTTGACAAGACACTACACACTGGGTGCGTTAAACATTTGCTTTAATTTAGAATAGATTAAAGAAATTCGTTTTCTTACAGTACTGGAGACTAGAAGTTCAAGATCAAGGTGCCATCGAGGAACTCTCTTCCTGGCTATAGGCAGTTGTCCCCTTGCTGTGACCTCACCTGGCCTTTCCTCTGTGCGCATGCTGAGAGAGAACTCTGGTGTCTCTTCCTTTTCTCATAAGGACACTAGCCCTATTGGCTGTCGCCCCCAGCCCCCCAGCCCTTATGACCTCATTTAATCCTAATTACCTCCTAAATGCCCTATCTCCAAATATAGGTGCCTTGGGGGCCAAGAGCTTCAACTTCTGAATCGGGGAGGCACAACTCAGTCCATCACAGCCTCATCGGTAAAATGAGGCTCACAATATTGTCCATCTCGTGGGGTGTGATGAGGATGCGATGACTCCAGACAGTAAAGAACGTAGACCAGCACTTGGCCAACGTTAGAAACACCTACAGATCCCTGACTCACCCACAGAAAGCTCGACTCCGGTTTGACAAGCTTGCTACACATCTCTCCCCAGATACCCAAAAAGCTTCACGAAATTAACACATCCACAATCTCATCTCATCTGCTCCACTACCTTCCCGAAACAACCAGCAACAAATTTCAATAACCTCTTTTTTTTTTTAAAGATTGTATTTATTTATTTGAGGGAGAGAGACAGTGAGAGAGAGCATGAGTGAGGAGAAGGTCATAGAGAGAAGCCGACTCCCCGTGGAGCTGGGAGCCCAATGCGGGACTCGATCCCGGGATTCTGGGATCATGACCTGAACCGAAGGCAGTTTTGTTTTTTTTAATTAAGATTTTATGTCTCTCTACCCAATGTGGGGCTCGAACTCATAACTCCGAGATCAAGAGGCACATACTCTCCCAACTGAGCCAGCCAGGCACTCTCACCCAATAACCTCTTTTGCTTCCCAGGTCACTTTCTGGCCTTCCCACCTGGAGAAACAGTGCTCAGGCTAGACAAATGAGAGCAGCTTGAACTTGCCTCACCCTTTACTCTCACCAGATAAATGCCCAAGCTGTAACTGTGGGTAGATCCCATCTGGGAAACAGCTCTAGAGCCCTCCCCTCTGCCCCAGCCCTGGCCCAGCCCTGCCCCAGCCCCAACTCACACCCCCAACTTCTAAGAACCGCAGTAGCTTCCTCGCCAGTCCCTTTTCCACCCCTCCGTCACTCACTCTGGGAAAGTCTCTCCACTAAATAGAAGATAAAGAACACTGATTTCACATGGCACTGAGGACCCGTCCTGCCTTTCTGATTTCCCTCCAAGGCTCCCAAACCTGTCCTGCTCCCCATCTACACAAGATGGCCCTGGGCGCCCCCTGCCAGCTTTTCCTCTCTCCTCAATCTGTGCCTCCAACACCTCCTTGGGTCCCAGGTCTCTCTGTCCGGGGAAATCCTGCTCCCTGTTCAAAGTCAGGGACCCTCTTCTTGCTCGTGGCCACTCATCGCCTGGGATGTGCGAGGCTTTACATCATGAGGTTTCTGATTCGACTTTCCACGGCATGTTCACATCAACTTTCTGAAATACATTCTATAACCTCCATGTGAAAGATAAAGAGATTGAGTGACTTGATTGAGCGCTAATGAGTAATTCTCGCAGAGGGAGGCCGGGGATGATTTCCCCAGCCCTTGTTTCCCCACCTCCCAGACAGAATCTGTCACTCTTTCAGCACAGACACACTGTGACACGTATCACAGTGTTCTTGAGTCGGAAGACCTGTCAAGTGTGGAGGTGTTCGCAGGCATCTCTGTAGGAAGGTCGTGTCTCTTTTCTGGACCAGCGTTCTCCCTCCCCAGAGGGTCTGTTGCCTGCACCCCACCCCCATCTGCTTTCGTGGGTCTGGGACAGTGTCTTTCCCACTTTTTTCTGGAAGGTAAGGAACGTGCACTGATGAGGGACATGCCCAGATTTAGCATGCATTTAAAACTGTCTGCTCCGAGGCACCTGGGTGGCTCAGTGGGTTGGGCCACTGCTTTCGGCTCAAGTCATGATCTCAGGGTCCTGGGATCGAGTCCCGCATCGGGCTCTCTGCTCAGCGGGGAGCCTGCTTCCTCCTCTCTCTCTCTGCCTACTTGTGATCTCTCTCTGTCAAATAAATAAAGAAAATCTTTTAAAAATAAATAAATAAATAAATAAATAAATAAATAAATAAAACTGCCTGCTCCGGGCGGGCAGTGTGATGTCCCAGAGTTGAAGGCAAGGGGCGGTGCAAAGACAGAAGCCTGCTTCTCTCGGGTTCTGGAGGTGCACAGTGAGGAGACAGGCAAACAGGGAGAGCAGGAATGGGAATGGGGGCGGCGGGGGGGTGCAGGGCTGGCGGGGAAGTGCTGAGCCTGTGGAATAGCAGGATCAGTCTTCCACACTGGAGCCCCAGAGTTTGGGGTTTTTTTTTAAGATTATTTATTTATTTGAGATAGAGTGAGAATGAGCAGGATGGGGGCGGGGAACAGAAGGAGAAGGAGAGGCAGACTCCCCACAGAGCAGGGAGCCTGAAGCAGGGCTCCATCCCACAGCCCTGGGATCACAACCTGAGTCCAAGGCAGGTGCTGAACCAATGAACCACCCTGGCCCCCCACCCCACCCCCGGACCCCAGAGTTTTGGCCTGGGCTGCTATTAGCTCAGAACAGTGTATCTCGGAAGAAGTGTAATGGTCTAGCTTTGGGGGGCCGCCATAAAAGACTACTCCAGACCGGGGGGCTTAGACGACACAAGTGTCTTGGCTCGCTGTTCTGGAGGCTGGAAGTTCCACATCAAAGTGTCATCAGGGCGGGTTTCTTCCAAGGCGCTGTGCTTGGCTTGCAGGTGGCTGTCCCCTCCCGGCATCCTCCCATGGTCCTCCCTCTCTGCACAAGGGTCCTTGGTGTCTCGCTCTCTGTCCCAATCTCTTCTCATAAGGGACAGCAGTCCTATTGGATTCAGGCTCAAGAGAAGGACCCCATTTTAACATAACTGAACCTCAAAGGCCCCGTCTGCAAATGCAGCCCCACTCGGAGGTGCTGGAGGTTGGGACCTCCACAGGGGATTCGGAGGGGAGGCCCTCCGGCTCCAGCAAGTCCCACCACCCCACCCACCCCGGCTGAGCACTAGGGGTCCGCACAGATTCCCTTTCCCCACCGTGTCTGCGTCCGTTTTCCTGGTTGAGGAACCGTTGGCAGACTTCGTGGGATTCCTTAGTTAGTTAGCAGAGGGTCACTGAAAAAGTGTCCTCTGTCCTCAGAAGCGTTTCTTCTCTCCTTTTCGAAAAGGAGGTGGGGGGAAATGCATTGTTGGGATTTCTAAGTGCTTCTTTTAAAGCCTGGAGTGCGGGAGAATCGCGGTCAGGGAGCTCTGGGGGCAGGGACCAGGCAGCGCTGGAGGGGAAGCCGGCTCTGCTTGGGGAGGTCGGGGCTGGGGCGGGGGTGCTTTCTCACGCGGTCCACACACGCCCGCCTGGTCCCGCGTCTGCCTCGGCCGCCCACAGGTGCCTCTCAATAGCTGCATTAATCCCTCCTCTGAGGGTTTATGTGAATTCTTTTCCCTCTAAAACAAGTGTTGCTTTTATCGTTTCAGAACTTGTGGTATGTGAGAAGCCACATTCCGGGGTCTTGGCATCCCTGTTCCTGCAGTTAGTTCCTCCGACTGGCCAAGCCCCGGCTTCCTAACTTACAAACTGGTGACTGGACACCACTGCCCAGTGAGGCTACCCCGGCATCTTCCCTCATGTGTTTACCTAGGACTCCTGTTACTGTTTCTCTGGCCAGCTGATGGACATAGAAAATAGGCAGTTTCCCCGCCATTTACCACTCTGCGGTGATTTCCGATTGGAAATCAAGAGATTGGATATTACTGCAAGTCAATTTATTTATTTTATTATTTTATTTTATTTTATATTAGAGAGAGCACGAGCGGGACAGGAGGGGCAAGGAAAAAGCAGGCTCTCCGCTGAGCAGGGAGTCCCACAGGGGGCTGATCCCAGGCCCCTGAGATCATGACCTGAGCGGAAGGCAGCCGCCCCACCAACTGAGCCACCCAGGCGCCATGCAAGTCGTTTTAAGTAACCAGCTAGGAAAGGACAAAATAATCCCTCCTGTTAAGAAAGGAAGAAAGAAAGAGAAAAAAAAAACAGAGAGAGAGAAAAAGGAAGGAAGGAAGGAGAAGAAAAAAGGAAAAAAGTATCCTATAGTAAACACTGGTTCTAATCCAAGAAAATGTTGGAAACGGGACTGGCAGGTGCTTTGCTGAAGTGGGTCACACGGGAGGAAATATGCGAGCACAGAACAGTATGTTCATATTGATTATCTGATAAATACCACTTTAAGAAAGAGGTTATCTCCTAAGTGAACTCCGTTTTCTCCTTGACTGACCTGCTCCCTTCGTTTCCCGTTGCTCCTATAACACATGATCGCCAGTTTAGTGAAGTGACACAAATGACCTGTCTTACACTTCTGCAAGTCAGAAGTCTGAAATGGGCATCTCCCTGGGCCAAAGTCAGGGTGTTGGCAGGGCTGCATTCCCTTCTGGAAGGTGGCAAGGAGCATTTGTTTTCTCTCCTTTTCTAGCTTCCGGAGGCCGTCCACACTCCTTGGCCCGTGGAGCTACTTCCAAGTTCAAAGCCAGCCGTGGCCGCTGGAGCCCTTCTCGCACTGCACCCCTCAGACACAGACTCTGCTCCACCTCCTGCTTCCACCACGAAGGACTCGGGATTCTGTTGTGCCCGCCTGATAACCCAGGATAATCTGCCCATGTCAGAGTCGGTTAATTAGCAAACTTAATTCCATCTGCAATCTTAATTCCTCCTTAGTGTGTAATGTAAGGGAGTCACACACTCTAAGGGTTGGAACATGGGCATCTTTGGAAGCCATCATTCTGCTATACCCCACTTTATAGGAAGTATTGAAAATACAGTGTATTTCAGGAGTTGTGTATTATTTATCGTGTCTTTCAGACTGATTCGATTTTTCCCCTATTACTTTTTATTCTCTTTAAATAGAGCTGGCATATAATATCAGTGACAGGTGTACAACATAGTGATTTGGCAATTATAGGAATTACAGAATCCTCTTTCCCGGGGCGCCTGGGTGGCTCAGTCATTGAGCGTCTGCCTTCTGCTCAGGTCATGATCCCGGAGTCCTGGGACGGAGCCCCACATCGGGCTCCCTGCTCTGCAAGGCTGTTTCTCCCTCTCCCTCTGCCTGCTTTCCCCCTCTGCTGTGCTCTGTCTTTCTAATAAATAAATAAAATCTTTTTCTTTAAATGCTCTTTCCCTTTTACCGTTTTTAACAAAAATTTTTAGTGTAATCTCTCTACCCAACTTGGGGCTCAAATTCACAACCTCGAAATCAACAGTCACACACTTTACCAACCGAGCCAGCCAGGAACCCCTTCTTAGGTCTTAATTGGAATCAAACAGGCTACACATATAACATAATCAAAATAGTACATACCATTCCTTCCCTTGCTAAATGCATTTCCCTCCTTTTCCTCAAAGAGCTTGTTACCAGATTCTTTTTTTTTTTAAGATGTTATTTATTTATTTATTTGACAGAGAAAGATCACAAGTAGGCAGAGAGGCAGGCAGAGAGAGAGAAGGGGGGGAAGCAGGCTCCCTGCCGAGCAGAGAGCCCAATGTGGGACTCGATCCCAGGACCCTGAGATCATGACCTGAGCCGAAGGCAGAGGCTTAACCCACTGAGCCACCCAGACGCCCTTGTTACCAGATTCTTGAGTATCATCCTTTCTAAGAAACCTACCAGTTCTAACTGTAGGTTAGGAATAGGAATCCCTTATTCAAGAAACTAGTCAATACAGTTGTCCATGGTTCATTGTTTTCAGCCAAGGACAAATTAAATTTGTTTCGCTCTACACCTGACTTAACTTTGTATTCATCAATACTTCCTACTTGGAAATCCCATATTTAAAACTCCTTACAATTTCCATTATGACTTTGGAGATGAAGGAGGCCAGGGGAAGAGGGCTGGCTTTGTACTAGGTTTGTTGGTTTTGTAGTGGGAGATTCTGGAAAGGGCTGATACTTTCGAAGTCATTAAGTAGAAAGTGACAAATATTCCTCTTCTTGTTCTCATCATGAAAACACGTGTAGGCCAAGAGGAGAAAATTCTGGTCCTGAATTGATAATCTGTTACAACAGTAACTACATTCAGAATTTGTACTAATCTTTAATTCCCCCCCCCCCGAGGGTGGGTTGACAATTTGGTCGAAATACTCCAAAGAAGAAGTAGTGAGTGGGGGTGGGGAGGAAACAATGTTCATGTCCAGCAGCACCTGGGAGAATGTGTAACATCTGTCATTCGGATCTCAGTTCACATCTTTCCCACTGGCATCAGCAAATGTAATAGAGGGAGATAATCACTTCCCTTTTTATTCTTATCTGTTTGGATCGTCTCTCCTATTATACCCGCTCGAGTATTATTACCACTATTCATGGAAATGAATGGCCTTTCCAAATATGTGCTATAAAATAAACCCTTCAACATGGGGTCACACAGATTTAGAAAAGAAAGGCTTAACTGAGTCACTTTTATTTTTACAATCATTAGAGAAAACAAACAAAACTTCAAGCATCCCCAACCACTGGTTGTTTTTTTTTTTTCTTTCTGAACCTGCTTTATTTAAATAGCTCATGGGGGCTCAGTCCGCTAAGCATCCGACTCTTGATTTCGGCTCAGGTCATGACCACAGGGTCGTGAGATCGAGCCCCCTATCAGGCTCCACACTGGGCTGGGAGCATGCTTAAGACCCTCTCTCTTCCTCTCCCTCTGCTTCTGCCCCTCCTCCCCTAAAAAACAATAAATTATAGATGGTAGATAGATAGATAGTAGATAGATTATAGATAGATAGATAGATAGACAGATAGATAGAAGATAGATAGCTCAGATCAACTCTTGAGTTGATTCTAGGGACGGGGTTCCATGGGATCCTGACAGCTAACTCAGGTAAACACATTTTGGTCTGGGTCTTGGCCAGAAGACGGGGGTCTTCTGATGGGCTGGTGGAATATGATTCTCAAGATACTTCTCACAAAGTTTGCAAGGTCCCTCAGGTTTGATACTTGAAGGAAGAGGCAGTTCATGTGTTGAACAGACATTGCAGAAAGTTCCTCTGCTGTTCTTACACACAGTTTTGGGTTAGATGTGTTTTTTTTTTTTTTTTTAAGTAAGCTCTATGCCCAATATGGGACTTGAACTCACAACCCTGAGATCAAGAATTGCATGGTTTACGACTCAACCAGCCAGGTGCCCCTAAGTGCCTATTTTCAATAAATGTGTATGAAGGGCAGCTCTTTTAAATTACATCTCTTGAAGAAAATCTTTGATTTGATGAGGACAATCTCTCCAGCCAAGATTGTTACTATTAGGGTCCCTGGGTGGCTTAGTCGGTTGAGCCTCTGACTCTTGATTTTGGCTCAGGTCATGATCTCAGGGTCGTGAGATGGAGTCCGGCGGTGGCTTCCGCACTCAGCGTGGAGTGTGCTTGTCCTTCCCTCTCTGCTCCTACCTGCACCTCCCCACCCCCGCTGTCTTTCTCTCTTCTTTTTTTTTTTAAGATTTTATTTATTTATTTATTTGACAGAGAGAAATCACAAGTAGTCGGAGAGGCAGGCAGAGAGAGAGAGAGAGGGAAGCAGGCTCCCCGCTGAACAGACAGCCCGATGCGGGACTCGATCCCAGGACCCTGAGATCATGACCTGAGCCGAAGGCAGCGGCTTAACCCACTGAGCCACCCAGGCGCCCCTGTCTTTCTCTCTTTAAAGTAAGTAAATAAATAAAATCTTAAAAAGGATTGCTACTATCTTAGGTTGGCCTGGCTCATTAAAATACAGTGACCTCGGACACAGAAAGCAGAGAGAGAAGAGCCAAGTGTCAGGGAAGGCAGGAGCTGAGTCCGAGATGAGCCTGAAGGACGTGTCCTCGGGGTCAAGAGCACCTGGGAAGGGAGGGGCCGGGTGGGGCAGACCGAGAAGTCTCGCCACAGGACAGTCTCAATGAAGACCTCAGGCAGCCCTAGCGGGGAGCTCAGAGCTGAGCTGGTCCATCAGCCGGATGCGGGCTGCCCTGGGACAGGGCTGGGTCTTTGGATGAGGCAGCTTTCCTGAGAGAGACCCAGTTTCCAAAGGCTGATGGCTGAGGACCATCTTACCAGAATGGTGTGGTGGGTGGGGGGACAATTCTCCAGTCCTGAAGAGGAAGTCGGGATCCACAGTGACCTTCTGCTCACTGGGGCAAGCCACTTACCACTCTGTGAGGGGGAGCACCTGCTTGGCCTGGACAGGGGCCCCAGGAACTGTCTTTCTGCACTGGAATTCTGTGATCTCATCTCTCAAGTGAGAGGCTTATACCAAGGTCCAAAGTGGCAGCCCTCCCACTCAATCAGGACCATAAATCTGGTTTGTTCTGGCCCTCAGGGTTTCAAAATTTTGAGGCTTCATTGCTAATATTCATAAAATTGGGATTTCCTCCCAAATTCCAGATTTGTGTTTTTTTCTTGAAAAAAAAAAAAACCAGAAAATTAAAAAAGAAAGAAAGAAAGAATAAAGGAAAGAAAAAAAAAAAGGAAAGAAAAAGCAGAAGATCTGACTACCCTCAGCTGGAGTCCCTTCAAGACACTGTCATTGGACATGTCACAAGCCCACCAGCTTGCAAAGACCCCCCCACCAGGCCTCCACCCCTGTGAGCATCTGTTTGGACAACTGCTAGATTTTGAATAATATTCAGTTATTTGAACATGGCTTCTAAGTTAATTCTCTTTTCTTTTTAATGTCAATAAATCAGATAACCTTTTATTAAACCCAAAATAAATGAATCTCTCAATTACACCTACCTGCTGTGTACTGAATATGAATTTGTCTATTTTTATTTTTATTTTCTTTTAATCCTATATTTTTAAATTTTCTTTTAAATTTTTATTTATTTTTTAAACTTCTTTTCAGTGTTCCAGATTCACTTTTCACACACCACACCCAGTGCTCGAGGCAATACATGCCCTCCTTTTAATCCTAGTAGTGAATATGAATTCTAAAATGAGAAGAGGGGTGCCTAGGTGGCCCCGTCTATTAAGCACTGGCCTCTTGGTTTCGACTCAGGTCATAATCTCATGGGACCTGGGATGGAGCCCTGCATCAGGCTCCGGACTCAGCAGGGAATCTGCTTGAAGATTCTCTCCCTCTACCCACCACTCGTGCGCATGTGCATGCATGCTCTCTCTCTAAAATAAATAAATTTAAATAAATAAATAAATAAATAAAAATGAGAAGAAAAGAAACCAAGCCTGGTACAAATATCCCACATCCAGGAGAATTATCAAGTAATTGGTGTTCCTGGATACGGGTATCGCTCGTTCTTAAAGAAACCCATGGTGGTGACATTGTGACATGTTCTACAAGTAATTACACAAGAAATTACAAAATACAAGTAGTTTGTAACAGATGGAGCTCCTTTATATAAACCAAGCATGAGAAATGTCACTTAAAAAAAAAATTACTCCTTCACTGGGACAACTGGGGAGCTCAGCTGGTTGGGTGTTGGACTCCTGGTTTCAGCTCAGGACGTGATCTCGGGATCATGGGATCGCTCCGTGACAGTCTCCATGCTCAGTGGGTTTGCTGGAGATTCTCTCCCTCTCCGTCTGCCCCTCTCCCCCGCCCTGCATCTCTCTCTCTAAAAATAAATAAATAAATATTTTAAAAAATAATGAAATAAGATAAAATGACTCCTTCACTAAAGAGCACTGTATTGCAAACCCAAGCGACTTAAGTGGCAAGGAGAAGTTCTGATGTGTTCCCTGGTAATATTCCAAATATTGGAGTCGTTTTGATCTAGGCACATGCCGCCCCCCTGACACAATGCCTTGAGCTGTTATTCCTCTTCACAACAAGGAGACTTACAATTAAAATGGAATCCCTAATACTTCTAAAAGATACTTAGTGTCCTTCACTCTTTCCTCCTTGTTGGTGGAACACAGATTTTACTCAGACGGAATAGATCCAACCCTGCATATCCCCAGGGGATGATCATGACTGAACTAAGCATGTCAAGGATATTTTTTTTAAGATTTTTTTTTTAAGATTTTAGTTATTTATTAGAGAGAGCACAAGCAGGGGGAGCAGCAGAGAGGCAGAGGGAGAAGCAGGACCCCCACTGAGCAGGGAGCCTGACACAGGGCTCGATTCCAGGACCCTGAGATCATGACCTGAGCCGAAGGCAGACGCTTAACCCACTGAGCCACCCAGGTGTCCCGCATGTCAAGAATACTGATCACATTCCATTCTGATGGATATTTACACTTCCAGCTTCCCTTACAGCTAATCTGCGGGGGTACCTCTGAAAAAGATAATGTGTTTCCTGATAAAAAGGAACAAGGGCAAGAAGGGGGCTCGTGGGTGCCACTCTTGCCCTTTCTTCCAGAGTCATCTTGAAAACATGAGGTAACAGTTTAGGAATGAAAAATCAGGTGAAATGAAAAATATAATTTGGGGGCCCCTGGGGGGTTCAGTTGGTTAAATGTCTGCGTTCAGGTCACGATCCCAGGGTTCTAGGATCAAGCCCTGCACTGCCCCCCCCCTCGGCCCCTGCCCCGTGTTCTCTCTCATGTGCTTTCTTTCTCTCTTAAATAAATAAATAAAATCTCAAGAAAAAAGAAAGAAAGGAAAGAAAAGGAAGGAAGGAAGGAAGGAGAGAGAAGAAAAAGAAAAGAAAGAAAGAAGGAAAGAAAGAAGTACAGAAAGAAAAGGAAAGAAAGAAAGAAAGAAGGAGAGAAATAAAGAAAAGAAGGAAAGAAGGAAGAAAGAAAGAAAGAAAGAAGGAAGGAAAAATAGAGTCTGGATCCTGGATAATAAGGCTGATAGCTGAGCCGTCCCTGGAAATGCCTACTTCTAGCCTTTTTGCTGAGACAGATTGTATTACTTAAACTGCTTTTAGTTAGATGTTCTATGATGAGCAGTTAACAACTCTCCTTTTTTTTTTTTTTTAAAGATTATATATTTGTTTGTTATTTGCCAGAGAAAGAGAGCGAGAGCCCAAGCAAGGGGAGCAACAGGCAGAGGGGAAGCAGACTCCCTGCCGAACAGGGAGCCCAACACAGGACTCGATCCCAGGACCCGGAGATCATGACCTGAGCTGAAGTCAGACGCTTAACCGGCGAAGCCACCTGGGCACCCCAAGACCCTTCTTAATTGATGAAGAGTTCTGGAGAGCAAAATGCATATAATACAACAAGAAATAAGGTATTTCCCTATAATCTGGAAAAAGGCCTTGCCCGTATTAACAATAATCCCTCCACCGAGCTGTCTTCTTGAACTTTATTCTGTTGAGTGAAACTTTCCAACCCAGATCCTACTGAGCACACACGTCCAAGCTTCTCTGAAGTACACTAGCATCTGGGAACTTCACGTTTATCTAAGTAGCAAGTCCTTCCACTCCTGTTAACCTAACTGTTGGACCAGGTACTATTCCAGAATTTCTTGTAACTTGGTGAGAGCAGAGGGCACAGTCCGTGCTGCTAGAGCATGGGACCAAGATTCCACATTTGTTATTTCTGATCATCCGTTCCTCCCTTTTATTCTGTTTATTTCCATCCTTTCTTCACCTCTTCCCTAACTCTAGCATCGGCTTATAGTACCCCCAAACCTGCTTCCCTGAAGGTCACCAAGCCATTCTACTCAAATCTGAGGGTCTTACTCCATTCCTCTCCATGTGGGCACCCACATTCAGTGGTTTCACCAAAGTCCAGCCTCCTTCCTAGACTCCTTTCCCACAGCCTTGCTCCCTCAGAGAACGAACCCATGCTTGGGGCTTGGGCAGCCCCTCTTCCCTAGAGGGGTAAAAGTAGCACCTGGGGCAGACACCTGGGTTTCAGGCTGTCCTTGACCTCTCCCTGGCTGGGAAGCCTCACATGCATCATTGAACTTCTCTCCCCTTTAGCGGATTAACCTGTGGAACAGCTGCTGTATGTACCCACGAGAGGCATGTTTTGGGGTGCTCGCCCAGGCCACAGCCCCCTCCTTGGAGACCTGCTCCCACCAACGGCCTAGGCAACCGTACATGAGCTAACGAACAGATTACTGGACAGATGCGGAATGCCCAAGGAGCGCCCATACACTTGCTAGTCAGTGACCAACTGTAGTCTCGGTTTCTCAGAAACCTGAACAAAGAGACCCAGAGAATATATTCTAAAAGGTGATGATCCAGGCTGGGGCGGTCCTCTTTCCCACAGAACGTGGAGATGAGTCATCAGACAGGAACAGCCTGCTGAAGAAAGCGGGAGAGCCGTGCAGACAGACTGATCCCCGGTCTGCAGACCATGTCTGTCTCCCGAGCACTAGAGGGACTGGGTCTCCTCCTGTATCAGTCACCGGATGGCTTCTAGAGTCTCCTGAGGCTCAGCTGTTCTTTGTTTCTACGAGGTGTCCTCAGCATCTTCTAGTTTCCTCCCTCCTGTTTATGCTGACTCATTTGTCTGTCTGATCCTTTCAGCTGAAATGCCTTGACCAGCCTGGAGTCCCACAAGAGTGATGAAAATTAGTAGCTGGGGCGCCTGGGTGGCTCAGAGGGTTGGGCCTTTGCCTTCAGCTCAGGTCATGGTCCCCGGGTCTTGGGATCGAGCCCCGCATCGGGCTCTCCGCTCGGCAGGGAGCCTGCTTCTCTCCCTCTCTCTCTGCCTGCTGCTCTGCCTACTTGGGATCTCTCTCTGTCAAATTAATAAATACAATATTTAAAAAAAAAATAAAGAAAAGAAGTAACTAGAGTAGAACCAACTCATTTCAATTCAACAAACGATCTGCCTCCTTCGTCAGACCATTTCGATGTTCCAACCGCCCCCAAGAGTCTATAAAGCGCTTCCTGAGCCGTCGCTGGGAGTTCAGCCCTGAAGGTTGCACCGGCTTTGGGAAAGTGGAGGAAGGGAGGTGAGTCGAGCCCAGGACCCTGAAGCGGAGGTAAGCAAGGTATGCGAGGAGGGGAGGAGTCAAGGAACAAAACCAAGAAGGGTTAGTAACCTCGAGTTGTCCTTGGTCATCTGCGTGACACATCTCCCTCTCCTTCCTCTCGCACGAGGAACCCACTTTCTTAAAGAGAACCCATTCCTCGCAATTGGACAAGACCCCGTCCTTCCCTCCAAGACCATCACGTGGGTGGGCCCCTGCCGCTCCCCAGTACATTCCAGTGTCTCGGTCACTGAATTCACGGGGCGGTGGCTCATCAGATGTGATCATAGCCTGCGGCCGGTCCGAATCTCCCCTTTGGTTGTGCTATGGACCCCTTGGGGGAATGACAATCTCTGTAGATCACAAGCCACAAAAAGAGTGTAACACAGCCCAGAGCCGGGCGCCGAGATCTAGACCCAGAATGTGCCCTCAAGGAAAGCGGGGACGAACGATAAAGAGGGAGCAAGAAAAAGAGGTCTAGAAGGTATCATTTCGATTTCGGAATCAAGCTACACTTGAAGCCATTCACGCCCTTTTATTTCTTTACTGCAATTTCTTTAAGCAATATTGCTCAGTTATAAGATAACAATACGTCTCTTTTCCTTACAGTGGTTTGAGTTGAGTTTACATTATTGGCCACAGAAGGAGCCTTGACCAGAAGGGCAGGTAAGGGAGAAATGGGGCAGCGGGCTAGGTGGGATGAGTGCACTTTGAGGGCTCTGCGAGCCGGCGTGGAAAGTTGGCCTTGTTACGAAGAGGACGTCTTTACCGGTTGTTGGTGAGAAGAGGTATGGTCATTTTCACTACTGATTTCTTCTC
The DNA here is from genome assembly GCF_011764305.1 of Mustela putorius furo. NCBI lineage: Eukaryota > Metazoa > Chordata > Mammalia > Carnivora > Mustelidae > Mustela > Mustela putorius. The sequence continues at coordinate 1,748,138 of NW_025421491.1, read as the reverse complement.
TCCGTGAGCTGGGGGCACCGCACGGATCCTTCCCTTTAACAGTAAGAAGAGGCTAACAGCAGCATTTCACTCTAAACCATTGATTTTTTTAAGTTTAGTCCGGGAAAGAGCTGCTTTAAGTATGGCCACAGTGCGACCCGTCCTGCTTTCGACTCTGTTCTGTGCTTCCCTCCGAGACTGCCTGACGGGAACTGGAGGATACACCGGGCACCGGAGCAGGGCGGGCGCGCCAGACTTATTTTCTTTTCTCTTAAGATCTATTTGTTTATTTTGGAGAAAGAGTGTGCGTGCAAGCCGGGGAGGGGCAGGACAGAGGAGCGGAATGGCAAGCAGACTCCCCACTGAGTGCGGAGCCCAGGGGGCTTGATCTCCCGACCTTGAGATCTTGACCTGAGCTGACATCAAAGAGTCGGGGGCTCAACCGACTCAGCCGCCCGGGCGCTATTTCAACAGCACAGTTCGGTGGAATTGACCGCCCTCCCAGCCACGAGCGCGCTTGCAGATGTATTCAGCACCTCCCGTAATGAAAAGCACAAAGGGAAGCAAGGAAACAGCGCGTTATCCCAGCGACTGATAAACCTGGGCTGGAGGAAGGATCGTCTGGAGAAGGGAAAGGGGAAAAAGGAAGGGAGAAAGAGGAGAAGGGGGCATACCAGAAGGGAAGCAGCAGACCTAGGGGAGGAGAGCGCAGCACAGGTGGCAAGAGAAGAGAGGAAAATTGCAGGGAGAAAAATGCGGAAGGCATCTGGAACATGGAGGCCAAAACCCAGCTTCTCCTACCCCATCCCCACCCCCTGGGCGTCCACAGGCAGGACCAGCTACGCATTTGTGGGGCTGAATGCAAAACCAAAATACAGAGCCCTTGTTGGACACTTACTAGGAATTCAAGACAGTTAGAGCAGAGCATTAAACCAAATGTGGGGCCCCGTGAGGCTGCGCAGGTTGCCCCCCACAAAGCTGGCTCAGCCTGTATAGGCAGAGGAAGGGAATCGGGGCTTTTAAGGAGTGCTCTGTAAGCCTCAGATGTTCCAGGAACAAGCACTTCCTTTACTTCCGATCTGAGAAGCAGGGCGCACACCCCATTCTGAAAGATTTGCCACACACACACACGAACACCTCCAAGAACCATGTGTAACTGCATCTAAACAAGCACTGCTCAGGGTGCCCTGGCTGGCTCAATGGGGTGTATGACAATTGAGCTCAGGGTGTGAGTTTGAGTCCCACATTGAGTATAAAGATTACCTAAAAAATAAAATCTTTAGGGGCGCCTGGATGGCTCAATTGTTAAGCATCTGCCGGCGGCTCAAGTCATGATCCTGAGGTCCTGGGATCCAGCCCCGCATAGGGCTCTCTGCTCAGCTGGAAGCCTGCTTCTCCCTCTCCCAGTCCCCCTGCTTGTGTTCTCTCTGTCACTGTCTCTCTTTCCCTGTGTCAAATAAATAAAGTATTTTTTAAAAACAAATAAAATCTTTAAACCTTTTAAAAAAAGATTTTCTTTATTTATTTGACAGAGAGAGCGCGCACAAGCAGGGGGAGCAGCAGGCAGAGGGAGAAGCAGGATCCCTACTAAACTAGGAGCCTGATGTGGGACTAAATCCCAGGACCCTGGGATCATGACCTAAGCCAAAGACAGATGCTTAACTGACTGAGCCACCCAGGTGTCCCAAAAATAAAATCTTTTTTTTTTAAGGTTTTATTTATTTATTTGACAGACAGAGATCACAAGTAGGCAGAGAGGCAGGCAGAGAGAGAGGAGGAAGCAGGCTCCATGCTGAGCTGAGAGCCCGATATGGGGCTCGATCCCAAGACCCTGAGATCATGACCTGAGCCGAAGGCAGAGGCTTTAACCCACTGAGCCACCCAGGCGCCCCCCCAAAATAAAATCTTTAGAAAACAAACAAACAAACAAGAGTTGCTCAAATTTGCTTGACCGCAGAAGCATTTTCCTTCCTAATTTTCCATATAACATCCTCTTCCTACAGAAACCGTTTTGCAAAATGCTAGAAGTAGTCAGTGTTCTTGAGGTTCCTGGAGCCAGAGGGGGCTTCGGTAATCCCACCTACAGGGGCGCTTCCTATCCTAGATTTGGTGCTCAGGGATCTACTCCATGTGGCCAGGCCAGTGACAGCAAAGGCTTTGTGCCAGATTTGGGGGTGTGTGTGGGGGAGGGGCGTGGATCCCCAGAGGGAGGGTCGGAGTAGCCCTCAGAATTCACTGTGGCTGCAAAGCACGTGGGAGGTTCTCCAAGATGAGAGACATCAACTTCTTTCCCCTCACCATCAGGGGTAAGAATGTCTTTGTTCTAATTTAAACATACTCAAAATATTCCCTCTTCACTAATTCCAACCTCCCACAAATTTTTCAAAAGGAGCTCTGATACCATATGTGGGACAGGGACTTCTTGGTTATGGTGGATTAACAATGTTTATAGGAACCTTGCAATCTCAGATAGTTGTATCCAAAGTGGACACAACGTATTTGGGGAGAATGTATGCCCAGAACAATGGGTTCAGATTCCTGATAAAGATGAGTTAACTTCCAATCTTGTTGAAAAGAACGAGGCTGAATGCAGAAGACAACGCTGGTAGTCTTTTCTCTTGTCCATGTGCATGCAGTAGGGTAAAGTGAGGGACTGAGAAGCTCAAGGCTGTATCTCATTTCTGTCCCTCACTGTCTTTGTGGCACTGGCCAAGTCACAAAATTCTCCCCTCTGTGCCTTTGTTTTCCCATCTGTGAATTGGGAATAACAGTAGTAAAGATTTCTCTAGCAACACGAGAATGCACAAGAAAGCCCTCTAAAAATGGAACTGCTGCAAGCTTTACTAAGCCACCCCTAACTTCCCAGTTACAAAATGTTGAGAGCCGAATTGCCACAGGGAGGCATGGACCGATGATTTGAAAATTAAAAAGAAATTTAAATGGTTATACAAACACTTATCGAGGATTTCCCTCAGTGGGCTTTTTGCTTGGGGTTCAGACCATCACCAAATGGTATGGAAGATGCTTTCTTTGGAGATGGTTACAAAGTTACTTTGTGTGAATCCTTTCAGAACCTCTCAACAGGTCCCTAACTAGCCATCTGTCCAGTGGGGACTCTCAGAGTGCACTGGTGACACCTGCTGGCTAGGGGTGGCATGACAAGTATGTTCTACAAAGACAAAGGGAGGTGGTCTGGAACCCCAAAGTGGGGGATCTCAGAAAGCTGGGCTGGAAAGGAATTTTCTAACCTGGATCCTCGATGGCCTGGATCCTTGGGCCAGCAGCACTGGCGTCACTGGGAGCTTGTTGGAAATACAGAATCAGACTGCATTTTTATGCGATCCTGCAGGCAATCATATGGGCATTAGAGGGCAAGAAACATGTTCCGGAAGATTTAATCTCATGACTAAGGGTCAAAGGGCAATCCTAGAAGTGGAAAGCTACTTTAATTTCTTTAAGCTTAGTGCTACTGCTGTACTCGGTTCAAGCCCTTTGCCATATCGGTGAGTAAACAGGTCTTCCCCACGCCTGACCGCCCTGCTTGTCTTAATTCCAATTTTATCGGTATTTCCTACTTATTCTCTTGAAGTCTTTTTTTCCTTCCACGAGATCACTTTTATAATGTTACAGTAAAATGAGCCAGGGATACAGGATTCCCATGGCAAAAAATCTGTTCTAATGTCTTAGTTCCAGGATTCCCGTCTTAGGGCTCCTTGGTGGTAAACAAGAGAAATGAATTCTGGGGAAAGTAAGCAATCAATAAATAAGTACCTAAGTAAATAATATACCATTTATTGGATGGATATGGTGGTAGCTTAGAGAACAAAGAAAAGGCGGAACAAGGACAGGAAGCAGGGCACACCAGAGGCTGGCACTGCCAGGCAACCTTTGGGACCCACCTGTGCCAAATGTTTTCTGTGTCCTTGATCAGTATGCAAACTGTCGGGACAGAGAGTCTGTTTGGCCTAGTTTGGTTCACGCTCAGCCCTTGGCGAAGGGCCGGGCGTCTTGATTTCAGGACCCATGGAAAGAGTATCTGATGAGCGTGTCTGGGTTCAGCAGCTGTCACAGCCAGCCTCGTTCTGAGTGCTTGCGTGTGGTAATATCCACGCCATTCCAGTTACTGTACATTTTGACTATCAGCCCTGGAGAGGGATGGATCTCCCAAAAAACAAGGTGTTCTAGCTGAAAAGAAGGGGTAGATGATAGGCCTGCAACCCAAGGAGATGTTCTCTACGCACATCTCTATTGGGGGACAGACAGGCCCCAAGGTTCTGACTGGGGGGATACAGGGAGCACATTTACTCTAAAACCCACAGACTAATTACTCCAGGATGTGTCTGTTTTGTAGCCATGGATGTGCACGATCAAACTGTTCAATAAAATCTTGATGATTTTTGGTTCTTTTATTTTATTTTTAAAATTTTTAAAATTTTATTTTTTTAAAGATTTTATTTATTTATTTGACAGACAAAGAGCGCAAGTAAGCAGAGAGACAGGCGGGGGCAGGGGGGAAGCAGGCTCCTTGCCAAGCAGGGAGCCCTATGCGTGGCTCGATCCCAGGACCCTGAGATCATGACCTGAGTGGAAGGCAGAGGTTTTAACCACTGAGCCACCAAGGTGCCCCTGGTTCTTTTTTAAAAATAAATATTTTAGGGACGCCTGGGTGGCTCAGTTGGTTGGAAGACTGCCTTCGGCTCAGGTCATGATCCTGGAGTCCCGGAATGGAGTCCCGCATCGGACTTCCAGCTCCATGGGGAGTCTGCTTCTCTCTCTGACCTTCTCCTCGTTCATGCTCTCTCTCACGTCTCTCTCTCAAGTAAATAAATAAAATCTTAAAAAAATAAATAAATATTTTATTTATTTGTCAGAGAGAGAGAGAGCGCATGCGAGCGCAAGTAGGGGAGTGGCAGGCAGAGACGGAGGAGCAGACGCCCCACTGAGCAGGGAGCCTGACGCGGGGCTCCATCCCAGGTCCCTGCGATCACCGCCTGAGCCGAAGGCAGACACACAACTGACTCAGCCACCCAGGTGCCCCTGATGTTTGGTTCTTCGGGACCAATCTACTTTCTACCACATCATCAGATGAAAACAGAGATTGCACGGTCCAAAGGGGCCTCTATCTTGCTAAGACCTCTGGCATGGGTCTCCCTTCTGACATTCTAACATATTCATGGGAAATAGTATACATGTGCTAAGGGTCTTTCTTTTCCCTTTTTTAAATAAGGCAAAATAAGAAAAGATGGTGTAACTATGAAAACTCCACTCTGCCATCAGAGCACCATCACAGTTCTCTGGGAAAACATCGAGGGGAATAGACAGTTGCAGTCCTGTAGCAACATGCAGCTGAACAATGGTCTGAACAGAAAGATGTTCCTTGGTTGGAAATTCGTGCCTACAAAGGGATACCATCCGCCGAGTTGCTCACCGTTAATTATGGGTAATAAAATCAGTCCACGGCCAGGGTAAGTGAGTCTCAATCATGTAGCCTTTCTGCCTCCTTGGAATTTTGCAAGGACTGACTGATGTCCTCACAGACTGAAATGAATGAGCCCGTATATCACAGAGAGGACTCAGGGGGCAGACTAGTCACCTTACAAGGCTTCTAACCTGGAAGAAAGAATTTTCTTTTTCTTTTCTTTTTTTTTTTTTTTTTTTAAGATTTCTTTATGTATTTGCAATAAAGACAGTATGCACACAGGCGGTGGGGCATGAGGAGAGACTGAATCTCAAGCAGACGCCCTACTGAGCCGGGAGCCTGACACGGGGCTCAATGTCACGACCTTGAGATCATAACCCTGAGATCATGACGCAAGCCAAAATCAAAAGTCGGATGCTTAACTGACTGAGCCACGCAAACAACCTGGAAGAAAACATTTTCTTTTCTGTTCTGAGCACTGACCACACTCTACATATAGTTAATAATAATAATAATAATAATAATAATACAGTATTAGGGAAACAATGATGGTAACCCCACATGCACTTCTCATAGACCTATCTCTATAAGCAGTGTGTTAAATTCATTATGTCTACGTGAAGTCTTATTTCTCTGCTTCTAAACTGTTTCATGCAACAAAATAACCTGTGTCTGTGTTGTTGGGGAGACTTGGCATCTTTGGTCCAAACAACTAATATCTGCACAATCCAAGTGATTTTTGCATTCTATGTCATAATCTATCTTTGCATATTTTTAAAAGTATTTATTTATTTATTTGAGAGAGAGAGAGCGAGCACATCAGCAGGGGGAGGGGCAGAGGCAGAGGGAGAAGCAGGCTCCCTGCTGAGCAGGGAACCTGACGCGGGGCTCCATCCCAGGACCCTGGGATCACGACCTGAGCCAAAGGCAGACGCTTCACTGACTGAGCCACCCAGGCGTCCCTATCTTTGTATATTAAAAAAAAATTCAATATTTTCTCCCAGATTCTAGATGCACATTCGTTCTTTAGGAAGTGGTGGCAGGCACATGTGATCACCGTCACCTGACTGAGACAGCTCAGTGGGGAACAAAGGGCTGGGGGTTCCCTCCTGACTTTGTTGCTGTTTCAGGGTGGACAAGGCCAGGAACTTAATTTCACTGCCTCTCAGTTTCCCTCCTTGGACAGTGGGGTGGCTGATTTCTGGTACACTCTCTAATGCAGCTCAAAAAACCTACCATCCTGGTCCTCCTTGTTGTGGACTCCAGGAGGTAGAAAAGGAAGTCAGAAAGAGGGACCAGAAAGCCACCTCTTCCTTATGTAATATTTCTTTGCCTTCTCAGAAACTTACATTGGGAACTTTCCTTCGGAAGTCTCATCTCTGCTCCACAGTCTCTGGGGAGCAGGTCCAGAAACTGAGTCCTGGAACTGAAAGTCAGAAGTACAAGAAATAAGGATTGGAGAGTTTATCCTTTTTAAAAAAAAAAAAATATTTATTTATTTGACAGAGATCACAAGTAGGCAGAGAGGTGGGGGGTGGGTGGGAAGCAGGCTCCCTGCTGAGCAGAAAGCCTGATACGGGGCTCGATCCCTGGACCCTGAGATCATGACCTGAGCTGAAGGCAGAGGCTTTAACCCACTGAGCCACCCGGGCGCCCCTAAATACCAAATTCTTGATTGGGCCTCCTTCCACCATCTGTCCTTTCTTTATCTGAACAGAGCGACAGTCGTGAGCATCCAAAGGCTGGCCGCTGTTCTTGTCTCTTTCTGTCTGGCATTGTCCGTGCTGCGTGCAGACAGGGTCCTTATCAGGAGCTCAGAAGGATGAACTCTATCCCAGGCGACTGAATTAAGATTGGAAAACACCTTGACAGGCTGGAATAATGGATGAAATCCAACATTTGAAATTTAATCAGGATAAGTGTAAAGTCTGGCCCACAGGTTCGGAATACCAAGTGCACGTGAACAGCTGATCTCATGAAGAAGGCCTAGAATGTTCGGTCTACTACAACCTAAGTCTGCACCCAAACCGTCCACAGGGTGATTCCCCGCACCCCGCACCCTATGGCTTCCCCTCACTGAAGCTAGCATTTGCTGAATGAAGTTTACCGGAAGGGGCGCCTGGGGGGTGTGGGGGCTCAGACAGTTATGTGTCCGACTCTTGATCTCAGCTCAGGTCCTGATCTCAGGGTCCTGAGTTCAAACCCCATGGAGCCTACTTAAAATAAACAAATAAATAAAGTTCAGCAAAGCACAAGAAGAAAACTCTGCCCCGTTCCCCGCTCTGTGTTGTTAGCCACATCGTGTCATCAGTGTGACTCAGTGATAGGAAACAAAGCAGTCAAGGTCAAGAGGCAAAGACAGACTCCAGGCAGGCAAACTGACTATACACTCATGGAAGAGTGAGAACAAGGGAAGGTAATGCCTTAGGATTATTATTAACAGAGTTTTGACCCCATTACTCACCTGAAAGTTCCGGAGGATCCTCGCGGGTCCCCAGACCACCGTTTGAGAACGACCATGTTTTGGATTCTCTGGCTTCAGGCATCTCATCTGAACAAAAGCAGGAAGGTGGGGTGCTCAGTGGGTTAAGCTTCTGCCTTTGGCTCGGTCATGATCTCATGATCTCAGGGTCTCAGGGTCCTGGGACCGAGCCCCGCAATGGGCTCTCTGCTCAGCGGGGAGCCTGCTTCCTCTTCTCTCTCTGCCTGCCTCTCTGCCTACTTGTGATCTCTGTCAAATAAATAAATAAAATCTTAAAAAAAAAAAAAAAAGCAGGCAGGTGAGAAGAGTTGAGCGGGTCACAATGTCTTCTTACCCAGAGAGGGTAAGCTGTCCTTAGCAGGTCTGAGCGGCTCACCGGCCAGCCCCGCCACAGGATCTCAACTAGCTGTTCTCCAATAGGAAAGCAAAGACCAAAACTCAAAAGAGGTGTTTTGAAGTTTGGAAGGAAACAAAGACAGTCCAGAGAACGGAGTAACAAAAATTTTAAACCATAACTAGTTTCTTTGGAGAAGTAAGAGAACAATATTGGGTCCCTCAAATAATAACAGTATACTATTAAAATATTTTGCGGTTGAAATAAAAATTCAACCAGTGGACTGAGAGATAAAATGGAGGAACTCTCCCAGAAAAAAAACAAAAAACAAAAACAAAAAAACAAAGCAAGTAAACAGAAGAGATAAAATTTTTTAAAAATTAGAGGATACAGGGGCACCTGGTTGGCTCACTGGGTTAAAGCCTCTGCCTTCGGCTCAGGTCATGATCCCAGGGTCCTGGGATTGAGCCCCGCATCGGGCTCTCTGCACCTGCTTCCTCCTCTCTCTCTGCCTGCCTTTCTGCCTGCTTGTGATCTCTTTCTGTCAAATACATAAAAAATCTTTTAAAAAAAATTAGAGGACACATATACAAGGTGTGATCAGCTAAATCAGGTAAATTGCACGGGGGTGACTGGGTGGCTCAGTTGGTAAGCATCAGACTTTGGCTCAAGTCCTCAAGTCGTGATCTCAGGGTCCTGGGATCGAGCCCCACGTCGGCCTCCCTGCTTAGTGGGGAGCCTGCTTCTCCCTCTCCCTCTGCCTGCCGCTCCTCCTGCTTGTGCTCTCTCTCTCTCTCTGTCAAATAAATAAATAAATAAATAAATAAATAAATAAATAAATAAATAATATTTTAAAATAAAAGACAAATTGTGCAAAGCATTGAGAAAACAGAAAATTACCATGGAAATAATTCAAGATTCCAAGAATGGTTCGGGAATCGAGAGAATTGGGCTTCCGGATTACAAAAGCCTGCTGCGTGCCCAGCAGGAGGAAAACCTTGCAAGGCAGGTCATGATGCCATTTTCGAATAGTGCAGCTAAAGCAGAGAGAGAGGGAGAGGGAGATAGCAGAGAGACAGAGAGAGACACATTCTGAGAAAAAGAGAGAAGTCATACACACACACAAATCTGAGAGTTAAGTTGACTGTGCGCAGAATGTTGTGTTGATGATAATTCGCCTTCAGAATTTTGAAGGGACTGCTCTGCTGTCTGTGTGCATCCGGGTTTCTGTATGTCAGTCCTCTCTCCCAAAAGCGCTCTCAAAAATGTCTCTCAGTCTCTCTGTCTCTCTCTCAGTCCGTGTCTCTCTCCATAATACATCCTATTGTCTCTGATTGGTTCTGTTTCTCCAAATGCCCCGTGATAAACGGGGCAGGTGGATTTCTACTATGACAGGGGACAAAGGAAGGATGGGTACTGGGGACTATTAGGAAAAAGAGGTACTTAAAAACTTGAGGAAAATCAAAACTTGTACAAAAAAGGAAACACAGTCATGATGGATTGCTTGGCTTGGCCTTGACTGGTATTTTATATGATCATAACAAGTAAACTCTGAAACATTGAGTTAACATTTAATTAACCCCAAATCATCATGTAACTATTGGAATGAGAAGAAGAAAATGAGGAGCAGTAAAGTCTTTCAAGGTGCTAAAAGACCCCCTTGTACATTAGGACTCTGTTATAGCCCAAATATTTGCGTTATGTATAATATGCTCTATTTAATATATTATACATTATAATATATTATAACATATTTAACATATATTATAACATATATATTATGATATATTATTTGTTATATATAATATAGCCTATATATGTATTCCCAATGTGTATAATACAGCCATATATATAATTATGTTATATATAATATAGCCCAAATTCATACATCAAAATCCTAACCTTCAATGCGATAGATAGTATTGAGATCTTTGAAGGACTCTCCCTTGGGATGCCTGGGTGGCTCTGTCTCGTTAAGCATCTGACTTTAGTTCAGGGCATGATCTCAGGGTCCTGGGATCGAACCCTGCATGGGGGGGGGGGTCCCCTGCTCAGTGGGGAGCCTGCTTCTCCCTCTCCCACTCCTTCTGCTTGTGTTCCCTCTCCCTATGTCTTTCTCTGTCAAATAAATAAATAAAATCTTAAAAAAAATAAATATTTTATTTATTTGTCAGAGAGACAGACAGAGCACAAGCAAGGGGAAGGAGCAGAGAGAGAGGGACAAGCAGGCCTCCTGCTGGGCAAGAAGCCGGACGGATGCAGGGCTTGATCTCAAGACCCTGAGATCATGACCTGAGCCAAAGGCAGACGTTCAACCCACGTTGAGCCAGCCAGGTGCTCCAATGAGAGCTCGTTTTTTGAGAGACAGGCCCAGGTGGCTGATGTAGGCTGTGGCTGTGGCAACACTGTTTCTCCAGCTGCAGCCACGGGACTCATGTGGACTGGACCCCCACATCCTGACCTCAGCCGGGCTGGGCTCTCAGGACTTCATGCCGCCGATGAAGGTTCTGAGGAGGAGTCACGCGGCCCTGAGAGGGTGTGTGGCCGACGATGCCACCACGCTCACCGAAGCAAGGTCTCCCTGTGGCCCTCCTGCCATCTTCCTTGCGGCGACCAAGTGCTTTTTTCAGACTCGCAATTCGGTGCTGTAGGAACGAGCCCAGCCGTTGGCTCGGGAGCCTCAGTGTTGCCATGGGTTACATGAATTCCAGACTAAGGATGGAACCAGAACAGGCCCTTAAATATCAAGAGGGAAGTGAAAAAAAAGTGCTCCGACCCCTTCTTAGAAATCAGGCGACGTCATGACAAGGGGCAGACGCCGAAGAGGGACACGGCAGCCACAGCCCATTGGACGGCAGCTGCCTGGAGTCGCATTTGTTACCAGCTGTTAAAACCATTCACCCTGTGTGGTGCTGGCAAGACACGGCAAACCCCAGAGGAAGGAGGATAAATGTCTGAACTTCGGTCTTGTGCCATCCAATACTGTAACCGCTGGTCGCACGCGATGACTGATCTCCTGAAATGCGGCCGGTCTGAACGGAGATGTGTTGGCAGGAGGATGGCCACTGCGGGGGGAGGGGAGCAAATGTCGCTCCTTCGTGTCACACAGCAAGATAAACTCCCGAGGGATGAAAACGTTAAAAGCAGAAGCATATGTAGAGAAACTAGGTTATGTTTGGATGGCGCAGGGTGTCTGAGAACAGGAGCAACGGAAGAAATCACAGAGAGAGTGACAGACTGGACTACAGGAAAAATGACAACCCTTAGCTTTCTTTTCTATTGACAAATATTAATTATAAAAAGGATAAGAAGGGACACCTGGGTGGCTCAGTCACTTAAGTGTCTGATGCCTGGTTTCGGTTCAGGTCACGATCTCACAACCTTGCGATCAAGACCTTCATCAGGCTCTGGTGCTCGGTGCGGAGTCTGCTAGAGATTCTCTCTCCCTCTCCCTGCCCTTCCCACTTGTACATGCTCTCTCTTTCAAATAAATAAATAAATAAATCTTAAAAAATAAATAAATAAAAAGGTAAAAGAAATGACCTTCAGGCCAGGTAGGTACTTTTAGAAACATTCTCTGAAACATAATTGACATGTAACATTGTGTATTTTTAAGGTACACAACCTGTTGATTCAACACATTTATTATATGTATTGCTATATAATTGATTACCACCATAGTGTCACCGAACAGCTATATCATGTCACATAAATATTTATTTTTTGTGGTGGGAACACTGAAGGTCAAGTCTCTGAGCCACTTCCCAGTTTCTAATACAATGTTGTTTACGATAATCGTGCTATGCATTCGATCTCCAGGACTTATTTATCTACTAGTTGCAAATTTGTAAAAGGCTTCAGTTTTTTTTTTAAGATTTTATTTATTTATTTGACAAAGAAAGAGATCACAAGCAGGCAGAGAGGCAAATAGAGAGGGGGGAAGCAGGCTCCCCACTGAGCAGAGAGCCCAATGCGGGGCTCAATCCCAGGACCCCGGGATCATGACCTGAGCTGAAGGCAGAGGCTTTAACCCACTGAGCCACTCAGGTGCCCCCCAAAAAGCTTCAGCTTTTATAACATTATAGGTATAAATATGATTTCAAAGCATATAAAAATGGGAAATTATTTTCCATAAAGATCACATATAACGTACAGAAATAGTTGGTGATGTTCTAATGCCCCAGGAATGGAATGAACAAGTCCCAGGGGAACTCCAGATGGCTAATAAACATTTAAGTGTTTATTCCTACAAGTAATCAAAGGAAAGCAAATTAAAACTGCCATTAAAAGTTTAAAAAGTTAACTTAAGGCAAGTTGAAAACACTGTTTACTATGATTCAAGTTACAAACTTTCATTTTTAATGGAAGTCATACAGCTGATGGGAATGTAAACGGGGAAAAATTTCTAGAAAGCAACTTGCAAAATGCATCAAGAGTCTAAAAATGTTCTACTCTTTGACCTAGAAATTTCATTCCTAAGGAAATTAACAGACCGATTTATGTGCAAGGATGTCCATATGTTCACTGTTCATAACAGCAAAAGAACTGAAGCAGCTGAAAATATGCAAAAAAAAAAATGACGATGCCACCATGGGGGAAAAATGTGCTGTAAGCGTAAAATGCACACTAGGTTCCAAAGATTATGTATGGGAGTGCCTGCGTGGCTCAGTCTTGATTTCGGCTCGGGTCATGGTCTCGGGGTTAGGAGATCCTCTCCGGGCTGGGTGTGGAGTCTGCTTCAGATTCTCTGTCTCTCTCCGTCTCCCTCTGCCCCTCCCCACCAACCCCACCTTGTGCCTCCATTGTCTCTCTCTCAAAAACCAGAACAAACAAACAAAAAAAACCCCAAAGAATTAGCATGAAAATATAATGTAAAAAGATCACATTAGTATTTTTAGATCAATTCTCTACAGTGGCCAATATACCGTGCTAAATATTAAGTTGTATAAAATACGTCATTTTGTATTCGGTTATAAATATTGGGTTAAATAAATTGGATTAAATAACATATGATTAAGATTGATTTCACCTCTCTTTTCGTGTGGCTCCCAGAAAGGTTAAAAATCCCAAATGCAGCTAGCGTTTGTGGCCGCCATGTGTGGGTTGGTCTACATGTCTATGGGATCGAGCTGCTCTAGATCTGTGGGTGATCCTCGGTGTAACACCATCTCCTCCCCAATTGTCTCCCACCCCGCCTCTCCCTTTCTCTCTCCTTCTCTACATTTTATACTCTTCCAGCAGGAAACTAACTCACTTCTACCACTAAATGGGAAAAAGAACAGTTAACATTTTTTTTTTAAAGATTTATTTATTTGAGAGAGAGAACGTGCATGCCTCCACACAGCGGGAGGGAGAGGCAGAGGGGCAGACTGCTTGCTGGGCAGGGAGCCCTGGGGCTTGATCTCTCCCTGCAGAGATCATGACCTGAGCCGGAACCAAGAGTCAGTAGCTCAGCCAGCTGGGTGCCTCCCTAACATTTTTAAAAAGGTTCTCTGTGCTAAGTGCTTTACCTGTCTTATGTCATATAATCCCTCCAGCTATCCTCTAGGGTAGGTAACACTACTGACACAGAGTGGTTGAGCTGTGTGCCCAAGGTCATACAGCCAAGGAGTAGAGACGCTAGGATCCCAACCCCGCGAGTAGAGACGCTAGGATCCCAATCCCGGGTAGCCCGTCTTCCAAACCTGTCTGCTCTATACTGCATAAGAGAAATGGGAAGTTGGGACATCTGGACAGAAACCTCTTTGGAACAATCTATGGTGTTTTCCCATTGGCACTACTGGGTTGCTCTGAGGAAGACATGGAAGCTAAAAAGCTAATGGCAGGCTCCTGAAATGTGCCCGTCAGTGCTATGGATGGCATTGTGTCTCCCGAGTTGGGTCACTGCAGCTGAGACAGCACGTTCCTGACAATGTCTTACACATTAGGAGCCTACTGAGGAGGCTTTTAGCCTTGGAGGATGTGAACAAGTGGGTTAGAACCAATAAAAGGGGAGGTAGGGACTTCAAGTGGCAGAGGACAAAGGAATGACCCGGTCGGGAGGGGCCAGGAATGCTGCACTGAAAACTGGCGAACAGAAGGAGGTGAGAGGCATATTGTCTATGATGAAAAACCCTCAGGTTTTTCAGGAGGAAAATATGTAAGATGTGTGAACAATGAAACAGCCAACACGGGGTGGTCGCACCAGTTGGATTTCTAGAAAGAAGATTTAGCTGTTGACCTGGCAGGTCAACCACATCGAAGTCCCGTAAGCAGTGACCTCAAACCACAGTGCCTCGTCCAGTGGCAAAGATGGCTGCTCATTGACTATTAAGAATAATATTTAAGTACCCAACATGGCAGAGGATTTATTTTGTAGGTGTTTTAAAGGGGACGGCAGTGTTATCCCACTCCGGTCCCGTGCTTTAGAGAGCGGAGAGGAGAGGGTGGGGTCAGTGTGCGCTCGGTGGCTGGTCCCCGGAGCTCCCTCACCCACGCCGCAGCCTAGGACCCCGAGGGAATGCATCTGCCCCTTGTTTCCAGCAGAAATGAAGTTTAGAACAAAGGCTTTCATGGATGATACAAGAGAATCAAAGGGATTGTGGTAGGTCAGATGATGGCCAGACAGCAGGAAGGGGAGAGGATGATAAGCACAGCGAACCCAGAAGGCTTAGGGACTTGGGGATTGCGGTGCAATGATGTGGGTAGAGGAGAGCCTGGAGCCCAGGTAGACTGGGTTTAGATCTCAGAGCTGGCACTAAGAGCCTTATGTGTGGAGCTGTCCCCCGGCCCCCGACAACCAATTCTCTGCCAGCGCGGTGTCCCTTAATCCATTCAGGGCTGTTACGGTGCCTGAAGTTATAGGGCTGACCTTATCTACCCACAGGGAAAGGGCTTGGTCCTGCTGTTGATGCCAGATGCAAAGCGGGGAGCCCGGGCTGTTCACACTTGGGCCTGGCTGACTATAAACTTGAGGTTCCCATACTGCTACCTCCCTACACCCCCGCTCAGGTTTAGCAATTTACTCCATCAACTCAGAGAACTCGGGAAAAAACTTTACTGATTATTTTGCTGGTTTGTCATAAAGGATACAACTGGTGCCAGTTGTGCCGGAGAACAGAGGTTGGAACACACCAGCTAAGGACCCCAGCATCTTGGACCAGAGACAAGCAGTCCCCTGGGGGCTCTTTCCAAATCCTGACCCAGAGGATCTCCGAGCACAACGAAATGACCACAGCTTCATGTCACTTTTGGGGGTTTGGGTTTTTTACGCAGTCATAGATAAATGGACCCCGGTGGTCCCCTTCAGAGTGGTAACGATCAGAGAGGACATACGGAGACCACCTAATCTGGGGCCTGACCTACAACAAACCTCACAAATGGTAGCTCTTACCTTCATTATTTAAAATGAAAGAATCATAAACGACTCGCTGTGTTTGGTCTCTCAGTCTCCTTTGCCCCCCTTCCCCCCGCCCCCCACACTTCCAGGAAATCTCAGAGTCAAGTCGGAGTAGCCAAGACCCTCCTCCCCAAGTTCCAACTACCTTCTTCCACCCAGAGGTGGTGAGGGTCTTGATTTATTTATTTTTTTCATTTCATTTTATTTATTTATTTATTTATTTTCCATGTTCCAAATTGGTGAGGGTCTTTAAAGGTGTTTCCAGCTGGTCTGAAGCCAGCTTTCTGTTAAATCAAGCCTCTCTGCCCACCTGTCTTTATTCTCTTGCTTTCTGGAAGCCCAAATCCACTTTGACCTGGGGCTGACCCCCAGGGGGCTCTCTGCCAACCCAAATCCTCTGATCCTGTAAAACCAGGGAGGCCAGGTGTGGAACCTGCAAGGCCTGGGCTGGCCATGGAACAGCTTTCCCGGCTCCCTCCCTTGGGCCTCAGTTTGACTCAGCCCGTGGAATCTGGCCACAGGATCCCGTCATTTCTCTGGACTCCGATGTGCCAAGGATGCAGGGAACAAAGGTCCTCCGCCCTCTCTTTGGGCACACGGACGCCACCCATTCACTCTGAGGTGTGTCTCCATAGAGGGGCGTCTCCTGCCAAGCGGCTCTTTCTCTGATTTTTCTTTTTCTCTCCAGGTCGGGTTGTGAAACACTTGGCACTAACAGGGACCCGGAGTCTGAGATCAAACAAACCAAAGCAAAGTTCGTAACCATGGAAACGAACGATGACATCAGATGATGGCTGCGTCCAGGTGAGGCGAGCCCGGGAGCTTCCTCTGCCTTTGGCGCCGACTGTCCCCCGGGGAGCTAGACGGGCACCGGCAAAGCTGCCCTGCGTCCTATTATCCGCATGGAACTGCCGAAAGGTAGATCCACGTGGGGGTAAATACGCTCATGGTTCCCGCTGTACGGATGAGCAGACGAAGCCTGGAGAGTTTATCTGGGGCCACAGAGCCAACATAAGACAAAGCTGGGATCTGAGCCCCGTCTGTCCGATTGACCGTCTAGCCTCCTGACCCCCAGCTGTACCATGTCCTCTGCTATAAATGGCGGCTCTACTGCTGGGGGTACACGTTGGGGGTGCACGTTTGGGGTACACAAAAGAACCTCGTGAGCTCCATGGATCTTTCCCGAAACCCTATTCCATGTGAGGTGCTGTCGGGAGCTGGGCAGGATGAAAAATGACGGAGATGGAGGAAGACAGAAGATAGTAAAGAAACAACACATCTTTCTAAAGGTTATTGGAGGGGCGCCTGGGTGGCTCAGTGGGTTAAAGCCTCTGCCTTTGGCCCAGGTCATGATCCCGGGGTCCTGGGATCGAGCCCTGCATCAGCCTCTCTGCTCATTGGGGAGCCCGCTTCCCCCTCTCTTTCTCTGCCTCCCTCTCTGCCTACTTGTAATCTCTGTCTGTCAAATAAATAAATAAATAAATAAATAAATAAAAGGTTATTGGCTAGAATGTCATGACCTGCCCCCCTTCCGTCACAGAGCTCCCGGGCAGTCAACAACAACCATTCAGGACATTTCCTTCAGCCGGAAGGGACCCTCCAAAGACCTGGCCAGGGCTGAACTGTGTCCCGCAAAAGGATGCGCTGAATCCTAGCATGAATGGAGGGAAGACGATGTGAAAAGACACAGAGCGAAGACGGCCATCTCCCAGCCAAGACGCCTCATGAATTTCCGGCAACCACCAGAAGCTAAAACAGAGGCGCGGACTCAAGTCATTCCTGAGTCTCCAAGAATGAACCAACTCTGCCAACTGACACATTGACTTTGGACTTCAGGCTTCCAGAACCGCCAAGAGAATAACATTTTTGCTGCTTCAAGCCAGCCGGTCTGGGGCGCTTAGTCATGACAGCCCCAGGAAGTGACTACGTCCACCCTCCATTTCTCCATGGTTCCTGTGTTGTGGGAGGAAAGCAGTCTCTCCTTAACCTTCTAGTCTCTCGTTCTTCCTGGGTCTCCTCAAAGACCTCCAAACCCTTCACCTAAGCTCGTGTCCTTCCAACCAGCTCGTCTGCTAGGAGTGCGCCCTCCTACTCCAGGGCTACCCAGGTGCCCCTATTTACATATACTTATTGAGCGCCTGCTGTATGCTAGGCATGGTGCTAAATGCTGGAGAAATGCACCTGGTAAGAATGCTTTCTGCGGTGAATGACGGGACACGTAATGGACTTAAACCATAAGTACATTTATTGTTCATTTAACAAGCAGTCCGGAGGGAGATGGTACCAGGTTTTCCAACCTTCTCCGCTGCCATCAACATGGTGGCTTTGCGTCTTGAGTTTATGGCTTCATGGTCTTGAATGGTGGTGACCCCACTGACTGAGATGGATGTTATAAACCAACGTGTGTCCCCCCAGCATTCCTGTGTTGGGAGTCCTAACCCTCCATACCTCAGAATGTGACTATACTTGGAGATGGGGCCTTTAAAGAGGGGACTGAGGTACCACGAGGTTATATGGGTGGGCTCTAATCCAGCACGACTGGTGTCCTTACAAGAGGAGATGAGGATCCAGAAAGGCACAGAGACACCTGGGATGCACTCGAATGGAGGAAAGGTTATGTGGGCACAGGGAGAGAGAGCCACCCGCAAGCCAAGGAGAGGGGCCTCAGGAGAAACCAACCCTGCCAACACCTTGAACTTGGACTTCCAGCTTCCAAGCTGTGAGAAAATAAATTTTTTAAAAGACTTTTATTTATTTATTTGAGAGAGAGCACAAGTGGGAGGAGGGGCAAAGGGAGAGGGAGAAGCAGACTCTCTGCTGAGCTGGGGACCGATGCAGGGCTCCACCCCACGACCCTGCGATCATGACGTGAACTGAAGGCAGACGCTTAACCGACTGAGCCACCAGGCACCCCAATTAATTTGTTGTTTAAGCTGCCCAGTCTGCGCATTTTGTTATGGCGGCCCTAGAAAATGAATACAACGGGGAATATAGGGACGACCAGGCTGGCCGTGGGAGGGAGCCGGGGGGAGGAAGCCAGCTTCTGTGCACTGATTAAAGCTCTTCCCTCCCCCATCAGTCAGGCTCAGCCAGGCTCCCCTCACACCCCCAAGTCACACTGCACGTCCTAGAGACCTCACTCACCCTGGGACTTGTGTCAGTGCCCACTACACTGTGAACTGCCCATTCTGTGTTGCACATCCCACAAGGTTGTTTTGAAGGGAGAGAGATGTGTTGTTCCTTTGTTTACCTCATGCTGGGCTATCTCTGTGTGCTGGAGTCACGTTCGTTCTCCACGCACCTGCACGCGTGAAGGTCTGTGGTTTAACAGAATTAAAAGAAAGTGATCATGACTTGGAGAATCTAGAAAAGTGCCTGAAGATGTTGTAGGTTTTCCAAGTCCTTCGTGCCAGAGTAGAAAGTGAGTCTTGGGACTAATCTTGAGAGGACTGGGGTGGGCCCACATTCCTGAAGTCCTGTGCAGACAGGATGTGTGTGTGCGTTTGTGTGTGTGTGCAAGCATGCGCCCATGTGTGTCTAATGAGGCTGTGAGCAGGGACAAGGTGGACAGATGGCTGCCTGGGGTGGGAGGCTGGTTTCTCTCCCCCTCCTGCTGAGCCCTCACGGGTTTCCAGGTATGAGACCGGCTAACATGGGCTGACAAACATTAGGATAAAACAAGTCGAAAAAAGACACCAAATTTAAACAGTGGGGTTTGAGGTGCCTGAAGAAGAAACATTGGGATTTCAGTGCTTGGCGTGTGGAAAGAAATGAACCAGAAATCAACCAGGTATGATAACTGGATTTAAGAGGCTGTCAAGAAAAAATTATTCTGAGACTTGTTAAAATGGCAAGGAAGACTTTATTCAAGACGATCACCGTAGGTGTCAAGACTAGTGCAATAGGGGAGAGACCCAGCTCAATTCTGAGGACAAGTGGGGGTTTTTAGTGGAGGGTCAGTGTGAGGGGGGCCAAGAGGTGGGAAATTAGGAAGAGGAGACATCCTGGGGTAGGGGAATAAATGGACCTAACAGGGTTCCTACTAAATGCGGGCCAAGGACTAGTACCTCAAAGATTGGGGATGAGGAACTTAATCAGATAGGAAGAGTGACTAGATAGCAAGGATGGGGGGAATTCTTTCTTCTTTCTTTCTTTCTTTCTTTTCTTTCTTTCTTTTTTTTTTTTTTTGTTTAAAGTAATCTCTAGGGTCACCTGAGTGGCTCAGTAGGTTAAACATCTGCCTTCAGTTCAGTTTATGGTCCCAGGGTCCTGGGATCAAGCCCTGAATTGGGATCCCTGTTCTGCAGCAAGTCTGCTTCTCCCTCTCCCTCTCCCTCTGCCTGCTGCTCCCCCTGCTTGTGTGCGCGTGCTCTCTCTCTCTGTTAAATAAATCAATAAAATCTTAAAAGAAAAAAAATCTCTATACCCAACTTTGGACTCAAACTCACAACCCTGAGATCAAGAGTCATATGCTCTACCGACTGAGCCAGCCAGGTGCCCCTCAATGGGGGATTCTCTTTATAGTGACAAGGCAGGACTCTTGCTAAAACTGAGGGTAAGGGTCAGGGTCAATGTCCAGAAGAAGACCTAGATGAACCTGACGTTTGATCTAGGAGAGAGTTTTGTCAAGGCAGCCCCACTGAGAAGCACATACAGAATGAGCAGGGCTAAACAGGTTTTAGAATGTAGAACTAAACTATATTACGTCATAACTGTAACTAAGTATAATATTTTATACATTATGTTTTATACATATTATATTTGTAACTATTAGTTTTTTCTCAAAGTAGATTTGATGATTAATGAGATCTAGACCCAGTCCAGCAAAAAAACATACTTAAATTTTCAGTCTCCTATTTCCTGAGAAGCTAACATTTTGATGAATTCTGATGAAATCTCATGCCAGCACATCAAAGATTTAGGAGGTTTGGGCCTAAAATTGTCTCAAAGATTTTTCAACTATGACTGTGAAATCAGTCTCGTTAATCTTTGAGAAGTACCAAGAAAGAAAGAAGCATTAGAAGGTCAGTTTTGGACAGAGTTTGTCTCAATTATATACAGAATCTGGAGCCATTCACAAAATGTTCCCTAGATCAACTCTGTCTTAAGAATGTGCAGGAACTGACTGGAACCACAAAGAAAAGCAGTGGAGAGAACGCTACCCAAGTCAGGAAAGTGGTTCCCTGTGGGGAAGGAGGTAATTCCTTCTTGGGCAAGACTCACCACGGGGTTCTGGGATTCTCCCAACATTCAATTTACGGATTATGGGTAGTTCCAAGGGTGTTTGACTCAGAGTTATTTATCAATTAGTACATATTTATATTTTAGGTACCTTTACGTAATACACTGTATTACACAGTTAAAAGCTTTAAAAAAATAGTTTCTTCTAATTTTCAATAAACAAATGCATGGAGGCTTCTGTAAATTACAAGCCAAAATAATCCTTGGGAAAAAGAATTCTAGGATAAGTGATGAAACTGACAGTGTGAGTACTTGGCAAAGAAAGCGGTGATGCTAGACTCCAGCATGGGTTTATTTAGAATAAGCTGGGCTAAAAGCATCTGAATTTTGTTTTGCATAGAATTATGGGCTAGTGGGTCGTGGATTGTACAAAGCATCTGGAAAGAACTCTCAAGATATGCTTGTGGACCAAACAGAAATGTGGGCTGGCCCAAAGGAAGTTTCTCTGGAGGATGTGAGGGTGGTTTGCTTGTGGATGGTCTAAAGCATGATGGAGGGGCGCCTGGGTGGCTCAGCCAGTTAAGCTGCGGCCTTCAGCTCGGGTCATGGTTCCAGGGTCCTGGGATCCAGCCCCACATCGGGCTCTCTGCTCAGCAGGGAGCCTGCTCCCTCCTCCCCCTGCCTGCCTCTCTGCCTACTTGTGATCTCTCTCTCTCTGTGTCAAATAAATAAAAACAAAATCTTAAAAAATAAATAAATAAAGCATGGTGGCAAAGGTTTTGATACCCTTCCTGGAGAGAGGTCAGGTCTATACAGTGTTGTGTTGCTACATGTCTAATGGCCATCTCTTTGGGGGGAAAAAGCCCTGATTTGTAGTATTTGACAATTCCTGTGGGATACATAAAAAAGAAAAGAATTTTTATTTTTTTATTTTTATAGGTTTTTTATTTATTCATTTGACAGACAGAGATCACAAGTAGGCAGAGAGGCAGACAGAGAGAGAGGAGGAAACAGGCTCCCGGCCGAGCAGAGAGCTGGACATGGGGCTCGAACCCAGGACCCTGGGATCATGATCTGGGCCGAAGGCAGAGGCTTTAACCCACTGAGCCACCCAGGCACCCCGGAAAGATTTTATTTTAAAGTAATCTATCCATCCAACATGGGGCTCGAACTTGCAACCCCGAGATCAAGAGTCGCACACTCTACTGACTGAGCCAGCCAGGCGCCCCTGTGGTGTAAATATTCCCACCATGATCGATGTCAAAGATGTTTGTGTTTAACAACTGACTCATAATTTTTTGAAAAGTTTGCTGGCTTCACTACCCTACTGGGTCTGTGTCTCCTCTTTTGGATCTAGTCAGGTTTGTGATAGCTTTAATCAAGAGCCCAGTGGAAGTGATTCTAAAACGCCAGGGATAAAGGTTTAACTACCACTCTGGTGGGATAGTGTGTAACTCCCACTCTGGTGCTGGAGCTCTCTGGGACAGCCCTCTGAGAGCCCCAAGCTGCCACGTAAGGTTTGCCACTGAGAGACGTGTTAGATACGTGAACAAAGCTGCTTTGGACTACACAGCCTCAGCTACCCAGTGACCCCCACCAATGCCATGAAAAACAACAATATCATAGCTAGAGACACAGACTTGCCTAAATGTCTGACTTCCAAAGTCATAGGCTATAATAAAATACTTCTGCTAAACCACTAAGTTTCAGGGCAGTTTGCTCTGCAGCAGATCATTGAAATACTTCCCACAGCCTCTAATCTCCTTTCTGACTTGTCTTTCTCTACACCAGAGGCTTCAAAAGGGGGCCACTCAAATGCTGAGCCTTCCTTACCGCTAGGTGTGGCCATGTGACAGTTTTTGCCTATGAGATATAGGCAGAAATCCCTGGGGAGATTTTCTGTTTCTGGATTAGGAAGGCAAATATTTAAGAGGAGAGGATTTTTACTCTTTGTACTTTGTCATGTCTCATTTTTCCTGCATGGAATGTAGATGTGACGGCCTGAGGTTTTGCAGCTATTCTGTGCCAGGAAGAGAAATTTGGTTCCAAAAATAGAGAAGGGCAGAAATCCTGGATTATCTGCCTCTGGATCTCTAGTGACATAGAAAAAGTAAAATCTTACTTGCTGAAGCCCTTGTTTGTTGGGACAGCTGTTACTCACAGCTGGAAGCAATTCCAGTTTATTTTAGAGAAGTCAATTTGTAGCAAGTTGGATGAAGGAAACAAAGAAGTTAAATCAGGGCAGGTTTTCTTGGGTGTGTGACGTGTGCAATCACGCAGGGGCCCACACAGAGAAGGGCCACGCTTGGTTTAATGCTCTCCTAGCTTTACCTCGAAATTCTGAATAATTTTTGAACAAGAGGACTTGCATTTTAATTTTGTATCTTCCTTTACCTTTAAAGTAATTTCTACACCCAACATAGGGTTCAAACTCACAACCCTAAGATCAAGGGTCACATGTTCCACCAACTGAGCCAGCCAAGGGCCCCCGCATTTTCATTTTGTGCTAAAGTCCACAAGTTAGTCAGTTCTGGGTTTAATGAATCAGTGTGATCCTAAATGGAATTTGTATGTAAGTTGTATCATCAAACTTGGTCACTCAACATTTTTCTTAAAGTCACAGAGGAGGACACAGAAAACATAATGAAATTTGTAAATAGCCCCAAATTTGAAATATTGTTAATTAGATGATAACTTTAATATTCATTTTTAAAGATTATTTATTTATTTATTTGACAGAGAGAGAGAGAGCACAAGCAGGGGGAATGGCAGGCAAAGGAGAAACAGTCTCCCTGCCCAGCAAGGAGCCCCATGTGAGGCTTGACCCCAGGATCCTGGGATCATGACCTGAGCCAAGGCGGTGGCTTACCTGACTGAGCCACCTAAACACCCCAGATTTAATATTTAAAACAAAATCTAAATAGTCATGAAGCCCAGAGCAAGATGACATTTAAGAAGAGATAAATGAGAAGCCCTGTCTTTGGGGTTGTTAAAAAATATTGTATTTATTTATTTTAGAGAGAGAGAGATTAAGCAGGGGAGGGGTGAGGACAAACAGATTTTGCACTGAGCACAGAGCCCAACCCGGGGCTTGATCTCATGACCCTGAGATCATGACCTGAGCCAAAACCAAGAGTTGGATGCTTAACCGACTGAGTCACCCAGGTGCCCCTGGGAATTTTTGTTTAACACACAATGTCAGAGCTATCCGTGTGGAAGGAACTCAATGGGAGTCTCAGAGTTTGCCATTGCCATGACCAACCGTGTGTCCAAAGTAAATCACCACTTCTTTGGAGCGTGATATCCTCACGTGCACGGGAAGGGATTTAGTTGGGTAATTCCAGGTCAATCTAATGATTCTAAGTGAGCTACTGACTTGGGCTTGGAAATCTTTTTCTCATATAGTAAATTTTAGTAACAGCATTTCACCTGGGAAGGAGCCACGTAAATATTTCCTTAAAGCTTGGAGCGGATATGGTACCAGGTGAGTGGGTGAGAACAGGGACCAACAAACCTTGTCCAGTCTTCTTTACCCCAGTGATACATATACAAGGACACACATATATTTACATGCTAAATATAAACACATGTACACATAATGGTTATAAGTGAAAATATAAAAAAATATATTTATGAACCCCTCGATTATCCTATTTTATTAAAGTCACCCAGAATAGAACACTTTATCCAATAAAAGTTTAAAAATAATATGTCCACCACGATATAAATGGATGTAATATTTTATGAACATTTCCAAAACCATGTTCGTTAGCGGAGAGTAAAACAATAGAACAGAATCTAGATGCCCCAGGCTTGAAAGACTGTTACAAAAACAGCCTTTGCCTCCTTGTCTTTTGTAAGGATCCTATCAGGCAATCCAAGCAAAGTTCTGGGTACACAGTGAGCACTCCTGAAGTGAGTTCTTACAATAATACAGTAACATATTGTTCTTCTAGTCATGGCCCAAACATCTTCCTGGGCATCGAAGAAGTGCAATTCAGGGAAACCCAATCCATGAGAGCTAGATAATGAGGCTACCCATCCTCGAGGGGGAAAATGTGAGTGAGTGGGAGAGAAGACTAGGGCTGCAAACTCGGTTCCCATTTCACCATTATTTCTAGCAGATTGTAAAACTGAATGTTCTTCAAATCAAGGAGTCTGCAAGCCTGATGGTCACCAAGACAACTATGAGGCGCTGGCGTCACCTGCTGGTCACAAGGTAACAATTCTGTGAGGACGAAAGCGGGCTTTGGTAACTAGGGCAAACATACGTTGTTTTTACAGGACAGTGTGGCTGAAGGAAATGGATTTTGGAATTAGTACACCTGAGTTCCACTCCCAGCTCAGCCACTCGCTGGTGGTCTTGGGTAAATTACTTAACTGTTCTTAGTTTCCTTTCCTCTGCTGTTAAAAAAAAGAGCTGCTAATAGGGTCTTTGAATGGAGTCAGGCTATGCCTGCTTAGGGGTGGCAGAGAATGTTTGGGTAAGTTTGCAAAGGGAGAAACAGTTTCCAGATCCGCAGCTTCCACCTGCCCTCATTCCCAGATTGTTCTGTCTGACAACGAGCGTGGATGAAGTGTCAAGCTGGTTTTCAGTCTCCCTCTTCCAAAGGCTCTTCTCTCCCACCTCACAGAAGGAAGGCATCCCTTGTCGGCTTCCCTCCATCTAGCTAAAGTGCCCGTCCCCGGGGAAGGGGTGGGAGGTGATCCTGGGGCACCAAACAAAGGGACAAATGGGGATATCCGTGTCTGCAGTGAGAACGTGAATGATTAAGGACCGATAAATCAGGTCATTTCTCATGCATTGTCTTAAGCAAAAGTAGAGCCCCTAATTGAACTGCTCATTACTACATCATTAAAATTAATTTAATGAAAGATTGCTAAATGATTTCTGACATATTATGCTAACGGAATTTAAAAAATTGAATGGTATCAGTGTGATAAAACTCGTTACAGACCACCTTCTGATCTACGTGAAGCTAGTCTCTCAGAAGACGCACCCTTTTAAAAATTATTATTAAATAATAACAGATTTGCAGGCAGTTGCAAAGACAATGCAGAGACATATGATGTAGCCTTCACCCAGTGTTTGCTCAGTGATTAATCATATGGAACTACAGGACAATTGCAAAACAGGAAACTGACACCAGTGCAATGTGTATGTAGTTCTATGCCATTTTCATACATGAGGTCCAGAACTACTCCCTCACTATGAAGGTCTTCCTTACACTGTCTCCTGTCATCCACCCCTACCCCACCATCCAACCCTGGCAACCACTAACATGTTCTCCATCTCTATAATTCTGTCATTTCAAGAATGTTATATAAACGGAATGATACAGTATCTGACTTTTTCAGATTGGCTTTTTTTTTTAGTCTTTGTAATGCCCTTGAGATCCATCCAAGTTGTCACATGAATCAAATTTTTTTTTTTTGCTGATGCATACATCTTTCTATATGAAGAATGGGGATAGAACTGATGCCAAAGCCCAATTCATCGTAGCAGTAAGTAATTTTTATTACCAACAAGATAAACTCCGTGTCACCAGAAAATCATCCATTTCATGAAGATATGTACTTCTAATAAAATTACTTTTTATTTATTTTTTTTTTTTTATTTATTTATTTGACAGAGAGAGATCACAAGTAGGCAGAGAGGCAGGCAGAGAGAGAGAGAGAGGAGGAAGCAAGCTCCCTGCTGAGCAGAGAGCCCGATGCGGGACTCGATCCCAGGACCCTGAGATCATGACCTGAGCTGAAGGCAGCGGCTTAACCCACTGAGCCACCCAGGCACCCTAAAATTACTTTTTACACTTAATAGCTGTCAATATTTTTGTTCTCTTAATCAATTATTTTATTAATCATTATAAATTAACCCAAATTAAAGAAAATTTAAACCTTATAACCTATGATCACAGGAAATGGAAAATATATTTTTTAAAGATTTTATTTATTTATTTGTCAGAGAGAAAGAGAGTGCACGAACAGGCAGAGGCAGAGAGAGAAGCAGGCTCCCCACTGAGCAAGGAACCCGATGCCAGACTCGATCCCAGAACCCTGGGATCATGACCTGAGCCAGAGGCAGCGGCTTAATCCACTGAGCCATGCAGGCATCCTGGAAATGGAAATATTTCAATTTATATAATTCAGTTGGACAGAAATAGTAGATGATTGACAAAAGATCTTCAAGCTTGTATTGTAATAAGAATTCTGGGGGGATATGGAATAGAAGTAGCAGTTGAAGGGGGAAATGATGCCAGTTTCTGACCGGTAAAGATTTTGTTCAGTGCTTTGTAAATGGATAAAGATAGGTATTAAGTGTCTGGGGGTATTTAGATTCCATCAGACACATTTGCAAGTGATCTGAGAGACTTGCTTTGTGCTAGGAACACTTAACGTGAGACCTGCCCTGTGAGCAAATTCTGACCTGCACTACAGAACTGTCAGCTATAAGCTCCGTGCGGTCCTGCAAATTTCTAGAACTTACTCCTCTTGCATAACGGAAACTTACACCCCCCAAAAAGTGATCTAAGAGTTTTACTTGAAAATGTCAGTATCTCCAATATGGGAGAAATTACATCCTTTGCAACAGCTTAAACTTAACGTGAAAAATGGTTTTTAAAATGTTAAAACTTTAGAAAGCATGGGGGGGGGGCATTTTGTCAGAGTTCTTCTAGATTGTGTGTGAACGAAAGTGGTGAATCACCGATGTTCCCAAATGGTTTTGACAATAGGCGGTAATGCCTGGGACACCAACAGGGCGGTCCTGTTGCATAAGCGCGTTCCCATAAACGCTTCCCGGCATCCCGGTGAGCAACCAGTCCGTGCTGGGACAGTTCCAGTGTGAGTAACCCAACTGTGACTCACACTGGATTAAACGGAGCAGAATTAACTGGCCTAAAAACTGGGAGGCTCCGGAGGCGGATCCCTCCGCTTAGCTGGTAACTTTGGAAATCCACCTCTCCAGCCGTTCTGGCTCTAGATTCTGCTCCGAGAAGACCGTCCCTTGTGCTGGCAACACGGCTCCGGTGCCAGGCAGTCCCGGACGCCCACACTCCCAATTAGGCAATCCTGCCGCAACGAAAACTTCTCTCCCAATAGGTTCAGCGAAGTTGCAGGACTTGGGTCTTACTGGCCTGGCTTGGATCGTGTGCCCATCCTTGAGCCAATAGACTGTGGCCACAGAAATGTAATTATCTGATTGGCTAGTCCTGGGTCACGTGCCCACCCCCGCGGGGAAACCCCAACACCGGAAGGAGTCGAGGAAGACCAAGGATTTTACCGGAAGGGAGAATGGATAAGGGATGCGCCGGCGTGATGGAGCGCTTCCTGTGATCATCAGTCGGCCGAATTCACGGAGTTGTAGGGTTAGAGACACATCAGTCATGGATCTTGTTCTGAATGAGTGCGTGTAGGTCAAGGGCTTAGGGCAGAATGGCGTCCAGGACAAAGCACGAGTGTCCTAGTCAGGCTCCCCGGAAGCAGGGCCGCAGGAGGACTCGCGTTCTGGGGATTGGCTGAGGGGCTGCCCTCGGGGGAAGCGGAGCGAGGGAGGCAGGCTGGGGCAGGCCGGCGGTGAGCTCCGCGAAGGCGTGCTGTCCGCTGGAGCGCGGCTTCAGACTGATCCCACGGGGAGCTCTGGGGCTCCCAGTGTCCACCCAGCCGGTTCCGTGGGAGCAGGGGCTGGCCTTTTGTCTGTCTCGGTCGGGCAGACGCCTGCTGTGGGCCGCGGGAGCATAACCTCCTGGGTCCGGTGCTCCTGCCCCCAGAGGGCAGTTCTCCGGCGAGGGGGTGGCTGTGAGCGGGAGCGAATGCTCGGAGCAGCGCCGGTCTCGGTGAGGGAGTGAGGAGGGGCAGCAGAGCATCTTCTGCAGCTCCTGTCATCATTTCTATCGCCGGTATGGAGACAACCATAAATAGGGAAGACTTCCTGTATTCCATGTGGGAGAATGTGAGGAGCCCCACGTTGTTTCTCACCGAGTACTCCGGACCGTCAAGGCAGAGGGGCCTGGGGGAGAGGAGAGCTCAGCAGGCCAGTGAGAGGGCCGGGAGAAAGTTCTGGAAGAAATGGAACTTGAGCTGGCACTGCAAGGGTTGGGGAGGCTCTGGATGATTGGGAGGGGGGAGGCGGTGTGGGGGGAGATGAGGAAGTCGGTGCTTTCTCACAGCTTACAGCTAATTGGTGGACCGCTGGAAGGAGATGGATGGGGCCAGGGGAGCCACACATCTGATACCCAAGACAGAAAGGCCAACCTCCAGATGGCCAGAAAGCAACATGTGACACAGTCACCCTCGACGTCCTGATAGTGATCCTCTGAGTGACACATGTGTCATCCCTGTGTCACATGAGAACACTGAGGCCCAGAGAGGTTAAACTATTGTTAAAAGTTGCACAGCTGGGAAGCAGTGGAGCAGGGAATGGGCCAAGTCATCTGGCTTGAGTTGGCACGTGGATCCTCTGTGCTGGGCTGCCACCGTCTTGATGACTGTAGGGGCCCAGGAAGGGCAGCGTGGCCTGGGCATGGTGGCCACAGTGAGCTGCAGGGGAGCGAGCTGAGCACGGCCCAGTGAGATGCACAGAGGCATCACCAAAACCTCAGCTAGGCCTTCTGCAGTCCTACACCAGCCTGAAGGATGAAAAGCTGACTGGGCAACTGGGTGGCATAGTGGGGACCTGCAAGTGAGCAGTGAAGCCTCGGTGGGGGGGGGGGGGGCGGGGTACAGAGCGTGGGAGGAAGGAAAAGCTGGGGCCAGGGTTGCAAGACAGCAAAGGGCACCAAGCAGGTGCTGGTCAAATGACCTCCCAGTGGACTCTGCCTCCCTGCCATTGCTGGGAGCAGTGGGAGGAAGCCCGGTTCGGTGATTAGGCCTGGAGGCCCTAGATGCAAGTGAGCCCACCCTGGGTCAGCTCTTTCCCTAAAGGCTGCACAGCCTTCAGGGTGCACAGCCACTTTACAAGCAGGTGGGATTTTTTTTTCCCCCCTGTGGTAAAATATACTTAACATCATATTTACCATTTTAACTATTTGTAAGTGTACAAATCAGTGGCATTAAGTACATTCACCTTATTTTACGACCATTGCTGACACCCATCTCTAGAACTTTCCATCATCCCAACCCAAAACTTCATACCCCTTAAACAATGACTCCTCAGTCTCCTGTACCCCAGCCTCCCCATCATCATCTCTATTCTACTTTCTGGGTCTCTGAATTGGCCTATTCTGGGCACCTCATATAAATGGAGTTACGCAGTATTTGTCCTTTGGTGACCGGCTTACTCCATTGAGCCTCATGTCTTCATGGTTCCTTCATGTTGTAGCATGTAGTGTAAATACCGACATGAAGTTTGAGGCTAAGGTGTTCATTTAAAAAAACATTCCTTTCGAATACACATATCGCCAGCCGTGTGACACGGCCATGAGCAAAATGACCAGATAAGGAGTGAGGCCTCCAGTACCCATGAAGTTCCTTTTATGGAAACCCTGACCACTTGAGTGACTCTGCCTTCACTCTCCCATGCTCTAATTCCTGCTCTGATGCCTCAAATTAGCCACTAGACACTTCACCCTCTGACCCTAATAAAGGCAGAGCCCCAAGTCCGCGCTTACCTCTCCCAGCACGACCAACAGAACGTATCAGAACTTTGTTTTTCTTAGGCCAGATGATAATATTCTCTTATACAGATATATCCTCTTCTGCTTCTCCATTCATGCTGATGGACATTTGGGTTGTTTCTACCTTTAGCTCTTGTGAATGGCACTGCTATAAATGGTGCGCAAGTATCTGTTCGAGTCCGTTTTCAGTTCTGTTGGCTCCACTCCCAGCAATGGAATTGCAGGATCATATGGTAACTCTAAGTGAAACTGTTTTCCGCAACGGCTATTCCATTTCACATGCTCACCAGCAAGGTACAAGGGTTCCAGTTTCTCCACATCCTCGCCAGTTCTTGTAATTTTCCATGCAGAAGGGTTTTTTTGTTTTTTGTTTTTTTGGGATTTTTAGGTTTTATTTTTAAGTAATCACTCTGCCCAACATGGGGCTCGACCTCACAACCCTGAGATCAAGAGTTGCATGCTGTACTGAGCCCGCCAGGCTCAGAGGAGGTCTTGGGGCTCTCCATGCCAGCCCGTACTTCAAGTGGTTGGAATCAGAACCAGCAGTGGTGAGGCTCTGGCTTAGTTAACCTGGTTCTCATCAGCTTCCCTCCCTCCCTGGCTCCAGACAGCCTCCCCGGAAAGAGCCTGTGTGATGACTTTGTGTGGGGCCACAATGAAAAATGTCACCACCATTCCCTGGGACCCTTAGCCCCGACGCACAACCCTACCCCCCTCCAGTGCTGCCCAGTCCACCCTTTAAGGACACATCTTTGGAAATGAACATCTCCTTAGGTATTAGGAGTTTCTAGGTTAAAAAATGCAGGTGACTACCCACTTCTACCAGAATTTGAAGTTTATGGAGCTTTAATTTTTTTTTTTAAGTTTATTTTTTAAGTAATCTCTACACCCAACATGGGGCTCAAACTCACAATCCCAAGATCAAAGTCGCATGCTCTTCCAACTGAGCCAGTCAGACTCCAAAATCTAAAAGAATTTTTTTACTGAAGTCTAATTAACATAATGTATTAGTTTTGGGTGTGCAATACTATGGTTCAACAATTCTGTACATCACTCAGTGCTCATCTCGGTGAATATGTCACTCAGTACTCTTAATCCCCTGATCTATTTCACTCATCCTCCTACCCACCTCCCCTTTGGTGACCATCAGTTTGTTTTCTATTCTTTTCAGTCTGTTTTGTTTTTTTGCCTCTTTTTTTCTTTGTTCATATGCTTTGATTCTTAAATTCTTAAACTCACATGAGTGAAATCATATCGTATTTGTCTTTCTCTGACTGAATTATTTCACTTAGCATTATACCCTTTATATCTATTCATACTATTGCAAATGGCAAGATTTTGTTTTTTATGGATGGATAATATTCCATTGTGTGTGTGTGTGTACACACAATCTCTTTTATCCATTCATCAGTGGCTTCCAAATCTTGGCTTTTGTAAATAATGCTGCAATAAACACAGGGTGTACTTATCTTTTTGAATTAGTGTTTTCATTTTCTTTGGGTAAATACCCAGTAGCGGAACTACTGAATCATAGGGTAATTCTAATTTTAATTTTTTGACAAACTGCCCTACTGTCTTCCACAGTGGCTGCACCAGCTTGCATCCCTAACATCCGTGTATGAGTGTACCTTTTTCTCCATATCCTTGCCAATACTTGTTTCTTGTGTTTTTGACACTAGCCATTCTGACAGGTGTGAGGCGATAGCTCATTGTGGTTTTGATTTGTATTTTCCTGATGATGAGTAGGGTTGAGCATCTTTTCATGTGTCTGTGGCCATATGTGCATCTTCTTTGGAAAAATATCTATCCATGTCCTATTCTCATTTTTTAATTTGATTATTTGTGTTTTTTGGTGTTGAGTTTTATGGTTCTTGATATATTTTGGATATTAACACTTATTAGGTAAGATCATCTGCAAGTATCTTCTCCCACTCAGTAGGTTGTCTTTTTGTTTTGTTGATGGCATCAGCTGTAGAAACATTTTTCTAGATATGTCTCTTTTGGCAAGGAAAACAAAAGCAAAATAAAACTATTGGGACTATACCCAAATAAAAAACTTTTGCACAACAAAGGAAACCATCAACAAAACAAAAAGGACGACCCACTGAATGAAATCAACCTTTTCATTCTTCAGGGAGAGTCCCTGGCTTGGTGTGGAATCTTTGAGATCTAGAAAATTCCACCATGAGATTAGCAGATTTAATAAAATAAATATAATTATATAAATTATTAATCCATTAAATTAATGAAATAAATCAGACTTAGTTAATGTCCATTCTGCCCCATATTCTGCTGAGCTCTACTTAATAATTCATGAAGAGACCATCGGTTTACCCCATATTGTTGGTTCTTACAAAGATAAACTGTGTTTAATAAGGTTGATTATAGGGTTTCTCAGCAGTTCCTAAAGCCAGATGGGTCCATGCAACATGGCATCCAGGATCCATCCTCAGGAAGCTCCCCAGCCTGGCGGAAGCTCCTTCCCTGGGGCTTTCTGCTTCTGCATGCTTGAAGCTATAGCTTTTGATTCCATCTGTTTTTTTTTTTTTTAATTTTTTGAGGTTTATTTATTTATTTGGTGGGGGAGAGACAGAGGCAGAGAGAGTCCCAGACAAACTAATTTCACATAAAATCTAACTTTCCAGATTCTCTTACAAAAATGATGTGGCAACACTAGATGCTGTATTGCCACAAGGCAAGTGGTGACTGGAACAGATTATTACTACTGTGTTTTTTTTGTTCTTTAAATTCAGTTAATTAACATAGAGTATATTATTCATTTCAGAGGTAGAGTTCAGTGACTTCTCAGCATTGTATAACACCCAGTGCTCATTATACCACTCCTTAATGCCCAAGAATCTCTTATGGTTTATCTCCCTCTCTGATGTCGTCTTGTTTAGTTTTGTCCTCCCTTGCCCTATGACCCTCTGCTTTGTTTCTTAAATTCCACATATAAGTGAGATCATATGATAATTATCTTTCTCTGATTGACTTATTTTGCTTAGCAGGATACCCTCTGGTTCCATCCACGTCATTGCAGATGGCAAGATTTCATTCTTTTTGATGACTAATATTCCATTGTGTGTGTGTACCACATCTTCTTTATCCATGCGTTTGTTGATACACATCTGGGCTCTTTCCATAGTTTGGCTATTGTGGACGTTGCTGCTATAAACATTGAGATGCAGGTGCCCTTTGGGCTCACTACATTTGTTATCTTTGGGGTAGGTACCTAGGAGTGCAATTGCATGGGATAGCTCTATTTTCAACTTTTTGAGGAGCCTCCCTGCTGTTTTCCAGAGTCGCTGCACCAGCTTGCATTCCTGAACCAACAGAGTAAGAGGGCTCCCCTTTCTCCACATCCTCACCAGAATCTGTCATTTCCTGACTTGTTAATTTTAGCCATTCTGATGGGTGTGAGGTGGTATCTCATTGTGGTTTTGATTTGTATTTCCCTGATGCAGAGTGATGTTGAGCATTTTTTCATGTATCTGTTGGCCATTTGTATGTCTTCTTTGGAGAAATGTCTGTTCATGCCTTCTGCTATTTCCTTTAAAAAATTTTTTTAAAAAGATTTATTTATTTGACAGGGAGAAACACAGCGAGAAAGGGAACACAAGCAGGGAGAGTCGGGGAGGGAGAAGCAGGCTGCCGCTAACCGGGAAGTGTGCCCTGCGGCTGGATCCCAGGACCTTGGGATCGTGACCTGAGCTGAAGGTGCTTAATGACTGAGCCATGTCACTTCTGCCTATTTCCTGATTGGATTATTTGTTCTTTGGGTGTTGAGTTTGGTAAGTTCTTTATAGATCTTGGTGATTCCATCTGTTTGGATTCTCTTTGGGAACTTGGTCTTCAAACTCTCAAACTCCTCTTGTACTCTCACGTCTCAGGGAACGGTTACTGTCCGTGCAGAGTTCCAAGGCCTGTATCTTGATGCTTCTAAGGGAAAGCAGTTGGCATTTTCCTTCATTATTTAGATTTCAGTTTGTCAAACCGAAATTATTGCCTTTGGTGACAATAGTAATGAAGTCGATGAAGGAATTAATTGGGCATTTATTCATTCAGTGGATTCCCACTGTAGCCATAGTGATGGTTAATTTCATGGGTCAGCTTGGCTAGGCAATGGTCCCAGTTGTTTAGTCAAACACCAGCCTTGATGTGTTTGTGAAGGTATCTTCAGACTTTGAGTAAGGCCAGTTACCCTGCACAAGGCGAGGGGACCTATCCAATCAGTTGAAGACAATCAGTTGGAAGACCTTAAAAGACTGAGGCCCATAGAAGAGGAGGCAGTTCTGCCTCCAGTCTGACTGCAGACTCAAGACTTAACTCTTGCCTGGGTCTCCAGCCTGCCTTGCATCTTTCAGACTTCCCAGCCCACAGAATCATATGAGCCAATTCCCTAAAATCAATCTCCTAAAATCAATTTAAAGGGACTTCTTAGAATCAATCTCTTAAAGTATATGCATGAGTGCCATGCTTGTGTGTGTATGTGTGTGTGTGTGTAAACATACATACTGTATAGGGGTTCTGTTTCCCTGGAGAACCCTGACTGATACAGCCATTCTGCAGGATAAAAACAGCAGACTCTGCTTTCTCAGGAACTTAATTTTAAAGACTACATAAAGGCTGGAATTTAGTATTGCCAGAATTACCTTCATGAATCTTGGGTTCTCAGTACGGGACCATCTTACACAATATGCTGATGAGTGACATATTAGCTGTCCAAAATAGTCCTCTTCTCTGATACCAGAGATGAGCAAACTGCTGTTCTATGTTTATTTTCAATTGAGCATCAATTGAAATAATCACTTGAGGATACAGGGCCTTTTTATATCAAAAATAAGTACCCAAACTACATCAAACTGAAAAGCTTCTGCACAGCCAAGGAAATAATCAACAAAGTGTAAAGGCAACCTACTGAATGGGAGAAAATATTTGCAAATCATTATCTGGCAGAGTTCATATCCAAAATATATAAAGAACGCATACAACTCAACAGCGATAAACAATCTGATTTTAAAATGGGTGGAGGGGTGCCTGGGTGGCTCAGAGGGTTAAGCCTCTGCCTTCGGCTTGGGTCATGGTCTCAGGGTCCTGGGATCGAGCCCCGAATTGGGCTCTCTGCTCAGCGGGGAGCCTGCTTCCCCCTCTCTCTCTGCCTGCCTCTCTGCCTACTTCTGATCTCTGTGTGTTAAATAAATAAAAATCTTTAAAAAAATAAATGGGTGGAGGATCTGAACAGACATCTTCCCCAAGAAAATATACAGATGGCCAACAGACACATGAAAGATGCTCAACATCAATGACCATTGGGGAAATGCAAATCAAAACCACAACAAGCTATCATCTCACACCTGTCAGAATGGCTAGTCAAAAAAGACAAGAAATGACAAATGTTGGTGAGGATGTAAAGGTAAGGGTACCTTTGTATACTGTTGGTAGGAATGTAAATCGGTGTAGCCACTGTAGAAAATAAAATGGCAGTTCCTTAAAAAAAAAAAAATTGAGGGGCGCCAGGCTTCGCTCTCAGTTGGGAGAGTATGCAACTCTTGATCTTGGGGTTACGAATTCAAGTCCCACGTTGGTGATAAAACAGGTATATTTGGGGGTGCCTGGATGGCTCAGTAGGAGGAGCACATGACTTTTGATCTTGGGGTCGTGAATTTGAGCCTTACATTGGATATATAGCTTATTTTAAAAATTAAAAATAGCACTACTATATCATGCAGCAATTCCACTCTTGGGTTTTATTCTAAGAAAATGAAAACACTTAATTTGAAAAGATATCTGCACCTGCATGTTCCCTGCAGCATTATTTACAATGGTGAAGACATGGAAACAACCCAAATGTTGATTGACAAATGACCAAAGGTGTGGTACACAGCAAAATCCTGTTATTTGTAACACATGGGTGGACCCTGAGGGCATTAAGCTAAGTGAAATAAGTCAGAGAGAAAGGAAAATACCATATAATCTCACTTATATGTGGAAACTAAAAAAAATAAACAAATAAACAAGCCCATAGATACAGAGAACAGATTTGGTGGCTGCAGGCCAGAGGAGGAATGGGTGAAGAGGAAAAGTATGGTCTTGCGGCTATAAAATAAGTAAGTTCTGGCGATGTAAGGTACAACATGGTGACTACAGTTAATAATACAGAGTTTCATATTTCAAAGTTGTTAAGAGAGTAGATTCTTTAAAGATTCATCACAAAAAAATTTATTAACTAGGTTTGGTGACAGATGTTAACTGGAAATCTAGTGATCATTTCACAATGTATACGAATATGGAATAATTATGTTGTATGCCTGAAACAACTGTAACGTTATATGTCAATTATATACCTCAATAAAACTTTCTCGTTTCAGAGAGAGAACATGCATGTGGGGGGTGGGGTAGGGGAGAAGAGGGAGAAATAGAGAGAGAGAAAACCTTAAGCAGGCTCCATGCCCAGCACGGAGCCTGACATAGGACTCCATCTCATGACCCTGAGATCATGACCTGAGCCGAAACCAAAAGTCCGACGCTTAACCGACTGAGCCACCCAGGTGCCCCAAGAGTGAAGACATTATTTGAATCTAAAGGAACAAAAATTGATTCCATACCTGCTGTGGGTGAAGTACTGTGATAAAACCAAGGTGAATAAGATGTCGCTGCTCTCTTCACACAACACAGTCTAGCAGGAAAGTTAAGACACGTGTAGTACACAGGCCCACATTTTGGTGTCTAAATCCCATTACCAACTAAGAGGAACCTGGGATTCTTTGACAAAGACCAAACCTCAGGTCTTTGGCAGGGAATGTAGAAGAGGAGTGACATTTCTATCACAGAAAACAAGATCAAAGACCAGTGGTATCCTGTCATGAAAACTTAGAACCAACTTGAAGGAGTGCCCATGGCTCCAAGGTGAGAAAATCTGGGCATCAAAACCAATAAAGCACAACCTGAACATCCACTGATGGGGGATAAACGAAATGTGCTTTATACATGCGATGGAGTATTATTCAGACTTTAAAAGGAAGGAAATTCTGACACCTACTACAACACGGATGAATGTTATGCTAAGTGAAATAAGCCAGTCACAAAAAGACAAATTAAGTGTTAAGTGTGATTTATAGAGACAGAGAGTGGAATGGTGGATACAATTGCTGGGGGACAGGGATGGGGAGGTCTTATGTCATGGCTACAGAGTTGGAGTTTGTGATGAGAAGGTTCTGGAGATGGATGGTGGCCATGGTTACATAACAGTGTGAATGTACTGAATGCCACAGTGGCGTTTCACTATGGTGTATTTTACCACAATTTTTAAAAAATGAGTGGCGCTTGGCTGGCTCAGTCTGTAGAGCATGTGACTCTTGATCTCAAGACTGTAAGTGCGAGCCCCACATTGGGTGTAGAGATGACTAAAAAATAAACAAATAAATGGATGGATGGATGGATGGATGGATGAATGAATGAATAAATAAAAAGAGATGATTACTTAGAGCCAGGAATGATGTGTCTGGAAATGGATGGTGAGGATTACATAACAATATGAGTGTACTTTACCTCCACTCAAGTGTACACTTAGAAATGGTAAATTTATGCATATTTTACTGCAATTAAAAGGAAAAGAATCCTTAGAACTGATGATCGCCAGGAAAGATGCTCTCTTAATCTAATAAATATATTGTAAGGGTAAAAAAAAAATAGACCAGTGACCATAACTGATTGAAACAAGGGGATTATACACAAAACTGTGAGCAGAAGGAAAGCGTGCGTGAATGGAAGGCATATGAACTTATGCTCACTTCCACCAGAAGCAAAGATAAGGGAACGCAATTCCAATACGTGTTTTCTCCGTCGCCATGGCCATGGGCAGTTAGCTCCATTCTGACACTATCTACCTGCAGACAGTGTCAGAATAGTGTCAGCTCCCACAGCTTAAGGGCTCAGTCCCACTAGGCTTCCCCTCCCTCTCCCACCACCTTTCAGATGCCAGCTGCAAGTCCAAGCTGTTCCCTGTGCTTCTGGTGATTGGCTATTAATTGGAGGATCCCACAACTCCTTCCTTGGGTTGAATTAACTTGCCAGCAAGGCTCACAGAGCTGAAAGGAACTTTTTACTTACTATATTATTGGTTTATTAAAGAGTGTAACTCAGGAACCGTTGGATGAAAGAGATGCAGAGGGCAAGGTACGAGGGAAGGGGCGTGGAGCTTCCACAACCTCCCCGAGTGCACCGCTGTCCTAGCCCCTCCAGATACTCACCAACCTGGATGCTCTCTGAACCCCATCCTTTTGGGGTTTTATGGAGGCTTCATTACATAGGTAGGATTCATGAAATCACAGGCCGTTGGCAATTGATCCAAACTCTAGCCTCTCTCCCTTCCCCGAAGGTCAGGAG
Source organism: Mustela putorius furo (assembly GCF_011764305.1). NCBI lineage: Eukaryota > Metazoa > Chordata > Mammalia > Carnivora > Mustelidae > Mustela > Mustela putorius. The sequence goes on along the minus strand of NW_025421491.1, from coordinate 1,709,366 downwards.
ACACAGGACTGAGAGTTTCAGCCTCCAGTCACACGTCTGTTTCCCCAGAAACCAACCACCAACCTTTGGGGCTTCCCCAAAATCCCCACACTGACATAAACTCACATGGGGCCGAGAGGGGCTTGTTCAGAATATCAAGACACCTTATGGCTATTGTTACTTATGAGATTCCCAGAGTTTTAGAAGCTCTGAGCCAGGTGTGGGGACAAAGACCAAATATGTATTTCTTTTTTTTTTTTTTTAATTTATTTATCTGAGGTGGGGAGGGGTGAAGGAAGAGGGAGAAGCAGACTCCCCACTGAGCATGGGGCCCGGATGCAGGGCTCTGCACCAGAACCCTGGGATCATGAACTGAGCCCAACTGAACCACCCAGGTGCCCCCTACATACGTATTTCTTATTATAAATTACAACATCACAGACATTTTCAAGGACAAGTCCTACAGTTGAGTGTGTCTGTGGGAGCGGCTGTCCAGGCAGAGCACGCAGCTAAGGACAGGGCTTGAGAACCAAAGTTGTGTGGCTGAGGAGCAGCACAAGGCCCACTTGGCTGGAAGCAGGAGAGGGTCGTCTGAGAGTGAGAGATGAGGCCAAGAGCTCATCTCTGAATGGGTGGCTAGCGAGGAGTGTGGGATGTGAGTTCCTGTGGGCACTTTGATCTGTGTGGACTTCTGGCTAAACGAAGCCAGTAAGGCTGTGGGGCAGAAAGGAAATGCCATAAACTTAAGAAAATGCAAATAAAGTGTCAGTGAAAATGTGAGGCATCAAAAACTCTCACACAGAGGCGCCTGGGTGGCTCAGTGGGTTAAGCCGCTGCCTTCGGCTCAGGTCATGATCTCAGGGTCCTGGGATCGAGTCCCGCATCGGGCTCTCTCTCTGCTTCCTCCTCTCTCTTTCTGCCTGCCTCTCTGCCTACTTGTGATCTCTCTCTGTCAGATAAATAAATAAAATCTTTAAAAAAAAATAAAAAACAAAAAAACTCTCACACAGCTGCCATTGTGTAACCAGGTTCATCCGGTCTGGAGGGAAGTGCCTTGGAACACAGAGAAATTAAGTGTGTGCCTGCCTGCCCATCATGTAGCAAGTTCATGCTTGCACCGGGACACAAAGAAACACAAGAAGGTACATCTTGGTAGCAAAATGCATTAGTCAGGGAAGGAACTGGCTCACGTGATTATGGAGGTTGAGAAGTCCCCGGATCTGCAGTCGGTGAGCTGGAAAACCAGGAGAGTGGATGTAAGTTGTAGTTGGAGGGCAGGAGAAGATGGACGTTCGGACTCACAGAGTCAGGCAGAAGTTCCGTCTTAATTAGTCTTTTTGTTCTGTTCAGGTCTTCAGTGGATGGCACGAGGCCCACCTATATGGGGGAGGACAACCTGCTTTACTCAGTCTACTCATTCAAGTGTTATTCTCCTTAAAAACAACAACACCCTTACAGACACAGAATAATGTTCGACTAAATGTCCAGGTACCCAATGGCCTGGTCAAGCTGAGGCATAAAGTTAACTATCATATGAAGTATGGGTAGCTATACAGGTGCCCAATCCAAGGGGATTTATAATCAAAGTGTAGCAAAGGGAAAGCATAAAGTATACTACTGACCAGCGCACAATGAAATTGTCTCATATCACAATATGGATAAGATGGAAAACTAGAATTATGAGTTAACAAGGTAAAAAACAAAACAAACTTGTTTTTACTGAGACTCTAGAATGAGACCACCGCCCCCCACAAGGAAACCCCCAATCACGAACTCATGATGATATTCAACAAAAAGAGAAAGTTCTTTTGTCCCTAAAATAATGCTTCGTCACCACTGATGGTAGCTATTGCTCCAAATTCTTACTTGGAACATGAATCGTTAACGGGAAATATGTGGATATTTATCTTGCCTTTCCTACAGAAATTGTATTTCAGGGTGACCAAATAGGCCCGAGTGAGGAGAAAGGCCTCCGCTTTACAGAGGACTCCTGCTAATAAATGTAGAAAAATCACAATATAAAAAGTCACCATTGTGCAAACTTTAACTTTCTTCTGTATGACAAAGAAATTACGGTTCTGGAATATACGGTCCTTTATTTCAAGTTGAGCTGCTATGATGTTTGTACAATGCTTCGGGAAATGATATAAAAGGAAGCATGAAGCAAAAAAGAAAAAATGGTAATTGTTGGATGTAGGTGATGAGTTCATTAAATCATTCTCTGTACTTTTCTGAATCGTTGGCATTTTTCAGATATGGAAATTAGAGAGAGCCAGTGAGGTTCTTGGGAAGAAGAAATTCAGGGGTTTTGGGAACCACTTTATGTGCAAATGTCACCTCCAAACAGAAACTGGCAGGTATAATTCTTGCTGACTTATTTATCTTTGCATTAAGCTTGTCTTAGAAAGATTGTTTCCTCAATCCAGTAAGAACACAGAAGTCATAGTTGTTTGAGAGAAATCCCAGGTCATAAAGTGGTGACACCCTTGGTGTTCTATAGCGTACTGGGGACTCCAGGCCAGCGACCAAAAGCCTTCGGTTCCAACCCTGCAGCTTCTCATCTGAGCCTGCCTGTTCTTACTCCAGAGTGGGGATTTGCATCTATTCAACCCCACAAACCTAATTTATAACCGTGTGCAGTGTTCCAGCATGTGGCAGGGAGCTGCTAAGATGAAGAACGTCCCTAAGGGTCTTCCCATCCAGTCAGGAAGACAGGAAAGACACGAGCAAACACAAAGGGAAGGAATCATTTGGTCTGGGGTCATGGAAGAGCAGCAGGTTTTCTCTCCTCTCCCCACCAAGGCCACATCCTGAGCCACTTAACAAAGCTGTGTTTGGGTAGGGCCAGAAACCGGAGACCAGATGGCGGCAAACTTCCAAGCAGTTTCTTTTATGCTGGTATCTAAACCAGCAAATGCTGGAAAGCCATTGGAGGAAAACCAGGAAGCCTGGTGTTTTCAAAAGGTTATCCTGGGCGAGTAAGGAGGGCCAGCTGGAGAGGAGAGAGGACGGAGGCAAGGGTTGTTAACCTTTTTTGTGCGATGGACTCCTGCTCAGGATAATGTTCCCAAGTGCAGCTATGGTCTGGTTGCTTGTGTCCCCCACAGATTCATCTGTTGAATTCCAAATGCCCAATGTGATGGTAATTAGGAAGCAAGGCCTCTGGGAGTTGCTTATGTCAGGAGAGTGGAACCCCCATGAGTGGGATTAATGCTCTTATAAAAGAGACCAGGCAGAGCTCCCTGACCCTTTGACCACGTGAGGACGTGAGGACGCAGCCAGAAGATGGCCTTCATCAGCATTTGACCTTGCCGGCCCCCGATCTCAGACCTGCAGCCTCCAGAACCGTAATAAATAAAGATCTGTTGTTCATAAACTACCCAGCCTCTAGAATTTTGTTGCAACAGCCCAAACACATTAAGACAAGTGCATAAAATAAAATACACAGGTTTACAAAGGAAATATTGTTGAAATCCTAACACCAAAATGTATTTAAACTCTGATGTGTAATATAAGTGCCTTCTTTCTTTCTTTTTTTTTTTTTTTTAAGGATTTTATTTATTTATTTGACAGAGAGAGATCACAAGTAGGCAGAGAGGCAGGCAGGGAGAGAGAGAGGAGGAAGCAGGCTCCCTGCTGAGCAGAGAGCCCGATGCGGGACTCGATCCCAGGACCCCGAGATCATGACCTGAGCCGAAGGCAGCGGCTTAACCCACTGAGCCACCCAGGCACCCAAAGTGCCTTCTTTATTAATACACTGAATAGCAAGATCTAGTGGGGAGTCTAATTAAACTGAGGATTTCCAAGGTATGATGAGGGTAAATAATTTTGTGTCAGTTGTAATGCGATATAAAAACATTTGTAATTTCCAATGGCACAGCCACTGGCACTGCTATGCTGTTGTCTCATTCATAATTGAAAAGAATAATGAGGGGCGCCTGGGTGGCTCAGTGGGTTAAGCCGCTGCCTTCGGCTCAGGTCATGATCTCAAGGTCCTGGGATCGAGTCCCGCATCAGGCTCTCTGCTCAGCAGGGAGCCTGCTTCCTCCTCTCTCTCTCTGCCTGCCTCTCTGCCTACTTGTGATCTCTGTCTGTCAAATAAATAAATAAAATCTTTAAAAAAAAAAAAAAGAAAAGAATAATGAATTTTACTAAAAGGGTGGTGAAAATATCAACCTAATTGCTTTCCTAGCCAAGTTCTGAATTCTATCCAAGGACCCCTTGGGGAGACCAGCTAAAGACTCCTGAGCTTGAGGCTGTCCCGTTTACTCTGAAAATAGATATCACACTGATGGGCATATTTTTGGGATCTTGCCAAAGTCAGGGGAGACTCCATTTTCTTTACAAAATCCGAGTTCATTAACTGATTTCTTTGGGGCGAGGCAGTTTGGAGAGGGGTATAAACGAAGGCTCTACGTACCTCCGCACAGGTAGTTATTAATTATACAGAGGAGAGAGTACCTTTATCGTGAGAACTATCCCAGACATCATCACGTTGACTACCACATCATGTGTCCAATACTCAAACACTAATAACAGGACAAACTGAAATCACATTACTCTAGACCAAAATGTGGAACCAGAATAAGCTCAAGGAAGCAATCAGATAAGCCCCGACCGAGGGGCCCTCCACAAAACTAGGCACTTGTGCTCTTCGGAAATGTACATGGCATGACAAAGTAAGATGGAGAAGTGCTTCCAGATAGATCATGGGAGAGTAAAGAGATTCAACAATTAAATGTCTTGCTTAATCCTTGACTGGAGCCAAGCCTGAAAAAAAAGGTTTATAAAGGGTATTACTGGGACAATTAGCAACATGTGAACATGAACAATATATTAAACAATAATACAATAATTTTTTGAATTTGAATCTGAGATTATGTAAGAGAATCTCTTTGTTCTTAGGAGATAGATTCTTGGGGCGCCTGAGTGGCTCAGTAGGTTAAGCCTCTGCCTTTGGCTCAGGTCATGATCTCAGGGTCCTGGGATCGAGCCCCACATCGGGCTCCTTGCTCAGCAAGAGCCTGCTTCTCCCTCTCCCTCTGCCTGCAGCTCCCCCTGCTTGTTCGCTCTCTGTCAAATAAATAAAATCTTAAAAAAAAAAAAAAAAGGAGATAGACTCTGAATTATTTAGGTGCAAAGAGTACAAATTAGTCTCAGTGATTCAGCAAAAATGCCTCTATATTAAATAAACACACAGGTAGACACATACATATATACACGTATATCTAGACACAAACGTACATACATGGAAAGACTGTTCATGAGCAAATGTGACAAAAATGTTAACAATTGGTGAATCTAGATGAAAGCTATAAAGAAGATATATATGGGGGTTGGTGACTAGGATAGTACCCAGAAGTGATATTTCTAGGTCAAAGGTAAATACTGTGTACTTTAGTTAGATGTTGCTCAAGTCCCTTCATCAGGGGATGTACCCTTTTGTATTCCCATCAGACACGTGCGAGTGCCCACTTCCTCACAGCCTCACCACAGAGTAGTTTGTCAAGATTTTGAGTTTTGGTCCTGATGACAGGTGTACTGTGGCTTCAATTCGTGTCTTATGAAGCGCACGGAGCTTGCCTTCTTCCACCAGATTAAGCGGCTCCTAAGACCTTATTTTTTTATTTTTTATTTTTTTTTATTTATTTATTTGACAGGCAGAGATCACAAGTAGGCAGAGAGGCAGGCAGAGAGAGAGAGAGGGGAAGCAGGCTCCCTGCTGAGCAGAGAGCCTGATGCGGGGCTCGATCTCAGACCCCGGGATCATGACCTGAGTCGAAGTCAGAGGCTTTAACCACACTGAGCCACCCAGGTGCCAACCACTCTTTCCTCTCTGTCTAGACGGACACAGTCAGATTGTAGGAATGGGGTCCTCAACGTCGTCACCATATTACCAAATTTGCCTTGACGAGGGAGGGCGTCTGATACATGTGTGCCAGTGGCGCACTGACATGGACCTGGACAACGTGCCCAGCCATTTTGCTTCCATGTCCGTCTGCACAGAAGTCGCCTCTAGAGGGCACACAGACAACACCCTCCCCACTGAGTGAGGAAATGGAGGTTCAAGGAGATGAAGTGGCTTATCCAGGCAGTAAGTGACGGATCCAGGACAGGCGAGCCCATGTTCCGATTCCTAGTAAGTGCCTGTGAAGTTCCGGAACAGGTCCCAAGACTATCCTTACTTCTGACACGCATGGCAAGTCCAGGGATCCTCACAACCACCTTAAGTTCGAGAATTCACAAGAAAGACTCTCAGAACTTGCTGGAACCCATTGTAGTCACTGTTATGATTTATTACAGTGAAAGGATATGGATTAAAATCTGCCAAGGGAAGAGACCCATATGGTGGGGCCAGGAGAGCTCCATACACACACAGAGCTGTCCTCTCCTAGTGAAGTCATGGAGAGCATTAACTCTTAGAGATAACGCGTGACAATATGCATGGAGGATTGCCAGCCAGGAAAGTTTACTCAAGCCATGGTGTGGAGTGTTTTTATTGGGGCTTGATCTCAAGGGCATGGTCAGCAGCCCGCATGGCTGACCTCAGTCTCTAGTCTATCCAAGGGCTAACCTTATACTGCATGACCAAAGCCCTCGCCACAAATCCCATTGTTGGACCATCTGGCATGGCACAATGTACCCAAGTAAAATCACTCTTATCGGGCAGGACATTCTCAGGGTTTAGAGATCGTCTCCTGGGGGTTGGAGGGCAAAGACCAGATCCCTCTTTGGGCACGGTTCAATCTCTATTGTGCAATGCCCTTTCTTTGTAATCCATTCCAACAAGTGGGGTTACCTGCTCACTGGGACAAGTAATGGAAACTGGGCAGAACAGAAGGGAGGAGTGGCACAGGGGAGCCCAGAAGTGAATTTAATGACGGCCCTCAAGTGCTAGCTTGAGCCCACTTGTCTCTGGGGTCAGGCCTGGCTGGTCACAGTCTCGTTCTCTGATCAGTGCATGCAGGACCCCTAGGTGGCACACATTTTCAGTTTAGGCAGCAAAAAGGGAAAAAAAAAAAAAAGGAATCCAAAAGATTAACAAACCTCACTCTTCTATCAAATTACATTTCCCGGTGAGGTACTGTTACAGTGGAAATTGGCCTGCAGTTTGTGCAAAAGGTGTAAAAGTTCACCCTCTTTATTCGCTTTTAAAATTTTAGCCGTGGGAATGTTGTTGACGCTTGGAAAAATAGTCTATCCCCGAATAGGACAAAGTTCGATAGAGAGGAGGGCAAGCCTTACAACAGAGGGGTGGAGAAGAAGGAGGGGCAGGCAGGAGCTTAGAGTGCAGAGAAAAATCCGGTTCACTTCGCCTCAGAGCTTTCCCTAAGAGCCCTGGTGTGTCCCGAAGGAGGGCAGAAGGCCTTCTTTCCAAGCCCATCCCGGGTGTTTTCAGGATTTCCATTCTCTTCCAGCCTTCCGTGGATAGGAAGCCACAGTCATGGGCAACTGTTTTATTTCTTCATACCAGACAAAAGCTTGGAAAGACCCAAACCTAACTCCTGGATTACTAAAGCCTTGTTGGGTGCTTATTTTGGGCACAAGACTGAAGTAATGAGAAGACTTGTCATTAGTGATTTTGCTCCCTCGGTGCTCCCCTCCTCTTCTCACATTCCTGCAAAGAAATCAGAAGTTTCCTCCCAGGGATACTTTACTTATTGACAAATATTTACTGAGCATCTATTAATGCCAAGCACTGGTGGGAGTGATGATGGGCAGACACAAGTGACAAAATAAACCAACTAGAAAAATGCCAGCAGGTGGTCATTTTTTTCCAGGAGGAGTGAAACAGTGTTTGGGTGATTTTCCCATGGTCACAAATGGTCTCTTTAAGAGGGTGACATTGAGGGACACCTGCTTGGCTCAGTTGGAAGAGCATGTGACTCTTGATCTTGGGGTTGTGAGGTCAGGCCCCACACTGGGTGTAGAGATTACCTAAAATAAATTTTAAGAGAGTTGACACTGAAATAGAGACTTGAAAGACAAGAATGAATCAGCAATTAAGAACTTCTGTGGGAAAAGGAAAGGGAGGCGACCTTTGACTTGATGAAGAAGCCCTGACTTGCCCCAGAAAGTGTGCAAGCAACTAAGGTGAACTGAACTGGCTTAGACGAGACTTCTGAGTGTTTGAAACAGAAGTTAATCTCCTTTATATGAAAATTAAGAAAGCTACAGTCCTCTCCATGAGGAGGGAAGGCAGGTTACAGAACAGGGCCCTGCTCTACTGAAACCCACCAAAAAGACCCCAGGGTCTTCCTCCAAGACTTGCCGCAGCGGCGACCCTATGATTTTCAGCAGAGTGAAGAGGTCATGAGCAGGGACTCTGGCATCAAAGGGATAAAGCTTTGACCCCTGGGTGTGTGACCTTGGCCAAAAATTTAATAAGATGGAGCCTCTGTTTCCTTGTCTCTAAAAGGGGTATAATGAACCCTGCCACTGAGGGAGGCCAGGAGGGCTTGATGCAATGGTTTGGTACCCAGGACCCCCCAGTGTGAGGTATGGCCATACATAATGGGTCCCTGGTGTGGCCCAGGAGGATTGCTCAGTGGGATAAGCAGGGTTCCCTTTGGTGACCCAAGGGGAGGGTTAGGAAAGGAGTAAGGAACGGCTTCACTCTGGTGGGCTCTTTTCCAGCAAATTCCTAGTAAAGGACAAAGGACACTATCTCAAGCTGCTGGTTATGTAACTGGCTACGTAACTGCTTAAGGGGAAACCTAACTCTATGGGAAGCTGTGATTGAACAGAATCATTTGTAATTGTTTAAAAACAAACCATTTCCCCACACTAACACAGAAACAGCCAGCATAACAGGCAATGCAGGTGGCTGGCGACCATCTACAGCGTTCTGATTTCCACGGGTTGTCAAGATAAACTAAAAGAAAAGGCGAGAATAAGCCCATCTTTTTTTTTTTTTTTTTTAAAGTAAACAGGTAGATATATTTTATTTGTCGAGAGTAAATGTCAATCTATTTCTTTATTTGGGACACAACAGGTCAGAATTCCAGAGCTGGTTGGGTATCCTTGGGCAAGGAGCTTAACACTTGCTACTCAAGGTGTGGTTCTCCTGCCAGCCATAGAGGGTCACCTGGGAGCTTGATGGAAACCTTTAGGCCCTACCCTAGATTTGCTGAATCAGAGCCTGCATTTACTGGAGCTCCAAGTGGTTTTAGGCACCTGAGAGCTGGGGAAGCATTCGTTTTATTGCATACCTGAAACTAACGTAACACTGTATTTTAACTAACTGGAATTATTATTATTGTATTTTTAAAGTAAGCTCTACACCCAACGTGGGGCTTGAACTCACAACCGCAAGATCAAGAGTCATAGATAGGGTCTCCCCAATGACCCAACCCCTTAACTAGCTGGAATTAAATGAAAACTTAAAAAGAAAAAAAAAAATACTGGGGAAGCATTGATTTAACATCTCCAAGTGTCACTCCCCTAAGAGAGGGGCCAAAGTGGCTTTGAAACAAATTAAATATAAATATAACAAGCTTTTTTTATTTTTAATTTGCCAAGTCATTCTCACCAATTTATTCTTGCAAATAAGCTTTCAAATCCTTTGTCAGCATTCCACAAAAACAAAACAAAACATCCAATCACAAAACCAAAACACCACTGGAATTCTCATGAGAACTGCATTAAAAATGTAAAATAATTTGAGAAATGATATCTTTATAATATTTATTCTTCCTATCCAAGAACATGGGCTGTTTCTACATTTATTCGGTCTTTTTATTTTTTATTCAAGTATAAGTTAATATGCAGTGTTATATTAATTTCAGGTGTACAATTCTATAATTATTCAGTGCTCATCATGATGAAAATATGGAACACTGCAAATTTGCATGTCATCCTTGTGTAGGGGTCATACTAATCTTCTCTGTATCGTTCCAATTTTAGTGCTGCCAAAGCAAGCAATAAATTTAATCAGCTTTTTAACAATTAAAAATTAAGTGGGGGTTGCCTACCTGGCTCAGTCTTGGAGCCTGTGACTGTTGATCTCAGGGTTGTAAGTTTGAGCGCTATGTTGGGTGTAGAGATCACTTAACAAAATCTTTTTTTTTTTTTCTTTTAATTTCTTTTCAGCATAACAGTATTCATTGTTTTTGCACCACACCCAGTGCTCCATACAATACGTGCCCTCCCTAATACCCACCACCTGGTTCCCCCAACTTCCCACCCCCACCTTCAAAACCCTCAGGTTGTTTTTCAGAGTCCATAGTCTCTCATGGTTCACCTCCTCTTCCAATTTCCCTCAACTCCCTTCTCCTTTCCTTCTCCCCATGTCATCCATGTTATTTGTTATGCTCCACAAATAAGTGAAACCATATGATAATTGACTTTCTCTGCTTGACTTATTTCACTCCGCATAATCTCTTCCAGTCCCGCCCATGTTGCTACAAAAGTTGGGTATTCATCCTTTCTGATGGAGGCCTAATACTCCATAGTATATATGGACCACATCTTCCTTATCCATTCGTCCATTGAAGGGCATCTTGGTTCTTTGCACAGTTTGGCGACCTTGGCCATTGCTGCTATAAACACTGGGGTACAGATGGCCCTTCTTTTCACTACATCTGTATCTTTGGGGTAAATACCCAGTAGTGCAATGGCAGGGTCATAAGGAAGCTCTATTTTTAATTTCTTGAGGAATCTCCACACTGTTTTCCAAAGTGGCTGCACCAACTTGCATTCCCACCAACAGTGTAAGAGGGTTCCCCTTTCTCCACATCCTCTCCAACACATGTTGTTTCCTGTCTTGCCAATTTTGGCCATTCTAACTGGTGTAAGGTGGTATCTCAATGTGATTTTAATTTGAATCTCCCTAATGGCTAGTGATGATGAACATTTTTTCATGTGTCTGATAGCCATTTGTATGTCTTCATTGGACATACAATTGGAGAAGTGTCTGTTCATATCTTCTGCCCATTTTTTGATATGATTGTCTGTTTTGTGTGTGTTGAGTTTGAGGAGTTCTTTATAGATCCTGGATATCAACCTTTTGTCTGTACTGTCATTTGCAAATATCTTCTCCCATTCTGTGGGTTGCCTCTTGTTTTGTTAACTGTTTCCTTTGCTGTGCAGAAGGTTTTGATCTTGATGAAGTCCCAAAAGTTCATTTTCACTTTTGTTTCCTTTGCCTTTGGCGACCTATCTTAAAAGAAGTTGCTGTGGCTGATATCAAAGAGGTTACTGCCTATGTTCTCCTCTAGGATTCTGATGGATTCCTGTCTCACGTTGAGGTCTTTTATCCATTTCGAGTTTATCTTTGTGTACGGTGTAAGAGAATGGTCGAATTTCATTCTTTTACATATAGCTGTCCAGTATTCCCAGCATCATTTATTGAAGAGACTTTTTTCCACTGTATATTTTTTCCTTTTTCTTTTTTTTTTTTTTTTTTTAAAGATTTTACTTATTTAAGAGAGAGCACGAACAAGGGAGAGAGGAAGAGGGAGAGGAGAAGCAGACTCTCTGCTGAGCAGGGAGCCCAATGTGGGGCTCGATCCCAGCACCCTGAGATCATGACCTGAGCTGAAGGCAGACACAACAGACTGAGCCACTCAGGTGCCCCAAATTAAAAAAAAAAAATCTTAAAAAAAAAATTTAAGTGGAACAGAAAGTGAAATGAAAAGCAAAATGTCCCTCCATCCTCCAACCCATCCTCATTCCATAATACCTTCAACTCCTGACCCCCACCAGCCACTCTCTGAACCTCCTCTAGTTTGGCCTGGTACTGGGTCTTTCTCCTTTGCAGGTGGGCAACCACCACACTCTAGGCATTATTTGCCTTGAGTTTGGATGGGGGGAGGAGTAGAAAATCACACTTCCCTCCCACAAGCCAACATGCTCTTCAAAAACATCCTCACTCTGATCAGGCTGACAGATCCTTCCCTTTCTCCTGTTAAGCCCACAGGAGGGCAGAGCTGCAGGTCAAAACTAGCCCAGCCACCCCTCTTAGCAAGTTATGAGGGGAGAATGAATGTTAGGGTCTTGGGGCATCTGTGTGGCTCAGTCAGTCAAGTCATGATCTTGGAGTCCTGGGATGGAGCCCTGTGTTGGGCTTCCTGCTGAGCAGGGAGAGTCTCCATCTCCCTCTTCCCCCTGCTCATGCTTCCTCTCTCTTAAATACATAAATAAAACATTAAAAAACAAAAACAAACAAAACCCCAAAGAAAGTTAATCACATGTCACTGCTATTCTTGGTTTGGGGCTTCAGCTGATACTCCCAGACAGGAGTCTGTTAGTCTTCCAAATCTGGCAGTCTGTGGATTGACCCCAGAGACAGATCTGTCTCGATGATCATTTCATGGTCAGCTCCTTCATTATGACTGACATGATTGAAATAGGACTTCCCTTCACATGGGCCAGTCCAGCTGCTCTAAAGGGAATCGACCAGCATCTTGGGATTCTATGACTACTTAGATACCTTCCATCTTTCTCTAGTTTTAAGAGTCTGGGCATCTTGGCCCAGCCTAAAATTTGAGGTTCTCACCCATCATCTCAATTAATGAACAACAAGTATTTTATACTCAGCTACTTTCTTTGTAAAATGATCTAGTACCAATTCCCTGTGTGAGAGAAAGAGAGAGAGAGAGTGTGTGTGTGTGTGTGTATGTGTGTGTGTGTGTTGAGGGCAGGTGCTCCCCACACTGTTCAACAAGTATCTGGACACCAGCTGGGTGTCCTACAGATTGACTCAGTTGTGACAGTATCTACCCAGAGAGAGCATCAGACGCCACAGGGGAAGGCCTCAGTCTTATATGACTGTCTCCCCACCACCCCCAGCCTCAGAAGCCAATCATAAGTCCAGTTTATCACCTGGGCTTCTGACTGACCAGCTATAGACTGAAGGTTCCATTGACCCTCTCCTTGGGCCTGATTAATTTGTTAGAGCAGCTCATAGAACTTAAGAGGAACATGCTACTTACTGGATTTCTGGTTCATTATATGAGGATATAACTCAGAAACAGCCAAGTGGAAGAGACACACAGGGCAAAGCTTGGAGAAAGGGTGTGGAGCTTCCATGCCCTCTCCAGGGGGGCCACTCTCCCTAAATCTTCACATGTTCACCAGCCCACAAGCTCTCTCAACCAGTCCTTTTAGGTTTTTATGGAGACATCACCGGATAGGTTTGATTGATTAAACCACTGGCCACTGGTGATTGATCCAATGTCCAGGACTTCCCCCTAGTGTAGGTCAAGGACTTCTAGTTCTAACCCCCTAATCACATGGCTGGTTCTCAGGCAGCCAGTTCCCATCCTTAGGTGCATCCAAAAGTCACTTCATTAATGCTCTTAACACTTAGGGAATTCTAAGGGCTTAAGGAGCTCTGGGCCAGACCTGAAAGAAGACCAAACATATATTCACTCACAGTATCGTACTTGACGCAAATATCCTTTCCTTAGCAAAACACAGAACTGAGGAACATACACAGCTTGAATTTTCTTTTGATACCAATTAATTTATTCATCAAATATTTATTAAGGGTTTACTCTGTGGCAATGCTCTGCTGGCACTAGAGAGAGACTTAATGGTGACCAGGTGAAGTCAAAGTCGAAGAAAGGCACCCCTATGAGATGGCTTTCAGTTATTTTTAAAACTGGAGGAAAAAACTCTGAGAACTAATACGTTTACTTTAGTCTTGTTGAAAGTAAACAGAGGCATATTAAACATTTTTAGACTTTCAGCAAAAATCGACTGGAATCAGACAGCATCCAATCTAGCAGATGGGAGCCCTGAGGAGCTGCACAAAATGGAAGAGTGTTACAGTCAGAAGTGAGCAGGAAGAAGGAAGTTGTACACGACAAAAAAGCGGGTTGGTTACTGCAAGGTCACTTTCCTTTTAGGAGATGAAGGGGTTCTGTCAGGCGGACTGCCTACTAGTGCTGACCTGACTGGTTTAAGAGTCCCTTTCTGGGAGAGCCAAAACTGGAGTTCGGTTAAGTCTTGGTTTGGTGATGTGGGGTATAACATAAGCTCCCTGATTTGGGGCTGGGTGCCTTGTAAGTCCCAGCCAAAGATGAATCTTATAACTTGTAAAAGTTTGCTTAGTAGTATTTATTTTATTGTTTAATAATTTTTTTAATAGTTAAGCATTTTTAAAAGAGATTTTATTTATTTATTTGACATGGAGAGAGAGATCATGAGTAGGCAGAGAGGCAGGCAGAGGGAGAGGAGGAAGCAGCTCCCCACTAAGCAGAGAGCCCGATGTGAGGCTCGATCCCAGGACCCTGAGATCATGACCCGAGCCGAAGGCAGGGGCTTAACCCATTGAGCCACCCATGTGCCCAATAATTAGGCATTTTTAAAAGCTATAATAGTTTTGGAAAAGTTAACACAGTACGTGAACATGGCAAAGTCAAAAAAAGCTCTAAAGGGGACACGGGTAAAAGTCAGCGTCTCCCTCTTCTCCTACCCCATCCCCAGCCCCCACCCCCCCAGGGCTGGTAGCTCAAGTTTGGGCTTCAGGCCCCAGTGGGGCCTTCTAGGCAGCTCTCCTTCTTCCTCAGTCCTATCCAAGATCTCTGGACCAGAGGATCTTGGCTTGCTGGACAAAGGGGGCAGGGGAGAAGACAAGTGTCCAGTCCCTGTGTGAGGCCTTGAGTTCTCATATCCAACCAGCTGTTTGGAGTACAGGTACAAGTCACTCATTCTCAAATGCTTACTGATTGCCAGGCACTGATCTGGACATTTGGAAAACACCAGGCAGTACAATAGACAGGAGTCTCTGCACTCATGAGAGCTTACATCCTGACATGGGAGGACAGAGTGAAAAATAAATATCATAAGTAAATTATGCGAATTAGCCATCCCTCCTTGTTGGAGGTGGAGAGCTGGGGAGGGGTGGGTTGATGAGGGCCTGGTGTGAGAGCCAGGGCAAAAAATCCTCCTTCTCGAGACTCTAACTGCAAACTAAAGGGCTTTAAGCTGGGAAGGGCAAGTACCCTTTCTCCTTAATCATCTACAGTGCAAGGACTTTGTGGCCACCACCCACGCCTCTAATTTGAACAAGCGATCCCAAACGTTGTTCTACAGTGCTTTCCTTCAACGACAAAAATGGGACCTCGCAACACAGGGGTTCAGTGAGTCACCCTTTTTTGGCTCCAAGCAGTGCTCTGCACTACCACTTCTGGTCAAGGAGCCATCTCTGGTTTCTAGGAGGCCTTCTTTTTTTTTTTTTTTTTTTTTTTAAAGATTTTATTTATTTATTTGACAGAGAGAAATCACAAGTAGATGGAGAGCAGGCAGAGAGAGAGAGGGAAGCAGGCTCTCCGCTGAGCAGAGAGCCCGATGCGGGACTCGATCCCAGGACTCTGAGATCATGACCTGAGCCGAAGGCAGCGGCTTAACCCACTGAGCCACCCAGGCGCCCTCTAGGAGGCCTTCTTGTAGCCAGTGGGTTGGAGCAGAGAGAGAAGGACGAGCAGAATCCCTGATGAGCGCACAGCCAGACGTGAGGGCTCAACATGGGGACTCGATCCCAGAACCCTGAGATCATGACCTGAGCCAAAGTCTGACGCTTAACCTACTGAGCCACATGGGCCCTCCGACCTGAGCCATTTTTAAGTACTCAGTTTAGTGGTACCAAGTGCATTCATACTTGAGTAGGCATAACCACCATCCCACTCCAGATCTCTTCTAGTCTTGCAAAACTGAAACTCTGTACCCATTTAATAACAGCTCCCCCTTCCCCCCACCCCTGGCCCTGGGTACCCCAGGCCCCAGACACCCTACTTTCTGTGTCTATGACTTGACTACTCTAGGTCCCTCCAACAGGTAGAATCATCCAGTATTTGTCATTTTGTGTCTGGCCTATGTCACTCATCAGAATGAGAGGTACCTTGACAGTTCATTCATGTTGTAGCAAGTGTACGGGCTTCCTTTCTTCCTTTTTTAAGACTGAATAGTATTCCACTGTAACTTACTTTTGCCATGTCGTGTTTACCCCATGCATCTGTCCATGGAGACCTGGGTTGACTCCAACTGTTGGCTACTGCACACAGAGCCACTGCTGTCAACATGGGTGTACAGATATTGCTGTTCGGGTCCCGTTTTCAGTTCCTCTGTGTATATGCCCAGAGGGGAGTTGCCCTCTTGCTTTCCTTAATTACAGACTAAATGACTCTGTTGCAAGAAAAAGTCAGGATGGACAGGTCATCTGTTGGATGTTTGCCACCAGTTTGATGACCCAGCTGAAGCCCTCTCATTTAAAGAGAGAGAGAGGGATGTGCCTTCTCGCAGGTTCACAGAAGTCCCACCTACGGACATACTTTCAAACACATCTTGTTTCTGGTGTAACTACTTATGCCCTGCAAGTGTGTGTGTCCAGAAACTGCACCCAGCCCAGAGCCACAATCTTATTAGGTGCTTTCAATGCCCACAGCACAGCTGCATCCAATGATTTCAACACTGAGAAGCTAATACCCCTTCACCGGAGATATATCCTTTCACACAATCCCGTGCCTTAGGTTTCTGTACAAGATCAAGTTCCAATCAAGTGGCAGAACAAAGAAAGGATGGTGGCCTAAAGAAAGAAGCCCTTAAAGTGTCTGAAATGGAGTAAATAAAAAGCAGAACAGCAGCTCAACGCGGAACAGGAAACACCTAGTAATTCGCAGACTTATGGAGACAGTGAACACGTGTAGGTGTGCTCATTTGCACGAATAATTAAGGAAATGGAAATTAAATGAGATTTTAGGGGCTCCTGGGTGGCTCAGTCGTTAAGCGTCTGCCTTTGGCTCAGGTCATGATCCCAGGATCCTAGGATTCAACCCCCCCCCCCCCCCCCGCTTCGGACTCCCTGCTTAGCGGAAGCCTGCTTCTCCGGATCCCACTCCTCCTGCCGTGTTCCCTCTCTCGCAGCGCACTCTCGCTCTCTCTCTGTCAAATAAATAAAATAAAATCTTTAAAATAAATAAGATTTTATTTTTAAGCTCTCATGGGTAGATAAAGACACTGGTCCTACAAAGGTCTGGTGAGGCTCCAGGGAAACAAACACTGAGGGTGGGAATGAAAATAAGAGCAACCTTTTTTGTTTTTTAAAGAAGGGATTTTTCCTTTTTAAAGATTTATTTACGTATGGGGCAAGTGGGTGTCCGAGTTGGTGAAGCGACTGCCTTCAGCTCAAGTCATGATCTCAGGGTCCTGGGATTAAGCCCTGTGTCAGGCTCCCTGCTCAGTGGGGAGCCTGCTTCTCCCTCTCCCTCTGCCTCTGCCCCTCCCTCCTGCTCATGCTGTTCTCTTTCTCTTTTATTTTTTTTAAAGATTTTATTCATTTATTTGACAGACGGAGATCACAAGTAGGCAGAGAAGCAGGCAGAGAGAGGAGGATGTAGGTTCCCTGCCGAGCAGAGAGCCCGATGTGGGACCTGATCCCAGGACCCCGGGATCATGACCTGAGCCAAGGGCAAAGGCTTTAACCCACTAAGCCACCCAGGCACCCCTCTTTCTCTTTTTCTTAAATAAAATAAATACGAAATCTTTAAAAAATTATTTAAAAAAGGATGATTTATTGGAGAGGGAGAGTGCAGGAACAGGTGGAGGGACAGACTGAGAAGGAGAGAGCGAATCCTAAGGAGACTCCTAAGGGCAGAGCCAGACATGGGGCTCGATCTCACAACCCTGAGATCGTGACCTGAACCGAAATCAAGAGTCGGTTGCTCAACTGACTGAGCCATCGAGGCATCCCAATGCAACCTTTTCCAAGTACAATTTGGCAAAAACCTACGACTCAGCATGTATACCTGCAGGGATTCGTACTTTAGAGACGTTTTGCAAGTCCATGAGACTATGCATGCAAGTCCATAAAAAAATACGCAGCATCTGTTCTACCAGCAAATCATGGGAAACACCAATAAGTCTGTCCAGACGTGTAACGGGTTGACATATTACCCCCAAAGGATAAGGTAAGTCCAAACCATTAGTACCTGTGAACATGACCTTTTTGGAAACAGGGTCTTCACAGATGTAGTTAGTAATGATGGTAACATACTGGATTACAGTGGGCCCTAAATCCAAGGACTGGTGTCCTTATAAGAAGAGAGGACACACAGACATACACACAGGGAAGAAAGCCATGTGACCACACAGGCAGAGATTGGAGTGAAGTAGCCATGAAATGGAAGAGGCAAGGAAGTGTTCTCCCTTAGAACTTTTGGAGGAATCACAACTCAGCTGACACCTTGATTTTAGACCTCTGTCCTCCAAAACTATAGGAGAATAAACTTCTGTTATTTTGACCCACCAGTTTGTGGTGATTTGTTATGGTAGATGTAGGAAATTGATACAAAAGGGATCAAGTCAATAAACGATGGTATACACACATGACTCAGGAAGGGAGCGAGACCCTGAAGCTAGTCCTTATTATGTTCTGGTTTTTGAACTACATGAATATAGTTCCCTTTAAAAAATAAAATAAGAAGTGCCTGGGTGGCTCAGTCATTAGGCATCTGTCTTCGCCTCAGGTCACGATCCCAGGGTTCCGGGATCAGGTTCCTTGCTCCACAAGAAGCCTGCTTTTCCCTCTCCCACTCCCCCAGCTTGTGTTCCCTCTCTTGCTGAGTCTCCCTCTGTCAAACAAATAAACAATGTCTTTAAAAAAAATAAAATATTATGGGGCGCCTGGGTGGCTCAGTGGGTTGAGATTCCCCGCCTTTGGCCCGGGTCATGATCTCAGGGTCCTGGGATCAAGCCCTGTGTTGGACTCTCTGCTCCGCACGGGGAGCCTGCTTCCCCCTCTATCTCTGCTTGCCTGTCTGCCTATTTGTGATCTCTCTTTTTCTGTGTCAAATAAATAAATAAAATCTTAAAAAAAAATTAAATAAAAGTCAGACAATAAAAATGGTTCTATTTCTTTATAACCTAGTTATTTGAGCTTTATTTATTGTACTTTATATTTTTTTTTTAAAGATTTTATTTATTTATTTGACAGAGAGAAATGTACTTTATATTTTAAAAAGCTTTATTTGAGAGAGAGAGAGAAGAGAGTGTGTGTATGCGTGTGTGTGCAAGAGCAAGGCGAGGGGCAGAGGGAGAGGGAGAGGGAGAGAGAATCCCAAGCAGACTCCCTGCTGAATGTGGAACCCGGTGTAGGGCTCGAACTTACAGCCCTGAGCTATGACCTGAGCTGAAATCAAGAGTCAGACACTTAACTAAGCTACTCAGAAACCCCAGCTTATTTTTTTTGCCCTTTAAAGCCAAAGTAACAGTGGACATTTATACTGATTCTTTTTTATAAAATTTTGAGCTAGAAAGAGCTAAGAGATTGCCCAGTGTAGTAGGCAGAATAATGGTTCCCAAAGATGTCCACATATTAATCCCTAGAACCTATGAATATATTAGGTTACGTGTCAAAGGGGAATTTAGGCTGCTTATCAGCTGACCCTAAAACAAAAAAGATGACTCTGGATGAGGCAGATCACTATAATCTTGAAAGTAGGCCCAATGCCATCCCTTTAAAAATCAGAGAGGGGGCGCCTGGGTGGCTCAGTGGGTTGGGCCGCTGCCTTTGGCTCGGGTCGTGATCTCAGGGTCCTGGGATCGAGTCTCGCGTTGGGCTCTCTGCTCGGCGGGGGGCCTGCTTCCCTTCCTCTCTCTCTGCCTACTTGTGATCTCTCTCTGTCAAATAAATAAATAAAATCCTTAAAAAAAAAATCAGAGAGGGAGGCAGGAAAGTCAGTGTCAGAGTGACACGATGTGACAAAGATTCAATTGGCCATTGCTGCCTTTGGCTTTGAACATAGAGGAAGTGGCCAGGAGCCAAGGAAGGCAGGCAGCCTCTAGATACTGGAAAAAGCAAGGAAATGGATTCAGTCTAAGTGACTCAAAAAAGAACATGGATCTGCTGACAGATCCATGATTTTAGCCCAGTGGTATCCCCATCAGATTTCTGACCTCCAGAAATATAAGAAAGGAAAGGTGTGTTGTTTTAAACCAGTAAGTCTGTGGTAATTTGTGACAGCAGCCTTAGGAAGCAGACATCTTGTTAACTCCTCCTTTTCCAGAGGAAGAAACTGAGATCCAGGAACACCAAAGAGAAGAATCAACACTCAACCCCAGATCTCCTGGGTAACGGTGTTTTCACTATAAAATGTGTTACACAGGGCACCTGGGTGGCTCAGTAGGTTAAAGCCTCTGCCTTCAGCTTGGATTGTGATCCCGGGGTCCTGGGATCAAGCCCCACCTAGGGCTCTCTGCTTGGCGGGGAGCCTGCTTCCCTTCCTCTCTCTCTGCCTGCCTCTGCCTACCTGTGATCTCTGTCTGTCAAATAAATAAATAAAATCTAAAGAAAAAATGTGTTACACAAATAATAAATAAGAAGATAAACATACTTTCAAGTCAAACATGTTTTGTTACAATTGATTTCACTGAAACATTTAAAATATGAATTGTTCTTTGGAAAATTCAGCCTTTTAGCATTTCTGGAATACTTCTCATCTTTTTTTTTTAATTTTTTAAAAAAGATTTTATTTTTAAAATTTATTTTATAAGTAAGTAAATAAAATTTTATAATAAATATTTTATTTATTTTTATTTTTTAATAAGGATATTCCATACTCACTCTCAATTTATAAGACCAATTTATAAGACTCAATTTATAAGACCAAGGATATTCCATACTCACTCTCAATTTATAAGACCAATTTATTAAGAACCATTTTTTTCACTCAGTTAATCTGGTTTGACTTATTATCTTCCTTGGTAAAACTGGACTAGTTTTTCACTTCAAGCCGATTCAGGGTTTTCAGTCCCGTGCACATGAAGCGCTCCGCAAGAGGAAAAACCGATCGTGCCACTACGTGTACAGTTAATGCATGTGCAACAGGTTGCTATAAATTTAAATCCCTGTTCACTGTCAAGAGTAATAAAAAGATTGCTTCTAGAATTAATGTGGTTCTGAGCCCTGTTCTCTAAGGCACCGAAAGGTTAACAGAAAGCACATGTTGTAAGAAAACTGTGAAAAAGGAGTCCAGAGCAAGTGGCATATGAAGGAAGATTACTGCTATTTTGGGAAGGGGGGGCACCTGGCTGGCTCAGTCAATGGAGCGTGCAACTCTTGATCTCAGGGTTGTGGGTTCAAACCCTACACTGTGTAGAGATTAATTAAAAATAAAATCTTAAAAAAAAAAAAGATTACTGTTAGGGTGCCTGGGTGGCTCAGTGGGTTAAAGCCTCTGCTTTCAGCTCAGGTCTTGATCCCGGGGTCCTGGGATCGAGCTCCGCATCGGGTTCTCCGCTCAGTGGGGAGCCTGCTTCCCCGTCTCTTCCTCTGCCTGCCTCTCTGCCTACTTGTGATCTCTGTCAAATAAATAAATAAAATCTTTAAAAAAAATATCTATTATTTTTGGACAGTTTGGTAAAACCAAACATATCCTACAGACCTTAGGTACTCAGTGTGTGTTATGTTTGAATCAAGACTCATGGGAATCTTACTGAGTTACTTTAATCATGGTTAACATGCAAAATTAGAGCAATCAAGCAAGGACAATGATAAGATGTTATTTTAGACTTTAAAACAAATTCCCTGGTATTGTTGAAGGGTGCTGGCCTAGAATTTAGAAAGTCTGGGTTTTACCCTTTCAAGGCTATGACCACCTCCTTGAGTTTTTTTTTTTTTTTTAAAGATTTTATTTATTTATTTTTAACAGACAGAGATCACAAGTAGGCAGAGAAGCAGGCAGAGAGAGAGGGAGGAAGCAGGCTTCCCGTTGAGCAGAGAGCCCGATGCGGGGCTCGATCCCAGGACCCTGGGATCATGACCTGAGCCAAAGGCAGAGGCTTAACCCACTGAGCCACCCAGGCACCCCACCTCCTTGAGTCTTAATCCCCAATTTATAAAATGGGAATTATGATATCATCCTGGCCTTCTAACAGGTGCTTGTGAGTACAGCATGGGATAAGGAGCATGAGAGCAATTTGGACTCTTCTCTGGATGCCAAGGAAAAGCCCGGTGCAGGAGGGGCAAGCTAGGAGTAGACGCCCATCCCATAAGGGCCACTGGTGCAAATGCCCTCACATGTGGAAATCCTGCCCTCACTGGCAAAAAAAAAGTACAGATCTATGACCAAACAAGCAGTTTCTTGTGAAAGTTCCTGAGCAAGTCAGGTCCTTGCACTGGAAATCCTCCTGCTGCTGCACTGGACTGACTTTGCCGGTAATTACCTGGACCTCCTACTTTACTGCCTGGCTATGGTTTCCTCCTTCGGATGACCTTCCCCTCATATGTTGTGTTAGGATGCTTTAATGGGTGAGCAAAACTCATCTAGAAATGGCTTAACTGATGAAGAAGAGGTATATTGAAGAAGAGTTCTGGAGATGGGTGGTTCCAGCTAGTTAATCAACGGGCTAGAAGATGCCATCTTTCAGCCTGGCCCCCCTCAGCTTGTTTTAATCAGTTTAGCTCAGGTCACATTTGCAAGACAGTTGTCGTAGGACATCCAGAAGAAGCTGACCAATTCTTCATTTTGCAGATCTTTTTTATAGAAAGGGAACATTTCCCAGAAGCCTCCACATGCATGCTCCTCGGGTCTCACTGGTCTCAGGCTTACCCCTAAACTCATCACTGACCTACAGAATGGGGTGACCCTGGCTGGTTTAGACAATCAAGATTTCCTATTTCCTCCAGTCACAGGGGAGGACAGACTCTGAAACAAAATCTGGGTGGTTGGGCTGGTGATCAACAGTGCCTGACGGAACTGGAAAATAATTTTTTTTTCCAGGGGGGTCAGGAGGGGGAGAGGGAGAGAGATTCAGGGCTTGATCTCATGACCTTGACATGATGACCTCAAGAATAGGACGCTTAACCGACTGAGCCACCCAGGCAGCCCTGGAAAATAATCTTTAAGGTTCAGTTCGACTCTGTGTCTATGGTAATTGTGCAGACGTTGAAAAGGAAGGTCCACTATCACCTTCCTTTCCTTAGATAACTAACGGACACCATGAACTTAACTATATCCGAGATGAAACCACTGCCATTTTCTTTCAGATCTGCTCCACTTGCAGCCTTTGCAACCACCTTAATTAATAACAACCTCATGCATTGGGCCAAAGCTCTGAAATCATGCCGGACCTCTTTCCTCATGTACCCAACATCCTAACCATCAGCAAATCTTACTGATGTTGCCTTCAAAATATATCTAACTTGGGGCCCAGGAAACAGGGATATGGGGGGAAGGCTTGCATAAAACCCAGCTACGCTCCAGCATCAGACTAAGGAGCATGTGGAGGCAGCATCCTTGGCGTGCAACTGGGTGTCCTCACGACGGGTAGTAGCGGAGATGAAACTTCTCCAGGTGGCTCTGCGGACGGTGGATGGGGATAAGGAGCCAGAGCATGTGAAAACTGCAGCTGATACTCTGATTTTGTGGACACACGTGAGCTGATGCTCTGGATATGCCCAGAAATAACTAAGGACACCTGGGGATGAGGCGAAAGGCTGATAACCAATGGAGCTGGTAGGGACTTGTGCCAGGAGGAAAATGCAAACTGTCTTTATTTATAGTGGCTGCAGGCTATTCAGGCTCTTCAGGACTACAGGTGGATAACTACAAGTATGTATGATGCAGATGGTGTTGTGAAAACATGAAACTACTGTGTTTTTGTTTCTCTCTGAAATCACATTTCCCAGTAGCCTCCCACCTGCAAGTTTGAGTCATGGGCCTTTTTGTCCCAGAAAAGGAGAGGCTGTTGAGCCCCAGAACGAGGAATTAATTGCTTTAAAAAAAGCTGATTTTCCTGAGGCTGTAGCATGAGGCAACCAGCCATCCTGGTTTGTCTAGCACAGTCCCATCTATGCTTGTGGTCTTAGCATTATTATTATTATTTATTTATTTGACAGACAGAGATTACAAGTAGGCAGAAAGGCAGGCAGAGAAAGAGGAGGAAGCAGGTTCCCTGCCAAGCAGAGAGCTGGATGCCAGGCTCGATCCCAGGACCCCAGGATCATGACCTGAGCCGAAGGCAGAGGCTTTAACCCACTGAGTCACCCAGGTGCACCAGGTCTTAGCATTATTTTAAGTTATCAACTGATTTCCCCACCAAAGGTGCCTCAGTTTGGACAGTAAGCTATAGAAGATAATAGTTTGAAAACCTTTTCTTGAGAGAAAAGGATTTTCTAAGTTCGTTAGCATCCATTAACAAATCAAAAGTCAACCCTTATAAAAAGATGATAGAATTTTACTATAAATCAGGGGTAACAAGAAACCAGCATAGAAGGTAGAAATCAGTGGTTCTTTTTTTTTTTTTAAAGATTTATTTATTTATTTAATTAGACAGAGATCACAAGTAGGCAGAGAGGCAGGCAGAGAGAGAGAGAGGAGGAAGCAGACTCCCTGCTGAGCAGAGAGTCTGATGCGGGGCTCCATCCCAAGACCCTGAGATCATGACCTGAGCCAAAGGCAGAGGCTTAACCCACTGAGCCACCCAGGCGCCCGAGATCTTAAAGTGTGAATAGCAGATCAGTAGCAGCAGTTATCTACTGGGAACTTGCTAGAAATGCACATTCTTGGGCCCCATCTCGGACCTGCTGAATCAGAAACTCTGGAGGGAGGGGGCTGAGTCATCTGTGCTTTAACTCTCCAGGGGGTTCTGATTCAGAGAAAGTCTGAGATCCTCTGAGACAGAGCAAGTGGAACACTTTTTCTTCAATATTGTGGGGAGAGGGAAAAGGAGAGCTGGAGAGGAAGCAAGCCACATGGATGAGCCACATGGGTCCTTTCTTTCTCTTTCCCTGGGAGGTTTTTTTTTTTTTTTTTTTTTTAAGATTTTATTTATTTGAGGGACAGAATGAGTGAGAGCGAGCAGAGGAGCAAGAGGGAGAGGGAAATGGAGAAGCAGACTCCCCTCTGAGCAGAGAGCCCGATGCGGGACTCGATCCTAGGACCCTGGGATCATGACCTGAGGCGATGGCAGACACTTAACCAACTAAGCCACCCAGGTGTCCCTTCCTGTGAGTTCTGAGGTAGAAACATCTAGATAAAAATAGAAGATCTTAAAAAAAAAAAGAAGATCTTGAGAACTTTAAGAGTGTTCATGGTATGCATATAAGAGTGGAAGAAGATCAAAAGTCTGGGATAGGGCCTGTGGGGAGACATTTCAATATGGTGCCAGGCCAGCACATCTGGGTGTGAAGGGAGAAGTCAGGAGAGGGAAGTCTGAAGAGCTTCACATTGACTATGCCTAGCCATCTACAGCATCCAGAAGATTCTGTGGGCCCAGTGTTAGATTACAAAAAGACCAGGTCAACTGGTAGACCAGCAGAAGATTGAGAACAGTGCAAGAAGTGGGCACTTGGAGACAAGGTAAATGGTCTGAACCACAGTTGACAGTGGTGGGACCAGCCATATCTGGTCATCACCAGTCCAGAACCAGACTGGACCAGGTGCTCTGCAGCAGAAACTTATAAGGACCTTGGTGACATCACATGAGTAAGAGGAGCTCTCCTCCAGTGCTGCCAGTGAGATGCCCTGGGTCCATCCTGGAGTGCAATCACGGGAATGGGAGGAAATGTTGCATCTACCAGTGACATAGGAAACCGTCCACAGTCAAAGGAAGACGGTGTGGAGCACTGTGGTGTTTGGGATAATTACAACCTCCTCTGGAGAGTAACTAGCATTTTTGAGAAAATGACAGAGCAATTTTCTCATAGACTCTGATGAGATTAAGAGCCTCTGTAGACAGTTAGATTTACCTATGCTATCTTGTTATGAATCACCCGAACAGCTAACCATCAGGCTGGCACCGAATAGACAATCATTCACCTGACAGGCCTTTTTGAACCTGAGGCTAACAATATTATTTAGACACATTTACTTCTTTTTTTTTTTCTTTAAAGATTTATTTATTAGACACAGAGAGATCACAAGTAGGCAGAGAGGCAGGCAGAGGGAGAGGAGGAAGCAGGCTCCATACCGAGCAGAAAGCCCAATGTGGGACTCGATCCAAGGACCCTGAGATCATGACCTGAGCCGAACGCAGAGGCTTAACCCACTGAGCCACCCAGGCGCCCTAGACACCTTTACTTCTATCAAAAGTTCCTACCAGGGGTGCCTGCCTGGGTGGCTCAGTGGATTAAAGCCTCTGCCTTTAACTCAGGTCATGATCCCAGGGTCCTGGGATCAAGCCTATGTTGGGCTCTTTGATCAGCGGGGAGTCTGCTCCCCTGCCCACTCCCACCTGGTCTGCCTCTCTGCCTACTTGTGATCTCTGTCAAATAAATACATTCTTTAAAAAAAAAAAAAGTTCCTACCAAAAAGAAATCTCTTAACTGGCTTTATTCTAGGTCTTGTTCCCCTGCAGCACTTTTTTTTTTTTTTTAAATAGTCTCCATGCCCACTGTGGGTCTTGAACTCACAATCCTGAGAGCAAGTCAGAGTCTACTGACTGAGCCAGCCAGGTGCCCAACTCTGCAGCAATTTTATGTTATGTTATTTTATTTTTTTTAAAAAGATTTTATTAATTATTTCGACAGACAAAGATCAGAAGCAGGCAGAGAGGCAGGCAGAGAGAGGGAGGAAGCAGGCTCCCCACTGAGCAGAGAGCCTGACTCGCGGGGCTTGATCCCAGGACCCTGAGATCATGACCCGAGCCTAAGGCGGAGGCTTAACCCACTGAGCCACCCAGGTGCCCCTCTGCAGAAATTTTAAATAACATTTTGTGTGTCCTCATAATGAGTTTATGAGAAAGCTGTTCTAGTATCTAAAAGACTCTGAGTTAATCTAAAGCAGTGGTTTTCAGAGTGTGGTCTTTGGGCCAGCAGCATTACCTGGGCCCTCACTAAGACGTCAATTCTCCAGCTTCACCCAGGTCTAATGAGTCAGAAATACAAGGGGACAAAGCTGACTTCTGGCTATGGTCAAGTGGAAAGGCGAGCAAATCCTCTCCCCAGAATGCAACTATCATATAAAGCTAGACAAAATTGATAAGAATGACAATTTCAGTGTTCTGGGAACCAACCAAAGGCATAGGACAATTTGAGAAGCATTTATGCTTCAAAACTGCTGAACTGTAAGAATAGTAGAGGTCTGAGGCATCCTGGCCTAGCACTGCTTCCTTCCCCTCCAGCCCAGTGGGTGGTAGAGGTTCTCCCAGGGAAGGACACGTCGTGAGGGCTGGTAGCTATGCCACTGTGGCTGAGGGGGGCTCGCAGGATTTGCCGTAGTGGGTGACGCCCATGGCCAGTGGCACTGTCAGTGGAAGTCATGAAAG
The DNA here is from genome assembly GCF_011764305.1 of Mustela putorius furo. Lineage (NCBI taxonomy): Eukaryota > Metazoa > Chordata > Mammalia > Carnivora > Mustelidae > Mustela > Mustela putorius. The sequence goes on along the minus strand of NW_025421491.1, from coordinate 1,682,177 downwards.
CCTTGCCTTTCAGAAAATGCTATAGGAAATCCTTCAGACTGAAAGGAAGTGACACCAGCTGACAACTGGATGCGCAGGGGAGAATGAAAAGCACTGGAAATGGTAAATACGTAGGTTAATATAGAAGACTCTATAAATATATTTGCTTCATTTCTCCTTTTAATTTCTTTACAAGACATAAGATTGTGTCCAACAATACTCATAACACTGTATTGTTGGGTTTACAGCACATATAAATGTAATAACAATAATAATACAAAGGAGAGGGGAGAAAATTGAGCTATACTGCAGTAAAGTTTCTATATTTTACCAGAATTAAATTAGTATTAGTCTCAACTAGATTTTGCTGAGTTAAGATGCTGAAATCTAGGGAGGAACCATTAAGAAAATACATTTTAACACAGTAAGAAAAGTTAACAGGAGAATTTAGATGATATACCCAAAAGTACTTATTTAACACAAAAGAAAGCAATGAATGAGATACAGAGAAACAAAGATGAGAAGAGACAAACAGCAAAATGGAAAATGTAAATCCAAACATATTATGAATTACAGTAAATGTGAATGGCCTAAACATCCCAAATGAAGAGTGGAGAGATTCGGATTGGATACAAAAAGCAAGGTCCAAACATATGTGGTACGCAAGAGACACACTTAGATTCAGAGACAGAACGAGGCTGAAAGTAGAAAGATGAAAAAAGATACACTGTGAAAAAAGCAACCATAAGAAAGTTGCGTGGCCCATGTGGATATTAGCTAAAATAGATGTAAAGACAAGAAATATTACTAGAAACAAAAACAGATGTTTCCTAGTGATAAAAGAGTCCATAGATCAGGAATCTACAAAACCCCATTTGCAAATAAGGTCACATGGGGTTATCTTCAAGTTATGAATTGTGGAGGGGGCACAATTCAAACCACAACAAATCGAAATGTCCAGCAACTTGAGGGGAAAAACAAGTTGTGGTATATCCATATAATAAATTACCACTTAGACATAAAAAGGAATGATCTACTGCTACATGCTACAACACAGATTAAGCTCTAAAAAATACGAAATCAAAGAAGCCAGATGCAAACACTACATATTGTATGGTTCCATTTATAAGAAACACAAAGAAAAGGCAAATTCATAGAGAAAAAGGCAGATCAGTGGTTGCCAAGGGCTTGGGATGGGAGAAGGGATTAAGCAAAAACCAGCAGGAGGAAACTTACTGGGCTAATGGAAATGTTCTAAAACTGCATTTTGGTAATGATGGCCAGCCACCTAAATTTACAAAAAAAAAAAAAAAAAATCACTTAAGTGTACACTTACAATAGATGAGTTTTTAAAATAGTATATAAATTATATATTAATAAAAAAATTTCCTTTTTTAACAGTTTCTGAGGGTAGGGACCAGCCATCTGGGTTTTAATAAGCATTCCCCCTAATTCTTATACTAAGTGTGCAAATCACTGGTCTCAAGGACTATTTAAAACCAAATGAACTTGACATAACATCACTGGCACATCCAAGTCATACCTGATTCTTACCCACCCAAAGTAGTAGAGGATCATGAAGATAGTGACATCCCCTAGAGGGCATAAATAACTACATTAGCTTTACCTGAATAGCATGTGCATTAAATTTGAGACAGAGGCCAGACTTAGATGTGACCCTGAGATTCAGACCCACAGCCAAGTGGACAATTCCACCTTGGCAATTCTAACTCCCTCAGGTACTCCAGATGCACCCTTTCCTGAATGAGGATCTTTATCCCTCTACTTGCTTTTCTTGGTAAATGGCATCACCATCAACCCCGGTGGCCCAAGCCTGAAAAAAGGGAACTACATTTGCCTTCCCCCACCCTCACTTTAGATAGTCACTGAGGCTTGCATTGCATTTCAATTATCTTTTTTCCAGTAATGGCCGTAGGCCAGGACCTTATCGTGGCTCCCAAATGGGGACTCGCTGCCTTCAGTCTCACCCCACCTCCTGTCAGTCCACACACTCAGATATCCCAGGGATCATTTTTTTAAAAAAAGATTTTATATATTTATTTATTTTAAAGAGAGAGAAAGAGGCGTGCTAACGGGTGGGGGTGGGTGAGTTACGGAGCAGAGGGAGAGAAATAAGCAGACTCTGTGGAACATGGAGCCCCACACAGGGCTAGATCCCACAACCCTGGGATCACGACCTGAGCTGAAATCAAGAGTCCAACACTCAAATGACTGAGCCAGCCAGGCTCCCCAAAACACTGTTAGATTCTTATGTCTTACAGCAACATGATACGCATTTATAGTTCATGTATACATACAATTTGAAGATTTGAATGTAATTGGGCCCAAGCCCAGTGTTTTGTTTTGTTTTCTTTTTTTTTTATGATTTTATTTATTTATTTGACAGACAGAGATCACAAGTAGGCAGCGGAGGGGGTGGAGAAGCAGGCTGCGTGCTGAGCAGAAAACCCGATGAGGGGGCCCAATCCCGGGACCCCGAGATCATGACCCCAGCCGAAGGCAGTGGCTTAACCCACTGAGCCACCCAGGCACCCAGTAAGCCCGTGTTTTCAAAAAAGCTCACAGGTAGTTCTAATGTGCAGCCCAGGTACCTCTGATTTATAGCTGAGGTCTAGAGGAGGATATTCCAGGAAGACACAGTGGGCCAGATGGAGCCAGAGCCCAGGCTAGAACTGCTAAAAATATAACCTATGACAGAGGTTCTGACAAGATTATTAAATATATAGTTAACTTGCAATTACAGTTTGCAAACTTCTAATCACAGACTGTTCACTCCTGCTTACTAACAATTTACATTAATTTTTACCCTTTTCACTTTCCAACTTTTAAGAATGCCTCAGATACTTCATGGTTCTGTGATATAATCTTCCTACAGGGTTTACTGGTAATAGGTGTCAGTTTTGGGGATCTACTGACATCGGGGTTTTAGTATAGGCCGGCAGAACTAGCTAACGCCACTTCTGTTTCTCCTTGGCTTCCTAGTTGTTAGTGCATTTGTTTCTTAGCATTAAAAAAACCCCTCTTTGTACTTTCCTTCTCTTGGATTTTCCCTAGCTCTAGCATTTTCCTATAGTTCACATAAAAATATGCCTTTTTGAGGCTGCCTAGGTGGATCAGTGGGCCGAGCGTCCAACTCTTGATTTCTGCTCAGGTCATGATCTCAGGATCCTGAGATGGAGCCCCACGTTGGCTCTGGGCTCAATGGGGTGTCTGCTTCAGATGCTCTCTGCCCCTCTCCCTCTGCCCCTCCCTCCAATTCTCTCTCTAAAACAAATATATAAATCTTTTTTAAAAATATGTCTTCCATAAGCAAGGGCCGTGGTAATAATCCCTTTGTGGCATGTGATGTAAAGGAGATTAACAGAAAACTATGTATTTACTGAGAGTGATGAAGGTATAAAGAGGAAATTGCCTTGAGTCACAGAAATAAGAATGATTTAGGGAAAAAAAAAGATGAGATAAATGAGAAAAAGTGGAGAAAATGAACCCTGGGCAAAGAGGAGGAGGAAGGGGAAAAGAAAAGAAATGCAAGACTGAACTTCTGGTCTACCTCCTCACTCACACCCTAACTGCAGAAGTCCCCAAACGTTGACTTTCATTCTCAGGAATGCCGGAAACACAGGCCGTAAGCTGCTCAGTCATCCACACAGGCTGCCTGATATCTGAGACATCTATCCCTCCCCATCATTCCCTATAAAATCAAAGCCTCTCTGGATTACCTGGACCCCATTCTGACTGTCAGATTCTGACCACATTCTGGGGCTCAAGACAACCCAGGCTACTTTCGGATTTTTTCGAATTCTTGGGGATAATGACTCAATAGCATTGGCCTGGTACGACAGTGACTTTTCAAAATCACCTGAGTACCCTGGTCACACCGCAGTTTGAAACACATGAACTCTGGAGGATGAAATTTTGGGGCAGAAACACTCCAAAGCTACCATGGAATCTCAAGGTTAAAATGAATAGGCCTGCCTTAATATTTACCGGACTGGGGCAAGAGCACAAATGGAGGCCCTCACACCATACACTAGATATTTAAATAATATAAACCAAGTTAACAGCCAGATAAAAATATATCCTATCTTCTGTTTTAACAAATATATCTTAATAAAGACCTGCAAGGCAGGTTCAAATATGGCAATCTTGGGCTTCTTTGAGTTCTAGGTAGGAACTTGGTAATAGGAGAAGAGTAGTTCCCTGTCCCTGGTCTTTCCTTTTTTCCCCACTGCAGGTTCCCTGTTGCACCGAGGGGTCAAACTTAGATGTATACCCACGGTGGTACCATCTTTAGCCTGTCTAGGTCCTGGAAATAGGCTGAGGATGCTAAGAAATCGCAAAGTCTTAAGTCTTCAATGAGTGTTCTAGAACAGTAGTTTCAACTGGGGGCAATTTTGCCCCTCAGGGAACATTTGGCAATTTCTGGAGACCTGTCACGGCTTGAGGAGATGGGTGTTAAGAGCCTCTAGTCGGGGGGCGCCTGGGTGGCTCAGTGGGTTAAGCCGCTGCCTTCGGCTTGGGTCATGGTCTCAGGGTCCTGGGATCAAGTCCCGCATCAGGCTCTCTGCTCAGCGGGGAGCCTGCTTCCCTCTCTCTCTCTGCCTGCCTCTCTGTCTACTTGTGATCTCTCTCTGTCAAATAAATAAATAAAATCTTAAAAAAAAAAAAAAAGAGCCTCTAGTGAGTAGAGGTCAGGGATGTGTAGACATCCTACAAGGAAGGCACAGGTCAGCCACCACAGTAGTTAACTGACCCAAAATGTTACAGTGCCACGACTGAGATGTCCTGCTGTAGGTGGACACAAATACTGTTCAAGATCCCAAGATACCTTGGAGATACTGTGGGTTCGGCTCCAGACCACTGCAATAAAGTGAATATTGCAATAAAGCAAGCTGGGTGAAATTTTTGGTTTCCCAGTGCATGTAAAAGTTATGTTTACACTACAAAATAGTAAGCGTGCAAGAGCATTCATTATGTCTAGGGGCGGCTGGGTGGCTCAGTGGGTTAAAGTCTCTGCCTTCGGCTCAGGCCCTGATCTCAGGGTCCTAGGATCAAGCCCTGCATCCGGTTCTCTCCTCAGTGGGGAGCCTGCTTCCCCCTCTCTCTCTGCCTGCCTCTCTGCCTACTTGTGATCGCTGTCTGTCAAATAAATAAATAAAATCTTAAAAAAAAAAAAAAAGAGCATTCATTATGTCTCAAACAATGTATATACCTTAACTTAAAATTACCTTATTGCTAAAAAATGCTAACCATCATCTGAACTATCAGCTAGTTCATAATCACAGACCACAGATCATCATAACAAATATAATGGGTAATAAAAAAGTCTGAAATCCTGCAAGAATTACCAAAAACGTGACACAGAGAAATGAAGTGAGCAAAGGCTGCTGGACATACAGTGCCCGTGGGTACCTGGCTGGCTCAGTCAGTGGAGCAGGTAACTCTTGAGCTCAGGGTTATGAGTTAGAGCCTGGCACTGGGTGTAGAGATTACTTAAAAATAAAATCTTTGGGAAAAAAAAGAAAGAAAAGAAAAATGGTGTCCACAGACTTGCCTGATCAGGGTTGCCACAAACCTTTGGTTCATAAAAAAATATGTTTGCAAAGTGCATTAAAGTGAAGCACAAAAAATGAGGTATGCCTGTATTTAAATTCCTTAATCCTGTTCTAGGAGGGGTAAGGTTCTGGGCAGGAACACCCTCTTGGCTCCACAGACTCTCCCCCACAGGAGATCGGGCTTAGGGTAGGACAGAACAGGGCCTTCTAAAGTACAGGGCCCAGGGCCAGGGACTCCCTTGCCCAGGTGGTAGGGGCAGCACTGGCAATGATTTTAGAGTATCTCCAGGGTCCTTGAAACCTGTAGGAGACAAAGCCCTTCCACTGAGCAAAACGGGGCTGTCCCGGCTTCAAGGGAGTATCTCAAAGAGGACCAACTCCCTGACCTAGGGCTGCTCTTTGTATCCAGGGGTTGGTCCCTGGGCTGGTCCGCTGGCAAGTTCATACAATGAACTGAAACCAGACTCTCTCACTTCCTGGAACCCAAAGAAACTTAGACCTTGGGCAAAGGCCCTTTGGCTAGCATTTGCACATTTATGCAACTTAGTAGCATATGCCAATTATCTGGAGAATACTAGTAAGTACAAGCAGGAAAATTACAAATATGTGCACTTTCTAGAGGCTGATGGAAAAATGTGGATTGTGTATCTCTGACGCCTTAGAATCAGAGGACGCCTTAGAATCCGAGGGTCTTAAGAAGTAATTGAGATAAAGTGTAGCCCAGATGAGGCTGAAGCAGCCCCTGTCTTTGTTCCACTCTGGCACTGAATTAGGCCTCGGTATTTTGTCATCCTTACAAGTGAATCCTGCATTAGAGGGAAACAGGGACTGTGGTGCAGAGTTGTCAGGAATTGGGGAGGATCATACCACAAAGCAAACAGCACAGAAATCCCCAGGAGGCAGACGGTTCTTCTCCAGTCTGTCCCTTCTTGGTCCCTGTCCTGGTCTCCCTGTTTCCACTTTTCTTTTCAGGACTCTTTCCCCATCTCTTCTTTGGAGTCAGGTATGTCCAGCTCTTGGCCCCAATTTGCCTGCTTCACTGGGCAAGAGGAACACCTGCGAATCCCAGGTTCTCACAATGAGGTCCTGGACCAGCGGCACCGGTGTCACCTGCGAGTGTTAGAAGAGCAAGTTCTGGGTTCCCATCCCGGACCCACCCAGTCAAACACTGCCACCTGCAATGAAACGCGCGCCCTTTGGGTGAGTCTAACGCCCGCTGCCACGTGAAGGCGAGCTGGGCACTTCCTGCAAACACAGTTCAGCCGCCTTTGCTTGCATTCCCTCAGGCATGCCCTGTGGCGTTGGAAGGCGAAGGCTCTACCCCCTGCCAGGCTCCCCAACCCCCCACGGCTTATCAAACTACTCCCCCAACAAAAGTGCGGGTGTCAGGGGGGAGGGTGGGTGGCATTCCCAAAGCGCTATCGCTGCAAACAAAACGGCCCGTTGTGAAAAAAAATATTCTAAGAGAACTCAGTAAAAGGTGCTGCAGTCTCCTGTACATTTTTCTAGACATTTCTGAGCGCACAGTGCGTAGGTTTATTCTCAAAATGCACACATTTTGGACTGTTGGCTCATTTCATAACACGTTTTTGAAGTATTTCCCTTGGGGCGCCTGGGTGGCTCAGTGGGTTGAGACTGCCTTGGGCTCAGGTCATGATTCCAGGGTCCTGGGATCGAGCCCCCCATCGGGCTCTCTCTGCTCAGCGGGGAGCCTGTTTCCCTTCCTCTCTCTCTGCCTACTTGTGATCTCTGTCAAATAAATACATAAAATCTTAAAAAAAAAAAAAAAGAGAGAGAAATATCTCCGTTGAAGGCTGAGTGAGCCTGCGGGTCTGGAGGAACGACTGGCGCCCCGTCTGCCTCCTCCCTGACCGGCGAGGCAGTAGAGCCGACAGCACACGAGCGAGGTGCGGGAGGCACGGCGCCGGCGCTCCGGTGTTTTCACGGCGGTGGGCCTCGTCCAGCAGGGAAAAGGCGACAAGAACACAGGATTCCGCTCACCAGATTGGTAACGCCGCGCGCCAGGGGCTGAGGAAACTGCAGGGAAGCAAAGGCGGGGCGGGGAGAGGACGCGCCGCTTCCACACCGTCGCCAAGCCCAGAACGCAGGACGACCAACGAAACGCCAAAAAGCGCCGCGCTCGACCGTCCCAGTTCCTGAGGCACAGACGAGACTATGCCCTGACAACCCCTGACGCTTCCACACAAAGTGACGTAGAGTATCAAACGCGTGCCACGTGTACCTCATTTTTCCCCTTTGGCGCACAGAGATCTACGGACTGGGAGAGAAAGGCCGAATTTTTCCACAGTTCCATGTTTCCGGGCGTTGGGAGGCGGCGGCGCGGGACGCAGGGTTCCCCACGCGGCCCCGCGGCCCCGCCCCCGGCCGGTCACTCCTGGCCACTCGCGCGCCGACGCCCCGTGGGGAGCGGTCTGAGCGCGCGGGCGGCGATTGGTTCCGGGCCAGGGTGGGCGGGGCGCGGAGCGCCGGCCTATAAGAGCGCGGCGCGACCACCTCGGTTTGCGTCGGCGTCTCCTGCGGCGTCCTGCGTTGTCCTCGGGGTCCCTGCCGCCCTCGGAGCCCGGACCGGAGCGCTCCCTCGCGAGTCATGGAGATGAAGGCCGTGTGCGTGTTGAAGGGCCAGGGCCCGGTGGAGGGCACCATCCACTTCGTGCAGAAGGCAAGGGCTGGGGCGGAGGCCAGCGGCGAGGCGGTGCCCGCGCACCTGTGCCCCGGAGCGGCGGCCGGCGGGCCCTCGGGCCGCCCTCGTCACGCCCCCGCCGCGCGGGGTTTGCGGGTTCGCGCCGCGGGAGGCCTCTGCCCCGCGGCGGTGTGGCGGCCGAGTGCTGAGTCACCGGGCGGGCCCGGCGGGGGCGGCGGTGCGTGGCGAGGCCTGGGCGGGGGTGCAGGGAAGGAGCCGTGGCTGACCCTAGCGGGGCGGTGGGTGGGGGGGAGCTCAGAGAGCGGGCCCGGAGGGGAGGGCGGAGGCTGGCTGGCCCGCGGGCCTGGGCCGCCGCCCCGGCGTCTGTAGGTCGGGCGGAGGAGGTGCTTGAGGCGGCTGTGGCCCTTCCTTGCGGGGTCGTTTTCTGGGTCCTGAGGCTCCAGGACACGGAGTTGCGCAGTCTCGGGCCTGGCCCGCCCTTGACGTCCGGGGCGGGGGTGGGGAGTGCGGCGGGGCCACCTGGGCTCGGTCGCATCCGTAACCCCACTTCGGGGCTTCCTTTCCGCCCAGGGGTCTGCAGCTTGCAGCCTGCGGGCACAGCCGGTGCCGGTGCCGGGGCGGGTGTTGTGCCGCCCCGGAGCTAAGAGGGTGTCCGGTGCACGGTTCGTTCAGAAGGTCCTGAAAAACAAGAATCATGCGACTGACAAGTCCGAGATGAAACCCTTGAGTCCCTGAGGTAGTAATTAGTAAAAGCTTTATTGTGCACACGCCGGGAGGTAGTCGGGACCCGGGAGCGCTCAGACCAAACCATGGAATGAGGGGGTGTATTGCCGAGAAGCAGCTTACAGAGTGAGAAGGCAGGGACTGGACTATTTTTCACAGTCATGGGTCACCACAGTTTTCTTAAATAAGAATAAGAAATTGGTTAGTGTTTACCAAAGACCGGCCTTGGGATGCAAACAGTTTGACCTTTTGCTTAGGATTTTCAGAGGCATAAATAAGAAATGACCCAGGTCAAGTTAGTCTTACAAAATAAGCCAGTTAAGCTATGCTTGTGTGACTAAATTGGTTTTGTCTGATCAGGGAATTTTCAAGGCTGGTCTCGGTTTGTTTTTAGACTTGAACAGGGCAGAGACCTTGTGTGGCCCCTTACAGAAAAGTTTGCTGACCCTTGCTCTGGGTCATGGTCAGGCTGTAAAGGCAGAGAAAATGGCCTTGGACAAAGCTCCTTTTCCACCTGCAAAGCTCCAGAAGCAAGAGAGCTAATGGACTCCCCTGTTGGTTGTTTTCCAGACCTGTGATTTTTTTTTGTTGTTGTTGTTGTTTGTTTTTTTAAACCCTGGGTGTATAGTAGGCTTGTTTGGGGAGCTTTTTAAAAAGTGTTGATTTCTGGGGCCAACTCCAGATTAGTTTTATCAAAATCTGTTGGGGTGCAGTCTGAGCTTCGCTGTTTTCAAAGTTTCCACAGTAGTACTGATTTGCACCAAGAATTGAGAACTGTTGGTAGAGGGAAGTGGATGGGGTTTTTAGGAGTTGGAAGGCAGGAGATGTGGAGTTCACTTAACTCTGTTGTTGGAGCGTTCATTTAACCAAAATCTCTGTAAAGTGGTTTTTGAAATTGCTCTACCAATAGGCCCATTACTGAAATGGTCAAAGAATAAACTATACAAAAGTGCTCATTAATAATATTGCAAAACACATGTTTTACAAGGAACGTGCTTGTGGTAAGACTTGTTCCCCAAATCTTAGTGAGGTTAGGAACTGATGGAAAATTGTCTGTTGTACTTGGCTTGATAATCATAACAATGCTTAATACATGAATGAGATTTAATATTTCTTTTAAGACTTTTTTGTTTATTTATTTGACAGAGACAGGGAGAGAGGGAGAAGCAGGTTTCCCGCTGAGCTGGGAGCCCTGATGCTGGGCTCGATCCCAGAACTCTGGGATCCTGACGTGAACTGAAGGCAGATGCTTAATGACTGAGCCACCCAGGTGCTGAGATTTAATCTTTAAAGTGGCATGCAAAAATGTGAGAGGACGGGAAAAGTAATCTTTGAAATTTATGCGAGGGAGCTTGATTTTTTCCTTTAAGTGGTTTCCAAATTTTCTGGAAAAAGGCTTTGTCATTGACTAAAATTTTGCTGTTTTCACTTGCCAGACTTTGTTTCACTCTTCTTCTTCGCTTTGTAATTCTGCCAGTACTAAAAAATCTCAGAAGCCTCTGTGGAATACCTTTCCTTTGGCCTTGTAGAAATGGCATGGGTGTTACCTTCAGAAGTCAAGCTGTGAATCCATACATAACCGAGTTTTTTCCATCTTCCCTGAGTCTCTTGTGGGGCTCCCTCTTTTTCTAAGTTCCAAACTTCATTTTGGTGGTGCTGTTTGTACCTAGTGTAGTTAAGCATTACAGCTCTACGGATATGCAGGAATGTTAAATTGAAAATAAACTGTATTTGTTTGGTGTATAGTGTTTAAAATTTTGGATTCATTTCCAATTTCTAAAAATCAGAAGTTTGACCTATAAGACCAAATTACTAGCTTCTCTTGAAAAAGGGAAGCCACACTGAGCCCTTATTAGGTCAGGACAGCACCCTGCAGGATGAGTTTATGCTTTTTGCTTCCCTGACCTGTTTCAGTCAGTTAAGGTAACTGTCTGGCCCTATAGGGTGGCACCCAGGTCGCTGACTGTTGAAACGCTCATGTGTGCTCTGTGTATTACCCATTAATGGCAACTTGGAAGAACCTGCCCTTTTGTCTCTGTGCTGTCGGTAACACAGTGCATTTGAGGGACTAACGTTCACGTTTTAGTTTTTCCAGAGCTACAGCTTAGAAGAATCCTAGTCTGTTCTCAAAGAAAAGCAAAGAAGGGCAGAAGTTGACATACTACTTTCTTGAGCCACGGAGGCTAACACCTCTTATAACTGTTGGCCTTGGCTATTTAAAAAAAAAAAAAAAAGACACCATCATGTGTATAACTGTGTGGTATGGATACTACTTGTGTTTTATTTTTGTTCCTAAGATCTCTTAGCTGCAAAAGGTCTTTATTTCTGTATGCAGCCCTGCAGCACTGTTACCTATCACCATTGCTTTCACGGAGATAGCGGTGTGCTGCTGTAGTTTGGTTTTTTTAATTTTTTTTAAAGATTTTATTTATTTGACAGAGAGATTACAAGTAGGTAGAGAGGCAGGCAGAGAGAGAGGAGGAAGCAGGCTTCCCGCTGAGCAGAGAGCCTGATGTGGGGCTTGATCCCAGGATCCTGGGATCACGCCCTGAGCCAAAGGCAGAGGCTTTAACCCACTGAGCCACCCAGGCGCCCCTGCTGTAGTGTTTTTAACTGCCCTTTCTTTTCGGTCTCAAGTGGGGAGGTGGTTTTCTAGGTTTGAGGGCCTAAAATGACTTTAGGAAACAGTAACTTGGCTTAGACCAGAATCAGTCCCCCGGGAAAGTGGGATAGGATATTTTCTGGCTATTAATAAAAAATAGCTATGCTGGAGACAGGTAAATACCCCTAGTGAGAGAGTGGAGAACCGGGATCCTAGGGTAACCTGTTGGACGTTTCCAGGGTGTCTTTTTCTTTTCTTTTTTTTTGGGTGGCGAATCTGAATGCTTGCTGTATGGAAGAGTGTGTGCATGAAGAAAATGACGTGTTGTCATGTGCTGCCAACATTTGGGTCAACAAGTTTGATACATACTCATATATTCAGCAGGTGCAAATGTATTCAAAAAAGTATTTACAAAAGTCATGAACTTATTCATATAAATAGCTATATTCTGTGTGGATATGGTGTCCGTTGTAAGAGAGTCAAACCCTACAACATCCACAAATCCACCATTTTAGTGCTCACTTGCCATTCAGCTAAGTGCGTTTTCTTGGCTATTAATTGTGATGCTGGCTGTAGGGCTCCTGGGCTGTGAGTGTTAGAACAAGGTCACATCTCCCTTGTGTTGGTCCCCAGCCTTAGAACAGTTAAATAGCTTGCTAGAAATTGGTGGGCCTGGGATTTGGACAGATCTTTTGACTCCCATGTCCGTGTTCCTTCCACTTCCCTGTGATTGGTAAAGATTATTCAACTCTTTTCTTTGTTCAGAAGCACTTGCTCTCTCAAACTTTTTGCACTTTTCTTTGACTAAAGGGAAAGGGGCCCGTTGAGGTGTCAGGAACCATTACAGGATTGACTGAAGGCGAGCATGGATTCCACGTCCATCAGTTTGGAGATAATACACAAGGTGGGTGTTGTTTTGATCTAGTGGCTACTTGTTTCAGCTAGTAAGATAAGTGAGACTGGGTAGAGCTACCCCTAAACATTAAAAACCCTCAACATGCAGAGAAAAAAAGTCAATAGGATTACTATGGTCAGCCTTAGGGAAATGACTCGCAAAACTGATTCTTAAGTGTGGAAAGGAAGGGGAAGAAGTTGATTTTTTTTTTTTTTTTTTAAGATTTTTATTTATTTATTTGACAGAGATCACAAGTAGGCAGAGAGAGAGGAGGAAGCAGGCTCCCTGCTGAGCAGAGAGCCCAATGTGGGACTCGATCCCAGGACCCTGAGATCATCACCTGAGCTGAAGGTAGAGGCTTTAACCCACTGAGCCACCCAGGCACCCCAAGAAGTTGATTTTTTTTTTAAGATTTTATTTATTTATTTGACACAAAGAGATCACAAGTAGGCAGAGAGGGGGAAGCAGGCTTCCTGCTGAGCAGAGAGCCCGACTTGGGGCTTGATCCCAGGACCCCGCATCATGACCTGAGCTGAAGGCTTTAACACACTGAGCCACCCAGGTGCCCCAAGTTGTTGATTTTTTTTTTTTAATCATGATTATACCTTGATTATGAGAGCTTCAAGTATTTTTTTTTTTTTAAGATGTATTTGTTTATTTGACAGAGATCGCAAGTAGGCAGACAGGCAGGCAGAGAGAGAGAGGAGGAAGCAGGCTCCCTGCCAAGCAGAGAGCCCGATGTGGGACTCGATCCCAGGGCCCTGAGATCATGACCTGAGCCACCCAGATGCCCTCAGGTATTTTTTAAGAAAACAAAAAATTAAGCTACTCTTACCTTCCATAGTAATCTCAGGCCTTTGTGAGCTGGGTTGAGGGTGGGTGCTGCCAGCACCGGGTCTGCGTTTATTGGCATTACCTGTAAGAGTAGCTTGTACCTCCAACACAAGAACCTTAGTAGGACAGAAGTAAGATACAGTCTGAACAAATATTGTAAACTGTTGGTGTTTTTGTTTGAGTTTCGTTTTCTCACTTTGGGATTAGAAGCAAGTTAACAAAAGCTTATATGCATTTAGTCATCTTTTACCATATTCGAGTAACGTGAACTCAGTGTTTACTTTTTATGATGAGAACTTGATTTATTCGTCTTGCTGGATTTGTTTTTCTGTTCTGTAATTTGGTTCCTATAAAAATTGTGATTTAATGACCAGCTTTGAGCCAGTTCGACAATTAAAATTCCTCAGGTTGCTTTTTTTTTTAAACCACTTTGTGTTGGGTGGCATTTGCCCTGTGTCTTTGATTTACCGTGCTACTTCCTGTGACCTGTGTGTCTTCTCTCTGGGGATGCTGGGTAGAAGCTGTAAGCCATGGAAACTCCGTCACCTGCCAAGTGAAGAAAGCCTGTCACTAACGAGCCTTCTGCATTGATGATGTCGTCTGTGAGATTGGCTTTCCGTGAGGCACAGGAGCGCCATTTTCACAGACTATTCTGAATGGCACTCTGTGGAGTTCTGTGAGGCAACAGCCTGGGCTCGTAGCTCTAAGGTGCCGTGTCCAGTCTGCTTGCCCCAAGTAAAGGGCACTGACACAGTGGTTGCTGGTTGTATGTTGCTGGGGTGGTCAGCTTCTTGTAGGTACGGTATGCCACCTCACAGGATCCTAATCATGGGATTTTAATAATAGAAGAACCATGATGATCACGTCCTGCCCTGTTGTTTTACAGGGCAGTGAGGAGATCAAAGCCCAGAGAAGGATATTACCTTTAATGGTGTTACAGAGTAGTTAGAACTTGTTTCTACTGCTCACCTATTTTGTTTATACTGAGGTGTTGCTTTCTCTCTTTATGAACCTAGAAGTCATGATGTAGGTCAGCATTTTCTGTATTTGAGGTTTTAGCAATGACCAGTTTCTTTTTAGAATTTGTTTTGAAATTCTGATTCCTAATTTGGCTACCTTTTTGTTTTTGGTAAATAGGCTGTACCAGCGCAGGTCCTCACTTTAATCCTCTATCCAAAAATCACGGTGGGCCGAAAGACCAAGAGAGGTGAGTGACGAAGTGCTTTAACTCTTAACTAAAATTTTGGCGATGGCTTGTTGGGGTCAGGACGGGTATCTACTTGCAGATTGCATGCTGACATCACTGAGTAGGCCTTCCCACCTCTGCTCTTGAATTTGTTGCCCCCACCAAGTAACCCCTTTGCCCCAGGTACTAGAGCAGCTTACTCTCTGGGCTGAGGAATTGACACATGGGGACTTGATTTGGTTTTGTAGCATTTATTGAATATAGAACTGATACAAGTGCCAGAGGGAACTAATACAGGAAATGTCATGAGTAACAGTACGTCAACCACCAGCAACATAAACCATCATTGTGAAACATAGGAAGCCTTGTAGGTAAAAATTTGATACTGAAAATTCAGTGAGTCCATTTGCATGTGTTTCCTGAGAGCCTTTCAGGAAAATATTAAATTTAAGGACAGGGCTGAATTTATTTTTATAACAGGCCTGAGGCATAGCATTCTTAGCCAGGCCAAGAATTAACAGGTGTAACTCAGTAACTTCAAGTTTCCCCTTCAGTACTTTACCTCTGAAATCAGAGATGTGTCCCCATCCCGCAGTTCTGCCCATAGCATTACCTTGTAGATTGGAAGCTTTGAAGAGCAGCGTGTCTAGAATGTCAGTTGTTTCTAGTTTGTATGTCCCAAAATTCTGTCGATCTGGAAGAGTGGGTCCTGTTTGATACATACCATACCTACCCTTATGTATGACTCAGTCATTAACTTAGTTCACCAACTAGCCTGATGTTAAATGGAAGTCAGCCCCAGTTCCTGATGACTCTTTCCCTGTTAGGCATGTTGGAGACCTGGGCAATGTGACTGCTGGCAAGGATGGCGTGGCCATTGTGTCCATGGAAGATTCTCTGATCTCACTCTCAGGAGACTATTCCATCATTGGCCGCACAATGGTGGTGAGTTTTTGTATGCTAGGATGTGCATACCATTTCTTCTAATACACAGACATGTATCTTTCCATGGATTCATGATTATTATTCCTGGTTTCTAAGGATCCACGCACATTGTACCTTCAGTCCAGATTAAGAAAAGCAATTACTTTGATGATCACAGTGAAGGTGAATTAGGTTGATGTAGGTTGGTTGTGACACTGTTCTGCAGAGATGTGGTAATTAAGTAGGTTTCATTTGGTCGTACTAGATCTGTATCGTGGAGAAACAGTAGTTGTCACCGTCTGGTTTTAAAATGGCCGGATTTTCCTGCCGTGATTGAGTGTCCCCCTTGTAGTTCAACAGAACATTTCGTGACGTCCAAATGAGACAGACCTCAGTATTGGTATTTGTTCATATTTGCAGGTCACCACCATTTGTTAAACTTGTGGGAAGCGATTGCCCTGAGTTACCCACGGGAGCTGCATCTGGTTCTCGTAGTCCCCAAGTGGTGTGGGCTCTGTGTTGCCTGCCCCAGAGGACAGTTAACCTTCTGTAGTCCTTTCCTTCCGGGTGACCCTAGAGTTTTCTTCAGCTATGGTTGTGAAGCAGAAAAATCATTGATCAATGTTTGAGGAGCCAATTTAAAAATACTATTGTTTAAATAGTTGAAGATACTTATTTACAGACTGGTAGTTCATGAGGCACGTTTTTGGGTTTTTTAAAATTCACTTTCCTTTTCCTTTTTTTTTTTTCTTCTAAAGTGTTTATTATGAAAGAAGGTTATTAACTCAGGCTACTAAAATTTCTCGTGGAGGATTCAAACTGGCACATGGCAGCTTGTAACACTTGTCCCGGGTTTTTAGTATTTCATTTAGAGATAGCAACACTTACCTAGTGTTTACAATGAACTTAGTCTCTATCACAAAGAAAAAGCTTTGAATAGTAGTTTCTGTTGTTTACCACTAGATTAAACATTAGTGTATTTCCATGCTAGGATTATTTTAACATGGTCTTTTCTAGTATTAAGTGGTTCTTAAAAATCTTTTGGGTATTGTTGGGAATAGGTGGTAATTACTTGATTGTGCTATGTTAATGTTCTCAAAACTTTTTAAAGGTCCATGAGAAACAAGATGACTTGGGCAGAGGTGGCAATGAAGAGAGTACAAAGACGGGAAACGCCGGGAGTCGTTTGGCTTGTGGTGTCATTGGGATCGCCAAGTAAACATTCCCTAGGATGTGATCTGAGTCCTGGTAGCTCCTCTGTTACCTTGCTAGTTGTAGAAATTTAACTTGATAAACATTAAACACTGTAACCTTAAGAGTGTAATTTGTGTGACTTTTTAATTGCTTTAAAAAGTACCTGTAATGAGAACTGATTTATGATCACTTGGAAGATTTATATAATTTTATAAAACTCCTATTCAGTTAAAATGTCTGTTTCAACAATCTCTGTATTTTGCCAGGCTTAATAATCATATGTGGGTATTAAACTTAAAAATTGTGTGAATTTCTTCAATTCTCATTCAAGCCCGCAATAAATACACCATATGGCACTGCATCTTGAACCTGTTCAAGTATCCAAATTGAAACTCTACTAATAATTAGCTCTTGATACTCCTACAGAGCGCTCGAATGGAACAGTTAGTAATGTGTTGACAGATACGACCTGTTTCATAGAGGTTGCTTTTCAAAGTGTTTAGAATGACGGAAGAGGGTTTAAATTTCTAGCAGCTGGTCATTTTTAGCTAACACCTCAATTTGAATCTTGGTTGGACAGCTATCCTTTGTCAGCTTCAGGGAAATTAAGGTGGTTTCCCTGGTTAGCTACTTAGCATTTTGATTCAAAAAGTATTTTAAGTTTATTTTAAAAAGTAAATGTTATGGTTTGAGAAAGCCCTTTGATAACTTTTAGTGAAACTGTGAATAGTAAGCCTCAGCTAAGAGTAAATTTATCTACCTGCCAAAATGGCACATATTCCACGTTTCATATACCTACAAACATTTATTTAGTTTATAATAAAAGTAGAGGTTGACACAGTCTGCTTTCAAATTAGCCATTTAAAATACCATAGCATTTTAAGATGGGACCAAGGAAATGTTTGAATGTGGGTTATGGGTACTTAAGAATTTACGCATCCAATTAGTAAGTTTAGGTGTAGTTCTCCTGTTGTAAATATTTAACTATGTACCCATGAAAAACTACTTTTAAATGAAATGTTAACCTAATTGAGGTTTTGGACTCTGGATTACAGTTATCAATTGGTAATTGTAGAGTATTTCTGATAGAGAAATCAGAAATAAGGTACAGTTCTGATTGATCATAAATATATGCTATACTTTTACCAAATGTAGGATATTGGTTAGGAGAAGAAAAGCCAATTTGGAAAAGGACAATTTTGTAGTGTTCTCAGTTTTAAAATTGGTGATAAAAAGAACAGAAGTGGTTAAAATCACTGTCAGAATTTAGAAACCGTAACGGATTTCACTAATAGACTGCTTGGTGGTATGTGTGTGGGATAAGACTGAAATATAGGGCCTGGCTTGTGAGCCTCAAGTGTGATCATTACCACGTAGTACTTCAGGGGAGGGGTGTTGTCATGTGGATATAGGATGGTTCCAATACTTAAAATTGGAAATAGGGGTTTTAAGTCCTTGAAATCTGAACACTAAATCAGATGTACTATTTCTTTCCAGAAGCAGTTTCAGTTAGGACTTTTAAACCTCTCAGGTGGGCCAACATCAAACGGAGGACAAGTCTTAAAATTCAGGTGCAGATATCAGCCTGATTTTCTCTCATTTTCTCAAGCCAGGAACACATGAACAGTGTCCTAGATACATTCTCCCTGTCGAAACAGAGATCTTGCTGCAAAGCACTATTTAAAAACCAGAGTAATAAAGCAGCTTTACCTGGGGATGAGGGCAAAGAAAAAGCTACCTGCTCAGCACACTAGAACTAGAACAGTTTAAAAGGTA
Organism: Mustela putorius furo; assembly: GCF_011764305.1. Taxonomy (NCBI): domain Eukaryota; kingdom Metazoa; phylum Chordata; class Mammalia; order Carnivora; family Mustelidae; genus Mustela; species Mustela putorius. The sequence continues at coordinate 1,663,826 of NW_025421491.1, read as the reverse complement.
ATTTAAGGGAAAAAAGCCTCAACAAGGCCATAAACACTTGGGATTGTGTAACAACAGGTCTCTTCCTTGGCACTGGGGAAAGCAGTTTTATGGAACCGCTTTTCTGTATTATTTTAGATACAGGTTTGATTTGGCTTTGGACGTCTCCTCGTAATAGTTCTTGGATAAACTACATCTACTTTTCTAGTTATCCCAACAATTTTAAGCAAAAGAGAAAATACTTTATATGTTCTTATATGTGACAAAAAGTTCAGTCTACCTCTGCCCAGCAGGGGAGTTTAACAAATGGTAAAGAAAGGCAACAGTCAAGGCTTATAAGGAAACAATAGGTTGCATTTAAGTCCTTAAACATAGAAGACAGAAAGCTTTTAGGTTGCAAATGTTAACCTTGATTTTTTTTTTTTTTTTACCCTTCTGAAAAATTTAATGGGACGGTAAGGAAACGCTCAAACTTACTTCTAGTAAGTAATACCCAGGCAATCAGATAATTCTATAGTACAATCGGGTCTTTGGGATCCAGTTTTTCCCCCAGCAAAATTTCTCTTTACAAGTTAATTAGGGCAACATTTACCATAAAGCCAATGGCAAAAAAGAAAACCTTGATTGAACTGAACTAACAAGCTTTTCAGTTAACATGAAAACAACCCTTTACACCTTATGATTGAAATGTTATAATTCAAAAATAGTACAAATGAAAGTGAGAATAACTACATAAAGATGTCTATTTCCATCAAATAAACAAGTCTAATTTAGACTCCAGTACAGTATTAACAGCTCAAACTTTGATGGTGAACAATCCTTTTCCACCTTAATGCAGTGTAGGAAGAATAGCACACATTAAAGTTTGTTATGAAAATAGAGTTTATTAAAAACATCCCTATTGTTTTGAGGAGCTTTCACCGTTACCTTGTCTTAAATTAAAAAAAAAAAAAATAGAGAGCACTTCTAATTACGATTTGTAAACTTTTTAAAGTCAAAACTTTTAAAAAGTTACAGCAAAAAGGGTAATATTTATTCATATTTTCAGTATTTTTTGTTATTTTGTGGCTATTTTTAAATAGAAGGGAAGCAATCAAATTGCTTACAATTCCCCACCAACTACTGCGGGGCTGCGGTATAGCAGGAGCAATATAATACAGCATCTGTACACCTCAAGCTCTACACTCCGGAAGTGTCACGGTCACATTCCACAAATGCCAGTCTCTAACGAGGAGCCTCTGCTGCTGAGCCAGAATCCTTTTCGGGTTCAACGGATGAGGTAGCCTCAGCAGGTAGCTCTTCAGAAGGTTTTACAACGGCCGACTCAGACTCCCCCTTACCAAGTTCTGAAACAGTGTCTACGGTTCCCACTTGGCTAATGGGAGGTTCAGCGGTTTTGTTACCACCTGCCCTGTCTGTCACCTCGGGCTTCTCCTTTCCTCGGTTTTCTTCCTTATCTCTACGAGACTCTCTATCTCTAGAATCTCTCTCTCTGTCTCGATGCCCACTAGAGCGTCTATTTCTCTCTTCCAAGTCTCTGTGCCTGTCCCGGTCAGGGCTCCTTCTTCCCCACTCTCTCCTTTCACGGTTACTATTATCTCTATCATCATTACGGCTCCCATACCGTTCCCGGTCATTTTCCACCCTATTTCCAAAAGATCTTCTTCCAAACCTCTCTTGGTCTCTACCTGAATTGAACTGCTGCCTGTTATCATTTCTAAACGGCTGTGGTTGTTGCTGTGCAGGCGGTGGCTGCTGCTGCTGCGGCGGCGGCTGCTGCTGCTGCTGCTGCTGCTGCGCGGGTGGAGGCTGCTGGGGCTGCGGCGGTGGGGGCTGCTGCGGCTGGGGTTGCTGCTGCCTTCCATCTCTGTCTTCAGGACCCCCTGGGCCTGGCCCTGGGCCCCCGAGCCCTGGCATTCCGCCAGGCCGAACAAAGGGGCCATGTGGTGGAAAGGGGCCTTTCATTCCATGAGGTGGCGGCATTCCAAAGCCCCCCGGTCCTGGAGGGGGACCTCGGTGCATCATATGCGGCGGCATGGGACGAGGTGGCATCAAAGGGAACCTCTGTAAGTGAGGTGGAGGCATTCCTGGAGGGCGCTGAAGTGGGATCAGGCCAGGTCGGGCACCGAGAAGACCAGTGGATGGTGCCTGGAGCCCAATTACAGGACCAGGCGCAACTCCTTGAGTACCTAAGAGAAAGTAAAAATAAAAATTATGTAAAGCAATGCAGAAGATGGCATTTAATTTTCATCTGTTTCCTGTGGAGCTTCAATCAAAATGAAGTTCAATCCAGAATCTTCCAGTTTTGCGTGGTTTGTCAGCCAAGTCTACCCTGTGAGAAACTCAATGTGAGGGTCTGCCCAGTCACAACCACGGGATGCAGTCTTACAGATACTACATTATATATATATATATATATATATATATATATATATATATATATATGCTATGGAGATACTACAGGTCTATATAACCAGTGTACGGGTGATTAGGGTCTCATACTGGTAGAGGTCAAAATCAGCTGGAAAAGGAAATTGCAGTCTACCCATTTTGGAAAGTCTCTTATAGTCTTCACCAGCAGCTGTTTTGGCGAAAATACTTAAAACACTCAAAATACTTAAAACGTTTGAGAAATACAATGTACTAGGCCTAATGAGAAAGCGCTGAACTATCTGAGCCAACTAAAGGCCAGCTCAGGTGTACTTTTAGGAAATTTTACGTTTTAAACAGCTCAGGTGTACTTTTAGGAAATTTTACGTTTTAAAGTCAATACTAGAAACAAATGGGGGTCACGGGCCCAGAAAATCCACTGAAGAGAGAGGGCTCTGATTCCTTGTCGCTAGGATGCCTTACTATATGGTACAGTAATGCTTATAAAGACTGACAGACCAGCGGAGAGTTCATTTTACAGGTTCTTGCTAGGCCCCAGTGATGAAGTATGCTCAAAGTTCAGCCATTCTTCATCTACTCATTCTTCCTAAGGCAACAAGATGGATGAAGTTGGTGCTGTTGACAGCGCTGAGGACTTACTGGTTTTATTTCCCATTTACATGAGGCTTTGCTCATGTTTTGGTGTTAAGTCATACAAATTCAACAATCCATCATTTAGAATGATCTGGCAAGCAGTATGCATGTCTCAGTTCACCACTTAATAACAGAAAGGCATCATCTATTTCTTTGCAAATATCAACATCACAAGGCAAATATACTATATGACCAATGGGAGTTAACTCCTGTTACTGTAACACTAACACTGGAAATTGTTCCAGAGGTTAGAATATGTACTATTTCCTCATGTACCGCAGAAAGGCCTTTGAGCAAATTATGGGTTAGGACTCTTGATCAGCAATGGTTCACAGAAACGTTTGGGTGACACAGGTAAAAAAAACTCAAGAGCAAACCCCATACTTTAAGTATTCCCCACGCCCCCCAACGTCAGTTTGAACCACTTCCTTCCTCCAATGTGGTTCTGGCTCAGCAAACATTTAACAAGTACTGCTCCCTCCCAAATTTTTTGTATGAGTTTCTAACTTCAGTTTCTGCTCCTCGCAATATGTGGTCCGATAGAATTCTGTCAGACTTAAGGACTAAACAGAGTAGAACTGAAAATACATATACAGCGGTTTATAACTTTCAACATGAAAACTCACCAGCTTTGGTATTTACTTAGACACACCTTCTTTCACATGCTTAAAAAGAAGTATGTTTGGTGAAATATAATCTCACTTAGGAATGACCTTGGATGTGTGCCCCAGAAATGAGATAATACCTGCCTCTTGTTGAGATTAAATGGGATAAAATACACATAGTTAAATATGCTGAAATTACTATATCTATTTTGACAGGTGATAAATATTCTAACATTAAATATTTAACTTCATTAAAATGAGTGCGTTCTTCATTTCTGATTTGGATCTTATTAACCTCTCGTGGTTCCCCAATAGCCACCACAATTTAAAGTCAATCACTTTGGCAGTTGGGAAAAATGTGAACGCAGTGAGCTTCCACATGTCGGGTCTAAAGGTAAAATACTCTAAATACCACAGTAAAAAGGTAGAATTTATGAAATGGACAAACGAGGCAAAGACCTTGTCTCTTCACACACTCTTCAGACTCGCCTTGAAACCCCAATGAACATATACAGAACCTATCCTCCGTTTCAGATCTAAATGAATTCACAATGGCCAACATTATTCCTATCACTTAGTAAACACTGTGGTATGCCCAACAGCAGGGCAACAAAAGCACCTAAGATACGTCCTTTCTCTCACTTTTAAAAGAAATTAGTCCCTACATTTGTGGACCATAACTCAACATAAAATGTATGTACCCAAGTTACTGCCCTTTTCATAGAGATACCACACAGAGATACACTCAAACTACTTTCCCACCAGCCTTTAAAATGACCACTGTTTTACTCTGTTAGAGAGTTCAGTGCGGCACATTAGAGTACCTCTCTTTAAGCTCCAGAGGCCAATGCCAAAATTTTAAATATCACTAGAAAAATGGGAAACGGGTTCAGAGCATCTTATTATAACAAAAGAATCCGGTTCAGATGAATCTTTAAGAGGCAACAGGGACAATGGAAAGGTCCTATTTCCTGGTTTACGTAAGACGGGCTTCCTCAACTACCAAGCTGACAGTGGCCAAAGGATGCAAGACCACCTCAGCCTTGTACAGAACAGATAAACTGGCAATAATGCGCTTTAAAAATATAGACCTGTTTCCAGGAACACATCTCCTTTATAACATGCATTTGAGAGTAAACAGATTGATTTAATATGGTTAACATTTATAGTAATCCTATATTTAAACTTCAACATACAATATTTTTATAAAAGCAAAAATATCGCCTAATTCATTGATTCTGTAGGTGTGGCTGTTTGTATTTGCCTAAAATACTACAAACTCAAATCCCTTCTCTCATTTGTAAATAAGTAGATTTCCATTTAATCCTTCATGGACAAACATTTACATTCCCCTGACAGAATATTCCCATAGTCCTAAATGTTGACCTTCAGGCCACAGAAGTGGTAAAATTATGGATTATTATTGTTTCTTTTTTTGCTGTCAACATGTGTTGCTTTTATAATCAAAATTATAGTTAACTAAAAATATACCAGGTGGCATAAACCATTGGCAAGCATGCTAGCTGAATTTCATTTTTATTTAGGAAAGCTGACATTATACATACATCAGCAGACAATGTAGTCAGTCTGGTCTAAAGGGCCTTCAAAGCAATCGTTCATTATGTCATGGAAGGATTTCATGCAATACCACTGACAAGTTTTCTAGTTACAGATTAAAAAAATAATAATTCACGTATATTGAACACTTGAGCTTTACACTATTGACTCATTTCAAGTGCTAGAGACATAAAGATAAGTGAAACATTGTCCTTTCCTTCAAACAGGATATAGCCTAAGTAGAAGGAAACATGCCGGCTTTAGGAAGAGATGGCACAAGCTAGGACAGGGGCAAAGGCAGGCCTGCTGACGCTTGTGTGTACGAATCTGAGTGTGAGGCTTAGGGTGTCTGAGCAGGCCCCAACAGCAAGGACATCACCAGTCAGGAGAACTGCAACAGTGTGTCTTCTGACGAGAGAGAAGACAGATCTGCAAGATGAGGTTTATTACTGGAGCAGCAGGCAAGAATCTGTGTGAATACAACTACCATCCAATGGAAAGAGGTTCAGGAGGCCGAGCAGGCTGGCTGGGGCAATTCAGAAGTGTGAGACGCCACAAGAGAAAAGCCGGACTTTGGCTTCAAGTGATGGGGCAATGACCAAGGCATGATTCGCAAGGATGATCCCATGTTCATTTTTGAAAGAGCTTTCTAGCAAGCAGTGTAGAGGAGAGCCAGGAGCGGAAAGACAGCAGAGAGCAGGTGGACTCTTATCCCCAGAATCCAGGGGACAGAAAGGGAGAGACTGAACCACCCAGATAGGGAGGACAGAGAGGAAGAGCACAGCTCTCTGGTCTGAAGGAGTAGACAGAAGCATCACGCAGTGCAGGAATTTAGGAAGAGACGCTGTTTTGGGGGAGAGAGAGGACAAATTTCCACTGAGCTAGAGGAGACTGGGTTAGATCTGGTGGGTGTGTGCAGAAGAAACTGGTGTGCATATCTAGAGCTCCTAAGAGAAGTCCCAGTGTCACCCTCAGTTCAGGTGAGAAAAAGGAAGAGTTCAGACCTGAGGAGAGACTACCTTAAAGTCTCCAAAATTTTAATACAGCAGACTTTAATGCAGGAAAAGGGACAGCCCCAAACGTCTATATTCAAATTTGAGAAGTGTTAAGAAAGACACTTGAGTTCAACTCAAAATAACCAAGACTTAACTGTGAATATTCCTGTGAGTCAAAAACCAGACATTTCACAGTTAAAAAGTCAGTCAAGATTAAAGGGGAGGTACACTGCTATCTAGAGCAAAGCTGTCCAGAATTATGTGACTTAAAGAACAGGTGTTAAAAGGCTAAAGGAGCAGCGAGGAAGAGGAAGCTGGTATCACGGGTGGAATCCAACGTGGACCTTGAAATCCCAGAACATAAACAAGGGACACAAACAGTAACTTTCTGCCCTATAGGCAGCTTTCTGCTAAGGACTGTAGGGGGACAGGGAGGACAAGGAGACACATATAAAATTACTAGAAGTTTGAAGTAAGTGCTGAGTGATCCAAATGCATCAGCTAGCTGGATGCTTTGGAAGAGGATGAAAATTCAAGGGGGATCCTTTAAGGAAAGCAAGGACTTGCTAGGCGGAAAGGGGAGGGAGGAAAAGGATGAGAGGGAAACATCTAGAAAGGCAAGGCAGTTCTACCTCTTTGCCAACAATCTCGTCCTTCATCTTACCAAAACCACCGCTTCTTTCAAGTCCTGGACCTTTCGTTATAAATACCTGTATTACTTCCAAATTCTCATCTGCAAGCACCCCACTCCCCGAGCCCCTTCTCGGAGTAATTGTTGATGTCACGAGGGTTAGGCCCCCACAGTGCCCTTCACTGTCTTTACCTTTCCCTCCTTAACTTGCCTCAGAGTCCATGGTACCCCCTCACCACAGCTGGCTTGGAAAAGCCTTGACTCGATGGTTCTGAATGCAACTTCTACCTAATCTGTACCCCGACAGGGCTGGGGGGGGCATCCCACCCCCAAGACGTCAACTGGTCTCATTTTAAGTGGACAATTAAAACCATAAGTGCTTCCTTAATAGGTTAGTGATCCTCATTTTCCTAGTCTGTTTTCATTCTCACTTCCCTTGATACCTAATTCACCTGTTCCTCCTTAATTCTGCTTATTCTTAGGAGGCTTTATAACAAATTCAGTGAGATAAAATACACACTGTTTATAATTCACTTACATACAAGTGTTTCTAACTCAATGGTTTGTAGTATATTCAGAGCTGGAAAACTGTCACAATCAACTTCAGGATATTTTCATCACCTCAAAAAACCCACTCTTACCACCCCCATTTCTGGTGCCCCACCCCCTGCCCCCTGGCAACCGCATACTCCAGTTTGTGTCTCTATAGATTTGCCTATTCTGGACATTTTCTATAAATGGAATCAAACAATATGCGATCCTCTGGGACTGGCTCCTTTCACTTAGTTTATCTTGTTAAGATTCACCTATCTTGTAGCATGTTTAAGGGCTTCATTTTTTAAAAAATTACCAAGTACTATTCCACTATATGGTTTATAATGGAAACCATTATAATGAAAACCATATATTGTATATATGTACCGGGGTTTATCATGAAAAAAATAAAGGTTGTTGGAAGAATTTTTCATTACCTACCTACCACCACATCTACCAATTTACCTGTATCCGTATTACTCCTGAGAACATTATGCTCCAAGGGCTAAGCTCTTTATTTGAACCCTGAACCCATGCATGTCCTCAGCAAACACCTCTTCTTTCTTCTACCAAAAACTTCCCCTCTGCTGATTTTCCAATAAAGATGCTTTAGTTTCATCCACCTTTTAGAAATTTAAAAAAAAAAAAAAAAAAAAAAGCCTTCCGTTTCCTTGCATCTCCTTCCAACCATCACCCCATTTCACTGTTCCTCTAGGTAACACGTATCCTCAGTGATGTCCAGAATGACTGCACCCATTCCTTCAGCTCATTCTCTCCTGACCCTTCGTAATTGGGCTTTTTGGATCCATCATTCCAAGAAAACCACATTTCTAAGGTTATCCAGGAGCCTTCATTTTGCTAAATCCAGGCAGCAACCTTCAGTGTCCTTCCCAGACCCAGCAACACAACCGACAGTTGATCCCTCCCGCCTTCCTAGTAACTATCCTTGGCTTCCAGAATACCCACTCTATTTTGCCTGCTAGCCCATTGGCTGCACCTTCCCTAACCTCTGCTGAACAGAACAGTACAGAACAGTGGTTAAAACCACAGGTGTTGGGAGCAATGCTAGCTTCAGCTCTGAACCCACCGCTTGCAGCTGTTGACTTGGCCAGGCTACTTCCTTCCTTTTTACGCTTCAGCCTCCTTATCTATAAAATGGGGTAACTGCACCTATCGCTTAGGGCTATAAGGCTCAAATGACTGATACATACAAACTCCTCAGAAGAGTTCCTGGCATACAGAACTGTGTCTGCCTTAGTTCTCAGTACCGTATTCTTAAGCACTAGGTACTAAGTATTTCCTGGGCTCATCCCTCTAGGTCTCTACATGCCCTCAAGTCCTCTCACAGGCTCCTGTGGCCTTGCCGATGTGTTTGCAGACGATCCCTGAAATCACATCTCGAGACATTATTCACCAAGTTGTTTACTTACCATCTGCACGTCAATTTCAAAGTTAAAATACCCACCATTTTACCTGGATATCCTCTCTGCGAACCCACTCCTCCTCGACATACGTTCACCTCAGGAACAGAAATCATACCCTACTGAGTGCTCAGGTCAGAGACTCGTTCCTGACTCCCTCCTCTCACATCTCGTATTCAATAAGGCAACAAGGAGGCCCTCTCTTCAAAATCAATTCCGTGTCCAACCAATTCATTTCCTCCACTACCACCCCCGATGCAAGTGGTCAGCCTGCATCTCATCGACTGCAACAGCATCTGGTGTCTTCTTTCCACTCTGAACAACTCCTGTAGTCTGCTTTCTCTGAAACAGCTGTTACCTTTATAAAACACACATCGGATTAGGACCACAACATTCCCCATTGCGCTCATAAGCAGGCCCTTGACAACCTTCTCTGAACTGAGAGCCTGCTGCTCTTTCCTTTGTTCACCCGCTCCAGCCACACTAGTGTGCTGGAGTCCCTCAAATAAGCCATATTCATTCTCAATCCTAGCCTCCTTTTGGCCTTCTACATGAAATGTCTTTTCTCTAGGTCTATGCCTCTTCCCCACCATTTCTCTATATATTACCTTCTTAGATGCCCTCCTCAGCTGTCCCATTTAAAAGGAGCACATCGCTGGAGCGCCTGGGTGGCTCAGCGGGTTAAAGCCTCTGCCTTCAGCTCAGGTCATGATCTCACGGTCCCGAGATCGAGCCCCGCATCAGGCTCTCTGATTGTGAGAGAGCTTCCTCCTCACTCTGCCTACTTGTGATCTAATAAATAAAATCTTAAAAAAAATAAAAGAGCACATCGCATGTGACACTCTTCCAATGCCTAAGTGTTCTCTACTTCACTCTTCACAGGATTAACTCCATGTGAAACGATTACTTTTATCAGAATAGAAGTTCTACAAAGACGGGCTTTTGTCTTGTTCATTCAGGTATCTCTAGTACCCAGAAGGGTGCCTGGCACACTGTAAGTACTGAAGAAATACATGTTGAATGTACGAATGAATGGTGGTGGCAGAGTCGTGATGACCAAATTCATCAGCAGATGAATTCTCTCTTGGGGTGCAAGAGAGAAGCTCTAAGTCCAGGTTTCTCCCCCAGGGTACAGAATGTCTTTCCGCTGTTCACCTACAAAGATCTGAAATTTATTTTCAGAAAGGCTGCAATTTCCTTTCACAACCTCCTTTTCTGTTCCTAGTTGTGGTTCCACCTTTTTTGATCTGATCCCAATAAAATGAATGTCACTGTGGCATTTGCATGAATCTAGAATGAAACTTTCCACACAAGAAAAAAAATTATCAACCACCCACCAATACCACCAATCCCTAGGTTTGATAAAAAATTATCAACCTCCCACCAATACCAAAAATCCCTAGGCATGTGCATGTATATATATAATTTTTTAAAAAAATCACTAAATGTCTTTCATTCCAAACCTTCAGAAAATGGGAATACTGGCACAACCCACATATGTCTTTCTTTTGCCCAGATTTACCATTTAGTAACATTTACAGCGCAACTATTTTGAAAACACTCCCAGGCAATTCTTATAGCAGTTACTATGTTGGGAGCTGAGGAGAACAAAAGAGTAAGGAGCTAGTTTTCAAAGAAAGAGAAAACACATTTTAGACAGTATTATACCAGTATCAAATCGTGCCTAGAATGTTAACAAGAGATCTTTAAGAGAAATCGGAGTTTTCAGTAATACATAATGCAGGTGTACCGAGAGGGGGATCTATTTTTAGTATAGGGGTACATTATGTTTTGATAAAGTCCAATACATGAAAACCAGAATTTCAAATGAAGAGAAATCAGATTATCTAAAAGTGAATGCATGGCTTTTTGCAAAATAATGTACAATAGGCTCTGGTCCATGTCCCATAGTTCATTTATAGTCACTTTCTAGAATTTGCACACAAATTGCTCTTTTAGTATAACTGGCAAAGCACAACAGCTCTGACTTGGAGTTAAGAGTTGCAACGTTCAATGTTAGCTGGAAAAAAATCTTACCTGCAATTCTTCATAGCAACATCACTGTCTACTAAAATCAGTTCAGAGCCCAGAGTATATGCCCCTCCCACCTTCCTCAAACCCAAAGTGATGTATGTCCGAAGATTTAAATTTAAGAGACACCCGTTAGGCCCTTTAGGCTGGAGTTCTACAGCCCAGGAAGCACAGAGGGACATGGAGACAAAGTGATAAACAGCTTTCAGATTTTTGTACAAGACCTTCCCTGTTGTGTTTCATTCAAGTACTTCACCTACTGAGAAAATACCGTGTATTCATGCATCAACTCATATCCAAGGCAAGTATTTGTTGTGGATTAATAGCTATTAAGCATCTGCTGTATCCACTGAACAATGTTATATACTAAACCGAAGGTAGGGGACCAGAATGTGGGAACCATTTCTACTATGTAACACTAGTGAAATAATTACCAATGTAATATTTAGAGTACCAATTCCAGTATTTTAAAGCTTTCAAAGAGAACACATTATAGGATAAAGTCAACAGGCTTTTTGGGGGTACCAAATCAAACACCTCATAGATCCCTCTAGCTTGTAATTTAAAATAACCAAATATAGCAAAGTTCACAGTAAGAAAAAAACCATTAAAACATAAAAGTTGTATTAAAAATTAAATATTATCATAAAAAATGACTCTAGGATTTCTTCAGGTTTTCTTTGAACGTTATTCACACTAGATTGGTGCTCTAATGTTCTAATTTAAATGTTAAAAATTACTAATATAAAAATAATTAAAATTCTGGGCAGAGAAATCTAAGCTAAGTGAAATCACATAAACCAAATATGAATTTTAAAGTAATCACTGAATGTGATGGTAAAACTATTCATCTTCTAGGCAGTTTTAAGGATCTTAACAATTGCATGAAAGCAAACACAGTTATTTATGTATATAATTCACAAACCAAGTCTGTACACTTAATTTCTTGAAGCATCCAAATTTGGGAACATCAACTCAAATACTTATTGAGTTTATGCAGGGATGTGTAGAAACCAAGTATGAAGGGCATCATACCACTGTCTAGCAATTCAGCCTGGAGGCCACCAATATGTGACTTCTGCTTTAGATCTTTGGTAACCAAAATTATCAGTAAGTAGGAAGCAATCTTAGAAATACCCATTTCTTACTTACAAATTTCACCATCATCTATAGCAGTGTGACAAAACTAGGGAGAATTTGCATATTAGCAATTAATTAAAGTAAATGTATCTGACAAGAGAAAAGGCTTTAATTTTCCACCAAAGGAAAGAGTTCAAGTTAGCGTAATTTTTCCTTGAAAAGATATTTTGGATATACTGGTAACACAGTAGAGATATGTAACACAAACAAACATTTTTTTTGTGTATTTTTTTTTATTGTCTGGAACACCAAAGTAACCCAAATTTCACATTTACAATGAACTTTTTAATAAAAAATATGCTATACATATTAAGGGATACATGTTATACAAGTTTTTGAAAAGTAAACACATACACTTAATACAGTAAAGAGAATAGACTGTATTGCTATCATTAATATTCCCTTTCACCTAAATGATCAACCACCTCTACCAATAGCTTTTATGAAACCACCGTCCTAACTAGCTATTTTGGGGTGTGAGGTACGAAGAATGGATTTCTTTAAAATTAAGTGATAATGAATTATTACTGTGCATCATATAACTTCATATTTTCAGAATGTCACTAAAATAATATAATCAGAATCTCTACAAGATGGAGATTTAGTTCTCTACAAATTTGGTAGTGTGGGGTACCTAAGCCCAACTCAAGAAACAGGTAGTTAGTTACCACTTCCAAACTAACACCCACACTTAAATTTGATCACTCAGAAAATTCTTTAAGCCAATCCTTGCAGCACTGCACTGCCTCCTCTCCGTATAATCAGGTCTTACTACTGAATTTTGGGAGATGTGATGAACAGTTGTTTGGCCCATGCTATTTTAAAAATACTATTGCCATGTTTCAGATATTAAGATCCAAGAACTCAGTTAAGTCCCAAGGATAAGTTCAGCTTCCCTTGTAAGAAAACTACCTGTGTATCATTAATGAGACTATACATGTATCATATTATGCTATTTCAACGAAATACCACTATGGCCAACTCTTTCCCTCAGTAGGCCAAGTGATGGAACTTGAAAATGTGTGAACTTATGACCCAGTCTAATCCACCAGGAAAATATGAGGCAACTATGTCAAAGTGCATTTTTTTCTAAAAAGCCTGTTTCCTTTGCCAACAAACAGAACAGTTCAAAACTAACTATAGCTAAAGTAATATAATTTTAGAATTACAAAGTAGAGATCTTGTCTAGGTATTTTAAGTATCTCCTAGGACACTCCTTACCTGTAATAAGCCCCCACCATTCACAGATGGCCTACCCTGTGGCAGGCCCCACATGTCAGTCGTTTTATATACATAAGCCCATTGAATCACCACAAACGCCTGGTGTGTCATTTTTATTCCTCCCCCACCTTTTTTTAAAAACAACAACAACAAAAAACAAAACAGATGAAGAAACTGGAGTTTCATATCACCTTAGAGGCTTAAAGTTTCCTGGTACAGCACAGCATTTCTTTTTATTATAAGAGAAAACATTAGAGCACCAAGAAGAAAGTTGAAAGCATCTTAGTTCTAATATTCTACTACTTGGTCAACATCAACAATATCCCAACCTAATTAGCAACCCTTCAGGGCTATAGTATTACATGTGATTACTGCATTTCTTTATCAGAATGATGGAACTATGATTCCTCTTTTGGATGAATTCTCCTTTATTTGCATATGTGACCTTTCTCTTAAAGGCCAAAATTTATAGGATATTCTGTTCAAGATTTCTAATTGAAGGAACATGAAAGGCTTTCTTTCTCTTGACTGGAACTAAACTACTGCATTTCAGTTAAAAGTACTTATTTTAAGAAAACAGTTTTCATTTTTATGTTATTTCACATTTTGATCTTTCCAGATTTGGAACAGCCTTCAATTTTTTTTTTTATTATTTTTTTAAGATTTTATTTATTTATTTGACAGAGAGAAATCACAAGTAGTCAGAGAGGCAGGCAGAGAGAGAGAGGGAAGCAGGCTCCCTGCTGAACAGAGAGCCCAATGCGGGACTCGATCCCAGGACCCCGAGATCATGACCTGAGCCGAAGGCAGCGGCTTAACCCACTGAGCCACCCAGGCGCCCCTAGCCTTCAATTTCTTAATTTTGTTTGGAAAGTTACAAAGATCATCATCAGAGGTAAAGTATAAACAGCCCTACCTTGAAAAACCATCCACTTAATCAAATCCTCAAGTAACAAATGTCCCTCTCTCATGGAGTTTCTATTCTAGTATGTATTTGGGAGGGAGAAGAAGGGAAAAGACATACAAAGGCGTGTCAGGCAATGATAAATGCTGAAAAATGTAATTATTTTTCTAGCATTGCCTAACTTACTAAGTTTGTTTTTCAAGCTCACCAACTTTTGATCTGTGCTTTAGTTTGTTTCACACGTTGGATGCAGAGTTTAAATTAGGCACCTCAGTAGTGATAAGATAAAGGGCAGAGTCTTCAAGACCTTAATGTTAAATCAGAGGCAGTCTACTTAGTCTTCAAGGTTTTTTGAAAGTAGTGGTTATTAAACTCTTGGGGATGAAGAAAGCTTTCATTTAGTGGATTTACTAACGCCAGAAAAAAAGCACAAATGCATGTCACTTTGTAAATAGTCTCAGGTGGCCTAATATCCACGGATGCTAGTCTTGGAAATTTCATTACAAAGAGAATTCACAGTCAGTGTGAGGTGGAGGAAAGGGGTAGATCCGAAAATACTATCCAACTCAGATTCTGTGATTCTTATGCAACCATCTTATTACAAATATGAAAAATAAAATGCATAACAAAACTGAGATCCAAAGATTTTAAGGTATCCTGGCTCCCAGAACAATGTTCCTTCTACTACATGATTTTCATTATGGTGTAGACCTTGTAAGCAACTTCCTCATTAAACAAACTATTTGCCATCATTATGATGACTATTGCTGCATTACTGGTGACAAAATTTTAATCCTAAATGCTCTTTTACCATTACCCAGTATGTATACTAAAGGAGTTGAAAAATCAAGTTTATTTTCAGACTAAGCTCAGTCTTAGAGAGGGCAGAAGACAGCATGCTATTTGAAAACAAATTGATTTTTATTATAAATGTAGTATATGCACCAAGTAAAAAGTTCCAACAGCACTGAAAGGTGTAGGTGAAAAGTAAAAAAACTAATGTTTTTTTACTTTTGTAAAAAAGTAAACTAATGTTCCACAGGCCTACATTTCAAAGGCACCTAAGGTTCTCTCTCCTTAAAAAAAAAACTATGAGTATGAAAGCTCATATGTGCACATACATTTACTTCTGAAAAATGCAATGGGGTTATAGGACTACGATGTTATAATACTAAGGAGGAATTAACTACCCATTAGGAGAATCAAGTGTTAATTATACTTGGCAAAACCACTTCAAGACACAACAATGTATTAATTTAGAAGATGGTCACTATAACAAGTATATGAAATAATCATTTATAACTCAAGCAAGCAAGGGTAAATAAAGCCTCTTAAAGATGGAAACAATCTAAATCATACTTCCCTTGATTGCAGTAGTAAAACTGCGGGTAAAGGGTACAACAGATAAACTAGCCAGAGGAAACTGAGGGGTGAGAAGACACTGTCCCAGGCTGTGCAACTGTCACTCAGACAATAAAGCCATTTTATTACAATGTATGAAAGGTAATTTCTTTGATAGCCAACAGAGATGATCACAGCCCAGGATTTTATAAAAACTGGTCCAGACAGAAAAAAATTCCGGGTTGTCAAAATGCTATTTCTTACAACGCTGGATGTCTGGCGTTACATCAGTCACGGACTCTGTACCAATTCCGTCTCACAGAGATTAGTTAACCTTCCTACACCACATTACAATGTACAAATCCACACGTTCATTCAGGACAACAAACATGATTTCATCTTTGAGGTTTGTCTCTTGGGCTACTCTTGGTAAAGACCAAGTGTACATATTTAAAAGGAAGATCTTCCTCAAAGAAAAGTACGAGTCTCAGAAAACATTTCACCAAAATTAGCATTGTTAAAAAAAAAAAAAAAAAAAGTAAGACACCTAACTTGGGTGGGGCAAAAAAAAACTAATGATAAAAAAATTAACTTACCAAGAAGTGAAACAGGCTGGGTTACAGGAGGGGTGGGCAGATTCGTGGGTGCAGCAGGTGGCACGGCAGAGCCATACATTTTCACACTGTCACCAGACTCGGCATTTCCTCTAGCCCCAGACACCACTGTTGGAATGGGATTTCCAATAGATAAGTCTTTTGTAGTGTCTTCATTTATACCAGCGATAGTAGCTAAGGAATATAATTACATCAACATGTGAAGCTGAATAATTATCTCCCCAGTCAACATTCTTTTGCCATACTATAGACCCTATTACTGGTCCATTCTCCCTCCTACTCCCAACTCCAAGAGGACGAGTGAACACAAAGGAAAAACATGCTTACAGTTTGGGATGCTTATTGGAGGAGTGTGAGGAGGAGGAATGGACACTGGTGGAGTTATAGGAGGTGGGGGTCCAGGAGGAAGAAAACCTAGAATAAGAAAAATAATGTCAACTTACGTTGTGTCACCTTACTTTGGGCTCTAAAAAGAATGTCTTTTTAAACAACTCAGTGTACCTGGTGGTAAATGCATCGGATTAAATCCTGGGCGCAAAAATGGTGGAGGAGGTGGTGGAGGAGGAACACCAGGACCAAAACCCGGAGGGGGAATGCCCAAGGGAGGCGTGAAAGTGGGTGGCTGGAGAGCACCAACTACAGGAGGACCCGGCTGATGTGGTGGGACCTAAAAACAAAGAAAGAAGAATGAAGCCACATATCTAGCCACCTTCCCATCCATATAGTTAAGTAGAGATGAAGAAAGGATCTTGTTGAAAAAGCTATTTCTAAACTTATGCTTATTGTGTGAACAAATTTACCTAATGACAGGTGGTAATTAGTACCTACTATAAACAACACTTCAAATTTTTGTTCACTACTCTATGACAGCAAATTCACATTTTGTCTCACGAGTATCTATTAGTGTTCTGATAGAATATGACATGTTCCATCGATAGGTAAGCGTGAGAAATACAAGTCTAAGAAAAGATACCTGGTAATTTACAGGGATTAAGATCCCAGGTTCTGGAGTCAAACTGCCTGTCCCCTCTCCACTTCTAACTAGCTCTATGATCCCGAGTAAGCTATTTACAAACTCTAGACATCAGTTTACTTATCTGTAAAATGAAAAAATGCCAACCTCACATAGTTAAGGGGATTAAAGAGGTAATACATGTTCAAGAGCTAGTGCCTGTCACTTTACAATACACCCAACAAATGTTAGCTATTATTTAAAAAAAAAAGTATGAACAACTTTAACAGATTAGTCAGGTTTCTTTAAATGAGTGGTGATATACACTGACTCTTTTTTGTTTGTTTTGTTTTCTTTCTTTCTTTATTTTATTTTCAGTGTAACAGTATTCATTGTTTTGCACCACACCCAGTACTCCATGCAATTAGTGCCCTCCTTAATACTACTTTGGGTAATCCCATTTGGTTTCTGTTTTTTGTTTTTTTTTAATTTATTTTTTATTTTCAGCATAACAGTATTCATTATTTTTGCACCACACCCAGTGCTCCATGCAATCCGTGCCCTCTCTAATACCCACCACCTGGTACCCCGACCTCCCACCCCCTACCCCTTCAAAACCCTCAGGTTGTTTTTCAGAGTCCATAGTCTCTCATGGTTCACCTCCCCTTCCAATTTCCCTCAACTCCCTTCTCCTCTCTAACTCCCCTTGTCCTCCATGCTATTTGTTAGGCTCCACAAATAAGTGAAACCATATGATAATTGACTTTCTCTGCTTGACTTATTTCACTCAGCATAATCTCTTCCAGTCCCGTCCATGTTGCTACAAAAGTTGGGTATTCATCCTTTCTGATGGAAACATAATACTCCATAGTGTATTTGGACCACATCTTCCTTATCCCTTTGTCCATTGAAGGGCATCTTGGTCCTTTATACAGTTTGGTGACCGTGGCCATTGCTGCTATAAACATTGAGGTACAGATGGCCCTTCTTTTCACGACATCTGTATCTTTGGGGTAAATACCCAGGGGTGCAATGGCAGGGTCATAGGGAAGTTCTATTTTTAATTTCTTGAGGAATCTCCACACTGTCCTCCAAAGTGGCTGCACCAACTTGCATTCCCACCAACAGTGTAAGAGGGTTCCCCTTTCTCCACATCCTCTCCAACACATGTTGTTTCCTGTCTTGCTAATTTTGGCCATTCTAACTGGTGTAAGGTGTTATCTCAATGTAGTTTTAATTTGAATCTCCCTGAGGGCTAGTGATGATGAACATTTTTTCATGTGTCTGATAGCCATTTGTATGACTTCACTGGAGAAGTGTCTGTCCATATCTTCTGCCCATTTTTTGATATGATTGTCTGTTTTGTGTGTGTTGAGTTTGAGGAGCTCATTATAGATCCTGGATATCAACCTTTGTCTGTACTGTCATTTGCAAATATCTTCTCCCATTCCGTAGGTTGCCTCTTTGTTTTCCTGTTTCCTTTGCTTTGATGAAGTCCCAAAAGTTCATCTTCGTTTTCTGACTCTTATTTTAGAACCTGTGCTGGATGTGCATATCCAAAAAACCAGCTAAAGAGTTTGCCAATTTAACCCATGTACAAAATATCACAGCTAAATATGTATCAAAGCATGTAATGTTCTCCTTAGGGAGGGAAAATAAAAAGGCTAGGTACTTGAAGGGAGGAGCAAGATGGCAGAGGAGTAGGAAATCTAAATTCTGTCTGGTCCCAGGAATTCAGCTAAATAGTTACCAAACCATTCTGAATACCTACAGACTCAACAGGAGATCAAAGGAAAGAATACCAGCAATTCTATGAACAGAAAAGCAATTACTTTCTGGAAGGCAGGATGTGTGGAGAAGTGAATCCAAGGCGACATTTGGGAAGAAAAGACCATGGGAGTGGGGGGATGAAGCCTCTGTCAACCAGCTACTGGCAAGTGACAGAAGAGTGGAGCATAAAATTGGAACTTTTAGAAGTCTGCTCCACTGAGGGATGTTGCTCCAGTGGCTAAGGGGGGGATGGGGGGTGGGGGGGATGGAACCCTGGCTGGGATCATGTAGTCCAGGACCCTGAGGGTCACAGAAAGAGCGGGGGTGCCTGAGTGTGGCAGAGCCCCTAAGTATTGAAGTGGGGAAGCAGCTGCAGAGATGGACCTAAGAAGGGGGTTCTCAGCTCAGGGTTCCCATAAACCATGATCTGATGCACAGTCTGGCTACTGCTCTTCGAGCAGGGACCCAACAAGTGGGGAGACTCCCCTTCCTTCCCCAGGAAGAGCGGCATGGGAGCACACTGCAGGAATCTGATGGGTTTAGAAACCCTAAATGGGGTCATATGCCAGAGACAGAAATGCTGAATCACAAGCCTGGTCAAAGGAGTGGGGCCCCGAGCCCTTGGCTCCTCTGGGGCCAGAGACTGGGAGGCCGCCATTTGCATTCTCATCCTCCAAAGCTGTATGGAAAGCTTTCAGGGAACAAAAGCTACTGAGAGCAAACAGGAGTAGATTACTTAGCTAGGCCCCTGGCAAGAGCAATGCCATTCAGCCTCAAGCAAAGACACTTAAGAATCACTGCAACAGGCCCCTCCCCCAGAAGATCAGCAAAAATATCCAGCCAAGACCAAGTTTATCGATCAATGAAAACTAAAACTCCAGCACTAGGGGAATACAGCATATAGAATCATGGTTCCCCCCCCCGCCCATGATTCTTTAGTCTTTCAAATTAATTTTTAAAATTTTATTGTTAAAAAATTTTTCTTCTTTTTCAACCAACACCTTATCAATTCCTTTTTAAGAATTTTTTAGTTTTCGGGGACCTGGGTGGCTCAGTGGGTTAGCCACTGCCTTCGGCTCAGGTCATGATCTCAGGGTCCTGGGATCGAGTCCCGCATCGGGGACTCTGCTCGGCAGGGAGCCCGCTTCCTTCTCTCTCTGCCTGCCTCTCTGCCTACTTTCTCTCTCTCTGTCAAATAAATAAATAAATAAATAAAATCTTTAAAAAAAAAAAAAAAAGAATTTTTTAGTTTTCACTTTTACTGTCCTATTCTATCCCTTCATTGTATTTAACCTTATTTTTGGTATATATGAAAGTTTTTTCTTTCTTTAAAATTTTGGGATACAGTTTCTTCCAACAGACCAAAATACACTCTAAATGTAGTGTATGGCTTTGTTCTAGTCTCCTGCCTGATCACATTCTCTTTCTTTAAAAAAAAAATTTTTTTAAAAAAACCAATTTCTTACGAATTCTTTTTTTTAAATCTTTTTAAATTTTCATCTTTACAATCATATTCTGTCCCTTCATTGTATTTACCCTTATTTTTGTATATATATAAGTTCCTCTTTCTTTAAAATTTTGGGAGGTAGTTTCTCCTAAAAGACCAAATTCTAGAGTGTGGCTCTGGTCCATTCACCAGCCTGATGATATTCTTTTTTTTTTTTTTTTTTTTTTAAACTGGGCAGTTTCTTTTCTTTCTTTCTTTTTCTTTTTTTTAAAAGATTTTATTTATTTATCTGACAGAGAGAGATCACAGGCAGGCAAAAAGGCAGGCACAGAGAGAGGAGGAAGCAGGCTCTCTGCAGAGCAGAGAGCATGATGTGGGGCTCAATCTCAGGACCCCGGGATTATGACCTGAGCCGAGGCAGAGGCTTTAACCCACTGAGCCACCCAGGTGCCCCCAGCCTGATCCTAATTTTATTCTTTTTTAAAAATTCCCTTTTCTTTTCGTTGCCACCCACGCTCCCGCCCCTGATTTTGGGCCTCTTCTGATTTGTTTAGTGTATATTTTTTCTAGGGTCACTGTTACACTTTTTGCATTTTCTTCTCTCATTCATCTGTTCTTCTCTGGACAAAATGGAAAAACTTACCTCAAAAAAAGAACAAGAGCCAGTACTGACTGCCACAGACCAAATAAGAAGTGGGAACTACAATTCAGAATGACAATTATAAAGATACTAGCTGGGCTTGAAAAAAGCATAGCAAATACTAGAGAATCCCTTTCTGGAGAAATAAGAAAACTAAAATCTACCAAATCGAAATCCAAAGGCTATTAATGATGTGTAATCAAAAAAGGAGGCTCTAACTGCTAAGATAAATGAGGCAGAAGAATTAGTGATATAAAAGACTAAACGATGGAGAATAAAGTTGAGAAAAAGATAAATGGCTACTGGATCACAAGGGGAGAATCTGAGAGATAAATAATACCGTAAGATTAAACAATATTAGAATAACTGGGATCCCAGAAGAAGAAAGAGAGAGAGGGGAAGAGGGTAGGCATCAGAATCCAGGAGACACAGAGAATCCCCCATCAAAACAGGTCAACACCCCAACATCTAATAGTAAAATTTACAAGTCTCAGAGACAAAGAGAAAATCAAAAGTAGCTCAGCAGAAGATGTCTGTAACCAACAATGGTAGAAACATTAGATTGGCAGCAGACCTATACACAGAGACCCGGTAAGCCAGAAAGGACTGGCATGATATATTCAGAGTCCTAAACAAGAAAAACATGCAGCCAAAAACACTATATCCAGCTAGGCTGTCACTGAAAATCGAAGGAGAGATAAAAAGCCTCCTCAACAAAAACTAAAAGAACTTGCAAATACTAAACCAACCCTACAGGAAATACTGGAAGGGAACTTCTAAGCAAAGAGAGAGCCTAAAAGTAAGATAGACCAGAAAGGAACAGAGACAATATACATTAAAAGTCACCTTACAGGCAATACAATGGCACTAAATTCATACCTTTCAACAGGTACCATGAACGTGAATGAGCTAAATGCCCCCATCAAAAGAAACAGTGTTAGACTGGATAAAACAAGACCTGGCAATATGCTGTCTGCCAGAGACTCATTTTAGACCCAAAGACACCTCCAGATTTAAAGTGAGGGGGTGGGAAGCCATTTACCATGTTAATGGACATCAAAAGAAAGCTGAGGTGGCAATCCTTGTATTAGATGAATTAGATTTTAAATCAAAGAGCATAATAAAGAGATGAAAAAGAACACTATGTCATAATTAAAGGGTCTATCAACAAGAAGATCTAAAAATTTTAAATATCTATGCCCTTAACAAGGGGGCAGCCAATTATAAAACCCAACTAATAACAGAATCAAAAAAACACATCAACAATAATACAATAATAGTAGGGGACTTTAACACTCCCCCACTGAAATGGACAGATCATCCAAGCAGAAGATCAACAAGAAAATAAATGTTTTATTTTTATTTATTTTTAAAAGATTTTATTTCTTTATTTGACAAACAGATCACAAGTAGGCAGAGAGGCAGGCAGGAAACAGGCTCCCTGCTGAGCAGAGAGCCTGATGCGGGGGCTCAATCCCAGGACCCTGGGATCATGGCCCGAGCCAAAGGCAGAGGTTTAACCCACTGAACTACCCAGGTGCCCCGGAAATAAATGTTATAAATGACACACTGGACAAGATGGATTTCTGATATATTCAGAACATTCCACTCCCAAAGGAAGAGAACACACATTTTTCTCTTGTGCACGTGGAACATTCTCCAGAATAGATCATATACTGGGTCACAAATCAGGTCTCAATTGGTACCAAAAGACTGGAATCATTCCCTGCATATTCTAAGGCCACAATACTTTGAAACTAGAGCTCAATTACAAGAGAAAAGGTGGAAAGAACTCAAATACATGGACACTAATGAGCATCCTACTAAAGAATGAATGGGTCAACCAGGAAATTAAGAAAGAATTAAAAAAAAAAAAAAAACAAGGAAACAAATGAAAGTGGAAACACAACTGTTCAAAATCTTTGGGAGGCAGCAAAGGTGGTCCTAAGAGGAAAGTATATAGTAATACAAACCTTACTCAAGAAACAAGGTCTCAAATACACAACAAACCCTACACCTAAAGGAGCCGGAGAAAGAACAGCAAGTAAAGCGTAAAACCAACAGGAGAAATAAAAAAGATGAGAGCAGAAATCAATGAAATAGAAACCAAAGTAACAGTAGAACAGATTGACAAAACTAGGAGGTGGTTCTTTAAAAGAATTAGGAAGATTGATAAACCGCTGGCCAGACTTATCAAAAACAAAAGACAAAAGACCCAAATTAATAAAATCATGAATGAAAGAGGAGATCACAACCAACACGGAAGAAATACAAACTATTATAAGAACATGTAATGAGCAACTAATGCCAACAAATTAGACAATCTGGAAGAAATGAATACATTCCTAGAGATATATAAACTACCAAAACTGAACCAGGAAGAAATAGAAAACCTGAACAGACCCATAACCAATAAGGAGATTGAAGCAGTCATCAAAAATCTCAATAAACAAGAGCCCAGGGCCAGATGGCTTCCCAGGGGAATTCTACCAAACATTTATAGAAGAATTAATACCTATTCTCCCAAAACTGTTCCAAAATATAGAAATGGAAGGACGACTTCCAAACTAATGAGGCCAACAAAACACTGAACCCCAAACCAAAAAGACCCTATCAAAAAGGAGAATTACAGACAATATCCCTGATGAATATGGATGCAAAAATTCTCACCAAAATACTAGCCAACAGGACCCAACAGTACATTAAAAGGATAAGTCACCACAACAAAGTGGGATTTTTTTCCTGGGCTACAAGGTTGGTTCAACATTCACGGCAATCAATTAATGTGATACAATACATTATAAAATAAAAAGAACCATATGATACTCTCAGTAGATGCAGAAAAAGCATTTGACAAAGTACAGCATCCTCTTATCAAAACTCTTCACAGTGTAGGGAGAGGGTACATACCTCAATATCATAAAAGCCATCTATGAAAAATCCTCAGCAAGTATCATTCTCATTGGGGAAAAACTGAGCTTTTCCCCTAAGTCAGGAACACAGCAAGGATGTCCACCATCACCACTGCTATTCAACATAGTACGAGAAGTCCTAGCCTAGGCAATCAGACAACAAAAAGAAATAAAAGGCATCCTAACAGGCAAAGATGAAGTCAAACTCTCACTCTTTGCTGATGATATACTTTATGCGAAAAACCCAAAAGACTCCACCGCAAAACTGCTAGAACTCATACAGGAATTCATTAAAGTGTCAGGATAGAAAATCAACACACAGAAATCAGTTGCCATTTCTATATACCAATAAGACAGAGAAATTAAAGGAGTCAATCCCATTTACAATTGCACCCCAAACCGTAAGATACCTAGGGATAAATCTAACCAAAGAGGCAAAGAATCTGTACTCAGAAAACTACAGAATACTCATAAAAGAAATTGAGGAAAACACAAAGGAAGGGAAAAATGTTCCATGCTCACGGATTGGAAGAACAAATACTGTGAAAACATCTATGCCACCTAGAGCAATCTATTACACATTTAAGACAATTGCTATCAAAACACCATCAACTTTTTTCAAAGAAATGGAACAAATAATCCTAAAACTTATATGAAATCAGAAAAGACCCTGAATAGCCAGAGGAATGTTGAGAAAGAAAGCCAAAGCTGGGGGCATCACAATTCTGGACTTCAAGCTCTATTACAAAGCTGTGATCATCAAGACAGCATGGTACTGTCACAAAAACAGACACATAGATCAATGGAACAAAACAGAGAATTCAGAAATCATAGACCTGTATCGCTGAAACAAATAATATATTATATGTTAATTTAAAAAAAAAAGGCTAGGTGGTAGTTTTTTGATAGTTCAGATTTATCTGACTTAATGTGAACAACTGAAAAAGGCACAGGAAACACGCTGAGTAGTTAATATACATTATGTCACAACCATATGCTCAACTAATCTTCGACAAAACAGGAAAGAATATCTAATGGGAAAAAGAAAGTCTCTTCAACAAATGGTGTTGGGAAAATTGGACAGCCACATGCAGAAGAATGAAACTGGACCATTTCCTTACACCACACACAAAAATAGACTCAAAATGGATGAAAGACCTAAATTTGAGACAGGAATCCATCAAAATCCTTGAGGAGAACACAGGCAGCAACCTCCTAGACCTCAGCAACTTCTTCCTAGAAACACTGCTTAAGGCAAGGC
Organism: Mustela putorius furo; assembly: GCF_011764305.1. NCBI lineage: Eukaryota > Metazoa > Chordata > Mammalia > Carnivora > Mustelidae > Mustela > Mustela putorius. The sequence continues at coordinate 1,638,847 of NW_025421491.1, read as the reverse complement.
CAGCAAGGGCAAAAATGCAATATTGGAACTACATCAAGATAAAAAGCTTCTGCACAGCAGAGGAAACAGTCAACAAAACACAAAAGACAACCAACAAAATGGGAGAAAATATTTGTAAATGATGTATCAGATAAAGGGTTAGTATTCAAAATCTTTAAGGAACTTAGCCAAACTCAACACCCAAGGAACAAATAATCCAATCAAGAAATAGGCAGAATACATGAACAGACACATTTAAAAAAAAAGATTTTATTTATTTGAAAGACAGAGATCACAAGCAGGCAGAGAGGCAGGCAGAGAGAGGGGGGGAAGCAGACTCCCCGATGAGCTGGGACCCCGATGCGGGGCTCGATCCCAGGACCCCAAGATCATGACCCGAGCCGAAGGCAGAGTCTTTAGCCCACTGAGCCACCCAGGCACCCCACAAACAGACATTTTTGTAAAGAAGACATCCAAATGTCCAACAGACACATGAAAAAGTGCTCAACATCACTCAGCATCAGGGAAATACAAAGCCACCGTGCGATACCGCCTCACACCAATCAGAATGACTAAAATTAGTTAGGTCAGAAAATGACAGGTGCTGGTGAGGATGCAGAGAAAGGGGAACTCTCATACTGTTGGTGGGAATGCAAGCTGGTGTAGTCACTCTGGAAAACAGTATGGAAGTTCCTCAAAAAGTTGAATATAGCGCTACGCTATGATCCAGGAATTGCAATACTGGTATTTACCCTTGAAGTACAAATGTAGTGATCTAAGGGCACATGTGCACCCCAACATTAATAGCGGCAATGTCCACAATAGCCGAACTATGGAAAGAGCCTAGATGTCCAGCAACAAATGAACAGATAAAGAAGATGTGGTGTGTATATACATACATACACACACTCACACGCACACACACAGGAATGTTATGTAGCCATCAAAACCCACCCCCCCAAATTTTGCCATTTGTGAGGAGGTAGATGGAACTAGAGGGTATTATGTATGCTAAGCGAGTAAGTCAATCAGACAAAGATAATTATCATATGATCTCACTGACAGAAGGAATTTGAGAACAAGACAGAGGATCATAGGGGAAGGGAGGGAAAAATGAGAAAAAACAAAAACAGAGAGGGAGACAAACCATGAGACACTCAATCTCAGGAAACAATCTGAGGGTTACCAGAGGGGAGAGGGGTGAGAGGAATAGGGTGGCTGGGTGACGGACTTTGGGAAGGGTATGCACTATGATGAGCACTGTGAATTGTGTTAAGACTAATGAATCATAGACCTGTATCGCTGAAACAAATAATATATTATATGTTAATTTAAAAAAAAAAGGCTAGGTGGTAGTTTTTTGATAGTTCAGATTTATCTGACTTAATGTGAACAACTGAAAAAGGCACAGGAAACACGCTGAGTAGTTAATATACATTATGTCATTTAATTCTCAAAACAACTCTGACCTAGGAAGAACACCAGAGCCAAAGCCAAGAAAGGGAATTTGCACACTTACAGATAGGAAATGAAAGCTTAAATTAGGTGCCTTGCCCAAAGTTACATTGTGAAGAACAAATAATGGAGCTGGAATTCAAACTACGTTCTGTTAGAATCCAGATTCTCTCCTCTGAAGTAATGTACTGAGTGACCAGGCAGCAGACATTTAAGAATATGCTTTCATTTTAAGTGGACCTCAATTTATTAAATAACTGATCCATTGAAAAATGTCACGATAGCACCACACAAAATGAAAATTGAGAAACCCTCTTTCCCTCAAAACAGCTTGTTGGGATATATACTTTAAGTTCCCTCAGATCATGAAGTCTCCAAAGAATGAAGATCCAATAAAGGAAGACAAGAGGAAACAGAATGTAAAATGCTTTTAGGTTTGGATCTCAAGCCTGAAACATTATAAAAAGACATTTAATAATCTAGACAGGTGTCAGGCAATATGAGTTTACTTTGATTTTGTTGGTGTTTATGGAGAATGTATTAGAGTTTATAAAAAGTAGGTCCGACTTACCAAAATAGGAGTATGAACATCTATGGATTCATTCATGTCTTTGAACACTAATCTAGACATACATCTAAATAAATGAGATTTAGAAAGGTTTATCTTTCAGACACAAGTTTAAGCAATGCTCCAAATATTCTTACCTGTGGAGGTGGCACTGTTATAGGTGCGGGGACAGGAATAGGAGGGACAGGCACTGGTAAAGGTTTAGGTATGGGTGATACTGGTTCTGTATGTGAAGTTTCTGCCCCTCCATTTTGAGCAACTTCATTTTCATGCTTCTTGGGGATTCCTTTCCAATCTATAAGAATTAAAGAAATTTAACAATATAAGTTTGCCATTTTCAGTTTATAGCTTTAAATATAGAAATCATTTTTAAAATGCTGATTATACAAAAAACCCAGCAGTATGATTATTAAGGAAATGCCTATGCTAATCTTATAAATATTAAGCGAATAAACAATAACAAACATGCAAAAGAATGCCAATTGTGTCTCAGACACAGTTCTAAGTAATATGTATTAATTCAGTGAATTCTCATAACCACCTGTAAGTAGGCCCCATTATTATTCCCATTTTATAAATGAGAAAAACAATTTGGAAATTAAGGAAAACAAGGTCAAATACTGCTAAATGGCAGAGGCGGGATTCAACATACACACATTTGGCTATACGGTCTATGTTCTTGACCATAATAGCGTACTGTCTGGAGTAAAGGTCCCAGGAGGGAGGAGCAAGATTCTTTCTACCCGGACCAGAATGCCTGGCACACAGTCATGCCCTGATACCTATTTGCCTGAACAGAAACCTAGCTCTACCCTCAAGTGAAGGCACCATACACTGTGGGAAACAAGGTCAAGGTATGGGAATGGCCCAACGTGGTTTCACCTCTTTTTGGCTTTCAAACCAACTCTACTTGCTTCAAACTCCTTTAATCACTCACTCCTATTTTGCCACAGCACCCTGCACTCCACCTTGTCCAACTATCTAGCAATCTCCAGCTCATGCCCACATCTGAGGCTATTTCACCCAGTGTAATCCTATTGTTAACCTGGCATTTTTAATGCTCATCGCACAGGTAATTCTACCTCCTTGTCTGATATGTTTATTACGACTGTTTCTCTGGACATTTAAATGTTTTCAAAGAAATTATTATAAAGCACTGGATTAAAACAATACCAGTAATGTTCAGTTTAAGACTCATTTGATCCATTAGATTTTCACAGTGAAAAATTCCATTTTGATCTACTTATACTGTAATTAATAATTTAACCCCACAATGAGTATTATTTCATTTATGTCTGAATCTGTCCCACTAAACAGAAGTTGCCTTAAGAGTAAAGACCACATCTGTCTTATCTACCACCTTTTCCTCAGTTTATTACGGATTAACACATATAGGGTACTTGAAAAATCTCAAAAATCAGTTCCTACTGTGAAAAAACATTTTTCATATGTACAGTCAAGAAAACAGATGAATTTTAAAAGAAATTAAATACTGTTTTACCTGGATTAAGTGTATCACTGTCCAACATTCCTCCTTCACAAAAACTCTCCAGTTCTTCAGGCTTGACTTTGTCCCACGGAATATAAGTAACACCCAGTTCTACATCCCAATACTGCTTATAATCTGCCTTTATTCCTTTGTTTAAAGCCCACGCAATCTGTATCACCATTAGTCAAAGTATAAAAAGAAAGAAAAGGAAAAGAAGGTCAATTTTGAGGATTAACTGTTTCTCGAATTTCTAGTCACTCAGACTTGGGGGCAAAAGGGAAATAATCTGGCCTTGCTATCCCCAGATTTCAATTTGATGGCAGGAAACTGGTTAACCTTTTCTCCCACTTTATGCAAATTTAACTGGCATTGCCTCCTTATCCGCTCTTTGAACCACTCACTTCTCAATTTAGCCAACATAAAACTCAGAGAAAAGGAAAACAATGTTTAGCAGGGAAGGCTGAATGAAGTTCCTTGCACAGGGACCACTTTCAAAGTCTTGGGTACCTTGGAATTATTCCACATTAGACAAAATCCTTTTGCAGTGCAGTCAAAGGGTAGACTGTTATGACACTAAGGAAATGCTGACTCTGGCCCCTTACGGGAAGAATATCCATGTACCTACATCTTTTCCTCTTTGTTGAAATTTTTTTTTTTAAAGATTTTTGTTTATGTATTTGACAGAGATCACAAGTAGGCAGAGAGAGAGTCTCTAGAGAGAGAGAGGGAAGCAGGCTTCCTACTGAGCAGAGAGTCCGATGAGGGGCTCGATCCCAGGATGCTGGAATCATGACTGAGCCGAAGGCAGAGGCTTTAACCCACCAAGCCACCCAGGTGCCCCGACTATTGATTATTTTTAATAGTCAGTATTCTAAGGATGAGATAGCAAACTTTAAAAATGTGTAAAATTCAGAGGCACCTGGATAGCTCATTCGGAAGACCATGTAAATCTTGATCTTGGGGTCTTAAGTTCGAGCCCCATGTTGGGTGTCGAGGTTACTAGAATAAAACTTTTTTTTTTTTTAAAAAGATTTTATTTGTCAGAGAGAGAAAAAACAGAAGTGGGGAGTGGCAGCAGAGGGAGAAGCAGGCTCCCCACCAAGGAAGGAGCCCAATGCGGGACCTGGGCCAAAGGCAGACATTTAACAGACTGAAGGCCACCCAGGTGCTCAAAATAAGTAAAACTTTAAAAAAAATTTTTTTTAAATGTATAATATTTAGAAAAATATTTTAAAAATGTATAAAATCCAAAATATCTTGAATGACAAAATGAAATTATATTTAAAGCACCAATTAATTAAAAATACCTTGATGAATTCCACATGAACCTAACATTGAAAATGTTATGTTAATATTTAGGAGATAAGCTATATATAGGAAATGCTTCAGTGTCCAAAATTAGTTTTTAAAAAGCCAAGTAATGTTATGTGTTAAAATTTTTAAAAAATGAACTACAAGGTATAAAAACTGTACCTTTATGGATTTCTGGTTTACTTTATAGTTTCCTCGGCTCAGTTTCTGCAGGGCACGATAGGCATCTTGCCTATGAACCATAACAATATAGGCACAACCTCTGGGAGGAATCATCTGCTCCAAAATATTTAATAAAATAAAATAAAAGAGCAACAAAATTAAATAAATACTAAATAACCAATTCCAACAACCCCAACTCCCCTGACCCCTACCCATCCCATGAAGCCAGGTTCTATAATCTGAGATTAAGGTATCATAAACTGGCAATTCAAGTTTGGTCTCAGCTGCCAGTTTATAATGAACTTATAGTTCTCCAAGCTTTGTTAATATAGATTTTTGTAGAAAAGGGTTTCAAATTAAACTTGGCTTATCTAAGAACTGTGGTTAAATGCAGAGAGTGCTAAACTGGACTTAACACTTAACACTAGCCACATCCACAAAGCTGGGCAAATTTTAACTTGGGTCTCAGGTCCTTAATTTCCTATGACATTAATCACACCTGTCCATCATTACATAATTTAATAAACACTCACATTAATTGATTCAATTGGACCGAACTCTTCTAAGAGACTGGCAACATCTTGTTGAGTAGTCCTTTTGTCCAGCTGTCCCACCCAGAGTGTAGTACTACAAACTTAAAATAAAATTATCATCATAAAAATACACGTATTTTCATAATGAGCAGCACTGTACTTTTTTACAATAAAAAGAAAATCGTTATAAAAAGATGCACAAGTCACATGATACTGTAAGATTAAGTAACAAATCCCATACACATCCAAAAATATCCTAGAAAACTGTGGTAGTACTTCCAGAAATGGAATAGGATAGCTGAACAACGTAAGAGTTGAAAAAAATCTGGCCCTTTTGTGGGCAGGTCTAAACTGGGGCCAGAGATACAATAACTGGTCCAAGGCCACCCTTGGCAAGTGAGTAGCAGAAGACCCAATCCTAACTCTCTCGATCAATAAACAGTCCACCTGTCTCTTCCTGACTGTTGAGTATACACGAATGGTTTTTCTCTTATGTTGTATCCTAGGTAATATCTCCCAATCAAAAGCTCTACATATGCCCTACTTGTAGTATAAATAAAAATTTCAATAGTAACTACAAACTTATACCATAAATGTGTCCAGCATACCTTATTAAACATATTTTAAATACATGATGAAATTCAAGAGATAATGCAAGCTAATACATTCTGTAAACTGTAAAACCTCTCCATGTATAGAAGCACTAGTTCATTGGCTTCTATTTCATACATTAAATTCAAGACATGCTATCACTTTATTCTTCATCACTATTAGCTGGGTTCACTCCTTACTGCTGCTTTACAGCTAGTTTATTTTTTAATTGTGTTATATCAGTCACCATACAGTACATCATTAGTTTTTGATGCAGTGTTCCAAGATTCATTGTTTATGTATAACACCCAGTGCTCCATGCAATCTGTGCCCTCAATACCCACCACTGGGCTCATCCATCTCCCTACCCCCCTCCCCACTAAAACCCTCAGTTTGTTTCCCAGAGTCCACAGTCTCTCATGGTTCTCTCCCCCTCCGATTCCCCCTCGCTTCACTTTTCCCTTCTTTCTCCTAATGTCCTCTGTGTTATTCCTTATGTTTAACACATCAAAACAAAGTCAAGGGTATATGCCAAAGCACAAACAAAAAAGAGAAAATAAAGCATGTCACTATAATAATATGTCGAAAATAAAATATGTCGCTAATAGTTATGAAACATTTTATACCCAAGATACACAAAAAATAATGCAAGAAGTCTGAATATAAGTTGATTTACCACTCGCAGTTTCTGGTTTGATTTGGGGAAGGCCTTTTTGTCGGCGTTCTCTTTCTTTTTCTCTGTCTCGCCTTTCTTGGGACCGAGATCTAGGAGAATGTCGGCGTCTATCTCTGGACCGAGATCGAGAACGTCGATGGCGGGACCTTCGAGATCTAGAGCCAGATCGAGATCGCCTTCTTTTTGGTGACCTAACATTTTCATGAGGGGGAGAATGGATAGAATACAGAGAAAGAACTGAAAACGTAAGTAGGTATTAATCTGAAAAAGAAAAAATATAACTAGGTAGTTTAATCTTTAGACATGTAATAATTCAAAAGCAGAGAATTCATTTTTAAAAAGTTTAATATGTTGCAAGTTAGAAAGCATGCACATATTTTAAATCAGATAAATAAGGCTGCTAGCTTATAAAAAATTCTCTCATCTTTGGTAACTTGATACTATACTAAATTATGAGCCTGGGAGTGTAAGAAGCTGTCATCACTGAGACAGACTGCTGCTACTGGTATCTATCTTCTCAGTTAACTTCTTTTCTGCAGCAAATAAAAATGTTATCTGTTTATAGTATTGTTTATTACCGTTCCACTTTTGTTGGCTGATCAACTTGTAAAGGAACTGTGAATACAGAATACAGAATTCCTATCATTCTATGCATATATGCATGTAGGCACTGGAGCAACTCCAGGGGAAAAGCACGGGTAAGATGACAGGTCTTAGTTTTCACATCACTACTTCTGCTCCCACTCTACACAGACATACAAATACACTAACTGTTACTTTATTAATGTTGTATATCTAAAAATAATCCAGTTTCATTTTAATTTGTCTCCTAAGACACACAGGATTGGAAAAATATTTTCTATCGATTACCTGGATGCTGACCTAGATCTTGACTTTCTGTTATCAGACATGTGCCGCTTAACCTCTTGAATACAAGGCTGTTCGACTTCCATTTCCTTTAAAAACCAATAAAAACAAAAAGAACTAAAACAACCACCCATCATTAAATGAGAGAAATGGAAATTATAAAGGCAAGAAGACAAAATCTAAAAAATGCTAAATTACAAATCCTTTGCCTCGACAGTTTTATTCTGGTTGAATACTTGACACCACATTACTAGTTTAATAATTTACTAACTAGTTTAATAATGACTGTCCATCAGTGAGAGAAAAAAGTTTTTGTATGGTTTACAAGATTAGAAGAAACACTTCTCTACTTCTGGAAATTCATATAGGTTACATATAATTTTATTAAACCATTGATTACAGTGGTAAACTAGGCATTCTAGTTAAGCATTCTGGACTCTGACTCAATCCTCACAGAATTCTACGGAAATTGGTTATTACTATGTCCACTTTCCAGATGAAAAGCTTTAGGCACAGAAAGGGTGAATATGTGCCCAAAGAAGTCTTTCTTCACATTCAAAAATGAAGATAACAAAGCAAACAGGCAGGAATCTGCACATAAGTCAAAGCAACCACAAAGATAACCAATCGGAGAATAAAGTTTTACCTGATGTGCCTTCTGTGTTAGTGGTTCACTCTGTGCCTGAAAAGAAGCTTGGAAAGGCTGTTGCACAGGTGGAGTTGGAGGAATCACAGACTGAGCCATGGGAGGAAATGGAGGTGTAGGAAGAAGGCCAAATCCTGGCATCTGTCCATTAGGAGGAAGTGGAACCTTTTTTTTTTAAAGAAAGCACGTGAGTAGATTTTAAGTAAAAGCTACCTAAAATAATTTGGAAAGTCCTTAGTTACTTGATGTAAAACTAAAATATCTTCAGGCAATTTTGATCAAGCAAAAACCGTGTAGTGACATACAATAACGATTAACAATTTCCCTAAGTGTAGTATTTATCTGAAGAATTTACATCACGTATATAGGTTAAAAATTCTAGAACTCATTTTTAAAATTATGAATACAAAGGCTTGACTTCATATATTTAAAGACATAATTTCATTTATAAGAGGAACAATGTGACTGAATAAACTTAAAATTCAGAGAGGTACTGTACTGCAATCTGTCTCCCTTCCACCTCAAAGGCAATTAAGTCAATTGAGAGGGAGAGTAGCTATAGCACTGATGTACAGGTTCACTTTTTAAAAATTTACTCCAAGGGGAATTTCAATAAACATCCCTACTTTTAGGGTTCAAAAAGAACATATTATTAATGAGAGTAAACCACAACGTAACGTATGTCTGCATGTGCCATTCCAATATGGACAATATTAAAAGTATAATTATAGGGGCTCCTGGGTGGTTCAGTTGGTTTCAGTTGGTTAAGTATCTGCTTTTGGCTTAGGTCATGATCCCACAGTTCTAGGATCAAGGCCCACATCAGGTTTCCTGCTCAGTGGAAAGTCTGCTTCTCCTTCTCCCTCCTCTCTGCTTGTGCTCTCTTGCTCTCTCAAAATAATAAAATCTTTTAAAAAGCACAGTATCAATTTCCTACTAGCAAATTACAGAATGGATCAAACACGATACACATAAGAACATGAACATACTCTTCAGAGTATTTCTCAGAACCCTTTCTAAACCAAGGATACGAAGTAGTACTTCCCAAGGCTGGTTATAAAACAGAATCTGTACATTAAAAAAAAATAAATACAGATTCTTTAGATTTGACTTTAGCATTAGATCCCTACCTCTGTCATTTAGCTGTGCAGTCAAGTTTAGGAAACTCTGAATAAAGGATTTGCTAAAATAAGCCCAATAGCAAACCCCTACGAACTTCTTGCAATTTTCCAGAGTTCCTTTCACTGCAGATTTCAAACTACACTCCTGAATGTGGAGAGCTAAAAACCCTCTAAAGCATCTCAAACATCTAACTCCCAAAAAAGATCCTCACAAGGGAAAAAGCTACACCATTAAGCAGGTCAGGTACCTAAAACAGAGCTATAATCTCTCTCTAAATGGTTTTAACAAAACTACCTGTTATTAAATTATAAGCATGTAATATTTAGTATGCTTGTTTTAATTAAAGTTTTTTATAAATAATAACTCAAGTCAATCTCCTGCACAACAGCTCTGACTGCGGCTGCAGTACTACTTAGCCAAGCACACAGCTAACTAACAGTGGGCTGGGAGGGGTAATCCGTATGCTCTAATGAACAGATCCTCACATATTAAAACTCAGTGGCAAGAAAAATGTGTATACCTGATGATGCACTGGGTCCTGCTGCATCGTCATCATTCGAGGCTGAAACTGATCCATAGTCTGATGCTGTGTGTATGCTGGCTGCTGCATGCCATCTCCAGGAAACCCACTAAAAAAATAGGAGCTATCTTCATTTTGTCCATTCAAAAACACGTAAGATTCTAAGCCACATTTATACTCAGAGACATTAAGAATGCTGTTCAGGAGTCATTAATAATTAACATCTTGGGGGTGGGAGGTTGGGGTACCAGGTGGTGGGTATTATAGAGGGCACGGATTGCATGGAGCACTGGGTGTGGTGAAAAAATAATGAATACTGTTATGCTGAAAATGAATTTAATTAAAAAAAATTAACATCTTACTGAATCATGTACTTGCCTACATTAATTTACACATCGAGCATTATTCCCAATGTAAACGCCATTTTTAACTATAAATCTGATAGCATCTCCTCCCCATTCAAAAGAAAACCCAAGTATCATTTTAAAAAACAATGACTATATGAAAAATGACTTTGCTACTGAAGTTATAGTTGACCCTTGAAAACATGGGTTTCAATTATGTGAGTCCACTTACAGTTTTTGGCTACAGAACAGTACTGTAAACATATTTTCCTGTTTTTCCTCTAGCTTACTTTATTCGAAGAACACAGTGTGTGTACAGGTTTGGCTTCCAGTGAAGAGTAGGCTATGTAAAGTTTTGGGGGGAGGCAAGTTATAATGCAGACTTTAGACTCTGGGCAGGTTGGCACCCCTACCTAATCACCATGCTGTGCCAACGATCAATTGCACTTGTCTTATGCCTGATTACGATTCCCAACTCTACCCATGGAGGAGCGTAGGAAAGAACTTACAAGGGTGCCTGTGGAGGGGAAGCGGCAGGTGCGGGGGCCGGCGTGGTAGCGGAGGGTGCGGGAGGCGCAACAGCCATGGCAGGTGGAGCGGTGGCAGCGGTGGCACCATCTTCCTTCTTGGATTCCTCCACAGCCTCTGGCTCATCATCATAATCAAATCTATCGAGTAGCTTCTGGAATAGGTACATCAATATTCCATTTTAAAATTGGGATTGGAAAAAAAAATAATAAAGTTGGGCTGGGATACACTAGACAAAAGACTTGATAAAAAACAACAGATATCTCCTATCACCTATGATCCCAGCACAGTAATGTACTATCTCATGTTTCCACTCGCCCCTTAGCACCCTGGTTCACAGACAAACCAATGCCACACAAATGTCATCTGAAAAAGAATTTTTTTTTTAAAGATTTTATTTATTTATTTGACAGACAGAGATCTCAAGTAGGCAGAGAGGCAGACAGAGAGAGAGGGAAGCAGACTCCCTGCCAAGCAAAGAGCCCGATGTAGGACTCAATCCCAGGATCCTGAGATCATGACCTGAGCCGAAGGCAGTGGCTTAACCTACTGAGCCACCCAGGCGCCCCAAGATTTTATTTATTTATTTGACAGGCAGAGATCCCAAGTAGGCAGAGAGAGAGGGAGAAGCAGGCTCCCTGCTGAGCAGAGAGCCCAATGCGGGGCTTGATCCCAGGACCTTGGGATCACGACCTGAGCCGAAGGCAGAGGCTTCAACCCACTGAGCCATCCAGGCACCCCTGAAAATAATTTTTTACTGTTTTTCTTCACCAATTATAAATGCAGTGTTTTCTGATTATTTTCTATACACTTATTTTATAGTTAATTTAGCAATATAAATATTAAAATATTCACACACTAAAAACGTTTGGAACTTTGCACACATGAAAATGGGTGTACATTTTCAGTTAACTGTAAAATGTACTAAGACCGTCTTATCCAACCACTATAAATCCGTAAAGAAAAATGTCCATATGCTGCTTGCTCAAAAACATACTAATATGACAAAGAAAAAAGAGAATGGCACAGACACGGCCATGAAGAATTTACTCCCTGGGCACCAACTTCTTCCTTAAAACTTCAGAGCTCATGTCAGAGTACCAGAAACATGGAAGGAAGGAAGGAAGGAAACAAGCAAGCTAGCTCAACACGTCACAAGATCACATGTCTAGAAGAGCCATTTAAAAATAAGATGACATTTGTTCAGAAAGGAAGGAAGGTAACATCACAAACACCTACTCCTACCACCATCTACTGTTTACATATCTATGTATGATACTTCATCCATCACAAGAGGCCTGCAATGTACACATAGCTTAGATATAATTTCTTCTTTTTATAGACAAGGAATCTAAGACCCAGGTGATTAAGAAACATTACTCAGACCACAGAGCCACCAAATAGTAGAACTAGGATGCGGACACTGCTCTTTTTGACTTCAAATCTCCCAATCTCTGGCATTCAAACAAGCAGTCTTTTCCCTCAAGCTGTGCCCATTCTGGTCATGGATTTTCAACCTCAAATTCCTAAACTTGTGTTGTTCTGTGGTAAGTTCTGCCTAGAAATTATGGTTCTAGTTTACTGGATAAGAGATTTCTGAATTGGGAAAGGAAGTCCCCTTCTTGGATAACATTGTTTCTTTGTAATGCCAGGCCATGTCATTAAAAGTTCTTACAGTGGGCGCCTGGGTGGCTCGGTTGGTTAAGCGGTTAACGTCTGCCTTTGGCTCAAGTCATGATCCCATTGGGCCCCACATCAGGCTCCCTGCTCAGCGGAGAGCCTGCTTCTCCCTCTGTCTCCCTCTGCCTCCTGCTCTGCCTACTTGTGCATGCTCTCTGTCAAATAAATAAATAAAATCTTAAAAAAAAATTCTTATAGTAACTGAGTGATCGAATTACAACCCAGACACCTTGTTGTCTTACACACATTAGCATATCATCTAACCCTCAAAGCAGCAAAGCCTACACACTGCCGTCACTTTTACAGTGCTGCACAATGAATACTTAAGTGACTCAGCATCAAGACAGAGTCAATGATGGGAGTCAAAATTAAAACTCAGGTCTAGACTATCTACAAAAAACAAAACTTCTGGTCTTTACTGTTTTTCACACATAGATATGTTCTTCAAAGTTTTAAGATTTAAAGCTATTGCTTTGAAAATGATTTGAAAAAATTAAAACTAAGATTCAAAGACATTTTTGTTGCTTTTTAGGAAAGTGAAGATCTGTGAAGCAGCTGAAGCTGTTCTACTAGCTTAAAACAGACCTTTTAGTCAATGGAAAATCACAGAATTTCTTTTTCTGAACTTCATGTAACTGACAAACACTGACCAGCCAAACCACTTGACAAACAAAGGACTCCATCAGCATTACTATTATTCAGTATTTTTTGAAATCCCAGCCACCAGTACAATAAGAAAAAGAAATAGGCATACATATTGAAGAGGAGAAGTCAAATTTAGCACCTACCCAGAAATCTGAGAACCAACTAAAAAACTAAGTGTTTAGTATTATGAACATTTAAAAGATAAAAGAAACAAACAGGAAAAATGACTAAACATCTTGGAAATAAATGATGTAATAAATGTAAAAGACTTGTATGAAAACGGATTTTAATAAATGGATATTCTGTGTAAAGCTCTTGGTACTTCTTAAATTAACTTATAAATTCTAAAATTTATGTTAAAGTTCATCTTGAAAAGTATGATGTGATGGTTAATTTTATCAATTCCATGCCCAGTTGTTTGATCAAATATTCATCTAAATGTTCCTGTGAAGGTCTTTTAAAAATGTGATTAGTATTTAAATTAATAGAATTTGAATAAAGAAATACCCTCCATAATATGGGTGGGCCTCAACCACTCAGTGAAGGCTTTAGAAGTAAGAACTTTGGTTTCCCCAAGAAGGAATTCTCAAGACAGCAACATAAAAACCTTGCTCTGTAGAATTCAGACTCAGAACTGCAACATTAACTCTTGCCTAAATTTCCAGCCTGCCTTCTGCCCTACAAATTTCAAATTTGCCAGCCTCCGCAACTGTGTCAAACAATTCCTTACAAATTAACCAATCTGTCCCTCTCTCACTTTGCATGTGTGTGGGTATGAGTGTAATACTTGGAAATGAAATAATCTAGTACAGAAGCTGCAAGTAGTTAAACTGTTATGATGCAGAAATAATATTAGGAGGACACAACAGAGTTCAAATGCCCAGAAACAGACACAGAAACAAATGAGAATTCAATGTATGACAAAAATAGGGAGGGAGAATTGGCTACTTCCAAAAAGTTCAAGATACAACTATCTTGAACCATATTCTAAAATAGGTTCCAGATGGAAGGAAGAGACGAACATAAAACTACGAAAAGAAAATATAAAATTAAAAAAATATATGAGTGGAGAGTTTTCTTAAACTCTGAAAAAACATACACAAACCTGTTCCAAGCAGGTAATTGCTTCCCTTTTCACTTTAGAACTTCCTGTATTGTGTTTTTTCCCTATAAGCATGCACTCTTTTTCGACTTCAAATTTTATCCAAACTTCTTTTAGTGAGTTTGTTCATAAATCATGAAGATATAATGACAACTAGTATTTACCAAATGGATTCTTAATTTGGACTACCAGCAATAAAATTATGTCTTAAAATTAAAATCTGGAAAGAATAAAACATTTTACAGATGATTAAGCTAAAAGATTTCACTTAGTTCTAGGGTTTTCAAACATTTGTATTTTTGGCAGTGAGACCAAAAAAATGAAATTTTATATAGTCATAAACCCAATAAACAGACAAGACATAAAACAGGTAAGACAGAGTTGTCTAGGCTGACATTTCCGCGGAAGCTCTGAGCTCTATGAATCCAGCACATCTCTATCCTTAGTTGCAGCTCCTTAAACATGCCTCCAACAGAGCAGCTGGAAGACACTGAATCAAGGAAACTCTCAAGTTATATACGGTAAGTTCTAAGAGCAAAAAGCAAAAGGCAACCTCAGTCTCTGTCAACAGGGGGAATGGCTAAACTGTGAGGTGCACGTGTAATGAATACTCACAGTAGGCATTCAGTAAAAATGTAGACCTAAATCTAAACCTTCAAAATGACAAGAGAATTAAGATCAAGACAAGTTAAAAACTGTGTGCGTATATATTTATATATTATGCATAAAACATGCATATATTATATATTATAATATACATACATACTATGACCCAATAAAGAAAAACCTATCCACAGGAAATTAGTTCAGAAGAGACATACAGCAAAAACTTACAGTAGTTATCTCTAAGTACAGGGGTTAATGGTGAAAGTTCTCCTGTTGACTTTCCTACTTCCAATTTACTTAAAATTTTTGCACTGAGTATATAGTACACACTTACAGCCAGGAAAAATAATCAGTGTTTTGCTGTCAAGGAGGGGTGGAAATCCTTTAAGCCACAAAACAACAAAATGAACAATCCAGAGGGAAAGAGAGAAGTAACTTCCATATGCTAAATTGAGTGGTATGAACAGTCAAGGTGTAAGAGAAGAAAGCCTACCTTGTCAAATGCAGTTTTTTGCTCAGGTGGGGGGAAAACAGCTTTTTGTTCAGGCGGCTGTGCAGGAGCGGTCTTTAACTGAGCTGTGATAGCCTGGACCTGAGCCATCACGGCATTGTCAATGGCCGGCGACTGCGGTTTTGGAGGCTGTTGAAAAGTCTGAAGGATCTGCTGAAGCTTAAAGAATGGGAGAACTGATAAACCACATAACAAAGTATAATCACAGTATCAAAGGTTGATTTACTGGAAAAAAAAAAAATCTTAAAGGTAACTCAAAACAGCACAGGTACAAAGTAAACTGGAAAAAGAATACACCTTTTAGTAAAGGTTAAGTCTGTTGTAAATACCAGGGACACAATGTGTGTCATTTAAGGTTAAACATGTATGCTGATACCCCAACAGGCAGAAAACAACAGTCAAAAAGAGAAAATACACTGAACTGTGAACAAGGTGAAGAAATGTTTCTAGGAAAATGTAAAAAGTATCTCCAACCCCAAAAGAATTTTGAAGTCAGTCTGAAATGCTAAAACCATGAGCAACAATACCAACCAGCCAGCAGTTCTGAAGTTCTCTCCGCAGGGCTCTGCTACTGCTCAGCACACAGCTCCCTTATTTCTCACCTGCCCCTCACTGCCCATTATCCCTATGCTGTTACCTGCCTTGTAAGTGCTTTTCTAGGTGAAAAGGAGAAATATTTCCTCCCTTGAACATGTTCATTAGTTAGGAATGGAAAATAAAAACTGAAAATAGTACCTAACTGCATGGAATTTAATCTTGAGATGGTAGTTTACCTGTTGACCTTGAGTTGTCTGAAACAGTTGGGCCACAGCAGCAAAAGCATCAGAGCTAGGCAGCTGTGGTACAGTTGGTACAGAGTTTGTAGTGGCTTGGGGCGGTTCAGAAGAAACTTTAACTGGAGGTGGAGGTGAACCTAAAAAAGAAAAGGCCATGAAGACCGGCAAAAACTTTTATCTTCAAATTTTCCTTTTTAAACTCCATTAGCTTTTTTACTGAACACTGCATTTAGTTTAACATACAGGAAAAATAAAGATCATGGTACTAGATCTGTACTATAGCAAATACATGAAAGAGCTTATTTTTATTAGAAATAAGAACTGTGAAAAGAAAACCATTCCTTCCAAGATGTAAATTCAAAAGTCTTTGTTATGGAAAAATTCCACCAATATAATCAGACCACAAACTTCTCATGTACAAGTTATACAAGTATTTTTCTAAGTTGACAGATATACTTGGCCATACCTTCATTATTAGTAACATTTTCTGCTACTGGGGCGGCATTACTGGTTCCTGCAGCCATGTCCAAAAGAGGCTGAATAATTTCAATTTTGAATACTCCATTTTTTTGCCAAAGGTTCAGCACACGAACTATTTTACTCTGTTACGTGCAATAAAACATGAATATACAATAAATATTTTCACAAATAATGTATTATACCTCTAAAAAAGAAAGAAATCTCTAAGCTAATAATTCCATACTAAGTCTGTTTCCTAAATAAAAAAAATGTATCTTTAGAATTACCACCTGGTTAAAACTACCCTAATCAGCCTTTCTTCAGTAGTATAAACTAAAAAGCAAGGGGGAAAAAGAAACAGAAAAAAATATAAGCTAGATAATAAAAACAAACATGATAAAAAAATCTACCTCAGGCTTTCATTGTATTTATGATTACAAAGAAATACCGTCACTGACAAAAAGAAGTAATTATCTTAGAAAAAGTAAATGAAGTGAAGAAGAATTTCTTCAGGATGATTTTAACCGTTAAAATATTTAAGAAAATGGCCTTTAACCGATAGCTAAGTCATTTTATGGCCCAGTAAATATAATGGCAATCGAGAGAAGATGTGCTATTCATGGGAAAAATAACTCTTATGTCCTACTCAGGAAATGATTTTTTTGTCTTGTATATTTTTTTCCATTAAGAACATTCGTCTAAGAATATAAATAGAGAATCCACAACACCCAAATTTATACAGTGTTCACTGTAAATGTCTTCATTCTTCTGAGTGGATTTAGCAGTGTATTTCTCCCACCTGCTGGGAGTCCAGTTATCATGTCTATAATATTCTTTCTTCTACCCTTTTTATAGTACATAGTAAAGTCAGCTGTAAAAATGAGGAATTAAATACTGTAGTCTGATTGCTAATGAATACCATTTATGCTCCAGCCTCTCAAAATGCTAGGAAAAGCCATCAATTATTGGTCCCTTCTTTCTGCAATAAGCAACAATATGAGATAAATACTGACTTTTTCTATGGCAGAATTTATCACTGAACTACAAGTCAATATTTCCAACTCCCTTTTCAACAGTACAACATTCCAGAAGAATTTCACAAGAAAATACATAAACATGAGATGGCCACAAGAGAAAACACTGGGTTTTATTTCAAGTTCACATATAATTCTCTTTCAAATATATAATATACATTTTCATACATTTAAATATAGAAATAATACAAGTTTTAATTTAAAAATTATTAACTATACCTTATCTTCAGATGGACAAAGATATAAATATTGGAATGTGGCGGTTATGTTTTTAGAGAATCTTGGCCCAAAAACATCTTTATCAGTTCCAAACTGATGACGAGACTGTCGCACAATTGAGTCAATTACATATAATCCTGGAACCTTGTATTCTGGTTTACACTACAAAGATAAAGATGCAAAGTTAATACAAGAAAAGCAAAATCACAATTTGATGCCAAATAATCTCTCTTTTATGTGGATAAACTCTGTGTATCCAATGACTGTTTCTATTTAGAAACTGTTTGAGTGTTTGGTTCTTTTACTGGCTAGCTTGTCAAATTTCCCACAGGCCTGTACAGAACTACCAAAATTCTCCTGACTCTCCAGATCCCCAATATTTTACTTTCCTCTGATCCCTCTCTCCCCCAACAATTTCCCAAAATCAACATTACTTTTACCAATCCCTAAGCCACTTCCACACAAATCCACTTATGATACTTTCTACTCCCAATTCATCCTGCTTAAAAAAATAATTTCTTACCTCTTAAAGTTATCAAAAAGATAGTTTTAGTAACATCAATTTTAAATCTACTCAAGTATAGTACCAGAGAAAAGAAATACTGAAAGGAGAGATCACATTTTTCGCCCACCAAATTAATAAGAAGAAAGGAGAAACAGACACATATATATTTCTGGTGGTACAACCTTTATGGATGATGATTTAGCAATAAAAGCAAAGCCTTATTTGATCCTACAATTCTACATCTAGAAATTTATCAAAAGGAAAACCATTAAGATGTGGCTAATTTTTTCCTTAAGGCCAGCCCCTGAAGTTGAAATGTCCAAAAGGAACTAGCTGAGTAAATTGTGGAAACAATCATGCAATGGAGTACTTTTTGCAGACATTTTATGATAAATTCAGTGGGAAAGCAGCTATTGATGTCACCAGTTTCTTTTATGAATGTATGTGTACAGAATTAAAAAAGGAGTAGGTCCAAATATAAATATCATAGTAATTTGGGGTGGTGGCAAACAGGTAATTTTAATTTTTTTCCATTTTACTTATTGGTACTTTGATTTGCTACTATAAAAACTTCTCCTGATCATTTTTTTGGTCTGTTGGGACTCTAACTCCTAACTCTCAGTTATTATTCAAAGGCCATGGATTAAAGACAATGCCACGCACATTTACTGGTTTGTACTACAAAACACAGCTCCAGGTTTTGGGGAGGGGAGGGGAAGACAGAGAGGTTTATTAAGTCTCTGTTCTCAGTCCTCCTCTGGTGAGACAGATGTATGCTAACTGCATGGTTATAAAACCAAATACAACTGTAGAAGTGAAAAATGATTTAATTATGATAGGAGCAGGAAAAAGTTGGAAAATTTTACAAACTGATTTCATTTGAACTACTTCAAGATGAGTTAAAGGTCAACGAAGTAAACAGGGCAAATGGCACAGGAGGCGTATCAGACTCAGAGAAGAGTCATGCTGAGTACACAGGAAACTTGTTGAGTGCCCACCTTATACTAATTAATAAACAGCACTGCTATACATTTTCGGTTAAAAAACAAACTCACGCGATTAATAAGAACACCCAGTGACAACTTTTTTGGTAGAGTGGCTTTAGAAGCAAGCAACCAAATTACAATTTACAAAGTAAATTACAAATACTGATCATAACTAAAATGAAGTAATAAGGAAATGGATAGTTACCTTTTTGATGAACTTTTCTACTATTTGAACTACATGCTTATAAAGCTGAAAAGAATTAAAAGAAAATTATTGTGCAGTTTACATATTTCTACATATTCAGTAATATAATTAGAAAATACTTCAAACCTTAAAATTTGCACAATGTGAATTCTCAAAATACTGAATGAACCATGACAAATAATCCCTAATCAGTAAGTGAACATTCATGAATCAGAAGAGAATTAATCAAAACAGAAACTACAAAAATACCCCCAAAAGGTCCTTTTATTAAAGATTTTTAATCAATAAACCTTAATAAGGCAGTGTATTCAGGCAACTCTGAGCCTGATAAGAACAGTAGAACTGGAACTAAATAATGCAGTTTCTAAAGTGAGTCAGCTACTTAGGTGTGATCTTGAGGAAAGCATTTAACTTCGTGGAGACTGAGTTGTTTTTTTTTTAAAGTAAATATGAGGCTAATACTCAGGTGATTTATGGCAAGAATTAACTAAAACAAAGAATATATCCTTTCATTCTACTCTCTACTTCTATTCAACTTTCTGACACACACACAACAGCAAATACATGAGGCAACAGATGTGCTAATTAGCTTGACTGTGTTAATCATTTCATAATGTGTATCAAACCATCGTTTAAAAAAATAATGTATTTAAACAAATATTTTAAAATAAATTTGATTTTGTCAATTAAATAAGTTGGAAAAAATATAAATGGGAGATACTAAAACAACAAAAAAGGAAAAAAGCAGATTTTGAAATAATGTATTACATTTCAAATATATTGTACCGTATTATCACGTGTCTTCAGCAAAAGCTAGTTACTTCTTTGATTCACACCTAAACTTAGAGGATGAATTCTCACGTTTAAAAGTATTTTCAAAATTTCAAAAACATTTTTTGAATTAAATATATTTTATTCTTACCTTAATAGCTTTAATAGCAGCTTTAGTGATAAGAATCATCTTGGCTCGAGAGATGGGAGGTTTCATATCCATAAGTGAAAAGAGCTTAAAAAACAAAAATAATTTAGAAATTAGAAGTTAGAGGTCAATTCCTCCCACTTCTGCAAAGATAATACAATTTATTAATCAAAAGAATAACTTTTGGAACTAAGCTGAACAATTCAGCTCGTAAAGAAAATCCAAGCACTTTCCTATATCCCTGCATCGCTACCAAGAAAATACAATGGAAAAGATACTAAAAAGAGCAAGAAAGAAAAAAAACCACCTAGAAAATTTTACTGGAGAACTCAGAAATAATTTGAATGGAAACATACCAGGGGTTTCTGAGACTGGCAATAGTATGACTCAATATTTAATGCAAACCTCATTGAGATTTTGGAGAACTTCAAATAATTCTAAGGTTCATTTGGAGAAAGATGTATTAAATTAGGCAAGAAATTGAAAATGCTGGAATTCACAATTTCTTGATTTAGTCAGGCATAAAAACAGCACCATATTTACCAAATCTCATGACAGTAAATCCAACAATAAGGTGCTCCCCATGAGATTCAACCACACATGCACACTTTTCCCCCCAATATTTAAATCAAAACAAGACATAATCAGAGACCACAGAGAGTTACAAAGATAAAATCCTGACATTAAGAAGCTTGTATCTAGCTTCTTAAATTCTTTTGTTTGTTTCTGTTTTGGTTTAAAAAAAAATTTATTTATTTGAAAGAGGCCATGCTCACATACTCACAGGGTGGGGGACACAGAGGGAGAGGAAACCAGCAGACTCCCCACTGAGCAGAAAGCCCATGTAGGGGGCTCCACGCCAGGACCCTAAGATCAGGACCTGAGCCTAAACCAAGAGTCAGCTTAACCAACTGAGCCACCCGGGTGCCCATTTGCATTTTGTTTAATCATGGGCACACACTCACCCTAGGACTTCTATAAAGATAATCTGTGGGATTTTTTTTTTTTTTAAAGTAGGCTCCACCCTCAATATGGAGCCCAACAGTGTGGCTTGAACTCACCACCCTGAGATCCAGACCTAGCTGAGATCAAGAGTCATATGCTTAACCAAAGGAGTCAACAAAGGCACTCCTAAAAAGATACTGTGAAATAATTAAGTTTCAGGGCTATATATGAATCATATTTCCAAACAATGTTGATACTCCACATATGTAATCTCTAAGACACAGATCTTTACTAGATCACTAAGAAGTTAACCTAAAGTACAAAAGTCTCTTTTTGTAAGGTAAACAGCCCTATTTGGCAATATACCCCCAAAATTCAGAAAATTTTCACAGCTTTTCACACAACTATAGACACAACGTGACTACAGATAACAGTAACAGTAATATTAGAAAAGGCATGGAATGCCAGAGATAATCAATACAAGAATTAGATACTCTGGTTTAAGCAGAGAAAAGTAGAATTCTTTCGTAAGTAATATTAAGATTTTAAAAATTGGGGAAAACATAGATAGTAAACAAAGGAATTAGTTTTAAAAAATGTTATTCTCTGAAGAGGGTCACAGTTCTTTATTATTTCTTTACCAAGGTAATAAAAGTTATCCTTGAGAATGCTCATTAACAGAAAACAATTAGAAAGGAGACAGTAATCTTTGAGACTAATATAAAATGATGGGAAATGAAAAAACAATTTAAAATATTAAAATTTAAATACAAATTCTAAAAATATAAACACTGCATAAGATATATAGTATGCATTTTTATAAAGGATATTTTCTTACCATTTATAAGTCATAAAATTTATTAAGGCAATTGTTATTACTGCTGTTCTATTTTCTTCTCTGTAACTTAATGCAGAGAAAAGGGATGCAAAAAAGTTTATACATGATCTTTAGGAATGAACAACAGTGAGAACTACTTCTCTGGTCATTAAAAGCTTAGAGAATCATATTTTCATGAAACCTAAGCAAAAAGTACTCATTTAATGTATCGAATAGCACTCCTTGATTACTTCAGCAGTGAGCAACTTGCCTTATTAAAAAACCTCAGCCAACTGAGCACACAAGACAGACCAATGTACCATCGCATAAAATACTCCATAGTCTCTATTTAAATTACAACTTGTTAAAAAATAAAAATACAGACTATATCATACAGCACTATAACCATTCATGCAAAACACCAGCAAGAGAACCCTCAAGTGCTATTATCAAAGAGCCAGTAAAAAGGATGTTAATTATTTCATGAAGAAGGATGACTTGGTAAGAGAGGAGGGAACCAGCATCTGAGGGCCTATGATGTATAAGGATGAATTAAATTTAGTGGTGTATAATTTTATTTAATCATGTTAACAACTGGAGGAAGGAGGGTGGGGGTAGGCTAAATGGGTGATGGGTATTAAAGAGGGCATTTGCTGGGATGAGCACTGGGTGCGGTATGGAAGTGTGGAATCATTAAATTCTACACCTGAAACCAATTTTACCATATATGTTAATTAACCAGAATTTATATAAAAAGTTGAGAGGAAAAAAAAATCCATATTAACAACTAACACAGATTCTCTTCTACCTGTTTAAGATGATACTCAAAAGGGTTACTTACACATCTGTTTCGGATGATGCCCAGGGAATGGGTTTGAATTATAATTTGTAGATTTTATAGCTCAAAATCCACCCCCCCTTTAAAAGATTTTATTTATTTATTTGACAGAGAGAGTGAGCACAAGCAAGGGGAGTGGCAGACAGAGGGAGAGGGAGAAGTAGGCTCCCAGAGGACCAGGGAACCCAACAAGGGCCTGGATTCCAAGACCCTGGGATCATAACCTGAGGCAGCCACTTAACTAACTGAGCCACACAGCTGCCCCTATAGCTCACAATTCCTAATAGCACATTTATACCCTTAATACAATGCTGCTTTTAGATTAAATATATACGAGACCATTATGATGGGGAATACAGACAAAAACATGAAGCAGGCATCTGTGCCTGCCTATCTATCTATCTATCTATCTATTGACTCAGGGATAATGACTAAACATATTCAATTTATACTGAAGTTCAGGCAGACATGAGAATACGGCTCTTGAACACAGAAATGGTCCAGTCTAGAAAATGAAAAGTCACAGAGTCAAGACCATGAGTGTGGGTGAGAAGAAATTTGTGGTAAGAAGAAAGCCAAGAAAGAACACATAAGCTAGGATGTATCAAAATGTCACTGTGGTATAGACAAAGGGGTTGCACAAATGAATAATATCAGGATAAATACCAGAAATTAAAGGCATTTGCCATGTCAAATGTGGTCAGAGGTGCATGGTTTGACTATTAGGTGGCTGAACAGATACTAAGATACTAGTTTTTGAAAGTGATTTCAAAAGCCAACTGGTAAAGAAGCAGGAGGTTAGGAGGTAGAAATGCAGTTTTGGGTAATTTTTCATTAATTTAACAAATTTCTGAGCTCTCAGGAAGTGTCAAACTCAGCGAGTGGTACGTAGAGGAGGCAGAGCCATGTTTCAGTGCTTTACAGATGATCGCCCTTGAAATATCTCTTACTTGTAAGCACTACGATGCCTCTGTCACATTTAAGTTTCTTTTTAGACGGTCTTTGCTTTCCTTTACAAATGACTTTTTTAGATCTTAAAGCCAAAAATCTGTATTTGATATAACTTATAAAGAAAAACACTACTGCAGGCAGAGAGAGAAGTTTCAAAACCAGAGGCTGAAAAAAATTACCTTTTAAAGCTCAATGAATGTTACTCATACTTTACTGACTTCTTTGAAGCATAAATTCATCAGTTTCTACCTTTTGCAAGGCAAAAAGTTTCGCTGATATCTAGATCAATACCTTCCTTGGATATAGAGACCCAGAAATTATGCTGAAATTGATATACCTTACTGTAACTATGTGCACTGACACTACCTATTTAAATAGAAACACTAATTGCTTTTGTGGTAGTTAGATTATTATAATTCCCCATGAGAACACTGAGGCATAAAAGTTCAAGAATCTGCTCAAAATCATAATTCAGGTGGTAAATTTAATCTGTGGTCTACCACTACCCAAAGCTCAAGTTCTTTCCAATAACTGCCTAACAATAAAGAAATTATTTCATTAATACTACATTATCCTAGAGGAATAAATAGCACACAGATATTAAAGATGATAGACTATACAACTAAGTTTTTAAATGTTATATAAAATATACACATATATATGCAATTATGTGTGTGTGTGTGTACACATGAAGACCCAAATAAGAAAGTATACCAATATTTAACTGTTATGGAGGGACCGGACCCAAATATTTTTTTAGTAACAAAAAATAAGTGAACAGAGATAAAGTGCTATGTCCAGCGAAGCAGTAAGTTAGAGGTAATGTACTAAGTTCTTAATTGGATCTAGAGCAAAACTGAAATTTAATAATCTTAGATAAGAAAGAGTTAATTGACATGTTGGCTGAGAAATCTCTCAGAAGTATACAACCTTGTGGTGGTGATCTAAGAAGACTCAGATTATAGTTCCTGAATTTTTCCCCCCACAGGTATACTCACTTTATTTATTTATTATTCATTATTTTCATTTTTCATTAAAAGTTAACATATAATATACAATTTGTTTCAGGGGTACAGGTCTGTGATTCATCAGTCTCACACAATTCACAGCACTACCATAGCACATACCTTCCCCAAAGTCCATCACCCAATTACCCGCCCCCCTTCAGCAACCCTCCGTTCATTTCCTGAGATTAAGAGTCTCTTATTGTTTGTCTCCTTTTCTGATTTCATCTTGTCTCATTTTTCCCTCTCTTCCCCTATGATCTTCTGTCTTGTTTCTCAAATTCCTCCTATCAGTGAGATCATCAGCATAATAGCATTTAGTTCTATCCCCATCCTTGCAAATGGCAAGATCTCGGTGTTTTTAATGGCTGCATGAGATTCCATTGTATACATATACACCACATCTTCTTTATCCATTCATCTGTTGATGGACATCTAGACTTTTTCTATAGTTTGGCTATTATGGACACTCCTACTATAAACTCTGGGGTGCAGGTGTCCCTGTCACGACAGATCACGACATTTGTATCTTTGGGGTAAATACCCAGTAGTGCAATTGCTGGGTCCTAGGGTTATAGTTCCTGAATTTTTAAAAACACTAAATTTCTGTTAAAGTAATGATAAGAACAAGATCAATAATCAACTGTCTGGGAAATCCGGACTCCCCATCTGCTAGGAATGAGAAGTTGTTTCTTCGTTGTTTCTTCATCTGTAAAATGAGAATTATTAAGGCAAGTTTAATACAAACAACACTAATGCAGCACCTAGCACAAAGTACCCAACAGACATCACCTATTACTACCACCACACATAATTTTGTTGAAAGGAGAAAAAATCCTGGAAATAATCAAGATGAGTGTTTTTTCAAACTGTGGGCTAAGATACATTAGAATATAAAAATGAGTTTAATGGGTGACAGAAATTTTTAGTGGAATAGAGTATAAAAAGATAAACAGAATTGTATACAGCAAGGTAAGTATTACTTAGTGAAATTTCTCAGTTTTGTGTGTGGGTATGTATGCAAAAACACCTATGTAATATTATAAATCTTACTACAAGGGTGACAGTCAAAGGCAATGACTCAGAGAAAAAGTCTTTTGTCTTAGAAATGAGGGAAAATAAAGCCCCAAACTAAGTGCTGTCAACTTTCAATAATGAAGAGAGTCCTTAAGCCATTAACATATTTCTTATGAACAATCTGTGGGGAAAAAAGCAGCACCGTCAACTTAAAAAAAAATTTCATATTTTTCAATCAAGTTTAGAATACACAGCATATAGAGAGTAGAAAGAGGGATAAAGATAGTTTGGGCTCTTGTTATTTCTGACCAACATCCAATCTCAGCCAACAAACCTCAAGAAAATAACCCACTGGCTTCATATAGAAGCATGAGAACCATAAACTTTAATATAATTCCAACAAACTCTACTAGTGGAAAAAAAAAATCAGATACATGGGTACTCTGGAAAGAGTCAGAACAACCTGGTTTTGATTCTGGGTCCAGCAATGTAAACAATTCTGGGGAAATTAGATATTCTATAGAATGCAGTGTCCTCGTATGTAAAAAGGTATGGCAGTTACCTACTGCAGAGGCTTCAATGAGAACTGAGTGAGTTTTTGCAGATGAATGACTAGTGTATCATCTGCGAGTGCTCAGTATCACTTAAGAGCTGCACTCTCCCTACTACTACAGCCTCTAGTCACCACTTGTGTCATCTGTCAATGAAAGCAAGTATGTCAAGGCAGCCAAAGAAACCCATGCAATTCTAATACAAAATAGAGAAAGCGTAGGCAGAAAAAGGTGCAAGACCCACATGGAAGGCATTAGTAGAAAAAAGTACTTGCCAGCAATAGAGGTGTTTGGCTTTTTCCTCTGTCACAAGCAAAATAACTACAGAAAGTAATAAATGTGAACACAGTCTTGCTACGGGACATATAGAGACGCCTGATACACAAAGCAGTCTAAAAATTATGAAGAATCATTCATCGCAATCCCTTATACCAATAAGGAATAGTTTCAAGAGAAGGTAAAGAATGAGACTATTTGGCCTGTGACACATGCTGAATTCAGTTTGAGGTAGTCAAAGTCGTAACATGATACTCTGCTATTTACTAACACTATAAACTCTAACAAGTTTAGTTAACCTCTCTAAACTTCAAGGATCTTCTGAATATGAAAACGGGGATTAACAGCATACATTTCATCTCCTAAGGCTATTAGGATTAAATGAGATAATAGACACAAATCTCAGCCTAGTACCTAACATATAAGTGACTCACTAAATAAAGCTATACAATGCCCTGAGAATCTCTACACACACTTTTTGTTATGGCTTACTGTAGTATCTTTTTTGTAATACATCTACTATTCAAACACTGCACTTAAGAGAAATCTTCTCTACAATGGCAATACCATAGTCTCAAAGACTCTTAAAGCCATATAGCACTTTAATATCTAACCCGGTACATAAACTGAATTTGTAACTACTTTTATAAAGTACTTTTATAACTTTTATAACGTATCTGCAGCCAAGTGTCATATGGCTTAAAACTCTTAACTAATCAGCTCCAATAGTTACAGGGGCCTCCTGTGTACTAACCCCCAATCTCCTTTCTGATACCTTCTCTCTCCTGTTCCAATTCTGGTTAGTGAGCTCTCTTGCAGGATAAAATATTTAAAGCTGACTAAACATGTTTCCCACTGAAGTATCTTCTTCAACTATTAGTGAGATTGTACTTCTACTGATATGGCTAATTCCTTTTAAGTATGATATCCCCAAATGGACATCGTCCATATGTATTACTGTGTTAATGGAATCCAGTGGATTGCTTTTTTTTTTAAGTTTGCTATTTCTGCAGTAACACATTACCACAAAATTAGCAGCTTAAAAACAACACAAATTCATCTTATGGTTTTGGAGGTCAGAATTTCCCTAGTCTGAATGCAAGGCGTTGGCAGGGCTACTATATTCCTTCTGGAGATTCTAGGGCAGAATGTATTCCCTGGCTTTTCCAAGCCAAGGGTGCCAACATTCCTTCGGCTCATGGTCTGTCTCTTCCTCCATCTTCAAAACCAAGATGGTAGCATCTTCTCCTCCCTGACTTGAGGATTGTGATTCTGCTGTCACATCACTTTCTTGACTCTACTCCCTCTCTTGTATAATGACCCTTGGGATTACATTGTGCTCATCTAGATAATTCAGGAAAATTAACCCATTCCAAGATCCTTAACCCCATCAGATCTGCAAAGTAAGGCAATATAATAAGGTTCTAGAATTCTAAAGTGGATGGGGGAGGAATTTTCTTTCCTAAAAAGATTAATTTGAGAGAGAAAGACCACGTGTGGGCAGGACGGGGCAGAGGAAGAGGGAGAGAGAAACTTTCGTTGATTTTGCTGAGCTCGGAACCCAGACACAGGGCTAGACCTCAACTGAGATCATGACCTGAGCCAAAACCAAGAGTTAGGTGCTTAACTGACTGTGCCACCCAGGGACCCCAGAACATATTTAAAAAAACAACAAAAAAAAATAGTTTATGTGTTTTTGTTAACCCACATCTATAACAAACCAAAACCCTCAAACTGTTTTCAATGGAATCTCTATCAAAACTAGATCTTCACGTTGACTTTGTTGTTTTCTGACAGTCCTTTCAATCTACTTAGATCATCTGGAAATAATTTTCTGCTACTTGATGAAGCAGCGACTCCAATCAGCTTATAAATTTCATGAACTTTCATGAATGTGCTTTATATTATTTCTTCCAACTCAATGGTTTTTTAAAATTAGTAAGAACAGGACCTACTTGAGGGATGACCCATACGGTCGTTGGACACTGCCTGTCAGCTAAAATCGACTTAACAATACTCTTATCCTGCCTTTATTTTTCTAACGTATTCATGATGAAATCAAGACACATATCTTTCTGAAATACTTAGTTTATAGTCCTCACTAGGTAAAACACACATCACAAAAAAGTTTAATTTGGTCTGCTATGAATTGTTAGTGAACCTGTTCTGGCTCTGAGTATTTTAGAAATTTCTAGTAACAGAATCAGCAAAGATAAAAGCTATTGGCACTGAGTCTTTGATTTCTGGAGTATACCTTTTCCTGTTCTTTGAAATAGAGTTATCAAAGCAGTGAAAAGAATTAGAAGACCATATTAGCCTAAATAATTCTACTAGTACCTAATCCCTCAATGTTTCCTTTAGGAATCTTCCAATGGAATGCTTACCTCTACCTTTTTCCCCCTGAACTTTAAAAAATGTGCTTTCCTCAAATTTATTTTATAATGAATCATACTGATTATATATGCAGTATCCTTCCTTGCTATTATCTTCTCCACGATGACAAATTCTGCCTTAAACTGGCGTTATTAATACTTATTTACAAACTTTGAAGAAAAGATATGAATCCTTCTAAAAGGAAGTATGTACACTTAAAGTGACAAGCTGATAGTCAAATCTCCCTCCTAATAGATGCAGGTATCAAAGCATTTAATTCTAATCTTTCTTCCTCTTTCATTCATTTGACTCAATATAATCACTTTCTTCTGCAAAGATGCTTTGTTCATCTAATTACAGCTGGAAGACCACCCCATAAAATACTGCTGGAACAATTAGGAAAGGGATAGTTAACAGCTCCTTTTACATGGCATTTCACTTTATGCCTTAAGTACACTGTATCAAAAGTCTGTTCAAACTAATACTTTCTTGGGGCACCTGGGTGGCTCAGTGGGTTAAAGTTTCTGCCTTCTGCTCAGGTCATGATCTCAGGGTCCTGGGATCGAGCCCTGCATCAGGCTCTCTGCTCAGCAGGGACCCTGCTTCCCTGTCTCTCTCTGCTTGCCTCTCTGCCGACTTGTGATCTCTGTCAAATAAATAAATAAAATCTTTAATCTAATACTTTCTTAGTACTGGGCAATTCGACATGATGGGTTGACAGGTACAGAGAGTTGCAAACCAATCACATGTACAATGCCATTCTACCAATGATGCCGTTTTACCTGAAAGTAGAACATATGCAAACAGTAAGAGACGGTGAAACTGAAAAATATGTAGAGGAAAGTAACTCAATTAACAAAGGATACTGCAACAGCCAATTAATAAACATAGAAAAAAAGCTAAACTTTACCAATAATCAAAGAAGCACAAAGTAAAACAATGAGACACAATTCTTCAGCTGTCTACTGGCATGAATGTGGCTTGGCATCAAGCAAACAGAGCCCTCTGCTGATGAGACCTAATTGAGGAGTTTTAATTTCAGGAAGAAATTTAAAATTTAAAGCTATGTATCAAGAACTGAAAAAAAAAATTTCTTATCTTTTAAGCCAACAATACCACTTCTAGAAATTTATCTAAAACAATAATACATGCTCCAATCTTCCATAAGGACCATTTTAAAATCAGAAAATAACTTACTAAAAATTTTGATCTGGTAACCGTATAAAAATTTCCAAACACAAGTGGAGGGGGAAAAAGACTAAAACACCCTAAAATATTAATGGTATTCAGTGGGATGGTAGTTTCTTTTTTTCCTAATTTAAGTTTATATAACTTGCATTAATTTTGAAGGGGAAGAGATTAAAATCTATTGATTTTCAAAATCAGACAAAAATGCACTTCCCAACTTCTGATTATAAGTATAATAAAATAATATACAGAACCATCATTATCAGATATAGCTTATTCATGGATTGAACCTTGTCAACCTTGAGTTATCAAAATTTTTCAAAATTATTAAAACATTTTTAAAAATAAATTTAAAATTTTGCCCCTTTAAATATTTATAATACCTGATGCCCTTGTGGATATAAAACTCAAATTTGAGAAATCACTATCTTTGTATTTTGTTGATCTCTGCACACTAAAGAAAGTATCCCTTTAGTTACTGACATACTTTACTGCCAAGCAAATTCTATTTACTTTCCAGAGTCAGAAGCCCTTTGAAACCCCAATGGTAGCCAATTTTCAACCTGCTTAGAGGAAGGTATAGAGAGACAAGACAGTCTGGCATTAACACAAACTATTCCTAAGATGGAGCAAATTTACAAGGCCACTGAAACAAAAAGTCAGGAAAAAGAAACCATGGTCTCCCTGCTCCTACTAAGCAGTCTTTCATTTGACTTAAACACTAGAAAATCGTTCCATTTATTTCTCCACAAAATTCACTTTTCAGATTTCTAAAGATCCCTAAACCAGATATTTTCTTTCCTTCTTTTTTAAAAAATTAATGTATAATGTATTATTTGCGTCAGGGGTCTGTGAATCATCAGTCTTACACAATTCACAGCACTTACCACAGCACATACCCTCCCCAATGTCCATCACCCAGCCACCCCATCCCTCCCCCCTACCCACAGCAACTCTCAGTTTGTTTCCTGAGACTGAGTCTTTTACGTTTGTCTCCCTCCCAATCCCATCTTGTTTCATTCCCCCCCAACCCCGCCTCTCAAGTTCCTTGTATCAGAGATCATATGATAATTGTCTTTCTCTGATTGACTTATTTTGCTTAGCATAATACCCTCTAGATCCACCTACGTCGTCGTAAATGGCAAGATTTGGGGTTTTTTCTTTTTCTTTTTTATCCTAACCAGATATTTTTACAAGCAACACAGCTGCACAGAATATTCTCAAGTTCAAAAAAAATTTTCATAATTTTCCTATATCTTTACCTTACTATATCCTCCTACAAACTCTCCAAGTTTTAGTTCCAGAATTTGGAGTAATGCTTTACAAAATACACACCTATAAGTGCAAATAAAAACTGTGAATATTAACTATGAAACTATTTTTGAGTTGACTACTTATTATTTCTGTGCGCATTAAGGAAAGAGAGTATGGGTGTGCCTGGGTGGCTCAGTGGGGAGCCTGCTTCCCCCCTCTCTCTCTGCCTGCCTCTCTGCCTACTTGTGATCTGTCAAATAAATAAAAAAAATCTTAAAAAAAAAAGAAAGAAAAGAGAATATGGCAGGGGCATCTGGGTAGCACAGTTGGTTGAGTGTCCAATTCGCTTTCAGCTCCAGCCATGATCTCAGGGTCTTGAACCCGCTTTGCCCTCAGTGCAGAGTCCACCTGGGACTCTGTCTCCCTCTCTATCTCCCTCTCCCTCTCTAAAATAAATGAATAAATCTTAAAGAAAAAAGAAAGAAAACAGAGCATGGCTATCAGTTTAAACATCCTCTGCATTATTCCACACTTTTTAATTATATCACCAAGCCCTATTTGTCACCCTTTGCTGCTGGCAGAACTAATTGTCTAAGTAGTTAATTTCTCACAACTTACTCTGTAAAGTATGCCCTTAATTAATTCTTCACTTAAGAGTAACTCTGCTAGAATTTCCAAGAATCTATCCTTTACCCCCCAATTTTTTTTCAAGTAATCTCTACACCAACCTGGTGCTACACCCCACCCAGGATCCAGAGTCTCATGCTCAACTGACCCAGCCAACAACCAAGAGCCCCTCACTCAAACTTCCCACTTTAGAACCAAGGCTGTGTCTCTTTAGCAGGGCTTTTAACCCATTCAGCTCCAGCTCAGGACAACAGGTCATTTTTTTAGTCCTTAGCTACATTTTGGTTCACTGAACTCCAATCAATCCTCCACTTCTTTTCACTTGATCAAGAAATAGGCCAGAAGGTGATTTTAAGAAATGGCAAATATTTTCTCTATGTCATTGTTCTACTAGCAGATTCCAGATTGCAAAATTACTTTTACTGTGCCTCACACTAGTGAACTTTGTGTCGTCCCCCACCCCCAAATTGTCTTCAAACAGTTTTGTGAGGGGTGCCTGGGTGGCTCAGTAGTTCAAGTGTCCATGCTCAGCTGGGATCATGATCCCAGGGTTCTGGGATTGAGCCTCACAAGGGATTTCTTGCTCAGCTGGGAGCCTGTTCTCCCTCTCCCTCTGCCCCTGCTCTCTCTTCTCACTCTCTCATATAAATCAAATCTTTGGGGGAGGGGGGATTTTTATTTATTTATTTATTTATTTTTTTGTGAATTAAATAATTTTCTCCTAGACTTCAACTGAAGAAATAAAATTAGTTCCTGGATATAAAATCATTTGATTAGAAGAAAAAAAGAAAAATTATCCCATATTTAATGTATTTCATTTATAACCAGTTCTCTCCACAAAGTTGTGATGAATGGATTTATGCACAAGTATGGGACTAAAAAGGAAAATGTTAAAATTTATAAAATCCTCAATTTAAAATTTTAATTGTGAATATAAATTAGTAAAAGAAATATAAATGCTTAGAAGTGCATTTAAGTTTTAAATATGGAGTATCTATGCATGACTCAAAAACTTACCAAACTTCATTATTCTTAAACTTCTACAAATCCTTCCAGAAGTATACATTATAGTATAATGTAAAAAAGTTGTTAGTGAGCCCTCTCCCCTCATAAACACTCCAGCAGACAAAGAGCCACTGCTTAAAAATCTCCAGCACAACCATGTGGGGCTATGGACTGGGCTCAGATGGGTACTTAAAAATACTCAGAAAAGTCTCAGAACTGCCGTATTACCTGGTGTGACCTTGGTCAATTCACACCACCTCTTCTATTTCCCTAACTTCAAAATGAAAAGAATGGAAAGACACACCTATAAAAAATACTCTTAGCCCATTAGCTGGCATCTGGCTGGTAGTTAAGGAGCAAATGCAGGATTCCTTTCCTATCCTTCCCCTGGACTGTCCCCACTGGATTACTTCTTAAAATAGCATGTAAAAACTAAAGATATCCTATAAAACAAACTTAGAACTCAAGATCAACAAAATAATTTACAGAGCCACTCAGCAGCTACTAGGGACTGTTTTCAATGGAAAGAAAATCAGATCAAGCAACAAAATAATGGAAATCATGTGCTAAAAACTAATGTTTTCCTATTCATATACCATAAAACTCACCCCTTTAAAGTATGCAATTCAGTGTTGTTGTTGCTTTTTTACTATATTCAGAGTTGGGCAGCCATCAGCATTATTTTGTTTTGGCATACTTTGATCCCCTCCAAAAAATTCTATACCCATTCCTCCCTCCCACCAACCAATAATCTACTGTCTCTATGAATTTGCCCATTTTTGGTATTAATCAATAATTAGAGCCTTTATAAAGATTTGAACATATCTCCAATGAACCCCAAACCTGGCTCTCCTTTCCAAAGTAACTTATCATTCAGCATTTCTTAATTAAGGTGAATAAGGTGATATATGGCCATTGAAGTCTGAAGAGTATTTTATGCTTCCTAAAGGCTTAAAGGACTTATTACTGTAAATTCCATATTATAGGCTTCCTTTAAGCAGCATATAATTCCACTTCAGCTAAAACTCAGCTCTGACAAAGTCAAAAGGAGGGAAGAAAGTAGAATACTCATGAAGAAATGCATGCATAAAGATATCTTAAAAACACTGCAGAGGGAGATTGAGAGACTACAGAGTTGGTCCACTATTGCTCTCTAACAGCACCGACAATGGGACAATGGGAGAAACTAACACAGGTCAAGCAGTCAGTGGGTAAATTGTCTCTGAAGACTCTAAGCACAGTAATAAAACTGACTGAAATCATTCTGTCATCACTGAGCACTAGCAATTCTAAATAATATCAGGTATAAAATATTCCTTCTCCGAACACATGTTGATTGAGATGTTTAGGTTTCAATCTATTGCTGTGGTTACTGTTAAGTTTCAACAATATGTAAGCATCAAATTTATACATTTTTACTACATGTCCTTTACTAAGCCGTCTACTCTAAGTGGGAATTCATTAGGAAATCCCCCAGTTATGTGGTCAGTGCCCCAAAAATGCAGATTCGCCCTACCTGTTCATTTGGAGAGTCACTACAAAGAGATTTAGTGTACACAGCCTGCACTCAGGCTCAGTTTGTTTCTCCAATCCTATGGTTCCCATATACGAGTGTGTATGTAGTTAAAGAGTACATTCAAAATACGATAGCTGAATGCAATTCTCCTTTCTGAGATCTTTTTTTCTGGTATAAATATTTACAAACAGCCAGTATCAGCCTTGAACAAAGGTATAGCGGAATACAGAGCTTGAAGATCCATGAATAAAAATCACGGAGAATGCCATTACTACTCAACAAAATGTAAGGAAGCAGACATTTACAGATAATTTAAAGAATGTTTAACTATAAGAAATCTATACTCAATTTTTTGGTGGAAACATTTCAGTGAATTTTTAATTTTTTGGGGGCTGAGGAGATATTTGAAAATCACTACAATCAATGTGGAAGAAAGACATTCGAGATTTCTAGAATTTATTGTGAAGTGGTTTTTTCCCCTAAATTTCTAACCAAAGATAACTTATGTTTAAGACTCCTTAACTAGTGTATGTCTGTTGCTTTACTTACAACTTTTCATAATTAAAACCAATAAAAGTGTTCTTCAATTACAGGTGAAGACTGATCAAACGGGCTATAACGGTCTATGAACACAAATATGTTGAAGATCACCTTGACAGTCACCGATAAATACGTAGAAGGTAATGATTGAAAAGAAACTGGAATATCCTAGTAAGTCATTATGACAGACCGTATGTAGGCAAATTTTTCTATTTTTTCCCAAAAAAAAAAAGTATCAATGCAATTTAAAAATATTAACCTTTCCCACTGTAATATATATTTGCAATGGGCATAAAGTTCAGGTTTTTCTTGGCCATTCTCATGATTGTTTCTGGAATAAATTTTGTTGTAGAAAAGGGATCTATTAAAAAGAAAAACTGTGCTCTGGATGTCACCTATGCAAGGCGTGCCACTGCTCTACAGTCTCTCCCAACTAGGACTACTGACCCACATGGGTTTATACCAAAATCACCAATTATCCAAACACAAATGATAACTTTCAGAAGAACTTGGATGGCTCTCTACTTTTCATTAAGCCCTGCTGTCACCAATACCCACCCACCCCCCACCCTGTGACTCCATCTAAACCTTAGCTTCTTAATTCTTAACTTCACTCTAGAGTTACATTGGATTTCTTGCAGAATTCATTAGAAGTCAATACAATGTGTTTCACTGAAATATCAAAGTTTCTATACTTATGCCTTCACAAGCACCAGTAAGGAGCTTTAGATATACAGCAATGAAATGTAATCAATAAACCATGCAAATATTTAATAGGACAAAGGTGACCAGGGTATAATAAAATTATAATACTGTTTGTGAAATCTTAACAGTTTTCCAAAAAAAATCATGGTAGTACACTGTTAGTCACATGTGGTATTAACAAAGAAATGTAGACATGTCTCTTCAAGTCTAAACTTTCAACAGATCATTTAAAGGCCTAGTCCTACCAAACTCTACTTTTTCTTGTTCCATAGGAACAGAGTATTAATCAACCAATGTTACCAAAAATTTGAACCAATAATGGGTACACCGCTTATTCTATATAGCCAATAATGTAGTGTAGCTTGTTTTTAGCTCATCATTAAAGATGTATGCTGTTGCTCTGAAGTATGCTTAAAAAAAAAAAAAATCTGGCATATTATCTCAACAAATGTTATGAATAATACTAAGGTTCATCATGTTTGTAACAACTTTTTTCCTACCATGTTACTAAAATATATTTAAAACAAGATTTCAATGTGTGCAGAAGTTACCTGGAATGCTGAAGTAAGTTATATTCACTTAGGTTCCATGGCAGAGAACCTACAATTTTTATCTGGCAAAAAAAAAACCCTACCCCAATACCAACTACCATCTGTTAATTTTCTGCCACGTAGTTTTAAGTTCTGAATTGTTTCACAAGATTTATAAGCCAACTTTTCTAGGATTCCAATTTTTCTCTGAAGTTCCTTATCATGCATCCATGTAATTTTTTCTGAAACATAATACTAAATGAAAGGCCAGACTTCTAGGATAGGAGACATTTTCAAAAAGAACATCAGTGATAAATGCTGCAACAGAAAGCTCTGAAGAGCCAGCGTTATTACACTCACCGTAAGGCCAGACCTCTACCGTTGTTGGAGATGAGCAATTCTCTGAGAGTCAAGAAAAAGCAGAGGAATACCACAAGAACTTTTAATATCTAAAACTCCTGTGGTAGCAGCGTAACATGATCAAATGAGTCAAGGAAAAAAACCTCCAGTTTTACTTCAACTGTGGCCTGGTCCTCTATGTCTCCTCCACACAGTAAGAATCTTGTGTCAACTCTTTATCCACTGCTTTAGACAAACCTCTCCAAGGAGGGAATGATCAAAAACAAGTGAAGACGAACATTAACAGATAAAGAAAAAAAAATACTTAAAGTATCTTCATATGATTTAAATTCTGGAAGATAATCATACGTAGAAATCAGTAGGTAAAACATACAACAGTTCATACACAAAAATTTCCAGTGGGAAAACAAAGGGGTGGCAACTCCCCACTGAGATGTGGAACACAACTCCTCCTTCAGGATAACGTGGTGGTTCAAGACTGACAACCCAGTGGTTAAGTGCATCAATGTAAATTCATACATAAAATATTCATAAAACTTAATTAGTCTGAGTTTAAAGATAAAAATGAATGCCAAAGTTCTCGTATTTTCTTCTTGCATTTCCAACACAGTATTAACCCTAACCTCAGGAACTCAGCGCTGTAGTTCTCTAACAATAGTCTGCAGATCCCTGGGGGTCTGAGTTCCTTTCAGTGGTCTGTGAGGTAAAAACCGTTTTCATTTTAATACTAAAACATTTCTTGCCCCCTTCATTCATTTTCTCACAAGTGTACAGCAAAGTTTTCCAGAGGCTACCTGATGTGTCTAATTGGAAGAGACTGAATAAAGAAGTACATATGAGAATCCAGGTTTATAAACCAAAGTTTAAATGAGATTTGCAAAATGTAAAACAATGTCACTTCTCATTTTCTGGGGGAAACACTATTTTTCATTTAAAATGGTAAATATATGTTAAAATATAATGGGTTTGTTATTTCAATAAATGCATTTCTCAGACTAAATTTCTAAAATGATAAATATCCCAAAGATATATGATATATATATGTACGATATCAGCCACAGATACAAAAGCTCTCTGTAGTCCTGAGAACAGCTGTCCCAGAGAAACTCTTGTACAATACAGACATGTTTGAGAAAGTTTACTGCAGTGTTTGTCAGCAACAACTGAGAAGCAACTTGAATGTTCATCAACTGGGGAGCCAGATACATAAAACATGGTTTATTCAAATGACAGCACACTACCCAGCATTAGAATGAGATCTTAATATTAACAATGTCTGAGGGGAAAAACCCCACAAATATGTACAATATACCACTTACAGATATCAAAATACAGATTATATATTACTTATGTACCACAGATTGATACTAAAATTCATTTTGATTGCATCTGCAGGAGGAAAGTATTTTAAGTTTAAATTAAAAACACTTATAACAGTAACAACTGTCCATTCTTGTTATATCATCTCTGCACTTTTTTATATTTTAATTAAGTCTTTTTTAAAAAAAAAGATTTTATTTTAGAGAGAGCCTGCACAGGTGCCTGCGCTAGTGGGGGGAGGAGCACAGGGAAAGGGAGAATTTCAAGCAGACTCCATGATGAGCTTTGAGCCCAATGTGCTTGATTTCAGGACCCTGAGCCAAAATCAAGAGTCTGGTGCTTATCCGACTGAGCCACCCAGCTGCCCCTAATTAAAAGTCTTAAAATCACAGATGATGCTCCCCTCCCAAAATACACTCTTTCTTGGGATTAGAGAGATTGGTTAAAGGCTAAAAATGAAATCAATGTATTAAAAAATCCAATCTATAACTTTTATTCATTAAACAAGCTTATAAAATACCAAACTCTTCACACTGAGGAGTATATAAACACAGGAGAAAACAATTAAGTATTAGCTATAATTGGTCACTCATTTTTTTACAACATTTTTTAACAACACTTAACAAACTGCCTCACCATAAAAGTCCTCTGTTTAATGGGTGTCTTTAATAACTTCATTCTTTTTATCTTCCTTCCTGTATCAGAAATACGGACCTCTTTTACCTGTGCTGATCTGTACCGTTCCTTTTATCCACAACTGTGTTCTAAGCAAGCCCTCTTATTTTTAAACTGTACTACTCTACACTTTCCCTCCCCCAACATGCTCAAACTTCTACTCCCATCTGAGATCAGGGCTTCAACATTACTTATTAAGCTAAGATCACATATATGCTATATAAACATACAAATGGCCTAGCATAAGTGTCTACTACACTGTTAACTGTACTTCTTTCCCTTCATTCTTGAAGCAACTTTGTCCTTAAATCCCTCAGAACCAAACTTCTAAAAAAGACTTCATTTGTGATCTTTATTTCCTTACCTCCTTTAACACCATTCAACCTTATTTCAGATCCCATTACTCTCAAATTCTAGTAGCTTTTAAAAGTCTTTTCTTTTTACATTTTTTGTTAATTCTTTTTATCAATATATAATGTATTATTTGCCCCAGGGGTACAGGTCGCTTTTCCCCTAAGTCTTAACTTCTAACCACTCCCCCGGTATTATACAAAATATTATCTTTAGGCAACAATTAAGATGAGGAGATGTGCATTCAAATCCCAGCTCTACCATTAGCTAACAATATGCCCCTGGGCCAATTATTATTTAACTTCTTTGAAAATCAGTTACCTCATCTATAAGTGGATGTCTATGCAAGGTTGTGAGACTATCAGATATGTATTTATAAAATGCCTGATACACCAGAGATGCTTAGTAAATATTAATTCCTTTTCTCACCCTGGCACCCCCCCCCTCAATTTTCTCCAGGGTACATCTGAAAGTGACTCCCAGATGTCTTCCTCAATTTCTTGGTTGCTTCCGAGTTTGAGTCCTACATGCCCAACTAACTGCTTGCCAAAAATTTCCACATGACTTTTCCACTCAATCTCAAACTCAACCTGTTCAAAACCCAAACATATTTCCTCTTCCACTAAATATGCTTTTGATGACTCCTTAACTTGTGTAAGTAGCATCACCACTTTCCCAGCACCCAAAATGTGGGGGTAAAAGGTGCTTATAACCCTTTCAGATGGCAGGTGCATGGACTCCTCTGGTCCATATCCTTCCCCTCCTCTCCCTGCCACTACAGATGTGCCAAGTTCAGATTTTACTCTACCTCCGTCCTCAAAATGCCCATCTCCCTCAAATCTCTGCCTTCTACAATATATATACAATTCAAGCAGTTTTCTTAATTATATCACCTCACTACTTAAAATCTTCAGCTTACCCAGAGCCTAAAAGTGGAACTTAAACACATAAGACAGACATGAAACTTGTCAGGCCCCAAATTACTTAACCACCTTTACTTTCCAGTAGCACTTGGAATCAAACTACTATTCACTCCTCAGCACTGCTGCCCTTCAATCACTTTCTACACCTTCTGAAATCCTAAAACTGACTCCACCTTTTCTTCCCAAGTCTTTGCTGATCCCACCATAGTCAACCTTTTTAAGGGCCCCAAAGGAAGCTATTCTATCACATGTTAAAATTATTTGCATAAGTCTTGTGTCCTCTATTCCATCAGGCTCCTAAGAGACAGAGATCCTTGGTAGCTCCACAGTATTCAGGACACAGCTTTGTAGCGGAGCACGTACTTAAAAGTTTATAAAACTAAGTTAAGACTTGGGAGATTTGAGGTTACAGGAAAACTAACCAATAACATTTCATGAGTGGGGAGAAATAACTGAGAAGTACTGCAAATCAAACAGCACAAGAGGATGAATTTTAATTTCTCCAGAAAGTTTCTTCAGAAGAAAGTTAAAACTGGCAACACTCACCTAACATAACGTAATTTGGAGTTCATAAAGAGTAGGAATGGAAATAAAAATTTGA
This sequence comes from Mustela putorius furo, assembly GCF_011764305.1. Lineage (NCBI taxonomy): Eukaryota > Metazoa > Chordata > Mammalia > Carnivora > Mustelidae > Mustela > Mustela putorius. Next base: position 1,598,042 of record NW_025421491.1, on the reverse strand, counting down.
GCAGAAAGGTGAAAAATGACAGGAAAATTCTCATCTTGTACATTTTAAAAAGGTTAAAACACCATTTTCCTTTTTTGAGAAGTCACTGCTACACCTTATTTTGGTTTTTCAGAGTAAAAACTTCTGCTCACACTTTTCCAGAGCATAAGATATTTTGCTTAATGTCAACTTCCACTTTGTTTAACTCAGAATCAAATACTTCCGATTAAAAATCCCCTTCTTCGTTCATCTTGGAAAAGAAATGTATGTATAATCTTTAAAAAACTGCCGTACCATTTGTAAAATTCTCATGCATTCAACCATTATTTGCCTCCTATGTTGAAGGGAGGAGGAAAGAACAAAGCTCCCTGCCCTCATAGAGCCAACATTCCAGTGAATTTTGCCTTCAGGAAACCAAGTCAACTTCCAAACCTGAAATCTTTGGAGCATTATCACAAATTCTCTAGCCATCAAACATTAGCAAATATTATCTCGTTATTCTGAAAATCATCCCACTGTCCAACGCCAGTCGCTATTCCAATTAAGACATTTTATGCACTCATCGGTTGAAGACAAATCATTTCTAGGATAACGTGTAAGGCAATAAAAGATCCTACATGCAGTGTTACTGGAGGATCCCATATTACCGCTATTACGGCACTGCAAATCTAAAGGAAAATTATCGCACGTCAATTCTGTTACAAGTGAAATTACAAAATCTTATTGTGAGATACAAGTTTTTAACGCCGTATCAAGACGTCTAGAGCTACAGAACTACATCTGACTTTTTCAATGTTGGGTTTATCTCGAGTGTTTGGAAAAGGAAAATAATCCAATTCAACACATGACAACAGTTTCCATTCCGTACCTGCATTTTAAATGGTCAAGTCCCCTCCACCCAAGTCATTCTGAAGAAGACGTGTGGACTCTATGCCCCAAAAAGAGCACCTGGAATGACTCGAGATAAAACTACAGCGCTTTAGGGCGGCAGGCAGCTTTGTTCCTGGTTTTGGGAGGTTTTCACATGTAAATGTTCCTCTAGAAGGGAGCCGCGAATTAACTACCGCGGAAGAAATGCGAGGGTGGGGGACTGGAGGCCAAAGCCGACTTTCTACCGGACCGAGGCGGACCAAGTACTCCTCTCCCATTCAACTTTTTAGGTGTCACGCTGGGGCCACGGAGTCCATTAAGAGGATTGCGTTCATGACTGGAAGTGATAAAGAGCCACCCCTCTTCATTTGGGAACCCCATTTCCTAAGTGTGTGCATCCCGGGAGAAGAGGATGAACACCCTCTCCAACTCCTCCTCCCCGACCCGGGATCAGAGTCCAGCCGCCGCCGAGACTCGGCCTGAGCAACAGGAGAGCCGAGGCCGCCGCTCCGCCAGCCCAGCGACCGGCAGATGCTCCCGCTCCCCCGCCCCCAACCCCACACGCCCGCCCGCGCTTCTTTCTTAGCCCCTTGCTGGCTCCCGGCACTGCGAAGCCAGTAACGGGGCTGGGAGCAGACAGCGAGAGAGCCTGGACCTGAAAGAGGGCGAAGTTAGAGGTACCAGCGCCGAAGCGGGCTGGGGGAGGCCGGAAGGGGCGAGGGGAGCAGCCCGAGGTCGCCGCCCGGGGGTGGGCGATGGGGGAGGGGTATAGGGTCGGTTCCCGTGGCCGCCGCGACCTCTCCCGGACCACAGGCCGCTCCGCGCAGGCCCCGCCGCCCCGGAACCCGGGCAGGAAGCGTCCCCACCCCGACCAAAGCTTTAAATCTCCGGCGGCGGGAGAAACGGAGCCCCGGCTCCCGCGGCAGGCCCGGCACCCCCCAGCCCGGAGCACTCCTCACCTCCTGGTTGAAGGCGTTGACGGCGTCCATGTTCGCGCTGCGGCGGCGGCTGCTCCGGGCCCGCCGGTCACATAGACCTCGCGCCGCGGCGGAGCGGGGCCGGGGAACCGGCCGGGCCTGAGGGGCGGTGGGAAGCGACGAGCGGCGGAGCTAGAGGCCGGGCAGGAAGAGGCTGCGGCCGAGGCGGCGGGGCGGGCGGCAGAGGCGGAGGGTGGCGGGCCCCCTCTCAGTCCCGTTCGGAGGATGAGGAAAAGGAGGCGGCGGCGGCGCTGGGCTCCAACATGTCCGTTTGGCGGTGGCGGCTGCGCTCTGCGTCTCGCTGACACGGCCCCCCGCGCCCTCACGCACTAGCCCACACTGGCCCGACCGGCGAGCGGGCGGGCCTCTCTCTCCCTCTCGCCAGCGGGATGGCGGCAGCGGCCCGAGTCCACGCCGCGCGGGGCACCCTGGGACGGCTCGGGCCTCCCAGCGCTTCCTGTGCCCGGCTCCCGCCCCGCCCCGCCCCGCCTCAGGCGTGCTGGCCCCGCCCCCGTCCCGCCCCCGTCCCGCGCGCCGCGCGCCCGACTGCTGGCGCGTGACGCCGGGACGCCCGGCGCTTTCCCGCCGGCGGTGGCGGCTGGCCCGGGAGACAGCGGGGCAGTGAGGCTGAGCCCCGGCGAGGGCTCTGGGGAGCGCGGGGCCGCGGAGTCGGGAGGCTGGCACGGAAAGGGCCCGCGCACACGCGCGCCCCTGCCCGACGCGGCGTTCCCCGGTGCGTTTTTGTGCGATTCTGCCCAAGCAGGCCCTGCACCCGGCCCGGGCGGGAGGGCGGGCACGGACCCACTTGCTCTCCGCTGCCTGGAACAAAGGGCGCAGGGTTTAACCTCAGCCCGCTGAGCGTGCATTTGCTGGCTCCCGTGCAGCCTCTGCCTGTGCAGCCCTGCCTGCTCTAACTTCGAGAGTGAAGCCCTGAGAAGGACGTGCAGGCAGTGGGTACTCGAAGGAACCCCGGTGAAGCCCTCTGTCGCGGGATTCGCTAACCCTTGCTGCAGATTACCCCAAACGTTTCCTTTTTGGTGGAAGCCCTTTGCCCCGGTTCACGTGCCTCCAGTACCAACTGTGTGCTGGCTGGCGACTCTGCTAGGTTCTGGGGATATGGAAGTAAAAGGCAATCTTTCTGCCGGCAGACCACTCAGTTTAGTGGGGAGGAAAGATAAATGAGCAGATAAGACCTAACGCATGATAAATGTTAAGGACGGAGACCCAGGGGAACAAAGAAGAAAGATACCCAACCGACTAGACGTCCAGGAAGGCTTCTCAGAGGAAGTGGCCCCCAGGGTAAATCTGGAAGCAGCAGCAGCTGTTGGAGAAGAAGCTGTGGAGTGATTGAGCCTGATGAGTACTTTGCCATCCCCTTCCCCTGAGGAGGACCCGCGGAACTTAGGGGCTGGGGTGGACTCAGAGGGAGTGACTGAGACTAGGTACTGAAGATCCTCTGTAGGCTTACAAGGAGTTTGGATTTTGTCCCTGAGGCAGTGGGGAGACAGACAGGTTTTAAGGGGAGGGTGGTGTCATGCCCTGTGCTCTTTCAGAACGAAGGTGTAGCAGCAAGAGTGGGGTCAGGGAAAGCATGGCTCTAAGCCCCAGGGGATACCGGGGACTTAAGGCAACAGAGTGGAGCAGGAAAGACAAGGTCAGATTTTTAGGAAGTAGAATGAACTGCCTGGGACAGAATGACAGATTGAGGAACAGGGAGTTGTCAAGGAGCCTGCTCAAGGTTCTGGTTGGATGAGAGCTGTGTGTGGTGGATTTGTAAGTCAATTTGGGGACTATGGGGAGGAAGGAATGGGTTTGAGTGAAGGTAGAATGATGGTAAACACTTGTAGATTCTTTACCATGTGCTGGAGTCTATGCAATACACAATTCCGTGTTATTTAATCTCTGTAACAGGCTTCTGTTTGAGGTGGCTATCAGTAATGCCTTGTTTCATAGTTGAGGAAGTGAGGCCCGATTCTATTAACATGCCCAGAGCCACATGATTTCCTTCTGGGGCTGGTGGAGTTCGAGGTGCCCCAGGGGCACATCAGTGAAGATGTCTAGGAGGCAGTTGGGTAAACACCTGTGGAGCCTGGAGAGCTGGCTGAGAGCAAGCGGAGACCTGGGAGTCATTAGCGCACAGCCAGGGGTGGGAAGATCTAAAATAGGGAAAGCAGGCGGGGAACAGAGGTCTGGAAGGGGGAAGAAGCTGGGAGAAGAAGCTGAGAAAGAAGAGACCAGGAGACCAGGTCAGCCCTGCCTCGTGCTAAAGATGGCAGGTGGCAAGACACGGACTGGAAAGTACCTGACAGCATCTAGGATCCCAGGAGGGAACGCTGGCAGGAGTGGGTGCCGAGAGAAGCCAGACTGACGTGCATCCAAGAGGGGAAGGCAAAAGGAGATATTTCACGGACACTTGGCTGTGAAGGCAGGTTGTAACGGCATCAAGAGAAAGCTGCAGGACGAAGGAAGGGTACGCCTGTGTCTTTTATTTTTTTATTTACTTTTTAATAGTTTTTTTATTATGTTCATCACCATACAGTACATCATTCGTTTCTGATGTCATGTTCCATGATTCGTTGTTTGCATATAACACCCAGTGCTCCATGCAATCCCTGCGCTCTTTAATGCCCATCACTGGGCTCACCCATCCCCCCCACCTGCTCCCCCTCTGAAACCATCACTTGGTTTCCCTGAGTCCATAGTCTTCCATGGTTTGTCTCCCCCTCTGATTTTCCCCACTTCATTTTCCCCTTCCTTCTCCTAATGTCCTCCATGCTATTCCTTATGTTTTACAAATAAGTGAAACTATATGTTAATTGTCTGTCTCTGTTTGACTTATTTCACTTAGCATAATCCCCTCCAGTTCCATACACATCGATGCAAATGGTGGGTATCCATCCTTTCTGATGGCTGAGTAATATTCCATTGCATATATGGATCACATCTTTATCCATTCAGCTGCTGAAGGGCATCTCGCCTCCTTTCATAGTTTGACTATTGTGGCCATTGCTGCTATGAACATTGGGGTACAGATGGCCCTTCTTTTCACTACATCTGTATCTTTGGGGCAAATACCGATAGTGCAGTTGCTGGGTTATAGCGTAGCTCTATTTTTAATTTTTTGAGGAACCTCCGCACTGTTTTCCAAAGTGGCTATACCACTTTGCATTCCCACCGACAGTGTAAGAGGGTTCCCCTTTCTCCACAGCCTCTCCAACACTTGTTTCTTGCCTTGTCAATTTTTGCCTGTGTCTTTTAAAATGAGAGAAACGTAGTCTTAATTATTTGCTGCAGGAACAAACAAAATTGATCCCAAATATTCTTTTTTTACAGAAATCACAAGTAGGCAGAGAGGCAGGCAGAGAGAGAGAGGGAAGCCGACTTCTGGCTGAGCAGAGAGCCCGATGCGGAGCTCAATCTCAGGAGCCTGAGATCATGACCTGAACCGGACGGAGGCAGAGGCTTAATCCACTAAGCCACCCAGGCACCCTGATCCCAAATATTCTTTTCAGGCTCACCCATTATCTACTTCATATTACTACCTGTTTCTCTCTCATTTGAGCTACTATTACCATTTCTTTAAACCCATTTTGCTTCCATAAGAGTTGTCATCTGTAGGACTATCAACATTGCATTAGAAGATGAAGTTCTTGGGGCACTTGGTGGCTCAGTTGGTTAATCGTCTGCCTTCGGCTCAGTTCATGATCCCAGCCAGGGTCCTGGTTTGGGGCTCCCTGCTCAGCGGGAAACCAGCTTCTCCCTTTCCTTCTGCAGCTTCCTCTGCTTGTGCCCTCTCTGTCTCTCTGTGTGTATGTGTGTGTCAAATAAATAAATAAAATCTTTAAAAAAGTTGTTTTGGGATCCAATGCATTGTGGCGATTGGGCCCTAGAATGACTGTTGGATTGAGGGCCTGACAGAACATTTTCTGTGCACCATCCTACTGAGATTTGAATGCATAAGGGGGAAGATTTGGTTTCTATGATTCTCGTGCTTGAGGTAAAGAATTTAGATTTAGGGGCGCCTGGGTGGCTCAGTGATTAAAGCCTCTGCCTTCGGCTCAGGTCATGATCCCAGGGTCCTGGGATCGAGCCCCGCATTGGGCTCTCTGCTCAGCTGGGAGCCTGCCTCCTCCTCTCTCTCTCTCTCTGCCTGCTTGTGATCTGTCTGTCAAATAAATAAATAAAAATCTTAAAAAAAAAAAAAGAATTTAGATTTAGAAGGTTCATTGCTGGATGGGGTTGTTCATGTTTACGTTGCTCATGTTCAGGAAGTCTTTTAAACAAGTTGTTTGGGGAACTTGCGTTATCAGCGAGATCGTGGGTGCCTTGGTGGTATTTTCTCCCATTTTTCTCTTTGGAAGATGGCAACTCCTCTCTGCTTGGGGACACGTGGCAGCCATTCTTACAGCTGTGAGTGGATTTCTTTCTTGATCTGCTCAGGCAGACAAGTCAAATATTCCAACAGGAAATTGTTGGCAAATGACAAAAACTCAGGAGGGCTATCCTTTGTGAGCAGACCTTGATACAGTAGGAATGCAGCCTATGAAGAAGATGGTTGGAGGATGATACGTGCATGCAACAGATCAAACTCAGCAAGACAATTTGATCGACTTGCAAACTTGCCTTGTCTCAGAGAACATAGATTTAAGCGGATTCATGTGTTCTTAATGTGGGTGTGAAAATAATTCTGAAAAGCCATTCCAAACAAACTCGTATTTTTTAAAGAGCAGGTAAAATCAATATTCAGAGGAAGGAAAAGATGGCATTCAGTAAGTAATAATTCTGGTTAATTCTGTGTCCTTCACATGTCAACTTGTTCTTCTCTTGAAAGGAATGCTGGCCACAGTCCATAGGTATAGAGAATAAAGAAAGCATCTCCTGAAGAGCCTAGGAAAACATTTATAGATAAGAATTCAAGAGGGGCGGCTGGGTGTCTCAGTGGGTTAAGCCTCTGTCTTCGGCTCAGGTCTTGGTCCCAGGGTCCTGGGATCAAGCTCTGCATCAGGCTCCCTGCTCAGTGGAGAGCTGGCTTCTCCCTCTGCCTGCTGCTCCCCCTGCTTGAGCTTTCTCTGTCTCTCTCTCTTTCAAATGAATAAATAAAATCTTAAAAAAAAAAAGAATTCAAGAGAAAATAGGTTCTTTCTAATGCTTTATTCCATATGCTATCTGGAGCGAGTATAAATTAATTACATTGTAAGAGACTTTTCTTCTTGGTCTGCTTCTCTTCTCTGGCTAGCCTCCTCCCCTTCCTGAGATTTCATCTGATACCTATGCAATCCCTCTCCCTCCCCACATAGGGACTGAAAATCTCTCAGTTTATGGCTGCATTTCCTGTTGGAAAATTCCACATGGATGTCCCCCTCTGTCCCTAAGGTACCCACCTGATTCCTTTTCATGTCAATCTCTGTCTCCATGCCTGTAGGATGCCAAATTAGTGGAACAGATTATGAGGAAAACAGGAACTAGAAGGAGGAAGAGCTTAGTAGCAGTTGGGACAATGGGATTTTAGGGAATCTTCATTTCCTTCTTAATTTTTCAGCATTTTTTAGACTCCCAACAGAAGGCATGTATTACTTTTGTAATCAGAAGGAGTGAGCTCCTTTAAAAAGGAACTACAGAAGAGTGTGCAGCAAACCTATAATGTTTGGACTGACAATCTTAGCTATGATAGTAAACATAGCATAAGAGTAATCTATTAATCAGGGTTTTCTAGAGAAACAGAACTATTAGACTAAACACACACACACACACAGAATATATATATATATTCTAATGTGTCTAATTTTAATATAATTTAGGATTATATATAAATATATAATTTTTATCTTTAATAATATATAACTATAATACATAATTATGTATACTTAATAATTATAATATATAATTTATAATAATCTAATTCTCTTGTTCTATGTGCTTTCTGTATATTGGGATTATATATATATTTAAAATATTTATATATTCTAATCTCTGTCTCTGTCTCTCTCTCTCTATATATATACCCTTTGTGTGTGTGTGTGTGTGTGTGTGTGTGTGTATAGAATCTGCCATCTGCAAGCTGGAGAATCAAGAAAGCTTGCAGCCCCGGACCAAGGCCTGAAAACCAGGGAAGCCAGTGGTATAAATTACAATCCAAGGGCAGGAGAAAACGAGCTGAGGTGTCCAAGCGCCAGGAGAAAGAAAAGGAGCTAATTGCTCCTTTTTGCACCTTTTGTTCTAGTCAGGCCATCAACAGATCTGGAAGATGCCCGCCCATATTGGAGAGGGCAATCCACTCTACCAATTCCATCAGTCCAAACGCTGATCTCCTCCAGGAACACCTTCACAGGCACACCCAGAAGTAACATTTAACATGGGCATTCTGTGGCCCAGGCAAGTTGACACATAAAATCAACCATCACAAGTAACTGATAAAGGAAGACAGTTTTTTTTTTTTTCTTTGTTATTTCCTTTCTGACTTAAGATTGTTATCTAAGAGGGACGCCTGGGTGGCTCAGTTGGTTAAGCAGCTGCCTTCGGCTCAGGTCATGATCCCAGCGTCCTGGGATCGAGTCCCACATCGGGCTCCTTGCTCAGCAGGGAGCCTGCTTCTCCCTCTGCCTCTGCCTGCCATTCTGTCTGCCTGTGCTCACTCTCTCTCCCTCTCTCTCTGATAAATAAATAAATAAAAAATCTAAAAAAAAAAAAAAAAAAAGATTGTTATCTAAGATATCTTTTCCAAAATTGAAAGTTATGAAAATCAAGTCTTGGCTGAAGTGAAATGAACCACCCCAGTCTAACATTTGCCGATGCATTTCATTCGTTCATTCATGAAATAAATATGACTGCTTCTATGATGGGCACTGTGCTAGGTGTTTAGGAGACCATGGTAAACAAAAGCAGAAGTTCTTTTCTCCTGGAACTACTCCCCCAGAGTCTAACACCTGGCCCCGAGATTGAGTGTTTTTACATATGCATATTGGTGGTCATTTGTTCACAATCATGTCTTGTGAAAATAAAGACAGTTTATTTATATTTCCCAACCACTGTCTATGTCTTTTATGTGCTTTTCTTGTCTGCACTCACCAGTCCTCCAGCAAAATGTTGAATAAAAGTAGTGAGAGTATCTTGTGTCTGATCTTAGAGGCAAACATTCTTTCCCCATTACCTAGGTCATTGTCTATAGGTTTTCCATAGATGTCCTATAACAGGCGGAGGAAGTTCCCTTCTATTAGTTTCTTGAGAGGTTGTTTCATTTTGTTTTTATTTTATTTTTTTTTTAATTTTAAAAGATTTATTTGTTTTAGAGAGAGAGAGCACACAAGCAGTGGGAAAAGCAGAGGGAGAGAGAAAGAATCCTAGAGCAGGGATGCCTGGGTGGCTCAGTGGGTTGGGCCTATACCTTCGGATCAGGTCATGATCTCGGGGTTCTGGGATTGAGCCCCGCAGTGGGCTCTCTGCTCAGTGGGGAGCCTGCTTCCCCCACCCTTTCTGCCTGCCTCTCTGCCTACTTGTGATCTCTGTCTGTCAAATAAATAAATAAAATCTTAAAAAAAAAAAAAAAAAGAATCCTTGAGCAGACTCCCTGCTGAGTGTGGAGCCTGCCCCAGGGGGTTCATCCCAGGACCTTGAGATCATGCCCTGAGCTGAATTCAATTTGTAGAGATTCTGTCAAGAATATTTCCTTCTACGTTTATGAGTGATACTGGTCTGTAGTTTGCCTTGTACTGGTTCTGATGTCTGAGGAGCCTGTCTTCATCAAATGAGTTGAGAGCAGTTTCCTTCTTTCTCCATTTTCTGAGTTTGTGTAGAATCCATATTATGTCTTCATTAAGATTTTGTTAGAATTCACCAGTGAACCCATCTGGGCCTAATGCTTTCTTTTTGAGAAGGTTTTATATTCATAACTTAATTTTTTAAATTGATACAGGGCTCTTCAAATGTTCTTTCTACTTGTTGGGTCAGTTTTGATAATTAGAAATCTGTCTGCTTAAAGGTTGATAACTTACTGTCATACAGTTTTTTATGCTAGTCTCTTATTGCCCTTTTATTTTTTAATTTAAAAAAATTTTTTTAAAGATTTTATTTATTTATTTGACAGAGAGGGAGAGAACAAGCAGGGGAAGGGACAGAGGGAGAGCAGGCTGATGGAGGGCTTGATCCCAGGGCTGTAGGATCATGACCTGAGCCAAAGGCAGACACTTAACCGACTGAGCCACCCAGGCAACCCTCTTATTGTCCTTTTAATGTCTGTAGTGATGTCTCCTTTTTCATTCCTGATGTTGGTAATTTGTATGTTCTTATTCAGTGTAGTTAGAAGTTTGTTTTGTTGATCTTTTCAAAGAAACAACTTTTGATTTTATTTTTATTTATTTATTTTTAAGATTTTATTTAGTTATTTGACATACAGAGAGAGATCACAAGTAGGCAGAGAGATAGGTAGAGAGAGAGGGAGAAGTAGGCTCCCTGCTAAGCAGAGAGCCCAATGCGGGACTTGATCCCAGGACCCTGAGATCATAACCTGAACCCAAGGCAGAGGCTTAACCCACTGAGCCACCCAGGCTCCCCCAACTTTTGATTTTATTTTATTTTTTTTTAATTTTAAAGATTTTATTTATTTATTTATTTGACAGACAGAGATCACAAGGAGGCAGAGAGGCAGGGAGAAAAGGGGAGGAAGCAGGCTCCCAGCTGAGCAGAGAGCCTGATGTGGAGCTCGATCCCAGGACCCCGGGATCATGACCTGAGCCAAAGGCAGAGGCTTTAACCCACTGAGCCACCCAGGCGCCCCCGACTTTTGATTTTATTGATTGATCCTACTTTGTGTATGCTTTCTGATTCATTAATTTTCACTAGTACCTTATTTATTTTATTCCTTCTGCTTGCTTTGTATTTAATTTACTTTTCTAGTTTCTTAAGTTTGGAGGTCTAGATCACCAATTTGAGGTGTTTTTTTCTTTTGTAATTTAAGCATTTTACACCTTAAATTTCCCTCTCAAAACTTAATATGTTGTGCTTTTCATTTCCATTTACTTCAAAATATCTTGCAATTTCCTTTATGATTTCTTCTTTTATCCCGCATTTATTTAGAAATGTATTATTTAAAAAATAACTTTAAGTCTAAAAAGTATTTTAAATATCTTTAAAAAAATCTTTCTGTTATTCATTTATAATTTTATTCCACTGTAGCCAGAGATCAGACTTTGTGTGATTTCAATCCTTTTGACTTTTTTGAGACTTGTCTTATTCCTCAGCCTATGGTCTATCTGGATGATTGTTCCATGTACACTTAAAAATAATGTTTATTCTGCTGTTGTTGGATGGAGTGTTCTATCAATGTCAATTGGGTCCGGGTAGTTGATAGTATTGTTTAAGTATTTATCTCTTCATTTTCTGTTTACTTATTCTTGGTCACTGAGAGAGGAGATTTGGTATCTTTTCCTGTGATTATGGATTTGTCTATTTCTCTTTTCTTTTTCAAAAATGTATTTTATCTTTATTTATTTATTTATTTACTTATTTTGAGAGAGGGAGAGTACATGAGTAAGCACCAGTGCAGTGGGGGCAGGGGCAGAGGCAGAGGGAGAGAGAGAATCTTAAGCAGGCTCCATGGCCAAGGCAGAGCCTGACATGGGGCTCAATGTCAAGACCCTGAGATCATGACCTGAGCCTAAATCAAGGGTTGGTCACTCATCCAACTGAGCCACCCTGGTGCCCCTTCTATTTCTCTTTTCAGTTCTGTCAGTAGTTTCTTTCATGTGTTTTGGATCTTTGTTATTCAGTTAGTGCAAATTTAGGGTTATTATTTTCCCTTGATGAATTGACCTGTTTCCTTAGGAAAATTTCCTTTTTTGTCTGGTAATAGACCTTACCCTGAAATCTATTTCATCTGATATTGATATAACCTCTCTGGTCTTAGGATTTGTATTTGCATGACATATATTTTCCATCCTTTTATTTTTTTTTTAAGGTTTTATTTATTATTTGACAGAGATCACAAGTAGGCAGAGAGGCAAGCAGAGAGAAAGGGGGAAGCAGGCTCCCTGCTGAGCAGAGAGCCTGAGGGAAAAGGGGCTCAATCCCAGGACCCTGAGATCATGACCTGAGCAGAGGCCTAACCCTCTGAGCCCCCCAGGAGCCCCCCCATCTTTTTACTTTTAACCTGTGTCCTCTCCCATCCTTGTGCTTACTGTTTTATATTTTACTTCTACATATGTTACATAAACCCACAATATATTGTGGTTTATTTTAGTATATTAGTATTATTACCATTCTTGTTTTGTTTCCCGTATGTTTTCCAGTTTTCTGTTTTTGTTTGTTTGTTTGTTTTATGGTGGAAGGGTAATCCTGGACCTTGTTACTACCTCATGATTAGAAGTTTCTAGAAGTTTTCAATTTTCATGGAGTGAAATTTGTTAATTTTTTCTTTTGTGGTTCTTTGTATTCTGCCTAAGAAACTTTTGCCTGCCTTGAAATCATGAAGATATCCTTCATGTTTCCTTTTGGAAGATTTATTTGAAGTTTTAGTGCTCATATTGAGTCTATGGTCCATTTTAAATTAATATGTAAGATAGGGTTCAAATTTCATTTTTTAAAAAAGTTCCTTTGTCCCCATTTACTGTAAAGCTTTCTTTCCCCTATTGAGTTGCATCGGCACCTTTGTCAAGAATTAAATGGCTGCATATGTAGAGTTGTATTTCTGAAATCATAATTCTATTCCTTTGATCAATACCACACTTGATTACTAATACTTATACTTAAAGTTTTGAAATCCAGAAGTGTATGTCCTCCAATTTTTTAATTCAAGTTTATCTTGACTATTCTAGTTCCTTTGCCTTTCCGTATATATTTTAGCTTACACTTGTCAATTTTGGAGAAAAAACAAAATCCGCTGGTATTTTAATGGACATATTTGATTCTCAATTAGTCTTCAGGCCCATGAATCTCAGGTGAGCCCACTGTGGAATCCAGCAATCATACTACCTTTCCTCATATAAAGAAAGTAATCTATTCCAGAGTTCTCCTTACTTTTTCTTCTTCTTCTTCTTCTTCTTTTTTTTTTTAAAGATTTTTATTTGTTTATTTGACAGACAGAAATCACAAGTAGGCAGAGAGGCAGGCAGAGAGAGAGGGGGAAGCAGGCTCCCTGCTGAGCAGAGAGCCCAATGCGGGGCTCGATCCCAGGACCCTGGATCATGACCTGAGCCGAAGGTAGAGGCTTTAACCCACTGAGCCACCCAGATGCCCCTCCTTACTTCTTATGGACCAGAACTGAGCTACATGTTCATCCCTAAACAAAGTAAAAGAAGAACGGAATTGTCTTTTTAAAACCAAACCAGGATTTGTTGGCTAAAATATGGGTGCCTTTCCTTCAGTCCAACAGATATTTGCCCACATGTGAGCAAATAAATTGTCAGCAAGGCAGCCTCAAGGGAGAGGAAGGAAGCAAAAGTATGGCTGTTGAGTGGGCAAGACTGACTCCCATGCAATAGATTGACATCCTATGTGTGTGAATATGCGTTTATGATTGTATAAGCATGCAGAAAATGTGGACAGGTGGATACCCAGGGGTTGGCACATGCGACATCACAGTGGGGAAGGGGTAGCCTTAAAGCAGGTGAAAGCAGGCGGGGAGACAAGCAAAAATAGGGGAAAAAAAATAAGTCATGGGGCCCCTGGGTGGCTCAGTGGGTTAGAGCCTCTGCCTTCGGCTCAGGTCATGATCCCAGGGTCCTGGGATCGAGCCCCGAGTCAGACTCTCTACTCTGTGGTAAGCCTGCTTCCTCCTCTCTCTCTGCCTGCCTCTCTGCCTACTTGTGATCTCTGTCAAATAAATAAAATCTTAAAAAAAAATCTTAAAATACATAGATCACATGTATGCATTTATTTAAAATTCTGTACATATGTGACTACATTTATCATTTGGGAGATTAGAAAAAGGGACACCGGGGTGACTCAGTCAGTTAAACATCTGCCCAGAACAGGACCCCAAGAGCTGGTTCTCTAAAGGTTCGTTATTTGCCAAGAGGTCTTGAGTTTCCCTGGAACCATCGGGTCTTTTATTTGGGTTCTCCTCTCAGCATCTGCCGTGGGCTCTGCTGCAACCCAGTGTGCGGGGGACACTCAGCCCTTACTGGATCCCCCAAATCACAAGTGTTAAACAGCTGAGTGTTGCTTGTCCTGCAGCCGGGAACAGCCCCGGGCTTTCTCGTTCTCAAAGTTCAGAGTCAGTTGGGTCCCTCTTGGGGTCGGTGGTGCATGTAAATTGATTATGCAGCTCTGGAATCCTGTAGAAGCGCACAAACATTGCGTCTGATTCCTCGTGACAGGACATGCAAGGGACAGCAGCCTCTCACTCATTTTGGAGACAGAGAGCCCTACGTGCCCTGGGTTGTCGGAAACACTCTCCCATTTCTGCCCCAAATCCACTGCAACTTGGTGAGACTTACCTTCCAGCCTTTGAGATGAACTTTCTTACCCAGGCCACCCGCATGTCTGCTCCCTCAGCTCCTGGAGTCTCTCAGCTTGAGATCCCGTGAGATGACCGACCCAGGGCCCGTGGACCAAATTCAGGCAGAGCACTGGACAGGGAGCAAGACTCAGGTAAGACCGTAGAGGTGTAACTGTTGGCTTTGCCAGGTAAAGCAAACAGAAAAACAAATAAACAACCTGCTTTTGGTGTTCTTAGTGTTGGGCAGAGAAAACATGCCTTTGGCAAACCCACAGGTGCCTACCATGTCCCAGGGGCTTTGTATATTTGCTTTCGTCCACTGAAGGCACCTGGAACAGCAGATGTAACTGGTTAAGTTTATGATGATCCATTGTCATTCTCCAAGACCCGTCTGGTTTTCTTCACCGGCCGAACTAGAGAGTTGAATGGGAATGTGGTAGCAGTCATCACCTCTGGATGTCTCAGTCTTTTAAAGTTTGAAATTCTACGAGATCTGTGCTGTCAGTCGTGATGTGCTGTTTAACGTAAGGAGAGCACCATGCGCTTACATCAGGCCATTCCTACCTAATGGCTCTTACTTCATTGGGTAGAGAGCTGATGTGGGGATTTGCTCTTCCTTCTGTGTGTCCCTTCTATTTACACTTTCACGAACTGAGGATATAAACACAGATCTGGAGGCTCCTTGAGCCTTTTGAAGGTAAACTTAAGTCAAAACTCATTTTACTACCTTTTTCCCTGTAAATTTCCTCTCTGACTGGAGTACAACAGTGGCCTTCTGGGTCCGCGGGAATTAGCATTAGTCATAGACCAGTTTCCATGAATCCTCCAAAGATCTAGGTATTTCCTTTTCGGTGGCACACATCTGTCCTGATTAATGACGGTATCTGTTTTGGAGGAAGATCAGGATGAAGATTTACAATACATATTTGTGATCTTTTTGCTGTATTCTTCAGCAAGAGTTTCTGGTATTTCCTTCATTCAAGAGGTTCTGCGTCTGTGAATTTATTCAAGCCCGGGATTTGAGAATCTCTGTTGTAGTACTCAGATCATACCTCTCTTCCTCAGACCTGAGTGAGCTCCTTATGATTTTGGTCCTAGAGATTCTGTGGTCAATTAGCCACGGTGGAAGATCCCTGCAAGACAGACCATTCTGATTCTACTTGGGCCACTTTTTCCCGATTTTCTAAGGGTGGCTTTGGGTGAAGGGGGGCATTAAGCTCGTCAAGCCTGGGTCACTTGCCCACATCCTAGCTGCAAAAGCACCTGGGGAGTCATAGATCTGTTTTTCAGTTTCAGTTGTGGGAAGTAGAGTCTGCTTTCCACCAGGATTTATAATCTGGGGAAATAAATCCAGATTTTTATCCCAAACATAAGAAGAAGGTTTAGAGCTTGCTCAACCAAGGACAATGACAAATGTTTTCCCTAATCTATTTCACCCCTCTATTATTTAACAACAATGAGGCTTAGAAGATTAATCCCGGCTCCAGATGTACCCCATGCTTTATCCAAGCCAAGTTTAATAATGTAACCTTTCTTGATTTGTTCAGAAACTCAGACCTGAGCCACATAGGACATGCCTCTGACCTCAAAGGCTGGTTTGTATATTGGCATCAGACACATTTTGATCTAATCAGATGCACAATGATGGGTTCTGGGGGATTTTGAGGGAAAAGTTTCTCATGCTCCAGAGAGCTAGAAAAGATAGTAGTATCTTCTTAATGGGATGCCTGCAACCATATTGATACCCGCCTGAATAGGAAGCTGCCATTGGGTGGTAAGCAGAACCAAGATTGTCCAAGAACAGTTGAACTGAATCTGCTGGATGAAACCAGTCCTAAAGCCCATACTACTCCTGGTCTTGGGGTATTGAAAGCCAATCCATTTCCTAATTGTTTAAGCCAGTTGAGTTGGGTTTTCTGTTCTCAGTGATTGAAAATACCCAAATTGATCCAGTATAGAATCTTCTACGTTTATGACTCCTCATGGCCTGGTCCAGAATTGATATTCTTTTATAATAATCACTATTGCCCTGCAAGGTGGGGGTGGCTGAAATCTGGACTAAGAGGGCATTATAACAAATGTGAATATTGATATGAAAGGAAGTAAATATTGACTGAAGGAAGATTGAGATGTATAGTTTTTATAATGAAAGAGATATGCTTTAGTTACCCAAAATTTGTAGAGTATTGACAATTCAGTTCCAAGTAATATAAATAAATGAGGCACCCTTAAGCATTTAAAAGACACTATGAAAGTAAAATAAGAAACCTATTTCTGCTTTGCCATACTCTTTCTCTCCCACTGAGCTACCTTATTATTAAGAGTCATTGGAAAGAGTCCAGGGAACTGATTTGTAATATGACCTTAAGCAGGTGAATTTGGTCCTTTAAATCCTAGATTTCTAGTCTGCAAAAACAATTGCTAGTATCAAATTAATTCATATAGGTGAAAAGTTGTGATAGAGCCCAGGGCAGTGAAAAGGCAGGTTTTATGGTTGTCTGGATTGTGGAGGGCTGATAGGTCCCATTGTTCATCTGTGAATGTTAGTTCTAGTGTACGTACTTCATTTCCTATTTTGCTTGCTGATTTGTATATTTGAAAAAGGTAGCAAGCCTATTGGTGTGTGTCTTTATACCCTGGTGCTTCCTAGTTGATACCTCTCTATATTTTTGCTAGATAATGGAAGATTGATAATAACTAACATTTTGTGGAGGTAAACAGAAGGTAGGAAGCACTTTTTTTTTTTTAAGATTTTTTATTTGTTTCACAGAGAGAGAGAGATCACAAGTAGGCAGAGAGGCAGGCAGAGAGAGAGGGGGGGAAGCAGGCTCCCTGCTGAGCAGAGAGCCCAATGCGGGGCTCCATCCCAGGACCCTAGGATCATGACCTGAGCCGAAGGCAGAGGCCTTAACTCACTGGGCCACCCAGGTGCCACTAGGAAGCACTTTCAAGTGCCTAATCGCATTTGAGCAGTGCAAGAGCTCTGCACAGTCGGGAGGGAGGGCAGTGTTCTGATCAAAACTTTCTGAGGAGAAAACTGGTACTCGGAAAAGTGTGCAGACCAGTTTGGGCAGTTACTGGGGAAAGGAGAATTTTAATCCTGTCTTCTGATAACATTTCTATGATGTTTAGCTATGTGACCTTAGGCAAGGGACTCAGCCTCTTCCTGCCTTAGTTTCCCGATCTGGGAAAGGCCCACTGCAGGTTTTTATAAATAAAGTTTTATTGGAACACAACCAGTTCAGTTCATTTGCATATCACCAGTGGCAGCTTTCAAGTTACAGTGAGAGTTGGGTAGCTCAGTAGGGACAGTATAGTTCAGAAGGCCTAAAATAGTTATTATCTGACCCTTTACATAAAACATTTGCTGACCACTGTTTTAGATGCAAACTTTTTAGAGACACACTTAAAGTCTTTGAGAGAGGAAATCTCACATATTCTAAGTTCAAAAAAGTAAATATTTCCTTTTTGTTCCTTTTGGATTACGAATATTAATGATTCCCACAAAACTTCACCCACCTTTCCTATATCCCAGATAAGGGGCAATTACTATTATTATTATCCTTATCATCAATCTGTTATTATTATATCAAGTACAGATTGTCATTGCCCGCTCATGCCCACCAAGAAGCTTGTGGAGTCAGCTCTTCTATATTTGGGGAGGCCCATTCCCCTCCTTAAACATGTCTTATGATCAGAGACTCTCCCTTGAGATCAAAGGAGTGATTCATCTCTCCCTGAGATCAGATCAAAGCCTGTGTGGGGGCCCAGGTTCTCCCCACCCTCATCTCACTCCTACTTCCTGCAGCAGAACAGCCCCCAAGTTTGATGCCAGGCTACACCAGTCAGCTTTCTGCTCTCTCGTGATTGCAGCCACCCCCTTCATCTTGGGTGTTGGTCTTCTAAGTCTGTGCTTAGAAGAGCTTCAAGAAGAATTGGGATGGATCAGGTCAAATCCCTTCGGGTTTTTCCCCTGGGAAAATAGTTCGGGGCATGTGACACGTGTCTCTTACATAAACAGACCCACTCCAAGTGCTTGGCATGTGGCTTTATCATTGTGTATTTTTAATGTTCCAGTGTTTCATGGTTTAAAATGACCTATCAGATCAGATGGTGATCTGCGGGGAAAATCATCCCACCCTGGTCCTTTGAGTCGAGTTGCTTTTCACAGATCATTTTCAGCAATTTGTCTTTAAAGCTTCTTGAAATTATTTTGGTACTCTACAGAACCTGCCACTCTGAGAATCTGTCTCCCCTAGACATAATTCCTGTCATTCTGTAATGCAATGATATCGCTTCGTAAATCTTTAATGTATGTTACTATCCAGATTGACACATTTTGTACTTCTTATCTGTGACATTTTCATTGACTTCTTTTGCAAAGTGACATTATTGCCGTCCTAGCCTGGGTAAGATTTAATACCGGATCTTTCTTTCAACCATCTATCAGAATTATTCATAACTCCCTCTTTTTCCCCTTCCCCCCATGCAAACTCTAAATTCAAAGATTTTTCTTTTTAACCTATTTCCTTGGGTATTTTTCTCTGATCACTACTTCGGTAAAGAAATAGTAGTACTTAAAGAACGGTAGCTGTCCCAATCCCTGTCTGCATTCTGATTTATTGAGATAGTTTATGGGCTTTTATACCAAACTTCTAGGGAAGTGTCCAGATATACTGCTAATGATAAAGGCCATTGTTTTGTTTTATTATTTTTCTAATAAACATTATTTATAATGTCCCTATTAGAAGCATTATAAATTGTTTCCAAGGTGCCTCTATTTAAAGTTTAAGATTTATGGAACTTTAAAACTTTAAAGCCCGTGTGTAAAAAAGACTATAATGTATTTTTCTTTTTTTAAGATTTTAATTATTTATTTGACAGAGAGAGAAAGAGCACAAGCAGGGGGAGTGGCAGGTAGAGAGAGAGAAGGAGAAACAGGCTCCCTGCTGAGCAGAGAGCCTAACTTGGGGCTTGATCCCAGGACCCTGGGATCATGATCTGAGCTGAAGGCAGCCACTTAAGGGACTGAACCACATCACCAAGATGCTCCTATAACATATTTTTCATATCTTGAGGGTGCTGATCTTCAATTTTCACAACAAATTGTTAAACTTGAAATACTAATTTATTTCCTAATCTAAAGGCAGTGGAGACCCAGCTCTGAATAGCACAAAGTCCCTACCCTCATAGAGTTCATAATTTCACGTGAGGGTCTGACAAGTTTAAAAAAAATTAGCAAAAGGGGAAGGACTAAAGAAGCTACTGTTCTGGATGAGTTCTATAGGTTTTGCTGGAGCATATGTGGTGGCATCATCAGGGAGGGCTTCTTGAAGAGGTAAACCAGGTCCTAAAGGAAGCAGAGGATGTAGTTGGGTTGGGACAGGTATCCTAGGATAAAGGAACAGGTTGTGCAAAGTAAAGTAACTCTGTTTGGATTATCTCCAGCAGGTCCACATAAACACAGACCAACTAATTCTGCAGTCCTATGTGTTTCAGGAAAAGCTGGACCAAACCAAAGTGCTAACACACTTTCTCTGGGGTAGGTAGAAACATCTAGAACAGGATGAAGGTCCAAGAAAGGGAACAAGGACCTCTAACATAAAAAAGCAAGTGTAGTGGCAGATAAAAAAGTTGAGAGCAATGAATTATAATTATGTAGGTAATTCTTTAGAATAACCCTTCTTTATGGTCCCTATCTTGATTCTTAACTTGGCAATCATATTTTTTTTTTTCTGATTCTCTTACAGTTCTATCGAGAAGGACTCTTAGGGTATAGGTCTACAGACTGAAGGAAAAAGACCAAGGAGAACATATCTTCCTTTCTTTTTTTGGGTTAAGTCTAATTTTAGGAAGCAGCGAAATAGATACTTAATAAAAATGGATATTTCTAAGCAGATCACGTGGGTGCATGCGTGTGTGTGTGAGTGTGTGTGTGTCTGTGTGTCTGTGAGAAACTTTTTTTCTCCTGGTCTCATGCAATGTCGAAACAATTGAGTGAGCAAATGGAGCCTTTTTTCTTTCAGTGGTATTGTTTTTATATCTAAAACTCACCTGTGAAAAGTTGGTTTCTATTCTCACTCCCAGAACCAGGGACTGGCTTAAAGACACTGTAATGTAGTGATCTAAGCAAAGACTCTGAAGCCAGGCTTCCTGGGTTCAAATCTTGACACTACCACCTATTAAACCTATAAATTGAGGGACATTTGTCGTCTGTAAAATAAGGGTAATAGTAATAGTGCCAACCTCATGAGAGGTTTTCTTTTTTTAAGATTTATTTACTTGATATATGTAGAGAGAGTGCACAGGCACTCACGTGCACAAGTGGGGAAGGGGCAGAGGGAGAGGGACAAGCAGACTTCCCACTGAGCAAGGAACTCCACACGGGGCTCGAACCCAGGACCCTGGGATCATGATTTGAGCCAAGGGCAGACACTTAACCAACTGAGCCACCCAGGAGCTTCCTTGTGAGAGCTGTTATGAGGATCTACGAGGGGACATAGAGGTTCAGAAGAGTACCTGGAACATCATGGGCACAAACCTGAGTGTCGGCCAGCCCCGTCTATCAGGTGGCATCCAGGGCATCAGATGCCATCCAGGTGGCATCCAGATGCCCCGAGAAGTGCGTCTTCAGTGCTCTCTCTCTTCCTTCTGTCTTCCTCACTGTGCAGTGTCTCCCCCCCACCCCCATCCTCACCCCAGTCAGCTCCCGGGGCTCTGACTTTGCTTGCTCAGAGGGATGGTGATCTGGTCAGGGTCAGTCACTGGTAGCAATTAAATATACAGTTGGCCCTACAACTTGGGGTTTAGAGGTGCTGACCCCCACACAAATCCATGCATAGCTTTTGACTCCCTCCAAACTTAACTACTCATGGCGCATTGTTGGCCAGAAGCCTGACTGAGGACATAAACGGGAGTAACATGTAGTTTGTATTATATGAATTATATACTGCATCCTTCCAATAAAGCAAGCTGGAGGAAATCCTAAGAAAGTACACTTAAAGTACTATATTATATTTATAAAAAAAAAATCTGTGTATAAGTGGACCCATGCAGTTCAAACCCATGTCGTTCAAGGGTCAACTGTATTGTTTTTACAGTCTGATTCCTTATTCCTAATTGAATTTGATTAAGAATAAGAAAACCTGGGATCTGTTCCCCATCATGGCTTTCTAGCTGTGTGTCTTTAGGAAAATCTGAAAATTCTATGACCCTCGGGGTTCTCATTCTCAGAGTTGAGATGACAATACTTGACCTGATCTCACCTCATCATTGTGAGGCCACAATAGGGCTCATGGAACTCTTCTGTAAACTGTAAAGGGCAAACGAGACTGCTTCTGTTAATGCAAAGAAAAGAAAAAAGATTAATAGTATTAGTTTTTCCTGCCCTTCATGTAACATCTAGTAACTGGGGTACAGTGTTGAATGGGAGTCTCATCTTATCTCTGACTTTCATGTTGAATTTCAGCAAATTGTCTTTAAAGCATCTGTTAATACAATCATACTGTCTTTCTACTTTCTTAACACTGAAACATCTATTCCTAGAATGACCATTTTGTGTTATCCCTTTAATACACTTCTGGATATGGAATTTTGCATCTTTGTTTTTAAGTAAATGTACACGTATGTGTTTGGATAGAGAGATAGAAAGAGACAAAAGCATGTACCAGGGTTCTGTATTATATTGAAACCATAAAATGATTTAGGCTTTATGTTTTTTCCTAGGCTCTGAGATAGTTTATATAGAATTAGCTTTTCACTAAAGGTCTGGTAGAATCTGCCTTCTGAAAAGCCCTCTGGACCTGATGCTTATTTATTTATTTATTTATTTATTTATATTTAAGTAGGCTCCACACCCAGTGTGGAGCCCAACATGGGGCTTGCACTCCCAACCCTCAGATCAAGACCTGAGCTGAGATCAAGAGTCAGATGCTTAACTGACTGAGTCACCCAGGCCCCCCTCTTATGGTTAAGGTACTATTCAAGTTTCCTACTTTTCCTTGAATGAATCTATAAAGATTCATTAAATATTCTCCTAGGGAATTAGTCACTTCATCTACTGATTTTCAAAAGGCTTGCCATAAAGGTTCTTACAATTTTTATAATCTTGTAATTTACATTCTTACAATTTTTGACTTAAGATTTTGTCCTTTTTCTTTCTTTTGACAGATATGACAAAGATTTGTCTTTGACCAATCCATTCAAAGAACCAGTTTAACTCATCATCAACCCTAACCCTAACCCTAACCATTATTAACCCTAACCCTCACCCTAACCCTTTTTGTGTTCTATTTTTATTAATTTCTACTTTTATCTTCCTTGATTTCTCCCTTCAACTTTCTTTAGATTTATTTTCTCTCTCCCCCTTCCCATCTCTGTGCTCAGCTTCTTGAGTTGAAAGCTTGGTTGACTCATATATTTTTAACCCTTCTGGTTTTCCACCCTAAGCATTTAAGGTTATCTACTTTTCTGAATGCTGACTCAGGATAGTCCATGGGCTTTGATATGTATGCAGTGCTCCTAATGCGGTTCTTTTTTTTTTTTTTTTTTTTTAAGATTTTATTTATTTATTTGACAGACAGATCACAAGTAGGCAGAGAGGCAGAGAGAGAGAGAGGAGGAAGCAGGCTCCCTGCTCAGCAGAGAGCCCGATGCAGGGCTCGATCCCAGGATCCTGGGATCATGACCTGAGCTGAAGGCAGAGGCTTTAACCCACTGAGCCACCCAGGTACCCCTCCTAATGTGGTTCTAAACAGCTTGTCATTTCTGGTTTTGGTTTCTTTCAAGCCTATGACTCATGAGTCATGTAAAATACCCAAGAGAATAGATTTTTGTTGGTTACCCTCTTGTTCTTATTTTGCAGTGTTATTCCATTATACCTCATGAGTATGTACTGTTAGAGCTTTCCTTCTGTGAGTGCCTTTGTGACCTAATACACCAGGAGAATGTCTGATGAGAGTTGGAAACTGTATAATCTGTGTTGGATGCAAAGTTATTTCTCTCCATATATCTATTAGGTCATAATTGTCCATTTTATTAGCCAGGACTTCTGGAGCCTTATTCCTTTCTGTGATATTTCTGTGATCAGCCAATTTCTGAGAGCTTGTTTAAAGTCACTACTTATGACTTACTTCCCTTAGCATTATACTTTCTAGCTCTGTCCATGTTGTTGCAAATGGCAAGATTTCATTCTTTTTTATGGTTGAATAATATTTTATATATATAATCTCACCTCTTATATAATCAACATTATATATATATATCCACATTATATATAACATTATTATTACATATAGTAGAGATACAATATAACATTATTATATATAATCAACATCATATATATATATTTCACATTTTCTTTATCTCTATATATAAACAGCATGTTATTATATCTATCTATCTATCTCACCTCTCCCATATCCCTTCATCGATGGGTGGGCGCTTGGGCTGCTTCCCTAGTTTGGCTATGGTAAATAATGTTGTTACAAGCATAGAGGTTCATATATCCTTTTTGTTTGTTTGTTTGGTTGGTTGGTTTTTTTAAAGATTTTATTTATTTATTTGACAGACAGAGATCACAAGTAGGCAGAGGGGCAGGCAGAGAGAGAGGAGGAAGCAGCCTCCTTGCCAAGCAGGGAACCCAGTGCGGGGCTTGATCCCAGGACCCTGAGATCGTGACCCAAGCCAAAGACAGAGGCTTTAACCCACTGAGCCACCCCTGTGCCCCGTGAGGTTCATATGTCCTTTTGAATTAATGTTTTCATATTCTTTGGGTAAATACCCAGTACTGTGATTACTGGATCGTAGGGTGGTTCTATTTTTAACTTTTTGAGGCATCTCCATGCTATTTTCTTAAGATCTCCATGCTGTTTTCTTAAGATTTAAAAAATTTTATTTGTTTTTGTTGTTGTTGTTTCAAGTTTTTATTTAAATTCCAATTCCAATTAGTTGAAGTGTATGTAATAGTAGTTTCACTCCATACTGTTTTCCACTGTGGCTATGAGATAAGTCTGTTGGAGAAAGACAAATACCATATAATTTCACTCACATGTGGAGTTTGAGAAACAAAACAAATGAGCAAAGGAAAAATAAACAGAGATTCCAGCCAAGAAATAGACTCTTCACTCTAGAGAACAAACTGGTGGTCACTAGAGGGGCGGTGGGGGGGGGGGGATGGGTGAAACAGGTGGCAGGGATCAAGGAGTGCACTTGTCCTGATGAGCACTGGGTGATGTGTGGAATTGCTGAATCACTCTATTGTACACCTGGAATTAATATAACACTGTATGTTAACTATACTGGAATTAAAATAAAAACTTAATTTAAAAAATTGTCACCGTTGTGAGAACTCCTCGGTGTCGGCTTACATTTCTATCAAGGTTTGCTTTATGCATTTTGAGGCAAAGACTTTTGGTACATAAAGGTTTGTGACATATTTGGTAGGTCGTACTTTTGTAATTATGATATATTCCTTTTAGCCCTCTTCATTTCGAATTTTACTTGCTGTGAAATGAATAGTGTTAATATGCATTTGGCATACTTTTCTCCATCTCTTTCCATGTCTTTGTATCTAACTTCCCTGAGTTGTTTTCATTAAGTGTTATGATTACTGGTATGGTCAGCCTCCTTTCTGGCTGCAGCAGAAGTGAGTAGTCGACCACCAAAAATTCATGATCCTTGCTCCATAGTGCGGACGGTGGCTGCCCAGTCAAGGACGTTGTCCAGGTACAGTAATGTGATTAGTTCTCAGCAGTGGAATGTGAGCAGCAGTGATGGGAATCACCCAGGACTATCATTTTCTCCGCTTCGATTGGATGCTCACTTGGCGGGAGATGATTTTGCAGGTAAGTGGAAGTAACAGAGAGGAGGAAGGTGCTTCTTTTTGTTGATTAATTCTGAGCCCTCCAAGAGCCAGGGCGGACCAGGGGTATCTGAGTTATTGCTATAGTCTGAATAGCCTTGTCCCCTAAAATTCATATGTTGAAGTCGTAATCCTCGAGGTGGTGGTATTAGAAGAT
Source organism: Mustela putorius furo (assembly GCF_011764305.1). Lineage (NCBI taxonomy): Eukaryota > Metazoa > Chordata > Mammalia > Carnivora > Mustelidae > Mustela > Mustela putorius. The sequence goes on along the minus strand of NW_025421491.1, from coordinate 1,572,768 downwards.
GGGGCTTGGGGACATGATTAGATCATAGAAATTACTGCCTTTATAAAAGAGGCCCCAGAGAGCTGCCTTGCCCCTTCTGCCACATGAGGACCCAGCAAGAAGATGGCTGCCTGTCAACCAGGAAACGGGTTCTCACCAGACACTGAATCCGCCAGCACCTTGATCTTGGACCTCCCAGCCTCTCCAAGTATAAGAAATAAGTTTCTACTGTTTATGAGACACTCAAAAAATTGTATTTTGCTAGCAGCTTAATCAGACTAAGGCAGCCATGTTGGTGGTGCAAATGACCTGCTTGACATTTGTCATAGATAACCCAAGTTTGTCATGTATGACTTAAGTTATAACTTCAGCTCCCCAAGGCCCAGAGCTATCTGCACCTAGTTTGCCATGGTCTCCCTAAAACTCAGCTTTGGTAAACACTTCATTAATACGTATTGTATGAAGAAATGAAGTTCTGGCCATCTTCTCCTGAGCATTTGCTTTCTGGTGACCTCCACAACGGATTCTTTTGACAAGTGAATCTTTGCTTAAACGAAGCTGGGCCGACATCTTTCTCAACAAGAAACCAGGCCGATGAATGTGGGAGGGACACCACAGGAAAAGAGTCTCCCATCTGTGTCTTCCAGTGCTGTGTTGGGCAATGGGTATCTGGGAAGTCTGCAAAATGAGATCCTTCCTTCCCCTGTACCTTGTCAAAGGAATTCAGCAGCCTAAGGTCGAAGGCTCTTTTGCTTGATTTGGGGAAGTCATTTAATTGTGCTAAGCCTCAGTCCCCTCGTTTGTAGAATGGGGATATGGCGATACTGATTTCCAGCTGCTGTCAGGGTCGTCGCAAAGAGCAAATGAGAGAATGACGTGGACGTCAGCGTTTTGCAAACTACCGAACTCTACGACGATCGGTGATCTTATGGAAACTTGGAGAGGCTTGTATCAGACTTCAGCCTTGCTCAGTTTGAGGACATGACTTCTCACAGGCAACCTCTCCATTATTCAGAGTAGAATTAATGCTCTCGGTCCCATGAGAGGCTATCTTCTTCCTGTATTTCCTTCTATTTTCGGCATTCAACTTTCTCCTCGGCATTGTTTGTAGGTGGGCAAATCTTAACCAGGTTTCTGTTCCTCAAATCAGTTACTTAATTTGCACTAGGGGGAAGGGTGGCCCAAGCGGATTTTATTACCGCCCAGCCTTTCGTAAATCTTTGCAGAGAGAAGCTTTGGTTGGTTGTCACGAGCCCGGGGTGGAGCTGAGCCCCCACTTGGCAGCCTTGTGACCTTGGTGAGTTTCTCACCTCCCTGCTTCTCAAGCTCCCCATCTACAAAGCGTTGGGTGAGGCTCTTTCCCTAAGGGCCAGAAGCCTTGCTAGAAGGCTTCAGAGTGGCAAAGAGTCCCGAGCAGAAGTAAACACCTGCTGTAAATGTCTGTACCTCGGCAACGGGGCCCATGGCGAAATCTTTATTTAGTTGTGTTTGGATAATTTTCTCTTCTCTTTTTGCTTGAGTGCTTCCTACTCCAAATATTTGTTTTTTAATAGCTACCCCCCCCCTTTTGCTCTACTGATGCAGGTGAGATGCAAATGTACCTTTTGTGACTTCCTTGCTGTGGCCTGCCTGGGCCCCAGATTGACAGATATGAGGCAGAACCGTTGTCTGAGCTGGAGCGGGCAGGGTTTGGGGGCAGGAAGTGTGAGTCAACACACAAGGAAACCAGGGCAAACAGCTGGAATGGAAAGCAGGGGTAGAGAATCTGAAGCTGGCAGGAGTTTCCTTCAGAGATCTCTGGCTCTGGGACTCCAGGGTGAGGAGAGCTGGCCTGAGTGTGGTCATGCTAGTGGTACATTAAAAAAAAGTTGGGGGGCATCTGGGTGGCTCAGTCAGTTAAGCGGCTACCTCTGGCTCAGGTCATGATCCCAGGGTCCTAGGATCAAGTCCCACGTTGGGCTCCTTGCTTAGCAGGGAGCCTGCTTCTCCCTCTGTTTGCCACTCTCCCTGCTTGTGCTCTCTCCCCCCTCTCTGACAAATAAAGAAAATAAAATATAAAAAAAAAAAATCGGTGTTATTCCACTGCTTAAAACTATTCAGTGGATTACCATCTCACTTACAAACAAAAGAATCTGAAAATTCCTGTCCTTTAGCTGACAAAGGCTCTATGGCCTAAGCTTTGCTATTTCTTTTTATTTTCTACCACTTTTCCTGCTCCCTGTGGGCCACAACACTAATTTCTTAGCATCCCTTACCACGGTCCTGCCTCAGGACCTTTGCACTTGCTGTTCCCTTTGCCTGAAACGTTCTCCTCCTTTATCCAAGCAGCGATGTCACCTTCTCAGAGGCCTTCCCTGACCACCCACACTGAAGGAGCCTGCCTCACACTCCAAGCTTTCTTTATCCCCCTTGTTCAGATTATTTTTCTTGGTAACCCTTACCACCACGTGACCTTATCTCACAAAAGGGGCTGCTTGATGTCCATCACCTCCACTAGCATATGAGCATCTCTAGGACTAGGGGTGTTGCGAAGTTCTCCATAGTGTCCCCAGCATGTAGTTCAGCACCTGACATAATTGTAGAAGGAATGAGTGCATGAGGGAATGAATGAATGAGTGGAGAGATGGATGGGTGAAGGCTTAGTAGAATTGTAAGCTTTGGGACCTGCTGGTTCTTCAGACTTTCCTTCCGTCATCTTGGTTTTTGGCTTCTTGTTTCCACACCTGTCTAAGTTCTACTCTCCTTCTCTTCTTCTTCCTTCTCCTCCTCCCCTCTACCCCCTCCTCCTCTTCCTTCTCATTGTCCTCCCCTTCCTCCCCCTCCTCCTCCTCCTCCTCCTTTTTTTGCTTAAGCACAGTTTCAGTGAGAAATGTCTCTGCCCTATTCCTGGTTCCATGGCCTCTGGCTGGTCAGGCAGAGGCCTTGAGGAGACCTCAAGGAGGTCTCCTCAATAGAGCAGAGAAATGGAGGCTCAGGACCCAGGGGCAGAGTTCCTTCCAGAAGATGCTGTAGCTAAAGGCCGGCCGCACCCCTGCAGAAGAGCACCCATCACGTGCGGGTGTTACCGGGGCCTTGCTGGTGTGGTCCTATGTATCAGGGCAGGACATCAACTGATTGGACTCCTCAACAAGCCCGCTGCCCCGGGACTGGGTCAAGGCTTCGCACACAGTGGGCCAGGCACCTAGGACCGGTGGAGAGGGCTTGGTGCCAGAGCTGGGAGGCCTCGGGCTGGATCCTGGCCCTCGCTTTTTACTACAGAGCTTACAAAGGTGTGACCCTCGTGGATCAGCTGCCATAGGCTCTTGTCTTCAGATAAAACAGTCTAAGCAACCAATGACTGTGATTTGTTTCCATTTGTTTCTCAAACACCTGAAAATCCATAATCATCTGTCAGGAAATTTAAAAGTTGCACGGAGCACTAGGTGTGGTGCATAAACAATGAATCTTGGAACACTGAAAAAATAAAATAAAATAAAAAGTTGCATTCTCCACAGGGGGGGAAAGTATTTTTTTCCACTCTACATTATATTTCTGAGAGCTGGCCACCCCCCTCCCCAAGCTAATTAATACTGTCTTTCCGTGGCTGTAGGGAATTTTATCCTACGGATATAACACGTTCTATTGATCTATTCCTTTACTGATGTTTTGCTGTTTAGATTGGCTTTTGGATAGACCAACTCCTGCTGCAGCAGACCTCATGGTCCAGCCGTCCTCGTGCCTGTGGGAGAGAAGGTCCTGTAATCGCAACCCTCGGGATTCGTGTTTGCTCCGCAGTTCGCAAATGAGAGGCTCGCTGCTGCTCCAAACATGCCAGTGAGGCTGCGTGAGAACAGCTACTTGCACCAGCCGTCTGTGTTTGAGCTCCCAGTGATGAAGATGAAGCCATGGCCTTTGTGCAAGGCGGGTGGTGCCGTGGGGAGTGGGAGCCGGGGAAGATGGCCAGGCTTGAATGGAGACATGTGACCTCTCGGGAAACTGGCTTGCCTCCCCCGGGGTTTTCCTGTTTAGTTCTGCAGAAGGCAAAGGAAACCCATGGTTTGGGAAAAGTCCTGTTGATATAAAACCAACCAGTTTATTTTTATTTATTTTTTAAGAGATCTTATTTAGGGGCACCTGGGTGGCTCAGTGGTTTAAGGCTGCTGCCTTCAGCTCAGGTCATGATCTCAGGGTCCTGGGATCGAGCTCCGCATCAGGCTCTCTGCTCAGCAGGGAGTCTGCTTCCCTTCTCTCTCTGCCTGCCTCTCTGCCTACTTATGATCTCTGTCTGTCAAATAAATAAATACAAATATTTAAAAAAAGAAAAAGGATATGTCCATTAAAAAAAAAGATCTTATTTATTTATTTGACACAGGGAGAGTGAGCGAGCACAGGCAGGGGGAGCCAGAAAGAGAGAGGGAGACACAGAAGCCCCGCTGAGCAGGGAGCCCATGGTCAGGGGTTGTTGTCTGGGCTCGACCCTGGGATCATGACCTGAGCCAAAGGCAGATGCTTAACAGACAGAGCCACCCAGACATCCCAAAACCAAGCAGTTTAAAATTTAGTTGAGATTCAGACTAGCTGGGAAGCACCATTAATCGTGTTCAACCTGCTTCCACCTAATGTGTGCATAACCTGTTCTTACTTAACAGCACCATTCAACATTTATATCTGGTTTTATAGGTGCCAAGAGCCCTTTACCATTAATTATGCCACATATTAATTCTGCTGTCTAGATAGTGATGCCCGATTTATGCTCGAGGAGGGTGAGGTTCGAAGATGCAAAGGACCTTGCCTGGGGCCAGAGTCTTTTTTTTTTTTTTTTTTAAGATTTTATTTATTTATTTGACAGAGAGAGATCAGAAGTAGGCAGAGAGGCAGAGAGAGAGAGAGAGAGAGAGGAGGAAGCAGGCTCCCTGCTGAGCAGAGAGCCCGATACGGGGCTCGATCTCAGGACCCTGAGATCATGACCTGAGCTGAAGGCAGAGGCTTTAACCCACTGAGCCACCCAGGTGCCCCTGTATTTGATTTTCTGTAAGCCATGCAGACTTCTAGGTCCATTCTAAGGTTCATGAACATATTGGTGGATACCAACTCATACATAAGAGAGACCGTAGGGGTTCTGCCCCGAAAGAAACCTATTCCTTGCTAGGTCCACAGGTCTGTGCAGGGATGCACCTGTTGATGTCTTCTGCACCTTTTTTTTTTTTTAAGTAAGCTCTATGCCCAGTGTGGAGCCCAATGCAGCGCTTGAACTCACGACCCTGAGATCAAGACCAGGGCTGAGATCAAGAGTCAGACACAACCAACTGAGCCACCCAGGTGCCCCGATGTCCTCTGCTCTCTTACCCATTTTAGTTGTCTTGGGGTTTCTCTGTCACTGGCGAACAGATCTTCCTTATCATAGCTTTTGCTAGGTCAGTACTTATCGCTCCAAAGTTTCCAGGGTAAGTGATATGAAGAAGGGAATTTGGATATGTAAATTGGGGGCCAGTGAATTTGATCATTTCAGAAAACAATTTGGTAGGTCCTCGAAAAGCTGGAGGTATACTGCCATCTACTATCTCTTGCATGGGTGTGACAGGTGACATGCCCTTGGCAGCATTTTTGTTAGAGCTGGAAAAAAAAAAAATAAGGAATCACTCTAAATGTTCACTAACCAGAGAATGGATAGAAAAGTATGGAAAGTGGTCAGGGAATATGGCGCTAAAGATCCGTGAAAATGAATGAACTAGAGCCAAGGCCTCACCATGAGTGAATCTCTGGAACATAAAGTCGAATAAGAAACGTTAGACGCAGAAAAAGCAGCAGTCTGATTGCATCTAGATAATGTTCAGAAAGCAGCAGACCACCTGGCGTATGTAGAGGAACACACAAATGTGAGCCCACTAGGAAGTAAATCCTAGAAACACAAGTGCCCGAATCAGCCTGGTGCTTCCCTCTGGGGAGATGGGAAGGAGACCGGTGGGGGAGGGGACTACGAGGGTTTGTAGTGCATTGGTGATGGTCAGTTCCTTTAGCTGGGTCATGGGTCCTTAAGGGGCATCGACTACATACATACACATGCCTACATATATCCTTTGTTTTGAATGAAATATTTTGTCATAGAAAAATATAGAATCTACCTCTTTTTTTTTTTTTAAGATTTTATTTATTTATTTGACAGAGAGAAATCCCAAGTAGATGGAGAGGCAGGCAGAGAGAGAGAGAGGGAAGCAGGCTCCCTGCTGAGCAGAGAGCCCGATGCAGGACTTGATCCCAAGACCCTGAGATCACGACCTGAGCCAAAGGCAGCGTCTTAACCCACTGAGCCACCCAGGGGCCCCTAGAATCTACCTCTTTAAAAAAAGATTTATTTATTTAATTGAGAGAGAGAAAGAGAGTGAGCATGAGCAGGAGGGACAGAAGGTGATGGAGAGAAGTAGATTCTGCTAAGTGCAGGAGCCTGATGTGAGGGCTCGATCCCATGACTCTGAGATCAGGGCCTGAGCTGAAATCAAGAGTCAGATGCTTAACCAACTGAGCCACCTAGGCACCCCTATGACCAATGCAGGGTTAGGGGTACCGGTCCCCTGCACAGTTGAAAATCCAGTATAAGGTTTTTTTGGGGGGAGGGGTAAACATTTATGTGAGAGAAATTTCATGAGTGTGGAGGGGGGCAGGCAGAGGGAGAGACTCTCGGGCAGACTTCTTGTATAGTGTGGAGCCCAGAGTGGGGTTTGGCTCTCGGTTGGATCTTACAACCCTGAGATCATGCATGACCTGAGCAGAAACTAAGAGTCAGACGTCCAACTATGAGGCCACCCAGGTACTCCCATCCAGTATAACTTTTGACTCCCCTAAGGTGTAACAACTAATAGCCTAATGTTGACCAAAAGATCCATGGATAGCAAAAACAGTTGACTAACACATATTTTGTGCAGTCTCTGGTTATATACTGTTTTCCTCCAATAAAGTAAGCCAGAGGGAAGAGATGGTCATTCAGAAAATCCTAAGGAAGAGAACACTTTCATAGTACTATTTTGTTATTTATCGAAAAAAAAATCTGTGTATAAGTGGACCTGTGCAGTTCATACCTGTGTTGTTCGAAGGTCAGCTGTACAAAAAAATAAACTTTTATGGGACTTCATCTGTCACGTAGCACTTACGCTGCTCCATTCGACTTAAAGACCCTTCACCGTCTGGCCTCCAGCTCTGTAATGTTCGTGGACAATAACATCACTTTGTGCCAGGAACTGCCCTAAGTGCTTTATATTTATTGTATTACTAGACCCCATCCTAACAACAGCTTATCTATGTGTCACGTGTGAGCAAAAGGCCCTGTTCAAGTTCATGTGGCCTGTAGGTGGGAGAGGTGGTCCTTGAACCTAGATGGTCTGATGTAAGCGTCTAAACATTACTCATTTCCTGCCTAGCTTTCCCCTGACCTCCTGCGGTGCCATTCATCTCACTATTTCATGCACATTCCCAGCTTTCCCGCACTCGCCTTCCCATAGCTGGGACTCTGATTCCAATGGTCTTTCCCAAGTACATACCATGCAACTCTAGGACCATGAAACCTGCTGTTAAAAAAAAGAAAGTATGTGTGCCATGTTCAAGTAAACCAAGCAAATGCTGAAGAGTAGAACCCACCGCAGAGAATTACAATGGTTCTCAGCTATCAGACGATCTAAGATGCCCTGGAGTAAAGAAACCTGATTAATTTCGGCAATTGCCAAACTTATTTGACCCCAGCATCTTTTCCCGCCAGTCACGATATTTGCTATTTCACTGAATCAGTGCTCCAAGGAACCCGCTCTGGGAAATACCTGATGAGGGTGTAGCTATTCTTCCCTCCTGTTTAGGTAGTTTCTCTGAAACTCCAGTTCTTCTGGCTTGTATGGAGCACTTAGTGCTGGTTTATAATCTGATGTACGTAAATCCAGTCTGGTCTAAGGAGGGCCAGCCTTTTATTCCTCAGTGGCTTGTGAAATTCTTGACAGGCAGGGAGGAAGTCTGGGGCTCTTTCTCTGCCTTTCTCGGTTGCCAACTGCGGCTACAGTGCTGGGCGCTCTGTAAGTTCTCAAAACACGGGGACAGAAGGTGGTGATCTGAGCATCGGAGGAAGAATACCGAGGGCTTTCCTGCAGGAATTGGGCGTTTGGAGTCTTGTGTTCAGGGGTCTCTGGTTGTATCCAGTCTTGTTGGGAATAATATAGAGAACACAGCAGATGCCTGTTTATCAAGTTGGGACCAGGGGACAGACGGCAGTAAGGTTCCTCAGTGATGGTCTACTGGGTTATGGGTGGATCGATCCTGCATTGTGTGGAACTTTCCCGAATATTGCAGGATGCCTAGCATCCCTGGTTCCCGCCCCCAAATGTCAGTCTTGCACCTGCCAAAAGTGCTCTCACGCATTTTCAGATGCGCCCGTGTTGTGTACCGCTCTCAGCTGCCACTCAGATATCTCTCGTCCACGGTTAGCGTGGGTCCTAAGCCGAGGGGCCGGTGTGAGCCCGCGTCTGTAAGCCAGTTGGCATTAGCCGTAAGGAGACGGAGTGTACAGAGGCAGGCCTGAGAAGTACAAAATACTTTGGTGGTTGTTTTATTATCAATAAAAATGGAACTTCTTTTCCAGATCTTCCGTGTCATCGTTCATGTAGGGTTGCCTCCGTTCCCCCAGACGTCTCTTCTCTCTTTTCCTTCCTCTCCATTTTATTCTGTTTTCTCCTTTCCGTGATCACCAGCTTTGCCGAAAGTCACCAGCCCTGGTGATTTTCTTTCATGATGTTCGGAAGAGCCGCCTACATGGCCATCCTTTGTCCTGCTCCTTCCCTCCTCTGAACACCCTACACTCGCCTTCCAAAGCCTCCATTAAAGCTCACCCCCGCTCATGCAGCTCACCAACCACTTAGTGAGCCTTCTGGGGTCCCCACGTGGCAGGTGCTGAAGAGCCGCAGCCAGCCGTGCTGGGACAGTCCTCCAGCTTTATGTCCCCGCTCTACCGGCTAGGATTCTCTCGGTTTCGGGGTATTCGCTCCATCCTCACGCTTGTTTGGGCCACCGCTGTGTCATTAAGGACCAGTTCAGTCCCCTCCCTTTTATGTCTCTACCTCCTTGTAGGAGCCGTTCAGCTGCGCTTGTCTCCATGAATGGGTACGGCATACTGGGAAATATGACAAGATTTCACAACAATTTTTAAACCATCCCATTATTGAAGGTCGGTTTCAAACATAAAAGCGCTTTGTTTCTTGTTCAATGTTTCTTTTCTTGAACCTTAAACTGTCAGGTTCTCTAATATGGAGCTATTATCGGTGATGATGAATTAATCCATGCCAAAAAGCGTTGATGGTCCGCCTGTGGGATTTCTAGCCCAAGAACATTTGATAAAAAAGAGAACTTTGCTGCAATCAGCTGAAAAAAATCTCAGCGGATGGATAGGGGCACCTGGGTGGCTTCACTGCCTTCAGCTCAGGTCATGATCCCAGCATTCTGGGATCGAATTTCTCTGACTCCCCCTGCTTGTGCGTGCGCGCTCTCTCTCTGACAAATAAATAAAATCTTTAAAAAAAAAAAAAAAATCTCAGCAGATGGATAAACCCAGTCTGAACAGCAGAGGGCTCTTATGTACATAACAAAAATTCGAACTGCTTTTGAACAGCCCCACAAGCCCAGGTGTACAAAGCTTATGTCATCTTCTGTGTGCTTCTGCAGGTGTACGTTTCAACAGGTGTGATTCCTGCGCTCCTGGCCGCCATCGCCCACGTCTTTCTGTTTCCTTGTGGCCTTGAAAGGAGCAAAATGGGGGCAGAGACAGCCTGTGGGGAAGTGTTGTAGCAACTCTAAGGAGATACACAAGCGAAATGTGGTTATTAATCAGTTCAACGAGAAATAATAACGACCTCATGAGATTGCTGGGAAATTGAGGAGTCAGGTGCCCTGTGAGCCATGAGATGCGGCACAGCCGTACCATGATGCCCCCTTGCAGGGACATGCTCTGCCCTTCCTCTCTAGAATTTCAGCCTGTCTGCATCCCTAATGCCCTGCGTGGAGTTCCTCCCCAATGCGGAATAGGCATTTCGTAATTAATGAAACTGAGACCGAACGCTCGATCCACTCCCTACCCCGTTTCTGACAACGCAGAACGAAACAAACCCAATCACGCCAGCCCTGGTTTTCCTTACTTCCGTAAGTGGCCCCAGTATTCACCCAGCTGCTCAGGCCAAAAATCCAATCCTTGATTCTGCTTTTTCCTGTTGCTCTAATCTAAAGGAGGTCCTGCCTACTCTCCTGCTGAGACTCTGCCCATCTCTCCCCGCCCTCTCTGCTTCCAGTCTAGCAGGAGTCCCTGCGCTGGCTGGTCTGGACTTCCTTCATGGTCTCCCTGGTCCCTCTCTCGTTCTTTTCAGCTTATTCCTCAAATGCAGCAAGTGTTTTTCTCTTAAATCACATCAGTTCCACTCCCCTGCTTAATCCCCTACTTTCCCTTACAGACTTCTTCACTGTGCGCGAACACAAAAGCCAAGACCCTTCCCTGGCTTTGTAGGACCCACCTGGTCACACCTTTCCTGCCTCTGCAGACTCATCTTTCATAAACTCCTTCCTACATCCCACGACACCGCTTTCTTTCCATGCTGTGGCCACTGTGCACGTGGGCTCCCCATCCTCTCATGGCTGTCTCCTTTGATGCATCTGATTCTCAGCTTAAATACCATCTCCTCCAGGAAGCCACCCCTGATCCCCTCAATCAAACATGGTGAGCCACTCCCTCTTTTTCAAACCCACCCTACTTCAACTCTGTGAAATACTCACCATTAGCTGATTATCACTTACAAAGCACAGCACGTCCTTAATAAAGCATGCATATTCAAATCCCAACTCCTGACGTAATTCTATTAACCGTAATTCTATTAACCGTATCCACGCAAAAGCATATGCTTTTTTGTAACTGAGATGTCATCCACAAATCCTTCCCATTGTCATCTTCTCAGAGATGCAGTGACTTCAGAATCTGGGGGAGAATCCAGGCGAAATATGGCTACAAATGAGTTACTTAGGGAAGCTAGCGGGTGCTGGCAGTGACGTCACCAATGTTGAGCAGAAATATGCATGGTATCATTCATGTATTCATCCCTTTAGTTACTTATCAGCAAACACTTACTGAGCATCTCTGCCCTGCCAGTTGCTGAGGAAGTCATGATAAGTAAAATCAGGGCCAGTCTCCCTGCACTGGCTTCTCCTTCCTCCCAACCCTGTCCCCTCTTCCTTTTGTTAAAGCTCAGGATGTGAAAACATAAAATCCTCTAAGCCTATTCCTAAATGCATGTTTTGGTTTTAGGGGGAGGCTGCTGCAGATATTACTAGGTGGATGAAATGACCATGGCAGTGATCTCCGGGGACAGTTGAACCAATGCGTGGTCTTGGGGAAGTGCTATAACCAGCCATTTAAGGAGTGAATCCAAGAGAGTCTGAGAAGAATTAATCAAGGCCATACATGCCACTGGCAGTCTCCTGGGAAATTCACGAGGCGCATAAGCCTCGTGCCTGCAACTCCCCCCACCTTCAGACATCCTATTCCTGACTCAAGTGTGTCTGCTTTCTAGCCAGCTGCTAGAGACAACTACAGCGACTCGCTCCCCCCACACCTCTTTTCCAGTGCCACTCCTCTGTTCCCACCTTCAGGGAGAACTCCCAACTATTTGGAGTAATGTTTGATGCACATGTGTGAATGACGGATAGCCTTCACTTACCAGGTTGTACTTTTCCTTTGAAAGAGAATCTTAATGAAACTCCAAATAGAACTCTTGTTCCTATTTAGGAAAATTTGTTTGTCAATACGTTAGAGCAGGGTGTTGGTGGCCTCTCCATTTCTTTCTTGGCTGTGTTACTTTGGGCAAACAGCATACCCTTTCTGTGCTTCAGTTTCCTCACATTTAAGTGGGGATCATAAAAGTAACTGCCCCGTAGATTAAATTAAGGAATGCATGTAAAGCATTTGTAGTAAAGCCAGGCATAGGGAAGGGTTACATATGTATTACATATGTCTGCCGCCAACATCACCACTACCACCACCACATCATCTCCACCGTCATCATCATCACCATCACCATTACCACCACCATCACCATCATCACAGCCACCATTACCACCATCATTGTCATCACTACCACCACCACCATCACCATCACCACCACCATCATCATCATCACCATCACTACCACCATTTCCACCACTGACATCATCACCATCACCATCACCACCACAATCACATCACCTCCACCACCACCATCATCACCATTACCACCACCATCACCATCTTCACCATCACCACCATCATCAGCTCCACCATCACCACCGCCATCACCATCATCTGTATCACTACCACCATCATTATTATGACTACCACTTCCACCACCACCATTATCACCTCTGCCACCACCGCTGTCAGCCACAACCACCATCATCATCATCACTGTCATGCCCACTAGCAACCACAGCATTATTATTTTTCCTCCATTATCAGGAGGTCTCAGGGTGGCAACCTGACTCTGCTCCTTTTCCCTCAGTCAATTCAATCCCAGACGAGTTTGCTGCTTGCTCATGTCACCAGAGGGCAGACTATGCATAGAAGGAAAACATGGTCAAAGTTAATAAATACAAGAATTTTATTCAATTCTTGAATTTGGGAGCTTCCTGTGTGTAAATTCCTCCAGACTGCTCCACAAACCATACTCTCTGTGTCTCCTAAGCAGTTCCATTTTTTAAAAATTTCTTTGTCACAGGAAGTCTCTCTCATTCAGTGAAATATATTTTGAGTATTTGAGTATTTGAACCCAATGTTTTCCTCTTTGCTCTAAACTCTGAAACATTTTGTGAAATGTGGGAAAATAAAGCTTGGTATGTCCATTGCATTTTCTTTTTTACTGCTAGAAAGCTTTTTTTATTTTAGGCTTCAGTCATAGGAGAAAGATGTCTGAAGTAAGAGGGTTTACATTTCTAGGCACAGGTGGCCCATGGGCCATCCTTCCCTCCTCTCTTGCCCGTGGAAGACACTGCTGATGGATTGTTCTGTTCTTCCTTACTGACTTCAAAGGTCACATTAAATGCTTTCTCAACACAGCCCTCCAGCCACTTCCAGTGGCACTTGAGATAAAACCAATATGGCATCCCTGAGATGTTCTACTTCACACTTCTCTCATCACTCCCCATTCCAAGTACAGGATTGGGCCTCTTGTTTTAAGGAACATATTCATGCAGTAATGCTTAATCGGGCAGTTCCACTGGAGTATTTCGGAAGTCTGTGAAGAATGTTTTTTTTTTTTTTTCTAAGATTTAATTTATTTATTTGACAGAGAGAGACACAGTGAGAAAGGGAACACACGCCGGGGAGAGGGGGAGGGAAAAGTGGGCTTCCCGCAGAGCAGGAAGCCTGATGTGGGACTCGATCCCAGGACTCTGGGATCATGACTTGAGCCATAGGCAGCCGCTTAATGACTGAGTCACCCAGGTGCCCTGTGAAGCGTGTTTTTCGGTGGTGTTGATTTTTTTTGTCCTGTTTTCAACTCTTCCAGTTTTTGTGGGTTTTTTTTGTGGTAAAATATACACACCATACAATTTACTATTTTGCCATTGTTCAGTGACAGTTCAGTGGCATTCCCATTGTTGAGCTTTCCCCAAAACTTTTCATCATCTCAAACTGAAGCTTTGTATCCATGACACATTAACTCCCTGTTCTACTTCCACAGCCCTTGGTAATCACCATTTGATTTTATGTTTCTATGAATGTGACTACATTTAGACAACTCACGTAAGTGGAATTATATAGTATTTGCCCCTCTGTGAATGGCTTATTTCCCTTAGTATAATCTCTTTAAGGTTTACCCATGTTGTAGCATGTGTCAGAATTTCCTTCCTTTCTAAGCCTGAACAATATTCCAGTGTATGTATGTAGCTTATTTTTTTATCCATTCATCTGTTGGTGGACACTTGGGTTCTTTCTACTTTCTGGTTATTATTAATGATGCTGCTATAAACATGACTGTACAAGGATCTGAGACTCTACTTTCAATTCTTTTGGGTATATACTCAGAAGTAAAATTGCTGGAAATACGGTACTTCCATGTTTAGTATTTTTTGTTTGTTTGTTTTAAAGAGCAGGAATGCGCATGAGTATGTGGGAAGGTGGGGGGCAAGGGGCAGAGGAGAGAGAGAAAGAATGTTAAGTAGGCCCCATACTCTCTGCAGAGCCTAACACAGGGCTCCATCTCATGGCCCTGAGATCATGACCTGAGCCAAAATCAAGAGTAGGACGCTTAACTACCGAATCACCCACGCGTCCCACCATGTTTAATTTTTTTAAGGAACCACCTTATTGTTTTCCATAGCGACGATACCATTCTGCATGGGTTCCAATGTCTTCAGATCTTTGTAGGACAGGTTCTGCAGTCAGAGTAATTACAGGTGGGAGCCTGGATGGCTAGTCATCCCAGTGTGTGGAGTTTTCTCGCACAATGAAGAGGTGGCCCCCGGCCTGCCTTACTTTTGAGTGTCTTGTTGGTCATTCATGTAAGTGAAACATGCATTGATAGTGATCTAATCCTCGACCCACGCTCCACTCTCTATTTTATTATTTTTATAAACTTTTAATATATAATGAACCCCGTTGGGTAACAACCATATACATTGAAACAACATGGTATTCCGTTTTCTGGGAACGTTGCTAAGGGCAAAGGTGCTCATGGGATTTGAGTTGCCAATGCAACACCCCCATTTTAGTCTGAAGTTGTAATTGTCCTGTTGCTGGAGTTTTCCAGGGAAGGCAAGGACGTGATACCCACTGATGTCTTCTATTGTAGTCACACACGAGCATTTACATGCATGTGGTTTGGCCGTGCTATGTATGGATTTCATTTCAGAACAGTAAGGTAGATGACTCAAATATTTGGTGTAAAGATGGTCCACTGCTATGGACAAAGGGTTGCTTTTCTTATCTCTGTGGAAGAGGAGGTTGGAGGCTGCAGTGGACTCAATGTTTGGGTTCTCCCCAAGTTCATATGCTGAAACCTAACCCCAGTGGAATGACATTAGGAGGTGGGGCCTTTGGGAAGTGATGAGTCACAAGGGTGAAGCCCCCTTGAGTGGAATTAGTGCCCTTATAAAAGACACCCCAGAGATCTCTCCCTCTCCCGGCCATATGAGGTTATAATGAAAAGATCTCTGTCTAGGAAGCAGACACTGAATTGGCCCTCACCTTCGTCTTGGACTTCCAGCCTCCGGTACTGTGAGAAATAAATTTCTGTTGTTTATAAGCCACCTAGCTTATGGTATTTTGTCATAGCAGCCTGAATGGGCCGAGACAGAGGCATGATTCGGTGTCCTTGTGTGAAAAGTAGAGCTGGGGTGGGGTGCGTACAGGTGAGTGTGTGTGTTTAGTGTTCAATTTTTTTTCGAATAGTGGCCACTGATTTAGTCTGACCCACTAACACTCTTTTCAAGTGCACACATTATCAAAAGCACAGATTTAAAAATAAATATTTTATTTACTTATTTTATTTATTTGAGAGAGGGAGAGCAAGAGAGAGCATGAGTGGAGGGGAGCAGCAGAGGGGAAGGGAGAAGTAGGCCCCCCTTGAGCAGGGAGCCTGATGCGGGGCTCGATCCCAGGACCCCGAGATCATGACCTGAGCTGAAGGCAGATACCTAGCTGAATGAGCCACCCAGGCGACCCCAAAAAGCACAGATTTTTTAGAATGATGTCACCTGGGAGAGCCATCGCTCTGGTTCAGGTACCAGGGAGGAGCCACTGATGTCCATGCGGTTGAAGGCACCTGTGGGCCCTATTTTTACCATTATCTGGCTCTGCACTCAGCGTGGAGTCTGCTTTCTCCCTTCCTCTTCCTCTGCCCCTCCCCACCATGATCACGTGCTCTTTTTTTCTCTCAAATAAATAAATATTTTTAAAAATAAAATGAAATAATCTATTTATATGCATATATTTTTGCTTGGAAAACATTTTATACATTTAGACAGATTCCCACAATGTCACTGGTGATAGGA
Source organism: Mustela putorius furo (assembly GCF_011764305.1). Lineage (NCBI taxonomy): Eukaryota > Metazoa > Chordata > Mammalia > Carnivora > Mustelidae > Mustela > Mustela putorius. The sequence continues at coordinate 1,556,778 of NW_025421491.1, read as the reverse complement.
AGAAGACCCAAACACATGCCTGGAGAGCAGTTTCTCCCCCCAGTAGTTCACAACTCACAAAGTTTGAACCAAATCATGCTTTCTTCATTTGAAGCCAGCCATTAGCTAATCCACATTTACTGCACGCCCACGGGGTACAGCACATTTTTCTAGGTGTGGGGGTGAATAAAAATAAATAGAAGCTCAACTCATGCCTTGAAGGAGCTTTTTAATTTCTGGGGGACACGGAACATTCCCAGTGAATGAAAACTCACTAATATTGAGGAAGCGTTTCAAGCAGGGTTTCGAGGCCAGCGACCTAACTTACTTTGTGGAGAGTGACATATTTTGTAATTAAGTGACCACAGAATAGCAGGATAAGCTGGGACTTGCCCCTAAGCCTCTTGACTCCCTGCCCAGTATTTTTCCCATCGGATCAGCTGCCACCGACCCCAGTAAGCGCCACCACCTACAGTACAAAATTGTACACTAGATGCCTCAGGGAGTTTTGAGGCAAGAAAACAAAATCAGGTGTTGGTATCAGGAAGAGCATTTCCAGTGAGTCTTGGAGGAGGGGAGAGACACTGACCGAAAGGAAAGGAACAGAGGGGTGTCTGGGTGGCTCAGTTAGTTAAGCTTCTGCCTTGGGCTCAGATTGTGATCTCAGGGTCCTGGGATCAAGCCCTGTGTCTGGTTCCCTGCTCCATGGGGAACCTGCTTCTCCCTCTCCCTCTGCCTGAAGCTCCCCCTGCTTTTCCCTGCACAAGCATGTGCTTGCTCTCTCTGACAAATAAATAAATAAAGCCTTTTAAAAAAAGGAAGGAAAGGATCAGGGAGAGTAGTTTTCCGGCCTGGCTATCCTCATGGTCTGAGGGTTTTCTACGTCCAGTGGGAGGGAGATGGGCAAGGCCTGGGAAGGAGAGATTCTCCAGTGGGAGAAGGCAGGGCTGCGTGGAGTCACCACTGGACTGTGACGAGGGAGGCCACGGGTGAGTCTGGCTGAAGTTGGGGTTGTCAGAAGCTCCCCTCACATTCCATGGCTAGTTTCATTGTAAATTCTTTGTTTGTACAGTCAGGAGAGTTAAAGTTTTTTCTTGGGAATGATAAAAAGTCCGTAGATATTACCCCATACAGCCCTGGACTGTTGAATGAATTAGTTCTTTTTCTTTTTTTTAAAGATTTTATTTATTTATTTGACAGAGAGAGATCAAAAGCAGGCAGAGAGGCAGGCAGAGAGAGAGGAGGAAGCAGGCTCCCTGCTGAGCAGAGAGCCTGATGTGGGGCTCGATCCCAGGACCCTGAGACCATGACCTGAGCCCAAGGCGGAGGCTTTAACTCACTGAGCCACCTAGGAACCCTGAATGAATTAGTTCTTAAAGGCATGTGAGTGCGTGTGTAGGTCTGAGTGAGTGTGCATGTGTGTATGTGAATGTGTGTGACAGTACATGAGTGTGTGTTTTGGTGGACTGAGTGTACGTGTGTGAGTGTGTGTGTCTGGGAAGTGAGTGTTGCTGTATATGTGAGGGTGTGTTTGGGGAGCGAGTGTACATGTGTGAGGGTGTGCATCTGGAGAGTGAGGGTGCATGTGTGTGAGTCTGTGAACGTGTGAGAGAGTATGTGTCAGTGTACGTGTGTGAGTGTACCTGAGTGTGTGTGTCAGAGAGTATGGCTGAGCGAGAGTATGTGTGGGAGTGTGGCCACAGGAGTATGTGAGGCTGTGTGTGAAACAGTGTAAGGGATTGTATGTGAGAGTGAGTGTATGTGTTCCACATTGGCCCCTGAGGTTACTGCATTGGTTTCCTGTTGCTGTTGTCGCAAAATTACCACACGTTTAGTGGCTTGAGACACTACAGATCATTATCTTCTTTTTTTTTTTTTTAGAATTTATTTATTTATTTGACAGAGAGAGATCACAAGTAGGCAGAGAGGCAGGCAGAGAGAGAGAGGAGGAAGCAGGCTCCCCGCTGAGCAGAGAGCCCAATGTGGGACTCGATCCCAGGACCCTGGGATCATGACCTGAGCCGAAGGCAGTGGCTTAACCAACTGAGCCAGTCAGGCGCCCAGATCATTATCTTCTATTTCTGAAGGTCAGAGATTCCAAATGGGTCGCACTGGGTTCAAATCACGGTGTCAGCAGGGCTCTGCTCCTTCTGGAGGCCCTGGGAGGAAATCTGTTTCTTCCCTCTTCCAGTTTCTAGAAGCTGTCCACGTTCTTGACTTGTGGCCTTTTGCCATCTCCAAAGCCAGCGATGGCAGGTGGAGTCCTCACCTTAGACCTTAGACCGCCCACCCTCCTCTTCTGTCACCCCCTTCCACTTGTAAGAATCCCTGTCATTCTGTTTCTTCCCTCTTCCAGTTTCTAGAAGCTGTCCACGTTCTTGACTTGTGGCCTTTTGCCATCTCCAAAGCCAGCGATGGCAGGTGGAGTCCTCACCTTAGACCTTAGACCGCCCACCCTCCTCTTCTGTCACCCCCTTCCACTTGTAAGAATCCCTGTCATTCTCCTGGCTAATCCAGTATCCTTTATCTTCAGGTCAGCTGGTGAGGAATCTTAATTCTAAATGCAACCTCAATTCCTCTTTTCCCTGAAACCTAACATATTCACAGGTTCCAGGGACTTAGAAGGGGGACAATTTCCTACCACAGTTGCCATCATAATCACTAGACAAGCTTTCATAAGGTCTCCAAATGTCCTGGTGCCCTGGAGGGTCAGCAGGAGGCCAGCTGGAGAAGCAGGTGCATGTCGCGAAAGTGCTGCAGGTGATTCGAATTCAGCCCCATTCGCACTGAGAGCCCCTATGTGAGGTGTGACCCTGCGGCAGACTTTGCCTTTCCCCAAATAGCAGTGATGGGAAGGACTTTTGTGATGACCTGTCTAACCCCCTAGTTTTTATTCATAAGGAAACGGAGAGCCAGGCTGGTGGACTGCCTTCTCCAAAGGCTCCAAGCTGGTGGGGTCAGAGAGAGATCGCTAGCAAGAACTTCGCAGCTCCATCCGCTGCCCTCCGTACCCCCATCCTCATCATTTTCCCCAAGGTCATTGCCCTGCATTTTCTAACCCAAAGGGATGTGGCTTTTTGACCTTCGGAAGGTGTTTAATTCTCTTGACTAACAGAGTATATCTGTCTCTGTGTGCGTGTGTCTTGAAAGCAATTACAATAATTGGATAAGATGCTTACATGGTTTTGCTGCATTTGCTGCCTGGGGCACATAATGAGATGAGGAGGTGAAAGCCTACATAAATGCGCCTGGCGTTCAATCCGGAGTGCCGCGGTATCAAGAAGATGCGGATAAATTGGCAGAGGTTCAGGAGAGATCAGCTAAAATGATGAAAAGAGGGAAGATGGAAGCAGCTAAGCAAGGAATGCTTCACTAAGTAGTCAGTCGGCTGGAAGAAAGCAGGCTCCGGGACTTCTGTGAATGTCTTCAAGCTACGGCAGAGAGGGAACATAATTACTTTAGCATTTTGGCAGGTCTAAAAAGATGCTCTGTGTGTAGATACCAAGAAAGAAGACTGCTTTGTGCCAACGTTAAGGGCATTGAATCATTTTTGCCTTAACCTGTGGTCGACCTCAGCTTGTGGACATTCTTGATTTCACATTGGCTGATTGCTAGGGTGACCAGTTGTCCTGGATTTCCAGAGACTAAGATTTTCCTAGGAGGCTGCACTGTCAGTGCTAAGACCAGAATGGTCCTGGGTGCTATGAACAGGACAATTTGCCTCCCCACAGACTGTACTGATTGTCTCAGTGCATGTGAGAGTCATAATCTAGGCTCACCTGTCTACCCTTCTGAAGACACGGGGATTCTAGAAGGTTACCAGAAGTCCTGTTTGCACGAGGACTTCAAGTCTGCTTGGAGAAATGGGAAGATCCGTGGGACTCATGGTCGAGCCTCAGAATCCCTAATTGAGCAATTCTGCTCAAATCAGGGGAGCAAAACCTGACCACCTTGGGTTGAATAACCTCTGGCCCAGTAGGAAAGATTGAGGCTACCGTTTGGAGCCCTGGAAATGTATAACCACTGAGGTAGGACAGCACCAGTATGGAGGGCCCTGAGAAGTGTTTGGATGCTAGCACAGGTAAGAGGAGGGATGGCTAGGCACTTTTCAGTAGCAAGAACTGTAGGCATCAAGCCAGGTCATCAGATAATGGGGTAAAACAAGAGTGAAAGAAAGAACAAAAACAGCAAATGCCAGAAAGGGAGGACATTTGGTGGAAACTTAGAAGCACAGTAGTAGGACTTGGTGAGCCTTTTTTTAAGCCAAATACAATCCCTATTTTTACCCAAGTTGTCAGAGTCTAAAAGTCCTATTTTTCCGGGTGCTCTGGGGCCCTGGAATTGGATGAACCTCTGTAAGGATTGGCCAAAGGGGCCTAGCAGAGGCAAGGATCAGCATTGAGACAGGTGGCTGAAATGTGAAAACGAAAAGAAGGGAGAAAGACAGGTTAATTCAAGGCCATCGAGTCATGGGCCTTGGGACTGAGACCTGGGTCAGGTTATAGAATGGGCATTTGATGATCAGTCTCACACGTGCTGAATCAGTTAGTATTCTCAGCTGTGTGCAAGACAGAATGACTGGTGGATTTAAGCAGAAAAGGAATTTGTAGCAAGTTAAAGCAGGTATATCTCATGGAAACTTCTGGAGACTTCAAGAACTAGGCCTGGAGCCAGAAAATGAAGATGGGGGTAGGGTGCCTACAACCACACCACACAGGGGAGAGTGTGGAACTGCAGCCTGCCCAGAAGCGTGGCTCCTGTGGCTGACCCAAGACCTCTATGCCTTCAGTCACCGCTCCTTTGGTACTTCCGCTGCTGCTCCCACCTCAACCTTCCTGCCAGGGCAACACACATATCCAGAACTCGCTGCCATTCTAGCCTCAGGGAAGCAGTTATTCCTCGTTGGAGGAATCAGCATGGCTGATGTAACCCTAGGATCTGCACAAGACAGTCTCACTCTCTGACAACATTCTAGATGTGGTTTCAAAGGACTTTATTCCAATGCCTGGTTGGCCAAGAAGGGCATGAACATAAGTAGCAGGTGGATATTTTCCTCTTAAAACAGTAGTAGGATGTCTACTCCCAGTTGGGAACCACAGCAGCCCCTAGTTATTTCAAACAGGTTGAAAGATATTGTATGATTTCTGGGGAAGAAGAGCTTCTTGACAACCAAAAATCATTGAAATTCTATGTGACTCCTTCCTTCGGCTCTCTCTCAGCCCTCAATTGACTTAGGCTTCTTATTTTTCCAGAAGAGCAAGGGGTGTCATTACAAGTCTTCATTTAATGGACTCCCCAGTTCAATGGACATTTCCATAACCTCCAAAACACACACAAGTCAATGCTCAGGGCAAGCTACATGTTCACAGCTGGTTGACCACTCTCTCGCCCACTTGCTGATTTATCTACTGTGCCTACTGAGTCTCATGTGTTAGCTTTGGAGCCTTTTTATGCTGGTTGTACTATTACTGTAATTAATTAGTCTAATTAAATATTATGTTACCATCTTTTTAAAAAAGATTTATTTATTTGAGAAAGAGAGAGAGAACGAGTGGGGAGCGGGGCAGAGGGAAAAGGAGAGAATCTCAAGAAGACTCCACACTGAGCACAGAGCCCAACACAGGGCTTGATCCCACAACACTGAGATCGTGACCTGAGCTGAAACCGAGAGTCAGATGCCCAACTGACTGAGCCACCTAGGTGTCCTGTCATGCGTCTTTAAAATAATAATAATAATAATAAAATATATATATATATATATTTTTAAGGTTTTTAAAATTTAATTTTATTTTTTCAGTGTTCCAAGACTCATTGTTTATGCACCACACCCAGTGCTCCATGCAATATGTGCCCTCCTTAATATCCACCATCAGGCTCACCCAACCCCCCCACCTGCTTCCCCTCCAAAACCCTCAGTTTGTTTCTCAGGGTCTACAGTCTCTCATGGTTCATCTCCTCCTCTGATTTCCCCCAGTTCACTTCTCCTCTCCTTCTCCTAATGTCCTCCATGTTATTCCTTATGCTCCACAAGGAAGTGAAACCATATGATAATTGACTTGCTCTGCTTATTTCACTCAGCATAATCTCCTCCAGTCCCATCCATGTTGATACAAAAGTTGGGTATTCCTCCTTTCTGATGGAGGCATAATATTCCATTGTATATATGGACCATATCTTCTTTATCCATTCGTCTGTTCAAGGGCATCTTGGCTCTTTCCACAGTTTGGCAGTTGTGGCCATTGCTGCTAAGACATACAGATGGCTAACAGACACACGAAAAAAAGTTTATCATCATTAGCCATCAGGGAAATTCAAATCAAAACCACATCGAGATACCACCTTACACCAGTTAGAATGACCAAAATCAACAAGACAGTAAATAACAAATGTTGGAGAGGATGTGGAGAAAGGGGAACCCTCTTACACTGTTGGTGGGAATGCAAGTTGGTGCAACCACTTTGGGAAACGGCGTGTAGATTCCTTAAGAAATTAAAAATAGAGCTTCCTATGACCCTGCAATTGCACTACTGGGTATTTGCCCCAAAGATACAGATGTCATGAAAAGAAGGGCCATATGTACCTCAATGTTATTATTATACATTTTTTAAGATTTTTAAAATTTATTTGACACAGAGAGAGCACACAAGCAGGCAGAGGGAAAAGCAGGCTCCCTGCTGATCAAAGAACCTGATGTGGGACTCTATCCCAGAACCCTGGGATCATAACCTGAGCCAAAGACAGACACCTAACTGACTGAGCCACCCATGCATCATCTTTTTAAAAACAAATTGAATACTTGCAATGTGCCAGCCTCTGTTCTTCATGCCCAGAATAAACTGGTGAACAAAGCAACAAAGATTTCTTGTTTCATGTAACTCACATTCTGTGCAAAAAGATATAACCTACCTCTTGGAGTTATGTCTCTGAGAACTGAGTTGCGTACTGCCATGAGACTCAATGAATGTGAGTTGCTTAAAAGTTTTGCTTAATTTGATATGGCTGCGACAACTGTAAGGAGATTTGAAAAACCATTGCAAGGATCTGGAAGGATTCCACACTCAGAACACTTCACCAGTATCTTTATAGTTTCGTTCTATTTTAAAGAAGTCAAAACTAGAAATGTATGGACGTGATTTATACAAGAAAAATAATGAAGCCATCCAATCAGCAAACCCATACCCAAGAAAGGCTTTAGGCATTCATCAAAAAAATAGAGGAAGGAACGGACATTTACATATTTTAAAGTAAACTGAAGTGTTTAAGTGTTTTCCTTTTTAATGTGGATTTTCACTGTAAGTGGTCTTTTTTGATCAGCAACCCACAGCTAATCCCACCTGGGTTCAATTAAGGAGTTTCAACTCTTGTTTCTCAAGGGCTGGTGGAATCAAGCACCATCCGGGGAGCTGCAGGAAGAGGCTCTGGAAATCTGTATTACATAAAACTTATAGGGACTGACTGAGAAAGGTTGGCCACTGAGGGCTATCCTACTAATCAGGGCAAAACCCCTAGGTCCTTCTCAGTCTGGACCTTCAGCCTTGACGATCAGGGCTCAAGTCACCATCTGATGGGAAATCTCATCCTGTCTTTAGAGGGGAAAAACTTTTAGGGGTCTTATTTTGAACTGTGTCAAAGCAGAGACCTAGTATTAAAAGAGATGAAGTCAACGGGCAATTCTTGGTGCCTAGATTAAGCATACCGAGGGGATTAATAGAAGACCCTTGACTTGAGTAGTTTATTATCTTGGGACAGACTTAGTCTATATCAGTGGGTTATATTGCTAAACAGTGTACAGTATGATTAAGAGCCAAATCACATGCTACCGATCCTGTAGGGCTATGAGAGACTCAGGGTGGCTGATGGTCTCCGATAGCCCAGGATTAAGGGGTTTCCTTACATGTAGCACTTTCAGTGCTGAAATGGAGACAGCCCCAGGCCAACCGGGAGATCTGGTCCCTAAAGAGAAGGATCCGAAGGATCCCTTTGCTGGCAAGCACAGCTGGGGAAGGCTTTGCAGAGGAGGAAGATAGCTGAGTGGTGTTGGAGACTAGAAGAATGCATGATAGCCCCGATCTGGGTGGGGGGTAGGGAGAGGGAGAAAGCTCTTGCAGATGCAGGACGGCTCAGAGGTCCCAGTGCTGTTGGTTTAAATCCGGGTATTTTAGACCCAGTGTGTGGTTAGCAATTACCTGGCATGTTGCCACAAGAGGTGTGACATGTTGCTACAAGAGGGGATCTGCAAAGCTCAAGTGTTAACAGTTCCTATGTGCACCCACCTCCGAGTTCAGGTTAATTAGCTCATGTCTGCAGAAGCTTCGAGTGTGTGCAGCACACCCCGAAAACCCGATATTATTAGCTGGTTAGCACCAGCTAAAAAAAAAATTAAAAAAAAAAATTAAAAACGTAAAATTTAAAAATTAAAAAATTAAAATTAAAAAAAAATGAAAAATTAAAAAAAAATCACATTTCTGCTGTTCCATCATCCGTTATTTCTTCTCAGTTCCTTGGAAAGAGCTGGACGCCTGTGGGTTTCAGCACGAGGCTCTCACTGGAACAACAGGGGCCGCAGGGCCTGACGCTGGGGACAGTGGGACCACACAGCAGCCCGGGGCCCAGGCCGGTTAGCGGTTGGCTGGTGGGTCCGTTTCTGAAGTAGGTGGTCGCCCTCCTCTTAGAGTGCTTTGCATTCCTCCTCCCCGCCTCTTCTCTGGTTGTTGGCCTCTCCGCAGATCTCTCTCTGCAGGTGCCATCAGCCTTGTCTATACCAGAGCTGCAACATCACAGACCATAAGATGTTCTAGCCACAGATATGATGTATCTTAATGAGAGCTGGGCTCATGTGGCAGGTACAGCAAAAACACTGAACCACGGGCCTCTCTCCACACTGAGCTCAGGCCAGTAGCTCCCACCCTCCTGGGTGTCCAGGCAAAAGCGCTCTGATGAAGGCTGAACTCTCAGAAGTACATATATGTGTATATGTGCATGTGGTATGTATGTGAGTGTGTGTGTTTTCTGTGTGTGTGTCATATGTCGTCCATGTGTGGGGTGAGTGGGTGTATATGTGGCTGGGTGTGTGTGTGTGTGTGGGAAGGGTGTATGTCGTATGTGTGAGTGTGAATGCGTGTGTGTGAAGGTTGTGTGTGCATGTCCGTGTCCGTGTCTGTGTGTGCACACACGAGCATGCATACAGCCTTCTTGGGGGATCCGTGGGAGTCGGTGGTGAACGAGCACGCCAGCTCCCGAATGTGGGTGCAGAGACGTTCCCCTGCTCCTCATTCTGGTGAGAGGGTGAGTGACAGCGCAGGGAGAGGCGGGCAGGGGAAGTCAGCAGGAGCAGAGCCCAGGCGGGCGAGAGGATACCCATATCCAAGCCTGGGCTCCAGCGCCGTCATTGTCCCTCTCCTGGGCAGAGTTAGGGCAGCAGGATTTACAGGTGGATTTCGGCAGGGACAATAACCAGCCTCAGGCAGCCTGGCAGTCTGTGGATCTCCTGGATACAGTTAGCCAGGCCATTGTTGCTAAGCAGTCAGTACAATACCTGCCTTCTTGGTAACCGCCCTTGGCTAGGATTTCATGAATGGTCGGGTCTCACTCCCGTGAGCGGTCCTGCTGGCTTCCAGATCTTTTTTGGGTAATTCCACACTTTGGCCAGCCCACCACACAGGGTGGCTGGAGTGAGGAGTCTGCAAAGCTGATTTGATTTGCTTCAGATGTTTTGTAAAGCCCAGAAGTCAGGGCTACTCCTGCAGGATGGCTGTTAAGAGGTCTTGAAAAATCCACGCGGTGGTAGAATGCACACTGGGCGCTTTCTACGCGACCGTGGAGAAAAGAATAAAGTCTTATTGAACGGAGCAATGGTTTTAAAACCCGGAGACACAGCCTGGGAAGCAGAGAAGCCAAGAACATGGACATGCTTTCATTGTCATAAGCCCCAGAATCCAAATACCGCTGCCTTGTTGGGATTGCAGACCCCTGGGCTTTCTGTCCCAACAGGCTTAGGCAGGTGCAGCCTGTTCCCTAGCGGGTGAATGCAGGCAGGCATCCAACATACTCTGAAGAAAAGGAAGCCCTGGGGGCTGCCTGGGGGGCTCAACTGGTTAAGGTTCTACCTTTGCTCAAGTCCTGATCCTGGGCCTGGCATCGGGTCCCAGTCCTGGAGTTGGGCTCCCTGCTCAGCTCTACTTTTCCTCTCCCCTGCTCCTGTGTTCTCTCTCTCTCTCAAATAAATAAATAAAATCTTAAAAAAAAAAAAAAAAAAAAGGAAAGAAAGAAAGAAAAGGAAGTACTACGTGAATAGGGGTTAGGTGCTGTCTAAAGGTGACATCAGGAGTGCCTGGGTGATTTAGTTGTTAAGCGTCTGCCTTTGGCTCAGGTCATGGTCTCAGGGTCCTGGGATCGAGCCCCACATCAGGCTCTGTGCTCGGCAGGAGGCCTCCTTCTCAAGCTCTCACTCCCTCTGCTTGTGTTCCTGCTCTTGCTTTCTCTGTCAAATAAGTAAATAAAATCTTTAGAAAAAATAAATAAAGTTGACATCATTCTCCTCTTTCATATTGGGTCTTTTAAAACACCACATCAAACGCCTACGAGACGCGTGACCCACGACCCGAGTCTGTAGGATGACACAGAGACATTCGAAGCCACCTTTTCAGATGGGAGAGTGAGTGCCACCTCCCGACAGGACTTCAAACAAGTTGGCCTCTGGCCACTGGCTCTCTCGGGCTGGAAACACGGTGGGGTCTCTTGATCTCTCTGATCTGCAGGGACACTCCTTAGCACTGGTAACCGTCTGACTGTGACTCACTGGTAACCGACTGACTGGGACTCCTTTCTTCTCTCTGCCTTTCATTCTTTTGTCTCCAGAGAAAAATCATGCTTCTGGCAGTCACCAAAGTTCACTCCCGCTTTCCCAACAGTCATTTCAGCAGGAGGAACTTCACGTTGTGGTATTCCTTGTAAATAGGACTTAGCATTTACGTCAGAGCTGGGGCAAAGAACTTTCCGCGAGGACAGACACGTTCTCTGTCTGCGCCATCCAATACCGTAGCCACTACATGGGCCCTTGAGCCCTTCAAATGCGATTTCCGTGACAGAAGAACCTTTTATGTAATTTCAATTGATTGAAATTTACCTCGCTCCCAGGGACTGTGGGCTACACTACGAACCAGCGCCCTTACAGAGCTGATCTGTATACCTCCTGGGCTTTCCACCTCCTTGGGACCCTTCAAATCCAAGTTCAGTATTTTTATTTTTAATTTTTTTTGACCATAAGTGATCCAGGCACGCTTCAGCACCCTTCTCTAGGCTCCTTGACGTGAGAGGAAGTAAGGAAACACTCAGCTCCTTGCCCTGTAATTTCTGCAGCTCTCAGACTCTTTCACGCAGAGGGTGGGGGGGTGTGCTGGGCAAGGCTTACTGAAATGTCAGGAGTGTGGTGAGGAAATTTCAGTTCTTTGCCAAGCATTTTGTTTGTTGACGTGACAGGTTTCTTTTTCTTTTCTTTCTTTCTTTTTTTTCCTGCATCCGTGGAAGGAGAGCCATGGCTGACCCCAAAACGGGGAGCCTGAAGTCTCAGGTGGGTGATATTTTTCATTTCAGCTTATATATGTTCGAACTCATCTGAGCGACTAGAGTTAGGTAAGCGTGAAGGTATTGCATTATGAACGTCTTAGGAGAGAGCCTGTGGAAATTGCAGTTACGTAACCCGAGAAGAATCCGAAGAGTCCCGGGTTTGCACGAAGGAAGGCAGCTCCGGCTGGAGCGACGTCTCCAGCCAAAGAAGCATCACGGCTCCAGGACAGAATGATCTGCGATCGGGGAGGTGCTGGCAAGGAGCCGGCTCGAGGGAGATGATTGGCAAGGCTGGATTTGCTCAAAGAGGATCCTGGGAAAAGAAAGGGACGAGGAATTTCCAGGGAGGAAAAAAGTAAATTTCACTCTTTTTAGCAAAAGTCCAAGGCAATCGTTGGGCCCTGGAAGGAGAAAGGGGGTGGACAGAGGATAGAGCCCGGATGATGGCGCACACCTGGAAAAGGTCTGTGGTCCAGAGGCAGCTCATCAGTGTCAGGAGAACAAGACAGACGGCCTGGCCTGTCCACAACGGGTGTTGCGCAGACACCACGTGAGGGAACAGCGGCCAGGTCTGGGGAAGAGTCTTTGGTTACAATAGTGGAAGGTGTCCCCTTCATTTAACAGCCGTCCAGCCCTTTGAATCTGCTCAGGCTGCTGTAACCAGATGCCACAGCCTGGCCAGTTTACACAACAGTTGTGTATTTTTCCCACAGTCCTGGAGGCTGGGCGCTGGCTGATTGTGTTGCTAGCGACAGCTCTCTTCTGGCTTGTAGGTAGGTCCCTTCTGGCTGTGTCCTCACGGGGCAGGGTGGGGCGAGCGAAGGAGGGAGCGGAGAGATGGAGAGGGAAGGGGAGGAGCAAGAAGTGCAAGGGAGTGAAGGGGAGGGGGAGGGGAAAGAGAGAAGGAAGGAGAGAGGAAGAGGACTCTCCGTCCTCCCCTTATAAGGGAAGACCAAAGTGGTACCCTCATGATCTCATCTGACCCTCATGACCTCCCAAAGGCCCCACCTCCTAATATGGGGCTTAGCACTTCAACATATGAATTTGGAGGGAAAGACAAATAGTAAGTACATAATATCAGCTAGTCAACAAATATTTATTGAGCACCTACTAAGTGCTACAGTCGTATTGAATGAAACACTGTCTCTACCTCAAGGAACTCAGTGCAAACACACACCACCTAAAGGTCTAAGTGTTCTAGTAGAGAACATGCTGCGAGTGAACAGAGAATGAGGACAGGCTGGGCCTGGGAGGGTATGGGTTAGGGTTATGTGACCTTTGAGGGACTTTTTTTTTCCTTTTCTATTCCCTTTTCCTTTCTTTCTTTCCTTCCCTCCTTCCTTCATCTTTCTTTCTCTTTCTTTCTTTCTTCTTTCATACTTCACTCATCCAATCAAAAAAGTTTATCCAGTGTCTATAAGTACAAAGTCCTATTCTACTGCCCAAGGTTATGATGCTCAATGACTCAGACAAAAATACTTGACTTTTGGTGATTACATTCTAGAGGAATAAGATAATAAATAATAAGCAACTAGGTAAACTATTACACAGTTTATCATGTTATTATTTCTTTGCCTCAGGTTTATTTTTAAAAAGATTTATTACTGAAGTAGAGTTAACATGTGATGTTCAGGTGCACAACATAGTAATTCAACAATTGTGTACATTACAAGCATCTCTTGAAGGACGAGGGAGGCACAGAGAGGGTGATTCCCAGACAGCTGATAGTCTGCCAAGTCAGGGAGGTGGTCGAGGCACAGTGCGTTCTGATGTTTATGCTGGTATGTTGCGTCATGAGATTAGGAATGATGGCACGGGCTAGGACAGGTCAGCAGGAGACGACAGCAGAGAGGCAGGTTGGGTTTGGAAGAAGATCCAGATATGCCGTGCTAAGGATTCTGAACCTGATCCCATGGGAAATGCAGAGTCTGAGAGCTAGAGCCGAGTTTTAAACAGGATCTATGGGCAGATGTCTGTGTAGGGCACTAATGCACACTGCATTAGTCGGCAAGGGTGGCCATGACAAAGTACTCCAGGCTGGGGCGCCTGGGTGGCTCAGTGTGTTAAGCTGCTGCCTTTGGCTCAGGTCATGATCTCAGGGTCCTGGGATTGAGTCCCGCATCAGGCTCTCTGCTCAGCAGGGAGCCTGCTTCCTCCTCTCTCTCTCTGTCTGCCCCTCTGTCCACTTGTGATCTCTCTCTGTCAAATAAATAAATAGAATCTTTAAAAAAAAAAAATGTACTCCAGGCTGGGTGACTGAAACCACAGACATTTATTTTCTTACTGTCCTGGAGGCTAGAAGTCCAAGATCAAGGTGTTGGCAGGTTCAGTCTCTTCTGAGGCCTCCCTCCTTAGTTAGTAGATGGCCGTCTTCTCCCAGTGTCTTCACACGGTCTTCCCTCCAGTGTGTGTGCATGTCTGTGTCCAGATTTCCTCTTCTAGTGAAGACACCTGTCCTATTGGATTAAGGCCCCCTCTAATGACCTCATTAAAAACCTTATCTCCAAATACAGTTCCATTCTGAGGTACCATAGGTTAAGGCTTCAATATATGGCATGGGGCACAATTCAGCCCGTAACAGGTGTCTGTGCTGAAGGTAGTCTGATAACAGACTGGTAAGTAGTGAACCAGTTTAAACTCTTACGTACAAATCCACTTAAGTGATGGTAGAGACCTGATGGAGGGGTGGGGACAGAGAGGAGGTGGTAGACTGGGGAGACATTTGAGAGGAGGGTTGATGGGTAAAAGTAAGGTGGAGAATTTACTAGAAGGGAGAAGTTTGGAGCCCTTAACTCGGCATTCCCATCTCGTGTCAATCAATATTTGACACTCAAATGGGTCTGTATGGAAGCTGGTGTGTTCTGGATATAACAGATCCCCCAACCTCAGGGGTCCCAAGGTAGAAGTCTGACAGTTTTTGTCATCATTTCTTATCCCAGAACTCTTCACCCTGTTAATACATTCTGCTTCTCTATGTGCGCAAGGGCTGGAAATACACCTTCATCAGGGCCAAACCCAGGGACCGGTAATATATCCTCATGTCCCAAAGAAGTGGTTGGTGACAGCTCTCAATTTTGGAAACAGAGTTTTCTAGAAAAAATCAGTGGAGGGACCTAGATGCAATGAGAGTAATCCTTTGTTTCCTCTTAAACCCCATCCTTTCTACGTTGTATGTTCTCAGCATTACCGAGACAATTACTTTACGACATTACTTATGTGATCTACTAGTTTTGGACCCATGCCAGAGGAAACCAGACCAGAGAGGTCCCCAGCTTTGTTGAGAAATAGCTTCCAAGCCCGAGCAGCTTCGAAAGTGGAACTTCTAAAGTTTTCCCTTTGAGCCATTGCCCTAGAGTTGAATTCTTCTGCCTTTTCCTCCCCAGAACTCTGTCATGTTGCTGGGCTACCACCATGGTGGTCTTCCTCCAAACCACCGCCAGGCTCCTGGAGCATGGTGACACTAAGCACCAGGGGAGAGGACAGAAGGCAATGAGGGGGAGTATGGCAGGGTTCCTGCTTCCAGGAGCATATGGTCTCATGAGAGAAAAGACAAGCATAGGATGTTGAAATGGGACTCGTGTCTCCATTTTGGCTGAAGCTCCAAGTCAACAGATATACAAAAAAGACATCACAAAGTGAGGCATGTGGTTTCCCAGGCAGGACTGCAAAGGGCGTCATTGGAGGCCAGCTTTGAGGCCCCTGCTGACCACCAGCTGTAGCTGATATAAAACACTTGAGAGGGGCGCCTGGGTGGCTCAGTGGGTTAAGTGTCTGTCTCTTGATCTCAGCTTAGGTCTTGATCTCAGGGTCATGTGTTCAAGCCCTACGTTGGGCTCCATGCTGGGCGTGGAACCTACTTCAAACAAAACCAAAACATTGGAGGGGCTGAGAGAGGGGCTGGAGGTTAGCTAGAAGACTCCTTTGAAGAGAAATAGGCATTGCACTGACTCTTCTCCCTCCATGCAGGGGGGTGGGAGGGTGACTTCAAAAGCACCTTTTGTAGGGAATGTCAGGTTAATGTCAGGTATTCCCAGGAACTTGGGGACCTCAGGGCACCAGAGTCGGATTCTCATGGGCAAGAGGCTGGCTGAGGCCACAGGGAAGAGGGCTGTGTGCCCAAGCTTGCAATGACCGAAGGCCAAAGACGCATGTTCCCAGTGGACCCGAGGTGAGTGTGTGACAGAGCCCTGGGCCTCTCTGAACACAGCTCTCTGAGAAGAGCAAGAGCACAGAGAAGCTAGAGGCATTGCTAGGTGATCAGGGGCTAAGGGAGGGCTTTTAAGTGACCATCTGGATGGGACTCTACTGCCTGAGTTACAGGCATGACGGGTGGGAAATATCCCCAGTTTGGGGGAGAGGGAGTAGAGGGAGGCTCAGAGAAGGAGTTGGCTTCACACAGGAACGTGGCCAATGGCTGTTTCCTCTGCCCTCCTCCCTGATTCTAACCTTGGCAAGGTCCACAGTGCAGCCCGCAAGGTGAGAGAAAGAGAGAAGAAACCAACCACATGGTTCCAGGGGCCTGCCAGAGGAGGCCTAAACCAATGGGGAAGGACTTTACTGTTAAATGGAGATTGGACTATGATGTTGGCTGGATGTTGTGAATGTATTATCTGAGAGAAGCAGGAGGCCATAGGGCCTGCCTGAGATTCGTACAGGGGTAGGGAAAGAGCCAGTCCCTCCAGCAGGTTGAACCCATTCAAGCATGGTGTTCTGATTGTACCTAGTGAGCTCCCTGCTTCCCAGTATTGGGTTATAGACACACATCATGATGATCTTGCCAGAACAACATGCGTGTCTCTTGTTCCCTCAGCGCTCACTCATGGGACACCTACTATGTGTGGGATTCAGCTGACTCTGGGGAGCAAGAGAGAACCAACCAGACAGGGCCTTGACCCTTTACAGAACTGACAGCCCAGTGGGGGAGATCCTAGACCCTATGAAGTGAACACACACAGCTCATATTGAGAATTTGGCAAGGGGAGAATCACGAGGGAGTGGAGTAGGAAAGAGGAAAGCCTTCCTGGAAGAGAGAGGACAGGGTTGGGTCCTGCAGAAGCCTTCAGCCTCCAGGGTTGGCAGCAATGGCCAGCAAAGCTCTCCAGATGGAGTGACCAGTGCTTGGGCACATCACGGGAGAAGAGTGGCCCAATTTTGTGACAGCTCAGAATGTGCAAATGGTCAAATGAGTGAATCTGTTTTATGAACTAGAATACAATAGATAAATGTGTAGGGACAGAAAATAGATTGGTGATTGCCTAGGGTGCAAGGGGGTGCTAACGAGCACAGGGGTTCTTGCTGGGGGATAAAATTTTCGAAAATTTGATTGAGATGATGGTTACCTTAAATACAAGAAACCTACCGAAACCATTGAATTAGACACTTGAAATGGGTGAATTGTATGGTATGTGAATTCTATCTCTAAAAAGCTGTTAAAAAAAAGAAGCTAGTCACGGCATAATAAATATGGATGGTACAATCTGTAGAGAATTCAGAATCCGGCAACCCTAGACAGCATGTCATTTAAGAATAAGTGGCAGAACTATAAAGAAATCAGGGGAATACAGTCCATAATATTGCAATAATTCTTTGTGGTGACCGATGATAATTAGACTTAATGTGGGGATGCCATAGGATATTGTATATCAGTTGTACTTCAGTAATAAAGAAAAAAATCAAGGGAATGATCCTACAAATGTCAGGGAGAGTATTCGTTCTTGGAGGCAGAAGGGAAACAGGTAAATGGGGGGCCACAGATATCACTGGCCATCTATCACACGCGGCATAACTGAGTCTTACTGCAACTGGTGTTTTCACAGGCACGATCTTTATAAAAATAATTGTACGTCTCTTAGGAACAATCTTTTGAATGTATGACATGTTTTAAAATAAAGAAAGAAAAAAGGAAGGATGAGGAAGCCAAATGAGAGACAGGACCAAACGTTACCTGACACTCAGGGTCCAGAGTCCAGCGCACCAGGTGAGACATCACACTTAACGAAGGAGATGATGGGGAGTCAGTGAAGGTGCTTGAGGAGGCAGCAGAGGGGATCGGAGGGGTAGTTTAGGAAGGTATTCAAGATCTGTGAGCAGGGAATGCCTGGGGTGGGGAGAAGCCCCCCCGGAAGTGACCACAGGGTCTGAGCATGCGCGGTGAGCCAGTGGAGGGGTGGGGCCATGGGAATAGTGTGAGGACCACCGTGCAGGTGATGGGAGAGTCAGGGATGAAGGGTGTGGGGGACGGTGAATGACAACATCATGGGCAGAGACAGGGAGTCAGGGAGGAGGAGCTGGAAGGAAGGAAAAGAAGACGAACGGTTTAGCTTTGGACATGCATGAAGTATAAGAAACGACTTTATTATAAAATGAGGCATCTCAGGAGATAGCAATTATAACTCTTGGGAAATTGTAGGTTCCCTGGTAATTACGGGGTCTTTCCAAGTTCAGTTTGGGCCAGGTTCCTTGAGGAACTTGCCTGTCCTTTGTAGTTCCAGCCCTCTCCGCATCTCACGCTGATCCCCGCTCCTACTTCCCAAGATGCAGAACAAGATGAATCCTGTTGGTTTAGCCTGCGGCCTTGGCAGTGCTGATTTGAGAAGATGCTTTTTTGCTTCCCAGCTCTGAAATCTCTCCCTGAATAAATTCTTCTTGGATGTCCCAACTCCCTGCTGCCCTGGGAACCTTATCTGGCATAGCTTGTGAGAAGAGCAGAAATGAAGATCCCCAGAGGAAAAGTCTCCTAAGGCTTCCTAAGGAAGGAAGAACAGGCTCATCCAGTTCCAGGTGGGAGGAGCAGGTGTGCCGATGACAGACAGCGTGAGTGAAGCTGACAGGGAGGGTCCCAAGAGGAAGCCAAAGGCCAGATTGTACAAGCCGTTTGGACTTGATCATTTACCCCAAGGGTAACCAAAGCTACTGAAGGTTTTGAAGTAGGGAAGTGATATGATCAGTTTCTACTTGTGTCTAATGAGCATTTACTATGTGCCAGGAATCTTTCAGTCTTTTCATATACACCATCTAATTTAATCTTTTCAGGGGCTCTGTGGGGCTGGATATGAACCATCTATCCAATCATCCATCCACCCGTCCATCCACCCACCCATCCATCCATCCATCCATCCATCCATCCATCCATGTATCCATCCATCCAACAATTTTTTAAAAACTGAAGACAGGATGTGAAGGCAATCTGGTTGTGACATCTGTCACCCAATTGATTGCCAGGAGTTGGCTGATCTGGTTGGCAAGGCAGGTGTCTCCTTCCTCTCTCATCACTCCATGTGTGTCCCTCCTGAAGCTGTGCACTCAGTCGAAGAGGATGACTTTCCCCCATAAAGGAGGACTGTTCTTCGGTCAAGGGTATACCAGTAGCTGCGCTCCTCTGCTAGAACCTCCAGACAAGCTCTCACGGTCCGTTTGTAGGAGAACGTAGGGCAGTCAAGCTTCTAGGATGCCAGATACATCCAGATGAGGTGCTGCAGGTGTCAGTATGCCTTTCTTTTAAAAAATAAGTTAACAATATTAATAAAAAAATTAAAAATTGAAGACAGCTTTGTGCTAGCTGTTGTACTCATGTTCTTTGAACAGATGAGGATATTGAAGGGTCCTCACTCTTAAAAGGCCAAATCAATTCCTGAAAGACTGCAACTAAAAGGGGCTTGGCCAGAATTCACATCTGGGAAAACAGACTCCAGGGCCTGGGCTTTTCCCCCTGCAGGTCCTGGGTGAGTCTTAAAAGTAAGGTTACCTGGGGTCTTAAAATATGAATTGATCTTCAGCAAGAGGAGGCGGTTGGTGAGGTCACTATAAGTGAGATGAATAGAATAAAAGACACATGTGTGGGGGCACCTGGGTGGTTCAGTCATTAAGCATCTGCCTTTGGTTCAGATCATGATTCCAGGGTCCTGGGATCGAGCCCTGAATCGGGCTCCCTGCTCTGTGGGAGGCTTGCTTCTCCCTCTCCCACTCCCTCAGCTTGTGTTTTCTCTCTCTCTGTGTCTCTCTCTGTCAAATAAATAAATAAATCTTAAAAAAAAAAAAAGACACATGTGTGAATGAGTTTGGTAGACCTGGTACAGTTTCTCTGCTTTCTTTCTTGCTAACAGAACTCTGGTTTTGGGGGTAGAGAAAGCAAAGCGTGGGGGAACCACATTGTATCCAGTTTCTAGGGACGACTTGTGATTGGTTTTAGGCCAATCATGGCTAAGATAATACTGTTGGGCAGAGACTCACTTTTGTCGCCCCCTTTGCAGCTAGTTGGGAGACATGTGACTGAGTTTTGGTCAGTGAAACAAAGAAGAGGTCTGCTGAAGCCTTGTGAAAAATAGTTTTGATTACCCTGATGGAAAGCAAGAACATCAGCTCTCTTTCTGGCTGCCTTAGTGCATCCTTACTTTGAAAGCAGCCATGGTTCCTGGAGCTGTGGCAGCCATTTTGTGACAAAAAGCCAACAGAGGGTGGCAGGATGCAAAGAGCTGGGTTCTTAATACGCTTGAGGAGCTAACCTAATGGCAGCAAAGCCTTCCCTCCAGACTTCTTAATAAGTGAAAAAAAAAAAAAAAAAAAAACCCCGAGGAGTTGCCATTTTTTTCCCATTACCTGTCGTTGACCACGTGCTGACTAAATGGTAAGCACAGTGAGGAGCAGGCAGGAAGGTAAGAACTTATTTGGAGTGCAGGGCGATGTAAGGGCACCAATGGGAATGTGGTTTTGTTTTCTAATTATTTTATATGTTGTAAATCTTGAAGACAGGCTCATTTTTTCTTTCCTGTTTTTATTCTTTCCCACATGTACTCACCCAGCTTCCCCTCCTTTCCTTCAGCCCACACCGAGCCCACATGTGCCACGACTACTGGCTTGGAATGAAGGGGATTCCCCCTTGTTGATCCTCACTGTATCTTTGTCAAGCTATCAAAAAATTGCCAGGGCACAGGGCAGAGAACAAAACTCTTTCATTGTACTCATGAAAACTTTTACAGATGCTTTGCTTATTATTTTGTTTGGTGCCACAAGGGAAGCAGATCATTTAGAAACTTACATGGTCCTTTGAGAAGAAAAAAGACCTCAAGCAAAAAAAAAAAAAAAAAAAAAAAAGTCGGGGGCGCCTGGGTGGCTCAGTGGGTTAAGCCGCTGCCTTCGGCTCAGGTCATGATCTCAGGGTCCTGGGATCGAGTCCCGCATCGGGCTCTCTGCTCATCAGGGGGCCTGCTTCCCTCTCTCTCTCTCTACCTGCCTCTCCATCTACTTGTGATTTCTCTCTGTCAAATAAATAAATAAAATCTTAAAAAAAAAAAAAAGTCATAAAAGAATTTGGAGGGGAGAGAAGGACAGAGACAATGGAAGAAAAGGAAAGAAAAGAGACAAAGGAATCTTTTGTCTCACTGGCATTTTAATGCCCTCACAAGTTAGCCTCAGCATGCCTCCATGACCCCTTACCCCCACCCAACACACACTTTCTGCCTAAATCCCAGCAGTGGACTGATGTCTCTTCTATCACTGAAGACATATATCTGAGATACCTAATTCAAATAGCCCCATGGCAACACTGTTAACTACCTTGCAAATAGCCATTACCCCAACTTCCCTTATTCCAAGTGAACATAATCCCACTTTTTAATTACCTTCCAAAGTGTGGCAGTGCTATTCAGATAAGGATGGCCTTGCAGTGGTTCAGACCCAGAGCCACTGCAAGGAATCTTGTTTTCCCGCCCCAGGGACTGGTTTGTGAATGGGCTTGTGACACGGTTGTGGCCATTGAGACGAGAGGGGAAGTGGTAGGGATCTTATGGGGAATTTTCCTTAGCTTTTAGAAAAGCTGGGCATTTTTTTTTTTTTTCAGCTTCTGGTGCGGATATGTGAAGAGGGGATGCCTGGAACTATGGCAGCCTTTTTAGGATCATTGGAAGAGCCCACTCAAAGGATAAGGCAGCATATTAGGAATTGAACAAAGAAAAACAAAAATAGTCTGGGCTCTTGGTTTTGTTTAGCCTCCATATTAACTGAATCTGGAAATAGTCCTTTTTTGAACTTACTTATTATTTTTAGACAGACTTATCAGAAGAAAGACTGAAGTAAGATGAATATGGAGCATCCTGTGGTGCCAGAGAATAAGGAAGTGCTTAACTGCTGCCCCCATAAGGATGTGTCCAAGGGACACAGCTGAAAGACCTTCCAGTGGCCAAAACTGGAACAATTCGAGCAACAAAATAATTGAAGTGTACTGGATTATAACCCAGGGTATAAAATAAATATCCGTGAGTCCATACTAATATAAAAAAGTATGCAAATCAATGAGTAAGAATAGAAGACTCTCCTGTGCAGAAAAATTCCAATTAATTCGTGTAGATACTATATCTTCAAGAAGGAGGAGCCTAACTGCCCACTCCCTAAGTGTGGAATGCACATAGTGACTTCCTTTTAAAGAGTATACTATGGAAAGTGGGGAGAAAAGGATCACTCACAGTGGAGAGTCCTAAAAACATGACCCTAGCCAGGGATCAGGGTCAACATCAACAGTGGTAAGTCGTATTGATATGTTCTCCTGATAGAGTATGATGAGAATGGCATTTTATCTCTCTAAACTCTTATCTCTGGCCTTCCTTCCCCAAACCTGTAACCTCTTTCTAATCATGAGACAAACGTCAGACAAACACGAATTGAGGTATGTTCTAAAAAATTCTTCGTTATTACTCCTTAAAACGATCAAAATCATCAAAAACAAGGAAAATCTGAGAAACTGTCATGGCAAAAGGAGTCCAAGGGGAAATGGTGACTAAACATAATGTGGGATCCTGGATGGGATCCTGGAACAGGAAGAGGATATGAGGTAAAAACAAAGAAAATCTGAATAAAGTATGGACTTTAGTTAATAATAATGTATCAACATTCGTTCATAAATCGTGACAAATTTACCATACTAATGTGAGATGTTAATAATAGGGAAAGTGGGTGGAGGTACTCAGGAATTCTCTGTTCTATCTTCACAAATTTTCTGTAAACCTGAAACTATTTTAAAATTCAAAGTTGATTTAAAAAAAGATTGAGACCAATATTAAGAATGAGAAAGATCCCAATAATTACAGATTCTGCAGATATTATAAGGATAACATCATGAATAACTTAATGCCAATTCATTCGACAACCTAGATGAAAAGGACACAATTGTTAAAGACACAAACCACTATAGCTCACCCAGGAAGAAACTTAATATAACTTAGATAACTTAAATAGCCCATGGCTATTAAGGAAATTTAATATTTAGTTTAAAACTTTTCTATAGAGAGAACATCAGGCTCATTTAACTTCATTGGGAAATTCTATCAAATATTTAAGGAAAAACTATTACCAATTCTACACGAAAATCTTCCAAAGAATTAAAGAGAGAGGAACATTCCCCAACTCATTCTGTAAGTCTAGCATTACTCTGATATCAAAACCAGTAAAAGATATTATAAGGAAACTATTCCCCCCAATACTTCACAAACATGAATCCAAAAATGCTGAACAAAATTTTAGCAAACTGAATCCAACAATATGTAAAGGGGGTAATAGATCATGACTAAATGGGGTTTTTCCTAGGAACTCAAGTTTGATTTGACATTTCAGTGTCAGTTCATGTAATTTATATTAACAAATTAGTAAAATAACAATGAAATAAAGAAAGTGAATAATAATATACATTAACAGAATAAAAAAAGAAAAACCATATGACCATCTCAATAAATGCAGAAAAAGCATTGAGAAAATTCAACAGCCATTCCTGATAAAACTCTCAGCAACTAGAAATAAAAAGGAAGTCCTTCAACCTTTGATAACAGCACCTGTGAAATTCCACAGCTAACACAATATTAACAGGAAGGAGAATGCTTCCCTCCTAAGATCTGGAATGAGACAAAGATGCCTACCACTCTATCCAACATTGTACTGGAGGTTCTATATAGTGCAATAAGGCAAGAAAAAGAAATACATTTAAATTGTTAGGGAAGAAGTAAATCTGGTTTTATTTACAGATGACATGATCATCTTTGTGTAAAACTATATGAAATCTATAGAAAAGATACCACAACAATAAGTGAGTTTAGCAAGATTGCAGGATCAATACATAAGACCAATATATAAACTCAATAGAATTTCTATGTATTAGTGATAAAAAAAAATCAGAAATTGAAGATGTTTAAATATACCAATGACAAGACCATAACAAATATGAAATACTTGGAAGTCAAAGGTAGGAAAGACCTGTCACTGAAAAACGATGTAACATTGTTGAAATAAATGAAAGAAGACCTAAGCAGATGGGAAATATACCAAGTTGATGAATTGGAAGACTCAGTATTGTTAGAATGTTAATGATCTCCAAAGTAATCTACAGATTTAGTGTAATACATTCAAAATCCCACCAGGCTATTTTGAGAATAGCAATTGATTAAACTATTTATAAAAATCCACATGGAAGTGCAAAGAACCCAAAATAACAGCTTCAAAAAATCTGCACTGTTGGAGGACTTACACCACCTCAATTCAAACTAATTATAAAGTTACAGTAACCAAGATACAGTGTGTTACTAACTAAAAACTAGACTAACATAGAAACAGAATAGACTGGAAAGTTCATAAATAGAGCATTTATATGTGTTCTCTCTATATATATAGACAACCGATTTTGGACAAAGTTACAAAGGCATTCAGTGGAAGGGAAAGCATAGTCTTTTCAACAGGTGGTGCTAGAGTAATTAAGTAAATAAGTTAAAAAATTAACTTCAGTCAGTATTATCAGGTACAAAAACAACTCAAAATAGGTCATAGACCTAAAAGTAATACAACTTTTAGAATAAAACATATTTTTGTGATGAATCTTTGTGACTCTGAGTTAGGTGGAAATTTGTTAGATACAACAAAAAGCATGATCCATAAGGGGAAAAAATTGTCAAGATACACTTCATTGAAATTAAGTACTTTTTAGTCTCTTCAGCAAATGGTGTTGGGAAAACTGGATATCCACATGCAAATGCAAGAAGCTGAACTCTTACACCACACACAAAAATCAACCCAAAATGGATTAAAAAATTAGCAATAAGATCCAAAATTGTTAAACTCCCAGACAAAAACAGGGGAGGATGCCCGGGTAGCTGAGTCAGTTAAACGTCTGCCTTCTGTTCAGGTCATGATCCTAGGGTCCTGCGATCGAGTCCCATGTCAGGCTCCCTGCTCGGCCGGGAGCCTGCTTCTCCTTCTGCCTGCTTATCCCCCTGTTTGTGCGCTCTCTCTCTCTCTCTCTCTCTCTCGCAAATACAATGAATAAAATCTTAAAAAAAGAATTGTTAAAACTGGGGAGAATCTTCAAGATGCAGGTATTGGCAACAATTTCATCAATATGGCACCCAAAGCACAGGTAATAAAAATAAGTGAGACTACATCAAACTAAAAAGTTTCCATGCAGCAAAAGGAACAAGCAACAGGATGAAAAGGCAGCCTATGGAGTGGGGACAAACATTTGCAAACCTTATATCTGATAGGTGCTTAATCTCCATGTATAAGGAACTGCTAGAACTGAACGGTAAAACAACTAATCACTCAATTGAAAAATAGGCTGATGGAACTGGAAGGACTATGTTAAGTGAAATAAGTCGAGCAGAGAAAGACAATTAGCATATGGTTTCACTTATATGTGGAGCATAAGGAATAGCACGTAGGACCATAGGGAAAGGGAGGGAAAGCTGAAGTGGGTGGGGGGGGATCAGAGAGGGAGACAAACCATAAGAGACTCTGGACTCCAGGAAACAAACTGAGAGTTTCAGAGGGGGAGGGGGGGAGGAGGATGGGGTAGCTGGGTGATGGGTATTAAGGAGAGCACGTGTTGTGATGAGCACTGGGTGTTATATGCAACTATTGAATCACTGAGCACCGCGTCAAAAACTAATGATGAAATATATGGTGGCTAACTGAACATAATAAAAAGAAAATGGGCTGAGGACTTGCACAGATGATTTTCTAAAGAAGACATACAAATGACCAACAGGTATATGATAAAGTACTCAATGTCATTAATTATCAGGGAAAAACAAATCAAAACCACAGGAGATACCACCCCATACCTGTTGGTATATAATAAGATTAATAGAATGGCTATTATGTTTGTATGTATATATGTATATATATATAATGTATGCATGTGTGTGTATTATATAAAACCAAACCAAAAGATGACAAATTGGAATCCTTGCACACTGGCAGGGGAATGCAAAATAGGGCAACTGCTATGGAAAACAGCATGGAGTTTCCCCCAAAAATTGAAAGTAGAAGTACCATATGATCTAACAATCCCACTTCTGGGTTTTTTCCCCAAAGAACTGAAATCAGGATCTCTGAGAGGTAATAGCATGCCTATGTTCACTGCAGCACTATTCACAATAGTCTAGCTGTGGAAACAACCGAGTCCAATAGATGAATGATACAGAAAATGTGGCATATACTTACAACGAAATACTATCCAGCCTTTAAGAAGGATATTCTGCAAGATGTGACAACATGGATGATCGAGGACATTATATTAAGTGAAAGAGGCCAGGCACAGAAAGATAAATAACACAAATCCACATATATGAGATATCGAAAATAGTCAAACTCAAAAAATCAAAGAGTGGAATGGTGGTTATCAGGGGCTGGGGAGAAGGAAAAATGGGGAGATACTAAGCAAGGGGCAGGAAGATTCAGTCAAGCAAGATGAGTAAGTTTTAGAGATCTGCTCTATAACATTGTGCTTATGGTCAATGACAATGCATTATACACTTAAAAATTTGTTTAAAGTGTAGATCTTACATTAAGTATTCTTACCACATTAAATTTAAAAAATAATGAAATTTTGCTCTTTATAAAGAGCATTCCTATAAGAGAATGAAAAGATAAGAGATATGATGTTTTCAAATCATATCTCAAATAAAGTTCTTGTATACAAAATATATACTAAATGTCAAATTCAATAGTAAGAAAATGATCTATTTTTTTAAATTGGCCAAAAAAATCGAACAGATACTTCAACCCAGAAGATATATGGATGGCAGATAAACACATTAGAAGATACTCAGTATCATTAGTCATCAAGCAAGTCCAAATTAAAACCACACTGAGATATTAATACATATTTATCACAATGGTAACATGTGTGAGTTGCTAAGTAATTATGTGAGTGATAGAAGCCAGACAAAAAAGTACACACTGTATGATTCTAATTTTTATAAAATTTTAGAAAAAGCAAATTTATCTGCAGTGGCAGGAAACTTTTTAATAGGTTGAGTAGGGTGGGGGGAAGTAAAAGGGAGGGATCACAAAGATGCAAAAGGAAACTTCTGGAGGTGATGGATATATTCATTATCCATTATCACTTGTGGTGATGGTCTCATTCATGTATACATATGTCAACACTAATCAAATTGTGCACTTTATATGTAGCTTACTATACCACAATTATAACTCAATAAATCTTCTCTTTAGGAAATAATCACAGATATTTAGAAAATAATCCTTAAGAAATAATCAACCATAAAAATGTATTTATAAAGATGTTCATTGCAGAAATATTTACAGTAGCATAAAAATTCAGAGGTGGTTTCAATGTCCAATCATAGGAAGATGTAAATTTTTCTTCTACATTACAAAAATAAGTATTACACATTTATATAATGTGAGTTTTGTGATGGAATTTTACTGACATGAGGAAAGGCATGCAATATGTTAATGAAGAAAAGCAGAATACAAAACCTTGAAATGTAATCACAATTTAACTACCCTCTCCCCCTCACACCCACTTGTAGATAAAATTCCTGAAGGAGATGTACCAAAATTGTCTCTGGGTAGTGATATTACAGATTTTTTTTGCTCTTTTATTTTTATTTTACCTCCATATTTCCCAAGCTTTTTATAATAACCACAATTAACTTTTTTGTTTTTTTTTTTTTTAACCCAGAAAATAATATCTTTTCAAAGACAAAGCATTACCCAGATTGGTGGAAAGATTGATGGATTAATCATCAGCTACAAGATGTCGGCTCCTGTGTGTTGCCGGTCGCCTGCCTGTGCCCACACATTTGTTTGTTGTGGTTTATTTTTGGTTACAACTATTTATTCCCTCCCTGTAGGTGGAGTATATCCACAGACTCAGCCAAGCGTTTGCTTTGGTCAATGGAATGTGAGCGAACATAATGGTGGTCACATCAGAGCAGAAGCTTTAAATGCTGTTCTGTGATTTGCCTTGGCCACTTGGGGCTGCTGCTCTCTGCCAGAGAACAGTGTGAGGAAGAGGGGCTGTTCCTTCATTCTGGGTTCCAGAGTGGAGGGTTCCATGGGGAGCAGACCTGAAATCATCCTGTCACCTGGAGCTGCCCAACAGCCCTCATATAATGAGCCAAGAAAAAAAGGTTCATTGCTGGAAGCCTCTGAGATTTGGGGATTGTTTGTTACCCAGCAAAAGCTGACCAGTACTGATTGCCCATTATGGATTCTAAGCTCTCAGATGGCAAGGACCAAAGTGTAGCAAAGCACACTTTAGTGGTGTGTATCACCAAATCTAGAATTGAAGTCAACAGCCTTTTCTTTCTTTCTTTTTTTTTTTTTTTAAAGATTTTATTTATTTATTTGACAGAGAGAGCACAAGTAGACAGAGAGACAGGCAGAGAGAGAGAGAGAGAGGAAAGCAGGCTCTCCACTCAGCAGAGAGCCCGATGCGGGACTCGATCCCAGGACCCTGAGATCATGACCTGAGCCGAAGACAGCGGCTTAACCCACTGAGCCACCCAGGCGCCCCAACAGCCTTTTCTGCCCTAAATTCCACGTTGTGGGGTGGAGGCGTATGGAAGGGGGTGGGGGCTTAGATGTGGAGTAAGGGAATGCCTGACCAGGCTGCTAAAGGTGGGGAAAAAAAAAAAGAGAAGAAAGAAGTAAAAAAGAAAACTCTGGAACCAGGGTAGTGGGATGAGAGAATGGAGTGAGACTGTGGGGAGGGAAAGAAGCAGGTGAGAAAGATGAAGAGGGAGGGATGTGTATAGTCAAGAAGCCGCACAGATGATACGTTGTTGCAGTGCTGTTGGTGGGGGCAGCCAGTTGCCAGGCTCCTGGAGAATGCGGGAGTAAATCGCTATGTCCTACACCTGAAACTTAAAAAAAGAAAAAAAAAAAAAGTGGAGCATGGTTTTCATCTCAGTCCCCATAGGTGGTATCCTTCCTGCTCTTAAAAATGGCGCTGGTGTGATCTCTTCCTCAAATGCACCTTTCACCTAATTTCCTTAACAAGAAAGTGGAAAATGGCCCATGTTGGGTTTGATAGAAGTACCTGCTGTCCTAGCTGCTCAGGACCCTCCAAGGGCCCATGTTCCTTTTGTATCTGAAGGAGGGCATCCCTTCAGGTGTTCTCGTGTAGTGATTCTTTCTGGGCACTTGCCTCTGATTTTTCCTTTTTCTCTTAACCTGCCTGTCTCCAACCTCCAGGTCAACTCTTTTCCCTTCCGTGTGCTAATTTCTCCCAGGAAATGTACTAACATCTTCAACTTTGTGCACAGCCCCTTTTTTCCCACGTTGGAAAGCAGGATCATTCGATGCCCTTGGCCCAAGAAATTTCACTGAACATTGAGATGTAGGTGGAGAGAATTTAAATTCATATTTAATAACCAGCTTGCCTTTTTTATACTTAAACTTTTTTTTCAAAAGAAAAAAAATCTAATTATGCATAAGAGAAATTCACTTAGAATTAATTCACTAAGAATTAAATTGAAAAAAGGTAAGGATGTTAACAATCTCTTTTAAAAAATAATTCAAATTAGAAACACTAATTATAGGAACTCCTTTATATAACATGAAACACAGTTCTCTGAGGCAGGGGGAAGAGGGCTGGCTATAAAGCAGATTCACGAAGAACAGTATCTGATTTCTGGGAGAATTTGTGTGAGTGAGGCATAAAATTTCACCTGAGAAGGGACTGCCCAGTTCTGTGGATACACAGTGTGATTGTTTCTGGGGAGACCGAAGGACATAATATGACCCACATTTGATTCTGGGATTAAGACCCATGGGTTTAGCATCTTGGGCTTCCAAAGTCAGGAAGGAAAGAAGCAGGAATGCTTGACTAGTCCCTTACAGATCAGGAACACACAGTGAGTGAGTGATACAGCTGGGATTTCTGACTGGGTGTGTCCTGCCCAAGATTTTGCTTTTTGTTCTTCCCTGATCTCTCTGAAGACAGGCAGGAATCTCATGAGGATTTGGGGGTTGCTGCTTTCTGGCACCTTATCAAGGTCATCTTGGCCAATCACCAGATAGAAGGGTAAAGACGAGGCATTGAACACTGTTTTTCAAACCATGGATGGTGTTCCATTCTCAGACTGGAATTCAAATTTTAGAGCATCTCGATATGAATTTTTAAATGAACAGAAGAGAAAATACTAGGCTTCATTGGATGCATGCAGAGGGAGTGTTATGGGCTGAACTGAACCCTCCCTCTCCCCCTAATTCAAATGCTGAAGTTCTCAGCACCACTACCTCAGAACATGACTGTATTTGGAGACAGGGTCTTGAAAGACATAATTTAGGTCGAATGTCATCATCAGAATGGGCCCTAATCCAGTATGACTGCTGTCCCTATAAGAAGGGATTAGGACACACACACAGAAGGAAGACCATGTGAGGACACAGGGAGAAGGAAGTCATCTACACACCAAGGAACAAGGCTTTGGAAGAAGCCAAACTTGCCTACACTTTGATCTGAACTTCTGGCTTTAAGAACTGTGAGAAAACATCTGTTGAAACCACCTAGTATGTGGGACTTTGTTATGGCAGTTCTAGCAAATTAATACAAGGGGTAAGTATTATTCTGTGGACTTTTAATTTCAATTATACACACACATACACGCACACTATTACTCTAGAATTATAGACTAAAATTACTGACAAACCCTGGGTTACAATGAGGCCACCAGATTTCCGTATTCAGGAAGCAAGCCTTACACCCCATCTGTAGGTGTGGAGGTTAGGACAGTGGTGATGGGACACTGACCCTTTCAGCCAGAGCAAGCAAAGTCTACCTGTGGCATCTTTTGTGGCAAGAAAGAGGAGCCTTTGACTTGGCAGAAGGAAACTCCTCTTCTGTAGGTGAAATCCAAGGTTTCTCTTTTATCAGGGCAAAAATAATGTGTTAGAACAAAGCAACACTGTCTAAGTGGAAACTATTTTTATGTATATATGTATGTATTTTTTAGAGCAAGCAGCTCATTACCTAGTGAGTTCAGCCATTTGGAGTTTACCCAGGAGCAGAGAAGAAAGTCAGAAAGTTTACAAGTCAGTAAGCCTCCATGTCATAAAAATCCATGACCTGAAGTTCACCAGCTGTATTCACAGGAAAGCTCTTCTGGCCCTCATACAATTTCTTTATTCTCATTTTAGACCTTAGCAGTTGAAAAAGGAGTGTTACTTTAAAACGTTTTGCATGATACCATATTTATTGGCCCAAGTCAGGGGTGGATTTTCTCCTTAGGTCAAGCCTAACTTTGGGTGCTGGGGTAAATATGTCAGGACATCTAGAAGCCCAGAATTCTCCAAGAGTCATTTTTGTTTCTCTTTATTTTATATCTAAAAAATATGATATGATTTGTAGATACAATCATGCAGATTTCTGCTGTGTTGGCAAGATGATTTACTTTTCGCATGGGTCTGAGCAGACAAGATCACGCTCCCAACTTGTAAGGAGCCTGCTGTTGGAGTCCACTTAGAAGGAGGACCAAGTGCTGGGCCTTTCTGGGACCTCTAGATTGGGGAAAATTTGACTGACAGCAACAGGGTCCAGTCACATTCCCATTACCTGATTGGGCCGGCTCAAGAGACTTGCCCCATTCTGTTTTTTGAAACCGATTTCTCTCAAAAGCTTCACAAGCATACATGTGTTTCATTTGTTGCAATACTGTGAAATTTACATTTCCGCAGGAAGTACACCAGCTTTCATTTCTTGGATACAACACTTAGTGGTATTAATTTAATTTGGCTTTTTTCCTCCAGAAAGAAAGATAAAAATTATAAATGGTGAGGATGAGTAGTGCCAGGCTTTTAAAGGGGGGAATTCAACCAAGGCCTCCCAAGACTCATCAACCAGCATTCTAGGATCTTAGTTAATACGATTCAAATTAGGCATATTTCACTCAAGCCCAGCAGTCTGGTTCCTAGTTTATGGCAAACTGGAGATGGCAAATTGGAAAGACAGGTGTGCTGACAAGAGTAAAGATGACAGCTAACAGATTAATAAGATCATGACAACCAAAACATTAGAGCCAGACTTGGGAATTTGGGAAGACTTTTGGTGAAGGAACAACCCACCCAGCATACCTTAGTAGCTCCCCGAGGGCATGGCTGATTCAGCTCAGAATGTCACCCTTGAGTAATCAAGAAGACAAATGCTGATGTCATCAATTAATGACAAACAGTCTCTCCCTAAGAGAACTTTAACCAAGCTCCTCTGAACCCCTTTCTTGATGACACCACCACATTGGTCCTGTCCTTTCCAGGTCTGCAAAGCCAAGTTGTAGCAAGAATCCTGCTAAGTTGGTTTAGAGAGAATCCCTCCACTCTTGATTCCTTGGTCATCTTCAATATCTGATCAAATTCCTCATCCCCTACCCTTGACACCTGCTTACTCTGGCCAGCCTTCAGCAAGAATCCTCCCACCTTTATTATTATTATTACTATTACTTATTTGACAGACAGAGATCACAAGTAGGCAGAGAGGCAGGCAGAGAGAGGAGGAAGCAGGCTCCCAGCCAAGGAGAGAGCCTGATGCAGGGCTCCATCCTAGGACTCCGGGACCACAACCCGAGCGGAAGGCAGAGGCCCTAACCCACTGAGGCACCCAGGTGCGCCGAGAACCCTCCTACCTTTGACATCTCTTCTTTTTTGGGGGGGGGGTATTATTTTTAATTAATTTATTTTTTTCAGCATAACAGTATTCATTGTTTTTTGCACCACACCCAGTGCTCCATGCAATCCGTGCCCTCTCTAATACCCACCACCTGGTTCCCCTAACCTCCCACGCCCCCACCCCTTCTTCTTGATAACGTTAACTCTTCTTGATAACTTTCCACCCACTGGCCATCTCACCTTGCCTCTTGGCCATCAGTTCCCACCCATTCTTGTATTAGGAATTGAACCCCATCTTTCTCCCCTATTGGGATCGTCTTGACGCCTAGTACAATAGTCCTAAATAAAGTCTTCCTTGGTGTTTTAACAAATGTCAGAATACTTTCTTCTTTCTTCTTTGAGAAGAGGAATCTGTCTCAGAGACTTGAATGTAGATGTTTGCCAGGCTGGTTCCAGGAACTTTAGGCACTAGCTCCTACCCCACTTCTGAGGAGCACAAATCTGAGAGAGGGGGGCTAAGATGACTCTATTTTGAGCTGGTTTATACCAAAGGCAGGGATGTATAAGTTTTTTACTGACAAGAGTTCCCAGGTGAACCCCAGCCCATGATCACTTGGCAAGTGTCTTGTCATGGAGTGGGGCTGTATCCCCAGAGTTAGGGATGAGTTTTTCTAATTGTCACAGAGGTACCATCAGTTCACTAAACTGTGTATCTATGGGGCTCATCCTCCCTAAGGGTCATGTTTAAACACTTTTCAGAGGTGTGGTTTGGAAAAGTCTGAATGAAGATTTGGGTTGGATAACAGGGCAAAAGATAAATTTGCCCAAAGACATTCAGTAGCAAATTGGCTATGGAAAGAAAAGGTTGAGTCACCATGTAATGCCAGTGGTTCTCAAACATCAGTGTGCACCAGAATCACTGGGGGGGGGGTAGATTCCCAGGAACCCCCCTACCACTAGTGATTGGACTCACAAGTGCTGGACTGGGATCTGAGAGGCAGGCAGAGAGAGAGAGAGGAGGAAGCAGGCTCCCTGCTGAGCACAGAGCCCGATGCGGGACTCGATCCCAGGACCCTGAGATCATGACCTGAGCTGAAGGCAGCAGCTTAACCCACTGAGCCACCCAGGCGCTCCTGGGATCTGTGTTTTAAATATGTGCTTATATGATTCTGGACCCCACACTTTCAGGGTCATCATTTGGGAAGCTTGCATAATCTGCTTAAGGAAGGAACTGATTTTTAGTTTATAGAAGGTCCTTACTTTAGATTTTGGTTGTCAAAGGCAAAACCTTTGAATAGAGTCTGGAAGAAGACATGATCAAATATAGTGTAGTGCTTGTCATTATGCATAATCAAGTAGCAGGAATCTAGAAATTGTTGGATGCCTGTGAAGGAGGAGATGCTAAGAAGATGAAGAGAGGAGAGACCTAGCAACTTGGTAGGGAGCCAAGGCTTGAGGAGAAGATGGGCTCAGCAAAGTTCCCAGGGATGGGAATAAACAAGAAACTTTCTGGAATGGTAATGTTGGATATTTGAATTTGCTTACTATTATGAGTTATGATCTCTTTCTTTTGCCCTGGAACTCTCAGTAGGTCTGTCTTCCAAACTGGTCTTGTGCCATTAGTTATTTATGGATAAAGAAGAGGCCCAGCCTAGGAACCAATGTGGAAACGGACCTGAGGACTTTAGTTAGGACGCAGGAATAGGCAGAGAAGCTGGCCATAGTATGTCCCAATTCAGAGGGGGTGAGGCATGAATCCCGTTTCTCCCTGAAGGCCCTAAAGCAGGTCTTAAGATTAAGTACCTCGATCAGTAAAGAAAAATTTAAGGCATGGAGCACCCCCCATATATGTATATTTTTAATTAATTAATTAATTAATTAATATTTATTATTTATTTTAAATATGCGTTTATATTACTACACTACTGATGTTACAAAACACATGTCAAAATCGAGGTTAAAAAAAGAAGGGATGGGACATCAACACGGGAGTTCTAACAATTTATGCTTGTGTCCCAGGGGACTGGGCTGAGTAACCCCTGGAGCATGTGGGTTTCATCTTGGAAAGCCTGACCTTAAGGAAGGTGACCCTTTAAGCAGAGGAAGGATGCCTTTGCTGCTCTGTGGACAGGACCTGTTTAGTTAGCAGACACTAGGACTATAGGTGAACTCTCACCTATATTATAGGTGAAGGGTATGGAAGGAAATAAGGTCTACGCTCAGGCCAAAGGATGGTGCCGTATGTATCTCTCAGACTTTGTTCTGTAGCACTTCCATCAGTCCACGGAAGAATACTTCCATCACACAACTTGTAATCACTAATTAAAAGGGAGGAAAACCCCTCGAATTCCTAAGGGCACCAATCTTAAGACATTCAATTCTTGGCTGCTTAGCATGTGCTTTGGGGCTTTTGACCAGAAATCTCTGGGTTCTGGGGCACCCGGGGGGCTCAGTCATTAAATGTCTGCCTTTGCCTCAGGTCATGATCCCAGGGTCTTGGGATCGAGCCCCACATTGAGCTCCCTGCTTGTCAAAGGCCTGCTACTCCTTCTCCCACTTCTCCTGCTTGTTTTCCCTCTCTCGCTGTCTCATTCTGTCAAATAAATAAATAAAAACTTAAGAAGAAAAAAATAAATAAATCTCTGGGTTCTTATAGAGACAAGAGCAGTTTGGTTATGGTCCCCTTCACCGGGACTTTGGGCCCTAGCTTTTACTTTTCTTTAATTTTTTTATTGTGGTAAAGTTCGTATAACATAAAATACGCCTTTTTAATAACCACTGTAAAGTGGCATTAAGCACATTCACAATGTTGTACAACCATCACTATGTCTGGTTCCAAAACTTTTCATCATCCCAAACAGAAGCTTCATAACTATTAAGCAATAAGTCTCCTTTCTCTCCTTCCTCCGGTCATTAGGAACTTTGAATCTACTCTCTCTCTCTATGGAGTTGCCTACTCTAGGTTACTGCATACAAGTGGAATCATACAGTATTTGTCCATTTGTGGACATTTCACTAAGAATGATGTTTTCGAGGTTCCGGTATGTTGTAGCATGTTCTAGAATTTTCTTCCTTTTTATGGCTCAGTAATATCCCATTGTATGGACAGACTGTATTTTGTCCATCCGTTCATCTGTTGATGAACACTTGGGTTATTTCCACCTTTTGGACTATTGTGAATAATTCCACAATGAATACGAGTGTACATGTATCTGTTTGAATGTCTGTTTTAAGTTCTTTTAGGGGTAAGAATAGAATTGCTGGGTCATGCTGGGTCATATGACAATTCTATGTTTAGTTTTTTGAGAAAGTACTAATTTGTTTTCCACAATGGCCCCACCATTGTACATTCCGATTAGTAAGTATGAGGCTTGCAATTTCTCCACCTTTGCCAATATACTTTTTATTTCCACTAAAAATTATTATAGTCATTCAATTAGGTATGAAGTAGTATCTCATTGTAATTTCTATTTGCATTTCCTAATGACTAATGACGCTGAGCATCCTTTCATGCCTTTATTGGCCATTTGTATCTTCTTTAGAGAAATGTCTATGCAAGGCCCTTTGTCCTTTAAAAAAAATGGATTGTTTGTTGTTGTTGAACATAGGTGTTCTATATATATTCTGGATATTAAACCTTTATCAGGTAGATAACTTGCAAATATTTTCTCCCATTTTGTAGGTTGTCTTTTGTCTTTTGATGGATAAAATGTTTTCATTTTAGTCAAGTCCGGTTTTTGTTTTCTTTAACGGCTTGTACTTTGGTGTCATGACTAAGAATCCATTGCAAATCCAAGGTCAGGAAGATTTGGCCCTATGTTTTCTTCCAAGGATTTTACGGTTTTAGCTCTTATATTTAGATCACTGTTTCATTCTGAGTTAATTTTGTATATGGTGTAAGGATCCAACTTTATTCCTTTGCATGTGGGAATCCAGTGGTCCCAGAACCATGTGTTGAAGAGATTGCTCTTTTTCCCATTGAATGGTCTTGGAATCTTGGACCCTTTGCCAAAAATCAATGATTGATATATATATCGTCATATATATACATGTATGTATATATATCCCCCCACCTGGACTCTCAGTTCTACTCCGTTGGTTGATCTCTATGTCTATCCTTATGCCAATCCCACACTGTTGGATTACCTTAGCTTTGTAGGTGAAGTTTTGGAATTGGGAAGTCTGAGTCTTCTCAGACTTTGTTTTTTTTTTTTTTTCCCAAGATTGTTGGGCTCTTCAGAGCCCCTAGTAATTCCATATAAATTCAAGGACTAGATTCTCCATATTTTTTTTTAAAGGTTGTTGGAATTACAACGGGGTTGTGTTAAATTTGTACATCACTGTGGATCTAGCTCTTGCTTTTCTCCTGGACTCTTAGGACCATCAAGAAGCCTTCTCACCTCATTCCTGAGGGGCTAAACTTGAAACTTCTTAGCCAGAAGGCTTGTAACTGCCCAGCACTCTGTCCATGGGGAGTTTGAAGCAGTTAGCCAGTCAGAACATTCAGTGCTTATCTTTTATCCCAGTACTGACTGAGTGCATCATTCAAAACACCAACACATCTCTCTCTCCATTTGTTCCAGCCTGGAGATTACACTTTAGAACCCACTGTCTTAGTAGGCTGATGAATCATCACCCAATTGAGGAACTGAAATTGAACCAGCTGGATGTTTTGAGGCTAATTGGGAAGCACTGAACTAACTCTTAGCTTTCCAGTAACTCTTCCCCTCCTATAAATGTATTTTCGTACTTTTGTAGTTAAATATATTCTGTAATTCATATATGTATTGACTAGGAATGCATTCAGCTGCATGTAACAGAGAGGGAATATTCCCATACAATAAGATGTCCGAAGGTAGGTGTTTCCTGGCATGAGTTCAGGAACTCAGAGATTTCTAGGCTAGCATCTTTGTAGTTCTTTTTGCTTCTCTCTTATGATCTCAGGATGGCTTCGCCACTCCAAATATCACGCCCACTTCATAATAGGAAAGGGTGGGAGGGGCACCCCAGAGCTTATATTAAGACAGATGCTTTCCTAGAAGCTCACAGAAATCTCCCCATTATATTTTGTTCTTTAGAATTGTGTCTCATGGCTATGTGTAGTTGCAAAGGAGATGAGAATTTAGGGAACAGGATTGTTATGACTGTCGGCCAATCCTGATCCATTGCTTGGAGCTGGGCCCATTACTTTCCTAAACAAAATTGGGATTCTGTGGGCGAGGACTAAGAAGAAATAGGATGTCAGGATATACTAGTAGATGCATATACATATTTATACATATTCTTTTATTATATGTTTCCCTAAGACTTTCTACGTCTTGTGGACTTGTTCTTATCTCTGATATTCTAAGACTACCAGAACTCATCTTCTCTTTATTTTCCTTTTGGACCTACATAGTGGTTTGGACACATAGTGAGTACCCAATAAATATGGGGTGATCTCACCAACAGACAGACCAGAAAGTTGACTTCTTCGGGAGAGTATGTGCAGGAAAGTGCTGGAAGGTGGTATTCACCTTCTGTTGATCAAAGTCTGATTAGGTTAGTGTAGAGAAGTAGGGCATGGCCATTCTATCGGGCTATAAACAGATCTGAGTAGGGTTACAGGCTCTGTGTCTTTAAAACCTCAGTTCACACCATCCATGATATGCTTCCTAATTGTATCCTTTAAATGTTAAAACACTCTTTTCTTGCCCTTTAGGAAAAAATGCCATGTTTCAAAAAGCATCTCATCAATGATTCAATCAAAGAAATGTCTTAATGAGAACATAAATAGAAAAAAATTCCCCAACATTGTATTTGGGTAGATTTCAACAGCTAATTTATATTTAAAATATGAATATAAATCAAAAGGCTAAATACTGGAAAGTCAAAAATATTCCACATTTGACATTAAAGTCAGGGAATTGATCACATTTGCTGAGTGTAGCTTATAAAAAGTGCTAATTTATGGTGAAGTAATTAAACAGGGAGACAGATGGAGAATCAAATGAGTTTTCCCCACATCCAAATTTGCATACTGTTTCTGACGGTGCATACTCTCATTGCTCTATAAGGTGGGCTCCAGTATTGGAAGAGCATGAAGAGCTATTTATGTCAGTTTTGTTCAAACATCCCCAAAGAAAGAAAAGGGGAATTATACAGAACTGCAGACAGAGATGAAATACAGAGCTCAGTTAGAGATGTCCTCTCTTGGTCCTTACTCATTCATTCCTTTTGGTTCCATTTCATGGTGAAAAGAACAGGCCACTGTGGAATAATGCAACGCTCTCTTTTCTCCATTGTGTAGTAGAAAATGCGCTGGTCTAGGAAATGGAAGATTATTTAATTTCAGTTTTGGCAGTAGCCAGCTATGTGACATTGGGCAACAGTCTCGTTGAGTTCAAGAACCATTGCCTTATTAGACGTTGAGTTTAGTGTTGGCTAGACAATCTCTAAGCAGTATTGAATAGTGAAGAAAGCAAGGGCTCTTTTGATCTTGGATCAACCACATGCTAGCTGAGGAATCTTAGACCAATGACTTTAACCACCACTGTGTGCTCCAGTTTCTTATCTGACTAGATCATCTCTAAGCAGTATAGAATGTTGGAGAAAGCAAGGGTTCCTTTGATCTTGGATTAACCACATACTACTTGAGGTATCATCAACAAATTGCTTTAACCACCACTGTGTGCTCTAGTTCGTTATCAGCAAAATGGGGCTGTTGGGTGGTTTCATGCAAAACCCTTCGAGAGTGCCTGACCTATAATAAGTACCCCTCAAATGTTAGGTGTTTAGTATCTCTAAGACTGTCTCCTACACTAAGATTCCATGAGTCCATATATCTGTCTATTCTCTGAGTCTGTGAAGGAAGGTAATTTAATGATAGCCACGCCAGCCTGCTCCCACCCTGTACCAGACTTAGCAATTTCTGGAAACCACTACCAGAGCTTATTTAACTATCTGAACTTTATTTACCCTGCCCTTGATGGCACAGTACCACCAGAGAGAAAGATCGCAAGCTCTCCCAGTTCAGACCAGTGCTCATACCCACCAGAATTGTGCTCAGAGTGGCCAGTGGAGCTTGCAGAAGGAAACCTTAACTGTCTTCTCCATCTTCCCTGCCCTTTCCCTCACACTTGGCAGAAAGGTTCTGGGTGTCTACGTCCCTGGAATAGCATGAAGTGCAACTCTGTGATCTAGACTTGGGCTGTCAGATGCCTCCCCTCAACCCACACACACTCCAACACAGAGGGTGCCTAGGAGAGAAGCAAATCCTTCCTTGATGTTTGCAGAGATCACTTTGCAGACAGTGATGATCAGAGTGAGCAGAAGCCAGTTGGTTTTACCATCCATTTCACTTTCATTCTTGTGTGGTAGTCCATTGATAGGGATGACAGAAGTACCAATATCTTTAAAACAAAGTTCTAGAAGATGTCCATGGTGGACATCACTGTCCGGCAACCCGTTTGTCTTGCTTTCCTAAAGTTATCTTCACTTTTTAAAAAAAAAAAAAAAAAGATGTAGCTTTTTTTTTTTTTAAGATTTTATTTATTTATTTGACAGACAGAGATCACAAGTAGGAAGAGAGGCAGAGGCAGACAGAGAGAGAGAGAGAGAGGGAGAAACAGGCTCCCGATGGGGGGCTTGATCTCTGGACCCTGAGATCATGACCTGAGCTGAAGACAGAGGTTTAACCCACTGAGCCACCCAAGTGCCCCTTCACTTACTTCCTGATGTCTTACTGAGATAGCAGATCAAGTGGTCCTGCCCTTCCCTGCCCAATCCAGGTCCAATCCAGGCAACTTGGTTCTCCTCTGACTTTAAATCCTATGCAAAATGATAAGAATGGGTGCTGGGAATCCTTCATTGGTCTCTCCAGTTCCACTCTCTAGCCATCCATTTGCCCAATGTCTCAGAAAGTTGATCTTCACAGCCTACATCAGTGGACGTCCTTGACTTCTGTATTCCATCTAGGTTTGGCCGGTGGAATGCACTAGCAGGAGGTCAGTGGGTGGAAGAAGAGTGAACTTGGGATTCTTTTTCACCTTCCTCCCTCCCTGCCAGGCACTGTGGTTTGGCTGTTCCTCTCTACGAAGGCCTCCGTTCCATAGAGCAGCCCCAGAGATTAATCATTTCCTTCCAGTTTAGTACCAGCACAGAGTGGCAGTCCTGATGATCACTCTTAAAAAAAAAAAAAAGTGTCAACGTGAGTTCAAAACTGGTCCAGAAGCTCTGCAATTGTTGTTGTTTTGTTTTTAAACATCAGAACTAATTTATAACCTCTTTCTTTTCTTTGTTTTATAGTCAAAGCATTATCATATTTAGGGTTGTCTCTTTCCCCATTTAGACCTTAAAGTCTTTTTTTTTTAATAATTGCGATATAATTATTACAAAATTCACCCTTTAAAGAATACAATTCTGTAGATTAAGTCCTATTTCCAGAATTGTGCAATGATCTCCACTATCTAATTTCCAAACATTCTGTCATCCCATCAAAAAGAATCATACCCCTTAAACAGTCCCTCCCCATTCTTTCCTTCCCCCCAGCCACTGGCAACCACGAATCGGTTTTCCTCCCTCCCTCGCTCGCTCCTGCCTTCTTTCCTTCCTTCCTCTTTTCTTTCTTGCTTTATAAGATTTTATTTTTTATTTGATAGAGAGACAGAGAGAGAGAAAAAGAGCACAAGCCGGGGGGATGGGGTAGGGGAGAGAAGCAGATTCCTTGCTGAGCAGGAAGCCCGATATGGGGCTCCATCCCAGGACCCTGGGATCATGACCTGAGCTAAAGGCAAATGCTTAACTGACTGAGCCACCCAGTAGGTGCCCCATGAATTGATTTTCTGTCTATCAGTGTGCCTAATTTGGACATTTCATGTAAACTGAATCATACAATAAGTGGTGTTTGTGACTGGCTTCATTCACATGGTGCAATATTTTCAGTGTTCATCTGTGTTGGTAACACATATCAGTATGTCTTTCCTTTTTATGGCCAAATAATATCCAATTGTAGGCATATCCTGCATTTTTCGAATCCTTTCTTTGGATGATGGATATTTTATTTATTTTCACTTCTCAGTTATTATGAATGAATGGTGCTATGAGTATTCAGGCACTAACTTTTGTCTGAACATGAGCTTTCAGTTCTTTTGGGTATATACCTAGGAATGGAATGACTAGATCGTATGGTAATTCTGGCTTGGCTTTTTGAGGAATCATCAAACTGTTTTCCAAAATGGCTGCACCGTTTTACATATTCCCACCAGCAACATGTGAGGGTTCCAGTTTCTCCACATCCTCATCAAGACTTGTTATTGTCTATCTTTTGATTATAGTCATCTGAGTAGGTGTATCTCATTGTGGTTTTGATTTACATTTTTCTAATGACTACTGCTCTTGAACATCTTTTCACGTGTGTATTAGTCATTTGTATGTCTATATGTTTATGTTTTTATTGGGAGAAACATCTCTTCAAATGGTTTGCCCATATTTTAACTGAGCTTATTTATTTTTATTGTTGAGTTATAAGAGTTTTTTTTAATTTTAGGTGCAAAACCCTTATTAGATATATGAATTGCAAATATTTTCTTCCATCTTGTGGCTTGTCTTTTCACTTTCTTGAGTGGTTGTTCTTTGAGAAACAATAGCTTTTAATTTTGATGAACTCCAATTTATCTATTTTTTTCTTGGATTGCTTATGCTTTTAGTGTTGTATCTAAGATAAGATCTTGTATCCTAAGATCCTAGGAAATTCTTACTCACTTTATATTCCATATTTCTACTCTTCCATGAAATTCTGAGGAGCTATATTAGATATTCTGACTTCATTTTCCAAATCTCCTTATTTTTAATATTTATTTATTTATTTATTTGAGAGAGACAGAGAGAGAAAGCATGAATGAGAGGGAGAGGGAGAAAAAGACTCCCCGCTGAGCAGGAAGCCTGATGTGGGGCTCAATCCCAGGACCCTGAGATCATGACCTGAGC
Source organism: Mustela putorius furo (assembly GCF_011764305.1). NCBI lineage: Eukaryota > Metazoa > Chordata > Mammalia > Carnivora > Mustelidae > Mustela > Mustela putorius. The sequence goes on along the minus strand of NW_025421491.1, from coordinate 1,514,385 downwards.
TGAAGGCTGGTGTTTAACTGACTGAGCCACTCAGGTTCCCCTTTTTTCCAAATCTCATAACAACCTTCTGTTTTTCTTTCTGTTTAACATTCTGAGCAATTCTTTCACATCTATCTTCTATTTCCTCAAGTCTTTTTTCAGCAGCATCTGATCTGTTGCTTTTCTATTGAGATTTAATGTCACTGAATATATTTTGCATTTCTAGAATTTCTACTTGTCTTCTTCTCAAATCTACTCATTTTCTTTTATAATTATTTGTTTGCTTCTTAGGTTTTCATTTCTCCCGTTTAATTCTTTACTTGTTTTTAGCCTACTTAATTCGTATTATTTTCCAGATTGTTGATTATCTATCTATTTATTTTTACATATTTTATTTATTTATTTGACAGAGATCACAAGCAGGCAGAGAGAGAGGAGGAAGCAGGCTCCCTGCTGAGCAGAGAGCCCGATGTGGGGCTCGATCCCAGGACCCTGAGATTATGACCTGAGCTGAAGGCAGAGGCTTTAATCCACTGAGCCACTCAGTCACCCCAGATTGTTGATTTTTAAAATCTTCAACTTTTAGGGTCCTCTAATCCTCTTGTTTCTTTTGTCTCACGATACCTGGAGGTCGTATATGTATACGCATGTGTGTGCATAAAATACATATTTGTAAGTTCATCTTTAGCCAGGCTTCTGTTTTGTGGAAGTCTACAGAGGTTTCCTTGCAGAGCATCTGAGAGAGCATATTTCATTTTCTTCTGCCATGTTTTCTTTTTCTAGCCCAGAACGAATTTTTATATTAATTTCCAGCATTGATGTTTCCTGGCCTCTACAATTACCATAAATTAAAATCTCAGATGCATGAGGCAATGACCTAAGGTTTTTACTTCTTTTTATTTTTGACCCAGAGACCAAGAAGAAAACAGACGAGCTTTCTGTCTAAGCTACTGGCTGGACTGATGGATGAAGTCTTTCTGGTCTACCCTTTGGCTGACACTACAGCTATTTGCCAATCCCGCTGCATATAAGGGGTTTGGCTCCCCACTCTTCATCCTGTCCCAGACCTCAGCACCTAGCCCCACATGAACACTGAAATCCACGTCCCTTCATTATTTGGACCAACAACTACCTTCCATTCTGTTAGAGCGTCTGTTCCCTGGGCAGTTTTCAGCTCTGTCTCCCATGTGGCCCACTGGGATTTCTACTTTCTTGTCAGTACAACTATATATTTGTAAGAGTTTTTTTTTTTTTTTTTTTTTTTTTTTTTTTTTTTTTTTTTAAACTATGTTTTAAAAAGGCGGCATATCTCGGATTTCACTGAGGGAGGTTTGTGTTATTTTGGCTTGCCATCTTGTCCCTCTCCATCCCTGTTTTGTTTTGTTTTTTAAAGATTTTATTTATTTATTTGACAGGCAGAGATTACAAGTAGGCAGAGAGAGAGAGGAGGAAGCAGGCTCCCCACCGAGCAGAGAGCCCGACGTGGGGCTCGATCCCAGGACCCTGGGATCATGACCTGAGCCGAAGGCAGAGGCTTTAACCCACTGAGCCACCCAGGAGCCCCCATCCCTGTTTTTAAAACCTTTTTGCTAACAGACCACTGTTACTGGAATAATCTAAGTGTTAAGCTTACCATGTCTAGCAGGCTACACTGATGGGAAGAGAGAGAGATAATGAGGAGAATTCTTGTTACAGTGAAGGTATCATTTGAGCTGGTTCACTAGGGCTTATTGGTGCTTTAGTCTTCTCAAACAAAGAGTCCAAACACCGGGGGCTGACTTATTGTTCTAGGATTAATTACTTGATGGATGAATTACTAGATCTTTTGTCTTCATTCCTCTTCTCTATTTGTTAACATCTCTACTGTTGGCTGGACCATGGAAAAAGCAGTCATTGGAAACATTTAACAAAACTATTTAATAACAGGGCGCCTGGGTGGCTCAGTGGGTTAAGCCGCTGCCTTCGGCTCAGGTCATGATCTCAGGGTCCTGGGATTGAGTCCCGCATCGGGCTCTCTGCTCAGCGGGGAGCCTGCTTCCTCCTCTCTCTCTCTCTGTCTGCCTCTCTGCCCACTTGTGATCTCTCTCTGTCAAATAAATAAATAGAATCTTAAAAAAACTATTTAATAACAATCATTACCATTAAGAAATTATTTTATTTTATTTTAATTCCAGTGTAGTTAACATACAGCATTGTATTAGTTTCAGGTCCATCATCAAGATCTTTTTTTTTTTTTTTTTGAAGATTTATTTATTTGAGAGAGAGAGAGAGAGAGAGAGAGCAAGCACACAAGCAGGGGGGAGGGGCAGAGGGAGAGGAAGAGATCCTCAAGCGGGCTCCCACCTCCTGCTGAGGCTGGAGTCTGATGCGGGGCTTGATCTCACAACCCTGAGAACATGACCTGGGTTGAACTCACAGGCACCCAGTCATGAAAATCTTTTATGGAACCGTAATTGGAAAGACACAGGAACAACAGGCCAAAATAGGATGTGAATCTTCACCATCTCTGCTCTTGTCCTCTCCGTCTGTACATGTGAATTTGATAAGTGAACCCAAAACCTCCGACCGGACTCTTCTATTACTATGGGAACTTTACACTCTGTTCTACAGAACTATGGCATTCTCCAGAGAGTCCTTAAAGAATCCTGGAGGAAATAATCTATCTGTTTATTTATTCTACAAATATTCACTGAGGGCTGGCCAGATGTCTGGCACTGAGTTGAGTATGGTCTTTGGGGAGATAGAACCGCCAAGTTTCTGGCCTTCACTCTTTCAGTCAGAGCAGCCCTGCTGTATCTGTTTTATAGTTGGCGTTCTGGGGAAGGAGGTTCTGCTGTTCAAAGAAAGTTCGAAATCTTCTGTGACTGACTGAGTACACTTATTTAAAAGAAGTTTCTATTAAGCAGCGCTATTTTGGGACCATGGCCTCATAGTTATATGTATAAATAAACTGTACATCTAGCACAATGACGAGCACATTGTGGGTGTGTGTGTTAATTCGGGGTGGCTATCTTCCTCTGGCATGAAAAAGTGACCCCAAACACAAAAGGTTTATTACTTGTTGACGTTATATGTCCCTTGCACATCTGTGGCTCGTTTTCACATGTCATCCTACTTTGAGACTCAAGGTGACACAGCAGCCTCTGTCTGGAACTTTGCTGGCCCATGGCAGGGGGGAAGGAACATGGCAGAGCTTAACACTGGCTCTGAGAGCTTCTGCCTGGAGACCACATTTACCACCGTTATGGTCTTCCCACTGGTTGAAACAAATTATACAACTTTGCCTTATGTCATTGGCACAAGGAAATATAATCTTCCTGTAGGGAGGGGCAGCAAATATTTGAGAGTGATAATGCAAAGTGCCATGGTACTCAGTAAATATTTGTTGATTAAACAACTCTATGCAATAAATAATCAATCAGGTACCAATGTATTCTCAAATCCCAGCCACAGAAGTCAGTCTCTCTGAGTAGAAGTCCACGACTGTGTGCTTTTGTGAATCGTGAGAAGAGCTGAAATTAGGTTAAAAATCATCTCGAGACTTTCATGACCACAACACAGTCAGAGCTACTCTTCCACACTAAGGTAACAAAACTGTAACATCCATTCCCCCAATGAGACATCCCTTCTGTAAATATTAGAGGGAAAAAGGCCAGGGACTTCTTAGGATTAAGAAGAAATTTGCATCAGCAGAAGGTCAGTCTGTAAGCCCCAAGGAGTTGAAGAGCTTAGTTCGAGAGCCAGATTGTATAAACCAGGGCTTAAAAAGTAATCTGGAGCCATCCTATGTAAAACAAATTGTCCGCCAAGAGGAAGCCTCAAAGGGCGGCAAAATATGAAGGAATGAAATGGTTTCCAGATGACCATGAGCATTTTCTTGATTGAACCAAGACCAATTTATGAAATCATGTTTTCTGCAAATCTATGATTTTCCACTTTCATGCAAAAATATGAAGGAAAGCATCCAGAAAATTTCGATGTCGCCTGGATAACACAGAGGAAGCACGCTTCTCTGTGCGAAGAGTACGTGAAGGAAAGCTATGGTTGGGCTCAGGAGTGAAAGCGATTGAAATCTGACTCGCGTTATCTTTAGCAAAAGGGACTAATAGTGGTTCTCAAAGCTGAGGAATGCAGAGATGGATTTGGCCTTAGGTACGGCTGGGTGCAGGAGTCCGTGCAATGATGTGTGGTCTTTGTCTCTGTCTCCCTGTCGTCCTTGGTGCTGTTTGGCTTTATTCCGCAGGCTGGGTCCATCCATCCAGGTTTTCCGCACCTGGGCCTTGATCTTTGCACAACTTACCCGCCTTGGCTGAGCATTCCAACATTTCTAGAGCTACTTGCAGCAGAATCAGGTCTCAGCCTGCTGGCCTGTGTCTGTCTTTCCTTTGCAGCTGATATGGGCCTTTTTGTGAGCTCCCACCAAAGCCCTCTGGCTTTTGCCATCTGCTATCTGCTGCGGGTGACCAGCTATCTGTTTCCTATTCTCTTTCTGTGGGGACACCAGCATGACTTAGCACCACCCAGGCACCTACCCTGCTCTTGCTGTAGGCTTTGTCCCCCTATTTTTTAAAGATTTTATTTACTTGTTTGGTGGGAGAGGGAGAATTTTTTTTTTTTTAAGATTTTATTTATTCACTTGAGAGAGAGAGAGAGAAAGAGAACGAGCAGTGAAAGAAGCAGGTTGAGCAAGGAGCCCGATGTGGGGCTTGATCCGACAATCCTGGGATAATGACCTGAGCCAAAGGTAGATGCTTGACTGAGCCACCCAGGGTGTCCCTTTCTGCAGCACTCTTGACCTTCAGGCTTTCCTGGTTGAGGGAAACACCAGCCTGCTGTGTCTCTCCAGCTGTGGGAGATATAGAGCAAGCTCTTAGAGTGGTCCCAGGGGAGGCCCTTTCCTTAGCCTTGGCGGGAGGCACAAGCTCCCCATCACCCTTGTAGGGGAGAGAGACTCCAGACTTACCAAACTCCTCCCGGAAAATCCTCCTCTAGCTGCAATCTTTTTTTTTTTAATTTATTTTTTATTTATTTTCAGCATAACAGTATTCATTATTTTTGCACCACACCCAGTGCTCCATGCAATCTGGGCCCTCTATAACACCCACCACCTGGTACCCCGACCTCCCACCCCCTGCCCCTTCAAAACCCTCAGGTTGTTTTTCAGAGTCCATAGTCTCTCATGGTTCACCTCCCCTTCCAATTTCCCTCAACTCCCTTCTCCTCTCTAACTCCCCTTGTCCTCCATGCTATTTGTTATGCTCCACAAATAAGTGAAACCATATGATAATTGACTTTCTCTGCTTGACTTATTTCACTCAGCATAATCTCTTCCAGTCCCGTCCATGTTGCTACAAAAGTTGGGTATTCGTCCTTTCTGATGGAGGCATAATACTCCATAGTGTATATGGACCACATCTTCCTTATTCATTTGTCCATTGAAGGGCATCTTGGTTCTTTATACAGTTTGGTGACCGTGGCCATTGCTGCTATAAACATTGAGGTACAGCTGGCCCTTCTTTTCACGACATCTGTATCTTCAGGGTAAATACCCAGGAGTGCAATGGCAGGGTCATAGGGAAGTTCTATTTTTAATTTCTTGAGGAATCTCCACACTGTTCTCCAAAGTGGCTGCACCAACTTGCATTCCCACCAACAGTGGAAGAGGCTTCCCCTTTCTCCACATCCTCTCCAACACATGTTGTTTCCTGTCTTGCTAATTTTGGCCATTCTAACTGGTGTAAGGTGATATCTCAATGTGGTTTTAATTTGAATCTCCCTGAGGGCTAGTGATGATGAACATTTTTTCATGTGTCTGATAGCCATTGTATGTCTTCATTGGAGAAGTGTCTGTTCATGTCTTCTGCTGCGATCTTACTCCTTCACACATCCTATCCTGTAGAGAGGACAAGGGTCACAACCCCATCTTGAGTCACCCTTCTGCCAACCCTTCATGGCGTTCCCACGTGGTGCAGGAGATGTGACATCTGCTTTCTTGAAGACCGTGTCACAATAAGACAAAACAGCTCCACTGTCACTTCCTGTCCCCTATTTATGGTTGGGGATTTAATATCTGACACAGTGGGTATTTAAATCAGAAGGGGAAAGAGCAGCCATTCAAGAAACGGTCATGGGACACACGGTTATCACCTACAGGGAAAAATTAAATCCGTCTTCACACCATTAATACGAATAAATTGTGTCAGGCTTAAAGCCCTGGTTTTAAAGTATTAGCTGGAAATGGAGGCTAATACGTTCATCCTCAGCACTCTTAAGAGACAAAAAGCAAAACCCACATACACACACACGCACACACACACACGCGCGCACGCACACACACGCACACACAGACACCCACACACGGTTTGACCACATCTGTGGAGGCTGGGAAAATATGCCTCACGGACCCCCAATTACGGGGATCCTGACCAACCCAGGGCCGCATTGTTGAGCTCTGAAAAATCCATCATAAATGGAGCTGATGCCACCCTTCCCAAGGGCTGCTCTGGGGGAAGTGACAGAGCACAGAGGGGACACTAAGACAGCCAGTTCCTGGGAGCAGGGCTGGCTTCCTGGGCACAAGACCTATGCCATCCCCTGGGACCCCACACTCAGAAGGGTCCTGTGCTTGGTTAACCATCCCACTGTTAACAACTTTCAACAACGACAACAACAACAAAAAGAGAACGCCTACGAGAGCTGGCTGCTCTTCCCCTCCAAGGCTGCCTGGACACCCCCCGCCCCCGCATTCCCCGCCCTCCTTGGGGCACCTTGAAGGGCTCTGCCTGGTTCCTTACCCCCTGCATCCCCACTGGGTGTGGACATCAGGAGGCCCAGCCAGAGCTGAGAGTGGCTGAGAGGGACGGGGTGGGCATGGCCTCCCCCAGCTGCCTCTTGGATGGGGGCTGTTGGCCGAAGGGTTGCTGGTCTCCGCCTGTGGCCGCCTCCTGATGACGCCCCTTGGAGCCCAGGGCCAAGAGCTGTGCCACCTTCCCGAGCCCGGTGGGGACGTCCCTTCCTCGAAGCCCTCCCGCCTCCCTGCCCACACTCCTTGTATTGTCTGTTCTCCCTTCGCGGACTCACCTTCCATTCTCCGTCCCGGTGTGCCAGCTGTTTCTAACAGGAAGGAACCTCCGCGTGACACACTTTGATATTTTAGAAGATGATATTTATCCCTTGTTTCCCCTAATCCAAACTGTAATTTATACTACGGGCACAAAACTTGGAAGTGGGAGCCCAGGGCAGAAATGCAGGAGGGCTTGTCCTGGCTCTTCTTCCTTTCTGGGCGCTACCCCCAGTTCCTAGGGGATCCCGACTTGGCTCGGAGCTCCAAATGCATCCATGTGCTGACCCCCCAATTTACATCCTCCTCTAGTTCTTCTCTTCTGAGCTCGGGGTTTGCATGTCCAAAAGCCTATTGACATCCACCCGGCATCTGATGGAGCTCCCGATCTCTGCACCCCACAGTCCAGGCTACCCTCCCCCATGACACTCTGCTCTCTTCACCAGGCTGGCCTGTGTGGTGGTCAGGCACCCCCCACCCCCCCACCCCTGGCTGCCAGAGCCCCACACGTGGTCACGGTTGACCACGCTCCACCTCTCCCCAGACCCCCCTCCCTGTCTACACGGAATCTATCACCAAATCCCGTCAGCCCAACTGCCAGGGTAGACATCAAATCTGTCCCCCTCTCCTTGCTCTGTGGCCATGCCCCTCACCTAAGGGACCTTTATCGCTCATCTGCATGAAAGTCTTTTTCGGGTCTTCCAGCTTCTGTCCTTTTCCAAAAAGTCAGACTTGAATGTATAGGTTTTAATCCTGACTCAATGTATTTGTATACATGTGTGCAGTGGGGATTTAATTTTATTCTCTTAGGTGATAACCGTATGTCCCAGGAGCATTTCTTGAATGGCTGGTCTCCTGGGTCCCAGCATAAAAATCGTCGCTCTCACTGGTGTTAGAACCAAGTTCAAACTACTTCCCGTGAGCTGTAAGCGGAGCCGCTGGGCACAGCTGGGCGGGTTGAGTCCTGCTGCGTGGTCAACGGGGCGGGCTGGCTGACGTCCAGTCTCGTCTCAGCTTTGGGTCCTGCTTCAGGGTGGACCTCCGCTCCGAGGTCGGGGTGCCTTTCTCTAATTTGTGCCCGGTGCCCTGGCTGCCATGTCTTAACGGCTCAGCCTCTTCTGCTCTCTCTCCGGCTTCATCTCTCACTGCTCTGCCCCTTGTTTCCAGGGCTCCTGCCCCAGTGCTCCTGCCCTAGTGCTCATTCCTACCTCCGTGCTAGGGCAGCTGTGGGTCTCTTCATCTTGACTGCTCTTCACAGGACTTACTCATTCTCAGTCTTTGGGTGTTGGTCCAGAAATTGCCTCCTCTGAGGTCTCCCCAACCACCTAATAAAGTGACCGTCCTAGTGTGCACACTTACTCCACACACCTGCTTCGTGATTCCATCAATATTTAATAAATGCCCACCACGTGCTAGGCATGGTCTATGTTGAAACAGTGAATCCAACAGACAAGAATTGCTGCCCACATGCATGTTCCTTTGTAGTGGTTAAGAGTCAAACAGCAGATGTGACAGTTAATTTTGTGTCACTTTGGTGAGGCCGTGATGCCCCAATTTTTGATCAATCACCAGTTTAGATGTTGCTGGGATAATATTTTTCAGACATGATTGGCATGGACATCTGTAGGCTTTCAGTAAAACAAAGGATACCTCTCTTGTTGGTGGGCCTTGTCTAATCAGTTGAAGAACTTAAAAGAAAAGACTAACCTCCGCCTGGGGAGAAGGATTTCTGCCTCCAACCTGCCTTAAGACTTCAGGCAGGCATTGACTCTTCCCTGGGTCTCCAGCCTGCTGCAGATATTGGACATGCCACACCTCCACAATTATGTGAGTCAATTATTATTTTTTTTAAAGATTTATTCATTTATTTGATAGAGAGAGAGAGAGGGGCAGAGACAGGCTGATCAGGGGAGGAGCAGAGGGAAAGGGAGAGAGAATCCCCAAGCAGACTCCCCACCGTGGGGCTCAATCCCAGGCCTTGAGATCATGACCTGAGCCCAAATCAAGAGTTGGATATCCAACCAACTGAGCCACCTAGGTGCCCCATGTGAGCCAATTCCTTAAAATAAACCTCTTTCTCTCTCTCTCTGTCTCTCTCTGTCACACACACACACACACACACACACACACACACACACACACATTGTATTTGTTCTGTTTCTCTGGAGAATCCTGATGAATACAACAGACAAGATAAATCAGAAAAATAAATGATCTAGGACACAGATCGTAATAAATGCAATGGAGAACCCCCTCATCTTCTCCGCTTCCTTCTCTGCAAGGATCTGTAACTGTCTCTTTGATGTCTTTCTTGTTGCCTACCTTGTCTATTAGAGTATCGTTCACGGTTACGTGCTGTTCTGGTTATCTCTGCTGTTGAATGGACCAAGTGGATTATAACAGTACCCACTTGATTGTGCTCACACATTCTGTGAGTGAGGAATTTGGGAAAAGCACATGGGGATGAGTGTTCTCTGCTCTAGCAAGTGTTAGACTCAGTTGGCAAGACTCAGGGCTGGGGGCTGAAAGGGCAGAGGCTCAGGAGACATTTCTCAGGGGGCTTCTTCATTCATCCGCCTAGTCCCTGGGCTGGGAGAATAGGTCCAACTGAAACTTTGCCAGCAGCACCTACACATGGTTTCCCATGTGACCTGGGTGTCTCCTAGTATGGTAACTAGGAGGGGATTTTCTCCTTCCTTCCTTCCTTCTTTCCCTCTTTCTCTCTTTTTTACAGATTTTATTTATTTATTTGAGAGAGAGAGAGCATGAGTGGAGGGAGGGGCTGAGGGAAAAGCAGACTCCCCGTGGAGCAGGGAGCCCAACACAGGGCTTGATCCCACAACCCTGGGATCTGGACCTGAGCCAAAGTCAGACGCTTAATGGACTGAGCCACCGAGGCACCCCGAGAACGAGTTTCTAAGGGCAGTCTTCGGACAGTTTGGATTCAGAGAGAACCAGAGAGAAGTGCCTTGGCCTGTTACAACCTAATTTCCAAACTCACAGCATGCCACCTCTGCTGTATTCCAGAGGGGGAAGCAGTCTTCAGCCCAGATTCAACCGGAGGGGACACAGATCTCTCCATCAGAAAAGATTTAAAAAATGGATTAAAAAATGTGGCATGTACACAACGGAATGGTATTCAGCCATTTAAAAAAAAAAAAAAAGGAAATTCTGCCATCTGGGGACAACATGAATGGACCTCATGAGCATGATGCTAGGTGAAATAAACCAGACGGAGAAAGAAAATACTCTATCTCATTTATTATGGAATCAGAAAAAAATCCAAACTCATCCAAAAAGAGAATTGATCGGTGACCGTTGCCAGGGGTTTAGGGTTGGAGAAAATGGGGGGTTGTGGTCAAAGCACACAAACTTCTAGTTCTAAGAGAACTGAAAAGAAATATTGGGAGGCTTTTTGAAGAGATCTGGGGACCTCATGTGCATCATGATGATGAGAGTTCACAATACTGTACCGTATACTTGAAAGTTGCTAAAAAAGGAGTGCTTGGGTGGCTCAGTTGGTTAAGTGACCGTCTTCTGCTCAGGTCATGATCCCAGGGTCCTGGGATCGAGTCCCGCATCGGGCTCCCTGCTCAGCAGAGAGCCTGCTTCTCCCTCTCCCTCTGCCTGCCGCTCCCCTGCTTGTGCATTCGCTCACTCTCTCTCTGCCAAATAAAACTTAAAAAAAAAAAAGTTGCTAAAAGAATCCATCTTAAGGGTTCTCAACACACACACACACACACACACACACACACTCTCAAGGTAACCGTTTGATGATGGAGGTATTAAACAACCTTATTGTGGTCATTATTTCACTATTATATGTATACCAAATCATCACATTGTACACCTTAAACTTGCACAATGTTATATGTCCAGTCTACCAACAAAGCTGGAAAATTTTCGGGTGATGTTTTCAGACTCTCTCACGTGCTTGGCACCTAACTCAGTTCCTAGCACATAGAGGATGCTCAACAAATGGTTGTTGACTACACACACAGAAAAGCCCAAGCCAAACAAAGTAAATGTTACTTATTCTCCTCCCTAGAGATACCCACTATTAAAATATGATTCCATTATATTTTTAGCAAATGGACTATAACGGCACATGTTCTTTTTGCTTGATTGCTTCTGTAAATACCATTGACATTATAATATTTTCCACTTAATAGTATGACTTTCCCATGGCCGCAAATTTTCTTCTACCTCACTATAAGGCTTTGTAGTTAGCTGCACATTTTGGGGGGTACTGTATTTTATTGATTTGATCTGCCAATGTGAGGCAAATGGATTTTTCCCAGTATTTTGTGATTAGTAAATACTGCAATGAATGTATTTGTTGCGGGGCTTTGAACTTTTCTAGGAAATCTTTTAAGGATAAATTCCTAGAAGTAAAATTCCTGGGTCAAAAGGCATGTATGTTTCCGAGATCTCTGACATATATTCATACAATATGATTTTCTCATTTCTGAGGAATCAAAACTGAACATTCAACAAAAGTCATGTTGGATGTTTTGAAATAAACTTATTTTCTTCAGAACAATAAAGCATAAATGTGTTTTCATCTATTCTAAATGTTTATCTTTATGGCTTTTGCTTTTATTACAGTTGGTATTGCAATAAATTCAGAAGTGCTTCTGAAAAGAAATATCAGGAGGCTTTCTAAAAATATCACATCTTTGCAAAAATGTTCAAATTTAAGATGGAGTGTGTCCCAAGCAATTCAATCCCACTGCAAACCAATTCATCTCACTTCTAAGGAGCAAAGAAAATTGCGTGGTGAGAGGCGTGACTGTAGCACATTACCAATAACGGCAAACTTGCTTGAACAAGACCCGAGAGTCTAGATGTACACGAAGAGAAAATTCACATTTTTAGCTTCATGATGGTGGTATGATGCCATACCATGATGGTGGTGTGACTGAACCTGGTAGTAGTCCATGAGTTTTAATCTTATCAGAGATCATCCAGTTTCTTTCATTTGTGCACACATTTAATTATATTAATGGTGGGTGTTATACTGATGCATAGTCTAATTTTTATAGTCTCACTAAAGTTGCAGAGTAAAGAAGCATGCTTCCAAATATTGTATCATACCATATGTCATATATCGTATCACACAACTGTACCTGCATTTACGATTTGTGATCTATGTGTAATCAAGCTTTCCTTAAACTTATATTTTAAATTCTACATGCTTAAAATTTGCACATTCTATGAATTGGTTCATTTCACAATATGTCAAATTTAGCTTAGCTAGTGTGGTGCCTGACTTCTTTAATGTACCTAGAAGATGGCCTCTAATACGTACATCTATATATTTCTATATCTATCTGTCTCCTTTAGAGCAAATGCTATTAGTGGATAAAATACTAAAGGGTCCAAGTTTTATATTAAAAATAAAATGATTTATAGTAATTTTCTTTTTCCTAAGTTCTAATGAAATGTAATTAACATATAACAATGTATTAATTTAAGGTGTACAATGTAACAATTTGACATATGTATATATTGTGAAATGGTTACTACAATGAGTCTGGTTAATATCCAGTACTTCATATACATAGGGTGACTTTTTTTTCTAGGGATGAGAAGTCTTTTTTTTTTTTTCTTTTTTTTTTTTTTTTTTTTTTTTTAATTTTTTATTTTTTATAAACATATATTTTTATCCCCAGGGGTACAGGTCTGTGAATCACCAGGTTTACACACTTCACAGCACTCACCAAATCACATACCCTCCCCAATGTCCATAATCCCACCCCCTTCTCCCAAACCCCCTCCCCCCGGCAACCCTCAGTTTGTTGTGAGATTAAGAGTCACTTATGGTTTGTCTCCCTCCCAATCCCATCTTGTTTCATTTATTCTTCTACCCACTTAAGCCTCCATGAAGAAGTCTTAAGAGCTACTGTCTCAGCAACTTTCAAATATACAATATAGTCCTGTTAACTATTTTGTACTTTTGATCATGTTTGTACTTTTGATCATCTTCAGCCATCTCCTGCTGACTCTCTCCCTGCCTCTGACAACTACCAATCTCTTTGCTTTTATGAATTTGTTTGTTTGTTTGTTTTTTAGATCTCACATAAGTGCATCATATAGTATTTGTCTTTCTCTGACTTATTTCACTTAGCATAATGCCCTCAGGGTCCATCCATGTTGTCCCAAATGGCAGGATTTCCTTCTTCTTTTTATGGTGAATAATATAATATATTATTATATAATGTGTTATATAATATGTAATCTCATTATTTATTCATTCATCTGTTGGTGGACACTTAGGTTGTTCCCATGTCTTAGGTATTATAGATAATGCTGCAATGAACATGGGAACACAAATATCTCTTAAGATAGTTGGTTTCACTTCCTTCAGAAGTAGAGCCAGGAGGAGATTTGCTGGATCATAGGGTGTTTCTAGTTTTCATCTTTTGAGGTACCACCATACTGTTTTCCAGGGTGGCTACACAAGTTTACATTCCCACCAACAGCATGCAAGGCTCCTTTTTCTCCACATCTTTACCCACATTCATTATCCCTTGCATTTTTGATGATAACCACTTCTAACAGATGTGAAGTGATATCTCACTGTAGTTTTGATTTGCATTTCTGGATGATGAGTGATGCTGGGCTTTGTTTCACCTACCTGTTGGCCATTTGCATATCTTCTTTGGAAAAAAAAAGTCTGTTCAGTTCCTCTGCCCATTTTCAAGTCAGTTGTGTTTTTTTTGTTGTGTTTTGTTTTGCTATTCAGTTGTATGAGTTCTTTCCATATTTTGTATATTAGCCCCTTGTCAGTTATATTGTTTGCAAATATTTTCTCCCATTCTTTAGGTTGCCTTTTTGTTTTGTTGATGGTTTCCTTTGCTGTATAAAACCTTTTTTTAGAATGATGTAGTCCTATTTATCTATTATTGCCCTTGTTGCCTTTGCTTTTGGTGTCAAATCCAAAAAATCATTGCCAAGACCGTTGTCAAGGACCTTACTGCCTATCTTTTCTTCTCGGATTTTTATGGTTTCTTATCTTCAAGTCTTTGATCCATCTTGAGTCGATTTTTGTGTATGGTGTAAGGTCGTGGTCTGGTTGCCTTTTTGTGTGTAGCTATACAGCTTACCCAACACCATTTATTGAAGAAGCTATCCTTTCGCCATTGTATATCCTCTCCTTTTTCATAAATTAATTGATCATATATGTAAGGGTTTATGTCTGGGCTCTATTTTGTTCCACAGATCTATGTGTCCATTTTTATGCAAATACCATACTGTTTTGATTGCTATAGTTATGCAATATACTTTGAAATCTGAGTACATGATTCTTCTAGCTTTTTTCTTCTTTGTCAAGATTACTTTAGCTATTTAGAGTCTTTTTGCAGTTCCATACAAATTTTAGAATTGTTTTTTCCATTTTTGTGAAAATTACCCTTGGAATTTTGAAAGGGTTTATATTGAATCTGTAGATTGTGTGTTAATAATTTTAACAATACTAATTCTTCCAATTCATGAATGTGGAATATCTTTCCATTTATTTATGTCTTCTTCAATTTCTTTCATCAATATCTTTTTTTTAAAACCAACTTTTGTCGCTCTCGCCAGCAAGAACAACCCGGAGACACAGAGTGACAAGCTTGCGAATCTTTATTGTTCTCCCCTTACCCGGATCTTTACCCCTATTTATATCCCCTCTCCTCCCATCAGCAGACTGTACATGTGAAAGGAAGCCTGATCAACGCTTAGCATGATAAAAAGCACGCAGTGTCCTGGGCTACCTGTTCTGGGCATAGCCAATCATCTTTCAGGTGGTGCGCAGGTCCTCTGTCTGGCGGCAGGAGCAAGCGCCATGTTGCGTATTATGTACATAGCTGCCCCCGACAAACTTTGTGATTTTTTTATTGATGAGCAACAACTTCCATACTCTTAGAGATCACTAAACTGTGTATAATTAGAGATGAAGCATTATGGAGGATCAGACAGTAGAATTAAACAGAGCAACTTAGGGAAATATCAATCTTCATTATTTTGCCCATTTTTCATTACATGTATGCAGAAGCATGAATGCAGTTTGAAATCTTTTAATGGCAATAAAGTTTGCAATCACCCATCTATGTGGATCTTTTATCAGTACCTTAGGGTTTCCAGTATACAAATCTTTCACCTCTGGTTAAATTGATTTCTAAATATATATTTTTTATATGTAGTTGTAAATGGGATTGTTTTCTTAATTTCTCTTTCTGACAGTTTGTTGTTAGTGTATAAAAACACAACTGATTTGTATACATTAATTCTGCATCCTTGACTTTATTGAATTTTTTGAGTTCTAAAGTTTTTGGTGGAGCCTTTAGAGTTTTCCATATATAATATATCATCTATCTGCAAATAAAGTTTTGTTCTTCTTTCCTGCTTTGGATGCCTTCTATTTCTTTTTTCCTTTCCTGTCTCTCTCTCTCTTCTTTCTTTCTTTCTCCTTTCTTTCTTTCTTTCATTCATTCTTTCTTTCTTGTTTATTGCTCTGTCTAGTACTATGGTGAGTGGAGGTTTTTGTCTTGCTCCTGATCTTAAAGTAAAAGCTTTCAGTTTTTCACTGTTGAGTGTGATGTCAGCTGTGGGCTTGTCATACATAGTCTTTATTATGTAGAGATATGTTCCCTCTATCCCCGGTTTGTCAGAAGCTTTTATCACGAAAAGATGTTGAATTGTGTCAAATGCTTTTTCTGCATTCATCGAGATGATCTACAGTCATTTTCTTTGGCAGGATTATTGCAGTAGCAGATGATTCTTTTGTACCTGGGTTCTTTTTCAGTGACACTGTCACTGTTCCTGATGCCAGCCTTGAATAGATAGCACTGAGATCTTCATTGAGTAGGGGTTTCCTGCTATGTCTTTCTAAGATCTTGCCCTTTAAACGTGTCCTCTTTCTGTGTCAGTTATGTGATTTTTGGCATCATGAAGAACCCTTTGACATAGTTTGAATGTTGGTTTAGCTACAGCTTTCCATGCCTGAGTTTGTTACTATGGGCTCAAATCTTGCTTTCTCATTTTCCTCACCAGTACCTGAGGGAAATTGGCACTTTCTCCCAGTTACTTCTCTGGGCTCTGGGAAGAAGGTGAAAATCTTTGCACGAAGGGGGTATAAATTGAGTTGAAAAGGTAAAATAACTATGAGTGAGGGGTTTTTTTTTTTGAGTCACTAAATTCTACCACTGGAACTAATAAAAATATATTTAGCTAGCATAAATACATAAATAAGATTAATAGAAAAGATTTGAAAGCATAAGAATAGAGACAAAAATAGATGCATTCTTTTTGTCCGTTAGTAAAGTCATTAATAAAATAGGTCAGTGAAAGATGAAATAAAAAATAAAAAAGAAACAACTTTTTTTCAGATCAATTCAAATTAGTTCACTTACGTTCATTCAACAGTTTCATTCAACTTTTTTTTTTTTTTTAAGTCAAACCAAGCAAATTTCTGTAATACCAAGGTATATGTCCTTTGTATCAGGGAGGACTTTGGGACCAGAATAATTCAAGGAGTACGCATTTGAAACAGGTGTCCTAGCTGGGTGAGGTCAGCAAGGTTGGTTTCTGGGATGTTTGAGCTCTGAGGGATAACCTTGGACACTTAGG
Organism: Mustela putorius furo; assembly: GCF_011764305.1. Taxonomy (NCBI): domain Eukaryota; kingdom Metazoa; phylum Chordata; class Mammalia; order Carnivora; family Mustelidae; genus Mustela; species Mustela putorius. The sequence continues at coordinate 1,497,731 of NW_025421491.1, read as the reverse complement.
AATGTTTGTATTACTTCCTGTCATTTTTATAGGATTCAGAAGGTCCTTGGCAAAGAAATTTCCCTACGTAGTGATAATGGCTTATATCCATAACTCATGATTCCGTGAAACCCTGGAATTGAGCACGCCTCCTGCCCCCTGTGAAGAGTTCCACATGTTTCCAAGGTCCCCACACCACGTTTCAGGCCCGTGTCATAGTTGTCTGATCCTACTTACAGTTTGTAAAAATTATGAAAAATATTTCCAAAATATCTTTATGCTTTTTTTTAAAAAAAGACTTTATTTATTTGTTTGACAGAGATGTAGGAGAGAGCACAAGTAGACAGAGAGGCAGACAGAGAGAGAGGGAGAAGCAGGCTCCCCACTGAGCAGGGAGAATGATGCAGGGCTTGATCCCAAAACCTTGGGATCATGACCTTAACTGAAGGCAGACACTTGCCTACTGAGCCACCCAGGCGCCCCCAAAATAACTTTATTCTTAATTATAGTTTCAGGAAGCCCAGAAACTTATGGATGGCATAAATAAATTGAAATAGAAATACTCCACTGTCTCAACTCCTGAATGACAGCTCCTTCTCACATTTCTTTTTCCTGAGGATGAAATGGGGGGAGAACACCCAGTGTTTCCTCTCAGCCTATTTCCATTGAGTTTTTGCTTTATTCTTGGTGCTGGGGTATTTCTTCCCTGAAATATCTTCAGCCTTCTCTTAGAGGCAAATGCACACCATCGGTAAGTCACCAAAGCTTTATTTTATGTCTATTTCCAATAGTACTGTGTACTGTATCACCGAAAAGCTGTAATTTTGACTTTAAGCAAGGTAGACCTTTCAAGGTAGACCTTGAAATCTTTAATACATTTTTTGCTACAAGTCTGGACTCAGAACTGGCTATTGTGCATTTAGACTTGTTTCTATGTTATAAGCATCAACGTGCCTATTTTCATGGCTTCTCTTTTGAGATTGGTTGATATGTTGAATTTTATGCTTTTGGTCTAAAAACGGCATGTAGTTTCCAGATTTCTCTTACTTTTCATGTCCATCTTGGCACTGGAGCTCATTTATCTTTACTGTTGTAGTTTCATCTCCCTGTTAAGGCTTAGAGCCTCTCCCTCTTGCTTGAGGATAACACAGAGCCTTGGTCTAATCTCCCCTCCTGGCCAAGAGGCCAAAAACTAGGGGATAAGTCACAGCATAACAAAGCCAGTGAAGTGCTGGTCTGAATATGGGAGCAATGTGATCATATGTTGAAGAAGCTGTAGGACCTAGCCAACATGTGCTGGCAGAAGCCAAACAAGAATGGAAAGAACTGGATTTGCAGGTGCTGGAACAGAAAATTGGATAAGGAAGATCTCATCAATTTGGGAACACTGTCCTGGGATACTGGGTCGAACAAGCTGGGAAATGTTTTTGTTTTTGTTTTTGTTTTTGATCTGACATCAAAGGCATAGACAACAAAAGTACAAATAGGCAGATGGGATGCCTCAAACAAAAGCTTCTACAAAGCAAAGGAAACAATTAACAAAATGAAAAATCCACCTATGGAATGGGAGAAAATATGGTTTATGTATCCAATAAGGGGTTAATTTTTGCAACATAAGAAACTCATGCAACCCAACAGCAAGGAAACAGATCATCTGATTTGAAAATCAGTGCCTAGGTGGTGCCTAGGTGGCTCAGTCGGTTGAGCATCTGAATCTTAGTTTCAGCTCAGGTCATGATCTCAGGATGGTGAGATCAAGCCCTGCATCAGGCTCTGGGCTCAGCACAGAGTCTGCTCAAGATTCTCTCTCCCTCTCCCTCTGTTCCTCTTCCTGCTTGTGCGTGAGCTCTCTCTCTCTTTCTCAAATAAATAAATAAATAAATAAATATTTTAAGAAATGAGCAAAGGACCTGAATAGACATTTCTCAAAAGAAGATGTACAAATAGCTAAGAGGTACATGAAAAAGCGTTCAGTTTCACTCATCATCAGGGAAATGCAACTTGAAATCACAATGAGATACCATCTCACCCCTGTTAGAATGGCTATTTTCAGTAAAACAAAAGCTAACAATTGTTGGGGAGGATGTGGAGAAAAGGGAACCTCGTGCAGTGTTTGTAGGAATGCAAATTGGTGCAGCTGTGATGGAAAACAGTATGGGGGCTCCTCAAAAAATAAAAAAAATGAACAGAAGTACCTTACGATCCAGCAATACCACTTCTGGTTATGTATCTGAAGGAAATGAAATGACTATCTTGAAGAGATATCTGCCCTCCCATGTTCATTTCAACAATACTCACAATAACCAAGATATGGAAACAACCCAGGGATGAATTCAGAAAGAGAAGTGCATATAGGCAGCGGAATTTATTTAGCCATAAACAAAAAGGAAATCCCGGCATTTGCAACAATATAGGTGAACGTGGAAGACATTATTTTAAGGAAAATAAGCTAGAGGCAGAAAGACAAATATTGCATGTTGTCATTTACTTATAAATCTAAAATTTAGATTTTGAAATCTAAAATTGCCTATCTCGTAGACACAGAGAGTGGAATGTAGTTACCAGGGGCTGGGGAGGGGCATATGAGGAGAAGTTGGTCAAAGGGTACAAAATTTTGTTTACACCGTATAAATAAGTTCCAGAGATCTGACGGCCACGATGTAATGAGAGTTAACAATGTTGTATTGTAGACTTGAAATTTGCTAAAAGGGAAGATCTTAACCACACATGTACAGAGACAAGTATGTGTGGTGATGGGTGTGTTCGTTAACTTGATTGTCCTTAACACTTCAGAGTTCAATATATAAAACCATCAAGTGGTAGTCCTTAAATAGATGCAATTTTAAATTGTTAATCAAAACAACAAAATAGGAGGAAAAGATATTAAGGCTCCCACCTTTCCCTTTCTTAAATATCACTGCATTTGGGGGAAGCCAGCTGTCTTGGCAGGAGGAGAGTTGAACTGCCCTTTGGAGAGGTCCTATGTGACCAGGGGCCGAAGCCTCCTGCCAGATACCACATGAACTTTTCAGCCGTGCATCTCAGGACTGGATTTTCCAGCCCCAGTCAAGCCTTCAGCTGACTGTGGCCCCAGCCCACATCTTGTCTACAACCTAAAGAGAAATCCTGGTCTGGAATCTCCCATGTAAATCACTCTCAGATTCCTTCTCCACAGAAACTCTACAAGATCAGGAGTGTTTATTGTTGTTTTAAGCTATTAAGTTTGGGGGCAGTTTGTTACACAGTAGTATATAGTTAATACAGGGAAATGCCCAAATATTTCAATGACTCTTTAGGTCTGAATTGCTATCCAGACACTTAGATCCTCATCGTGGGTCCTTCCTCTGTTAGAGTGGAGGCATATGGGAGTAAGATAATAAATGGGGTCTTGGGGCACCTGGGTGGCTCAGTGGGCACTCAGTGGCTGAGTGCCCTCAGCTCAGGTCATGATCCCAGTATCCTGGGATCGAGCCCTGCATTGGGCTCTCTGCTCGGCTGGGAGCCTGCTTCGTCCTCTCTCTCTCTCTCTCTCTGCCTCACTGCTGGCTTGTGATCTCTGTCTGTCAAATAAATAAATAAAATCTTAAAATAAATAAATAATAAATAAATAAATAGATAGATAGATAAATAAATAAATGGAGTCTTGACCCACATCCAGTGCGTTGTGGGTTCACCATATCCATGGACTCATGCGGTGATGCTTCCAGTTTCCACATGTACAATTGGAATGGGTGTATGTAGTAACTGCCACAACCACTACCTTGATTATTTGGCTTGTGGGGTAAAAGGTCTTGTAGCGGGAAAGGCCAAGACAGCTGGGCATCCCAAGAAGAACAGAAGAACACAAGAGATTAGTTCCATCCTGAAGGACTTAAAGGATGCAGGTACAATGGCCCCAGCATATCTCATTTCATTCATGAGCCTGGCCCCGGCAGGAGCCACTAGATCCCGGACCATGACAGTGGATCGCTGCAGACCTAGCCAGAAGTAGCACAAATCAGTGATACTATGTCTGGTTTGACATAGTCGATGTCTGACAAAGTAGATGAGTGTAGTCTTCAATGCATGGTATGTGGCCCTTGGTCTGGTGAATGTATTCTTTTCCATCACTATGGGAAAGGACAAAAAAACCCCACAATTTTCATTCATTTAGAACAGATAATCATATCTATTTATTGTTTTCCTTCGGGTTAAGTTAACTGTCTCATTTTCTGTCATATATAGTCTGAACAGGACTCCCTGAAGAGGACTATAGCAATGCCTCCTGCTGATCCAATAGAAGCAAGAAGTAGCAAGTGTAGTGGGAGCATTGACGAGTCATGTGAGCTCCGGATCATGGAAAATAAACTTGTTTCAGAGGACTGCTACATCACTGTACGAATCCAGAGGTCTGAGGATGGCTGCAATGAGCCCTCCATGAAAAAGGACACATGACTGCCTCTCCCATCTCCCACCACAAAGAAGGAAGCACAGTGTTTGTAGGTCCTATAATTCCTGGAGGTGGCGTTTTCCATGCCTGGGAATATTCTTCCAACCCATAGACTGGGTTACACGAAAGGCTGCCCACTGCCAGGCCCAGTGGAAGGATCTGGAGGAGATCCAGAATATAGAGCCAGTGTGTGGTCTTGCTTGGGCCATTGGAGCCAGCAGATCCTAGGTTCCTAGGGACATTAGTCCCTAGGCTAAGATCCTAGGAAAAGACCACTGTGGGCAGCTTATAGTAGGTCCCAGTCGGAGAATCCTAGAGTAGATTGGCCATGCCATTGTAGTGGGGAATTTCACATCCTTTAGAAAAGAGCTCATGGGGCATTGCTCCTGGACCCCAGTAGAGAGAGAGCATCTGGACCTGGGACCCCCAGTGACCATGCCTCCAGAGCTGCTCATCACAGGTTGGGTTCTGTCCGAGTCATTAGATTAGAAGACCACCTGCGATCAGCAGCCTCCATGGCTGGGTAGACATGAGGTCTCCAGAAGCGACTGTGAGCAGGGGGAGGGGAGGGCCGGCACAAGCCCGACGCAAGCTACGTGAGCACGCAGCTTGCGTCGGGCTTGTGACGTTCACGTAACGTGAACGCTGCTCAGACCTCTGTAACCTGCACCACTGTCTCCACCACCAGCTCACACCCGTGGCTACACTGGGAAGCGAGAGCCCCTTAAGACATACTGACGTTGGAGGAAAAAACACGAACTTGGTTCTTGGAAGGTGTGTGTGTGGGTACACACCAGAAATAGACTGTGACTGCGCTCCTGCTGCCCACGGATTGGCCTTAAAGACCACAGTGAAGGGAATTCCTTCGAATGGGTGGGGCTTTCGTGGTGCCCCTGGTTATCTCCCTGGTCTAGATGGAGGGTATGACGCACAGACCCCTGGGCAGTATCACATGACTGGGTCAGGCGATCAGAGGCCTGGTGTGGGGGGGACTGGAAGGTCAGGATTAAGGGTGGGCTGAGGTAGGGGCACGTGGATGGACCTAAGACAGTGGGCACAAAGCCTAGAGGTATTTACAGTCACGCCCATGATGACTAGCAAACTACCCCCTTGAAGGAAGAGGCTTTAGACGACCCCATCACTTCAACTGTATTTATTTTATTTATTCATTTATAAATTCATTGTATTCTAATCTACCTCCCAGACACTTTGCATGTTGGTTTAAGACAACAATAACCAAGATCGATGGTCTCCTTCACTTACATCTGTCACCTTCACTTACATCTGCCTTATTTTATCTTTGCCACCTGTCCCGTGAGCTATTCCCTTTAGAGATGCAGAAAAACTGATGATCGCAGGTGGTAAGTGTCCTGCTCGAGGTCACAGAGCCAGCTGGTGAGGAAGGTTCTGGTTTCCACAGTAGCCTTCTGTCTGGGTTTGCCCTGGGCCGCCTCCCCTTGCCCTGGAGCGAAAGCGGAGCTGAGTCAACCAGCAGGGGGCGCCCGCCTCTTCTCGGCCGCAATCAGCCTTCGGGGAAAGTCCCCACAGGTGGCTGGGGACTCCGCTGGCTTCCCGACTGCCCTTCCTCTCACCGCCTCCCCACCCGCTGGTCACAGTTGAGAGTTGTCCCACTGAGTGTGCTCCCTCTCCAGGTCCCGCTGCAGACCCGGTGATGTCACCGGCTTCTGCCCCGACCCCAGCAAGAAATGGACAGGCAGTAGCATCCGTAAATGGAGGCCATACATTTTAAGCCTTTAGTGCTAATAATAGCCTTTCCTTTCCTGCCATAATACAAATGTGGAGCTTGGTATGGAGGTTTATCTTTGTGGCATGAATATTGATTTTTTTTTTTCAAATATGTCTTTATGATGCATGTTTTCTCCAGCAGAACTCTTTACACACACACCCCCGCCCCAATTTTCTCATGTATTATGGTCTCCTCTTCTGCAGCGGGAGACCCTGTGAATTAAGAATTCATTCAACCACAACAGATTTGTATGGAGTTCTTCCTAAGTGCATACGAGCACTTAGAAAAAGCCCAGCCCTGAGGGAGCCTCCATCCTATAGGAAGGAAGGCCGAGAGCAAGCAAAATAAACAAGGGAGACATGGGTTTTGTCACGTGGTGTTAAGGGCCACTGAGAAAACTCAAGCAGAGAAGGGCAAATAGGGGTTTGGGGGAAATTTGCATTGCAAATGAGGAGGTCAGACTTAGGTTTTCCAGCAAGTGACACTCCAGCAAAGACCCACAGATGGTGAGAGAGCCGGCTCTGCAGGTGTTTGGAAGAAAGATATTCCAGGGAGCTGATGAGGGGCAGGGCCCACTGTGGGCGCAGAGTGCAGGCCAGCGTGGTGGGGGTAGCGAGAACAGAGAAACTGAGGTCAGAGAAGTGGAGAGACCAGGGAAGGAGTATGGGTCCCTCATAGGGCAGGATGCTTCGTAGGTCATGGGAAGGATGTTGCGTTGACTTGACATGATCTGGGAAAAGCCCCTTCCCAATGAGAAATTCATGCAAGAAGAACTGGTCCCGAGGATTATGTTGTGAGGGCCTTTTCCTATAGGACAGTTGACCTTCCATTCCTTCTCAGTAGCCTCTGTCCAGAATTTGGAGGGAAGGGGCAAACCTCAAAATGTGGAGTCCGGAAGCCTTGGGCTCCCCTACCGCTGGGAGGTGAGGGATACCGTTTTTTGTACTGAAACAGCCGGGACATTTGGCTCTTGAGGACTGATGGGAAACATTCATGGTAACAGCCTGGCTCTTGAAGGGCCAGCTATCAGCCTTTTGCTCAAATTCCGGTCCCAAACATCAGCTCAGAGGTGCTGGGGAGCTGTCACAAGAGGGTGGGCTTGGTGCTACGGCCCACGCTCCATCACGCTCCAGGAGTCCGGGGCTCTCCCCTTTCTTGCTGGAGTTATGGGAGGTCCCAGAGGTGTTGCTGAGCAGATGTGCACAGGGGTTGGGAGACAGAAAATTCCTTGCTTCTTGGACCTGAAATTCTAGAGGGACCGAGAGACAGTAAACACATAAGCTAGATGAATGGCACGAGGAAACGCTGACCTGGAATGGGGGTGGGTGGGTGGGGAGAGGGTGGCTTTCTGATGCAGACGCAGAGCCCTGAGCGAAGTGAGTGACACACCAGTCCAAGTTCTAGAAGCCACGTGTTGCCGGTGCAGGGAGCAGCAAGGGCCAAGGTTCTGATGTGGAAAAGAGCTCAGTGGCTTGAAGGAAGAGTGCGAGGGAGGCACAGCTGGTCTCGGGGGCCAGGCGCCGAAGAGGGAGGCACCACCAGGATGAGTCACTTGGGATATCTTTTCGTGGTGGTGGCCTGCGAAAGGGTTTGGGGTGGCAAAGCGATGTGAACTGAATCCCATTTTTAAGACATGGTTTTGGCTTGGGCGTGGAAGCTACACGACTCTGGATTCAGGGAAGAGATCCAACCTGGAGAAAAGACTTTGAGTTCTTCCGTAACAGGGACAACTGTGCTGGTGGAATTCTGGGGCATTCTCCAAGGACTTCCCTCGGTGTTGTGATGAGAGTATCAAAAGAGGTGTTGATAAAGGTCACCTTCTGCCTCTAAGTGCCAGGCACCAGGCTGAATGCCTCGTGTACAGCATCTCATTTAATCTTCATGCTTCCTTAACATCCCAGCTCTACAGATGAAGGAAACCAAGGCACAGAGGGGTGGTGAGTCACGATTCATTTTCAGAGAAGTACTTCACTGTGGGGTGTTGGCGGAAGAGCCTGCTCACCAGCACCACACCAGGCTGCTTCCACACACGCCTTTCCTTCAGAGGAATGCTTCTCTCCTCAGCCTCACACTGTGACTGACACTCAACATCGGGGGGTTCGTGAAGGAAGAGTGGGGCCTTGAACTCTGGGGACCTGGGTGCAAACGCTGCCTCAAGTATATATTGGAAGCCTGGCTTGGGAAGAATGATCGAGAACAGAGTTCACAAAATGTCTTCCAGGCAGCATGGATCCACTCCTTCCTGCTGTCTTCGCTTTGCTCTCCGCGTCCCTTGCCCAAGTCACCAGCCAGCTTCTGCCTGCCTCACCCCCTCTAGCCAACTTTCATTTCCTGCCCGTGCCAGCCTGATTACTTCTAATTGTCTTTGACTGCTTCCAGCTGGGTCTCTGAGCTGGCTGTTCTGTGGGAGCAAAGAGACAGTCGCCTGCCATCTGGAGGGAGGAGATGCGGCAGGAAGATGGCAAGGAAGGGAGCGGTGGGGACAAGTCAACGGACAAAGCTTTCCAGCCCGCTGGAGCTGGTCATGTTTCTTAAAGGGTTAACTCATCCAAACGAGACAACGGCTGGACTCTGGCAAGACAGGAAGTTTGATTTGTTGACTCCCCACCCTCCTCAACCAAGGCAACCAACAATATAACTGCAAAGGCTTTTGGAAACTTATTAGACATGTTCTTCCCCAAGACAGATGGAGTCTCTCAGTCAGGAGCCATCAAACTCTACTCACTGGAGAATCAGCGAGCGCTTACTTTCATTCATTTGCTGAGCAAATATTTATTGGACAACGACCATGTCTTGGGCACTCTGTTAGGTGCCCTGGGGCAAGTAAAATGTAAGATAAGACACAGCCCCTGTTTTTAGGGAGTCTAACAGAGAAGAAAGACCCTCATGGTAAGGAATGCAGGGCATAAGGAGAATGTGAAATCAATGACCTAGAGTAAGGGAGGGAAGCAGTGATGAGCCTCCTGCAGCTGTCTGATGGGGAGGGGCATCGTGGGAAAGGGGACATCTGCACTGGGCAGAGATGGGGGGGAGGCAGCGGACTGGGGGGTAGGTGTGGCGTAAGCAAAGGTGCAAAAGCCCGATCCTCGATGAAGACAAGTGCCAAAGAGATCCCACAGGAGGATGAGAAGTCTATAGAGAATTCAGAGTAAATCTTGGATGCTGGACTATTGCTTTTCAACCAGATGTTTTCTGCATATCTATTATGAGGGCAGTAGATTGTTTTGGGTACTAATTTGTCTTACATAAAGGAATTCCTTCTCAAACCAGATCATTTCAGAGAATAGGACCTGTAGTTCAAACACCGGTTCCTAAACCCAGGCAAGCATAGGGTTTGGACTTCTCTTTGGCATCCATCCCAGATGATGGAATTAGCAGTGAACTTGAATCAAACCCAGGCATCAAAGGTTGAAAAAGATTTAATAGGCCTGGATTTTCTCTCTTCTTCACCCCTTTTCTCACCTCTACCTTGAGAGGATAATTAAAAGGAAAGAAAAGTCTCTATTTTACTGTAAACATATTTCACCATTTTTGTGCCTGAAGCTGAATTTATTATTATTATTATTATTATTATTATTTTTTTTTTTTGGCCATGAAGAAACTTTGATGAACCGGCTCTGAAATTTGCCTTATACCATAAAAAAGGAACTTCCAAATTTTCATGCAGAGACAGTGGCCTAAATTTTTTTTTTTTTTTAAACATCACATTCTCTTGGGTGTCTGGGTGGCTCAGTTGGTTAGGCACCTGCCTTTGGCTCAGGGCATGATCCCGGACGCCAGGGATCGAGTCCCCTGTTGGGCTCCCTGCTCAGCGGGTAGCCTGCTTCTCCCTGCTCCTGTCTTCTCTCACTATCTCTGTCTCACTCTCCAATAAATAAATTACATCTTAAAAAAAAAAATGAAAACCTCACACTCTATTAAAACAACATTGGGGAAATTCCAAAATCTTTCCTGAAAGAAGATTCAGAATGATTATGACCCCAAAGGGAGTCCGTACTTCTTCACCAGACATTTGTTGACCGTTTTACTTTGCAGGACACCAGGGCTGGTCATACAGCTCCCCCGTTCCCTCCACCCCATGTTACTGTCCTCAACTCTGATTGTTGAATCAGACACGTTAAAGTGATTGGACAGGCCTTGCAGAAATTGTGCGGGTGGGGTGTGGGCATAGTCTCAAAGCACAGCAAGAAAAACATTTGAAAAACATGTAATGTTGGCAGGTGCCTGGGAGGGCATAGTTTCAGCTCAGGTATGATCTTTGATTGTAGGATAGAGCCCCTGGTCAGCTCACCCCTCAGCCAGAAGCCTGCTTGAAACTCTCTCTCCCTCTGCCCCTCCCCTCTGTGCTCTCTCTCTCTCTAAAAATAAATAAATAAATCATGGGGCCTCTGGGTGCCTCCGTGGTTTAAAGCCCCTGCCTTTGGCTCAGGTCATGATCACAGACAGGGTCCTGGGACTGAGCCCGGCATGGGGTCTCTGCTCCGAGGGGAACCTGCTTCCTCCTCTCTCTTTGCCTACTTGTGATCTCTGTCAAATAAATAAATAAATAAAATCTTAGGGGAAAAAATCGTAAAAAAAAAATGTAATTCTGGAAAATGGAGACAATAAGACTGACAGAAAACACAAGCTTAGTCGTTAAGGAAGCTAGTGCCTTCTAACTTCTGAGTAACAGACTACAGCATATTTAACATTTGATCTCTTCAAGAGAGGCGTTTCTCTGGGTCGCTTTTCCGATGGATCAGAGAGCCCCCACCTGGATTGATGAAGGCGGTGTCCCCCCCCCCCCCCATCTCAGAGCGCTGACGGGGATCTCGCCACACTCGTTCACCGAGGGGTCCATAAAGAAGGAACTAGGTTAGGACCGAATTTTCCTTCCAACTCTGATGTCGCACCCGGGGTTAAGTTTGCATTAAACGCTGACGCCTTTTATCTAGCCGCTCAACAGGTAGTGTTTGGTAAATGCTTCCCCTTACTTACTCCCCCCTTCCCACCCCCCCCCCCACCCCAAGCTCCTGCCTCCCGAGATTCCTCGTTTGGGTTCGGGAAGGCGTTGCGGACGCAGGAGAAAACCGGAGCCGTCAGGACAGCCGCACTTGTTTATGAGGGATGAGCACGGTCACGGCGCGCTCGGAACAAAAGCCTTGAGGAGCCGGGGTGGCGGGGGGGGGGGGGGGGGCGCCGATCCAGCTCCTCCGGCCGTCGCCGGCCGCGTTTCGGTGGAAAGCAAAGGTGTAAACCTACACGCAGAGGCAGCGGGCGCCCGGGTTCCTCCGTCGCCGCCGCCACTACTATTGTTGCGGCTGCTCCTCCTCCCACACGGCAATCGGGTCTGCGTGCGAGCCCGGACAGGCGCCCCGCAGCCTCCCCACCCCTCCTCGCAGTCCGCGTCTCTCCATCCATCCAGGGTCCGCAGGGCCCTACTGTGTGTCGGGCCCTGGACTGGACCCCCCCGGCTCCTAAGCCCGGTCCGCGGGGTTCCAGAGCTCTCCCTCCGCCCTCCCCTCCCCCTGCCCCGGGTGGGTGCGGCTGGGGGTGGATTTCATCGCGGAAAGGTCCAGAAAGCCCAAGCCCGGAATCCGGACGAGAGGCGCAGCCGGAGGCAGCCCGACTGGGGCGGCCCGGGAGCGCGCGTCTCCGAGGCCGCGCAGGGTCCCCCTGTCTGGCGCTCAGGTGACTCCGCCGCCCACTCCGCCGCTCCCCTCCCAGGGCCCTCCCCTCTCCGGCGAGGGTCGAGTTTGGCTGTTGCGCGCGGCGAAGGAGGGGCTACGAGGGATTTGAAAGTGCACAGGCTGCGGAGTGGAGCTCGCATCTGTTCCCGCCGCCCGCGACCGGATTGAATTTCTGCAAATTCAAACTGAATGGGGCTTTCTTCTGCTGCCTTCCAGAGGGCGCCTGCAGCCCGCCGCGCGCCGCTCTCGGGCGGGAGCCGTCCCTCCGTGCACAGCTAGGGCGAGCGAGCCGGCCCCGAGCCCGTGCGGGCCAGCCGGCGGCTTCAGGGCGGAGGCTGCGGAGGCGCCCGGGCTCCGGGACCCCGCACCCGGCACCCGACCGCGCCCCCACCCCGCCAGCCCGGCTCCCGGCGCCCGCGAGCGGGGCCGCTGGCATCAGCCGCCGGACGGGACCCGGCCGAGGTCCCGGGGCGCTGGCAGGGGCCCGGGCGACCCTCCGAGGAAGAACTTCTCGGGGGCGGGTCCCCGGCCTCCGGTCGCCCGCTATTGTCTGCGCGCGGTGCTCGGCGGCGGCCCGGGGCGCGGGAGACGCGGGCCGGGCGGGGCCGGGCCCAGGGCGGCGGCGCAGGAGCCCGGACAGCCGGAGGCGGCGGCGGCGGCGGCGGCGGCGGCGGGGCGGCGAGCGCGGGAGCCGAGCCGAGCCGGCGGGCCGTGGTCGAGCGCGATGCCGGCGGCGGCCGGGGACGGGCTGCTGGGCGAGCCGGCGGCGCCCGGGGGCAGCGGCGGCGCCGAGGACGCGGCCAGGCCGGCGGCGGCCTGCGAGGGAAGTTTCCTCCCGGCCTGGGTGAGCGGCGTGCCCCGCGAGCGGCTCCGCGACTTCCAGCACCACAAGCGAGTGGGCAACTACCTCATCGGCAGCAGGAAGCTGGGCGAGGGCTCCTTCGCCAAGGTGCGCGAGGGGCTGCACGTGCTGACCGGAGAGAAGGTGAGCCGCCCGGGGCGCGGGGTCCCCGGGCCCTCGGGGCGGGAGGAGCGGAGGGGACCCCGCCGGGAGCACTGCGCCGGGAGTCAGGCGGCGCAGTCCCGGCCGGGCCCCTCCCCTCCCCTTTCCCCCTGTCTTTCCTTGCGGGTGGGGAGAGGGGACGAGTCCGTCGCGCGCGCACGCCCCCGCGACCGAGCGACCGGCCTTTCCCGAGGGGCGGAGTGGGGTCGGCTTCCCCGGGGTGCGGCTGGTTTACCCACGAAGCCACCCGCAGCCTTTTTGCTCCTCGAAGGGCGCCGCCTGGTGGACGCCAGCGCGGGGGTGGGGTGGGGTGGAGGTGCTGCGTTCTTGCGGCCCCAAGGGGTCCCGGATGCGTGGAGCGGCAGGAGTCAGGCTGTTGTGTCGCGTGGGCCGTTCCTCTGAGGGTGGGGGAGCCGCTTGGCCAGCCCTTGGGGAAGCTTAGACTCTGATTCCCCTCTTGGGCTTCGGAGGTGGGGCAAGGCCGAGACTCCCAGGGACGTTTTCCACCTGTAGGCTGGCACAGCTAGGGAAGTTTTTCGTGCTCAGATGAGGGTTTTCTGCCTCCCCGCCCCCCGATCTCACCCACCCCTAAGTCCCCCAGCCGTGTCCATCTCCTTCCTCCATCTCTCCTCCATTCTCTTCAGCCACTGGGTGGGAGCTGCAGGCACCGAACTACACACTGGCATCCCCAGGCTTTGGGGTTTGGGAGGTGCCTTCGATCTTCCAGGAAGAAGAGAAAGCAAAGGAAGAGCCCCAGAGACCGAAGGGGCACAGACCCCCCACCAAGAAGTTAGATGGTTGTGAACCCCTGGCCAGGTGTTGCCAGGGTAGCTCTAAGTTGTAACTTGGATCTGCGAGAAGAAACCCAAGATAGGATGACTTGTTTTGCAGGGAGTGGCCCAGACTCTGGGTCACCCCAGGTGGTGAGGCTGCCTGGCAGCTGCCCAAGTTTTGGGGCAAGCTCATGGTCATCTCAGACTCAAGGCTTCCCCTTCTCCTTGTCCCCTCCTCCCCCCCCCAAGGCTTGGAGTCTCCCAGCACTGGCCTGGGAGTGGCCCCTTTTGGTGGCTCATTGGTCAGGGAGGGATCAGCATATGGGGTAGAGGGAAGCTGTAGGCTTCCTACCTACCCTTCTGCCCATGGACTTGGGATCCTCTGCGCAGCCTGGGAGTTCCTGGGAGTGCCAGACTGTGGAGCTCCGATTCTAGGGTGAGCTGCCTTGCCTTCCTGTCCCCAGCCTCACCTAACTTTGGTTTTCCTGCTCCTTTTCCCACTGGGTTCGGAAGCCGCTTGCATTTGAGTGCAGGTCTCCATCACCATTGTTGTTTGTCCTCTCTCCCTTTGGTGCTCCCCATTCTGGTGGGGTCCCTTTGTTTTGCATAGGTGGGGTTAGAGGGAGTAGTCTAAAAAGTGCCTCTTGCTTGAATTTCCATGTAAAAAGGGAGTGCACAGAATGAACTCACTGAATTGAGTAACTTTTCAAAGACGTAGAAAAAACACTCCTAACCTCATTCTTCTAGTCCAAGGGGAGCACAGCATACTTTCCTCCTTTGGTTTGCAGTGGGCCGGCCAACTTACACATCCGGCTGGGGTGCACGGCCGAGGCCCCCTCGCCAACTACAGCGGGCTCACTTCCCCATGCCTGGGCAAATTCCTGTTGGCATGGGTAGTAGACCTTTGTTTTTCCTTTGAAACATACAGGATTCTGTCTGGTTGCGCACGTTCCCTCTTGAAACTTAGCAAAAAGAGACGAGACTGGATACTGACAGCATATGGCCAGCATTAGCGGCACATTCATCTCTCCTGGCCGGCTGCTTGGCCTCGGCTGGCTTCTCTCTCCACTTTCCCATGCCCCGTTGTGCCTCCGGCTCCTCACTGGTGTGTTTTGCTCCGTAACATAAGGCTGTTGGCCTTGGCTGAACCAGGTGAGGATGCACTCCGAGCTCAGGCTTCAGGAGCTCCGTGCTGGGCCCAGAGGACAGGCTGGAATGCAGGGAGGTCTTGCCCAAATGGGGTCCAAATGGGCGTTCTATACCCCTAGGTGTCCATGTTCTTCCTCTCCCGTTTTATCTTTCTTTTCTTTTTTTTTTTTTTCAAGATTTATTTATTTTAGAGAGAGTGTGCAGGTGAGCTGGTGGGGTGAGAGGGGAGCGGCAGAGGGGGAAAGAGTGAGAATCTTCAGCAGACTCGCTGCTAAGCAGAGCCAGCTGGAGGCTTGAACCCACAACCCTGAGATCACAACCTGAGCTGAAAATCAAGAGTCAGACACTCAGCTGACTGAGCCACCCAGGTGCCCCTTGCCTTAACCTTTCTTAAGTGAATCTCACCCAGTCTCCGGAAGGGAAGGAGACCATTAACTGGCTGTCAAGTTGTCATTCTCGACGGCTTGATTGGCTCTAGTCCTGAGAATCCGTGCTTTGGGAGTACAAGCATCATGAGAAATCTGGATTTTAGTTCACTTAATTGCCGGCTTTAAGGAAACAATGGGTGTGATTCATAGCTTTTATCTCCCAAATCCAACACCTTTAATGCTTAACTAACAGATTAGGGTTTTGGCAGATCGCAGAGATTAAAATGTGTGTGTGTGCGAGGGCACACACATGCACGTGCATGCATGACCTTGGGAGGGATTACTGAGTTCACGAGCCCCCATCCGTACTTGCCTTCTGCATATTGTCTTACTAAGCCCAAACGGAGGTGAAGTCAACCTCCTGCTATGTGCAGCCTTGCCCTCTTTTCACAAGGGGAGCAGTGAGAGGGTTTTCAGACTGGCGGAGGGATACTTACATGAACGTAGCAAGGGGAGACCTTAAGGTGACAGTACCCTGGGGGAAGGGAGGTGAGGTGTCCCTCCCAGGGGGTGATGTGAATGGCCCTTTCCAGCCTCTGCTCCCCAATACTGCCCCCTTTTTTGGGGTGTATACTTTGGATAGAGCCCTCCACTTTCATCCTTGCCTTCCTTTTTTAAAGGACATAGACCACAGCGGGAGGGAAACTAAGTCATGAGCACTGCAGTAAGAAATCGATGCACAGCCCCACGCCGTCCCTGGAGGGGCAGGACCCGGGGCATCTTGTGATGGGGAATCCATTCATGCAAAAGCTGAAAGGTGGGATGGAGAAAGGGAAGAAGAGGGGGTACCCACATTTGGCCTGCCTCACGGTTGCACTCAAACTATGCACTGCATTTTGTGTGATCTGTGCCAAAATCCAGAGTGCTGCTGGTTTAGGTGCATAGGATGAAGGGGTGTGTGTGTGTGTGTGTGTGTGTGTGTGTGTTAATTATGTTTTACCTCGGTGCACATTTCCAGAAAGATTTGGGCAATATCCTCTCTCCCTGGCTTGCTGGGAATTAACGGTCCAAGATGACAGAAAACCATTGTTCCCTGACTTTCATCTCAGCCTTCAATCCTATCTCATCAAGAAGCTTCCTTCAGCCACTGCTGTCTGCTGGGCAGTCTTTTGCCTGCCTTTTTCCTCTGAAGTTGTTTGAAAGTCATTTGGATCAACGAGGTGCTGTTGCTGCTTGAAAAAGAAAGAGTGGGTTTGGGTGACATCTACTTTTGTCCTCCTCTAGCTTTGAGTGGATGTCATCTCTCTTCATATGGCTTTAAAAATAAGTAATTCACTTGGTCATGTGAGATGCTTAACTGGTATGTTCTTAGGGCACAGTGTCTGTGACTCCAGGAAGCTGATGATTGGAGGAGGAAAAGGGACCACAAAATCAGATTTTGAAGAGAATTCACTGTGGCTTTGACAAAGAGCAAAGTTGATGAACGGGGGTATTGAGTGATGACTTTGAAAGACCCAGAGAGGCTGTGCTCGCTGCTCCTGAAATTGGTCCCCAATACCTATGCATTGTATCATTTTGGCACATAATAGGTTATTAGTACATTTTCTTTTAAAGACTCGCTAAAAGAAAGTTGGAAAGGCTGACGGAGAAAAGCATGGTATATTTCAGGTAGAGAGCTAGTTTTAGAGGCAAAGCTACAAAAAAGGGACAGAGGTTGATGCCACAGAGGACCTCCTTTTGTGTTTAAGTCTTTCTGAGATACAAAGTTGGGTACATAAATGATTGGGTAAGATGTTTAAATATCTTGTTCTAACCCTTGGTTAAAAAAAAAAACCAAACCTGTTTGTCACTTTTGTTGGAGCTATTTCAGGGCTAAAAATAAGGGTTGCCTGCTTAGTAAGTTGCCAATAATTATGCTTGGAGCACGACAGTGCCAGATACCTGGAGTGAAGGAGTTACTAAAAATACAATTTACTATGTTTTGCAGAACAGGAAATATGACTAATTTTAGAGATGGCCTTTTGGCAGATCTGTTTTTAGCAAGTGTTTCTGAAACAAACAGGTGCTAAATCCTATGTATATATATCTATATCTATATCTATCTATATATATATTTTTTTGAAGTGCTAGAAATTTAGGGGTAATAGCTCCGAGGAACAAGAAATGCTTAGAGAACTGGAAATTCCTATTAATCTGCAGCAGGGATTTCTTGGCAAGAAGGAGGCGTTCGGTGAAAGCACCTGCTCAGCCTGGCGTGCGTGACAAGGCAATGCCTGTAATTTCCGAGATTGGATGCCGCAGTTGCGGCACATTCTTTCTGAACTTCCTGCCCTGTCTCATCTTTTTGAAGTGCGCGTGAAGGGTGGGAATTGGCACGTAGGGCTCCATGCTTAGTGTTCGTCGATGCGCAGGTCCCGTGGGCTTAAAAGGGAGCTTAGGGATCGGCACCACAGTGCTGCGTGGAGCCCACGGAGAGCGGTCCAACCCTCAATTTTCTTTGCAGGTGTTGAGTCACGGTAAGGGCTGGGGGTCGGGGCTTGAGGACGGAGATCTGCACGCTGGGAGCGAGTGGCAGCTGCGTCGTCTGCCCCAGGGAATGGGCAGGCTCTGCGTGTCCTCAGTGACTGGGTAGTTTGGGCATGAAATATCCTTTCCCTCGGGACATACGCCCCCTCTCCATTATTGGGGGATAACCTGGTGACCTGCTCTCTTGGCTGATGGAAATGCATAGACAAACCTGCAAGCCTTATTCTCAGCAAACTGGCCAGAGCTTTTCTTCTGCTCAGCCTGGGCCCTCCCTGGCCACTTCCACATGCGGACCTGAATTGAATTTTGCGCTCTCTATTGGGGGGCCGCTGTCTGGTAGGGAGGAGGTGAGCCACGGGGCCTGAGTAGGACCCGAGGAGGTTGATAACGTGTTGGAGGGAAGGAAGGGCTACTGCCTCTCCTTGATCACAAGGACCAGCCCTCAGGGGTGTGGTGTAGCGTGTTTTGTGGTTTATCCGGTGTCCTCAGTGCATTTTCTCACCACACGCTTGCAGCGGCCCTGGGCAGCTAAGAAGCCACTTGCTGGGGCTCTTACTCCCTGTACGGATGACGATGACGCGGAGGAATGGGGAGTAGATTTTTTCCCTCTGACCTCCTCTTCTCTCCCCTGAGGGCTGCATAACAAATAACCATAAACCAAGTGGCTTAAATTTATTCCCTCCCAGTTCTGAAGGCCAGGAGTCCTAAATCCACGGGTCAGCCGGGCCGGGCCCCCTCCGGAGAGTCTAGGGGAGGATCCTTCCTTGCTGTTCCTGTTTCTGGTGCTCACTGCCCAGCCTTGGCATTCCTTGGCTTGTGGCTATGTGGCTCCAGGCTCTACCTCCGTCTTCACATGGCCTTCATCCTTCCGTGTGTCACCTCTGTCTCCAAATCTGCGTCTCCTTATAAGAACACCAGTCCTTGGATTTAGGGCCAACCCTGAGCCAGTAGGACCTCGCCTTCCCTTGATGGCATGCAAAGACACTGTTTCCAATAAGGTCCCGCTCACAAGTGCTGGGAGTGGGGCCTGAACATGTCTTTTTCTGGGACCCAGTGCAGCTTGCAGCGCCCATGAAGACTGTGAGGCTTGTGTTGCCTGGGGTTTCCTGGGAAGCAGGCCTTGAGATGGACAAGAATTTGGTCTCTGGGAGTATCCTCACATGGGGACTTTGGAGGGGAGGGAAGGGGAGGGAGGGGCAGAGCAGCATCGGGCAGGGGGAGGAGTTGGGCTCCAGTGCATGGGGTCTCTGCCCGGGCCATGGAGCTGAGATGGTCTTACACAGGTATCTGAGTTGGTGTGAGGGGACCTGTCACTGGAGGGGGGCTGCCCTGGGAAGGGGGCATGGCCTTGGGCACTTGCCAAGGGCCATTTCTGGGGGGCTCACAGCTGGGAGTCAGCAACAGCAGGGAGGAAATTCCTTAGCCTTGAAGTGGAGGAAGCTGGGAAGCAAGCCCGGTATCTGCGGGACAGCTCTGAACCCATGTCCCATAATCTCAAAGGCAATAGATAGAACTTATGGTGGCTGGCTGAAAAAAAAGAAAAAGGGGACTATTGTGGGAGATGAGAACCGTTAAAGGAGCAGTGGCCCCCTCTTGACTCGGACATAACATGCCCTAAGTGTAAGCACCTGTGTAGAAATACGGCTTGGGCCCCTCGGGCTGTTTTGTCTACCCAAGAAAGCCCCCTGGGGAGCAGTGCTGGTGGCAGGAACGGCTGGCCTTGGTGTTTGGAATCACAGAGGTCAGCATGACCTTGTCACTCTCTCCCCGCTTACCCCCAAAGAGGCTTTGTCTTCCCTGAAAGTGCTTCTCATCCCCTCCATTAGTTTGCTGGGGCTTTTGTAACCAAGTGCCACCAACTGGATGGCGTCACCACGAAGTTACTGTCATAGAGTTCTGGGGGTTAGGAGTCAAGATCAAGGTGCTGGGCGGAGTTGGTTCTTCCTGAGGGCTGTGAGGGAGAATCCACTCCGGGCCTCTCTCCTTGGCTTGCAGATGGCTGGCTTTTCTCCCTGTGACTCTTCTGTCGACTTCCTCGTATGTGAGTCCGTCTCTGTGTCTGCATTTCCCAGTTTTAGGAGGACACCGGCATGTTAGGTGTCTAATGACTTTAACTTGATTACTTCTGTGAAGACTGCCCAAACAAGGTCACATTCTGAGGCACTGGGGGTTAGCACTTGCTAGGGTCCGAATGCTTGGATCCCCCTAGAATTCATATCCTGATGCCTACGCCCCAGTGTGATCATATTTGGGGGTGGGGCCTTGGGGAGGTGATTAGGCAGGAGGACGGAGCTCCCACGAATAAGACTGGTGGTCTTGTAAAAAGAGACTGCAGAAAGCTCCCTTGACCCCTGCAAGAACACAGCAAGTAAACACAGCACCAGACACCGTACCAGACCCCAAATATGCCAGCGCCTTGATCTTGGGCTTCCAGCCCCCAAACCTGTGAGAAATAAATTTCTGTTGTTTAGAAGCCAACCAGCCAATGGCATTTTATTATAGTAGCTAGGATGGATTAGATAAGGCTTAAACACATGAATTTGGGAGGGGGTGTTGAAATTCAGTCCATAACACTGCCTGACCCCATGGTATGTATTTATGTGTGGATGTGTTTACTGTTTGTCTCCGCCCTGGACTGTCAGCCCCATGAGGACGGGCTCACTGCTCTCTCCCTGGTGTTTAGAACCTGGAACAGAGAAGGTCCTCAGTCAATATTTTTTTTAGTGCATCAGAGAATGCTTTGATGTCTCCCAGGACAGGAGGGCAGGGTCCCGATGACAGTGCCCAAGTTAGCAGGGACTGACTGCCGGCACCGTGTCTCCGCTCCTTGCAGCTCGAGGGTCTGCCTGTGTGAGGATGTGTAGAGGGGATGGGCTGTCCAGGTGGCGTTCCTGGGGAAAAAAATCCCAGCCCCGGAACAGCTGTGCCTTTGGCAGCGATTTAAGGAAGGCACCTAGACATCGGAGCGACAGGTGACCAGCCAGAAGCAAACAAATATTTTGCAATGTCACGGGACTGTTAATGGACCCTCAGCTCTTTCCTGGGAAAATGTACCAGCGCTGCAACAGATGGGCGAAGTTGCTATTTGCAAACATACATTTTTTTGGATGTTTCCCATGGAGATATATGGAGGTTTGGATCTGTCTCTTTGACTATAATTTTTTAATAAGTTTATCAGTCTCTGAAGCCAAATGGCTGCCAGAACACTTGGCAATCCTTGCTCCTCTCGCCTGTTCTCTGAGCCGTTGGATGCTTTTTCGTCTCCCTGTTTGCGTTACTTCTTACATTTTTATCTCGTTGTCTTATATCCCATCCTATGGCTTTTTGGTGAGGGGTCTGGCTTTCTTTCAGCCTCTGTTTAGCTACTCTTGTTCCATGACATCCTCTCTTGGTCACTTTGTGCCCTTTGCCCGAGCTCTGTGAATAGAACACGGGAGACGGACGACAGTGATGGGCACTCATGGAGCACGGAGTGGGGTGCTGGGCCACAGAGGGAACACCTGCCCCCTTGGGGAGTCTTGCTGTTTCTGTGGAGGATGAAATTACACTCCCAGCGAATCTTTTGTCTACCTAGAGCAACATAGGCATTTCGGGAACTCCCGAATCACCAAAACTCTACAGGAAAGGAAAGAATGCCTGCTCTTGGCTCTCCCCACGCAGATATAATAATCACGAGCATTTACGGCTCTCATACGGTCTGCTAGGCTGTGTCCTGGATGCTTTGCTGCGTAATGTAATTTCTCCCTTACAGGGGCCTTTTGTGGTAGGTACTTTTGTATTAACTTTGCAGAGTGACCCGCCATCCCGTGGTGCCCAGGGCGCTCTCAAGTTTAGCAATGAAAATCCCACATTTTGGGAAACCCGTCAGATCACGGCAAAACCAGATTTGCTCAAGAGAACAGTTCATCAGAGTGTTGGGAATCCTACCGAGGGTTTTCGAATATAAGTTTTAGTGAGCAGCTAATCGGGTCATGAGTCAGCAATGAATGACCCAAAGCCCAAAGTCCTGGGCATGGCTGGGGGGTGGTGGGGCGCTGCTTGTTGAGGATGACATTCTCCTTGTGTGGTCCCGGGTAGTGAAGGGTCCGCTTCCCACCTGTTCGCTTTACTGTGCCGGGTTCACTGTTCCCTCCGAGTCTTGGAGCATGGGCAGCGATTGTGGTCTGCCACCTTTTATAAGTTCACTAGGACATGAGGACCTTGAGCCTTGCACGCACATGCGTGGGTGTGTATGTGTGTATCCCGTGCACACATAAATATCTATACAGGTACGCCAACGTGTGTGTATCTATATTAAATAGAAAGCACATCATACTATGCTAAATATAAATGCATAATTTTTTAACAGCAGATTTTCTTTTTAAGATTTTATTTAATTATTTGAGAGAGAGAGAATGAGAGAGAGAGACAGAGTGAGAGCACGAGAGGGGCTAGGGTCAGAGGGAGAAGCAGACTCCTCGCTGAGCGGGGAGCCTGATGAGGGACTTGATCCTCGGACTCCGGGATCATGACCTGAGCCGAAGGCAGTCACTTAACTAACTGAGCCACCCTGGCATCTTAGTCTTAGTTTTGGTACCTTTCCTTTGTGTTGGAGGGAGGAAAATCTCCGCGAGGGGAGAGAGGAGTTTGGGTCAAATGGTGAAGTTGCGTTGAAATCCATGTCTTCTGCAGCTCACCAAACAGTCCCTTACAGTCTTCTCGTAAAACTGCCCTCCTGCAAGAGTGAACACAGGTTATTTATTAAAAACAAAGGAAAACACCCAGGGCTTTCACCATCCTTATTATGCAGACCAGCTGGACCTTGACCAGCTTTTTCCAAGCTCTGTCTGGGCTGAGAAGGGGTATCCGAGGCAAATGAAATGAGGAAGTGCCCAGGTGAGGAGGGCAGGCTGGCTGTGGGGTGTGGGAGCGGAATGTTCTAGAATTTTATCGGAGCCTCACGTTAGTGAAACCAAGTAGATACAGGTAGTGTTCTCACGGATGTAATCTGGTTTTCAGTTGGAATTACTGCTGCCCCGATTAGAAGCCTTGCTTTCTAAGTGCAGTCTTTATTCCGGGGTGAAAATTTAATTAGAGAAAGTAGTCTCTGACTCAGTTCTCAGTTGAACATTTGTATTTAGGAATACTAACAACAACAACAAAAAACTTGTTTTGAAAACACTTCTCCAGGTTTCTCAAGTGTCATTCCCACAGGATGACATTTCATTCTATTAAAAACTAACATTTGTGAGCCGTAGTTACAATTTCAAGCCCAATTTGGTGTAATGTTTGAAACGTGAATTTTCCTCTAGAGGGAATGGCTCTATGACTCTTGTACTCTCACCTGATTCATGACTCTTAGATGCCCTTTTCCTAGATCAAGAATGAGGTTTCTTTCTTTCTTTTTTGTCATAGAAGGCCTTTACATTCAAACATCCGAGAGTGTGTGGACTAACAGTTTCTTTCCAATCACCAGACTTAGAAGACTGTCTTCCAGATTTCCAAGGGGCATATTTATTTAAAAATAAATATAAATCATATATTAGAAACCAATTTCTTCAGATGACCAACTGTAAATATTTCAAAAATAATTTTTAAAAGCATTTTTGGGGGCACCTGGTGGCACGCAGTGGGTTAAGCATCTGACTCTTCGTTTCAGATCGGGTTAGGATTTCAGGCTTGTGAGATGGAGCCCAGAGCTGGGCTTCCATGGTCAGTGCAGAGTGGGTGCCAGAGCCTCTCTCCCTCCCCTCTCCCTGGCCCCTCCCCCTCTCCCTGGCCCCTCCCCCTCCAGTTGCCCCTCCCCCAGCTCCTCCCCCAGCTTGTGTGCCTGTGTTGCGCGCACACACAATTACACTCTCAATAAACAAACAAAATATTTAAAAATAAATGAGTAAAACCACTTTTGACCAGGTATTTAAGTGTTTTAAAATTCTTTAAACCAGGTCAGTCACAGGTACATTCCAGAATATCTGAAGTTATTATTCAGTTAGGCCCTGGGCTAATATTTCCTCATCGCCATGCCCTTTTTCTTGCATAGCTACTTACAGACACCCTCTTCATCATCAACTCAGCCCCTTGCCATCACACTACCCTAATCACACTTCATTGTCTACTTCCATTTTTTTTCAGATGCCTTAGAACAGTGGTCTTTTTTTTTGTTTTTTGAGTAAACATGAGTTTTTATCTGTGGTTCCTTGTGAGAAATAAACAGAAATACAAAGAGGGAAATAAAAATCAGTCATCATCGCACAACCCAGCAGTAATCGCTGTGAACATTTTTGGGTGTTTGGGTTGCGTACACGTGAGCAGAGCTATGTATACAGATACATGTACACATAGTTTATTTTTTCCCCTTTGAACCCATTTGCTACAAAATTGAGATTCCAGCGTTCTGATTACTCTCCCCCACCTTAATGTGAGAAGATTTTCTCATGTTGTTAACTATTCTTTTAAAATAAAATAAAATAAAATAAAATATCACTTTTTGGTGATAATTAGCATTCCATTATTTAGAGTTACTGTAATTTTACAACCTCGTTCCCAGCTGTTGTCCATTGAGGTTATTTTTAGCATTTCCCTACATAAATGATACTGTGTTACTATCCTTGGATGTACATCAGGAAGCCATTCTTTAGGATAAATACTTAGAAGGCTTTTGGCATATGGCCAAATTGCACTTTGGAAAGATTTTATCAAGTGACACAATCTATGGAAGTGACTTTTAAAAAAGTGCATTTTGGTAATTATTAGGGATAAGCATAATTTGTGTACTTGATTGTACTTCATCTACTCATTATTGCTAATATCCCACCCCCTGTGTTTCTGTTTGTCTTGTTGATTTCTGCAAACTTTTTACATGTTAAGGATATTAGTTGTTTATTTTTGATTCTTTGAAAATATTTTCTCCTAATTGGTCATTTGTCTTTTGACTCATTTTGTGTCTCCTTCTTTTTTGAGGGAGGGCAGATAGAAATTTTAATTTTATCTAGTCCAACCAGTTATTACCCCCCACCCCGGTTTTCTCTTATTTTTTAAGCTTAAGTAAACTAGAGTGTTTGTTACTAGTTTGGCTTTATAAATTTCTTATTGCTAAATAGTATTAAGACTCTTGCCAGTGTTTCATTGTTGTGTGCAGAAAACTCTTTGTGTTGTTGGGTGGGAATTTTTTGACTCTATTTTTTACCTAGTTGCAGTGGAATCTAATGGTATCATGAACTAAAGCACAGGCTTTAGGGGAATGCCTATCTTGGGTCCCTATCACCTTTCTACTACTAAGCTGTGTGATCTTGGGCAAGGTATTCAAAGCCTCCAGACTTTAACTTCTGTGTCTACAAAATGTTAATAACTCTGGACGCTTGGGTGACTCAGTCGGTTAAGCCACTGCCTTTGGCTCAGGTCATGATCCCAGGGTCCTGGGATTGAGTCTCATATTGGGATCCTTGCTCAGTGGGGAGCCTGCTTCTCTCTCTGCCTCTGCCTGCCACTCTGCCTGCTTGTGCTCTCTCTCTCTCTCTCTGACTAAATAAATAAATAAATAAAATCTAAAAAAAAAAGTTAATAACTCTAGGTATTCAATGGGGATTTGATATTTTATATATATTTATATATACCTGAACATAGAAACATATATATACATATAGATAATGCATATACATATACATGTATGTGATGTACATATATATAATATGCAGTGTACACAAATATATTTTATATATGTATGTGTGTATAAAGCACATATTTATTCTGAAAATATATTCAGTATCGGCGCACCTGGGTAACTCAGTGGGTTAAGCCTCTGCCTTCGGCTCAGGTCATGATCTCAGGGTCCTGGGATCGAGCCCCACATCAGGCTCTCTGCCTCTCTGCCTACTTATGATCTCTATCTGTCAAATAAATAAAATCTTAAAAAATACATATATATATTCAATATTATGTCAGTGAACAAGTGGCAGTTGGTTATTCTCTTCTGTTAGACTTTCCCTTTTGTATTTAACCTTAAGGTAGGTGTGAATGAGGCTTTTTCAGATGGTGAGAAATAGATGCTCACTGAGTTTATCATGGGTGATGGAGTTTTTTTTAATAGTGTCTACAAGAGACTCATTTTTTAAAAATTAATTATTTTTATTAACATATAATGTATTATTTGCCCCAAGTCTGTGAATCGTCAGGCTTACACAGTTCACAGCACTGGGTGACGGAGTTTTCTTTTAGGTGTGAAGGGAAGTGAGGAAGATTAGGGCTGTGCTTCTCAGGGCTGCAGTCAACACCTCCCTGAGGACCTGATGGGCCACTCAGCACCCCAGGGGGCCTAGATGCCTGCATTCCTAGGATCCCACTTCCCTCCTCTCTCCTCTGCCTGGAGCTTCCAGCAGCTTCTATGGCTAGTTGAGAATATTCCTTTGGCCACCCTCCTCTCTGCCTCACAGCTTGGTACTATTGATGGCTTCTCTGCTGATTGGTTTTTACTTCCAGCACTTTCTGAGTATTACTGGATCCCTTACCTTTCTTAAATTGGTGACAGAGTGCTAGGAAGGTATGATCGTTGAATCCTTACTGGCCTTACTTTCTGGTCACCTTCTCGGGACAGAGCAGCCTTTAACAGTAGGAAGTTATTTTAACGATGAAAGAAAGAGGAAATCTAATGGTAATTCCCCACCGAGTTATCAGATCGGTATGGTGTGGAAAAATTTATTGGACAACTTAATTCCCGATGTTTTGGTTTGGTAGCCAACTCTGTACTCAGCACTCAACAAAACATGTTCCTGTCTTTAGGGGTTATGATTTCTTCTACATTTGTGGTTTTGAAGATACCACGCTACGTTTGCCCACTGGCTCTCTGTTAGAAGTCCCCGTTATTTCTGCTGTGATCTAAGACCTCTTTAGATTCCAGGACTGGGATGAGGGTTTTGTCTTGGACTGTTATCGCCAAAATTTCTGTGTTTCCGGCTCTTAGAGTATCTCACAAACTTCCCCCAACCCAAAGGCTCCTTTATGCATGTACCTTTTCAGCCACATTTGGCTGCCAGTTTGGTCCCAGGATGTGCGAATAGACTATCGATTGTTTCCTGCTGCCTTTGGGACAGGAATACTTCTTGAATTAGGGCTAATTTTGGAGTTTAAGTATTAAATGTCAGATTTTGAGGAAAGCATGTCTGAGATCTCTTTGTTGTGGAAGAGAAGGTCATGTAAGGCTTAGGGGAAGGGAGAGGAAAACAGAAAAAAGCTGATGACTTCTTGCTTTTTGAAATCATTCCCTCTACACCCACGGAAAACCCTTCCCATTTTCAGAATGTCCTTTTAAAGATAGATTTCCTAATCTAAAGCCATTTGCTAGGTGTACTATGAGGTCAGAATGGTCACTGCTGGAGAAGTTTTCCAGTTGTAACCAATTTTTTTTTAAAAAGCGTTATCTCGGGACACCCAGTGACTGAGTTGTTTGAGCATGCCATTGTTGGTTTTCGGCTCAGATCATGATCTCAGGGTCCTAGGATTGAGCCCCACGTCAGGCTCTGCACTTAGGGGGGGAATCTGCTTGAGATTCTCTCTTTCCCTCTCCTCCTGCCCCTCCCCCAACTTGGACGCATGCTCACCCTCAAATAAATAAATACATCTTTAAGAAAATGAAAAAAGCATTATCTTGGGGCGCCTGGGGGGCTCAGTTGGTTGAACAACCAATTCTTGATTTGGGCTTATGATCTGGGAGTCAGGAGATCGAGCCCCATGTGGGGCTCTGTGCTGGGTATGGAGCCTGCTTGAGATCCTTCCTCTCTCTCTCCTTCTGCACCCAACCCACTCGAGCTTTCTTGTGTGCTCTCTCTCTCTCTCTCAAATAAATAAGTAAATAAACCAATAAATAAAATCTCTTTTTAAAAAAAGCGTTATCTTTACTTGGTCATTGGAGATGATCATGTGTCTTTTCATTAAAACATTTATTGATTGCCTTCTTTATGCAGAGCTGCTGGGAACCAGTATGGGCTTTTGTGTGAATTAGAAAAAGGTATGACTAGGCAGACCGTTTCGAAAAAGGTGTCCCCTCTGGTAGACCAGTTGGAAAAAGGGGCTTCCTCTAAGTGGCTGTGGCTCCATGATGCCTGATTTGGTAAGCAGAGTATTTCGGGGGGAAAAATTTATATATACATCAGAGCATACAGGATGGCAAGCCAAGCAAGCCTGGGTTTCTGTCCCAAATGGCCTCCTCCGTGTTTGTGGTTTTGTGTTTGGGTGTTTGAAATTTTTTTTTAAAAGATTTTATTTATTTGACAGAAAGATCACAAGTACCAGAGAGGCAGGCAGAGAGAGAGGGGGAAGCATACTCCCTGCTGAGCAGAGAGCCCGAGGCGGGGCTCGATCCAGGACCCTGAGATCATGACCTGAGCTGAAGGCAGGGGCTTAACCCACTGAGCCACCCAGGAGGCCCTGTTTGGGTGTTTTTGTGAAAGAGAGGCACAAGAATCAGATCTGCTCTCAAAGTACACTAGATCCCAGAGTGGGAATGGAGCTGTGAACCCCACACAGAACTTACAGCCTTACGGTGAGAATTTTTCCTTAAAGAGTGACAGAGTAAGTGTCCTCGGGGGTTTTAGAAAATCTTAAGTAAAACTGCAGACTCAGTCCTGGTGCCCGTTCGGAGAAGCCCACTTCATTGCTTTGCCGGAGAAGAGAAAGATAAGCAAGATGAGAAACAAATTCAGGTCTGTTTGAGTCACTCACTGCCCAGGAGACATAAGACATACTCCAGCAAATGTAACAGTTAAGATCTTGGGGGAAATGCCCTTCGCTGGAGCCTCAAGCCCTGTGACCCCGTCTGTCTCCAGAGTCATCATTCAACCTGATGGAGGGGCCCGGGGCTGAGACTTCCTGTGTGTCGAGAGCTATAGCAGCTGCTCGGCTGGGGCCTGGGAGCCCCTGCTCTGGGAGCTCCAAGAGAAAAATCCCCCCCATGTGCTGATCGTTCATCAGTCCCCTCTGCACAGTTCCTTCCTTGGATGGGTAAATAGTGTGACAGTTTAATAAAGGGTCAGTGACCGTTGCTTGCCAGTGGAGAGAGTCAAAAGCAAGGGTCTTTCAAAAGTGGTGTTTTTTTTTTTTCCCCCTCCCTGGAAAGGCTCATGATGGTTTTGGGTTTCTCTGTGTGTAATCTGAGAGGCTCATCCATCTTGGTGTGACCAAGGAAAATTTCAGCATTAGGAAAGTGACTTCTGATTTATCACAGACAGCTGGGTGGGCTTTGCCTCACTGGTGCCCGGGCAGAAGCAGCCTTTTAAATATGGTGGTTCAGCCTGGCTTCTGTGTCCGGAAGGGCTCGTGAGCTGGTGTCTGGTGTTTTGTGGGGCTTGTCAGGCTGCCGTTGGCCTGAGAATCCCCACGTGGAGGCTCACGTCTCGTGTCTGTGTTTGTTGAGGCTGAGTGGGGTCCCCCCAAATTCCTACGTTGGAGTCCGCACCCCTGGTTACTCAGAATGTGACTATATTTGGAGATGGGGCCTTGAAAGATGTGATTATGGTAAAATGAGGTCAATTTGACTGGTGTCGATCTAAGAAGATGAGATTGGGGCACAGACACACACATAGAGGGAAGACCATGTGAGGACACAGGGAGGGGGCGGCCATCCCCAAGACCAGGAGAGCGACCTCAGAAGAAGCCAGCCCTGCCGACACCTCGCTCTTGGACTTCCAGCCTCCACGGCTGTGAGAACATAAGTGCTGTTGTTTAAGCCCCCAGTCTGCGACATTTTGTCACGGTGGCCCAGCAAACAAACACAGTGATTATCTACCCCTATTTGCTGGGGGTCCCGAGCGCCAGGGCCAGCCTCAGGAATCACACGGGGCTGCTTCCCTCTAGTCAGTGGTGTTGGATCCACGTAGGATAATGCCTGGAAACAACCCCCTCCCTCAGTAAGGAAGTTAATGTTGCTGATTGAACTCCGGGTTTGTTTTTGTCGAGTGATGCCATGTGCTGTCTGATTCCATGTGGGGATAGTTCAGTCAGTCAATCAACCAACCAACCAACCAAGCAACCAGCTAACCAACCCCCTGAAAAGTTTGTGAACTCAGTGCCAAGAGTATTTCTGTTTTCCTGATATATTTACTTTCTGTAGCCTTCAGAAGACTAAAGTGTTTTAAATTTCTAAAGGAATTTCTTTCTTTTTTTCTTTTTTTTTCTTTTGGAGAGCGAGAGAGAGCATGGGGGAGGGGCAGAAGGAGGGAGACAGACCGTGGGGAGGTAGAGCTCACAGGAATACAAATGAGCCGAGGGGGGCTGGGGAAGATGGAGGACACGAGTCACTGCTAAGACTGGACAGGAGCAGCGGGGAAGACGGAGAGGGCGATCAGGAGGCACCGTGCTCAGTGGCTCTGAACTGGGCATGAAGCATCCTCTGATGGCTTGGAATTCTCTCTCTCTCTCTCTCTCTCTGTGTGTCTCAAACAAACCAATATATTTGGTTCTGAAGGCTGGAAGTCAAAATCAAGCTGCCACAGGTTCCTTCTGAGGGCTGTGAGGGAGAATCTGTTCTAGGTCTTTCTCTGGCCTCTGGTAGACTCTGGTATCTCTTGGCTCATAGAAGACATTTTCTCTGCATATTCCCTCTGTGTGTGTGCCTGTCTGTGTCCAAATGTCCCCCCCCCCCTTTTTTTAAAAAGATTTTATTTATTTATTTGACAGAGAGAGATCACAAGTAGGCAGAGAGGCAGGCACAGAGAGAGAGAGGGAAGCAGGCTCCCTGCTGAGTGGAGAGCCTGATGCAGGGTGCCCCCAAAGTCCCCTTTTTATAAGGACACAGTCATACTGGGTTAGGGCCCACCCTAATGACCTCCTCTTCTCTGAACTTCGCCATCTGCACAGACCCTCGTTCCAAATGAGGTCATGTATCCACAGGTATGGGGGGTTAGGACTTCAGTGTGTTTGGGGGAGACACAATTCAGTCCATCACCGCCTGCTAGGCTTTCTCCCCTTACCCTGTCTTATTCATTCACTAGCCCCAAATGGCCTTGGGACCCTCCAAACAAAGAGCAAGAGACAGGCAAAGTCAAGGGGACAGTGAAGGAGGTGGAGTGCTTGGGACCAAAAGGTCCACTGCCCAGGCGTTGAGTTCCCTGGGTGTTGGGTGGACAGAGCTTCTGGCATCTTCCATGGGGTGTCATCGCCTCCGCTCCCCATCGTCTAGCTTTCTGAGACACTGAACTTGCTAGGGGTGCTTGGGGCTCATCCCAGAGTGACAGTGCCCTTGGGTAGAGAGAGACATGGGGGACCAGTGTTGCTTCCATGGAAAGGCAAAGAGGTGAGCAACACAGGGCAGTATTTCTTAGCCTTATTGTTTCCCTGCCTGACCGTGGTGAATCCCCACCGGGCACATTCATTTTATGTTTTGTGGTTATTACAGTACTTGGTGTTATTAGGGCAAAAGCAGGTGTGTTGAACATGGGTTTTGCGAGCTCTCTTTTCTTCGGGACTCTCGAGGCCTGTGTCAGTCACCCTCACAGTGAAGTCGAGCATCGGACTTTGCTGTGGGGTGGGATGGAGGTTTCTGGAAGCGAGAAGAGAGACCGATTGTGAGACCAGCTTGGTGTGCAGCAGTGAACTTGGGAGGGCAGAGAGCAAGGGCGGCATCGGCCGCTCCTGGAAGAGGCTGGTTTGAAAGCAGATCCCTTAATATCCACGCAGCGTTCAGCCGGTGTGGCTTGTTAGTTGGTCAGGGGTCCTGTGGGGACACCGTTTGTGAACTGACTGTCCTTTATGGCTTCGTGTTGTGCACGTTTATAATGCTATAGCGGAGACAGCTTTAATGATGCTAAATTGCTCTGAAGTTATCACTCCCCTCCCCCTGCTCTCTATAGGTACAGGAGCAGGAGCTGAGAAGCTTCCCCCCCCCCCCCCCACCGCACCGATGCTATGGGGGAAGTGATTTTAAGGCTGACGGCGATTTCCTGGTGAACCTTACTTAGATCTTCTGTTCTCACCCTCTGTGTTGCTTTCCTGGCCTTGCTGTAACACAGCACCACGAACCAGGTGGCTTAGAACAATAGAAATTCCTGGTCTCCTGGCTCTGGAGGCTAGTGGTCTGAATGGGCCCCACTTCCCCCGAAACCTGTGGGGGACCGTTCCTTGCCCCTGTCCCAGCTTCTGGTGATTTGCCAGTAGTCCATGGGTGTCCCTTTGCTTGCAACGGCCTCACTCAGGCTCCTTCCACCTTCCCAATGCCTTCTCCTCATGTCTCTTTGTTTAAGGACACTGGCCTCGTTGGATCAGGGACCCTTCCCGTCTGACCTCACCTTGCTGGAACTAATGACACCAGCAATGAGCCCGGTTCCAAATCAGGTCCTGTTGGGAAGGACAGAGACTTTCGACGATCACGTGTCTTTTTGCAGGGACCTAATTCGACCCCTAGTACATTGCAAACCTAATTCGCTGCGGCCCCCGAGCCCAGTGCCTCCCCATCTCTCCGTGCTCCCCTGCTGTTCCCGTCCGGCCTTAGCACCGACTCATGTCCTCCGTCCTCCTCAGCCTCTCTCGGGTCCTTCGCGGCTCCCGTGGGCTCTAGGTCCACGTTGCTGTTCGATGTCACCTCCTGCTGACCCGCCCCTGGGCCACGTTCGGGTTGAGTCCTTGGTAATCCCCCGCATCTCCCGTTGCTCGCGGCCATAATCCATCTTAACCACTTTGAAATGACTCTCATCATGCTATAGCCTGCTTAAAAAAACCCCCCAGACCCTGGACTGGTTGGTTCCCTTACTACACAGGGAATTCCCCCTTCCGGTGCCTGCCCTCAGGGCTCTCTGTTCAGTCCTTGGTCAGTGTTCTCGTTTCTGGCTCACCCCCACTCGTGCTGGTCCTGCCAAAGGTTCTCTGTCCTCTGAGTGTCCCTCTTGGGGTCCCGCCGGCCCCCTCCTGCCCGCCTGCCCTTAAAGACCACCGAGATGCCCCTTTTTCCAAGGGCCGGCCCCGCTGTGCGCAGCCTGCCGCATTGTCTCTGTCTCACCTGCCCTGTCCCCTCCGCTGTTCCCTGTGCGTTGTGGACATTAAGTGAGCGGCCCTTTGCTTGCTTGCCAATTTGTCCGATTATTGAGGTAGAACCAGGTTTCAGGCAGAGAAAGGAAACGGTCTCGTCGGTGCCTGGCCTGAGGCTTCCCACGGGGTGGTCTTTGGGCCTCTCCGCAGAACAGAGGTCTGTCTTCCTGTGGAAGTTCTGGCTGCATTTCTAAGGCTTGGTCATGGTCCAGAGGTTTCCTCTGGACAACATCCCTCTGTCGAGGCCTGTGTGACACCTAAGTTAATCAGTACTGTGGAAATCGGCCTTTATCCAAAGTCAGCTGCCAGTTGATTGTGGTTTATGTTTAACTTTTTGATGGATTGGATGCAGAGTGGCTGGGAAGAATTTCTGGTGTCAGAATGGAGGGGATGCAGGTGACCTCAGAGTCCTGTGTTTGTGTTCTGGGGCTGCCATTAACTAAGGACCACAGCCCTGGTGGCCTAGAACAACAGAGACATCTTCTCACGCAGCCCTGGAGGTCAGAAGTCTGTGATCAAGGTGCATCTCTCCCAGCTTCCTGTAGCTCCTTGATTTGTGGCAACATCCCTGTGACCTCCGTCTTCTCCCTGCCTGTGTGTCTCTGTGTCTCCATTTGCCCCCTTGAAGGCCACCAGCCATATTGGATTGCCCCTCCCCCCATACCTCATTTTACCTGATTTTATCTGCAACAGCTCTGTTTCCAAAGAAGGCCACATTCTGAGGTACTGGGGGTTGGGGCTTCAACGTGAAATTTTGGCAGGCGGGGGTGGGGGTGATGGCACGCAACTCAGTCCTTCAGTACCCAGCAGCAAGTCTCTTGTGAGCCTGGAGCCTGTTGGACTTGGGTGAGGTGCTGAAGCTTGCCACGTCAGGGAGCTGTTTCTTCAGAGAAGATGGAGCTGAGAAGGGGGGTGACCGTTCTGTCCACGCCGTTTCCTTCCTGTCCCTGGGAGAGCCACCCTGGGTCTGCTGTGGGTGGGGTCCCAGCTGTTCTGCCCCGTGGGGGCGTCACGCTTGCCGGCAAGAGTGACCAGCCTGGTCTGGGGGAGGCAGGCAGGGGTCAGGCCTGCTCTCCTGGTCAAAGGGGACCAGTAGGACCTCCCAGGGAGAGCTTTTGAGAGCTCAGAGATAAGGACCTAACATCAGTCACATCTGTGTTTAACTAATGCTTAAACTTGTAACTCACTCTTCTCTGTTTACACTGTCAGGCCGTTTCTTCCTCTGTTCACCAAGTTCTGATGATCGGGGTGATTGAACGATGCCCTTGATGCCATGCAGGTCTCATGAAGCAGTGGAAGTATGTAGAGATTTGGGAATTATGCTTTTATAGTGATCCATGTTGATAGGAGGATATGTTTTTATTTTTCTTGGTGGAGCCAGTTACGTTAATCAGCCTGGGTTAGCCCAGCTTGGTCCCCAACCCCGATCCCATGGTCCCATCTACACAATGAGAAGCAGCTTTGCTATGGGTTGGGAGTCAAATCCAGGCTGTACCATGGCCCAGCAGGGCGATGTCCATTTCTGAATCTGCGTAAACCAAGAGCTTGCCCTTCTGTAAAAAGGGAGAGCAAGAGGGTCTTCTCCGTAAGGCTGTGGGAGCTTCAAGGGACAATGTACGGACTGAGTCTTGTGGAGTCTTGCTTGTTGAGTGCTTGCTAAGTGGGACTAGTCCCCAGCTGAGATTTATGTGGCTTGGGGACGGTGGTCCATACATGTGCCTTTTTATTTGTTTTCCCACTAAGCAGTTGACAGAGAAATGGCAGTTGTCCAAATAGCTCATTAATTTTATCCTTATAGGTAACTAAACTATGTAATTTGGATCACTAAATGGATCCCCAGTCGCCTGATTATTTCTCTAGCTTAAGTTTCAGACAGTTGTCTGCCTTGATCGTTCGATTGATCTGGACCGTGGAGACCCAGGCCTAATTACAACATGAATTTTTAATGCTATTCCGCTATTAGTTAATCTTTTCTTGATGTAATGAGAAAAATGTGTTCAATATAATGAGATTATCACTACTGATCTACTTTACAAAGCTATGGTAGCAGATCAAAATGTCTAGCTTTTTGTTTGCTTGTTTTGTTTTTTTGATGGAGAGGGAGAGGCGAGCTTTCCACCCAGTCTGTCTTGTCTCCTATAAAAGACACTATTAACATCTTCCTAGCCTGATTTTGACATAACAAAGCTCGATTAATTTTGATGGAAGAAGTAGATAACTGGCACTTGACCCAAATTCGCAGTAGGGACCTGAGCACAGGATATCACAAACCGAGAATCATAACCCCAGTCCTAGGAACGCGTCAGGGAAAAATTTTAAAGAGGCACGTCGGAATTTAAAATGTATTTTCAGAGTTCATGATCACAGACTTTTAAGTGGGAAACATCCTTTTGAAGTCAATGATTGCTCTCTTGAAATGATTCTCTTTTTGGACTTGACTATATAAATATTCATGTTGCTGTACGTGTATATTTAATATTGCTTCATTAGTTACTTTTTTTTTTGCCATTGGAATAGGAAAAAAATGCTTGGGAGGTACTGAAAATAGTGTTAAATTGAAGACAATTTTCATTCTTGGCCAAACAGATTAACTTATTCTTGCCAAAAAAATAACCTTTTATAGCAGGCACTTGACTAAATGATGAATAAAATGTCTACATCTTACAAGGATTCTGAACATTGATATCCTGTGTAGAATCAGAATGATTGTGCCAGTCGGGGAGTTGCCACACTGTGTCACCCCAGGCAAGTTCCCAAAACCTCTGCTAAATATAGTTAAGCCCCTCTCGTTAATGGAAACAAAATGGAACTCCCAATCCTTTCTTAAATGGTCACATTTTCAGAGGGATTGGCTAAGAAAAATGTGCACTTTCACAAATGAGGGGTTTTAGAGAAAATAAGAGAAAGGTTTTTTTTTAAGTGAACTCTTTCTGAAACACACTGACATTTAAGGAAACTCAACAATAGCAACAGAAGTACAGCCCCGATGGGCATGGGTGTGACCTTCCCAGTTCATAACTTGCAGTCACTGCAAGAGGCTTGAAGACCTCTTCAAGGAAGATGGAGCCAAAAACCAGTTCTATTTCTTCCTAGAACCATCTCGAGTTCCTCCCATTCCTGTAAGCTAAACAAGTAATCACGGCTCTCTACCTGAGTATTCAGGTCGTGACTGTTTGCCACAAAGAACTGTTTTTGTTTGTTTGTTTGTTTGTTTAAAATGGTCAAAGATTGAAATTCTGGCAGATTTCTGACATGGATCTTCTTTAGGAAATCTTTTTGGTTCTACGTTTGCTGCCTCTTTCTGTCTCTGATTACTTTTTTTTTTTTTTTTGCTGAACCTTAAATGGACAAATGGTAGAGAGTAGAAAGCATATCTAGCTGACGTTTCCTAAACTTCATGACTTCATGTATCACTAAAAGCAGCCAAAAAAGGAAAGAGAAGAAAAGGAAGAAAATCCACCATGCTGCATGCAAATAAAAAGATGGCGGCCTCCTTTTCCAAAGAGAAGCAGGAAGTAGATGTCCAAAGACCTAAAAGCTATGCTCATTTATCGTAAATTTAATAACTGGGTGCCTGGGTGGCTCCGCTGGTTAAGTGACTGCCTTTGGCTCGGGTCATGATCCTGGAGTCCTGGGATCGAGTCCTGCATCAAGCTGCCTGCTTGGTAGGGAGTCTGCTTCACGCTCAGAGCTCCCCCTTCTCATGCTCTCTATCATTCTCTCTCTCACTCTCTCATGTAAATATATGAAATCTTAAAAAAAAAAAGAGAGAAGTTAATAACCTAGAGTAGTAAGTATTTTGAAACTCACAAGCAGGGAAAACAGGTGACAAAGATAAAAAGAAACCAAGCGCTGTGATGACCGGAACGGAGTTTGCTCAGCTCGCACTACCTCCCCCTTGCAAGTGTTGGTGAGTCTCCTTTGGGCTTGTTGGTTGCTTCCTTTCTTAATACTCCCATTTGTGAGACATCGTCTTGGTGGGGGTTACAGGCCGAGTTGCCTCCGCCACAGAATTCACACGTTGAAGTCCTAACCTCCAGTAGGGCAGATTGTGACTATATTTGGATTTGGATCTATAAAGAGGTAATTACTGTTTTGTTTTGTTTTTTTTTAAAGATTTATTTATTTATTTATTTATTTATTGGACAGCCAGAGATCACAAATAGGCAGAGGCAGGCAGAGAGAGAGGAGGAAGCAGGCTCCCTGTGGAGCAGAGAGCCCGATGTGGGGCTCGATCCCAGGACCCTGAGACCATGACCTGAGCCGAAGGCAGAGGCTTTAACCCACTGAGCCACCCAGGCACCCCAAGAGGTAGTTACTTTTGAACAAGGTCATTAGGGTGAGCCCTCATCCAGTCTGACTGGCGTCCTTATGCAAGGAGATGAGGACACGCCAGGCGCGGAGGGAAGACGTGTGAAGACGCAGGTAGAAGGCAGCCATCTGTGGGCTGCGGAGCCAGGCCTCAGAGCGGACCAGCCCTGCTGACACTTGCATCTCAGACTTTTGGCCTCCAGGAGTGTAAGAAAACAAATTTCAGTTGCGTTTAAGCGGTTTATACTATAGCAGCCTCTGCAAACGAACACACTGGGGGAGATTTATTAAAACGACGGAAAGAACGAGCTTTATTTAAAGAAGGAAACAAGAGTCAAGCCGTTGGGGGGGTTCGGGTTTCAGCCAGGCCTTCTCCCCGCAGTCCCCATCCTGTGCACACATGCGTGCGAACACGCACACACCTCCCACCGAGTTCCCTTGTTATTTGCTTGTGAATTCCTTGCCCTTCCTAAAAGCCATTATCTGCTGTCGGTGGAAGGCGAGGGTTCGATATTCCCGGCGAGTGGAACGGAGGCCGGGAGGATTTATGGTGTCATTGCAGCAGCACAAATTCTGCTTTTATCCAGACTGACACCATAAATGTACATGTATAAATCAGAGCGGAGTGGAAAAAAGACCTGGCTTTCTCTTCCTGATGAACACAGGCACTGGGGCTGGCCCTGACATTCAGCGCGTGATTTAAGCAGAAGGGGAAGGAAGCCAGCCGCAGACGTCTGTTGAGGACCTCATGGGAAAGGGTCACCAGCAGGCCCCGGGGGCCGGAGATGGGAGGGCTCATAAGGGTTCCTGTGCTCGGTTAATGCACAACTATTATTCGACTCCCCTTTCCTGGAGCACCCCCCTGCCCCCCAACTGGGCCTTTGCCCTTCCCCACTTTGTGCAGAGCCTTTGCACCTGGAGGAGCCCAGCCCTCCGGGTTTCCAGGACACAAGCCCCTCTCCCCGAGCACCGCCGACGTTCGTTTTCTGCCCCATGAGCGCTATCTGCAGAGATCAATCATAGCCTCTCCAACCGTGTTGTCACTGTGTTTGCTCAGTTGTAACTACAGCTAATGAACGGGTATTGTGTCCCGAGCTCGGTGCGATGCACCTTGGCGGCTGTTATTGCCCTCTCAGATGAGCAATCTGAGGTTTATTGGGGTCAGGTTTTCTTTTTGTCCAGGATCTCTTAGTGCTGGGCCTCCTTCCTTGGGTTGGTCCTCAACGATGTGAGGTAGTTGAGAGGGACACAAAGCAGGAGAGACTTTGAACTGTAGGAAGCAAAACTGAGGGTTGCTGGAGGGGGGGTCGACGGGGGGATGGGACAACTGGGGGATGGGCGTTAAGGAGGGCGCGTGACGGAACGATCGCTGCGTGTTACATCAAATGATAAATTATTATTATTATTATTATTTTTTTAAATGATAAATTATTGAACTACATCTGAAACTAATGATGTGGTTCAGTTAATTTATCAGTTGCGTAATGTCGGCTGATGGAATTTAAATAAAAAAAAAAATAAAAGGTGTGATTTCAGCCTCACTACAAATTTGTGGGGTGGGTAATCTACAGAGCTTGTAGGTGATAGGAGACTGTGGAGTGTTTCTTTACACATTCATTCATTCAGACTTTTCTGTTGAGTGCTCGGTCTCAGGAAGGTAGGGCGCTGTGTCCTGGGGCTCAGAGGGTAAGTGATTTGGCCAGAGCCATCGAGCCTGGACAGTGCTCTCCAACACCCTGGCCACTTGCCGCCTGGAGCTGTTGAACCCCAGAACTGTACCTGTCCAAGTTCACATGTGCTTGAAGTGTAAAATATACGTGTCAGACGTTGCAAAGTATGAAAAAAAAATGTAACCTATCTCATTAAGAGCCACTCACAATAATGGCCAAGAGCAGTATATTCTCTACAGTGTAAAGTCTGGTTTTTTTTTTTTTTTTGGTTTATCTCTTTTTCCTTTGTCTGTTTTTTTTTTTTTCTTGAATTCCACATATGGAATCATAAGGTATTTGTCTTTCACTGATTGATCATTTCACTTTGCATTATACCGTCTGCATCCATCCATGTCTTTGCAGATGGCAAGATTTCATTCTTTTTTATGGCTGAGTAATATTCCATTGTGTATGTATACACCATGTCTTCTTTATCCTATCTGTTTATCTGTTGAGGGTACTTTGGCTGCTTCTATAATTTGGCTATTATAAATAATACTACAGCAACATAAGGGTGCATATATCCTTTTGAATTAGTGTTTTTGCATTCTTTGGATAAACACACCGTAGTGGAATTACTGGATCCAAGGGTAGCCCTATTTGTAACTCTTTGAAGCCCTCCAAACTGCTTTCTATTGTGGCTGCTACCAGTTTGCAATCCCACCAACAGTGCAGAAAGGTTCCTTTCTTTCCACATGCTCACCAACACTTGTTGTTTCTTGCATTTTTTAATTTTAGCCATTCTGACAGGCATGTGGGGAAATCCCATTGTGGTTTTGATTTGCATTGCCCTGATGCGTGACCTTGAGCATCTTTTCATGTATCTGCTGGCCATATGGATGTCTTCTTCAGAGAAATGTCTGTTCACGTCTTCTGCCCATATTTTAATTGGATTATTTGTTTTTTTTCTGGATACTAACCCTTTATCATTTTCATTTGCAAATGTGTTCTCCCGTACAGTACGTTGTCTTTTGGTTTTGTTGATTGTTTCCTTTGCTCAGCGGAAGATTAGATTTTGATATAGTCCTAAGAGTTTATTTTTGCTTTTGTTTCTGTTAACTCGGGAGACATATCTAGAAAAATGTTGCTATGGCCAATGTCAGAGAAATTACTGCCTGTGCTCTCTTCTGGGGCTCTTTATGGTTTTAGGTCTCCCATTTAAGTCCTTAATCCATTCTGAGTTTATTTTTGTGTACACTGTAGGAAAGTGGTCCGGTTTCATTTTCTTTTGTATATAGCTGTCCAGTTCTCCCAACACCATTTGTTGAAGAGATTGACAGAGCTTCAGGTTTGCAAGGTGAACCGTGTTCTGGAGATGGAAGATGGTGATGGTCGCACAACCGTTATGAACATACTTAGTAATGGTTTATTTTATGGCAGGCGTCTTAGCAAAAGAAATAATAAAAAAGAATAACCAAGACCCTAAGGACTGTAAGTCTCCCTGTGACTCTTACGTGAAAATATTTGACCAAAAACAGCTGGGTCAGTGAAAGTTGATAGGATGGAAGCTAGTCAGAATAAAATGTTAAGGGAGGAAAAAAAAAGCAGAGGAGAAGGTTAGGGGGCTGGTGCCAGATCGAAAAGGATTTTTTCAATTTCTCATTAAGGGGGCGCCTGGGTGGCTCAGTTGTTAAGCATCTGCCTTCGGCTCAGGTCATGATCCCCGGGTCCTGGGATCGAGCCCCATGTCGGGCTCCCTGATCAGCAGGAAGCCCGCTTCTTCCTCTCATACTACCCCACCTGTGTTCCTCTCTCGCTGTGTCTCTCTGTCAAATAAATAAATAAAATCTTAAAAAAAAAAGAAAATAAATAAATTTCTCATTAAGGAATCAGGTTTATTTTAAAGGACGATCTTAACCATCCTTAGAAGGAGGACTCTAATGCTTCAGTTTGGAGGAGGAGGGAGACCTGACAGAGGGCAGGGAAGTCCTTAGAAGGAAGAAGCTGTTGGAGGAGACTCGATGACTGGTTGCCAGGAGGGGAGAAGGGAGAGTCAATGGCTCCGGCAACGACTGGAGATGAGATGGCCTCCAGGACAGGAGCACAGAGAACAGGGACAGTTGGGATTTTTGGTGAGGCTGGCTATAGTGGGGTGGGGTGCAGGCCGTCCACATGGGCAGTGGGGACGTTGCTCTTCTCAGCGCATTGGTAGTGATGGGTGGCTGGGGCGGTCCTGCCTAACCAGCCCACTTTGTTGTGGATTCAACCATCTCTTTGCTTTCAGATGACGTCACTTGCGGCTTCCTCTCCATTGTCACCAAGTGACATTCTGGGTAATTAAGACCCGGGCCAAACTGGAAGGAATATGGAGCAGGAAGGGGTTGCTGGGGGATCGGAGTTAGAGCACATTGGAGAAAACTGGGTATTCAGTTTTTTAACCTAGGTATTTATGGATTCAATGTATTTGGCACTTCGGGAGCCAAGCCTGGTGGGGAATACCCAGATTAACTCTCTTCGGTGTAAAAAAACTTGTTTTCTGTTGCCAAGCTGGGCCTTTTGACTCTTTTCCAAAGCCAAAGAGAAACGATTTTAGCATTACCTGTTTTAATCCGAACTTCCTCTCCCCTGGAGATTCCTGAGTTGTGGAGAACTCTGGGCACTGGAGTTTGGGGTTACTTTTCTGTGGATTTTGATGACCAAGCGGTGGGCATATTCTGTCTTCATAAAGGGGTTTTGGCTAAGAATTCCAGCTTGTGTAGCTACTGCCCTTGGTACAGGGCCCCACCAGTGTACCTTGCCATCTGAAAATTCTCTAGTTTGCATTTTTCCTTCCTTGCAGGAATCAATTTCTGGTTTCCCACCAGCAAGCTAGTTCTAGGGCGTTGGGATGTGATTTGCTTTCTGAGCGGAAGCTGGAGCCCAGCACAGAGAATCCCAGCACCTTGGTTTCAGAAGTCTACTGGGTGGGCGTGCCTTGCGAGCTGCAACCCCCCCCCCCCCCCCCCCGCCCATCCACTGGAGTTGAGCTCTTTGCCTTTACCTGGAGCAGGGTTCTGTTACTGTTGCCAAATCATGTCCCATTGAGCTCTGTTGTTTAAACTGGGGAAGGAAACTTTTCCCCCTCATTTACAAGAAGACAGATTTTAGTGTGCAGCAGCGGGAGGGCGGCCGGCGGGGAACCAGGGGTCAGAAGCTGTCGCGCTCGGCTGCGTCCCTAGCAGCAATTAATGGACCCCTGTAATAGACAGCGATGTGTGTTTGCTGTCGAGCATCGTCTCTCTGTGAATCGGAGCAACCTTGAAATTAATTACAAAGCCAGCAAAGGATATTTTCTGCTTTCTGCGAAATGAGTATCCTGCACACAGGCCCCCGTTCCACTTGGATGCGTTTACACATACCATTTCTTGGGAAGAAGGCGTGAAACCTGCTTATTTTCAGAGTTCCCCACTGGGTCATGCTAATCGCTCCAGTTTTCAGCCCTTGCGCATCAGCCCGGGCTGGAGCCTCAGAGCCCTTGGGCCCTTGTCATTTTCTTCCCGGCTTTAGGGACAGTCCCTCCAGCTCACCCCCTTGCCCAATTCATTTGGTCCAGCGTTGTTCATCCAGACTTCATTGTTAGAATGCGATACAGAGTAAGCCGTTCAATTACTGCTAATAACTTTTGTAAACGTTCTGTGTTAGGTTGCTAGAACTGCTCTCACGGGTGGCTCAAACCACAGACATTTATTTTCTTACAGCTCTGGAGGCTGGAAGTCCAAGGTCAAGGTGTTGGCAGGTTCGGTTTCTCCTGAGACCCCTGTGCTTGCCTCGCACACGGCTGCCTTCTTTTCTCTGCGCTGTGAACCCCTGGTGTCTCTTCCGCTCCTTAGAAGGCTCCCTGTCCTCTTGGATGAGGGGACCCCCTCCCCATTTCCTCGTTTACTTATAATTTCCTCTTTAAAGACCCTGTCACCAAATAATCACAGGAGGGGTTAGGTCTTTTACAGGTGAATTGGGTGGGGAGACACAATTCAGTCTATAACAGATTCTGATGTAGTTACTAGTGTCTTTTTCTTCCAACCACACTGTACTCATTTCTTCCTTCCTTCAAGAATACTGGAGTGCTGTCTGTATGTCAGAGACCCTTCTGGATGGTGAGAACGTGTCAGTGAAGAATGGAGGACTGTGCCTTCCCCTCTGGGGCATTGAGGGTCAGGTTGATCCCACATTCAATCAGCGGGCGGTATAGGATTTAAGAAGTAACCAGTGCTAAGCGGGGGGAGCAGGCAGGAGTAAGGGGATTGTATTAAGGGCTTGGTGGTTATAGCTGTCAGTAGGGGGATACTCCTGTCACATCCGAGGAACGGTAAGGAAGCAGTGGGTGAGTGGCGGGAATGGGAGGGGGCACCAGAGGGTAATGGGGTCAGGGAGTGAGCTGGCAGCCTGTGGGGAGCTGCGGGCATCGTCAGCACTTGGCTCTTCCTCCAGGAGAAATGGGGGTTGGTCCTTGCTTTTAGAGAACTTTCCTGTCCGCCACCGCCCCCCCCCCCCATTAGTTGCTCTCGAGAAGGTGACAGGTGAGTCA
The DNA here is from genome assembly GCF_011764305.1 of Mustela putorius furo. Classification (NCBI taxonomy): domain Eukaryota; kingdom Metazoa; phylum Chordata; class Mammalia; order Carnivora; family Mustelidae; genus Mustela; species Mustela putorius. The sequence goes on along the minus strand of NW_025421491.1, from coordinate 1,454,576 downwards.
GACCAGTTTGGGAAGGAGAAAGGCTCCCCAGCCCAGGCCCAGTCCATAATTAGCTGTGGCGTTGAGAGGGACTTAGGTGACCCCAGGGAGTGGCTGGTGAAGAGTGACAGATCTTCTGCTCTGGAATGCCAGGGGTCTCAGACGCACCCTTTAACTCTGGTCACGGCGCCTCTCTCCCTAGTGATTTCTCCTATACTCAGCCAGACGCTTGGGAAGCATGAAACGGCTTTATGGGGGAGGCTGGCGGGATGGTTTCAGTCCATGCATGGGGAGCAGGAGACATCAGCCCACCGCCTTTAGCTTGACAGTGATCCTAAATTTCTTTCTCTCTCTGACTTGCCCAGAGAGGGCCGCCAGGGATACCCTTTGCGCAGTGTCCTCTGATCTGCTTCTGCTAACATTTAGTCTAAGTTGTGTGCCTTCTGTTGAGCCTGAAGCGGCGTCCCCAGGGCACACAGGGGGTGGCTGTAGGCATCCGTCTTTGCTCCTTGTCTCCCTCTATCCTTAGTTTGCACATACCTTTGCTCTCGTACCTGTTTCCTGAGCTCCTCTGTTCCCGACACTGTGCCAGGCACTGGGCACACAAGGGCAGGCCACTGTTTGAGGTGACAGTGGGGCTAGTGCCAAGAAGGGGGTTCTAAGAAGAAGAGGGTTCTAGAAAAAGGATGAGGCTTGAAAAAAGCGGAGAGGGGTCTGGCCCAGAGTCTGCGAAGGGGGTGTGGAGGTGGGCGAATGTTGTGCTGAGAAGTAGGGACAGCATGATAGAGCCCAGTAAAAGCACAGGGCAGAGTGAGGGATGGTGGGTGCATCCATGGTGGGGGCACAGGGCATGGGCACAGCTGGAATCAGACGGGTCTGGGAAGCCTCTCCTGGAAGGTGACGTTTCTCGAAGAGGACACGTCTGTGTCTCTGCTTCGTAATCCCGCACAAGCTGAAACACATCCACAGGTGGCATTTCCACAGTCAAAGGGAAGGATTTTGGTCTGCCTGTCTTGTAGCAGAGGATGAGGAGGGCTGGAGCCGTTAGACCTACCCACGGCAGGAGCAGGCAGGGGTGCCCAGGAAGCCACCGTACTGACCACCTGTGGCCGACTGAGGGGACCCTCTGTCCTCCTTTTGTTCCTTCCTTCTCCCCCTTCCTTCCATTCTCTCCCCCAGTAGCTCTCCAAGAGCCAAGCACTGAGCTAGAAGCTGGGGGACCCAAAAGAGAGGCAGTTTATAGACCCTAGGGATCTCAGTGAGGTGTCCCAAGCTGTTACCATGTGTGGTGGGCGTGAGAGCTGGGGAGGTGTCTGTGACCTGAGGCAGTCCAGGCTGGAGAAGTAAACTGTCCTCTGAGGTCAGGAGGGAGTGGGGCCCGGCCAGGGAAGGGCCGCCCTTTGGGGGCGAATTCCAGGCCGGGCTTGGGGGGCAGGACTGGGGAGGCAGCCCAGAGGGGTTGGTGGAGACAGAGCTCAGAAAAGAGGTGTGAACATGACATGGGTGTTGGGTCTCACCAACATACGGGTCACAAAGTGGGGGAGCCCGGGGTAGAGCCCGGCGGGCGGCACATGAGCCCATCATCATGGAAGGAGGGAGGAGGCCTGGGGCGGACGCTTGAGACGGCTCTCACCTCCTGACTGGGGGGCTCTGAGGGCCCCAGACCCGCCTGTGAGGTCAACAGGGAGCGGTGGGGGTGGGAGCCTGGGGGAGGGCCTTCCTGGCTCTGTGTCCACTCCTCTTGCACAAACACGCGGCTCCCGGCAGTGAACACTTATTAAGGGCTTCCGTGAATGTTCTGGATGCCGAGCACTCTTCCTGGGTGGCCTGGTTTCTCTCTCCGGCATCCCTATGAGGTACACACTATTATCCTTCCCTGCATTTTAAATTTTTATTATTTTTTTTAAAGTAAGGAAGCTAAGGCTTAGAGAGGTCCAGGCTAACAAGTGGCAGAGACAGGCCCTGGTATCAAGGCCCCGGGGCCTCGGAGTCCGCAGGCCCAGCTGATGTGCTGTGCCTCCCCGTCACCTGCTGGAGGGTAGAAAGCAGGAAAGAAACAGGTCTGGCTCCAGCCTTTGGTGAAGGGACATGAGTTCTTGGCTCTTAACTTAGGTTTTCATTCTTCTGCAAGATAAGGGAATCCCATAGAATTCTCTGATGCTTGGATGATCTCTTGGTTCGCTTGGGTGGCCATGACTACAGGCCACACACTGAAGGTAAGCAACAGACACTTATTTTCTTATAGCTCTGGAGGCTAGATGTCCAGTAGGGTTGATTTCTGGTGAGGCCTCCTTTCTTGTTTGTAGATGGCTGTCCTCTTGCTGCGTTCTCCTATGACCTTCCCGCTATGCATGTGCAGAGAGAGAGAGAGAGAGAAATCGGTGGTATCTCTTCCTCTTCTCATATGAACACCAGTCCTACCAGATTAAGGCCCACCCTTATCCTCGCCTTTAATCATATATGTCTCCTAAAGGCTCTTTTCTCCAAGTACAGTCACCTGGGGAGTTTGGCTTCCATACACACATTTTGTAGCAGGAGGACCGCCTTCAGTCCAGAACAGATGATAATCTTGAACCATGACAAAGGATCTGAGTTCTCTCCACGAGAGGGTCTGGAGATCTAGGTCTCTTCCGTAGTATACACTTGGCATTTGGAACAGTGTCAAGTGTTATTTTAGGTGCTTAATAAATGTTTGCTGAAGGAGAAAAGAGTCATTTGAGTTTCACGTACATTATTCATTAAGAAACCAAAGCATTCTGTGGGCGCCTGGGTGACTCAGTCCGTTAAGCGCCCAACTCCTGATTTTGGCTCAGGTCATGATCTCGGGAGTCCTGGGGTCAAGCCCCACGTCAGCCTCCTCACTCAGCGGGCAGTCTGCATGAGGATTCTCTCTCTCCCTCTGCCTCTCCCCCACTCACGTGCCTGTGTGCTCTCTCTGTGTCTCAAATAAATAAATAAGTAGATCTTAAGAAAGAAAAAAAAAAAAGAGAAGGAAAAAAGAAAGAAAGAAACCAAAACATTCTGGAGGAAAGCTCCTTTTTCGGCTAATTTCCATGTAATAAAATTCTGTTGGTCGTGGCCTCTTCCTCCCTATACCTTCTGATTATTTAAAACATGGCATGAAAGCGCTTACATTAAGGAAAGACCTAAACTTTCGAAACCACGGCACACATTGTAGGAAGGGTAAAACATCCCTGTGGGTTTTGGGGATGGTAAGAAGTAGGTCTTAGGTCAGCATTCTTTTTTCTTAGTCCTCTGGAAGCTCCATTTTGCATCTGGCTTTTCCTTTCAGAGATGAGCCACATCTACGATTCTTGACGATTCTTGATGCACTTGAGAGGAATGAATTTTAAAGGCAGCGGAAGGGGATGGAGCATGAAGGGATGAATTTTAAATCCCGTTAACTCTGATCCTATGTAGACGGTCTCAACAAAGTCAATATTTAAAGAAGATGAGAGACTAGGCTGCTCTTAAACCACTGCCTTGGGATTTAAAAGCAACCCCATTCCAGAGAGTTCAGGACACCGACACGCGGGCCAGGTGTCTTTTTTAATCGGCTGGGGACGGAAACGCACATTTAAAAAAAAAAAAATCTAAGCTGAGCTAAGCCGGAGTGCTTTTTCACCCTCTCTGTAGGCTGCTTCAGTGAAAGGAACATGGTAATGAGAGTAAGAGCATCAATTTAAGGAGCGCTTCCCATGTGCCTGACATCGTACTACGTGCTTTGTCCCCATTATCTTAGGAACGACTGTGTGTCATGACAGGGTCATTTTGTGTTTCCTTCATTCAGTGTTGGAATTTTTTCTCCTAATACAGGCCGTTAAGCACGAATTCCTCTCTGCAAATCATCTTTCTCCTGATGGATTGGGATCCAGGCGCTTGAGCTCCTCCCCTTTTCCCGCGTTGCTCCTCCCCCTCCCCCACATTGCTCCTCCCCTTTCCCCGCATTGCTCCTCCCCTTTCCCCATATTGCTCCTCCCCTTTCCCTGCATAGCTCCTCCCCTTTCCCCGCGTTGCTCCTCCCCCTCCATGCCCGGGCGACTCCTCCACCTCTTCCTTTGCATCCTCGAGTTCTTCTCGCCTGCAGTTACCCGCTTCTCGCCTGCATCTCCCCACCTCCAAACATTTATTTACGTATCTCAGAGAGAGAGAGAGAGCGAGTGAGAACGAGAGAGAGAGAGAGAGAGGACACAGCGGGAGGGGCAGAGGGAGCCGGAGGGAGAATGTTAAGCAGACTCTGCCGGGAGCGGACCTGACTCGGGACTCCATCCCCATCTCACAAGCCTGAGTTCAGGACCTGAGCCCAAACCAAGAGTGGGACGTTGAGCCCACCAAGCCACAAGCCACCCGGGCGCCCCTCTCCTGTATCTTCTATTCCCCACCCCGTAGGCACCCAGTTCTTGTAGATGTACTCATCATTTTGGCCTTGGGGGGATTTCCTTTCATTTCTTAGGAGCTTAGCTATTTAAATTTGCTGATCTTATCCATCATTGGTTGGCCTTTCTTCTTCTTCTTCCTTTTTCCTTCTTCCTTCTTCCTTCTTCCTCCTTTTTTGGTGGGAGGAGGGTGGGGTGGGGAGGATGCTAGGAGTTGCCAGGTTGTGAGAAATGCAGTTTCTTACTTCAATGAGAAAAGTTGGTGAATAACACGTTTCAGCCGGAGTCCGCTGGAGCCGTGTTATTCTCTCTCTGCTCATCACCCCCCTCACCCCCGCACAAGACTCGAGACTCATCTTGGAAGCATGGGGGCAATCTTTGGAAACAGATTCCTTTGTGAGATTTCGGGAGACTCTGCAACTTGACTCTGGTGAAGATCTGGTACCCTTGATTTCACCTTCCACAGCAAGACTTTTTCTCTTGATGTGCTCTGGATGCCGTCCAGGCTTCTGCACTCCCTCCACAACCCCGTCCTGCCCTCCCCGAACTACTGCTTCCATTTGGGTCCTTGGCATTGGTCTTCAGCGAGTCTGTACCCACTTAATTTTTACTTTTTTAAAACTCTCCTGACTCAAGCAGTTTCTCTTTTCAGACCCATCAGCATGCCAGGCTTCCACCGGGTAGAATCAGTGTTAGATCTACTCTGCCTGCAGATCTCTGATTACTGTCAAACTCCATTAGATCCCTCCCTTTGCTGATCATTGACTGCCTTTCCCTTAATTTCCCCGCTTAGTGTTTCCCACTTCGGTTGTTACAGATGACAACGGAAAGCTGTAATCAAGAACGGCATTCCATTTTCAGTATTATCAAGGCAGAGGGGATGAGTGTCGCGGGTGAATTAAAAAGCCTGGGGACGGGGTGGTGTGTGGAAAATGGAGAGGGGGGATTCGTGCGGTGACCTGGGGGCTGGAGGTCTTCACCAGGGGGCTCTCAGAGCCAGCAGAAGGTGGGAATGAAGGTACCCAGTGACAGGGGGCACATCTGGTACACTAGTTTCCCAGAGCTGGGGAGACAGAGCTCCGCACACGCGGTGGCTTAAAGTAACGGAAATGTATTCTCTTCCGTTCTGGAGGCCAGAAGTTCAAAGTCAATGTCATTGGACCAAAATCAAGGTGTTGCCATGGTTGTGCTCCCTCCGATGGCTCTGACGTGGAGGCGCACCCTGGCTTGTGGGCTTTCACGGTGTCTCTCCGCCTTCCCACATCTTGCTCCTCTGGGTATTTGTGCCAAATCTAGGCGCCACCCCCCAGCCCCTCTATTTCATAAAGACGCTTGAGCTGACATTTAGGTCCCACTCAGAGAGTCCCGATTAATCTCATCTCAAAATCCTTCGTCTTTTCTGAATAAGGCCACATTCACACATTCCAGGGAGTAGGACCCAAAGTCTTTGGGTGGCCCTTACGTAACCTATGACAGGAGATTGAAGAGCTAAATAAATTATCCTCATAATTATTGCGTGCTCTGTTGAAAAGGGCAGATCGTATTACCACCTGGCTTTCAGACTATTGTCTGTTCATAGGACTTTGAAGAATTTCATTGCCAGAGGGTGTAATTTTTAAAACATTGCCACACAGACTTGAGCAGAGAGAGACTCTCATTGTACTTCTCAGCATCCCTTTCTCCCCCGCAGGAGACCATGGATACGTACACGCGGGGACTCACGTGCGCACACATAGGAGTGTGTGTGTGGGTGTGGATGTCCGTTGGTGTCTAGGCATGTGTTTGCATGTGTGTGTATGTGTATCTCTATATTTTTTTCTTTTTGGGGGGTCACAAATGAGTATAGTTTATAAAGCTTTTAGTCTAGCACTTCCTGACCTCGTTGGGACCAAACCACAGCCAGAGTGTAGCTTCACCCGCTCTGGGGGGACAACCTCAGCCCCAGGCTGACTTGGAGTACAGCACACCCCCAGCTTGTGTGGTGCGTTGGCTGATTGTTCTCTCTTCATCATATCTTTGGATTAAGGATCTGAAGATCCCCCATTAAAGTGGATGAAGGGGTTCAGAAGGCACAAACTTCCAGTTAGAAGTAAGTCCTAGGGTTATAACACACGGCATGATGATACCGTCTTGTGTATCTGAAAGCTGCTGAGATAGGACAGAAACATTCATATCACAGAAGCACGGAAGTTGTAACTATGTGTAGTGATGAATGTTCACCAAATTTATCGTGGTAATCCATTTGTAGGCTCAACACCATCTCAAATCAGGACGTCTCAAATCAGGATGTCGTACAGCCAAAACTGCTGTGCTGTTGCATGTCAATTACAAACTTAAAAAAAAAAACAATAAGTGAGACTCTGCTCTCCAGAAGAGATAATAAATTAAGATATTTAGGATTTGCTCAGGTAGTAACCTGTTGGTCCCTTACTGTTTATGCAGAGTGTGTGTGATGGAGAGGAGGAGCGTGGTCCCTGCTTCAAGGGATGGGCGCTTTCAGGGGGATCCCAGCTGATGGCTGTGGTGGGCCCGAGGGAAAAGGAGTGAAAGCACCCTCTGGGAGGGAGGTGGGACTGGAGTTAATGGCTCGAGGACTGGAGTGTTCAGATGGGTGGGGGGTGTGTGGCGTGAGCACAGACTTGGAGGGTAACCCGGTGTGTGTTTGGGAGAAAGAGGAGACTGGCCACCCAGCGCAGCCGGGGTTGGCCCAGGTGGTAGAGCTTGAAGGCTGGGCCAGGGAGTGTGGACCTTGCCCTGTAGGCAGTGATAAGTCCCAAAGAGATTTACACAAGAAATCAGAGTTCCAGACCCAATGATTTTAGGGCAGAGCATAGAGTGACTTCAAGGGGAGTCAAGACAAGCACCAGGGAAATGAGGTAGGACATTGCTGTCATAGTTCAGGTGAATGTTGGCCAGATTTAATTATTATTTCATTATTTTTAAAGATTTTCCCTATTTATTTGAAAGATAGTGAGTGAGAGAGAATGTGAGAGCATGAGCCGGGGGAGGGGCAGAGGGAGAAGCAGACTCCCCGCTGAGCAGGGAGCCTGATGCGGGACTCGATCACGGGGTCCTGAGATCATGACCTGAGCCAAAGGCAGATGTTTAACCAACTGAGACACCCAGGCGCCCCCAAGACTTAATTATTATTATTTTTTAAGATATTTAATTTATTTAACAGAGAGAAATCACAAGTAGGCAGATCAGCAGGCAGAGGGGGAAGCAGGCTCCCTGCTGAGCAGTGAGCCCGATGCGGGGCTCGATCCCAGGACCCTGGGATCATGACCTGAGCCAAAGGCAGATGCGTAACGAATTAGCCACCCAGGCGCCCCCATCCCCTTGATGCCACTTTATTTATTTATTTTTAAAAGATTTTATTTATTTGACAGAGATCACAAGTAGGCAGAGAGGCAGGCAGAGAGAGAGGAGGAAGCAGGCTCCCTGCCAAGCAGAGAGCCCAATGCGGGGCTCGATCCCAGGACCCTGCGATCATGACCCGAGCCGAAGGCAGAGGCTTTAACCCGCTGAGCCACCCAGGTGTCCCCCCCTTGATGCCATTTTAAATCAGGCTTTTCTCCTGGGACAGAGGAGTAGCTATGTATCTCCCTGGGGTTCTTTGGAATGGCACGGGGAACAAGCTCTGGTTGCAGGGCCTGACAATGGCTGTGTTCTCGGTGTCTCCTCAGGTGGCCATAAAGGTCATTGACAAGAAGAGAGCCAAAAAGGACACTTACGTCACCAAGAACCTTCGGCGAGAAGGGCAGATTCAGCAGATGATCCGTCATCCCAACATCACCCAACTCCTTGATATCTTGGAGACGGAGAATAGCTATTACCTGGTCATGGAGCTGTGTCCTGGGGGCAACCTGATGCACAAGATCTATGAGAAGAAGCGTCTGGAGGAATCTGAAGCCCGCAGATACATCAGACAGCTCATCTCCGCTGTGGAGCACTTGCACCGGGCTGGGGTGGTGCACAGGTGAGGGCCCTCCCCTCCTCGCAATGGAGACTCTGTGCTGAACGGCTGGACAGCGCTTCCGCATGCTCTGCACAAGGCTGATGGTTGCAGGGGGCTTTACCATTCTTGTGCATGTGTCGTGGAATTATTCTGTGGGCTGGGTTAATGCCATCATGGGGTTAGGAGAGTGACATCAGGAGCCAGAGAACCTGGGTTTGCATCCTGGCTCTACACTTTCACAGTTGTGTGACGCTGGGCAAGTTACTTAGCCACTCTGAACCTCAGTCTCTTCTTCTGTAAAATGGGAATAATAATGATACTTACACTTGTGGCTGGTGTAAGGGTTAACAGAGAAGGCTATGAGTGAATATATGAGAAGTACTTGGAAGTGGGCTTGGTACATAGTAACAGCCACGTTGAGTGTTGGCTGCTCTTCTGACTTGCAAATAGTAATGAGTCCAGTTGGTTGGGAGTCTGAAAGAAGAATCAGTGTTACGGTGGCATGAGATGGTTTTTCGGCTCGTGCTAAGGATGATGCTTTCATTATATTTGCTTTACCTGTGGTAGTCACTCCATAGATGTGTTATTCAGCTGAACTGAATCAGCATGTAAATTGTGACCTTGCACTTGCAAGGGAGGGGTTTTCCCATAAGCCAGACCCACCTTGCGAATGCTTACGAAAATCAAACTTTTTCTTGAAATGATCTGCTCCCTCCTGAGGAGAAGCTCCACAAGGAGAAGGGAAAGGAAATAGCATTTTTGGCAATGTTGCCATTTTTAGTTCTGTATTAAAAGGAAGTGAGAAAAAAAATTTTTTTTTTAAAGTGGCCATCTTTTCCTCCCAAGGAAACGTGGACTTCACCAATAAGTGCGTAGTTCTTCGTTCTTGAAGTTAGGATCAGTAATCACTCTGGGCTGTTGAGAAAAATTAAGGGTCCTGTTTCATTGATTATCACTCCTTTTTATGGCTGCATACTAGTCCATTGTACGGAGAGACTCCGTTTGTGTATCTGTTCATCAGCTGGTGGACTTTTGGGCTGTTCACACCTTTTGGCTTCTGTGAACGATGCTGCTTTGAACCTTCGTATACAGGTTACAGCATGAGCATGTGTTTTCCCTTCTGCAAAATTCTGCCTTTAGGAGAGGACCTGTTAGGTCACATGGCTGCTCTGTGTTTGACTTTTAGACCAGACACATATTTTTAAAAATTCAGCTTCTCATGGTGCATGCTCTGGGTTTGAAAACCACTCATATTCTGATGGGTGCAGAGGGCAGCTCTAGGCCTTTCGTTGACAGAACCTGTAGGCTTTCCAGGTGAAGAGGGCTTTCCCCACTCAACGGGCTCGGATGCTCTGTCCCATTGGGTGAAGCCTTGGGACACCGAAGGGGGAGGTCCCCTGGCTCAGGGCTGCTCCGGGGCCGGCCCTGGCCAGGCACCCTGTAAGTGGATCATTCCCTCCCCGAGGTGAGAGACTCTCTCTGTGAACATATTTTTAGTCACCCGTGTCGTCGTGAAATCACAGTTCATTCGAACTCTTGGAGTTGAGATCCGCAAGGAAGGGAACATTCAGAAATTTTAAGTGAATAACACTATTTTTGGCTCTCTCCCACAATACCGGTGTGAAGCCTGCCCTGTCACCACTCTGCCATGATTAGGAGAATGACAGCGGCCAGTGTGCCTGGTTCGCGCTCTGTTTATGGCGATGACAAAGGCACAGAAGCCTCGGGAATGGATCAGCCGGGATAAGGGGCTCTGCTGGCCACAGCAGAACCTGGATGCCGGGGCGGGGGGATGCTCGGGGTGTTGTGACAAGGGCTTCGTGCTGTCAGACCCCAGAGGAGGGCCCGGCGTCACAGGCCTCCGAGGATGCACAAGGGAAAGCCGGGGAGGGCTGTGCATGACTCCCCGGCCTCTCGCACCGAAAACTCTCAACACCCCTTTTCAAGTTATTTTAACAAATTCCAATCTCTCCCAGTGCAATTACTGCCAGAATGTCAAAGGAATGAATTTAATAATGTTTTGATAGCAAAGACGGGCGGTTTTCTTCCTCTGATCTCTGGCGTTCTACTTCTTCCTTGCTCCTTGGAAAGAGATCCGTCAGCCTGGAAGGGCAGAGGCTCAGATCTTTTAAAGTTCGGGAGGCTTTGGAAAGCTGGATGTTGTTTTGGAGGAGTTCTTCCTGTTTCTTTCTAGAAATCACGGTAAAGAGCGCCGGTGCGCACAGACGTTGTTGGGGGTTAGGTGGTGGAGACCTCGCGTGAGAATGGGTGACTTCAGCTGAATATCGTGGCTTTCCCGGATTCTATACCGCGGGCTCTTAGCATCCTGGACCCAGCTTGCTGCTGGTGTGCTGTCCCCCGTAGCCCCTCTGCTTGGTGGGAATTTCTCTCCTCTGTGCTGCAGAGATGGAATGAATTTCGTAATTATTTTGAAAGTAGATTTTGCAAACGAGTAAGAGACTGCAGTATTTTGGGGGTGGCCCGGAGTCGCTGGTGGGCAGATTTCAGAGCAAATAGATTTGATCAGCCCAAAAGATTCGGGATGAATTTTGGTGGCTGTGCATATGCGGTGATTGGAAGGGCTTTTGGTTACGGTTACGGTTACAGTTACGGGGTCAGAGAGTGTGCTCTAAATGCGCAATTCCTGATTAGGCTGATACTGTATCCTTGGGTTCTCATCAGCTTAATGCTTGGCAAAGCCCTCGTTTCCTGTGACATGGGATCTAAATATTTAATTATCTACTCAGAACTACTAAAAGATCATTTAAAAGAAGCAGATCTCGAAAAATCATGTAAATATTCTAAGTGGAAAAAGGAAAAAAGAAACCAGAGCTCTATCTAGCAGATTCCCTGAGCTGGCAGAGAAATTTGTTTGTAAACTGGACCCACCAATACCTTTGTGACTTTTGCTGTAAGAGGGCTGCGACGGTGACCTTTTGCAAAAGAAGTGTATGGTCCCGTTTCTTCATTACCCCGTGTTAGGATTGCCTGAGATACTCCACGTTTAAGAGTTTTTGCTTTTTCTTTTCTCTTTCCCTCAAACGTGCTTACCTAGCATGATGCCAAAACCTGATGATTTGCCTGTTGTCGATGGAGCGTTGATGCTTAACATCCATCAGTGAAAAGTGTCATTATACCGAGAGGCTAATTTGAGATTCATCTGCTCATTCAAAATAACAAAATCCAATCAAACTGTACAGACAAAACATAACAGGGTCACACAATACCGCCCTCCCTAAGCAGGAAGAGACAAGCCGTGGGGCCCCGCGGGACCAGGACAGAGAGACACATGATCAAAGGGAGTGAGAGCCCGTGTTTGGACGGACGTCAGGGCTGCCGCTCCTAAGGCCATGACCTTACTCATTCATCAGTATTGGGAAAGGGCCCTCTGTGCTCAAGAGAAATGCAGGGGAAGAGAGGGACGCTTCTTTGTTCTCTTGGGCCTGACAAGAAGCACTGGAAAGGTCTTGAGACTTTTAACCCTTAGGTTTTCTTGGAGAGGGGAGGTGTAGGGGAAGGCGGAGGAGATTAGGAACTGTTTGGGTTCCCAGGGCCTTCTGCTGAGAGAGAGAGAGCACCTATCCAGAGGCACTGGTGATATATATCAAAGGTTTTGGGTTTTAAAAATATGATCGGAACTATGAGACTTCACAGAGCTCTAACGCAGCAGCTTTGCGGAGTTGGGTGTCCTGCGGTCAGGGGTGTTGATTCGGAAGCTAGACCGTCCGCCCTTATCTGCTGGCTGTGCCACGTACAAGCCACATTGGGGCAAATCACTCGGGTTTTCATGCCTCCCTCCACAGTGGGGATAATGGATTATCTACTTCACATGGCAGTTTTGAGGACTGAGAGTCAGTTCAGGTATCGTGTCAAAACTGAGACGGTAGGAACCGAGCACATGCTCTCATTGCTCCCAAGCCAACGTCGTTCATTCTGTGCCTGGGAAACTGAGCGCTTAGCCTCCCCGATGTCCTGGGCTCGCACTCGTCCCGCTCATCCTTCAGGTCCTTGCCCTAAGCTCACCTCCTCCAGGCGGCTCTCCGGGCTTGGCCGCCCTGGTCATAGACGCACGCTGCATTTCCACTTTGCTTTCCAAACACTTTTCTCGAACAATGACTGACTTTTTTGATATCTGTTTTCTGCACAGGCCACAAGCGAGCTCAGCCTCGAGCCCGGCAGGCACGCAGCAAGACTCTGTTGAAGGCACGAAGGGGAAGTTGAATGAGCACAGCTAGTGTCAGAGTTGGCCCTGGGGATGGAAGTTTTCTGGTAGCCAGGTCCATGGTCATTCTGGAATATTCCATACTGTCCCTGGAGTTTCAAGGGAGTTTCCTCATGGACTTAGTACCAGTTTGTTTATTTTTCAGGTCACAATCTGTAGAGTCGCATCTTTTTAGTGACTAAACGGATCTTTGATTTTATAAACAGTTCATTTCTGGAGCACTGTAGGAACTCAATAAAAGGTTTCATTCTGAATAAATGAATCAGGTACATGCTTAACAAATTATTCTTGTGTTGTATCAAAATGCCCATATTGTAAGTAAACCAGTGATTAAAAAGTCATTTGCTTTTAATACAGTGCTTTTGAAGACAAACCTAACCCCCCCCCAAAAAAAACCCCAAAAAACCAAACACACCACCTCTCCTGTTTCCTGCAAAATGCTGATGGCCTTGGGGAGTTGTGTGCTTTTCTTGGATACTTTATTCTTAGCTTATTGCTAAAATCCATCTCCACAGGCACAGAGCTCTCCTCTAGACCTAACCCTGTCTGTGTTTGCTCTGGCCACCCCCTGGGCTCCTGCTCCCTGACCTTTCATTGGAGGGCTAACGGCCCCTAATGCTGTTTGCTTATCACCCAATTAATCACCCTCCCGAGTCTCTGCTGGGCCCCCCCAGTGCACTACCCTCTGCTTCAGCCTCTCGTCTCTTCCTGCTGGCGGCTGGCCGGCCTCCCAGTTGGCCTCCGAGGGGCCACCTGACGCTTGGACACATTCACGCATGGACTCCTGCTCACGACCTGCCAGGCCGTCACGGTCGGGACGCCGTCTTTTAGACCAGAGTCGGCACTTCCCATTTAAATGACTTGCCCAGAACCGCAGGGCAGTGGGTCAGAGGGCCTGTCTCTCCTTGTCCCCCGCTGCGGGGTCTCGCCCCGAGAACACTCAATGCGTCTGCCCTGGGTCTTCCCGTCTCCTCCGCAGCTTAGGCCACACGGCCACCTGCTTTCGCGGCCTTGAACCCTGGCTGCACTTGGCGCCCGGTTCTTCACTCTCATCTTCCGCTTCCACACGAGTGGCCCCATTCGGGGGTCCCTCCATCTAGGCTGGAGGGTTGTCAGGGGCCCGACCTTCGATCTTCCCTGCGGGGCTGGGTGGGGCCTGGGGAAGCCCAGGAGAGCCTCTTCCTCTACTCCCATCCCAGTGTTCTGAGTGTGTGTGCCTGCGTGTGTGCTCAGGTGTGCACACACACACATGCTCGCCCATGTGCACACACACAAGTGTGCGTGTGCACACGGACTCATGCATAGTCACGCGCCCACCCACATGCACACGTACTCGTGCACTCATGCACACTCACGCGCCCACCCACACACACTTGCATGCATGCACACAATGCACACTCACACGCCCACCCACATACACATGCACACATGCACTCGTGCAAACATGGACACTCACGCGCCCACCCACATATGCACACGTGGACTTGTGCACTCATGCACACTCATGCGCCCACCCACGTACCCATGCACGCATGCACACGTGCACTCGTGCACTTATGCACACTCACACACAGCCCATCCACATACACATGCACACCCACGTGTGCACATGTGCATACCCACGCCCACCCATATACACACATGCCTGTGCACACACACACATGCCAGCCCACCCACATACACACGCATGCACACACATGTACACATCCACACACAACTCACACACACACACACGCTTCCCCGCCACACCTCCCCGGCACTGCTCCTGGCTGCCTCTGGTCTGAAGGGGCCCAGCAGCCCTTCCCCTCCCCTCACCCGCGGAGCACTGGGGCCCTGTGTGTTTGTTATGGCAACGGGGGTCAACACACGCCCCTCTGTCTGGGAGGGCTGTGACTGGAGTTCTTGGTGGCTAGCCTCCAGACCTCAGAGATTGCCATCGGTTAAGAAATGCCAGTAGAGTGTGGGTGAACGAGTAGGTGCAGGGGAGCGTGCTTCGTAGCCTGTGGGTGAACCTTTAATTGTTAGTCCTGTTGGAGCTTGTTCTTTTGAAATAAACTAGAACAAAGGGCTGGCGATTAGGGCTCTCCCTGGGCCCTCTCAGTCTCCCCAGTCTCCCCCTTCCTGAAGCATGGTACACCCCTGACCCACGGTCGGGTCTGCAGAGCGCTGTGATGAGAAACCCTTGGGCATGTCTCCCAGAATGGCCCAGCTTCCAGAGGAGGGTCCGTGCCTGTACCCCGGGAGGCCTTTTCTGGGCTGGGCTCCCTCCTTTGTTCCCAAGACACATGGTAACTTCCCTTAGTAAATTCCCAAGATACATGCATCCTTCCGCCCAGCACTGTCTAGGTAAACCGATCCTCTGGTGCCCCCTTATATTGGGGCACGCCCCGCCCTCTTTCTTGCTTGTCTTGACCCCTCTTTGAAGCTCCTTTGGCCAAGGAAAAAGCTATTTCCCCCCATCCGTGGGGCCTTCTTCTTTCCTTCCCTTTTTTTCCCCGAGTTACAAGTTTACTCCGAATTTCCAGTTTGCCTACCACGAGGAGAAACTCCTCACCCTGCCGGACCGTGGGAAGAGCGACCTACTTCTCTCTCCTCTCCATAAAGTGATCAATATGATCGAGGAGCATTACTGTGAAATTGAGCGTTGCCTCCACCATCAAGTGTGAACCAGTCAGCTGTCCAGAACCTTCCTTCCCCCATGTCAAATCTGACACTCAAGAGAGCCAAATATTTTGTTCTTGGGGGTGGAGCTAGCGTTAGCACCATGCTTTTCACGTGATTCACGGGAGGATTTCTGGATAACAGAGGCCTACCAGTCTTTTCTTTTAAAGCTACCTTGTAATAGCTAACACTAAAACCTTATGAATAGATTCATCCCTCTTTTATTATTCAAAGAGGTGTCTCTTTGTTTTGTGGCCTCTTGGGAACATTTTGTGGCTCCTTTGGTCATTGTCAATGAGCTGGGCAGAGGGTCTGAGTGGCCCACTGTGCTGAATGGGACTCATTATTAATTTCAGGGGGTAAGAATCCTCAACACTGCCGTGAACATCCTGGGTGAGGCACTTGTGACTGTGGCCATAACGTTCCTAGCACTGAACTCCTAGGGAAAGGGGAAAAATACCCAAAAGGTACTTTTTAAAGAATTAAGAGACTTTATTTTTGTAGAGCAGTTTTAGGGTTACAGAAAAATGTGCTGAAACCATCGAGTTTGCACTTGCTTTCCCACCCCACTTCCACATTGTTTTTCCTGTTAATATCTTGTAATAGTGCAGTCCTTTTGTTAGAATTCATGAACCGGTGCTGATACATCATTAGTAACTAAAGCCTGTGGTTTAGGGCTCTCTCTGTGGTGTATAATTCTGTGGATTTTGACAAATGCATGATGTCAGTATCCTAAAGAATAATTTCACCACCTATAAAAAAAACCTACTTCATCTGTTCCACCTTCTCCTCCTCCAGGCAATCGGGGATCTTGTTACTGTCTCCATAGGTTTGCCTTTTCCAAGGATCCATGGTTAGAATCTCACAGTGTGAAGCCTTTTCAGACTGGCGCCTTCCACTCAGGAACACGCACTGGGCTTCCTCCTTGGCTTTTCCTGACCTGATAGCTCATTTCTTTCCTTTGTCTGGGTGGACCACAGTCTGTTCATCCATTTACCCACTGGACAGCTTGGTTGCTTCCAAGTTTTGGTAATTATGAATAAAGCTGCTTTGTAAGGAACATTTATGTCCACACATTTTTGACTCTTTGAGCTAATAACTAGGCAAAAAGTACTTTTAAAAATATGATTTTAATGCTTTTTTCCCCTAATAGTCAGAAGGAAAATAGTCACCCCCTCCTTCTAGATCTTTCGAAAGACAAGGTGGGAGGTAGAAATAGATGAAGCCAAAAGCGGTCGAATGTTCCTTTCATTTGGATGGATTAGGTTCACTCATCTGCTGGACAGAGACTAATGGAGCTCGCCTTTAACGAGTCATGGAATCTTTAGGCAGTTAGATTGGTGATTGCTGAAATCTTCTAGACACATTGACAAAAGGGTGATACAGGGGCCAACAGCCGGTGAACATGTTTGCTCTGAGCGTTCGCCCCAGGGGTTGAAGTAGGTTATTCTGGGATGCAGTGGGTGAAAATGAAAACCGATTTCATTTTGCCTAATCATTACATTTTATACTTCCTCCCCTGCTTTTATGACATTTTCCTGATTTCAAAAGTGGGCCTTTTTTTTTTTTTTGCATTTTTTTCTTATTTTTCGTCTCCCATTTATATCATTCTTCTAATCATTGTGGTTGTTCTCTAGGCTTTTGTGGTTCCAGAATTATCCAGCTTCGCTTTATAATGCACAGCAATTGCTTTCTCTGCCTCACCTCTTTAAATTGTTTTTCTCCGTAGTGGATGTTCTGAACCAAACTTCTCCTTCAATACCTTAGTGTGGCTTCCATTCTTTCCAGGGAAGGAGGTTGAATTTCTGTAGAAACAAACTGTGGCCTTCCTTTAGATTTAAATAGCACTGCTGCTTTATAATCAGTTTTCACAGGATCTCAGTTTGGGCTATTGCTGGCCCACTGTTGTGTGTGCGAGGGCAGTTTTTTTTTGGAATTACCGTATATGCTTGAATATAAGGTCGAATTAGATCGTGTCCTGGTTCTCCTCCAAAAAGAGGAAGTGCCTCATTTTCAACAACCAAGTACTACTGGAAAAGCCACATTCACCTGGACTCACTTATGACTTAGGGAGCTCTAGAAATTTCCCAAGGAAACAGAGAGAAAGGGAGGCCAGGACATTTTACAGGGCTTTAATGATAACGTCTCACGATTGGACCTCACCATTGTGAGGGTTTGGGAGTCGACTCTAAGAACAATTCACTGAGTGGTTAATTTATAGAGATTTTAAATGGGCGCTTATTATTTAAATGGCTTGCAATAAGATTACCAGCAAGCGATTCAAAAAGTGCTTTGTGACAAACATCCAGTCAACTTTAAGACCGTGCCACTCTGGTAATAGGGCACGAAGACTCTGTCATCCTGGTCCTGGCTGTGATGTGTTTCAGTGAAACTGTTTCATGAACTGTAAGGGTGTGGGAACAATATTTCTAAAGTTAATATTAGGGTATATGCACTTAAAGCCAATAGTGCAGCTTTGTAGATAGTCATTTGATAATTCCATTGCATTAAAAAAATTACATAATTGTGTTTTCCAAAAACCCTTTACTGGGGGACAGAGTCTTCCCATTGGAAAAACGAGGGGGAGATTATTGTATATTGGGGGTTACCCTGCATTTGGACATGCATGATACCTTTTATTTTATTATTTTTTTAAAGATTTATTTATTTGACAGAGATCACAAGTAGGCAGAGAGGCAGGGAGAGAAAGGGGAACGGAAGCAGGCTTCCCAAGCCCAGGACCCTGGGATCATGACCTGATCCGAAGGCAGAAGCTTTAACCCACTGAGCCACCCAGGCGCCCCACATGATACCTTTTAAAGGCTGACATCGTGTTTAGATAATGTGTGTACTGTTTCAACTGGATCCAAGTGGAAGGATCCAATTCTCCCCCCATCCCCACCGCCTCCCCAGGTGGGTGGCTGTATGCAGATTGGAAGATAGCCATATTCCCTAGCTGCAAGTTTCAACTCAGACCATCCTTCTCATCCAAGTGTCCAGCCCTAAGGCTACCAGCCACATTTCCAATTTTGAAAGACATTGGACGCTTTTTAGAGCTCACCTTTTTCTGCACTTGACTTCTTCCCGTCTTGAAATGCTTCCCAGTGCTTCCCTTCCTCGCTCCTGTGACAGCAGGGTTCCTGACGCCCCCCCTCCTCCCCCATTCTCTCCCTGGGCAATCTCATGTCCTTTCAAGACTCAGCTTCCCCTCCCCACGTACTGAGGTTGAAAACTGGTAGTTTGCAGGCCATGTCTTGTCTGCAAGGCTGGCCCATGCAGCATGGTTGTTACTGTTGTGAATGTGAATTTGTTGCCAACATTTAAAAACTGGGATAAAATCCAGATTTCTAGCTCCTGGCTAGAGCTGGCCTGGCTGGGACCAAGCTGTGAACAACTATCCTCATGACATATGGGACACTGCTCTCCTGTTTATTTATGAAAAGTCCTGCTCCCTTTTGTCCCAAGACTTTGATGTAGTGTTGTCCGTTGCCAGGTTTCCTTATGATTACACTATTCTATTCCTTACAGTAGAGATAGGAGGAAAAAAGGATTTCTTTTGCCTATGCCTCTGCTCAAAAGTGGGAAAAAGAGAAAAACTGGACTAAGAATGCTGTGTGTTTCAAAACCATGGAAGAGAACATGGTGTGTGTGTGGTGTGTGTGTGTGTGTGTGTTTGTAAGAGAAAGATGTTCTTATATATCTAATACTCATGGTGTGTCTGAGTTGACAGCTTAAAGATGCTTATACTGTAATCAACTTAGATGGTGGTGATGACCAAATATATACTTCCGCTCACATTTTTTTCTTCTGAAATCCTAAACAATCTCTTCAGTAAAGTAGATTCATTTGTATTGACTGAATGCCTGGGACATGCAAAGGTACTGGGGTGCAGTGGTGAGCAAGGCTGTCATGTTTCCTGCTGGCTAGGAGCTTACATTCAGCTCCCACAGATCCCTGAGCCTGATCAGCCTGAGCCTGAATACATTTCTCCCATCCACTCTTCGAGGTCCCCCAGTGTCTGTGATCAGTCAGAATCACCCACAGATTATTTAACAATCTTCACCCCATCTGCAAACTTCATTCCTTTTGGGTAGGTAACGGTAACATCCACTCAGGTGTAGCACCAGGCGTTAGGAGCCAACATCTTTGGTGTCCATTTTTCTGCCTGCCATGATGTCTGCTTGCTTAAGTAGATGATCGCCTGCCAATTTGTAGATGACACTTGAGCTCCATGGATGGAGTTCGAAGAACGGATAAATTTTGTCATCTTTCAATTTGTTTTTTTGGATGCTTCCTCGAGTCTGTTCCTTCCCACGGCTGGTGTCTCTCACCAGCTCACCAACCCGTGGCCACACTGGTATGTCCCCACCTCCCCACCTGTTTCAGGCAGTGCCTGTCGCAGAATGTTCTTCCAGTCTCTCCCAACCCCGTTTATTTAAATTCCAAGTTTCAGCTTTGTTCCCACTCCTTCCAGATACTTCTCAGGATGTGTTCTGCCCTCAGGGCTCTCTCCTTTTCTGAAATCCTTTGGCTTTTTCAGTCTGCAGCCATTAATTGTATCATACTTATAAATATTTACTTGTCGATCGTGTGAGTTTTGGCAGCAGGCTTTTTGGGCTGGTTCAAAATGGCTCTCAGACAGTTCCTTTGCCTTCAGAAGCAAAATGTTACTCCACGATTTCAAATGCCTTATCTGAAATGCTCTGTGGTTTTGTTTATTTCAGGGACTTGAAGATAGAGAATTTGCTACTAGATGAAGACAATAATATCAAGCTGATTGGTATGACTTTTCTCTTTTTTTTTTTAAGCAAGATTATCCTTTAAGTGTTGTGTTGTCAATTCTCTGTTATATATTGCTGGATTATTGACTTTGAAAATGATTCATGGTCCGTTTCTCATCCCAGACAATACTCTAGGTCTCCTCCTTTTGCCTCCAATTGTTTAATGATAGTTTTGAAAGTAAAATTAATTTTAATAATAACCATAATTGGGAAGGTAGAAATACTGTAAAGTGACCACAAAATGAATTTCATAGCTATAAGTAAGTATTTGTTGGTTCCGTGTTCCACGGTTTGTCCAGAGTTCAGCTTTGCCTACACTCAGGTGGATCTGAATTTTACAGTGGTTATTTTTATTTCGATTAACCATAAAACTTCTTAAAAATAATGAGAGGGGCGCCTGGGTGGCTCAGTGGGTTAAAGCCTCTGCTTTTGGCTCAGGTCATGATCCCTGGGTCCTGGGATGGAGCCCCACATTGGGCTCTCTGCTCAGCAGGGACTCTGCTTCCCTTCCTCTCTCTCTGCCTGCCTCTCTGCCTAATTGTGATCTCTGTCAAATAAATAAAATCTTTAAAAAAAAAAATAATGGGAAATAGTTGTGTTCAGAAGTCCTACTCTTAGCTTAGCCATGGCTGAATTCCCTTTCTGTGAATATCGGGACACTGAAGTAAAAGGGAACCCCACTACTGTTCTGTGTTTTAGCCAAGCCCATCGTACAATGGCGGCTGTGCAGAGAGAAATCCCCACAGAGGGAGAATTTAGAAGGAAGGTAATCAGAAGGAAGTTCCAGGATAGACTGAGTCATAATTGGTTCATAATTCAGGGCCCATAAGTGAGGTCACTCCATGACTCATTTTCTAGAAGAATTCCGTTTTTGTTTGCCTGAATGATTGCTCTTGGCCAAAGTCTCATGGCGTCATTTTTACACCCAGATGTGAGCCCCATCGTTGGTTCCTTTCTTTTCTTTGTTTTTTCCACCTCAGGTGCAAGTCATTTTTTCCATCTCGATGGCTTGAAGAGGCTTTATATTAGGAGAAAAGAGAAGGATCAATAGAACAGTGTGAATTTAACTCTTGTCCCCAAGAAGGAAATTTTGTTTGGCAACTACTAAACACCATCACTAGACTCTCCGAAACATGTCATTCAAGTAACCCAGTTAGATTCTTGGGCTCCCCAAACCAGGAGTCCTTGGCTGGCTGATTAAACACCACCGACAGGTGTTAATGAATGAACATACCGATTTTTAGAAAACTAACCAGAGGGAACCTTTTTTTTTTTTAATTTCCTCCCAAAGATTTTAAAGATCAGCTGCTTTATAATGGAGAATTCAAAGAGTTTTCTTTTTATTGTGTTGTTTCACTGTCGTGTTTCAGTTGTCCCGAGGGCCAAATACAGAAACATTAAACAAGACAGACGTTGACATTCCTGTGGATGTCTTACTGGTTCTGATTTCCAGCAGATCAAAAGAAAGTAGGCCACGTGAAGGCCGGATGTCCTTTATAGTAAAGGCTAAGCTCATGTCCCCCGTGCACCATCCAGACTGAGGCCAAGGCAGGTCACCAGGGGCTGTATCTTTCTCCTACCCTGGTGCTACTCCCGCTGCCCCTTCTCTTTCCTCTTGCCTCCCTTCCCCTGGGGGCTTGCTTTCTCTTTTCTCCCCAAGTGATAGTCCTGGACAATCACGTATGACACTAGAAATGCACTGTGGAATGAGCGGTGTTGAAAAGCACAGCTGTTTTTGTTGGTTAGAAGGGTGCTCAGAAGATTCTGGAAGAACCGATCTCTGTAGATGGCAGATGCATGGATAAGTAGCTTACAGGTTGGCCGCCTGGCAAACCCTCTCAGAGCAGAGCCGTGCAAGTGAGAGGAAGACAAGCCCTCCGTGCGTGGGAGCCCACGGTTCCCCTGGAGGAGAGCAGGATGGTGGATTTGGATTCGGATGCCTCAAGTCATCTCCGCTCAACATGGCAGCCAATGGACAGGCATCCAAGCCGGGACGCAAGTGGGTTCTGTCGGTGGTGTCAGAGATCACCATTTCCAAGACTGCTGGCAAGGAGGCTCTGATCTTTGGATTTCCCATTATTGGAGTTTTTTATGTAGCTCCCAGTTCCCTTATGACCAGGATTAACCAGAAGTCCTACCGCACACCCGTAATCCGAGGAGACGTTACAGTAGCAGAGGACAACTGAGAATTGCCTTGTGTTGGCCAGTATCCGATTTTCCCCAATGGGTCAATCACGAAGCTAGTGGTGGGCGCTGGAGGAAGGGAAGACCCGGGGTCATGTGCGTTTTCTTGCCCCTGGGTCAAGCCATTTGGACCCCATGTTTCTGTGACTGTCTTTTTGCAACTCGAAAGCTCTTTGAACCTTTTCTTCAAAAGCATTACCTCGTTATTTTTCAAAGATGGATTATAGCTCTTTGCATTGCCTCATATAATAGTTTTCCTTCTTTAAAATAATTCGATTTAAATGCATTTACTTAAGCCAGGTCCACCATGTTTCAAATAAACTAGAGCTAACTGGGGTAAGGTCTGATTTAATCAAGATTTTTTTTTCCCCCTTTCAGAAAAAGCAGTCTGATGTTTGATGGTTTAGAACGGGTTTTTCACTTTGGTGTCCCACAGCAGGGTTCCCTGGGACCTTTTGTGAGATTCGCTTTGTGGCTCCCGGAAAACTGAGGCTCGTGGGCTTCTCTATTTACCAGATCTAATTGGGGCAGACCTGGGGGACACTCCAGGAGGCGGACCTCTCTCTAGTTTCACTGTTCTAATTATAGGCCCGTGCATAACATTTTAATAATTGCCTTTATGGGTGTGAAAAGGACCGGTTATTTCTCTAGGATACATTTTAAATGAATCCCTTCCAGCGAGGTCAACCTTAAGTCATTTAAAATGCAGATTTCTCCTCCCTCCACCAGATCAGCTGCTAATTTACCTTTTTGAAACTCCTTGTGACAAGGCAAGGCGCTGTGTTCTCCAGTTTGCCTGGGAGCAGAGCGAGGGTAGGGGGGAGCTGAAGGGGGTAGGTAGGAAGGTCGGGGGTGACCTGGTCTCTTACCCGCCCTGCCCTCTTGGTGTCCCACTGTTCTTCTCAGACCCCAGTGGAGGGAGAGACCTGAATGAGGCAGTCCTTTGCTGGGAATGGCGCCCCGCTGAGATTAGACACCGAGTCTTTTGATTTAATGTCAGAAATCTAGAGAGAAACTTTACGGGACTCCTAGGAGATCAGGCCTCTAACATGACTGCGAAACTTCCCTTAAAATGTTGCCCCCCAAACAATGTAATCTTTATTGCATGGTGTTCTTTCTGCATTTGTTGTTTTATTAAAATTCCTTTAGGGTGATTTGCAGATCTAAAACACTTAAGCAACCATCCCGTTTCAAGCACGCTATGATTTTTCCTCTTATGAAAATATTCGCCTTTCCATTTTTTTCCCGTGTAGGCGATACCACACGGTCCGAGAGGTCTGAGAACAGGCGCCCTCAGATCCTTTGGCACAGAGATCTTCCCTTGAGATGGTGAACTGGGGGCCCCGTGGCTCCTGTAGGGGCCTTTTTGGGCAGGTTATGTGGGACCTACTGGTATGGACTGGGGCAGGGAGGGTGGAGGTGTGGGGGGAGTGTAGGGAGCAAAGGGAAATCATGAGAAGAAAACATGAAATCATAAAAACCAGAAACAAAGGAAGAGTTAACTGTGTCCACAAGCAGCATCCCCGGGTGGTTTGCCAGTCCCCGGGGTAGGTTCTGGTTCTCCGTCTCCGAGCCTGGAGCCTTGAAGAGTTTTCGGCGCTCTGCCTGGGGGGGGTTCTTTTTAGGAACGCTCCTTCATGACACAGCCTTAGCCAGCGACTGTGGGGAGAATTTCTAGTGGGACCTCTTGACCCGGGGTGTGAGTCACTTCGTGGACTTGAGAGAGTCCCTTCGCGTCCTGTCCCGTCTTCCTCTGTTCCTGAACCTTCCGGAGAGGTTAGAGCACTCATGCATGTGCAGGTGGTGGCCCGTCAGTCAAGGAGAAAACACAGTCGTGAAAGCAGGTATAAATCCTGCCGGTTGAGGAAAAAAAGACAGGGGTTTTGTTCAAGACACATGGAGCCCGTCTCTGGCCACTGAGCCCTGTGCGCAGAGTCTCCTGTTTGGGGGACGAGAACCGTAATATTCATGTTGGAGTTCAAAGGAGAAGCCATGATCTGAATTCTGGGGACCAGCAAAGATGGAGGAAAGATGTCAGGTGAGGACGAGACACTGACGTCGCTGATCGCCTGTCAGTTGCCGTAGCCTGAGGATCAAAAACGTAAACACGAAAGAAAAGCTTTGGAGGCATTGGGCTCTTCTTGGCTTTTCCCATTTGCTTCATCCTCCGAGAACAAGGCAACGCTAGGAGGTCGCCGAGCTGTCCCCTGGCGTGAGCGTTCAAGCCAACACTCAGCATCGTCTAAATCGTCGGGGGTATGGTTTTCCCTCTTCCAATCCCCACGTAGGGCTACGTGCATCAGGAGCATTTTCCAATGACTTGCATAACATGAAACATGGAGCTGAAGAAAGTGAAGTCTACGTGGGGGGATCGCATGTCACCTGGGGTGACGCTGACCCAGCCAGAGAAAACGGATCTCCCGTCTGCGTTTCACACGTGGCCCCTGGAAAGCCGGACTGCTGACTCCGAGGCCTCCGCTCGACCTCTCTTCTTGCCTTTCGTCCTAGAAAGCGAAGCCTCCCCTTTTTTTCCTAGATGACTCATTTGCAAGGTTTGGTGTAAATATGTTTTGGTGCAACATCGTTTTAGCTCTAGCTGGATCTTACAGTGAGGCCTGAGGTCCGATGTTTCCAGGCTTGAGACCCGTATTCGGAGGTTATGGTCTGCAGCTGCCGGTGTTCCTTTGGGATCCTGACTGATGTGTCAGCCCGAGAGAATGTTTCCTTTCCTGCTGCCTTCTGGTTGTTGGCTTTGTTGTTGTTGTTGTTGTTTTTGGCTTTGTGGGGTTTTTGTTTGTTTGTTCCTTGTTTGTTTGCTCGTTTTGTTTTTGTTTTTTTTTTTCCTTCCTTCTTCTGTTTCACAGTTTTCTAACTCGGATTGTCTTCCCCTCTTTGCAGACTTTGGTTTGAGCAACTGTGCGGGGATCCTGGGCCACTCCGACCCGTTCAGCACGCAGTGCGGCAGCCCGGCCTACGCCGCGCCTGAACTTCTCGCCAGGAAGAAATACGGCCCCAAAATCGATGTCTGGTCCATGTGAGTTATGGACCGTGCCCTCCTGCCGCGTCCGATCTCCCTTTCTTACAAAATAACCTGAGTTTTCCATGAGAAGGGTGTCGTGTTACCTGCTCTGGGACAGATATCCAGCGGTTCCTGGGGCCTGGCTTCCCACCTCTGTGCCTTCTGGTTGGTTCTGCACAGACCACCGGAGAGGCTTTTGCCAAAATTCATTCTGTTGCTGGGGAGACAAGAAAACAGGGTCCTGAGCTCCCAGAATTCATGTTCTGGTTTCAGGAGTCACTCCTGTGGTTTCCTTGCTTTAAAATCAACTCGTGGCTTTCCAGGGGTCCCAGAAAGCAAGCCGCCTGGGCCTCCTGCCCAACCCTCCACTCACGAGTCCTCAGGCACGTTGGCCTTTGTTTCATCTTTCCCAAGTCTGGGCTTTGCACCTGCTAGGCCCCGGGTCTGGAATGCCATTTCCCAGATCTTCAGGTGGCCTGTCCATTCCCACGTTCTGGTTTTAATCCAGTGTCCCCTCTCCTCCCCCGCAGAATGCATCGCTGAGTTCCCTGTGAGAAAGGCCCCCATGATGCTGTCTCCTCACCCTTGCATAGCCCTCGCTAGCACGCATGGCAGCCTGGCATATTATGGTTTGTGAATCCATTTAGTGTCTGTCTCCCCAGTCAGGAAAGGATGCTGCGTGAGCACGGGGACCTGATGGGTCCGCTCCGCCAGTGTCCCGCACAGCGTGGGCCTCCTGGGGCAAACTCAGTCACCGCCGAAGGGATGAGTCAGGGGTTGCCGTGGAGTTGCTGAGTCCGGGTCCCCATGGTCCCCATGGTCCCCACGCCGAGTGAGCCCCTCAACATCAGGTGTGCATGGTACAGGGAGCCGAGAAGAATCCTGGATTCCGGGGTGGGGATCAAGTTCCTGACCGAGGGGAGGTGGGCTGCAGACAGAGGGGGGCTCCTGATTAAGGAAGCTGACGATGAGGGTGGCTTGTTTGAACCCAGAGTGTGTGGACCCCACACATTTCTGGAATTCCCCTACTTCTCTCCCTTTCGCTACCTGTCCCTCGTCCTGTTTGGAGAAAAGGGAACCTTTGCCCCATGCATGGTGTATGGCACTTAATCTTCACAGGAACCCAGCGAAGCTGTTACTCTCCACTATCCCCATTTTATGGAAGAAGAAACCCATCGCAAGAGCCAAAAATAAAATTTCTTAAGGTCACGGGGCTACTAAGTGGTGGAGCTGGGGATTGAGCCAGGCAGACTCCAGGGAGCGGGTCCTGGGGGGGCTACTGGAATGGGTGGGAGTGGGGGCAGGAAGTCCCGGCAGAGGAAACCTTCTCCTTGAGGTGCCCTGGGTTGTTTGGTCGGCATTGGTGACTCACAGGCTCTTTATTCTGGGCCCAGAAGGGCCTCAGAATCCTTCTTAGCACAATGTTGGAAAGCACTGCCAAGGGATCAGAGTCAACCCTTGAGGTGAAATCCATTCTTGTTGCTTTCAGTGCTGAAGAACTCTCACGCGTGTCTGGTGCATGTAGATATTTATTAAGGGAAGAATATACATGTTAGAGTCTGTAATCACCTTCTCTCCTTAACAGTCGGGGAACTCATTTATGCTAAATGGAGAGCTATACCAGGGACCCTTGATGCACAAAAAATAAAATTAAAGTAAAAAGGCTGTAGAGCACAGGGAGCCTGAAAGGCCACGAGGTTCCGAGGCGTGATGTAACAGGTGGGTGAGCGGGATACGGCCACGGGAATGAGAAGCCGGCAGCCGGAGAGCCGGTGACAGTGTCCTCCTCAGCCCTGCTGTCCCTGGGATGGAAGGATAGGTGTCAGCACAAGTTGTCATGGTGACGGGGCTCAGCCTACAAAGGGGGACCTTTCCGCTCCGTGACTCGCAAAGCAGGCAGCTCCTCGCTGTCTAGAAGCGTTGGTAGAGGGAAGGAGCCTTGTGGATTGTCAGAGCCTCAGGGAAGCTCCTGGGCACGTTTCACCGGCGCGGAACCTCTCATCCCCTTGTGCTGACTGTAGCACAGGAAGACGCAGTCTCTCCTGGTCTGGGGAAATCCAAGGGGCAATGAAAGGCACCAGCTGTAAAAGGCAGCACAGGTGAGGGTCAGGCGTGAGCTCAGGCTTCTTTCCTGCCCCTCCTGCCAAGTCCCTGGACTTGAGAAAGAAAGCTACATTTAGGGACCCCAGGGGCTCTCTCAGTTTTTGGGACCCCATGATTCAAAGAAAGGGGCGTGGTCTCCTGCCACCCGTCCTGTCCCCCTCCGTCTGCCAGAAGTAGTGATTCCATGGGGAACTCGGCATCAGAGGAGGGAGAGTGGAAGGGAAGCTGCGGGAGGGATGGGGGTGACCCGGAATGTTCACTCCCCTCCCCCACGCCGGCGTCTGTCACCACTGGGCTGTCTGGAGCTGCTGGATGTTTCTCCACTCACCTCCCACTTGGTTGCTTCCCCCGCACCCTGACAAAAAGGTGATTTGCAGCTTCAGGTCTTTTGAAAAGCTCCTATCAGGCCTCATTCTTGGTCCTGGTGTCAGAGATTGATGTGTGGGGAAGTCTTTGACAGAAAGTAACACGCCCTATACACCTTGGTCTTTCGTTGATTGTGGCATAGAGCTCTGGATCCCAGGTAGACCAGGACTCCGTGTGCTAGTACCCTGCAGGGGAGAGTTGTGGTAGGAGAGTCTCTCCCTATTCAGCCGAGAAGGACTCTGTTTTATTCTTATAACGAGGTTTCCCTGGGGGAAGTCTGGGTTAGCTGACCCTGGAATGTTCTCTAGGGGATGAGGTCACAGGACCCATGCCTAATTCACAGCATCAGTGAGGCCCCTTTTAGAAGCCGTTGATAAAGCTTAGAAAACAAAAAGAAGCCACGAGAGCCAGAGATAGCTTACCAGCAATTTGTTCATTTGGCAAATAGGGGTTGAGCCGGGCACTGTGCCGAATTCTGAGTGCACAACGGGGAGTAAAATAGCCAAACAGCCTTGGTCAGTCCCTGCTCCCATAAAGGTCATTATTAACGCTCATGTCCCTCAGACGGAGTGACAGGCAGTGCTCCAGGGGCTTTGCAAGTATTAACTTATCTCATCAACATTAACTTATCTTATCAACAACCCTTCAAGGGAGGGCTCTGTGATCCCACTTTACAGATAAGGAAACTGAGGCCCAAGGAGTATTGGGCTCTCAGGCAAGTGGCACTGATAGTGGGTATAGAGCCAGGATTTGACCAAGCTGGCTTGACACTAGCGTTGGCCTTAAATGGTCACTTTTCACTGCTTCTACTTCTACTACATTGTGCTTCCTCTTGTGGGGTTTATGTTCTGGTGGGGCAGACAGACGGTTTTTTTTTTTTTTTTAAGATTTTATTTATTTATTTGACAGAGAGAAATCACAAATAGATGGAGAGGCAGGCAGAGAGAGAGAGAGGGAAGCAGGCTCCCTGCTGAGCAGAGAGCCCGATGCGGGACTCGATCCCAGGACCCTGAGATCATGACCTGAGCCGAAGGCAGCTGCTTAACCCACTGAGCCACCCAGCCGCCCCGAGACAGACTGTTTTTAAACAAGCTATAAGCTGGGTGTGGGAACGGCTGAGGAGGAGGCAGGTGGACAGCAAAGAAGGATGGGGGTGGCCTCCAGGGGGGAGACCTCAAAGCCAGATCCTTAGGATGAGTAGAACTGCACTCTGGGGAGAGGGAGGTGTCAGGGAGAAGGGCCCAGGGCCCAGGGAACAGGATGTGGCAAGGCTGGGTGGGGGTGGGGAGGGGAGGTGTGGGAAGCGGTTTGGGGTTTTGCCCTAAAGGTCCTGAGAAGCCACTGGAAAATTATAAGCAGGTGGGTAACAACGTGTTACGGATTGAATTGGGTTCTCCTCCCGAAAGATATGACAGAGTCCTAACCTCCAGTGTCTCAGAATGTGATGCTATTTAGAGAGAAGGTCTTTATAAGGGTAACCCAGTGAACATGAGGTCATAAAATCCAGTCTGACAGATGTTTTTATAAAGGGGGAAATTGGGACACAAGAGAGTCACAGAGGGACGCCATAATGCTGCATCTCCAAGCTGAGAAATACCAGATTGCCAGAAACCACCAGAAGCTCTGGGAGCAGCATGGAACAGGTTCTCCCTCCTGGCCTTCAGAAAATACCAACCATGCTGACTCTTTTGGCTCGGACTTCAAGCCTTCAGAACTGTAAGAAAATCAATTTCTGTTGTTTAAGCTCTGAAATCTTAGGAAAGGCCAAAAGTAAACTGAGGAGTCAAAATTTACCACTCCAGATCTCAAGAGCCGTTCTCCTTCCCAGGAAGTAGGAAGTGATTCCTGTACTGAATCAAGCTCACTAACAGACGAATGAAGTAGACCAACGGAATTCTTGGTCATCCCTTACCCAGCCGAGCGGAAGCCCCCATCAGCCACCCAGCTGAGAGCCCCATGTGGTTCGATTGTAAATCCAAATTCTCAAGCATTGCTGCTACCCATAAGTAAGAAGTTACTGGATATATGAAAACCAGAAACAAAGAAGACCAAAAAATATGCAGAATTTCATTCACGTGATGGTGGAAGGTTCCCCCGGGAGTAAGAGAGGGCAATCCCTAGTGCATGAACGCTTTTCAAGAAGCGTCTGTGTCATATTTACTAACCTTCCAGTGGGCAAATCAGGCTGCGAGGCCAACCCGGAATCAAGGGGAGAGAGAGAAGCTTCCACCCTGTGATGAGGGGAGTGGTACGGAATGTGTGGGATTTGGGTTTTTGTTTTGTTTTGCAATCGAACACACTTATGGATTGCTATGGACTGAACTGTAGCCCCCCCCCCCCAAATCCATACATTGAAGCCCTAATTCCCCAGAATTAGGAATTGAAGTGGAGCCTTTATGAGGTCATGAGGGTGGAGTGCCCATAATGGGATAAGGGTCCTTAGAAGGGAGAGTCCAGAGAGCTTGTTTGCTCTCCGACAGTGAGGACAAAGCAAGAAGGTGACTATCTGCACACCAGGAAGAGAGCCCACCACAGCCCCGCCATGTTGGCTCCAGGCTCCAGAACTGTGAGAAAATGTCTGTTGGTTGAGCCACCCCATCTGTGGTATTTTGTCATGGTGGCCTGGAGCCACTAACACACGTACTTGCCTACTTGCATTACCTGTAAACAATTCCGGCTTTTCAGGGGGCCCAGCTGCATAGCTGGGTGAGTTCAAGAAGCCATCAGAGGAGAGTTTAATCTGCGTCTGAGGCATAAAGTGGAGTTTGCCAGGTGGAGGAGAGGAGAGGAAGATTTCCAGGCACAGGGAACAGCATATGCAGAGGGAACAGCATATGCAGAGGCTGGAACGTATGAAAACCTGATGACGATCATTCTTGATCCTGGAGAAAATGAAAAACTTCAGAACCTTCTTTAAGAGATTAATTTTCCACTGCTTTGGGATGTTGTGTCTGAGATACTGGTTGGGTTTCTGTTTGGTGCCCACGACTTTGCTGGCAGAGTTGGAAATGGAAAACCCAAAGAGAATTTAATTTAAAAGGCCATTTAAGAAGGAGAGAGAAAATGGAACCAATTTTCTTTCTGGGTCAGACACTGTTAGTATAAAACATCCTTTTTATCGTTCTGAAACAACAGAATGAAGAATTCATTTCTCAAATCAAGAGCAAACTTCTGCCTCCCAGAGGTTTGGGCTTTGACGGATGGATGGCGCCTTTCTCCAAGACTTCTGGGACTGACTTCAGAAGAAAACCAGCTTGTCACTCATGGAAGTCTTCGGAAGGAGAGCTCTTTCCATTAATTGGGCCCCCAGGACCCTCCTCCTCTAATGAATCAGGCATTAACAATGTCAGTTTACTATTTTCAGTGGTCTTCATTTTCATTTATGAGTATCTTTCAAATCATCCGTGTCTTACCTTTAATCGAGGTGACTGGCATATCTTGATCTCTAGTGAACTTTGAGATGTCAGACATGAAACCAAAAATGTTCATTCTGTGGTAGTGAACCATTTTTATGGTTAATTGACTTTTCCTCAGAGTGGCATATATGCTAATTGAAAAGAAAAAACACTAATCCAGATGTACTTTTTAAATGAAAAGAATAAAAATTAACTTTATTTTCAGAACATTACAGAGCCCTTTTGAGAACTTTGGTGAATCTCTAAGAGTAAGGAAAATAGAAATTGAGAGTCCAATCCCCAAAACATTGGAAATGCTATATTGTTTCAACCAAAGTTGCTCTTTGCTCTCCTGGGAGTGCCTGGTTGGGGGTGAGAGTGGGAGGGGGTGAAGTATTTATGTGAAGACCTGTGCCTATTGGAGGCTGGTGTACAACACACCCAGACCACCACCCCAGTCTCTCTGAATCTCTTTTCACTTAGTGGGAAAAATCTCTCCCTGGTGTTGCCCCTTTGGGTAGAAAAGTTGGCTGAATGGGAGCCATCTTGTTGCCAGCTCTGCTCAGGCATTTAGGCTTTAGACTCTGTTTTTTTTTTTTTTTTTTAAGATTTCATTTATTTATTTGACACAGAGAGAGATTACAAGCAGGCAGAGAGGCAGGCAGAGAGAGAGGGGGAAGCAGGCTCCTTGTTGAGCAGAGAGCTCGATGCAAGGCTCGATCCCAGGACCCTGAGATCATGACCTGAGCTGAAGGCAGAGGCTTTAACCCACTGAGCCACCCAGGTGCCCTTAGGCTCTCTTTTGTAAATACTGACAGATATCACCAGCTACTGCTAGTGGTCCAATGGGGAAGAAATTGCATTTTCTCTCCATTTATACCCCCTCAAAATGGCAGGAGAAGGCGGTAGAAACAGGAGACCTATGACTTCTTTTGGATAGCTTAGGGCTTTTGACTTTTACCAGACAGATTTCCTTTAGCTTCTAAAATTTTTCAGTTATAAAATCTCAGGCTTTTTTTTTTTTTTTTTTGTAGCTAACCTGTACATGTAAAAGGAAAAAGGAAAAGGGAAGGAAACGTGTTAAAATCCACAACAAATGGCTTCCTTCATGGTCCATTTTAAGGAGCAGTCATGAAGTTTGAGATTTTCCAAATGGACAGATCTGTTCCCACTCTACTTTCAAGGCTTTATTTTATTTTTTAATATTTATTTATTTGACAGAGAGACAGAGCTAGAGAGAGAGAGGGGGGACAGCAGCAGGCAGAGGGAAAAGCAGGCTCCCTGCTCAGTGTTGGGCTCTGCACCCCACGTGGAGTCTGCTTGAGAATCTCTCTCCCTCCCCCTCTGCCCCTCTACTGCCTCTCTACTAAATAAATTTAAAAAATATTAAGCAAAAAACCCATTTGTGATTCCTGGGGGCCCCATGTCTGCCACGGAACAGTTAGAAAGCCCCTGGACCATATTTCAAAAGACACATCAGGAAATTCTGAGCATGTCTTGGGACTCCTACTAATTCTGTGGGATTACAGAAGTTTATAAACTGCATTCCTCATTTTTCCCTTGGTATTCTCACATACTTCTGAAATGTCAGAGGGATGAGATTTCCCTTTATCCCAATATTAAACATGTATGAAAAGCCTGGAGGAGAGGAAGGAAGACACTCGATCTTGTTTCTTTATAAAATCTCCTGGGACGAAATGACTCTTCACGTAGATTTCCATTATTAATTTGGCAACAGGATACAATTGTATCACAATTATAGCTTTGTATCTGTGGTTTTTAAAAGTTTAGTGATGAAGCCCATCACGTTGATCAGGCACTGAGTCTGTACCAGGCCCAGAATCCAGTACTTTCTGTGGCATAGTTCATTTGACCCTCATACAGCCTGAGAAGGAGGTACTGTTGTTACTAATGTTTTGTAGAGGAGGGACCCCGGATGAGACCGCGGGGTTCTCTTTAATGACTTGTAACTATTTATGCTGATGATAAAATTCTCCAAGCGACATGAAATTCTGAGAGTCGGTTTGGTAAAAGAATCGGTTTTTATAAACCACTCACTCCATCGAGTTGGACTCCTCTGCCTAGGGTCACCAGCACTGTCTTTAGAACAAGCATCTGTTTCCTTTATATGGGGTCTCAGCCAGATAATGGAGAAAGGTGGTGACCGGAACGTCTTCTTTTGAAGCCATTTGGTGGCAAGCAGATGTCTCAAAGACACCTTGAAGAAAGGAACTTTCTTCTTCTTTTTAAAAAGATTTTACTTATTTATTTGAGAGAGAATGAGAGAGCATGAAGGGGGGAAGGGTCTGAGGGAGAAGCAGACACCCCGCCGGTGGAGTGGCAGGGAGCCCGATGTGGGACTCGATCTCAGGACTCTAGAATCATGACCCGAGCTGAAGGCAGCCGCTTACCCAGCTGAGCCCCAGAAAGAAACTTTCATAAAGGCTTTAAAGTTGGTCCTCATGTTACATATTATGTCCTTCAGTCGGATTTCCCTCCATGATGACCATAATGTCCTGCCTCCTACAGAATGTAGCACTATTTTATTCTCCCCACCTGTCACAGGAAGCTCTATGTCCCCTGAAGACAAAGGGAAATAGAAAAGGTCATAGGGCAGCATTCTTCAAATTGGAGTATCTTATACTGTTCTTAAAAGGGAAGAACATTCTTGGTAACCCCTGGCATTGTCTTGAACTCTTTTAATTTAAGAGTTGAGTTATATATATTGACTTGAGTAATTTATATTTTATTTAAGTGTTGCTTAATGTACTTGAATGTACGCTACATAAGATTAAACTCCTTTTGTGTACTGCCCTGCACAAATAAAAACCCCAAACTAATTTACAAATTAAATTTAACCAAGACTGAAAGAATCCCCAGATAGCCAAATGGGCAGCATTAGACAGGTGCCGTGAGAATAGAATTGCTCTAAGAGGTCTGGGCACAATTCTCCTTGCTGGGCACAGGCGCTCTGAGCTGCTCGGCCCTTTGCTGTGTGGTAATTCAACTCTCCCCCTCCCCCATTTTCACCCTTCCAGTGGCTTCCAAACCTGATCTTGCCTCTGAAGCACCTGGAGGGCTTGTGACAACCCACAGCCCACAACCACAGCCCTATCCCCAGAGATTCTGGGCGGGGTCCCAGAATTTGCAGATCCAAATTTCCAGGTGATGCTGTGCACGTTGGGAACTCCACCCCCCACCCCCAGAGTTCATTTCTGTTCCTTCCTCATTAGTCTGTGATAATAAGAGTGCTGTATTTGGGCAAAGGTTGTGTATTAGTAAACACAAATGCAAAAGCAAGCTCGGAAATCCAGTGTGTACTTGGTTCTAGGGTGGCCATTTGATGGCCTTGGTTGCGACTTGTAGGATGTATATCGCCAAAAGAAACTAAAAAACAGAAGCCCTGAAGATGTGTCCTATATACTTCAGTTTGGCAAACACTATACCCTTGGGTATTATAAAACATTTACCCGTTGGTGGGGGGAATGATATTGTGTAAGTACGAGGCTTTTCAGGTCTAGGTGTGAATATGAAGACCAAGACAAAAGTGCCCAGACGCGAGCAGGGACAGAGAGGACCAGTCTTGTTCCACAACCAAAGGGGAGAAGAGAGAGACCGTGGCTTAGTACGGGGATGCCTTCCTCGTGCCTAGAGTTGCCCTGAATGGAATGAGCTGCACTGGGAAGGTTGGAAACAGCAGTCTTGAAGGCGGTTCAGGGGTCCCCAACAAGAACTCTGTGGATATTCTGGGAGGGTTTCCTGTTCTAAAAGCCACTTGTCCAAGACCTTTCGAATGCAGAAATTCTACAGCTGGGTCGGGGGGCGGGGGGTCTTCTTAGTTTTCTCTCTTGTTGGTCTCCAAGAATCCTCCCAGCCAAGATGTTTAGCTCTGGCTCAAACGTTCCCACGATGCAGCCTTGCAGGATGAGTCCTCCAACGCGTTACCAGCCCTAGTTCTCCATCCCGGCATCTTCAGTTCTGTCACCATTCCCACCATTGGGCCTGCTTGCCAGGTTTAGGGACAACTTGGCACATTTCCTTCTGATGTCTGTCACTCACTAGCCTTTCTCTCTCTGGCCTGCCTGTCCCTCTCGCTCAGCCGTCGAGAGCAGCCTGCCGATTTACTGCCCCAGGCTCCTGCTCCCCATTCTGAGCCCCTAAAAATCACTTCATACCAGATGACTGCTCTCCAGATTGTCTGGCCGTGAACCTGTATTTGCCCAACATCTATTCCTGTCCCGGGGAGGGCGTTCCACCAAACACACAGGGAAATGCTGTCTACATGGCTCTGTGTACGCCTGGTTCATTCTTGTCTCTGGACCCTCTCCGCCCAGCTTACCATCCCCATCCCAAAGACGCAGAAGCTCACTCAGATACTCACCCCTTCCCCAAGAGGCCACCTGTCTTCAAGTATTCATTAAAGACCTCTTTCTCCCTTAATTGAACGCCTCTATGGTCAGGAGCGGCAGAGTTTCTTAAACCCCCTGCACATTCATCTCTGCTTGAAGAGATTGTGCTTAAGTCACCTGTTGACTTGTTGACTGTCTGTTCCCACAGTCTAAGATGGCAGGGCCTTGTCTGGCTCACGGCTGCCCAGTACCTCTACCACTGCCCGGGGCAGAGAGCCGGCCAGCAAATGTCTGTCGCCTGGACGTTTATGTATCTCTCTCCTTAACTCCACTGTGGGTTGCAGAGGAGGAACTGGGTCTTAAGAGTTATGCCTGCAATTTGAGAATGGTTTCTGGCTGGAGCCCGTGGGCTCTGTACCTGCCGTCATCGGGGCACTGTAATTCGGAGGTGCCTCCGTGGAATTGGGCCCCAAGGGTCTTCGTTTCAATCGGTCTCATTGGATTTGTTTTCACTGGAAATCCTGTTGCCTGTTTTTAAAACATAGTCCCCCGGGGCCCTTTTGAACGCTTGCGACCTCTTGGCGAGGCAGCCATTTCATCCCCATCAGGAAATCTCATCAAAATGATACTGGGTTTGCACATCAGGAAAATAAAAGTCCTCCCAGAAGATGTTGCCATTGGCTTTGGATATGAGCAGTTAAGCCCACTCAGAAGGTTTTCCGACCACATCGGAGCTACGGGGGCCAGGGCTCAGGGCCAAATCTCACAATGAAGAGTGGTATAAAAAATAAGAGTGGAGACAAACCATAAGTGACTCTTAATCTCACAAAACAAACTGAGGGTTGCTGGGGGGAGGGGGGTTGGGAGAAGGGGGGTGGGGTTATGGACATTGGGGAGGGTATGTGTTATGGTGAGTGCTGTGAAGTGTGTAAACCTGGCGATTCACAGACCTGTACCCCTGGGGATAAAAATATATGTTTATAAAAAATAAAAAAAAAAGAAAAAAAAAAAGAAAAAAAAATAAGAGCGGAAGGAGACACTCCCCCCCACCCCCACCCCCTGCCGCCCGTGGAATTCTCTAGTTACAGGAGCAAGGAACAACAGGCCAGTTTGGGGGAGGAGACTTTTGTTTTGAAGGGCTAACCGGGAACCAGGCATGCCAGCTGGGCTGTGAATTCGCCCCCCCCCCCCCCCCCCCCCCCCCCGCCTCCCCCTTCCCCCCCATGCAGGGTCTTGCCCTATATTTTTTGTGTGCTTTCCTCCAGGCTCCACCTTGTGAGCCATCCTTGGAAGACCCCATAATGGCAAGACTACTTTCCCTCATGTTAGCGAGCATGTTCACTCATGCTAGCATGTTCCTAGCATGCTTCTGGTATTTTCCACAGAATTTCATCTGTACTTCCTTCCAGAAGGAAGGACATCGTTTCCCTTCCTTAGGGGGCAGCTCTAGAAGTTCCTTAGCCTCCTTTGATCTCCACAGTCCATTGTCCAAGTCTTCTCAGGCGAGCTTTTACCCATGCCTTTCGCTTTTGCTCCTTCACCGTGGTTTTCTAGAAATAAGGCCTCTTGAGGCCAGCATGAAAGTGACGGGGCTGAAACTTTGCCAAGCCTGTGCCCTATTTGTCTTCCCCTCTCGGGAGCCTCATTCTGGTCTCATGCTTTGGTGTCTCTCTCTTTAGAGGCGTGAACATGTATGCCATGTTGACCGGGACCCTGCCTTTCACGGTGGAGCCTTTTAGCCTGAGGGCTTTGTACCAGAAGATGGTGGACAAGGAAATGAACCCCCTCCCCACCCAGCTCTCCGCAGGTAAGGTGCCCGCTGCTGTGACTCCCGGGTTCCAGGACTTGTGTGCCTATCCGATTTGGTCTGTCCATGAAACCAGTATTTACTTCACAGAAATGGTATCAGGCCTTTTCCTGGGATTAAACTCTGACTCAGGGGTGGTTGAGTTTCCCAAGGCTAAGCCACTCTTTGTCTCACCTTGGTCCTTTTCTTCTCGGTTATAACTCTGAACCCCCAACTTCCTCCTTCCTCCTTCTGCACAAAACACACTCATCGAAAGGATCTTGGAAAAAATAATTGCAGCCTTGATTGTTTTCAATCTCACCATATTATAAGGTTGTCTTTGAAAAAAGCATTTGTAATCACATTTCTATTGTGCTTTCCTCGGTCAATTCCCTGTAAAGAAATACTGCTTTCGTTCAAGTTTGGTCTGGGATTTGTTTCGCTATTTGAGGTTTGGAGCCTGGTCGAAAGTTTTTAAATATATGTAGTTTCAGTGACTTGATTAGACTGAATCGTCAGGTGTGTTTGGCAAGTACTCTAGAATTTCAGGTGGTTCACGTTTCAGTAAACGGGTCGCCTTGAGATTTGGTTTCAGATCCAGTAAATTAGCACAGCTCGTTCCTTTGTTTGGGTCACGATTCACTTCAAGTTCCTGGCTTCATGTTGGCCCTGGCAATCATTTAATTGGCTCCTTAGAATAAACAATAAACTCAGCTTCACTGAGATAAGGCATGTGACCAACCAACAGTAAAAAAAGTAATTATTTCAATTTACAATACATGGTTTAAAATATAGAATTTTTATTTTATCACTGTTAGGTATTTTTTCTCTTGAGTTTGTAAGGCATCCATGAAGCTGACCTTGAATTTATGCTTGCCAAATGGAATTCAAGGTGAAATGTGTTCTTGTATTTAACGACCTAATTTGGTCTGTACTTTCCCCTTGGCTAGGGAGGGTAGAATCTCTTTGTACCCTTATGTCTAGAAAAGGCAGACAGAGCTCACTTTGGATCCCGTGGAGACCCTAAGGACCTAGAGAAAGGCTTCTCGTTATTTTAGTCATGATAGGCCGGGCTGTGCTGCAGTAACAAATAGCCCCCAAATCTCAGTGGCTTCAGACGACAAAGACTTCTTTCTCCTTCATGCCACAGATCTGCGGAGAACTGAGTCCAGAGTTGGAGGATTCCACCCCTCCTAGTCAGTTGGGGTCCCAGCCTGCTGGAGCAGCTACCATTTCAAACATACCAGGTCCATGTGGAGGAAAAGAGAAGTCTAGATCATATCTCGTTTAGCAATTAAGTCTCCCACCAATGTGCTTTGTAAAATGTGTATCACCTGGCTTCACCCTACTAAAAGGGATGGGGAAATACAACCCAAGTGTGTGTCTAGGAGGCAGAAAATGGGTAACATCTGTTGAACAGCGTGAGTGTGAGCCATGGGTTGAGGGAGGAGGAGCAGATGGTTTGGCCCATGGTCCCTGGGATGGGCTGTGCCGCAGGACAAGGGCAAGTAGCTCAGCAGTCCAAGAAGTCAGTCTCCTGACTTTAGAACTGACATTGTTTTGGGGTGCCTGGTTGGTGCCATCTGTTAAGCATCCAACTCTTGGTTTCAGCTCAGGTCATGATCTCAGGGTCCTGGAATCGAGCCCCATGTTGGGGTCCCCGCTCAGCACAGAGTCTGTTTGAGATCCTCTCTCTCTCTGCCCCTCCCTCTCGTGCTCTCACTCTCTCAAATCAATATCTCAACCTTTAAAAGGCAAAGAACCAACACCGTTTTAACCCCAGTAATTTTACCCAGACTTAGCAGGCTGGGCTCTGAGTGTTTTCTGATTGTGGAAATTAAATTTACCTTAAATAAGTAAAAGCTCCACCCTGAAGGTGTTTAAAAAATAGTTCAGAAGAAATTCCAAAGAAGATATATTAGAAATGTTCTGAGCAATTTTAGCATCATTGGGGTTGGCTCCTGCTCTGAGCAGACAGCTTTGACTTTGGCCTTAAGCTCTGTGTGTGCTTTTTAAAGATCTTCACATTCCTAAGGGACTTTGTTGTCTTGACTTGTCAAGCGTGAACAAGCAAGAATTGCATTTCTTTCTTCCTCTTCTTCTTTTTTTTAAAAAAGATTTCATTTATTTAAGGGCATCTGGGTGACTTAGTCGGTTAAGCGTCTGCCTTTGGCTCAAGGTCCTGGGATTGAGCCCTGTGTTGGACTTCCTGCTGGGTGGGGAGTCTGCTTCCTTTTTTTTTTTTTTTTTTTTTTTCTTTCTTAAAGATTTTTTATTTATTTATTTGACAGAGAGAGAGAGAGATCACAAGTAGGCAGAGAGGCAGGCAGAGAGAAAGAGTGGGAAACAGGGTCCCTGCTGAGCAGAGAGCTCGATGTGGGGCTTGATCCCAAGACCCTGGGATCATGACCTGAGCCAAAGGCAGAGACTTAACCCACTGAGCCACCCAGGCGCCCCGGGAGTCTGCTTTTCTGCCTCTCTCTCTCTCTCACTCTCTCTCTCTGTGAGAGGGTCAGGGGGAGAAGGACAAGCAGACTCCTTGCTGAGTGTGGAGCCCCACACAGTGCTCAGTCTCAGGACCCCAAGGTCATGACCCGGACCTAAACCAAGAGTCAGTTGCTCAACCGACAGAGCCAACCAGGCTCCCCCAAAATTGCATTTCTATATTTGATTTTCCAGTTAAGAAATCCAGACTCCTTCCCTAACCTTTTTTTTTTTTTTTTTTTTTTTAACTATTGGGATATATAATCCTCAACAAGGGCACATGCCAGCTATCAAGCGTGGTGTTTGCTCAGGGAATCTAGGCTGCTGACTTGGGTTGTCCAAATGTATGTCTCTGGAAGGCAGCCCATAGATCCGCCCGCCTGCTCACGGATGGGACTTGACCCCAGCCACTGGGGCCCTGAGCTCTGCGCTGGCCCTCTTATCTTGTTTACACAGTGAAGGATCCCAGTTTTGGAGATGAGCCCCTGGCCTCCTGACAACCCCCCCATTTCTCCAGCCCTTTCCCTTTTATACCCTGCCGGGTTTACCCCTTCTTCCCAACCAGCCTGGCCCACCTTCCTGTATGATACCGTGTGGTACCATCTCGTTTATATCCAGAAATACTCACTGTCCAGCAACAAGAGTAGCTGAATGGCCATATGTAAGTGCTTTTCACATTATCCCTTTGTTCTCATCATAATCCTGCAAGGTAAGTACTCTTAGTCCCAGTGTATCAGTGAGGAACCTGAGTCTCAATGAACTTATGTAGCTTCTCTGTTTTTGATTTTATGTCTGCTCAACTCCCAAACCTGGGTTTTCCTCCTCGACTGGGCTGCCTCTCTCCCTTTATTTTACTGGGTATAAGATGCTTCCCTTCCCCCCAGATTTGGGGGAATTATTTATTATTGCTTTTATATTCTGAGTAATGTCAGAACTGGGATGTCCAGATGTAAATATGCCAGTTTCATTAAGTCTCTCACCAACACCCTTATTTAATTAATTTTTTAAGGATTTTATTTATTGATTTGAGAGAGAGAGAGCGAGAGAGAGCGTGTGTGCACAATCGGGAGGAGGGGCTGGGGAAGAGGGAGAAGCAGACCCCCAGCTGAGCAGCAGACGCTCAACCGACTGAGCCCACCCAGGTGCCCAGGTTCCCCTCACCAATGCATCTTTAATTTAATGACTCTGTCACTTATATCTGCAATGATCTCTATCCATCGACTGTATTGTAGTACTCTTTTTTAGATTAAGTTGGGAGCATTTTTGCTGAGTTGGAAGAAAAAAGACAGTGTTACTGCTTTTGTGAGTTCAAGCCTGCTTTCGAAGAATTGCCCCTCATCTCCACCACGTAGCTTGGAAACTGAAGCTTCTGGGACCTTTCCAGTTCTTGCTTCCAGACAGTCTCTCTCGGCTTGTTGGCACTTGGCGCATCACAGCGTCGGGAATGCCTTTCATGGCTTACATATTTTTCAGACAGCTTGTCTTTACATCTCTACATCTCAGTGATGGTGCTTCCACATTCCAGACAGTCATTTCCGAGCAGGAGAATTTTGTACCACGAAGTCAGGAAAGTGAAGCCGAAGGGGAGGTGTTCCCAGTTGCAAGGGAGATCTCTGAGAACCCAGTGCCAACGGAGATCTCTGAGAAGGTCCAAAGGTCATATAACTTGTTGCTTTTTCCTTGGAGGTGGTAGGGAGGGAACTTTGAGTGGGGATAGGACTCCACTCGTGTCTGATGGGCTCCCCTTCTACAGAAGGTCCCGTGGCTGTGTCTGTGGCCTCTAGCCCTTTCCCTAGGTACGGTGTCAAGGTGCTCACACACATTGGTCCAGACTATGGAAAGCAGACGCCTCCCGGAGGAAAGTAGGTTTTGCACCAGAGAAGTGTGTGTTGCATGTGATATGGGGCTCAGAGAGAGAGCTTTCTGTGTGGGTCATCCCTACCCTGGGGCCTGAATGGAGACCCCAGTGACTAGCTTAGAAGAGTGGAGAGCCGTGAGAGGCTGTGCCCGCCATGGCTTTCCAGGACAGTGGAGAATTTTAATCCCTCTTGCTCATGAAACATTGGGATTTTCAAGATCATTAAGACAAACTTTGGAGAACTCTCCTGATATTTTCAAAGTCCTTTTTGGATAGGAAGGCAATGTCGGTGATGTCCAAAGAAATAAAATTCATCCGTAGAGATCAGAACTCAAATTACTTGTGCTCATCAGCAATTTGCGAAGATGGCGAGCGCGTGGTTCTGAAAATAGAACAGAAACACACATCCAGTCTGTTCTTAGCATTTCTGGTTAATCATACTCTGAAAAAGCCTGGTGGTAGCCTTGCTGTACAGGTCCTTTGAGGGTAAGCTACAGAGATGTCTCAGAAACGTTGTGAACTCGCAGCCTCCACATTTCAATTGAGGAAGCCCACATCTCTTTTGTTTGACCCACAGACAGCCCTGATCAGGTATCCAGATGACTCTTGCAACGTTGGGGAGTGGAGAGAACGGAGCTAGAGGTTCTGGAAAGAGGAACTTTTTTTTTTTTTTTTTAAAGAGATCTTGCTTTTCATACCACTGAAGAATATTTTAGGAAAGTTTTATTTGGAGACCCCACTATAAAACTCAGAGTATTAAATGTTCCTCATGTGCGAGCTGGTGTCTGCACTTATTTTTACCCACGCCGTTCTTAATGAGAAACGACCTTCTGGTGACCACACCAACTGGATGAGAGCCCACTAGGGGGTTACCGGTGGCATGACCAAGTAAAAGTTGTTTCTTTCTTTTTTTTTTTTTTTTAATACTTTGTTTATTTATTTGTCAGAGAGAGCAGGAGAATGGACAGAAGCAGGGGAGTGGCAGGCAGCGGGAGAAGCCAATTAGGACTGTGTTCTGGAGTCTATTACTTGGTATACGGGAAATTGAATATTATAGACAAAGCTATGTAAAAGGGTATTTTTTTGTAGTGCCAAGATGATATGACCATGCTCCATAAAAGAAGGAGCATAGAATGAAAAGAAAATAGTAGCCCCACAACTCAAGCAAGACAGACCATCTTCATTTGGAAGTAATCCCTGGCATTTTACCCATATGTGGTCATGTGTATTCTGCTAGCAGTCCGGGAGCCTGTGACCTTCCTGTGAATTAAACGCATGTTCTCCAACGTCATGCCATTGTCCCACATTGTTAGAATCTTCAAGGTTGCAAATACCTACTTAGAGATGAACCAGCTTCCTATCCTTAGGGCCTGGGTGGACAGCAGGTGCTCTGTTAAAAGCTCATCTAATGAAAAGAGACCCAGGGCTTTTGAAAATCATTTTCGCCTGGGATGGAAAGGAAAGGGGGCTGGGAGGATCGGATAGTTTGTCAGTTGCTTCTCGTACTCTTTTATTACATACCGCGCGCAGCGTAGCTGATGTGACCACAGCCAACTTTGGCCGGCTGCAAAATAAGGAAATAAGGACAGCCTTGAATGGCGTACATCTTGCCCAAGCAGCCCCTTCATTTTGAGGGAAAGCACAAAAGGAAGGGGCCCATCAAGTAGACATGGGTTTACTGGAACTTTGCACACAAACGAGGTGTTTAAAACTTGGGGGACTGTTAGAGAGTGTTCTTACACTTTCCCTCAACCTGGCTCTCGGATCGGGTTGGCTGTGTGGGGTCTGGCTGGTCTGGGCACTGTGT
This sequence comes from Mustela putorius furo, assembly GCF_011764305.1. Lineage (NCBI taxonomy): Eukaryota > Metazoa > Chordata > Mammalia > Carnivora > Mustelidae > Mustela > Mustela putorius. Next base: position 1,411,248 of record NW_025421491.1, on the reverse strand, counting down.
TGTCCGTTCAGAGTCTGGGGACTAAGTGGGCAGCCAAGTAAAATGCCTTTAAAAGAAAGGACCAGGGGCACCTGGGGGGCTCAGCTGATCAAACGTCTGACTCTTGATTTCAGCTCAGGCGTGATCTTGGGCTTGTGAGATGGAGCCCTGCGTCTAGCTCCATGCTGGGCGTGGAGCCTGCTTAGGATTCTCTACCCCCTTTTCCTTCTGCCTCTCCCGTACCCTAAAAAAAAAAAAAGACCGGAAAGGAAGCAGGACCTCTCTTGGTGTATTGAGACTGTGTGTTACATGGTGAGGGGGCAAGTTAGAGGGTATAATTTAGAGTGCCTTTACCCCCTGGTTCTTTTCTGAGTACTTACTCAAAAACCCACCTTGAGGACAACCATTTTCTCTTTACTTGCTTTTATCCCTTCAAGCCTGGAAATAGAACAGCTCTTGGGCTTATCTTTAGAGACGGGCTGCGAGATTGGAACACAGGCTGTCCTGGGACGTGCAGGACACGGGGAGACCCGAACTGGTTCTTGCTTCACCGTGTACTCTTCGACAGATATCTTAAGCTCTTGGGACTTGAGGCACCCGGAGATCCAGGGACTAGACCAGTGCCGGCCGTGACTCAGGAGAGGGGGTGGACCACCTGCCTTGAGTCTTGGGGGCATCTGTGTTCGGCCTGTAACATGGGTATGTTTGCCCAATGTCTTCCCAGGCGCCATCAACTTCCTGCGCTCTCTCCTGGAACCAGATCCTGTGAAGAGACCCAATATCCAGCAAGCACTGGCGAACCGCTGGCTTAATGAGAATTACACGGGCAAAGTGCCGTGTAACGTCACCTATCCCAACAGGTAACCAAATACACACAGAGTGGACCCCTTCTCAGGCCGGATGGGGCTGCCTTAGGAGCCCTGAATCCTTCTAGACAGGAAGCGGTAGGTGATTTAAGGAAAAGCTGTGATGCCCACCCCCCCCACTCCGTGCCCGCATACCCTCAGCACACGAGAGGAAGTGTAGATGGGGCCATTCCATGTGGTTGTGCCGAGCGTGCCCGGCTTGCGACACCCAGCAGGGGTGGGTGGAGGCTGGAATCCACACCACAGTCCCCTTGTCAGACTTGCCCAGGCGACTTGCATCTTCAGAGTGGCCGCTCCTTCTAATTCACATAAAGGGACCATTAGGACTAGCTGTGGCCTGAGTGAGTGTGTGTGTGTTTGAGTGCGTCTGTGAGGGTATCTGGTTGTGTTTGAGTGTGTGTGAGATCCATTCCCGAGCCCTCCTGCCAGGCTCAGATAGAATGCAGTGGGACAGTCCCTCTTCCCATTCAGACTGCCCCTTGGGCCCTTCTGCTGCTGCCTCTTTGCTCCGATGTTGAGTTCCTGCCTAGAATGTTGGGGGCAGGAAGAAAAGGCAGTAGAAGGAGACAGTTGCTTCAGGCCATGTTTCCCTGTGGACTTCCTGTGAGGGCTTCCCCTTCACAGCTTCCAAGAGGAGAATGCTTCAGGCGAGGCTTGCAGGCGGGGATCCACAGCGTGGAGACCCTGAGGGACACCTCCACACACGTCTCCACTGTTGCTGTGCTGACTACAGATTTGAAAACTAGTACAAGAAAACATTGCCTTGTGCTTTCTGCCTACTCACTGGACATATTGTTAACTTCCCCAAGTAAAGGCACAAGGCCCCTCACCTTGGTTTGTTGACAGCAAACATGAAGACCACATGGGTCAAATACCTTCCAGGCCTGAGACCCACGCTCTAGGGCCTGGGCCTGGTCACTCTGGTCTGAAGCCCAGATGCTAATGAAGGGGTACAGATATTTTCAAAATGTTCAGAAAATTCTAGAAACATCCATCAAGCTGTAAGAAAGCTGTCACACTGAGTTCTCCAAATTGGATGGGCAAGCAGGGCTCTGTCTTGGGGAGAAAGTTCCTAAAGAATTTAAGAGGCCACGGTAGAGTCTGCCTCTCGTGCTACTGAGCCAAATTTACCCTCCCTGTGGCTGTAGATGAGGTGGTTTCACTCCATAGCGATCTAGAATTCTAGCAGTTGACTCTTGAGATGTAATTTAAGCAAAGTCTAGGTTACTTAGGTTACCAAGGGAATCTGGAAATAGATTGCTGGTTTCCAACACTAGCTCCACTTGGCCGGTATCTGAAACAGACACCAGAAATATTACCTCAACGTGAGATGCAAAACAAAGCCGAGGAGCCATGCCTCATTACCTGTGCTTGTGAAAGACGGCAGCACACAGGTGTGCTTTTCCTTAGAGGAGGGGGTGCTGGTGGCAGCCACATGAGTCATTAAGCTAATGTAATCACTGCCTAAATGAGCGTAATCAATCCACTCAGCATGGCAGCTGTTCAAAGGAAGCAGCGCTGGTATTCCAATACCCCACCTCCAGTCTCCCCCACCTCCCATCGTCATTGACAAAAAATCATACCATGGCGTCTCATACTATAGTTTCCCACGGGTGGTAGTCAGTATTTGTAAATTCAAACTTAAATGTAAGGATCCTCCACTGGTTTTTGCCAGGCGAGCAATTTTTTGCTTTTGGACTTGGGTCAGAAACTTAAAGGCTGCCCATGAACTAGTTGGCCTGTGAAAATGGTTAAGATCATGTATATTAAAAAAAAAACAACCACTTGCTATTTTCTGTTTATACACGGCCCACTGCTCATTTTGTACCAGAGGCAAAATCATGTTCCGTTTAAAAGTTTTAGATTTAAAGAAATTTAAAGAGATTTAAAGAAACTCTTGCAGGAGGTTGGTTTTTTAGTCTTGACTTTGATAAGGCAAACAGCAACAACAACAACAACAAAACCAGAAAGAGAAAAGAAAGAAAAATTAAAAAGAAACATTGCTTTTGATAGTTATTTTTCTGGTTTGACCAGAGCACAGATAATCGGGGTCAGAGCGTGTGATCAGGGAAAGGAATACAGACTATATCATAAAGTATATTTTATAGCTTCCTAACAAGCCTAGCCTCAGATGTCATTATTTTAGATGTTGTTAAAATGTTTTACTTTTGGGAAAGAGCGAAAATATGGGGCTTATGTTTTATATCACTCTTCCGTAAAGCCTTCTGTTAAGTCATTTTGGCTTCCAAGTTGATCTCCAAAAGGCAAGAGGAAAGTATCTTTAAAAGTCAACTTTTTATAATAAATATTCATGCCAGTCAGTCAAGAGTTTGCTGTGCAGGGAGCCAGCCTCCCTGTGCTAGGAGCAGATATTTTTAGGCAGGTGACCTTGGCTGCCTTCCTCCATCGCCCTGCTCCAGCCTGGACAGTCTCCCACCGTCCACTTAGCTCTGGGGGTGGGTGGGAGGGGAAGGAAGTCATTGGCTAATGTTCTGGAATGTTTTACTAGGGTCTATATCGTTCAAACACGGGGAGATAGTAAACAATTAAATAACTAATATTGCAGACTTCCAAATATACATGTTGCTTACTGAAAATGTTTAATACTCCCAGTGAACGGAGTGGACAGTGTCTTCTGGCAGAACTCTCCTGTTTCTGAAGACAGGAGATATGAAGGGCAGGGATGGGGTGCCTGACCCTGCTTACTGCCCCCTTCTCACCTCCATCCCCCAACCTCACCCTGGAGGCACCCCTCTTCCGGATCGCTCTCCCTTCCCCGGCTTGCTCTGGGTAGAGGGCGGGGTATGGGACGTGCTGCCGAGGATGGCGCGGTGGTTGATTGGCCAGGGGCGGCTCATGTCCCCGTGATCTGATTGGCCAGGGGTGAGGCCATGTGGGCCATGCTCTGATTGGCCAAGAACTAGGTACAGGGCCGTGGTCTGATTGGCCAGGGGCAGGGCCACGCCCACACGGGCATTGCTGGGTAGTTTCCCAAATGGAGCCTTCTGCTTTAGTAAGTGCTTTGTCAAAGTTCATTTGCATTCTTTTTAAACAAACGTTATTATTATTGCTTTTTTACCACTAGTCATTCCTACCCCCCTCCCATCCATTATCGAGAATTTGATTTTGTGGCCAACAAGGAGGGGAGGGCAGATTTTGTGGTTCCTTGGGTGCATTCTCTGAACGGCACTTACGTGTCTAGCGAGGGAGTGTGCGGCCATGGGCGACACCATGCGGGGTGGAAGGTGGGCCGCGGACCCACGTCTGCTCTTGCCCCCCTTTTCAGCTGGCCTGTAAATCCCGCAAACCAGTTTCCTCTTCTGTATCATTATGGGCTTGTCCTGTGTGGTTTCTCGGGGTGTTATGGTCTGAGGTCCCATAAAAAGTGTCCTGGGACCCTTGGCGGAGGGTCGGTGGGCTACAGAGCTCTCCGGCCGGCTGTGCTTGCCTTCTGCTCAGACTGCCCTATTTATAGCTCTCTTATGGGATTTAGAGTGTTCTAGTTGCCCTCACACACGTGCTACACGCCCCAGCCTGCTTGCTTGTTCTCCGCAGCCCTTCCTCGTGTCTGAGAGCTGCTGAGTGTAGAGGTTTAGCATCCAGACTCCGAGCCAGACTCTACCTGAGGGTGCGCTCCTTCTTGCCTGTGGGAGCCCGGGGCAGTGCACTTCGCAGCTGCGGGCCTCAGTTTGTCGCGTCTGTACCATGGGGATCATCATAGTACCCACTCATAAGATTTTCATGAAGACTAAATGAACGAATGTCGTCTGTTTCCTACTGGAATGTTGACTCCACAAGACAGGGACTTGTTGAAGGAATAAATAAGGGAATGAGTGGATAAGTAGATCAATGAATAACAAGCATTCAGTTCTAACCAAGGAGTTTATCTTCATAATACCCCTGCGAAGAAGCTCTAATCTGTCCTCCCGGAGCACCCTCCTTTACACCTGAGCCTCCAGTTCCCTCTGTAAATGCAGGGTCTCACACTGTTCCTTTAAACGCAGTATGGTTCGGCTCGTGAATGTGCTCCTTTCCGAGCCCAGCTTTCCCCCAACTCAAGTGTGGGCTCTATACCTGTGTCCAATAAACACATTTTTAGAAAAGACTGCCAGATTGTAAGAAATTCGAAGCTCATTGGGGGAAATTTGAGTATAGGCTAGATATTAGAGAATACTAAGGATTATTACAAATTATTAAATTGTTGGGTATACGGATGACATTGTGATTCTGCAGGAGGTGTCCTTGGATCTTAAAGGAGCACACTGGGGTGTGTAAGAATGAAACATCATGATGTCTGTGACTTAAAATGCTTGAGCACTAAATAAACAAGTAAATAAATGAAGAAAATAGGGCAAAGTGTTAACACTGGTGTATTCCTGGTATTGGGTACGCAAAAGTGATTTATACTCTTCTTACTAGCTTTCTGTCTGTGTGACATTGTTCATAATAAAAAGGTCAAGTGAATGAATGGACAGGTGGATGGATGGACACGATTGTCCATTGGGGCCCTGGTTGGTGGGGGGCACTGGGTGCTCTGTGCCGCCATGTTTGTGAGCATCGCTAAGGGGGCCCCGGAGCTTCTCAGTGGAGGTGGAGAGGTGACCGGTGCTCTCTTTGCTGGGCAGGATTTCCCTGGAGGACCTGAGCCCGAGCGTGGTGCTTCACATGACGGAGAAGCTGGGTTACAAGAACAGCGACGTGATCAACACTGTGCTCTCCAACCGCGCCTGCCACATCCTCGCCATCTACTTCCTTTTAAACAAGAAACTCGAGCGCTATCTGTCAGGGGTGAGTGGGGGCCCTCGTGGCCATTTTCTCTGCTCTCCGTGGAAAAAGGAGCTCTTACACCTGGAGTGTTTCTCCGTTGCTGACACCTGATCTGAGCTGTTAATTTGAACTAATGGGAGGCTGGGTTTCTGAATGTGGGATAAAGTAGTAGCAAAACCTGCTTCTCAGGTGGCTGGTGCTTTTTATCTGAGGTGTTTTTCAAATATCCTCCCACAGAGTTAACCCCCCTCCCCCCCCCCCCCGGGGCGGCAGCGGTAGACATTCAAGCCACTTTCCCCTTCAGTTTCTCTGTTGCCTTCTCTATCTGCCTCTGAGTATCTTGGGTTCCCGTGTTAAAGGCATCGGGGACTTCTGTGGTCCTACCAGTTGGGGAGCAGTGTCTCTCAGGCATTCATTTCTAAAGCATGGCTTATGAGGAGGCCATTATTTATTTGTACTTCTCTGGAAAGTAAAAAGGAAGCCCTCACCCCGTGAGAATCGCCCTTCATGGCGGTGCTATTTAAAGTCATGTGATAGGCAACCCAGTGTTCCACAAAATTCCGCTAAACAATAGGCTTTGAAACCTTTTGTGAGGTTTCTGTATTAGGGCTAAAGACCATAATCTGCCTAGAACTGGGGAGATGATATTCCCTGCCATGGCAGAAAGGACCACGCGATGATGCCCAGAAGACAAGATGGTCAGAGCTATCTCTTCAGCAAACAGATTTGGGAGATGTCTAGAAAACGTTGCTGGATCGACAAAGAAGCTCATTGGGAGGTTTGTCAGACAGTTGGCCGAGACTGCAGATGTTTCTAAGCTGACTCAGCTTGGGGAATTTGCTAGACTTGGCTCCAGCGGGAAATTATCCACAGAAGTACTTCTTGGGTGAACCACCAAAGGAGAGACGTACACAAGGAGAAGCATTCTCAACAGTGAAAGGCTTTTAAAAATAAGAAGTGTTTTATGGAGGGGAAGAAAACATGCTTTGTGTAAGCAGTGATCGGATGACGCTTCTGATGGGGACAAATACTCAGCTTTGAGACTGGGTGTTAGAGATGGTGTCACCGTTGTGGGAAAGCTACTGTGGGAGAGGAGTGGAGGCCAGAAAGACAGGACCCTTGACTCAGTATTTTTTTTTTTCATTAAAATATTTATTTGGGAGAGAGTGAGAGCGCACGCGTGAGTGCATGTGCAAGTGCTGGGGTCGGAGGCAGAGGGAGAGAGTCTTAAGCAGAGTTCATGCTGAGCCCAGAGCCCGCGGCAGGGCTTGACCTCACCATCCTGAGATCAGGCCCTGAGCCGAACCTACGAGTGGAACACTTAACTGGCTGCACCACCCAGGTGCTCTGACACAGTATATTTTTTGTATCATTTTATTATGTGATAAGGAGTAAGAAAATCTCCTGTACCCTGCCCAGTTCTCTGCTTTCCCATGATGATGAACCGAAGAGATATCGGACTTGAAGATCCTTCCCATTTCCTTTTTATAAGAAGTCCACATGCCCCCTGTTTCTTATCTTATCCTTTTAAATTCCTATTTGATATATATTTTATCATGTATGTGATCTGTTAGTACATTGGTACTAATAAATATGCATATATTATAGGTGCCTTTGTATACCTTTTTCACTCATATGAGTTCAAGGTCACACCGTCTGGGGACCACTGTGGTAGAAGATAGTAGTTGAGAATTTAAATAGCTGTTGGGTGCCTGGGTGGGTTCTGTTGGTTGGGCGAGTGCCTTCGGCTCAGGTCATGATCCCGGACTGCTGGGATCGAGTCCCACATGGTGCTCCTAGCTCCACAGGGAGTCTACTTCTCTCTCGGATCTTCTCCCGTCTCATGCTCTCTCTCTCTCTCAAATAAATAAGATCTTGAAAAAGAATTTAAATAGCTGTCAAGTAAAAGGAAGAAAAGAGGATCAACACACTGATTTTTTTTTCAAATGATGACTGTTGTTCAAAAATTAGTTTTTAGAAAGTGTCTCCCTGAAGCTGACTATCAAAGTCACAGTTCTATATTTAAAGGCTGAAATTGCTACTTTCCTAAACAAGCTAGCAGATTCAAACATTATTTTGGCAGAACTTGTTTGGATGCCGATCGATAAGATGGAGGGACTTTGGGGTTTTTTTGTTTTGTTGTTGTTTTTTAAAAAGATTTTATTTATTTATTTGACAGAGATCACAAGTAGGCAGAGAGGCAGGCAGAAAGAGAGGGAGAAGCAGGCTCCCTGCTGAGCAGAGCCTGATGCAGGGCTCTATCCCGGGACCCTGAGATCATGACCTGAGCCAAAGGCAAAGGCCCTACCCACTGAGCCACCCAGGCACCCCTGTTTTGTTGTTTTTTAAAGATTTTGTTTTTAAGTAATCTCTATACCCAACCCTGGGCTCGAACTCACAATCCCAAGATCGAGAGTCGCACACTACTGACTGAGCCGGCGAGGCACCCCAAGGGACTTTATTTTTTAATTTGTTTTTAAAAGATTCATTTACTTAATGTTTAGACAGAGAGATTGAGTGAGCGTACACCATGAGAAGGGGTGGGGCAGAGGGAGAAGGAGAGAGAAAATCCCAAGCAGACTCCACAATGAGTGCAGAGCCCAACACAGGGCTCGATCTCACAACCCTGAGATCATGACCTGAGCCTGGCACTCAACCCCCTGAGCCACCCAGGTACCCCAGGTCTTTAGTTTTTAAAATATTTTCTTTCTGCCGCCTGCCTCCGTATGTACAGATACAAATTTCGGTGACTCACACTCTTCCTAAACAATCACTGAAGCTCTTCGGCTGTGTCTTCATTTGTCTTTGTCTCTTGCCATCTGCTTGGTTCTGCTCCTCCGCTCTGCCCAGCGTCGGGGTGGCACGCAGGTGTTGCAAAGCTGAGCCCTGCTCTGTCTCCTGAGAATGTTCTATGGAAACTCAGCGAATGTGCTTCTCGCTGGAGAAGGTTTTTATTGTATGATGTCTGTTTGGTGCTTGTTCCTTCAGTCATAGCACCTACCTGGTCTGAGAACCAGTGTCTAGGCAAGGGGCTGCTTTTAACCAGAGTGAATTAATCCCCACAGACAGCTACAGCTGGTCCGCTCCACAATTTCCACGCACGGCTGATTTAATTGCACGGGATGCACTGTCTCAGCTATTAATCTCATCAACCGATTACTAACAAGCCTTGTATAATTTAAAAACCGAAACCAGTGAACTCAAAAGTAAAATACATACCTTGATTATTACTTAATTATTGGTCGTTTCTCCCTTTCTCTCTTGGTTCTCATCTCTTCTTCATAGAACCAAGAAGTGTGGACTTTGTGTCGGAGCCTGTGAGGCCATTCCGTGAATATTTGTTGGTTAGTAAACCAATTAGTCATGTAATTTACCCATCTCCAGGCAGGATTGGACCTCCATCATGCACCTAGATTGTTTTAGATATAGTTGGCCATCGTCTTTAACCCATATTATGAATTGCTGTGAATCACGGGGGGAGGGGCAGACGAGGCTCACTGTTTTTTAATAAAGCCGATAAACAAGGTCCCTGTCCTATTTCATGGTTCTATAACGTAAGTTATTCTTTCTAGCTCACATACTTGGTTTCTGCTTTTACATCTTAGAGCAGCCTTCATCACGCAGATGAAAAATCTGAGACCAGCCCAGAGTGGAGATGTGCCCAGAGTCAGCAGGAGAGGCTGCCTGACTCTGGGTCCGGGGCTCCCCCCTCGCCGCATCCCGCCTGCCTGCCGTCCTCAGATGAGGCTTTGCATCGCAATGAACTGGCTTGCCAGCCGCTTTCAACACTTGTTCCACCAAGTGCTGGCTGAAAAATTAATGACTGCTTAATGGACATTTCTGTTTCCTGTGGGTTAAACCATGCTTTCCCCCGCTCTTCTTGTCTGATAGAAATCTGACATCCAGGACAGCGTTTGCTACAAGACGCAGCTCTACCAGATAGAAAAGTGCAGGCTGGCCAAGGAGCCCTACGAGGTGAGTGACCCCCCCAAAGCAAAACCCAGGATCGCTTAGGAAGAGTGGATTTCCATTTGGAGAGCAGAATGGAAAGGAAACCAAGGATGGTGGGACGTAGAAGCAGCAAAAGACAAATGCTTCCTGGCTCAACTGAGCCCGGAAAAATGGTTTCCAGTCAAGCCACCATCTCTGTCGTCAGACTGTGGTTCTCAGCTGTGGCCACATGTTAGAATCACTGGGGAACATTTAAACATCTGGGTGTGTGGACTGCCCCCTCTGACCCCCCACTGAAGCTCATGGGGGCAGGAATCAGGGGACGGTGGGGTGGGGGTTCCGTATTTTTTAAAGCTCCCTGGCTGACTCCATTGAGTGGCCAAGGTCGGAAACCACTGTCAGGGCTTCAGAAGGCAAAAATAGATGCTCAAAAAAGTACGTGAGTGTAACGCCTGGCATTGAAAGGAGATAGTAAATGAGGGACAGAAAAAGTTTTGGATGAAACCAAGTTTTTTCAGGCACCTGCTCCTGGCAACTTATTGCTACCCAGAACATATCTAAGAGAAAACACTGAGATTCTTTGATTTCAGAGAAAAACTAGAAAACTACTCTCGTATGGCAAGTTGTACCAGTTTTGGACCCAATATATGTGCTTGTGAAGAGACTGTGCCTGGAAAGCCAGATCCGGGGTCCTGGGGCCCAAGCTGAGGTCACCCCCACCCACCCGTCCCGGACTCCTCACTTGGTGCTTTGTCACACGTGGCTCCTCTGCCTTCTCACTGATTTTCCTGGGAATCTGCTTGCTTTTCCCCTAGGAGCCTCTGCCATATGCCCCCGGAATGTTTTCAGTTAAGGAGAGATCGGTATGGAAGCCTTCCTCCTGCTGGCGGGCCTGCCCCCTTCCTCTTCCCCTTTTCGAACTCCGTTTTCCATCCTCGTGATTGCACAAGCTGGGCCCGTCACCTCGGAAGGAAGTTCTGGGTTGTTCTTGAGTGAGGGTGGGTGGTGACTGAACATCATTCCGGGCTCCTTGTCTGCGACAGAGAGCACCTGGGGCATGGCCCACGCCAGTCTGGTGACACGGGTGACACAGAGCCGAGCTGCCAGGCACCGCTATGACAGGAGCCCAAGGAAGGCCACCCCGAGCGTCAAGGCAGGGCAGAATGGCAGGGCTGTCCCGTCTAGGCAGAACCTGCGGGGGGGGGGGTGAGATTGAGGGCGGTGGGGATGGGGAGGCACCCGTGGCTGAGGAACTGGCAAGGGTGACAGGGGGGGCCTGGGGGCGTGTAGGAGACGCTGCCGGGAATGGCGCGGAGGAGACCGCGGGAGAGGCCGAGTGTAAAATGGTCCGTGGGGTCAGCTGAGCTGTTAGTTAGACTCTGGCGGGGTCAGCAGACCAGCCCACGGAAGTGGCAGAGGCAGAAAGAGAGTTCACGGGCTCCAGAAGGGGAGGGAGGAAAGTGAAGACCGTGAGGGCAGACCACTGTGCTGGTCACGTGGGCAGTGAGGAGGAGCGGCAGTGCGGGCTGGGGGGCTGGGAGGAGTGAGGGGGGGGGTTGGGAGGAGCTCCAGGGATGGCTGGGGTGGGAGGGCTTAGCCTTGACCCTGGGCTTCCTACTTCCTCTGAGACAGGCTGCAGTGCCAGCATGATAAGGGGCACAGGTCAGCTTTTGGGGTGGGGGTGGGGGTTCCGGGGCTGAGCCCCCAGCCCGAGCACGGCTTTCAGGGTGAGGGCAGGAGGGCGCAGGTGGTGTAGGGGGCAGACTCCCCTGAGCTCCAGACCCCTCTGGCCGGTTGTTTACTAACCCTCCTCCTGCATGAGCAAAGGTGTCCCCAGTCCAGTGTGCCTGGAACCGCCCCACCCCTGTGTCCCTCTGCAGGTGACTGCCCACACTCGGTGTAGGGCAGAAACACAGGAGGTGCTTTTCCTGGCCCCTCTGCCAGCTTGACACCTAAACTTCTCCAACCCCATCCACCCCCTCCGTCTCGACCCTCCCACCGGCCGTCCAGACAGCACCGCCTCTGGCCTGGATGTTGGCCACAGCCCTCGCTGGTCACCCCTTTCCCATGAACGCCTGCCTCTCGCTTCTCGGCATGCTGCCAGAGCCAACCATCCATTCTCAGATGGGATCACTTCCCTGTTCCAAGCCTTCGAAGCCTTCCTTCACCTGGAAGGCAAAGTCGGTGATATGGCCGCCGCATCTAACTTGTCCCCCAGATCCTCACACGCAGCCCTGGTTCCTGCTGTGGGCTCAGACCCACGGGACCTTCAGACTTCTGTGCTTTCCTGGCTCCCAGCGCTATGCACTCCCTATTTCCCTCTTCCAGAATGTTCTCCTCACCTCTCTTTGCTGATTGATCTCTTCTGTCTTCAGATTCCAACCCCCGCCATTCTGTGGCCTTTGCCATTGGGTCCCCTCTCTCTACAGGCTGTCACACCCCATTCCGCGTCCTGGAACTTGTCCCATTTGCAGTTCCGCTGCTCAGGGAGTGTTTGACTCATGCTTATCTCCCACTCTGGACTGTGAATTCATTAAGAGCAGGGAGTGTCCCTTTTGCTGCTCAAGCCCTAAGGCAGGGAGGGACATCCAGTCACTTGCTCTGAGGGTTGTTACCTCTACGGGGGTGCAGAGGATTCAGAATTCACCATGAGGCTCCCTTGCCTCTTGGTCTGCATTTGACTCTTGAGGGACTCCAGTAACAACCTACCCAGTGCCCCATGTGTGAGCCCTAAGTGGCCTCCGAGTCACCTTGCTGGTGCCTGTGTCCTTGGTCACCCTTGAACCTGACCCCTGCAATTGTTTGTTTGAAAGCATCTGTGATGGGAAAAGGGCCTTTTTTTTTTTCCACCCAGATTATTTTCTCGGATGATTATCTCATTTGGCCTGAAAACACATGGCGAGTGTTTTAAACACTTGTTGAAACATTTAATGGTTAGGGTTTCAATAGGAACACTAATGGAAAAAGAGCATTTCAATTTTCTATGAGCCATTTGTTTTCTCCAAACAGCAGCCATACTTGTACTAATTAAATTACAGGCCGTTCCGAGATTGTCTCACCCGCCTCTATTGGAGCCCAGAGCGTGGAATGAGGCCAGTTAGACAGCGCGTTCAGAGGAGCTGAAGGGGCCCAGGGTTTCTAGATAAAACCCCTTCGGAGCCTTCGTGCACCTCCTCGCAGTCGCCATCCGCTGGTCCAGGAAAAGCCGCGGGGAGAGGGATGGGTTTCAGGTCATGCCCTAGCTGGCACCGGGTGGCTCGGGGGTGGCTCGGGGCCATGTCCGTGTCCTGGGAGCGTGCGTGGCCTCTTTGTTCTTCTCGGCTCCAATTCTGTTTCTCCTAGGAGACAAAGGAGCAGAATTAAGCAGGAATAATTTCCCCCGTGGGATTACAGGGCTGCTCGTGGACGACTTCCCCACCTTTCTCCTCCTCCTATTCCTTTAAAAGGTGGCAAATATGTCTGTAAAAGTGGGACATCTGTCTCACCTTAGAACGCCTTGAGCATGTGCCCCAGGGACTCCTCTTCCTAAAAAAAAAAAAAAAAAGAAAAGAAAAGAAAAGCTGCCCTCAAGGACCAAGGGCTGCGGAGGTCAAGGAGAGGCAGCCATGGTACTTAAACTGGCTTCTTAAAGCCGCAGAGAACCAGAGGCCTTGTATGTTAAAATCACTCATGTGCAGATCAAAGTCAGCTCAGGCTGGAGGGCTCCTCTGTGGCGCAGAGCCATGGGGCAGCCTGGGAGGGACGCTGTGCCGGGGGTCGCAGAAGGACCGGACCCGCGTGCGGGGGGCTGCTGTCACAGAGCATCACACAGGGTGCTCAACAGCAAGGATTCGCTGTCTCTCAGCTCTGGAGGCCAGAAGTCCGAGCCGAAGGTTGGTTTCTTTCGAGGGTTGTGAGGGGAGAACCTGGCCCGTGCCTTCTCGCTACGGGGGGTTGCCAGGATCTTCTGGGTTCCTTGGCTTAGAGCACGACTGAAATCTGTGTCTTCACCTGCTCTTCTCTGTGTGTGCATCTCTGGGTCCAGTTTCTCTCATTTAATGAGAATCCCAGTCCCATCGCAGTGGGGCTAGATGACCTCCGTAAAGGTGACCCCCCAACGGGCCCCCTCCTCAAAAGTGAAGGAGAATGTGCTTTCACACTCCTGTCCCCCAAGCATCAAAGGGGACATGATTGGCCTGTCCTGACCCTGTCTTCCAAGAAGGTCTCATTCTGAGGTCCTGGGGGGTGAGGACTCCAGAGTATGAACTTAGGGGGAATGCAATTCAACCCATCACAGGGGCAGTACATTTAAAGGGAAAATACTAAAACTTTCCCTTGGTGTCTTATTTCAAATCTATGCAACTTGTAAAAATAAAGTGTGGAATCAGATCAGACACTCCGTGCTGTTGGAAATCGGAGTGGTGGTTACCTTTGTGGACTGGGAGAGGACACGGGTGGGGGTACAGTTGGGTTCTGTATCCTGGTCTGGGTGCTCGTTCCGTGCGTGTTTTTACTCTTGGAGAAAATGCATTGGTTGAACCACTCCCTTGCCGTTAGAGCACTCCTCTGTTACATGTTTTAGACTTTAATTAAAAACTTGGCTAGAAAACCTACTCAGTGCATGACCTAGAGCATCTGCTACCTACTTTCGTGGCGATTTAAGAGTTTGGCTTCTTGTCTCTAAACATGGAAATGAATAATTCTTAGCCAGAGCTGCAAGTGGTCGGGGATAGAGTTTAGGGGATAAATAGCAGGTACAGTTTCTAAATTGTTGACAATGTTGCTGTTCACAGGCTTCCCTGGACACCTGGACCAGAGACCTTGAATTTCATGCTGTGCAGGTAAGAACTTGGGGGTTATGATGAATTCATCTAAGTTCTCCAAGGAGAACCAACAGGGAGAGTGTGTGTGTGTGTGTGTGTGTGAGAGAGAGAGAGAGATGCTTGGATACCAAGAGAAAAATGGATGTTTCAGCTCAGTCCCAAGGCCTTCTGGAAGCAGAATTCCTTTTTTCTCAGGATGCATCAGTCTTTTTCCTTTACTGCCTTCAACTGATTGCACGAGGCCCACCCACATTGTGGAGGGTCCTCTGCTTTACTCAAAGCCTACTGATTTAATTGCATCTGAAAAGTAACCTTTACAACAACATCCGGACTGCTGTTTGACCAAACACTGGGTACCGTGGCCTAGCCAAGCTGACACTTGAAATTAACCATGACATATGACCCTGAAGGTTGAGGGATCTCTCTGCTCGGGGCTGTCTGGACTCCACATCCCTTCCCCTCATCCCAGTCTGGAATTAAAATGCAGAATCCAGTTGTGAGTGGGTTTATCAGAATCCCCTCATATTAGACTGGTGCTTTCTAGGTTTAGTTGACCATTTTTTATTGTCTTGCTGTAACTCTATACTTGGCTATGCATTTATGTATCTACCTGCATGAGAAGTGGGCTGTGTGATAGTCCAGAGCTTCCACGGGCCAATTTATGAACCAAGCCCTCTTTTTCTCAACTCTGCTGTGTTTGTCCTGTGGCAAAATCAGATCTCTGTGGCTTTCCCAAAGCAACCAGCAAGTAACACCTGGGCCCCTGGGCCATCCCAATGGAAGGTCACCCTATTACTCCCATAGGAGCAGAGCTGAGGAGGAAAGGGGAGGAGTCCTGCTCTTTGAAAGGCCAGAGGCTGGAGTCAGAGGGACAAGTCTCAAGGGACCAGTGCTGAGGCTCAGATCTCAGAGGCTGAGGACCTCCTTTTTCCTCTTCCTACTTGCTGTCAGGCCTGCAGACCGCTCCTTCCAGAAGCCCGGTGCACCATCACTCACTAGCTGCTTTCTCTCTTCTCTGAAACAGTCCCGACACTAGAAGAGTCTTGGGCAGACCCTCCTTTATCATGCCACATTTTCAAAGTGTCCAGTTTTATAAACGTCCACTCTCTTGGGCAGTGGGTAGAAAGTGGTTTAAAGAAAACCAGGAGGATTGTACGGGGCGTGCTTCTGGGTCCTCTTGGGGTTCCCCCTCTCTGATCTGCCTTGGGGAGTTCGGTTGCAGTGGGGGGGGTGTGTGGGTGTGGGGAGCAAGTGAGAATCAGAAGAAAACCAAAGAGGCCGCGCAGGCAGCAGCATCGCTGGGAGCGGAGCGCAGGAGCGGGTGTGGGCATGTCGAAGGAGGAACATAATGAGTCCCTCTGAAGATCTGTTTCTGTTACATAAAGCATTTTCGCATCCTGTTCCCTAGATCTCTTGTGGAGAAAATAGGGCATGCAAATGAAAAGGTATAATTGGATGATCGGTTGCATTTGGTTACCTGCACTTGGAGGGTGCTAAGATTGGCTGGTGACATGCAAACAAACGCATCCCTCGTGTGGGCTGTTGACCATCCACACCGATCGATTGGGCAGTTTATCCCTGGCAGGGATCTGCTGGACTCTGAATTCTTGGTATCCCCCAGGAAACAGGTCACCATGAAATCCCCATTCTTCTGGGCTGGAGAAGGGTGTCCTGGGGCCTTTGGGAGAAACACCAGGGTGAAGGATCCTGGAATTAGGTTCAATAGGGTGGCCCGAGCAGGTGTTCTTATTCCATTTCCCCCCTCTTTTGACCCCACTCCATAGCAGCTTTCTGTTTGGTGCCAAATATCCCTTTGTCAGTTACCAGAGAGATTTCTAGAGCCAACCTTGGGTTCTCTCTGCAGAAAATTCATGTCTAGTACACCTCTCCATGCTAATGAACTCTAGTTAAGTGGTGTTGCTGGGGCCCAGAAACTTTGCATCTTGGCTTTTCCGCTTTTGAGAAGCCAAAGAGAGCTGGGGAGGAGCTAAAATGAAGCCAGGAAACCAGGCAGCCCTCTAAAGAGTTTAAGGTCCCAGAGCAGCCCAAAGGGGACTGTACTCATTGTTGTAGACCAGTCCTGAAAAGCAGGGAACGCCAATCTTGTCTTTACTTCTAAACACTGTTTTACAGTGTTTCATAGAAGTGCATTTGATTGCCTTTTTGCTGCTCAGAGTGTCAACAGTGGACCTGGTGACTTTCCTCATAAAAACAGAAGTAGAAAGAACAGCGTGAGAGGAGGAAATTTTGCCAGACTTTTTAGGACAAGCCTCTCATGTGCCCTTTGATGTTTGGGGCACGGGGGCGTGTGAAAGCTTGCTCCCCTTTGCATTAGAGAAGGGGATGTTGGTGTTTCACTGAAACAGGGAGAGTGAAGCCGTAAAGAACCGTGGCCTTGACCGAGATGGGCTGGAGCAGGCGGCCCCCTCTCTCCACTCAGTGACATTCTGCATTGGGACCCGGAGCACAAGCCTTCTCTGTGCCATCCCCAATGCCGACCTGGAGCCTGGGGACCACAGCTCAGTCCTTGTCCCTCGCCAGCCCCTGTGCCCCGCTCTTTCTCTCTCCTGGCCCTGCCCCAGGCTTCCAGAGGGCCCGCAGTGGCAACGGGAGAGGACGACCACTCTCTGGGCTCCGCCTCTCCTTTCTTCCCACCTCGGCCCTACACTGGTGACAGCCAGGTGGCCTTCACGGAGACCCCCAGGCTCAGCATGGCACCCCCACTTTCAATTCCTTCCCTGCCATTTTCAGAGTGGGCGTAATGAACCCCACTCTGGAGAGGCTTTGAAAATCCTCATCAGAAAGAGCCTTCCAAGGCTTCCTTACAAGCTTTTCAGCAACACCCATGAAAAATGGATGAGTTCTCTTGAATCGCAAATGCTCTCAACACTGAAGGCAAAAATGCAAAACTGTCTTTTTTTCCCCCCCCCTCCCTGGTGGTGAGGTCAGGGACTCTGTTAAATGGTAAACATCAGACACTCTTCAGGGCCAGAGAAGGACCTCCAGAGCCATATCACTCCCTTCTCAGAAGCTTGAACTCGATTTTAATTCGGTTCGGTTTTCACTGGCTTTTTTAAAATAAACATTTCAATAACTGTTAAACCTTCTCTGTGTGTCTGGCTTTATGCCAGAGGCTGTGGGGTGGAAGACACGTAAAATAGGAAACTTCACTCCCGTCAGAGGGATCCTGGTAGAGTTCAGGAAAGGCAAGACTTCGAGCAAAAATAGCTAAATAGTGCCGGTGTCAAGTGCGCAGGCGAGGGCGTGTGTGACCAAGGGTGGGCACGGGTCAGAAGCGCCCAGGGCGGCTCGGGGCTCCCGCCTCCTTGGCTTGACTGAACACGCACGAGTAGACATGGGCATGGAAGTGGGTGTGTCTCCTCTGCGGGCTGAGTCTGAGGGCCCCGCTTTAGATAAGTCAACAGATTTCCAGAAGTCCTCATGGGCTATGCCTTAGTTTCTCCAGCGTGTTCTGGAACCACGGACCTCCTCAGGGTGACCTTGCCCTTGCTGGAACACCTCTAAACAGCGCCGTGCAGGGAGCTGGGGGTGAGGGAAGCTGCCTGTGTGGCAGGGAAGGGAGCTTCCCCGGAGCGTCTGCGGGGCCCTGGCTCTTGCGACGTTCATGGTGCAGTTGAGAGCAGAGTTTGGGGAGTCTGGGCTGTCTCAGAGCTCCTCGGAGATCTGTGTGTGTCTGAGGCCATGTGTTTACTTCTGACTTGAAGGATGAAAAGCCCAAAGAACAAGAAAAAAGAGGAGATTTTCTTCATCGGCCGTTTTCCAAGAAGCCGGACAAGAACGCACCCGCGCACAAACAGCCCTCGGCCTCTCTCATCACGCAGATTCAGAACACGAAAGCGCTGCTGAAGGACCGCAAGGCCCCCAAGGCCGGCTTCCCCGACAAAGGTGGGTCAGCTCGGGCTGCGGGCTGGACCCGTTGGGTTTCAAGATGTGTGGTCGCTGCGTACCCCTCATGGGTGGCTGTGTGGGTCCCTGGACGCACGCGATTCCTGTGCCCGTGGGAAGGCAGGGAGCACACCAAGGGAACCTGAGAACCGTCAAGGTCCAGACCGCGGTATTGGCTGCCTATGAAGGCAGGCTTTGAGACAGCGGGGTGGTGGGGGGGGTGGTTGCGCTGTATTGTGGGAGCAGAGACGGGGTACATGGTATCGTGGTTGGGAGCAGAGATCAGGGAACAAAATATTCCAGCAGCAGAGACTGGGATGCAGGAGTAGATGGGGGTGCCCAGTGTTGTGGAACAAGGGACAGGTGTTCAGTCTTATAGGAACAGAGATCGGGGTGCAGGGCATGGTGGTGAGAGAGCGTGCACAGGAGAGAGAGCCCGGTAGAGGCACTGAAGCCTGGTCGATAGAGTCTGGGCTCTGGGCTGCGGGTGGGGGGCTCAGACCCCTGCTCTGTTGGCTTCTTGTGAGCTAAGATCCTGATCCTCAGAGGATCCGAATTCGTTCCCTCGGGTAACTGATAAATACAAGGCTCCCTCCTCCGGGACAGCATGGAGAAGTGTGGAAAGCGAGCAGGGGGGCAGGAAGGTGTTGGAAAGGTTCAGAGTGCCGAGCAGTGGGACTGTTCCCCTAGGAGAGACCTGGTTCTCAGCCGGGGAGGAAAGTTCCACTGGATTCAGTTTCATTCTTGAGCTGGCAGAAGGCAGGGGCTCCCTCTGGGCGGAGCTCTGTTTGTCCCCCCTTAGTGCTTCTGCTCTCTGGCTTGGTCACCAGCAGCGAAGTTGGGCCCTTGATGGCGCTATCTTGTGCTTGTCCCCAAGAAAGTCTAGGTCAGTGCTGACACTTTGAAAAACTTTGTCACCCTTGAGGTGGATTCTGTGCCTGGTAGTTTCCTCGGCAGGTCATCATTGGTTTCTTTGCATTTTTCTTCCTTCGCCCTGAGGCGTCCGAGAGCCTGGCAGGTCGCAGTCATTAGCACTGAGCACCGGCTGTGAGGCCAGACCCTGTTTGAGGCTCTTAGCTCACCCCCGTGAGCTTATTCTCACCCTCTTCTCTAGAGCAGAGGAACCAGGCACGGGGAACCGTGCAAAGTCAGAGAGCTGGTGAGCAGCAGAGTCCAGATTTCCCATTGGGCCGCCTGGCTCTAGAACTTTCTCTCCTGATCCATGCAGCCGCCTGCCTCCTGATGAGGATGGATGAGGAGGAGCCAGCCAGAGCACTCACAGGGTGGGGGGCTGGGGAGCAGGCCCTTGCTGGGGGGCTGGGGGTGGGTAATGCGGTGTGCGGGTGACTTCCAGGTGACTCTGGGCTGGGGATGAGCAGGGCGTGCGTGGGAGGCTTCCTCACAGGCTCTGCACCTCCGGGGAAGTAGAGGACGCAGGACTGGGCAGAGGAGGGGGACCACGGGCCACCAATTAGGAGCCTACGGCTATCGCAGGGAGGGGATGCCCGCATGCTGGCTGGTGCACTGCGCACGTCAGCCGTTGGTGAGAATTTGCTTGTCTCCACCGGCGGACCCCAGGAACCTGTGGTGGCCTGAGCAGGAGATTTATTCTGGGACCTGTGATTTATTTATGTGAGGCGAAGAGGATGCCCGGGGGCCTCGGCTGCTCGTGACTCACTGCTTGATCCTGCGGCTGAGGCTCGACGGGGGCCCATAAAGCCTGGTGGCAGAGAAGGGACGCTGAGGCCGGCCTTGCTCCGCAGGAACTTGGCCTGATTGCCCTGCGCTTCAAATTTGGGGGGGTTCCCTTTCTTTTCTGGCCCGGTTTACAAACCAGGATTCCAGGCTGGGCCTGCTTGAGGTGGAAACTGTGAAGACTAGCTTGTGGCCTTCGGTGTGTAGATGAGGAGTGTGTCACCCCTGTCAGAACAGGGTGAGGCTCCGGTCCGACTGGGCATTGTGAGGAAGGAAATTCGGACACTTGCTACCACACGGGTGAGCCTCGAGAAGGTTCTGCTCAATGAGACAAGCTGGTCCCAGAAGGCAGCAGAGATCCCACTTACATGAGGTGCCTGGTGTCATCAGAGTCACAGACGGAAAGCAGGCTGGTGGGTGCCAGGGGCCGGGAACGGGAGTTCCTGTTGAGTCGGGGAGAGTTCTAGATTTCTGCCACTAAGAGTTTTATTTCACAACAACACGGGATATACTTAACCCTACTGAACTATACACCGAAAAATGATTAGGATGAGAAATTTATGTCATTTTTTTTTTTTAAACACAATTAAAAAAAAAAAAACACCCAAAAAACAAAGTCACGAGGGAAACACTCCTTCCAGGGTCAGTTGTCTGAGGACCAAGTTCATGGGTCCGCAGCAAGCCAGGCCGGGTGCGTGTCATTCTGGCTGTGGGGCGGTCGTTCCACTGAGCCACGGACTTTTTTTATTCAAAGACTCATTGGCAGGGTCCGGAGTTCAGCAACCGAAAGGAGAGCAGATGTTAAGGTGGTGCCGTGGGCAGATCAGGATGCGGGAGGCCGCCTGTCCCCGGCCTGCTGTCCCCTCTGTCCTAGGAAGAGCATCTGGTTCCCTGTGGGGAGCGCCGGACGCCGGAGCCCTTTGCTTCTCGGTTCCTTCTGGTCTCCCTGAGAGGGGTCTGGCTCGGTCAGGAGGCCACAGCAGGCCGGGGAGGGCCGTCCGCACAGTGGATACAACTCTCCTCACGATGTCTTTTTGTTTTTTCTCCTTTGTCCTTTGCTTTCTTGGGTGCAGATTCCTTCGGCTGCCGCAATATTTTCCGCAAAACCTCAGACTCCAATTGTGTGGCTTCTTCTTCCATGGAGTTCATCCCCGTCCCCCCTCCCAGGACCCCCAGGATTGTCAAGAGACCAGAGCCCCCTCAGCAGGGCCCTGGGGTCCCTGGCCTGCCCCCCAAGGAAGACCCCCTGGTGCTGGATATGGTACGCTCCTTCGAGTCCGTGGATCGCGAGGACCACACGGAGCCACTGTCCCCGTCTCATCACTATAGGATTCTCGGCTCGCCTGGGGGCTTGGGCCGCGGGAGTCCCGGGGAGCGGACACTCTCCCCGGCCCTGCTGCCCGGAAGCCTGTCCCCCCTGCACACTCCTTTGCATCCCACTCTGGTCTCCTTTGCTCACGAAGAAAAGAACGGCCCCCCGAAGGAAGAGGGCATGTGTTCCCCATCTCCAGCTCCCAGCAGTGGCCCCACGCAGCCCCTGGGGAGCCCAAACTGCGTGAAAAGCCGGGGCAGGTTCCCCATGATGGGCATCGGACAGATGTTGCGGAAACGCCAGCAAAGCTTGCAGCCCTCCGCAGACCGGCCCCTGGAGGCCAGCATGCCCCCGCTGCAGCCCATGGCCCCCGTGAGCCTCTCCTTCGACGTGCCCGACGGGGTCAAGGGCCAGTGCTGACCTGGGCCGGGGTGGGATTCTGGGTGATCGTGAGGAAAGCAAAGGAACAGAGCTCCGCACGCGCATCAGGGTGTAACGACTGGAAGGCCGCATGGGAGCCTCCTTCAGGGTCTCTGCTCTCCCCCTGCCGTGCCGTCTCCCAACTGTGAATGGCTGACACCCACAGACCCAAAGCCTGCACAGCCCGGCCTTGCACAGGGACCCCAGAGATGCCGGAATTCACTTGGAGGTCTGGTTAGAGGTGCAGTCTCTGTGTCCTGCTTCTGCCCGCTCGCCCACCAGCCCTCTGCCCGCCTCCCCCTGCCGGGCCACTGTGGCCATCAGCCTCTGGGCTACCCCTGTCCCAGCCTGTTATGGGCTCTATGCTCATGCTGTACTCCGGGGGCGCCTCTCAGGACTGTGACTTCTCAGCAGGGAGCCTGTCACGTGGGGACTGGCAGTGTCCCAGAGCGTTTTCCCTTCCTCTAGGAGAGGTGACTCCCCGCAGGGCCCGGGGAGCTGCTGACTCAACGGCCAGGCCTCGGACACCTCCGAGGAAAGTGGGCCGCAGCCTCGGCCAGCGGTGCCGCCCTCTCTGCGTGGGAAGGGGCAGGCCAAGATGGAGCCGGACAGTGGCGCCCCAACGAAAGGCGAAGGCCAAAGCGGACACACATTTGCCATCTTTTTTGGTTGAAACTTGCTAAGTGTCGACTTACCTTTTCCAAAGATGATTTTTCCTTAGGGGATGTCAAATCAGAGTAATAGGATTTAAAAAAACTTGGGTGGGGAGATGAGAAGCAAGCCTACCAAAGTCATGTTTTCACGAGATGATACACGTGGAGGGCCTGGGCGCCCTCCCACGTGAGGCTTTCAGTGGCTGGTGGCCTTCCCCGTGATGGCCCACAGGAGGGCACGATCGCCGTGGGCCCTGTGTTCTTCCCACCTTACCAACACAGCCTAACCTTCTGGAAGGCATGGGACCTAGTTACAGCTGGGTGTTGAGAAAGAAGACGTTAAGGTTCAATGTGGATGCGTTTGGAAAGCACCATTCATTACCTCTGCTTAGTGCCGTTTTGGGGCTGCCAAGAGACCAAGAGGGGTTTCAGCCGGACGGGTTCTTTCTAAGCTGTGAGCCGCCTCCCGCAGCGGGAATCGTGGTCAGAAAAGCAGTTCCATGTGTTCTCTGAGGAGAGCAGCATTCCTCGAATGCGCTTTGAGTCTGCGTCCCATGTTCATACCTTTTGCCAAGGCTTGAACCAAAGATCCGTCTCCGGTTCCTTGTCTGTGCCATCCCTGCATGGCTTTGTGGATCTCCGTGTTGTCTGACCATGTCTCGCAGGAGCCTGCTGGGGCCACCTCCACGTGGAGCCTGGGCCCTGGGGCTTGATGGGGAGGGGAGGCCACTCTGTCATGAGCAAATTTGGGGAAAAAAGAAGAAGAAGAAGAACCAGCACGGGGCAGATCATGGTTAGCTCAGGAGACAGGTCACACCGTGGCTTGGGGTCTTCAGCTCTTGACTCGTACAGGCATGAGCAGAACCCACAGGTCACCCCAAAACTAGTCCGCTCAGCCTCTGAGTCTGAAATAGGCCGTGGGCCTGGAGAAGTACGAAGCCCACCTTCATTCCCACTGGCAGCCAGCCCAGGCCGGGGAGCTGGGGGGTGCTTCTTCGTCTTTTCTCATTTAGCCATTGTGACCTCCTTCTGCTCTGCACGATTCTGACCGAGGCAGGAAAGGTATTTGGCTGACCCTGGAAGCCGCTGGGATAGGCCCAGTCTCGGCTGATCTTGACAAGACCCTGGAGCCGCCGCCTCCCCCCTCGATGGGGTCCTCCCGGCTCTAGGGCTTGCTATGAAGGAGTCGGGTTCCTGGGTGTTGGTGTTATCCCTCTCTGTGGCTCCAGACCGGGTTCCAGAACTTTCCATTGAAAATGGAACTTTTTAAGCAGAGAGAAGAAAAGCATCTGAAAAAGACCCCTCTCCGTTGGATGTGAAGTGTCTGGTTTCTGATCAGTCAAGGAACCGTTTTTGCAAGTGTCCCGCTCTGCAGGTTTGTAGGCCCTGTCCCTGTGCCTTGTGGACTTCTTGCCCCCTGTGTCTCATTCTCGTATTGTACTTGCCTTTAGAACATAGTGTTTTTCTGTATCGCTCTTAGCTCATTGGGACCTGTGTTCTGTTCCTCAATCCAGGAGCAGCCACGGATGGTCATGCAGCTAACTGACCATGTCACCATTGGTAGCTTGAACTGTGAACTCAGGTTTATTCCAGAATCCAGTGAGAGGTGAGGGGGGAGTGAGAAACGGGGGGAGCCAGCTGTATTTTTTGTATGTGAGCACCTGACAAATCTATGAAACCGAGTGAAAGAAGAAATGTTAAATTCTTTATTATTTTATTATATTTATATGGGAAACTTGACTGTCCCTTTGGTTAAGTACAGAGTGTGTTGTCTCTGCCACCCATGACTGTCTCTCATTAGTCTGTGCCCATGACTTCAGTCAGCCTGTAGTTAACCAATGGAAATGACTGACCTATTGCCACGTGAAGTCCAGGAGGAAAAAGTCAAGTGTAATTGTACGATTTGGTCATAAGTAAGGAACGTATTTATGTCACCATTATTAAATATATGTACTTTTATAATGACTGTGAAATACACTTTTTCCCTCACTTGGACTGCTTCATTTATTTGCATTTGGTCAATCTTAACACAATGAGTACACTGCAACAGTCAGGCTGTTTTCTATGTCTGTGACCCCACCTCGGACTTCATACAGGTGGGAACCCAGCTGTAGGGCATCTGGGGACATCTTCCATTCCTGTATCACTGCTTCATTTCCCTAGTAGCAGGTCTATGGTCCACAGAATTCTTTTTTTTTTTTTTTTAAGATTTTATTTATTTACCTGACAGAGAGAGATCACAAGTAGGCAGAGAGGCAGGAAGAGAGAGAGGGGAAAGCAGGCTCCCCGCTGAGCAGAGAGCCCATTGTGGGGCTGGATCCCAGGACCCTGAGATCATGACCTGAGCCGAAGGCAGAGGCTTAACCCACCGAGCCACCCAGGTGCCCTGATCCACAGAATTCTTATCTGACCAAGGGACAGCTGACGGTGGTTCAAGAAAAATCAACATTTTCCCTCTTTTTCAGTAGGCTCAGGACCTCCCTTGGAGATTCTGAAAATGGCACCTGAAGAATGACATCTGTGAATAGTACCTCCAGCTTTTGTCCTTGCTTTAGGGTTGGGGGAAGAAGGGTGATGAGGGGGAATGGGAGGGTTGAATTGTCCTAGTTCTGACTTCACTCATCACTGTCTGCTAAAAGCTTTTCATATATATACATATATATCACCTCGCTTAAAGCCTTGTGCCCCCTGCACAGTGTAGCTCAGAGGATGGTGTAGTGGGAGTGCACCTTTTGCCATGCAAGGTTTCCTGAAGTGTGGTGGGCCCAGGGAGCCCCAATGAGTATCAGGTTTTGGCGATGCTCTTTCCACCCAGGGATCAGAAACATTTCAGAACAGAAAGGAACCTGAAATGATGTGCTTCAACCCCAAGCTTTCTGCAGAAGAGAAAACTCGGGCCCTGAATGGTTTAAGGACTCCCCAATGTCCCTAAGTGAGCTGGTGCCCGAGCAAGTCTGGGAGGCAGGGCTCTCCCCTCCAAGAACACGCAGAAGTCAGAGTGTGGCTGTTGTGGACAAAGTGGGGAATCCACCGTGAACAAGCTGCCATTACAACAGGTGTCTTTAAGTTCCTCCCATAGACCGGTCTTTGCAATTTCAGGTCAGTATCAGAATCATAAGATTCTGATTTCTTAAGATTCTGCGCATCACGCTCTTTTCACCATCCAACCACCAGAGAAAGACTTTCTGTTTCAACAGATCTTCCAAGTGAGCAGCGACCCCTGGGACTCTTAGTTATCTGTGTTAGCTTTTAAAATGCTATTGGATTTTACTAGATTAAATCAATATAAAACATCTTCTCAATAGCCATGTCACAAAATGAAATGAATTCAGAAAGAGTGCAAGACTGATATTTTGGGGGGGAGGTCTGGAAGCCTCTCGGTTATTGTTTTATTTGTAGGACCCCCTGTGAGCTCCAGGCACAGTGAGAATAATTCAGAGCAGTACTGGGAGCCGGTTCAATTTAATGTCATCACTTCTCAATGAAAGGAGCGTATTTCCTGAGTAGTAAATGAATGTATTATTTGTGGCAGCTTTTTCGTCAAGGGAGCTTTTCAGACATCTGGTTCCAGAGACGAATGGGGTATATACTTGTTTTCTGCGGTCCTGTTTCTGTGACACACAGTTATCTGTGAGATCTGTGGCACTGATGGACTGGGGTGGGGGAAGGGTGGGGAGTCTCCTTCCTACAGAAAGTAGTCTCCTTCCGTGGGTCTGTCTCCGTCTGAGCTGGTGTGTGGGTAAGGAGACGTTTGGGGCAACCTGCTCTGGCGGGTTGGAGTAAACCCAGGGGTCAGTCAGAGCTTAGCAGTATTAAACCGAGCAATGGAGTAAACCCAGGGGTCAGCCAGAGCTTAGCGGTATAAGACCAAGCAATGGCACTTGGCAGAGAAGACAATGCCAGGACATGGCATGGTTCTCAGGTGGACGAAAGAAATGGGTCCGACTTCAGGTCCTGAGCTAGTTACGTAACATAGTCCCTGCTCAGAACATGACCCATTAGCTATTTTGAAAGAAAGGTCTCTGGCTGGCATTAGAAACCCTCAGGAATAACAAAAAGGATTCTGTATCGGCCTCATTACTGGAGCCAGCTGAAGAGGGCAGGAAGCGAGCCCATGTCACAAACAAGGCTCTTCGCCCAAAGCTGGGCGGTGAATTCATGGCAGGTCTGAGAGGAGAATGCCTTCCGTGACCCCTTCGTCAGGGTTCACTTCTCTGGTGACCCGATGTGTTAGATAGACGAGGCTTTGCTCTGCTAACAAACCCCAAATCTCTGTGACTTGCCCAATAAAGGTTATTTCTCACACAGATTTGTAGGCAGTTTGGCTGACGCCAGGGCAGCCATCTTCCCTGTGGTGACTCAGGGATTCAGGCTGCTTCTGGCCCATTGGCTCCATCCACCCAACATGGTTCTGTGGCTGCTGTGGCAGAGAGAGCATGAAGTGGTGGGCCTTCCTCTGCCCTTGCCTGTTCTCTGAGGGCTGCAACTAGTGCCGTGGCCCTCCTGTGAGCCAGAGGCTGAGAGATGTGGGGGTGCATATGAATATTTGGGGTACAGTCACTGTTTCTGTCACAGGGAAAGTAAAGATGCCTGCCCCACAAACTAGACCAGCCAATCCCTTTCCATTACCCAATTATGGCACCTCTTAGTATGTATGGGTTATTTGTTCCAAACAAAGGAATAAGCATTGTTAATTATTAATGTTTCATTTAATTTAAGAGGGGGTGTTGTGGGTTGAATTATTATTCTCCCCCAAATTCATATATTAAAGCCTTCACTCCCAGGACTTCAGTATGTGGTTGTCTTTGGAGATTGAACCTTTAAAGAGGTGAGTGAAAATAAGACCACCATTAGGGTGAGACCTAGTCCAATCCGACCAGTGTCCTTACAAGGAGAAGAAATTTGGACACGTACAGGGACACCAGACAGAGGAAACACCGTGAGAGAGACACAGCAAGAAGACAACCATCCACAAGCCAAGGAGAGAGTCCTCAGGAGAAATCAAACCCACCGATAGCTGGACTTCCAGCTTCTAGAACTAAAGAGAAATAAGTTTCTGTTAAGCTGCCTGGTCTATGGCTCTTCATCATGGCAGCCCTAGAGAACCAACACAGTGGGGAGGCCAGATAGGAACATTTTTATATGCTCCACAAATCTGACAAACTTTCTCTTGTGTCTGCATCCCATTTACATTTTCTTATAACTAAATCACTCCTGGAATATCCTTTCTTTTCTTTTCTTTTCTTTTTTGGCAGTGAGAGCCTACCTTCCCAAGTGTCCCCTGTGTGCCAGGCCCTGTGCCAGCCAGTTCCAAGTTGATTTCTTCTTTTAATCCAGAGATGCACAAACTTTTTCTGTAAAGGGCCAGGTAGTAAATATACTCCCGGTATATTTATATAAATACACTCCAGTATATTTCTCCAGGTGGGAAATATACTCTGTTGTATATTCATTTTTGGGTTTGTAGTTTGGTGTTTGTTTTCTTTACGGCCCTTGAAACATGTGACAACAATTCTTACCTGGTGGGCATATAAAGACAGACCACTGCAGACTTGGGCCCTCAGGCCTCCTGTTGTACCTTCCCAAGAACCTTGTAAATGGCCGTGTTGTCTCAGACGAGGTAAGTTTAGGTCGTTTGCCCAATTCACACAATCAGGATTTCAGCCACACACTGCAGGCACTCGTTTTAGGAACGAGCCACCTTTCTTTTCACAAAAGAAAGAACTTCTTTTGTGATATCTGGGCTCAGAGGTGCTCAGAAGGCGTCATCATTCATAGTAATGATCCAGGCAAAGGGCCTGGGGTGAGGATTTAAGCTAAGGGAATTTGGAGGTGGGGAGAGACTCTGGCCTTGCTCCCTGTATTGCTCTTAGTGGATTTTCAGGGTTGGCTGCTGTCCACAGACCTGGTGGTGCTTCGGGAGAGCCGTCCCTGTCAGGAGTCTGCCCCTGCGATGGAGTCCCCACCCTCAGATTCATCCCTGACTTCATCCTTGCTGAACGGAGCATGGCTCTGGGGCGCAAATCATTTTCCATTCAAGCCATGTCCCCTTTCTCTCTGTGAATGGCCTCTCAAAAATGGGTTCTCGTGGCTGATAAAGAGCTTGTGGAAAGTCCTAAAGAACAAGTCTAAATCTAGAGCAGATGCGAGGCGGGACATTGTCTCATAGATGAATCACTGCCATTACTCACACCTGAATGATGCCGTGTCACCGCAGGTTTGACAAGTGTCCCCTTTCATGAAAGATGAATCGTGTCATCTGAATCAGTTCCAAAGAGCCCATTCAGAGTCCTTCCCACCCATGACCGCTTCAATTACATGAACAATTCTCACTTTTAGAACATTCGGGTCCGAGCCACAGAATCAGGGACCTGGCAGGTGGGGGGTGGTCACCCAGCCCTAGCCTCAGTCTCCTGGAATTTGGGGCAGTCCTCAAAGAGCACCAAAAAAAATGTAAGTTTTTAGAATAAGCACAAAGCAACTTCATGGAGTGGAGTTTCTATAACTCCCCTCTAATTTAAGTTTAATTTTTCTTTTAACTTACAACTAACCTGTCAAGTGTTCAGATGCAAAATCAGTGTGAGTCTTGCGAGTCCAACCCTCGTCCTCTCTGCTTTGGATAGTTCTGGGAATAATTTGGAAAGGTAGAAGTCAGAGCCTACCTCCCTCATTTTACATTGATTTACATGATGTATCTGACACCGAAATGGAGAAACGGTGCATTAAAGAACTCCCAATTTGTCGGTGGCAATGTCCCGCCTCCAAGGTCAGTTTTCTTCCCACCAGCCCTGGCAAAGAGCCCAGAGTTAAAGGAAGGCTGGGATGCTTGGGGATGTTGTGATGTTGGGTCTACTTGCTCCCCTTTCAGAGTTTTGGTCCACAGGGTGGATATGGTGATGATCATAACAGAAAGAAGGAAATTGGTCTGTGAAGAGTGTTTGAAGGGAGAGGATACAGATAGTGCTCTCTCCACCTTCCCAAGCCTAAGTTGTCTTGACTTCCTTTGAGTACTCCTAGGTATACACGTTGGAGCACTGACTATGATCATTGTCAACATATTGCCCTGTCCTCCAGGGCTCTAGGACACTCTTTCACTCATCTTTGTATTTATACCCAGTGATCTAAACACATAGATGAATGGATTAATGGATGAATAGGCGGGTGGATGGGTGGGTAGATAATGGATGGATGGATGGTAGAGGGATAGTGGTGGGTATGTGGATGGTTGGATGGACGGGAGGGTGGGTGGATGGAGAGATGAGTGGATGAGTGGGTGGGTGATAGATGGATAGTGGTAGGTGGATGGGTGGTTGGGTGGATGGTAAATACATGGGTGTGTGGAAGGTAGATGGTAGATGGGTGGGTGGTAGGTAGTGGATGGATAGGTGGGTGAAGAGATGAACAGATGAGTGGGTGGATGATGGATGGTGGCAGATGGATGGGGGGTTGGATGCATAGTAAATAGATGGGTTGGTAGATGGTAGATAGTGGATGGATGGATGGGTCATTGGGGAGATGAACAGATGAGTGCATAGATGATAGATGGATGGTGATGGATGGGTGGGTGGTTGGATGGATGGCAAATAGATGGGTTGGTAGATGGTAGGTAGTGGGTGGATGGGTAGGTGGTGAATGGTTGGGTGGTGGATGGTAGATGGATAGTGGTGAATAGGTGGGAGGTTGGGTGGATGGGTGGGGGATAGAATGATGAGTGAGTAGGATTGAGAGTAAATGCCAAGAGGAGTTAAATGACTTAGATTAGTGGATGGCTGAAGGGCACTTAGGGGAAAGGGAAATACTCCCCTAATTCAGGCATGAGCCCTCAAATACTTTTTAAACATAAAAATGAAGGTCCTGGAAAATAAATAGGGCACAAACTTTGGGTACCAACATCCTTCACACGTGGCAGCCAAAGCACTGCCTCTGGCTACTCTAAGTCTATTCGCCACCCTGGAAACAAGTAATCATGACCTTGGTTGTGTGGTGAAGCCATTGTCCTCATCTGTCAAAAGCATGTACAGCCATTTGGCTGTTTACCTTTGGTGACCTTAGATTTGGCAAGAATGTGAGGCAACTATATGAGAAGTAGGGCCAGGACCATGGCCCAGCTCCTTCCCTCTCACAGTCATCTACTGGGCCAGGACACTGAGGCCCAGACTCCTCTCTGTGTCCTAATGCCGACTCTGAACTGCCGGTATCCTCACTCACATCTTGTTGCCCCAAGCTTCCAACATCATTACGCACAAACCATCTAAAGGCTACACACAGATAAGGCATTTTTACGAGGCAGGTGTATGGCTGACCAGACAGCATTCACACACCTGTCTCCCTCCAGCTGACCTTCTCCACTCTTGTGGGCTGAACTGAGTTCTCCCCAAGTCCATATATTGAGCCCTGAACCCCCAGTACTGCAGGAGATGCATTCAGAGATAGGGGCTTTGAAAACGTGATTAAGTTCAGAACAGGGCTGCTGGGAGGGTGGGCCCTAACCTGATTCGATGGTGTCATTCTAAGAAGGGGAGATTTGATGACACAGAGAGACCCCAGGGATGCAAGAACACAGAGGAAAGACCACGTGAGCTCAGCGAGAAGGCTGCCATCTGTCTGCCCAAGAGAGAGTCCCCAGATCTGCCAGCTTTGATCTTCAGCCTCCAGAACAGTGAGAAAATAAATCTCTGTGGTTTAAACCACCAAAGTCATGACATTTTGTTATGGTGGCCCCAGCAGTCCATGCCCACAAATCGCAGGTATGGAAATAACGAAGAGCATCTGATGAGAACAGAGGCAGTTCTCAGAGCTTGCTGCAGCGAAGGGGTCAGAACCATCCCTTGTGTTCAGCAGAGACTCAGCAGCGGGCAGAGGAGTGGGAAAGCTTTACAGCGGGATAAAGGGGAGAGTTCAGGTGTGCCCTGCTGAGTGGCTGTTGTCCTGGGCAAGCTGGAAGCAGGCAAACTAGAAGGGGGGCATCCTACATGACTGGTTCGGGGAGCATATTAGACTTTTCTGGTTGATTCTGATTTGGAAGGAGGGGCAAAACTGGGGGGAGTCACTGACCAAGCCCTAATCATTTGGGCTGATTGCGGCTTGACTTCAGAGTCTGGTTACCGCAGAGGTGGTGGGTCAGAGTCCTGCTGTCACGTATCTCCCAGCCACTGTCCATTTGCACATGCCGTATCACACGGGGGGGTGGTATGTCTTCTCACCCCACTGACCTGGCTTAGTTTCTTAGGACTGCGGTGAAAAGTCACCACAAACTTGGTGCCTTCAAACTATAGAAATTAATCCCCTCACGGTTCTGGAGAAGGGAAGTTTGAAAGCAAGGCCAAGCTCTCTCTGAAGTTTCTAGGGCAGGATCCTTCCTTGCCTCTTCCAGCTTCTGGTGGTTCTAGGCAGAGATTGGCATTCTTTGGCTCTGGTGTCCTATTCTCCTTGATGTCTGCTCCGTCTTCACGTGGCCTTCTTCCCTGTGTGCTTTCATGTGGCCTGCTTGTATTAAGATACTAGTCATTGAACTTAGAGCCATCTGAAATTAATTACATCTAAAAAACTCCTATTTCCACATGAGGTCATGTTCTGAAGTTGCAGGTGGATGTGAATTTTGGAGGAGACGCTATTAATTGCTCTACTGGTTAAGGGCCCCGCTCTCTGTCACCAGGCTGGGAAGCCTGGCAAATCTGGACTTGACGTGAAGCCTTGGGCACGACAGGGAAGTCAACTCTGCAAAGTCTTGTGACATCCAGAATAGAGGATGTTAGGAGGTGACATTTTGGGTGGAAACTTCAGGATGCTTAGAGGCGGAGAGGAGAGGAATCCGTATCCGATCACACGAAGTGACTGACATGCCCATTCCGGAAAGGCAGATCCTGAAGCAGGTAGACATTCTGGTGTCCTCCCGACATAGACTTTCACAGAGGGACAGCTGAGGGAATGTTGTGCCTGAGGGTTTATGGAATCATGATGGGACCTATGATTCCTCACAAAATCCACATCACTCATCAATTCTCTGTTCGGAACAGAACCTTCTCTGGAGTTTTAGACATGCCTATGGAGCCCCACAGAAGGTCCGCACTAACCCGTTGTATTCAAAACAAATAATCTCGTGCCCCAGACCAGCTTCTCCTACGCCCTCTAACGTAGTAAAGGGCCTCTCAGATGCCCCAACTTGAGCATCATCCTGGACCACACTCTTCCCTCACCTCCCACATCTGGTCCATTCACAAAGCACCTGTTAGTTCCATCCTCCAAAGATGAAGGGCTAGCCGGGGCCATCAGAACAAACTCCACATGGGAGGCAGGAAACACGTTCTTTTGTCACTCTTGCCATTTAGCATGGTGCGATTGAAGACGCATCAAATCCAGAACCATCTGCAAAATAGGAATTTGGGGGTAATAGGGTAAATGAGATGAATTAGTTAATATATATAAGACACCCTGTACACTCTGGTACCAAGTAAGCGCAATGAAAGCATTAACTATTTGCATGTGATTTATGCATACAAAAATTCTGGTCAACTCTTCTGTGTGAGCATGAACAACATCACTGATGTGAAAGAAACAAATGGGTACTTTCTTCACTTTTGTTTTGGAAATGGGTGTTTCTTCTTCTTCTTCTTTTTTTTTTTTTTAAACATTTTATTTATTTACTTGATAGACAGAGATCACAAGTAGGCATAGAGGCAGGCAGAGAGATAGAGAGAGAGAGGAAGAAGCAGGCTCCCTGCTGAGCAGAGAGCCCGATGCAGGGCTCCATTTTAGGACCCTGAGATCATGACCTGAGCTGAAGGCAGAGGCTTAACCCACTGAGCCACCCAGGTGCCCCGGGTGTTTCTTCTAAGTCTTAGGGATATTGAAGTTTTCTACCACAAACCCTCAGGCTTTGCTTCTGGATCATAATAGAAACACCATGTTCAGTGATCGGTTACTATCTTTCTCAAAAACGTGTGCTTTTTAAAATTTTTTCACCCCACCCCCACCCCAACACCCTTGAACAGTCAGAACAAATGCCAAGGCTTTTTAGTTTTAAGTTCATCATTCAGAATCCTTGGCAAGTTTTCACAGAAATTCCCCTGGTGGTCAAGTTGTCTTCCAAGTGAATGTAACACGTCAGCCAACACGCTCACGATGAATGGTCCCACATGCTGACCTTTCAGCATTTCCACCGCCCTCGTGAGTGACAAGGCCACCCCTTCGTGCTCCGTCGCTGAACCGGCTCTCCTCCCTGCTTTAGCCTTCCGTGACCGTCCGCAACCTCTCCTCTTTGCCATCGGTTCTCGGCTTCTTCTCCAAAGGCTTCTTTGTAATATGTCAAATGTCTAGCTTGCCCATTGTTTCACTTGACACAAACTTTGAGATCCTTTGCTCTTAAAACTACAACCATTTTCACTCAGGCATGAAGTAACACGCATGTCTTCTTCAGGCCTCTGGCCCGGACCTGTCTGCCAGGTGTGGGGGGTCCGGCCGGTTGGAGCAAATTCCTTTTAAGATGAGTCATTGACTTCCATCGGCCTCGCGGGCCCCCTCTTGGAGCACACAGAAACCATTTCAGTGGACAGACAGATGTAGTCACAGGGCAGAGCTAGAATGTTTATTCTGTCCGTCAGGATGAGTTTTACCCGTCAACTTGACGAGTCAGGGATCTCCAGTCAGGTTACGTGTTGGATCTGCCTGGGTCTATGAGCACCTTCTCGGATGAGATTAGCATTACCGCATTGGAGGACACAGAACCCCGATTGCCCTCCCCAGTGTAGACGGGCATCACCCAATTCCTTGAGGGCCTGAATAGAACAAAACACAGAGAAAAGAGAAATTCTCCCCTTTCTTTCCCGCCTCACTCATTGAGCTGGGACATCTCATCCCATCCTCTGGGGCCTTTGAACTGGGATTTACATCAGACGCTCCCTTGGTTCTCCTGTCTTTGAACTTGGACTGAATTCTAACACCAGCTTTCCTGGACCTTCAGCCTATAGCGGGCAGACTGTGGGGCTTTTCAGCCTCGTTATCTCATGAGACAATGTCTTATAGTAAATCTGTCCTTCACAGACATGGATATTGTATGTATAACATGTACGCATATTTGATTGGTTCTATTTCTCTGGAGAACCCCAACTAATACACCGACCTGAGAAGGGCCATGTGCCATTTGGCTAGGAGTCCCCCCAAATTCCCCACAAAGCTTTATTCTGTAGAGCCCCATAAACAACAGTAAGGCGTCAGTCCTACCCTGTCTTGACCCAACACGGTCCCATCTTGAGTCTGTTTTCTCCTCTCCCCTTCTCATCCCAACGTATCCACCATCATTAAAGATGCCCTCACGGGGCGCCTGGGTGGCTCAGTTGGTTAAGCGTCTGACTTGATTTGGGCTCAGGTCACGATCTCAGGGTGGTGAGATCGAGCCCCGGGGTGATCCCGCTTAAGAATCTCTCTGTCCCTGTAGAAGAATAAATGAAACAAGATGGGATTGGGAGGGAGATAAACCATAAGTGACTCTTAATCTCACAAAACAAACTGAGGACTGCTGGGGGGAGGGGGTTTTGGAGAAGGGGGTGGGATTATGGACATTGGGGAGGGTATGTGCTATGGTGAGTGCTGTGAAGTGTGTAAACCTGGTGATTCACAGACCTGTACCCCGGGGGGATAAAAATATATTATATGTTTATTAAAAAAAAAAAAAGAATCTCTCTGTCCCACGCCCTCCGCCCCTCCCCCTCCGCCCCTCCCCACCCCCCAACAAAGATGTCCTCCCATTCGCTGCCTCTGCCTCTTTACGTTGTTCCATTCGCCTTGCCGGACCACTGCATGCTAGGCATCTTCTCCCACCGCCTCGCAGCAATTGTTCTCCCGCATTGTTGAAACTTTTCTCATTGTCAAATATATTAGACATTTTGGGTTTTTTCTTTTGTACCCTGCGTCCCCACTGGGAGCCACGAGTCCGTCAGCCCCGGGCTGCGGAACCTGCTGGAATGGAGACCCTTTGCCACAGTCACACTGACAGGCCGCCAGCCGTGCCTTCTAGCGGACATGTCTTGCTTATTTTCCTGGACTATCTCTGTTATGGACCTAATTCTGCCCCCCTTCCCCAATTCATAGGTGAAAACCTTAAACTCCCAGTGTGACGGTATTTGGAGAGAGGGCCTTTAAGGAGGTAAGGAAGGCTGAATGAGGTCATAAGGGTAGTCCCCAATGGGCTAGAACCCATGGCCGAGGAAGAAGGGGACCGAGAAGAGGCCACGTGAACATACAGTGAGACGACAGCCATCTGCCAGGAGACACCGACCCTGCGACACCTTGATCGGGAACTTTCAGACTCCGGAACTGGGATAAAAGAAACGGTTGTTGTTTAAGATCAAGCTAAGACACTTTCCTTCCAGAAACTCTTTCCTACCCTGGTTGCATCACTCTCGTCTTGTCTATCGGATTCCTGCTTCTTGGTTGCCCCCTGGATTTCTTCTTCTCTCACCTGCTTTCTGAACAACGGTGTCCCCCACTCCCGTCCCGCATCATTGTCTAGCTCCTCTCTGCCAGCCAGAGCTGTCGCCATCTGGAGCTCCCTGACCTTCAAAGGTGGGGGTCCATCCCTTTCTGGAGGGACGTCTGTCAGATACTCCGTGGGCACGTCCAAGTCCATCCTTGCAAAGCCCGACTTAACAGTTTCCCCCTCTGAACCTGCTCTCACTCTGTTCTGTCATCTGTGGCCCCCAGGCCTGAATCCCGCGCTTCGGCTCCCACGTTCAACCAACGTCAGGATCTAACTTTCTCCACCCTTCAGTCGCCTATACACTGACCCTGATCAACTCTCATCAAGCCCCTCACATCAAGGGTCTGGGGAACAGGTCTCCCGAAATCCACCCTGCGTCAGCCCTGGCCCCTAATAGCAACCCGACCACGTGACTCCTGTGCATGGGGCCCTTCCCTGGCTTCCTGACCACCATCAGCACAAATCCCCACTCTTCAGCAAGAATGCAGGGCTCTGTGCCCTCACTGTCTCTTGCCTACAACTTGGTGCTCTGGCACTGCTCAACTGCTAAGATTTCCCCCTGCGCATTTGCTGTCTTCTCTGCTGGGCCCCCCTTTCCTGCCTGTTTCGTGAGACAGTGTCAGGTGTGGTCCTACCAGTCGAAATCATCCCCCCGCGACCTCGGAGACTGGGTTAGCCACCTGTGGCTGCTGTCCTGGATCACCACACACTTAATGGCTTAACAACGCCGACGTAACCTCTCGCGTCCTTGGAGATCCGAAGTCTGAAATGGATCTGATGGGGCTAAAAATCACAGTGCTGTCATCACTGGTCTTTTCTGGAGGCTCTGAAGGGCGAATCTGTCTCCCGCCTTTCCAGCTTCTAGAGGCTGCCTACATTCCTGGGTGTGTGAACCCCTTCAACACACATCACACCCGTCTTCGCTTCCTTTATCATATGCCTCTTTTTTCCGACTTGGACCCTTGACCCTCCCTCTTATAAGGCCCTTTGCAATTAGACGGAGTCCCTCTGGGTAATCCCGGAGAATCTCTCCTCGCCCAGCAAGAGCCTTTTAATCATTTCTGTGGTCAAAGCTACCTTTTGCCATAACAAATAACACTTATAGGTTCTGGGGATTAGGATGTGACTATCTTTCCCAGGGACATTATTCAGTGAACCACAAGGATGCTCTCTGATTCTCCCATAACCGGTTATATATGTCACTTACTATTATTATCCACAGACAGTCGACTATGTCTGCATCTCTCTCCCCCTCCCCCCTTCCCTTCTCCTCCAACTGCATACTCTTTAAGCATGGGAACCCTACCTTTCTCGTCTTGTATTCCCAGTACCATCCATGCCCCAAGCATAGGAGGTGCTCAGCAAACATTTGTTGGACGGTTATATAAATAGAGACATTATTGTGGTTTTCAGATCTAACGTTTGGCTGGACTTGACGTGGGCTGAGATCACCCAAGAGTGTAGCTAGTGCAGAGAAGAAAGGGCCCAGCAAGTTGTTGGCTTCCTTTGAGTCCCTGCCCCCCCTTTCCAAGCCCAGAGGAGCCACATCCAGCCCTTCCAGGGAGCTGCAGGTCAGAGGTACACAGGAGGGAGGCCCTGCGGAACTGGGGTGGGGGAGGCTCTTTGAGGGTCCCTCATCCCCAGGCAGAGGAGGTTTGAGGTTTGAAGACGTTAGTACTGCTGGGTCTTCATGTTGCCAAACCACATGGAGTTGGAGCTCATGACTCCGTTTGAACTCACCAACCACCCTCCCCACGGTGGCGTGTGGGCTGCTGCATTTCCTTCATTCTGGGCTAACCCACAAGCTGTGGGTTGAAAAAGCAAAAAAATAATAAATAAGTAAAAAGTGGCCACCATCTAGTCCTTGCAGGGTGGAAACGCACCCCGATCTGAGTCTGTGCTCACTCTGTCTGTCGCCCCGGGACATGAAAGGCTGAGTAACCGGCTGGTTGGAAGCCGTCGTCCTTCTGTCCTTGGGGCTCCCAGGGCAGCTGGTGTCTTGGGTGTCAAAGGTCGTTAGGTCCCGCATCCCACTGTTCTGGGCTGCGGTGAGGCAGAACGGAGAGAGGGGGTCTTCGGGATAGGCTAAGATCCAGTCTGTCAGGCAGCCTAGAATAACAGGGCCAAAGATGACAAGCTCGTACTTTTCCAGTACAAACAGGAAAACCGCTGCTTCAGATGCCGATGGGTCTGGAAAGAGGGTTGAACCGGCAATGACTGAGTCCAGGGCAGAGCCCCCCCATCAGCGGCCTGAGAATGGCTTGTCCAAAAAGCAGAGGGCTTGGAAGTGCCGCGAAGGCCAGTGTATTTGCTCGAGAGAGCTGCCGTAGCAAGGCCACGGGCAGGAGTCTGGAACATCAGAAACATCTGGCCTCGCGGTCCTGGAGCGTCAAGTCCAAGATCAAGGCTTTGGCAGGCTTGGGTCCTTCTGAGGGCTGTGAAGGAGACTCTTCTCCAGGTCTCTCTCTAGTCTCTGGGAGCCTCGCTTGTTCCTTGGCTTGAAGGCCACTGTCTTCTCCCCGTGTCCTCACACTTTCCTCCCTCTGAGCCTGTCCGCTTCTGTATCCCCCCTTCGTATACGGATATCTTATACGGGTATTGATTTAGGGATGTCCTAGCGATCTCCTTTTAACCTTGTTCTCTCTAGAGACACCTTGTCTCCAACCAAATAAGGTCACATTCTAGGTACTGGGCTTTAGGATTCCAATGTATCTTTTGTTGGCGGGGCGGGGAGGGGGACGCACTACTTACCCTATAACAGCCTGTCATCCAGGAGGCGAGAATTTTGGCTCCAATTTTCCCAAGAAATCTTTTCTCTGCACTTTGTGCGGTGGTTTCCAATGAAGGAGGAGGTGGGAAACGCTGAAGGGGCCTGATGGCGGAAGGCGCCAGAGCCCCTATGTCCCTATGTCATGATGGAGCGTCATAGAAAAGTTTCCTGATTACCACGGACAAGACCGCTAGTCTTTGGTGGCAATGACACTCTTTCCCCTTCAGGATGTAGCATCCGGCCACTCGTCTCAGCTGTGGCTGACGCCTGTTTTCCTTTATTTAGTAGCTGGTCTGTCTTGTTTTCATCTCATTGCTGATTAGAGGGATGGTGGCTATAATTCCTTCAACAGAAATGTACTTACTACTATAAATATAGATTTACAAATCTATAAATATTTGTTTATAAATAAATTTTGCGAGGGGCTGGGGATCTTAAAATAAGACTCTGTTTTGGCCCTCGGATGTCAAAAGAGACATTTCTCTGTTTAACTAGAAGAGTATCCAAGGAGTTTCTAAATGTAGGGTTCCTTCTCCCCTCAATTGAAATAATGCCATTGGATTTTAACGAGTCTAGACAATTTAAAAAAGAGGAAAAAATATTTTCCCCAAATCCCATGACGTAAAAACGACATTTGATGTGTACTCAGAATTTTTTTCCTGTGCATTTATAAAGACATCTTTACTCTTTAAATGGATTTTTAAAAAACTTTTTATTTTGGGATCGTTTTAGGCTCATATAAGTTGCAAAACTAGCACCGAGAGTTCCTGTACCCCCTTCGCCCGGTTTCCCCAAATATTATCTTTTTCATTTTTTTTTAATCGTGGAAAAATCTACATCACATAAAATTTACTATTTCGCTTTTTTAAGCGTGAAATTCCGTGACATTACGTACGTTCACATGATTTTGCACCTGGTACCACCGTCCCCCTCCAGAATGTTTTTCATTTTGCAACACTAAAGCTCTCTCCGCGTTACACACCGACCCCCCATTTCCCCTGCACGAACCCACCGTTCTGCCTTCTGTTTCTGAACGTGACTCCTCCAGGTGCCTCCTGTCAATGGAATCACACAGGAGTTCTCCCTTCGTGACTGGCTTCTCTCATGTAACTCAATGCCCCAAAGGTTCTTCCGTGGCACAGCAGGTGTCAGGACCCCCTTCTTTTGAAGGCTGACTCAGTCCTCGGAGGGATAGACCCCATTCGTCTCACCCACTCATTCGCTGATGCATACACGGGTTGCTCCCGCCCCTTGGCTATTGTGAATGAAGCTACTCGGAGCTTGGGTGTACCACGAAACGGGTTCAACACCCCACTGCTGCTTTTTCTAGATACACACCCAGAAGGGGCATTGCTGGATCATATGATAACTTTAGGTTTAGTTTTTTGAGGACTCCCCATCCTGTTTTCCAGCGTGGCTGCCCCATGCTTCACTCCCACCAGCAGAGCCGGGAGTTTCTCCGCATCGTCGCCAACACTTGCTGTGTGTGTTTTCTTTTTTTGAGGATGGCCGTCCTAGGGACTGGGCTGGGGATGAGATCTTCTGCCACCACAGTACCGTTATCAAGAAAATAGGCGTCTTTAAGCTTTTTTTTCTTTTTAAGTGCATATGCAGTCTTGGCTGCAAATACAAAATACAAAATGCAAATACATAACAAAAGAAGGAAAACCTCTCCATAAATGTCGTTTTCTTTGGCAGCTTCCTAGTCAGCATGAGGGCCAAGGCTTCCCTGCCCCAAGAGGACCCTCCAGGAGTGGGGAGGGGCTCAAGGGTAGCCTGGGGGTGCTCCCTGCTCCTAGGCTGCGAGGTCGGAGGGTCACTGGGTGAGCCCCTTGGGGTGTGGTGACTCCCTGAGCCTGAGGACCCACATTGGGAGAACTGGTGCTCCCCGGGGTGCGCTTGGCTCCTGTTCACCTTTTGGGCGCAGTAAATCACCAGCCTTGGAAATATCACGGTAGGAGGTCCGCAGGGAACTCTTGATTTCTAACATGTGTTCTTGAGGCTCAGAAAAGAAAACAGCAGTTGGGGGCTGGACTATGTTTGCGTGGGGAGGTTCGCGCTGACGATGGCTGATGGCCCACGGGGAGTTGCTGCGGCAGCGACTGGCCAGGCTCTCGGGAAGCCGGGGAGGCTGGACCTGGGGATCTCAGTCGCTGTCCTTGCGGTCCCCACTCATTTAAACACCCCGCAGCTGCCCAGGGTCCTTAAAATCATGCCCCCCAATCCATGATCACAGATCCTTCCCCCGCCCCACCCCCCCAACCATCACGGGCCACCCGCCCCCAGCTCAGTTTCCTGTAGCTGCCATAAAAAAGTGCTACAAACCGAGAGGCTGAGAACAACCAACATTTGTTCTCGTAAGTTCTGGAGGCCAGAACTCTAAAATCAAGGTGCCCCAAACCAAAGCTCTCTAGTCTTGGGCGAATCACTTCATCTCCCTGGACCTCACTTTTTTCATCTATGAAACGGGATGATAGGAGTGCCCCCACCCCGGGGACACTTTGGATGCTCTTTCCAGCAATCCAGGGATCACTTTTATCCGCCCTGTGCATGCATCTCCCAGCTTCTGTTTGCTTTGTTTCTACCCACTTGTCCCTGTGACCTTCAGCAGCCCACTGCCAGATCCGCAGAGGACTAGAGCGGACGTGC
This sequence comes from Mustela putorius furo, assembly GCF_011764305.1. NCBI lineage: Eukaryota > Metazoa > Chordata > Mammalia > Carnivora > Mustelidae > Mustela > Mustela putorius. The sequence goes on along the minus strand of NW_025421491.1, from coordinate 1,370,004 downwards.
CCTGGAGTTCCTGGCCCCAGGGCCTGCCCAGAGCCCAGCACTGACCAGAGCTCCTTGGAGAAGATGTGAGGAGTGCTGACCTTCCCGTGGTGGGAGGGGGGCTGGCAGCATATACCCTTGTGCTTTCCAGGAGGGGTAATGGGGGGTATATGGGACCCCTAGGTCAGGTGATGATCGTGTCCTGGTTTGTCCTGGACTTCCCCAGTTTTTGCTCTGAAAATCTATTGCAGTTGTCTGTTCGGCCTACCACGGTAAAATACCATAGACTGGGTGGCTTGTACAAGATATTACTTTCTTGTGGTCCTGGAGGCTGGAAGTCCAAGGTCAAGGTGCTGTCAGGGGTGTTTCTGGTGAGCCCTCTTTTGCTGGCTTATAGACAGCCAGCTTCTAGCTGTGTCCTCGTCTGGGCTTTACTCTGTGCAAGTGCAGAGAGAGAGAGAGAGAAAGATTTTTGGAGTCTCTCCCTATAACAACACTTAATTCTTTTTATACTGGGCCTCACACTTATGATCTCATTTAACTTTATGTACCTGGGCTCAGACCTCCAAATACAGTCACATTGCGGGGCTGGGGCTCCAACGGAAGAATTTGGGGATGACAATTCAGTGCATATCGTGCCCGTGAAGGCTGGTTACAGAGACATTAACAAAACACACAAGTCTACCAGAGCCTTTCTGGGCAAGAATCCTGCCCCCTGCCCTCCAGCTGATGCCTCTGTGCCTGCATGGATGATGGGGGACCCTTGCCTTGGCTGCAGCAGAGGCACCTGGCACACTTGCCGAGAGGACGGGGCTTTCCAGGGCCCCCCACCCTCCACCCCCGTGCTTGCCCCCCAGGCTGATCGCTCCCTTTGGCTGCTGACTACAGCCGCACTGAGTCTGAGCCAGCAGCGTGAGTGGCAGGGGCATCCTGCGCATTGCCCCCCATCCACGTGACCCGTGGGGAGGTTCCCGGAGGAGTTCACGTTGGCCAAGGCATGCAAACTGTGAATGAAGCAGCCTCTCAGACGTCCTAATCTGCCATTGGAACAGCCATGAGGCTCTGGCATTCCGCCCGTTCCCAGCCACGCGGTGCCAAGCGGCTCCTGGGCAGATACAAACGAGAATTAAAAAGAAAAAGAAAAAAAGAAAACAACAACCAGGAATTTCAAAGCCAGCATCGGTGGTCCTCCCAGCGGCCCACTTGTTAGTTTCAAAGGTTGAGGCAAAATGTACCACCACTGCGAGTTAGAACAGGGCCTAAGAGAGATCCCCCAACGGGAGGTTTCGCCAGCATTTCTGTTTCCAGCAGCCTTGCTTGATTTAAATATTTTGGTGAACTTCCCTAAGGGTCACGATGGTGGCAGCCAGTGAAATCCTACTGGGTCGTCCTCTGCTAATCCCAGAAAGTGGTTCCAGAATCCTTTAATGATCACAACACAAGAATCTCCCCCTCTTCATGGGGCTGGGAATGTGGCAGAACTTTCCCAGGGATCAGCCCTCACAACTTGTGTCCCAGATATTCGGTGGAGCTGCCCCTTGAGGAGGTGGGTTGTAGGTAGACCAGAGCCCAAGGAAAATGCCTTATGGCAGTTGGCATTATTGGAAGATTGAGCTTTGCTTTTTTTTTTCTTTTTCTGTTCGGTTGATTGTTTTTTTTTTTTGTTTTGTTTTTGTTTTTTTTTAAATTTTTTTCAATTTATTTATTTTCAGAAAAACAGTATTCATTATTTTTCACCACACCCAGTGCTCCATGCAATCCGTGCCCTCTATAATACCCACCACCTGGTTCCCCCAACCTCCCACCCCCCGCCTCTTCAAACCTCTCAGATTGTTTTTCAGAGTCTATAGTCTCTCGAGCTTTGCTTCTTCATGGGTAACTTCTTTCCTAGCGGAGAGGAGGAGACAGAGGGAAGAGAAAAGGAAATTCTTTCTTTCCTTCAACAAGTGAAGGGTGGAAGAAACACGTGGACATTCCATCTTGTACATTTCTGTTCCTAGATGACGCGAGGCAGTTTTAGCTTTATTTCAGAGGGGAGCCAACCAGAAAGTTCTTTAGCTGAACCTCCAAACGTCCATTTTCTCTGGACGAGGAAAGAGGAGGAGCTGCTAACAAGGAAGGTGACTGGGTCTCAGTAGTTTATTAGTTCTGCAGCCCAGGCTCCAGCCGACAGGTGAGGGAGCAGGACGGTGGTGGGTGGTGGGGCAAGAGTCCAAGGAAGAAAGAGAGAGAAGGTTCCGGGCATCATGCAGATGGGGCCATTTCCTCTCGCAAAATTCAGTGCTGGTTTCCGGATCTGATTTCTCCAAATGAAATCTCCATATGAACAATGGCAAAGAAAATTAAGACTGTCATCTCACAAGACCGCCTTGAGTTACAATTTCAATAAATCTTGGATATCATGCTTTTATTAAATCCCAGATACCTGCAACTTTTGATGATATAACAGTATTATTTCACTAGCATAGGGGGAAAAAGAACACCTCTAAAATCAGAATCATTTACATCTCGAGGCATACCCAGGGAGTTATGAAAGGTCTCCAGACTTGGACAGACTTGAAGCCATCTTGCTCAGTTGTTTCAAACTCTCCGAAGGAATTGTATTGTTTTAAATTCCTGTTTCCTGGGGTGCCTGGGTGGCTCAGTCGGTTGAGCCGCTGCCTTCAGCTCGGGTCATGATCCCGGAGTCCTGGGAGCGAGTCCCGCATCGGGCTCCTTGCTCGGTGGGGAGTCTGCTTCTCTCTCCGCCTCTGCCTGCTTGTGCGCACTCTCTCTCTCTGACAAATAAATAACTAAAATTTAAAAAAAAAAAAATCCAGGGCGCCTGGGTGGCTCAGTGGGTTAAAGCCTCTGCCTTCGGCTCAGGTCATGATCCCAGGGTCCTGGGATGGAGCCCCGCATCAGGCTCTCTGCTCAGTGCAGAGCCTCCTTCTCTCTCTCTTTCTCTGCCTGCCTCTCTGCCTACTTGTGTTCTCTGTCTGTCAAATAAATAAATAAAATCTTAAAAAAAAAAAATCCTGTTTCTGAAGTTACTAGTGTTGTTGAGCTTCTTAAGTTTTTTACTCATTTACATTTCTCCCAGAGCCTTTGGCCACCTCTATTTCCCTAACTCTCTCCTACAACGAATTTTAGAATTATTGGGGCTCATTGAGGAAAAGATGTGTGGTGGGGGATGGCAAGGGGAGGCACGGAAGGGGGAGAGGGGGGGAGGAAGGTACTCGAATCCAATTCCCAGCCCTAGAAACCATCCCCTCTTTTTCCCCAGGCGAGATTGTCTCTTCTTCCTTCCCACCATTTCCTCCAAGGCCGAATGTAATTCCTTTAGGGGAGCTGTCTCTTCTAAGATCATTTATTCTCCCAAGGCTCTTCTTCTCAATCATTTCACCTGGACAGAGAGGAAATTTAGTCCTGGATCCTGAACCTTTTTCCAGTGGAACTTCTCTGAGGACAAGTCACAGATCAGGGTGACCCTGTCTCATTTAAAAAGTAAAACACTCTGGGGCCTGGGTGGTTCAGTGGGTTAAGCCGCTGCCTTCGGCTAAATACCCAAATCCTGGCTTCATGAATTTTCCCTCCTATGTGGGAATCACTAAGGCAGAAAGTTGCCTGACTCGCTATTCACAAGACTATCCAGGCTCCTCCCCTGGGCTGTGAGGGGACGGATGCTGCCCTCAGAGCCTTGGGAGCATGGCCCACATCTTCCTCTTTCCTTCCTCAAAGGTCAGTGAAATGCTGGGTCTGCCCCTGAGCTCTGTGTCGAATTTTCTCTTGTAGTCGTTTGTAACCCTTAACCCCACTGTCAGGTGGGAAATTACCTTGGTCTTGGGAACACTGCCCTGGGAACAGTTCCAGTGCTCCCCGGACAGACAAGCACAGCTCCAGTTAAGATGCTCACCTCTCAAGGTTTTGTTGGTTTGTTAAATCAACTTAAAACACGAAGCAAGAAGCAGGGAGAAAGGGCTAGGGCCGCTACCCCAGTCAGGAGGGTGGGCCGGTGAAGTGGAAAGGCCATCCACCCAAATCCAGGTTGCATGACATGTACATGTCCTCTCTCTCTGTGGCCTGCACCAACCTTCCGCCATGATGGTTTGGTGCCCGGGTTGAAGAGGGGTTCAGCAGGAGGGAGACGCCTGTGGTCCATGTATGCTTGTTCTATTGGAGAGATGCAGGGGCAAAGCCATCAGCTTGGAGGTGGCATGACCCATTCCTAATGACCTGGTCTTTCCAAGAGCAAGTAGCCCTCTGGCTATTTTCCTCCTCCTACTCTCCTCCTCCTCCTTCTAAGTCACTAACATCTCTTACAGGTTACTAACTTCTTACTATACTTAACATTTCTTATGAATTCTGCTTATGTCTCCCAAGCTGCTTGCTTCCTCATTCTCTTTCACCTTATTAAGTTCATCCCCTCCATTTGTTTTCCTGTCTTTTATAACAGAGTACAATATCTTCAAATAGTATTACAAATTTCACGTTATATCTCCTTATTTAGATTAGGGTGAGGAGGTGGTATCTGATCCAGAAAAGACAAAAGGGCTAGGAATTGAGTCTGTCCAGACTTATAGGCCCAGTGAAGAGATGGGGATGTGAGGTGTGATGTGGTTCCTTTGAGAGGAGAGAGAACTCTCATCTTCTGCATGCTGAAGAATTCAACTTTTCCCAAGATAGAGGTGTGGTCTTCAGCTTCCAAGAAGGGATCGCTAAGCCCTTGAGACATCTTGCCTGGCAGGAGAGTGTTTGCTTGCCTAGAGTCCTTGAGGTTTTGAGCTACAACTATAATGTGATTTAGGGTGGGGGCATCAGGTCCCTCCGTATCAGCTCGAGGGGCTGGATACTGAGGTCAACCATGTATGAGGTCAACCAGGGTGAAGTAAGGGGACTTTGATAAGGACTCCAAGGTCTGGAGAATTTTTCTGGTTGGCTCCTGGTTTATCTTTACAGATTGTCACACATCTCTGCTGGGAGAGTGAGGCTGTCCTGACTCCAACAGGAGAGGACAATTGTCAGCTCTGTGTTTGGAACTTTCCTGAACTTCCCCCTATGCTCCTCTTCTCATGGCTGATTTTAATCTGTACCCTCTCCCTGCAATAAACCGTAACCATAAGTATAAAGCTTTCAGAACTCCATGAGTCCTTCCAGTGAATTATTGAACCTCAAGGCAGGGACTGTGCCCCCCACCCCCCGCCCGACCCCAAACTTTGCATCGCCGTTGAAACCCAACATGTTGCATAACTCAAAGTGTTTATTTGCCAGGCCAAGGGATAGACAGGATGCCTGTGGGTCACTGTGGCTTGTGTTTCCAGGATCCTATAAAATAGAGTCTGGAAACTTGTTCCCATGAAATGGAAGATTTACAGATGCCAAGGGAACCTCTTATTTTTCTGATTTAGAATTTCTTGGCAGTTTGGTGTGTGTGTGTGTGTGAGAGAGTATGAATGTACATGCACGCATGCACAGGAAAGGAATTCCTCACTCCAGTGCTGTAGGAACACAGTAATCATAAAGCTGTCCACGTGGGTTAGGAGCATTCACTCCTTCTATGTGTATTATACTCAAACTTCAGGAAATCAAAGACATTGAGAAAATCTTGAAAGGATTTCAAGGTGGGGGGTGAGGAACCCCTTACCTAGAGAAGAAAAAGGATAAAGATCACATTGGATTTCTGTTCAGAAACCAGGCAAGCAAGAAGATAGTGGAGTGAAACATTTATTGTGTTAAAAAAATAACCACCAACCAAGAATTCTGTACTCTGCCAAATTATTCTTTGAACACAAAGGGGAAACCAAGACTTTCTCAGATAAACAGAAGGTGAGGGAGCTTGTCCTGGTTAAACCTGCCTTGCAAGAATTGTTAAAAGAATTTCTTCAGTGGGAAGGAACACAGATTTGCATAAAAAGGGGGAGAGCATTAGAAAAGGAATAAATGAAGCTAAAATAAAATATTTTATTTTTCTTATTCTTAATGGAGCTGGCAGAGAACAGTTTGGTCCAAATCATCATAGTTACAATGTATGGTGTGATTACAGCTTATGCATAAATGGCAGGACCACAGCAGTGTGAAGAGATGGGAAGGAGGCAAGGGGAATGCCTTGCTGAGATCCAGAAACCTGGATCGCTTGTGAATGTATGTCGCAAACTCAAAGACCACCACTAAAAAAAATTCTTTGTTAAAAATATATTTTATTTATTTGACAGAGAGAGACACAGCGAGAGAGGGAATACAAGCAGGGGGAGGGACAGAGGGAGAAGCAGACTACCTGCTGAGCAGAGAGCCCCATATGGGCTCGATCTCAGGACCCTCAGATCATGACCTGAGCCAAAGGCAGACGCTTAATGACTGAGTCACCCAGGCACCCCTAAAAAATTATTTTAAGGCATGTAAGTGATATGCTAAGAGAGGAGACAAAATGGAATCATATAAAATGTTCAACTAAAACCAGAGAAGGGAAAAAAGAGTGAAAGACATGGAAAGAAACAAAAGACCAGGAACAGAAAATAGTAACAGACAGGACAAACAGTCCGAATGTGTCACTGATTACTTTGAACATCAGTGGTATAAGAATTCAAAGACAGGGACGGTTGGAGTGGATCCAAACACAACACCCAGTGATTCGCTGTCTACAACAGGTCTACTTCAAACACCTAATTAGGTGAAAAGGGAAGGGATGGAGAAAGATATGTCATGCTAACACTAATGGGAAGAAAGCAAGAGTAGCTATTGATATCCAGGCAGACATCAGAAAGAGGAAATTTGTTGGTGGTTTCCAGCAGCTCCAAAGGAAAGAGGGAGGGTTTTAAGTGGGTGCAGGGGAGTTTTAGGACTGTGACATGATTCTTTATGATACTGTAATAGTGGATACATGACACTGTGCATTTCTCAAAACTCTCAAAACTGGACAAGGAGTGAACCCTTGCCTCCACTCTGTCTTTGGTAGGTAATAATGTGTCAACATTGCTTCGCCAGTCCTAGCAAAAGTACCACACAGACGCAAGACATTAATGGTGGGGGACCCTTCATGGGGAAGGCAAAGGTGTGTATGGGAACTCTCTGTACTTTCTGCTCAATTTTTCTTTAAGCCTAAAACTGCTCTTAAAAACATCTCAGGGCACCTGGGTGGCTCAGTTGTTAAGCATCTGCCTTCGGCTCAGGTGTGATCCCAGGGTCCTGGGATGGAGTCTTGCATTGGGCTGCCTGCTCAGCGGGAAGCTGGCTTCTCCCTCTCCCCCAGCCCTGTCTTGTGTTCCCTCTCTCGCTGTCTCTCTCTCTCTGTCAAATAAATAAAACCTGAAAGAAAAAAAAGTCTCGGGGTGCCTGGGTGGCTCGGTCTGTTAAGTGTCTGACTCTTGGTTATGGCTTGGTCATGGGTTCAAGCCCTGCGAGCTCCTTGCTCAGTGGGGAGTCTGCTTGAGATTCTCTCCCTCCGCCTCTCCCCCTGGCTTGTGTTCTAAGTCTCCAAAAAGAAATGAATCTTTTTAAAAACTTTTTTTAATTTTTAAATTTTTTTATTTTAAGGATTTTTATTTATTTATTTGAGAGAGAGTGAGTGTGAGAGAGAGAGCATGAGATGGGGGAGGGTCAGAGGGAGAAGCAGACTCCCCGCTGAGCAAGGATCCCGATGCGGGACTCAATCCTGGGATCTCTGTCTGTCAGATAAATAAATAAAGTCTTTAAAAAAAAATTGTATTTCCCTGGGCACCTGGGTGGCTCAGTCAGTCAGGTGACTGCCTTCCGCTTGGGTCATGATCTCAGGGTCCTGGGATCAAGCCCCACATCAGGCTCACTGTTTAGTGGGGTGCCTGCTTCTCCCTGTCCTTTTCCCCTTGCTTGTGCTTGCTCTCTCTCTCTCTCTTCCTCTCTCTCTCTGTCAAATTAATAAATAAATAGATGTACTGCCCTTTAATTTCTGCCTCCTCAACAATGTTATTTTTAGACCTTTGAGGGTGTTTTTCGGAGGGTGGGGGTTGGTGAGTTTCTGAACTTTTCTGGTCTTCCCTCAAGGTTTTTAGAACCTTTTCCTTGATATGTAACCTACAGACGTGACAGTTTAAATCACACACATGAACATCATAAACATATAATTCAGGGAATCGTCACAAGTGAACGCACTGATGCAACCAGAACCTAAGTCAAGAAATGGAAATTTATCAGGATCTGAGGCTTCCTCCTGATTGCTGTGTCCTTTTTTCCACCCTGAATTCTAACCTTGTGGGTTCCTGCTTACACATAATAGATCGGTCTTATTTTGAGGCTGGCTTCTGTCCTTTACATCGTGTTTCTGCTTGTAGCAGTGATGCATTCATTCGTTGTTACTTAGTGTTCCATTGCGTGGAATGGAACTACCATACAGGCAGTGTATCACACTACCTGTATGCATGCTCTTGGTAAGGGATGTTTGGGCTCTCTCACTATTTTTTTTAAAGATTTTATTTATTTATTTGATAGACAGAGATCACAAGTAGGCAGAGAGGCAGGCAGAGGGTGGGGGAAGCAGGCTCCCCACTGAGCAGAAAGCCGAATGCGGGGCTCCATCCGAGGACCCTGTGATCATGACCTGAGCTGAAAACAGAGGCTTAACCCACTGAGCCACCCTTGAGCCATTACTAACAACGCAGCTACAAGTTCTCTTGTGCCATCTTTGGAGGAACGTATGGACAGAAACATTTTTAGGAGATGCTGCCAAGGTTTTCCAAAGTAGTTAGACCTTGTACCAGCAGGGTATCAAGAGTTCCAGCTGCTTCCAAATGGTATTGTCAATATTCTTCAATTTAGTTGTTCCAACGGGTGTGTGTGGGTTTTTTAATGACTTGAATTTGCATTTCTCTGATGACTAATATGACTGAGCACCTTTCCCCCCCCCCACCCCCAGTTTATTTTTTGGTATAATTAAATCTTCTGGCTGTGGACTCAGCAAGGTATGATCCATGGCAGATCTATGATCTAAGGAAATTTAAGATCAAAATTCATTTCTGAAAGTGTTCCAGGCATCTGTATTATTGGCCATATCAAATTATCACAAGCTTCTATCTGTCTATCTTTCCGTCTATCTATCAATCATCTAAACGGCTCATTAGGAGACTCTCTTTTATGAGGTGCCTGTTCAAACTTCTTAACCATTATTTTCCTTTGGGCTGTCTTTTTGCTGTTTGCTGTTGTATAATGAAATTAGAGAAATTTCATTATATAGTCTGGATATATGTCTTTTGTCAGTTAGGTAGAATCAGGTGTCTTATCCCTTTCTGTGGCTTCCTGTACCACTCTTTTTTTTTTTAAGACTTTATCCATTCATTTGAGAGAGAGAGAGAGAGAGAATGCATATTCCCTCCTGAGCAAGGAACCCGAGGTGGGGCTTTATCCCAGGACCCTGAGATCATGATCTGAGCCATCCAGCTCCTCCCTTCCCCCCAACCCTGCCCCACTCTTTTAATAGTGTCTTTGATGACTATAAGCTCTTGATTTAGGCAAAATCCAGTAAATCAATATTTTCCACCATGGCAATTGTTTCATGTGCCTTTAAGAAATCTTGGCTTACGCCTATGTCATTAAGACATCCCTCTGTTGTATTTCCAGAATCGTCAGGGTTTTGTTGTTCCCATCTAGAGCTACGGTTGATCTGGAATTGATTTCTATGTATGATGTGGGGTGGCTGGCTAGAGACATAGTTTTCCTTATAATCTGCTGGCTTAGAGCCTTTTACCAAAAAGCCCCTCCTTCCCTGGCCCTATGCTGTGTAACAAAAGCAAAGGTGTTTGTGCACATGAAGCTCTGTTCTGGGATGTCCTGTTCTCTTCCATGGGTCCATTCATCTTGCCTTTTTGCCAATAACACACTTCCTTCATGATGGCCACTCTATAACAAATCTTGATTTCCAGGTATGGTGAACATGTCAGCTCTGTTGTCTATCAGGACCATCTCTGCCCTTGAACTTTTGAGCTTCCAGACACATTTTCAAGTCAGCTTCTCCCTTTTCACAAATATCTACCTAGATTTTGACTGTGGTTCCATGTATCATATGCATCATAATATATCATGATTATATCAGTCCACTTGGGAGAGAACTGGTATCTTTACATTATTGGACCTTCCAATCCATAAACAAAACATATACTTTCATGTATTTAAAACTTCTTTTTTTTTTAACACTTAAAATTGGGGAGGTAGAAGTCTTGCACATCTTTTGTCACATTGATTCCTACCTATTTCATAGATCGGACCCTGTTAAAAAATGGGATGGATTAAATTTTTAATTTTCTAATTATGGATGACTGGTTTATAGAAATTCTATTGATTATATTTTTTTCATATTGATCTTGTAGTCAATAAACTCTAAATTCATTTCCAAAGGTACTCATATCAGTTAGCATCTCTATTTGTTTTCTGAGGCGGCCACAGCAGATGACCACAAACTAGGCAGCTTGAAGTAATAGAGATTCATTCTCTCCAAGTCCTGGACTAGAAGTCCAAAACTAAGGTACCAGTGGGCCATGCTCCCTCTGAAGACTCTGGGGAAGATCCTGCCTTGCACCTTCCAGCCTCTGGTAGCCCCAGGTGTCCTTAGGCTCATGGCGGCATAATTCCAACCTCTGCCTCCCTTTCCAATTGGCCTTTTTTTCTGTTTTCTTTTGGAATCAAAGGGCTGTCTCCTTTCTCTTATCTCACTGTTGGATTTAAGGTGCACCCTAAGTCCAGGAGGATTTCATCTCGGGATCTTCAGCTTGTTTACAACTGCAAAGACCCTGCTGGGAAGTGGACCTGTCTTTCCGGGAGAGACAATCCAGTCCATTGCAGCTTCCAAACAAACATATATATTTAAGCTCCCCTTCTCCCAAGGGAAGTTCTGCACCTTGCTCTTTTCCACTTTGTGATGTTTCTTGATTGAAGATGGTTCCGTATGAGCCCTTCAAGAGTACCCTTCCTCTGTCAAAGCCTAGCTTCTCTGTGGGAGAAATGCCACCATGTAGGGGGCCTGTCATCTGCTGTTGAGCATTTGGAGAGATCAGAGCTTTGGAACCCATTTATTCTTGGTCTGGCAAGTGACCCTTCTTGGGCTGGTGGTTTAGTCCTTGGCCTGAAGCTCCTTCTCTGTAAGATGCACGGTTGGAGGGTTGGTCACAGCCTGCCTTCCAGCTGTCCCGCGTCAAGGTCTATGACTCTCCCGTCCCTCCTCCTGTGTGCGCTCCCGTGGGGGTTCTGGGGAAAGGAGAGGGCAGTCCTACATTCCCGGCTTCCTGCAGGGGCAGAGTGACGGTGGGTTGCACATGTGGGAGGAGGAGAAGGATCCTGACTCCGACAGAGGAAACTGTCTCAATGAATACCAGATGGCTGAGCTCTCAAGCCCCATCTGCCATGTCCAAACCAGGGGCTTAGGCTATTGGGTGGAGTAAGGTCGCCAGCTAGATGGTCTTTGCTGGGCGGCACTGCCTCCTCTTAGGAACACCAGTAGGACTGTCCCAGCCTTCAGAAGGTCTGGGGCCATTTTTCAACATCTTATCTTTGTTTTGTAATCCTCTTGGTGACCTCCATGACTTAATCAGGTTTGTGTTTCCAAAACAGAAAACAGGTCCTTGTTGTCTTCAGTCCTGTGAATGTTTTTCCAAAACTTCTCTTTTAGAGAAGTTGTCTCCGACACTTGTCTCCAACAGCATCTGGCCCTGGGAGCAGGGCGGTGCTGGTGGTTCGGAGGCGCTCGGCCCTGTTGCCAAAATCATGTGTCATCATATAAGTCTGTAGCATGAATTAATTATAGTAAATTTTCTCAGCTCACGGCAGCTAGCAAATTCCCTGGGACATGTGAGGATCCAGGTTGCCGGGACCCAGGTGTGTCTCATGTGTATTGCCTTCCCACTTACCTTGGAGGACTGGCCTCTGGTGGGGGCTGTTGTCTTTATTTCTTCCGGTCCCCTAGATCTGGGTTTGTGCAGGGGCCTATGACCACGCTGTAAGCCAGTCTGCCCTCACATTCACCGCTAGTGAATCCCAGAGCTTTAATAGGGGATCTATGGGCATACGCCTGTCCAAAATGTCTTGTTCCATTTAGCCCGACAATGATTTCTGTGTATTTGCAAGAGCACAGTTTTTGGATACCAAAACCACCAGCTGAGGCTTGGGGGGGTCCTCGTGGAGGTGGAAGACTTGGGGTTAGGTGAGGCTGGTCTTCTAGCTCAGCTGTACCATGCAAGTTCTTGATCTTGGGCTCTGCCTTCACAGACATGAGCCTCAGTTTACCCATTTATTGAGTGCCGGGTGGACAGAGAGGATTCACGTGCAACCCAGGCTTTCAAGGAGCTTACAATCTAAGATGAGAGACAAATACAAAAACGGGGGCTTAAAGGGATTTGAGGGGCTTTGATGGAAGTAAGTAGGACAGACTATGAGGACACAGTGGGGGAAAGCCTTACATGTCCCCATCGGGGAGAGAGGCACAAGGCAGGTTGCATGGCGTGTTGAAAGGTGAGTGAGCATTTGCCCAGGGGGCAGGAAAGAAGGGGCTTCCTGGTGGGAACAGAGATGGGAAACATCTGCCAAACGTGGAAACAAAAGTGGCTCAGTGTGGCTAGAGCGTGGGGGGCACAAGGTGCTATGGGGAGGGAGGAGGGCTGAGTCAGGGAAGACCTGACTCCCGTGTGCTCTTCTGGGGAGCTTATGCTGTCCTCCCAGATCACTGGTCCTCAACCAGGGGCAACTTTGCAGCATCTGAACACATTTCTGATTGCCACCACCAGGGAGGTAGGGAGGCTACTGGCATTTACTAGGTAGAGGCCAGGGAGACTGCTGAACATCCTAAATGCACAGGACACCCCTGGCCCCCGCAACAGAGAATTACCCAGCCTCTAATGTCAATAGTCCAAGGTTGAGAAATCCTACTCCTGTGGTTATTGGAGCCGTTGGACGGTTTTAAGCTGGAGAGTGGCGCCCATAGCTTCTTTCTCAGGAGAGATCACCACTGGAGGACCATGGAAGGCAGATCTAAGGGGGGGAATACTGGAGGAAGGAAGATGGTTTTGGACAAAAGATGTGATGTCCTAAAGCTAGGAGTTGACAGATTATGGCCCATGGTCCAAATGTGGCTTGCTCTCTGTTTTTGTAAGGCCCAAAAGATAATCATGAGTTTTATGTTTTTAAATAGTTGGGAAAAAATACATTTAATGACATATAAAAATTATATAAAATTCAAATTTCAGCGACTATGAATAGCTCATGGAAACAGAGCCACATGTATTTATATATGTATGAGGTAACCTTTGAGCTCTGCGATGGAGTTGACTGGTTGTGACACAGATCCCATGACCCACGAAGCCTAAAATGTTTAATGTTTGGCCTTTTAGAAAAAAAGCTTGTCAACTCCTGACTTAAACCAAGACAAAAAGGTGGAGGTGGTGGAAAGCTGTGGGCCCAGGAGTGTTGGGAAGGAGCAGAGCTAATGGGTTTGGCCATCAGTTGGATATGGGGTGAGGGAAAGAGATCATTTTCTAGCTTGGGACTTTTGGTAAGCAAGAAAAAGAATCCAGAAGACAATGGAGTAACTATGAGACACCATGGTTGGACACACAGGACTGGGGCTTTCAGAAGACGTAGGGGCTGGTGAGGAAGATTCACAAGACTTCAGCCTGTGGAGCACTGATGAAGCCAGCAGGCGAAATGGCCTAGGACAATGGCCTTCACCTTGCATGGGTCACAGCATTCTTGGGGAATCTATTGAAAGCTTGGGCCCTCTTTCCAGAAAAATAATATAGTCAAAAATATTCACATGGGTCCTAGTTCTAGAACCATGGACCTTATGAGGTCCTGGACTCAAGATTATGAACCTCTGGACGGCCCTTGATGGCAAAAAGAGAGTCAGGCATAGCCTTGTGAGGGCACATCAACATTCAAAGTGTGGGTAGAGAAAAAGGAGCCTGCTAAGGAGGCTGGTCAGAGCGATGGGAAGAGAACCTGGAGGTTTAAGAACTAAGCCAAGTAGGAGAATGGCCCATGAAAAATAGACTGAAGGATAAAAGGGCTCTGTACTCATAGAGAAGTTTGAGTACATGGCTGAAGAGCATCTCCTGGGGGTTTGGTGATGGCAGTCATGGCTGAGCTGTGCCTAGATCTCTGAGAGGGAAGCAGAGGCTGAGGGAGGACTGGAGCATGAGTGGGAGGTAAGGAAGAGCAGAAAAGAGAAAAGTCATGGCAGTGGACTAGCCGTTCACGTGTTGTGCTGTTACTGTGTGAATCCCAGAGGGACTTGAGTTTTATCTTTTGGACATGAACCAGCAGACAAGGAGTGGTGGAAAATGCCCAAGAGAAGACAGAAAACTGAGAAGCAAGATTCTGGTCCTGTGAGAGGTGGTACAGTTGCAGGTAGGGGTGGGTAGTGCATCAGGAGAATTCACTGCTGACCCTCCAGGTTCCCAAACCCCCCTCCACCCAACAGGCAACACGTGGGCTGCCCACCATGGCCAGAGTGACTTTGGCTGAAGGTCTGCAGCCCTCTTTAGTCCTTTCCGTCAACCTGTGATAAATGCTGATTGGATTTCGGGTTGGAAACGTTTTTGGAACTTGTGTCCAAAACACCCAGCCTATTTTGATTCTTACCAAAGAGATCTGAACAACATTTGAGCTCAAATTTATTGGTGCTATTCATTGCTCCTAAGGGAATGATAAGTAGACGTTGATATTTTAATGACAGCTATCTTACTGAGTAGCCTCTATAAATGTAGTCCTTTTAAGTTGTCGAAACTGATCAAATGCACACCATATCTAATGAGAGGGGTAAATTAGTAGTAAAATATATAAAGAACCATCCTTTTTAAGAAAATATTTTTTATTTGTTTATTTTGAGAGAGAGCGAGTGAGCAAGGAGTGGCGGGGCAGAGGAAGAGGGAGAGAGACTCTCAAGACTCTGTCCTGAGCTCAGAACCCACTGCAGGGTTGGGTCTCCTCACCCTGAGACCATGACCCGAACTGAAATCAAGAGTCAAACGCTTAACTGATTGAGCTACCCAGGTGCCCCGAATCACCCTTTCACAGGTCTTGCTGAGTTTAAGAATTCCTACCTAGGGAAATAGAAATTATATTAGTAACCAATTGGTGTACATTTCTAGAGAATTTGTTATAGGATTCCTGTAAGTGCTGAGTGTGGGAGACCGTTCTTTGGTGGCCCCCCATTCGATGCTAGTCTTCCCCCTACCCCTTTGATTCTGGGCTGGCCAAGGTTTGCTTTAACAAATCAGGTGTGGAAGAAGCCACACCATACTAGTTAGGGATGAGTTCACAAAAAACCCCATCAGCGTTGGCTTTTGTGCCCTGGGGAAGTCCAGCTTCCCTAAGATGGGCATGTCAGAAGCAAATGCAAGCTAACCATGGGAAGAGGTCACACACAGGAGAATCGGGGACCCCCCTCCTCCCCTGATAACAAAAGTTGGGGCCTCAGACACATGACCCAAGTTGAATCATTTCAGCCAGCCTTAGCCGACACCATGTGGAGCAGAGACAAGCTCTCCCCACCAAACTCGATCCAGAATTTGCAACACCTTGAGCAAAGAATACGCTGGTGGTAGTTTTAATCCATGAAATTTGGGGTACATTGTTTTGCCTCAACAGATAACACAGTGCCTTTGAAATCTACAACATGGGAGGAAGTCTTGCACTGTAAGCATTTACAAAGAACCAGTCAACAGAGCCTGATCAGGTGATCAGCCTGGGTTGGGGAGGAGAGGGAGAAAGATCCTTCACTTCAACCCAGATGAAAATTAATTCCACATAACATTTGCACAACACTCTGCAAGAAGTTATAAGACGTGTCGACAGGATTGTATATTCACCAGCTTTTGGTCTGTTTCATCAGGACGGAGGGGCAGGAAGGGAACAGAGGCATGAATGATGTATGTTTCCTGTACGAAAATCCTAACGTCCAGATAAGCAAAGAAAATGAAAATGATGCCCCATCCCATCACCCAGAGATAACCGCTGCTGGCATTTTGTGCAAATTCTCTGGGGCATTTTTTTTTTTTTAGGCACGCTAATCGTCATAAAAAGTGGGCTCACGCTGTGCAACGGTTAGTAATGTGTTTTCCACTCTACTAGACCCTAGCGTCTTTGCATGTCTATCAATAAGTACGTATTAGGGCCTCATGATACTGCTTCAAATAGATGTTCCATGGTTTATTCAACAAATGTCTGATCGCTGGAAGTTTGAGGCGGGTTCCAGTGTTTCATTTCCACAGTGAAGGCTTCCATGAATGTCTGTGCAGCTAGATCTCCATGCACAAACGTACGGATAGCCTTAGGACAAGTGCCAAAAAGTGGGATTGCTAAGTACACAAGTTTGCCTATAGTGAAGGCTTTCTGATATATGATTTCCAGTTATCGGGAAGACCGAGACCAAAACCGCTCACCCTCCCCAGTGGTATCAGGGAAGAAAGCTCCCTGTATACATGCGCTCCCAAATGAGAGGTAATCTCACTCTTTCTTAGCACTACTTTTGGAAAATTGTTACTAACAATTGCCGGAAGTGCACACATATTCTAACCCCAAATAGCCAAATGCCAAGTTGGGGGCGGGGAGGGAGCCAGGTGGGAAGGGCTAGATGGTAAACATTTTAGGCTTTGTGAGCCAAGAGGTAAAACGGAAGATACTGTGTAGGTGCTTACATAATCATTTTGCTCATGGTTGCACCAGAACAACCGTGAGTGACTTGATGGTGAGTTGGATTTGGTCCCAGCAGCTGACCGCTGCTCTGACTATCACTGCCCACACCCCCTGCCCCCAGCCTGGGCCACTTCCTCCCACCATTCTTCAGCAGTCAAAATGGCAAGTAACATCGGGTAACTCTCAGGGTGGGACTTGGTGCATTCTCCGTGGAGGAATTTACTAGAATCATAGGTGGTCACCATTCTGTGCGGTCTATTAAAATATCCCAACAGTGGCTCAGTATCCAGGTCAGTGGTGATGGGGGGGGCAGGGGGGATGGGCAGGCAAGTGTGTCATCAGACCTATAGGGCAGCCAGCGAGCGGCTTATGAGACAGGCTTCCTCCTTACCACGTGTTTTACAACATGAAAGTGGGTTTTCCCCCAATCATAGAAGTATTACCTACTTGTAAAGAAAAGCACAAAACAGTATTATTATACCCACCTTTCAGAGATAATCTCTATTAATACTTCGGTTGATTTCCTTGTAGTTGTGTGTGTGAGAGAGACAGAGAGAGGGAGAGAGAGAGAGACAGAGGAAAGAGAAAAGGAGAGAGAGAAGTAGGGAGAGAGAGGTAGAGAGAGAGAGACTTCAAAACTGGAATGGTTTATCTCATCAAATTGTATCATTTTATTTAAGAAGTACTGAGTTACGAGTGTCACTGGTAGGTTGATGCCACCCCACATGAGGTGTCTTTTTTAAAAAAAATTATTTATTTGAGAAAGAGGGAGAGAGAGAGAGAGAGTGGGGGGAGGGGCAGATGGAGAGAGGGAATCTTAGACTTTCTGTTGAGCATGGAGCTCGATGCAGAGCCGGATGTGGGGCTCAACCCCAGGACCCTGCGATGAAAACCTGAGCCGAAACCAAGAGTCGGGCACTTAACCCACTGAGCCACCCAGGTGCTCCTGATGTGCCTTTTTCAACCGAATTCCTGCCTGATGGACATCTGGGCCTCTCCTGGTTTCCCAGTGTTAGAAGTCAGGCTACAGTGAGTGCCTTTATTTATTATTTTTTTTTCAAGGATTTTGTTTTTTATTTGTCAGAGAGAGAAAGAGTGCGCAGAAGCAGGCAGAGCAGCAGGCAGAATCAGAGAGAGAAGCCGGCTCCCCGCCAAGCAAGGAGCCCGATGCGGGACTGGTTCCCAGGACCCTGGGATCATGACCTGAGCCAAAGGCAGTGGCTTAACCCACTGAGCCAGGCAGGCACCCTGGGCGAGTGCCTTTAAATGTAACCCCCCCCCCCCCCCCCATCTTCAGGTCTTTTATGATTTCCTTAAAATAGAGTCCACAGGCAGGGATTGCCTTTCAAAGAATAGGTGTGTATTTAATATCTTTCCTACATGGTGCTGCTTTGCTTTTCCTAAAAGCGGTGCTAATTCACGGCGATGTGCTTGTGCGATCATAATCACATCCTCGGGGCCATGTAATTTTCAAAATATTTGCTAATTTTGAGAGGTAAGACGATATTTTATTGTTGGTTTGCATAATAGTTGTTTGATTTCCAGCTGTTTTTGCTATGCACATATTTGTGTTTCTTCTGAGAAACATACATTTTCATTCCCCGACCGTTGTACGGTTTTTCCACTTCTTTATTGTTTGGTAAGAACACTTTAGATAGTGATAACATTAGCCCTATTATATATGTTGCGAGTGTTTTCTGAGTTGCTCTTTGATTTTCTTTAGGTGTCTTTGTGATGTGGAAAAGTGCATTTCGACGTTTCCAAATCTGGCAAGCCTTCTCTTTGTGACTCCTTCCCCGGCTTTTATGTTCCGGAGGCTCGTCTCTGGGCTCATCCTCTACCCCACAGCACCTTTGAAGTTTCTTATTTAATGGCTCCATGTTTTATATTTAATTCTTTAAGCCATCTGGAATTAATTTTAGTCTAGGTTGAAATGAAGGATCTAACTTCATTCCCCCTTGCCCCTCCCCAAAGCTAACCATCTGATCTGGCTTCATGCATTAATCCTTTCCAAACATTTAACGGGCATGATTTTCCTCCACTGGGCAGTATGGGGGGGGTGGGGTGGAGGGGGGGCAGAGGTTCTCTGAGCCACACTCCAAAGCTGCCAGTAAGTCCCGGGGGTCCTTTTGTCCCCAGAGGCCTGTGAACCTTGGAGATGAGCTGAAAAGCCCCCAGCACGGAACTGGGACCTGCTGTCCCCAGTAAGAAGATGCCATTGACCCAGACCATCTCAGACCCCAACACGGGGGCCTCAGATGCGACCCCAGCTTATGCTGAATTATCAACCAGAGCATGGGAGCCAGGTGTCTCCGTGTCGGGCATTCACATGGGTGCCGGCACGCTTTGGTGAAGGGCTGCACCCACTCCCCCCGGGGACCCTTCTCCTATGTGTGTGTTCAGGTGCCTCATTACCCAGGAGTTTTCAGAGATCGGTCGCTGCCTCCTGGAGACCAGGCCTTGGGCCACGCCATGGGCTGCTTGTAAGCTCCCTTTGCTGGTTTCCAGTCTGCCATGTTAGTGGTCTAAATACTTCCCGTGTGGACAACGCGGGATCTCAGCGTGGACCCTCCCCAACCCTCCCTGCCCACCTAGGAGCTCAAAGTCTAAACAGCGCATGGCCAATGGATGCTTCACTACTACCTGGGCCAGAGGAGGACTGGCCAGGTCTCTACTCGGGACCTCGACCCCATCCCCACCACGTGAAACCTACCAGCATTTACTCACTCAGCCTTTCTGAACAAAGTGCCTACAATGTTCCTGGACACGAGTTGGAGACAAGAGCTCAGACATTTGAAGTATGTATATTTATATTCATCTATGTATAAATATTATAATCATGATAAACACGCTTCCTCAATTATTCTAGAAACATATTGTATCAGTTTGTCAATAATACGTCAATTATTGTGTTTCCCGGCCAGGTTTCTGCTGCCGTCGCCAGGTGAAGGAGGCACTTGCTCAAGATGGCCTTCAGGAGACAGCAGCCTTGGGAGTCAACCCCGAGGCAACCTAGTCTCCCGCTCCAATCCCCCCTTCTCGATCATGGGTCAGTGCAACCGAACGCAATATATTTCCCCAAACATATCCATCCCCTCACACCGTGCATCAGCCATCTCTCGTCCCTTAGGGCTTGTTCTCCTTCCTTTCTGTTCTCCTGCTGCTTGCTTACAGCCACAACATGCGTGCCTAGCCTTACCCCCAGACGGCTCCTACACGTTCCCCATCCGCATCCGCAAGATGATGACATTTGGGTAAGACGCTCTTGGCCCTCAGCCCAGAGGGCTTCAACCGCATGAGGTGTATATCACTGGGTGTGGTAGCCATTTATCTCAAAGCTCCATCAGCGTACAAAGATGACATGCCAGGCTAGAGAGGTCATTGGTGCAGAGCTGTGTGCACTAGGATGATACTAAGCCTTGAGGGTCTTTGCTTTTATTTCTTCCCTATTTTCCTCTCTCTATATAATAATTATTGATGCTTTGAGTGAATGATTATTTTGTTTTTTCCCCCACCGAAGACCCTTCCTTGCCTTCTGCAAATGGTTTTCTCTCAAGAGTGTCTGAGGAAAGTTTTGCTTGGTGGGACGCCTGCATTTACCAGGTCACGTGGAAGGTCGCTTGAGGTTCAGTCCTGTCCCTAAAGTGTGTGCAGAGGGAAACACAGGCAAGCATGTTTTTGAAGGCTTTTCCTTTCAGGGAGGCCAGATCCCATTGTTCGTGAGTGTGTCTGCCTCTCTCCGCTCCTCCTCCTCCCCTGACCTGGCCGGGTGAGCAGAGCCCCCAGGCCCACCTACAAGGGATAATAACAGTAATACAGCTTCCTGGGTGGCTCAGTCCGTTAAGCGTCTGCCTTCCTCTCAGGTCATGATCTCAGGGTCCTGGGATGGAGTCCCGAGTCGGGCTCCCTGCTCAGTGGGAAGCCTGCTTCTCCCTCTCCTTCTGCCTCTCCCTGCCTGTGTTCTCTCTCTCAAACAAATGAATAAAATCTTTAAAAAATTTAACATGTAACGTGGGGTCCCTAGGGTGCCAGGTACCCTGCATGGTGCTTTGTGTGGCTTTTCTTACTTAACCTGAAATAGCTGCTGACTGAGGCAGGAGCTCCTCGTGTCATACCTATTTTACAGACCAGGAAACTGAGAAACTCGCTCAGTCACACAGCTAGTCTACGGTTGAGCTGGCTTTCTGCTGCAAATCCCTACCCCCGGCCTTTGGAGCTCTCAGCCTCTACCACCGAGGCTTGGTGTGGGGGGTCCTTAGAGCGTGTCCAATGGCACAATGTTGTAGTTCCGTGTGCCTGCAGATGGACTCTCCAGGACAGCTTATTAAAAATGCAGATTCCTGGGCCCACCCATGGAACTGTGTCCCCCCAAAAGATCAAGTCTAACATTTATGCAGTGCCAAGAACTTCTCTAAGCCCTTTCCCTGTGCAAACTCACGTAGACCTCACCCCCAGTGAGGAAGGGGCTACTTTTATTGTCCCCATTTTACATATGGAGAAACTGGCCCAGAGAAGGGGGAAACTCGCCCAGGTCACACAGCTCATAAGTGGCAGAGCAGGGATCTGCACCTAGGTTTCATTGTGTCGGTCCAAACCCTCTGCCCAGATGATCTGATACCCTACTGTGTCAGACAGAGAAGCTTCCCCATGCTCAGGAATGGACAATCTACTTTCAATCCACAGGGCTAATTAGCATTCAGTCGCAAGTCAAAGCTTAAAGAAAATCTCATTAGGCTATAATATTCATACAGGTTCAGCAGTCATGATCCTTGACCTTCACGCAAACGGACTGGAAACTTATGTCCACACAAAAACATGCACATGCAAGTTTACGGCTGCTTTACGCCTAATTGCCCAAACTCGGAAGCAACCAAGATGTCCTTCAGCAGGTGAATGGATACCTACGCTGGGGTCCATCTGCACAATGGAATATCAGATAGTGCTTAAAAGAGATGAGCTATCAAGCCATGAAAAGACGTGGAGGAACCTTAAATGCACATGACTAAGTGAAAGGAGCCAATCAGAAGAGGCTCCGTACTGTATGATGCCAGCTCTATGACATTCTAGAAAAGACAAAACCATGGAGACAGTAAACAGATCAGTGGTTGCCAGGGCTTGGAGCGGAGATAGGGATGAACACATGAAGCACAGAGGAGTTTTAGGGCAGTGAAAACACTCTGTAGGGCACATTTTTTTTTTTAAGATTTTTTAAAAAAAATTATTTGACAGAGAGGGAGAGAAATCACAAGTATGGAGAGAGGCAGGCAGAGAGAGAGGGGGAAGCAGGCTCCCTGCTGAGCAGAGAGCCTGATGTGGGGCTCAATCCCAGGACCCTGAGACCATGACCTGAGCTGAAGGCAGAGGCTTAACCTTCTGAGCCACCCAGGTGCCCCTGTAGGACATATTTTTTTTTTAAGATTTATTTATTTATTATTTGAGAGCAAGAGCTTGCAGGGTAGGGGGAGGAACAGAGGGCAAGGGAGAGAGAAAATCGCAAGCAGATGGACCCCCTGAGCTTGGAGCCTGATGTGGGGCTTAATCTCATGACCTGAGCTGAGATCAAGAGTTGCGCTCAACTGACTGAGCCACCCAGGTGCCTCTGTATGGTATTTTAATGACAGATACCTGTCATTACATGTTTGTCCAAACACATGGAATGTACAACTCCAAGGGCAAGCCCTAAGGTATCCTGCAGGCTCAGGGTGATTACAATGTGTCCGTGCAGCTTTATGGATGATGACAAAGGTAACTTTCTGTGGGGGGTAGGGGTGCTGCCCATGGGGGAGGCCGTGGTTGGGGGGAGGCAGAGGGAGTGCGGAAAAATCTCTGTACCTTCTAGTCATTTTTGCTCTGAGCCTAAATCTGCTCTTAAAAGTAATGTTTTTTTTCTAAAAATCACATTTTAGTGGTTCTTGGCTGATCAGCCACCTGTTCTCTAAACGAGGTGGTATTATCTTCCCAGACTCTGTAAGGAGGTTCTTAACCTGTTGGGGAGTCACTTACCCTTTTGGGAATCTGATTAAAGTGTGGACTGTCTTCCCATAAAAAATGGCACTTGTGTGCGTGAGTGTGTGTGTACAGTTTATATGTAATAATATGTAATATTAGCAGGGATTCTCCGGGAACTTACAGACCCATGTTGAGAATCACAACCTAGACGGACACACGAGCCTTCTCTTTCAGCCGTACCTGCCCCACCATCTGCTCGTCTGTTGAAAGATTCTTGGTAGGAAAGAATACATGGGAAAATTATTTGCTTGGAGACAAAGTAATTAAGGCACAGCTTTACTTTTCTTTGATTCTTATAAACATTCACCTTAATTAAAGTGTTCATTTTGAGATAGGAGCACCGGCTGCCAGGAGGCAGGATGAGAGGGGAAAACCCCTTGGGGATTACACAGGGCTCCTGCTTCCTGAACTCGGGATTCTTATTAGTGAAGTGACCTCTGCCTTGACTAGCTTAAATAGATTCTATCTGGCAGCAGATGTGGGCTGTTTCTGCTTTTTCTTTGAAGTCAGCTTTTGCCATAAACGGTGTGTTATTCAAAAAGTGCTCTTTCCCTACAATTCTACCTTGGGTAGGTAAATTAAGTGGATGAAGAAACATCCTCTCATGGTTAGTTTCATGCGTCAACTTGGCTAGTCTATGGTGCCTGGTTTTCTAATCGAATGCTCATCTAGGTATTGCTGTGATGCTGTCCTATAGGAGTAGCTGACACTATAAGCAGTCAACTTTAAGTAAAGGAGATCATCCTTGATAAGATGGTGGTGCCCCTTTCAATGAGTTGAAAAGCCTTCCCAGCAAAGAACTGAAGTTTCCTAGCGAAGGAGAAATTCTGCCTCAAGACTGTAGCATCAACTCTTGCCTGAATAACCAGGCTTTCAGCCTAATCTAACACCTTTTGGACTTGACAGCCCCTACAATTGCATGAGCATATTCCTTTAAGTAAATCTCTTTAGAAGGACAGCATCTGTCTGTCTGTCTAGCTATCCATCCATCCATCCATCTGTATGTGTATCCTATTGGTTTTTCTTCTTTGAAGAACCCTGATTGGTACACATCCCGAAGAACCCAGCACTCCATGTGGACAACAATTGCTCTGTAACACATGAACAATCTGTATGTTACCAAATGTCACCTGCTTATCCCCATCCCATGCTCAGAGCCCCTGGCCCCTGGAAGGACAGATGTGAAGTCAGAACAGCGAGCTGGGATTAGGCAGTTACCGTGGTGCTTCTCCAGCTCTTCTGTGCCACAGTGTCACTGTGGCCAGTGTGGGAGATGTGGGGGAGAGGGGTTTGTTAGAAATGTAGATTCTCGGAGTCCCATCTCCCCAGATTCTGAGTCTATGTGCCTGGGTCCAGAGCTCTGCTTTTAGTCATCCTTCAGGATGGTTCTGATGCAGGTCATCCTATGAGAAAGAGAGTTTGCCTCCAAGCCTCCAGATCAGACCAAAGGCCGTTCTCCACAACCCCCTCCCCAAACTCAGGATTTTTTATCATCGGTCCTCCTGGTTCCAAAGCTGGGAGCTTTGGTCCAGTTTTTACCCTCTGGGTCTCTTGACAAGATTAGTGGCCTGGCTTGGGCATGCCTGTTGAAGTGCAAATGCTTAATATCAAGAGGTATACACATGAGGCTTTATGGCTTCTGTGGTGTGGTGGTTAAGGTGAGGGACTCTCAGACCAACCTGCCCAGGATTTGAATCCCCCCTTAGTCCTCTACCAATTACTCTTTCTCCCCCCTTCCATTGACATAATTGCATGTCACGCAATTTCCTTTCTCCTACAACTGTAGGGCTGACATATAGTGGACTTGCTTGACTTGCCAATCCAACAGCAGTGCTCATCCCCACCCCAGTCCCAAATTGAAAGTTGAGGCAGCAAAATATGAATGTCTTGGTCTTAATATTCTGGCGGCTTCATAGTTCGATACTGATCTACAGACTCGTTTTAAGAAGCAAAATGTAAGTAAGATAGAAAGGAACCCAAGACACCACAAACACTGACCCTGTCACCACCACCAGCTTTGGGGCCTCCCTCCCCCCAACCAGCCTCACCAGGCCTTGTTTGCCTGCATTGAGAATGATTAATGGGGCTGATCTAACATTTCCCAGGAGCTTTGTTAAAGTCTTCACCAGGAAGAAAAATGTCAGCATAGGAGAGCAAGGGTAGTGGTGGCCATAAAACATGAAGATAAGGAGGCACAGGCCCCTTCCTGCAGTGTTTGTTCAGTTGACGCAGAGTGGTGGTCTGGTATCCAGTTTCCGCTTAACCTTCCAGCACTTGCTTCCTCTCCCCCCATTCTACCTTTGGCTTCTCTGAGAAACGGGCCCAGACAACATCTGGAAAAACAGTGCTGGGCTGCCCTGGCCAGCGAAAGAGGTCTCGTAGAGTCTGTTTAGTTTCTAAGCTCTGATTTTATCTCGTGGATAAGATCCATATGGAGAGAGTAGGGAGGGGAGAGTGAGTGCCGGGGGACAAAGCGAGGGCTGCAACTACAGTAGGTCTGTTTCTGGCCCTGTGGCATCTCTTTCAGAGCTGGAGCTTTGCTCGGCCCTTGCCTTAATCACAGCATCTCCTCGGGGAAAGCCTGTCTGTTGCTTTGAGAGCAACTCGTGAAAATATTTAGTGGAGGGGGTGGTGGTGAAGACTCAAGGCTTCAGCTCCAGTACTGGGATTGCTACCAATGCTATCATCCAAGCTCATCCTATCCCATCAACTAGACAGACCATGGATATGTGTGACCTGGACTGGTCCAGATCTCTACTGCCAACTAGCGTAACCCCGGGTGAGTTCATGAACCTCTCTAAATCTCAGTTTTCTCATCCAGGAAGTAGAGCCAATGGTTCACGGATGGCTTGTGGGAGACTGGCCCATGGTAAGCTAACATAGAAAGATGTTAGCTATTTGGCACTGTTCCATGACCCTGAACAAGTGCCATATTTCCTTTCCTGACATCTCCCTCACCTACCTTATGGGGTTGCTGGAGAATTTATTGAGATGAGTTGTTACTACACCCTGCAAAGAAAATTAGAATTTCACACTAATGCAAGGGTCATGATCCCTACTTGCCCAAGCCATACCACATTGTTACTCATCGTTGCCTCTCTATTTGGAACATGCTCCCTCTTCACCACTTCGTGCCTAGCAAATTCTTACTCAACTCCCTCCAAGAAACTCCCTCCAGCCTGCTCTGCCCTTGATTCTTTCCCTTGTTGAATACGTGGAATTATAGTTATAGGTTTCCAACAAGAACCTACCTCTAGAATCCAAGATCTTCTAGGGACAGGAATTATGTCTTGTTCTTTTATAAATCCAAAGGGCTAGTGGAATATTTTGCACAAAGTAAGGACCCAGTAAATTAGTGGATGGATGGGTAGGTAGATGAGTTGAGGGATAGATGGGCTAATAGATGGAGAGATGGACAGATAGATGGGTGGATGGATGGCTGTACAGATGGGCTGACAGATTTTGTAGACATGTCTCAAGAACCACCAACAGTTGTTATCTGCTCTCTGAGCTATCTCTGAATATGGTGTCAAAATGATTCCCTTCTCTTTATTGACACTAATTAGTGATCAGTACAATATATATAGAAGGACTGATGTACTTTTAGCAAAAGGCTAGGACACTCAACTCCACATCTAGAATATGGTCCTGGGAAATTTCAGCCTAAATTTGGTCTTCTTCAAGGGAGTTTGCGTACAACAGACTGAAAGCTTGTCCTGATTGGGAGTCACAGTATCTGTCCCTGCTTTTCAAACTTCCATGAAAGACGAGCCATTGCAAACCCAACCAAGTACATCACAGCCTTAGTGACCAGAATGGACTTCTCAGTATCCTTTATGAGTCTCTCAGGCTGTGGAAGAAAAGTGTTCCCCCTTGTTAAGCCAGAACATGGTCTTTAACAAAGATCACTGGTCGGGAAACCGGGACAGTTGCTCTTGGCCTGGTTCACCACTAATTTGCTCTGGGATTTGGGGCCAGTCACGTCTCCTCATTAGACCTCAGCCTCTTTGTGAGAAAAATGGGGACTGTATGAATCCCAACCTCCGTAGTGTGATTTTACATTCTGCAGGGCTGGTGGCCTCCAGAGGGACACGAATGCCCATACGGGGCTCTCGACCAAGCTCCTCACGACATCAGGAGACCCTCCCAGTCCTCCCACCCTGCCCGCTGTATGCCCGCTGTCTTCCTCTCCCTCTGCACCTCAGTTTCCTTATGGGTAAGATGGGACAATGAAAGGACCTACCTCCAGGGCAGGTAAAAGATAAAAAAGGCGTAATACACAGGAAATGCCCATCGTGGTGTCTGACACAGTAAGGGTTGGAAAGATGCTGTTGTTATTAAGGCATCTGTGAGGGACGGATGCTAGAGCCACGGGTTTGGGCCTCTCTTCCCAGGTGCCCCTGAGGGCTCACTGCCATGATGCTTAGGTCTGTAGGTTCTGGTTTTTAAAGGTGTGTGCAGTCTACAGGCTGTTGACATGAGCCTGGGCCAAGGAGGGGAGCCCTACTGACTTGAATTAAGCCACTGTCTGGATAAAGGGGAGCCCCATCCTAAAAGCAGGTCATTAGGTGTCTGGTAAAATAGTGGGGACTTTCATGGCTTTCCCATCTTCCCGGACATCTCTTTCCCTATGTTCTCCTTTTGTCCTTGTGGACCTGCAGGTGCTTTTATGTGAGCAAAGGGGCTCCGACCACTGACTGGGAAAGGGTTGCCTTCCTTCTAGAAGGAGCTAATCGAAACCTGCACCAAAGTGAGGGCTTCTCGGGCCCAGGAGGACAGTTTTCCACGAAGGGTCTTGGAGTAGGCCACTGCTCCCCTTGGGAACCTTTTCAGAATGGCTTTGTCTCCAATGAGCAAGCTTCTGGCGGCCTGACTCCTGCTGCACTCACGTAACAAGGTACAAAATAGGCCACTGCCCACAGAGAAGATAACGTGGCTGACCCACTGGCAGTGAGGAAAGGGGCTCTGGTTTGAGGTTTCAATCTGCTCGGGGCTGCCATTATGAAACGCTACCTGCTGGGGAGCTTGAACAATGGGGACCGCTGGTCCCCTAGTCCTGGAGGTGGGAAGTCTGCAATCAGGGCTCTGCATGGCTGCTTCCCCCCGCCGAGGGCTGGGAAGGAGAGTCTGTTCCAGAAGTCTCTCGCGGCTTCCGGTGGTTTCCTGGCCCTCTTGTGTGCTCCTTGGGTTGTGGATGCGCCACCCGCCCCCGTCGCTGCCTTCATCTTGACATAATGTTCCTCCTCTGTGTGTGTGTATGCACATGCACGTGTCTTTGTCCTGATTTCCTCCTTTTATAAGAATACTGGATTGGGGCCACCTTACTCCAGTGTGACCTCATCTTAACTAACTGCATCTGCCATGACCCCATTTCCAAATGGGGCCATGTTCCGAAGTCCTGGGGTTCGAGCAGCAACATAAGAATTCAACTCCTGACAGTTGGATTTTGCCTAGAGGAAGGGGTCATACCATGTCTACCTGTGTCTACACGTCCAAGCTCAGGGGAGCCCCCACTGAGTGTGTGCTAGGCCTTGCCTGCTGTACACAGGAGGTCAAGGTAATCTATCCTGTGTTGACGGGCCACCTCTTTGGCAGACTACTCTATTTCCCCTCTCGGGAAGCTCTTGAATAGAGAAGAAACTTCCCAATAGCTCCATCCAGTTTATCCTGTTTCTTCCCCTTTAGATCAGAAAGAGCGAAAGGAGCACCTTTAACTTTGGCTTTTTTCATCACTATAGGTGGCATTTATTGAGCACTTGCTGCATGCTTGAAACTGTCCTAAACATTTAACGCCTAACCTTACAGCAGTCTACTGAAACAGGTGCTGCTATTGTGCCCCTTCTAAGGAGAAGGAAGGAAGGGGAAGGGGAAAGTAAGGAAGCTGAGGCACAGAGAGGTCCAGTAGCCTGCTCATAGTAACAGGAGCCCTGGGAGGTAGGCTTGGAGCCACTAGGCATGGCTTTCCAGGGCAGGGAAAGCTGTCCCCAGGAAGCGGCAAGGATCCTGGGATAAAATAGCCACTTCTGAGTATCTGTTCTACCCTTTATTGAGAAGAGAGGATCAGCCTGCCTTCAGGGTCCTTCAGCTGCCCTGCAAGCAAAGTTGCCTTTAGCTGGTGCCCACTTGGTCTCCTTTGTGAAAGAAAACCCAGTAAACATCAACCCTCATCCCTCCTCTGCTTGAAGGACATGATTATTCTGAGACTTTTTCTGAGAAGGTGCTAGAGAAATCCACAGACTTAGCCAAGGTCTGCAGAGGCCTCAGGCTCCCTGTCCATACCCATCTGGACTATCCCGGAGAGGCTAACCTTGTTCTCCAGCTGCTTCCAGAACTTCTGGGAGATCCCTCAACCTGAGCAGCCCCACAAGCCCAATGGGAGGTGGGGAGGTCTCCACAGTTCTTGTCATCATAACGGAGACCAGGCTGGGCATGGATGAGGCCTTGTGGAGTGTGAGAGATGTTCTGGGCTGTATCAGAGGATTCCAATGGTTCCCTGTCTCTGTAGTCCACTCCAAGAACTTGAGGGATATCCTTGGCCTGGTCATCCGGCCTCCACAAGATTGTGTATTGTCAGCAGCCATGTGGGAGTGGACAGGCCATCGTGGACTCTGAGAGGCCTGAGGTGAGCTGGGCAGAGCCAGGGAGGCTGGGTGACCACAGACAGGTGACCATCCTGGGTGTGAGCCCAACAGTACCTGCTAGAGTGGGGGTCGGATTCGTGAAGATAACACAGAGTGTGGAACACAGTTTATGGTGGCAAACACTGAAAGCAGGAGGCCCACGTTGGTGTCCTCTCCCAAGAAGCCATGTACTCTGAGCCCAGGCAAAGCAATGGCTCCTTCTGTGTTCCTCGTCCTCAAAGTGACTGAAGTTTAGGAAAGTAGGGTGTGACGTGAGGAAACAGATGAATGTGATATGAAAACTAGGAAATGTAGGCCCAAGCTTTGCTATTTCACTGGGTTCCTCTTCTTAGTGGGTGAACATCCTCCACCACATGCTTTCTGGGCTGGCTCCCCACTCACATTGTGAACCCTCTAAAGAACGGGAACAGGAGGGCCAAGGTCAAAGTCACGGAGGAAAGGAAGGCAAATCCCTCATGTTCTGGCCTCCCTATCATGACTTCTAGGATGAGGTCACTGGTTTCTTCGATGCTTTTCTCTTCTCTGTCTCCACACACCCCAAATCCACAGACCCTCAGATTCCAGAAACCCTCGGGCCAAGGGCTCTTCCCACCTCCCCCTTCTGCACCCCAGTCCTCTCCTCCACAGGAAATCTTAGCTGAGGTCAAGCAGCAAAGCAAACAAGTCAATATTCGCTCTGTAACCATCTGATTACCCTAAATTTGTGTCAAACAAAGATTTTAAATAGTTTATAAGTGCTCTCCAGAAATATACTATATGTTCTTCCATGGAAAGCAAGCCATTTGAATTTTTCTTTTGAAAAGCAAGGATAAAAGAACAATAGGATATGTCAGAATATGAAGCTAAACATTTTTTCCTGGAAAAACAATAATAATCTATTTATAGTATATTGCCGACGGAGAGCAAAAAAGTCGTTCCAGGAACATCACTGGTGATGTGAAGACATGAAGAGCCACAGTGGGGACATCTTTAGACAGAGTGTGATCGGCATCCAGACGTAACTGAAACAGTGAGAAGATCAAGGTTCCTCACACTCATCCCCTTGTTCAAGTCCAATTAGCAAATAAAGACAATAAGAGATAAACCATAAAGGAGCTTCAACAAGATTCTGGATTGTCTATGATGATGATTCTAGTATTTTTTGAAATATCAAATATGTAACTCTCAAAAAAAAAAAAAAAGGTTTTCTTGCTTTGCTAATGTCTAAACACGTACTTAATCGTATCCCTTTGTGCCTTTATGCCATCATTTCCTAGAATGACTTCCCCAAAAGGAGATTGCTGAGCCCAAGGATAGGCATCTTTGTAAGGTTTTGAGACCGGTGGCCAAACTGTCTTCCAGAAACAACACCTCAGTTTGTATTGTAGGCGGTGAACTTAACCTGGTACCCTGTTTGCTAATCCAGTTAGGGAAAAAGTGGTTTCTCTTTGTTTTCATATATATTCTATTGACTAAGGAGCTTGAACCCCCTTTTTTCTTATGTTACTTGGCTATTTCCATTTACTGGAAGAATATTTCTTACTCTCTCCCTTTAATTTATCTTTTTAAGATTTTATTTATTTAAGAGAGAGCACAAGCCGGGACACAGGCCGAGGGAGAGGGATAAGCAGACTCCCCACTGAGCACAGAGCCCAATGCAGGGCTTGATCCACTCAGGATCATGACCTGAGTGGAAGGCAGTCGCTTAACAGACCAGGCCACCCAGGAACCCCTCTCCTCTTTATTTTATGCTGAACTATTTGTCTCTTTCCTACTGTCTGCGGAAGTTCTGTTGATTGTAAGTGTATTAAATCCTGTGTTTGTCTCATGTTACAGCTGTTTCCCAGATATAATTAACCTTTCATGCTTTTTTTTTAGATTTATAAGAGTAAAATATTCTGTAGAATCATTTCATCATTTCTCCCAATATGTTGTTTCATTGATTTTTTTCCTTTGGTGTTACACTTAGAACATTTTTCCTATTACAAGTTTACATAAAACCTTCCCTCTTTCTCCTTCCAGACTTTTATGTGTTTTAAAAAATATATATAATCCATACGAAAATTATTACCATGGGTGTTATGAGGAGGGAGTCTGGCTTGATTTTTTCCACATGGTTAACCAGTAATTCCAAAATCATATATCAAGTGATTCATCCTTCCCTATTAATTGGAACACCATTTTTATTTTACTTCCTGATTAGTTATGTAGAACTAGAGTTGTTTCTTTTTACTTGACTTTTCTTTCTAGTCTTTATTTATTGGTTTCGAAGATAGTATCAGTCTGTTTATATTTTTGTCACTTTAAAAATATGGTTTAATATCTGACAAAACAAGTTCCCTTCCTTCTTCCAGAAAGAAAGAAAGAAAGACCCTCAACTGACCTGTTTCACATATTCTGCGGAATCAACTTGGAAATCATTGTCAAGTTCCAAAAATGACTTTATTTGGGATAGAGGCTGAAATTCTAATGAGTAAATGCAGTTAGTTTGAGATGAATAAACATATTTTCAGTAGTAAGCTTTCCCAACTCTGTTCTTTCTATTTATGAAGTGAATTTTTTTTTAAACTTAGTAAAGTTTGTGGTATTCTGATCCTAGATCTTACATATTTTCTTCCTTGGTATTT
Organism: Mustela putorius furo; assembly: GCF_011764305.1. Classification (NCBI taxonomy): domain Eukaryota; kingdom Metazoa; phylum Chordata; class Mammalia; order Carnivora; family Mustelidae; genus Mustela; species Mustela putorius. Next base: position 1,338,146 of record NW_025421491.1, on the reverse strand, counting down.
TATATTTTTGTTGCCAGTGTGTGCGTATTTCTTTTTTTCCTTGTTGTTTTCTTAACACCCATGTTGCTGGTGGTGTGCTAGTCCATTTACTTTCCTTCTCTGTGGGGGCAGGGGCTCTGGGCCCACAGGCCATGTGAGGTCGTCTTTTCCCTCATTAATGTCAAAGCTGAGAGATCTGATGGCAGATTCTTCATAGACTCAAATTCACTGGATGCTTCTGGGAATCCCTAGAATGTTCTTTCAGAATCTCTCAACACCCCTTAGATGTGATAAAGCAAAACACAGGTATCCTGGACACGTTTCATGTGTTACTTTCTGCAAGCATTCTGAACTCAATGTTCTCTTCAGCCTCTCCTTCAAGGACGAACGGATACCCAACGCCACTGTAGGATGTCCAGATGGAAAGCTCCTTGACAGTCTATCTCACACTTCTGTGTATCCCTCATGCCTAGCACCACAGTGGGGGCAGAACTGGGACTCCCAGCATGAATCCTTGATTTGGAGCACTGGGAGACCAGACTCTGTACCATGGTTTGCAACCCTGACTCAATAGTCGAATCGCCTACGAAGTCTAAAATACTACTGGTGCCTGGAGATGCTGGCTTAACTGTTCTGGGGTTGGGCATCAGTATATTTTAACCCCCGACCCGATTTCCACCCCAGGGGACTCTAGTGTACAGTCAGACCTTCGAAGCACTGCTTTAAAAGATGCCCGACCTTTTTGTCAAGTCCTTACTTACAGGCAGCAGAAATAACCTAGGGTTGATTTGTGCAAAAAGGGATTCATTTAAATAATTTGAATTTAATATTAAAATCCAGAGGCTCTGGGCCCACACGCCATTTGAGATCATCTTCTCCCTCAGGTTTTGAGGGGTTATTCTTAAGAAAAAAAAAAACAAAAACAAAATCATAAACAGACAATTGGGTACCAAAGTAAATATACAGAATGAGGGGGGTTAATATCATAAACATCATGTAATTTAGAAATACCATATAATATTTTAATATTTTTTGTGTGTGTGTGACATACCGCTGCAGTGGATTTCTCCATTTCCTTTTGGTTGTGGAAGCACGGGCTATAAAATCTAATTTTGTAATATTTTCCATAGAAGAGAGAAGTCATTTGTTCTTTTAGCACGTTTGATCTAAATGTCTTTCTAAAGTGGCCTTTTTAATATAGAGTAGTTTTAGATTTATAGGACAGTTGTGAAGATAATACAAAGAATTCCTGTGACCTCTCACCCATTTTCCGCCATCTGCATTTGTTATCACTAATGGAACGTTGATGGATACATTACCATTCACTGCACTCTGCACTTATTTGACTTTCATTGTTTTCCCTGAATTTCCTTTTTCTGTTCTAGAATGTCACCCAGGATAACACATTACATTTTGTCATCATGTGTCCTTGGGCTTTGCCGGACTGTGAGTTTCTCAGGTTTACCTTGTTTTTGGTAACCTCGACAGTTTTGAGGACTATTGGTCTGAGATTTTGTAGAATGGCCCTCACTTTGGGTTTGCCTAATATTTTTCTCACGGTGAGACTGGGGTGGTAGGTTGTGGAGAGGAAAACCTTACAGAGAAAATGCCACTTTTATCATCCTATCAAACATTAAATGCGGTCACTTGGCTAAGATCCAAATTTGTTTTATATTACTTATAATTTTTAAAAGTTCCATTCAGCTCATACCTATCATTGGCCGTGACATGAAAAGTTTTTGGATTGTGGTCAGATCTAGGAAAATCCATTGAGTTTCATTCATAGTATGAAGATTTAGAAGGATTTTCTGTAGACCTGCTTCTGGCTCTGTGCATTTTGGATCTTGCTGTCCTCCACCATCCACGTAATCCCAGGGCCTGGCTCTAAAGACGCCTCCATACTCCAGTACAAAATCCGACCCTGCACCTTCATGTCACAAGGTTCGGTGAATTGACACAATGGGTGATAGACATGTTCCTAGCCATCATTCTGACCCTAGGGTGGCCAGCAAAGACTATGAAGGTAATTATGAACCTCATAAATGTGTCACACTAAACCCAAACTAGATATATCCTAACCCATTTCCCTTTAGCTTGTTCCCCAAAATGCGACAGCTACACCAACTCCCTGTAGCACAAAAGCGTGACAAAAGGTTAGTTGGACTGGAAGGGGACAGTGGTCTTAACCAATGGCCGTTCAAATAGCTTGCTTGTACAGATTTTATAAAAACATGTGAACATATTGCTGGAACCCCCTAGGGGTCCTAGGAAGAGGCTCATTCAAGTGAGGCACCCTGAAATTGAGACACCAGATTGAACGTAATCTGGCTCTGTAAATGCCTTCCTATGTGTACCAACTCCACTGATCCTGGATCTAAGAAGCTGCAGCTTGAACCACTAGCACCGCCGTCTCTGGAAATTGAGGTGTAGAAAGGATTCTCCCCCATGCTTACTTTGCTTTTTTTTTTTTTTTAAATCTTTTATTTATTTATTTGATAGAGAGAGATCACAAGTAGGCAGAGAGGCAGGCTGAGTGATAAGCAGGCTCCCCGCCGAGTAGAGAGCCCGATATGGGGCTCTATCCCAGGACCCTGAGATCATGACCTGAGCTGAAGGCAGAGGCTTAACCCACTGAGCCACTGAGCCCCTGTCACCCTCTTCTGATTCAAAATCTGGAGAGGGTGCTTTTGATTGACTGAGTGTAGATCAAGTGTCTTCACCTGGGCTGCAGGGGAGGCTGGGAATGCATCTGTTAACTTGAGCTTGTAGTGGGGAGGCGAGCTCTAGGTAGAATCTTCCTAACTAAAGAGGAAGGTTTATTGCTTGAATTTGTGTAACAAAACGTGAAATGATACAAAAGTGGTTACCTGGTGGAGGAGGGTGGGTGTGAGGAGATTAGGAACACAGCTTCTTAATGTGAACATTTCCATATCACTTTGAGTTTTTAAACATGTGCATATATTATCCAGCGACAAATAAAAAATTTGAAAGGCTAATACAATCCCAGGACCAAATGTCACCAACAGAGGTAACGTCTTTCTTTGATCAGCATTCTCAGCAAGGATTAAAGATGCAACAACACAAAGTATGCCACGTTTAAATCTGTGTTATTTCATGGCACCAAATCCACCGGGCCCATTTGCTGTCCTCCTCTCTTTGCCTACTTTGGCGTGCTCCCAAATGACTCATTTTCACAATAGCACCATGAATTGGCAGTGATTACCTCGCAAGGGAGGGGAGAAATGGTGTGGATTTCCCATACAATGCAACGTAATATGACTTGGTTTTTTGTCAGGAGATTTCAGAATAGTTTCTCACACACAATCGAGCTCTGTCAGAACCAAACCCCATGCTGGGCCCTGAGGTCGAATGAACCAGTGAAATGATTCCAAAGATTTGTTTACTGTCCGGAAGTGAATCCTTAGGCTTGTCATGTTGGGCTGTGACTGGGTGCTGGGGGGAGGGGACTGGGTGCAGATTTACTATCCAAGAAGAGAAGTGGAAGTTTCCAGAAAGTGTCCTCTGAGGCCATCTTTGTCCATCAGGAAGACCAGACTCTTCTTTGAGAAGAGAAAGTCCTGGGTGGAGAGGACAAGGAGAGGAGCCAGTCGGGAGGATACTCAGAATATTTAACAACTTACATGGGATGAAACTGACAACCAGAGTGGATCCCGGTTGTTACCCTAGTATCAGCCGTACTGAGTTTTTCAACCCTGATCTTGATCATCCACATCAACATTTTCACCAGGGCTTCTAGAGCTTCTTTAAAGCTCTAAAACCCATGGGATCCAGGAAGAGGAAGCAAGGAGACAACTAGATCCTAACTACTACTTTTCCTGGGACAGTCAGATGATACCACACATAATCCATATAAATCTTGGACAAATAAGAGAATGTCTAAATAAGAGAATTAGGTGTTCAGTAAATACGTTTGACTCAAGGAGAAACATAAGTTCTTAAGAGTAAGAGGGAGATTTAAGGTGATGTCCCTAAACTCAGGTACATAGAAGGTGTTCAATAATTATCAAATATAGATTGATTAAATAAATGTGTTGGCTACAGGCTCTGCTAAAGTCTTTACATAAGGATCCTCCACCTGATTTTTGTCTTAAACACTCAGTACTCCCATTCAAATCCAATATGACCTGGTATGACAGGTGGCGGGGGCAGGGCACTTGGTTCCAAATTGGATTTTTTTTTTTTAAGATTTTATTTATTTATTTGACACAGAGAGAGGGATCACAAGTAGGCAGAGAGGCAGTCAGAGAGAGAGAGAGAGAGAGGAGGAAGCAGGCTCCCCAGTGAGCAGAGAGCCTGACTCAGAGCTCGATCCCAGGACCCTGGGATCATGACCTGAGCCGAAGGCAGAGGCTTAACCCACTGAGCCACCCAGGTGCCCCTGGGCAGGATAGGCATGAATCTGCTTTTCATAGGCTTGTGAAAAATCTTGAGGATGCTTGGGTTCACCTGTGGTCATTCTTGCTTCCCATCCCAGTGAGAAAGGAAGCATGTCTTCTTTGGATACCATTTGGAGCCTATAATCTGCTCCCACACCCAAGCCCTGTGCCTGACCATTGGCTCACATGAAGTGTCAGTTATTATGAATACAATTATCTGCTCCACAGTCAGCTCAAGCTATATATAGCTCAGAAACTATCAGGTGTTCAAATTAGTTGTCATAACCAATGTGATTCCAAATACCTATTTCATTGGATTTTTTAAAAGTTTTTTTTCAGGGCGCCTGGGTGGCTCAGTGGGTTAAGCCGCTGCCTTCGGCTCAGGTCATGATCTCAGGGTCCTGGGATCGAGTCCCGCATCGGGCTCTCTGCTGAGCAGAGAGCCTGCTTCCTCCTCTCTCTCTCTGCCCGCCTCTCTGCCTACTTGTGATCTCTGTCTGTCAAATAAATAAATAAAATCTTTAAAAAAAAAAAAAAAAAAAAAGTTTTTTTTCAGTTGGACCACTCCAGTCCTGGATTTTTATTATCAGTGATACACATCCAAGCATCATAGGATAATAGGATAAGTACTCAATAAGAACAAGCTCTTGGTATCTCAGCCCTGTATACGACCTTCCTCTTCATGTCTGCTCATTTCCCTGTTGAGGCTTTGGGGTTTTAGCTCCTGTTATAATCCCAAGATTGCCTCTTGGATACAAGGACAGTTGAATTTCTATCTGATCCTCTGCCACATATTTGATCCTTTGTTCTGCCCTGGGGATCCAAGGATAGGCCTCTCTGATCAAGAATGACAGCTGTGTGTAGTATAGATTTACCTTGTCAAATAAAGATTTGGTCTATGCCCTCAGTTCCTGGAAGATAACCTCTAAGTCCTTAGAATGTCCTGAAAGATAAGAGTGCCTTTGTTTACCTGGGGGCCCTTAGGGAATACCAGAGTCTTTGCTAATTATGTGGTTTACAATGGGAGGCCTTGGGCCATATGGTATTAATTTGATGTCTGGAGGAGCTGGAGACAGAGTTAAGCCATGTAGATGAGCCCCAGTAAAAACTCTGGACAGCAAGGCTTGAACTTCTCTGGTTACTAATAACCTGTTGCTTGTCACCACACATGATATTGTACCATGGAGAAATAGGTGCTCTTGGCACAACTCCTCTATCTGATGACTCCTGGACCCTGCCCTATACACCTCTTTCCTTGGCTGATTTTAATCAATATTCTTTTGCTGTAATAAACCATAACCACGAGCATATGACTTTTCTGAGTTCTGTGAGGCCTTTTAGCAAATTACTAAACTTGAGGGTGGTCCTGGGGACCCCGAACCTTGCAACCCCGAAAGCAGAACAACCAACATTAACCCATCTGGCCAGAGCTCCCATGGGAAAAGCAACAAGTGTTTTCATCCCAAACCTTGGGGACTTTCTATTTTTATTCTCATCCCAGGTAACGAGTGTCTTCTTACTCACCCCATGCTCTCAGAACAGTCTCTTTGTGACTAACCTTCACAGGATTCTCTGTCTCATTCTCAAACTATGTCAAGCCATTCCTCTCTCTATTCATCTTCTTGTAGAAATATCTGTTTTCTGTATTACTGCCTTCTTTTGTCAGGCACAAATCCGGGGCTCATACCTATCCAAATGAGAATCTCCTTCTAACAATCAATTCCTGAAACATCAGAATTCACCATAGTTTCATACTAGATTTACATATCATACCAGCTTGCTCAAATAATTTCTAATATACAGATACAAGGAGAGCGAGTCAAAAGAACCCAGGAAATTCACTGTTTATCACAGAACTGCATGTGGAGTGTCTTAATGTAAATGAAAAAAGGCAGGATGCTCCTGAATTGTGCAGAGAGAAATGACATGAGAACTGGAAAAGACCATTTTGCAGCTTTTATAAGACAAATCCATCAGACATGAGAGAGAAAATTAGATTTCCTATTCTATTTTTTTAATATTCTATTTTTTTCAAGAGTGATCAAGTTAATACTTGAGCTAAATGCCATCTACAACAGCATCATGTTTCTTTATATCTCAGATTAAATGCTGGAGAAGAACAGTAAAAACAACAATTTTTTTTAAAAGATTTTATTTATCTGACAGACAGAGATCACAAGTAGGCAGAGAGGCAGGCAGAGAGAGAGAGAGGAGGAAGCAGGCTCCCTGCAGAGCAGAGAGCCCAATGCAGGGCTTGATCCCAGAACCCAGGGATCATGACCTGAGCCGAAGGCAGAGGCTTTAACCCACTGAGCCATCCAGGCGCCCCAAAACACAATAATTTGAATCAACTGGTAAAGAGCTCCATATGAGTTAATGACAGAATTACAGAAGATAGTGAAATGAAAGCAATTATATTACTTCCAAGTACTTACCTAAATTTTTTAAAAAATGGAACCAAATAAACATCTTATTGGTCAATTGTAATAAGTAGACAATTTTCCTATGCCATTTCACATTATTTTAATCCAAACTGGTGTTATTCAGGTCCTTTAATAATGTAGAAAACCATTTCTATTCTTAGTTAGGTTAAATATTTTCCTTCCAAGTCATCTAATATTGTTTGATAAATTTTGCAAAATAGTAATTCCTGTCTTTCATGAAGATAAAGTTTGAGGAAGGAGAAAAGATAGAGAGAGACTGAAATTAATAAAGAATGGCTTGAGTTGAGCGAGTTGGCTTATCATTTTTTAAAGATTTTATTTATTTATTTGAGCAAGAGCGATAGCACAAGCAGGATGGAGAGGCAAGAGGGAAAGGGAGAAGCAGACACCCTGCTGAGCAGGGAACACACTGTGGGGTTCAATCCTGGGATCCCAGGATCATGAGCTGAGCAGAAGGCAGACTCTTAACCGACTGAGCCACCCAGGCACCCCTGAATGAGTTGGCATATTATAGATCTATAAAATCAAGATATGGCTTGCTTTCCGCAGATAAAGTAGATACATCCTGTATCTACTGTATGGTCCAAGAAGGCACTATTAACCCTTAACCTCATTCATTTATTTATTCTTCCATAAACTCATTCATTCAGCAAACATCTCTTTAAGACCCATGTCATGTCAAGCCCCATGTTTAGTTCTGGAAATTCTAAGATTTGTAAAACACCATATCCTCAGGCAGTCCGTCGAGGGTTCCAAATGACTACAATCTGGCATAAATGATATTCTGGTGTGTTCTCACAGAGCCCAAGGTGGGAAAAACTCAACTTCTTCTTGAGCCTAGAACTAGATATTTTCTAGTCTTCCTTTAAGGTCACATGGGGCCACATGACCCAGTTCTCACAAAGGAATACAGACAGAAGTCATGCTGTCTACACCTGGGTCTAGGCATTAAGAGATGAGCATAGCTCCTTCATTCTTTCTTCCCCCTGAAGCTGAGACACAGTGGTCCAGTTTTGGCCACAAATGACGACAATGTCCTTGGGTCTAGCGAATGATGGAGCAATGACTAGACAACCTGGAAGAAATTGAGTCACTGCCCACCAGCCTGGCATCATCCCTGAAGGAGCAGATGGAACAGAACTGCCCACACACTTGGTGCACTCACTTCAGTTCTGTCACTTGAAGGGGGAAAAAAAACAACTATAGTTTTAAAACTATTTTATAATCGAGTCTATTTATTTTTATTATGAAAATTTTTTAACATACAGCAAAGCTAAAGGAATTATACAGTGGACATCCATATGCTCCCAACCTAGATTCTACCACTAACGCTTTACTATACTTTTCTTCATTATTACAAATCTATCCATCTCGCCACCCATCTATTCTTCCATCATCCATCAGTCTTTTTTACTTCTTGGACATAATTCACAGTACATTGCTGACTTCTCCTAAGTACTTCAGCATACACATTATTAATTAGACTTTGATAATTCTTTTTCTCTTAAAGAAAACTTCATATACAACGAATGCACAAATCGTAATTGTATAATTATAATTGTCGAATTTTGACAAATGTTATACCCACGTAAGCCAAATCCCTATCAAGTAAAGGTCATTTTGTTTCTCTAGATGTTCTTTGAGAGTATTTCTGTTAACAGCAATTTACCTTTACCCTAACTCACACAGAGTAATAATTTTAATAATAGCTCCATGAGCTGAACATCTTTTATGCATCAGGAACTATATGTACATATCTTATTTGATTTTTACAATAATTTTATGATGGAGAATGATTAGGTCTGTCCTGCAGATAAGAAAAATAAGACATACAAAATTGTCCATGTTCACCTAGCTGGTAAGTGGCAAAGGTGGACTTTTGCAACCAGGTATGTCTGATCCCAAGGTCTGCTAACTTCTCTCTATTTCCAGTGTGACTGATCTTGCCTGGGGCTCAAAGAAGCTTAGCCTCTCCCAGAAAGGACACTGGAGCTATGTCTAGAGCCTCAGTCCTCGAAAACTGAGTAGAATCCATTCCCCAGAAGGACAAAGCAGGGATGAACATTCCAGGCAGGAAAAGTTTCACATACAAAGGCAATAAAGTGTGAGGTTGTAACATTCTGAGAATTGCTAATGTCTTCCTCTGCCCAGAGCTTAGGATAGTGATATAGGGACAGTGGAAGATGAGAGTTAAAGGTGACCAGGATTTCAGTGCTTTGCTAGGCGGATTGGACATGGTTCTCTAGGCAGTGGGGAGCCATCAAAGGGGTCTAAGCAGGGAAATGACATAATTAGATTTGCACTTTAGAATGCAATTTTAGAATACTGCGGGTGATATAGAAAATTATATGGGAAAGATACAGGAGCTAAAGAGGCCAATAAAGGCACAGGTGAAATAGTCCAGAGGCTTAAGGACCCAAACTAGGTCATTTGCTATGCAGACCAAGAGCACAACTGGGGAGACAGATCACAGAGCCCTGATCACATTATTCTTTATTCTAACTTCCTGAACCAGGCTTCCACTTATTCTGTATGTGCTCTGGAAAAGAGAATCTCTATTTTGTGGTGAAGACCCTACAACATCCTTTAGTCCCTTCCATAGTCTGTGGCTTATCTTCTAATTCTTCTGTTAACGGTCTTTTGCAGAACAGAAGCTCTAATTTTAATAAAGTCAGCTTCTCAACTCTTTCTTCCATGAATTGTGTCTTTGGCATTGTACCTAAAAAGGCTGGGATTTATACCTAAGTCATGTAGGTTTTCACCTGTTAGCTCTTAGTTTTATGGTTTTGTATCTTACATTTGTGTCTAGGATCCACTTTGAGTTAATTTTTTTGGTGCCGTCTGATTTTTCAACTCTTGTTCCCATCCCTATCAGAGAAGGCAAGGAAACTCAGTCACCCATGTGAATCCTAGCCCTGTTGCTAACAAGGTAGGCTCCCTTGGACGGGTAAACTATGTTCATGGTCACTGAAGAGCTCAATTGGCTTCTGCAAGTCAAACTGACTTGGTTTGGGTTTGGGTTTAGAGGGTGTTCTCGGTTTCTAACCCGCCTAATGAGCCTTAGATGCGTCATCAGGTTTGATGTATATGAGGAGAAACAATTGCCCCCATGGAGCCTCTTGAGCCAACTTGCTCCCCCTCAGTTAGGGCTGTGCTGCAAACCAAGGGACCATCTTTTCCAATCTTGCAGCCCTGTCTAACCAGGGAGACTGCTGATGCACAAGCTATAAGGAAGAAAAGAGAAAAGGAGATCTGCATTTTGGGATGGTTAAATACCCTTTCCTCCTGAGAATCAGAATCATGTTGTTGAGTAAGAGCTCTTCCTCTCTTTAGCTTTCTGTCTGCAGACCTCAGACCACTGGTTTTTCACTTGAGAGCACTAGCAGCACCTGAAGAACTTTGAGAAAACGTCAGGTCCCTGTACCCTACTGCCCAAGGAATCAGATTCAGTTATCAGTGGATTTTGACATATTCTGATTTTATTTATTTATTTGACAGAAAGAGAGGTCACAAGTAGGCAGAGAGAGAGGGGGAAGCAAGCTCGATCCCAGGACCCCTAAGCTCATGACCTGAGCTGAAGGCAGAGGCTTAACCCACTGAGCCACCTAGGTATCCCCATATTCTGATTTTAATGAACAACCAAGGATTTTCCAGATCTGGGCACAAAAGCATCTCTGGGGGAAGATGAGAGTTTTTATTAGAGGGTATGTGGGTAGAAGTGGAAGGGAGTTTAAGGGAGTCTGAAAACATGGCCATTACAGAACTCCAAGGGGCACTGGTCTAGTGTCCAGGAACCACCATACATCAAGGATCCACGTCTGCTGACTGCTTCAGCCTCATGAACTGTGAGTGTCCCATCACCTACCACGGTCCTTGCCCTGGGCCCTCACCTATTCTGCCACCGCTGCCCCCAAGAATGGGTTCTTCACCAAGGATCCTTTCCATGGCCACTCAACCCCCATGGACCCACCTACCTTTGACCAGGATCAGTTGGCTCCACTGTAGGTCACCTTCTTCAAGAGCCCCTCATCCTCATCCCAGAATCTCATGTTCCAGTTTCTTAGAGCTGCTGTGACCAAGCACAATGAACTGGGAGGTTCAGAGCAACAGAAATCTATTGTCTCGCAGTTCTGGAGGCTAGAAGTCCAAAGCTGTCAGCAGGGCCACCCTCCTTCCAAAACCTGTAGGGAAGGATCTTTCTTTGCCTCTTTCATCTTTTGGTGGCTGCAGACATTGTTTGGCTTGTGGCAGTGTTGTTCCAATCTTTGTCTCCTTCTTCACAGGGCCTTCTCCCCTTGTCTCTGTGTCTTTTTTTTTTTTTTTTTTTTTTAAGATTTTATATTTTATTTGTCAGAGAGAGAGAGCACAAGCAAGAAGAGCTGCAGGCAGAGGCACAAACAAGAAGCCAATGTGGGACTTGACCCCAGGACCTTGGGATCATGACCTGAGCAAAGGCAGATGCTTAAGTGGCTGAGCCACCCAGGCGTCCCTCTGTGTCTTTTAAAAAGAACACTATTCTCTTGTCATCTGCAGCAACATGGATGGATCTAGAGGGCATGATGGGAAGTGAACTAAGTCAGTCAGAGAAAGACAAATGCCATATGATTTCATTCATATGTTGAATGTAAGAAATGCAATGAACACTGAGTAACATATAGAATTGTTTAATCATTATATTATACACCTAAAGCTAACATAACACCATATGTTGATTACACTTGAATAAAAAAAGAACAGCAGTCATATTGGAGTAGGGGGTACTCTATGGTATGACCTCAATTTAACTAATTATATCTGAAATGACCTTATTTCCAGATAAAGTCACATTCTGAGGCACTCAGGGTTAGGACTGCAATATATATATATAAATATATATAAATATAATATAATATAATATAATATATATATTATATATATAAATATATATGTATATATATATATTTTTTTGGTGGTGGAGGTGGTGAGGATGAGTGTTACAATTTAACCCATAACAACGGGGATTAGAAGGAGTTTGAATTATTGGAAATGCCTGAACCCCTACACTGAGTTAATAAGACTCCTTCCTTCCCTCCCTCTACTCTTCCTTCCTTCCTTGTTTTTCCTGCCCTCCCATACCTTCTCTTGCTTCTTTTCCCCCCTCTCTCTTATTCCTTCTGTTTCTTCTCTCCATTACCTGTGCCCCTGCCTTTTCCCTCATGCATCTGCTCATCTGTCCATCTCCTTAGGAGGCCCAGTAGAGGCACAGATGAGGAATGTCAGGCTGCTGAGAATGACATCAGGCGGACACCACTCAGAGACAGCTCATAGGCCCTAGGGAAGGAGGAGGAGGCCAGTCTCAATCTGAATGTCCTTCTGCTTTGCAAACCTTGTCTCCGCTGCCATTTTTAGCAGCAGCTTAACTTGCAGAGATGCTGTTTTGGCCTTCGTGCTGTCATCCCAAACCTGCAGGCGATGCCTCCGCGCTCCCTCCCCACTCTCACGGGACACACACCGCCCCGCTGACAGCCAGCCTGCTTTTCTGACATTGTGTGGCATCGGCCTGGACAGCTGAGGACAGTGCTGCAGTTGCTGTGGAAACCCAAGCGCCTGGGGGACTCTAGTGAGACTCTGATCAACCCCTGGAAAGGCCCTAGACAAGATGTCAAGAGTTTAGGGACGGTGATCAACCTTCTAGGTTAGGTATTGCCTGTGGCTCATGGGACGCCATTGCTTATCTTCACTGGGCCCCAGCTTGCTTCTCTGGTGAAGAATTACGAAACCTGGCCACCTGCTGGAAATGTGGATAATGGGTCATATACAAAACACCAACACAGACTCTTAAAGACAGAGAACAAACAGGTGGTTGCCAGAGGGGAGGTAAGGGGGGATGGGTGACACAGGTAAAGGGGATTAGGAGGTACGAACTTCCAGTTATAAAATAAGTAAGTCTGGCAGATGAAAAGTATAGCATGAAGAATATAATCAGTAAGACCTTAAAAACGTTGTTTGGCGACTGCACTTCTGGGGAGCACTGAGCAAAGTATAGAATTGCTGAATCATTACGTTGTATACTTGTAACTAATGGAACTGTATGTTAATCATACTTCAATAAGAATTTAAAAAGCAGCACAAAGACAAACTAACATTTAAATGGATTATCTTGCCAATTGCATGGGGACTTTGGGTTTGCTGCCGGTGAGTGTTTGGAGTTATACTTACAGAAAGGAGTCATGGAGAGAGAGAGAGAGAGATGGAAGAGAAAAATGTGCCTCATTCCACCTTAGAGAGAGAAGCAGAAGACCCCACAGTACCACATGGGGCCTTGGAGATGCAGCTGGGGAGGGGGTTTCAGCTCAAACTCCCTCATCCCCTCAATTTTGCCCCGGGGTCAGGGTGTAGCTCAGGACCTCTGAAAGCTTTGCTGCCCCAAGTAGAGAAAGTCAGGACCAGGCAACATGTGGCTGAAGGGCCATTGCACAAAGAATATGTCCCTTTTAGACCTGCCATGCTGGTGAGTGGACATGAAGGCCTTGTAGGTACCATAGAGAGGTCCTAGGGCAGGAGACCATGAATGAATTCTTTTCACCTTGAGAAATATTCACAATTGCAATTATCAGCTAGAACTTCTTATTTAGAGGTTTTTCCCAACATGAAATTTTTGTTTATTGATTCACTGGCCTGTATGTCATTTACAGTTTACAGAACATGGTCCAGGATTAGCCCTCCTTTCCTCCTCATAGGAGTAGAACTACCCAGCTGGACTACATTTCCCAGCTTCCCCTGCAGTGGCTGTGGCCACATTACTAAGGTCCAGCAAATGAGATATTGTAGAAGTGATGTACACCATTCCCAGGGTCCTATTCTTCAGGGAAGATGCTTGCCCTCCACACCTCTTATTTGGGCTGGAAAGTGGATATGGAGATAGGAAACCTGTTCCAATGAGGATAACATCACAGGGAGCAGTGGAACAGAAAGAAGGAAGAAACCTAGATCCCTCCATGACCCGGTGGATCACAGCTGCTGTGCTCCCTACAGCTTGGATTGCCCCACACACTTCAGACTTTGAAAGAGAGAATTACCAACCTTCTATCTGATTTAAATCACTCTTATTTTCATCTCTGTTAAGGCTGATGAACCAATAGATCCTAGCCGGATCAATAAGTAATCTGCTTTTTATCCTGCACGCTTATTGTGCTCCATGAGGGTGAAACTTGAACTTACCTCCTCTTGCCAAAATGTCTGCCCCCATGTTGCCTGTTTGCTTCCTGCTAACCAACACAATCTACCACTTCCCCCAAAGGGCTTCTTATAACCCGGAAGTTGGCCCAGAACACTTTCAAAAACATTCAGATTCTTAAACAGTCCACAGAGAGGTCAAATCAAATGGTTCCAGTCCAGAGACGAAACTTCAGAGCAAACCCTAGTTTTAGGAGTTGTAGGATGCCCTATGGGCTCCATGACCCTATATCCCAGATTTTTATGACAGTTTTAACTTAAAATACTCTGGCCCAGTTTATACCAATGTCTTTGTAAGTGCATGTGCCACACTTTTTGTGGACAAATGTCTTCATAGTCCACCTGGCCCCTCAGCTGAATGCCATTGCTTTATGCATTTTGCCTTTCTGGTCCACTTGACAGTCACCCCAGAAGGAATAAACTCAGCACACTGAGGACCACTCCCTCTGATCCACTCAACACTGGCCTGCTCTCTGACTTACTTTTTCTATTCTAAGACTTGAACTAGTTGAACTGAGCTGCACTTATCTGAAGAGAAGTGCCTTTTTTTTTTTTTTTTTGAAAAATTAAGCTCCTTTAGAGATTAGTTTGGCTCCCCCAGCTTCTTTACAAACTCCCACCATTAAAAGTGGGTCATAGAAAATAGTTGCTCCATTTTCTAACCAGACAGTAGCTTCAGGCAGTTCCAGGTTCCCCTCCTCTGGACCCACCTTCTGGAAAGGTCTCCTCTGCAACCTCCCCTCCCTTCTGGGCCAAGGACACTCACCCTTGTCATCAGCTAAAGCTGCTCTGTCCCCTTTTTCTTGTCATCACTAATTTATGCTCTTGGCCTCCAGGGGGCTCCTCTCTGTTCCCCATCCCTCTGCTCCTCCCTCCTCCCCACGGGAAGCATTCTGATGAAGGACAAGGACATTTTATTGGGTCACGGTGCTAGGCATGGACCTTTTTGTCTGTCCTCAAGGATTTAATGTTTTGAGACCGTCTTAGATGGTAACATTCAAAAATATCTGCCGGCCCTTCCAGAAGGAGATGATGCTCTGCTGTTCTCCTCCCCATCCCCAGCATCAGGTTTAGCACTGGTTTTCTTTGGTCAACAAATGCAAGCCAAAGTCATGTGACCTGTGTGGTGTCCAACAAAAGCTTTAAGAACCAGTACGTGGTTTGCTAGGTGTCTCTTCCCTCTTCTACAAAGTAGACATGATCCAGAAAGAGGCTGCTTTATCAGCCTAGATTCTGAAAAAAAGAGAACAAGAGCGGGATATAGTTAACCCAGAATGGACATGCAGCTTGAGCATGAATAAGCTTCTGTGGTTGTAAGTCATTCTGGGTTAGAGGTCGCTGTTACTGAGCTGATCTTGGATTAGACAGGCAAGGAGACTGTTGGGTCATAAGAAGTTGTGGTGGAAAGATTAGTTTACCTCTGCTCTGTGCCTCAGAAAGGAACTCCCCACCCCACCCCCCACTTATTATAGCTTTGCTGTAACCTTGGTATCATCTGCTTCCACAGGTGCCTTCTGTTTTCATCTCTGCTCTGCCTTAAGACAGGAAACAGCCTCTCTTCCCCAGGCTCCAATGAGAGAACTTACAGCAGAAATGGTAAGCAATAGTGATTTTGCTGAACCCATCATAGGGGAGACAGAGGTTTACATCACACATCTCAGTGCCAATCATCCATTCATGTCTTTGGCACTTCTGCATGATACCGTGCATTTTAACCAAAATATAGGTTCGAATGCCAGCTCTACCACTTACTGTGTGATCTTGGGTAAGTTACTTAAATTAAATGTCTGAGTTTTCTTTTTGGTAAACTAGGGTCAATAACATTTCCTGCCTACTAGGGTCATTATTGTTGATCTTGGAAAAGAGTGAAAGTTAGCCTGGAACCAAACTCTTCCTGTTGAAAGCTTGTTTCATCCTTTGTTTTTCACTTGTTAAACTGAGATATCCACATAAAACGAGGCTGAGTACAGATACAATGGCTGACACAGGTAAATGTACACTCGTGTTGGTTATCACTGCCATTCTTTCTGTCCCTTTAAAGTCTTCACCAGAAATCGTTGCTTTCCTCCCACCATGTTGTTCATGGATGTGTCTTTCCTTTGACCTTCCCCACAGAGCACCCAGCCTACATGGGCTTCTAGGTTGTGGCTCTCCCACCCCTTGATTCCCTTGTGGTTTGGAAATCTAGGCTTTGTCCTTTATATATATCTCTCTCTCTCTCCCCATACTTCTCATTTCTCTCTCTCTCTCTCTCTCTGTCAGCTGTTCCATTCGGAGAAGCTACTTAGTTTCTTGGAGAGAACAGCCTGGAACTTGCATTGAAGCTTCAGCAGAAAGAGACAGTCTTGAGGGATTACACCTCACAGCCATAAGTACCAAAGATGAAAGCCAGATTTCCCCAGAGCCCCTAGTCTCCCAAGCTGGGTCTTCTCATCTTAGATTGTAGGCAGTTTGACATAGATCAAGCATTCTTCAGAGGAAAAGATGTTGGCAATTTGTTCCTTAGTATCTGTGAGTTTCAGTGAAGTTATCATCCAGATCTGGAGTATTTGCATTTCAAGGATTATCTCTATAATGCTGGCTAAAGATATTCCAGGGCCGGGCGCCTGGGTGACTCAGCGGGTTAAAGCCTCTGCCTTTGGCTCAGGTCATGATCCTGGGGTTCTGGGATCGAGACCCACATCCAGGCTCTCTGCACGGCAGGGAGACTGCTTCCCTTCCTCTCTCTCTGCCTGCCTTTCTGCCTACTTGTGATCTCTGTCTGTCAAATGAATAAATAAAGTCTTTAATAAAAAGAAATAATAAATAAAAAAAATAAAGATATTCCAGGGCAAGGGAAAATTCTAGTTAACTCAGGCCAATGAAAATGTGACTGTATTTAAACATCCAGACCCAGACCAGGGTGGGGCAGATGACAATGAGGACATGTCCAGAATTGTCTCAAATGATCAAATTTACTTTTTGAGTATCTACCTCACAGTTTGGGTTCATTTAGTCTTGTGGTACATTAAGACCTTCAGATTTAACTCATGGGACCCTTTGATTCTGATGAATTCAGTCTTCAAGGTCTCAGAGACTGTGTGCCTGTTGGTTTAGAGTGTGGGGGTGCGTTAGCAGACATCCATTTCAATCCAGGTTTCACCCTGGAAAGCAGCATGAGGTCAAAGAAGTTACTTCTGGGGTTGGGGCTCAAGTTCTTCATCTGTGACATGATAACGGCAGTCATGATCATGATCATCCCTGCCTCATAGACTTGCCAGGGCTCAGTAAGATAATTTACACAAAGTGTTTGGCCCAGGGCCTGGGACGTAGGAAATTCCTGCTGCTTCTGCTGTCACTTTTGTTGCTACTGTTATTACTTCATGTCACCTGGCTCCCCTAGCCATACTTACAGAATGATCTCTGACTCTCCAAGCCTGTTTTTATTGGAAACTTGGGGAAAAATACTACTGTGAAGCCAAGTATGTGGCTTCACATACAGTGGACCCCCACACCCTGCACAGTTTTGACTCCCCCCAAACTTAACTCCTAAGAGTTTTCTGTTACCCAGAAGCTTTACTGATGACATAAACTGTTGATTAACACACAGTTTGTATGTTATATGTATTAAAAATAAATACACAATAAAGGAAGCTGGAGAAAAGAAAATATTATTGAGAAAATCATGAGGAAGAGAAAATACACTTATAGTGTATAATACTGGACTGCATTATCAAAAAACATCTATGTATAAGTGGATCTGGGCAGTTCAAACCTATGTTGTTCAAGGGTCGAGGGCACTCACTCTTTGCTTGTCCTCAGCATCTTTGGTTATTAACAAGGGTTGTGGATGGAGCACCGGCTTGCCACCACTTAATTTACATGCTGCCCCATACCATTTTCACCTGTGGGGTTGGCATTCCCATTTCCATTTCATGGATGAAGTGACACAGGGAATTTGAGACACTTCTCAAGGTCACAGAGCCAGAAAATGGCAGAACTGGAGCACCAACTAGAGTCTATCTAACCTTGATTTGTTGTGTATGTTTTTTTTAAACATTTTCTAGTACTTTCTGTGCTCCTGGCACTGTTTTAACTACTTCACAAGTATGATCTCACTTTATCCTATGAGGTAAGTACCGCTACTGCCTCCAGTATGAGGATGAGGAAACTGACGTACAAAGAGACCAAGTCACTTGCTCAAGTTCATACAGGTTTGAGGAGCAGAGATGGAATTCAGACTCAAGAGAGGTCCCAGCTGACTCATGAAGCTGGTCTTTCCTATACATATCCCTGCCTCTTTCAAGATTCTAGTTTTCTCAGTGCACAACTTGGCTGTCTTCCTGGCACAGACATGCCCCATGCTTTTACCTCCCCTCAAGCCATTTAGAGGGGAAGCTGCCACTCAGTGTTCATCCCACTGAGACTACAGAGGAAAACCAGTTTCTTCTCTACCTGCCTCCTCCTCCAGGGCCAGTGGGCTCTGGTAGCAAACCAATAGAGCCTGAGGGGTTGGGGGTTATAGAGCCCAACACAGTAAAATCCAAACCCTACTGGCCTGGACTTTAGTAGATGCACTCAACATGCCCTTTGGCCAAATAATCTGGAGATTGTTGTAAATGGAGACCCACTTTCTTTCCAAATGGGCTTTTCTCTCCTTCACTTGTCCTTACCAGGTATCTCTGTCATTCCCACTTCTGCACCCAACTCAACCCAGGTCTACAGCCAGGACTCAGACTGGAAAAGGCCATTCATTCCAGCCATTCATTGGAAGTTAGTTAGAAAGGATGAAGTGATCATTACCAGTCAAACAGCTGGTTAACTCAATCCAGCTGCAAACACACTAAGATTCCATCTCATCCACCATAAAGACATCATGGCAGTCTTCATCATATGCTTTGTGGGAATTAGATTACATGAAGGATCCTTCTCTTGAGTTTTAGAACTAATAACTCTGAAAACACAAACACATAAACCAAATGTGGTTGATTTGTTTTTTGAAAGTGTATGCTGATTACTAGTGATCGCTAAATTTTAAAATGTCCAAATCATCATTTTCACATTCAAATCTAATGGGACTATCTTAACCCTTAGCCACATTGATTGGTTCAGATGAGAGCTTGTGACCTTGGCCTGATGAATCAGAATTAATCCAGAAACTTTTTCTGGAGCTAGTTAGAATTATTTATTTCTCTTTCAATGAAATTGCCAAACTTGGAGGATATAAACCTAAGGTGTCTTCAGTCATCATAGGAATAGAACCTACCTAAGAATGAGGTTAACGTGGAGGCAAGCAGAGAAACAGGATAAACAGCTACTAACTCTTCATGACATGTTCTGACACCCTGATCCAGATGTGTCTGAAAACAGAAACTTGCTTGGACTTTTCAGTTACAGGAGGTAATAAATACCCCAGTTTGGCTAAGCCCCTAACTTTCTGAAATTTTATCTATCTCAATTTTTTAGCCCTTCATGCCAACCAATATGTGCATTAAGGATATACATGTGCCTCAAAGGGTAGCTTTAGTTGCCCCCACCACACACTGTAGTATGTCCCAATTTACTTAGCACTCAGTTCAAAATCTTTTCTAGTATTTCTAACTGGACCCTTGGGTTATTTTGAAGTGTGTTTCTTAATTTTCAGACATTCAGGACTTTTCTGGATATTTCTTAGTTATTTCCAGGTGCCATCAGTCTCTGAATTTGTGCACAGGCTCTTATTTCCCTTAAGGTTTTCCACAACAGGTGCTTTGAGGACTCCACATAGGTGTCTTTCTTGCATGTGGTCAAGAGTAAATTCTCCCCCTTTGGGGGCTAGCCTATTCCCACCTTTTTCTGATGCAAATTTCCAGTGTGATGTGTTATCTGCTGGTCACCTCTCATGTAAGCAGTGACCTGGTGCTCTCTGGATGCAAAGCTGTCCCTCATTTAGTGGTGGAGGGGGGAAGAATGTCCCGTAGTAGACATATTCAGTTTGCTTGCCCAGCCTTTTCTTGGAGACACTCTTCCATATAGTTTGAGTGGGGTTGTCAATCATTGGAAAGTTCCTCTCCTCACATTTCTCTGCAGAAGGAGACATTTGATTCAGGATTGCCATTCAGAGTCCTCCCTGGGAATGTTCTATAGCACTGTCAAGGAAGACTGTCGTCTTCAACTGCAGGGTAATGAATGTGAGCTTCTAAGAGCCCCACGAGAAAGGTTTGCAGAAAGAACAAAGTAAAGCTGAGAAAGTAGAGCTGAGAAATGGAATGAAAACTAGAAAAGAGACCTGCTAACTTTACTGGAGCCCTTAGTTCCATTTGAAGCTAGAGTCTTCCTTATACTTTCTGTGTCCATGAACACACAAATTTGCATTTTGCTATTATAATTTGGGTAGTGGTTGTGTCACATAAAACCAAAAGAGCCCTATCTGCTCACAGTGGGTTGAAGGTTGAACCCCTCCCCTTAAGCCCAGCCAAAAAAAAAGTTGTGTCCCTGTCTTAATCCCCAGAACCTGTGAATCTGATCTTATTTTGAGAAAGGGTCTTTGCCAATGTGATTAAGTTAAGGCTCTTAAGATGAAATCATCTTGAATTACCTGGGCTGGCCGTAAACCCAAGCTAGTATTTTTCTAAGAGATACACAAGAGAGAGGAGAAGATGACCATGTGACAACAGACAGAGATTGGATGACAGCCACAGGCCCATGATTGCTGGCATCCTTGAGAATCTGGAAGAGGCAACAAATAGGACCTACCTGAGAACTTCTTGTAGGGAATGCAGCACTGGGGATAGATATCTTAATTTTGGACTTCTGACCTCCAGAACTGTGAGAATAAATTTCTGTTGTTTTAAGGCACCAGATTTGTGGTGACTTGTTATGGTGGCCATGGGAGAATAACACATTGCTCCATTTTTGTCAGAAAGGTAACCAAGGAGTGTTAGTTGGGCCCTGATCTTCTACAGTGTTTCAGACAACAGGGACCAAGCCCATAGATGCCATACTACATTCCAGATTGCCTATTTCCTCCGAGTAACAAAGTTTTCTCGCTGGTGTAGTCTGGGCATGCCTGCCTCATTCCTCACTCGGAATGAGTTATCTCTCAGAGGTCTCCTTAAAAATAGGTTCCTGGTAAGTCTGTTTTCCATTCTCCCTACTTTACCATAGGATAGTGTTAGCAGCTCAGGTGTTAGAGTTGGCTGGGACAAGATTTGAATTCTAAATTCCTGTGAAACCATGGACAAATTGCTTTACATTTTGGAGCTCTGGTTTCTTCAGTTGCAAAATGGAGATGCTTAATTCATTGGGTGTTATAAAGATTAGATAATACAGGCAGAGCACAGAGCAAGTGACCTTGTCAATGGGCCATGGTCCTTGGTTTCATTTATTGAGTAAAGATAAATGATGTGTATTAGTCAGTTCAGGCTGCTATAACAAAGATATCAAAGACTGAGTGGTTTAAGCAACAGAAACATTTCTCACAGTTCTGGAGGCTGAAATTCTGAGAACAGTATGGTTGGGCTCTTAATGAGGGCCCTCTTCCTGGCTTCTAGACAGCTGCCTTCTTGCTGTGTGCTCACATGGCAGAGACAAAGAGAGACAGAGACACAAACATAGAGAGAGAGAGAGAGAGATGGAAACAGAGACAGAGACAGAGAAAGGGAGAGAGAGAGTTCTCTGGCCTCTGCTTCTCCTTTTTTTTTTTTAAAATATTTATTTGTTTATTTATTTGACAGAGAGAAAGAGAGAACAAGTGAGCAAGCACACAAGCAGGCAGAACAGCAGGTAAAGGGAGAGGGAGAAGTGGGCCACCTGCTTGTGCAGGGATTGATCCCAGGACTCTGGACCATGGCCTGAGCAGAAGGCAGACACTTAATGACTGAGCAAGTGCCCCTGTCCTCTCCTTGTAAGAGCACTAATCCCATCATGAGAGCTCTACCTGCATGACCTACTTACCTCCCAAAGGCCCTGCCACCTAATACTATTGCACTGGGAATTAGGGCTTCAACATATGAATTTTGGGGGTACATATTCAGTTTATATCACTATGGTATGTTGCTGGATATGTTTAAAACCTAACCTGGGACTTTGTTTAGATATTAGGAAGCAATACATTTAGAGAAGATGTACTGAACCTCAGGGACATTAAGTCATGATTTGCCAGTGATGGTTTAGGAGTGGGTATGGGACCCAGACTCTGCCAATAAGATGAGAAACCCAGGTCTCCTGGGGTTTTCTGGGAGAGATTTCATTCCTGATTTAAAAAAAAAAAAATAGACACACGAAGAGGTGCCCACTTATAGTTTGTACCTTCAGATACTGAGCTATAAAGATGCAGTATGTGGTGTGCTGGCAGCCATCTTGAGACCATGAAGCAAAAACCCCAAAATATCTCAGGCATAGAGCTCTGATGTTGGCAAGCTGTGGAGTTACCACTTTTGCAAATGCTGGGCTCCAACCTCTTGATGTATACAATAATAAACCCTGATTGTCTAAGCCACTCCTGTAGCTGAAACCCCTAAATATTACCCAAGGACTTTGCATATCATATAGTTGTTCTTGCTAGTCATACACTATTTTTACACTTACTGGACAACACCTTAAAGGAATTAATCAGCTACTACTATTTGTCACTCTCTCCTCAATGCTGAAACCAAATTAAGTCTCATCCTCCATTCTCTATCTTCTATTGAAACATTTTCCTATCGCTTTTGGGAGAGGGGTCACTTTCTTTACCAAAATCATTCTCCCTGTAAATGTCAACACATAGTGATTGATTTCTGTGGTAGAAATCTTTCTCACATCAAAATCCAATATTGGGAAGAATGAATGAAACAAGATGGGATTGGGAGGGAGACAAACCATAAGTGACTCTTAATCTCACAAAACAAACTGAGGGTTGCTGGGGGGAGGGGGGTTGGGAGAAGGGGGGTGGGGTTATGGACATTGGGGAGGGTATGTGCTTTGGTGAGTGCTGTGAAGTGTGTAAACCTGGAGATTCACAGACCTGTACCCCTGGGGATAAAAATATATGTTTATAAAATTAATTTTATAAAATTTTTAAAAAATTAAAAAAAAAAAAAGAAGCCAGGCACAGAAGGCCAAAAAAAAAAAAAAAAAATCCAATATTGGGATATCTGGGTGGTTCAGTCCATTAAGCAACTGCCTTCTCCTCACATCATGATCCCAGAGTCCTAGGATCAAGCCTGCTTGTCCCTCTCCCTCTGCCCCTCCTCACCTCCTGCTCAAGCTTGCTCCTTCTGTCTCTCTCTCAAATAAATAAATAAAATCTTTAAAAATAAATAAATAGGACCAGTCTCAGCATGCACTTCGTCTGGGGACTGGGTGAGCCAGAAGCAATTTTCCAAAACCAAATGCTGGATCACACACAGTTCAGAGCTGTGTTACCTGGATGCTTAATCAAGTTCAGCTTTGACGGTGAGCTTTGTCTTGTCTCTTTTCAGTCTGCCCTACATTCATTCTCTTGAACAGAGGCCAGATTCTTCCCTCTTTCCCTCAGCAACAGGCAGGAAGAGGCTCCAGAGTCTAGGCTGCAGAGTGACTGATGGTGGCTAATTTAAAGGAGGCTGGGGGAGGGGCCCCTTCTTTGTGCATGAATCCTCTCCTCTGCCCAGTGCAGTCACCAAGGGGCTCACTCGCCCTGCACTCTAGGACAGCCCAAGAGAATGGCTTCTGACAGAGTAAGAGTTAACCCTTAGCCAGACATTGGGTATGAAGGGGGTTTGTTTGCAAGGGGGCCACTCTTGCCTCCTCTTTCCCATCTTTCTCCCTTTGTGTTCTTTCCTCTTTCTCACCTACCAGTCCCCACCTTCACTCCTTAGACAACGACCATAGCTGCCCTGTTGGTGTCCCTCTGTCCATTCTTGCCCCCTATAGACCACTTACAGAGAAAGCTGAAAGAGCTTTTAAAACTGGAAATGACCTGAAATAAACCTGTCACCCTCGTGCTCAAAATGCTCCAGGGCTTCCCCTCTCTCCCTTTGTAAAACAAAAAGTCCTCACCAAGGTACTTAGCTCTGCCCCCAACCCCTTCCCCCTCCTCTCACAGATACACAGGCCCAGTCCACAGAGGTTTCTCAATCTCCAAGGTGGCTCCTTACCCTTGAGCTGGTCAAGCCGGAGATTCCTGCATGGCTAATTTCCCCTCACTTATGTAAATACCATCTTTCCGCAGAGGCCTGCCCCAGCTACCTAATTTAAATTGGAACTCTGGCCACTCTCTGGCTTCAGACTGACCTTGACTCTTTTTTTTTTTTTGGTGGGAGGAGAGGGATTGAATCTGAAGATATTTCTGCTTTTCTGTTTTTTATTGAGATATAATTGACATATACCATCATATTAGTTTCCAGTGCACGATGTAATGATTTGATATTTGTATATATTACAGAATGTTCACCACAGTCAGCCCAGTTAACAACCATGACCACACATGGTTACAATTTTTTTTTTAAAGATTTTTTTTTTATTTGAGAGATAGAGAGAGTGAGTAAGTGAGAGCATGAGCATGAGTGGGGAGAGGGAGAAGCAGACTCCCTGAGATCATGAGCTGAGTCCAAGGCAGATGCTTACTGGACTGAGCCACCAAGATGCCCCATAGGTATAATTTTTTGGGTGATGAGAACTTTTGAAGACCTACTCACTTAGCAACTTATAAATATACAACACGGTATTATTACTGACTATAGTTGCCATGCTATACATTACATCTCCATCGTTGACTCTTCTTAAAGTCGTTATTTCATGAGGCATAATTTACATAGACTAATGCCTACCCCTTTCAGGGGTGAAGCTCTCTTTGTGTTGGCCAATGTACACAGCTGTGTAACCACAATTAATGTGGAGAATATCTCCAGGACACCGAAAAGTTCCCTTGTGCCCCTTTGTAGTCTGTATCCTCCTCCACTCTAGGTGGAAACCACAGGTCTGATTTTTTCAGCTCTCCTTTTGCCTTTTCCAGAATGTTTTACTAATA
Source organism: Mustela putorius furo (assembly GCF_011764305.1). Lineage (NCBI taxonomy): Eukaryota > Metazoa > Chordata > Mammalia > Carnivora > Mustelidae > Mustela > Mustela putorius. The sequence goes on along the minus strand of NW_025421491.1, from coordinate 1,313,160 downwards.
GAATCATACAATGGGTAGCCTTCTGTGAATGGCTTCTTTCACTTAGCGTAATGCTTTTGAGATTTATCTGTGTTGTGTTGTATTATCTGTGTTGTGTTGTATCCACAGTTTGTCGCATTTATTGCTGAGTGGTATTCCGTGCTATGAAGGTACCACAATTTGTTTAACCGTTCACCTATTGAAAGGCATTTTGGTTGTTTCCAGGTTCTGACTATTACAAATAAAGCTGTTTTGAACAATTGTGTATAGATTTTTATGTGCTCTAAGGTCTCATTTCTCTGTGATAAATGTTCATGAAACAATTCCTTGGTCATAGAGTAAGTGTATGTTTAGTTTTTTCTTTCTTTCTCTTTCTTTCTTTTTTCTTCCTTCCTTCTTTCCTTCCTTCCTTCTCTCCTACCTTCCTATCTTCTTCAGCTGCCAAACTACTTTTCAAAGTCTCTACCATTTTCTACATTAATTTTGATAAAGACCAGTGTATCAACATTTTATTTTTTGGATCATGCTTTTCACCTCATGTCCAAGAACTTTGTCTACCCACAGATCACAAATATTTTCCCCTCTGCTTTCTTTTAAAAGTTTTACATTTTACATTTTGAACTTAGATCTATGATGCATGGGAATTTTTTTTTTTTGTATCAAATGTGAAGTTTAAGTCAAAGTTTACTTTTTTTGTTTATGGGTATCCAGTTATTGCAGCAGCATTTGTTGAAACATTAACTTTCTTCTTTGAATTGTCTATGCATCTTTCTCAAAAATCAACTCTTTGTGTTTATGTGGGCCTATTTCTATTTTGTTCCATTGACCGGTGTGCCACATTGTTAATTACTGTGCCTTTATAGTAACTCTCAAAATCAGGTAGCATGATTTCTTCAACTTTATTGTTTTTGAACATCATTGTTGCTATTCTAGTCCTTTGTCTTCCTTGTCATATAAATTTTAGAATCAACTTGTCTTGATCTGTAGAAAAATACCTCTTGTAATTTTGATTGGAATCCTGTTAACTCTATACATGAATTTGGGGCAAATTGCCTTCTGTGCTATGTTGAATCTTTCAGTCCATGAATATAGTATGTCTAGCCATTGATTTTTTTTTTAAGATTTTATTTGTTTATTTGACAGAGAGAAATCACAAGTAGACAGAGAGGCAGGCAGAGAGAGAGAGAGAAGGAAGCAGGCTCCCGCTGAGCAGAGAGCCCGATGCGGGACTCGATCCCAGGACCCTGAGATCATGACCTGAGCCGAAGGCAGCGGCTTTAACCCACTGAACCACCCAGGCGCCCCTAGCCATTGATTTTGATTTTGTTTTCCATTATCAGAAACCAAAGCTTTTTGTGGTTTTGAACATCAAGATCTGGTGCAATTTTGTTAGGTACATGTGCCAGTATTTTATTTCATTTCTTGATTTTTACATTTCAGTTTAGGTTATACATTGTCATTATATACAAATATGACTGACTTTTTTGTGAGTTGACCTTGTATCCTGCAACCCTGTAAACCTCATTTATTTGTTTTAGAAGCTTATTTGTAAATTCCTTGGGATTTTCTTTTCTTTTCTTTTAAGATTTTTAAATTTATTCATTCAAAAGAGAGAGAGACAGAGACAGCAACAGAGCACAAGCAGGGAGGAGAAGGAGAAGCAGGATCCTCGCTGAGTAGGGAGCCAGACACGGAGCTTGATCTCAGGACCCTGGGATCATGACATGAGCTGAAGGCAGCCACTTAACCACCTGAGCCACCCAGGTGCCTTGGCATTTTCTACATAGACAACTATATTGTCTGCTAATAGGAGCATTTTTTTTTCCAATCCAGATGCCTTTTATTTCTTTTTCTCACCTAATTACACTGGCTAGGGCCTCCAGTACAATGTTGAATAAGAATAGTAAGAAGAGACAATTTTGTTCTTGATCTTAGTGGGAAAGGATTCAATCGTTTATCATTAAGTGTGATTTCAGCTACAATTTTTCAACAAATACCATTTATCAGCTTGAAGATCTCCTTACCTAGTTTGCTGAGATTTTTACAAATAATGAACAAATGCTGAATTTTGTCAAGTGCTTCTTCTATAATATTTGATATGATCATATCATTTATCTTCTTTAGACTATTAATAGGGTGCTTTAATTTTCTAATATTGAACCAGCCTTGAATTTTTAGAACAAACTTCATTTGATTGTGTTATATTATTCTTTTTGTATGTTGATGAATTCAATTTATTAATCTCCTATATTAATCTTTGCATCTATGTTCATGAAGGATATTGGTCTATAGTTTTGTTTTATTTTGTTCTGTTTTTGGTGATGTCTTTGGTTTTAGTTTCAGGATAATGCTGGGAAATGTTCTGTCTTCTTGTTTTGCTTTTGTTCATAACAAAAGGAGGGCTTGTTTCATTTTTTCATTGTTCTAGTGTAAGTGTCAAGAACAGTGGCTGGCATACAGTAGGCAATCAATAATTATGTGCTGCTGAATGAGTGAGTATACTCTGCCTGAGTCAAGCAGGAGCAGTGGAAACTGAAAAGGGAAGAGGAGGTGAAACTAGGAAGAGAACATTGACTTGAATTAGCTTGGAAATGTGATGATATACAAATGATGTCAAAGGTAATGTGCTTCAGTAGTGGAGAAAGACCACTTTGGAATCAGACTGTCTGGATTTAGATTCGGCCTCTGACACTCACAGCTGTATGGCCTTGGGCAAATTGATTAGCCTCTTTGACCTTCCATCTCCTCTACCACCAAATGGGGAAGAAGATCATACACAGCTGCCAGGGTTGAGCTAGGAGAAGATGTATATGAGGTCCCTGGCAGAATGTCAGCACTCAGTAAATAAAAGATACAGTAGCAATGATAGTAGGTTCTTTGTTGAATGGTTTCTAGAAATCACCTCTACAACCAGAGTTGGAGATAAGCTGAAAAATAAGCCAGAGCAGAATGGAACGCACTGTTCCCCCCTGCCCAGAACTGCTTAAGGTTGAAAAGTATTTAATTTTTCTTCATTTGATCATAAGTAAGAGACCGAAAGTAATTAGAAAGCCCAGGCTGATTCTGGCATTGGCAAGCATGGCTTCTCCCAGCACCTACCTCTGCCTACAGACCCCTGTTAGAGCATCTTGGTCCTCACCCAGATCCACACCTGCAGGCAACTGGCACAAAATCCTTTCAACTACCTGCAGAAGAAGGGAGCTGGAGCTTGGAGACAAGATAGAGGGAATGCAAATTCCCGGGCAGAGACACTCAGTAGGAGGGCTTGTGTTTCTTGGGTGGAAGCTGAAGTGGAGGAAGCTGGGCAACTAGGAAATCTGCGCCAACTGCTGGGTCATTATTATTCTCTAGTTCCCTACAGAAGGAAGATGCCCAAGAGAGAAGACCTGAAACGGGGCCAAGACAAGAACACTCACCTCCCCTGGGATCCAAAATGGGTGTGACTGAAGGAGGATGAGTATTGTGGAGGAAGAATGCACGAGACAGAAAATCCATAAACCCAACCACAGGATTTTGTGAACTATCCATGAGTCCATGATGTTATCACTCATGGAACTCAAGAGCCCACGCCAAGATCCTGTGTGGCCACGCCCTGCTATCACCAGCTGCTAGAGGGTCACCCCTCCCCCAGGCTCTTTTCCTCACTGGACACTCCTCACGATTCCGGAGAACAACCCCTGTACCAGAGCACACACTTAGTTGCCATTATCCCAAACGACGTAAGCAAAGGTCAACTAGAGATCTCTCAGGTGGTCATTGCACCTTTCAGTTAAAGGGAAATACCAAAATGACTTCTTTGAATAAATTTGGTTATAATGTTAGTAACTACTATTTCTCATGAGCAAAAGTACAACTGAAAGTCAATGTCATGCCAAGCGGTTTTAATTTCGGGAGGTGTTTATTTTCCCTCCAAAGCCAAGCAATGTCTTTTTATTTTGTTTAATTACATACACATGGGGGAAAATCAGAAACTAGAGGTATCTTGAGATTCATGGAAAAAATGGCTTTTCTCCCATCTAAAATATAGGTTGTGTTCTTGGCTTGACATGTTATGTTGTCTGAGTGTGAAATGAGACCCCTGGGAGATTATTGTCCTTTTGATGGAAAGCCAGTGTTCAGCTAGGTCTGCTGGAACGGGCTGACTTGGCAGGTGTGGTCTGGGAGACAGGGGTGAGATTGCAGAGGGCCTGCCCTTTGGATATGGAGCACCATGTGCTCTAACTCATCTCCCAACTTTGCCCAACTAAGAGGTGTTTTGCCTTGTGTCAGATACACCTTCCCATCTTTAATAATTTCTGACTATATACAGGAATGCTTGACTCTTTGACTCTTACAGAGGAGATTGTAAATAAGGGTATGAAGAAGAGTATTTTGGAAGGTCACACGTGATTTAGTAATTTTTCCCCAGATGGTTTTTTTTTTTTAAGATTTTATTTATTTATTTGACAGAGAGAAATCACAAGTAGATGGAGAGGCAGACAGAGAGAGAGAGAGAGAGGGAAGCAGGCTCCCTGCTGAGCAGAGAGCCTGTTGCGGGACTCGATCCCAGGACCCTGAGATCATGACCTGAGCCGAAGGCAGCAGCTTAACCCACTGAGTCACCCAGGCGCCCTCCCCAGATGTTTTAACCTTATATTACTATCATCAGATCGAAGACAATCACTTTAAATAATTTCCCATTATCTTCAGTGATGATTTTCACATCATGGAGATACACACACACACACATATGCAGTGGAACTTGTTTTTCTCAAATAAAATCCTACACAGATCCCCAACATATAACACATAAAAATTTAGCTTAAGCTAAGCTCTTTACAAGCCACAGAGGTGAGACTGGGGCCTTGACCAATTCCAACCTTGCTGGAGCTCTGCTAAACTAAGAACTGAGCACATGTAAAGATGGGAATCTGGTCGCTTCCATGTTTAAATGATTAGAAGGCCGAGAGCGTGGAGGAAGGAAGGGTGGGAGAAAGGCCAATGCATTCCAGACCACAGGGCCCCCTCCTCCAGCCTGCACTGAAGGATCACAGACATCCAATGTGAGGAAGAGCCTTCTTGAAGCCACATCCCCCCTTCCGGGCTTGGTCACCCTGTGGCAAGGTGGAGGGGCCCAGATGCATTTGCGCATCTGGTTCTGATGACTGAAAACCCATCCCAGTTGGAGTGGCTTGAGTTTCCCAGTACAGCTGCTACACCCATCCCCCTCCCCCAGCCCCGGTTTCTCCTGGAAAGGTCCTCCCATAAGGAAGAATCCGGGGCTTGTTCTCCATAGGAAATGTGCTCTCAATCATGTTCACCACCAAACGAAAACACAACTATACCCTCGTTCAAGAGAACAAGATTATGTTAAAACAGAGTATTTCTTTCTCTACTTGGCTGGAACAAACTATCATTTGGAATCCTTCATGCTCTCTAAGAATGACAGGATGTCTCACTAAGAGCCAGGGCTTGGCTACAAGTGCATGGCAGGACTCTACTGAATGAGCTGGACTCCCACCTAGGGACAGGGCTGGATTTGAACATTCTGGAGTTTCAAAGTAACAGAGCATAATCCTCAGTCTGCAAATTCCAGTCACATTGAAGCATTTAGTTTTGAGGCTGTGAAAGAATGAGCTCGAATTCAAGGGACTGCAGAACTGAAAGGAACCAAGACCTCTATTGGTCCGGATCTCTGCATGGTCTAGTGGGATGCTCATGCTTAATGTCCACTTGGATAGACTATAGCACCCAGTGACTTAATCAAACTTGAATCTAGATATTGCTGTGAAAGACATTATGTAGATGTGCTTAACAGTTACAATCAGTTGACTGTAAGTAAGGAAGATTGCCCTTGATAATGTGGGTGGTTGAAGGTATAAGACTTCCACAACCAGTTGAAGGTCTTGAAAAGCAAAAACAGGTTTCCCAAGGAAGTAATTCTGCTTCGAGACTCTAACATAGAAACCCTGCCTGAGTTTCCAGTGTAGTGGCTTTCCCTACAGATTTCGAACTTGCCAGTTCCCACAATTGCATAAGCCAATTCCTTAAAATAAATCTCTTTACATAAGGTAGGTGGTCCCAGATTGTTATTGCTAAGAAACAGAGACAAGACCAGAACCCAAATCTCCTTGAACTTGTACCTCATTCCTGTTCTTTCTACCAGGACACACCTCACTTCAAGTTTCTCCACGACAACCTAAAAACTTACTTTAAAATGAACTGCACTTTCAGAAAGAATTTAGAGATTGTTCCAGTAGAACAGCATTTTTCTCTGTGATGCACAGAGAAACAAACACTTCTTAGGTCACAACCCAATACATACATAGGCACACAAACATGCTTAGTCTGTAATGAAACAAACATTTCCTGAAATGATATCTTTCAGATGCAATACATTTGATCACTTCTATTTCATTTTACTTCATTTTTAAAAAATGCTACTCAGATCCATTAAGTTGCTTGTTTGAGCCAAAATTGCTCGTTATGGCAGATGTGTCTGCTGCCTATAACACATCTCCTTGATCCACCCCTGATTTCAGTCACAGCTGTGCTGGAAAGTTCTGTGCGAGCTGAGGCTCACTTTACTCACGGCATCTCACTCCAGGCATGCGGTACACAGACCCTGGAGCCTTGTGGTGGTCCCTTAGGTTCTTACACAAGTATAACCTGGAGGTATGGGGCAGTCAGCTAGTGGGAAGAAGAGCTGGTGGGTGGCTGGCCCAGGCCCCACCCTTCAAACAGAACATCTGCAGAGGCATTCTGTACATTTCTCAGGAGGACCTCAGCAGTGACCTTGACAATGCTCCTTATGTTAGCTCCTCTTTTCCTGCCTTGTCTGTCCTGCTCCAAACTATTGGCTCCTGGCATCATCTCCCAAATCAGTGACTGGCCCCAAGTCTTTGTCTCAGGCTTTACTCTCAAGGAAATCCAAATCCAGACCCATCTTCCCTCTCCCTGCAGGAACCTTCTGCAACCCTCTTCAGATGGTCACCTTGTATTTGCTGGTATCTCCAGGGATGAGAACAGCTCTGATTTCCTCAGCTAAGTGGTTCCCTTTGCTGGACAAGTCAGGGAGACAGAAGGGAGAGCCAGAGGTCATCCAGATCTTCCCACGGGTCAAGTACTGTGCTAGTATATTCTTTCACTCTCTTTGTTAAAAGGTAGCTTTGATTTTTTTTAAGTTAAAAACAGGTAAACTGATTTTTAGAGTAGCTTTTTTGAGATATTTACATAAATGCAATTTACATAACATACAATTTACATAACAAACATTAAAATGTACCAGTGATTTTCCATATACTCACAGTTTTTCAATCATCACCCCAGTTTTAGAACATGTCCATCCCTTAAAAAGAAACCCCATACCCACGAGCAGTCATTCCCCATTTTCTTCCAACCACCACCCTCACCCCCAATCCCAGGCAACCATTGATCCACTTTCTGTTTCTGGATTTGCCTATTCTGGACTTTTGCTCTAAATGGGATCATACAATACGTGTCCTTTGTATCCGGCTTCTTTTCCTTAGCATCGTGTCCTCAAGATCCATCCATTGTGTAGCAGGTGTCAGCGCTTCCTTCCTTTTATCACCGAATGATAATCTCCTTGTATGGATCTGCCCCATCTTGTTCATTTGTTTTTCACAGGATGGACATTTTGGTGGTTTCAAAAAGTGGCTTCTTACGTTGAACTAAAATCTGCCTTAGAATTTTATCTTGGCTTTGAGTTTCTAGGTTAAGCCATACAAACACCCTCCTCCTTCAGACGAGAAGCCCGTTAGTGTGGGGACACTAACCATCACAGCTTTTGATGTGGTGGCTCGATCTCCACACCATGCCCTTCTCACCACGCTGATCACATTCCTCTGACAAACTCCAGTTTACCACAAGCATCCTGAAGTGGGATGGTCAGGGAACATAACATAGCAAGTACATGTCCTTTTAATTATTCATTTTTATTATAATCAATGATAAAAGAACAAGTTGATTGAGAGTCATACTAAGAGGCTCCAAAAGAGGATACATCCATTTTATATATATGTACAAATATCTATATATTAATGTGCTCTGAGGAAACTAAGTAAGGGCCCACTCTACCACAGTGACATTCCTCTGGGTGAGTAGGAGGCCCAGCTGCAATAATAATGCCATTCACTCAGGAAGCAGCTCAACAATCTTCTGTGAAGTGGCTCCATGATGTTCTTTTCTCAGCTGTGTAAATGTGACCACTTAATTACTTTCAGCTAAGGAAGAAGTTGGACAGGGATAGGTCTGCTACACAGGTGTCCAAGAGAATGGTAGGGAGGGGGAGGAAGGAGGGGATGAAGAGGGTCCCATGACTCTCTCGTACTCTTCATCAGCACTGATCATTTTAGCTGTGCTATCTTTGCTGCAAGGGCTTGTCTTCCCACATTAAAAAAGGACTTTTCTGATACAAGGGCCCATCTTCAACGTGTCCCTTATAACCCCCACAGGGCCTGCCATAGCCCCTATAGCTATGTGCTCAGTAAATACTTTTAGAGAATAATAGATGAAAGATTGGATGGATGGGTGGGTGGATGGATGCATGGATGGATGCATGGATAGATGGATGGATGAATGGATGGTGGACAGATAGATGTGTGGATGATAGATGGGGTCGATGGAGGGATGAGAGATGGATGGATGATGGATGGATGGATGGATGAATGGATGATGGATGGATAAAAGGATGGATGGATGGATAGATGGGTGGATCCATGTATGGATGATGGATGGATAATGGATGGATGGATGAATAGATGATGGTGGGGAGATAGATGGATGGAAGAATAGATGGATGTGTAGATGGGTGGACAAGTGGATGGATGGTGGAATGAAGGGAGCAAAAGAGAGGTAGAAACACATGACCACAAACAGAATCATCACTGCAGAGGTTAATCAAAACTTGTATTGAGATGCAGCTGGTCCAGTCCTGAGCATGGCCAGCTTCTGGAAGCTCATTTTGCTTCTTCCAGTTGGTCAAAGAATGTACCTTTTTCATATACTTGTATCAGTGTCAGTCCTCCCAGCAGCCTGGGGGAGTACTGAAGTGCTTATCATAATAATTCAGATAATGTGCATGGAAAGCTCTGTAGCTATAAATTCCCATTTGGATGTGAATTGTGTGGGGGCAGTGACACTATTATTTCCTTAGTGTGTTTGGGTGCAGGATCCTGGCAGGTATTCTCTCTGCCCATTGGCAATAGCAACCTGTCACGACCTTTCTCCTTGGTACTGCAACAGAAAATTGAAGTCTAAAGAATGTCAGGTAGTTTTAGGAGCCTTAAAAAATGGGATCTCCTTGCCCAGCCACCTCTTTGTACAAATAAAGAACCAAGGATAAGAAAGGAGATGAGACATATTCAAGGTCACACAAGTAGTTAAGAACTGGTCTTGAATTTAGACCCAGGTTACATGTTCCTACTTTCTCTCTTTCAGACTTTCTCTCACGGGATCATTTTATAAAGATCAGCATTCATCTCAAACACACTGCTATTACTTTAATGACAACTTCCTGGCAACCCCAGGAGAACACAGATGAATGCTACAAATTCTCTTCTGTTCTTTTTTTTTTTTTTTTTTTTTTTTTTTTTTTTTTTTTTGAGCTTGTTGACTTAATGGTAGGGTCTCTTGCCTCCTTTCAAATTCATTTTTTCCAGCATGTCCTTTATCTCCCGGTTTGGCCCAGTGGCAATGAGTTTGAAATTTGCTGGAGAGAATGGGAGTCTTAGAGACCCTTTGAGAACCAAGTGACGTCTCCAATGACGCACAACCTCATCACAGGACTTGGTGGGCTTAAAAAAGCTCTTTCAAATCACTCAGATTATTTCCCCTGGTAGAGATCTGGCCCAAAATATCCAACGGTCCATTCCCAGTGCACTTCTCAAAGCTGAGATGCTGCAAGGATAGTGATCTTCCTGGGAAATGCAGCTGCTGTTACATAATAAGGCTTGGAACTTTCCTGTCTTAGCAGATACAGCCGCCCCTGTTGAATGGGGCAGGGAATAAGAGCTCATCAAAGTTATACTTCATACTCAGCTCTGACACTAACACTTTTTGCTCCAAGCATTCTTCAAACTAGAGAGCACCTCATTTCTGCCTCTAGTAAGAAAGCAAGCATGTGGGAGTCAGAAGACCTAGATGGTAGGGGTCTTCCCACCCACCAGGGTTACCACCTGGACGTGTGATGTCCTAACTGAGTTTCAGGTTCTTCATTTATGAAATCTTAATAGTGGTCATAACAGCTCTGTCACAGGCCAATATTACAAGTAGTAAAAGAGTCATTTAAATAAAAAATATCCTAAAGAAAAAAATTATTCAATGGCACTTTTGAAAGCACGGCAAGGAAGATTTTTCAAGGCAAGAGGATAGGGATCACTGTAATGGGAATAATTGGACTCAGCTCTGAAGACAGAATGGATACGTGGGAATTTATAGCCATGGGGCAGAGTGGGAGTCAGCGGATGAAAATTATCAAGAGGAAACATTAGGGGTGAGGGGGTAATCTTGCTGAAGGCAGGCTGAGGTGATCAGATATCAGCTGGGAGATGGTGAAAGATAAGAAACTGGATCAAATATCAAAGGTTGGGAATTCTGGTTAAGTTGGCTTAGCAAGATTCTTGCTCAAATTAGACAATGCAAAGATGAAGATGAGAACCCAAAAGTCAAGTAGTTTGGTAGACAAGAGAATCTTTGTCGATAAAAACATTAAATGTCTTCTGACTTGTTACAAATGGCTAACAGACACATGAAAAATTGCTGAATATCATCATCACCAGGGAAATACAAATCAAAACCACAAGGAGATACCACCTCACACTGGTCAGAATGGCTAAAATTAACAATTCAGGAAACAGCAGATGTTGGTGAGTATGTGGAGAAAGGGGAACCCACTTACATTGTTGGTGGGAATGCAAACTGGTACAGCCACTCTGGAAAACAGTATGGAGGTTCTTCAAAATGTCAAAAATAGAACTAACCTATGACCCAGCAATTACACTACCAGGTAGTTTCCCAAAGGATACAAAAATAATGATATGAAGGGTAAATGTTCACCAATGTTTACAGCAGCATTATTGACAACAGCCAAACTATGGAGGGAGCCCAAATGCCCATTGACTGATGAGTGGATAAAGAAGATTGCACATTGGATAAAGAAGATGTGGCATATATATATATATATGTATATATATATATATATCCACATTGTTGTAAATGGCAAGATTTCACTCTTTTGATGGCTGAGTATTATTCCACTATATATATATAGTGGAATATATATATATATAGTGAAATATATATATATATAGTGGAATATATATATACATATACATACATATATACACATATATATACATATATAGTGGAATATATATATACACACATATATATACATATACATACATATATATATACATATATAGTGGAATATATATATATATATAGTGAAATATTACTCAGCCATCAAGAGTGAAATCTTGCCATTTGCAACAATGTGGGTTGAACGAGAGTGTATTATGCTAAGTGAAATGAGTCAGGCAGAGAAAGACAAACACCATATGATTTCACTCATATGTGGCATTTAAGAAACAAAACAGATGAACATAGGGGAAGGGAAGGAAAAGTAAAGTAAGATAAAAACAGAGAGGGAGGCAAACCATAAGAAACTCTTAACTATAGGAAACAAACAGGGTTGCTGGAAGGGAGGGGAAAGGGGGAGGGGGTAACTGGGCGATGGGGATTAAGGAGGGCTCTCCATGCAATGAGCACTGAGTGTTACATGGAAGTGATGAATCACTAAATTCTACTGAAACTAATAATAGACTATATCTTAACTAACTTGAATTTAAATAATATCTTAAAAAAAAAAAAGTCTTCTGACTTGGTTGCTTGGAAAAGATTCATAGCAAAAGGGGAATGAATGGAGAAACCAAGGAACCAACTCCTTTGGAAGCCAGACCAACAAATGACCTTCTGGCCACTACTACCTTGCCTAGAGTTGATGGTGCACACTGCCAAATGTTTTTTCCTTAGACCTCAGATGCCAAAAAGAAATCCATCTTGGGATTTATTTTATGCTTTCAGATACTGCACATAGGGAAGTAGTGAAGCAGAGACTAATGGTTCAAAATAGCACAGTAAACCAGCTGGGAAACAAATGGTGGATCCAACTGGCTTCCCAGGCACTCCCCAACCTGACCTGTAGAACTCAGGATGCCACATCAGGGAGACCCCATCCAGATTCCCATTTCTTCCCTGGGCTCAGGATTTTGCGTCATTTGGGCAGGCATGCCAGGGTGCTCTGGACTTCAGGTATGTTTAAAAAATACAGTTCTTTCCAAAAACAAGCTCACGAACCCATCCATTTCTCAAGGATGGCAAAAAGATGGACTCGATTTAACATGTCCAAGGAAGCTGAATTTCCCCTTTCAGGCCACTGCAGACACATCAGACCAAACCCACGAAGGTTTAGCTAGGAAGCAGCAGGACAATGCGACTTTACCTTGTGGGCTTGTTCCTCACCATCTGTGCTTGGGGAGTTAAAATAGACATGTGGAATTGAAGAATTTGTCCCAAAAAAGAAAAAAGAGAGAGTCATGAAAATTACGAATTTTTTCCAGTTTCTAGGAAAACTAGAGTTTTCAGAGACCAATTGAGCAGAGCAGAGTTGCATGTGGAGAGCAAGCTGAAGCTCTCATATGCTAATTAATCACCAGAGGGCATAGCCTCCTGGCCTGTTGAACCCCAAACCCTCCCAATTATCTACCCCACCCCACCCCTTACCCCCACCCCTGAAGTCACTGCCCCTCGTGGCATTGGACCACATCCTGCAGGTGGGGGGGGGGATTTATTACTTCCACTCTCCCCTGCTCCTCCTCCAAGGCCTCACTCAGGGCTGCAATTAAACTTTTCAACTTAGAAGATAAACATCAGGGATCCAAAGGGGTTGATTCAGCGGACTTGTGGAGACAACTCAGAGGTTGTACTGGAAGCAGCCAGGGGAGGACATGGGCTGGAGGAAGAGGCAGACCGAGGGAGGAGGTCTGCATCTCTCCCACCGCCAACCCAGGCTGGGGCAGGGCTCTCAGCAGGGTTTGGGGGAAACAGGGTAGTGGGGGTGGGGAGAGGATGGGACCTTTATGGAGAGAGGGAAGAGAGGAGAAGGACTGGTACTTAGTGAGGAGGGAAAGTAAAGGCTGGAGGTGCGGCAGAAAGGAATCCTTTGAGGCACATGAGTGAGAGGGAAGTTTCTCTCAAGACTTATGAAACCCAAACCACACAAAATTGCCTCCAATTCTTACATTCTAAAATTAACAGCAGAGTTTCAGAAGGAGCTTAGGTTCTGAATTACAGCTTTAAAGGGCTCTGCATATTTTGGTAAACGTCTGAAATAAGATTCTGCATCACTGCCTACAGTTCCCTCTGTACCCCAGACCCTCTCCCCCAAGTCCCTTTGGCTCCCCTTCCTCTCCCCTCCCAAATTATTTTTATATGTAAATGAGGTTTCCCTTTATAATGATTTGGAATATTAATACTTGTTCGGCCCCACTGTTTTGTCTTAGCTTTTCTAACGTGCTGATGGGCCCCTCTTGCATGGTTTCTGCAGATACCTCAGTCCCCACTGCAGTTTAAAAGTTGGTGTGAAGCCAGGGAGAGCCAGAATCAGATCTAAGGAAGGAGAAAGGTTGTTGAGTTGAGGAATGTAAGGCCAAACTATTAGCCATCCACGATGCATGAAAATTTAAGTAGATCAATTTCAGCCAACAGGTTAAGTTCTAAGTCACCTGTTCTGGTCAACAGTTCTATCCCCTGGGGATTATCTTGTGTTTCGAGTATTCTTTTACTTTTAATGTGCTTTACCTTTACCTCAAAGTGGTGCTCCAACGGGTGCGGGCAAGGATCAAATGACTGCTCCAGGTTTCAAAGGGACTCCCAGTAACTCTTGACTCCCAAAGGGGCTGACACCTGATCTTCAAAAGGCCTCTGCCCAAGCACTGTCTTTGAGGACAACCAGGCATCTGTCTTCAACTCATCACGTTACAGATCAGAAAATATTCACAAAACTGGAATGAAGAGCAGTCCTGTAACTTGTTCACATGCAAGCAGCCAGTCAGTGCCAAAGGGCAGACTAGATCCTAAGACCCTCGGCCCCTATCCTTGTTCATGCATCTCACCACCCCACCCTCCATCAGGAGAAATGTAAGACTAATCAACTTAAAGTGAGTGACTCAGTGACAGAACATTCACAATATTGTGCAACCATTTTTTCATATTTATTTATTTATGTTTTAAGTCTGATATAGTTTATACAGTGTTATATTAGTTTCAGGTGTACCATATAGTGATTTGACACTTCCGTATGTCACCTAGTGCTTATCACAACAAGTGCCCTCCTTAATGCCCATCACTTATTTCACCCGTCCCCTGCCCACGTCTCCGCTGGTAACCACTGGTTTGTTCTCTATAGTTAGGAGTCTGTTTCTTAGTTTGTCTTTGTCTTTCTCTTTTTTTCCACCTTTGCTGATTCATTTTCTTTCTTAAATTCCACATATAAGGGAAATCATATGGTATTCTTCTTTCTCTGACTTATTTCCCTTAGCATAACTCTCTCTAGCTCCACCCATGTCATTGCAAATGGGAAGCGTTCCTTCTTTTTGATGGCTGAGTAATATTCCATTGTATACGGAAAGCACATCTTTTTTATCCATTCATCTATCGACAGACACTTGGGCTGCTTCCATAATTTGGCTACTGTAAAAGGAATAGAACTTTTTTAAAATAAAACTTTAAAAAGTTATCCTCAGAAAGTTGAGAAGGTGTTGCATATTTGAATCAAAAAGCTGATGCTTAAAAAGAGAGGTGATATTTGTAGAGTCATAGAATGAGGAGCTTGGGGAAATTTAGTGTATGAGAACAGAACTTTTTTTCATTGAAGTATAGTTGACTAGTAATGTTGCATGAGTTCCAGGTGTGCAGCATAGTGATTTGTCAAATCATTACATTATGCTGTACTCACCACAGGTGTGACTAATTTCTGTCCCCAAACTGCACTATTACAATACCACTGACTGTATCCCTATGCTGAAACTGTAACATCCATGCCTTCTTCAGTCCATAATTGTAAGCCTGTATCTCTCTCTCCCCTTCACCCATTTTGCCCACCCCTTTATCTCCCTCTCCTCTGGCAACCACCAGTTAGTTAAGAAGAAATTTTTATTATTTTAATTTTATTTATTTTTTAATTTTTTATTATGCTCAATTAGCCAATATATAGTACATCATTAGTTTTTGATACAGCGTTCAACAATTCATTAATTGCATATAACACTCAGTGCTCATCAAAACACACGCCCTCCTTGATACCCACCACCAAGTTACCCCCACTTCTGTAACCCTTGGTTTGTTTCCTGGGGTCCAGGGTGTCTCATGGCTTATCTCCCTCTCTGGTTTCTTCCCCTTCAGTTTTTCCTCCCTTCTCCTATTGTTCTCTGAACTATTACTTATATTCCACATAAGAGTGAAACCATATGGTAACTGTCTTTCTCTGGTTGACTTATTTTACTTAGCATAATCTTCTCCAGTTCCATCCATGTTGATGCAAATGGTGGATATTCGTCCCTTTTGATGGCTGAGTAATATTCTGTTATAGATATGAACCACATCTCTTTATCCTTCCATCTGTTGAAGGACGCCTTGGCTCCTTCCACAGTTTGACTATTGTAGATATTGCTGCTATGAACATTGGGGTGCATGTGCCCCTACTTTTCACTACATCTCTATCTTTGGGATAAATACCTAGTAGTACAATTGTTGGATCATAGAGTAGCTCTATTTTTAATGTTTTGAGGCGCCTCCATGGTGGCTGTACCAGCTTGCATTCCCACCAACAGTGTAAGTGGGTTCCCCTTTCTCCACACCCTTGCCAACATTTGTTGTTTCCTGTCTTGTTAATTTTTGCCATTCCAATTGGTATAAGGTGACATCTCATTGTGGTTTTGATATCTAGTGATGTTACTTTTTTAAAAGTATCTAGTGATGTTACTTTTTTAAAAGCATGCTCCACATCCAGTGTGGAAGACAACACAGGGCTTGAACTCATGAGATCAAGACCCGAGCTGAAATTAAGAATTGCACTCTTAAACGACTGATCCACCCAGCTCCTGGATAACAGATATTTTAAAAAATCAATGGAAAAGAAAATAAATTGAAGCACTAGAGGATAATATTGAAAATATCACCCAGACAGACAAAAAAATGTAAATTTAGAAAGAGAAGCTAAGACCATTACAATCTGTGAATCAAAGAATTCCAACATTGCATAACCAGAGTTATAGAAAGAAAGAAAAGAAAGTATAGAGGGAAAGATTTTTTAAAAAATAACTACAGGAAAATTTCCAAAACTGAAGGCATTCGTTTCCAGATCGAAAGGGCTAACTTGAGTTTCCTGCACAAAGAATGAAAACAAGACCCACCTCAAGGCAAACCATTGCATAATTTTAAAAGAGCCAGCATGGGAAAATATCCTAAAATTCCAGGAAGGAAAAAAAGATAGGCCACATATAGAGGGTTTGGAATCAGAATGGTATCAGAATTATCAAAAGTAATGAGGGAATCTGGAAAACAATGGAACAATGCTTCTCAAACTATAAGTTAAAATTATTTGTAAACTAAAATTTTATACCCAGCTGTGTTAGAATTGTCCAGAAAAACAGAACCAATTGGATATATAGAGATAATTTAGCTATAGCCATACGTGAGGATATAGGTAAGAGGAGATTTGTTACAGGAATTGGCTCACATGGTTTTGGAGACCTAGAAGTCCCACAGTGGATTGTCTGCAAGCCAAACAACCAGGGAAGCCAGTCATACAATTTAGTTTGAGGCTGAAGGACTGACAACCAAAGAACCATCAGTGTAAGTCCAGAATTCAAAGGTTTGAGCCAGGAGCTCTGATGACCAAGGGCAGGAGAAGATGGACTTCAGCTCAAGAAATCTTGATTTTCTTGAAAGGTGACTCCCTTCTTTCATTGTCTCTTCTATTTGGACCTGCTTACACCAGGGAGTGTCAATCTTTACGCAGTCTACTGAATCAGATGCTCATCCCTTCCAGGAAAACCCTCATCGACACACCCCAAAATAATATTTTACTAGCCATCTGACATCCTTTCCCCATATCAAGTTGATATATAAACTTAACCATCACACCAGCTATTAGCAGTCCAGTGTGGAGGTAGAATGAAGTTATTTTTAGATATTCATGAGCTCCATTTACTAAGATGCTCCACCAAAACAAGGAAGTAAATTTTTGAAAAGAGAATGATATGAAGTCAAGGAAGTAAAGGATCCAACATAGGAAAGAGTTCAAGGAACCCCTAGCATGGTCATGAAGGGAAATCTTATGACGAATATAAAGAGAACTGACAGAATCGCAGCCTGGGGTCTTTCTGGAGGCAGGTCCAGAAATTGTCCAGAAGAGACATACCTAAGATAAAAATGGAACTTGATGTGCTGTTATTCAAAGAAATTTCAGCTCTAGTAGAGGCAAAATTATCAATTAATGGCAAGTATACAGAAAATTAAGCAAAATTTCTAAATAAGGCAATTATTAATGCTAGGTATGAGAAAGAAAAGTCTATACATTTTGGCCATTTACATGGCCAAAATAATACAAACCCTGAATATTAATTTGACCAAAGATTGTTGTAGAAAGAAGTCAGTAGGCTGGGGAAGCAGAGGAAGTGTGAGTGTCAGGGTATAAACACCAATACGTTAAGATACAATACAATTGTGGTGCATATGAACATCCACCTTAGAAAAGTCAAGAAATTGCAATACACACATGTTATTTAGACACACAGAGATAAATCCCAAAAGAAACACCTCAAAAGATTTGGCAGGGGAGGAAGAATCAGGAAAGGTGGAGGAGACTGCTGTTTTCAAGAGGCTTTTAAGTACCATTTGCCTTTTTAAACAAGGGCCATGTATTTTTCTAGTAGAAATCCATTTTTTTTTTTTTAGAACCTCCATGACTGTAATTTGGCTCTAACAAAGCGAGTTATACCCAGTGCCACGTGACAGCCCTCCTTCCTATAAGCAGTTCACAGAGAAGAAATGCTACTGCCTGTCAGGTCTCATTCCTGGAAGATATGACCTCTTTTTCAACCCGGAGGAAATGGAGCCACTAAAGACAAGTCAAATCCGGTTACAGTCAAAATCCAAGTGAAGTGTAGCCAAAATATTTGTAAGCCGCAGGTAATGGCCTAGTTACTCCAGCATAATTTGTTGTAACAGCATTTCAGAACACTAAAAAGTTACAGTTCTTGCACTCTGGGCCCTTACCAAAGCTCTTGTCATAGTTTGCTGTACTTCCTTGCTGGGGGGATTTTTAAAGAGTTTGTTTAATGGACTGTCTCATGAGGACAAAGACCACAGCTGACTGATTTTTTTTTTTTTTTTTGGTCCCCTGTGTCTAACACAGTGACTAATATATGGAAGACACACAGGCGGGGTTTGAATAAATGAAGGGGGAGGAGTGGATGAGTGTAACAGGAAACAATTCAAGCAGCAGCCAGGATTCATACTACCTAGTGAAAGCATAGAGCGAACGGGACCCAAAAGAGAGAACAGTGGCAAAGGGGGCAGGGACAGCCTCATCTGCATAAGGCTGTGTGCCAGGCACTGTTCTGGGAGCATGAGGAATCCTCATGATAACCCTCGCGGCAGGCTATCACTGCTCCCAAGTACAGAGAAGGAAGTAATTGGCCCCAAATCACATAGGAAGCAAGTGATAGATGAGCCAGGTCAAGAACCCAGGCCCCCTGGCTCCAGGGTCTGTGCTCATAAGAACTTCACACCTGTGGCAAGAGAGCAGGTAACCCTTTGAGGTGTGTCCACACGGATGCAGCCCCAGGGAGCTGACCTGGCTGCTAGCTGCCCGGTGTTGGGCTTGTTTGGAAAGTTCCAGAGTCAAGAATCTCTCATGGTTTGTCTCCCTCTCTGATTTCTTCCCATTCGGTTTTCCCTCCCTTCTCCTATAATCCTCTGCACTATTTCTTATACTCCACGTATGAGTGAAACCAGATGATAATTGCCTTTCTCTGCTTGACTGATTTCACTGCTGAGGAAGAGGAGGCGGTTGGGGGGATGGGGAAAGTGGGGGATGGGCATCAAGAAGGGCACTTGATGTGGTGCGCTCTGGGTGTTCTATGCAACTGATGAATCGCTGAACACTGCTTCTCAAACTAATGATGTACTATATGTCTGATAATTAAATTTAAATTTAAAAAAAGAAAAAGAAAGCTCCAGAGGAGAAGGTATCTTTAGTATGAAATGGGAGTAGTAGGATAAAAACTATTGGGAGCATTGGGGGCTTCACCCCAGTGCCCTCAGCTGTTCGGGTGGAGGGCTGCCCGTGCCTCGCAGAGGTTGAGTCTGGAAGGGAAGAGCAGCTGATGGGACAAGACAGAGCCCTGATACAAGTGGGTGAGGGCCAGAGGGAGGAGATGTGAGATACTCCTGGGCAAAAACACTCTAATTGTCCAACATCCTGGTGTTCTCTGGATATCAGGGAAGGACAGCAAGAAGACTGAGCAAGTGAAAAGAAAAGCTAGTTCACGAATGTTTCTGCAGAAAACAGAGGATCTGAGGAAGTTCTGGTCAGAGAAATAGCAGGACCAAGGAGGTGTAATTCACAAGTAAACAGAATATCCTGGGTCCTACCATGACCATGAGGGTGCTATAGCATCCCTCAGACTGGGGTGAACTGATTACAGTATGGCTGCAATTCTTTACATCTACCTGTATCCAGTCCTTCCAGTGTCCCTTTGCAGCTCCGACCTACCACAGCTGTGAGAAAGCCCAGGCAGGCTCAACACAGCCACCTCCCTGACCTGCAGCTGACCTTTAATGGGTGGGCGAGCTCAGCTGAGATCAGAGAATTGTCCAGCCTACCTGTGGACTGGTGAGCATTGACAATGCTTATTGTTTCATCTTCCTGAGTTTTGGGGTAGTTGGTTACGTACTGTCACAAACTGTCATGGGAATCATGGTGACACCGGGAAGGTAGGAGTTGGGGGACAACTCAGAGCTCCCTCTTTTTTACCCTGCTTTGAGGAACAGATGCGGTAGGGCGATAGATGCACCAGCCAGGTTCAGAAACTGTCAACTAAATCAGAAAAAGAAAACTAGCCACTGTTCAATGAATATCTACTATGTGGAAGGGAACCTTACAAGATGGGGTGAGGGCTGGCAGCTACTTCTACGGCCCAACCCAATACATACTCTCCTTTCTTGTTACTAGTAGAACTTTATTTGGGATCTGTACCCAGCTTTAAAAGTGATATTTTTCCCCAAAATATTTAATTCATATTCAATTAATTCACATATAATGTATTAATGTGTTATTAGTTTCAGAGGTTGCATTCAGTGATTCATCAGTCTTTTTTTTTTTTATTTCTTTTCAGCATAACAGAATTCATTGTTTTTGCACCACACCCAGTGCTCCATGCAATCCATGCCCTCCTTAATACCCACCACCTCGTACCCCGACCTCCAACCCCCCGCCTGCCCCTTCAAAACCTTCAGGTTGTTTTTCAGAGTCCATAGTCTCTCATGGTTCACCTCCCCTTCCAATTTCCCTCAACTCCCTTCTCCTCTCCATCTCCCTACGATTCATCAGTCTTATATAATACCCAGTGCTCATTACATCACATGGCCTCCTTAATATCCATCACCCAGTTACCCTACACCCAAGGCCTCTCCCTTCCAGCAATCCTCAGTTTTTTCCTATGATTAAGAGTCTCTTATAGTTTGTTTCCTTCTCTGATTTTGAAATGTTTCATTTCCCCCTCTCTTCCCCTATGATCCTCTGTTTTGTTTCTTAAATTCCACATATGAATGAAATCATATGATAATTGTCTTTCTCTGATTGACTTATTCACTTATCATAGTATCCTCTAGTTCCACCCATGTCCTTGCAAATGGCAAGATTTCCCTTTTTGATGGCTGCATAGTATTCCATTGTATTTCTATACCACATTGAAGAGCTTCCCACTTAAGCCCAGTCCAAACTGCGGAATCCTGAACAAATAGATGGTTGTCATTTGAAGCTACTAAGAACTGAGGTGGTTCCTTACACAACAGCATATTACTACTCTAGCTAGCTAGTAAGTGGCAAAAGCAGAATTTGAAATTAGATCTCTTTGACTCCAAAGACCAAGTTTTCAATGACTACTTGCCACCATCATCTTCTTGTTTTCTTCAAATACACACTTCTTCCTGGCCTAGAGAAAGACGCACATTATTCAGAATGTGGTGCTTTTTCTTTCTACCCTGGGCTCTGGACTCCATGTTTGCAGAGTCCTTGTCAAAAAAAAAAAAAAAAAAAAACCCAGTTGAATGTTGACTGAAACTCCAGACCCAGCCTGGCTCTGATCTCCATTTTTCATGGGCTCTGAAGTCTTTAACACATGTGCAGAATTCAGTCACACTGGAAATACAGAGATGGAGCAGCTCAGAGAACATTTCACTCACCCTAATAATAAACTGTGGCTGTCTGTCTCCACTCCTGGCCCTATTTTCAATTTAGCAAGGAGCATTTTACACTCAGGGTGTGCCCTTCACAATGCTTGGTAATCCTGAACTAGCTCTTCCAATACCAAGACCTGCATCTCATCCTCACTGCTGGCATCCAGCGCTCCTCCAAGACCTCAAGATACATATGTGGAATTGAATACCTTTTGCAAACAACAACAACAACAACAAAAACCTCTGAAGAATTCTGTTTAACTTCTACATTCCGTGGTGCTAGTGAGATTTAGTTAGAGACACAGACCACAGGAGTGGTGAGGGATTTACCAAAAGCAGTTGGTACTAGCTTCATCCAGAACCCCTCTATTCATCCCATGGCCCCTCATCTTCCAGTAGGTTAGACCAGCTTCCTTCCAGGACATCCTGAGGGCAGGGTGCTGGTTTGGGAAGTCACTTTTACCACATTGACTAGTCAGACAAAGTCACAAGGCCAGCCCATTTTGGAGGGGTCGGCAAATAGACCCCACTTCTTGAGCTGCAAAGAATTTATGGCCATATTTAATCTACCATACTATATTTGGGGTGAATTTTCTTGCTGAATATTATTTGTGTTGAAGAGTAGGACTGGTTTCTATAAGAGGAATGCTTAGTCATCCGTTCCTCTTCTGCCTGAAGAGAATAACTAGATCTGACAGGAGATGCTGGGGTCAGCACAGACACATGGCTCAGAGCAGTGCAAAACCACAGGTAAGAGAAAGACCAGGGTGTGGGGCCTGCCCTAGAAAGGTACCTGAGAATGTGCTCATAGGTGAGAATCAGAGAGAAGCTGAGAATGCTGGGAAGGCTGGGGAGGGCTGGGTTGGACACATATCTACCATGTGCCAGGTGCTTGACCTACATCATCCCATTCAGTTCCCACAGCAACTCATTGTCATCCTAACAACAAACTCCCCATCATGCTTACTATGTGCCAGGCACTGTGCTAATTGCTTTACATACAGTAATCCAGTTAATACTAGCAACAACCCTGAGATAGATACCAATGTTTATCCCATGTAAAAAAAATGCTAAGGCCCAGAGAGATTAAGTAACTTGTGCAAGGTCACACAGCTAGCTAGTAGGTGACGGAGTTAGGTTCAACCATGGACAGATAAGAAAATTAAGACTTAGAGAGATTAAATCACTTCCCGAAGGACGGAGCTGAGCTAAGGATCATACCTACATCTATCTGACTCCCAACCAAGTCTGGGCTCCTTCTGTTACAAACTGGGTTTCCTCGAGGAAGGATTTGCTTCAAGAGAAAAATTCTTCTAGACTCTTCCAGAAAGAAGAGACAGGCTGCCATGGAAGAGGCAGACCAGGCTGCTCAGAACTTTTTAATGCAACAAAACCAACATGAAATCAGCAGTGGGCATTTGTTTATCAACAGCTAAGAGCAGACTATGTGAGCTGGGCCCCTAACAATAAAGTGAAGTAAGAAGAGATGGTATGTGCTACTTGTATAGCTTTTCTTTTTCTTCTATTTTGATATTTCATTGCTTGCCAGTAAAGAGAATTAACTGCTTCCTGCCTTAAACAGATGTAGGTATTTTTAGGGGAGGCTGTGTGCAGACACAGGCAGCATTTCACTGGGAGATCCTTTGCAGACTATTCTTTCTCCCCAGAATTCACAGCTGGCCTATCTGGTCAAATAGTAGCATGGACACATCACCTCCTGATGGCTCAGGCAGAGCAAAGGGCCCAGGCCAGAAACCCCCATTTAGGGTGTCCCAAGCCACAGGCAGAGAGGAGGTTTCCCCATGATCTCAAGCCTGTTATGCTTTCCTTGGGACAGCATCTGCAGGTTCCAGCCATGAAGAGGGAGGGTATGGGTTTGGTTGAAGTGCTGCTATGCCGGGAGCTGTCACAGGGTAGACAGCTTGAACGCTAATCAGACTCAACATATGCCTGACTAGAAAAATACAGAGAATCTGGCACTGGATCCATCTAGGTCTATGCTTGGAGAAACATCTCATGAGGTTTTGTCAATCTCTGTGCTATGTTCCAGAAAATTCTATGTGAGCCTGAGGGACGAAACGATTCTGGATGAAACCGAGAAACACAAAGCGGCTGCACAGAGATGGGACCCTGGCAGGGATCTTGAGGATACCTGGGGTGCAGAGCCAGCCCCTCAGAGAAGGGAGCTTCAGCTTCCTACTCACAGCTCAGAGCCTGGGCCTCTGAGTTCCCTGTTTCAAAGACAGAGCACTCAGTTGTCTACTTCTCCATGAAACGACTCATGTGTGTGCATGAACTTGGAGTCCTAGTGAGGAACATAGCAGAGACCACAGTGGATCAGAATGGCCTAGCGAGTGGGTTAATATCTCTGGGGAGTCAAAGGGTCCCTTTTGCACAGCAGATGCTGGTGTTGAGGGTGATGTGTCCATTAGCGGGTCCTCTTGAGCCTCCCTTCCCGCCTGTCTTGACATCCCCAGTCTCCATGGGGTCCCCATAGGTGGGGGAGGCAAGTCATCCACTGGTTCCTCCTCACTTAGCTGGTGTCTGTCCCAACCAGCCTTCCTTCCCTCCCCATGGCTCCACAGAGCAGACATCTCTTCAGTACATCCAGTCCCTGTCGGCAGATGCCATTCCTTTCCTAGAGGCGTGGAATTCTTATATAAAAGAAAGAAGACTTTCTCCTCTCTCCCTCTTATCCCACCTGCTTCTGCTTCTGCTGCTGCTCTGCTTCTCTTACCTTTCTCATCCCTCAGCCTCACCAGCCCCTGCCCTTCCTCCAGCCTGGTCTGGGCTCTTGACTGTATGTCACTCTGTCCTCCTCATACATTTCAAGCCACAAAGCATCACCAGAGGCCTCCTGCCTCTTGTTTTGGGCTCTTGTCAGATGGACCCACATATGTTCCTTTTGGCTTTGAGCGCCTCCCACCAAGAACACCCTCAGACCTCTACAGCAGGTTGGAGCTTTGGCACCTTGGGGGTCCATTGGGACCTTGGCAGATTATAACCCCTTCCTGGGTTGCTCTAGGGAACTGAGTGGCTTTGAGCCCAAACTTGGAGGGTCCTCAAGGAGATGTACCCCAGAAGATACTGAATTCAATTCAGTCAAACTTCCTAGAATCTCTCCAACCCCCAAAGTGTAACCCAGACAAGGTCAACACTCTTCACTGGCAATTAGAGAGGGAGGAAGGGGTGACCACGCATGCAATGGCTAAAACGATCCCGCCTGAACTTGAACTTGGTACTTGGACTTGGTTATTATGAACCAGTTTGCCATTGGGATTGTGATTTTGGAAGAGCTGGCATGACTCACTTCATTAAAAGCAAACTCATGTTATGTACACCCAGCTCATTGTTTCCTACACAACCCCAGTGCACATTGAGGGCTGCCAGAAACCTTTGTTGACTGAGGAAATGACCTTGCCCTCTCACAAGGCTGCCACCATGCCGACACCTATAGGAAAGGTGTGTCTGGGAGCTCCCTGGGGCAGGGAGGTCATCCAATGGTGATCTTTTAGTTTGTTTCCTCTAAAGTCTTCACAGTGGGTACCGGCGGTTAATATTTTACTGCAAAAAGAATTACAAAACCTCTCTCCCAGAAAATCAAATGCTGCTTTCCGTGTTGTAGGAGCAGCATGACTTAGAGCTCCTCAGAGCAGCGCCAGGCTGAGTGATTTATACTCTCTTCAGAGGCAAGTCCGACATATGCTGCGCACGTGTGCCCGGTGTAGACCAAGCGGCCGGGCTGGATTCTGAGAGGGGCCCACTCAGAAGAACATTCTTTATTTTTACCCTCTGCCAAAAATGGAACCTCTCCCCTTTCTCCCTCATAAATAGCACAACCAGCAGGCCTTGCCATTTCAGAAGGCTGCCTAGAAGCACAAAATGCTCTGTTGAAGTTAGACCACAAAAGGAGAACTGGGTTTATAGAAACTGAATTAGACTCATTACCTAAAAATGAAAGAATTCAGCCTTCTAAAAATTACAGTAGTATTTATTTCTGGCCAGGCCCCTATGTTTGTATATTTTTAATTGTATACTTAGGAAGCCATGCCTTTTAAAAGACATTCTGCTGCCCCGGCCATAAAGGGCCGTTTCCCAGGGCAGTGGAAGACCGCTGATGGCTCTGGTTACACTTGAAGGAAAAGTTGGAGGAGGACACTTCCTGCAAGTTGAAAAGACACAGGTGTGTGGTGACTGAGGATGTCTGGGGTGGATTTTTGTTATTTTTACAGGCCCCTAGAGAGTTCAGAGTTGTTAGAAGTAGCCCTAAGAGTAAGACTCAGTCCTTGCAAGGAACTAACTAGGCAAATGTAACGATGCTTTGTATTAACACTATTATCCCAAGACACATGAGAAATGACAAGAAAACATCCCAATTGCTCCCTGGATAAAAGGTAACTTGACTTACAACTGAGGCTATCCGAGGTGAAGCTTTTTGCTCAATAGTGTGCAGCAAATGTGGGTCTTGGTTCTGGCTTTCTCTTTTCTTTCTACTAACTTGTCAGGCATGAATCTCAACAGTTCAGGGAAAGCAGAATCTTACCCAAGCCCTCTGCCCGAGGAAGTGGTCTTCGTTTGTGGGCAGAGAAGGCAAGAATGGGCAAGAATGGGCAAGAGGACAACAATAATGTCTGTCTTGGCTCCAGTGAAAGCATCATAGGGATGTTTCTTGTCCACAATCACTAAATCTATTCTGGCTCTTGGTTTGCAGAGATTCTCATCCTAAATTACCCAACACAGACCTTTCCCCTTTTGTGCCAAATCTAGTGCTCTGTTCCTACGATAGGTTGAAATGACCTCCCACCAACTCTGAAGAGATGTGTCCACATCGTAATCCCTGGAACCTGTCAGTGTGACCTTATTGGGACAAAGGGTCTTTGTAGATGTGATTAAGTTGAGGATTTTGAGATAAGGAGATCAACTGGGTGGGCCTTCAGTGCCACCACAAGTGTCCTTGGAGGCCACTGGAATGAGGAGGGGCATTTGACCCCCAGGAGGAGAAGGTGGTATGAAGGTGGAGGCAGAGATTGGAGGGATGTGGCCACCCAAGGGACTCCTGTAGCTGCCAAAGGTGGAAGAGCTTCTCCCCTGGACCCCACACAGAGAATGTGGCTCAGCGGCTATTTTAGTTTCAGATTCCTGGCCTCCAGAACTATGAAAACGAAATTTCTGTGTTGTAAACCGCCATGTCTATGGTCATTTGTTACAGAAGCCACAGACAACCAGCACAGTTCCCATCCCAGATCAACGGAAGCCCCCAAACGCTGATATCACGGAGGCTGTTTTTCTTGTTTCATCGTCATTTCAATAGATATTTATTGAGTGTCTACTCCATGCTGATGATGAGCTAAGTGCTGAGATGGGACAGTGAATGGACTTAGGGATATGAACCCCATCCTCAGGCAGCTTAGAGTGGGACAGAGGGTCAGTAAGCAAAGAACCACACAGCTATTATTATAGTCTGCAGAGTACAGGGTGCAGTGACAGGTAATGACATAGTAATGACCCAGTGTGGGCACTGAGGGAGGGAGCCTAGGTAGACTTGGACTGCCGCAGAGGAAGTTACAGGAAATGGTCTGCGGGAAGACCCAGAAGCAGGAAGGCACAGAACACCATCAAGCATTCCTAAAGAGCAAAAGGGCAGAAAGGTTGTGGGCAGAAGGCCACCCAGGCTGACCCTGGATTCCAAGAGGACGCTTGTGTCTCTGTCCTAAAGGCATGGGGACCACATGTTTCATGCAAAGGGGTAGTCCAATGAGACTGAAGTTTCACATGGATCAGTCTGGCTGCCTGGTGGAAAGGAGGTGGGAGGGGTTGAAGCTAATGGCCCTAGGCCAGGGAGGAAGCTCTTGAGAAGCCCAGGCCAGAAGTGGTGGTGGTTTGGACTGGGACAGATCAGCTGATATGGAAGTGGTGGGTGGATTCCCAAGAGATGCAGGAAGTCGACTGGGTGATGGAGTGGAGGTGGCTGGTGAGGGAGGGAGTCATGTAAAGGATACGTCTTGGGCTTCTTATTTGTACCATGAGCAGAATGGTGATGCCAGAGACACTGGAAGCTCTTGAAAGGGATCTGAGTTTGGGGAAAGAAAATAGTGTTTTTATTTAAAAGAATCCCAACTTCTCAGTTTTCCCTCCCGGACAATCCATGTTATGCCCATTATCGCAGAGTTTTGTCCAGAAACGTTATTCTTCAAAATGCCCTGGTTTGAACCAATAAATTATATAGTCACCCTAAGCTAAGATTCATGTGCTTTGAAAGGCCCTTGAGACATTCAAGAGAAGATTTTGAGAATGTAGAATGAGAAGAGGAGGGCCAAGGAGTGAATCTTGATGAACCTTAATAACCTAGGACAGCTAAAAAAGCCAAAAAGGCCAGTCAGAGAGAGGAGAGAAGCCAGGAGAGTGTACATTCTAGAGGAGCCAAGAATGTTACAGAGGACACATTGCCCTCTCCTATGGTTTTCCTGGAGAGAGGTCAGCAATATTTGACTTTCTGGGCCATGCAGTTTCTGTCACTAGTCCTCAACCATGCTGCTGGAGCAGGACAGCAGACTGAGTGTATAAACAAATAACGTGTGGCTGTATTCCAGCAGGACTCATTGACAAAAACTACCATAGGGAGTAGTTTGTAGACGCTTCCCTTAGAGTAGCACTCTGGGTGCCTATTCTCCTGATTCCCCCTGCCCTGAGAGGTGTTGGGACTGATGGGTATTTTACTGGAGAACTCAGGCTATCCCCTCTTTGGGTGAGCTCTGTCTGGCACCAGGGAGCTCCATGATGCTGAAATTCACATGGAGCAGGACATCCAGAGCACACCTTAAGCTATTATGTTCTACCAGTGAGATAGCTGTGATGTAGCCTTATTCTGGGGTGAGGTCTTATTAAGCCCCCTTGACTAAGAGAGCTAACCACAGTCTCCAGAGCTAGTTTTATCAGGAATAAAAGGCAATCTCAGAAATAGTGTGGCCACTATGGAGTCTCATTCCACCTGTTTTCTCTTCCAACTAATGAAAAACTATAGAGACCTTGTTGGCAAGTAATGCACACAATGTAGACACCAACAGTGGTTGGCAAGTCGAGTTGGCATGAGATGAGATGCAAACAGAAGCATAGCTTTATGCCTTTGGTGGTTCTGCAGGTGCCTATGTTCTTGTTTCTCCTCCACTCTCAGACGCCTGCCCTTGCTCAACACCAACACTGGGCTTGTTCCTATTAACCAAGTATTGTGCATTCTTTATTAATAATAATAACCATTATTAGAAAATACAGACAGGCAATGAAAGGGGAAAGGAAAACTACCTTTAGTCCCCACCCAGAGATAGCAATTATTAATAGTTTGATATTTATTTTTCCAGAGGCAAAAATGAAATCATAATGTCCATGTTGTTTAGGGAGAACACATCCTAAATTACTGACTAAAGCTAAATTCCAAGAAGACAGTGACTACAAAGTCATTTTTCAGAAAAATCACACATTCCACATCCTTCTAAGAGGACCTTGACTTGAAGTAAGTTCACCCATAGAGGAAGAGCATGTTCATGTCTGTGTTTGGATGCTTAGTTCAGGCAATGCCTCAGACAGCTTCTGCAGGCTAGGGGCTTAGATCCCAAAGAATCCGCCAACCCCCCAAAATCACAAAAGCATGGAATCTTTGCCTCTGGGAATATGGGCTCTGTCAGTCAATACTCAATGGATACACCAACAAATGGAAAGATGAGGAGATAAGATGACTAAGCCATTTGGAAGAAGATGAGCTGAGAATGCCCCACATATTGAGTGTGGGCTCCCCAGCCATGGGAAGAGTGGGTGACTCTAAAGTTTTCTCATCTTTTCTTCTATAGTTTAAATTCTGTGTTATTAGGGCTTAGCAAGTTTCTCATAGGGGCTGGGAACGACTTCTTGAAGGGTCATCTCAGCTGTTAAGAACTAATAGGAGCAGAAGACAGAGTCAAGGGACAGAAACCTGGCTCTTGATTGAAAAGGAAGAAGTGGGATTCCAGGTTCCCTCTGGACCACCAACCCAATTCAGAAGGTCAGGAAAGAGCTAGACTAAGGTCAGAATACCTGCCTTTTGCTTTGGTCTTCCCTATTAACTTTCTCAGGCCCAATGAGGGGCCACAGACAGGCTTTGGTGCCCACAGCAGAATACAGGGCTCCCTGAAAGGGGGTCAGCTCCTCAAATCACTCCCTAAGCCCCACATCACCTAAGATGCTTTGGGGCTGGTTCTCCAGCCCACCATGCATCTGAATCACAGTAAGCAGATTTAAGATGCTGAGGCCCCAGAGGTTCTGAATAGGTCCAGGGTGAAGCCCAGCCTTGGCCAGGTTTTCAAAAATGCTAAGAACCACTGACTAATCTCTTCAGACCCATATCACTGGCTTCACATGATTTAAGAGCAGAATTAAAGGAAATCTCTGGGCCTTGGAACAGTTTCCATTGGAACTGGCTGATCAATCCAAGAATTTGGAGAATGGGAGTAATAATACACAATGACGTACACCTCTATAAGGTGGCCAGCACACAGTGAGTACTTGATGGATGGCACTTCGATGTGTTGGGGATTAATTACTTGTGTGGAGGTATGAGGAAAACATAAAAGGCAATGGGAGAATAGGCTGTGAGAAAAGTAGGGAGACAGTCCCTATTGTTCATCAAGACTGACCTGAGAGTCTCGGCACGAAAGGGGACTTCCACTTTTTGTTTTGCCATGAACAAAAGGCAAGAGGCCAGTCTTACATTTCAGCTCTGGGGTTCAGAATTCCTATTTTTGCCAATGTACTGTGCAAATCATATAAGGAGTGAGTGGCCATTTAGCTTTATCTTCCCTTCCTGGCCTGCTGTTAGGCTGGGGGCTGGGATCTGCTTTGTGTTAAATATTATCTGGCTGGAGAGAGTGTAATCCGGCCTTATTATGTCTTGTAGGTGGAGGCCAACTGCTTTCCCACAGTCTAAATCTGAATCCTGCTTTCCCCACTATTCCATTTTGCAACAGCAAATGGCCAAAGGGAGGAATGGAGAACTCCAAAAGGGACTTAAAGCTTTGAGTCTAACAATAGGTGTTTCTTCCTGCACAGTTAGGATGATCCCTTTGTCTAACTTTCAAGGAGGCTGATCCAATGACTTTTAGGTTCTCCTGCAAAGTTTCTTGTTGTATGAATGAGTCCATGGCAACTCAAGCATTCTTTCTTCCTCAGATCATTTTATATTTCAGGATTCCAGTCTCTTGATTTTTTAATTGATCTTCACTTGGCACTTCACACTTGGAACACTTCAGCTGGAAGGGTCTTTGTCCCCTTCCTCAGAAATTAATGGTGTGTGGGGGAACTTTTAGGTGCACCAGGGGAGCTCCAATTAAAAGAGGCCTGCATTGTGGTCTTCTGCAAAACAATCATCCTTTGAATACGTGGCTGCTCGCTCTGCCCAAATCTGTCTGCTTTGCAAATTTGAGTTCCGTGTGTTAGAGTTTCTTAAAATAGGACTCACAGTTGAACCTCATTCAGGTTCTGAGATAAAGCTTTGAGCTGGGTCTTCAGGGAGCAGTGTGAGTGAGCTGGTGTGTAGTGATGACGGCCACAGCCTCACGCTGGGCTCTAAATCACAGCTAAAACCCCAGAGCTAAAAGCATCATTCCTCTCTGGCACTTTCAATTTAAAAGCCATGCTGTATTTTTGTTTCCAATTATAGAAGGAGAAAAATAAAAGCATCTGGAACTCATTTCTGTCCCTTTATTCCACACCATAACTTTAAGAAAGCAAAATAAGCGCTCTCTAAAATGTACTGGGAAACAGAGGAAGCAATGCCTCCAGAACTAAGCCCTCACACCCCAGCCCCCGATCCCATGTGCATCTCTGTGGCCACATTGCAAACACATGGAGTGTGGGGTTTATGACGGAAACCCTGACAGCTTGTCGGCTCCCGCAGGGAGGAAGTTTCATGGAGCCTGAGAGTCACCCGGCTTCTCAGGCTGCTGGCTTCCTCTGTCTGGCCATTTCTAATGGGCAACACTTGACCCACCACTCAAGAACCCAAGTTCAACAAGGTCAGGCCTCCTACCAAAACATCTGCATGGATTGCAAGAATCCTGGTTCCAAAAGTGCAAGATTCTAGTGGATGTTTTGAAGATACCAGCTTGGAGAGAGGGGAAGCCCATATTGCCCCATTCTGTTCGATTCATTTTTAACCAAACACTAACATGCATCTGGCCTTGAGGGTTGTATTAGCTTCTTGTGGCTGCTGTAACAAATGATCACACATTTAGTGGCTTAAAACAACACAAATCAATTATCTTCTAGTTCTATTGGCTCGAAATCCAACACAGGTCTTACTGGGCAAATATCAAGAATCTTTGTGATTTCACTGGACTCATCCAGATCATCCAGCTTAATTTCTTTTTATCTTACCTTAACTGATTAGCACCTTGAATTCTACCTGCTACCTTAATTCCCCTTCACCTTGTAATGTAATATATTCATTAGTTTAGACTAGAATGTGGATTAGGCTAGGGGAGGGGTATTATTTTGACTACCACAAGGATAAAATGATCAAGGGGATACTGTCACTTCCCATGATAGACTTTTCTGCAAAGCTTTCCATATAAACATAGACAGGATTAATAGCCCCTTTTATATTCTTATTGCACTTTTTGCACTTCATAAATGTCTTTTTGCATTTTAATAATTATGCATTTATGCTTATCTGAATTTGAAAAACACAAGTAGCATATCCGATCTGTGACCTAATCTTTCTTTTAATATTAAATTGGCTTATAGTTTTGCAGAGGAAAATAGATAAAATATGAATTAGCAGTGCATGTGACATAGGCTACAGTAAAAACAGAATGTGAGGATGGTACTTGAAGGCCTGTAATCTAGGAGAATGTATCCTAGAGTTAATGCTCCCTGGAGAAATCCTGAGTTCTCTGAGAACAGAGAATTGTCCGTCTTCTCCTTATTGTGTCCCTGGACCCTAGTCAAGTTCCTAGCACAAAATAGGTGCTTGATACATATTTGTAGGATCTACAGATGATTAGTTAAATGACTAACCTCTGTGTTTCCCTCACCCCTTCAGGACAGGAACTGTGTTTACTAATTTTTATATTTCTGGAACTTAGGACCTAACACGGCAGAGGTTCTCAAGTGTCTATTGAATGAATGAATACTGTACACTTGAGCTGCAGGCCTGAATTGTGATTCAAATGTATACATTTAGGTTATTCCCACATTATGGAAATGCAACTAAAATAATGATCAAATAATCACTATCTGCTGTTTTAAATACTTTATTATAATGGGATTTTGTTACAATGTGTATGTTGTAGGGAATAATAGATGAGGGTACAAATATTGAAGAATAATTGTACCCGAGGCCCAGATTCTTGATTGTCTTCTTAATAATATTTGGTGGATGTTTCCTGAATTACACGGTTCATTAGCTTATTTGTATATTCAGCATCTTGGTGGGTCCATTGTCTGCAACATTAAGCTATATGTAAAGGGACGCAAAGATGAATAAGACCAGGTTACTGTCTTTGACACACTTATAGTTCAGTAGAGCAGAGATGCACACTTAAACCTATTATTGCTGCATAATTTAAAAAGTTATACTAGGAATGACAACATGGCCTGGGAGTGCTGAAGGTGAATTTGTAGTTTGAATTCAACCACATTAATTAGATGCTAAAACAAAGAAATCAAAGGTGAATCAACTCTCTGTGAAAGAATATAACAGAATCCAGAATTCCACAACATAAACTTTAGAATATCCAGGATATAATTTAAAAAAAAACTACTTAAAATATGAAGAACCAAGGAAATATCACTCATTTAAAGAACCTAAAGAGACCAAACAAATGTTGAAATTAGCAGCCTTGGATTTTAGAGCAGCTTTTGAACTACACTCATTGATTTAAAAGAAAACAAAGAACTAGAAATTATTTTTTTAAAGAGCCAAATAGTCTAGAACTAGAAAACATGATATCTGAAATTGAAAGTTCACTGAATGTGTTTGAGAGTAGAATGGAAGGGATAAAAAGCAAATGAACTTGAACATAGATCTATACAACAATTGATCCAATCTGTGGATCTGTTCAACCGGGGGGTGGGGGACAGAGGAAAGAAAGATTGAAGAATGAACAGAGCCCCAGGAGCCATTTGAAAAATGGCCATTACTCCCTGAAGGCCTTTCTGTAGTCATATGTAGTGACTGAGGAAGAAAAAAAGTTCAGATTTAGTTTATAGAGGTTTCTGCCATGATATGTTGGTACAAATGACAGCTGTATCACTATTCTGCCACCAGAAAACAGTGGTGAATGGTTCTTCTAGCTGGTAGGAATTCAAACCATGTGCCTGGTTGCTCATTTTGCCTGGGAGGAGAAATGACCAGAGATGTGTGTCTATACCGATTTATGGGTAGCAGCTAATGATTTGGTCAGAAGGTTAGGGACTGGAGTCCACTCTATGGCAGGGAAATGCAATTCTTCCACGGGCCTAGAAGAATATCTGAACAAGAACATTTGCAAATATACTACCACCCATGAAAACGACACACAGGCTAATGGTAAATGATCAATAGATAAAGGATATGTAGATGAATGTATAGATGTGAGACTTGAAATATTTATGAAGAAAATAAAAATAAACTTCTATTCATCAATTCTCATGAACTAACCTTGTTGTATAAAATCACTTTACAAGTTTGTAATTAGACCTCAAAACCTCTCTATGTGTCCATTTTTCTTATTCCCATTTCGTAGAGTATAGATTCTGTAAGGTCAGGGAACATGCCTCTTTTTTAAAATAAATTTTGCTTTTTAGACCATTTTTAGATTTACAGAAAATTTGAGAAGACAGTAGAATTTTCCATACCCCCCCGGCTCCCCCAGACACATTTCCTCTATCGTTGACATTATATGTTATTAGTATGGTACACTTCTTACACTTAATGAATTGATATTGATACATTGTTAACAAACTATTGTTATTATTTTTATTATTATTATTAAAGTCACTCCTTTATTTAGATTTCCTTGATTTGTAGTGGATGTCTTTTCTCTGTTCAAGAATCATATCCAGGACATCATATTACATTTTATTGTCTTGTCGCCTTAGGTTCCTCTTGGCTGTAACCGTTTCTCAGAGTTTCCCTTCTTTTAAAGACAATGATGGTTTTGAGGAGCATTAATGAGGCATTTTGCAGGCTACCCCACTACTGGAAATTTTCTGATGTTTTTTCTCATATTAAACTGGAGTTATGTGTTTTAGGGGAGACTGGGCCTAGTTGTTCAGTGAGGTCACTTCATTGCTAGCACGAAACTACACACAGAGGTTCTTTAATAAATGTTTAGTGAATAAATGAATGTCTACCAGTTAGAAAATGGGCTCAGAAAGGTTAAGAAATGTGCCAAGAAATACCCAACTAGTCAGAAGCAAAACTAGGATCAGAATCCAGGACTCTGACGGAGAAACTCTTCCACTTTCCAATACATCATATTAGCTTCACAATAATTATAACAACAATTTTCAGCTACTTTTCTAGTTACTTTATATGTTGTTTCTAATTTGCCCAACAATATTTGGAGGAATGTGTTATTATCTTATTTTCTTAAAGCTTAGTGATACCTGAGAACTTCTCCAAGGCTACACAATAAAAAAGTAGCCCTGGATTTGAACCATCACTGGCTGCCTTCAGAATTCCTGCTCATCCTGCCACCCTCACAATGACCTTTCAAAGATGACCCAAAGATTTTCCTCCTTTAAAACTCTCCAAAGCGGGGAGCCTGTGTAGCTCAGTGGGTTAAGCCTCTGCTTCCGGCTCGGGTCATGATCTCAGGGTCCTGGGATCGAGCCCTGCATCGGGCTGTCTGCTCAGCAGGGAGCCTGCTTCCCCCCCACTTCCCCCCCCCGCCCCCGCCTCTCTGCCTGCCTCTTTGCCTACTTGTGATCTCTATTAAATAAATAAATAAATAAAATCTTTAAAAAAACCCACAAAACTCTCCAAAGGCTCCCTCTAGCACTGCCACTGAGACTCCCTACTTTTTTGCCTACAACCCAAGCTCTGGGCACAGCGGGCACCTGTCAGCTCCCCTAAAGAACACACCATTTCATGTGCCTACATGTACTATTATCATGCTTTAAACACATTTCCTCGCCAACCTCACCCCTCCACAGTAGACAGGGATCTTATTTACGCTGCCTCTATCAATTTCAACTCCGAACTCTACAAAACAAACCTCCTCCAACCCATCCAAGCAGATTCTATCCTACCCACTCCATGTGCCCAGTGTTCATAGTCCATATTTCTACTGCTGCATGGGTCATACCCTTGTAACAGTATTCATTTACAGCTCCCACTGTCTAACCGGATGTTGAACCCCTCAGGGTAGGAAACCTGTCTCCTTCACCTCTGCATCTGTCATACCTAGGACAGTGCCTGGCACATTACCAGTATTCAATTATGGAGGAAGGCACGAACGAACGAACGAATATGGAAGGCTATATAATCTTCTACAGGACATAAAACTCCTGAAAATGAACTGAAGGCTGCCTCTACAGTCTCTAAGGCCAGGGGCACATGGCCAACCTCTCCAGGAGTTTTCAATCTTGCTATAAATGCGTCTTGTTGGCTCCACGACTGAGTAATGTCTGGAACCTGGGAGTGAAGAATTGGCCCTATTCTCAGCATCTAAGCTATTAATGGGCCGGAAATCCAGCTGAGCCTCTTCTGTCGGTTTGTTAAGAAAATGCAAGAAGGGTCTCATCATGAAGTACCTTAAAGGCCAAATATCTATTCCAAAAAGACATTTTCATCTGCTATGTGTAAGAGCCTCAGAGGCATGATTTAATCCCCCTTCCCTTTTGGTGTCCCTGAGCAATTCAAAGTAGAGTGAAAACCTGGCAGTTAACCAATTAACATGATTGGGGTAAACAGCCAAATTAGATCATTGATGATCATGTTTGCCAAATTTCCACTTCATTTTTTTTTTTCTGGGTACACATAGCCCCGAGGCTACAGATTCATTTACAAGCAAATTGCCCAATTCTCCTGGTGAATCCTTCTGTATCTCTAATGTGGCATCTTCCATTACCCCTCTGGCTCTTCTCCATCACTTTAAGAAACAATGAGAGAAGGAGGAATGCTCACAGCACCAGGACACTTACTCTCTCGTGCTGGGTTCTGAAAGGAATTTGCTGGCTTCAAGTTGGCAGTTCAACCCAGGCCAAGGTGTTGAACTTGCATTTCCTTCCTATATCAGCATCCAAAAAGTGCTTCTCTGTGTCCTTTGCCAAGAGAAGTAGAGGTCTCTTTCTGCAGGTCACAGGTTGAATGTGGCTTGTTGAAGATTGATCTTTTCTCCCTGGATTGTTACCTGCTGCTATTTTGCATGGCTGGTGGCTGAGCGAAGTCCTATCTATTGCTTCTCTCTTTTTTTTTTTTTTTGGAGGGGGTGGCAGTGTTGGGCACATGGTTAAGTGGCAATGCATTTCTAGATTTTTTTTTTTTTTTTAATTCTGAATTAAAACCTAGAGGTCCGAAAGAGGCAGTCTTTTGGAATGGAGATAATATAGCCTATGTGGAAGGGTTGATTTAAAGGTTTTTAAGGCTAACAAGGTAAAAGTGTCAAGTGTTCTGCATAGATTTTAATCAGTTGTTGTCAGGCTTGGGTTGGATGATGGGGAGAATTGTAGAGCCAGTATTAACAATGCAACTGCAGCAACATTCAATTACTCGTGTTAGAATACTTAGGAATTCTCAAACCTTTAAAGAAACAAGTTTTCAATTGTCACAGATTAACCATACACTTACATTGGGTCATGCTGGCACTTGATGCATTAAATTTTTTTTTTTTCAGGAGCACCTACTTCATACAAAGTGCTCTTCTACAGAAATAATGACAAGCAAGACAAATAACTTGCAATCCAGTTAACAGGCATTATTGCATGCTCACTCCTGCAAAGCTGACATTAAAACCCCCTCTCAATTCTTCCTCCCCACTCCAAGCTCTGCAAACAAGGCAGAGAGGCAGGATTAAAACCAAATGCTGAAGACAGATCAATGGTTGCTGTGGATGCGGAGCAAAGTGGCTGGCTACAAAAGGGAGGCACTAGGCAATTTTTTTGTAATATCAGTATTCTGTATGGTATTAGGATGGTATATACATGATTCTACACATTTGTCAAATCCCACAGGACTGTGGCTCACAAAGAGTAAACTTTAATTATGCAAATAACAACAACAAAAAAAGTCAACCAAAAGTCAGAGAATGCAGACTTCGACAAGAGACTCACTGTCTTACATGCATGACATAAGCTCAGTAATAATGAGCAGGCCAGATAACTAGATATTCATTATCTAATAAAAGAAACCAGAAATGGCCAATTCTAGGGCTGAAACAGAAAAAAATACAAGATGAGATTGGAGCATCTTGTAGTATCAAGAATGTAAGGCTGTGTTAAAAAAAAAAAAAAAAAAAGGATGGAGGCACGTCAAAAAGACACAGGAGCCAAACTGAAGGAGCCCTCGATGGCCAAAGTTGGAATAATTTGAGCAACCAATAAATAAATAAATAAATAACAAATAACAAAATAAATCACATAAAACTGAATTATAACCCGAAGCATAAAATAATTATGTATGAGTCTATACTGATATAAATATATGATTGAATCCATACGTAAATAAGTGAGAAGAGACAAATCTTCCTTAAAGAAGCATTCCAAAAGGTCGTATAGATACTCCTCTCTAAGAGATGAAGCTCAATTCCACTCCCTCTACTTGAACGCGAGTTGGACTTAATGACTTGCTTCCAAAGAACAGAATATTGAGAGTGGGAGGTTAATCTGCAGTGGAAACCATTCAAGTATCTTGGCTATGTGATCAAGGTTAGCACCACCAATAGTGAGACAGGTTGATAGCATGTACGCTCTGATATATGATTAGAAAGGCATCTGTCTTCCAAAAAATAATAATATTAATATATAACCATATGACAAATAGCAGCTAAACTCCAACTGAGGGACATTCCACCATATAAGTGGCCAGTAATATTCAAAACTCAATGCCATGAAAAACACAGACTGAGGAACTGTCACAGATCAGGGGAACAAAGGAGACATGACAATCAAATACAATGTGGAATCCTGGGTTGAATCCTGAAACAAACAATGAAAAAGGACATTAATGGAAAAATTGGTACAATCCAAATAAAGTCTGGAATTTACTTAATAATAGAATACCATTTCTCTTTTTTAGTTTTTAGTTTTAAAAAATATACCATGGCAATATAAGATATTAACATTAGGAGGCTGGGTGAAGGGTAGATGAGAACTCACCATGTTATTGTTGCAAATTGTATGTCAATCTAAAATTTCTTCCAGATAAAGCTAATTTTTTTAAAAAAATGCAATTTGTCAAAATCCATGGAATGTACAACACCAGTGTGAACACTGATTAAACTGTGAACTCTGAGTTATGAGGATGTGTTCAGGTAGACTCATCAATTTGTAACAAATGTGTCACTCTGTTATGGGATGTCCATAGTATAGGAGGCTGTGCATAAGGGGTATATGGGAACTCTATTTTCTGCTCAATTTTGTTGTGAAACTGACTGCTCTAAAAAAAAAAAAAAGTCACTGGTGGATTGGGTGAGCCTGGTGGTAGGTATTAAAGAGGGCCATATTACATGGAGCACTGGGTGTGGTGCATAAACAATGAATCTTGGAACACTGAAAAAATTTTAATTTATTTTAATAAGCAAGTAAATAAATAACTGCAGACTTTAAATTCTAGCTATGGAGTAACTTCTTAGCAGGCCAGAGCTCCCATTAAACACACACACATGAAGAGGAGCTGGATTAATAGAAAAAAAAAATCCAATACCTGTTTGAGGGCATGAAAGGGCTTTCAAGGAAGCCAGGACTTGACACAACATATCCCAGAGAGCAGGAAACTATATTGAAGAACCCCAACTTTTTGCATGAAGTTTTGCCCCTCAGGGCATTTGCCAACCTTTGTGTGGGGCTGAAAAGCCAACCAAGTTTTACAAATCTCACATGAAGAGAAAGACAAAAATTGGAGTCTATGGATGCCAAAGCAGCCAGGTCTTGAGAGGTCAAGAATCAGAAGAGAAGAAAAGTACAGGAGGCGAGCCTGACCCTTAACATCAGCTTTTCTATTGAGGCATTTTCTTCTTAGCAGGCGCGACGCTAAGAAGTCAAGTAGAAAGAGCGGAAAATCAAAGCAAAGTTTTCAGTGGTTTCACAGTGCTGAGAAATTAAAATCCAACCTGAGGATTCACCAAGAAGGAGCCCCAAGATGCTTCTCAGTTCTCAGACTGAGCCTAACAAAACCCATGAGGCAGTCCTGAGTTTTCTCAGTCCCTGATTAGATTGCTTTGAATTCCCTTAATTCTTCTGCCAGGGTATAGGGTGAACCCTCTCTGGAGGTAGATAATATCATCCAGAGCCCTACAACTTATCACACACAACATTCAGCACTCATTCTAAAATTAGCAGGCATACCAAGAAGCAGGAGCAGAAGAACAACTAGATAGTAGACCTATCTATATGGGTACCCATATATTAAAATTATCTGTCATAGACTTTGAAGTAATTGTGATTGATATATTTTAAAAACTAGATTACAAGATGGACATTTTTGCCAGAATAGAACTGGAATCTACATTTAAAAGACAATAAAAATGAGAAAACTAAAAATTATGACAACTGAAATTAAAAACATGGCATAAGAATTAACAATAGATTAGATACAGCTGAAGTTGAGGATTTGGGGGCTGAAAGCAAGGTCAGTAGAAAATATCCTGACTTTGCACAGAGAGCAAAATGAATGAAAAATATAAAACGAAACAAAAACAAAATACAAAAAAAAGCACAAAACACAGAACATATAGTGAAAGAGCTAATGTTCATGGAACCAACAATTTTTCAAAATGAATGAAAGTTATCCAACTACAGATTCAAGGAATACAGACTCTAAGCAGAACAAATCACCCTGTGGCATATCATATTCAACTGCTGAAAACCAAAGACAAGGAAGAAAGTTGTTAAAATGGCCTAAGGAAATGTGTATTACTTTCCAAGACAACCATAAGACTGGCATCTCAACAATAAAGGAGACAAAAGACAATGATATTACTATGGACTGAATGTCTGTGTCTCTTTTCCTCTTTCATATATTGAGGCTCTAACACACAATGTCATGATATTAAGAGGTGAGGCCTTTAGAAGGTGTTTGGGTCATGAGGGTGGAGTCCTCATGAATGGGTGAGTGCCCTTATAACAGACATGAGAGAGATGAGAACACAGCAGGAAGACAGTAATCTGCAAGTCAGGAATAGAGTCCTTAACAGAAACTGAATTGGCCAACACCTTGATCTTGGGCTCTGCAACCTCAGAACTATGAGAAGTAAACATCTGTTTTTTAAGCCACCCTTTTTACAGTGTTCTATTATACCATCCTGAGCAGACTAAGACAGACATCATTTATAAAGAGCTAAAAGAACATAAATGCCAACATAGAAATCTACACCCAGGAAAACTTTCTCATAAGAAGTGAGAAAGAAATATAGTATTTTCTTTAAATTTAAAAAAATTTTTATAGTATTGTTGACCACAGATCTGTGGTAAGGAAATACTAATACTAAAGGGACTTCTTTAGGCAACTAGGAATGTATGAAGAATGAAATTCATATTA
Organism: Mustela putorius furo; assembly: GCF_011764305.1. Taxonomy (NCBI): domain Eukaryota; kingdom Metazoa; phylum Chordata; class Mammalia; order Carnivora; family Mustelidae; genus Mustela; species Mustela putorius. Next base: position 1,271,948 of record NW_025421491.1, on the reverse strand, counting down.
CATTGTATGTCAACTATGCTCCAATTTAAAAATATGTACATATGGGGGCACCCGGGTGGCTCAGTGGGTTAAAGCCTCTGCCTTCAGCTCAGGTCATGATCCCAGGGTCCTGGGATGGAGCCACACATTTGGCTCTCTGCTCAGCAGGGAGCCTGCTTCCTGCTTCCTGCTTCCTCCATCTCTCTCCCCACCTGCCTCTCTGCCTACTTGTGATCTCTGTCTGTTAAATAAATAAATTTTTAAAAAATCTAAAAAAAATGTACATATGAAAGAAGGGCAATGAAAGGGTAAATATATGGGTAAAACTCAATGTATATTGATTGAACAAAAAAATAATGTGTTGTGTGGATTTCTGTATATCTAAATAAAAATGCATAGGTAGAAATACAAAAGGTAAGAGAGAGGGAAATTGAGTGAAAGAGTCTTAAGACCCTAGCATTATCTGTGAAGTGATAAAGTTACCAATTAATAAAAGTCTTTGAAATGGCAGTTGTAATATTTAAGGTGACCTAAAAAAGAATATATATATACATATAAGTATGTGTGTGTATATATATACACACACACATATATATTTTATATATATATATATATATATATAAAAACAAGCAAATAGAAAATAGTAAAGCAGGGGCACCTGGGTGGCTCAGTGGATTAAGCCGCTGCCTTCGGCTCAGGTCATGATCCCAGTGTCCTGGGATCGAGCCCCGTATCGGGCTCTCTGCTCAGTGGGGAGCCTGCTTCCCCTTCTCTCTCTGCCTAAATCTCTGCCTACTTGTGATCTCTCTCTGTCAAATAAATAAATAAAATCTTTAAAAAAAAAAAAAAAGAAAATAGTAAAGCATACTTAATCACTCTAAAGCTATAAAATGAAGGGGAAAAGAAAATAAGATAGATGCAATAAATAGAATATAAAAAGTAGGATAGTGGATATAAGACCAAATATAATAGTAACTCATTCAATGCAAACAATTTAAATACTCATCCAAAAATTAAAGAGGAGGCACTTCTAGGTTGGCTGAATAAAGACTTCCAAAATTCTATTCCTCCATAAAAACAAAAAGAACATAGCAACAACTGTCAAAATGAACTTTTTCAGAACTCTGGAAGTTAACCAAAGGCTTGCACTAATATGAGGAACACTTATTCAAGAAAAACAGCTGAGTATTGGTGAGGACAGTGAGTGTTAAGACATTTTAGCATACCCTATTCCCATCTCCACCCTCTCCAGAGCTACGCAGTAGCCTTGTAAACCAGCAGTTTCACAGCCACAGTAACTGTGAAAAACAGCCACTTAGCAGCCACTAGAAGGGGCATAACAGGTTGGAAGCTCCCTCAAAAAACCATTCCCAGAGAATTGTCATGACCTGACCTTCCTGGCAGCTCCCCCGAAAAGCCCAATTCATAAGCCTTCTCTTCATTGACCCAACTCATAGCTTACTCGGTGATTATTTGTCAAAGGTAGTTGGTGATAATTAATTAACATCACAGCTGCCTCAGTTGACAAGAGTAGTAGAGTCAAACAAGGGACTGAACAAAACACAAAAGGAAAATGTGGGAAGTAAGATGTCCATAAGGAGGTTTTAAAAAAAACTCTAACATATTCCTTGAATCTAAAAGGTTATGCCCATGGGCAAGGCATATGCACGCCCAGGAACTATCTGAGAAAGCCTTAATCTCTTACCTCTGACCTTGAGGCTCGGTATGAGAAGGAAATGGAAGACAAGAACAGAATTGTAAATTACTGGAACATAGAAGGTATACCCCCAAACAGATGCAAAGTTCCTTGGCAATGTGTAGGATACTTACTGGCATTTAAAGAAATCTTTGTCTCATAATTAGATGAGCATTAAGCTAACCAAGTAGTAGGTTCAGTGGCACACACAACAAAGAATAAATATTTACAGAATAAGCCCAGAAAAGTCTCTGAAAAGACAAACAGGAACAACAACAAACCATGAGGGGAGGAGGAAAATCTGATTTCCAGAGTTGCCACATTATATTATTTGAAATGTCCACTATTAAACAAAAAATGATAAGACATTCAAAGAAATAATTAACTATGTCCCATATCCAGGAAAGGAAGCAGTCAGTAGAAACTATTCCTGAATAAGTCCAGATTTTGATCTTACTATACAAAGACTTTAAATTGGCTATTATAAATATGTTCTAAGAACTAAAGTAAATTATATCTAAAGAATTAATTGAAAGTATGAAATTGATGTCCTGCCAAATAGGGAATTTAAATAAATGGAAATTATTTAAAAACAACCAAACAGAAAATCTGTAGAAAAGTAGAATAACTGAAAGAGAAATTCATTAGAGGGATTCAACAGCAGATTTGAACAGGCAGAAGAAAGAACTAGCAAAGATAAAGATATGTCCATGGAAATGACAAAAAACAAAAAAGAATAAATGAAAATTAGCAGAGCTTTGGATACCCATAGGATAACATTAAGCATACTAATGTTTGCATAATATGAGTCCCAGAAGGAATATTGATGTAAATATCTTCAATAAAATTTTATGAAACTAAATCTAGTATTATATAAAAGGATAATACACCATGACCAAGTGGGTCTTATCCTAGGAATGCAGAGTTGATTTAGCATCCAAAAATACATCATTGTAATACACAATATTTATAAAATAAAGGTGAGGGAATCATATGATCATCTCAGTAGTTGCAGAAAAAGATTTAACAAGCTCTAACACTCTTTCATGATAAAACACTTAATACACTAAGAATAGGAAGAAACTTCTTCAGTCTGATAAAGCATATCTAGAAATACTCATATAACTGAATGCTTCCCTGTAAGATCAGGAACAAGAAAAGATGTTCATTTCTGCTACTTCTACTCAACAATATACTGGAGGTTTTGGCCAGGGCAAGTAGGCATGGAAACAAAATAAAATGTAGCCAAAATAAAAGGAAAAAATAATTTATCTCTATTGGCAGATGACACAAACTTGTGTATTGAAAAAAATATAAAGGAATCCACAAAAAACCCCATTCAAACTGATAAATGAGTTCAGCAAGTTTTGAGGATACCAGATCAATATACAAAATTCAATTATATTCCTATGCACTAACAATAAATAATCTAAGAATGACATTAAGAAAACAATATAATTTATGATAACATCAAAAAATGAACTACTTAGAAACAAATTTAATAAAGCAAGTATAAGATTTGTGCCATGAAATCTATAAAACATTATTGAAAGAAATTTAAAAAGACCTACAAATATGCAAAGACATTCCATGTTCATAGATCAGAAGACCCTACAATTAGGAGAGTTATATTCCTCCAAAGTGATCCTCAGATTCAATGTAATCCTATCAAAGTCCCAGTTGCATTTTATTTTTACAGAAACTGACAAGATGACCTTAAAAATTCATATGGAAATGCAAGGGAGCCAGAATAACCAAAACAAGTCTGAAAAAGAAAAAGAAGTTGAAGAACTCACACTTCTCAACCTCAAAACCTAACATAGTGTGTACTGGCATTAGGATAGACAAACAGATCAGTAGAATAGAATCCATAGTCCAGAAATAAACTTGTACTTTCATGATTAATTTATTTTCAACAAGGGTCCAAGACAATTCAATGGGGAAGTTCAACAAATGCTGCTGGGACAACCTAATATCTGCATGAAAATAAAGTTGGACTTTACCTCATTATTTTAGGTTATCAACTCAAAATGGATTGTAGTCCTGTACGTAGGATCTAAAAGTATAAAACTCTTAGAAGAAAACATAGGGCTAAATCTTGATGATTTTTGAGTTAAAGAATAGTATCTTACATATTGATACCATATGCACAATTAACAAAAGAAAAAAGATAAATTGAACTTCATCAAAATTTAAAATATTTGTGCTTCAAAGGATACCATCAAGAAAGAGAAAAGACAATTCATAGGATGGGAGAAAATATTTGCAATTCATATACTTGTTTAGGGACTTATGTTCAGAATTTATAAAGAACGCTTACAGCTATAAGAAGAGAAATATCCTAATTTAAAAATGAGAGAAAGACTGAATAGATATTTCTGCAAAGAAGAGACATCAATAACACATGAAATTCACACATGAAAAAATGCTCAATATCACGAGTCACTAGGGAAATATAAATTGAAAACATGGGAGACAACTTCACACCCACCAAGATAGCCAGAATCAAGATAGACCATAACAAGTGTGGGCAAGGATGTGAAGAATCTGGAGCTCTTCTGCCTTGCTGGTGAGATTGTACAATGGTGCAGTAATTTTGGAACACTGTTTGGCAGTTCCTCAAAATGTTAAACATAGAGTTACCATATGACCCAGTAGTTCCACCCATACATATATATCCAAAAGAAACGAAAACATATGTTCATAAAAAAGTTGTACTCGAATGTTCCTAGCAACATTTTTCATAATAGCCAAAAAGTAGAAACAACCCAAATGTTCATCAATGGATAAATGAATAAACAAAATGTGGCGTACCCATACTGTGGAATGTGCTTTGGCAAAAAAAAGAATGAACTACAGATGATGAACCTCAAATACATTATGTTAAGTGAAAGAAGCCAGTCGCAAAATACCACAGACTGTATGATTCCCTTTATATGATATGTCCAAGAGAGGCGAATACATCGAGACAGAAAGTAGACCAGTGCTTGCCAGGGGTGGAAGGTGGGGGTAATGAAATGTGGGATTTCTTTGGTGAGTAAGGAAAATGATCTAAAATTAGATCAATGTGATGGTTGCGAAACTCTGTGGATATACTAGCAACCACTGGATTTTACATTTTAAAATGGTGAATTCTATGGTATGTGAGGTATATCTCAATAAAGATGTTATTTAAAAACAGCAAAGATTGTCCTACTGGATTTTAAAAATATATATACGCTGCTTAAAATATAGCTTAAATACAAGAAAGTTGAAAGCAAAAGGTTGAAAATGATATAATCTGCAAACACTAACCTAAAGAATGCTGATGTAGCTATCAAACAAGGTAGGTTTTCAAGAAAGAAGCATTACCAGAGATAAAGTGGAATATTTCTCAAGAGTAAAATGTCAAGCTTCTATAAAGACAAAACTAAATTTTCTGGCATTTAATAACATAGCTTCAAAATGCACAAAGCAAAATTTGAAATGGTGAACAGAAATGACGACAATGGGGATCCTGGGAGGTTCCGTCATTACGTATCTGCCTTCAGCTCAGGTCATGATCCAGAGTCCTGGGGTCAAACCCTGCATCAGGCTCCCTGCTCAGCTGGGAGCCTGCTTCTCCCTCTCCCACTCCTCCTGCTTGTGTTCCCTCTCTCGCAGTGTCTCTCTCTCTGTGTCAAATAAATAAATAAAATCTTAAAAAAAAAAAAGAAATGAAGACAAAGTCACAGTACTGTCAGGAACTAATAGGACAAGCAGAAAAAGTCAGTACAAACTTTGAGCAACATGATGAAACAACTTCACTTAACTGATATACAGAACATGAGAGTCGATGACATAGAATATACATTCTATTCAAGAGCTACATAAATAATTTGTTAAAATAGACCATATCGGGCATAAAACAAATTTCCACAAATGTAAGAAGTCTAAAATCAGTCAGAGTAAAATAACTGAACACAGTAGAATTAAGCTGGAAACAAATAGCTGAAAATAAGAAATCTTTAAATGTTTTTAAGCAAAGAAGCTTATTTCTAAAAATCCATTTTGAAACGGATGATAATGTAACACAATATCCACATTTGTGAGTTGAAGCTAAGGCTGTGCTCAAAGGGAGATTTATATCCTTAAGAATCCATATACTAGAAAAAAAAAGTCTGAAAAATCATTATTTTGATTATGACTATTTTAACTATGATAAATGATTCATCATCATTATATAACTATCTATCTTAAGAAGTTAGAAAATGAACAGTAAGATAAACCTAAAGAAAGGAAATAATAAAGATAAGAGCAAAGATTTATAACACTGAAAACAACTGTTTAACAACTGAAAATCAACAAAAACTCAACTTTTTGAAAATAGTGACAAATTTGAAAAAAGAAATAGTGCAAATCTTACACAAAACTCTCTCAGGGAGTAGAAAAAGAGGAAAATGCATAGAAAACCACTTTATAAAATGAAAATAATGTAGATAGAAACTTAATAAGGACATTAAAAGAAATGACAATTACAGGAAAACCTCTCTTATGAAAACAGATGAAAAATCCTAACTGAAACATTAGCAAGTCAGCTCCAGTGATAAATAAAAAGAATAATTCTTCACAACCAAGTTGGAGTTATTTCAGATAGACAACACTAGCTTAAAATTTAAAAATCAGTTAATGAATTCACCATATTAACAGAATAAATAAAATAAATTATATGACAAACTTAGATGCAGAAAAGCATCTGATAAATTTTACATCCATTCATGATCAAAATTTTAGCAAATAGAAATACAATTTTCACAGTCTGCTAAGGGTATTTTTAAAATCTCTACATCGTATGTGATATTGATGGTGAATTACTGAAAGCTTTCCACTTGAGATAAGGAATAAAGCACGAATACCTACTTTTACCACGTCTGTTTATATTGTATTGGATGTCTTGGCTGTTGCAAAGAGGCCAGAAAAAAATGTAGGAATTGGAAAGGAAGAAATGAAACTGTCATTATTCCTACACAGCATGATCATAACATGATTGCATAGATAGGAAACGTAGAAGGAGTTTGCAGACTGTGAAGTAATTTTGGCAAGGTCATTGGATAAAAGTCACTTTAGAAAAATCAAATGTAATCTAAGCAAAAAGAATGAACAATTAGAAAATGAAATTAAGGAGGGCACATGATCTGTTGAGCACTGGGTGTTATATGCAACTAATGAATCACTGAACACTACATCAGAAACTAATGATGTACTATGTGAAGGTTAATTGAATTTAAATTTTAAAAAATCACACCAAAAATTAAAAGAAAATGAAAAATTTAAAACAGCATTTACAATAACATCACAAAATTAAAATTGTGGGAATAAATGTAAAGATCATTTTCTATAAAACATTGTTCACATTATGTTACTAATTACTAATTATTAATAAGTAAAGGGGGTAGATCATGTCCCTGGGTGGAAAGATACAACATTGTAAAGACGTCAATTACCTCCAAATTGATCCAATAAAAATCAGAGCAGATTTAGATTTTTTTTTTCCTTAGAAATTAACAAGGCCTTCTAAAATTTATATGGAAATACAGAGGAACAAAAAAGCCAACACACTTTGAAGAAGAAATCAGACTATGATTTTTGTTGGTATTTTTGTTTTATATAGTCATTGTTTGCTTAGGCTTATCCAAATGTTTATGTTTTTGTTTTCCCCACTCCTTAATACATTTCAGTCTTTCCCCATGGGTCTATTTCTTTTCTTCCTGAATTATATTCTTTAATGTTACTAATAAATGCCTGCCTAGTAAACTACATCAGGCCAGCTCTCTAGGTTGATGATGGTTTCTTTCAACACTTGAAAGATACTATCTTAATATCCTCTTGCTTCTATTGCTAATTTTAGGAAGTGAGCTCCCACACTAACTGCCATTCCTTTGTAGGTAATCTGTCTCACATCATTTAACATCTCTTTGTCTTGGTGCTCTACCAAGTACAAGGTACATTTTCCTTATCCTGTCTGGGATATGTTGGACTTGCTGAATCTGACAATTCATGTCTTTCATCGTTTTGGGAGAAATTCTAAGCCACCCTCTATCTCTTCAAATATTGTATGTCCACCATTCTCTTTCTGATGAAACCTAGGAAAGACCTCTTCAGTCTGCCTTCCACATTTCTTAGTTTATCTTTTTTACCTTCATCCTTTTTCTCTCTCTGCTGAGTTCCCAGTGATTTCTCAATATCTATCTTCAGCTGCCTAACATACTGTTTAACCCAACTGTTAGAGTTCCCAATCCCAACTATTTATTTTTTCATACCCAGAACTGTATTCATCTCCCTGGCCCTTTGTGGCAGTGTCTTGTCCCATAGTTTTTACTTTAAGGTTAAACTTATTTCTCTTATTTCTTTATTTTTATCTATTTCTCTTATTTCTTTAAACATATGAAATACACATTTCATATTTTTCTTGTATCTGAAATATGTATACAGTGTGGTCATATGCAGAATGAATTTTATCTTCAAACCCAAAGTTAGGAAGCCTCGAGACTTCTATATTTCTTTTCCCCTATATTGAGAGTCAAAGCCAACATGGCTAAGAATCTCCATTTTGTCACTGTGATACAGGCTTTTTTCCTTTTTATTTTCTTTTCCTTTTTTCTTTTTTTGGATGCCTGTGTTTGGGAGTATTGGCTTTCTTTAGGGGAGGTCTCAGGTTTAGTTGGGGCAGGTGGTTTCTGGTTCACCCTAGAACATTGTGTGGGCCCTAGATCATCTCCTATATCCTTCCTCTCTCTCTCTCTCTCTCTCTCTGTCTCTCTCATACACACGCACACACATGCACATATCTATACTCTAGTCCAGCAGGAGTCTGCACATCATTCTGGGGTAACTGCCAGCTGCAGCACTGACTTGCCCTTGTAGACTCATGTCTGACCTTGAATGATTTCTCTCACTTTACTGCCAGATCACCCATCTGTTAATTTTTCTTCTTTTATTCAGTGTTTTCAGTGCTCTGCACTGAAAGGTTATCTTCACACACCAAGATCACCAGTTTTCTAGAATAAGAAATGCGGGCTGAAGCCTTTCTCCTTTCTAAATGAGAAATAGCATACTGTCAAGTCGAATGACTATCTCAGACCATTTCGGCTGCTATAGCAAACCACCACAGACAAGGTTGCTTGTAAACAACAGAAATTTATTTCACAGTTCTGGAAGCTGGAGTCCAATATCAGGTTGCAGACTGTCAACTTCTCATTGTATCTTCACATGGTGGAGAGCAAGAGAGGAAGCAAACTCCCTCATGACTCTTACAAGGAGTCCTCCTAATACCACCCCATGGGGAGTAGGGCTTCAAGATATGAATTTTGGGGGACACAAACTGTTAGTTCATAACAAGGGCTTTCTTAAGTTCCATGTGACTTACAAAGGGGGTATAGGATAAATAAATCCAAAGGGGAGGAGTGTTTCTGTGAAACTGGGTATCCAGAGTCCTGTTAATGAAATTAGAATTGAAATCCACATCTCCCAGTTTCCAATGTTGGAAAGCTTTGGCCAAGGCTTTCTGGCAACTTTCTTCAAAGAATAAAATACTGTACACAAGAGGCCAACAACAGAGCTGACCAAATCAATTGCCTATTGAATGGGGATGTGTTTAAGAGAAATCTAGAACTGGCTTATTAATGTAAAGAATTCAGATATTTCTACATTCATCAAAGCAAGCAAAATTTATTTGGAAAATTAACCAGACATGTCCTCTCCTTAAGGAACTTCATGTACCAGACTCACTTACACTTGCTTTCTGCTTAGAGGCTTCAGTGAAAATACAATGGTCTTCTTTGGGTTGGTTTTTCATGTGCAGATGAAGTAGCAGTCTGCTTCTCTTGAGGTCAATGTCCCTTCATCTATAGAGCATGGCAGAAGCCATCTCCCAAGTCCTCTGCTCCCAGACTCCTTCGTGCCCTCATCCTGCTCTCCATCCACATGACCTTCCTTTCCCTTCCCCATCCAACCTCACCAGAGTCCCTCTTCCACAGCCCTTATCTCCATGATCTTCATAATTCGTTGATTCTGTGTAATTTTTCACTATCACAGAAATGCTGCCATACATGTTCTTGTGCAAAGGAACAAGTTTCTCCAGCAAAAATACCAAGGAATGGAATTGGTGGATCATGGGGGATGCACATTTTCCACTCTCTTAGATGTCACCAGAGTGCTTGCCAACGTGGTTTACCAGTAGCACTACCAGCTGCAGGTATGGGCAAGTCCTGGTGTTTTATATCTTTGCCACCATGTGGTACTGTCCAATTTTAACTCTTAAGGACCTTCTCTCTACAGCCAATCCAATGAACTCCTCTCTCTGACCTGCTGATGGGCAATGAGTAATCCATTTGTGTTGTTCTGGGCTCTTCTGGACATTGGATCTAAAACAGGGGTCCACAAGTTTCCTGAAGAGTGAGCTGATCCATTGATTGCTCCCAGTGGCTAACTGGAAGGCTGGGGTTTTTCTCCAACTTACCTGGAATGAGAGCACAGCCCAGGGAAAAGGAGAAGGATTGCTGAGGATCTGAGGGCAAAGGAGTCAGCACCAGCCACCCACACTTCTTACTAGCATGGGTCCTGGAGGTGAGGCTGGCATGGCGCTGACCCGTGGATGCTGACCAACCTAATGAAAGAGAGGCCAGGGTAATGAGAATCCCAGCTCCTGGGGCCAAATGCCGAGGAGACATCTGGACTTTTGACGACAGATGGCAGTCCAGAGAAGGCCAGGTAAAGAAGGGGCATGGAAACAGAAATGATAGAAACCAGGGTTCTGGTAGAGCTCTGGGCACGTCTGGATCTGAGACAAGAGCTTGTCTGTCATTCCCTTTGTCGGTGTCTAAAGGCTGAGAAGGCACCATAGTGAGAGTGGGACCCTCAGAGGGTCATTTCCTTACAGGTCCTAGATCTGGGGCAATTTACTTAACTTCTCCCTGCCTCAGTTTCCTTATCTGTAAAGTGAGAATGTTCATACATATTTATAAGATTGCCGTGAAAAGAAATGAGATAATAATAATAAAATGCTTAGCAATGTTATGGCCCATAGTAAGGACTCGGTAAATGTCGTTATTCTTACCCCCATCATTACTGATACATATAAAATCATTCTATGGGGGAGTTCAGGTGACTCCGTCGATTGAGTGTCCAACATTTGGTTTTGGCTCATGATCTCAGAGTCATGAAAACAAGCCCCACATTGGGCTCCATGCTCAGCAGAGTCTGCTTGAGATTCTCTGTCTGTCTCCCTCTGCCCCTCCTCCTGCCCCCATGTTCCCTCTCTTGCTCTCAAATAAATAAATAAATCTTTTAAAAAAAGAAAATAAAATCATTGTATGTACATAACACCTATGACCGGCTCCATCGGATCAAGCTACACTATCAGGACTGGCATCGGGTTTCCATCTTGGGCATCAATTCTGACTGATTGGCAGTGGCTGCCTGTTGAGAAGGAGTCCGAGGTCATCCCTGGACTCAGGAAAAGGACAAGGAGACTGTGATCTGCTGGTAATGTCTGCCATGGCTCGAAAGGATGAACAGTGGCAAGTGGAGTCTGGTAGGAAATACTGATTCAGAAATGTTCCCTTTCAAGTTTCTAAGAGAGGATCTATAAATGGACCAATGAGGACTGATTTTTAAAGTGAGGCCAACTGCACTGGATCTTTTAAAAAGTATATTGAAAGCAGGTACTGCCTCCTTTTCTGTCCTGAGTTCCATTTGCTCACCACACTGGTTCCTGCAATAGTGGGAGAGCCTTGGGTGGGCTCCTCATAAGCAGAGGGGCACTTAGCTTTTCATAGCTGCTGCTATAAAGCAGAGAGCCCTAGGGAGAAATAGATTCACATGAGAACATGGGGCAATGAAAAAAGCTGGGGGACCCGCAGGCCTGGATTCTAACTTCTGCAAAAACCCACAGCGTGGGGCCAAGGGTGGGGGGCAGGTGACTTCTCAGAGACCTGGTTTACTGTTTCTGAATTAAAGTAAGTGATCTCCAAGTTCCAATTTTAGTATATGTGCTGCCGAAGCGAGCACTGATCTCCAAGTTCCCATAACATTTTTGTTTTTCTGTCCTAGGAAAAGGAAGGCACCTCTTGTACTTAACTATGTTTTTGAAAGAGAGAAAAGTGTGCAACAATGTATCTGTGTGTATAAATGTACAATAATATATGTGCACGCTAGTAAGGCCTTTACCTTCATGATGGACATCTTCCAGAATTTGCATAGGCTCCCAAATGGTGAAATAATGTGACACCTCAGATTTCTCCTGGGCATTGGTTTTCCCAATGAAAAGAAATTTATCAGTACACAAATGATATTGTGTTGGGTCTCCTGGGTGTCTCAGTCAGTTAAGTGTCTTGACTCTTGGTTTTGGCATAGATCATGATCTCAGCGTCCTGAGATTAAGCCTCACGTCCAGCTCTGCACTCAGTGTGGAGTGCCCCTCTCCCTCTTTTCCTCCCCCACCTCTCTCTCATAAAAAAATAAAATCTTGACTTATTTCACTCAGCATAATAAGTCAAGCAGAGAGAGTCAATTATCATATGGTTTCACTTATTTGTGGAGCATAAAGAATAGCATGGAGGACAAGGGGTATTAGAGAGGAGAAGGGAGTTGGGGTAAATTGGAAGGGGAGGTGAACCATGAGAGACTATGGACTCTGAAAAACAATCTGAGGGGTTTGAAGTGGCGGGGGGTTGGGAGGTTGGGGTACCAGGTGGTGGGTATTATAGAGGGCACGGATTGCATGGAGCACTGGGTGTGGTGAAAAAATAATGAATACTGTTTTTCTGAAAATAAATAAATTGAAAAAATTAAAAAAATAATAAATAAAATAAAATCTTGGGGGAAAAAAAAGATGATATGTTGTAAAAGCTAGGATACAAGAATGAGTTACCTTGGGAATGGAATTTGCAGATAGGATTTGCATCATGCGCTAGTGCCTTCTGACTCCCCACTTTACCCCACAGATTCTGTCATATATACAGCACAGACCCCTTAGGCCACTATATCAAGACCCTATCTCGGCAAAATTCTAAATCTGTATATGTCATGGAGTTCTGATGTTGGATTACAGCTACTGCAACTACAATTAAATTCACTACCACAAAGGGTCCATCACATACACGTTGCTTAAAGCACGCAGACAAGCATTGCTATGACGTATGTTTTAGTAATAAGGCACCAAGAATATTAAACAATAAAACCTGCTATTTCTTTTACCCAAAGCTATATGAATTACCATGAAAACTTCATGGCAATTTCCCCAAAGTATAATGAGCTTTGCACTTTTCTTTTCTCATAGACGATACCATAATATATAATGATTTCTTGACATAAACTCATGCCTTTTAGTAACTGTCTAGGTTTTCTGATCAGAGGAGACATGTCTCTTTTCAAAACGACCACCTTGGGCACGGCTGTCCTGATGGCAGTGGTGTGGTACTGCTCGGTTCTTCTTCTTAAAAACTGCTTTCCTGGGCCAGTAAAGGAGCCTCAAGGAAATCAGGCCCAAAGTTTCCGCACACCCTGATTTTAATCCAAAACATGGTGCAATGGGAAGGGGTGATCAGTGATTTCTCAGATCCATTGCGGACATCACGCGATTCACTTTGCTTCAAGTTTAAAAGCCATGTACAGAGATTTGGCTCTTTCCAAAGCAGGTGGGCACTATCCAATCCACTGAGGGCCTGAATAGAACAAAAAAGCAGAGGAAGGGCAAATTTGCTCTCTATTGAGCTGGGACATTCTTCTTCTCCTGCCCTCGGACATCAGAGGTTCTGAGGCCTTTGCACTCAGTCTCAATCACACCACCTGCTTTCCTGGTTGTCCAGTTTGCAAACAGCGTATCATGGGATTCCTTAGACTCCATAACCCAATTAGCCAATTCCTATAATAAGTCTCCTTTTATCTCTCTCTCTCTCTCTCTCTATATATATATATATATTCTATTGGTTTTTCTTTCTCTGGAGAACCCTGACTAATGTATAATAGGGCTAAAAGGCTATTATATAGGAATATTATATTATATAGGAAATATATTATATATTAAAGGAATGGCATCCATTTGGATTTTTAAATTACCAAGTTATGTGACTATCAGGTATTCCAAGTCAACCCCTAGACCCTCCTTTCTGTCCAGCCCTCTCCTTCACTTACTTCAACACGGTCCTGTCAAAACCACCCCCTCGGGAAGCCACTGGCATCTCAACTGTCCCCTGGGAATGCCTGGGGTCCAGAGATCCTGTCCATTCTGATGCTGCCCTCAAAACACGATTTGCTTGTTTTCACTCCTCTCAGTATGAGACCTTGAGGTCAGGCATTTCAAAGACATCATCAGGGGAAGCTAACAAATGGGAATATTGTTCCCAGACCAAGGGGACAGCAAATAAAGTGTCCAAATGCCATTTTCTTCCTCACGTATAATTCTGCTATGGGGCTGAATAGGAAATGCCAGATCCAGGTGACACTGGTTCTTCTTTAGGAAACGGAACATTTGAAATCTTTTCTCCATCTCTTTTCTTGCGTTGACTGTGAGAAGGTCACTGGCGACATCCTAATTACCCAATCTGTCCTCATCCGACCCCACTCCCTTCAGCATTTGACACCTGCCCACCCTGCTCTGGTAGCTGCCCTCTGGGACTCACACAGCTTCTCCCCCCCCCACCCCCCCACCACCTCCCAGTCCCTTAGGACTGCTGGGTGTCCTACTTTCACCTTCAACTCAGTGCACAGAAATGCACACTCAGCCCACCCCACAACAGGCCAGGCTCCCTCTGCCCATGCCTTCATTTCTACTCACAGGGCACCATTCTCAGTCATCTGGACACAAACCTGGACTCTTTTTAGCTGTGCCTTCTCCTTGTCCCCTGCAGCTGACCCCTAGGTCCTGGCCATTCAGGCTCTTCCTGGTGCTCCCTGGCCACCCACAGATGGCCCACTAGTTTGGACACTTCCTACATCTGCCCGGAACAGCTCCAGCCAGGCTTTCTCCTATAGGCTCTCCTCTGGGGGAATCCCGCCCATACTGCAGTCACGAAATTGAACTCCCTTCATACAGCTTAAATCATCTTCTGAGATGTTTCAATGGTTTCTAGTGCCCATAGTATCTACCTCAATGCTTCACTTGCCAGCCGGTGGATGCTTCACTTGGCCCCCATTTAACCCCAGGCAGTTCAGACAGGTCTATTCATTCTCTGGACCCTGTCGTTTGAGGGGATCCCATCTTCCCTACAACTTTCTCCTGGGGGAAGCTCCCTGGGAGGAGGGAGTGGCTTCTCTGGTTAATTTAGGACAAGGCATGAGGCATCCTAGCCCAGTACCTTTCTCTTCCTTTCATATCTTGGGAGCCAGGCTACCCACTCAGTGGATCCAGACCCACATTTTAAGAGGCCGCCCCCACATTGGGGAGGCCAATCCAGGTCACAGACAGCCTTTGCAGATGCTAGGAAGCCAACTCCTGCACTCGTCAGCGTGACCCATATCTTCCAATACCAGACTTTTCAGTAGTAAAAGTGATTTTTTTTTCCTTTTGCTTCCCATTTACCTTATTCTTTTTCACTGCTTCTCAATTAATGTAGAACTCAGGGGAAGAGGGGGATCCTTACTGGGTCCCTTTGTGTCCCAATAATATACAGCCTCACTGCCTCTGGTCTCATTTCCCCCTCCCAGGAACACCCACCATCTCCCTCTGTCTTCTAGTTCTTATCCTCTTTCCAGAAACCATCCCCTCAAACTCCCACATCACCACATAGTCTCTCAGACCCTTGACTCTCCCCTTCATCTCACAGCCCCTGGCTGCTCCCGCTGTTTAGCTATCCTGCACGGCCATGGAATATTCCTAGAAAACTCATCTTGTTTTCCAGTGGAAAATCTCACCTGCTTATATTTTGCCTTCCTGGTAAATTTTTCTTTAAGATCTTATTTTATTATTTGACAGAGAGGGAGATGGTACACAGCAAGGGAAGTGGGAAGTAGAAGCAGGCTTCCCCAGGAGCAGGGAGCCCAGTGCAGGGCTTGATCCCAGGACCCTAGGATCATGACCTGAGCTGAAGGCAGACGCGTAATGACTGAGCCACTCAGGCACCAGCCCCCCTTCCTGGCAAATTATACCTGAGGGTAGTTATATTCCCTTTACACTCATTCTCATTCTCATCCTCCAGAGCACCGGCAAGAGGTCCTGTTCCAGGAAAGCTCTGGGTAACTGGGTGCCTAATTGAACCACAGACAGTGCACAGGGGGCTTCCTGCCTCACTATGTCAGCCCCAAACTTCAAGGAGAGCCAAGGCATAGCTTCAGGGCCACAGTGGCATGGTCTTTGTAATTTCTCACACTGTGTAGCCTCAGAGAAAAATTCCACCTGAAGAGTGGAGAAACAGGGGTGCCTGGGTGGCTCAGTCAGTTGAGCATCTGACTCTTGATCTAGGTTCAGGTCTTGATCTCAGGGTCATGTGTTCAAGCATTGCATCAGGCTCTGCATTGGATGAGGAGCATAAAGAGAGAAAGAAAGAAAGAAAGAAAGAAAGAAAGAAAGAAAGAAAGAAAGAAAGAAAGAAAGAGAGAAAGAGAAAAAAGTCCATTTCAGAAGACTATAAGAGAACCTTTTTCTGACCACACATGTCTATTCTGTCCCAAATAGTTTTGTCTTCAACAAGGAGCAAAGCACAAGATAGCAAGCACATAGTCCAGGCATGGTAGCTTCCCATCTCCCGTATACCTGTGGGCTCTTTCAGAATAGACCTTATGTCTCTTCGGCCTCTCCAGTGGTTCTGGTGTTGTGTAGAGGGAGGTGCTCAGGGAACACAGGTTACATCAATTTTTTCTTAACAATAGGAATCATCTCCAAACTCTGATCATGTTCTTTAATTATGTAATATAGTATTTGGTTGCTCGAGGTTAAACTTTATGCCTCGGCTGCAGATATAGTAAAGAAAGAAGAGTATGAGCATATAAAATTAATTTAGGGGATGTGTGTATGAAAGAGAGAGAAAAGAAAATGAAGCATACGGAGACAGAGAGAGACTTAAGGGCAGTCTTTAGACCAAGTGCCATTCACAAGGACAAAATTTTTCTCAGTACAATCATTTTGCAATTCCCTAAGCCTCCATGAGCACTGGATGGGTAGATATGCCTCTTTGATTCTAGGCAACGACTGACGAAATAAACCATACGTTCCTGTCTGGTGCCCAGGGTTCAGAGAGA
Source organism: Mustela putorius furo (assembly GCF_011764305.1). NCBI lineage: Eukaryota > Metazoa > Chordata > Mammalia > Carnivora > Mustelidae > Mustela > Mustela putorius. Next base: position 1,255,081 of record NW_025421491.1, on the reverse strand, counting down.
GAGCCCATTCTACCAGAGAACAAAGGTTTGGGGAAAAGCAGTTCCATGCACTATGCAGCATAATGATTGACAGGCTGATTATTGGGCCGACTTGTCCTCATCTGGCCTTTTTTAAGTGCAATATGGTATGCATAACATGACATATGAATGCTAAATTCCTGGCAGTTCTTGCAAAGGAGACAATGCAGCTGGCAGCCTGACACCGGAGCAGCTGGGTGGGGAAAGCTTGGTTTCTGCACATTAACACATTTGACATTTGGTATCGAAAGGGAAGAGCTAATAAATAACCCGCCAACGATGACACTCTGTAATGACAGCTTTTGTTACCAGCCAGTTAATCCTGCACTCCGGTTTTGTCCTTTCAAGCCATCTGGCGCTGAATTCTTATTTACTTACTTTTATTTTCCTGGGGCTTGAACTTGGAAAGTTAGCCTCCCGTCAGTGTCATGTTTTGAAATTCATTCAAGGGTGAGGGCAATGGCCAGTTGTAGGTGACTCAGCACTAAGGTCTGCGGAAAATGGGAGAAGACAGAGATTTCAGGAGTTTGAGTGTGGAGTTGGCCTTCTCCTTCCTCCTTCTTCTTCTTTGTTTTTTTTTTTTTTTTAAGATTTATTTATTTATTTGACAGACAGAGATCACAAGTAGGCAGAGAGGCAGGCAGAGAGAGAGAAGGAAGCAGGCTCCCTGCTGAGCAGAGAGCCCGACACGGGGCTCGATCCCAGGACTCTGAGACCATGACCTGAGCTGAAGGCAGAGGCTTTAACCCACTGAGCCACACAGATGTCCTGAAGTTGCCCCTCTTGAAGTCATCCTGGGACCAGAGGAGTAGGGGAAAATCACCTCTTGATTACTATCTCTTTTCAGAACCAGTATGCGTAGTCTCTGCCTCAATCGAATCCAACACACATTTGCCATTTATCCACTATGTACCCCCAAAGTATCAGACGTTCTGGGACATACAAACAAAACTATTTAAGATGCAGTCCATCCCCTTAAAGTCAAAACTGACAGGCCAGCAGAAGAGACCCTCACACAATAAATCTCAATAACAGGACTCGAGCTATAATAGGAAAAAACATAGACAGCCACGGGGTCAGAGATGAGGGGGTAATTCCTTCTCCCTTGGAAAAAGCTTCCCAGAACTGTGATGGGTCTAAGGTTTTTCTGTTTCCAAGAACAGGTTAGCTGGTGTTATGAAGTGAATGTTTGTATCTCCCTCCAAATTCACATGTTGAAGCCCTCGTCCCCAACATGATGGTATCTGGAGGTGTGACCTGCAAGAGGTAATTAAGTTTAGATGAGGTCATGAGAGTAGAACTCTCATCATGAGATCAGTGTCTTTATAATAACAGACCAGAGCTTTCCCTCTCCACCATGTGAGCACACAGCAAGAAGGCAGGCATCTACAAGCCAGGAAGTTGCTCTCACCAGGATCCAACCATGCTGGCACCTTGATCTCAGACCTCCAGCCTCAAGAACTGTGAGAAATAAATGTCTGTTGTCTAAGCTACCCAGTCTATGGTCTTTTTGTTATGGCTGCCTGAGCTGATGAAGACAGCTGGCCAGTTTCATGGATGCTGCCCAAAGACACAAAACTCCTTAGTCAGAGACAAAAGACTTCCATCACTCACAGCAATAGCAGTGTTGGCTTCGAAGAAGTTTCGCCAAACCCAGTCCCCACAGAGTGACACACAGGAGGCCAAGCAGCCCTGGTACACATAAGAGAGTTACATTGCAAGAGAGGAACCCTGAGCTTAGGGAATCTGAAGCTTTTATAATGGGTAGTAAGTACACCTGGACTTTGCCCCAGAAAAAGTCATCCACTCTGACTCCCAAGGTTATTCACTCAATAAATATCCCCAAAAAGAGGGTCTAGAAAAAAAGATAAGTGAGTGCCCCATTCACAGATGTGCAAAATTACACAAGAACTCTCCTGGGAAGAACTGACTCCCAACAGAGGCCATCAAACCCAGGAATGTCAATTGTCCACCAAATGATTTTCTAAAGCCAAAGACATGTTCAAAGAAAGAAATAGAAATTTCCTCAAGGTTGCATTTGTCTCGCTTGGGCTAACTATAGGATCCCCTTGAAATACAATCCATGGTGAGGCTTCTGGGATAAACCCCTTGGCTGTAACCCTATGAAATGTAGAAGGAGCCATGGAAAAGCAGGTGCAGAAAGCCACGCGGCTCAGCGTGCATGTGCAGAAGAAGTGAGACAGAAAGAGGCACTGCAGACCTTCATGAACTGCTCTTTGTCCAACTCCCCAGCCCTATGTCTGGCAGCTTACGGCCTCATACCTCATACTGCAAGAGCTTTCCACTGCTGTGGTCTTGCTTCCAGACCTTGCTGTTTCTCTCACCCCTTGACCTTTTATCATGCAGTCCTTCTTGTCTTTCTTACCTCAAAACTCAGTTCCCTTGATTCACTCCTCCTTCTTTCAGACCTGGCTCACGTGCTCTCACCTATCGGCAGCCCTCCTAAATCACCTCAGGCCTGTGAAGTGCCCTTCCCTGGGCTTCCTGGAATCCTCTGTGTCTACCTGTCTCACTGCCCTTCCACACCACTCTTGATTATCTGTGTCCCTCCCCGCCATCGAATGCTGAGACCCGTGGAACCATGTAGTTTCCCTTCTGTGCCCCCATCATGGCCAGTAGTTAATCAACAAACCTTCACCAAAAATGACTCTCACTTTCTCTTCTACTCTGTCCTTGACATCACAGGTCTGAATCCACAAAGGTCTCAGATCATTAGCGAATGTGAAGCTTACAGAACTCAACCACGTGCTACAGAAAACTCTATTTTTAAGTAGCCCCCCAAGTGTCATGAGGTAGTGAAATTTCGTTCTTTCTCTCCACTATTGTTCTTTCACTATTTCCCCTTCTTCCTCTCCTGAAAAGCGATCCTCAGTTATACCATCCCCCTCTCTGTGTCTCTCTTTTTCCTTTATTCTCTCTTCCCTGTGTGTGCACAATCATACCAGTTGTATGCAACAGTATTGCATAATCCCCTGGAGGCATAAAGGAACCACCCACCTCTGCTGTACAGAAGAAAATATGAGAAGTGAAAGATGCTCCGTTGTCTGTCTGGTGGTTCCAAAGCTTTGTTTTTGTTTTCAGAGGTGATGGGCACTGGTGATAGAGAATCTGATGAATACATAGACCTTCTCTTCACCTGAATTTACATACCCACCTACCCATAAAATTTTGCCAACAATTGCCTTGATAGAAGCCCATGGTCCCCTGGTTAAAAAAAAATAACAACAACAGCACTAAATAAAGTGCCCAGATTATGCCCCTTACTACTTTAATTTTCCTCGGCCCTGTGCCTCTGAAGAGACAGAACACAGAGCACACTTTCTCAGATGAGGGCTCAGGTCCTGTAGCTTTTTGTAAAGTAAACCAACCATAGGATATGACAGAAGCGACCGAGTAGCAGATGGTGTGTGACCTCTTGACAACTTTAGTCTCACTGCATGAGGGTAATAAATAGGCAGAGAAGCCATGAAAATAATTTTCCATAATCTTTTGCTCTATGGAAGTTGGGCTTGACCTAGAAAGTCTGCATTCATTAATTCTACCTCCTGCTCCTGGCCATTTTGGGGTTCTTCTGCTACTGTAAGTCTTACTGAGCCAGCAAAATTGAGTGATACGTGCCATATTCCCTGTGTGAGCCCCCAACCTCCAAAACACACAGATTTCTCTAAAAATAAAACAGGACAAATGTAGAATGAAGGAACTAGGCATCTTGTGTGTTGGATTTACAATCTGAGTTCAGCCAAAGGCACTTGTCCAGCCCATGGGCTGTGTATCCTCTGAAGGTAGGGACCACCTTCATGTTCATGTCTGCATCCCCAGACCCAACATATAATAGATGTTCAACAAATAAGTGCCTGGTGAATGAATAAACAAGTGAAAGGATGTTTCCAGTCTAAAGTTGACCATAAATTGCTGGGGTCACCAATGTCTTTTCTCTTCAAAGGTGCAAAAATTGACTATATTCCACAGCCCAAAATTCATCTCACATTTTCAACAAAAAAGCTCACACCACTCTTTTACCTATGCTCTTTCTTTCCCAATTTAAGGGGGATACAAATGTTTGGGGACAACAGCAAAGCAAAACCCATCAGAGGAAAGTGAGGCCATCAACCATGGCTGAGGGACTGAACGTCCATGGGTCTGCTAAATCTTAACCCCTAATATGATGGCATTAGGAGGTGGGGCTTCAGGAGGTGATTAGATCTTGAGGGTGGAGCCCTTATGATGGGATTAGTGCCCTTATAACAGAGACCCTAGAGAGCTCTTCACCCCTTTTGCCATGTGAGGACACAGAGAGAAGTTGGTCATCCATGAACAAGGAGTCGGGTTCTCATCAGACACCAAATCTCCTGGCAACTTGATCTTGGGCTTTCCAGCCTACAGAATTGTGAGAAATAAATTTCTGTTATTTATAAGCCACTCAGTCTGTGGTCTTTTTCCTTCAACCTTAACAGGCTAAGACACTGGTACTGATAGCACCTAGTTCATATTCTGCTTTCTGGGCTCTGTTGACTTCTACACCTGAACCCTCCTCTGCTCAGTGGCCCTGTGAGTCCCGCAGTCCTATCAGCCAGCCCAGATGGGATGAGCCATCCTGCACATGCATGTCCTAGATGGTCCTCAGTCCTAGATGCCCACGTACTCCTAGTGACCTTCCTCCCAAATCTTCCACTTGACTGCACACAGGCAACCACACCCCAGGCCTGCCCTGGGATCTCCCTGGGGTGTCTGACTTCTGCTCATGAACAATTTCATATCAGGCCTCCTTCATGTCTGTTCTGCCCTCTTTGACCCCATCCAGAGCTTGGCCAATTCTGCAGGGGACCCCAGACACCCAGGGCTCTGAAGCCACCCTGGAGCTGTGGGAGAAGGACTAACCCCCTCCCCAACTCCCTCTGGACATGCTACAGTCTCACATTGTCTTTCCTGACTCACCTCGTTGGGCCCTTGTCCTGACTCCATGGCCCAAGAGATGTCAGGCCACACATCAGTGCAGAGTGGGACATATGGTGGAAATGCTAACACGTTCTTCTTCTCCGTGCATTCATGGTCCACGGGTCTCCCCTCCGCCCACCCAGGTGCCCCTATGCTCTTCAGTCCTCTAAGAATCCAAAGAGCATGTCGGCTGAATAACCTCCTGAGAGGAAGAAGAGTCACCTGTCAGCCCACCTGAACAGTGGGAGGTCTTTACCCGGCGCAGCTTGAAGGGCGCTTGAAGGGCCCCTAGGAACACGAGGCAGGCACCTGCAACTGCTTCCAGGTGGGCCCCCGCCCCTCTCTTGTTTACCTGATTAGGTCAGAGTAAATCAGCATCAAGGGCTCCCCCGGGCATATGAGAAAATAAGAGGAACCGTACTTTGCTTTCATGATAATGAAAATGAGGGAAGACAGCAAAGGTCCTATGCCCAGAATCCATCTCGGATTTTGACTTTGATTTGTTTTATTTTAACATGAGCTGAAAGGGGCCCCTCGCTGCCTCTGCCCCGGGAGTGATCAGCACCGTGTGGGAGAGAGCAGAGGAGGGCCAGGCCTGGGGCTGTGTGTGCTGGTCCATCCTTAACATCAGGGAGAAAAGGTCTCCCAAACCCTGAAGCATTCATGGCATAGATTTACAGTCATCAGTGCTTCCAGCCACTGGAGCTGAGAGTCTGAGACCCACAGCTGGACGCTGCCCTGGCCATAGGAATAAGAGCCCACTGGTTTGGGCCCAAAGGGAAAGTATCTCGTTCCTTGTTACCAAAGTTCCAGCAGTTGGTTCCTGACATGATAGACAGATGTTAGATGATACACAGGTGGTAAATAATAATAATGATGATGATGATAGATAAAAGAGATTATAGAGAGATGATAGATGGGGGTCCCTGGACGGTTCAGTCAGTTAAACGTCCAAGTCTTGATTTTGGCTCAGGTCATGATCTTACGGTTGTGAAATCAAGTCCGGTGTTGTGTCAGCCTCTGTGCTGAGCACAGAGCCGGCTTGCAATTCTCTTTTTCTCTCCCTCTGCCCCTCCTCCTGCTCAGGTGCTCACTCTCTCTCTCTTTCTCAAATAAACAAATAAATCTTTTTTTAAAAAAAGATAGATAGATAGATAGGTACCAACGTGCACTCAAGCTGAAACCATAGAGAACTCTGGAACTGCATGAATAACTTCCAGAGAACAATCTGGAGGAAGAAATGATCTCCGTTTCCCATCTTCCCTCCCTCGGCCCCCATTCCCTTCCTTTAAGAAATGTCTTCTATTCAAGAGGGCTGCTGCTTCCAATGGTAACCTGTTAAACTCTCTTCTTTTGAGACAGCGGTGTTCATCACTGCTTTGGTCCTATTATATTTTTCTGATGTTTGAGCACGTGCTTTTGCAAATGGCCCAGGAAAGACTTGGTGACAAATGTTGGCCTAAAATTTAGCAATGGTTTCTCAGGGTCAGCTCTCCTGATGTCTGGGACCCTGAGGGCTCACTGCCGCGGGGCTGTCCTGGGCTTGGCGGGATGTTTACCTCCATCCCTCGCCTCCACCCACCAGAGGCCAGGAGCACCCTGCCTTGCCAGATGTGACAACCGACAGCAAGACTCCAGGGGGGCACATAAATGTCTAAGGAGAAGAGCTTCCATACTGAAGGGACTTTGAGTCATCTGTCCACAAGCACAGTCTGAGGAGAGCAGGGTGCCTTCATTCAACCGGCATCCAACCAGCATGGAGATCAGTACCTTGCCCAGACGTGGATGCAGATGGATTATTCTACAAGGTCAGGGAGGATCAAAGCAACGCACGAACGCTCCTATCCGGCCAACGGGAACGGAGGCATCTGCTCCCTGTCTTACCTGCCCCGTGACTCCTCCCAGCAAGGACTCTCTTTCCCTCCATGGGACTCCGTCAGTCTCCTGCCCTCTGGCGAAGCCTCTGGACCCCTCCTCAGAAAAAATGTTTTAAAGTTTCTAAAATAAGACACATAAGGTTACAAAGGGAACTAATTATATCAAAAGACAGTTACCAAAAAGATTATAATCCATTGATAGAGTTCTATCCTTGTGTCTTTATCAATGCATTAGCTCACAGGGTCTGGGGACAGACCTACTAATTCCGGCACTTTTAGAGTGGTGAGGAGCACTCCTGATGGTTTGAGGCATCTGCCCTAACTGTAATGGGATACCAAATATGCCTGTGATTTCTCTTGTTTCAAAGTTGCGGGCACTCCTAATACTACCGGGCTATGTTTGTGGTTAAAAGAAACATTCCGTTTCAGTTCAAGCATGGTTCAAAATGCAAGGTCTCGGGACGCCTGGGTGGCTCAGTTGGTTGGACGACTGCCTTCGGCTCAGGTCATGATCCTGGAGTCCTGGGATTGAGTCCCGCATCGGACTCCCAGCTCCATGGGGAGTCTGCTTCTCTCTCTGACCTTCTCCTCATTCATGCTCTCTCTCACTGTCTCTCTCTCAAGTAAATAAATAAAAAATCTTTAAAAAAAAATGCAAGGTCTCCGTTCAAGTTCACCAAACTCTCAGAATTCAGAGGCCCAAGGATTCCAGTGGGTTCTATACGCTCGTGTAGGAGTTCTGCCTCCCTCATTGCAGGGACCACCTGGTGCTCCACGCCGGCCAGTCGGATGTCCCCTCCCTTTGGACCTAGTGAGTTTCTCAGGGGCGGGTACCTGACCCAAACCAAGCCAACCAGAAACCTCTCTAGAACTTTCCTGGCAAAATTCTCAAGGAAGATTCTGTACATGGGGGATATTGAGGGTGTATTTATGTATTTTTAAATGTGGATTTTGTGCTCCAGGGAAGCCTGGAAGAATGGAGGAAGGAGGTGGGGGTGCCTTACGATTCCATCCATCCGTGATGGTGAATGGTATGTGTCGATTTTCCTGGGCCATGGGAACCCAGATATTTGGCCAAATATTCTGAGCATGTCTGTGAGAGTGTTTCTGAGTGAGATTAATGCTTGAAATGGTGTGATGCGTAGAGCAGTGTCCTCCCCAGTATGGATGGCCTCATCCAAACCACTGGAGGCCTGAACAGAAAAAAGACTGAGGGAGGAAGGATTCATTCTCTCTGCCTGCCTTTTTTTTTTTTTTTAAGATTTATTTATTTGCGAGAGACAGAGAGAGAGAGAGAGAGAGAGAGAGCACAAGCACAAGCAGGGGGAGGGGCAGAAGAGAAGGAGAGAATCTGAAGCAGGAGATTCTCTTGCTGAGCAAGGAGCTGCACGCAGGGCTGCATTCCAGGACCGTGAAATCATGACCTGAGCGGAAACCTAGAGCCGCTGTTTAACTGACTACCTCACCCAGGCAGCCCTCTGCCTGACTATCTGAATGCTGGGGCCATCGATCGTCCTCGCCATCCAACTCGACTTGGACTGGAACTCCACCTTTAGCTCCTTTAGCTCCTTGGACTTCGCAACCTCCATAATCACGTGAGCCAATTCCTTATAAGAAATCTCTATATCTCTTAGGATATCCATACATACATCCTATCAATTCTGTTTCTCGGGCGCCTGGTTGGCTCAGTGGGTTAAGCCGCTGCCTTCGGCTCAGGTCATGATCTCAGGGTCCTGGGATCGAGTCCCGCATCAGGCTCTCTGCTCAGCAGGGAGCCTGCTTCCTCCTCTCTCTCTGCCTGCCTCTCTGCCTACTTGTAATCTCTCCCTGTCAAATAAATAAATAAAATCTTTAAAAAAAAAAAATTCTGTTTCTCTGAAGAACCCTGAGGAACAGACCAGTTGAGTCTAAAGTCCATGATACAAACGTGCTTGGTTAAGATGCCGTGAACATACAGGGAAATGGGCTACAGGTTCACTTCCTACGGTACAGACCTATTCTTTATAATATCTTAACCCCAGGGTGGTAGGATTTCAAAAAGCAAACAAATAACCTTGCTGAGGACCACTGAACCCACCCTATGGAATGAACTAATGCAGATTTACCATGTGGCCAAGACATAATCCCATAAACTGAGAACAACCTACAGAGAGGTCCCAGGGTTAAGAACCAATCCCTTCATGTTACCGTGCTAGAAAATGTCGCAATCAGAGTAGCTAAGAAGCATGACTTGCCTGGTTCTGGAGAGATCCCTTGCCTCTTTCAGCCCCTGGATCCTGACTCCCTGGCCCCCAGGAGAGGTCCCAGCTTTCCCAGAGAGGAGTCATGGGGCTGCAGCTGAGGGTTTCTGTTGGGGGGGTGTATCTTGTCTGTAGGGAGCCAAGGCTGGTGGCCCAGATAAGGGGGAAGAAGAAGGCCAGAAGCAGGCATCATAAACTGGAGGGCAGATTCAGGGGCCAAAGGCTCAAAGAAGCTGCAGAGAAGGTCCAGGGGTCAAAAGAGTGAATGGGAGAGGTCCTGGGGGAGTAGTGTGACGCGGCTGCCATCTGGGCGTCATCTACCATCCCAGCACAGAATGATGTGGAACACGGGACAACAGCTAGGAGTCAAGGGCCAGGCACTGGGGCACTGGGCTCAGGTGTGGACCCCACCCAATGCCCTGACCTGGAGCCATTTCAGGATCCTGCACTTTCCTCTCTCATGGTTGTCACCCGGAGAACAGAAATGCTTTGTCTCCCTACTGGTAATGAATCCCAACTCGGTCTCAAGGCACCGGCTTGTCGTCTGCCATGTTTTTTACAGCCCCCCTGAGCTTGGAGTTCCCATCTGCGGCTGCACGACTCTGCACACTCAGGTGTGAACCCCCCAGACAGCATTTGGGCAGTGCCTCACCTCTGTCTGAAACATGACGTTAAAAAATTAAAATAAAGTAAAACCCGCCCAGCTCTGATGTAGTCCCCCGACACCTCATTTTCATTTTGTAAGTGAATAACAAGTTGTTTCAGTGTTTCAGAAGGGTCAGGACAGGAAAGTCCCCATTTAAGGATGTATGCTAACATGACGATCCAAAAAAAAAAAAAAAAAAAAAAAAAAAAGACCTACCACGACTTCCTGTTCGTATCCAGGTTTAGTGTCTCTGCACTGTGTTAGACTTTCGGGGACTTTGGCCTTAGGACGGGTTTTGGAAAGAAGGAAATTTCTGAACCAAGCCCTCTCTTCACATTCTCTGTCCTCATTATTTCAAAGAAGACATTGCCTTGTGATTTCTTATGTCACCCCATGCAATTTCTCTCCATCGCTATTGCTCCCTGAGGGTCTCCTACCTGTTTCCCACTGACCCACTTTCGCCGTCCATCTGTGGGTGTTGCATGATGTATGGGTTTGCGTCCCACATACATCAGTCAGGTCTAGCCACTGCCAAACACATGATAAAGCCCAAGGACCAAAAAAAAGTGTTTGTGGTGGTCACTGCTTTGTCCTGTTTTCTGATCATTCCTGTCTTTATTAATGTCTGGCGAATTACATAGCCAGTAGACAGCTTCGGGTTATCTTCTGGAGATATCAATGCTATGACAACACTGGGGATGGCTTGCCATGAACAGTGACAAGATGCTAAGAGCCTCTGTACTGACATCATGATTATGTAATGTTCAGCTTGTGCCAAAAACTTTTAATGCTGATGAATGAGTTCTGAGCAGTTAGAAGGGAATGCGTTATCTGAACTTGTTTTTTTTTTAAGATTTTATTTATTTATTTGACACAGAGAGAGAGAGAGAGAGAGATCACAAGGAGGCAGAGAAGCAGGCAGAGAGGGGGGAAGCAGGCTCCCTGCTGAGCAGAGAGCGCAATGAGGGGCTCAATCCCAGGACCCTGAGATCATGACCTGAACCGAAGACAGCGGATTGACCCACTGAGCCACCCAGGCACCCCAGTTATCTGAACTTTTGCATAGACTCTGACATACGCATCAGGAAAGTCATTTCTTGGGCCCAGAGGAGCTCGATGGTTGGTAAGACTTCTTCAAAAGGACAATGCTTCCCAGCTAGACAAAGGTTTCTCTACCACTTGATGGGACTGAGTCAGGGGTTATTTTGCAAGGAAACTGGGTTAAAGTGGCACCTGTGTGTACAAACGGCCAATCCTGCTGACCCCATGGGAGAGGTGATCTCCACTTCTAGAACACACATGGACCCTTAAGAGGATGGGCCAAGAAAAGAAAGGTTTCGACTGATTCAGCATTGCCAGTTTGCTTGCGGCATCTAAGAAAATGTCTCGGGATCCATAAGGCTGAAACTGCTTATTTGGGGCAACTTCACACAAAGGAAATAATCAAATCAAAATTAGAACTGTTTAGATCATTCTGTAAAAGCCGTCTGCTGGCTGTCTGATGAAAGCCCCACAGAGGAGAGTTTCCTGGTAATCTCCTCCCTTTTTCAGGGGAGGGTGGGAAACACTTTTCACAGATGTGTAGGGGCTGGAAGTCAAGGGAAGGACAGCGGTTGGACACCTGAGGTCTAGGTTGCACCTCCCAGCCGCAGAGCTGCCTCCCCCACTAGCGCCTCACGCTTGGTCCAAACCAGGCAGCCGTTGTTTCTAGTCCCTTGTCATGCTTCTAATTCCAAAGAAATGGCTATTTTGCTTGGCTTTTGCCCCATTTCTCATGCAGTGCAACATGTCTGTGTAGCCACATGTCCAAGAAAGTGAAATGGAAGAGATTAAAAACAGATTTGTCTGGTGAACAGGTGTTGAGCATTATCTAATAGCAAACTAAATATAAAAAGGGAGACTAATTAGAGTTCTGGCATCTCTCCGGCTGTTGGTTTCATAGCTCGTTAACTCTTAAAATGCTCCTCAGATGAGAAGACCAGAACTTGCTGAAAAGGAGACAGTGACTCCACACTCCTGTATTTGGGGTGTGGAGGGGGACATGGGGGGGTCTGTGTCAGGGAAGGAAGAGGGTCAGGGAGGGTCAGCCTGACAATGCTAAACAATGAGGAACACTGGTAAGAAGTTGCTGTTCCAGGGAGGAGAAGCCACTCTTCTAGAACCTTCCTCCTTGAAGTACGGTCCTCTGACTAGCAGCATTGAATGCCCCAGGAGCCTGGGAAATGTAGTCTTGGCCCCATCCTAGAGGTACTGGATCAGAAGCTGTATTTCCAACAACTGATTGCCAGTTGACTCATATGAGTGTTAAAGTTTCCAGGAACTGAAACGGAGCTCGTGGCGGGATGGGGATGGGGTAAGGCAGAGGAAGTTTTTCCTAAAGGCACAGATTTGGGTGGGATTCTTGGTGGTTGTTAAGGCAGGGGTTAGCAAACTTCTTCTGTAAAGTCCAGAGGGTAATATGTAAACTTTGCTGGCCATACTGTCTCTGTCACAACTATTCAGCTGTATCACTGTGGGGCAAAAAACCAAACCAAAACAAACAAACAAAAATGTCAGTCACGGACACTATGTAAACAAATGGGCATAACGGTGTTCCAGTGAAACTTTACAAAAATAGGAGCTGGGTCCGATTTGGTTCATGGGCAGTACTTTGTTGATCCCCGATCTAAGGGAACAAGTGTGTCTTCATACAGTATGGAATATTCTAGACCAGTTACAGGTTAGATTACATTTGATCCTAAAACTTGGGTTCTCACTAGGTTCTGAACCCAGCTTTGTCAGTGAGACAGAATACTTAAATTGGGCTTTTTGGGACACCTGGGTAGCTCAGTCAGTTAAGTGAGTGCCTTCAGCTCAGGTCATGGTCCCAGGGTCCTAGGATCAAGTCCCACGTCAGGCTCCTTGCTCAGTGGAGAGCCTGCTTCTCCCTCTGCCTATTGCTCCCCTTGCGTGTGCTCTCTCTCTCTCACACACAAATAAATAAACAAAATCGTTTAAAAAAAGTCTCAAATTTTAAAAAAAATTCAAGGCTTTTTCTTGAAAATTAGGAACGTGTGATCTAGCCCTGTTCCTCAAATATACTTCTTTTTTTAAATATATGTTTTAATATTTTATCTATTTCTTTGAAAGAGGGAGAGAGAGCACAAGCAGGGGGAAGGGCAGAGGAAGAATCAGACTCCCTGCTGAGTGAAGAGCCTGACACAGGGCTCAATTCCAGGACCCTAAGATCATGAGCTGAACTGAAGCCCGATGCTTAACCAACTGAGCCACCCAGGCATCCCTCAAATGTGCTTCTTATTGTAAGAAATGCAATTATTCTTCTTATTGTAAGAAATGCAATTATTGTAAGAAATGCAGATTATTGCACTGGCTGCTTGGTGCTCTTGTGCTTATCTCCTGAGATGACCCTCAGTACGTAAGAGAACCAGAGAAGGAAGAAACCAGTTACCTAAGGTAAATGCCACTTAACTCACCAGAGCTTATAAACATTTTTATCCAGCCGTAAACTAAAGCTGGGGTTGATGTCCTTCCCATTCACCTTTTATGGCCAACCTATTGGCTGTCCACAGCAGCCCCCATCAACATGTCTGCCGAGCTGAGTCTCATCCTGTTTCCTCCTTCCTAGCCTGCTACACGGAGGTCTAGATCACAGAGAGCTGTAGAAGAGGAAAATGAAAATAATCACCAAGAAAAGACTGACAACCAGAAACCCTTTGATGTTGGGTTAGGCACCATCACCTAACATCGTTCTGCAAAGACTGATTTAGTTTTAGGCAAAGGGCCCACAAATACTTCTGGGCCTCTTTAACTTTCATGACCTCAAAACAACCCATGTAAAATTCCATTTCCTTGGTTTGGGTTCCCCCAAGAGCAAACATCAAGAAAGAGATTCTAGTGCAGGTAGTTTGTTTGTGAGGTGATCCCAGAAGACCCCAATAGGAGAGTGTGGAAGTGAGACAGTGAAGGGAAGGAAGCCACAAATGTACATGCTACCAAGACAGTTACTACTGAGGCTCAAATCTGAAATCCATGGGCTTCCTGGGAGCTGGTGTGGAAACTGGTTCAGAATGATCTCACCTGAGGGGCAAGGGAGCTGGGGTATTTATACACCAACCCCATCAGCCACTCATTGGAGGATGCTCCCAAATGGTGAGAATGAGGGGACATTAATTCCCTGGAACATCCTTCCAGACTGTCCCAGGTATAAACAGAACAGGCTCCAGTGGCTGGAGGAGGCCCTCAGGCAAAGGTGTAGGTGCTGGCCAGATGGAAATCAGGCTGCTCTACAGAGAAATGGCAAGCCCCGAGGGTGGCATCTGGGGCACCAGCAGCATCTGCCGGGTCATGATAAACCACCACTTCTATATCACGCTCTCTGAACATATAACTGAGCACAGATTCCTACTAACAAAGAAAGCTGGCATCTGTGTGGGCTGCATTCAGTGGCAAAAAAACCCAGAAAATGTGACTAAATAGAAGTTTTAATATATTAGAGGTTTTGTTTTCTCACATAACAAGAAATTCCTGAATCCATCAGATCTAACATGGCGACCCCCACAATGCCATCAGAGTCCCAGCCTCCCTCCACCCTACTGTCAATCATCCTTATTGTATGACTGATCTCCTGTGGGTCAACTAATAGCTGCAAGATGGCAACTCCAGCCTTAGCACCCTGTCCATGGTGGAGGCAAGAATTAGGGAAATGGCAGAGGTCAAGGTCATGCCAGCCGAGTGATCTCCATTTTGAAAAGCTTTTCTACGAGTCCCACCGATTTGCATTCTATCCATCAGAAATCTCTTATCTGTAAAGGAGACTGGGAGATGGAGATTTAATTTTATATAATTGCTGTCTGAAACAAAATTGAGGTTCTGTTGGTAGAGATGTAGAGGCCACATGTTGGGTAGGAAATTAACAGTTAGTGCCACAAAGTGTTTCCTGCACATACATCACGATGTTGACATACTACGAACCTGAGGTTGGAGGTGGGAGGGAAAATAGATATCCTAGATATATCCTATATCCTTGAAAACTATGGACATTTTGGACTGAGGATAAAGAAGAGGGAAACTCATCTACACAAGACAAAATTCAAAAATCCTTAGGGCAGACAGCTAACTAGGGCAGGTTCTGTTACTGCAAATGTCATACCATTTGTTTGGTCACTTAAATGACTTACTTTGCAAGTTTGGCCCAACATTTGAATAAAGATGGCCAGTTTCTGTGAAATGGGGTGTGTTGAATCCTAGTCAACGAATCACAAGCAAGAATGACATTTCTCTAATAATGCAGATGGTTTTTTAAGTCAATAGTTGTAACCTTTAGTTACACAGATTAACCTTGCAGATGATTCTTCTCTTGTTTCCAAAACTCCAAAAATGGCAGTAAAGGAAACATTTTAATTGTAAACCACAAAGATTAAAAAGAATGGGGCAAGAGCCCAGATAATAGATTACAAAGTAGAAGGAGGGAGTTAAGCAATGAGTACAGCTACCAAAGCTCCAGAAGACGTACAGAGAAGTAAGCCACCCCCATCTCACGAGCCATGGTGAAGCCCAGGAAATGGAGACCCCCAAAGACACAGAGTGAAAGTCTCAAGTCCGAAAGAGGAGGACAGTCCAAAAGTACACACAGGATAGCTGCGTCTCTATTTTCCCACACTTATCGCTTAGAATGGATACAGGAAACTTGTTCTGTAGAGACATTGAACTGAAGAGGCTGTCAACTCGAGCAAGCAGGAGGCAGATGGAGAAACACAGTTAAAAATATGAGAATTAAGTGAAAGTTTATTTACAAAGCAGGGGAAATCCTTGTACCCTCCCCCACTCAGAACTCTGGTCGGCAATTACGCTTTCCTCTTGAGTGTCTGAAAAACACCAGAATAAAGACCTCCAGATGTTGACATTTTGGGATCCCCAACTGAAATAACTGCCTCGCTGTTCCCTGATTCTCTGGCGAAAACTGCCTATCAAAAATCACAGAAATTTCCATTCAGTTTTGCATTACCTCACTCAAATATGAATAGAAAGCTGAATGTTACCTGATATTCCAGGAAATCCCTCGACATTAAAGACAAATAACACAACAAACTAAGGATTTAAAAACCCCAAGTTCTAGAGATACTGTTGGAAACAGAATATTGTTTTTTTAAAGATTTTATTTATTTGACGGAGAGAGAGAGAGATGCTGAGAGAGGGAACATAAGCACAGAGAGTGGGAGAGGAGAAGCAGGCTTCCCACAGAGCAGGGAGCCCGATGGGGCTGGATCCCAGGACCCTGGGATCATGACCTGAGCTGAAGGCACTTGCTTAATGACTGAGCCACCCAGGCACTCCAGAATATTATTTTTTAATTTTTAATTTTAAGTAGGCTCCACACCCAGCATAGTGTCCAACACAGAGCCTCTCTCTGTGTGTCAAATAAATAAGTGTTTTTTAAAAAATAAAATAAAATAGCAGCAACCCTAAAGTACAACTTTTGATGGACAACAAGGGCTGATAGATGAATGACATGGCTTTCCATGCACTTGACAACCAATTCTGGGAGCCATTTTGTACATGATTCAGAAGCCGTGGAAGAATTAAGTCACCCTTGCTCTCCCAATGACTTAACTAACACACCTTTACATGGGCTTATCCTTCTTCTGGGTAATTCTCCCCACTCCATCACTCTTGGTTTCTGGTATCGCATCCGAAAACAAACCCCACTTTATTCTTCTTCCCCCACCCCTTACTTAAATCCACTCTACAGAAGCTAGTTTCTGTCCCCCCATTTGAATGAAATCTGGAGCTAGTCCTCTGATTTGTATGTGTTTGGAGAAAGGTGTCCCTATTAAGTGATATACAAGCTTTCTGGTCATCTACAATCATAAAAATGTTTCATTTCAGTAATTGAAATTTCCAGACCTATCTAATAGTATGGCATTCACTTAAATTGAAAGCTATGCCCCGTTGACTATTCGGGTCTATGATAGGTTGACTGTCACAGAGGGTGGACACCCCAGGCTTAGGCTTCACCTCTCTGTTTTCAGTTTGCTAAGCAAGAGTTCTAGCCTTTTCAGGGTGGGAACAAGCGGAAGGAGAGAGATAAGAGGATAAGAAGGTCTCCCCTCCTTTCATTGTGATGGGTGCTATCATGAGATGGTAAAGCTATTTCTGAGCTGGGTGTGCATTTAGAAATGATGCCTTCCTTTATGGGACACTTTGGTTGAGAGCAGAGATATCCCCACCCCAATAATTCTTGGGAATTTCTCATCTGTAATTCTCTTGACAGAGGCAAATGACTTTCCCTGGCTGGCCACCTACTGTTTCCCCTTCAGCTCCTGGGATTCCAATGGTCTACCTGCTTTCAGGATCAAAATGCTCTTCCTCTTGGACGTAGGTGACCTCTCTTGTGTGGGCCATCTGACCCAAGTGACATGTCCTTCTGCTTTTGTTCTGACAAACTCTGGAAGTGCAGGGAATCCTCAATGATGTCACCTTTTTTGTCCCTACCACCAAAACCACAAGGTCGCATCTTCAGATTT
Source organism: Mustela putorius furo (assembly GCF_011764305.1). Lineage (NCBI taxonomy): Eukaryota > Metazoa > Chordata > Mammalia > Carnivora > Mustelidae > Mustela > Mustela putorius. The sequence continues at coordinate 1,237,821 of NW_025421491.1, read as the reverse complement.
TTCAGGAGTGTTTCAGACACTAATAGGTGCCCTCAAGATCTTGGAGCCTCGGAACAGGCTCTGAGGGGACCCACAGAAGCTCCTTCTCTAGGCTGCAGTGAGGGGGAAAAGTACCACCCATCACTCCCATATGTGTTGGTGTGGGATGGGGCTGGGTGACTGCTGGTATTACAGTTCTCAACATTCTGATGGCTTGCCCCCAAAATACTCATTTAATTCCCAACTTCCTAGGTTTCTACAGCCCCTTTTCATGGACTAGAGCAGGGTGTCAGCTAAGGGCAAAATTTAGTTACTCGATTCTCCATTGTAATTCCTACTTAGGGGACTCCATGCCCCATTTTGAAAAGTGGGAATCATTATTATCCACTGCCTTGCAGATGTAGCCTAAATTTGGAGAAGAAAAGGGGGAGGCTTTTTAACATCCTATCTCACATCATATGCAAATTGGCTCAGTAGTAAGTAATATTTACAAGGTCCTAATAATGTAAATGCTGAAGACTGATTTAACCAAAAATGATGATGGGAACATAATGGGAGTTGGGGAACAGACTCAGAGAGCCATTTTATCCACAGAGTGTGTAAGTCAAGGCTCCTAGATGCAAAGCACAGGCTTCACTCTGGCTTGTTGAAGCAGGAAATGAGGTTATCTGAGGATATAGCAGGTGAACTCTAGAATCCCTGGAAGCCATGTCTGCCATACTACAGACTGTCCAGGCGGGCGCTCCAAGACCCAGCACCCAAGCTGCAGCCAGAACATCACACCACTGACACCCTGAACCATGTGTCCAAGCCCCTGCCGGTTTGGCCTCCCCAAAACCAGACCTACACGTCCATGGATGCCAGAAGACTCTATCCTCTGCACGTCTTTTTCCTCATGTGCTCACTTCCGAATCAAAATTTGAGCAGGTGCATATGATTGATGACGTCTAAATTACATTCCTGCACCCAGCTGTCAGGCAGCCTGAGAATGCGATTCTTATGGCTTCTATCTTGGGAATGCAGAAAATGCCCAACAGACGAGAAGTCTTCCGACAACTCCATGCCTGTACAAATGACAAATGCCTACTTCCAGAAGTCAACAGATAATGAAGAAAACTGATAAAGCCAAAAATTGCAGACAGGCATCTTATCCAGAAAAAAATAGTGGTCCACGCCACAAGAAACAACTTGAGCTGAAAGTCCTGGAAAGAAGGTCGGGAAGTAAAAGGCAGTAGGTTAAGGGAGAGCTGTTTTCTCATACCAGTCGTTGGGAAATGTGAATTTGATTTATAGCATGTGTTTGTGATAGTCTGATCAATGTAGAACTGTTAAAGGGTCACATTTTATAAGCATCCAAATTTAAAGGTGACGCATCTCAGCTAGCCCAGGGCAGCTGGCCTTGTAGAATCACACGCTGCCAAAAACTGTTTGCTGCTAATCTGTCCCCAGTTATCAGCTGTGGACCGTGCTCATGGATCTCTTACTAACAGTTCAGCGTTCGCATCAGTGGGGAAACAGATTGGCTCTCGCTGGATTTTTTTCATCCACAATACATAAGAAGACCATATTAAAGTTTAAAGAAAATTATAATACCAAGCTCACCAAACGTTTCTCAGTGCAGGGTATTACATTTTACAAGGCTATGGTTTCAAAGCCAGACCAGGAGAGCCCAAAGAGTCTCTTTGCCTCTCGTGCCCTGGGCCAGCTTCACGGGTGCACTAGCCGTGAACAAGGGCCTTACACTTGGTTTAATGGTCTGCTGCTGCAGTCTCAAAATCCTTAGTAAGTTTTTGACAGGAAGCCCCTGTATTTTCATTTGGCACTCAGTCCTGCAAACTCTGTAGCCAGTCCTGCACGTGCCTTAAAGTCCAAGACTAAATTTAAGGGTTGAACAAAGAAGACACATTAGTTGACGTTTTAATATATTTCTATCTCTCTCGTCTCTCTTTCTCTCTCTGCGATTCTTAATCTAAGGGCCCCTGAAATTGCACACAAACCTTTCCATATACTTGTAGACACACATACATGATTTTTCTCAAGTCTTCCTAGTCTTTATCAGATTCCCAAAAATTCCATGACTCCCAACAGCCTAAGAATCACCAAGGACATTTGACCTTCCAGTTCCTCTTTAGCAATGCAGGATAAATGTGTGGTTCATCCTAAGTTATCTCTCAATTTTATTGACAATAGGTGGCATGTAGATCATAATGACATAATGTGTTCATTCTGTAGGCTAAACCATTCTGTAGGCTAAGAGATGCCATCATTACCAGGCATCTCTTCCGATGCAGGAGACAGCGCCAACAATGGGCAACCTTCCCTTGTTTAAAGTGGTTGGAAATGGCGCAGCTGTTAGTCAGATTCTCTTCTCAGGCAAAAATTCAGGTGCTTAAAAAGCAAAGTTGTCCGTCTGGAAGGAGTCACTTTATATATGCAAGGCAACCCATCAAAAGGAAAATTCATCTGATACAGTGTGTCTTTACTTGCTTTTCATAGAATCCTCTTGATAATAATAAACTCAGAAAAAATAGAATCAAAGCATGTTAAAACTGGATGGGTTCCTAGAGACGGATGGGAGCTGCTCACACAAAAACTGAGCGTATGTTAAAGCATTTTAGGGACAGTTTGCCAAAGTTTACTTAGTCTTGTGATTTTGACAGGTTAAATGGACCTTTGAGATCTTTCTTCATCAAACACACAGGCTCACTTGCATAATTAACAGAGTCCCAGACGAGCAGGGGGTGGAGTTTCAGCTCCAACATCTTGCCTAGGATTCTAGAATAAACAGAGGGTTTTTGTATACCCAGATTACTCTATTCCATCTTTTTGATACTCCTTGGGGTAAGAAACATCATTGCTGTTGTTCAGGTAAAGAAATCAAAACCCAGAGAAGTTGCATAACACGCCCAAGGCCATAGAATGGGGAGTGGTGTTGCTGACTCCCAACAAAATTCTCCTTCCATGACCTCTCCAGCTTTGGGAGACATCCAGGCAGTGACACCTCCCCAGATGGGTTCTCCGCAAAGTTTCAGACTTTGCAGTTGAAAGTTGGGGGCCCTTCTTTTCACAACATCTGCAACATTGGGGTAAATACCTAGTAGTGCAATTGCTGGGTCAAAGGGTAGCTCTATTTTTAATTTTTTGAGGAATCTCCACTCCAAAGTGACTGCACTTACTTGCATTCCTACCAACAGTGTAAGAGGGTTCCCCTTTCTCCACATCCTCTCCAACACATGTTGTTTCCTGTCTTGTTGATTTTGGCCATTCTGACTGGTGTAAGGTGTTATCTCAATGTGGTTTTGATTTGAATCTCCCTGACGGCTAATGATGATGAACATTTTTTCATGTGTCTGTTAGCCATTTGTATGTCTTCTTTGGAGAAGTGTCTGTTCATGTCTTCTGCCCATTTTTTGACGTGATTATCTGTTTTGTGTGTGCTCAGTTTGAGGAGTTCTTTATAGATCTTGGATATCAGTCCTTTTTCTGTAGTGCCATTTGCGAATATGTTCTCCCATTCTGTGGGTTGCCTCTTTGACTGTTTCCTTTGCAGGAAGCAAAGGAAGCAAAAGCTTTTTTATCTTGATGAAGTCCCAAAAGTACATTTTCGTTTTTGTTTCCCTTGCCTTTGGAGACATGTCTTGAAAGAAGTTGCTGTGGCCAATGTCGCAGGGGTTACTGCCTATGTTCTTATCTAGGATTTTGATGGATTCCTGTCCCACATTGAGGTCTTTCAAACATTTTGAGTTTATCTTTGTGTATGGTTTAAGAGAATGATCGAGTTTCATTCTTCTATACATGGTTCTCCAATTTTCCTAATACCATTTATTGAAGAGACAGTCTTTTTTCCAGTGGATATTTTTTCCTGCTTTGTTGAAGATTAATTGACCATGAAGTTGAGGGTCCATATCTGGGCTCTCTACTCTCTTCCATTGGTCTATGTGTCTATTTTTGTGCCAGTACTATGCTGTCTTGGTGATCACAGTTTTGTAATAAAGCTTGAAATCAGGCAACATGATGCCCTCAGCTTTGTGTTTCTTTTTAAACGTTTACTTGGTGAAAAGAAGGGCCATATGTATTCCCAGTGTTCATAGCAGTAATGTCCACAATAACCAAACTGTGGAAAGAGCCGAGATACCCTTCAATGGACGAATGAATAAAGAAGATGTGGCCCATATATACAATGGAATATTACTCAGCCATCAGAAAGGATGAATCCCCAGATTTTGCATCAACATGGATGGGACTGAAGGAGTTTATGCTGAATGAAATAAGCAAAGAAAGTCATTTGTCGTGTGGTTTCACATACTTGTGGAACATAAGGAATAATATGGAGGACATTAGGAGAGGAAGGGAAAAGTGAAGGAGGGGTAAAATTGGAGGGGGAGAAGAACCATGAGAGACTGTGGACAACAAGAAACAAACTGAGGGTTTTAGAGGAGAAAGGGGTAGGAGGATGAGTGAGCCCGGTGGTGGGTATTAAGGAGAGCACATATTGCATGGAACACTGGGTGTTATATGTAAATAATCAATCTTGGGACACTACATCAAAAACTAATGATGTATGGTAACTAATATAACACAATAAAAATTTTTTTAAGAAGTTGTGTGTCTCTGAAGGTTCTAGTAGATGTCTCTGGCTCCCACTTCTTAGTTCTGTGACTTTAGGCAGGTCACTTAACCTCTCCATGCCTCAGTCTCTTTAACCTTATAATTGGAATAATCACACTACCAATCTCATAGCGTTTCAGTGAGAATTAAGTGAGTTTTTGTTTGTAAAGTGTTTTTTTAAAAGTCCTAGCTCATAAGAAGCACCATGGTGCTCACTGATATTATTTGTGGTAATATTTTAATAATTATTTTTTCATGTCACCAATATTGGAAATTATTTTTAAATAGCTTCCACAATTTGGAGACAAAAATGATCAGGAGACAAAAAAGAAGAATCTTCGTGTTGTTTCGATGCTCACACTTGGAGACCTAGAAAGATGAACTCTTCTCTATTTGCCATTTATATTTATTTTGTGCATGGCCTAACTGTTTTTTCATGCATTTTTTTTTCAAGATTTAACTTATTCATTTGAGAGAGAAAGCAAGAGAGCATGAATGGGGGAGGGGCAGAAGGAGAAGCAGATTCCCTGCTGAGCAGGGAGCCCATGAAGGGCTAGATCCCAGGATGCTGGGATCATGAGCTGAGCTGAAGGCAGACGCTTAACTGACTGAGCCACAAGGTGCCTGTGCTCATGCATTTTTAATGAGCCAAGAAAGGCATTGGGTTGACAGTGTTGATCGAATGGGACTGGTATGTTTTAACGTGCCTGCTACCTCCTCATTCCGTACATTGAGCCATGACACTAGGCTGTCACGAACACAAAGGTCTCCTGAAAATTAATTTCATTGTTCACTTGGAACAAAGTTTGAGGAGCAGAAATGCTGTCTCTGATAACTCAGATAAGCATTCCACGGTTGGGGAGAAGGTGAACAATATGACCCATTCCTTTCCCATCGAGGCATCAAGAGTGGATCGATTTTTATTTCTTCAAAGATGACTTTTAAAGTCACATGCAATCTGCTGTCCCTTTTTTGTCCAACCAGGCAGCAGCTCACACAAGCCAAGCAATGTGCAGGATTTTTAACTGAAAGAATGACAGAGTCGATGTATAACTGTTCAAGCAAATCACACCTCTCTCTTCTTTCCCTTTACCAATTTCAATCAAGAAATTTAACATGCCCCCTGCCAGCTGTGTTCTTTAACAGGAACCTCAGACCCCTAACTCCTAAAAACAGGATCTGTTCTTAGAGATGACTTCCCCCTCGCTCTGACCCTGTTTGCAGGGTGCCTGGGAGATCCATATGCTCAGCAGCCCCTTGGCGACCTTTGAGCCTTGCTCTTAGGAACATCCTAGCAGGCAACCAACCCATGATGGAAGCCTGAGGGGAGGATCCAGTTTAGATGGGGGATTTGAAACTTCTCTTTATGGATTTCCCATTCCTATTGCTGATCCTTCGGTCAGACATTTTTCTGATGGACTTCAAAATAACGCAATTTTTGCAATAGCAAAAAAAAAAAAAGGAAAAAAAGATGAGCAGAATAGTGTGTACAAGGAATGTAGCCTGAACTACATGATTTCATCCCCATCTGCATCGACAGCATCACTCTATATTTTGCAGAGACAAAGTATCTGGTAAGACCCGAGACTCCTTTTTCTCCTCTGCCCACCCCTCCCTATCTCCATACCCACCAACAGACTCCGCAGCTGCACTCCATCTCCCCATATACACTCCGATGTCAGCATAACAGATGGGGAACTATTTGGCAAATAAGAACTCTTTGGTAAGAGAAGAGGTCTAAGAAGACTAACGCCTTTTAACCAAAGTGCGAATATGGGCTGATGACGGTACTCACGAAATAAACCTGCTGGGGACAGGACAGGAGGGAAGCAAGTCAGGGGACAGAAGGCTAGCATCAAGGCAACCCGGGGTGATTTTGGTCTGCGTAGCTCGTTGATCTTCCCTTATATAAAGTTGTTATTCGGATTACTAGGAGAGGCTTGATAAGTGTCCAATGCTCGGCAATCAGAAGACAGGGCTTTAATGCATCCTGAAAATGCAGTCATGTCTTCGTCCTTCTATATTCCAGGATTCACAGGAACACACAGCAGCTCACTGCCGTTGTCCTGTCCCTGAATGCCCTGGGCTTTGCTTCTCAGCTGCAAGGCCCTAAATTTTATCAAGCCATAAAGGATGCTGGTCCAGAAAGAGCTGGAGAAGTCAGGCTCTCACACCCCCATCTCCAGGAGATCTGAAAGCCAAGTGGGGAAGAGAGAGTGATGGCCTGCATCCAGAGGCCCCCATGGTCTAGGTAGGTGTGCAGCTTCCGGGGACACTGGGCAGGAGGCTCCCAGGCTGGGGCATTGGTGCCTCACCCAGAGACCCAGTTCCTTTCTAGACCCACTCCCAGAGCTCTCAAGGTCTCCCACTCCCACCTGTCAAGTTGTTAGAGAACATCATGTCAGATGACATACTGTGTCGCCAGGGCTTGGGAGATGCACACTTCCAAACACTGCTGCTGGGAGTGTGAATTGCTACTATCTTGAAGGTGGGCATCTCAGCCATATCCAGCCAAATTAAAAAAAAAAAAAATGCAGCCACCCCTTGGGAGAGCCATCCCACATACACAACGTACAATATCACCAAGCTACCCACTACCATGCCATCTGAACTAGAAAGAAATCGCAAACATCCTAAATGTATCACTAGATGACCGGTTGTGTAAATGGCGACGCACATACTAAGGAAATCGACATTGTCATTAGAAACAAGAATCACACCCTACACTCAATCCTTGATACAGGAGTAGCTCCACGACACCACAAAGCAGAAGCAGAAAGGGCACAATACGGTGTATAACACGCTACTATTCGCTCACAACGTACCTTTGTGTGTGAACATGCTTGCGTGTTCGCAAGAAACACACAAGAAACAGACTGACTGCAGTTCCTTCTAAGGAGAAGTCTGGGGTGGTTGGGAGGCTGCAGAGGAGAGAGACTTTCTTTGCCTCGTGTATCCTTTTCCACCTTTCAGGTGTGGACCATAGTCCAGTATTCTTTTTTTTTTTTTTTTTTTAAGCAAAAACCCTCACATTTAGCTATAAAAGGCATTATGATGGTGACAACATTCTCGTCAGAAGTCCAAAATTAGTCTCACTGGGCCGAGGTCTAGGTAGGAACAGGACTGGTTCTTTCCAGAATCTCTAAAGGAGAATCCCGTTCCTGGCTTTCTGCAGCCTCGAGAAGCTGCCTGCCTTTCTTGGTCTGTGGCCATCTCCTCTCTGGCCTCTGCTTCCCTGGTCACATCTCCGGTCCGACTCGGACCCTCCCGACTCCCTCCTAGAAGGACACTTGTAATTAAATGGAGCCCAGGATTGTCCACAACAGTTCACAGGTTCTGGGGATTCGGACATGCACATCGCTGCCATCCATTCTTCAGCCCAGGGCAGGGAGCATGGGAAAATGGGGGAAAAAAACCACTCTGTTCTCTCTTCGTTACGTTTTGCACCTGTTCTCTTAGAAACGGGAGTGAACACTCTGGTGAGCATGGGCCGTGAACCAGCGGGTTCACTGCGTTAAAGACCTTGCCCTCTCACGCCCTTGGGTGCCTGTGCTCTTGACCCTTCACTCCGCCACATTTCTTCTCTGATGAGCCCAACAGTCAGGTCCACCTGCAGGGCCCGGCAGCCTCCACCCTGGGACAGGACATTCGAGAATGTACTACGTTCTCCTGGTGGTTTGCGCAGAGCTCCGCATCTTGGCAGCTGGCGAAGCCTTACCTCGATCATCCATTGCATCTGGGCCCTTGGCATTTCTGATGGTGTCAGCTGCCCTGGCCAGAGCCCCCGAGGGTGAGACAGCTAGGATTTAGACAAGTCACAAGGGTTGCAGTCCAGGCAGTTTTGTGCCGCACTTTCCACCTTATTTTATTTATTTATTTATTTATTTTTAGGTATAAAAGGTTGACCAGTGACACTTTTATTAATTTTCTTCTATCAGCTCTTGAGTCTTAAAAGCTTTTTTCTTCCAAACAATTTACATTTACTAAGTAGCAGCCCATGCATTTACTCACAAACTAAGGCATAATTTCCATTAAGCTTTCAAAAATATCCAAGAGTGGGGGCAGCTGGGTGGCTCAGTCAGTTAAGTGTCTGCCTTCGGCTCAGGTCATGATCTCAGGGTCCTGGGATCGAGCCCCTCATTGGGCTCCCTGCTCAGCAGGAGTCTGCTTCTCCCTCTGCCTCTGCCCCTCCCCCTGCTCATTCTCTCTCTCTCTCTCTCATATAAATGAAATCTTAACAAACAAACAAAAAAACCACCCAACAAAAACACATAAACCTCCATTATATATCTAAGGATAAAAGTCTTGAGAGTCCAAGAGTCTGGATGGGGAAGCAGCAGGTACAGAAACAACACAGAAGACAAGAGCAATGCTGGCTAATGGTAGTACCAAGAGCCCTGGGCAAGGAGGGGGGGTGGTCAGGACGCCCAAAGCAGTCTTGGCTCTGGCCACCCACTAGTTGTGCAAAGTGGGGAAGTCACTTTCCGGTTCACGGCCTCAGGCTTCTTGCCCAAAATTCACCTCTTCCCAAGGCTCTGATTTAATTGGCCAAGAGTGGGATTCAGACCTTGGTGTTCTTTAATGTTTCCCCAATGGTGGGATCATGAAGCCAGGGCTGAGACCACTGGCTGAACACCCCGGCCCCTGTCTGACAGCTGTTCCAGGATGCCTCGGACCTGGGGGCAGGGAAACAGTTGGGAAGGCGGGGGTGGCGGGGGGTCAGTCTCGGGGAGCAAAGCAGGCCACACAACACCTAGAGGCTGCAAACATTGACTCCCAGGGGCCTTGGGCCACCTGGTGAGGCCAAGCAGAAGCGCCCTTGGCAGTTCTGACATAGCTCATCAAGTCAGCAAGGGCTAGAGCCTAATGTGATTTGAAAGCTTCTGAAGGAGACATTGCAAATCAGGGTCACAGCCAAGGCCAGGAAGCAGGCTGCTGCCCAGGCTTGCCCTGCTGTTCCTCCCAAGGGGACATCTTCCGCCTGCACTCACCTTGTCTGAGCTGAATCATCTTTCCATCAAAACTTACAGGGGCAGCACTGTGGGGCAACATTTAGGAGAGAGCTCTGGCTCTGGCCTGGCTGTTAACAGCTTCTCTGCTAGCTGTTCCTAAACAGGAAAGATAATGGCTTCCCCGCAAGGCTGATTTCCCAGACAGTGGGAGCCTGGTAGACCCAGAGGCAAGGGACAGAGGTGGGTAGTGAGTTGGGTCTTGTGCAAATGTCAACTAGGGAACTTAAGCCTAGGACTTAAATGAGGCCAAGGTAGGGCGCAGTATGTCACCCTCGCTGAGATTGCAGAGGAAGCTGGTGTCCATCTCCGATGGAGATCTAGCGGGGAGGCAGAAGCAGGCTGGATGTAGAGCCTTTTTGTTGGGACACAAAATTAACTGCTGTCTTTCTTCTTTGCTCTGTTACTTATGCCTTTTGCCCTGTAAAGGTTCTGGAGGAGCCTCCAAGCTTATTTGGAGAAGCCATTAGTCCCCTGATTCTCTGGCATATGATGGTTTTGTCCCATGATTACAGATTACAGTGATCTGATTTCTGAACCCAAAACTGAGAGACAGTTTGGTACACGTTGTTTTGACGGTAGGTTTTCTCATTATTTGAAACTCCATGTAAACAGAAAGATAGCAAGATAGAACACCAAAATCTAGACCATGACCAAAAAAAAAAAAAAAATCTAACATTCGAGGATGAGGTCCCAAGACTTTGTGGTGCCATTACCACAAAGGTGCACTGGAGCGGGGGGGAATGTCAGCAAAAATGGTGGAATGCTACTGAATGGTGCACAGAGCGATAGGCCAGCCAAGAAGCAAGAAAGAAATAGCTAGGGAATGAGTGATTCACGGGAGGTTTTGAAAAGCTCCAATGTTCCTGGGCTTCTAGAAAGCCACACAAACGGGTAGGATGGTAGCCATGCCCCACACCGTGTCACACTCAGAAAAGACTGAGGAGACCTTGTGCTCTCACCTCCGACTGACCTTGACGCTCTGTACAAGCAGGAAGTGAAGGCTAAGGCGAAGCTGTAAACAGCCTGTCTGAGTGTTGAAGGGCTGCCCCCCCCAAACACACACAGAGCTCCCCGCAAAGTTTGAGAGACTCACTGGTTCTAGACATTCAAGGAATCTCTGTGCCATCATGAGACTATCACCAAGCTAAATGCACACAGACGTCACGGCCATCTGTGATGGAGAATACAGACTTTACAGGATCCATTCAGAAAAGCCACTAAAACAACACAACAAACCCTGGAGAGGGGCAAGAGTCTGATGCCCAGAGTTGCCACATGGTATTATCTAAAAGGTCCAGTGTGACTTATGCTACATCAACTCCTAGATATATATTCAAGGGAAATGAACATGTTCACTTAAAAACATATACACAAATGTTCCCTGCAGCCTCTTCATAGTGAGAAAGAAGGAAGGAAGGAAGGAAGAAAGGACCCAAATGTCCATCAATGGATGCATGGATAAATAAAATGTCGTATATAACCACTATGAAATACTACTTGGCAGGACAAAGGGAGGGAGCACAATCTCTACAACATGGATTAACCTCGGAAATACTATGCTAAAGAAAAGAGATAACCACAACAACAGTGGCCTCAAAACTTGGCCCTTCCTCCCTTTTTCTCTGCAGGGTATTAGAGACCAGAAGAGTCATCGGGAACTTGGGAATCATCATTTTCTCTCTCTTGTTCTGCTCTGACGTACCCGGCAAGACGGTTCTTTTTGACTCTGTGATGTAGCCACAAAGAGGCAAGTGTCTAAGCTTCCTTAACTTTTCCATCCTATGCAAACAAATAATAGTCCGGTTTACAAAAGAGCAACAGGTTTCTTGAAATAGGCCGGAGTTTAACTGCTTTCCCGGATAAATTCTTTGTTTTCTAAATAAAGGCAAGAGTCAATGAATTCAGTGAGTTCAGCTCAGTTCAGCGAGCACCACAGCTGTTTGCTGTGCAAATGACCTATTTAGAGATGAATTGAATTTCTGAATTTTCTTCAGTCGTTTTTAACCAAGGGTCTGGCACATCCGTTGTTCTGTAATCTTCGGGATGGAGGTGGGGAAGAAAAACAAAAGAAGTAACAAATTAATTGTATCTTGTAATCGGGAGGAAACTACCGTTTGGGGGTTTGCTATTTTGTTTACAGGCAAAAATTGCTATGTGCCCTGACACGGTAATCAAAATGCCTAGTGATGGGGAAGGAATTTCGGGCGTACTGGCTTTTTTTAAAGCTTAGGCACGGAATAAAGTCTGTAAAAGCCATATATTTGGTTCTGGTCAGAATAACTCGGGTTTTTTCTCCGTAATTACCTGACCCTGGCCATCAGTTCTGTACAGCTTCTTATTTTACTATTTGGGACACAGGCAATCATCTTGCTGGGAGTTGTAATTCGTGTCAGCTAATTTTGCAGAGAGAGGACCCTAATTAGATCACCAGGTTGCAGGCAGAGGCTTGGGTGGCTGGGATTCACAAAGACCCCCCTCCCCCGCACCCCTACCTCCACTCCCATGGGCAGGTCTGCCTGCATCTTGCCCCTGGCGGTGGGCAGTTGGTCCAAGGAGGGAGGTGCTGGACTCAAAATGGGCCAAAATTTGAAAAGACACAAAGTGTAAGATGTGCTACAGAATACTTGACCGGAAGTAGACCTTCCAAGACCGGAAGTATTCCTCCAAACCATCAAAGTCATCAAAAACAAGGAAAGAATGAAAATCTTAGAGTGTAGAGGAGCCTAAGATTTATACTACTAAATGTAATATAGTGTCCTAGATAGGATCCTGGGACAAAAAAATGTCATTCGGTAAAAATATGGTTAAGTAAAGGGCACCTAGGTGGCCCAGTGGGTTAAGCATCTGTCTTCTGGCTCAGGTAATGATCTCTGGATTGTGGGATTCATCCCCGCTTTGGGGTCCCTGCTCAGTGGAGAGTCTGCTTCTCCCTCTGCCCCTCCACCCCATTTGTGTGTGTGCTTGCTCTCTCAAATAAATAAACTCTTTTTAAAAAGTAATGTTAGGTAAAAAATAAGGAAATTTGAATAAACTATGGAGTTTTGTTAGCAGCAGGCTATCAATATTGGTTCATTAGTTGTGACAAATACACCATAGCCATGTCAACAATAAGGAGATTGGATATGGGAACCCTTTCTAATGTTCTTACAACTTTTCAGTAAATCTGAAAATCTTCTAAGATCAAAAGTTGATTAAAAAGACAGAGAGACCAAAAGTGGTTGGAGCTGAGCATTGTGAATCCATCCTGAGCTGTCCATATGGTTCTGCAGTTGAGGAATAGCCCTAAATTCCTGGCCAGCCTTATGATTGTTCTCTGATTCCTCAAGTTCTTTCAGTTTCTTTCCCATATTCTGAACATACTGAAGTTAGCCAGGATGAATTCTGTTGCTTGCACCCAAAGGTCTTGCCTTCAGTTTCTACTTCTTAGTCCTCAGGAAAGAGGGAGTGCTGGTTCTCAATTTAGAAGGCAATGGTTGGGCCATAACATGAATCACGTTCTATAATTTCCATATAATTTCCTCCTGACTGAACTCTGTAGTAGTTTGACATGGAGCAGCACCTAGTTTAGCCCTTCCTCTTCTCACAGCATGAGACCTCTACACACTTCTCTACAGAAATGGTGCCTGTGCCCATGGCAGACATCGCTAACTGATCACAACACTCATTCTTGGAGCATGAACACAGAGTGATAGATGTTGGGGATGTTCAACCCAGAACCTCTTCATCAGCAAGGATCCTTGTCCTTCTCCCAGCTGCCTTGAATGTCACCTACCAGAGGCTCACAGCTGCCCTCATCTCCGGAGAAGTGCCCTCAACAAAATGAGAGGTGCCTCATCTGAGATAGCTTACCACCAACAACCGACAAGGGGCCAGGGACCAACTCTGAGATGTGAGTCATGTGCAGTCTTCAGATCACACTGAAGCTAGGCTGCTGCTGAGAATCCATCTTCATGTAACTCCTTCCATGCACCATCTGGCTTCCTTTGCTCCCTTTCTCGGGAAATTCCTCCCCCAATAAGCCCAGAGCATCGGAATCCTGTGTCCGTTTCTGCTTCAGGGAACCCACCAGGACAGAATCCTTCTCAACATCGTCGCCATGCTGCCAGTACCAAGATAGGAGTTGACATGCGAGGCTAAACCTATGGGACATCTCGGCCGGGAATATTATTAACAAATAGGAGAAATTATGCCAGCACAAAAGAAAACAATGACAAAGATGCCAGGAACCTAGATGAACTGTTCAGTTTAACCACTGGCCTCTGCAAAGACAAAGGAGAGCCTACAGCCTGCAGAGTGAACAGCCTGTGACTTTGTTGTTGAGACACAGGGCTTGGGTAAGGTTTGGAGACCTGTCCACCCATATTTCTTCTTCTTCAGTCCATCACTCAGGACAAGTTTTTCTACAGGAAGGGGGTCTGCAAGACAAAGTGGGAAAAGGTGATATTAAGGAGATAAGAGTCCTTATTGCAAGAAGCTGTCATGTTTAATAGCAGGAGACATTTCTCACTCTCTTTGGCCAAGCATTATAGTTAAGGAGCAGGTGTACTGTCTTAAGAGCATTCCTACGAATGGCATCGGGGAAGCATCACATTTGGGCATCTTTATTACTAAATATAACCTTGCTTTTTTCCATTCTATTGTTTAATGCCAGCTGAGTCTTACAAAAATGGAATGTATTGGGTAGGAAATGGGTAAGACTGCTAAAATACAAACCTAAAATAACAGTGGTGAAAAATAAATAAAAATCTATTTATCTCACATGCGGAAGGGCAGACTGGTATTGTGGCTCAACGGCTCAGATCTCCGGGGGGTACAAACTCCTTGTACTTTGCAGATCTGTCATCCCCTGGAGTGTCCCTCCTGTCCACGGAGTATCCAACACAGTTCTACATTTCAGACACCAGGAAGTGGCCAAGGGTAGAGGAGAGGGCATCTGTCTCTTCCTTTTAAGGGAATGATCTGGATTGCATATCACGGTGGCTCATTTTCCGTGGATCCAAGAGTTTGATAGACAGCCACACCTAAAACCATGGGAAACTGGGGAAGAAAGGGTTTAACCTAGAGTCCAGCTAGAAACTGAGCATTATTTTTATTATGAGGGAAAAGGGAGTGGACATTAGGGGACAGCGAGTGAGGTGATAAGATGTCGGGAACACAGGCAATGACTTGAGGAACGAATGGCATCATCTTAGGGAAAGCGGGGTGACTGATGGTCTCTAATGCTTCAGGACAGTGCCACAGGCCACCAAATTCTGCTTTCCTCTCCTTTCACATCAACGTGCTTTGGCCAATGAAATGTGGACAGAAGTGACGTGTGTCACTTTCAGGCAGAAGCTTTAAAGGCCAGCACACCGTTCATGGTGTCTCTCTTCCCTCTACCATGAGACTGACTAGGGATGTTCTAGACAGAGGCTGCTGATGTGAACAGAGCCCCAGCTTCCCCCAAGGTGGGTTTATCCCATGAAGGAGAAATAAACCTCTATGTTTCTGAGAGCCAATGAGATTGCCAGGGTGCTGGTTACGGCAGCACAGCCCAGCCTAGCAGGACAGATTCAGCACCTGTGCCTTCCTGCCAGTGGATCTACAGTGGAATCATTGTTCAAAAAACACAGCCTATTGATATAACCATCATAGTACAAAGGGATGCCTTTTATGGAACACTTACAATGAGCTAAGCCCAACACATTATCATTAAACTTCGCTTGGTGTTGATAATCGGTTTACAGATGGCTCCTACCGCTTGCACTTTGTAATTCATCACTTAAAGGTATACAGCTTACTGCTACTGGAAACGACCCTACTGGATGAATCATTTCATAAAACAAGAATCTCTGGGGAATAAGTTCTGCCCTTAAATACCTTTTCTGAGTTCAGCTTTTCACAAATGGCAAGACTATAAAATTATATGCCCTGTAATTAGGAGAAAATGATGATATTAATGATTTTATTATGGATGGCTAGGATATTAGGACTGCAAGCAGGGGAAGAACCCACTAAAAGTGGTTGAAATGAAAAGGAAAACTAATTCCATCAAAAGCAAAGAGGCGGGGAAGCTCCGGGGTTGGTTCACTGGCTCTGTGGTGTCATTGAGGACTGAGATGCTTCCCATACTTTTGTTCTGCATCCTCAGAGTGTCAGTGATGTCTCCCTTCATGGCCCAACGAGGCTGCCACAGTCCCAAGCACCATATCCACTTATGACAACCTCTGGCAAGAAAAGAGGGGAGAAAGGCAGCGCTGCCTCACTCGTCTTTTTTCCTAAGGCAGGAAAGCCATTTTCTGAAGCCCCACAGGAGATCCTCACCTGCACTACACAGGCACTTTGCCCACACCAAGCCACAGACAAGATCAGGAAAGCAAAGTTCTGGTACTGTCAGCCTCTGTAGTGGGCACCTGCCGGGCTAGAGAGTCAGGACAGGATAGGTGTACCTGCGGTCACAAACACCCCCAAATCTCAATGACTTAATACAACTCACATTTGTTTCATACACTTACACTGGACATCCATGGAGTCTCTCAAGGATCCAGGATGCACCGTTTCTAATGCAAGGGCTCCTTGCTCCCTACAGCAGAGGGAGAGGCAGCTGGAGTTATACACCAGCTCTCCTTTCCTTCAGTCTGAAAGTCATTCATGCTACTTCCACCTTCTTTAATCACACCTTGTCCTATGGCCTCACCTTGCTGCAAGCAAACAGGAATGTGTGCAGGGGTGCATGAAACCCCATCTCTGCCACACTGGCATTTTCTTACTATCACCTCTCCCTTTCTTACTCTCTTACCCCTTCCTCAGTCAACCCCAATACTATCGCCCTTGTTTCTCTGGACCATGTGATCTCCCCCTTCCTCAGATATCCTTGCGTCCAAGTTCTTCCTGAATCTTAACGACGTCTACTAAGTCAAAGCATTTGTTCTTATACGTGTTGTTGCTGTGGAGAAGAAGGAGGGATGGAATTGGGGTGGGTATGGATTGAGAACAAAGCACATCAGGAGTCTCCCATTTCAAGGTGAGGTTCGCTTTTTCTTAAAATGTCTAAAGAGTCGTTCCAACCTCATACCACAAAGATTCATTTCCTGAAAAAACAACAACAAAAACCTTTCTCAGTTTTATGCAAGAGATGCAGATGCCCTCCTGTTGATATAACATCAACTTTATAATTTCAGTTGTGTGAAAAAAAAAAAAAACCTACATGTGCACTGGAGAGAAATCTTAGTAAAATATGGATAGCGTTTATACCTATGCACTGGGATTATCAGTCCTTTTAATTTTCTTCTTAACATACAAATGTAACCCTTTAATGATAGGAACAGGGGAGGGACTTTTTTTTTTTTTTTAAGAAGTCAAGATTCCTTCAGCTCCAGGTGTTTCTTCCATACAGTTGTGCTCAGGGTGACCAGGAAAAGTTAATTCCCAGCACAGACATCAAGGAGTATAATTCTCAGGGATTTGTTGTCTGATGGGGAAGTAGGACACAGGGACGGGGGAAGGGTATATGACCTCAACTTAAAGTTGAAACCACCTTCCAACCTGTCTCAAAAATCTTCAGAGCCTAGCTGATACTAGTAAAGTTTGACAGAAAATCAAATTCCAGTCATTTTTGCCCCAAAATGTTGGCAAGAAAGCTGAAGAGGGTCAAGAATCTGCATCCCCACAGGCTTTCTTGAGCGAGGTGTTTATAAGACTCTCACCCAGAAAAGGGGTCGACTCTCACCCCACGAAGGGGTAGATACAGGCAGGCACGTGTGAGCTGCTGCGGAAGAGAAATGAGATCTCTGACGCACTCCGGGCCATGGGAGGTAGGCTTTCATAATATTCTGGCCACAGAGAAGCCACGAGAAAGAAAAACAGAATGGGAGAAAGACTCAGATGAGATCCAACTTCTGGTTCCGTGTTTGCTGCTGCAAATAATAAAAGCTCACATTCCTGTCTGGCCCCTCCGTGGAGGAAAAGTGCTATGAGACTGGCGCATTTATGACACACTGGGGGCCTTTCTCCCAGGAGAAAATCCTTCGTGGTTTGAAAGAAAAATACAGCGCAGTTCCTGGGTTGTTTGCGGTCACATTTCCTCAACCACAGGCTTCTGCTTCTTTTTGATCCTGCAGAAACAAAGGCAGTTCTAACTAAGGAAACAGGGACCTTTGATGTTGGAATTGAATCTTAGTTGCTGGGAATCACGTAGAAATCAGAAGCCCACGTCTGAGGCGGGGGGAGCACTCAGTGACATCAGGGTCAGTGTGCCAGGAGGTTCTTGAGACAAGCAAAACCAACACTGACCAGTTACGTGGCACTGGGCAAAATCAAGAGATAGAGCCAGACTCTGTTTTCATGTCTGTAAGATGGGGATAATAACAGCCCATGACATTGTTGTCAGGATTAAGTCAGGCTTGGGTATGCAGGATGAGTTGACTCCTTTTTCCCTCCAAAACAGGTGCACATTTCCTCTACCTGGGATCCTGTCTTTGTGTATGTGCTATACATACAAACTGCCACAATCCTCGATGTCCCAGAGGTTTACTCTTGTACCTATTACTATTATTATTTATTCTTTTTTTTTTTTTTAGGTTTTTATTTATTTGAGAGAGAGAAAGAGACCATGTGAGCGCGGGGGAGGAGCAGAGGGAGACAGACAAACAGACTCCTCACTGAGTGTGGAGCCTGGTGCAGGGCTCGAGCCAATGACCTTGAAATCCTGAGCCAAAACCAAGAGTCAGACACTTAATCAACTGAACCATCCAGGCGCCCCATTATTATTTATTGTTAACGTCACAGTTTCATTGCTATTTTGGAGCGCTGGTTTGTTTTCTTTTTTAATTTCTTACTCAAGAAAATTTATCCAGCAGTCACTTCTCAGTGAAATATTACTGCCAAGTCCATCTACACGCCTCCTCCCTGGGTTTATTTATTTGTGGTTTATTTTCCCAGCAGCTACTACAATTCCAGAACACAGGGAGTCTCGTTTGTGGCTCACTTCTGGGAGACTTGACAGAAGCTAGTTAAATATTTTAGAAATTTCTCTTTAAAGAAAGGAGCTAAAAAGAATGAGGTCACTCGAGCTGCTAAAATGTGGTCCTACATCTCAAAGTCACACTTAAATGTCAAGGTTGTATTTGGCTTTCAGTGTTTTTGGAGGAGCCACAGTAATTTTATATTTGTGGTTTTCTTCAAAGTCAGTACTATGGTCTTACCTATTCACAACCTTCATAAATAAGTTCATGGCTCTGAAAATCAAATATATAACTATTCACTTTCCAGTTCAAGTAGATCATTAGGTGTGGTTATCATGAAAGTGGGACTTCAAATTCTTCACCAACCAAAGAAAATACAATCATAATCCAAGCAACATTTCAGAAGAGTGCTGCTTTATCTGGAGAAGCAAAATGTCGGCTGATGGTGAGATACACCCAAGAAGGTAAGAGGACCAGTTCCCATAGGTGTGACACCACTGTGGTGCCTCCAAAGTGATTACTCACAGCAGTTCCCCATCAGGGAAGACAGTACACCAGCACGATGCATTAGATCCTGAGGATTTCCCTTTTTGTGGAAAGAAAAAACAGGGAGTCCTTGAGAAGTTAGAGTTTCCAAGCCAACCCCTCCAGGCTTGTCACTTGTCTCCTGGAGTTGACTGAAACATCGGAGAAGGACAGGGAATTCTCAGGCTGGGTTGCTGACCCTTCCTGACCCCTGACACCTGTAGGAGAAACACATGTCAACCTCCAATAACTCAGAGACTTCACAGACAACATCTCTTTATAAAGAGCACCATTGTGAAAATGGTCTTATCAAGTCATTTCCATGTCCCACAGAAGGCTGAAAGAAATTTTCTTTGTTGATCTCTTGACAATCAATTGCTTACTAGAAAAACTCTTCACAGTGGTAGGAAACAGCTTGACACTGGTTTCCCAATATGAGCCACAATCCACTCTAGGATGAAGGAGGCTAAGTCTTCCAAAGACTGTCACTTCTCAGATATACCTGGATGTGGATGTTTGAGATGAAAAGCAGGGCCTATTTCCTCGTCCACATTATTTTATTGAATAAAATAAGTAATATAAATACTTTAAAAAATCATTTTTCCCCTCAGGATTTAATATAACCATTTCATTTTGATTGAAAAAAAAGTCATAAGCCATAAATATATTTCTTGATTGACTTGAATTGACTTGAATTGGGCTCTCCTACAACAAAAGCAAAAATACTTCTCACCACTGCAACACAGCAGAATGTCTGTCTATTCCTCATTTGTGATAGCTCCCCTGTGAACAAAAAGCCTCCCTCTGAAGGTAACCTCTGGTCTGTCCTCTTGAATCTAGACGACACTCAGCCCATCCAGGGTTAGTCATTTTATTCAACAAATGTCACTGAACACTGCTGTATGACGGGTCCTGTACTGGGCTGATATAAAGGAATGCCACCATCCCTGACCTCAAGAAGCTCACAGGGGCTGGGGTGCCTGGTGCCTCTGTTGGTTAACCATCGGGCTCATAATTTCAGCTCAGGTCCTGATCTCAGTGTCAGGAGATCAAGGGCAGAGTTGGACTCCATGCTGAGGATGAAGACTGCTGAAGAGTCTCTCTCTCCCTCTCCCTCTTCTCCTCCTCTATTCTCTCACTCTCTCTCTCTCAGAAAAAAAAAAAAAAAAAAAAATTGAAGCTCACCGGGCTGTGGGCCTGAGTAGAGGGACCAGGGTTGCAAAGAGGCAAATGTGGAGAAGCCAGCTCTACCTGGTAAGGTTTCAAGAGAATTATTCCAATAAAAGTGTGAGCTCAGGCCTAACAAATGAGTGAACTCTATTCATTCATCCATCTCCCCAAGACAGTGTGGTAGTAGTAGAACAAAACAGAGGAACTATACATAGACCCACACAAATATGACCAAATGATTTTTTTACAAAAGAGCAAAAGCAATTCAAAGGAAGAAGGGTGACCTTTTCAACACACGGCACTGGAGAAACTGGATGTCCATAAACACCACAACAACAAAATCATAACTTCAGTATAAACTGCTTACTTTCTACAAAAAAAAAAAAATTCAAATAGATGGTAACTCAAAATGAAAAATATAAAACTTTAAACTTTTAAGAAGAAAACATAGCAGAAAATCTTTGGGGTCTGGGGTTAGCAAAGCATTCTTAGGACACCAAAGAAAATAAAGTTGTTAAATTGGGCTTTAAAAGTTAAAATTAATTTTAAAATTTAAAAGTTCTGATCTGTGGGGTGCCTGGGTGGCTCAGTCATTACGTGGCTGTCTTCGGCTCAAGATTGCAGGGTCCTGGGATTGGGTCCGCAGTCAGGCTTCCTGCTCAGTGGGAAGCCTGCTTCTCCTTTTCCACTCCCCCTGCTTGTCTTCCCTCTCTCACTCTGTCTCTCCTTGTCAAATAAATAAATAAAATCTTTTTTAAAAGTTTTGGTCTGTGGAAGCAGTTAAGCTACATATTTGAAAATCACTTAATTGATCAAGGGGACTTGTATCTAGAATATATCAAGAACTCCTAAGAATCAGTAAGGAAACAAACAACTTTTGGGACGCCTGGGTGGCTCAGTTGGTTAAGGAAACAAACAACTTTAAAAAAAAATCAAAAAGCCTAAATAGACATTTTACCAAAAAATAATACAGGTGACAGATGAGTGCATGAACAGGTCTTCACCATTTGTCCTCAAATGCAAACATAAATGCCCACAAGGTACCACCACACACCTATTAAAAATCTGATAATAGCAAGTACTGGTGAGGATGTAGAGAAACCAGAACATACAAACATTTCTTATAAAGGTGAACATAAGCTTCTCATATGACAATGACCTAGCAATCCAGACCTTAGGAATTTACCCAAATTCCTAACCCAATTCCCAGGCCCATAGGTCTACCCACAGATTTGTATACAAATGTTAATCTGAAGGGGCTTGTTTGTTTTTATTTCTTTTTAAGATTTTATTTACTTATTTGTTTGAGAGAAAGAGAAAGAGCGAGTGAGGAGAGGCAGAGGGAGATGAAGAAAGAATCAAGCAGGCTCTGCATTCATCTCACGACCCTGAGATCAGAACCTGAGCCGAAACCAGGAGTCCTACGCTAACTGGCTGAGCCACCCAGGGACCCCTGAAGGTTTCTATTCATAACAGTTAGAAGCAGGAGACAGCCCAAAGGTGCCTCCAGCAGTGGACGGGAAACAACGTGCAACAGTCACACAATGGTCATCACCAGCAGGAAAGAGGAACAGCCATGGCTTCCTACATGGACATGGGTGATCCCAAAAGCATTACGTTAAGTGAAAAAAAGTCTGAGACTGAAGACGACAACCTGTAGGATTCCTTTACTACAAAATGCCAGAAAAGTACAAAACCCCACAGTGACAGAAGGAAGAAGAGCAGGCCAGGGGCCCGAGGTGAGCAGGGGATTGGTTGCCAAAGGGCACAAGGGAAGTTTTGGAGTAATAAAATATTCTTTATCATAACTAAAGGTAGTCACATGACTGTACCTATTTGTCAAAACTCTTCAAATTGTATAGTAACTTTAATCCCCCCAATTTTATTGCACTTAAGTTATACCTCAACAAGGCTGATCAAAAAAAAAAAAAAAAAAAATCAATGGGAGGTAAAAACCCATAGGTGAAGCCAGAAGAGGTTAGAAAAGGTGTTGCAATGGAAGAATGTGCTCCAAGAGATACCAAAGTACACCTTAAGATGATCATCATTTTCAAAGTGTGCTATTGGTACAGCACAAATAATCAACTGATGTAGGTTCCAAAACCTGTACCATCCAGGTCAGTGTGCATTTCTAGTAAATACTTTGGAAGCAATTTAAATTAGTGGGGAAAGAATGGACTATTGAATCAGTTGAGTTGGAATCTGGATTCCATTTGGAAAAAGAATGAAGTTTGCTCCATAATTCACACCATTCTCAAAACTTAAATCATAATTGGTTGATTGGCCCTTGACTTAGCTTACAGGCTCACTCCATTGATCTCATTACCCTGTTAAATGCAGAAAGACCATTTAGCACATTATGATAAGGTCTTACCGTAAATAAAAAGGATTCTACCAAACACCCACACTAACTGTAGGCACTTCTGCCTTCTGATGGGAGGTGGCATCAATCATCACAGTGGGAAAATAATGATCTACGGTTGTTCCCAGCCACCTGCCCAGACAAAGGACAGAAAAAGGGCAAAGCTCCTGGTAGTCCTTCTGAGATGCCAAAGGGTGAAATTCCAAGGAGACAGATGATCTCAGGTCACTCTGATGCTCCTCGGATGTCCAGGGAAGGGGGTGAACAGCTAAAATTCTCTCTGTGTAACAAAAGGAATTTTGTAGAAGTCTCCTCAAAGAGCAGGGGGGCTGTAGTGTGGTGAGGAGGAAGGCAGGGAAGAATTCCTGGTGATGGGATAGCCAAAGGACTTCCAAAGACAAAGCGGGCTAGCGGCTGATATGCAGTGTTAACTTGTCGGTGTCCTGCAGTGCAACCTCCCTTCTGTCACATCAAGTGTCAGGAAAGTCTTCTTACCCTGCATAGCTTGAGTGGGTGGTCTTGGGGAGAGCAACAGGGTGGAGAAGGTTTTCTTCCTTATTCCTGTTTTTTCCTTTCGTGAGGCTGGCCATCCATCAGCAGAAGGCTCTTCCATCATTTGTTGGAAAGAGTTACGGGGTCATCACTCAGACCCTGGCTCCCTCTGTCATTCTTCAGAGCTGGCCAAATTGAGATCTGAGACACAGGGCGTTTGGTCTGTACCTCCTTACCATCAGTTTCATAGGCCTGTGTATGATTCTATCATTAATGTGCTCCTGGAGAACACGCTCCTTCCCTTTTTCCTTATCCTCAGTTATTTCTGGATGCAGGCGAAGAGGGGAGGAGGAAATCCCTTGAGATCTCAAACTCCAGCAAGGGATTCTGTGTGAAGTGAAAGCTCCAAGAGTCATCCAATTAAACAGTGAACCCAGGGCAGGCTCCTCGTGGGAACATTCCAGAACACAGAGTTGAGGAGATCTTCCTGGGGTTATCTTGGTCTGACTCCCATTCTAACTCCCTCACTTTATTGCCAGCACCCTGGCAAACCCTTTCCAGAAAGTTCTTTCCAGTAATTGGCCTTCAGAGTTTCCAGGGCACCATGTGGAGCTGCACTAAGACATCCCAGCTGTGTCAGCCACAGCTAGAGCCTGGCAGGCAGGATGATGACTGAGGGGAACAAACAGAAACTGACTTTCTCTGAGACTTCCCCCAAAAGCATGTGCTGCTTTGGCTCCAAAGGGCAGTTTCTTTGTTTGGTTTTAAGGGTTGGGGGAGAAGCATGGAAGAAAAGGAGATGGGTTCCTTTTGACCAAAAAAGTCAGCCAGTGTGGAGGATGGCTGGCTCTAACCCAGACTAAGATTATGGGAAACACCCAGTTCTGAGCAAGCACAAATATTTTTTCAGTGACTCTAGCCAACACCAGTCACTACTCCTCACTTTGGCACCCTGCTCTTAACCACTGCAGGGTTCGGAGTCAACGAGCCCTTGGATCATGGGGTCCACTTACTTCTATTGACCCTCCCTATTTTACACCCAAGGAACTGACTCGAAATATAACATCTCGTACCCACTTGGTGAGCAGTGGCACAGCCCAGACTGAGAACCTGAACCCCTGAGTTCCAAGTCTGTGTCCTTCCCATGACTTAAGATTTCATGGCTCCCCAAAGGAGGAGGAGCCCTTTGATAACAGATATCTCATGTTTTGCCCAGAAGAGAGGAGACAACTGACGTTTGAAAAGAGCCTACTACATTCTGGTCACTGGGATAGGGGCGTTACTGAGTATACACTTTTGGACACGTCTCCCAGGGCCCAGCAAGCCTCTTTGCTGGAGTGCATTGTTATGGGCTGAATTGTGTATGATAAAAAGTTCACATATTGGAGTCCTAACCCCCAGTACCTCAGAATGTGACTATTTGGACAAAGGGTCTTTAAAGGGGTCATTAAGTCAGAATGAAGGCATTATCATGGGCCCTGATCCAATATGACTGGTGTCCTCATAAGAGGAGATCAGGACACAGACACAACAGAAAAAAAGACCACGGGGAGACACAGGGAGAGGACGGCCATCTCCAAGCCACGGAGAGAGTCCTCAGAAAAAAACTGACTCGGGAAACAAATTGAGGGTTGCAGAAAGAGAGGTCCATGGGTGGATGGGGTAACTCAGTGATGGTCAACAAGGAAGGCCCGTGATGTGACGAGCACTGGGTGTTATATGCAGCTGATGAGTCACTGAGCCTTATATCAAAAACTAATGATGTACTATACGTTGCCTCATTGAATTTAAATAAAAAATAAAAAACAAAAAGTTTTGGCATACTGGACTCCAATTCCAGAGGAGACCATATATGTACAGAGCAAAAAAATTATTAAATTTGAAAACAAAACAAAACAAAACAAAACCCAAAAATCTACCAACATCTTGATCCCAGGCCTCTAGAATTGTGAGAAGGAATAGAGTTCGGTTGCGTACCCCACCCAGTCTGGTACTTTGTCATGACAGCGGTAGCAGACGAAGACTGGTACCCGCTGCCCATCCTACCCGAGCTCCTGGACTGGGACTCTGTCCTCCAGGCTGTTGCTAACTGAGCCATGCAGACCCTTCACATCGGAGGGAGGATGAAGAGAGTCACCGAGAGCAGCAGCCGGAGCAGAACCTTGAATATACTCCTGCTGCCAAGACCCCCACAACAGCCTGGGTCCCTGCCCTCTCTGCAGCCCCCCTGCTTTACCTTTCAGCAAATTCCAGAAGAGACCTCAATCCCCTTCTATCACCCCACTCCCTTTCTTGGTTAAACTTTTCCAAAGTGGGTTGTGTTCCTTGCTACCCAAAGCACTTTAACCATGATATTTACATATATTGCCTCATGTGGTTTAGTTTCTCCCATAGGTGTACCTGCCCCATCTTCCAGACAAAGGAACTGGGGTCCAGCACAGTATCTGGTCATGGTCACAAGGTGGTGGAAATGGAGTTGGTGGTACTCATGCTCCTTCCACTGTCCACCCTGTGCTTGATGCACCTCCCCTCCATGTTCCCCCTGCAGATATGCAGTAGGTGCTCAAAAAAAAAAAAAACCCTGTTAATCAGGGGCGCCTGGGTGGCTCAATCAGTTAAGCATCTGCCTTTGGGTCAGGTCATGATCCCAGGGTCCTGGGATGGAGCCCTGCATCAGGCTCCCCGGTCAGCAGGGGAGTCTGCTTCTCCTTCTCCCTCTGCCCCTCCCCTTGCTTGTGCACATGCTCTATTAAATAAATAAAATCTTTTTTTTTTTTAAGTCTTGTTCATCAAATACATGGACTTACGTTCTGTTCATACACCAAAGGATAGGTAAATACACGGTATGTTCAAAGCCAAAGGGAAATAAAACTCATGTGAGAATTTCATCCATCCTTCTACCCTTCTGCTCCGTGCAGGCTGAATGAGGTTGGAGATTATAAACTAGGTTTTCTGTATCTCTAACTCACTCAGGAAGACCAAAACAGTTTTGTCCCCACTGACCCCGCGAGTCCTCTCTACTTCTTCCCCTACGTGGGATGTTTCTTCTTCTATGGACCAGGGCAGCTACTCCAGCAGGAGGATTTCAAATTCTCTAGAAGAAATCTCTGAACCCTGAGTCTCTCTTGCTTCCTGCCCCTCTCCCATTTATCTTGTAGAAAAAAGACACACACCACCCTTTGTCCAGGACTGTAAACTTGCCTCTCGTGGGGCTTGGGAAGTCAGAGGAATCAAGAAGATAGAATGAAAAAAAAAGAAGAAGGAGGGGGAGGAGGAGGAGGGGCGGGAGGAGGGGAGGGGGAGGGGGAGAGGGAGAGGAAGGAGAAGGGAAGAAGAAGAAGATGAAGAAGAAGAAGAAGATGAAGAAGAAGAGGAAGAGGAGGAGGAGGAGGAGAAAAAGAAGAAAGCTGTGGGCTGGCAAAGGATTTCTGGGCATTTCCCTCATCTTTATAAAAACAAAATTACTTTCCCCCCTCTCGCTTTGGAAAACCCCCCAAACAAATCCGAAATCACTTGTATAGCTGTCATTAAACTTCCCTGGCAGACAAAGACTCCAAAGCTGGCTGGCAGACAGAAGGATGGTGGATATGGCCTTGCCATCTTGTATTTCAACGGGGACGCCTGAAGTTCAGGAGGGCGCCCTGGCCCCTCACCACAGCCTCGTGGGGCCATGAGGGAGCTAGCTGTTCAGGATCCTCTGATATTTTGTAGACCAGGGGAGAAAGGCTGAGGGCGGGGGTCTTTTCCTGCATGGAGCTCTGTCCCAGGCCCCCCAGACCCGCTGCCTGGGCCTCCTGGTCGCCCACACTCGAACACAGGGGCTCAGAGTGAGAAAGGCAGCAGAAATGCAGTAAAACGCTGAGCAGGTGCTCACTGACAATATTTGTGTTTCCGTTATCCAGAAGCCATAATTAACGGTGTAGGGATGGCGGTTAATGGAAACACGAATGAATGAAGAATGACGAATAGTCCAACCTCGGCGGGGAGAAAAACACACCGGCGTGTGGGTCAGCGCGCTGCCTTTATGTGGCGATTTACAAAGAGCAGTGTTTCTGGAGAGTTTTCTTAGCCTCTCAACCACTCTGTCGGGTGCCACGTAAACCTCTCAACCACCCCACTTTGCAGAGGGGAACACTGAGGCTCAGGCGACAGCTGCTGCCTGACAGCAAGGAGCAGGCAGGGCAGAAGCAAAAGCTCCTGTCTTCTGACTTCAAACTCAACCATCTCTCCCTTGCCTTCTGCCCAGCCTGGGAGCTGACCACCAGCAGAGGTCCCACCAAGCCCCCAACATCTGAACCTTGTTAAGCCTTGATTCTTGCCCCCAACTTTCTTTTTCCAAAATGAAAATATCTGTACTGGGTTTGTTTGTTTGTTTGTTTCCCGTAATTGTAAAATAAACACTTGGAAAAAAAATTGTTTTGAACAATATAGATGTTCTATACCAACCAAGCTTCCCCTGTCCCATAGCAAACCCCTAAATCCACCCACATTAGGAGGACCTCAGGTCTCTCCTGCTGTCCCCCTAGTTACTTCTCAGAGGTCCCCAGAGTACACACCTGCACTGGCTGCCCCCCACCAAGGCCCACGGGACAGCGCCTGTCCCATCTCTCCAGCTCTGGTTCCTCCGGCCCACTGGGGTCCAGAGGAGCCCTTAGAGCTTCCAGAAAGCAGGCCTGAGCTTCTCATAGGCTGACTGGATGGTGTAAAGTCTTAGCTCTCGCTAGATGTCCCACTTCTCTTGGCTGGGCCGCTCTGGCACAAACCCTTGGGCAACCCCCTTCCTCACACTTCTTTCTCAGTTGAGGAAACCCCATTGAATTAAGAGCCCTGGATGAGACCAAGAAGGGAAAAGAAGGGTTTTAATCCGTTTCCTCCAAGGCTGTCCCTTAAGAGGTGACAAAGGACTCTCAGTGAGCCTCTTTCTACCAGCATGAAAATTGCATTGAGGGACAATTTTCTAGGATGATTTTTGTGGCTCCTAAAGGTGCTGCATCAGCTCACAATCTCCTTCCCTCCCTCTATCTCTCTCTCTCTCGTGCACGGTCTCTCTCTCTCCCTCTCCCCGTCTCTCACTATCTCTTCCTTTCTTCCACACTCCCTGTCTTCAAGATAGCTGACCGCAAACCCTTAGGTCCCTAACTACCACCTCCCCTTCAGAAACCACCCCATTTAAGCACCTGATGCCCAGGTAGAGGCAGCTCCCAACATGACCTCTAACCTCTCACCGCCACCTGGAGCTTCCGTGTATCTCTTCTCCAACTTATCAGTAAAGAGAAGGAACCCACATAAAATCTGTCCCTCTCCTAACGATTTGTTAGCAACGGAAAAATGAAGTCACCAAAGACAGGAACTTGATCTTGGACAGTCACCCAAAAAGTGACCTATTTACTCCAAAGAAAGGCTTTTCCCCAACTCCACTGAAGGCAGGAGACCAGAGACCAGCTCTGTGCGGGGGGATTAACACATCTCAGAAGCGCTGGTATTCTCCTGCTCATGGTTCACAGCAGAACCTTGCCTTTTCTGTTTATCAGGGACTACCAGCCTTTCTTTGCACTTAAATTGCAACTAAAACAAAAGTCAGTCGGACCAGTACGCTTCCCCTCCTTACCCGTTCTCATCAGTAGAGTTTGTAGACCTGGGGAAGCGTGCTGCTACATTTACTCGGTCAGCATTAGATATCGTACTTAAAACAGCTGGGAGAACTTAAAATAACTGCAGTGGAGCTATTAGAGTTAGGCAAAGAAAGGGCTTCTAGAAGCCTGGCACTTGCCCATCTCCGCTCAAGCGGAATGGGGTGCTCCTGTCCCTCGGCCCCGGCACACCTGCTTCCCGCTCTGCTCCCCTCTTGATTCAGTTGGCCGCCTGCTACGTGGAACTCCTGTTTTTGAGTCATCTCCGGGGAAGAAAAATGTGTTCGCTTTACAACACACCTTTCAGTGAACTCGAAAATGTTGTCTTTACGGTGGGGCGTTTCCCGTTTTCTCCCAGCGCAAGACGTCTTCCTGTGGGAGAGGGGGTGAGCGTTGTTTTCTTTAGGGACCCTGAGAATTAAGGCGGAACTCCCGCAAGCTACCTGATGGGTGGGCTGGGTGGGAGACCCTCGCCCCCCCCCGACCCCCCCATCCCCCCATACTCCCTACACCCCATCCCACCCCCGCTCTGTGGCCTCTACTGTTGGCTCAACGGTTCAGAGAGCGCGATGAGCACGTGCTCTGTGCTCCCTTTCCCCTAGCAGAGGCCCTTGGAGGAGGTGCTCACAGAACACTGTGTGAAGGGTGCCCCCACCACAACCACCCCCACCAGTGTTGTGCACCCATGGCCTGCGGGGGAGGGTCGGAGGGAGGGAAGGTTCTGGGCTCTTTCATGGTTGCTGATTGGAATTTTCCATCCCCTGGGTGAATGGCTGGGATGTGGGAGGCATACCTGGTTTCCAGCCGTAGTATCGCCTCTTTGGGGTTAATTGAGGCTGCAAATTTCCATTCATGCTCCCGACTTGCCCCCGGGGGGCCCTCTCCAACTGGAGCTGGAATTCCCAGAATTCTTTATTAAAATATTCCCCCCAGACTTCCCTTCCAACAGCCGCTCTTATCTCTGACAGCAGGCTGGCCTCTGTCTCTCTCAGGCTGGACAGGATCAGCCCCAAACCACTCTCCAGTTTCAGAGCCGTCTCCGGGCTGACGGGAGGGGGAGGCAGCGAGGGAGTCTGGAGCTACTCACGCCTCCGCTCCCCATCGCCCCAACCCCACATGGTGCACCAAAGGTTACTTCTTCCCAAAGCCCGTGCTCCCTCTGCATCTGGTTCACGATCATTATCTGGAATGCGGGCAGGCAGGTGTCTGATTAGCCTGAGTTTCTAGTAGCTTCTCCCTGGAAGCGGTCATTCAGGCACTGCAGCTTCTACATTTTGCAATGCTTGTCGGTTGGTTCATAAAAATCAGTTTTCCTAGAGAATTGGAAATAGTTTAAGTCGATGTAAATAGATTTTTTTAAAATAACATTTTGAAAAGAAAATAATAAATCCCTATAAATAAACTGCTTTATAATTTTTTTTCAAGATTTTATTTACTTATTTGACAGAGCACACAAGCCGGGAGGAGGGGCAGAGGGAGAGGGAGAAGCAGGCTCCCCGCTGAGCCGGGAACCCAGCGTGGGGCTCGACCCCAGGACGCTGGGATCATGACCTGAGCCAAAGGCAGACACTTACCTGGCTGAGCCACCCAGGTACCCCTTTATGACTTAAAATGGTTTTAAACATGCACTTGCTGGATCAAATCCTTACAGTAACCCAGTTCAAGAAACAGGTGCATTGATAAGGTCTAATCTTTGTGCTGTTACAAAGCGGAACCCTGACACCGAGAGATGAAGGTATGCACTCAGGTTATGCGCCTGGGCGGGAGCGAGAACCCATGTCCCTCCCTGTTTTTGTGACGTGTGCATTCCACAGTCAGATCGTACACAGAGCCCAGAGTTAACGGGTCTCTCACCGCCCACTGAAGTCATTCGTTCCAGAGTCACTCATTTTATGTGCACAGAGACATTCTGTGACATTAGTGAATTTCTTTAGGAAACCAGAAGATGTTCCATACCCTGTTGTTTGTCATACAGAAAGTCTGGACACAGCCTCATACCTAACGCCAAGAATTTGGGTAAATGAACGATTTAATACTGTGAAATATTATATAGTCTTTAAAACAATGGTCTATAAAGTACATTTGCTGATATGGAAAACTGTTCATAATATGATCATTATTATTATTATGGCTATTGTTTAAATAATTATAGCTATAAATAAAATGCATAACAAATGGTGTGCAAGGATACATACTAAAATCGGAATAATGCTTGGATTAAAGATGACTTTATTGTCTTCATTTCATTTACCCGCATCTGCTAATTTTTCTACAGCAGAAGTACATTTCTTGAGTACTTTGCAACAGACCGAAAGTTCTGTCACTCCCCAAATTCATGTTGAAATCATTTTCTTTTTTTTTTTTTAAGTAGGCTTATGCCCAGCCTGGAGCCCAGTATGGTGCTTGAACTCAAGACCTTGTGATCAAAACCTGAGCTGAAACCAAGACTCGGGCCCTTAACCAACTGAGCCACCCCCAGGCACCCCTAAAACACCCCTTTTAAAGCTTTAAGATGATCTCATCAGGAAAGCTCATCTGATTAAAGAACAAACATGCACGCTCTCACCCGAGGTAAGTATATTTAATATTATAAAAATATTTCAGTTTATTTTCTCCTATCATTAGCTTGCTATGTATGGTAAACTCAGTTTACCTTTCTGAGGGTAATAATAAGCATATTTCATAAGCTTAGTGATGTCTACCGTTAGTGAATTTCTTTAGGAAAACAGGACAAATCATAAACCACATTGTTTTCATATGTATTGTGTTGGGATTATTTTTCTTCCCAGAAATGTTACGTATTTCTGTTCAAACATAAATCATAATTACTATACTCTTTACTGGACAAAGTCACCAAACTGCTGACCGAGGCCACCCCAAATTGTGCTCCCTCGGATCCCACCTCAATGTCCTTTTTGTTCACTTCCGTTTGACTCCCTGTCCCCTTTCCCCAAAAGGCCGCCGTCCAAGCCCTCGGACGTTTCTCGGCTCCCCTATTCTGCTCCCACCAGACTGATCTCATCAGATGACCAGGACTCTCTATCTCTGGAGACTGGTGAGTTTCCATCTCCACGGGCTGGAGGGATCTGCGTTTCCAAGGACTTCTAACCACGCAGCACACAAAGTAGGGTGACGTGCGCTGGCTTGCCTCGAATGGTTTACGTCTGTCATCCCGGCTTCATTGCGAAATCTCCCCCTGTCCCTCTCTAACGTGCCCTGGTTTGGACAATGCATCATACAGATTCACCGATGGGAAAAATGGTACAAGACAGGAGCTGCTCTGGTTGGGGGCCATCGCCAGCCCTTTCTCCATGTCTTGGCTCCCCACTCTTCCTTCCCCCCAAGTAGGGACAAAAATTATTTCTTTTTCCTGCTTCTGTTACTGCCTCGCTGTTGGAAGGTCATCTAGGGATTCTCAGACCAGTGGTCTGTGTATATTTTTAAATCTGTTCTCGGCGGCTCCCCCCGAAACAGTTCAATTCAAATTCAAGTCCTCCTTCCAGAACTGGAGCAAATAAATGTGAGTCAGCCTTCTCCTTCCAGAGGAAAATCAAAAACAGGACTGGAACCAGAGTCCAAGTCCACGGATTGTCTGGCCCTGCGCTGGTTCTCTCCAGAGCCTCATCTGGGTACACTCTGGAAGGCTCCCCTCCAGCCTGGGGAGAGAGACGGCAGGGGTTGCCTTGGAAACTGCGGGGTGGGCTGGCATCGCGGGGTTTTCTGCTGGGCTTGCTCTGTGGCTGATATCCAGCCCTGACTAATTTTGGTTCTGGTTGGCTCTGGCTTGGCGAAGGGGATCCAGTAATGGGGGTCGGAGGGGAGACAGGAGAACAGGCCCAAGGAAAATGACTCCAGTAGGGCATACGTCTTTTCCCTGCAAAGCAACTCAAGCAACGACAAAAGGAATCACTCGTGTATTTTAAAGATTAATATTTTTGGAGCACCTAGGGGCCTCAGTTGGTTGAGTGTCTGATTCATGGTCTCGGCTCAGGTCTTGATCTCAGGGCCGTGAGCTCAAGCCCTTCGTTGAGCTCCACGTTGGGCAAGGAGCCTGATTTAAAAAAAAAAAAGATGAATCTTCTTAATGAAATGGTGGTGACCAGAGATGCTGCTGTTAAATGAAGTGTTCACGTGCCATGTGTTAATTCTATTCAGAATTCTACGAGCTGATTCAAGAATATCTTCAAGACGCGCCACCTGCCAGCCACCTACGTCGGACTAAGCAGCAGTCTCGGCAAAGGGGGGCAGCGCTTCCATCGTGGTCTTGGTTCTCCAAAAGGGGGAGTCATTGCCAATGTCTGTCTGATTCCGGAGGCTTAGTGTGCGCCACCAGGCATGGACCCTGCTTGCCTTTTCAAGTCGATGCTTAGTTAGAACAACAAAACACTTCTGATTGCTTTTACTAGATCAATGAAAGCAAGAACCTTACCAATCATTCTAGGCCAGCCTCCTCGTTAGATGGGTGAGGAAACCAAGGCTAGGAGACGGGAAGCCAGGACAAGGCTTGCTCTGATAGCTGGACCCAGACCTCCAGGCTCTAGGCTGCCCAGTCTGGGGTGCGCTTGCGGCACCCCTTTGCTACCTTCTGTGGGGTAAAATAATTGAATGCTCGAGTATATACACACACGTGCCTAAAAACGCTCGTTTCAGGTCTGACTTAAATGGGATTTCCGAATTTACTTTAAGGTCTTGGAAAACGTATGAATCTGAATGAAACGCTTTGGATGCCTCATCCCGTAAAAAGATAATAGCATCCGTTCTTGTTTCCGGAGCAACGGATGGCATTGATACAGGCTGAGATTCCTGGGAAGTCCTGTGAGTCAGATCTAGCCCAGTGACCAGAAGCGTGCTTTTTCAGGAAGGCCGACTCCTCTCACTTGACAATTCCAAAGGGCTCTGGGAAACCCCCATTTAAGGACTGAGACAACATCGGGGGAGGGGGTTTAGTAATGAACCTGAGTCATGGAAACTCCAGAAGTGTCTGTAAGAAAAAACATAATTAACTTCTCAGTGTAAAACTTCGGTCTCCTGGGGAAAATGCTCCTGTGAGTGTAGGTGTAGACAATTTCAGGAATGAAGACTGAGTAACCGAAGCTGGTGGCAATCTGGTGGGGGTTCACGGGGGTGGGGTGGGGGGTCTTGAATGTGATTTTAATTAAGGGGCTCCGTTAGGAAAGGGATTAGACTCCAGGTCGAGATGAGGGAACCCACCTGGGGAAACCCTCCTGCAGCCGCTCAGCCCCCGCGGGCCTGCGGGCCAGACAGGAGGAGTATTTATTTGGTGAAATGCGGCCCCTTGTGGTCAGATTGGGGAAAATCCATCCAGCTCCAATAGGACAGTCCTAGGAACCTACTCTCAACAGGGCGTCTGGAGGCCCAGCGAACACAGCTCTGGGATTCAGAGAACTTAATAATCGTGACAAAATACCACTAATGAGGTGTTTTATTCACTCTAAACCAACACATCCCCCATCCCAGCGTGCACGGGGGTCTCCCCGGGCCAGAGGGTAGTGGCGGTGTCTTGCTGAACTTGGGTTCTGGGGCCCAGCAGACTAATGAGCTCCCCAGCAATGCCGCCGCTGTGAGTCTCCAGGGGCTGGAGAGAAAGCCCCTGCCCTCAGGTGGGCCAGGCCCGCACCATCGGACTCCGCTGCAGGGACCACAGGCCCCCGGAGAGCACTCCCCCGGAGTCCCAACTCCCTGCCGCCCCAGACACCAGCACACCAGGACAACCACTTGTCTTCGGCCTCTGCAACCTCAACGGCCTGTCTACCCCAGTTCCCTGGTTATCTTCCCCGATCCCCGCCCCCAGAAAAGGGTGTCCTGAGGCAAAGCCCACTCCCCAGCACCCTCCTATCTTATCAGAGAAAGCAGCTCTTTCAGGGTGGCCTAGGACCATGCCTGTTGGATGTTCACAGGATTAAAAGCCAAGGTTTTCCTTCCGGGCTTTCCCGATCTCCGAACATCCCCGGCAGGATGTTTCCAGTGCCACCAATGTCCAAGTCTTCTCTCGGGAGCCGCACGTTTGAAGGCGACTTGCGATCTATGAGCAGGACTCCCCACCCGCACAGCTTGCACCCCAGGGCGGGATGTGGGGGGGGCACCCTGAGTCCCCCATTTTGTTTCAGGAGCAGGGTGGTCTTTGCACAGACAGGGTTCCAGGAATTCATTGTATTAGGTTAGGGAGAAAATGTTTGATACAAAGTATTTTTAACTTTGATGTGGGAGGAGAAAGAGGGAATAGGTAAGGCAGGAGAATGATCACAGGTGGGTAATTACACATGTAAATGAGATCAATTTGCTAATTTCCCCTTGAATTCTTATTTACATGGTTAACGGGGAGTTCCAACCCCACACCAGCACTGCATTTTGGGATAGTTTCTTTTTATTCTTTTTTCTTTTTTTTTTTTTTAGAGACTTTATTTATTTGAGAAGGAGAGAGCGAGAGCACAAGCAGGGGGAGGGGCAGAGGGAGGGGGGAAGCAAACTCCCCACTGAGCACAGAGCACAGGCTGGATCCCAGTATCCCTGGATGGGGGTCCCAGTGGAAGGCACACGCTTAATGGACTGAGCCACCCAGGCGCCCAGTTTGTTTTTATTCTCATACGTCACTTCTGAAATATTGAAAGCAATTTAGCTTGCTTTGGCATAAACATTTTTCTCATCTTTTCAGATTTTTTCAATTTACCATCACAACTGTACAAAGTAGACAGGGGATGAAAATTCTCTCTACATTTAACAGGTAAGTATTAATTACCTTCAGCATACAAGACCTGACAACGTGCTGGGCCTCTGGGGGCAAAAAAAAAGAAGTTAGTCTTGCAGGAAAGTTACACACATAACTCTAGTTGAAATCAAAGGAGGCAAGAAAACATCCTTAAGTAATTTAGGAATGATGAAGTGGGAGAAATTACTTCTAAAAGAAACCAAGAAGGGCTTCCTGGAGGAAGTAACATCTCAGCAGGACCTTGAAGGACAAGTAAAAACTCTGTGTGTGTGTGTGTGTGTGTTTTAATATTTTATTTATCTGAGAGAGAGAGCGCGCGCATCATTAGCAGAGGGGCAGAGAGAGGCAGAGGGAGAAGCAGACTCCCTGCTGAGCAGGGAGCTGGACGCTGGACTCGATCCCAGAACCCCAAGATCATGACGTGAGCTGAAATAAGACATCCAACCAACGGAGCCATCCAGGCAACCCAAAACTGTATATATTTTTTAAACGGCATATGTGAGGCATAAGAGTGTTCTGACTGGCAAAAGCTTAGAGTCCCAGGTATGAAAAATGGGAGAGAGAGACTGGAAGCCATCCGAGGCTCAGATGCCCATAAAGCTGGAGCGTGAGAGCACCCTGGTGTTTGGGTTTGACAAAAACTTGCAAACGTGCACAGAAGCAAGGTCATCATGAAGTCTCCATACCCTGTCAAAGATGAGCGGCAGCGATCAGCCACGTTGGCCACAAGACCCCCACTTGCTGTGTGGCGATTTCCCTGGCCTATCGGGAAGCAGTTCCCCAGCCCTGTGGCATTTCAGCTTTGTTTCATCCCGCGCGGCTAAGAAACACGGACAACTGAAAAAGAGAATTCTAAAGGGGAGGGTGATTTTTTTTTTTTTAAGATTTTATTTGTTCATTTGAGAGACACAGAGAGCACAGAGAGACAGAGAGATCACAGCACGGGGAGAGGCCGAGGGAGAGGGAAGCAGACTCCCGCTGAGTTGGGAGCCTGACGAGGGGCTCGATCCCAGGGCCTGGAGATCCTGACCTGAGCCAAGGCAGACCCTTAATCACCTGAACCACCCAGGGGCCCCAAGGTGGGGGAGGGGGGGATTTTAAATTGTAAGTTTTGGGGATTTCAGACCAACAGGAACACTTGGTGGGAAACACTGACTGGCAGCCCTCAAGAGAGGGGTTTCGGCAAAATGTTTGCCATGGGCGACCAAAAGGCTTGTCGCCAGCGAGCACGGTTAGGGGCAGGACGGTGGTTCCGAGAGCTGGCTGGGCCGCAGGAGGCTGCCCGTCTCCAGACAGACCCCCGAGCGCGTCCGGGGCTGGAGGCGTGAGGAAGCGCCCCGCGGGGTGCTCAGAGCACCTGCCCAGCGGCCGCGTCCCTTCCGGCGGAGGCCACAGGACTGTGAGGATGACCGTGCGACAGAAAGACGATGGAGGGACGGACAAACGTAAAATCTGATGTGGGGGGCAGAGGGGTACGCGCAGTAAAGCAGAGAAACGACACAAAGGAGGGGGTGCGCGGGAGCTGGGAGCCAGGAGGCGGCGGGAGAGGGAGCGCTCGCCCCAGGGCAGCCGGGGACCTGAGCGCCGGGGCAAAGAATGTGCAGGGACGTCACCGCACAAGGGTTCAGTTAGCTTCATTTTGTAGAAAAGGGAGATGTTCCTGACTTCTAAGGCCTTTAGGGGCTAAGGCTGCTAAGACTCCAGGAAGGGATTCACCTCCCCTTAGGTTTTTCACTGCTAAGAGCCAAGGAGGCATCTGGCTGCAGCTTGGGCCACAGCGAGGAGGCAGCAGCGCGCTGCCAAGCCCTGGGAATTCGGGCTGGGACTTAACTTCTCTGGGCCTCAGTTTCCGCACCTGTAAAATGGGAGGGAGGATTCCTATGAAAGAGGCTTTTGTGAGAAGCAGGTGAGCTCCCAGCTCCCAGCACAGTGCTTGGTATGTAGGAAACAATCCTTTGTGTGCTGGCTACCAAGGAGCAGAAGTCACCCCCCCACCCCCCGGGGAAGCAGCGAGGTGGGGGGGGGGGGGCAGCTGTCTTCCCTTCAGGGAAGATCCTCGGCAGGTTTCAGAACATTTCTCTTCAAAATGGTGACCTTCTCTTACATTTGGTTTGAGAATTGTTACTCAACCAAATATACACCCAATTGTTCCAGAATTCCTGTTGCTCTGGGGAAGCCTCCAGGATTCTAAGCCCACAGCTCCTGGTAAGTGGGGGTGGGAGTCCCACGGCGGTCAGCGGGAGACTCGTGAATGTGACGACCTGTGTGGGGGAGAGAACTCAAGTTCTCTCAGGGATTCTCACTGCCCCCCTTAGAACTCTCTCTCATTTCCTTTCTCAGCTCCCATGAGCTAGGAGGCTGGAAGGGCCCTTGAGGGCACTTTGTCCCTCTCTGCCTTAAAGGCCGATGGAGGATATCTGAAACCATGATGCTAATTGTTTAGGGGGGAAAAGTTAGGCTTACTTTAATTTTGTCCAGCTAGCAGAAGTCGATCGGAGCTAACTTGAACGAAATGAGGCCAGTTCTAGTTCAAATCACAGGAGGGACGTCACCCCTCCAACCTCTCCTTTCCCGTTGCCGTCTAATTATCACAAGCATTTAGACAAGTATACACATTCTGAAGAGACTACAATTACATAGATTGACCTGACTGCCTGCCGCTGTGATCACCTGCCTAGATAAACCCCTGCCAGATAGATGGAACTCAGCTCTTATTAAACAAAATTAATGATCAGTACCCAAACAAGTCTGGGTTAGATCAAAGAGTAAATGATCTTCCCTTAGTTCAAAGCAATTGCAAATGCGTGTCTGCTGCTTCACAGGCGTGCAACCGCCCACTATTTATTCAGGAAGAACAAAAAGAGATATACAGATATATATACATAACATTGACTACTTATACAAAATTTTAAGTCATTAGCTTTCAGGTATCTGGGCTTTTTCTCCAGGCAGCGAAGAATGTTGCTGTAGGGGCACCTGGGTGGCTCAGTGGGTTAAGCCTCTGCCTTCAGCTCAGGTCATGAGCTCAGGGTCCTGGGATGAGCCCCGCATCAGGCTCTCTGCTCAGCGGGGAGCCTGCTTCCCCCTCCCCCTGCCTCTCTGCCTACTTGTGATTTCTGTCAAATAAATAAAATCTTTAAAAAAGACAAAAAAAAAAGAATGTGGCTGTAATCACTAAAGTCTTAAGATACAGTGTTTCAATTTAGATTTATTAAATGAAAAGACATTAGGACGGAATCTTCTGAGTGACAAAAGGAGAATTCATTTTCCTTCCCTTAAACTTTAAGACAAACAATATGGAAGGAGATTCAAAATACACAGTAATGTCCTGGGAAACCAGCTGGTGACGGGGTGAAGCGGGCATTTAGCACGTGCTGATTTTTCTGGTATAAACACTCCCAGCCACGGCCAACACAAAGCTACCAACAGTTTAACAACCAACTCACAAAATTCCTGACAATTTAACAGCTGGCTCTCAGATCCTGCGTGCCCTGGAGCCAGACGGAGGTAACTGGTTTAAGATTTCGCTCACACCTTCCCTCTTATTCGACAACTAAACTCAGTTGTTAAACCACTGAAAGTGTGAATTTCAAACCGTATGATTGCACTTGAACAGGTTTTAAAATAAATGTTTCCTTAAAAATAAGTGTTCACTAAAAATCAGGTATTTAATAATGCAGAAACGTAGT
Organism: Mustela putorius furo; assembly: GCF_011764305.1. Lineage (NCBI taxonomy): Eukaryota > Metazoa > Chordata > Mammalia > Carnivora > Mustelidae > Mustela > Mustela putorius. Next base: position 1,198,685 of record NW_025421491.1, on the reverse strand, counting down.
TATGAAGTAGTTTAGGTGAAAACAGTATGTTTGGTATGGTTCCAAATTTGCATATAAAAATGACTATAAAGATATACCCCGAAAAGTGAATCATAATTCTTTTAGTTGTGAGATTATGTGCTTTTCTTCTTTGTGCCATTCCTCTATTTTTTCAAAATTTCTGCAATGTTCATATGTTGTATTTGTAACTGGAGAAAGAAGTAAATTGTAATATATATTTTTTTATTATGGTGTTTCAGATTTCTCCCTTTACACTCCTAGAATCTTAAGGGGATACTACGTTGGAAGGAATCAGATCAACTCTATTCTAAACAAGGCTATAAATCACTGTCATTTCATTTTTGTGATGCTTTACTGTTTTCAAAGCACTCTCATAAGCATTACCTAATTTGATAATCTGTGATTCAGGGGAAGGTTATTATAGCCTCATTTTATAGACAAGGAAACAAAGGCTCAAAATGATTAGATAATTTGCTCAAGGTCACATGGATGAAGAAAGCATTTCAACTGGGATCCTGACCCAGGATTTCTGCTACCTGTGAGACCATCCCTCAAACACAAGCTGAGGGAAGTCTCGCTCACAGCTTCTTTGTTCAAGAATTTCCCACTAAATGTGTAGACCCAATTCTGCAAGGAGGCCTTCTCCTGATGCTGCCCATTTTACATGTCCAGAGCTTGACTAGAACCATCCAGACAGGGCGCATTCCATCCTGGCGCGGGTGCCACACAGAGCAATGACCGCAGTAGGCTCTCTGGCTTGGAAATTCACAAACACGATGAGAGCATTTGCTGAGGACAGAACCCACACTCGGATGAAACTATAATGTTCTATGCAGACGTGGTTAGAAGAATCTAGAAAGGCCATGTAATAGGTCCTGGTATCAGCTTCCAGAGCTTCTCCCTAAAGAACAGGGGAGTGCCCCTTTACGGGGATGGCTGACAGGACAATTTCTGGGTAGCTCTGCCTGAAGACTCTTGAGTCTTTTGCAACTTGGGCCGGAATGTCCGTGTCTTGCTTCAGCAACCGCATTCCTGCCCACAAGCCGTGCTTCATCAGAACTTGGCAAGCAGCAACGAGAGCACACTGTTTTTCAGTTACAAGGAACAGAAACAAGAACCCATCGCCTCGAGTCTTGTCGGTGACAGGACGTGGATACACAGGATGCCTTTTCACAGCAGCGTTCTGAGATCTCAGGCTAAAGCCAGGAAAGCCAGGCTTCCCAGCCTTTGGGGAAAGAGGAAAGGCTGGCCCAGAACTGGGGGGGGGACCCCGTCCTCTTGCAGGTGTCACAGAGCAGCACGCAGAGAGGCCAATTCCCGCCCGGAGGCCTCGAGGTGAGCGGTCCGGGAACCTGAGCAGCTCTCTGGCAGGGACGAGAACATCCCTCAGTGACATCACGGGCAGAGGCCAAAGACGCAGACTCCGCCTTACGAAATGTAACTGTCTCCTGGGATCTCCTTCCGGGGGCTTCAGTGCAGAGCATGTGATACAAGCGTGTGAGCTTCCCATCTGCACCCAGGAGTGTTCCGTTAGCTTCACCTGAAGGACAGCCTGACAGCAAAGGCAACTGTGGCTAATCCAAGTCCCACACCAGAGGCAGCCAGAGCACCTGAGCTGGGCTCATCTCTGATCCACAACAGATGCTCAGTCGGCACTTTGGATCTTAGAAATGATTTTTCACTGGTGAAATGAGCAGTTTTCAAGATGCGTGGATTGACTCGAAATCCTGCCCCAGTAGGAGCAGAGTAAAGGACTTAGGGAGCCAAACCACCTGTCTTTGGAACAGCCCTGAACGTGACCGCCAGTCTGCTGCCGCCGCACAACCAGGAAGTTGGAGGAATTCCTGCTGTTACCGCACTCGCCCACCTGCTCCGAATGAACTCGCGTGCAAGCTGCCCTGAAGCACCCGAGGGGACAGACACTGGGGACTGCCTCGAGCTGACCGAGGCGAGACGACTGTGTTGTTGCCAGCAGGGACAAGTATGCGCTGTCTCACTACCACATTCTACCTGGTCGCAGGTCTGCATGAGACAAGACCGGGGGGCTCCCTAATCTCTAATGACCAGGCCTTGCTGCCGATCTATCAAACGTAGTAACTGTAAATGAGCCAGTCAGTCCTTTGTTGGGATACCTTTAAGTATTCTCAGAAATAATTAGGGAACTCCTGAGCAGAAACTGAGCTGAGTTCCTCATACATACTGAGTACTGATGTTGTGCGGCCTCATCGGGACCCAAAACCAGAAAGGCGCCTGGAGAAATCTGGGTTACCTGTACAGTCCTGAGCAGGCTTTCATGGCATCAGGATTTCTGAATTCAATTATATACCACAACTCAGTTTTGTTGCAATCAATCTTAAAATACTTTGTTTTCATCTTTAGTCTCCTCCTGATTTTAAAGATAGCACAGGCTTACTCTAAGTCTCCATTACAGAATATTGAAAATTCCCCAGAACCCCACCCTCAGAGAATGACTACTGGTCTCTTTGGCAAATACTATTCCAGATTTTGGGGGGCATATAGTAGTAAACAAACAGACCCAGAGGAATTCTACTACCATGAGACTCTATGCTGTTCGGCTCCTGTGCAAGTTTTCAAACAGTTCTGACAAGTGATTCAACTGACCGGTTTCTTCAGAGAGCTTTACGCATCCATTTTCAGAGACAGTCAGTGACACAGTGGGAGGAAAAACCTCTAAGATTTTCGTGCCATTCAATATTAAATATTTCCCAAAGCATTAAAGGTGAATGAAAATTTTTTTAAAGGAAATGAATAATGAACTCAGTACAGAGAGAGGAGTTCAGAAGATCATGGCAGTTTCTTATCAACACAAAAGCTACTCAATTCCAGTTTCAGCAAGTATCATAAAATGGCTTTAAAATTCAACTTCAGGAAGTAACCATCTCTTTACCATTTATTATATTGTAAAGTTGTACCACAATTCTTCTCACTTGATCAGTACAAGAGAATATACATACAGCCCTTTAGAACTCCTTCCATTCTAGGTGAAATGAAATGATAACCAGAATTGCTACATATGAAAGAAGTGTCCATCAGCAGGGAGTCCAGAGTGGGGGCACTTAGACGATTTCAGCTTTTGCAACTGGTGAAGGACAATTTTGATTCAACCTCCCACAGCTTCGTTTGTAAGGCTTTCAAAACATCTTCCATCTATTGAATTAAAAAAATATTTTCAGATACACATAGATGATTAAAATCACACCTGATTAAAATACATATCATTAACAAAATTTATGAAAAGTTATGCATTTCTATACACACACACACACACACACACGAATCTACAGTGGAATATTATACTCCCATCGGAAAGGCTGAGATCATGCCACTTGAGACAACATGGATGGACCTACAGGCGATCAGGCTAAGTGAAATAAGTCAGGCTGAAAAAGACAAATATTAGTGACTCCACTCATAAATGGAATCTAAAAATACGAATAAATAAACAAAGAGCAGAATTAGACTTATAAGTACAGAGAATGAACTGGCGGTTCCCAGAGGGGAGGGGGGGGTGTTGGGCAAAATGGGTGAAGGCCTCCAGTTATGGAATGAGTAAGCCATGGCAGGAAGAGTATAAGGACTCCAGTCAACGATATTGTAATAGTGACGTAATAGGACAGACAGTAGCTATACTTGTGGTGAACAAAGCATAATGTATCAACTTGTCAAAACACTTAAGTTGTACACCTGAAACTAAAGTAATATTGTGTGCCAACTATACTCAAATTTTGTAAAAATAAAAGAAAAATAAGTTAACAACAAAAATAAGTTACGCATTATACATGAAAGTGTTTAGAGGCATACTCTGAATTTTATGTAAATAAGGCATCGCTCTCAGCCTCTAACTGAGCTTCTGTCCGCTCCTCGGTACCTTGCCTGTCTGCATTGGGACGACGTTAACATTCAAAAACACTTGCAGACTGTTTAGACCAGGAGAACTGAATCAAATGAAATATAGTTTCCTAGTTTCTGGATCTATATGGTTTTGATTGAGACATGAAACGCCTTACAATTTTTTTGATAAAGCTTTAGCGTAAGTTTGGCTAACCCCCAAAATCAACTTTATTAACGCCTGAAATAAAACAGGCGCTCTCTTACCAGGAAAGTACTAAGACCAAACCAGACGCCACTCCGAGGGTTGTCTTTGCAGGAGCGCCTGCTCACTAACAGGAAGTTGTTCATACAAAGATAGAAAAAAAGTACAGAACAGAATTACCTGCTTTAGAGACTTTTCTATTTCAACTCTGCTTTCGAGATTAAAAAGTTCTTTATCTTCTGACACAATTTGCTTTTCTGAGGACCCTAAAATATAACTATGGTATAGCACAGTACAAAGTTAAAATATGAAAAAGAGGCAAATATGAAATTCATGTTAGTTAATAACATTAACTCTATCTTACATTATGTATTTGTACCAAATGAACATAAAATAATGTTTTTGTTACTACTAACTTACACAGGAAGTTGTACCACCTAAAATCAAGTTTTTCTCCAAAATACCCTGGTCCAGGCATTGCTTTATATTATCCATTCCTAGAACAAACTTGGTCTTTAGTTAACCGAGTAGCAAAACATTAACATAGTTCAAAATTCCTTTTGTTAAAAAAAGATTTTATTTATTTGACAGACAGAGATCACAAGTAGGCAGAAAGGCAGGCAGAGAGAGAGGAGGAAACAGGCTCCCCATGGAGCAGAGAGCCCGATGCGGGACTCAATCCTGGGACCCCGGGACCTTGGGATCATGACCTGAGCCGAGGGCAGAGGCTTTAACCCACTGAGCCACCCAGGCGCCCCTCATAGTTCAATATTCTATAATTAAAAAGTTTAAAAAGATTCTGAAGAAGCCACTGCTTTTTTGCTTTCTGTAAGTTTTTGAGAACATGGGTACTTTCAAATTTGACTTTTAGTAAATAATATATGGAGTCAATTCTTGGTGACTTGGATTTGCCAACTTCAACAGATATCCTCCAAGTTACGTTTTGCTCAGTTCTCTCGGGTTAGGAGACGCCGCGGTGTAGAAAATATGAGACAAGAGAAGTGTTGGCGTGGAAACGAGGAATACAGGCCCCGTGTTGGTAACCCACTAAGTCTAAACAGGAAACAAGAAGGTGCTAGTATTTCTCCAAAGAACGCTGATGAATGTGCGTTTCCTCCAAAGTCTTTCCTCGCACGCAGCCACTTCAGCAGGTCACTTCTTTCGTCAAATAAGACCAAGCTTCCCTTGGAAGCCTTAGTGATTGTATTTCTGAAAAATGGCATGGGAGGTAAAATGGCCGAAGGCAATTACCATCCTGTTCAGGAAAGAAGAAGGCATGAGGTGGGAAAGGGCGTGGCGCGGCGTAATGCACAGAACCGTAACAGGGGCGCCCGCTGGCTCCGGCCGCAGAGCCCGCGACTCTCAATCCCCGGGTCATGCGTTTGAGCCGAAACTGGGTGTAGAAATTACTTAAAAATAAAGGCTTTTTAAAAAACCCCAAAAGTGTAAATAAACACTTCTAAAACCAACCAGGTTCCTTGGCATTAAAATTCTTTTCATCTTGAGGTGCCCGGATGCCTCAGTCCTTGAGCATCTGCCTTCAGCTCAGGTCATGGTCCGGGGGTCCTGGGATTGAGCCCCGCATTGGGCTCCCTGCTCAGTGGGAAGCCTGCTTCTCCCACTCCCACTGCCCCTGCTGTGTTCCCTCTCTCGCTATGTTTCTCTGTCAAATAAATAAAATCTTTTAAAAAAAATTCTTTTCTTCTTAAACTATTCTTCTTTCCTGATGTATAAGGTTTTCAGGCATCTTTAAAGGCTTGAGGGTTACATCTTTTGCAGGATAAGTGAAAATACATTGGGGTCAAATAAGTGATTTAATTTTGTTTCCTATTTTATGAGGCGAAAGATTTATACGATCTGAAGAGAAGGTTCATGAATTAGAAGACCACTAAGATGCCTGAAACTCTTGGGTGCCTGGGTGGTTCAGTCAGCCTTTGGCTCAGGTCATGAGCCCAGGGTCCTGGGACTGAGCCCCATGTCAGGCTCAGTGGGGAGCTTGCTTCTCCCTCTCCCTCTGTCCCCACCCCCTTGTTCATGCATTCTTTCTCTCTCCAATATATAAAATCCTTTAAAAATAAGTAAATAAAAATTAAAAATAAATAAATAAAAGCTATCTGAAAACTCTTTAACTGACATCTGTCATCAGCCTCCTATCTGTCTTGTTTCCAAATGTCTACTTTTTATAGAAATCTAGAGAATGAAGGCACTTCCTTGCATGCCTCAGAAAAAAAAACAGATGATTCCTTACTAGATGCAAGAAAATAAAATCTTTAAAAAAGATTGTATTGGACTTTGTATTTCTGCTTTTCCAGAAGACCAAAGGGACTTCCTTCCTAACCAGTTTTGAAATTCCAAATCCTTCATATTCTAGATGGCTAAAAACTTGGGAAAGGGGTGTTGGAATAAAATGGACGGCACATATTGATCCGCACAACTGCTTAAAAAATCCTCTTAAACTAAATCAATTTTTATGGAAAACTGAACCTATTTTTATTCTGAAAAAAACATTCTCACAGTGACTTCTCCTTACAACTTACAATGTCTGATTTTCCAATACCAAATACATCAGGTCAAAACAAACAAAAAATCACCGGCTCTACTGTCAGAAATTATTACTTGAAAATATATTTTAACCAAACAGTGTTGATTTAGTCCTGATGTTTTCATACCAATTTTTCTGCAAACAACTTTTCAAGAAATCAGTTACAAGGTTTTCATTTATTCAGTATACTTACCTTTCAATGGCTTCCACACTGAGGCAAAACAAGTCTCTCTTGTAGTCTAGGCTCTTGGGTGTGCACCTGTACACGTAGCCAAGCCTGAGCGAGCACCCCGTGCAGGAGAGGGCCTCCAGAATGCTGCACAGAGGAAGGGCCATTGCTTTAGCCAGGGAAGGAGCAACTCGTTACCACAAAAATCCCACTGTTAAAACCCATAAACGCTTAATATTTAAGTTGCTAAAATATGTTATTCCAACCCTACTAGGTCACATGTTATATATAAAGAAGGAAAAAAATAATAGTGAAATATTTATATTAAAAAATGTAGACAGTCACCTCTAGGCTACACTGCCTGCAGCACCTAGTGACAAGGGACATGCTAAAAAGTGACAAGGGAGGATACTGATGTGGTGTTTTTCTAGAATGTAAATGTCTCCATCTGGTATTAAGAAAAATGATCTAAAAATTAAAAATAAGACAAGGATTCCACATGCCCTTTTATTGGCACACTGTCCAACAAGCCCACCAAGCGTCATGGACGCCCGGGGACAAGGAGGGACAAGGAGGCAGATTCCTTCTGTGACGACCCGGGAAACAAGTATCTCCGGTCGGCAGGCCCTGTGTGTCTGCTACAATGACTCACCTCTACTTTTACAGCACAGAAGCAGCCACAGATAACACATAACTGAATCCACACCACATCTATGTTCCAATACAAATATACTTCCAAAATAAGTGCCTGGCCCATGGGCCATACTCTGCCCTCCCGGAAAGTCACACTGGTTGCTCAGTACTACTGATTAGGGCCCAGACTCTCCGAAGTTAGATGATAACTTATAGAAAGGAGATTAATAAGATTGACAATTTGTAAAATCAGAAATAATTTTAGTCTGGTAGAGATACAAATGTTCTTGGCTATTAGAAAAGGTAACCTCAAAGGCTGAGGCTCTGTTGTCCTGCAGGACAGTAACTAGATTTGTTCTACAGAGACTCCTTCCCTAAACCAGCATTGGCAGGCTCCGACTCCCCCAGTAATGCGTTAAATAAATCTCTGACGTGTGCTTATCATGTATCTGTTAGGGTTGCCTTTCTTTCTTTCTTTCTTTTGTTTTTTTTTTTAAGATTTTATTTATTTATTTGGCAGAGAGATAGAGAGCACAAGCAGGAGGAGCACTGGGCAGAGGGAGAAGCAGGCTCCCTGCTGAGCAGAAAGCCTGATGTGGGACTCGATCCCAGAATCCTGGGATCATGACTGCCTTTCTCTTTTTAATTATACTTTGACCTAACACTCTTCTATCCACTACAGATATGATGCACACAGACAATTCACAAATATTCTACTCGATGATCCAAGTTCTCCACATAATTGTTCCTTCATTCTAGTTATTTCTCATCTCAGGCTCTGCATATTTGACTATAATCTCCCCCACAATATCAATTCATGTCTTCTGAAAATCTTAGAATCCAGTCACCCAAATGCCTTCTCAAGTTGACCTATCCAAACTTGCAGTTCTATAAGTATCTATAATAAATCACAGTCCCAACACCTAGCAAACTGATAACTGAAGATTTAAATCTAGGGATCATAACATAATATACATCACAAAAGATGGCTATTATTTCAAAATTCCTTTTGGTATAGTCATTTGTAATAACTACAGAGCTATTCCTGTTATCAAAAAGTGGAGCCAACCAAGACTCAAACAACATATTAGAGATTGCATTATTGTTTCCCTAAAGATACTGAGAGAGTTTTTTAACTATTGCAGCTACATATGGAACAAAGAACAAAATGCCCAATAAATGATAAGTCCCTACTGGTGATATAATTAGCTAGACAATATGCCACTGACCATATATTAAGCTCCTATATGTTTTTATATTTTTTAAAATATTATATATTTTTTAATAGTTCAAATTTATAGTTATTTTTTTATTTTATATTTCTTAGTAAAGCCCAGGAGGGAACCCTATCCATACTGCCAAGAGTGAACAGGAAGATGTCCATACTACATCTTGAACTTCGTCATCTTTGTGTGGCTGCATACACAATTACCAAGATTGTGAACAAACATATAATGCAGGTGTAATCACCAAAAAGGATCCTTAAATAAACCTAAAATACAAAACACACTCATCAACAGATAACAGTGTCTTATCCCAGATTACCCAAATCAAAAAACAGCACTGAGGAATACACATGCAAACCCGCTCACACCTCCAGAGTGACCTTGTGAGAAACAACGGAGAGCAGCACAGTTCCTGCAACATCCTTCTGCTTTTCCCACTGGCCAGGATTTGGCCAGAACTCAGCCTTAACACTGAACAATACTGAGAAAGCAGTGCCAGAAATCCTAGGGTGATTTCAAAGAAAATGAGTTTTCGAAGAAAAGAGTGAGCATGTAAGAACCTTAACAAATGACAGAAAAAAACCAGGAAACGGCGCTAACTTCACGACACGTTTCTAAAACCCACGAGTGCCCTTTTTGGCCAGCTGAGGAATGGCTCAGGTGGCTATCCATTCAGACAGGCCTATCAAAAACTTACGAGCATCCCAAGGCAATATGGTAGGTATTTCCCCAAGTGCAGAATATGGGACCCTAGTGAATGTCTTGAATTTAAATTTATGTGGCAAAAGTGATGGGTTCGGGTGACACAAGTAAACAGGACTAAATAACAATGGCTCACAGAGTAGGAGCCAACTCCCCTTTTCAGTTCCCTATCAATCCCAATTATAAAAAGAAAGTCTCAGTCCAGGGCTAGAAAATCTTTTTTTTTTTTTTTAAGATTTTATTTATTTATTTGTCAGAGAGAGAGAGAGAGCGCGCGCGAGCACATGCAGACAGAATGGCAGGAAGAGACAGAGAGAGAAGCAGGCTCCCTGCTGAGTAAGGAGCCCGATGTGGGACTCGATCCCAGGAACGCTGGGATCATGACCTGAGCTGAAGGCAGCCACTTAACCAACTGAGCCACCCAGGCGTCCCTCCCCAGGGCTAGGAAATCTTTAACAAGAATCTCACAGCTGCAGATCTCTTAACAGTGAGAATCCAGACCTCAGGCTCAGAACCAGTCAGGTGATAGCATCTCTGCTGGAGTTTAATAACAATTTGTTTTCACTGTGGTTAATTTCTAGTTCAAGCAAATGATATGACAGTAATATATCAGATTCCTTTTGAAATAAATTTAAATAAAAATCTGGAGTCAATATAATGAAAGATATTAAGTACACGATAGCAAAGCTAGTATGTAATAGGGCAAAAATGGTGACAGTGGCATCAAAAGACTAAAATTGGAAGGAAAGAAGAAAGAACACTTTCCAAGAAGGAAGGAGAGACAGGCACCTGGTGGGTCAGTTGGTTAAGCAGCTGCCTTCGGCTCAGGTCATGATCCTGGAGTCCTGGGATCAAGTCCCGCATCAGGCTCCCAGCCCCACAGGGAGTCTGCTTCTCCCTCTGACTTTCTCCCCTCTCGTGTGCACTCACTCTCTCTCTCAAATAAATAAATAAAATCTTTAAAAAAAAAAAAAAAGAATGAAGGAGAGACACGGGCACCATCCTAGCTTTACTAAACAGTCTTATGGTTTAAGCAAACTTCTAATCTTGCCAGGTCTTTCTTTATCTACAGAATGAGAAATGATCTAAGGCTGGTTTTCCAGACTGAGGTCCCCTGTGTCCCCACAACACCATTTCCATCACATCCACATACTACCTGTACTGTTATTAATTTAATTCTCCTTAAAGAGAGTATGTATGTATGTATTTATTTATTTAAAGATTTTATTTATTTATTTGAGAGAGAGAGAATGAGAGAGAGAGAGCATGAGAAGTGGGAGGTTCAGAGGGAGAAGCAGACTCTCCGCCGAGCTGGAAGCCCGATGCGGGACTCGATCCCAGGACTCCAGTACCATGACCTGAGCCGAAGGCAGTCGCCCAACCAACTGAGCCACCCAGGCGCCCCAAGAGGGTAATTTTTTAAATTGAAATACACTTTATTTGAATAGGACCCTCCGGCATTACTTTAAAATGAAAAACGAGTATTTTTAAATATACACTAAAACAAATACATGGTTATTAATTTCCATTTAGTTGTTTGTATACCACCTAAAGTTACTTAAGACAGATCAGTTAAGACACACTTTGGGCAACAATTACACAGGCAGAGCCTTCTATTCAATTTACTGAGGATGCAGCTTGTAGCAGTGGGTGGTGGGTATGCCAAGATGGTGATTCCTTCAACCCCTGGAGCTGCAGCATGGGCCCTGGACTGCTGCAGCCCCCGTGCTGGTTGCTTCTGGCCTTGTGCAGCCTTGTCTGTTTACCTCAGCAGGCCACATGTCCACGCGTGTGAGTGTGATGCCAGCATTTTCTATAGGTAACATAACATTAAGGAAAAGTAGGTAGCATTGGCCTAAGGCACCCTTTAGCTGGGATTTTATGATACAGATAATTTCTTTTTCTACTTTTATTTTTAATTTGCTTTAGCACTAAGCCCAAAGACCCAGAAGAGAGTCACAATGTGACTTTAGAAATTCAGAAACTCTTTCATCACAATATCTAAAAATGACCACCATCACTCAAAAATTCTTACATTAAAATGATTGATTCTATATTGATCACCATGAAGAAAGTTATATCCCAACTACTCTTACTGATAATGACCTTATTAAAGATTTTTAGTTGAAAAATAAACATTTTCTCGAATACATATATTCACACAAATAATAGCCTTACTCACCAACCATTTTCATTTTTACGTTTGGATAGTATCTGTTCCTTATCCACAGAAACATTACAGGAAACACCTAGAGCAAAGTAACAATAACGTATTAATGTGGTTTGCTATAATACACCTGCAGATATTTAAAGAAACTCTAACTCAATTTTTACTTTAGCACTCAGAGAACCAGAAAAAATGAGAGCCCAGAGTCACATATAAACAAAGGTGGTTCAAAACTAAATGTACATGGGGCACCTGGGTGGCTCAGTGGGTTAAGCCGCTGCCTTCGGCTCAGGTCATGATCTCAGGGTCCTGGGATCGAGCCCCACATCGGGCTCTCTGCTCTGTGGGGAGCCTGCTTCCTCCTCTCTGCCTGCCTCTCTGCCTACCTGTGATCTCTGTCAAATAAATAAATAAAATCTTAAAAAAAAAAAAACTAAATGTACAGAGGTCTTCTGGAAAAAAGATGGCAGAATGAGAGTTACTTCTTTCTCTTCCCTGAAAACCACAGACATTAATAGAAGGAGTAAAATTAGCAGGGAAAATTCAACAGCCAGTAAAACCTGAAACAATTAGAACCTCAATCACAGATTTGGCAGAATACCTGCAAGGTATAATAAAAGTGGGAAAACCCCCAGAAAGATGCTAAAAGCCCAGGTTTCAAATGCAGAGTTCTTAGGGACATGGACAAAAATCTTTTAATTAGACTATGTCTTGGATGGGGTCACACTTGACCCCAGAAGCAGGAAACATTTCCAGAGGATCCAGGTCCAGGATGCACTAAAGGAAGGGATAGGGGATGGAGGGAAATGAAGAAGGGACATCACACCTAAAATGTCCACACTAACCTCAGGGCCTTTGCACTAGCTTCTCTCTGGCTGGAAAAAGCAAAGAGCATGACCCCAGAATTGTACATGTAGTCAGGTTGCCATTCATATACAGAGAGAACAGAAAGACATTTCCAACCATTCAAACTTGAAGTTTTCTTGGGGACTGGGGTGGGGGTGAAGAGTGTCTACTGATGATAATGAAATAAACAACTCAGAAATGAGAAAGCTATTAATAAGCTTCCTTATATTAATAAGAGTCCTGGAGTTAAAAAAACAAATTCATACAAGAAGGTATATTAAGGTTCAACGACCATGCTATGGCTACAGAACAGAGTAAGTGTTATAAACCTTGACAAACTAAAAATAATCAAACTAACTCAAACCGAGGCAGGAGGGAATAGAAATTAACCAAAGAATTCATTTTTTTTTTTTTAAGATTTTATTTATTTGACAGAGAGAGAGATCACAAGTAGGCAGAGAGACAGGCAGAGAGAGAGGGAGAAGCAGGCTCCCCGCCAAGCAGAGAGCCTGATGCGGGGCTCGATCCCAGGACCCTGAGATCATGACCCGAAGGCAGAGGCTTAACCCACTGAGCCACCCAGGCGCCCCAAAGAATTCATTTCTTTATCTTTCACAGCAGCATTGATGAAGAGGGGGAGTAAATCGAATTATCTAAAGCTGATAAGTTTTTAAAGTTTTTTTTTTAAAGATTTTATGTATTTGAGAGAGAGAGCATAAAAGGGGCGAGGGGCAGAGGGAGAAGCCAGCTCCATGATGAGCAGAGGGCCTGACATAGGACTTGATCCTGGGACTCCAGGATCATGACCTGAGCTGAAGGCAGTTGCTTAACAAACTGAGCCACCCAGATGCCCCAAGTTTTCAAAAATTTAAAAACTGATGCAAAGTAAATGTGTTCATATATATATATTTTTTTTAAAAAAAAAAGGAAAAAAAAAAAAAGCATGTGGCAAATGATAGAAGAGAGACTGTAAAAACAGAAAGTACAAATAAAATGAAAGGTTAAACACCAAATGTATTATTTCTTACCTACTAAGAAAAAGAGATTCTCCTACAGTATCAAAAATCTCAACCCAAGTACACACTGTTCTAATGGCAGCAACTCTGGAAACAATTTAGACCTCCAACAACAGACACAGATTGGGAGGATTAATAGTATCTCCATGGTGAATTTCTTCCAAATATTTATAGAATTCAGACATAAACCTGATCTTGAAAACCACAAGTCCAAAAAGAATAGCCATTTTTACAGCCGTTCAGAAAAATACATGTGAACCACTCCCTTAAGTAAACACTATGAAATCAACAAAGCAGAGAAACATAGAGGTAACTGGCTATGTTCCCTCTAGAAGCTAGATGTCAAGCCACCTTCTTGACTTGTTTACAATTAACTCCTTCCTCTCCAGTTCTGAAGAGACTGTTAGTGGTTTTATTACAAATTTCCTTAAAAAAAAAATTCTGATAGTAATGTGTTCTGACAACTCTAACACAGCTAAGATGATAAGAAAAACCAATCCTGACATCCCCCTGCAGGCCTAAATAAACTATTAACATATTATTGACGAATTAACAGCTAGGTAATTTCTGTGGGGAGTAATAGAGTGGCAACATCCCAAATGCTTACAGTTTAGGTCACTTTTTACTGTACAATGTTCACAATGATGCCGATTGAATCGCTGCTCTTCTGGGCTGGCGGAATCCCAGAAAAGGACCCCTCATTCGTGAGCCCAAGGTGCAGGGGTGACCCTCCTCCTCCCTTTGTCCTGGGACAGCTCACCTTCTAAGATTTTTCTGCTTTTAAAAACCCTGGGCGGCCCCAAACCAGCCGCCTCCCCTTCCCGTCCCGGGCCGTGCGGGTGCGGCACAAGCCCTTCCCCACCCCCTCACCCCCACCCCGACTGACAGCGCAGCAGGATGCAGTTGGTGTCCTCCTGGCTCGTCACCCAGCTCAGCGAGTCGCCCAGCGGCCGCCTGCAGCCGGAGCACAGAAACACCAGCGGCCTGTCCTCCTCCTCGGCGGGTTCCGCGGCCTCCTCGCGCCGCGTCCGCTCTGCACAGGCCACCGACGCGTCCGCGCTCACGGAGTTCCACGTGTTTGCCCACTTCTGCAGCAGCTGGTGACGGCTCGAGTCTTCCGAGAGCCGCCTGCCCAACAGAGAGGAGTCGCTGCACTTGCCCTTGTCACCGCCACACGTACAGCTTGTAGAAGAGCATCCCTTGCAACAACTGGAAGGCCGAGCGCCCGCCATTGCTCCAAATCGCCCGCGTCGCGGAGCGCCACGGGAAATGCGCGCCTGCGCCTGCGCGGGGCGGGAGCAAGGAGGCGGAGGCCAGACGGGGGGGTGGGGCCTTAGGGGGCGGCGCCTGGGAGAGAAGACATGGCGGGCAACCTGCTAGTGCGCATGCTCTTTGGCGGGCTGAGCCGCGCCGGTGGGTCTCTGGCGCTGTCAGATTTTCCATCTTTAGGAAATTGAAGCTGCTGGAGATGCGGCGGCCAGTCTACGTGGGGAGCGGTATTGAGCCCCTTTCCTAGTTACTAAAGTGAATACGCCGCCTCACACACCACCCAGGGAAGAGGAGTTGGGGAACACATCTGCTTTCTACAGCTTCGTTCCCCCTCCTCCCGGCTGCAGCCCCTCAAATCTCAGCGCGCCCGGGGGTCACCAGGAAGCTGGTGGAAACAGATTTCTCGGCCCTGTCCTCCTAAATCCAGCCGAGGGGTCGGGTGGGCCGCGACGCAGTAACCATGAAGCAAACTGCGGAGAGTCTGTTTGCTCTCCCGGACTCTGATTCTTCGTGGATTAATTGGGTCAGTACCGCACCGGGTTCTTGACGAGGATCCAGTGAGACGATGGGCTTGGAATGCTCTAAAGTGCCGCGTCTGCGTCCATTAGCCTGCACGGAGGGGGGGGGGGCTGCCTTCTCTCCTCTGTGTGCAAGCAAGCTTGACCTCCCTGGACTGCTCTTGTCAGGCACAGTAATATCTCCGGTACAACCCACATCTGTTCTTTAAGTAAGTGGATGGTAACTGGAATTCAAAGGGGTGATCTCCTTGCCCCAGACTTTGGGTTTTTATTGTCAACGCTTACATTCTGTCGTGGGATATCACAGTAAAGAAGGAATGCGAAGAGGGGCTGCCTGATTAGTTTCCCACCCATGCACTTCTGCCTTAGTAGCCCATTTCCCCATTAATAACAATAATAATTATTATTATACAAATTATATTTTATAACTATATTACTATAAAGATGAATATATACATTATATTAAAACATTTTCTTTGACCTTAAAGTTCCTTTTTCTCTTCTGATTTTAAAGGAAATCCAAACATTTTCATGGGGCTGTAAAAGTATCACGGCCCTAAGCACTGTGCCTAATGGAGAAGTCGGCCCCAAGGCAAAATGAACCCCTCTGTTGTCACAAGTATGTTTGTATTATGAATATAAAGTATTTAGAACTCCACAAAACCTCATTTTATGTGGGGATGAAATTAGATGCTTGGGTAAGATGACCTTGGACTGGGTGGTGGCAGGTGCTTCCTGAACCGCCATTCCAACCCCTCCTCTTAGTTACACAACTGGGAGATTTGCACAAGGTTGAGTCCCACCCTCAAGTCCACTAACATCACCCCAAATTCCAGGAATGGATTAACCCAATTAAGGTAACGCATCTCTCTTCCACAGTCACAGTGCAGTGATGGCTCCTACCCAAGACTTGAACCAATCAATACATTGTGCTTGCCTGGTGATAAGGATTCACTCAAATTAACAGCTTGACCTAAGTTATCAAGTTTTGTCCAGTCAGAGTAAATCTCAAGACTCTTGTTCAGGGGTTGAGGGAAAAGATGTCCTCTTTGTTCCCTGGGTATGAACAAAAAAGCCCATACCCAGATTGCTTCTGGCAGCCATCTTGAAAACATGGAGAAGGGCAGAGCTGAGTGATCACAGAGATACAGCGGAGCATGCGACCTCCGGCCTCTTCCAGTTATGTGAACCAACAAATCCTCTTTATTGTGGAAGAAGGTTTGAACTGTATTGTTTTATGTAGCAACTAAAAGTGTATGTAACCATCTGTTATGGTATCTTAAAATTGAGATTTTGACTGAGACTCCAAGATGGGGTAAAAATGACACACCAAAACATGTGTGAGACAGATTGCCTCCCTCCCCTGGAGGGATCCTCAGAGTGAATGTTGGAGAATTAAATCCCTCCTGCACTAACCTGCCTCCCACATTTTGGCAATATTAAGGACTGGAGCAAATAGTGACCAAGATGACTTCATAAGAAGGATTTCTTTGGAGATGGCCTGGGCTGTGAGTTCCACTTCTCCCCGGTAGAGGAGGTGGAGGATATCCCCTTGCTTCAGTTCAGCTGCGAGGAGACTTTGAGGAACCATTCTCAGGGCCTGTGGGTTCCCAGGTGTTTGGGGTTACAGTGACCAACAGGAGAGTCAGGCAGCTAAGCTGATTTGGTGGAACAAGGAAGATGAGCCAGACAGGTTGTCAACCAGGTATGAGTTTGCTGATTTAAACTTCGCACCTGGAATCTTAAATTCTGCCCAATATAACCTGGAAGGATAATGATTTTCCAGAAGTGAGAATCCAAGTGTGAAAAGGCCCAACGGGAGAACTTCCTGGGTCATGGGTGAGCAGCTTGGGGTGAGAGTGCAGGAGCTTCTGAGGGGTCAGGAGATATTTGGTTCTAACCACGCCAGGCTAGAGGGCGCAAAACTAGGTTATGACGGAACCAAGTCAAGGGAAAACCATTCTGTCCATTTCGTCCCCCATTTCAACTTAGGAATGGAAATAGCCCAGAACAGGTAAGGTGAAAAAGAAAGCAGGGCCAGCCACACACCCTTCCCCTACTAAAGGAAGGTGTCCACCTACATGTACCACCTGGAGGAGAGGGGTAACAATTCTTGTCCTGGAGAGAAGACTGCGGCGTTGATTAATATCTTGGACTGGATACTATCATTCTGTCACTGAGATTCTGTCTGCAACTAAGTAGCTGTGTAACTGTTTACTCCCTAAGAGAGTACACCCGAATTGCAATAATATAGGGAGGGTTTCTTTACAAAGTGTCAAATGAGAAAAGTATAGACAGCATGTAGGAGAGATCCTCAGGGGATCAGGAACCCATGTCAACAGCCTTGACCCATAGGGATGTGGGGAAGGAGTTCTCCCAAAGAAAAGAGAGCTATGAAAAGCAAACCACCTTGGGAGGATCGCCCTTCAATCAAGGGATGAAGCCAGCTGAGTTGACCTCACAAGGAGAGAAGCAAGAGATTAAATTCTTTGACCTTGCTCCCGTCCATTTGTCCAGTTTCCTGCTGGGGCTCCCCGTTGTCCAAGTTCAACAAGCATCCATAGGGCACATAGCATATTGATGTGGTCCACACAACTCTGGTTGATGAGTGGATCTTGTGGTCCACACGACTCTGGTTGATGAGTGGATCTTGAGTGGATGGAGGCAACCCCAAACACAGCCTGCCCTTGTCTTCATCCAGAGGCAAAGGAATGGCTGTCCTTACCAAATAAGTTCTAAGGTCATAGTAGGAAGCAACATTCAAAATAAGATTCCGTTTTGACTCCATCCTTCTTGCTCAACATACCGATTACTCAGACTACCTGATTATAACCCTCATTTCTGGCTGCGTTCAAAAGCATTGATGTCATTAACAAATGCTACTCTAATAAATATCAATGGCTAGCCACAGTAGAAAGAGAGAGACAAAACAAGAAAATTTAACTAGGGGAGAGGAGAGAAGGAACCACCCCACACACACAAAACCTCCCCCCAAACAAACAAACAAACAAACAAACAAAAACAAAATGGGGAGAAGAAACAAATGAGACCTTGACAATCTTGCTGGAAGCATTTATGCCTTTTGGACTGCGTTGGAGATTGAGGAAAATCAGAAATTAATGGTTGCTAATTAAAATCATGGACTGGATTTTAATTGCTACACTTCCTTACTCGTACACAAGAATGACAATGAGGAGTGGTTGCAGGTCCCTGCAGTGAGTCAGCTGGCCCCGTTAGTATATAGCGAGCTGGCTGCATTTGAGGACCACTTGGTCCCACTCTTACTGGTGGAGATACTGAGATCCAAATGACATCCCCACCTGCCTTTCCTGATCATTTGGCACCAAGAGAATGCCATGGTAGGCGCTCAGTCCCCGGGGACCTGCTGGCACAATCAGAGCCCTCCTCATGGGGATAAAAATGGGCTGTGGGAAAAGTTTGGTTGGATATTTCTGTGCTTCAGGGGTGAAACTATGGGAAGATTCTTCACCTTCTTAAAAATCCTCAAAGGCAGGATGTTCTTTAAATAGGTCTGTTTCCCTCTGCTATTTAATGTGTGGAATCACGCTTTTCTGGTCTCTAACAGAGATATTTAATTCTCATGCAAGTTAAAAAAGAATAAGGAGAAAAACATGATTTTCAGTAAATTCATAATATATTTGGGCTGGGAGAGAATCATAGAGATGCTTCGTCTCTGTGTCTCACTCCACAAATAGAAAGGCTGAGGCGCAGCCTGGTTCAGAAGTCATGGATCTAATGAGTGGCAGGGATTGTGGACATCTGGGCTGTTACATGTCCAACACCCTTCCCCTCTTCTTGGGAAAACTGCTCCACTCCCTCCCTCATTCCAGCAGTTTGGCTGTGGTAGGGCTGCCCATCTTGAAGGTCTTACCCAGTGTGTACCTCACCCAAGACCACCACCTTCCTGACCACAGAGATTGATTCTAGTGAGAAATAGAGCCAGTCTGAGTCCATCCCTGGAACTTTTCATGCCAAAGTTTGGAGGGAGAGTCCTCTGCTTACTCATTCCTCTTGAGTCATGACCCCAGAGCTGTCATCAGCCATGCCTCCCCACCCCAGCTATGTAGAACATCCTGACATGACCCTGACCTTCAGAGAGAAACAAAATATGAGGTGTAGATGAAGATCAACTGGTCGCCCTCCAGTTCTGTGGATATCCCTCACAGCATGTTCCCATTAAGAACCAGGTTTCTGTCACTTATTACAAAGAGTCCTAATACACAGATTTCAGTCTAGAACCTAGGTCCCTAGACCCCAAGTACAGTAGTCACACAACTACACAAACTGTTGAAATGTAATACCACGTGTTTATTGGTGCTTTGTAGTTTTCAAAATACAGTCTTTCAAGGCGACTAATTCAGGAAAATTACAATATCATGTAAGAGAAGAATGCTTTTCCAGTAAAAATTCATCAGTCTCTCACATTCTTTCCAAGAATTCCTTTGTCTCCC
Organism: Mustela putorius furo; assembly: GCF_011764305.1. Classification (NCBI taxonomy): domain Eukaryota; kingdom Metazoa; phylum Chordata; class Mammalia; order Carnivora; family Mustelidae; genus Mustela; species Mustela putorius. The sequence goes on along the minus strand of NW_025421491.1, from coordinate 1,179,071 downwards.
TGGTTCTTCCCAATTTAAAAAAAATATACAGCCAGAGGAAGGTCTCAGAGAATCAGAGTCTTTAATGCCTGTACCAAATAGGCATTAAATCTCCCTTTTAACTAAGAGGAAGTCCTCTAAACTCAATGCAGACTGATCAAAAATGAAAGATTATAACTCCTGAATCTGGAACAATACTAAAAAGACCATGTGTATCAAAGATGCAAGTTATGTATGTTAAGAGAGATTTGAGGCAAGGTTGCATTCACAGTAGAATTGGAAGGTAAAGTTTAAGAAAATTCACAGATTATAGACTAAAATAACTAAGAAATATAAAAGGTGGGAAAAAAGATAAAGTGTAATTAGCAATCAGTCCAGGAGGTCCAACATCTGAGCAATGCCAGATCAAGTAGACAGGGAAGACAAAATAAAGGAGAACAAATAATCAAATAAATAATACAATATGATTTCTCAGAGCTGGAGCACCTGGATGGCTCAGTTGGTTAAGCATCTGACTCTTGATCTTACCTCAGGTGTTGATCTCAGGATCACTAGTTCAAGCCCTGTGTTGGGCTCCATGTTAGGCATGGAGCCCACTGAAATAAAATAAAATAAAATAAAATACAAACTTCCCAGCTCAAGAAATGAAATAAACTCACACCAAGACTTAGCATTGTGAGATAACAGAACTCCAATGCTTCAGAGTCTAAAATTTCAAAAAGAGAAAAAAGTTGCAAGAATCAGAGTGGCATTACACATCTCATCAGCAACTCAACTTCAGAAGCTAGAAAGTTCAAAATTCAGAGGGCAATTACGTTTCAGACAAGAATTACATACCCACTCAAATCATGATCTAGGTATGGTTGACATTTTCAGATGTAACTGAAGGTAGAAAATATATCTTCACCATATCCTTTCTAATTGGAAAATGTGCTGCAACAAGAAATGTGAGATGTGAGGTCTCACTAAAAGAAAAGCAAATATTTAATATATGGAAAGACTCTCTGCCATATTTATTTTTAAACCACACTGAAAACCAATAGCTCACCTATAGATTGGATAAAATTTAGAAGATTGGCAACATAATTTGTCATCCAGGAAAAGAGGTAGTTTGATACACTGCTGATAGAAATACAAGTTCTTATAACCTCTATGGAAAAGAATTTGTCAATATTGAACACAAGTACATTAGTATGTAGACTTTGACAGAATTCTCACTTTCAGGAATGGATTCCAAGTATATGATAAAAACATGAACACAAGGGAATTGCAGCACTATTTACAATAGCAAGGACTGAAAACAATCCAAACATCCACCAGCTGGGAGCTGGATGAATAAAATGCACTGTATCCACATAATATCAGCATTATACCTCTGAGAAAAAGAAAGATCTCTCCATGCAATAGAGATATCTCTAGAATAACTTGTTAAGTAAAAAATGCAAAGTTTAAAAAAATGTGGGTTTTTTTACATCTAAAAATGGGAGGAGAGAAAGACTGAAATTTAAAATTTTAAATTTAAAAATGGGAGGAAAGAAAGAAAGAAAGAAATTTAAAAATTGAAGGATAAAAAACTTAGAAAGTGCTCACTTGGGTGAAAGTCACAGTAAGGGAATACAGGAATAGAAGATAGAGTTCTACAAATATACCTTAATTTGTGCATTTGACTTTGGAATCATGTCAATATTTTATGTGAGTATAAAACTAAATGAAAAAAATTTTTCAAAAATTGAAATAGTTTATGTATTTAATGGGTGGCAAACTGCATAGGGAAGAATTGTTTCAAGTGACTTTAAAACATAATTTTGTTTGTACATATCTTATGGGAGATCCTCAAATAAGATAATCAAGTAACAATAACAAAAAATTGCCCCCTTCATAAAACGTCTCAAATTGTTTTCAGTAATCATATTGTTCCTATTGCTGATACTTAAACTGTTATTAAAGACTGTTTAAGTGTATATTGCATATTGAATAATTATGTTCGTATTGTTTGGAACAGGATTTTAACTTTTGGAGAAAAGAGATACAGCTAAGAAAGATAAGGTTAAGTGAAACCTCTACAGCTTTAATTTTGAATTGGAAGTATTTGTATGAACTCATGGTATTTTTTATCTTAAAAAATAAATATATCCTAGCTCCCTGCATTGAATAGCTCCCTGCATGTAAGCACCCTTAGCACTCAGATTATGGTAGCTAAACACCATTTCCCATTTAAAGACAACCAGGAGTCCTTGGGGAAATAGCTGAATCCATGGTCTGGGGTAAGAAATGAACAAAATGAGCTGGGATCGTCTTGTCACTCCAAAAAACAAGGAAATTACAGAAACCAAGGCAAAGCAAACTACTAATGTAACCAACATGAAGAAACTCTCACTGTTCAAATAGTTAATCTGTGCATCACTAATGGTAGTAGCTGTAATGGATTGGAACACAGCAAATAGATGTAATTACATGAACTCATAATAATTTGAAAAATTCCTTTCACTGTTCACTGGGAGGAGCTAGAAAACCCAATAATTATTTTGAAAGCTGGCAATTAAACAGACAAGTAAATCACGCACGTATCTCACCTTGGGGCACCTGGCTGATTCAGTTGGTTAAGTGTTGAACTCTCAATTTCAGCTCCGGTCATGATCTCAGGGTTATGAGATCGAGCCTGGTGTGTGGACTCCGTGCTGGGCATGGAGTTTGCTTAAGATTCTCTCTCTCCCTCTCCCTCTGCTGCTCCCCACCCTGATTATGCGCTCTCTCGCTCTCTCTCTGTCTCAAAAAACAAACATTTATCCCGCCTTGATATGAATTCTTCCTCAGGTAACTGAATAGATCGTGAAAGAAGGCTTTTCTTTTTTGTTCATTTTTAAAGGACAGTAGCTACTAAATGAAGAAGGAATAATAGAAGAAGGTGATCCCCATTCTTGCAAGGCTTAATGCATTAAAGAATTGCAGCAAGGACTATCACTGGCTAGTAATATCACAAAAAAAGAGACAACCAGACATTTTGTGTCTCTTGGACAATCTTGCAAAAAAAAAAAAATCAAACCAAAGCCTCTAGATCTAACTTCACTTCCCAGGAAATACTAGGAATGGGGAATATGATGAACTCCACCATGGTGTCCAAATGGCAAGCTCTTCAGGGCAAATGGCCCATTTCCTCAACAAATAAATTGCAAGTTGAAAAAAAGAAAGTGGGAGGAGGGAGAGAAAAATCTGTAAATTTAACTAGACTTCAGAGCCATAGCAACCAACTGCAACACATATGCTTTATTCTTTTGCTCCTGATTTGGGTAAATTGGCTATAAAAGCAATTTTGAGACAAACTGGGAAAATTTGAACATTGAAGGGATATTTGATGCAATTAGATGATTATCATTATTAAATTCTAGGTGGGATAATAGTATTATGGTTTTATTTCTTTAAAGAAAGAATCCTCCTTGAGAGATACATATACAAAATATTTACAGATGAGAGGATATATTTAGAATTTGCTTTGCAGTCATCCAGAACACAGGGGAGTGGATGGGAGTCCAGATAAAACTAAATTTGTCACAACTTGATCATTGCTCAGGTTGAGTGGCCATTCCATGGAGTTTCATTGTGCTGTTTTTGCTGCTTTTGCAAATGTTTGAAGTAGTCTATGAAAAAAAAAAAAAAAGTTTAAGTCATGTAAAGTTTGCATATTAAAATGTTAACTCTTTACCAAAAATCACTCTGCTTTATTCCTATCCTTGAATGTAACTCTTAACCAAAAATCTTCAAAGAAAATGGACACTCTAGAGAAAAGTGCTGGGTTTATTTTAAAGATGTGTATACCCACAAGATAACATTGCTCACGTGTGGTAGGCTGAATAACAGCCCTCCCCAAATATCCCTATCTTTTTTTTTTTAATCTTTTTTTAAGATTTTATTTACTTATTTGACAGAGACAGAGATCACAAGTAGGCAGAGAGGCAGGCAGAGAGAGGAAGGAAAGCAGGTTCCCTGGTGAGCAGAGAGCCCGATGTGGGGCTCGATCCCAGGACCCTGAGATCATGACCTGAGCTGAAGGCAGAGGCTTTAACCCACTGAGCCACCCAGGCACCCCCAAATATCCCTATCTTAATCCCGAAACTTGTGAATATCACTTTGTATGGCAAAAGGGACTTTGGAGATGTGACTAAATTAAGGACTTTGAGATGGGGAGACTCTCTGGGTGGGCCAAATGTAATCCTAAGTATCTTTATAAGAAGGAGGAAGAGAGACATTTGTCTACAGAAGAGGAAGATGACATGAAAGCAGAAGGCAATGTGATGTGGAACCACAAGCCAAGGAGTGAGGGCAGCCTCCAGAAGCTGAAAAAGGCAAGAAAACAAGTTTTCCCCTGTGGCCACCAGAAGCAACCAGCCCTGGCAACACCTACATTTTAGTACCCTAAGACTCATTTTCAGCTTCTGACTTCCAGGACCTTTAGATAATAAATCTGTGCTGCTCTAAGCCAGCAAATCTGTGGTCATTTGTTACGCCAGCCATAAGGCAGTAATACACCTCTGTTTGTGGATTCTGGGGGGTAGCCGGCAGGACACAACTACCTGGTTGTGTCCCAGCTGTCTGCCAGGAAAAGGGGGCTCCCAGCAGCTGAGGCAGAGTATTGTAAGCATCACACAAAGTGGACATAATACAGTAGCCTGCTCTGGTTATTGTCCAATAAATGTTTGTTCTCCCTTCTTAGGTTTCTTCCTTTTACCTTCTCCCCTTCACCTAATCTGTAAACACAATGACAGATAACAAGTGCGCACATTCCCTATAAAAGAAAGCACCATAAAAAAACAGCTTCACCTTCAAGCTTCAGGTTATAAATTAGAGGGAAAAGAAAAACACTGCCAACAGATAAGGTCTTTGAGGTATTTGCTAATAGAAATATGTGGTTACTATCTCAGAGAGTTGACCTTGATGAGTGTGTTAGTTCTTACTAATGATAAAGGGGGAAACACACTATTTTAATCTGTTTTTCTACCAGGATACTTTCATGGGTATTTTAAAGTCAAGATTAATACCAAACCAAGAAATTCATTTTAATAATCAGTATTTGTCAGGTAAAAGTGAAAAATCCAAACCAGTGGAATTAAATTGTGTTCAATTTGAAAATGGATGAAGGAAGGAAGGAAGGGTTAGAGACAGTTATTTAGGTTCTAATAAGATACTGGAATGAAATAACAAGAAATAACAAGAAATAACAATGAAATAACAAGAAATGAGATAACAGGAAAGTCAGAGTCCTGTCCTGGCAGCATTCCACAAGAAGCCTATCAAGCCAGACAGGCCCAAGATGGCGGGTGCCATGACAGGAAACCCCTGACTAAATAAGGAAGAACAGGCAGGAAACCCAGCTTCCAGGAAATCCCACCCCAAGTGACAGTATTATACCTCCTTGTTCGCAGCTGTCCCTGAACGATAGAAACCCATACCCAGGACGCAAAGCTCTCTCTCTGGAGCTCACCTGTTCTCACAAGTCTAGAGTATACTTTCGTTTTAATAAACTTGCCTGCTCGGCTCGCCTCATGTTACTCCCCTGCTGTATTGTGTCTGACTTGACTTCTTTCTCCTTACAAGACCAAGAGCCTTTGGTGACATCTTTGGGGCAGGCTTGGTCAAGGCTCCAGGGACAACAGGAGGAAGGAAGGGAGGGAGACAGAAGGGAGAGGGGGAGGGAAGGAGGGAGGGGTCCAGAGGGAGGGAGGAAGGAAAGAAAGAAGGAAGACAGAAGGTGCAAAGGTTAATTTTATGTGTTGACTTGATCACAGGATGCCTAGATATCTGGTTAAACACTATTTCTAGGTGTGTCTGTGTGTTTCCAGAGGAGGCTAGCATTGGAATCAGTGGACTGAGTAAATCAGATGACCCTCCCCTATGTAGATGGATGCTTTCAATCCACTGAGGGCCTGAGTAGAATGAAAAGCTTGAATTTGTTCCCTATCCAAGTGGTGACCTGGGACACAGATCCTCTGTGTGGCTCTCAGGCCTCCAGTCTTAGTCTGGAATCTGTATCATCAGCTCACAGGCTCTCATGCCTTTTTGAACGATACCACTGGCTTTTCTAGGTCTTCAGCTACACCAATGATTGATATTATTGGGATCTATCTATATGGAATCTCTCTATATGGGATCTATCTATCTATCTATCTCTCCTAAGGAGATTTATTTATTTATTTATTTTTAAATGTTTGCTCTGAGTTTTTTTTAATTTATTTATTTATTTTCAGAAAAACAGTATTCATTATTTTTTCACCACACCCAGTGCTCCATGCAATCCGTGACCTCTCCAATACCCACCACCTGGTACCCCAACCTCCCACCCCCCCGCCACTTCAAACCCCTCAGATTGTTTTTCAGAGTCCATAGTCTCTCATGGTTCACCTCCCCTTCTAATTTACCTTAACTCCCTTCTCCTCTCTAACACCCTTTGTCCTCCATGCTATTTGTTATGCTCCACAAATAAGTGAAACCATATGATAATTGACTCTCTCTGCTTGACTTATTTCACTCAGCATAATCTCTTCCAGTCCCGTCCATGTTGCTACAAAAGTTGGGTATTCATCCTTTCTGATGGAGGCGTAATACTCCATAGTGTATATGGACCACATCTTCCTTATCCATTCGTCCGTTGAAGGGCTTCTTGGTTCTTTCCATAGTTTGGTGACCGTGGCCATTGCTGCTATAAACATTGAGGTACAGAGATTTATTTAAATAGATTGGCTCCTTCAATACATTGGCTCTGTTTCTAAGAGAGAGCACTGACCGAAGGAAATAAATAATACAGAAGGAAAGAAAGAAAAGAAAAAGGTAAATTAATCCACAATTCCTTGATTTTAAAAAGGCTACACAAAGACGTGAACATCCTGCCCGAAGCCCCAGCCAGCCTCCTACTTTCAATCCACAGATTTACTTACACAAATTTGACGAGCTTTAGGAAAGTCTATAATCTTCTGGAAGCCTTGTCCCAGCCTTGCTTCCCAGGTGGGTGGACACAGGGAGGAGACTAGATTTCAGACCATGTAACAGGTTGGCTCAGCTGAGCGTGTGAGGTGGTCTCGAGCTGACTCTGCCACAGCCTATGGACAGATTGTACTGTGAAGAGCACCTCAAAATCCACGTGTAAATTCTGATCATTTGCAGACATAATTCTTTAGAAAGAGGTCATTGACTTAAGCTGTTTGGTTTTGGTTTGGGTTTGGGAAATGGTTCTTTTTAAAACAGCATTTATTTGGTTTACAGATCAGGTAAAATTTACCCACAGTGAAAAACACAAATATTTTTGTTTGTTTTGCCTTTTTTTTTTTTTTTAAATTTTAGAGAGGGAGAGAGAGAGGTAGAGAAAGCGAGCTGTGGGGAAGGAGCAGAAAGAGAAGGAGAGAGAGACTCTTAAACAGGCCCCATGCCATGCGGGGCTCCATCCCACAACCCTGAGATCAGGACTTGAGCTGAACCCCTGAGTCTGATGCTTAAATGACTGAGCCACCCAGGAGCCCCTGGAAAGCACCAATCCTAAGTGTACAAATTGATGAGTTTTGAAAAATGTTTATACCTATGTAATTCACATCTGTGTTTAAATAGAAAACATTGCCATCACACCCAGAACGTTCCCTTTTGTCTCTCCCCAGTGTCTCCCCAACGGCAACTCCCAGAGGCAACCAGTTACAAAAATGATGTTTTTTGCTAGTTTTGCCCTTTCCAGCATCACACATATAGGATAGTACTGTATGAGGTTGTACATGCTTGGCTTCTTTCCTTCAAAGTCATACCATTTTGCATTCCCATGAACAGTGCTTGAGATTTCCAGTTGTCCTATTTACTCACCAATGTTTAGCACTGTCAGTATTTTTTTTTAAAGATTCATTTATTTATCTGAGGAGGGGAGGAGCAGAGGGAGAGAACTTCAAGCAGAGTCCTCACTGAACACAGAGCCTGATCCCATGGGCTCAATCCCATGACCCTGAGATCATGACCTGAGCCGAAAGCAAGAGTCTAGCGCCCAACCAACGAAGCCACCCAGGCACCCCAACACTGTCAGTATTTTTAATATTACACAATCTGTTATATAGAGAGATATCTCTTGGTTTTATTTACATTTCCCTGATGACTAATGTTGTTAAGCATTTTTTAATGTGTGTATTAGCTATTTCCATATCTTTCTTTGTGAAGTGCCTGAGTCTATTGCCATCTTTTAAATTGGGATTCTCTTTTCATTACTGAGTTATAGATTCTGTATAAAAATTCTTTATTGGGTCTATAATTTGTAAGTGCTTTCTTACAGTACCTGACTTGCCTATTTGTTTTCTGTTCAGGTCTTTGATGGACATATTTATAATAGTTGCTTTAAGGTCATCTTCCCTCCAAACCAGAAGTCCCAGTTTTCCTGTGTCTTTGTAATTCCAGCATTGTTGTTGTGTGTGTGTGTGTGTGTGTGTGTGTGTGTGTTTTTGGAATTCCAAACACTGTGTCTTTGTAATTCCAGTGGTTTTTTTTTTTTTTAATGGAATTCTGAACACTGTGGATGACAAATCTTTTCCAGGTCAAAGCTCACAATTCTGAAAATTAGCTCAGCCAAGTGGTCGTTGGGTTTTGCTATACTCACTCATGGGTCTGCACTTAGCAGCTGGTCATGGGTCTGCCTCCCCTCCCCCTCCCCCACTCTCTCTCCCTCCTCCTCCTCCTCCTCCTCCTCCTTCTTCTTCTTGTGGGGCCCAAAGCAGGGCTTGAACTCATGACCTAGAGATCAAGACCTGAGCTAGATCAAGAGTCGGATCCTTAACCAACCGAGCCACCTAGCCTGGAATTTCTTATACAGCTTCTTAACAGTTGTAGAAATCAAAGCCAAAACTAGTCACAAGGTCAACCCACATCTGAAGGATGGAGAAACGTGCTTTTAGCTTTGAGGGGGAGATACAAAGTCACTGTGTATACAAGGAAAAGAACAGCAGCCATTCTTGCAATATGCCATACACGTATATTACTTTGTGGGAGTGTAAATTGGTAAACTGAGGCTTTTGGGGACTATTTAGCTCTGTACCTAGTAAAGCTATCTATTAGTTATACTTCTGATACATACTTAGGAGAAATTAGTGTCTATGTCTACCTACTTATAATAGCCAAGCCCAGAAACCAATGCAAATGTTCATCAATAGAAAAATGGAGAGATACGTTATGGAATATTCACATGGTAGAATACCATATGGGAAATAAAAGGACAAAGACCACTACCTATAGCAATATGGTGACTAAAAGGACCCGACACAAAAGGATACATACGGTGCTATGCGATTAGATTTAGTTGAGGTTTGAAATTGGGCAAAACTGATCTGTAATGGTAGAACTCAGAACCTTGGTGTGTGGGGGGAAAGGGGGAGTTATCAGGCAGGAAGGAGCATGAGAAAGCCTGCCCGGGCACTGGAATGTTCTCTATCTTGATGTGAGTGATGGTTGTGTGTAAGTGTGTGGGGTGTGTATGTGACATTTGTCAAGCTGTATCTGTGAAATTTAGGCATTTAATTTATTGTAAGTTATTCCCCCATTTTAAAATACTTCTTAAAGATTTTATTTTTTAAAGTTAATCTCTACACCCAGCGTGGGGCTTGAACTCCTGACCCTGAGATCAGGAGTTATATGCTCCTCTGACTGAGTCAGGCAGGCATCCCTAAAATAATTTTTAAAGGGTGGTGATGATGCCAAGTTCATGTGGTTGGAGCAGAGAGGAGGGAAGGGCACTGGGGCCTGGCAGGACCAGAAATTGTTTTCGGCCAAGGGGAGCTTAAAGTTGAAGGAGCCAAGATGGAGGACAGTTTAGGAACTGGCAGACAGAAAGGCAACACTCCTACCTGACTCAGCTACTCCCACACTCTACATCCAGTCCACCTGTTAACCTTTGTTGTTTTTTAAAAAAAAATTTGTTTATTTGAGAGAGAGCACAAGCAAGGGGACCTGCAGTCAGAGGGAGAGGGAGAAGCAAGCTCCCCGCTGAGCAGGGAGGCCAACTTGAGGCTGGATTCCAGATCCCGGGATCAAGACCCCCTGCTGAAGGAGACACTTAACCAACTGAGCCACCCAGGTGCCCCTCCACCTGCCCATCCCCCCAACTCCAACCTTCCAAACTTCTAAGTTCAGAATGAGAAAAGCAAAATATTATATAGTGACTTGGACAGAGACACGTAATCTGGCTGAAATGTATAAAAAATGCATACAACCCAAATTAAGGAAGAGCTGGTAGAAGAATTTTTCTGTTCAACACATCCTGCAAAGTCAGGCACATCAAACCTGGTGTCCCGGCAAAAGCTTTAGTACCTAGGGCTGGGGATACAGGGAGTCCCGGGCAAATGCACATGGGGACACGCATGCTGGGACATCTCAGCTTTCCTCTGGAGTGTAGAACAGTAACACTCCCAGCTGGGGTCTTGGAGCGAAAGGCTGCATCATTCTGGGAGTTTGGAGCTCCTTGCCCATTCTCAGAGGCTCCTCTCACATTCAGTCCTGCTCATTCCAACTATTTGGAATATTCCCCTTGATCAAATCCGTGGCTTTAGAAAAACGAAGGGATAACTTAGAGGCTCTCCCTGCAGAAACGCCCCTGTCGTCAGGGGCTGGGTGAACCCTCCGGCCCTATTGCCTAAGAGCCGGATCCGCGTGGGAGTCTGGTCCAGGCAAACAGCCTCTTCCGTCGGAACAAATGCCGCTGACTGGTTCGTTCTTGGGGACTTTAGATAAAAGCTGGGAGGTGTTCTCAGCTCCGTCGGGACGAGAGGGTTCTTTTGGTTTAATTAATTGCCTCTGCGTACACGAGAGAGGCTACTAGTTCAGGGCTGACATCAGTCAATTTCTGCCCTTAGATATTCGGTCTAAGTAAGTCAGCGATTCGCTGGTTGCTCAACAGGGCCCAGAACTGCCTTAATGTGAGTCAAGGGCACAGCCAGCCTTTCATTTTGGTCTGATTACTTTTTAAAGTCATAAAGCAAAGAGTCCTATTCGGCACCTTGTCCTTCAAGGGGTCCAGGTACCGGTTTTCCTGTTCTCACGCGGAGGGGCACGCTCGGACCTGGCTGCACACCCCGAACTGCTGCATCGCAGCTCTGTTTGTCTTGGACTTTTATCAAGGAGGGCGGGGCGGAAAGTTCTGCGCGGGGGCTGAGCTGTCAGGCACAGCCCCCTGGCCTTTCTCCTAGCCAAACAGCTCTGATAAGTGGGCAGGCCTTGAGCCCGGAGACCCACAGACACACTTGGATGACTTTACGGAAATCAGTTGGCCAGTCCCTCCGAGGGCTTGGACCCGCTTCGGATGCGCCGCTTGCCAGTGCCGCAGACATGGCCAACGAGACCAACGCCTCCAGCGCGTACGACGGCTACGGCTACGAGTACTACCTGGATTACCTGGACCTCATTCCCGTTGATGAGAGGAAGCTGAAAGCCAACAAATGTGAGTTGAGGCAGAGCCTGGGGGGTTGGCCCATGAGACTTTCTCCATTCACCTCCTGCTCCAACAGATGTCAAAGATGAGCCCACACTTGACCCTGTACACGGAGACAGAAGGAAACAGGTGTCAAATGGTGTCTGTTATCTTCTGAAATAGGCTTGAAACTAACCTGGGAAGAAACTCAGGCACCTTGGGAGCAGAACATGCATTTTAAGATAGAGTTCCTTGATGGAGTTTGGTCTGTCTGGGTTTCCCGTGAGGTAGGTCAGTTTCTTTGAATTGCCGATGTTGCATTGTGTCCACCCCTAAGATAAATGACCTACTAATTTCTATGAAAATACCCACTGATTTTAATCTTCATGGTCTCAGGTAGGACCACCAGAACAAACCAACCTCCTTTTGCTCATCTCTCTCTCGGTCTTTCTCTCTTGGGTAAGTTGGTGCTTTGGGAACAGTTGTCTCTGGTTATTCCAGCTACTGAGTCAAGATAACAAGTTAGCTGAGGATATGACTACGAGAAACAAGACAAAACAAAGTCCAAATACTGGGGACCCATTCTCTGCTAGCCCCACGTGTCGGGCTTCTTGGGTATTTCACACCCTACAACCACAAAATCTGACAAAAAGTAAGTGTGGTCACTGGAAGGAACAGGATGCTTTTTGTATGAAAAGCCAGAGAATGTGGTCACACACCAGCTCAACACTGAAATCCATTTGGATGTTATTGCTAATAAAAGGCAGATCCCCTTGGAGGAAGTCATCTAGAATGTTTTGTTAGGAGGACTTTCTGTTTCCAGTTTCCCTTACGACTTCCAGGAGGCCAGCTACTCACCCACATCTGCCCCAACATGGCACCAAAGCTTTTTGGAGGGGGAACAATAGGTTTGGTGTGTTTTCTGCTGCAAGGTATATACTCATGAAATTAAAATGCAGATTTTTGCACATACAGCTCACAATAAGGAAGATGTAGAGTTCTCGGGAGAACATGTCAGGGTTGAAATAAAAGCCCATTCATATGTATCATCAGAAGCTCAAAACTTTAGGATACATAGAGATTTGGACAAAATGTCGATTCTGCTTTTTGGTTTTTGTTGTTGTTGTTGTAATTTTGTTGTTTTCTTTAGTTTTTGAAATGTAGATTTGTATTCAGGAGAGTCTTTTTTAAATGAACATGAATTAAGTGCAATTCTGTGTTGGCTTCGGACACTCCCATCCTTTTGTGGGCCAGACACCCCACTTGGGTCGCCCCCCACCCCCGGGCTCCAAAGCTCTCTTCCTTGCTTCGAGGAGGGACACCTTTTTGCAACTTTAAAACCTTCGAACCTACAGTCTCAGCCTTCTGCCCCATTCAGTCACCCACAAACAACTTCCATTTCTGGGGAAGGTGGCTGATGTGAGCTGTGTGTGAGGTTTGAAAAGAAAAAATGTTCTTTCTTGCACACGTGAACTTGAGATACAAATTTATAGCATGGTGGGCATACAAACGGAGGCAAATAAGAAACTCCTCCCCAAACTCCCCAATGCCATAAAGACCATCTCAGTGAGGACACTTAGGGGGGGCTCAGTCGCTGGGTCCCCTCAGACACCCTACATGTCAGGAGTTTTTGACACCCATAGAGAGAGAGAGCTACTCCTTCTGACTTCTATTTCTGATGTAGTTCAGTCTTTAGGTGTTCTCTGAACTTAATTTCTGCTTTCTCTCGAAAAGAAGTTTCAGGCTAGACAAAAACTCTGTGTTAGGCTTTTTATGTCCTGTTGGGTAGTTGTCTAGCTCCTTCTAGAGGGTCAGCTAGGGGGCAGTGACCTACAGGTTAGAGGCCAGGCACGTGAGTTCCCAAGCCCATCAACTGCGGTTCCCATCTGAGCTCTGTCACTCACTAGCTCTGTGACTTTGGGCAAATCAGTTACCAAGGCCAGGCCAGATTCAGGAGGAGGGAATCAAAGCCCATCTTGCAATTAACAATTCAAAGCAGTCTCTAATTCACCATGAATATGAAAAAATACAGCAGTTAGGAAAATAAAACTAGAAGGATAGTGAGGTAGAGCAGGAGCGCAAAGAGGAACTGCAGCCTTGACTAGGCTGGTGGGTGAAGGGCTCCCCACGGCGACTGTGAGCCGGTGAGAGATCAGGCATTGAGGATGGCCCTGGAAGGAGCCTTCCAGGCAGCGGGAACACCAAGGACCAAGGCTCCAAGGCAGGGGAATGAATGCCTGCCATATTCCAGGCATTCAAGCCTGAAGACACGGATATTCAGAGTGTCCGGGGAGGAAGTGGAGAAATGAGTATTGCCAGATGCGGCGGATGAGATGAAAGTTGGGTTCACCATTTTGGAGAGTGGAGTTGCCGAGGACCAGACAAGTTGCAGATGCTCACAAGGCGTAAACCAGGCGTCCCTCTCCCAGGTACCTTCAGGGAGCCCTTGCACACGCCCACAAGGATACACATATTTCAGCGTTCACTGCAGCACTGTTTGTGATAGTCAGAAATTGGGAAGGACATCATATCCCTCCTCAACAGGAGGATGGATACATGAGTTATGATTGTATTACTATCACCAGTAATACAGAGCAGTTATAACACATGAGCCAGATCTGCATGTCACAAGACGAGCAAACTGCTAAAGTATCATGAGGTAAAAAGCAATGGGCCAGGGGCGCCTGGGTGGCTCAGTCATTAAGCGGCTGCCTGCACCTCAGGTCATGATCCCAGGGTCCTGGGATGGAGCCCTGCATCAGGCTCCCTGCTCCGCCGGAAGCCTGCTTCTCCCCCTTCCCCTGTTGCTGCTTATGTTCCCTCTCCGCTAAGTCTGTCTCTGTCAAATAAATAAATAAAATCTTAAAAAAAAAAAAAGCCATGAGGCAAATTATACATCCTATAGAATTAACTTCTGTTCGTGCTTCATGATCCTATTGATTATAATGACGTCTCCTTAAATACCAATGAATTTGTTATAATTAATGATGCAATTAATATATATTAACTCTTAAATATAAAAACACATATGTTCTTTCTTAGGGGGGTGCACACACATAGGAAAATATAACAGCATACATCAGTTTCCCCTGGAGCGGAAACCAGGAAGATGAAAAGGGCTCTGACTTTACCTGCAATCATTTAATATCCTTTTTCTGTAAAAGGATCTGAAGCAAATATTTGGTGGACACATATTCTGTATTTCTCTACATATTTGGAACATTTATAATTCAGGTTTATCAAATTTATTTATTTATTTATTTGGGAGGGAGAGTGAGCATGTGCGTGCATGAGTTGGGGGGGGCACAGAGGGAGACAGAATATCAAGCAGACCCCCCAGCTGAGTATGGAGCCCTACACGGGGCTTGGTTCCAGGGCCTCAGGAGCCTGTGATGAGCTGAAACCAAGAGTCAGCTGTTTAACCCACTAAGCCACCAAGGCGCCTTTAAAAATGTATATTTTAAAGGATAAAAAATAATGAAGATTCATATGCTCTTAGTAAAAGATTCAGACAGCAAATTACTTCACTCTGCTACTCGGGAACCATCAGTGTTAGCATTTTGGTGCCTGGCCGACTAGGGTTTCTCTGTATCTTTTCATCCCTATGCACACAGACACAGACACACACACACACACACACACACGCCTGTGTGCACACACAAAGGGACCCCGTGTCTGCATGCTGTCTGTAAGAACTCCTGAGGGTAAATGGAGAACTCCCTTGAGTTCCCTCTGTCCCCCTTGGGCCTGTCGGTGACTGCATCGGGCAGGGCCCAGCTGGTGGCAAGTGGTTGTTCTCTCCAGCGGATGGACGAGCTCAGCTGGGGGAGCAAGGACCTGGAGCCTGCTGGAGGTTAGGGACGATAGCTCCATGCTCTGGGCAATTTGGCAGAATTATAAACATTTAGTTCATTTGGACAGGTACCCTCTTTTTTTCTAAACTGTGGTTACAGCAGCTTGAACTGACCTAGATCTTCCCTCACCTAAGTGGAACCGTACACTGTGTGACCTCTTGTGACTGGCCTGTTTCACTCAGTCTTCATTGTGACAAGGACCCTCTTGATAAGCAGGCCATTTTGCCCATTCACAGAGCCACGTGGCAGAAAGAAATATATGGTGGGTTAGCCCAAGACCACAAAAATGACCTTGAGGTTGATCGTCTCCTGACACCAGAAACAGAGACATTCCCAGTATGGTGGTTCTATCCGAGTTCTCCAGAAGAACCGCACCAGTAGGATGTATGGATGTATGTTTCCCTGAAACACCTTCACAGACACATCCACGAATCCCGTTTTACCAGCTGTGTGGGCATCCCTGAGCCCAGTCAACTTGACACATAAAATTAGCCATCGTAGTGTGTCAACCAAGCTGGTTATCAGAGGAGGAGCTTTAGTGGTGTAGAGGGAACGTGGGAGCCCCTGGGGTCAGGAACAGTAGCTACCGCAGGACGTCCAGAGACCTGGTCACCAGAGTGGTGAATGGGCACAGGGGAACTGGCAGGGGGGCCCCAGCGTGGGGTGTCCACTTGTTATTTTCACAAAATGCCATCATGTTTCCCCATAGCTCATCAGCTTAGTCTGGAGGACTCCCTTCTTCGCCAGCATCTCTCTCCCTTTCCACTGGCTTCCTTCTTGCTGTCTAAAACATACCCGGGTCTGCATCCCTGCTGCCCTCTTGTACCATCAACCAAAGTCTCTCCCACCTGGTCTCTAAAGTTCTCCAAGTGGTGCCCACTTTCACCTTCTCTGGTCCTCTGCACCCACCATCATCTGAAACTGCCCCTTCCAAAAAATCACCCTGCACACTCACTTCCTTCCTCTCCCTGGTTTCTGTGTCTATCTTCTCTTCTGTCCCTCTCTACCTCCTTCTTCTTTTCCTACGTACACTCGTGTTAGGGTCACCAACCCCCTAGGTTTGCCTAGGACCGTCACAGGGATGCATCTTGGGGAACTGAGGCACTTCAGATGGTCATCTTGGTTCCCCTCTTCTCCTTCCAGTCCCACCTATGTAGGAATAAAGCTGCCACTATCCTCAATCACAGAAATCAGAAAAAGACCCCTACTCTGTGAACACAGTTAATCACAATTCATCCAGGGGAAATTCCTTGAGCAGTGCACAACTTGTGTAACTCTTCATGGCATCCGTGCGTAGGAGGGACTCCAGGTGCAACCATGCACTCCTTGCACCATTCCCTGTCCCTGCAATCTCTGATGAGTCTAAGCTCCCTGTTCCTCTCCGTAGTCTCTCTGAAATTGAGTGCTGGCAATTTGGTCTTTCATCCATCTCAACAAACTCCATTTCCACATCATACCAGAAGCTCACCATACCGGTCTTCTCTTCTTGCTTTTGCTCACGATTAACTCAACAATCAAAATTTTGTAACTATCCATGATAGGCCAGGCATTGCATGGGCAGCTGGAGGCACAAATGCCAAAAGACTAAATCCCTGTACCTGATTTTTCTCAAGAACGATTTTATTTTATGACCATTGTTACCTATTTTACGATGATGCTATATTTCCAAGCAGGTTACACACATCACAACAT
Organism: Mustela putorius furo; assembly: GCF_011764305.1. Taxonomy (NCBI): domain Eukaryota; kingdom Metazoa; phylum Chordata; class Mammalia; order Carnivora; family Mustelidae; genus Mustela; species Mustela putorius. Next base: position 1,162,136 of record NW_025421491.1, on the reverse strand, counting down.
CCCTCCACCAAACCTCGTAAGATAGTAACAAGTGAGAACATAACACTGTATCTAAACATTGCAATAATGGGGCCTCAGTGTCATCTAACACTCTGTGTAACATTCAGCTTTCCCCATTTCCAGTAAGGTGGCAGGTACACATCCTTAATAAGCTGTAATGTGATTCATGGTGTTATGCTGGAGATTTGCAGAAGTGGCCGGCAGAGCTCAGGGAGGGAAGACACAAGGAAGCCTTCACGGGGAAGATGGGCTAAGCTGAATCAAAAGACCCAAAGGGACTCTGCCCAATCCACAGACAGGCGGCCCCGGGTGAGGTAGACCATTTACACTCTGCATAGGCAAGAGGTGCTTCTGGCAAGCACCACAAGGAGGGTGTTTTTTGGAAAGAGTGACATGGTGACGAAATTCTTGCAGGCCAGCCTCAGAGGATTCATGGGAGCTTCAGGGAGTCACTTAAAATTGTAGGCAGAGAAGAGACAAGGTCCAATTTGCTTACTAAGAATATCCCTCTGGCGAATATATAAATTTGAGGTTTGGGTGGGTGGCGGGTGACACAGAGGCAGGAAACAGCCACATGCCACCCCTGGAAACATACAGTTGCCACGATCTCTACCCTCAGGAACTAACAGTCTAGGAGGGAGGGGTCAGCATAAATAAATTAGGGTGCTGTAGTGTTGCAGCCATCGGAATATAAGTATGAGGGGGTCCCGGGGCCCAGAGAAGCCAAGTGACTTTCCCCAGGTCACCCAGCGAAATATTTGCAGAGCTGGGACTTCAATTCCAGGCTCTGATCCCTGGGGACTCTTTCCAGGACACTAGACATGATTAGTGGGCAGACTGTCAGCAGACCGGAGGAACCAACAGAGCGGGAACCTTCCTCTTGTCTTGCTCTCTCTAGCCCCAGTTCCTGAGTGGTGCCCTACATGATCTCTGTGGGCTGGATTGATAAACGCATGGGAAGTAGGCAGCTCCTGCACACACCATTAATTTTCATGATGGATAACTGTGTCAGTTATCAATTTACTGCCTTCAAAATACGCTCAGTGATAAATGATGGGATTCCTTTAAAGTGAGCTGGGAGTCAAGATTTCTCGGAACAGGGCCCTGGGAGTGGGGGATCTGTAGGAGGGTTGGGCTGTGGCTGGGGGTCAGCAGGGGTGTGTGAGGACATGTGGGGCAGTCGGCCCCTGTCACTGCCCCGAACATAGTCCTTCTAAGATCTTGTGGCCTCACGTGGCAATAACCTCTCTGCAGCCATCTTGACCTGGAAACTGAGGTCCCAAAGCATTCCATGGCCCACAGGGAGCAGAAGTCACAAGCCCCTGACAGGGGGACCCCTACCAGCTGTTGGTCATTTGCACCCTGCCGGTGCTCTGGAGGGTGGTCGCTCGTCTGTCCAGCAGCTCCAGACCAGCTCAACATCTCTGCTATCCAGTGGCCAAACCACATCTCCACTGAGGTCTGAACCTCCCCCAACTATGTCCCTCCTTGGTGTGATGGGCTGGACTGTGTCCCCCCCAAACCCGATTCCTATATTGAAATCCTAACCTCTGGTACTCAAGAAGAACATGACTGTATTGGGAGAATGGGGTCTTTAAAGAGGTGATCAAATTATTCTGAAGTCATAAGGGTGAGCCCTAATCCAATATGACCAGTGTCCTTAGAGGAGGGAGTGAGGACACAGACACATGCAGAGGGAAGGCCGTGTGAGGACAAGCCAAGGGGAGAGGCCTCAGGAAGGACCAAGCCTAGGAGGAAGAACCAACTTCCAGCCTCCAGAATTGTGAGAAACTAAATTCCTCTTCTTTAAGCCACTGTCTTCATTGGTTCAGGCTAATATAACAAAATACTATAGACTGGGGGCTTATGAAGAACTAAGATGTATTTCTCGCAGTTCTGCAGGCAGGGAAGTCTAACACAAAGGCCCCAATATGGTTGAGTTTGGGTGAGGGGCCTTCTCCTGCTTAGGGGCTGACATCTTCTTGCTGTGTCCTCCCGGCGGGGGAAGGGGTGAGGGCACCGCTCTGCAGCCTGTCTTGTAAAGGCACCGATCTCATTCACGGGGGGGGAGGTGGGGGTCTGTTTGTGGCTTAAGCAGCTCCCAGAGGCCCCAGCGCCATATACCATCCCCCTGGGCATTAGGATTGGGCAGATGAATTTAAGGAACCACAAATGTTCTGATCATAGCGCAGCCTAAGCAAACGGATACGCCTGGGTCCCCTCCTGGTTTGGGACCCCTGTTCGCTGGAGCAGGAAGGATGGAACGTGGTGAGGACAGGGAGGACAGTGGGGTCTGTCGGCGAGGCAGCCACACTCTGACCTGGAAGGCGGCCAGGCACGGCAGCTGGGCCACGGAGGGCGATGTGTCCCGGCAGTGTCCGCTCCCCATGGGGCCCGCGACCTGACTCCAGAACCCTGATCCTGTCAGTCTTGCCTCACCCCTCCCATCAGCACCGGCCAGCCGGGGTCCTTGTGGGTTCCCTGGGACAGTGGTCACCTGCTCCGGCAACCTGTGTGTGGGAAAGTGACTTTGTAGCTGCTGTGACTTCTTGAGTGAACTTGTACACTGGCCTCTTCACTGGCTGCCCTGCCCGCCAGCTGGACTGGCACTGGTCCAGGCAGGGGTGTCCTCTTCCCCAGGAGGGGGCGGGAAGCAAGTCAAGCTGGCTCCTTCTTTCCTGGCAGGACCTTGGTGACATCTTCCGCAGCAGGGGGTGGCAGGGATACTCTTTCTGCTCTGCTAATGCTGATTGCCCTGTCTCTGGCTTTCAAGATTTTCTCGAGCACAGACTCTTGTCCTATGTGTCCCACTAACTGCAAAGGACACGTGCAGAGCTCTCTGGAGTGGCCCTTTTGCAGGGTACCAACTACCCTCTCATACAGGGTAACGGTGGTGGGGGACGGTCGACCGTCTCGAAAGAAAATCCCTTGGAGGGAAACATCCCAAAAGTTGATTTGAAGCAGTCAACACCTCTCTTAGTCTACCCGGGCTGCTGTAACAAAATATTATAGACTGGGAGCTTCAACAACAGGTATTCAGGCCCCACATTCCTGGAGGCTGGGAGTCCAAGATCAAGGTCGCAGCAGATTTGCTGTCAGATGAGGACTTGCTTTGTGCCTTGTAGACAGCCACTATCTTACTGTGGCCTCACGGGGCCTTTCTTCCAGGCCTGCAAATGAAGGAGAGAGGAGGGGGCGCTGCAGCAGGAGGCTGAGGGGAGAGGGAGGGAGGCAGGCAGGCAGAGAGTGAGAGGGAGGAGAGCTTCTTCCTGTTCTTACAAAGACACTAATCCCGTCATGCGGACCCTCCTGATCTCTTCTAAACCTAATTACCTCTCAAAGACCCCACTTTCAGGGTGCCTGGGTGGCTCAGCGGGTTAAAGCCTCTGCCTTCAGCCCAGGTCATGATCCCAGGGTCTTGGGATCGAGCCCCGCATCGGGCTCTCTGCTCAGTGCAGAGCCTGCTTCTCTCTCTCTCTCTCTCTCTCTGCCTGCCTCTCTGCCTACTTGTTTTCTCTGTCAAATAAATAAATAAAATCTTAAAAAAAAAAAAAAAAAAAAGACCCCACTTTCAAACACCATCCATCTGGAGAGGAGGGTTTCCGCCCTGGGAGGTGGGGGAACATAGTCAATCCACAACATCGCCTTTCTACAGAGTCCACTATGACCGTCCTGTCTCCCCTAGAGATTTCAAATAGGATCTGGATACACACACACACACACACACACTTAAGATTTTATTTATTTATTTGAGAAAGAAAACACGAGCTGGGGGGAAGGGGCAGAAGGAGAGGGAAAGAGGGAGAGGGAGAGAGAAGCAGATTCCCCACTGAGCAGAGAGCCCGATGCGGGGCTCAGTCCTAGGACCCTGAGATCATGACTTGAGCCAAATGCAGATGCTTAACCCACTGAGCCACCCAGGCACCCCCGACTGTCTATGCTGTTTTGTATTTTGCTCTTACCCACTTGACGATATTTTGTTTTCTTGTGTTGTTAAATATTCTTTCACAAAGATTTTGTGAACAACTGCATGGTGTGCTAGAAATTTCTATTTTTGAACATATAGAATGATTCTTGTTTTTTGCTGGTACAAGCAGTGGACTTGAGAAAAAATCTTCTGTTGTATGTCAAGTAAAGTTATCTCGCCTACTTTTGTCCATGGTATTTGAATTCAAGGAAGTTTATTAAAAACAAAACAAAACAAAACAAGGGCATCTGGGTGGCTCAGTCGGGTAAGCGTCTGCCCTAGGCTCAAGTCATGATCCCAGGGTCCTGGGATCAAGCCCCACGTCTGGCTCCCTCCTCAGCAGTGAGTCTGCTTCTCTCTTTCCTTCTTTGGTCCCTCTCTGTCTCTCACTTGCTATCAAGTAAATAAATAAAATCTTTAAGAGAACAAACAAACAACAACCCCCCCACCCCACCCCCCCCCACACACATGCAAAGCCAGAAATCTCTACCATCCACTCTCTGTGCTACTGTTATCACGGTGTCAATTTTGTTTTCCATAATGAAAAAGCTGGCAAAAGGCAGCTTCTGGCGGGCTCAGAGATGCTCTTTTACTTGGCTTTGAAGGTCGGGTAAGGCAAGCATGAGTCCCGGTGAGGAGAGACAGAGGTCACGCTGCAGAAAGCAGGTGAGCTTCTCTGTTAACAAATGCACCTTTCTCTCCTCGCTAGTTCCTCTGGGTTGGATCTCCGACCCAGTCAAACAGATCAGAGAGATTCACCTCCCAGTTCTTCACCTCGAAGCAGAGGTACACATCAAAGGCAGAAGGATGCTGGGAATGGAGCCATGAGCCAGGGATGCTTTAAGGTGAGACAAAGAAGGTCACGTGGTGTGGCTGGTTGAGATGCGGAAGATCAGGCTGGGTTCGACTCCTGTACCAAGTAGAAAAGGAGGCAAACAGAAGGAAAAATACCCAGGCTCAGGTGTTTACCTAACAAGCAGAGAGGATTTTAAAGATTTTTGTGTTCGTGCCCATACACTGGAATTTATCCGTCAAGGCTGGGCAGAGCGCTGGAAGCATCCAGGGACTGATAGACATATTTTATGGAGCAGTGCTGACTGGAAGGCTCTGGGTTGCTCTTTCCCAGGGCTGGCTTGAAATCTGGTGTGATTTTGTTAGAGGGACTTCACAAGGATCTGTACCCTTGTGATTTTCAGATATGACTTCTGTCTCAGGGAAAGATTAAGAATTTCCCCGACACTGTCGACCAAGTGGGAAATGCAAATCCGTTTTCTTGAGGCTCTGCCTGAATGAATCATATGTTTGCTTTTCTAGCTGTCCCCCTTTCAGGGGCTAGGCTTAGGGGAAAACAGTTCCATATACCAATGTTACAGTTACAATATATGCCAATGTTACATATTACTGTAACACAAGGACTCTCCAGATACGCCCTGATGCTCCCTTGCAGGGAGCGGTAAGATGGATTGATTTCCTTCGGGTAGGAAAGCTTTCATGGTAGGAAAGCCTGCCTGGCTTTCATGCTGTATTATTTGCTTCTCAGGTCAATATGTCTTCTTCCTTTAATTATGGCTTGGGAAAAATCTATCATAGCTCATATCGACTTCCACTGATGTGCCGGCTCTGGCAGTTTCAATCAGAAGGCAGTCTGTTCATCTGCTGCTCCCAGAACAGAAACACACCACTAACCCATCTCTTTTGAGCATAAGGCAGAGAACTCAGTGAAAAGATTGAGCCAAACACCTACATGTAACTCTTTTCTCTCATCAGAGCAATCAGTTTCATGTTACAAGTTTAACCGAGACTACAAACTCTTCAGCAAAAGTCCAGCCTTATGGATAAGACATAAACAGTGAAAGTGATTTTGCGTCTTCGCTTGGCTCAGGTCATGATCTCAGGGTCCTGGGATCGAGCCCCACATCAGGCTCCCTGGTCAGTAGGGAGTCTGCTTCTCCCTCTCTCACTGCCTGCCATCCCCTCTGCTGATGCGCTCTTTCTTTCTGTGCCAAATAAATAAATAAAATTTTTTAAAAATGTTAAAAAGGAGAGAAAGTGATTTAAACAAGATATGAGACTGTTTACCTCGGAACGAATATCCCATCAAAGTAGCCCCAGCTAGAGGTGCTACACATGAATGATTCCATTATTGCTCCCAAACTGCTTGGGGCTCTTCTTTTGGAACTGACTGTGGTAGTGACAGCATCTTCTATGGGACATCTACAGTGATAAACTATGTATCTCTTTCGAGGGTGGATTTGCTTTGGGGAAATAGTTAAGAGTGACCCTCAACCAATCAGGTGAATGGAAGGGATGACTGAGCTATTGGTACCGCCTGGGTGATGAAAATAAAACATGACTTTTTACAAAGTAGTAGTACTTCGTAAAAATAAGTACTTCTACTTATTTTATGAAGTAGAAGTACTTTTACGAAGTAGTGTGTGTGTGTGTGTGTGTGTGTGTGCGTGCACGCACGCTTGCCCTAGATGATAATCCCAAAAGAAAGCTTTACAAGTGTTTATGAATCTTTGGTAAATGTTTATAGATGTTTAATCAGGACATGTATTATTTCAGGAAGATTTATATGATTCTGTGATAGATGATTATTGTGAAAGCTAGCATTCATTTGGATTTGTAAGTTTGGGTATGGTCATTTAAACAGTCAGCTCTTTTTACTGATTCAGTGAAGAAGTTGGTTGCAGTCAACAGCACCAGATGGAAGAGAAGCTGGTTTCTGTCTCACAGAGAAGTCTGCAGGACCCTGTGCAGGGTGGGCTCCATGAGTTCCTCAAAGACAGCTTCCTTCCAGCTCCTTGTTCTGCCGTCCCCTGGATCTGCCCCTTATCCTCACCCTTCAGCCTTTCTCTGGGATTCACATCCAGGTTCCCACCAGCAAAATGGAATACAGAAATAGGAAGGGATACAATGTTATCTGAAATCTAGCAGGCTCTGCAGGAGGAAGTCCAGCAGCAGTCCAGTAACCCACACTCACATCTCATTGGCCAGAACCCTGTCACATGACCATATCTAGCTGACAGGGGGTCTGGGAAATGTAGTCTTTATTCCAGGCAGTGAAAGGCAGGGCTTCTCTTACTATGTAAGAACCTACAAACATTAGGATTCGCAACTAGCTGTCTGTACCGCGATTACCTTTACTCATATCCCATACTTCAGTGGAGCTTGAAGCACACAGTGGTATGTATCACTTGCCCAACACCCTCTTAACAGAAAAAATAATTTTAGTACTATTGATATATCATTTCACAACCATTAAACAAGGAACTACGCCATGGGCATTATATATACATATTATTTAATCCACCTAAAAGTCTATCTAACACAGTCCATCATCCCATTTAAAGATTTAGAGATGCAAAAATCTCAGATTGCCTCAGATACCCCAGCTAGAAAATGGCCAAGTCAGAATTTGAGTTCAAAATCGCCCACCTGCATCGCCTAGGTCCTTAACCCAGTTGTTGTTCCCCAAAGAAGGGAAAAGTCTTGGAGTGAATCTCTTATCAGGACTCTGGGACCCAAATGTTGGTAGCCTTTGGAGGAATGCTAAAACTGAGGTTCAGCAGTTCACAAAATTGAACAGCTCCAAGGAAGGATGAGAAACTCCCTCCCCCACCCCCGGGTGAAGCCGCACCATTCCATCCGAGCCCCCTCTTGTCGACCAAGTGCAGATGCCTCGCTCCCCTCATTCTGCCCCTGTGGGCTCAGAAGGGAAGGAAGGAAGGAGGGGAGGCTGAGGGGGGAGGAGAAAAAGGAAGTAAATTAGGAAGGGGGAGGGAAAGGGGGAGGAGAAGAGAAGCGAGGGGGAGGAGAGGAGAGAGGGGAGGAAGGTTTTCCATGGTTGGACCAGTTTCCTTGTCAAGCCAGCCTGGGGTTCCTTGTTGTAAAAACCAGCTCAGGGATGTTTACACATTTCCAGCCCTGGGGAATGAGGTCTCTGGACCTGGAATGAAATGTTCTCTCCAAGCACTTTGAACCTTCAGTAGGAAGAGGAAAAAGAACCCTATTATTATTATTATTATTATTATTATTATTATTATTATTATTTTGGCCGTCCCTTTCAACAGAATGTTAGGAAAGAGAATTTAGTATCGGAAAGGGCCAGTGGCTACTGATCCCCCCTTTCAGTCTGAAAACAACTCAGATCTCACTTCTCTGAAGACACTGTGTCCTGTGGAAGGTGTTACTTCTTTTCCTGTTCAGTATGTGGAGATAACTGACCACGGGCCAAGCAGACATGTGTGAGCCCAGGAGAAGGGGCGGGGGTGTCCCAGCGGCAGAACTTTCTGAACCTGTTTTCTTAGAGGCCCCGACAGAACTTCTCTAGCTGCCGGAAGATCTCAAACCCTGTATGATTTTTATGGAGACAGAGCAGAGTGGTGTCTGCCTAAATCCAAAACATCCTTACAGAATAAAACCAAAACTTCTGAAAGCTTTTATTCCGTGCCACTCCAAGGGTTATAAAAGAAATTGTGACTGGCCGTTGGAACCGAAGCAGGTGTTCTAGAATACTGAGTGAGCAGCCAGGGAATGGTGAGAACTTCAGGCGCTCCTTTTTGAAAGTCCTTCAGTTTCGGGCAGACAGGAACAACCTCATTCCCTATTTCCTGGGATCCCATATACCCCTACAACTGGTCAGGGTTCTGGGGCACCACCAGCGTTTCTCAGGTCAAGGTCAGAGAGGAGAGAGGTTGTGGGAGCCAGCCTGGAGGTCTTCGTTGTCCTTGTCTTTCTGGAGTTGGGAAGGCCAAGTTGTTGATGCTTCGTGACAAGGCAGTGGGGATCTGACTCCTTTGGTGAGAACTGCCTCCCTTCCTTGTAACTGTTTTTGATGCTGTCCAGGTCTAAGATGAACTCTTACGAGCCTTCAGTTTCTCTCCCTACCTGTCCCAGGTCATGGAGAGTAGAGGTGACACCCTTTCCTCAAGTGCCATTATTTATTTACCGCCGGGGTCTTCACTTCCGGCTCTATGTAGATGCCGAACAAATCTCTAGCTACCTCATTCATTCATTCAGTGATTCATCATTCATTCATTCATTCTGTTTGTTTCCTCTTTTGCTTACCCATTCATAAAAGCTTTTTTGTTTAACAGAACACAGCGCAAGTCTGGGCAGGTATATCCCTGGAAGTACTGGGGGGTAGTGCAGAGGAGGAGCGTGCGGGAGAGAGGGGGCAGCCATTTCCGCTGTGCTCCTGTGGCCCCTCTGAGTCCTTCACAGCCTGTGGTGGCACCTGGCACGAGTGGGTGCTTAATACATTCCTGTGGGTGATCAGCCTTCAGTAGCCTCCTTTGCTCACACGTGTATATGTCTAGCAGGTCCAGCTGGGGGCATCCGGGCCTGGGGGCACGAGTGTGTCTGGGATAAGATCCTCAAACACACTCATCACGAGCCTAGTGTACTGTGCCCATAGCCGCCATCGATCACCAAGAAACACTACCGTATTGCAACAGTGCCTCGCAACTTGCAGAATGTTCCTGATCTGGAGTCCTGGAGGACAGCACCTCCTGGCCTGTCAGGTTCTGCCTAGGGCCCCCAAGAGGCTAACTATGTTTCCTAGTTTTCCTGTCCCTTCAGCCTCTGGCCACAAATACAGGCACAGGGTAGGCTGCACGCAGGTGATCTTCCCTCCTGTCGCTGTCCTCCGTCCCCACATTGGCCACGTGCCCCTGGAAGAAAGGGGCCAGTGAGGCCTCGGTTAAAAGCTCTGCCCTGCCCGCCACGGGAGCATTCCAGCACCCCAGTCTCGCCCACCTCCTCCTAAATCTCTCCGTCTCGGGGTCTCTGAGGCTGCCCCTAATAGAGCAGTCCCCAAAGGCCCCTGCCGCCCTCACAGGGGAGGGGAGGTTGGCTGTGTACGAGCTGCCCACAGCCCTTTCTTCTCCCTCTGAAGGAGAAGGGGAAGGGGAGCAGCAGCGGCTGAAAAAGCAAATCCAGGGGGTCCCTTCGTTTCACTGGCTGGTCTTCCCTCGGCAATCCCCTACCTGGGCCTGCCGCTAGTTGCTCTGGGAAAAAGTCTCTTCCCTGCGGCCCTGGTGCTCGTGGAAAGGTCTTCCCAGGGGCGGCTGCTGAGAGGCTGGGAGAGGAGACAAGTCCTCTCCTCAGGCCCCACTGCCCGGAGCTGTGGGCTCCTGTGGCGTCATGCTGACGTGGAGACGCCCCCCCGCCCCCCCCCCCCCAGATTTCATCGTCATCACCTTCTGGGTGAGCCTGGCGTCCTTCGTCATGCTTCTCTTCCTCATCCTGCTCTACATGTCCTGGTCGGGCTCCTCACAGGGGAGGTGAGTATGGAGGGCGCCGGCACAGGTAAGTCACGGGCTGAACAGTGAGGGGCCGCAGGTCCGCAGCGCGGGGTGCTGTTCCGTCACGAAGAGGAACAGATCCCCGATTCCTGGTCCGACATGCATTCACTTCCAAGACCCTGTGCTAAGTGTAAGAAGCTAGATGCAAAAGGCCCCCGTGTTGTAGGATTCCATGGATATGAAACATCGAGAATAATCTAGACACAGAAAGCAGATTAGTGCTGGCTACTGGGGCCGGGGCTTCTTGGTCCGATGACAGGAATATTCTCCGGCAGACTGTGCGGATGGCTGCACAGTTTGTGACTCTACTGAAGATCTCTGAATTTTCCATGTAAGCGGGTGAACTTTGCTGTCTATAAAATATAGCTCCATTAAGCTGTTAAAGAAAACCGAGTCAAAATGACCCCATGTGGCAGTTAGGGCTTGTCAAATGACTCACCAGAAAAAGGGGACCCAAATGTAGGCATCTACGACCACCATCTGTTATTGAATACGTACTATGTGCCTTAGCGGCCAAACTGGAGGCTTCCCTTTGGTCACACAGGGAGGCGGAACGCTCCCTGGTCCGGTGGGTGCCCAGGCAGCCGGGGCTGAGGAGTCCTGCCTGTCTAAGGGCTACCATTTTACACGGCACATGGGTGATGATGTTCGCCCTGATACCAAAGAAACGTTCTCCAGACATTTCAACGGGCGCGGAATGCTCAGGGGAGCTAAGTGGGTCTTTGTAAGATTTGGGAAGGAGATGCTGCCTTGCTCCAAGGAGTTGTTCTTTTTATGCTTAAAAATAAAAATTTCCACTAGCATCATCTGAAAGGAGGGCTCTGCTCTATCAGGCTCCCGTCCGGACCCTCCTCCTTCATGTTAGAATTAGAACTATTTGGAACTACTCTAGCGGGGACGGATTCTGTACCAGAGCATCACCTCGTGTTATCCTGACGGCAGCTAAGAGGTGATGATGGTCCCAGTTCATTGATGGGACAGGAGGGCGGGTGGGACGTGGTGGGCCGGCTCACTCCAGGCCGCTGTGCCCACTGCCCCAAGCACCTCCCGTTTGGGAGAGGCGTCAGAGAGGATGGAGGCACAGGTGCACATACTCAAGCACGTGGATGGCTGGAAGATCCACCCACCGGCTCCTCATCGTAAGTGGACACAAGGGAGATGTGACCGCAGACGGAATGACCGAGGGTCAAGGTCACCACTGAGCACTGCCTATTATCTTCCATTGCTCCACAGTGGTGACCCTCATGAACTGGGCTGACCCTCCCCCACGGCCTGTTCCCTTAGCAGAGGTGCTCTTGTCCCATGATGTCTTCTCTGTGGGTTCTGGGCAGGCAGGATGGCGCAACAGGAAAGCACCCAGTACGTTCTCGCCAGCTTTGATGCCTGCCTCCCATCTGCTCTGTCCACAGGAACAACACCCAGCACCACACAACATGCCCCTGGAGTCACAGCCTCCACCTCCCGCTCTGCATCCGGGGGCAGCCCCCCGGCTCCACGGAGCTCGGCCGGAGCCCCAGGCGGCCGAGCACGCAGCCCTGAGCGGCAGCAGCGGCCACGAGCCCCTGCACTTGCCCCACTCTGCCCCCCGCACCTACCCTGCTCTCCTCCCAGAACTGGCCTTTGACGGGGACCCCCACAGCATCAGCTGATGTCGGGAACAAGTGGGGTGAGCCTCCCTCTGAAGACAGAACCTCTCAACTGTAGAAGTGACACCAGCAAATCGGTGAACTCAGACTGAATGCACGGCTGCCTTCGGAAAGCCTACTTACGTGCAGCTGGAAGTGCAGGCCAGGATGTACTTTATGAGGGGACACAAGTACGCGTGACCCAGGGCTCAGAGTACCCCGCCTAGCACAAGGAAGCAGCCCCAGAGAGTGCGGATTTCCAGTGCATTTTACCTGCAAACGTACTTCTTATGTTCACTTTGGGAAGGGTAGAAAATAAAATATGTACGAATTAATTTTTAAAAATATTTGCTTGCTATTACTGGGCCACTTTTTAGCTTCAACTATTACTGCTGTGATATGGTTTTTTTAAAGATTTATTTGAGAAAGAGAGAGTGGGTGTGCACGTGCGCAGTGGGGGGAGGTGGGGAGGGGCAGAGAGAGAGGGAGACAAGCAGACTCCTCGCTGAGCATCACGGGAGGGCGTGGGCGGCGGGGAGGGGCCTCCATCCCAGGACCGAAACCAAGTCTGATGCTTCACCACCCAAGCCACCCAGGCACCCCGTACTGCTGTAATATTTACCAACCCTGAGTTTCAGGCAGATCTGAACCTTCTTTAGGACACCCAGGGAGGGCATCCCCGTCCCCCACTGTCACCCACCTTTACTAAGACAGGGCAGTGCTGGCCCCACCAGCCCCGCTGACTGCAATCAAGGGACCTAAGTCACACTCCCGACCTCCCCAAAGCCTTTAAAAGGCAGAACCCAAGGGGAGAGGGGTGCACTGGAATGGTGTCCAGGACGTCTCTAAGCTGGTTGGATGAGAGCCACCTGGGTGACGTTACGGGACCTCTGGTCTGAGTCCTCCGAAGGACCCAGTCCTTCAGTGCCCAACAGCCTGGCCCTGGCAGACGGAAAGTGCAAAGCCCCAGAACCTGCACCCCACCCCGGGTGGACTGAACTATCCCCCAGGCGGGGGCGGGCTCAGCCTTCTCTGACTTGGGGGCAGTGGGCTGAAAAGGAAGCGGAGGGCGGGGAGACGAGCTCCAGAGACACAGAAAAGGGGCGAGAAGGAACTCGTGGACTTTCTTACTTGAACCTAAAAGCACAAGTCTGATTTGGGTATGGTCTCAAAACACACTGTTCAGGTGTTTGGGGTGTGGGGGAGGGGAGGGAGCCACACCCTGCTTTCTAGACAAGGAGCCCGGACTGGGTAAGGGGACTGGAGGCAGACAAGCACTATCCTTATCCGGTCAAAAGTCCTCAATCGTGAAAGACCACCAGAACCCAGTCTAAGGAATGCCGCAGGAACATCAACGTGTCAACGTTTAAGCTGAGGCCGAGGGACTGGGAAGGCCGCCGTGCGGTCCTGTGACTGAGGCCAAGCAGCAATCCCCCCGCTTAGCCCCCACACTGTACGGGAGGGCGGTGGGCACACGCGGAGCTCTAGCCGCACGCACCAGAGCTCTCCAGGGTTTGTGGGCTGCTGCGCCGATTAACATAGGAACCTAAAAGTCAAATCTTGACCTTTAAAATGCACATTTCTGTGAAATAAAATGGCCTGTTAATACCAATTAAGCAAAACACAAATGTCTAACAAAAATAGAGATTTATTAACAAGTTACAAAATCCCAAGACCCTGCTTTGAAACAATTAAAAAAAATACAGGCTTTCTTTCCAAAGCAGAGGTTGAATCCATTTTACACTGTAAGGGTCTAGTGTAATGCCCTTTTACATACTAAAATAATTAACTCTGGCCCGAGCTCATTCACTCACAAGGCTATACACAGCTCTGTAAGACTTCTCATGCGAAGAAAAGCTGAAACATCTCTCTTCACCCTCTTAGCTGACGGACTGTATTCTTGGACATTTTGGCTTTAACATGTACAAATCTCTTCCGTGCTCCAAAGTGTCACCTCAACTTGACGTGTCTTCTCTGGAGAGCGACGAAGCCGAGAGGAAGGGTCTTGCCTGTCTGAACACTGAACGGGCTTGCGGCCCGGAAGGCCCCCCGCCCACTACAGCTCCGACTACCCTGTGTGCGCTCCGTGCCTGCTAGTGCTTTAAATGAGTCAACGTCACTTGTCAGGAAACGCAGTGACCGCAGACAGAACTTTTGCACGAAAACCTTGACTCAACCGAACTTCTAGAACCTGGGGTCAGGAGGCATCAGGAGGCAGGGCATCACGCGCTAGGGGCCGAGGCGGCGATGTCCTTGCAGAGGATGACGATGGCCTCTTCGTCGCCACTTAGCGTGTCCTCTGTGGCGTCACAGATCATTTGGACATGGGTTAGGAGAGTGTCGGGCTGCTGGGCCCCCAGCCAGACGTCTTTAATGTACAGAGACACCAGGAATGCTGCGGTGGCTGAGGAAGAGGTGGACAACAGGGCCATTAGGACACAGGCTACTTCGCTGGAAAACCGGTCACTTCCCCCCAATGCCCCTCCCCCCACGCATGGGGACACAGGGGCTTTGCTCAACGCCCAGTGAACTGTGGCAAAAGGAGGCGAGCCAATGTTTAAAAAAAAATTAATTTTGCCTTTGCTTAACTTTGGGGTTAATCTTCTTTGCTCTAAAATTAATCTTTTTATTTGATCAATGTGTGTAAAATGTACGGAAAGCTACTACAACCCAAGTTTCTTCTTGGTTCTGGCCACCCGTACCGAGAATCAGAATTAAGGTCTGAGGGGGCGCCTGGGTGGCTCAGTGGGTTAAGCCTCTGCCTTCGGCTCAGGTCATGATCCCAGGGTCCTGGGATCGAGTCCCACATCGGGCTCTCTGCTCAGCAGGGAGCCTGCCTCCACCTCTCTCTCTGCCTGCCTCTCTGCCTACTTGTGATCTCGGTCTGTCCAATAAATAAATAAAATCTTAAAAAAAAAAAAAAAAAAAAAAAAAAAGAATTAAGGTTCCGAGATCATTTCACGTCATTTCATCAATGGCACAGGGGAGGTGACAGGGCTTCCCAGGCCCAGACTCAACTCCCCGAAAGCGTCCAGACGAGAGAAGCCATCCCCCGCTCCTGCCCCTGGGGGTCACCTGCCGGGCCCGCTGGCTCAGCTGTCCTCCCGTCCTGCCCCCTCCCATCCCTGGGGAAGGGGCGTGGAAAGGACGGCCCGTGAGCGTGCCCGGGCGTGTACGTGCAAGTCCGCACACGCGTGCACCTGCAGCCACGGGTACCCCGGGGGCCCGTGAGAAGGAAGCCCTCGCAGGAGGAAGGCTGGGAACGGAGGACAGCTGGCGCCCCGCAGTGGGCCTGAGCGGGCACTTGTCCGCAGACACTCGGCCGCCCCTGGGCTCTCGCCTGAGAGCAGAGGCCTCCGCTCCCTTCACGTCCGGGCCGACGGCAGCTACGAGCCCGGCACTCTGGCTCGGCCGCGTGAGTGCTACATCCCGAGTCCCCGACAGGCTCGACGCGGCACCTCACCTGCGGTGGCTCCATCGTCCTCCTGCAGGGAGGCGAGGCAGAGGCGCTGGACCGCCGGGTAGCAGGGGCTCCGCGCCGGGCCCTGGGCCGCCAGCAGCTGCAGCAGGACCTCGCTGAACAGGCAGGCCAGGCTCCGCGCAGGCCCTGCCAGCTCCCCGGCGCTGCAGAACCGGCTGTACAGCTTGAAGATGCTACTCCTCATGGCGCTGTCCCCGAGCAGCTCGGCCACGACCCCCGGCTGCGGCAGAATGTGGCTCTTCAGCCAGCCGAGCAGTCCTGCGGCCTCCGCCCTGCTCGGTGGACACTCCGCCACCGACCGCAGCGCCCAGCGGACCGCCAGGGACGTGGCAGCGCACGCCAGGCCCGGTGCAGTGCTCTCGGGGGCGGCCCCGACCGCGGGCCCCCAGTGGGTCAGTATGGACCTCAGGAGGCCCCTGCACGTCTCCAGGGCGGCTGCCTGCGCCTCGGGATCAGCCGTCTCCTCTGCCTCCCCTGGCTTCTTCTTCCGGCCCCGTGGGCCTCGGGCTCGGGCTGGCACGACAGGCTTGTTCTTGTCCTTGAGCATCTCTGTCACCCACCCAGAGAGGAAGGAGTGAGCCTGACACCCTCTTCCCCACACGGATCGGGGGCAGGTGGGTAATGGAGCGGGGAAGAGGGAGAGGTCCCGAGAGCTGGCCCTGCTCGGCTCCCACAGGACATGCTCCTACCCTGGAGACCCACGAGAGCTCCACACCGGACCGGACTGTGACGGTCACTGCTGCTCTCAGGACAAACCCCGTCCGTCCTCACCACAACCAGAGCCACCTGCTGGCCCTCCCCGGGAGCAATGACAGTGGCAAGGAGAGCTCCAAGCCAGGTCTCCCCAAGGATGGGGGGCCCTCGGGACCTCAGCAGCTTCAGCCACGCTGCTCAGAGAGGGCGCGTGCTGGCGGCTCTGCGGGGGACATGAGCACAGTTTGGGGAACACCACCCGGTCGGGTCCCGACACTCACTCAGGAGCTCCCTAACTTGGTATTTCTCAATGGCCGATCTCAGGTCCTCCTGGAGCTTCGCGTCTCTCTCGAGGAGACTCCATTTGTGCAGGAGGACGAGGACGTCCCTGGTGGACAGCACCGTCTCGTTCACGGTGAAGCGGTTCATGTCCTTGAAGGCCTGCATGACGGTGGCCCGGTACCTGAGCACGGAGTCGAGCGCCGCGAAGAAGCTGGTCAGCTGGGCGGAGGCCAAGGTCGGCCTGTAGGGAGCCAACGTCACACACTGAGCGAAAGCTTCCTCCGCATCCTCCAGCCCAGGACCAGCGCGGCTGGGCAATGCCACAGACCCAGAGGGGCCGAAGGTCCACCCACGACTCGGGTGACCCTTCACAACAGACACCGAAGCATGGAGCCCACCACCAAGAATAGGAAAAAGCAAGCCGCCCCAGCAGAGGCTCGGTGGGGACCCGAGTCTCCCCTCCATGCTGAAGGCATAGAAATCTCCTGGAAACCATGGCTAACCGGGAGAGCGAGGCGGAGAGGCCGTGAGGGTCGGGGCACCAGCCGCCTGACAAGCACCACAGGACGGCCGACGCCCCTGGGCCTCAGGGCCTCACAGACTCAGCCTCACCCACGGCCAAACCCCACCATGGGCTCCCTCAGGAAATCCGCCCTAACCTCGAGGGAACTGAAAATTCAGTACCAGCTGCTCCACACAATATTAAAAATTATTTTAAATAGGAATCAGTTCTCAAACACCAGTATGTCCTTCAACAGCCCCAGAATAAGAAAGCGGTCTGTCGACACTGATTTCTTAATTCAGAGCAACCAAAGACCACATGCTCTCAGATTTATCAAGAAAGTCTTCACTGAGATGATCATCCATTGGCGATCAGTTCTTCCGGTTCTAATCAGTACTACCTCTGTGCCTAAGCCAGAACTCCGAGCGCACAGGCTGTATTTTCTCTAAGACTGTGCTGTGGAATCTGGGGAGCAGTCAGCAGTCTGAGGAACCGAGGAGCATTATTACCAGGGGCCAGATGGAAATGCTGGAATTTTCGAGGAGAGTCTCAGACAAGTGAGTCTGTGCGGGCTGGCGAAGGCAGAGGCAAGTCTGGGAACAGCCTGCCTTTCTTAGGCTTAAAGTCACGGAAAAGATGTTCTTTCTACAAGATACCACTTAAAGTGCTTGAATCAAATTATCAAGTTGTTTGCCGCTAAAAATGATCTGCTATGACACGTTTTAGGTTTCCAGAGTGTCAGGTTCTCAGGGTCGTGAAAGGAGCCTCCCGAAGTTGAAGCAGAAAAGAAGAAACAGCTAAAATAGATTTTCTGACATCATCCATGGCTGACAGCAGCCCTCGGGCCCACAGCCCCACCTGTGGAGCCAGGACCGAGGGGACCACTGAGAGGGGGTGTCCACAGAGGCCCCATGTTAGGGGCCGTGCCGGTGGGGCAGGCGTTTACCTCAGGTGCCTCGTGAGTGCAACAAGAACATACAGGAACTCGTTGACCAAGTGCAGGGCGAGCAGCTTCTGAGGCTCCTGGGACCCTGGCTGGCAGGAAGCCGGGCCCTCTGACGCCACTCCTTTGTCCCCCAGGTTGGTCACCCACAGTGTGTGTAGCAACGAGATGATGTTGGACAGCAGCTGGGTCTCCAGAAACCTGCAACCAAGCACGGAACTCTCACTGCTGTGTCCTCTCCTCTCGGTGACCCTGGCTGGAGCAGGGGTTGGGGAGCCACGGGACAGACTCTGCCCGCAGTGGCCGCCCCGGCAGTGGGTGGCAGGCTGGCCCCTCCCCCAGCAATCCGGAACCTGCTCACCCGCACCGCAGCCCCCAAAGGCACAGCATCCGAGTCAAAACAGCGAGCAGGCCACACAAACGGCTTCGGCATGGGGTGGGGCGGGGCGTGATTCTCATTTCTAGCTCCGCCATCCCCTGAAGTCCCAACGAGAGAGTCTGGATTCTACTGCCATCTCCCACCCACACTGAAGCCCGCAGCGGACTCCACGGTCTCCACCGCGCTCTCTTCCCACCCAACACACGTCTCACACACAAGGTGCTCACCTGCTCTCAAGGATGTGCAAAATCCACGTTAAAAGGCTATAGTCCCGCAGGATCTCATAGGCGGACTGGGCATCCCGGGCAGCGTTCTGCAGAATTTCGAGAATCCAATTCTGAAAACCCAAAACTAAGAGTTACTTCTCAGTACGAAAACCAATTTTACTGGATCAAAGGAACAAGTTAAACAAAACGACGGTCTGTTCTGTTCCCAGGCGGTGGCAGACGAAGCTTGCCTGGCTAAGTCTGGGAGTGTGGTGGCGATGTTGGCCAGACACAGACTCCACAGCCACTGCCCGCCCTCGGGGAGCCCACACCTGCGAGTCCATCCTAAGGAACCAACCCACAGGCCTCAAGTCCTGGCTCAGAAACCACATGGCCCAGATGTGAGGCTGGGAGAGAACACGGACCCACTTCGTCCAGAGAAACAGCTAGTGGCCCATTTTGTCCCTTCGGTTTTACCACCTGGAAAGGCAGACAGAAAAACGGGACTGCCCCTTGAACGGTGAATTGGGCCTTTTAGAGTTCTCCCATGCCATAAAAAATAAAAAACTACTGTATCCAAATTCAGTTTATTCCGACGTGTTTCTCTCTTCTGAACTGCTCACATTTACCCACATTTTATACACCATCAGACACAAAAGCTGACGGGGCTACAAATTAATCCAAATACCGTGGCTTCACTTAAGTTACTCCTTCGGCCACCCCTGGCCTTTAGAACACTCAAACACGAGCTCTTGGTCGAGGGCATTTCCTCATTGGCTCTGACACTGTTGGTTTTGACTCCAACTCTTGTTTCCTAGCTGAGTTTTGGGAATCTACAGCTTCTGTGCATTTAGTGACATTCTGGTGGCTCCAAAGGGTCACAGTTACTGGGTAGCTCTACTAGCAAGCCAAGCCACAGCGGAGGAGCCATGACAAATAGTACATCACCCGAGGACAGATGGCAGTGAGTGCCAGCCCACAGCCTCGACAAACAGCACATCGCCCGAGGACGGATGGCAGTGAGTGCCAGTCCACAGCCTCTATAGGAAAGGCACTCGTGGGATCTCATTTTCCCTCGTGGAAAGTCAGCTTGATGTCACATTAGTAGGTCGGTCATGTCCAGGCTGGGATTAGAATTCACACAGATTTCACTTGCAAATAAAACCTTTAGAAATATGGGGCAGCCCTGGGTGGCTCAGCATCTGACTCTTGGTTTTGGTTCAGGTCACGATCTCAAGGTCATGAGATCAAGTCCCCCATCCAGCTCCATGCTGAGCATGGGGTCTGCTTGAGATTCTCTCTCTCTCCCTCTCTGCCTCTTCCCGTTCATTCTCTCTCTACAACCCGCCCCCCCCCCCCAACCACCTTGAGAAGCAGCACAGCCCTGCTGTGCTCAGACAGACTGTGGGCGCCGCCTACCTGGGCCTCGTCGTCACACAGCGGGCTGTTGAAGAAGGACAGGACGATGTGGAAGACGCCTCTCCGGGCACAGAGCTCGTAGCAGTGCCTGTCCCGCATCCCCTGCCGCAGGATCTCGAACAGCCATTCCCGTTCTGTCTTATGCTGTAACCCAGGCAAGCAGGAGACTGCTGTTCCCGACCTGAGGCCCCTGCAAACCCCACCACTCCCGAGTGCCAGCAGCAGAGCAACAGCCACAGCTGCAAAAACGTTTGTCTGTTGTTGGCTGTGTCATTGAAGAGCCTTAGGATTTGACTTGGTTTTTTTAGACCAAGTTCAAACACTGCCCTGAATCGACTCATGTGGACATCTACAAAATCACATTTAATACTGACCCCAGCCCTTCACCAAGGACACAGAATGAGAGTGCCATAAAACGTAGGCCTCTTAAGGACTGTTTTGAACGTGTGAGAAACCACCTAAGAATTAACACATGGCATGAAAAGCATTTCTACAAGCGAGCCTGCGTGACCTTTCACTTTCCTGACCGTCTCGCTCCAACACTGTCTGCGCAACTGGGCTGCCGGCCGCCAACAGCACCCAGGGGAGAGTACCAGAGTGACAGCAGGGGCTCATGATCCAACGGAGGAGTCTCCGGGGCCCTCGGGGACTTCAGAAGCCTCACCTCCAAGTCTGAGCTGTAGAAGAACTGGTAGAAGCCCGGAACTTTGCTCATATTCAAGTACTCGTGTGACAGCAGGAACTTGTTGATCTTCAAGTACATGTGGTCCTCTGAGAACAAAGGCAGAGAGTCGCTCAGAGCAGGCCCCAGCGGGACCCCCACACTCCACTGGAGTTGGGGAGCAGGAGCTGGGGATCAGAAATCCGTACCCCCCACGGAATTTTTGTATCCTTACTCCGATTCTCGGTTCTCGAGAACCAGACTGCAGCAAGAAGACACCCGGCTCCAGGCTGCACACGGTTCAGAAACCACGGAGGATGCTGCCCCGCCCCGGCCAGCAGCCCACCGCATGAGCTCCAATCGGCTGGGGTGCAGAGGGGAGCTGGCGCCCACCCTGACCGGCCTCTAGCTGAAGGGCAGTGTCCCAGCACGGGAGCCTCAGACGCCCCCCGGGTCACTCTGGGATGCAATGAGGCCGATGTGGACACACGTCTCCTCCCCTGCTGCCACCTACCTTCTGATCACTGCCTCCGACCTGTCCTGACTGCCCGGATCCTCGGAGGCCACCCCCTGACCACTGCTGCCTGTGCTCCCGACCCTGACATTGGTCTGAGATGGCACAGGCCGGACCAATCACCCTGGCCTCTGCTAGGATAGTTTCTCCCAGGTGTCTCTTTCTTTAGAGTCTACAAATGACTGATTACTCTCTCTCCTCCTGTAATTTCTAAAAGAAAAACCATGAAATAAAAACTATACGGAGAAGATGGAAACTAGATCTGAAGTGTAATAGCAATGCGACTGGAGAGGACCTGCGGGACCCTGGACAGGCTATCTGACATGGGGGGCCTCGGATGGCGGGGGGCTGCTTCTGTATCTGAACGAGACCACATGACACAGAACCCTGTGGCCCCAACACAGCCAACACCTGTCCTCAGGCTACCTTGGCAGTGGTGCCCGTGGCCGCCGCACAAGGAGCCGTGTGTTCTTGGACCCAGGCCGGCACCTGCATGGTGACGGCTTCCAGGCCAAACACCTTCTAGCTCAGGACCCACGAGCTGTGCAGACTCTCACTTCCATGAATAGACCCACAGCTGCTGTGGGACAGACTTCCTGCGTCAGGCGCCCTGCAGGTGCAGGACCCCCCATGCCCCCTCACAGCAGCCCCAGGGGGCAGGTACCACGACAGGCGTGTCCTGTGGCGTCCCAGGCCCACAGCGAAAGCGAGGACACATCCCACGCCCCCTCACACACACTGCTCTGCGCTGGGCTTCCTCACTGGGCTTCTTTCTGATCTCAGCCACGGGGCCCGGAAAGAGCTTCCTCACAGCCACGCTTTACTCACTGCCCACACCCATGGCTCACTGTCAGAGCAGGGCGTGAGCCGGACACGGCCTTATTTACACGCATGGCGGATCACGCTGGTGGGATTAATGCTGACAAGCGGACCTGCGGTGGTACCTGGTTTCAAAATCTGCGAGGCTGCTTTGGCAATGAAGAGAGTCAAGGTAAAGGTGAGTCTCATGTTCTGAGTTCGGATCCCATTCCGGACTACATCCAACAGGTAGAGTAGCTTAAAACCAGGAAAACAGAAGAACGGGGGAAAAAAAAAAGAATTTTCAGAACTTGTGCAGCCTTGTCTTGTGCAGCTGAAACTACAGCTCTGCTGGGTGGCCCACTCTCCCCATCCCAGCGGCCACCAGAGATGACGCTCGGAATGGCAGTGTCCCTGATCACTTCCTTGAGGAGTCGGGCACGTACCCAAGGGCAGAGGAGACAAGCGAGACTCCTCCTGTTCCCTGCCGCCTTGGAGCCCAGCCTTCTGGAGCTCGGTGTGTTCTGGGTAACAGCTGCCTTAACCACTGAGTTCAGACCAAAGAAACTGAACTGCTTTGCCCACCTACACACAAGAAGTGTTAGGAAGGGTAGAGCTTTCTCAGGCTCCACGAGGGCTGAGAACCAGAGGTAACCCCCAGCATCACTCCCTACAAGGGAATGGACCTTGGTTCTTTGTCAGCAGTCTCCTTCCAACATGCTTCTATGCTCCCCAGAAATGCCGCTACCAGACTCAGCAGAAAGCCAGCTCCAGAGGTCCACCAGGACCCTCAGCCCCACTCACCTGGGACTGCTCTCGGAACCGCGCCCCCTCCAGCTGTGAGTAGTAGGCCGCCAGCACGTAGTAGGCTGCAGCCCGCATCTGGGGGTCATAGCTGCTGAGGGCCGCAACAGTTAGGCCCAGAGCATTGGAATCCAAAAATTTTCGACAATCCACCACAAATTCTATGGAAGTAAAATACAGCATTAAATACATACACACAAGGAATGATCATGATGCTTGTGTAACATGGGGAATTAAATTTCCTTTTGCATTTTGCCAACATTAGCGATGAACACACACATACAGCACGATCACGATGCTTGTGTAACATGGGGAATTAAGTCTCCTCTTGCCAACATCAGCTATGAGTGGGAGACACAAGAAATGGAAGTCTCTCCAGCTCCCTTTAACTTCTGCTGAAGTTGGATTAAAGCCTAGCTTCCCCTGCACGGCAATAACCCCTACTTGCAGCTTCTAGAATGCTTGTCAATCCCAACTGGGATTATTTCATGACTTCTCACAAATACTCAACGAGCCAGAGAAGAATGAGGTGCCATTTAGACCTGAGACACGAGATCCCAGCAGGCTGGAGGCCTGGGGAACACGACTGGGCAGCTGGCCGAGAAAACCAATTTCCTGTCTCTACCCTGTTCAGCCCACAGCTTCTGAATTCCTAGCCACGAACACCAGTAAGGAAAACATGAAAGGCAGGGAAGCTGGAAAGTTTAGCCAGGGCAAACCTGTCTGACCTGGCCCAACAATTTTTTTTTTTTTTAATTTTAAAGATTGTATTGACTATTTGACAGAGAGATACAGAGAGACAAGCAGGGTTGAATGGCAGGGAGAGGGAGAAGTAGACTCCCCACTGAGCAGAGAGCCTGACTCGGGATTCCATCCCAGGTTCCTGTGATGGAGACCCGAGCAGATGCTCAACTGACTGAGCCACCCACGCACCTCCAACCCATCAATTTTAGTAAAAACCTACAACCACTTCAGGAAATGACGTGACCAAGAGAGAAGGTCAAATATACACAGGGACCCACCTGACCACAACTTAAAGGGCCTGATTACCAATAACAAAATTCGGGACACTTAGAATCCTCTTTAATAAAGATCTGAGGCTTTTTACAACATAAATACTGTCACAAATTTAAGATAAAAATTGACGAAAAACCTTAGAACAGGGACAGGTCACTGTGTTTAAAAACAACTAAGTGGCAGGTTTGGTCACGGAAATCACCCACGCAGATGCTCTGTAGACCAAGGGACTGGTGAGCTAGTGTTCCTGTTAAATCAGGAACCCAACACAAACCAACGGAAGTGACGACCCCCAGAGCGTCATCTTGGAATGTACTATCGATTAAAGAAATGCCACCAGTGTTTTTAAAAAGTCAAACTCTTTTTTTCTTCTCTTCCTAATGTTAGATTTTTAAAAGCTAATTCTGGCAATTAAAAAAACCTGAGAATCAATAATAAGAAGAAAAATTGCAATAATAAGCGACTTCTCTATAATTCCAAGAGCTCCACAGCACAAAATAGTCTCCAAGTGGTGGCTGCCCACGAGCACAGAAATCCCTTTACACCATCAAGTGTCCTTGTCCCTCAGAAGTGGCAGAGCTCCCTAGACCTTCCACCAGCATCTCCCCTGAAGGGTGACTGATGGGGGCACAGACGCACGCATACAGTTCCCTTCCTCTTTCTCAATGTTTATCAAGGAATAACCAGGATTTCCACTTCCACCCAAGACAGTGGCAGAAACCTGAATTACCTGTCCACCAGAAGTGACTAAAAACTAGAAACGAAACAAGGTTTTTCAAGACATTGGACCTGAGGCAACAAATGGCTGTGATCTCCAAGAGAGAAAACAAGATGAACCTTCTGATCATCCCAGCTCGAAGCCTGGAGATTTCTAGGCCAAGGCCCAGGGAGGACAAACCAAGGCAGAGACTGGAGAATGCTGAGTTATGCAGACAAGAGCGCCCAGCTGGGACGCCAAGGTGGCCAGAATTCACACAGCAGAGTCCCGGGGAAGAGAGCTCCACTCCCAGAGCACCATTTGGCAAGAGTGTATGAGGAAGCCGGCTGAGGCTGAGGAACAGGGACAACCCCAGGCTCGTGCCTGCCTGGAAACAGTTCCTGTCCCTACCAGCAGGGCAACATCCTCCCAGTTCACAGGGAAAAGGGAGACTGCTCAGAACGATTTAATGTCAGCTGTGGGGCAAAACTTGCCCCCGACTAAAATGCTGCTTTGGTGCCACCTAACAGATTCAAAGCAAGACCGGAGGGACTGGACCATTCCTAAGTAGCTCAAATGTGTCCTAGAGCAAAGCTCAAGAACATTCACAGGAATATAAAAATATCCAGGATCAAACAAGATAAAATTCACCATGTCTGGTTTACAATAAAAAATTACCAGACATTCAAATAAGCACAAATATAGCCCATCAGAAGAGGAAAATCCACCCTGTGAAAAGGACTCAGATATGACAAAGGTAACAGAACTTCTGTTGTAGTTGTTGTAACTACTTTTGTAACTACTACAACTGCACTCTACATGTTCAAGAAGCTAGAAGAATCACTGAGCATGTTAAATGGACACACAGAAGATATAAGAACTCAAACCAAGTTTCCAGAGGTGAAAATTAAAATGTCTGAGATGAAAAATGCATTGGAAGAGATTATTAGCAGATTAGACATTATAGACAAAGAGGTTAGTGAACTCTAAGACAGCAATAGAAATGATCCAAATTGAAACACACAGAGAAAAAAAAATTGAAACCTGGAACAGAACATCATGGAGCTGTGGGACAATTCTCCAGCAGGATAATATACATGTAATTAGAGTCCCTGAAAAGTTTCAAGAAATAATGGCCAAAACTTTTCCAATTTGATGAGAACTACAAACCTACAGAGCCAAGAAGCTCAATGAACACCCCAAATATAAGAAACATAAAAGAAAATTACACTAAGGCACATTCTAATTAAACTGCTTGAAACCAACGATAAAAAAATATCTGCAGAGCAATCACACAACATACAGAGACACAAAAGAACGAACAATGGTAGATTTATTTTCCTTCCTTCCTTCCTCTCTTTTTTCCTTCCTTCCTTTTCTTTCTTAAGTAGACCCATGCCCAGTGTGGAGCCCAATGCAGGACTTGCACTCATGACCCTGGATCAAGAGCTGGGCTGACATCAAGAGTCGGATGCTCAACCCACAGTCATGCTGGCCCCTAACAGATTTCTTGTTAGAAACACTGCAATCCAAAATCAAGCAGCAACATCTTTCAAATACAGTAAGAAGGGGGAAAAAAAACCTGTCAGCCTAGGATTTTATACCCTGTGAAAACCGTTCAAAAGTTAAGCTCTTTTTTCTACAAAAGAACTGAAAGAACTGATCAGCAGATGTGAACTACAAGAATTCTTAAAGGAAGTATTTGAGGCAGAAGGAAAATGACAGAAGATGGAAATCTGGGTCTACACAGAGGAATTACCAGAACCAGAAACGGTAACTGTAAGATAGTGAATATAAGCTGTTTAAATCTCCTTAAAGGTAACTGACAATTTGAAGCAAAAACAACATATTGTGAGTTTTACAACATATAGCAGTAAAATATCTGGTAAGAACAGCACACAAAGCCAGAAGGGGCAGAAACGGATCGATACCGCTGTAAGGGACTTCTACTATCCGTGAGGTGGTATAGCCTCACACAAAGGCAAACTGTAATACATTCAAGGTGAGCACGATAAACCCTAAAGCAACACACACGTGCACTGTAGCTAAAAGCCAACAAAGAAAATAAAACCAGAATCAGATCAATAATCACATTAAACGTAAATGATGTACACATTCCAATTAAAAGGGAGAGATGGCCAGAATGGATTTTAAAAAGGCAAAACCCAAATACGTCTATCAACAGAAACACCATTTTTAATATACAGATGCAAATTAAAAGGATGAAGAAAGAATAATCTTGGACTCCAACAGTGTACAGACTAAATTTCTTCATTTCTAACAAGTGACTGCTTTTGATGAAAAGGGGGAAAAAACCCTAAAGCTTTAGAAAAGCCTCCGACCGTGGGATAACCCTGTTTTGGAAAAGATGAGATGTGTTAAGATACACCTACATACCTATACACCAAACACACACAAATGGAATATATTTGGGAAAGAGAACAGTCTAAACATTTAATATTACACTCACTAAAAGCAGCTAGTACTCAGCCGGCAAGGGTATTTTTAGTAATCACTGACATTCTCCAGGACAAGTGGATTTTCCACGTGTCCCTGAGGAAAAGTCAATTTCATGTCCATGCTCACGTGCTCTTCTCTGAAGTCTTGGCTTTGTCACCCTTCAGGAAAAGAGCCGCCCTGGGGTGCGGAAAGTGTAACAGGCTATCAAAACACGGATATAAACACCACTCTCTGTTTCAGGAACCTCATAAATAGCAGTTTGGCCTTCTGACAACACATCTCTGATTGAAATGGCCAAACCAGCACAACGATCAAGGATTAAAATAAAAAGCACCCCATGTTTCGTGGGGCTTCAGCAGTTAGTACAACTGTGCCCCAGAGTCCAAAGAGCTCCTCCTCCCGCCCCCTCCTCTACCCCTTCCTTGGGGGCAGCCTGGCCGGGGACTGAGGAGTCCACGGGGTCTGTGTCCCTGTGATCTGGGGACGAGGCTCAGAGAGCTGAACACCGGCCTCTCCATTCTGTGACATTCGTGCACGACGAGCTGCAGATAGCCATCCAGTTCTGCCGAGGACAAGAAGTCGCTGTGGAAAAAGCATTTGTCACTGTCATTGCTAACAGCCCCGGCTGACCCTGTTTCTCAGCCAAGGACTCGGGAGAAGGGAGGCAGTAAGGTTAGCAAAACAGGTTCCCGGTTGCAGCAAAGGCTGTAATGGAGCAATGAGACCAGAGTTTCTCTGAAGTCTGGCAGCCACACTTAAAAACCAATTATCTGCCCAATTGAGGCGTGCAAGATTTTTTTTTTAAAAGATTTTTGTGTATTTATTTGACAGAGACACAGTGAGAAAGAGAACACAAGCAGGGGGAAGTGGGAGAGGGAGAAGAAGGCTTCCCGCTGAGCAGGGAGCCCGATGCAGGCTCGATCCCAGGACCCCGGGACCATGGCCCAAGCCAAAGGAAGACACACCCAACGACTGAGCCACCCTGGCACCCTGAGGATTGCAAGATGTTAGCAACACAGGGTTGTTAACAGTAGAGGGCGTAAGAACGCTGCTGAGAACCTCTGCCCCACACACAGGATGAAGGAATCTCACGAACACAGTATGGGGCATGGAGAGCTAAGACAAAGGACACCGAGGGCCTAGCACCATTCACAGAAAGTTCAAATACAGGGTCCTGGCTCCTGCTGGACAGGGAGGGGCACTGCCTAGCAAGGGGCGCCCACTACGTGCTGCTCCTTGATCCGGCTGGTGGTTTCGCCCAAACTCCCACCATACACGCACGTGATTCATGGTCATTTTTTTCTTTTCTTTTCTTTTTTTTTAAAAAAGATTTTATTTATTTATTTGACAGAGAGAGATCACAAGTAGGCAGAGAGGCAGAAAGAGAAGGGGGGAAGCAGGATCCCCACTGAGCAGAGAGCCCGATGCGGGGCTCGATCCCATGATCTCAGGATCCCATGATCCTGAGATCATGACCTGAGCCGAAGGCAGAGGCTCAACCCACTGAGCCACCCAGGCGCCCCTCGTGGTCATTTCTATGTACGCCGCTTCAGTAAGAGTTCGCTCAAGACATTCTCCATGCTTACTTTTCCACCAAGGGCGGAAGCAAAAAGAAAAATACATGTTAAAAATAACATGAAAAATAAATTCATGGTTTAATTCAATAATAATAAATCTAGCCTACACTGGCCATATGCTGTTCGCAGATTTCTGTTCTGTTCAACTTACCATTTTACTGCTAGAAATTTCTCTCTCCCTACAAACTGGTATGCTTCCTTCTGTAGGACAACAACATTTGTTTAAAACATTATGCTTCTACTTTTTGTTCCGGATGACAAGTATTCCTGAGCAAAATTTAATGACCTAGTTTTTCTTGTCTGGTTTTTTTTCCCTTTTAACTTTCGTATTTACATCTGTATTCACCTCTCTGCTTTTAAAAATTTTCTACTTTGTTGTGAATGATTTTAGTGTAATTGGTACTTTAAGCTACCACAAATCCTTTTTAGTGTGGCTATGCTTTGCAAATTTTCCTACGTGTATTATGCCTATAAAACTTAAAGTAGGCTGTATGTGGCGATTTCCCCAACTTCAAAGACCATTTACGAGTTCCCTCTCTTCACAAAAGGTCTCCCGGACACCCTCCTCCCCACCCAAAAAAGGGCAGTAGGCAAGATCCTGAGAACAACACTGTGTCCTAATTTTAGTATTTTTTATTAGTGTTTTTCCAAGCCTTTGCCTTCTGTCTCTTAAAAGCTCTCTTAAGAGCCTGAGCAACAGACTAAGTGATTTGTTATAATCCACTCAAGTTACCTCATGTTTTCAGACTCTGAAAAATCTATTTTTGTGCTGGATGAGAAACAGACCTCGCCAGGGCTGAAGGCAGGGGGAAGCAGGAGAATGTCTGGGCCGCACGCTGGTCCTGGTTTCTCTGTTAGGCTTACCGGGGAGTCCCTGGAAACAGTGAAGATCTCTGCCAGCCATGGCGGTGACTGTATGCAGGCCTGAAATGCCCCTGCTCTCCGGCAAATAAGACCTAGCTCAGGGGCGCCTGGGTGGCTCAGTGGGTTAAAGCCTCTGCCTTCGGCTCTGGTCATGATTCCAGGGTCCTGGGATCAAGCCCCGAATCAGGCTCTCTGCTCAGCGGGGAGTCTGCTTCCTCCTCTCTCTCTGCCTGCCTCTCTGCCTATCTGTAATCTCTGTCTGTCAAATAAATAAATAAAATCTTAAAAAAAAAAAAAAAAAGACCTAGCTCAGCCACAGAACATTGTGCTCACGGAGGCCGGGGGGCCACAGCTACTTCCACCAGTGAGGAAGCCCCGAGGAGACCCAACCCTGACACTCTGTTAGGAGAGGCAGCAGTGGGGGACCAGCACGTCTGTTCACACGTAGGAGTGCTGGAGCATACAAGGACAA
Organism: Mustela putorius furo; assembly: GCF_011764305.1. Classification (NCBI taxonomy): domain Eukaryota; kingdom Metazoa; phylum Chordata; class Mammalia; order Carnivora; family Mustelidae; genus Mustela; species Mustela putorius. Next base: position 1,132,464 of record NW_025421491.1, on the reverse strand, counting down.
CAAATGGTGCTGGGAAAATGGGACAGCCATGGGTGGAAGAATGACACTGAACTGTCTCCTCACACCACACACAGATAGATTCAAAATGGATGAAAGACCTCAATGTGAGACAGGAATCCATGAAAATCCTTGAGAACACAGGCGGCAACCTCTCCGACCTCAGCCGCGGCAACTTCTTCCTAGACACATCGCCAATGGCAAGGGAAGCAAGGGCAAAAATGAACTAGTGAGGTTTCATCAAGATAAAAAGCTTCTGCACAGCAGAGGAAACAGTCAACAAAACCAAAAGGCAACTGGCAGAATGGGAGAAGATATTCACAAATGACATATCAGATAAAGGGCTAGTATCCAAGATCTATAAAGAACTCATCAAACTCAACACCCAAAGAACAAATAATGCAATCAAGAAATGGGCAGAAGACATGAACAGACATTTCTGCCAAGAAGACATTCAGATGGCCAACAGACACATGAGAAAGTGCTCCACATCACTCGGCATCGGGGAGATACAAATCCAAATCACAATGAGACACCACCTCACACCAGTCAGAATGGCTAAAACTAACCTATCAGGAAAGAAGGTGTTGGTGAGGTTGTGGAGAAATGGGAACCGTCCTACACTGTTGGTGGGAATGCTAGCTGGTGCAGCCACTCTGGGCAACAGGATGAAGGTTCCTCAAAAAGTTGAAAATAGAGCTACGCTACAACCCAGCAATCACACTATGGAGTATTTACCCTAAAGATACAAATGTAGGGATCTGAAGGGGCACGTGCACCTGAATGTTGATAGCAGCAACATCCACAATAGCCAAACTATGGAAAGAGCCCAGATGTCCACCAACAGATGAATGGATAAAGAAGATGCGGTATATCTATACACAATGGAATACTATGCAGCCATCAAAAATCTGAAATCTTGGGGCTGCCTGGGTGGCTCAGGGGGTAAAGCCTCTGCCTTCGGTGTGGGCCAAGACCCCAGGACCTGGGATTGAGCCCAGCATCGGGCTCTCTGCTCAGCAGGGAGCCTGCTTCCTCCTCTCTCTCTCTTTCTCTACCTTCCTCTATTTGTGATCCCTATCTGTCAAATAAATAAATAAAATCTTTAAAAAAAATTTGAAATCTTACCATTTGCAAGGATATGGATAGAACTAGAGGCTATTACGCTAAATGAAATAAATCAATCAGAAAAAGACAATTATGTGATCTCTCTGATTTGAGAAATTTGAGAAATTAGGCAGAGGATCACAGGGGAAGGGAGGAAAAAAATCAAACAAGTTGAAATCAGAAAGGGAGACAGAGACTCAATCTCAGGAAACAAACTGAGGGCTGCTGGAGGGGGGTTCTGGGTGATGGAGTTGGGGAGGGTATGTGCTATGGTGAGTGCTGTGTATTGTGTAAGACTGATGAGTCACAGACCTGTACCCCGAAACAAATAATACCTTACATGTTAACTAAAAATAAAGCCTTAAAAAAAAAAGACAACCGTAGTTTAAAAGGAACAAAACAGCACAAATAAGGACCTGGTGTCCCAGTGCGGCTAAACTAAGTCCAGCAGGAAGCAGCCTGGGGGTCCTGAAGGCATCACACCAGCCACACCAATGGGCACAGCCACAGAACACAGGCCTTGCCCCATTCCCCACACCCGCCCCCGGTGCCCTCTGTGTAGGCCTGACTGCCGCTGCGACAGGCCACGAGGGAGCAAGCTGGGCCCGGGAGCACTTGCAAGAAGCCGCTAACATGTTCCCACTGGAGGAGGGGAAATTCAATGATTTTGAATATTCAGAGGCCGGAGGTTGGGTAGGAAGAGAGTTTCAGCGCAGACCCTCCGGTACCACCTAAATTTTGAACTTGTGAATATATCAGCTAATGTTAAAAATCACTTAAATTAGATACATAGCTCTGGGAAGATGGAGTGGACACAGTTTCTCTATTTCTAGCAGTAAGCACAAACGAAAAATCCTGGACAGATGTAAGACGACCCTGAAGGGTGGAAAGGAAGCTGACCAGCCGGGGGCTCAGGTGAGCGCCCCGTGTTCTCCTTCTGCCCCTGGTGTCCCAGACTCTGAGCCGAGGAAGCCAGCAGCCCAGGAAACCAACAGGCACTGATAAAGCCTGAACAAAAGGCTGCTCTCTCTAGGCTCTAGAAGGAAGGCTAGAAGAGAAGCAGCCTAGCAAGACCAAATGTGGACAGTAGCTGCTCCGCCCCAGCCGAAGACCTCAGAGGAGGCCGCGGCCCTGCTCCCACCCACCCCAGCGAAGGCGCGGTGTGGCGCCCGGCAGGCTGTGAGACGGGACCCCAAGTCCCCTGCTAGGGTGACGCTGTCGGGGAGGCTAAGAGGGGGCTGGGGGGCAGTACCAGAGGACCCTCCTGCTCCTCACTGAGCACCAGCGGAGGCCTCCTCAGGGGAGGCCCCACGAGGAGCAGTCACGGGCCGCTCCGGACTCTCCCGGCCCCGAGCATCAGCACAGACGATCCATGAAAGCAGAAACTGATCCATGGGACTTGCTCAAAATGAAAAACCTGGGCTCGGTGAACGGCTCTGTCCCGAGGATGACAAAAGCTACAGACTGGGAGAAAATATTCGCCAGCCACATACCCAACAAAGGACGAGTACCTGGAATATATAAAGAACCCCCAAACCTCATGGGGAAAAACGTGAAAAAAGATCCCATTAGAAAATGGGCAAACGACATGCCCTGACATTTCAATAAAGAGGACATACAGAGCGCCGACGAACCTCAAGACGCTGGACACCGTCAGCCATCAGGAAATGCAAATGAAAACCACAGTGAGGTATCACGACACGTCTGCCAGTGACAAAACGCCGCACACCAAGAGACCCGCCATGCCCATGCGCAGCCCGCGTCCTGTGTCCCGCCTACGTTCGCTCACAAACACTCCCGCCCTCCGGCTACTCGACACTTAACTTCAAAATCACACTTACGCCAACAAAAAGCCGAGCTCGGCAGGCTCTCCCTCATTCTCAAAGAGAAAACCTGGTGGCATTTGATCACTATCTAGTGGCAATTCAGAAAAGGCTCCTGCCATTGAAAATTAGAAAAACCCAGCACGGATGAAAGGATACTCCCAGGATTTAAGATTATAAATGGCCTTGTTTTTTGTTTTTTGTTTTTTTTTTAAGTCACTGTATATTCAAAACATTCACTGTTACTCTTCTAAAAACCTCTGGAATGAAAAGGTAGGAAGGCGGATAGAGATACTCTAGGATGAGTAACAAACTTCTGTTACCATGGTAGTCACCCCCACGAGAAAGCTGATACGGTCCGGCCCCACGTCCCGGTCCGGCCCTACGTCCCGGTCCGGCCCCACGTCCCGGTCCGGCCCCGCGCCCTGGCCCGCGGAAGGCCGCACTCACCCGGCCTGGTGAGCTCGCTGAAGAGATGCAGGAGAAAGCAGGGGTCATAAAGGTCATTGAGATCCACTGTGCTTCGGTCTCTAAAGATCAGTTCCTCTGCATCCTGAGACAGCCCAAAACAAACAGAAAGTGAGGTCTGGACTCATAAATGTAAAAACACATGAGTGCTTAGCCACTAATCTAGAGTTTAAATGACTTTGAATATTCAAAAGCATAAGAAAACAGCGCTTCTAACACAAAACAGCTACGTTTGGGATGTTTGGCATCTGTATCCCCATTTTGCAAAAACTAGTGTTTTTGCCAGGGTTCGGGGGGTGTGTGCAGGGCAGTTCTGAAGGACATGGGCATGGCCAGTGACGATAACGGCTGAAGCGGAGTGACAGGTGTACGGCAGCCCTGTCTCGGTCCCTCTGTGTACAGCTGGAACTGTACGGAACGCGATGTCAACAGCCCGTAAGAGAAATAGCGCGTGTGTTTCACAGGATGCTGAAGCCGAGGGGGCCGACGGACTCCCCAGCGGGGCGAGCAGGAAAGCATCCACTGCTGCTGAGAATGCCCCCCGCTGGCTCTGCCCCCAGCCCCGCACCTCGGGGGGCAGCAGCTTCCGCTTCTGGGGGAAGTGGAGGATGGTCTTCATCATGCGGTCCCGATCCAGCAGGCGGAGGATGTCCCCGACGCTCGGCTGCTGCCACAGTGACTTGCCCAGGCTCCGGCACGTCTTGTGATGCTCCACCGCCGCGGGGCCCCACAGCAGGACTCTAGAGCCAGGTGGGATGACAAAGACGGGTCACGCCTCCCCCCGGGACAGAATGCACGACGGGGACAATGGCCAGCAAGGGTAGCTCTGCCAAGCAGCCAGCACACGCCAGGCACTGCCCAGAGCACGGGACGAGAGCGCCGCCATCTAGTCCCCCTAACAAAGGGGGAGGTGCGCGTGGCGGAGAGGCTAGCAGGGATGGGGGCGGGTGACTGCGGGGGGAGGACACCTGCACGGAGCTTACGACGTGCGCCTTACTCGGAGCTCTTCCATCTACCAGTCCCACTATATCTGTGGGACAACCCAGGACAGGGTACCATCATTACGACGTGCGCCTTACTCGAAGCTCTTCCATCTACCAGTCCCACTGTATCTGTGGGACAACCCAGGACGGGGTACCATCATTACGACGTGCACCTTACTCGGAGCTCTTCCATCTACCAGTCCCACTGTATCTGTGGGACAACCCAGGACGGGGTACCATCATTACGACGTGCACCTTACTCGGAGCTCTTCCATCTACCAGTCCCACTGTATCTGTGGGACAACCCAGGACGGGGTACCATCATTACGACGTGTGCCTTACTCGGAGCTCTTCCATCTACCAGTCCCACTGGATCTGTGGGACAACCCCAGGACGGGGGTACCATCATTATCCCCATTTTGCAAATGGGTGAAGCGATCCCGGGAGGATTAAGGAAGTTGCTCAGCTGGCCACTTGCCCAGCTGGTCGGTGGCAGAGCTGCAATGCCAAGCGGGGAAGTCTGGCTCCAGAGTCCAGATGCCGGGCCACAGCTGGAGAATCCCGGCTGCTCCGTGAGGCTTCCGGATTCAAACCCCTCCCGAGTCACAGGCGGCCACCAGCCCCGCAGGCCTGACCCAACGGCCTTGGCCGTCGCTGCCTCGAGTCTACCATGTAAACGCCTGAACCCGTTAGCACCAACACCCACTGCGGCGGCCCCGGAGATCGCCTCCCCTTCCTCCTCCTCTTCTCCCCACTCCCGCCCACCCACCTCCCCACTGGCGAAGGTGCTCCGTGAGAGCCCAGCTCTGACGGGGAGCACTTCTCTGCCCCCAAAGGTCTATCAGCTGTCTCTCTAATGGATGGAAATGAGAGTCTTTCAGTCTGATCCTTACAGTCCCGACCAGCCAGGCTGTCTGGCCTCCCCGCTACCTCTTCCCTCTGCTTGTCTCGTGATGCACACAGCTCAGCTGCTCACCATTCCCAGGAACGTGCTGACTTTCCCAACTCCCCGCCATGGCGACCTTGGTCCTTCCACGTGGTGTCCCCAGGCTCCTCCACCGACCCCTCACGTCCATCAAATCCCTCCAGTGCCAACCGGGTCACGGAGCTTGCCCTGATGCCCCCTCGGGAGACGGTACTCCCACGAGCTCCCCTGACAGCTGGGTCACGCCACCAAACGCCAATTACGGAAGAGTTACGTTCACAGTCACTGTTCCCCTTAACAGACATGGCAGGACCGTGTCTTACGCCTCTAGGTGTTCCCAACAGCGCTGGGCCCAGTGCCTTGTCAAACAGCAAGTGCTCAGGTGAACATCTACTTAACGAAGACTTCTAAACTGAACTCCAAACACACACTCATTTCTGCACAGGGCAGCAGGAGTCATTCGAGTCACAAAATAAATTAGCTATTTCAGGGGGCTGTTCTCTGGCGGGTAGGGGAAGCGGACAAGCAGCAGACCCCCCGGATCCATCAGTCAAGCGGGCATGGTGTGCTGGCATGAGGGCTGCCTGCTAAACGCCCACAGAGCGCCATGTGGGCCCCTCACTCAGGCCTGCTCCTTCAGGGATGGCCATGGACCATCCTTAGAGCGTGAGGCCAGACCTTCCGCGGGAGCCGGGGTATGACGGAAGGGAGCCCCCTCCATCGAGCTCTCCCCGAGAACCACAAAGGTACGAGAGAAAACCTGGGGAGCTTGCTGTCGGAACACACTCCCCAAGTCTCAGGACGGCGCCTTCAAAGGCTGCCACTCGCCCCTCCAGGCCCAACCTCACCTGAAGTTCACGAGGCTGAGGTCATTCTGTTCATACGCCCGGAGGAGAAGTAAAATCTTCTGGTCTAGAAGCCAAACCAAGGCCCATTTAGAAAGCTGAACTGTCACATGGTCCTCCCGTCCTGTCACACCACCTGATCTCATGCTCCCAAGTCACACGGCCTGGTCCCCTCACACTGCCCGGTCACACAGCCTGGTCCCCTCACACTCCCCGGTCACAGGGCCTGCCTGGTGCCGTCACACTCCCTGGTCACACCCTCTAGTTACAACACTTGCCTGGTCCCCACACTCCCTGGCCATCCCACCCAGACCCCACACCCTTACCCAGGACGCTGAGAGTGGCACCATAGGCCCCAAGGAGCACCGCAAAGTGACTGCTTTCACAGACAGAGGGACACATCTTCACCACCACGAACATCAGATCCACCAGCGCTTCTGGAAGGAAACAAGACTGAACTGCGCAGCAGCGCAAGAGGATGTGCGCACAAGAAGAGAAGTAGAAGAGGAAGCATCTCGGGAACATTTAAATGCTTGAAACGCCTTCTCTGAACAATATCGGTCTCTGGCCTGAGCCGCCTCCTCTTTTTCCCTTCTTAAAAGCAGCCTGTCTTCACCACCATGTCTCTCCCCAGGGCTTCGGCAAGGCTGTCACCGCTCTCTTCGCTCCCCCTCCCACACCTGAAGCCGCCAAAGATTTTCAAGCTTAAGCAGCTCCGAGACTGTGCTGGCAACCTCTGCAGCTCTACTCCTGCCGAAATAAACGGCGGGGCCTTCGTGCTTTTCCTACCCGCATTCCAGCAACTCGGGGGTCGGCTCTCTTCAGTTAGCCGTGGTCACAGACCGACCGTGGGGACGTCTACCGGCCTAAGCACGTTCATGTTGTCTCTAAGCAGAGCATGGCTTCAAGGGGACAGGACCCTTCGGACCATCTCCTCTGACCTCTCCTGCAGCCTACACCAAACTCGGGGTCACGGGCGCTAAAATAAACCCTACTGAACTGGGGCAGAGCTTCCAGAACCTGGCCTTTCTGACAGCTTCCTGGCAGGGAACTGTTAACTGGGACGTTCAAACTCTTCACCCTTGAGGAAAGTTTCAATCTTCTGATTAAAGCATTTCACACAACTAAACAGCTTCTCTTAGGGCAGACCCACAATGAACTTCCCCCAATTCCCAGATTTTAACACTTGCCCATGGCATGAACATTAAGACCTGAAACGTGACTTCTAGAAGCCAGAACAGACTTTGAAAAGAAGTCTGTATTTGCTGCTTGGCCCGAAGTCAGAGGAAACACTTCTTGAGCTTGGATTTGAGAGAAACAAAATACCCTAACGCCATTCTGGTAACGCTTCCTTAGCTCTGAAAACGCATCGGTGGTAAATCTTGGTGCACAGCGAGCGCCACAAATCAAGAAATAAAATCTGTTTCTGAAATGGGACGGTGGGGGCAGGGGGGGGTCACCTTTTACTTGATTGTCTGGGTTTTCCTCTTCTTCAGATTTCAGCAGAGTCGGCAAAAACAGAGAGTGCTGCGTGAGCATCATGTGGACCACGGGGAGCTGGATGAGCTTCGCGCACACAGAGTTTTCTGGAAGATACAGGTGCTGTATGGCAGCGTGGAGGGCCTTCAAAAATGCGTGGTCCTGATACCGAAATCTAGGAGGCAAGCATCGGGGATGCGGGGGGGGGGGGGGAGAGCTTCATATAGGGGAGTTTTATTTCACAGAAGACAATAAAAAACCTTTTTCTCGGCATTTTCCAAAGATAAATTTCTACCACATCATAAAGGTGAAAATTCTACAGCGCACAGCCATCTACCCATGCTGATCCCACTACGGTCACTGTTGGACACTCGCCTGATCACCCTCCTAGCCCTCCACGTGCGGCAGGGGGCACTTTTGAAAACAGGGACAGGATGCGTTCATTTTCCTGCAGTGCGAACACCAAACCAACCTCCTATTTGACTAAAGTGCTGCACCTGAACCAAGACCACTCAGCCCGCCCCGCCACGGCAGCCTCCCTCCTTCCTCATGTCCAGCGACTGGGAAACCCCATCCGGGGCTTCAGAGGCCTCCTCGGTCTTAAACCCTCAGAACCCACCGAAGACATGAGAGCATCCTGCTCTCGAACAAAGCAGCTTTTCTATCATGTGGGACTCACTGACATTAAGAATCACTTAACATACAGGGGCCATTCTAGAAATACACATTAGCCAAAGCCTGGGAGAAATGTCACCATTTCATGATGGTAATCCTCGGGGGTCATTGATCTGTGACCTGCCTTCACGTCTTTCTCTCCTCTGGGACAGTATTTTTCTGTTTCAACGTGGCGACTCATCAGGGAAGAGAAAATCAGGGGCACAAGAGGAAGTTTCGGGACTACCTGACTGCTGGAAGCCGAAGAGTCTGACCCTATCAAGTGTGAGTGAGGAGGTGAGGAAAACGCGCCCTAGGGGAGCTCGGAAACTGTAGACAGCGAGTGAAAAATCTAGTAAAACTGAAGCTGTGGCCACACTCCCCACCAGCGAGCGCCCCTCCCTGAGAAAACCGGGCACGAGGCACGAGGGGGTGCACAGCCTTCACTGCGGGCATGGGAGGGACGGGGGCGGGAGGAAGACGTCCGCGGGCGGGGGCTGACGACAGACCCCACCGCGCAGCAAAAACAAATGGGCTGAGATCTGTGTGTATCAGCCTGGGTAACTCAAAAGCACTTGAGCGCAAAAAAAAAAAAAAAAACCACATAAGCGATAGACACATTGGTACAGGAAATGAAGCCAACTAAAATAATGTCATTACTGCTTAGAGACAGGCTGGCGTGCAACCAAGGTAGGAAAACACCCACGGCAGTGACAAAGCCTGACCTCAGGAGAGTGACGCTTTCTGGGGAGGGAGGAGGATCGGGACAAACACAGGAAGCTGTCGGCACTTATTCAATCTGGGCGCTGCTCTAGTATTCTCGGCACACTTCTGGTTTCTAAAAATTAAAAGACCTCCTCTGTCATCATCTCCAGAAGCCAGCTCCATGTCAGTGGGCAAATCGTCCAGCCGCACCGGCATCCCACACCCCGTCATCTGTGAACCGGGAGCGCCGCATGGTCCCCGGATGCCATGCGGATGAGACACCCCGTGGGCTCAGTGTCGCACGCTCACGCCCACGCTGAATCACCCCGACAGAGCAAACGGACTCACTTGAGTCCAGTCTTCACGAATTTCTGCCAATCACCAGGATCAACTTCGTTAAGAGAACTCTGTGAATTAAAGAAGCAAGAAATATTCAGGGGTCATCTCCAATTAATTTAAAATTGAAAATACAGAGCTTAAATGAGAGCCGTCCAGGAAACACGAATTCGGTGACCTAAGCAAGCCACAAAAGCACACAGCTGTTTCTTTCTTGGATTTTTTTCTAAGCTGTTTTACTACTTCTGTGAGTAGCTCTGTCATTTCATTAGCATGTCTATGGTCACCAAATAGCAGGAAAAAATATCCTGACAGCCCTGTTACCTTTCCCTTTGTCCACCAATTCAGAAGGCGCTTGTGGCCTACGTCACACACAGGGCCAGACACACATGGCTTACATACCGGACAGCACCTCTCCCCAGGGGAAGACCTTTGCCCCACGGGCAGGGCCAGTACTGGCCCACAGTCCCTGAGGTAGAGAAAATCTCCAAATACGGCGCCCAGTGAGACCAGAGGGCTGGGTGCTCTGGAGGGAGGGAACTTCGTGGGATGATGAAAATCTCTGACAGGAGTGTGGGCACAAGGTCTATGTGCATTTGTTAACACTAAACCCCACGCTTAACAGCCTGTATTTCACACACACACACACACACACACACGGAGCTGTATTTCACAATACAGGCTGGGCTGTTCCATGTGCCCCCCTCGTTCTGCCATATTTGGGCTTCTAGAAACCTTGAATGCACAAACCTGTAACAAGGGATTAAGGCTGAGATACGGGTTACGAAGTCTCTTGATACAAGGTAAGCAAACTGCTTGATCTATAATCTATGAATCTATTTATCACATTACTGTCACCTGGGGTTATTTTCCTGAGGATTATTTTTTAAATTTGGGTCCAGACTTTAAACACAAGTCACAGACCTTATGAGTTTTAGTGTAATTTTATATCATGCACTGAGGAATAATTCATATGCTTCAAGATGTTATTCCTGTGCAAAAAAATAAAGAATACTTTTTAAAAGAATGCTTCAATAGAAGGGAATAATGACCACAAATAAGAGCTGACTCTTTCCAAATATTATGACAGCTCTAGACTCACAGTGGCAAGAAGAGCCGGAAACCCCAATCATAAGAATCTTAAAACTACTCGAAGGCACATCACGATCACGTTGCTTTAAAAAACGTTAAAAAAAAGATCCTAAGGGAGGGGAACAAAGGTTAAGAATGACAGACTTATCGAGAACAACGTATGCCAGAAGGCAGGAAAGCAATGCTTCAAAATGCTCACAGGAAATACAAAACCTGGAATGAAACTTCCCAACTCATTCTCAGGGCTGTGTTACCCGATCCTAAAACCTGACAAAGAACAACTGCCAGAAAATGAAATCATAAACAGATACCCCACATGCACACAGAAGGAAAAATTCTTAATAAAATATCACCATCAAAAATAAAATCTTAATAAAATTCTTAATAAAATAATAAAAATTCTTAATAAAATATCACCAATAAAAGATATTAAAATATCTTAATAAAATATCAAATCCAATAATATGGAAAAACCGTAATACACTGCCATCAAGCAGGTGTATCCCGGGAATGTGAAGTTCATTTAACCACCAAAAGCCAATTAAAGTAAGTCATCTTATTAACAGACTAAGTAAGAAAAAAAACCCCATAAACCGTTTCAGTAGAAGTGAAGCGTGCTTAACCAAATCCCACATCTGTTCACGGAAGAAGGCAGTGCACGGTCCCGGGGCCTCCCCCAGCTGCCGCTTTGCCTCTCGGACTTGACCGTGCTCATCTCCCGCTAGTTCTGGGAGCACGGCCGTGAACTCTGCTGTCTCTTCCACTCTTCCCCTTCAAAGTGCAGTCAGGCTCTCCACGGAAAGGAAAGACACCTACCAGCAGCTCACGGAACCTCAGCAGCATCTGCCGCTCCTGATCCCGGGCGCTGTCATGGTCATGCTGGCCCCCACTGAAAGACGCAATCAGGCATTTCACACAGGACTCCAACAGAGCCGTCCTCCAGGCACGCAGCTCTCCAGCCGACCCCTCCAGCACTGCCGACACAGACTCGGCCACACTCCAACTGCAGCAGGGGACAAAAGGCACAGAGTCAGGGGCATGGCCTACTTGCCTCCAGCTTAACTGTCCCTCACATTACAGTGGGCCACCTGGGACAGGTGCCCTGAGTCCCACTGCCCCGCAGCACCCAAGCACCGGAGTCCCTGGCTGCCCTGGTCATTGTTCTACCCTCTAGATGCCAGAAGTGACAACCACCCCTACTGCCCACCCACTGAGTTGTGATAATAAAAAATGTCAGACGTGGCCAACTGTCCCCAGGAGGGGAGCAAAATCACCCCCGATTGAGAACTGCTGCTCTCAGGGCATCAGACCCAGCCATCCACTCATGGAGATGTGCTCGCTCCAGGCAGGATGGCTGGAGGAAGACTTCCTGGAGGAGGCGCCTTCTCATCGATGGGCATGACAGCAGTGCGGCAACTTTTCACTAGTTTTAAAAACTACTGGGATGCGGCGCCTGGGTGGCTCAGTAGGTTAAAGCCTCTGCCTTCGGCTCAGGTCGTGATCCCAGGGTCCTGGGACTGAGCCCCACATTGGGCTCTCTGCTCAGCAGGGAGCCTGCTTCCTCCTCTCTCTGCCTACTTGTGATCTCTGTCAAATAAATAAAAATCTTCAAACAAAACAAAACAAAAAACAAACTACTGGGAAAAGTGAAGCAGAGATGGACACAAGCCTTCCTACCTCTCATGCCTGCCTGGAGTCTGCAGCAAGTTGGGCAAATGGTCCACGAGGACAGCAAGGTCCTTGGGTTTTGCAAACGGGACCAGCTGGGCCAGGACCTCCTGATGCAGCCCGGACACTGGGGGCCCCTCTGTGCTGAGAAGCCTGGTCTGCAGCCGTCTCCACAGGGCCTTCCTCAAGACAGGAATGACAGCAGAGGACACTAGGCAGAGACAAAAAAGGAAAAACCGTCACATGCTGCTGTGTCCGGGACCAGCATGTACCAGCTCAGAGTCCACGGCTAACTTTCAGGAACTTGTGACTGGCTGGGGTCACGCTCGTAGCTTGAGGCTGGCCAGGGCAGAAGCACGGATGCCACAGAGACCGGCAAACACAAAGGCCAGTTGGTTAAACGCTGCCCAGCACGTCACTGGTCCTTGGGCAGTCAAGCCTCCGACACGGCCCTGAGCGTAGGCCTAGCTCCAAGCTGGGCATGGGACTCTGAGGACCAAAGTTCAGGACTCACTCAGGACTCGTGCCTCAAAGGCATGGGAACGGGAGAGGCACGTCAGAAGTGCCCCAAGAGTCACTGACTAAAGGGGGCGCTTGGGTGGCTCAGTTGGGTAAGCATCCAACTGCTGGGTTCAGCTCAGGTCACGATTTCCTGGGTTGTGAGATCGAGCCCTCCGCTGGGCTCCCTGCTCAGTGTGGAGTCGCTTGACATTCTCTCTCTCCCGCTCTCTCTGCCCCTCCCTCTCGTTCCCCCTCCACATGCCCCTCAAGTAAATAAATCTTAAAAAAAAAGGAGGAATCACTGATAAAAGCAGGTTCTGTGACTTTTAAAAACCGTCTGTCATTGCTGCTATGAAGTCATGACACCCTGAGGGAAAGCAAGAAGTGAACAATTATTCATATACACAATAAAAAAAAAAAATGAAGTAATTCCAGATGAATAAAAAGTGCCTCAGCCCCGAAAGCCTGCAGGTGGAAGACGGGGGCTGGGCCCAAGCCGCCTCCACTCAGCATCACTGTCACCACTGCTGGTGGGGACAAGGAACAGGACAAAGGGAGGTCACCCCGAATGCCTCCCTTGCCCCAGGGAGGACCTTCCTCGACCCAGCCCACCCTGGCTTCCCGTGGGGGACTTGGGGTGGACGGGAGCGTGGGGGCAGCACCTCACACCACAGGCTGAGATGTGGGGCGGTGAGTGCGAATGTCTCCTGTCTCTCCATCTCCAGGGCTGGGTCAGTGTCTGGGGGGGAAAGAACTTCGCCCACACCCCAAACATGGAAGTTCCAGGTCAGAAACGGCCCTCTGCCTTAGCACCGCCGGCTGCCCAAAGCCCACAGCTCCCGTACCTCCCGCCGGGCGTGCGAAGCATCCCTGCGTCCTGGCCTGGAGGTAGGCGTCGAGGAGCGGGAGGAAGTCGTCCAGGCGCTCCTGCAGGCAGAGCCCCGCGCCGGGCCGCGCGCACCACAGCTCGAAGCGCAGGACGTGGGTGCAGCTCAGCGGCAGGAGCAGGGCGGCGATGCCGAGGGCCGCCTGCGTCCGCCGGGCCAGGCAGTAGTCGAGCACGTTGACCCCGACGGCAGGGGCCAGCGCGGGCTCTCTCTGCAGGGTGTGCAGCAACACAGCGTCTAGCTCGTCCACGGCCAGCGCGGGGAGCAGAGCCCCCAGGCCTCTCACAAACTCAGAGGCCCAAAGGAGCTCGCCACTCTGCAGCGGGTCCTGGGGGCTGCTGGCCAACAGCTGGACCAGGGTCTTGCCGAGCGCGTTCAGGTGTCTCTCCTTCCCGGGAGACTTCGGGAGCCGCTGGGCCACCAGCTGGGCCTCAGGCAGGCTCAGCAGGGCCAGGGTGACCTCTCGGAGCTGGGCACCCTCCATGTAGGGATGCAGCCCCTGCAGGGCCTCCAGCTGCGGGAGCGTCTTCGGCAGCGCTGTAGCCGAGCCTGTCCTCCTGTGTCGCAGCTCCTTCAGCACACTCTGAGTGATGGCCTCGGAGTACTTGGCCAGCAGGCCCCGCTGACCCGTGCGCTGGAGGACCGGGGCGCTGGCCAGCAGCAGCTGCAGGACCCCGGCGCTGAGGTGGGCTGCCAGGAGTTTCACAAGGACAGGGCTGAGGGCGTGCGGCGGGATGGCCTGTTGCTCCAGGGCCAGGAACCAGCCCTCCAACGTGGGGTGTCTGAGGATGGCCATGAGCACCTCCTCCAGCGTCTGAAATACAGTGACAAGGCACAGACCTCACACACGGCCCAGGGCCAGCCCGCTGTAGGATGGAGGGCGGACAACAGCATCCCTGAGCCTTCTATCCGCAAGCCCGAGCTCTCCCGCTCCTCTCAGGGCCATCCCACAGCATCCCAACCCAAGCCTAGTCAAAGCTGTATCCTGACCACAGTGCATCCCACCAGCACAACCCCCAGCCCCCAGGGCGACTGTGACGCTGATGGAGACCGGGCTGGTGCCCCACCCACACCAGCAGGGGCTGACCAATTCAGCCTGAACAAACGGATCAACCATACAACGGGGCTTGGCTACGCAGCAACGCCCAGTGTGCTGAAGGCCGGTCACCTGGCTCCTGCTTAGTGGCCCTGCCCTCTGACGACTGTCTGACTGAGGGACACGGGCATCCCAGGAGCAGCGGGGTCACGGCACGGGAGAGACCCCACATCTGGGAATGGCAGATGAGGATCAAGCAGCTGGGTGAGCCCAGGTGCAGGAACTGAAGGTCACATGCAGGTAGAGGCTGAGCCCTGAGCGACCCCCGGGGGACCAGCTCTGACCCCCGCTGTGTTCAGACCACCCAGCGGAAAGCGGCTGCATGCCCCTGCCGGGTGACAGGATAATCTGATCCAGTCGTTCTAAGCCGCCATGGGGAACACGAATCCCAGCACTCAGAGTGACCAAAGAGATAAGACGAGGCCATCCGTGAGAAGCGTGGCGTGAAGAGCGCGGCTGCTTCCCAAGCTCAGTGAAACAGCGAACACAGAGGGTGGTGAGAGAAAGACACACCCTGGCCCCACGTCAGCGGCATCTTGGGGGTCCCCAGCAGGGGGGAGGCTGCTTCCCAAAGCCATGAGCTCCCGCTCTGGAGCTACCGGGCTGGCCGCACCCACCGCCCAGCCTTCATTCGACCCAGGCCGCTACTGCTCCAAAGGAGAACGTTCCCAGTTTCTCAAGATGCTCACATTGCCCGGTGTGAGGGCAACTGCTTGGAGGGAAGGCAACTGGAAAGCTGCACGCCACGTTATACCGTGCTTCTCTGCAGGCACAGGGGTTAGGGGTCAGGGGCTAAGTTGGGGGGTACAGTGTCTCTTTTGCAGTGTTCTGTCCTTATTTATCTACAACGAACATGTCCTCATGTTGGATCAGAAGGAAAGGGAGGGCCAGGGTCCAAGATGCGACAGGCACAGGCTAACAAGACCCACAGCAGGACAGCAACAGTACCTTGTCACCGGCCAGCTCCAGCGAGGCCACGCAGTCCATGTCCAAAAAGAGGTCGGATTCAGCCTGGGCAGCCTCGCACTTCTGCTGGTTCTGTGCATCCAGCTGCACACAGTGGACGACCAGGCGCCGGAGGAGGTCCAGGAGGAGCTGCAGGACGGCGGGGCCTGCGCTTCGGCCCAGCTGTGAGGACGAGAGCCGCACGATTGCTCGGGGGCCAGGAAAAGCCTCGAAGTCACCATGACCGTGACTACCCCGTCCCCACGTGACCAGAAACAAGGAGAGAAACAGGCTCGAGTGGCAACTCCTCATAAAACACCAAGAACCTCAAATTCCTCTCCCAGTAAGATGTGCCCCCGAACCTTGCTGAAGCACGGGGGTTTATCTTGACCAAGGTGAGGGAAACCCACACCGCAACTCTGTAAACCACATTGGGAACAGAAAGCTCACCAGTGAAGGACAAAATTACAACTTATGAAAGACGGTGGGTCTGGCTGTGCACTGATCCAGTCCGCTGTGGGGAGAGGCCGGCCTGATGGGCGGCGGCCCTAGCAGCAGGGTCGGCCATGGCGGCTCCCGGTCTGCAGCTGTCTGGGGGGGGACAGCTGTGCTGAGGGGGCCAGATTCTGTGAGGCTACTGAGGCCTGCAGAAAATGGGTGCCCAACCCACCTCTGCATGTCTGCTGCAGGAAAAAACAGCAGTCCAGGAGAGAGCGGCAGGCCGTGAACTAGCAGCCAAGACTCCCCAACTGCGGGGGGACCTCACGGCCCTGTGTATGTCACGTCACGAAGTCTCCTCGTGAGCAACGGGGTGACAGTGAGACTCCCCCAACACCGCCAAGCGGTCTGGACCCAACTCCAAAGGGGCTGCTCTGGAGGCAGAAATGTGGGGACACGCGGGGTCTGCGGGAGAGAGGAGCGGCGCTGACCTGGCCGAAGTTCTCCACGGTGCTCCGGAGGTAGAGCAGCAGGTGTTTGGCCGAGCGCAGGAGCCGGGGCATCGGGACGTGCGGGAGGGCGGCCCGCAGCTGTGCCTGGACCTGCTCGTCCAGAAGCGCGCCCTCGCTCTCGTAGGCCGTCTGCAGCAGGGCGGCGAAGGAGGCGGCAGGAGGACCCCGGGGGGCGAGGCTGCCTGGCATCTGAAGGGGCTTGGAGAGGCAGCAAAAGCCCGGAGAGGAGGAAACACAGACAACCACAGATGAAAAAGGTACACGGTCAGCTAAGAAAGGTACAGGGTGACGTTCACAACAAGGGGACACTTTCCAATCACATCCTAAATACTAAAATATATGGGACTGCATGCCGTTTTATTTCAGTCAATTAAGCCACAGTGTTCAGTCACTCGTTTGTCCCTAGAGGGCGTAAACACGAAGGCACTAGATGGGGAAGGTGTTCACACGCGGGGGAACGTGTGTCTGGAGCTGCATGCGACAGACATTTCACTCAGAAGAGGCACTGTGCGGCCAAGCACCCGACGCGCTATGTCGGCTCAGGTCCTAATCTCGAGCCCCGCGTCAGGCTCTGCGCTCAGTGGGGAGAGTGCCTCTCCCTCTGCCCCTCCCCTCGCTCATGCTCGCTCTCTCACTCTCAAATACATAAATAAATAACATCTTAAAAAGCAGAGTCACTGTGAAAGTGGCAGGGAAGTGGGAGGTCCGTGCAGGAGCCGGCTCGGTAAGCCCCAGCCTTCCAGAGTCCTGCTGGCTCCCCAGCAGCCCGGGGCAGAGTACCTTGTTGGGAGACTAACAAGACAGTGGACAGAATGAAGACAAATTTCTGGAGTTCTACCTCAAACCGAAGTTGTTGATTTCTTCTATGACAACCACTCTGCCTTTTTTGGTGACCCTCAGGCACCTTGTACTACCGTGACTCCACACACTCCACTTCCTAGGCCAGTGAAGCGAGGCTATGTGTCCAGAAACCAGCAGATGTCCTGGCACGGTCCCGGGACCGGCAGCCACACTGCTCGGAACCACAGAGAGAGGCCAACCCCCGGGTCCCGCGGTGGACCTGTGAACCGAACACCCTCAGGGAGGAGCCCAGAGACCACACCTGACGCCCCCTAGAGCGTGAGAAGCACTGCTGACTACTCAACAGAGAGGGGACACCTTCCTTCGAGCACCCAGGAGGTGCAGCCCTGAACTGCGACACGTCCCCTGAGCTCTGACCGGCCACCCCCCAGTCTGAAGCACAGCTTAGCCCCCAGAGAAAGGTGACATCGGCTGGGAAGGGGGTGGATGCTGGAGTCCACTGCCTGGCCGGAATCCTGACCCTGCCCCCACTGCTGCCTCGTGACAGAATCACTGTGCCTCAGTTTCCCCATGTGTATAAAAAGGCCAGTAAGTCCTGACCTTCTCGGAGTTGCTGTGAGGATTAAGTGACTGGAAAGGCCATCGTATCCCCTAGCAGCGGGCCCTGATGAATGGAAATGTGCAACCACCATACACATGGCTACAGATACCACAAGACAAGGAGGCCCTGAGCTGCCTTTTTCAAGAACAGCTAAAAACTCAGTGTATAAAAAAAATGCACGCCACACTTAACTGCTCCCCAGGCCCCCCAACATTCACAAATAGTCTGCACTGGGGCCAGACCTACAGCACCCATTACAAAAATGTAGTCCCCCTGGGGCGCCTGGGTGGCTCAGTGGGTTAAGCCTCTGCCTTCGGGTCAGGTCATGATCCCAGGGTCCTGGGATGGAGTCCCCGCTCTCTGCTCAGTGGGGAGCCTGCTTCCTCCTCTCTCTCTGCCTGCCTCTCTGCCTACTTGTGATCTCTGACAAATAAATAAATTAAACAAACAGACAAACAAACAAACAAAAATGTAGTCCCCACATAAAGAAAATTCTTTGTTTCCACTTTCCCAGTCTTCACAGAATGGAGACTACTGGGGGCCGCCACGGCCAGGCTGACAGCTGAGCCCGCATGGCTGAGGGGCGTGCTAAGGCCCAGGCATACCATACCTGGTAGGGGAAACTGGGAGGGGAAAAGACAACCTCCCTCCTGACCCAAGCTGGCACAGTGACAAGGCGGCCACGCAGCTCGCGGGAAACTCAGTCCCCGCATCCCTGACGCACCCTGGGTACGTGGGTAGCCATCCACCCATCTAGCCGCTGGGCCGCCGTGCTGCCCTGAGCTCCTTCCACAGCCAGCGTGGCCCACGGATGACACCTCGGGGTTTCCCAGGCCAAGGCCTGGCCTCCGTGGGAGCAGCGAGGCTGCAGCTCACCAAGGCCTCTCGGGCGGGCTCCGGGATCCAGCGGCTGTAGTACCCGTGGAACCGGGCCAGCTGATGACCGCAAGACGGGACTGGAGGCTCCAACTTGTCGTAAGCCTGAAGCAGCAGACACAGAGCCAGAGGGTCTCTCTGGGTGTGGAGGAGGTCTGTCAGCACTGCCGTCAGGTACACCACGACGCTCTCTCCTGCAGGGGAGTGAGACGTGTAAGCGTGGCTGCTGGGACCACCCTTCTGTGACCCATCAATCACACCAACTTCCACACGTATACGAGACCCGCAAAATGCACCCCAGAAAGGCAGATGCTATCACTGCAGAGCACACCCAGGCCCCGTCCTGTTGAATGTGTGACACACACACTCAGGCTTCTGGTCCCAAGGCCTGGAAGTGCAGACGCAGGTGCAGAAGCGGTAGTGCAGAAGCCACAGAGGCCAGGACTCGCTCGGTGCTCCCCAATCGATTTCCCGTCCTTGGCACACGGGCCTCCCCTGTGGGGAGGCTGTGACCATGTGACTGATGTCACCACTTCCAGACCTGGGCAGAACAGCCTCTGCCTCACTGCCCACTCTCTCTTCCTCTTCCACACTGACCTCAGATGCCACGTTGAGATGGCACAGCTACCAGATGGGAGTGGCCTGGGTCCCTGAGCTACCTCCCAGAGGACAGTCACCCAAGAGAGCAACGTGACCTGTGCTGGACTACGCCAAGGTCTAGAAGAACACCTTTCCTCGTTAAACCATGACATGTCAGGGCTTATTTGTTCCTGCAGCAAAGCGTGAGCAAGCCTAAGGACACCATTATGATCTGCGAGTACTTCCTTGGTTCTTAGTCCCAGCAATTTCCACCAAGTATGAAGGACTTGTAGCCTAGCATCGTGATAAGAATAAACGATGAAGAGAAAACATCAGTGTTGTAGCAGGGCTCTCTGCAGCCATGCAAATGACTATGGATTTATCCTCAAATGACCACTCTCCGCAAGTTCAGCCAGCCCCTAGATTCTTATCCCTACATGCTTAGCTCTGGAGACCACGAAGCTATCACGTTGTTGGGTCTGAATCTTGTTGCCCTGGAGTTTCAGCAATTACTCCCGGAGCCCCTGGACTCATAGCACCTACCCCAAGAGACCCAGCCGGACGACATACCCAGGGTATCCCGACGACACACAGGTACCTGTTTCACTTTCCGTCCCGAGGAGCAACTTATTCCTGGCTTCCAGGGCAGCGGGCACCACAGCACTGAATGGGAACGTGAGTAGGATCATGTCTTCATTCAGTAAGAATCCAATTTCCTCATCCAAGCCTTCACTGCCCTCCACCAGGACGTCCACCATGTCGAGAACATCTGAGTCAGAAAAGGGAGAGTCAAACCAAGGCCAAGAGCCCCTGAAGGAACCCACTGCAAAGAGCTCCACAGGAAGGGAGAACGTTTGATAAAAGCTAAATGTTTCTGGGGGAAAAAGCTTAACATGAAGGCTGATTTTAAACCGGTCGGGACATCGCATATGAAATCTTGAGATCTTTGCCAGACAAAACGCAGGCTCTCCAGCTCAGGTGGTAAGAGAATGAAGTTTCCTCAAATGACACAGACAAGCTCCCAAACCTTAACCCAGATATTCAGGCAAACAAAGGAAAATCTGAGAAGCAAAAAGGTAAGGGTTGAAGCGTAGACCAGAGCCAATGACTGGATTAAAACCCTGACTTTCCTAGGTACTAGCTGTGTGACTTCAGCTAATTACCTAACCTCTCTGTGCCTCGGCTGCCTTATCACTGTACAAAATGAGGATAAGGACACCTGCCCTGTAGGGTGGGTCACAAGGTTGCAGGAGGTAGATTTATGAAGAGCTGAGATCAGCACCTGGCACAGAGGAACACTGCACAAACAAAAATTACCCAGCAAACAGACTCTGTACCTACTCCTTGTTCTACAAGCGAATAAGGCTATTTTCATTTCCAGAGCAGGCTGATCGCTGACTCAAAGAAACAGGTGTGTGCACTCTGCATTAAGACACGAATGCGATTCTCATTTTCATCACTAATTGGCCACGGTGGCTCGATCTTCGGAAGCCTGAGGAGCACAGAGGCAGGGGCGCCTACCGTCGATGTGAGAGATGGGAATGCTGACATCGTCGGCATCTGGCTTCGTCCCAGTGGCCTGCAGCGTGCTGGCTTCCTGGACAAAGTCAGAGGCTTTGTCTGTGTAGGAATAGGGATTTGCCACCAATGTCAGCAAAACCTGGGCATTGAAGAGTCAAGCAGAAAACACTGAGATGGTCACAAATGAAATGCAAATATGCCCAAAAAATCTTACCGGTAAAATAAGGGAAGAGTTAACATGTCAGCAGTCCTCCATAAGAACAATAATTTTTCCCCAAAGTTTTTTTTAACTTTTTGTTATAGAATTAAAAAAAACCCTTCATTTAGTATAAACCATTGCTTTTAATATCACACTAAGCATACCACTATTCTCTGTCCAAAAGCAGATCCTCAAAAGGAAACTAAAATAGTACACGGTAATACAGTCCCATTTTACAGTTTCGACAACGAAGCGAATTCTGACATCTCAGCAGAATTAGGAAGTAAGCCAGAAACAGGGCATTCGGCACCAGGGCATCAAAAATGCCTTAATTATACTAAAGTGCAATTGGCATATTTACTAATGTGCTCCTCAAACACCGGAAATAGGTGCCTACCCGTTCCAAAAACTGAATCACGGTCTCTCGTTTCTCCTCCGCGGTGTCCTCTAGGTGCTCCAGCCACAGCTCCAGCTCCCTCCAGGTGTGCTCGAACACCCCCGTGTCCCGCAGAATCTGTCAGGAAGCACACCAGGGGGGGCGGTGTTGGTGGGTAGGGGGCAGGACGGAGGCTGCGCTCTGTGGGAGCCCAGGGAGCACAACACGGAGACCCAAGGGCACAGAGGGGGTCAAAGTCTCATGTGCAGCTCTACTCCAAAAGCCACTCTTAGAAAGCAGCACTCCCGAGGTTGAGGGAAACGAGGAAGAGACATCATCCCGCGCCCTGTGAGCGATCACACCATCTCTGGTCTTGCTGTCTCCTATTCCTTTCCGTCAACTCCTAAATAATAAAAAGAAAAAAGCCTCCAGCTGCTACTTAGGAGTCTGGTTTTTCTATCCGGATTTTCACAAAGACCCCAGGTAGACATGCATGACTCAGCCCCTCACAGCAGCCCACCATCAGCCTGCATGAAATTCTCCAAGGCGACACACCGCTCATATCACACTGGGTCGCGTCGGATCGCGTCGCGTTGTGTCACATCACGTCACCACAGTGTGGCCCCTGAAGCTTCAGACCTGGTGCAAGGAGCACCAGCATTTCTAAGAGAACAGAATGTGTTAAGGGGCAGGATCTTGAATCAGGGGGATTAAGTGATGTCCCCAAATGGCCTGATGCCACAGACTGAGCGTCTGAGCAGTCCCAGTGCACGAGCCCTGCCCCGAAGGGAGACCCGATGGTGCCAATCCCGCCTGTGTGCAGTCAGGGATCACGAAATCAGGCGGGGTCAAGAGCAGGCCTACAGGGAAATGGCAACCAGCAGAGGTCAAGACCCAGACATTCTCCTTGTTCGAGCAGCTCAGGTGAGAAGGTTATAAGGCAGCAAGACAATCGGCCCCTCAAATAAAGGCAGAATCTCTGCATCTGAAAAACCACCAGGAATTCTGTAGCACCCATGAGACGTCCGCTGCACAGCAGAAACAAGGAATGCGATTTCCTACAGCTACACCAAGTGAGTACCAAGACCGAGAAGCTGACAGTCCAACTCTCTGTCCCTTCCACTGACTCTGACACCCGTGCTGTGGGTGACCGAGGAGGTCAGGACAGCTGAGCCCCGGAGAAGGCTGGGAGAAGCAAGAGGGATCGTCTATTTGAACAGTTCCCCGAAGGGCCAGAAATCCATTTATTGAGTCCACACGCCCTACAGCATGATCACAAGTCCTCCCCCTGCAATCCGACCACTTCATCATTCCCGTTCATCACGGGAACACCACGTCCGGAGAGGCTGAGGGACCTGTCCAGTGCCACCCAGGAAGGAGCAGAACCAAGGCTCAGATCTGGGAACAGAACCTCAAAGCCTGCATCTCCCACTTCGCCGTGCTGTCTCGGGAACGCAGCTGGGTTGAGACATCATAAATTACAATTGTCAAATAACCTCCCATTTTTAAATTGAAAGAGGCCCTGATACACCCTTCAATCAACAACTGTTTACCAAGTACCTTCCATAACAAAGAGTGAAAATGCCCTCAGAATCAGGGACTGGTAGAACAGCCTCACCTTTATAATCAGGAGTCTGGTGGATGACTTGAGCTGCAGGTGGCTGCTGGTCACGAACATTTTCATCAGTAAGTAAAATACTGACCGCTCTCCTCCGACAATGTCTGCATCGGGCCCTTCCTGGAGTTTGAAGAGCGGCACGTGATCAACACTGCAACGGCCTCAGGACACAGAGCAAACAGGTACTGCACGCCATGCGTGCCCCGCCCCCCGCCCCGTGCTCCCAGGCCTCTGACTTCCTCTCACTGTAACCGCGAGCCGGCAAGACTGCTGGGATCTTAGACTGGGGAGCCTCAGGACCTCAACGAAACCCCTGACCAGCAGCTGGGCCAGCTGCATTTCAGCACGATGCCGGTGTGGGCACAACCGACCCTTTAGACACAACTTAGCCTCTCGCAAAGGCTTCTGAGCTTCAAATGCGCATCTCAGCGGAGAATACGGCTCCAGATCCCTGGTCCCAGTGCCATCAAGGCTGTCTGGCTGGGGTGTCCCTGCAGCCCCTGGCAATGATGGTGACCCCGAACACATAAAGGGCTTGGTGTTCGCGAAGCCCAGCAGACAGCACCTTGCAGGCAGAAGACGGCACACTGAACATAAGTTAACAGTTGAACACCAGTTCTTGTGAAGTTAAGAGGCTTCCCTCTGTTCACTTTCCAAATAAATCATCAGGATCCCGTTGGCCCTGTTCAGCTGAGGTGAACAACTCAATGACACCCCTGACCAGTCACCTCTCTGGGGTCCATGGCAGTGACCTCACAGTGAGGCGCAGAGGCTGAGAGCTAGGCTGTAGGCGACATGGCCTGCGGCCAGTCCTGGGTCCTCCGACTATGGCTGGCACCCTGCACAGGTGCCCCGGCTGCCCCGTCTTTAAGTGCTATAAGGGGTGGACACAGGGAGCACATGTGTCAAACCTCAACTACGATGCCCGTGAACCTCAGGAGAGGACCTGGGGGAAAGACACAGATCCCAGTACTCCCCACATTCTCAGGCCTTTGCAGAAATACAACACATAAAAATGCCCACATCCATTGCCACCCTATTGGTTCCATAAGATTTTAAGTAAGATCTAAGTCACTGAAACACCAGCGATCTGAGCGAATGAGAATCACATTCTGACAATGTTTAGTTTTCCCCTGGTCATTTCTCCTTCGGATAGAAGCCACAGGCATCCCGTGCTTAAATACACAGGTTAAGTATCTGCCACACCTTGAGTTCGCTTTGATTCAAAGTTATATTCTCCAGAAAGTTCTAGAAGACATTCTTAAAGGCAGAAAAAAATGCCAACAATTTTTACAGATTCTTCCGTCAGCCTCAATCCTTTCCTAGCTTGGTGTCTATTCCTGTATCTCTGTCTTACCTTCTTCCAGGATAAGGACAAAGGAGAAGAAATGTATTTTATTTATTTCCAAAAAGGTTTTAAAATAGTAAGCAAAAGGTAAAGCCTTCAATATTAAAAAAAGCAAAATAATAATGATAAAAAATTAAAAAACCAAACTCCCAATAACCAGCAATGATACCACTTCAGTCAGGACACACGAAAACACCCTATTTTGCAAAAGCAGAGACTCCAAAGCCTCCTGGTTCACCATCAGGCCCTGGCCTCTGCTCTGAGTGTGTCTGAGAGGGGACATGTGAATGCTGTCTTGGAAACCAACAGTCAGGTTCTGATCCAGTCAGCAATTTCCAGGCCAAAACACCAGCATGCCTGCGAGGTAGTTAACAGATGGTGGGAACTCTCTGCTTCCTACCTGTGCCTTTAACCACAAAAACTTGCTGGCGGGCAGCTCCAGGGCCACTTTGAGAATGTGATGCTGCAGAATGGGGGGCACCGGGTCTCGGAGGCCCTGCTCGGAGATGACGCCTGTGGGCAGGAGAGAGGAACGCAGACAGGAAGTCCCGCGGAGGAAGGTGCCCAGCCCCTGATGCCCTGGTCCAGGGGGACTGGAGAAGGAGAAGGAGCTCCACCGGCAGAGATAAGAAGGGCCATCTGGGGCTCTGTCCTCCCTTGTCCCGGGCCCACTCTTCTGCCTGCCTCCCCCCGGCCCCACACTGTGGCCAAACCTTCAGCAAAGAGCCTGAACTCCCACCTGCCCCGAGCAGCCCACTGGCCCCCACTGACCCCTCCCTACAGCCTGAAGCGCAGCCCTCATGCCCCAGATCGCAGAGATGTCAGGAGCACCCTGTGGCCACCGGAGCCCCAGCCTGGGTCCTTATCCTCTGCCCTGCGGTCTGGGTTTCTCTTCGCTGGGGAACGACACAGTACTAAACAGTACATGGTCAATTCCATACTCCCACAGCAGAGAGAACTTTTGCCTTCAAACAATTAAGAAGTTAATTATAGTTTCTCATCAGGATTATTCCAATAGCTTATATAAATCCCAGGAATGATATTTCTGCAAGCGTTCTTCTGTAGGCCCAATTACGAAATCGATTTTATTAGACAAACTTTTCCATCAAGGAAACGTGACCAGGCAAGCATAACGTTACTTTTACAAGATGTGGTTTGAACCTGCCTCACTGGGGAGAACGTGAGTCAGTGATGTCAGAAGTGCCTCTGTGCAGATGGGACATCCCTTCTCAGTGGCTCTCAGTTCCTTTTTTTTAATTAATTGATTTATTTTTATTTAAATTCAATTAACACTTAATGTGCTATTGGTTTTAGAGGCAGAGGCCAGTGATTCATCAGTCTTCCATAACAGCCAGTGCTCACTACATCAGGTACCCTCTGATCCCTGCACCCCTGCTCCTTTGAAAAGAAGCTTCAGACTTAACGTCACACGATCGGATTTGTCACTCCTCCCCAGCAGACAGCTCGGGCTGCCTGCCTTCTCCCGTCTCCACCTGCTGCTAAGTGTTCGTCTCATGTTTACTTAAGGAAGACCGACTATTTAAAATACATTAGTCCAGGGAACCTGGGTGTCTCAGGGGGTTAAAGCCTCTACCTTCGGCTCAGGTCATGATCCCAGCATCCTGGGATAGGGCCCTGCATCAGGCTCTCTGCTCAGCGGGGAGCCTGCTTCCTCCTCTCTCTCTGCCTGCCTCTCTGCCTACTTGTGATCTCTGTCTACCAAATAAATAAATAAAATCTTTAAAATATATTAGTCTAAACACACACAACCGGACTGGGGGCTCAGGCATGCCGGTGAAGCTGCCCACGAGCTCTCCTGGCCCCAGCTCCGGGGCTCTGCTCTGGCTTAGCCGGGTTTGCTCCCTGCAACCCCCCACCTCACAACACCCCCAGCCGAGGAGTGCCTGCGGTCTTGGGGGACGTACCTTTCAGGAGCTTGCTGAAGTCAAAGTTGTACTGCATGACCACATGTGGGACCACCTTCTGGTAAAGGCACAGGACCTGGAGCAGAGCGGCCTTCAGAAGAATGGTTTCCGCATCATCTGAACCAAGATCAGACATGTTAAAGAAAGAAACGCACTTGCTCTTTGTCCTTCATGAGCCTTCGAGCCACCCGTGACCCACTGCAGTCAACCCCACGCCAAAAGCAGAAGCTGCAGACGGATCCCTATGAAGCCAGCGTGGTCAAGACCATCCAAACAGACTGGGCTTAAGTCCCAATGTCAGTGCTGTGACCCGAGACAGGTTACAGCTGCTCTGACTCTCTGTGCTCAGGTGCCCTTGATGAACAATGGGGACATAGCAGCACCTCCCCGCTCAGGGCCACCGTAAGGACTGAGAAGCACAGAGACAAGATATGAGACCCACTGCCTGGCAGGCTAACGACAAGGTCTGGGTCGATGTGTCTCATTACTGGGGGGACTGTGTAGCCCACTCCTATCTGCAGAGCAAAAAGGCCAAGAGTATGTGGCACCCATCATTCAGGTCTCTAGAGAGTCACGGTCCTTGCATAAAGCTTGGGCGCATTTCCAACAGATCCCTTGAAAGCGCCTGCAGGCAGGCGGTGTCCCCGGCTGCCCGTGCCCCCCGTCGGCACACAGCAGAGCCCCACAGTCCTCACCGCACTCGGGAGCCACACAGGTGGCCGGAGTCCGGCCGTCCTTCCTCTTTGCCTTCTCGTCATCCTGTTTCGCGTCCTGCTTCCGAAGGGACTGCCAGACCCACACGATGGTGTTGAGGTCTGGTAGAATCTAAAAGGGAAAACAAACAAACAAGAAAATAGTCCCATTCAACAAGGGACGAAAACAAATGAAACGGACCCACTAATGAGAAGCGGAAACAAAGGGAGGATTCGAGCGCGCGTGGGTGCGTGTGAGTGTGTAAGAGACGGGGTGTGGGGGGGACACAGGCCCACATCCTCTGTGAGTTCTGCCCTGTGCTGACTCCCGCGGCTGTATGGCAAGGACTCGGTGGAAAAACAAGCACCCATATTTACAATAAAACCCCAAAATTCATTTGCCTGAGCAGGACACTGGGAAAAGGAAACCGGCTTTCGGGCCCCGCCCAGCATGACCTTGGCTCCTTTGGGGCGGGAGCCCCGTCTGCAGACGACGACTGCCCTTACTAGAAGAGGCCCTGGGGAGGAAGACATACGAGGGACCTCCCGGCCACCCCCACTCCGGGCCCCAGTCCAATGTGCACGTGGCAGCTGGGGAGGGAAGAACCATCCACTTCCTAGGAGCCTGGAGGTCCCAGGAGCACCTGAACCCTCCACGGCACTGCGTTTCACACCCAGCCTCCGTGCTCCCGGGACTGTCTCTTGCCCTGGTGCGCTCGCCTGTGACGGCTGCAAGGAAGGCTCCAGAACCTCATCCAGAACGGCCACCGCTGCGACCATGCCTACCTTGCTCAGAGCTTCTCTGAAGAGCCGCACGAATTCCTCCATCAGCGCGGCCGTGTACACACCTGACCCTTGCCACACCTCTTTATCCAGGCAGTGGTCGATGGTTTTCAGGGCTCTTTTCAAAATGACGGAAATAAGGGAGAAAGCGGTGTGTTTCACCGATTTGCTGTCCAACTGGGAAGAAAAAGAGGTAAATCCACACGTGTGGAGGCGGCACTGGCGGACACAGACCTCTCAAGCCCTGGGTCTGGCTGGCCCTTGCCTCTCCTGGGGTCACTGGCAGGGAGGGCTGCACGAGCCGGACAGCCTGGGGACCCAGACCTCCTGACCTCCTGCAGACCTTGCCTCAGCAGTGGCTAAGGAGATGGCAACTGCAAGGAAAATCTGATAGTTATTTTTAGTTCTGTTTCCCCGTCTGTGTTCGGTAAGTCTTTCCTGATAGCCACCGAGCTCACGCAGATGGTCCGCATCAGGAAGAGTTCCTCTCTCAGCAGAACCCCACCAGGCCCTGGAAGAGCTCTCCATGTCAGGTGCCCCAGTGACAAGAAAAGGCCCCATGTCCTGAGTAGGAAAAGCTACCTCCAGGCTTGGGAAGCGTGGAGCCTGCAACCCAGGCCCACAACAACCAGCCTCTCCACTAGGGTTCAGAACGACACCCAGGAGACTGAGCTGAATCCTCACTCACGGCACAGACAGAATAAAATTCAAGAACCTGAGCTATTACCAAAACGAGGATACTTCCCAAGAGACGCAGTCCCCGGCCGGCCCGGGGCCAAGTCCTTTAGGCCCAGGCACACCTCAGGCGCAGCACAGGCTGGCGACACAACCACGACACCCCCTTCCCCCTGCCTTCTAATCAGCTGGGGGCTCATTTCACATGTACGCTGGACCCAAGAGGAGCACGACCTGCAGTGCCCTAGGCCAGCAATGACTCCCTCCCCACAATCGCTTCAAAGGCAGGGCCCAAACAGGGGTTCATGGGCCCACGCTGCCTCCCAATGATTTCTCTCCAGTTTCTACAATAAGCTCTTTTCTTGGTGATTCTGAAATCAGAAATTATGCTACTATAAAATTCCGGATAATACCATAAAGAAAACCCAAACGTGGAACACACACACGGAGTCCACAGTCATCACGCCCAAGTCGCTGCCCACCCCCCCCCCCCGTCACAGTCGGGAAGGGCCACCGAGGACAAGACAAAGCCGTGCGCCTGCACGGGATGGCGGCACTGACGGACAGAAAGGCTGTCCCCTCCTCCACCAGCAGCCACCCCACCTGGGGGACAGACACCCCGGGGGCTCCCTCCGCGGTCCTGAAACGACAGTCCGTCTGAGAAGGAGCGGCCGGCCTTCCATCCCAGATTGCCTGCGGGAGCCGCTCCCAGGGGGCAGGGACACGGCCACGGGCGACGCAGTCTTCCACCCAGAAAGCGGCCGCATCTGACATCCACCCTTCAGTTCTGTTTCCTTAACAGCCCCTCGAGATCGAACAGTCTGTGCCTCCCAGGTGCGCAAGTGAGCTGGGTCCTCACTGTGGTCATTATGATTTGGCACCCAGAAGAGAAGGCCCTTCTGCCTGGCCCACACCGGCCTCCTCACTGTTCCTCGCCCCCAGCCCACTCTCAGCACAGACCCCGGACAGGCATCAGAACTGCTGACCCCCTGCACACTCTCCCCGGGAGTCCTCGCCACTCTGTGCCGACTGCCCATCACTGCTGGGGCTCCCTTGTTCCTGTGTGACTCACCACGGCAAACCCTGGTCCCCCTGTGTCCATGCGACAACCCAGCCAGCCTGCAGGGTGGGGACTCCTCCTGCCCTACAGACGCCACAGTCTGCCTCCTCCAGCTAAGACTTGAGGCAACCTGGGAACAGGAGGGCCTGGCAGAGCCCACGACCCACGTGTGCCAACAGTTCGCAGCAGTTTACTTAAGGCCTCGGAGCTGTGCTGAAAGATGCATGCGCCCCTCAGAACGCAGCTTCTGCAGGGACTTGGGGACCTTTATAACATATAATGACAGGAAATTTAATTTTTCTGTGAACGTGCCTGATTTTTTCCATGAACTTGTCCTCCCAAGATGACAGCCTAAAACAGCTGATCCTCCAAGTTAACATTCCCCAGAAATTTTAACACTATTCACTTTCACCACAAAAGACAGGATCTGCCAGGCCAATTTCAGTCCTGCCCCATGCACAGATCCTTAACTAATACTTTCTTACATGACAGTGGACAGCAGCTGGACACACTGCCCTGTGTCCGAGTCCAATAGGCTCCCACCCTCGGGCAGGTGCAGGGAGCCATGCGGGGGGGCTGTGGTCCTGGCTCTGTGCTGGAGCAGTAAAATCAGCAGCTGGGATGTTCCTCAGGTTCCAGTGCCTAGCTGGAAAGTTCCTGGCTGGAATGTTCCTCAGGCTCCAGGTCACCTTGCCCAGATAAGTGCACATGGAAAGCCTGAGGCTCACTGACAAAACACCATCCAGTAAATCCGGGCAGGCATTCTCAGAATGATCCCCACAAAAGCCAGTGCGGTGAACAGGAGAAAGTTCCAGAAGAAAGGCAATCACTTACATTTAACGCCTGGGTGAACATGATCTTATTGCACACCAGGGGCACGGTGGTTACCATCACCATGGCCAGGAGTCGAGGCAAGGGGATGAACTCTCTGGTCTGAAAAGCCCGGGAAATGTCCGGCTGAGCCTCATAGATCTATGAACAAGAGAACAGAGAATGAGGTGATGCAGGTTCCGTTTCAGAGCGGCGGGTAACCGTAGACACCCCACAGTGAAGCTGTTCCAATGAAACGATTGCAGTGATAAAGGTCCAAGGCCGGCCGAGGAACAGGGTCCGGAAGATTAACCCCTAAATCTACTTATTAGAGAAAAGTCAGGTCACGAGACTGTTTGTTACCAGGGCAATGACCTTCAGAGCAGAGCCCAGCCTGCATCCTGGGGAGCCCTTTAAAACCTCTGATGGCAAGTAAGTCACTGCCGGAACTAACAATCGTGTTCCTCACCAGCTAGTGCACTTGACGGGCACCTGACAGATTACATCATCTTTTCAATACTTCATGACAACCCTTTGAGGTAGGGATATTTTACACTAAAATAAAAAATTTACTGCATGACAAAATTGGATGTCAATAAGGTTAAGTGATTTCCCAGGGGCAAATGCCTAGGGAGCAGTGAAGCAAGGACTCGCACCCAGGCCTGCGAAGGCCAGGCACTTGCCCCCACCTTTCCCTGGGGAGACCAGCACCATAGGACCTCCCCAGAGGGGTCGTGGCCACAAGGCTACCTTCCCCAGAATGAGGGCAAAATGCCCTTCTTCTCATCCCAAGATACACATAGGGATTGTATGCACACACACCTAAGAGATAAGAGGGAATACTTGAAAAAACGCTTGTTTTATGGATAACACCATGCCCAGGTCGAGGCACAAGAAAACAATCCTAGATATCTCATCATGAAGCAGACCACAGATCAGAGCTTAACTGAGCCCGGCAGTACTGCCAAAGAATGTGCAGCAGGTACTCCCACTGTGGTGGGTAAAAGGAAGCCGAGGTCTGAGACTAGAAGGACCTTAACAGGGGAGCCTGGGTGGCTCGGCTGATTAAGCGGCCGACCCTTGGTTTCAGCTCAGATCATGATCTCAGGGTCCTGGGATCGAGCCCCACATCGGGCTCTCTGCTCAGCAGGGAGCCTGCTTCCCTCTCTCTGCCTACCTTTCTGCCTGCTTGTGATCTTTCTTTCTGTCAAATAAATAAAGTCTTAAAAATAAAAAATAAAAAAAATCTGGATGAAGGAGAGGAATTCAGCTTAATAGATTCAAAAGGCATCCACCTCCAAACTCAGCTCCGTTAAAAGCAGAATGTCCTCAGAGAACCAGGACCCCACCCTGACACGATCTAAACTACCCCCCGAAGAAAAGCTGAAGGAGTTCTCTGTCCTAAAGTTCATGGGCATTTCACTCTCCCCCGACCCCCCAGCCACCTCCCCTCGACCCCCATCCCTGCTGCTGACGCTTGGCCCACCACCTAACCCCCTCCACGGCAGCCGGGCTGTCACCTTGTTCAGTAGTTTGATGTTATTGGACCACGTGGACTTCGCTCTCGGGAGAAAGGAAAACGTGACTTCCTTGAAGTACTTGTTCAGCAAGTCCGGGCACACCCTGAGGATGCTCACCACGAGCTCGGCCACCAGCTCGTCGTCCGGGGCGGTCTTCAGACCCAGCAGGAAGTGCAGGAGGGTCAGGTTCCCGCCTCTGTCGGAGAAGGACAGGAGAGGAAGGTCTGCAGGGAACTCTCACACGGCGCTCAGAGCTCGGGGTGACAAGCAGCTCCTCGAAATCGCCCTCGGGAGACACAGCTGTAACTCAAGTGATGGGCAAATTGCACGTGTGACTCGTCCTCGAGACACAAGGTTTTCATGGCCTGGGGGGGGTCACTCGCTCTCCAACAAAGCGCTGGAATTTCACCCCTCTATTGCTGAGTGGCTCAGAAAGTCTCCACTTTGTCCTGTTGGCCATCTCTCCTTCCCGCCCTCAAGTGCCATTTGACTTTCAAGGAGGAAGAAATGTCCTCTCTCTCTACCCCACTCACCTACCAGTCTGCCCAGACCCGCAGGGAGGAATCCACTCCCAGGATTTCCCTGTGAAATTTTACCGACCTCTCTCCTCCTACGGCACATGAAAATATACCTGGGAGTATGAAGTATAAAAAATACAGAGGATGTGTTTTTCTTCTGAAAAGATTTTTTTTACATGAAGTGCTCATTAGCTGCCCCAAGTCCATAGTGCCACAAAATTATTTCTAAAACAAGACAAAATGGCACAAGGTTTTTCCATAGATTTTCTGCCTCCTCTGTTTCTAACTTATTTCAAATTCCTATGCTTTTACGTAGTAGGTGCAAGAAGATAATACAGGGAACAAAATCTACTGTATAAAAATATTAAAAACTTGTCCCGAAGTTGGCAGTTTTCAAAAGTATAAAATCATAAAAAGAAAAACCAGGAAAACCCATGGACATTAAAACTTTCCCTGGGAAGTCATAAAATCCAAAAAATCTGAGAATAAAGCATGCCACGCTGATAGCTTCTAGGATCCTCACTGTTGTGTACTCCCTTATAAACCAAAACTAAGATAAAATATGCAGCTTTACAGACAACAAAAAAATTTTCAAAAATTGAATCAGAATATAATTTTGATCAGAAACCTATCCTTCAAAAAGCTCAAAATTCTTGTGGTGCCTGGGTGGCTCGGTCGGTTACAAGTCTGCCTTCAGCTCAGGTCTTGATCCCAGGGTCCTGGGATCGAGTCTGCATTCGGTTCCCTGCTCGGCGGGGAGCTTGCTTCTTCCTCTGCCCCTCTCCCTGCCCCTGCTCATGCCTGTGCATGCTCTCTCTTTCTCTCTGATAAATAAAATCTTGGAAAAAAAAAAAAAGTAAAATTCTTAATATGAAAATTTCATAAGCAAAACAGTTCATGCTGCATGCTGTCAAATGAACACAATGCTAATTCTACAAAGTGCACTACAAATACTACACACATCCCCGTCATTTCAGTCAACAGTGTCATCAAATGAATGACATTGCTATTTACACAGCGTGCCACCCTTGCCGGCCACCACTCCTGGCAGTCACCATACTCTACCTCCCTCTGAGGTGGATGCCAGTTTCGTTTCCATTTTACAGATGAGGCAACAGAGGCGGCGAGAAGTACTGTGGAGGTCTCAGAGCTAACTCCAGAATCTATTCTCTTAACCTCCATGCCAGGGGCTGGCAAATTATGGTCCGCCCTCTGTCTTTATAAATAAAACTTTATTGGAACAGTTACACCCATTTATGTCCACAGCCGCACGGGTACTCTGATGGCACAGCTGAGCGGTCACGATGCAGACTGAATGGCACACCAAGCCTGAATACTTACTCTCTTTCCCTTAGAGAAGAAGTTTACTAAGCCCTGCTTACGCCAGAATTCCAAACACCCACTGTGTGCCAGGCACTGTCCTGGACAGACCAGCCTCTTGTTCTCACTGATGCTCGTCTACTGGGTGACGAACAAGTGAATAAATAAATGTGCAAGGTGGCTGGCGCCACCGTCAAAAGCAAGAGCCGGGCAGAAGGACAGTGACAGTGGAAATTTAAAGGCTGCCAGGGAAGGCCTCTTGGAGGTGGCAACACGTGCAGGGAGCCCTGACTGGAGTGAGGGCACGATCCTTAGCAACTATGGGGGGAACCACACACTTCAGTTTTCTCAAAGCTTTCCGTCCACATCCCCACAAGCAAAATTCCCTTCCTCTCCCCAGAGGGCAAACATTTGCTTTGGCCCCTGGCTTCAAAGAACTGACATAATCCAGAACTTATTTGAACGGACCTACATGCCACAAGTTGACTCCTATATGCTCATCAAATGATGGTCTATTTTATGGGTCCTACTTAGGGGGAGAAACACATGTGTTTGAGGCATCGCATTATCTGCTGTTAACTTTTAGCAGGCAAGTGAGCTGATTTTTGATGATAAGAGAAAAGGTACACTATCATAAAATGAGGTTAAAAGAAAAACAATGATGTGGCAAGTTAATTCGTAATAACCTCAGAATCCAAACAAATCACAAGGAGAGGGAAATTTTCACTGTATTATCCTATTCTGAAGAAATCAGTCATTTCTTGCCTGGGTGAAACTAAACCAAACCATCTATATCTTCATAATAAAATGTTACAGAGGTGAAAAGAAAAAAATAAGGCTATTCACAATGACCAGAAAACATACCCAATACTTTTACTGTCGATGGGAAAAAAGCAGGTTGATAAATCCGACGGTAGGCTATTTTGGTTATTAAAAACTAGCAACAGACACATATTATAGTGAGACTAAAAGAAAGTCTAAAAGGACATAATCCACCAGCTGTGGACTTCATTTCCTCACTCATGAAATGTCACCGTCATCGTGCAACATGAAACAAAGTGTAAAAAACCGAATTGTGAAAACCTTGCTCACTAGCAGCTGTTTCTGAGGAGAGGAAGGACTATTTTGCTGTTAACAGGTTGGGCTTGGAACCAGATTCCCTGGGTTTCAATCTGAACTCGGCCACTCCCAAGCTGAATGACCCGACCCCTCTGTGCCCATTGCCCTTACCCGCTAAAAGGGGGTAACAGTGGCTACCACCTCAGGACCTCGCTGAGGCCTGCAGAGCGGCCCACCCTCTCTGGGGAGGCGGCTGTTAGGACTTATCCTCAGACCCCGCCAACGCCACAGTGTTGAGCGAAACCCGCAGCCCCTCGCTGGGTGAGACAGCCCTGGTCGGTGTCTAAGTCAACAGCTACCCTGAGCCCTGCGCCCCAAGGGCAGTATAGAGCAGCCTCTTTCTGGGTCTCCAAATGTTCATCCCTAAGAGGAGTTCCTCAGTTGTGAGCCACCACCATCCCATCATTCCAAAGACGTCCCCAGGGGAGTCACGGACGAACGTGACGACTGCTGAGGGACACGCACTCAGGGTTCACCAGGGCCCCGCCTTACCTGCCGAGGGTGCCGAGAGACGCGTCATAAAAATTAATCCCGTGCTTGAGAGAACAGCACAGATCCATCAGGAATGAGTGAACAAGCTCCCTCACCATGGTTTTCCCCGCATCCTCAGCAGAAGCCTGCAAGGGTTTTTTTTTTTAAAAACTCAATGACAAGCTCAAGTTAATAAGCCTCGGCAACAACTACAGAGTAAAATCTGGACAATCCCACACACCTGACGATGACTTATAGCTAACATTTTAAACACTTGGTATCATTCAAGCACCAATCAAGATTTTTAAAAAAAACTCTTAATACAAGGACTCTAGAAAGAAATAATAAATTAAATAAACAAGAAATTAAAGAAAAAAGCAAACGAGCTGATACAGAGAACAGACTGGCGGTTGCCAGAGATGGGGGGTGGGGGGGGGGGTTTGAAAGAAATGGATGAACTGTTTTTGTTCTAAATAAACTGAGAAAGAAAATATTTCCTTTTCAAGCTGGACAAACAGGGAGTTGCTGGAACAAGGAAGCACAGATAACCAGATATTTCGTGTCATTTCTTATTGTTTCCAAGCACTTGGCAACGTGGGTTCTCATTCCGTCTTTACAGCTGCCCCATGCATCTGGCAGGACAGCAAGGACCCAACCCCCCTCCCCCGCCACCCCACACGCAGGAGCAAATTGTGCGCAGCACAGCTGAGCTCCCTGATGGCTTAGCGAGAGCAGGGCAGGCCAGCATCGGTCCGTTATTAAAAAGTCTCTCTTTACAGCATATACTTCAGTTACAAAATCATTTTTTTAAGCTTCTCTTTGCTTGTGTGCTGTGATACTGGGGACTAGTAAGAAATAAATATGGTTGACCTTTGAACAACACAGGTTTGAACTGCACAGTTGCGCTTCTGTGGACCGCTGGCCTCAAATACTGCACAGTACTATAAATCTATTTTCTCTTATGATTTCCCTAATATTTACTTTTCTTCAGCTTACTCTAGCAAAACAATACAGTATATAATACACATTAACATACAAAATATGTGTGGATCCACTGTTTATGTTATGGGTAAGGCTGTCAGTCAACAGTCGGCTATTAGTAGTTGAGTTTCTGGGGGGAGTCAGAGGTCATACATGGATTTTTGACTGCACAGAGCTGGTCTCCCTAAACTTGAATTTGAATGTCCTCACCTATAAAGGAGAACCATTAAGGAAAAAAAAAGATTAAAAAATACTCTTAAGAGGGGCAAGTTTAAACCTGTATTTTTAAACGAGCTTAAGAATGACTTAATTTCTCTTGTTCTTTTGAATAAAATTCCACATTTGGGAGTGTTTTTATGAAGCCTCCGAGGCTTCCTGGTCACAGATCATACAAAACATGTTCAAAACAAGAGGACGTGGGCAAGTCAGAGAGAGAAAAGGAAGTAAAACACAGGGCCCATGAGAGGTAAATTACTCTAAAGTTCACAGGAAGTCTGAGCGCTCACCACTCTGGCCAAGTCCACGTTCAGAAACACCCTGAGGAAAACTGAAATGAGCAAGATTAAAAGGTACATGGGCCTCGGGTCAACTTGAGATCAACTGGTCTAATTCGACACTTGAGTAACGATTACAAAATAAATTACACATATCAGGGGGTGAGGAAATTGGGGTTTTCCTAGACACTCGGGATCCTGAAGTGAAACCAACAGGCCTTGAAATTCCAAAAGCTGGTATGGAAAGAAGGAAAAGAGGATGCCAGTGAGAGGAGGAAGAGACCCCAGAGCAACAGCACACACGGACTGGGCGGCCCCGCAAGGAGTAAGACCAGCATGTCATTCAACCAAAAGGAGAAAGAGTTTCTCCTCTTTAAGGGATAATATCATAATACCTCAGAGATTAGAGAATAAATTCTTATAAAAAAATAAAACTTAAAAAATCATATTTCACCTAAGTGGAGAATTCACAGAACTATAAGCCAAGAGAAACAGATCAGACGGGAGGCCTTTTTTTTAAGGCGGTAGATCCCTCAGCCGCCAGCTGTGAGGACCACACGCTAACGGCGAGGTCACCTCAAACCCAACAGGACAGTACCTCGACATTGTCCAGGCTCACGTCAACAGTCCCGTTCCAGCTGTAGAGAGCTGCTATGTGGGTCAGGAACTGCCCGGTAAAGAATCGCACCTTCTGGGTTTTGGTGATATTTTTATTGTGAACTACCTGAAAACAATAAAACCAATCAATTTCCAGGAACTTGATTTTTTTTTTTTAAGATTTTATTTATTTACCTGACAGACATAGATCACAAGTAGGCAGAGAGGCAGCCAGAGAGAGAGGAGGAAGCAGGCTCCCTGCTGAGCAGAGAGCCCGATGTGGGGCTCGATCCTAGAACCCTGACACCATGACCTGAGCTGAAGGCAGAAGCTTTAACCCACTGAGCCACCCAGGTGCCCCACAGAACTTGATTTTTAAGAGTGTTCCTTGTGTCTCATTGTTACAAAAATCATGCAGGCCTATGGCAAAATGTGTGACCAAAAAAAAGGGAGAAACATGAAAAATAAAACTCAACAACCTTCAAACCATCCTGGGCCACGCACAGTGGGCATGGCGGTTCATCTCCTTTCCGTGCCTCCCCCCGCCCTGCAACATGCACTACATGTGCGTACATACCGTCTGGCTTAGGTTTTTTGCCTCTTTGAGACTATACTTATAGTTTCCTGCCTACTTTTACTTATATAGCATGAGCTTTTCCCACATTATAAAAAAACCCTTTAGAACCTCTTTTGGGAGGGCTGAATATCACTCTAGCCCATGAATGACCCTAATTCCACCATTCCCTGGGGTGGGGACCATTAGGCTGTTTCTGCTCTGGCCGTCATCAGCATCTCTGTACAGAGTCTTCCCTGCATCCTTGATCACAGGCTTGGAAATGGGGCACCCGTTCTCAGCTCCACCCCACACCCACTCCCAGAACCTCTGGGGATGTGGCCTGGGTGTGTTTCAGATTTGCTTCCTGGGTGCTTCTCAGGGAACCTCCCACCACCCCCAAGTCTGGGAACATTTTTAAGACCTCTGGTACATTCGGCCAGACCTGTTCTGACACTTCCTCCAGGAGAGTACCTGATTCAATGCATCTCTGCTAGCACCGAATCTGTTATAAAAGGTCAAGGCTAACTTGACAGGTGAAAAAAACCCGCATCTCCTGGATTCTCAACCTCAGCACTAATGATGTTTCAGCCCTAATAACTGGTGTAGGGGACTGTCTTGGGCACTGTAGGAGGCCGAGCGGCATCCCTGGCCTCCACCCACTAGATGCCCCCGGACTTCTCCAGCCATGACGACCCAAAATCTTTCCAGTCCCTTCTAAATGTCCCACGGCAGGGGAGGGGGGGTGATGTCACAAAACCACTCCCAGCTGAGAACCACAGTATTAAACATACTATGCCGATTAGCTGTTTTTATGTGGACTGCCAGTTTGTGGCTTTCACAACTTTTTCTGTTGGGAGGGTCATAGACGTTTTCTAAATGATCACTTAAGTTGATTCTGTACGGAAGACAGAGATTCAGCCGGTTTTAAAATTCCTACAAGATGCTTGTAAGAGGCAGAAAATGCAAAGTAA
Source organism: Mustela putorius furo (assembly GCF_011764305.1). NCBI lineage: Eukaryota > Metazoa > Chordata > Mammalia > Carnivora > Mustelidae > Mustela > Mustela putorius. The sequence goes on along the minus strand of NW_025421491.1, from coordinate 1,093,592 downwards.
TTCAAAATGACATTTTGGTAGGTGTGTAAATGAAAAACAGCTGTAATTTACAGCTCACAATTAATCCAACGGCTTCCCGTGAAAGAGTGAGCAACAGGTTTTCTCCTGATGGGATGATATGGCAGCCTTAAGAAACAATCTTCCATTCCACCTATACAACAACCCCTGTGTTCTAAACCATTACAGCCCTGGGGTCCTGCCAAATACAGGAGCAGACCAACAACAGGAACACAGAGTAAAAACACGTTGTACCTTTGTTTTCAGCGTGGATAACAAAATATTGATAGTAGAAATCCTGTCTTCCTTGATGCCTGAGCTAAAAATGCAAGGAATAAATTCTGCAAGTAAAAAGTTCAATGCATTAAACTCAAAAATATTTTGAACATGAGAACAGATGCAAGAACATTACTTCTTAAAATGGTACAGCACACACGCTATTTTCTTCCCCTCCTTTTTTTTAAGGTTTTGTGTTTTTTTCAATTCTACAAGTTCACAGTAGGATAACCACTTCATGACATAGGAAATTAGTATCCGTAGGTAAAACAATGATAGAATCATTAAAAAAGTTCAGAAGTTCTGGTGTTTTACTTTCCTTTTCTCATATTAAGTTAAATAAAATTAATTCTGTATGAACCATTTGAGTGTATGCCATGATCACAATTTTGCTAAATGTCTCTCCCTTTGCTTAGACTTAATCAGCTGTATTTTAAATCATTTTATTGACTGCGGGCAGAATTTGGGATAATCTGTTGGCTTTCTTTTGCTACTTCTGGATCCCCAAGGACTCAGCCACCACAGCCGGACACCAGGCACTAACATGCTGGTCACACTGGAAAGAAACATCCAAACAGTTATAATTTCACTTGTTCCACTGGTGCTCAGTGGGCACACTGACTTTCTACAAAAGCAAAGTCATTCTCGAAAGAAGAAAAATTGGAAAATACCAGACAAACCGAAAGAATGAAATCTGCAGGGAACCATCACTCTGTTACCCCGAGGTTAACACTGTTAATATCCAGGCTACTAGTTAACTGTTAACCTTCTGCTAGAACCTGTTGCATTCATGTTTTTATTAAAATGGGATACTCAACGATTTCACAACTGAGTTCATATCCAATCACATACTGTTTAAAGGCTGGCGTCAGGAAGCATATTTCTACCCGTTTTAACTGCTGCTTTCATGTCAGCACTAGTCGTCAGTTCGCGCACTCAGTCCTTTGCTGGAGGATAGTCAGAAGTCCAAGTTTCAGCTAACATGAGAAAACAGCCCCTAAGAAAACCTCCACTCGCCTCCTTCATTCTTCCCTTAGGAGAAACGACTAGACATGAAATGACTGATCGAACCTTTTTAAAGTTCTGATGTCTTTGGCCAGAGTGCATCGCCAAAACACGAACCGAAGTGCATCCCTGCCCCATTAGCAGGGTCCGGGAATAAGCCCAAATCACAGTCCTTTAAGGCTAGATGGCGGGGAGGCCTCAGGGGAATTCTGCAGAACTTCGAGCCCTGGCAGGAGCCGGCCACAAGCAGGAAAGGCAACTCATCCACGGGGCTGCTTCCCCAGGGCAATGTGGCTCCCCGCACCGATCCAGGCTAACGACATAGAAGGTGACCAGCACCCACACCCTATTCTTAAATGGTCCCCGGCAGTCACTGGAGAGAGCTCAGGTCTCCCACCCTGGGGGAGGTGAGGGAAGGCTGGAGATCTGACCGCACGGGGCCACAGGGATCACGCCGTTCCTCCAACAGCTCCCAGAGCTCCGCAGGGACAGCCCCCCACCTGCAGACAGGGCTCGAGCCCAGGGGATCGTGCGGAGCGACGGCCGTGTGCTAACTGCGGGCTAGGGCTGCCACTCTGTCTTACGGAAGCTCTGGATAAAATGCAAGTGGCCCTAACAGCCTGGCTCTAGGGGGACAGCCACCAGAAAGCGGCGCAGCTGGAACTCTTTAGCTCTGTTAGCGATGTGCTGGTAACACACAGCAAAGCTCCTGAAGTCATTAACCTTTAGTTCTTCAAACGCAGTTACTGAAGAAAGCCAGGCAGCCAGGCTACGAATCTGCGCAGGGTCTGGAACCAGAAAGCCTCCTTCGTGTGGGGGAGTCTCTGAAGCCTGCATCCCTCCTTCGTTCGGACATCGCTCGGCATTCCAGAGCGCAGAGCAGGAGTCCCTGGGCCACTCCGAGCTGCACTGACAGAAGCTTCGCCGCACGTGCACCCTTCAAACTCGTGCACGCAGCAACTGCAAAAGCCGCAACCTGGGCTTTTCAACCTGGGAAAAATGCTTTGCGGGAGACTTCCCGAAACCAGTCGCAATCAGGCTTTGCTACGAGACAAAGAGGCGCACGTACCTTTCAACTCCAGCACCTGCACTATCGTGCTGTCGTCGCCGGCGATAAGAAAGGAAAGAGCGAACTGAATGTAGGCCAGCCGGACGTCGGGCACGCCCTAGGGGACGAAGGAGACCGCCAGTCACCTGTGTATCCACACGCCGTCCCCCAAGGAAGCAGGGACTTGGCGGCTCACGCACCCTTCCCATCCCCATGAGAGTGAGGCCTCCAGGCTGGTGCCATCAAAAGGTTCAGAGTCTAAAACCAGGAGTGGCCCAGTCGGTTAAACGTCTGCTTTCGGCTTGGGTCATGATCCTGGAGTCCTGGGATCGAGTCCCACACGGGCCCCCGGCTCAGAGAGGGCTCTTCTTCTCCCTCTCCCTCTCCCTCTGTGTGCTCGCACACACACCCTCTCTCTCAAATAAATAAATAAAATCGTAAAAACCAGCAGTCACCTCTCTGTGGGAACCTGGGTTTTTTTTTTTTTTCTTTTGCTCTTTTCCCTCCACCTTCTGGTCTACTTTTCTTGCTCTTTCAAGAAGCTTCTCAATACAGAAGTATGGAGCGCCTGGGTGGCTCAGTGGGTTAAGCATCAGACTCTTGATTTGGGCTCAGGTCCCGATCTCAGGGTTGTGAGATACAGCCCTCCACTGGGTTACACAGCAGGCGTGGCAGCTGCTTAAGATTCCCTCTCTCTCCCCCCTGCTCCTCCCCCTTCTCCCTCTCTCAAGAAAGATAAATGTCAAGAAATGGGCCGAAAGTACAGAAAAAAAATTTATTGAGATGTCTATCTGAAATACCGATATTCATCCACTATGCTTAAAAGCAACAGCATAATGGCTCACTGCTTAATACACACAGAAGTATGGTTAAGTATAATTGTGTTCCCTCCCCCCGGCATACATGACCACTTGTGGTTTATGGACCACTTTGGTATAGAGCAGAAGATTCCCAGCCCATCTAGATCCCATCGACTTCACTTGCCAGTGAAATCATACACACATTTTTGAAAATCCAGAGCCAACGGAAAGACCAGTGCTGCTTTTGCTGACGCCAGTGAGGTGGTGTCTGGGTTTTATCAGGTAGTATAAATTCACACCAAACACCAAAGCCCACATGCTGCCGTATTACAAACCCAGTGTGGCCTTCCCCGGACGGCCATCTGCAGGGTCCCGCAGGATGCAGCCATGCCCCAGGCCAGTGGGCATCCTTAAGGAGGGGCCACCAGCCGTGACCACTTCCCAACACTTCAAGGGAAGTGGCAGGGGCCATCCGATCAACTCCCCCTCCCAGTAATTTTAAGACGCACTGTGTCTCGTCATGTTTTCCATCCTGCTGGACGGTCAGGCGTGCTGCTCATCCGCAGTACCAGCACCAGCTCACACACTGGGGTCCGCCACTGCTTCAAACATACTCTCCTCCCCACTTTAGTTATTTCAAAGATACCTTAATTTGCTGCCAAGAAATAAGTTAATACCACGGAGAATGACTGTCCTGGATGCCTGGGAAAGATTAAGAAGTCTGCCTTCGAGATCATTCCATCCTGGTTAGTCGTGGCAGTGTAGTGGTGGTGGTGAGGAGGAGGAGACCCATGTCATTTACTGAGCACTTACTGTATGTCAGATACCAAATCAAAGGCTGACATGTGTGACTTCATTTACTCCTTACAACAGCTTGAGGGGGAGATGCCTTCTACACCCATTTCACAGATGAGGAAACAGAGGTTTAAAAAACTCATTCAAGGTCCCATAGCTACTAAGTGAGTATGTACTAGTATCAGAAAGTATGAAACAACTGTACAAACATAGTGCTTCACGCCCAACTTTATGTCGGACTACAGAGAAGTGCTTCCTTCTCGGAGCTTCCAGGCCATTTACACCTCGCTTGTTGTCAAGATGCAAGACCACACTTGGAAGCACTTAGGCTTCCACGTAAGTATTTAATTAATTCTCTCTCATTTTGTCAGGTGTATGATTTTCAGGGAGAAGAGAAAGGCCATGGGACCCACACTCTGCCACATGCGGATGGAGGCCTGGCACACTGACGGTACTCATGGGTCCCTACCTCTGTCCACGCCCCACTGTATTTCATCAAGGCCCAAGACGCTGGCTTGTTCCAAATACAACAAGAAGTCAAAACTATCCTCCCCATTCTGGGGACTTCCCTTGTGGACCTCCTCACAATACAGAGTTTGGGTACAGTGGTCACTAAAGTCTTGAAAATGAGCTGCATTTCCTCAGAATACCAGCAGCGTCTCAAAGCCTTTAAAAACTCACCAATACAATGTTGTTCAAACACCAATTATATTCAAGATGCCATGATCACAGGCCCAGACAGGACACTAAGATATTGTCTCTGTTCTCCAGAAGCTTAAAGTAACCACTGCTCCCAAGCTATCCAGATGTCACCTCCTTGAAAGAAACAGGTCAACTAATTCGAGCAGTTAACCTGCTGTCCTGATCTATGGACGCCTCGTGTTTCAGAAGAATGGGGAGATGCCAAAACTTGCCAGTAAGATTAAATTGGGTTCTGTGCTTTGCTAGCTAGTTAGAAAGGTTCCACAAGTTTGGGGTTTTGTTTGTTTTTGCTTTTTTTTTTTCCCTGTCCACTTAAGTACTAGAAGTCAGGGCTCTGGAATGCAGGTCCCAGTTATGTGCCATTTGAGATCTTTCTGCTTGTACATAGCAGTTGGGATTAGATGTCCTCGAGGGTCCCTCCAGCAATGTATTTTGAACTGACATGAAATGCAGTCCTCACCTCCGGTATCCATCTTGTATATCTCAGCCAACCCCAAATTTCAGGTTCCTGATACTGTGAAAAAACCAAGACCTCAAGACAGAGCACCTGCCGCACTCCAAGCAGCCACGGCCATGCCTCCTCCCCCTCCTCCCGGCCAGACAGCTCCTCACTGTCCCCTGGGCCTCCACCCTCCATCCCCAGCAAGCTCCATCAAAGGCAAGAGGGTCACACGCCTACTCCTCATTCCTACCCCGTGACTTCACAGTGCTATTATCCAGGAAGAAAGCATCCTGAAGTCTTTACGGCTTGTTCTGCAAAACAACGGTCTAAAATAGACCAAAACATATTTGGTAAAACTGCTCTTTGGCAAACAGTATAAACAGTGCTTTCTTTGGCTGCATGAAAAAGAACCATAATCCTCTCTCTTCTTGAGGCTTTAATAATTCCCTCTAAAATGTTAAAACACACTTATTAAAAAAAAGATCCTAGATATCAATCAGCTCCTTCAAAAACTAAATGGAATGAAAAAAAAAAAAAAAGCTGGGGGGTGTGGGGACAGAAAACTCAATGATATGAAAAAATTTAAAAAGAAACAGACCCACGAAACACAATATGTAGCCCTTGTTTGGATCCCGATTTGAACGACGAAGTCTAAAGACAGGAAGTTGGGGGGAAAACTGAGACCGAGCTGGGCGTTCAGAGATATTAACAGTGATGAACGGTATCCGGTATGGGGATGGTACTGTGGTTTTGTGTTTTAGAAGGTCGCTTTCTGTTAGAGACCCACACTGAAACACGCATGAGGGAATACGGTTCTCGTGTGGGATCTGCTTCTGACTGCCTCGACTGCCCCCCAAACCAACCAACACATGGCAGAGGTAACTGTGTCTGCAGCTGGACGATGGGTATGTGGGGGTTCTCTGTGCCGCTAGTTTTTAATGTCCCTAACGAATGGGACATTGTCTAAAAATCATTCCCGGGGCACCTGGGTGGCTCAGTGGTTTAAGCCTCTGCCCTCGGCTCAGGTCATGATCTCAGGATCCTGGGATCGAGCCCCACAACGGGCTCTCTGCTCAGCAAGGAGCCTGCTTCCTCCCCTCTCTCTGCCTGCCTCTCTGCCTACTTGTGACCTCTATCAAATAAATAAAATCTTTAAAATAAATAAATAAATATTCCCAACAATGAAATATTTAATGTACACCCTAAAGTAAAAATACTTTCGTCCTGACAATAATTCCCATTTTACAGACCAAGGAGACGTAATATACAACTTGCCAAGAGGACCTTGCGGTGAAGCAGGCCCGCACAGCCTACAGCCGGTGCTCCTTCCCTCGTTGTGACTCCGACGTGGGTGGTCGGGGTCCTGACATATTTTACTCGCGGGGCTGAGCTGGCTGAGGTCAAGAGAGACGGGGTGGAAGCGGAAGGGGAATCGGATGGATAAGTACTGGCAGGCCGACTGCCAAGTGAGACCAAAGACCCATGACATCTGCCCTAGTGTGCAAACAGCACGCAAATTCTTTTTATGAGGAACGCATTTAACTGTCAGCAGCCGTTCCTCAATGAACGGAATCTGTTGACACACCCATAGTGTGTAAATAACTCCTGATAATAAAGACGAGTATCCATGAGACACTAAGACCTGGAATTTTTTCCTCAGAAGAACACCTTATTTGTCGTGCCGGGAAAACCCTAACTCCAGGCCTCACAGCCTCACAGAGCCAGGAAAGTCACCCGGCATCACTAGGATTCACTTCCAGTCTAGGGCCCGGCAGAGTGGAAACTTACTAACTTCCTGGGGAGAGACGGGACAGGGCGCGGGGGTAAATCACGCTAGCGGGCTTCTCCACCTCAGCAGACAGGCTGGCCGTCGGTCGGCTGGCTGTCGGTCTGCTGTCTGTGCTGAGGAAGGGGGGGTGGGAAAGGGGGCCGGCAGCGAGGCCTGAGACAACCTGCAGCCGGCACGCGGCCCCTCCCTCCGGCTTCCGAGTCCTCAAACTTGTGCTTTCCAAACCCAAGTGGAACTTCTGGAGCTACCCAGAAACTTCTTTTGTTAACAGCTCTCCTGAAAACCATTCCCACCTCCATTCTCTTTGGCAAATTCCAGCACCCAGTCATCAGACTTACTGACGGGAGATGCGGGAAACATTAAAAAGTTATAAATGTCCTCTTGGATGATGTCACTGGTTTAAACTTTCAAGGGATTTCTCCGAAGTGAACAGAATAGGAACAGGACTGGGATGCCCCACAGGGTCTACACCACAAGGCACATGGAGATGATTTCCTTTACTCCGTGAAGACGCTCACAGGCCAAGCACCGCAAGGCTGAGCCCCCAGAGACACTGTCCTGAGATGTCCCTGTCGTTCAGGCTCTGCCATACATTTCTGCACACACTGGCCTCCTACTCCACCCACGTGGGGACCAAGGCCAGAGAAAGGACGACAAACAAACCACTGTGACCCTCCAAAGGGAAAAAGAAATACCCAGGAGGTACGAGATGCTCAGAACTCCTCACCTTGGAATCCCTCTTGGACGCCAGGGTGTACAAGGTCTTTTTATTCAGATCAAAATGGCTGCAGACGTCCCTGGCAGCCTCGGGACCCTGGGTCACCATGGCAGCCATCAGGTTCAGGCAGGCTCGGGCCATCCTGCAGAGGGACAAGGAAATCAGGCATATTAGAGACAGCAGAAGCACAAAATCAGCTGTGCTCCTGGTTGTGGGGTCTGCCATGCCCAAGCCAGAAAGAGAAAGGAAAGAGACATGCAGACGTGCTTTAAAAAAACAAAACCAAAAAGACAAAATTTTTAAAAATCTCCAAATAAAGCTTAAAAGCTGGCTGACAAGAATCCAAGAATACAAAATAGGACACAAAGAAGATGGCGGTTTCTCTCTGCAGCAAATCGTCCTATAACCGGGTGCCCCGCGGCTCATCCCCGCAAAGGCAGGGTGCAGGGGAAGACTTCTCTGCAGTGCGCATCTCCAACAGCAAGCTCTCTGCGGCCTTTCCATTCCACGGCCACCCGGCATCCGTGGCTTACTGCACACCACCACACTCCAGGCACTGTTCTAGGTGGTGGAAAACTGCACCTTCTTGAACAGTCAAGGCCCCACCTGCACGCCCCTTTTATTCGAGTGGACAGAAGCAGACAGTCAACGGACGGACATGGAGCATTATGTCAAATGTCCAGCTGCACAAACAGACCTACAAACAGACACTTCTGTCCACAAACCGGCAGACAGAAAGGGACAGTGGACGGGGGAGGTGACGAAACAAGGACTCCCGGAGACGACGCCTGCTCACTGCAAAGTCCTGAAGTGGGGAGGGAGCGAGAGATCACCACAGAGAACCACCGAGCAGAAGGACGGGCAATGGAATGTCTGCAGTCACGGGTTCCCACGACAGCAAGGGGACAGCAGGGTAGGAGGGGGACGGACGCACAGGAGGAGTCGGCGACAGCGAGGGGCCGGTTGACAGGGGCAGCAGGGGCAGAGCCACCGCCCCGAGGGCCTCAGGAACCACTCAGCTCTGCTTTCCGAGTGGAGGGAAGGTCAAGTGCACTCCGGGACAACTGAACGCAGACCGCGCCCGTGGCCAGTCCTGCCGCAGAAGGGCAACTTACCTGTAGCCCGAGGCATACAGGGACTCGCAGATGAGCTTCATGTGACTGTTCATCAGCTTCTTCACGATGTTGGTCCCCACAACGTGAAAATGGGAAAGGTCGCTTGCTGTCCGCAACAGGATGGCCTCGAAAACCTGGAATATTAGTAGCATCTGCAAAGACAGAATTGAAACACTTACCAATCAGTTCCTTTGTTTTTTGCCTCGGTACCTATGTTCCTCTTGTCTTAGCCACAGACACTTTAAAACCTTCAACAGACCCTGAGCCAGAGGCGGGAAGGTGGCAGCTTAGCGGGCGGCTCTGAAGACCCCGGGCTCTGCAATCAGTCTAGCTCCCACAGTCCAGCTAAACAGAGACTTGCTCACTTACAATTATGCCAAATGAAATGAAAAGACAAAATTTCTGCTCATGGCCAGGACTCACCACTTTGGGGATATTCAGGTCTACAGCCTTACAGCAATAACCCTGAGATTGTAACAAGTCCATAAACATCCCGAATTTTGAACCTCTTTGGAACCAGAAAACCACAGTCAACTCAGTATGTGTCTGCAACCACGACACACAGTTTCTGTTCCCTCTTTGTTAAAGCAAATCACTTCAAGGGGGTACCTGACCGACTCAGTCGGTACAGCGTGTGACTCCTGATCTTGGGCCTGCCAGTTTGAGCCCCACGTTGGGTGTAGAGATAACTTAAAAACAAACAATGTCAAAACCAAGTGCATTTGGAGTAAGAATCTAGGATCCTTCCTCCTGGTATCATTCACCAATAAGAAGGGAGAGCTTTCCACTAAAATGCTTTACAAAGTCATGGTGCAAAACTGAATGTATTCCTACAGCACAGGCACAGAGCACTGTCTTCTCTAGAAAGCTGGAAACGTCCTAGAAATTTCTATCACATCTCTCTCCCTCAAGCTTAACACAATAGTGGCATGAACTTTTCTCCTCTTCAGCAAGCCAGGTAAGGAAGAACCTACTTCACTTTCTGGTCGCTTCTCCCCACTCAGGAGCTGGAACATCTCGGCACACTCGACAGAAATCTTGATGTAGCCTTCCACAACGTCATACACGTCTTCTTGCGGCAGCTTCTTGGCAGCAGCGACAAACGCTTCCAAGGCTGAAATAAGAAGAATGTTCCAATTTAACAAGGACCATCTCCTGAGCAGCAATCACAAGCCAGAGGCGGACCCCTGGCAGGAGCATCCAGGCGACTGGAACTGCCCCTTACCGGGAGGGAGAACACAGCAGCGATGTGGAGACTGGAGACGGGGACGGCGAGGGCTCGGACTCGGCCTTTTCTCTATCCCCAGTGAGGGAACAGGCAACTGCTTTAGAGCCCAACCCTTCTCGATGCAGTGATCCTCCCCTGAACCTGCCATCCATCCGCTTCCGGGCACCCTCTGGGTCTTGACCAATCTAACCCTGAAGTTCTCTCCCCACCCCCTGGGGGTAAAATCAGAGAAGAGATCAAGAAAATGTGGAATATCTAGATCTATATGTAGATCTACTTACAATGGAATGTTATTCACCCTGAAAAGGGGGGAAATTCTGCCTTTTGCAACACGTAGGGACCTTTGAGAGCACTGAGCAAAATAACTTAGAGAAAAACAGATACTGGATGTTCTACCTATATGGGGAACCTAAAAGAGCCAAACTCATAGAAAAGCCAGCAGAAGGGCACGTAGGTGGCTCAGTCAGTTAAGTATCTGCCTTCAGCTCAGGTCATGGTCCCAGGGTCCTAGGATCAAGCCCGACGCTGGGCTCCTTGCTCAGTGGGGTGTTTCTACCTCTCCCTCTGCCCCTCCTTGTGCTGGTTCTCTCTCCCTCTCTGAAATTGACAAATAAAATCTTAAAAAAAAAAAAAAGAAGGGCGCCTGGGTGGCTCGGTGGGTTAAGCCGCTGCCTTCGGCTCAGGTCATGATCTCAGGGTCCTGGGATCGAGTCCCGCATCGGGCTCTCTGCTCAGCAGGGAGCCTGCTTCCCGCTCTCTCTCTCTCTGCCAGTCTCTCTACCTACCTGTGATCTCTCTCTGTCAAATGGATAAATAAAATCTTTAAAAAAAAAAAAAAAAAAAAAAAAAAAAAAAGAAAGAAAGAAAAAGAAAAAGAGAGCAGAACAGTGGTTGCCAGGGGCTGAGTCAAAGGGTTCAAACTTCTAGCTATAAGATGAGTTAAGTTCCGGGGCACCTGGCTGATTCAGTAGGTAGAGCGTGTGACTTTTAATCTCAGGGTTGTGAGTTTGAGCCCCACATTGGGGGTAGAGTTTACTTATAAAAATAGTAAGATGAGTAAGTTCTGGGGATCTACTGTACAGCATGGCGACTATAATTAACAGTACTGTATCACATACTAGGAAGTTATTCAGAGCGTAGATCTTGAATGCTATCGCATACAAAAAACAGTAATTATGTGAGGGGATGGAGGTGTTGACTAAGCTTATCGTGGTAATCATTTCACAGTATACGGGTGTCAGCAGCCTACTGTATACCTTAAACTTCCATCAGTTATGTCAATAATATCTCAATAAAGCTGGGAAAAGAACAACACAAAAATAACAATGGATGCAAACAAAACCCTGACATCTGTCAATTCCTCTTTTCTGATCTTTCCAACAGGAGATCTCATCATAGGAAGTTATGAGAACATATCAACAGGGAAAGAGAATCCAAGATAGAGACCAGGTTCAAAGATAAATGCAACACACCCTCATTCAAAGGATTCACCACCTGTCCCCCTCTGACTTCAGTTTTGCCCCATCTTCCAACTACTTCTTCTGTACCCATCTCCTGTCAACCTGAGTTTCCTTGGGAAACCTATTAAAATGAAGCAACCGAAGGCCACGGAGCTCTCTGAGCAAAATCATGAATATGTACACGAATACAATCTTTTAAATAATTAAGCGTGTTCTTTCTTCTGCCACAAAAGTTCCAATCCCTGTTCCTACCCCATCCTACAACTCCACCGAAAAGCCACTGCCTCTGGGAAGACTTCTTTGATCTCCCCGATTAGGTCTGAGGTGGAGGACTGGTACTGAGAACTCTTCCTATGTGATTTTTTTTTTTTTTTTTAAAGATTCTATTTATTGACAGAGAGAAAGAGAGATCACAAGCAGGCAGAGAGGCAGGTGTGGGGTGGGGGGAAGCAGGCTCCCTGCTGAGCAGACAGCCAGACGCAGGGATCGATCCCAGGACTCCGAGATCACAACCTGAGCTGAAGGCAGAGCCTAACCCACTGAGCCACCCAGGCGCCCCTTCTTATGTGATTTTATTGACTGACATCCATCTTCCCTACTGCACTACTCATATACTCCATAACTGAAGCACCTGTCTGACTTTTTACTCATCATTTTATCTCTACCCAGCAAATAACAGCCCCTAGTAAATAATGAATAAATAAATGAATGAAATGTAGAATTCTGAGCTAAAGCAGGTATCATCTTCATAGCACTGGCTGCCCCTTGCAGACATCAAATATTTAAAAGCAAAATGTACGGAAGACAAGTCATTAACTGGGGCTACTCTGGCCATCAGCTTAACCTGAGAGACACGCTTACTGTCTTATTCTGACGGAGTACCAGTGTCTCCCCATACTGGCATATTCGATTGCACTTTTAGTCCCTCCTCACCTACATTACTTCCTAATGGATTACAAGAAGCTGTGAAGAAGGGTGATCACACTTTTCAAAATGCGAAATTATAGAATCGGCTCCATCTTGGTCGCTAGTCCGATCCTGGTCAACTGACAAGTCCTTGTGGGGCTTCAGGCAGTAGCTTTACTTCGTGTCATCAGATCGGCGTGAGAGCTGGACGGTCATAGCTATAGAAAACAGCGCTGACGGCCGGAGAAGTAGCAAACGGCCTCACTGAGCAGCCCCGAGCTGACTCACAGTTGCGACTCGTAAGCAGTTTTAAGGACCGTCCGTTGGTGACGGTATTTGCTTCCCAGACAACTGCAATGAGAAAAGTCTTAGGGCCTGCTGGGGGGTGCTGCCTGGCCACGGGAGGCGTGCAGTCGCGTGGAACTGTCACAACCGAGCAAGGCGGCCTCTGGCCGTCCCTGACAGCCCAGGGTAAGGAAGTACCTGCAGCGCGCGGCCCTACAGCGGCCCCGGCCCCCGGGGCTCAGGAGGCCCGAGCGCCGCGGCCTCGGTTTTCCCGTCTGCAAACCAGGAGCACATGGGAACAGGTGCACATGGGAAGGCTGAGCCTGGCACCGGGCCGCGGCCAGGACCCGCCTCGCTCGCACGTGCTCCCCGCCCCGGCTGGCCCCGCACTCACCCGGCTCCGCGCCCTTCGGGTCCCGCAGCTGAGCCTTGAAGCGCACGCCCGTGAGCTCTTCGGAGCGGGCCCGCTTGGCTGCGCCCAAGCGGGGACCCGCGCCGTCCTGGCCGCTCGGGGCCTTCCTCTTGGGGACCCCCATGGCCGAGAGCGCAACGGCGCACCGGGATCCACACACACCGCGACCCGGCAAGGGACGCGCGGAAACCGATGCAGCGCCTCCCGGGGTCCCTGTCCACACGTGCGCCGGAAGAGGCGGGCCTTACGAGGGGGGCGGTGTCAGGGGCGGGGATGCAAGGGCCCGGACAGGCGGAAGGGGCGGGTACTGGGGCGGGGAGGGGCGGGTACTGGGGCGGGGAGGGGCGGGTACTGGGGCGGGGAGGGGCGGGGCCTGAGGGAAAGCCGGAAGCGGGTTCGCCGTAAAGGAGGTGGAGGTGACGCAGCCTCTGAGCTCCCAGTTTTCGCCCGTTTCTGGAGCCTCGGTCGGCTGGCTCGCTTCCTAGGACGGGCGGACACTCCCTGGCACTCCCACCCGGCCGCGGTGAGGAGGAGCCTCCAGCCCCCGCAGCCCCCCGAGGGTTCTCGGCAGTAGAGCCCCAGGGGCCCTCCATTCCCCGAGGGCGAGAGCTCCCGGGCGTCGCGGCTGCACACCAGGACCAGTTCTTGACCTGAGGGCGCCCTGACGCTGCCGGCACAAACACTTGCTTGACGCGCAGTGGGTTTGGATGCTTTGCCCATGTGAGGCCCTGCGAGTTGGCCGGGAGGGTGGATGCCCCTGGCTAGGTACCGGGCGGTCTAGGGCGGAAGATCCTCCCTCGCGCACCCGGGCCGAGGGCCGTGCGGGTGCCCCTAACTCCGACCGCGCCCTGTGTCGCAGCCCGAACCAGATGGGTTTATGGTGGGGTGCAGCCTCCATCCCAGTCTTCCTCAAATGGGTGGGAGGACGTGAACCCTTCCGGCAAGCAGGTGCGGGGGACGCTTAACTTCTGGAAAACCCTTCTTGGACAGGACAGCGGCTTCCACATCCAAGTTCCCATCCTTGAAGTGGAGCCGGCAGATCCAGCCCTACCGAGTCTCCGGGGCTGTCCCCCGGCGCCCCACCCCCGCCCTAGCTGAGAAAGTGATGCAGTGTATGAAAAACTGCTTTGATGGGAAATAAAGCCCCGTGTTTTGTCAGCTGTCGATGACTTGAGAGCCGTATTAAATGCTTTGCAATAAAATAGAGGTTTAAATGAATGAGTAAAAACAGACTGGTCCATTTCTTAATATGGTTTCATCAATACTTGGTTATGTGTTTAAATAAATCATGAACCAGCTCATTAATTGAGTGACTTGGTGATTCCTGGAATTCTCCGTGAGGTTGTCTCCTAGTCTGAGGTAATAGGGTCCTGTGTTCTATAAACAGATGTGTAATGAACATCCATTAGTGTGGCCTGCTGCGGCCTGTTGGGATTTAGAATCTCTAACAGAAAAAGCCCCCGTGTTGACCCTGAACCTCAGACCCCGCAAGGTGAGGGAACCCGTGGAAATGCCTGTGTTGTGGGCAAGTCAGATGGAGTCCCAATGGCAGATTTGAGCTGATGTGGCGGTATTAAGAGACAACGATATGCTCAAAATTCAAGCTGTAAAGGGCAACACTCTAATCAGTAAAGAGAGACTTAACTCTTAATTGTCTGCATTGGTGCTCTTCTGTGGTTAATTGCCAACCACCAACTTCGTTTGCAACCAGGGTGACCCAAAGAGGCAGCAGGGAAAGAGATAAAACAATCAGAAGCCCTATATTCAGTTTCTGCCTGTGTGACCTTGGGCAAATCATCGTCTCTCTTTACAAAGACTAAGAGAGGGTGAGGGAGCGTGCCAGTATTACCCAGCTAATAATTGTTGGAAACACTCATCCAGTTTATCCTAACTCCAGTTACTGTCCTCAGTTTAAAAGCAAAAAAAAAAAAGGTTGCCCCAGTCCAATCCAGCCTTATCCAGAGATATGCCTGGTGAGGCATGGCTCAGGAACATGGCTAGATGCTTCAGACCAGCCTGATGCTGTGAATTATTGCCACCAGTTAGCTAACCCCACTCGTTCAGATACCAGGCTTACCGAACAACCTCCAGGTAGTGACATGGCTTTCTGTATTGAAGGCCTGCATGGAAGGAAAGGGCATTACTTGCCCCAAAGAACATTCTAGTCTACTGATGATAAACACCACTGTTGTCATGAGGTACTAGGCTGGTATCTACTCAGGACTCTTTGCACTTGCTGTTTTCCCTTAAATTCTGCCCGGACCTCACATGACTCATACTTTCATCTCATGTGGGCTCTTCCTACCCATGTCTCCCCTTCTTCTTATCCTCTTCTGTTTTCCTTTATTACCTTTAATACCAGCGGTGGTCTTAGATATTCACTTGTTTGTCAAGCTCCTTTATTAAAGCATACACTCTATAATGGCACAAAACAAAGTTCTGTGTGCTACTCTCACTACCTAGGACAGATGTGGTACATCATAAGGTTCAATAAATATTTATTGAATAAGTATATGTCTTGGTTAATGTTCAGCCTATTCTAAAAGTTTGTCTCTTGGATCAAAAAGCCTCAGGCTGTAGGATTTTGAGTCTACAACCTTGTGAACTGGCCCCTGGACTGTAGTGAATTAGCCAATGGAAGCGTCTGACCTCTAACAGCCCACCAATTCATCTCTAGTCACAACACTTCTTACTCACAACTGGTGTGTGTGTGTGTGTGTGTGTGTGTGTCTTCTATTTCAATCTTAGAAGTTTAATTTCAAATTCTGGAAAGGGGTCAAAGGAGAAACTGAATCAGAGCCCCTATCAAGTTCATATTAAAGCATGTTTATTGCAGACACTCAGAAGGTGAGCAGTAGACATTGCTGTACACAAGAAAAAGTTATCAAGATAGCTTACCCTGTATTATTTCATCTGGCTAAAAGCTTGCTAATGCATTCACGTAGAGAGGAGAGATATGGAATTTCTTCATTCTGATGCAAGTTTTTCTCTCTTTGGTGATGAGTGTTTTGGTGCAGTCCTTATTGGCATCAAGACAGTTCCATCATCGGCTTGCTTAGCAGTGAGCAAAATGAAGTATTTTTTTCAAAGACAGCCACTTTGTCTCAGGTGAAGGACACTGTGTACATAAGCTAGAAAAGGTAAGTAAACCTAGAGTTTTTCAATTCAAGTCAACAAAACACCAATATCCACCAATATTTGCTGTGTGCTTCGCACTATACAACCAGCTGTAATAGATTGAAAAAAAAAAAAAGTGTAACACAGTATACCTACCCCCAAGGGACTTAAAGTATCACCGAGAACATGACACATCTGGTAAGTTCAACAGCAATAAAGAATTCAGCCATGAGCCCAAGATGATATATTCAAGAGCCTTCTGCTAATTGCAAATGAATTATTTGACAAATAGACACGTCACATTAGTATGATCCAGGTTTTATCACTGGGGGCTTCTTACTGAAATGACAATGAAGCAGAGAAGAAAACAGGAGCATAAAATTTGCCTTCTTTTCTTCTCTAAAGCAAAATTGAAGAAAAGTAGAAGATGTTGCCTTCTTGTCCAATATGGTATAAATGAGCTCGTCTTGATAAAAAACTGATATATATGAAGTTTGTCTTCTTGAATCTCCCAAGTCCAGTCTCTGCTTGCCTGCTTCCCCATGCCTGTCTGCCCAGCACCTTCTTGCTGCCGCCCCCCCCCAGTCTTCCTAAAGCCCCAGCTGCAGCAGCTCGCCCATAGGTCATCTCCTTGGTAAACGCCCCTCTCTAGTATTCCTTTTTTCAGCTCCCTCCCTGTGCTAGTCCACCTTCATCCCTGTCCTTCCTCCATAACCTTCACCATTAAAAGTTGGAGAATAATAGCGATTTGTAGCCAACTTGTGAAAATATTTTTATACTTTAAAAGAGGACACCTGGAGATCTCAACCTCCAAAACGAATTGCTAGTAGTTGTGACATTGAATGGGAATGCGAGTGGGGGTGGGGAGACACGAAGAGGGCATGGGCCAGGAGGAGAGGAGCTTCTGACCCTGGTGCATGAATTTGCGTGTGAACTCCAGCCGTCATCCCATATGTTACATTTTGTAATTGGGGGACATGACTCAGTTTTTAAAAATAGACTTCCAAATCCATTTAGGAAAGATGCACTGATTCTACCAGGACGATACATACAATAGTCAAGTCCTCAATAAATATGTTGGTGACAAGGGTCTTAGACCAGACCACTCAAAGTACTAGGTTATTGAATTAACAGCCCTATTCTTTGAACAGCAAAATGTAGCAAAATTCATACCCAATTTAGACGGTAAAATATCAAATGATAAACTTTAAAGATATTATGAAAACCAGCCTACCTGTATCATTACACAGAAATATGAGAAAATATAGAAAATTTGAATCACAACACACTCAAATTGATAGGTAGTAATAGAACTTTATATCTACAGAGAATATGTGTTATTTTGAAATAATATGGAAGTCATAAAAATTGACCACATTCTAGGCTAAAAAGGAGGTCCCAATAAACTAAAAAAAAAAAAAAAATCAACATTTACAGACCATGTCCTCTGAACACCAAGCACTAAAATGTAACCTCGATAATAAGAGGATAGGTTTTTTAAAACCCCATAAGGCTGGGGGTGTGGGAGGGAACTTTTACTAAGTAATCCTTGGGAAGCATATGAGAAGTTATGAAAGATTTGGAATGTAGCAAAATGAAAACTTTATACATCAAAGTCTGTGGGGCATAGTGCTAGAAGGAAAATTTATAGCTTAAAATACTTTTATCAGAAATCAAGAACAATTGGAAACAAATGAGCTAATAATTAATAATGCATGTTCAGATCAAGAACTTTTTCCAAGAACTGGGAAAAGTAGAACAGAAACAAGCCAAAGAAATAAGAAGGGAAAAGAAGCAAAAACAAGGAGGGAAATTGATTACAAAGAGAATGAAAAAACAACAGTAACAACAACAGCTAAAGAATATCCAGACTCCAAAAGCCGTTCATTCTTGTTTTTTTTTTTAAGTTTTTAATCTATCTATCTATTTATTTATTTATTTATTTATTTGACAGACAGAGATCACAAGGAGGCAGAGAGGCAGGCAGAGAGTGAGAGAGAGGAGGAAGCAGGCTCCCTGCGAGCAGAGAGCTTGACTCGAGGCTCGATCCCAGGACCCTGGGACCACGACCTGAGTGGAAGGCAGAAGCTTTAACCCACTGAGCCACCCAGCCACCCAGGTGCCCCTGTTCTTGTTTTTTAGGTTAAGTAACAAACCCATGGGAGGATTTTAAATAATAAAAAAATTATAAACAACTATTCTCAAAAACTTTCAAAACAAAAAGGAACAGATATATTTCTGGAAAAGGTCAAAAATACCAAAATTGGCACAAAAGGCACCAGAAAGTTTCAATAGAATTAATTAAACTAAATTAAATGACATTAAATAAAGGAAAATGATATTAAATAAAATGAATAAATAAATAAAAGAATTAAATTAAATTAAATGACATTGAATAAAATCACATGATAATCTAATTTTTCTCAAGGTACAGAAGATTTTTCAGGTAAATGGTAGCAATCTTTTAGGAAACAGATAATCTCTGTTTTACTCAGTTTGGTCCATAAAACA
Source organism: Mustela putorius furo (assembly GCF_011764305.1). Lineage (NCBI taxonomy): Eukaryota > Metazoa > Chordata > Mammalia > Carnivora > Mustelidae > Mustela > Mustela putorius. The sequence continues at coordinate 1,074,986 of NW_025421491.1, read as the reverse complement.
AGAGAGAAGGAAAGCATCCTAACATCTTGTATGAGGCTAATACAACTTAAATGCAATACTAGCTAAAGATAATACAAAGTAAGAAAATGATGGGCTTATTTCCCTTAGGGACATAAATGTGTGTAAATAAAATATTAGCTAACTGGAACCAACCCTGTTCTTTAAAAAAAAACAAGAAATACAAGGATGGCTCTATGTCATTTACCACATTAATGAATTAAGGCAGAAAAGCCAATTATTATCTCAATAGATGGAAAAAACATTCGAAGGGTGCCTGGGTGGCTCAGTCGGTTAGGCATCTGCCTTCGGCTCAGGTCATGATCCTGGGGTCCTGAGATTGAGCCCTGTGCCGGGCTCCCCACTCATTGACGAGACTGCTTCTCCCTCTCCCTCTTTCCCTACCTCCCACTTCCCACTCGTGTTCTCTCTTTCTCTGAAATAACTAAATAAAATCTTTTAAAAAATACATTTGAAAAAAACTCTATGATTTTTAAAATCCCCATAAAACTAGGAATAGAAAAATCTTCCTTAACTTGATAATCACTGTATGTACAGTAAGCCTGCAGCAACCATCATGTGTAATAGAAAAACTGTTGGTACACTTGAACTGTGACCGAGAACAATAGAAAAGCCGGGGATGCCCATGATCTGCGCTGCTATCTATTACTAAAGGTCTTGGGTAATGAGATGAGGTAAGAACAACCACAAAAATATGAAAGAATTAACAGAGATAAAACTGTCATCTACTTAGAAAATTCAACAGAAACACTAACTAGAATCGCACAAGGTTGTCAGAAGTGAGATCAAATTACCACCTCAGTGTCATCCCCTCTATTTTAGCAATAGCTATTGAAAAGTATATTAGATGAATCACTAAACTCTACCTCTGAAACTAATAAGACACTACCTGCGAATTAATTGAATTTAAATGACAAATAAATGAAAATGCTCTTTAAAAAAAAAAACAAACTAGTAGAAAACAGGACACCATTCACAAAGAGGGCAAAAACCACGGAATTATCTCAGAATTAAACTAAAAAAAACCACACAGCATGGTCAAGGAGAACACCGTGAAAGACTATCTAACCGAATGAAGAGCCATAATATGTTTATAGAAGAATGTCTTCACGTTATAAATCTTTAACTCTTCCTAAATTAAGCTATAAAACCTCTGCCATTTCAGTCAAATTAAGAAACTCAAAAAATCCTGATAACTTTGTATGGAAAAATAAAAGTCTGTGAATGATTAAGTCGAAAAGAATAATAGGGTCTTCCTTATCACGCACGAAAGTTTTAATGATCAAGGTTTTAATGATCAAATTACACTGGTGATGGTAACAGACCTGACAAATAGCCCAGGGGAACAGAAGACAGACTCAAAGAGCCATGTTATGGCAGTATAGATTAACAACTCCCAGACTGCTTTGTGCACAACCTGGGGTTGAACAAATACGTAAATGGACGAGGGATAGTGCAGGCCAGGCTTCCCACCGTTGGAGAGGAAAGTTACATACAACCAGGAAGGCTGGGGTAAAAAGAACCCTGTGGGACTGGATTGGAATTAGAGACATCAGTATGATCTATCTCATGTTTAGCTGAGTATGAACAGAGATGGATAGATACAGATGTACGTGAACACATGTATTCTACCTCGGTTGGTTGCTACATATGCATACATTTCTTAGCTCTCTTCACTGATGGGACCTAAATGCAGGGGCACTCCAGTAGTAATTACCACACCTGGTGCCCAGATCTTGTTTTTTTGTTTTTGTTTTTGTTTTAAAGATTTTATTTATTTTTGCAAGAGAGAGAAGGAGAGAGAGGGTGCACACATGTGCACATGCACGCGCATGAGGGGGAGAGGCAGAGGGAGAAGCAGATACCTTTCACCCCCTACCCCAGCATTGAGCAGGGAGCCTGACATGGGACTGGATTCCAGGACCCCGGGATCACGACCTGAGCCAAAGGCAGATGCTCAACCGACTGAGCCACCCAGGTGCCCCTGATCTTGGTTTTTAATATCATTAGCAAATAAAAGGAGCCAGGACTCCCTGGAGAAGTGGCTGATTCTATGGCTGGGAGAGAGAGCACATGAAATGAGCCTGGAGCATCTCATAGCATCATAAAGTACAAAACACGGGAGAAAAAAATGGAGGGGAGGGGAGGAATAAATCAAAGGGACACAGGAACCAACCTGAAATAATTCCTAGTGGAATAATCTAAGTGACAAAATAATGAACATAGTATTAGATTATCATCTATGGTATAAAACAACTATACCTAAGTCTATACTGATATAAAAAATGATCGAATAAAGAAATGGGGGAGAAAATCTTCCTTACAAAGTAAGTTTCCTTACAAATCCTTCTTACAAAAATAATCCAAATAATATGTGTAGGTATTCCCTGCTCCAAGAAAGGGAGCTTAATTCATACACACAGCCCCACCAGTGGAGACTTAGTGCATAACTCCCAAAGATTAGATTAGGATAGAGGGAAATTGGTGAGTCATAGTGGAGAAACATGGCCAACACTACCTTAACTGAGTGGTCAAGTTTAACATCACCAGTGATAAGTTCCATTGCTATCATGTACCCTTGATGTGATAAATGAGAAGGACATCACCTTTGTAGTATCCTTTCCCCAAACCCTTAAGCTCAGCCCAATCACACGAAAGATGTCAGACAAACCCAAATTGAAGGACAGTCTAAAAAAATACATCACCTCTACCTTAAAACTGTCAAGATCATGACAAACAAAGAAAGACTTGGAAACTGTCACAGATCAGTTAAGACAGGGGAGACATGGCAATACAAAGCACTTCGATACCCTGGACTGGATCCTGGAACAGAAAAAGGACCTCGGGGCAAAAGCTGGTGAACTGCGAATCCAGCCTGGGCTTTACTTAGTAACAGAGTACCAATGAGATTTCTTAGTTTTAACAAATGTACCATATGAGCATGCAAAGTACAGATATTACAGGAAACTGGGTGATGATGTACAGAATCCCTCTCTTTTTTACTTTTTTGTAAGTCTGGAATATTCCATCCTAAAAAGTTTATTTGAAATGAAGATCTCTGCCTATATAGCAACTTGACGCACAAGAAACATGGCACTGCTATTTTGCGATGGGTTTGCCATCAGAACATGGGTGTTGTGAAAACCACTGCTGAAGCTAAGCCAGATGGGACAGGAAAGGTTCCTATCAACACCATCATCACTAGACACATAGATCAGGCAAGTCCACCCTACCAGTCATCTGATCGACATGTGAGGTAGGATCCACAAGAGAAGCATTGAAGAATTAAAGAGAGGCTTCTGAGATGGGAAAGGGGCCCTTCAAGGATGCCCTGGGGCTTGGGTATGCTTAAAGTTGAACAATAAGCTGGTATCACCATTGATATCTCTCCGTGGAAATTGGAGACCAGCAAGTATTACGTGACCAGCATTGATGCCCCAGGACATGGAGGCTTTATCAAAAACGTGATCATAGCACCTCTCAAGCTGGCTGTACTGTCCTAATTGTTGCTGCTGGCGTCGGTGACTTTGAAGCAGGTATCTCGAGAATGGGCAGACCCAGGAGAACACCCTCTGGCTCGTACACTGAGCATGAAACAACTAATTACTGATATTAACAAGAGGAATTTCTTCAGCCAGAAGAGGTATGTGGAAATCGTTAAGGAAGTCAGCACCTACATTTTAAAAAGTTGGCTACAACCCCGACACATTTTGTGCCAATTTCTGGTTGGAATGGTGACAACGTGCTGGAGCGAAGTGCTAGCACGCCTTGGTTCGAGGGATGGAAAGTCACCCGTAAAGATTGCAATGCCAGTGGGACCATGCTACGTGAAAATCCGCATGACATTCTGCCACGTCTCATCCAACCGGCAAGCCCTTTGGTCTGGCCCTCTGGGACATCCACAAAATTAGAGGTATTGGTGCTGTCCCTGTGGGCCAAGTGGCACCTGGTGTTCTCAGACCTGGCGTCATGGTCACCTTTGCTCCAGTCAACATTATAACTGAAGTCAAGCGTGTTGAAATGTACCATGAAGTCCTGAGAGACTCTCCAGCTTCTCCTGGGGACACCGTGGGCTTCAATGCCAAGAATGCCCCCGTCAAAAATGTTCATCATGGCAACCTGTCTGGTGAGAGCAAAAATGACCCACCAAGGTAAGCAGCTGGTTGCATGGTTCAGGGGATTATCCAGAACCATCCAGACCAAATCAGTGCTGGCTATGCACCTGTGCTGGATTCTCACACAGCTCACACTGCTTGCCAAGTGTGCTGGGCTGAAAGAGATTGATTGCTGTCAGAGTGGGTGCGGGGCAGGCAGGGCGGCAAGCTGGAAGATGGTCCCACTTTCTCGGAATCTGGTGATGCAGCCATTGTTAATATAGTTGCTGACAAACCCATGTGGGTTGAGCATTTCTCTGACTATCCTCCTCTGTGTTATTTTGCTGTTCCTGACGCGAGACAGAGAGTTGTTGTGGGTGTCATAGGAGCAGTGGCCAAGAAGGCTACAGGAACTGGTTAAGGTCACCAAGTCTGCCTAGAACACTCGGGAGGCTAAATAAATACTATCCCCGAATACTTACACAGCACTGCCCCACCCCTGTCCTAGTCAGTGGCGGAAGAATGGTCTCAATTAGCCATTTAAATTTAATTGTAGAAGACTGTTTAGTGATAATAATGTACCATAAAACCTCCAGAAGGAAGGGAGACTGTTTTGTGGACTGTGTGTGTATGTATGAGAGAGACAGCGGGAGAAGGAGAGGGAGTTTTAAGTAGTTTTTACAATCACTACTTTTTTTTTATTTTTTTTTTAAGATTTCACCTATTTGCTTGACACAGAGAGAGAGAGCCCAAGTAGGCAGAGTGGCAGGCAGAGGGCAAGGGAGAAGCAAGCTCCTCACTGGGCAGGGAGCCTGATGCTGGGATCATGACTTGAGCCAAAGGCAGACACTTAATCGACTGAGTCACTCACGAACCCCTAGAATCAGCTCTCTTTAATGGAAACAACTGGACCAAAAATCTGTCACAGAATAAGGGGCACCAAAAAGCAAAAGGAAAAAGATGCTGCGGTAGATTGCAGAATATGGCCACATATCCCTCCCGGCCCTGGTATGTATGCCCTTAGCAATGTGACTTTGTGCTTCCTCCCTCAGGAGGTGGAGGCATTTCTTCACATGCCCAGCAGGCTTCGGGATTTTGAAGTCTCCCAGCAGCTCAGTGCTGCAACACTGTCATCTCCTCCGCTCACACCCCCTCTCAGAGCATCCCTGGCTTGCTGGTTTAAATTGTGACAATGTTGCCCATTGGCATTATTTCCTTTACTGTCATTCGTCTTTATGTTTCAGTTTACCTCTTTTTGCATTTGTTAACATTGAATTACATCCCCAATGCCATTTAGGGATGTAATGTCATCCTCATTCCTGGATCACTAATTTCCAACCTAACTGTATTTTCAGAGGGGCTTATTTTGGGCAAATCACCCAGAGTGCAGGAAGATGGAATAGAATGACAAGCTAGTCACCATGAGTGCTCTGAAGATACCTATAGTGGGTCATGGTGATTCACGTGGACGGAGAAGGGCAGATGCTGAAAGATTAGGGAGAAGAACCATGGCAACCCATGAAGAAAGAACATTCTAGGTAGGAGCTACAGAAAATGCAAAGGCCCTGAGGCGGGAGGGTGATCAGAGAGCTCCAGAAACAGCACAGGGGCTGGTGTGCGTGCAATCAAGGTCAGCTGGAGAGTCAGGTGGGAACCACTCATGGAACCCTTGAACTAGCAAGGGGAGGTCTTCACTGTATTTGAATCCTCTGGGTTTGCAGTTCCCAAACTGGGGTTCCAAAGGACTGAGAACGCCACAGGAGACTCACGAGTTGGAATATTTTTATAAGTTAAAGGAAGTACAGCAATTTCTGACATCTGTTGCAAACTACTAACTCAAGGTAGCTCATGGTTTCAACATTAGGCTGTATTGCTTGTTTCCAAAATTCCTCAGAGACTTAGTCTCTCCCTAAACTCCTCCCAACTTGCAAGTATATCATGGGCCACTCTGCATGACCCCAGTGCAGCTCTTTCTGCCCGCAGGTCCTGTCCCCATGCTTTCATAAAACCATCTTTTTGCATCAAAGACGTCTCAAGAATTCTTCCTGGCTGTCGGCTTCAAACCCTAACATCTCTCCTACACCAGTTACATAAGAATACATTTAAAATACTTCCTTTCAGTAAACACATATTGTCTCCCAAACAATAAATTGTTGGAGCATAAATACTTTTTATTGAGTTTGGCTCTAGCTATTTAATCAACAGAGCAGTTCAGGCTTTTGTTCTTGTTTTTGTTTTGACACAGGGGTTCTGTGAAAAACCAATGAGGCATTAAGGGCACCATGAGCCAAGTTCTGCGACCTCTGCTCTGTGTCCTTAATCGGAACTCACTTTTGTTGATCCTGCATTCCTAACAACGGACTTTGAATTTTTTTTTCCTTTTGGTACACTCTCTCTTGGGAATGACCATTTAAATTTAAAAAAGTTTTTTTTTGGCGTACACCTGTATTCATAGAGACATTATTCGCCATAGCCAAGAGATGAAAGGGACCCAAGTGTCCATGGATAGACGGTGGGATAAACGAAATGTGATATATCCACTCAGTAGAATATCGTTCAACATCAGGAAGGAGGGACATTCTGACACCTGCTACGGCATAGCTGAATGTTGAGGACACTATTCTAAGTGAAATAAGCCAGTTACAAAAGGACAAATATTGTATGATTCCACTCATGGGAGGTACCGAGAGTCGACAAAGTCATAGACACGGAAGGTAGAATGGTGGTTGCCGGGGACCGAGCGGAGGGGAAATGGGGGGTTAGTGCTTAACATGTTTGAGGATGACAAAGTTCTGGAGGTGGATGGACGGAATGGTTGCATAACCATACAGGTGTGCTGAAGACCACTTAAGTCTGTGCTTAAAAATGGCTAGAATGGTAAATTTTACCTTATACATATTTGACCACAATAAAAAATTATTTTTGAAATTCATGGGCTCCTGTCACCATTACTGACCTAAGTTGAGATTCTCACCTACAGAGGGCGCCATTTGATAGATCCTCGGGGCATCTCCTGGCCTGGTGTGCAGGAGCTGGACCTTGGGAAGCTGTAGTGTTTCCCTTCCCCAGCGCCTCTGCAACAGTCCTGGGTCCCCCAGCCGAGCGCTCACCTTCCTGAGGTTTTTGATGAAGGGTTTTTACCGCTGCTGACCAAAGGGAAACCATCTGAGCATGTGCGTGACCATTCCCTTTTCTTCTTTAGGAGAGAGACGAAGTCCCTAGAGGGGGTAAGGTAATGCGTACATACAACGGGCGGAATGTTACTCGGCCTTGAAAAAGAAGGAGACTCTGACACGTGCCACAACACGGATGCATCTTGAGGACATTATGCTACGTGAAACAGGCCAGCCACAAAAGGACAGCTACACGGGCACGTAAGGTAGTCAAACTCATAAAGACAGAAAGTAGAATAGTGTTCGTGAGGTCCTGGAAGGAGGGGTGACTGGACAGCTCGTGTTTCAGTTTTGCAAGATGAAAAAGTTCTGGAGGTTGGCGTCGGGTTTGGCTGCCATTTTGGAGGAAAGCCAGGTGTCAAGAACTCGGGTGTATCACCGTGGGTTGGGGGACAGGGACCATTCTGGGCAGAGGGAGAGGGGGAGGAGGTGAGCCAGCTCTGAGGAGACTGACAAAGTGGAAAAGAGGTGGGGAGAAAAGAAGAATATTCAAGAACCAGGATCAGAGACGATGTTCTAGCCAGTTCACAGGAGAAAGAAAACAAAATATGGTATTAAAACCCATTCCAGTGTCCCACGAGGGGACCAGGGCCACTGTCATTGAGATGGATAAGTTGGAAACTACTTTCATCCTTACCTAAGAAAGGAAAGTGTATTTGGTCACAGGGACAGTCCCAGTGGTTCAAATGGAAATCAAACACTGTCTTAGGCTTAATAAAAATAATACACTAACTCTCCCATGAAATGGCTATATTTATTTTCATGGCTCCCACCGATGAGGCTTCTACTCTGACTAGTCTTTTGGCTATATTAGCTCTAAACGGCACCACTATCCACACATAAGAGCTGGGATTCGAACAGCTGTGCCTGAGGTTAGACCGTGGGACCCATACAACTAGCCTTTGCCCTACGCTCTGCCAACCTGCAGGGCAAGCTTGGTTTTCAGAGCTATGCATGCTTCTTTCCAACATAGTACAGAGCTTCCTTCCATCAGCATGCTTTCCTTTCTGATAGCAGAGCTCTGGGTAGGAAGGGCGCCTGGGGCCCCCAGGGAAGGGACGAGAAGACAAGAGGGTGGGGAGGAGGGTGGGGGTCTCTGGTGCAAATTCGGGTCTCTCTCAGGCAGACCCAGCTTCCTGCAGTGTCTGCTGAAGGCAGCAGGGAGCAAGCTTAGAGCTTCTGTGGGGACCCAGCACCTTCTAGTCTTGAGACGGAAGTGCGTGCTCGCTTTCAGAAACAGAGCTCTGGGAATTTTCACTCTGGAATCTCCCATGGCTCAGAACTCAGTCATTCCCTGTGCTCCCAGAACCCCCAGAAGCTTGCTTGCATTGCATTCTTCTTTTTAGAAAGAGAAAGATATGGTTGGCGTTGAAACAGACTGGTAGTCTATACAGAAATGAATGAAACAATGCATTTGAGAGAACATCAAGGAAGGTCAAGGACTCGTATAGATTTAGCCCAATTTCCTGAAATCCTACATCTAATTTAAATGGGTCATGGACTTTTGGAGCCCAAAACGGACTTTACAGCCCAAGCTTTTCATTTTGCATGTGCGGAAACTGAGGGCAGGGAGGTCAAATGCTTCTGCGTGTGGCAGAGTGGACACTATTGCTGTTGGTGCCTTTGACCTTGGACGGACTGCCGTACAGACATCAGTCGGCATATTCTTAAAGTCCTCCTTCCATAGCCTTCAGGGCCAACATCCCCCACACAACCTTCCTAGTGCCTCCCCAGCCTTCAGTCCTCAGTGAGCAGGCTCTTTGCTTTTGATGTCGCTCTTTGGTGCCAGCTCTATAAACAAACCACCGTTTGTTGCTTTCTAAAAATAAGCCTTTTTAGCTCTGGACAACATTCGGCTTCACTCTCATGGGCTGAAAGGTTGGTTTCTTTGAGGCTGACAAATGGTGACTTGTGTCTTCTGAGAATGGCTGCCGCCTGTCTTCGCTGAAAGGCCAGAACTTTACCTTGATGGCGTAGGAGACAGAGGTGAGGTGCAGGGCTGGAGTCCGAGCACGCAGCACAAAACACAGCCTCCAATACAGGCTTGGCTCTGCGGAAAGGGAAGGAGTCAGGGTCTCAAAAATGGAGGCGAAGAGGCAGGTCCCTTAGAGCTGGAAAGAATGGACAGGATTGCTTCAAAAGAGGACGGGGGAGGGGAAAAAGCATGGGATTAACCATGTCCTGCAAAGGATGTTTCTTACACAGAATGGGGGTGGCCAGTACAGAGGCACTTCTCACACCTGTGTGCAAGGACCACACAATGGTGCCACCCCACAGAAAAGAACGCTTTTACTCCATACCAGCAGCCCACTGGATTTCTTTGTCTTCGTTGTTTAAGAAAGCTTCAGATTCTGCCCCAAATGATGTGCAGGAGTTCGTGTGGTCAGTTTCCACGTCTGAGGTCTAGAGACAATTGTAGCATCACGGCCAGCTTCACGGGGACGTGAGCTTTGCCGTTGCTCCAGACCACATGCTCGAAGAGCCCACACTTGGCTCACAGGCTCTGCCGTCGCTCTCTTGAAATTCTTCATAATTTTTGGACAAGAAACCCCAAGTTTTTATGTTGCACTAGGCCAGCGAGAATGATGTAGCTGGATCCTAGGTAGTACCTGTCTCAAAGGGCCGCTGTGAAGAGTGACATTTCAGGAGCCCTCTTGCCGGACTTGGTGGGAAAGGTCATTCCTCTTCTGGACTCCACACTTCCAAGTCCCTTGGGTCCCCAACAAAGGAAAACCACTTACTGCCTATGCCCTCATTCCTCCCTCTCTAAATATTATAGTCAAACACCTCAACTCTGCGGCACCATAAAAACTCTATGGACAGGAAATGACCTACAGGAAATGAATACTACATTATAAATTTTCTGAAGTTGTAAAAACCTATAGAATTTGCCATTTTAAGGGTACAATTCAGTGGTGTTAATTACTTTCACCATGTTGGGCAACCATCTCCACTATCTATTTCCAGAACTTTTTCATTACCACAAACAACAGCTCTGGACCCATTAGGCACTAATTCTCCATTCTCCCTTCTTTTAGTAACCTCCAATTCACTTTTCATTTCCATGAATTTGCCTTTTCTAGATAGTTCATGTAAGTGGAATCATACGTGTTTATCATCTTGTGTCTGGCTTGTCCCACCTTGTACAATGTTTGGAGGAATCAGAAATCATTCCTGTTTATGGCTGAATACTAGTCCACATTTTGTTCATCTACTCATTGCCAATGGGTACTGGGGTTGCTCCTACCTTTGGGCTCTTGTGGAAAATGCTGCAGAAAATATTGTCTGACAAGTATCTGTTTGAGTCCCTGCTTTCACTTCTTTTGGGGATAAAATCCTGGACCCATATTTGACCCCTCCAGTCCAGGGACACTCAGCGGCCAGGCCAGTCTTTCACCAACACACACCTGATCGCCTCACTCATCTCCTAACAACCTTTTGGTGGCTTAGGATAAAGATAGGAATGCTCCCAAGGACTTAGGGTAAGGATGCAAGTGCTCACCAAAGTCTCTGGATCCCTGAGCGCTGGCTGCCAACCTCTCCACCTCAGCATGTCCTGCCCTTTGATTTCTGCCCTGCCTACTCTAGACTTCTTTTTTATTTTAAGTAGGCTCCAAAGCAGGGCTTGAACTCAAGACCCTGAGATGGAGACCTGAGCTGAGATCAAGAGTCAGATGCTTAAACGGACTGAGACACCCAGGTGCCCCACAGGTGCCTTTCTCTACAATGTTCACCCTCCCAAACCCCTAGGTTTGGCTAGCTTTTTCTTGGCAAACTGTTCCCATCTTTCCTATCCATCTTGCCTTGGAAACAAAACAAAATAACAAATGAAGAAACTAAAAATCAGAAACAGACTCATAAATACGGAGAACAAATTCGTGGTGGCCGGAAGAGAGGGGGCTGAGAGGATGAGGGAAGTAGGTGAAGGGGAGCTCAGTGGGGGGCTCAGTCAGCAGGGTGTCTGCCTTTGGTTCAGGTCACGATCCCTGGAACCGGGGATGGAGTCTCACAGTGGGCTCCTTGCTCAGCGGGGAGCCTGCTTCTCCCTCTGCCGGCTGCTCCCCCGGCTTGTGTGCTCGCTCTCTCTCTCTCTCTGACAAATAAATAAATAAAATCTTATTTTAAAAGATTTTATTTATTTATTTGACAGACAGAGATCACAAGTAGGCAGAGGCAGGCTAAGAGAGAGAGGGTATCAGGGCAGGGAGCCCGATGCGGGGCTCGATCCCAGGACCCTGAGATCAGGACCTGAGCTGAAAGCAGAGGCTTAACCCACTGAGCCACCGAGGTGCCCCTAAATAAAATCTTTAAAAAAATAAATAAAAGGTATAGACTTCCAGTTATAAAATAAATCAGTCGTGGAGATGAAAAGGACAGTATGGGGAATATAGTCAATAATACTGTGACCACATGTGGTGACAGATGGGACTATACTTATTGTGACAAGCATTTGGTAATACAGAGAATTGTCCCATCGCTATGTTGTGCACCTGAAAATAACAAAACATAGTATGTCAACTATAAGCCAATAAAACAATTTTTACTATCTCTCAGCTCCCCCTCTCTTCTGCTCTGTGTCCCCTTTTAGTTTATGATTCTCCAGTCACTGTCCTCCTGTCTGTATTAATGACTAATATTTTTAAAAAGATTTTATTTATTTGACAGAGAGAGACAGCAAGAGAGAGAGAACACAAGCAGGGGGAGAGGGAGAGAGAGAAGCAGGCTTCCCACTGAGGGGTGAGCACAAGTAGGCAGAGAGGCAGGCAGAGAGAGAGAGGAGGAAACAGGCTCCCCGCTGAGCAGGGAGCCCAATGCGGGGCTCAATCCCAGGACCCTGGGATCATGACTTGAGCTGGAGGCAGAGGCTTAACGACTGAGCCACCCAGGTGCCCAATAATGACTAATATTGACCAAGCATTTACCAGCTCCAGACCTTGTCCTGGTCACGTGTATTAACTAATTAAAGAGTCGCAAGCCTGAGACTTTATAGAGAAGGAAACCATGGGTGTGCATGGTCAGCAACAGAGCCCACACTGGCGCCTGGAAACAAGTTCATGCCTACACAACCTTAGCAGGAGGCCCCCTCCGGCCCCCAACCATGTGGGAGCCAGTTTCCCTGACTGCGCAAGCCCCCACATCCCCTAGCACTTACCAGTTCACACTGAAACCAGACAAGTGAATGGCTGGGACCCCAGCTACACCCGGGACCCGAGTTTTGAGCAAACAATACTTACTTACTCAGTGGCTCCTAGTGCTAGGCATCCTTACCTACATTCCCAGCCTCAGTTTCCCCAACCTAGAAAGTGCATACTAATACTTATGTCCAAAAGTAATTGAGAAGGTTGAGGGTTTTTTTTTTTTTAAGATTAAAAAAATTAATATTCTCTACACCCAACATGGGCAGAAATTCACAACCTGGAAATCAAGAGTTGCACGTTCTACCAGCTGAGCCGGCCAGGCACCCGGAGAAGGTTGAGTATTTTTTTTTTAAAGATTTTATTTATTTGACAGACAGAGATCACAAGTAGGCAGAGAGGCAGGCAGAGAGAGAGGGGGAAGCAGGATCCCTGCTGAGCAGAGAGTCCGCTGCAGGGCTCAATCCCTGAGATCATGACCTGAACCAAAGGAAGAGGCTTAACCCACTGCACCACCCAAGCGCCCCAAGCTTGAGTATTTTAACACAGATTCTAAATCACTGTGCCCGGTAGAATGGGTCCCACTGAACAAGGACTGAGGTTTAGCCCTTGCCACCCCACCTGCAGACTGGGAGGAAGGGGACAGAAATACCAGTTCCTCCGACGGAGCGCCTGCTGCCGCACTGTGGGGTTCCAAGCGATCCAGCCCTCCTGGATCCTTGCGGCGCATCTCCTCGACGTTCCCACAGGTAGATCGGCGCGTCCGGGTTTTCCTGTCCCCACGCCTCCCGGCCGCCGCACTGTGCGGCGCTGGCAGTGCCGTTGGGAGCCGGCTGGGGCAGTGCGCCTGGTCCCGCCCTTGGGCCTCATTATCTACGTTTCCGCGTCAGGCCCGCCGAGAACTTGGCAGGGCCTCCCCGCGGTGTTCGGGAACACTTTGTGCCGAGCGCCCGCCGGCCCAGCCCTCCTCCCTGCCGCCGGCGCCGCCCGGCCGGGACGCTCGCGCAGTCCGCGGGGTTTGGGTCGCTGGGGCCCCCAGGTTCCCGCACCCCCGGGCTCAGCTACGAGCCCCCACGCGCTCCCACGCATTTGTCCTCTGTGTCCCCGAGCCCCGGCCACGTAGTCCGCTCCTCGCCCACGGGCTGGGCCTAGGTCACACCGCGCGTAATTGAGAGGTTTAGAAAGATGCGGTGGCCCATTTTAAAACAAAGCCCAATTATTAGCGCTCGGTGCTATTTATGCCGGGCCAGTGTCAAATCCTCCGAGCGCTGCTGGACAACCAGTACCCAAAGGAAACGTAGGAAGAGAAAGAAGAAAGAAACCGGCCCTGGAGCCATCTGACCCGCTTTGGAATCCCCCTCCCCAAACCCTTCTCCTTCCCGTCCTGGCTGCGTTAGCTTGGGCAAAGCTCGGGGCCTCAGTCTCTTCCTCCGTGAAATGGGGTAACTGCGTGCTTGGTGATTCTACACGAGGAGCGACGCAGGTCGCAGGGACGTCAGTGCTGGGGTCCTACACCTCCAGGACCCCACCTTCCCACGGCCCCTACCTCCGCCCGGCCCCGGGGGCTCTTGGGCTCAACGCGCGGCGCTGGCTCCAAAGTGCGTCACGGGCACCGGCCGCGCTCCTCCCGCAGCCAGGGCGAGGCTGGCGCCCGGCCAGCGCGGGCCGGGCCAGGGGTGCCGGGCCGTCTCCGGGGCGGGGACCCAGGAGTGAAAGGCGCTCAAGTTGCGCGGTCCTTGGTGCGCTGTTGGGGGCGCCCTCCGAGGCGGGCAGCTCGCCAGGGACCGGCCCCCGCAGCCGCCCGGCGCGCGAAGGCTGCACTTTCCCTTCGGCCCCCCTCGTTTCCTCTCGCGGGGAGGCAGCGGAGATTTCCTCTCAGGGAAACTACGCGGATCCTTCCCGGGGCTCCTCGCCCCGCCCCACTTCTCCGCCCCCTCCCCTTTGCTGGGGAGCCGGGGCTGGCCTGCGCTGGGAAAAGGCTCTGGCAGCCTGAGCCGGGAGGTGGCGGGGGGCCGCGGAGCCGCAGGCCAACGACTCGCCCCGCCATGTGACGCTGCCCTCTGCCCAGGGACCCCCATCGCGCCCCGGGCCCGCGCCCGCTCTAGGTCGCGCCCGGCACCATGCTTCTGCCTGGACACGCGCGCCCGCCGCCCGCGCCGCAGCCCGCGCAGCATCCTGGACCCCGCAGGCAGGTAGAACCTCCCGGGCAGCTCCTGCGCCTCTTCTACTGCACTGTCCTGGTCTGTTCCAAAGAGATCGCTGCGCTCACGGACTTCTCCGGTAAGAAGCAACCTCCCTCGCCTTGCGTCCCGGGCGCCACAGTTCGCCCAGGTGAGCCCTCGGCTGGCGGCAGCCACCCGAGGGGGCACAGCCGGGTTGGACTGATGTTGAGGCACGCTTATAGCCAGTTTTCTTGCCTGGTGTGAGCCTTTGGCATAGAGGTGGCTGCGTGTGGAGTGATGGCACAGGAGGTCCTCCCCTCCCCAAGGAAGGGTGGGTAACCTATTGGGAGTTTCTCGCCCTGCTGTTTACCTCGTCAATTTCCCATCATCGGCTCCTGGCATCAGGGACCCGACTCTGACGGATACGTGTCCCCTGGAGGCTCCTAAACCCGGAGCCGCGCCCAGCGCTGTCCATTACACGTGCTGGTCCGCGGAGTTGCACTTGGTTTGCCACGCGCATGGTCCGGGTGCGCCCCAGCCAGCCTCCCGGGTGCCCATGTATGGAGACTAGCCCGAGGGACGTCTGACCTGAAGTCTGCGCCGGCAGGCAGGGAGGGCAGCCGGCCGGCAGGTCCGTGTGCCAGATGAGCAGAAGTTTGCAGAACAGAGACTGGGCGTGGGGGAGGGTCTTGACTTTACCGCCAAAAGGTACCAGCGCCCCCCTTCCCCCTCCAGTCCCAGTCTCCTTTACATAAAATAATGACTCCCTCCTCCCAGTAAGCGGTGAGGCTTTCCTTTGGGGAGAGAAACTCACACCAAAGCTCCCGTAGCTGATCTCAGTTCTGGGGTAGTAGGTGTGGCTCCACGAAGTGAGAGAAGTTTCTGGGTTGATGATGGCTGGAGGAGCCACATTCTTGTTTTAGCGCTGCACTTGCTTAACAGACCTGGGTCTCCCTCTGGTGAAGTTGGAGGCCTTCACCCTTTCCCAGCCCCTGCCCAGCCCAGGGGGCAACTCTGAACCCCACTCACCCCCTTCTCCAGGGATCTTCTGCCAAGCCCGAGCTTTTGCGGGCAGGGTCCTTTGCAATCTAATCATGGTAAATGGAGTCACTTCTCCCCCTGCTCTGCAGTAGACTGGTACGTGGCAGAGAACACTGGCAAACCAGGAGCTGAGCTGGGTTTCTAGTTTACTTACAGAGAATGTCATTGTTAGCTGAGAGTCCTTAGGTCAGAGGTTCTTTGCTTTGAATATTTAATATCAAGGCAGTGTTTCTACCTAGCAAAGGGAGCCAAGATATGCCTATTTGGCAAGCAAACTGCGGTCCTTAAAATTGAACACTGTGGGGTCAGAATGCTGCAGTAAATGTCCTAGGGAAATGCTTTTCAAGTGCTATTGACTTTTTTTTTGTGTGTGTGTAACAGAACTTTCTTGGCTGTTAGAAAAGTTCCGTATTTGCTGATTTAAGCTATGGAAAGCAGTCCTGAATCTGCCACCCTCTAGCTCTGAATATTGTGGAGAAAGCATTGAAAGCTGACAAACATTTTTTTTTTCCAGTGACATCACTGCAACTGAACAAATATTGCTTTAGGTAAATTGCAGTGTAACCATTAGATTGTTTTCACAGATTATAGGCGCTTGGAGTTTGTTTCTTTAGTGAAACAGTTGCAGTGTTTGCTGCTGTCTGTAGGTTACCACCCAAGTTTGGAATTATCTGTATGTAGCGACTGTTCTAGAAGACGTGTTGGGGCTATCCAATAGGGATGCCACATCCTAAGCGAAATGGATATTTTGATACATGTTCTTCTAAATGACAGTAAATGATAAAAAGAGGTATTTCCTTCTGCTTTCGGTGTGAACCTGAATTCCAGGGTTTAAAACTCCCTGCACTGCTGGGGAATGGTGATTTGGCCAAGTTGTCCACAAGCAGCCTCCATTTTAATTCTGATCAGCCTTTCTCCTCAGGGATCTGAGGGCTAGGGAGAGAGTGTCAGGAAGCCTTTTTGGGAGAAGAAAGAAAAAGAAATTACATCCTCCTAAAGCACAGACACGTTCAGGTTTAAATCTAAATGCTGTATTGTGTGACATCGGGTAAACATTAGAGAAGGTTCAGAGAGAAAGATAGAGTCTTTTGAAGTTGATTGGTTTGACTCGAAACCTTTAAGGACCCCCTAATTCTGTGATATACAGCATTGAGAAAAATCCCCAAACTCCAGAGGTGACCATCTGAGGGTTCATTCGACTGCTTTAGTCAAAGCAGTGGATACTCATCATGTAATTCCAAAATCCCCTCCACCCGGCACCCTGGGGGCCTTAAAAACCCTGATGCTTGCTTTCCTGCGGACAGGTGGTCCTGCTCTTTTTTACAAACTGGGAGGCATTAGAAACCAGAGGTCTGTAAGGAGATAGTGCCCCCCGTTTCCCCACAGAGCCTTACAAGAATTGCCCAGCACTGGGGAGCAACCTTTGACAATGCAGATAGTACTTGTTTCCTCTAAACAAGGGAAACATCAAAAACTGAAGCTGGGAGGTTGGGGTGGGGGGAGCCCTTTGCCCTGGGAAGTAGGGGATGGAAGAAGGATGGTGTTTCCACATGAAAGAAAGTACCAGAATGTCAGGGATCCCAGCCATTGTGTGTACAGTATAGGGCCTCCCAGATTAACAGAGCAGAGTTTTGGAAAGTTACTTCAGCCTTTCTCTTCTTTGCAACTCTTCCTTGAGCCTTTTCCTGGGGCTGTCAGCTGGTGTAGTTTTCCTGGGTCATTGATTTTTTTTTTTTTTTTTTTTTTTTTTTTGCTTTGAGGATTCCAGCATCAGATCTCACTCTTAATAAGCCAGGGGCTGCATGGTGGCCTCCTCCTCCCCCTCCACGCTCGTGACTTGTGCTAATCACCTCCAAGCCTCTGGGAAAAAGGCTTCCCAAACACCCCCTTCCCTCTCATCCCTGGAGATACTGAGATGCTGCCAGCAGCCACTGGAAGGCTATCATCACTGCATTAAAAACATATCCCAGGAAGACAAGAACAGTTCATGCAAAACCAGTGCCTATGATCCTTAATCCCATACTCAAATACACTTGGCTTTCAAAGGTTTTCCTTCTTGGGATGGAGTTCTGGTTTTTTGTTTTTTGTTTTTGTTTTTTTGTTTTTTGTTTTTACTTCATTCCCAAATCAGGGATTTGGCCAGAGAGGTCCAAATTGATCATTGATTTTTTTTTTTTTTCAAACACAAGTGTAATGTCAGCATCATCTTTGTGCAAAGAAGAAGGCAGGGATGAGGTCCGAGAGGCGGGAGGGATGCCCTCTTGGTTTCCGGCCATAGAAAGCAAAGGAACTTCCACATTTTGTCCTGCTTTGAAGAGCCATGTTCCAGTGTGTCTCTCAGACTTATTTTGCTGAGTTCGGTTTCTCAGGTCTTGTTCATTTTGTTTTTTCTTGGTGACTTTTCTCCCCACGTCTCTCTGCTGAAGGCCGGCAGCAGCAGCGCTTGTCTCCTTGTGGAACCCCTTTCTTCCTTTTCTTTCTTCTCAAAGAAGTTCAGAGAGGTTGATGGGCTTGTTGAGAGGGACGGAGGGAGGGAAGGGGTGGAAAATTGTTCTAGCAGGCATAAGCCAATGTCCACACATTTGGTTTCACCCTGGGGCACACAATGGTGAATGTGGGAAGCAGAAGGGAAGGGAAATGAGACACCAGAAGAGCGGGACAGCCTTTAAGGTCTTCCTTGTACCAAACTGTCCCCAGACCTCGAAGATGGAAGGGGTTGTCTGGGCCGATGTCCTGCTCCCTCCCGAAGCAAACCAGTAACCCAAGCCAACAAGAAGTGGTGTTTGTTACCAGATCATTTGCAGCCCAGCAAATAAACCCAATCCTAGCTCCTTATTTCACTGGCCAAGAATTTCGGAATGTAGAAAAATGGTAAGTCAATCGCTCTTGAAGCCTCAGGGGTGGGAACCAGGTCCTGATGGAGGGGACACAGTTGTTCATTTAGGAGAGAACGAACCTTCCCGTTCTGCTCAGATAAGCAGTGGCTCTCCACCCTGGCAGCACAGGAGAATGGCTTCAGTCTGAACAAATGTGGGGAGGCTCAATCAGCACCCCAGGGCTTCTCGCGTAACCAGTCTGTGGGGGCCAGGCACTGGCATCATTTTGAAAGCTCCCAGGCAACTCAGGACAGCCAGAGTTGAGAACCACTGCTCTTATGTTCAGAGGGCAGGACTACCTCCCACGTGCATGGGTTCATTCAGGGTGTGCAGGCGTGACTGGGTGTCCCTCCACCCCTCCCCCAAGGCTCCCTACCAGGGAGACTGGGACTGTATTTTCCCAGCCACTCATATGTCTCTGCACCCCAGCACACACATACAGAGTTCAGCATTTGCTCGTGCCTTCGTCACATCGCCCTTTTATTCAGGGACTATCTTTACTTGTCACCGATTTTATGGGATGAAAAGCCGGCTCATAACCAAAGAAAAACAAGCCCAATGTCTGAAGGGGTTGCCCAGCTGTCACAGAAGAAGAGAGATGAAGAGAGGCATCTGAAACTGCTAGTCTGTTTCCATGGGAAGTAACTACATTTGAAAAGTGTTCTGCAGGCTCTTTCCGTAGCAGGGAAGAGGAGTCTGGGCTTGCGTGTGACTCCATTATTGATGACTCTGCTCTCGCAGGCACTTTATTGGAAAGGGCAGCCTAACAGCAGTTTCGGGGAAGGGACAGAAAGGCAGGGAGTAAAAGTTAATTGAACACTGTGTTATCTGATTTCCAACTCATTGCAACCCCACGAAGTGAACATTAGCCTCACTTTCCAGATGGGAACCAAGCCCCAGAGGCATTAGCTGACCTGCCCAAGACCACCTGGCTGGGACACAGAGCAGAGGCAGACTCTGACATGAACCTGGGGGAGGGGATGGCTTGGCTTGTGCGGGTGCTGGGTGGGGAGCAAGCCGGGGAGGGGGGCAGGTGTCACAGTCTGCCTACACTTTCTAGATAGTTCATGGAGTGATCACAGCTGCATCAGTTGCCCACTGAGTAGACTGACCTTGCCCCATTCTGCCCTTCAGTACCTCTTCCACCCAGTCCATCCAAAGTGGCTGCACACGAGGTGATCCAGCAGATGTAGGAGAAAAACTTCTGTTCATTCATACTGGCTTCTTTTCAATCTTAAAAAAAAAAAAGTCACATAAAAATCCACATTTGAACAGTACACAGTTTGTACATCTGTTGGAGATGTAGTCCCAAAATTTTTCTGCTAATGGCGTTCATGATATTAAGGATTTGGAGGTCACTGGTCTTAGGCAACCTGTTGACATCTTTAAAATTCTTGAAAAGGCACCACTTGGGGGTAATATGCTCTCCCATTACCTATCCCTGCTCCCTATCTTGCTGCCTATCCCAGCTCTACGCCTGCTAGTAAAATTGAGAGGCAGGATTTGAACCAACTAACTGGTTTCCAAAATCCATATGCTTGTCATTCCAGCTGAGTAATGGACCTAAAAGCTGAGGCGAGGGCTTTCTGAAGTTTTATGATACAAAGTCATTATTCTAATGAGGCTGGTGTGTTTTTATCATTCTGGAAGGAAACAGCTTTTCTTAGCAATACAAACCCTGCAGTCACCAAGATTTTAGTATTTGGTCGCCAGAATTTAGAAGGACTATCTCAGAGGGGAAGGGTGGCTGACCACGTGACTCTAGTCTGTTCTCTGAGTCTCTCCTCCTCGCTGGGGGTGCCTAATTCTGGAATCCATTAGCTGACCCCGATGTGTGCACCATCTCACTTAAGACTCTGGTCCAGCTGGGTGTGGCTTGCCTTAGCACAAGTGAGAGAAGTTGGTGAGTTGAAAATTCTATTAGTGTATCAAACACATTACAGCACCATGTGCCAGACACTGTTCTAAGAACTTTATGTTTATTATCCCATTTGATCCTCACCATCTGTGAAATGGATGCTATGATAATAAATTGAAGAAACTGATGCAAAGGAAAGTGAAGTAATTTAGGGAGATTTGAACCCAGGCAGCTCCTCTAATACAAAACAACATACAGTAGTTTAAAGCAATGCCATTTCTGTAATGTTTGTCTCCTAATCCACCAGACCCAAGTTTTTGCCAGGATATGTGGAAAATACCTATAAAGGTATTGTCCATGCCACATCCTTTCTAAAGGTTTTACTATACAGTCCCAAGGAACTGAATACAGAATAAGATCTGTAATCCATTTCTGGAAATATGATAGAACTGTTGATCTGTAATTATTTCTCCAGCAAAACATCTAGAGCTGCTGAGTGAAATATAACAGACAGCCTTTAAATGTTTGAGTGACTATATATAGGGGATACACAGGGAACAAACATGAAGAGGGATCAGAGACCTGGAGAAGTTAGCTGGCACTGCCCCTGTGCTTACACTGGGACCTTCTGATCATCTTTACAACCAGTATTTAACAGGTGCATGAAGGCAAGAGATGTGGCATTAGACCAACGTAAAGTGAGAAGTTGGAATAAAGATCTTCCTATAAAACTGGGACCTGGAAGGGTTAAACATTCATTTAAAAAGTGGATGAGAAACAAATCAGTTTTCTTGCAAAGAAAACCAGCAAGAAAACTTGTCTCAGCCTGGGCTAAGGTTCGGAGAAAAAAATTAATCTCCCTCAAGAATATGTAATCACAAGTCTGCCTTTTCAAGAGTCTGGGTTTTAAGCTCACATTATCTTTACCAAGAAACCTCATTTGAGAATCTAACAAAATTGTCCAAGATTTGTTGTGCCTCAGGATACTTGGCAAAACACATACACACACACACACACACACACACACACACACACACACACACACACACACATCCTCCCTGCATAAAGACATCATCACAAGCTCCAGGAGATTCCAACTGATAAAATATTGCTGATTATGAATACACAATCCAAAATTACATTCTCTGAGCAACAGTCAGCAGTAAAAAGAATAGAGTTCTTAATAAATAACAGAGGAGAACTAAAACAGAAGAACAAATAAAAGAGCAAGTCTAAAACATGACTAAAGAATGAAAGGCTATAAATATTTGAAAAAGAAGAAAATATATCTGTTAGCTCTACTAATACTACTATACTAATGAAAATGTATTCATTGAAATTAAAGCTTAATGGATAGATCATATATTGCTGAAGAGAGAAACAATGAACTGGAACATAAAGCTGGGGAAATTATCTAGAATGCAGCAAAAAAGGTGAAGACATGGAAAACATGGAATGAATGTTCAACATACATTGGATCAGTATTCCAGAGAGAGTAGGGAAATGAGGGAGTGGCAACACTCAAAGTGATAATATCTTGGAATCTGTTTTCAAGAATTAATGAAAGATTCAGATTGAAGCATCCCAAGCAAGATAAATAAAAATAAAATTATACCTATCATATTTAAACTATAAAATACTAAGACAAAAGTGACAGTCTTGGAAAAAATCATAGAAAGAGAGAGAGAGAAAATGTCATCTATAAAGTCTTTGCAACAACAATAGTGAAATCCAGAAGCCAAGGAAATATTTTTCCAGGTTTTGGAAAAACAAAACAGAACAGAACAAGTTGTCAGAGCAGAACTATATACCCAGCTAAACTATCAAGACAGAGTGTAGAGATTATAAAACATAAATTAAAAAAAGAAGAGCATGAAATCAGGCTGTGTTTACCACTGATAAACACTTACTGAAAGAACTCCCAGAGGATGTACTTTGTGGAGAAGGACACTGAGTCTAGAAGGAAGGACTGAGTTATAAAGAAAAAAATTGGTACAAAGGTTGGCACTTTACCTATATACCTTGCTCTGTCTTCCTTCTTGGAGAGTGCCATCTTCTTGCCTGGAGAGAGATTTCTCAAAGATATCTTGTCCTTTGAGCAGCCAAAGCCAAGGGACAGATTTTTTACTCAATTGATCTCTTCCACTGTCTTAGGACTTCCAGTCTGAGGTACCCAAGCTTGGTGCTCACGTGGCCATCAGTTCCACAGTGACTATACAACAGGAGTTTTCTGTCAAAGAACAGGAAATGTGCAAGTCTTTCCAGTACCAGATGCTGTGTGAGGTATGACACAGAGCTACCCTAAAGAGTCAGCCCTGTCCTGGGGAAGCTTCCTTCAGTGGGTTCATGCACAGAAAGGAACAAATAGCTTGAAGGGTGAATGGTAGATTCGGCAGGTGGCATTCTCCAAATGGTACCCACACTGCAGAGCATGGAACTGAGGATTTAGCTGTGTGCTCTTGAACCTACCAGACAATTCTGCCTGGGCATAAATTTTTCATTTCCATACCTGTATTTCTGGATACAGGTATCCAGAAATCCTATACCACTCGCTCACTCAGGCTCCCCCCTCCCCACCAAACTGAATTTCTCCTGGATTTATAAGCTAGGGAATGAAGTGATGTTTGGGGTTAGTTTTGACCGGAGGGCCAAGTTTTCCACACACAGAGAACCAGGCAACATTTAAATTCAAAACTCAGGCCACTGAATCTGAAATGTATGTTTGCAAACTGTCTGATTTCATGTCTGCCTCAGATGTCTCGTGAATACAAATCGCCTCATTTGGGGTTGGAGGAGCAGGGAGAAGGAAACCTAAGAATGATCTCCAAAACAAATCTTTAATTCGGATGAGTATAATAGAATGTAATCCCGTTTCAAGTCTGTCAGCATTCCTTTGATGATTACAAATGAGTCCCTTTTCCCCTGCAATGTGGGGGAATAATCTGGATAAAATAACCCTTTTTGTCTGCAAGAGCCAGTGTGATGCACACTCGTGACAGCCTACAGAGCAGCGTTACAGGGAAGAGCACTGTGCCACCAAGTTCTTCCTTTCTTTCTCTGGGCTCAGAAGATTTTTCACTCTTTTTATGTGTACCAGCATCTGAAGTTCTCAGGTGTAGAAATCATAAACCATCCTAGTGTCCTCTGGGACAGAAGAGATCTGGGTCCCCAGCCCTGTCCCCTCTGCCTGTTTGTTGGGAAGCAGGTGGAAATGAGAAGACACCATCTCATCGAGAAGGCCAGCTTGTACGGCTTTTGAGAGATATGCTTTAGGGAACGCGCACCATTTTATAGGCCCTTTTCTACTGGGAAAAAATAATGTACCTCAACCCCAGATCAGACTTACACACTTCTTTTTGTCAATTTATTAGTGACATTAAGGGGTAGGTGTTTTTAAAGACTCCTTCCTTCATTCTCCAAGGCCTGAACCACACAACACACCTTCCAGAGGTAGCAGGTGCTTTTTGGGCAGGTGAGACAGAATGCAAAGACGGCCCCGTCTGCAGCCTCAGGATGAAAAGTGGTCTCAATGGCCCAGAGCTATAGGACCCACTCTGTGGAACTGGTTATGGCACGCTGTGGAGAATTCCACTGGGCAGGTCTCGAGTGATTGTTCTGCGTCTTTAACTCCTGGAGTTCAAGTGTGAGCGCCTGTCTTCTGATTTACTTTTTTTTTTTTTTTTTTTTTTAAAGCTAGATCCCCAGGATTTTATTTCTCCATAATTCTGTCTGTCTATCTATCTATCCATCTATGCATCTATCTGTCTGTCTATCTAGAAAGGGGGAGAGGTGATGGAGGGAGAGGAAGAAAGAGAATTTTAAGAATCTGAAGAGGGAGAGAGAGAATCTTAAGCACTGGGCTCGATCTCAGGACCCTGGGATCATGACCTGAGCCGAAATCAAGAGTCAGATGCTTAGCAGACTGAGCCACGCAGGCGCCCCCTCTCCAGAATTCTCTTTAAATAGTCATGACTCCCTATAGCCGTAAATCAGTGCTTTGAGCTAAAAGGCCTGCCCGTCTCAGACTTCTGAGTTAGTCTCTGGTTGGTTCAGGCATGTTATCTGGGGTTGTCAACCTTGACCCCCAATGCCATCTGGTCCTTCTAGTAGATGACTGTCTTTACCTGGTGAACACTCAGCTTGCCCTAATGTCTCCTCTAAACCAGCAGCTCTCGGTCCAGGGAGATTTCATCCCCTCCCTCCCAGGGATACTTGGCAATGTCTGGAGGTAATTTTATTTGCCACAACTAGTGGTGCTACCCGCATCTAGTGACGGGAGCCAGGGATGTTACTAAACTTCCCAGGACACTCAGACAGCCCCCCCCTACAAGGAATGACCCCGTCCTCATGCTGGACTTAAGGAACACGGGGCTGCACCAGCTGGTATGTCCCCATTTTATTTTCTACACATTCAGAATCTGATAAGGGTGGGGAAAATTCGTAGTAACTGAAGGTGAGTCTGGAAATCCTAGAAACACCTCTTTGGCACTCTTCTTCAAGGCCAGCTTGCCTCCTGCAGCCACCAAGAAGAGTCCAGTTCTTGAAAGCCAAGGAAATGGACATCCAGGCGCTGTGAGGGTCTCTCACAGCGGCCCGTGGCTCCCCAACCCTACCTCTAGGGAACTTGCCTGTGCCCCTGGCCCTTCTGCCCTCCTGATTTCCAGCTCACACATTGGCTATCATTACTGTCAAATTCAGTATCACTCGGGGGAGGTGTTCGGACTTGAAGTCGGCTGCTCACTCGCAGTACGGGGATGCGTTTGCAGCGCCTCCCAATTATTTCACCACTCAGCGGAGCAATCATGGGGGGTGGGGGGCACAGTCTGATTTGAATTTTTAAAAGAGAGAGTGAAAGTCGTGAAAACTGCTTTTGCTCGGCACCTCCCAGTGCCTCCTCCTCTTTTCCTCCTCCCCCACCCCTGCCCCCTCTCTCTCCCAGTGCTACCCTCACCCCTACCCTCCACTGCCCACCGGGTTCAGGAGGCTCCTGGCACATTCATACCCAAAGGACGTGTCTGTGAAACATTGTGTCCATGTCTCTGTGCTGCCTGTTACAATGTGTTACAGTGTTTCGAGATGTTTCTAAGAGCACTAATTGGGTGAGCAGTGTTATTCCAGAGCAACCCTGCTCAGTGCCGGTGCTGAATGTCATACCCTTCGCCGGGAGCACGTGAAGCCATGTGGACGTGGGGCTGAGCACCGCAGCAGCGCCCACGTGGGGTAGGAGGAACACCAGCAGATCTTTCTGAAATGACAACTGTCACTGCGGCTCAGAGGCCACCAGATCAAAGGTCACTCACTTTCAGACCTGACCCTCCCAGTCACTCCTCTTTCAGACAGGTTGGAACTCAAATGAAAATATCTTTCCTTCTGCCAAACACAGAAGATGTGGTAGAGTTTCCGAAAGGGTGAACGGGACCCCAGCAGGAATGGGTGTGCTGCATTTGTACAGTTTGGTGACTCAGTACATCTGAATCTCCAGGCATTTTAAGAGCTTTGTCCAAAAAAAAAAAAAAAAAAAAAGGTCTATTGTGTAGCTGTTGGCACTGAAGAAAATAGCAGGCCTGTCAGAACTCTGTTTCAGATTTAATTTTAAAGTGGGTGATGTAAGAACACTACTGTCCAACGGGAGGGCTTTGCTTTTTTCCTCCTTCCTACCTGTTTGTTGCGGTAGAACTAGAGTTTTTGAGAATCAGTTCACGTATGAAAATCAAAGCCCCTCCCCTTGACACCCTTTTTATAAAAAGGCATCATGTTCTGAAGCAAAGACCGGTATGTTTTTTAAATGAATATGGCTTCTTGCAATGAAAGTAAAAACATATTTGTGTTTATATATACATAGACACACCTGTACATACTTATATATGTGAAAGATTTTGACTATCCACCTAACTCTTTATGGGCATATGTGTTTTTTTTTTTTTCAGAGTATCCTCTTACAAGATCTTACTTTTCTTTTTTTCAATACAATTTTTGAAATGTAAGTCTAGAGTCATTATTGGTTTTCCCAAATGCCTCATGCATTTGATATTTACTTCTGGGTATTGATGTTACAAAAATAAGCAGGAAAACTATTAGGAAAAAGCTTTTTCCTAGTTGTTTCCTTCCCAGGACACTAAACAATGAATAGTAATTTTTATTAAAAAATACATATGTATTTTAACATAGAGGACATGTTTCATTCTCTCTGTCCCTGCCTTCTCTTGGCCATAGGGATCATATACTATATGTTAAAAAAAAAAAAAAGACAGAACCAAAGTATCATATTCAGCCCCAAGATTCACCTGAACAATGAATAGGTTGTAATTTTCTGAGCTCGGAAAGTTTTTCACAATGTTCTCAAGCATTCCCACCCATGTTATGGGAATGACTTTGTGTCCATATCAGTCACTTGGGTCCTATACCCAGAACCACCAGACCTCAGCAAAAAGTCTGTTTTTTTCTTGCTGGTTTCCAGAAAAGTCCCTTCGGGACTTAGGGACCCGAAAAATCACTAAATTTAAGGGGTTTTTGTTTGTTTGTTTGTTTTCATTTTAAAACATGGAATTGTACACAACATGGATTGTACCAGACTGAGTCCAGGATAAAATCAGACCACGGAGAAGAAGATCCATCTCTGGAAACAGAACACAGATGCACCCACCTCAGCACTCCATGGCCCGAGGCCTGTGAGTGTGAGGAAGTCTTGAGCAGAGGGAATGTCTTAATTAATTACTGCTGTCCGTGTAGCTAAAACACATGCACACAGAAGCGAAGGGACTCTTATCCTTAGAAGGCAGTCGGTCAGTGACATGCAAACCAAACCCAAATGAAAGGGTTCCCTGGAATCTTGTGGAACCTTCTGGAATGCAGACTTGAGTTTTCTCTGTACTATTTATCTTTAGCACCTACATCTTCTCTTTCTGTAAGAAGCTAAAGCATGAGTGGGTGTGCACAAGATCCAATGAATTAATAGAAAGCTTTACTTTAAGGTGTCAAATTAAAAAAAGAATGCCAGATGTTTGTGGTTCAGTCTCATAGATTGGGCTAAAATCACAGTGTTGAGTGTTAGGACATAAATTAATATAATTATCAATTTGTAGTTCAAGCCTCTGCGAGGAATGGACGTTACCTGACAGTATCTGTGCTTCAGTGGACTGTGCGGGCGAATCGGCTGGAATCACTGAATCCTGAGAACCACAGGGAAAAGTTTTAGCGGTTCTCACTGTGTGGCTTTTGGGGTCTGGGGCTGACGCTATCACGTACCAAACCCTTCCTCCTTTAGACCATCGTATAATTCTACCAGGATGACCCGTTGCAAAGGACAATAGAGAGATGTCAGAACAGAGCTGTGCAAGACAAGTATGGTGCGATACCCACATGTAATTCTAAATATTCTAGTAGCCATATTGGAAATAGTGAGAGAAAGAAGTGAAATGAATTTCCTTAGTAAATTGTTTTTAATCCAAAGTATCCAAAGCATCATCATTTCAACATTAGTAAATGTGTTACCAAAATTTTTTTTCCTACATTTATTTATTTGAGAGAGAGTGTGAGAGCACACAAGAGCGAGCCCAAGCAGGGGGAGAGGCAGAGAGAGAGAGGGAGAGGGAGAAGCAGGCTCCCTGCTGAACCCACCCACCCGCTGACCTTGAGGCTCTGTCCTAGGACCCTGAGATCATGGCCTGAGCTGAAGGCAGATGCTTAACCGACGGAAACACCCAGATGCCCCAATACGTTCAAAATTGTTAATGAAACTTTCACAGTTCTTTTTGGCTCCTAAACACTTGGAAATCTGATGTGCCTATGACATAGCACATCTCAGTTCTGACCCTCGACGTCTCAAGTGCTCGGTAGCCGTGTGCGGCCAGGGCCGCCATCCTGAGCAGAGCAGTATTAGAAGGGCGCGGGTCTAGAGCAGGGCAGAGGTTGAGATCTGGGATCAGGACAGAACCTCAGGCCTTTCTTAGCACCTTCTTCCCATAGAGCCTCAGTCTGGCCTGCTTCATGAAAGGGCCGGTGTCGGGTGCCCAGGTGTCCTTTGGGAGCCCGGCCTCTCCCGCTTGCTCCCTGTCACTTGGCGGAGGACTAGTGTCCTCTTGCCTCCTCCAGCACCTTTCCTGAGAACCCTCTCAGACTCCAGTCCTTGCAAAGGGGGTGGGGAACTGGCAGGGAGTCACGAAAACTGTGATGGAACCTGCCAGCAATGCCAGAAGTCGGTCAACCCTCCTTACCCATTTCTTTTCCTGCCACCTGGATGTCGCAAGGATTTGGGTAAGCCCGCCTCAGGTCACTGGGGACCAGAGAGGCGAGTGTCATTGAATCATTTTGCCTCGAGGCAGCTGTTGGTCAAGTCTCATCCAGAAGGGAGAAAATGCAGGTCAAGCACCAGTAAGGGACTGGCCAGGATGCTTCCCAGCTTATTGGTGGCAGGACCAAGACTGCACCCAGGACCCTGCTCTGGTTTTGAATCACTGAGTTGCTCCCAGGATCAGCTCTCAGGGCACGCAGAGCTGAGGGGGCTCAGAGGAACCTCAGCTCAGAGCCCACACACCCCCATCTGACAATACCACAGGCTGTTGGTCATTCCTCTGGGCTGCTAGCGTCACCCGGGGGGCGCTTTTCTGATGTACGAATGTCTGGAGCTTCGCCCCAGGCTGAATGAATGCGCATCTCTGGGCTGGAACCTGGGCATCAATATTTTTAAATCTCCTGAGATGCCTCTGATGTATAGCCAAGGCGGAGACCGATGGGGAAGCACTGCACACTTTTGAATCCGTGTGTTTATTAAAGGTCAATTCCTTATTGTTATTTTTCCAGACACAGAACATTTGAGAGAATGGGACAGGGCCTTCCTTTACATTCTTCACTCAGATTCCCCAAATGTTGCCATTTTGTCACCGTTGTTTTATTCCTTTCTATGTCACAAGCAAGATGTCCTTTACTCCTAAACCCTTCTGTGTGTCCCACAGGAACAGGGACTTACCTAACCGAGAACAGCGATCAAAATCAGGAGATTAACCCAACGAAATACTGTTTTCTAATCTACAGACTCATTCGGGTTTCACTGGTCGTCCCCATAATGTACGTTAGAGCAAAAGAAAATCCCGGCTCACTGCTCTTTTCAGCTGTCACGTCTCTGTAGTGTCCTTGCAACCTGGGAACAGTCCTTCAGTCTTAATCTATCCCGATGCTAACGTTTGTGAAGATTCCAAGACAGTTCCGTTATAGGATGTCCTGAGTTTGGATCTGTCTGATGTTTCCTCTTGGTTTTATTCGCATGCATTTGTGCTGGACCGTCACCACTGTGACCTTGTGCTCCTAGGGCATCACACAGGGAGGAATGTGGTGTTCCGTCACTCACGATTCCGGAGTGAGCTTTGATGTCCGGTGGAGGTGGGCGTGGCGCTCTTGTAGATTACACATGCCCGCGTCAGCCATACTCACAGGGGTTCCTGGATCTTTCCATAGGCAGTGTGTCTAGCAAAGCTGTGGGGGTCTTCCGTGCAGGATAAGCAGGTCTTAGAGCAGGAGAAGGGGAAGACGGAAAGGTTCTGGATCCTGGAGCTTTGCCAAGGGGAAGAGCTCTAGAGAAGGCGGTGTGGCTCCTGGCGTTGGGATGAGGTGATAGGACAGCATGGGGCAGGGAGGGGGGTTTGGATTAGGGAGGGAGGCACAGAGGAGAGACTGCTTGCCCCTGGCTTTGCTGAGAGCCGCCCTGTTGCCCCACAGATGACTTCCACGATTCCCTTCCCAAACCCCTGCCGACGTCAGAGTGCCGCTCACTCGCTTTCTAAGCTTTGACTCACCTCTGGCTCCATCTGTCTTTTCCTTTGGGGTTGATGACTTCGAGATTCGTCCTAGAAATACCTTCTAGGAAGGTGATACCCAGCTTGACACCTCCAGTGACTCACTCTGTTACTACCTGTTGCTTATCTCGAGATCAGATGCGGGGACTCTCATCGCTTCTAAGAACATCAGCACTTGGTTAGTAGAAGTGCTTCACTTGGCAGCTGGCTCAGAAGACCTTTTTACTCCGCAGATTACACCTTTTATTTATTTAAATAAATTATCAAAATCTGGTTTTCCTTCTATGCACCTGTAGAGAACAGTGTATCACCTGAAGTCGAGAGGGGCTGGTGTTTATTTCTGTCCACCTATGTCCCTGTCCCCCTGGGCAGCGCTGGGTGAGCCACGACAGTGAGTGACCTTCCCTCTCTGCTTTGTTGTGAGTGTTTCTGCCCAGGGTTGTCTTTGGCTCATTACCAGAATGTGTCGTTCCTTTTTCTTTGTTCCCCCTCCTTGTTTCACATATTTACCTTCCCCGGGCAGCTGCGTGCTGCTCCAGAGACGTCACGTTGTCATGGAGATCGTGGCCACAACACGTGTGGGTTCCCCAAACTCAAGCTGCCCCTCGTTGGTCTCTTCCTCATAACTTTGAATAGAACAAGAACGAATGGAAGCAATTATGGTAAAGGGGAATGTTTGTGTAGCGTTGACTCTGGGGAGAGCACTCGGGGGCTGAATCATGTCCTCTCGCCCCTGCCCCTGGGAAGATGTGTCCGAGTCCTAACCCTGCTACCTCAGAACGGGACCTCCCTGGTAGAGAGTCTTTGTGGAAGTAATGGAGTTAAGACAAGGTTATGGGGGTGGGGGGGAGGCGATCTAATATGACCAGTGTCCTTGGAAAGAGGAAATCCAGAGATAGAGACATGAGCAAGGAGAATCCCATGTGAAGGTTACAGTGATGCCCCCCACAGGTCGAGGAAGGACCAGAAGCTGGGAGCACTTACTGAGCACTCCTCATAAGCGATCACTTCTGGGATCACTTCTCATGACCCTCATTGTATATGTGCCCTCCTGAGGCAAGGAGAGACTGGGCACTTGGCTCACAGCCACTCGAGCTAACAGAACCCCACTTGGGTCAACTCTCTAATATTTGCCCCTCCCCCACAGCCACCCTGAGCCTTTCCCTTCCTTCTGTGGCCCTTTCTGTCAGACTCCTTTCTGGAGCCTTCTTTGTTGCCTCACCTCTTGAATTCTTGAATGTCTGCATGCCCCCTTCCCCCCACCCCCAACCACTGGCCCCTGCCCACGGTTCTTCTACCAGCCATTACCTGTGGCGTCAGCCACCACCTCCAGGGACCCTCCAGGAGTGTCCGCTCCGGGGCCCTCGGCCGGATGCCCACGGGTGCTGCGGAAAGACCCGCAGAGCCTGCATTCCAGAGCTGAGTTTCCCAGATGGACGTACCACCAGTTCCAAGCCTGGACTCATCGTCATGTCTTCCCTGTCCCTCATGCCACACACACACCCCCCCCCAGGCTCCTCTTTCCTTGTCACCTGCCCCCACTCAATCTAGGACCAAAATCACTGTCGTTTCAGTCTGGACAAGCTGCATAATTTGCAGGGCCTGGTGCAAAATGAACACGGGGGCCCCTTGCTCAGAAATCAGGGCGGATGTGCTAAAGGCACTGAAAGAGGAAGTCTTCTCCTTCCTTCTGTGGTGTCTCTCCTAACTTGTCATGGTGTTTGTATTTGCTCTCCACGCTGTCCTGAGGAAAGAAAATGAGCATTTGAAGTTATTAGTATGGATTTGCTGTTCATCTTCATGTGGGGTGAGGGAGGTTTTTTTAAAAAGGTTTATTTATGTATTTTTAGAGAGACAGCTAGGTGGAGAGGGGTAGAGGGAGAGAGGGCGTCTCCAGCAGACTCTGCACTGAGCGTGGAGCCCGATATGGGGCTCGATCATACAACCCTGAGATCGTGATCTGAGCCGAAACCGAGAGTCAGACACTCAACCATCTGAGCCCCCTAGGTGCCGCAGGTGATGCCAGTTTTAAGCGCAGATCTAGGAGCACTGAGAGTATCTATGGGATTACAGAAATGACCCAACTCCTACCGCGCTCATGCACTGCACAGTCATTACCACTCTCTACCTTTGTCATATGGATGCAGAGGAAGGATTGAAAGGCCTCCCTACTTTCCCAGCCCTTCCCCCTCTCATTTCCAGCACAGGCGGTGAGCTCACACAGGAGGTAACACAAAGAAGGATGCATGCGACGGGGCTCCCTGGCCGGTCCTCATTCTCCCAGCGCCCTTGCCTCGTTCTTGGTTCAAAGCCAATTCTGATTCTCGCCGATGCTGTGGTGGCTCCCTGCTTGCCGTCCGCATCTCTGTTCACCGTCCTAGGTGGCGTATGCCTTTCTGATGCTCCCCTTGGGTTTCCTGGGTGCATCACCATCGTGGGTCCACCAGAATTCTATGCTCAGGGCATTTCAATCACCATGAGAACGAGGCACAAAGGCACGGTGGCAGCTCATAGTGTGGCTCCTTTGCCCACGCATGTGCCCCATTGCCCTACGAAGCTTCGCTTACAAAACATAAGTTCAAAGGTTAAATTATGAAGAATTTCAAGATGGTGACAGCGGAGTGTTAAACCAAGTGGGGAGCCCTTCTGAGCGTGGGGCTGTATGCAATGCTCGAGTTGTGCACCCGTGATGTTGACTCTGGTCTCAGCTGTTCTCACCCCATCTCCAAGACTTGCATTAATGCTCCCCGGCAGGATTGCAACCACCCTAATTTCATCATGGGTCTCTCCAATCCATCTAGCACAGACTTCTAGAAGGATTTCTCTGAACTATAGATCTGACCAGCATCACTCCTTTGCATCCAAGTCCGCAGTAGCTCCCATCTGCCTTTAGGTGGAAGTTCAGACTCATTAGCAAGGCACCGCTTCCTTCTCCAGCCTTTGCCCTTGACCTCATACCCTGCACGCTAGTCTCTGGTCAGCTGTGCAGAATGTCTCCACAAGCCCTCTGAGCCTTCGCACATCTGCCCCTGGTGCCTGAGGCTTATGTTCACTTGGTTGGTTCCTGCTCTCTCTGCAGGTGTCACCTCCCACTTGGAAGCCTTCTGTCACCTGCTGGTTTTATTGCCCCTCTTTCTGCCCCCGGTGATTTAAACACTCCCTGTGCTTCCTCTACCCCAGCATTAAGCATAATATTAGAACAAAGTGTAGAGGGAGAAGTGGCAAGCAGTTCTTCCTTCATTCAGAGTCCTGGATTCAGGGTTAGTGGGGAGTCCCTTGGACCCGGAGAAGAGATTCCGGACCAGGAATTGGAGTGAAGCCTTATTCTGGCCCCATTACCAGCTGGCTGTGCCACCTCTTTGCACAGCCAGAAAAAAAAAACACTTCCCTGGCATCTCTGAGAGCTGGTATCAGGGTCATAAGAGCCAGGAGATGACAAGGATTTTTTTTTAAAGGTTGAAGATTTTTATAAAAACAGCAGGAATAAATATAATTATATTCTTTTAGAAATCAAAGACAAAGTCCTGCCACACTGAGATATGCTCTGAAGGCAATCCCAGAAAGTGATTCTGCATGTTTGAATTATACATGAACAGGAACCACTTGGGAGGCTAGCAATCACGTGGATATACAACTTTACTGTATCTCATGTATAAGATTGATTCATTTATTTGTGTGTGTGTGAGAGAGAGAGAGAGCATGCAAAAGCAGGGGGAGGGGCAGGCAGAGGAAGAGGGGGAAGGAGACCCCCACTGAACAAGGAGCCCGATGCGGAACTCGATCCCAGGACCCTGGGATCATGACCTGAGCTGAAGGTAGATGTTTAATGGACTGAGCCACCCAGGTGCCCCAGGACACTTGTGTTTTGTTTTTGTTTTTGTTTTAAAGATTTTGTTCATTTATTTGACAGAGATCACAAGTAGGCAGAGAGGCAGACAGAGAGAGAGGGGGAAGCAGGCTCCCTGTTGAGCAAAGAGCATGATGTGGGGCTCGATCCCAGGACCCCCAAATCATGACCTGAGCCAAAGGCAGAGGCTTAACCCACTGAGCCACCCAGGTGCCCCTAGGACACTTGTTTTTGATAAGAGAACTAAACCCAGAAGGCAAAGTGTCACCTCGTGCTTCCTCAGCTGGGATGGTGCCTGTTGGGGACAAAAACGTTTTGAGCTGGGGAAGCGCTGCAACTGTTATTCTGGGAGTTACAAATAAATGTTAGTGTGTAGGTGAATTTGCAAATATGGAATCTGTGAATAATGAGGATCGGCTGCCTATACCACAGACCAGAGTCAGATTTGTCTTCAACCTAACCATCCAGAAGACGGCTAGGAGCCAACCACTAGGGAAGGACTCTGGGGGTGGGTAGAGAATAAAGGAGACCAGATGGGGCTCACAAGTGAGAGGCGTCCTCACTCAGCAGGTGCCTAAATGATTGTTTACAAAATTAGGTAACAGATTAAGAAGAGCAAAGCATACCAAGATGAGGACAGTCAGAAAAAAAATATATGCAAAGTAGGGAGACAGAAGAGTGAATAAGCAGCTCCTGGTGGAATTAAGGAAGTGTGGGCCCCCAGGGCGGTCTGGTGCTGGAGCCTGCTGGGGAGGTTTTAAACCTGCCCCAGGGAGGGGGAGTGGAGGGGGAGCGTGCCAGGGACTCAATTAAGGATAAATACCAAGAGCAAGGCCAGGCGAGCCCAATTACTGTGTGGGCGCCCGTATTTCTTTGCAATTGTCCAGCCTCCCTGTGTCTGTGAAATACAAAGGGAGAAATATGGTTACCTCCCCTGATTCTAAGGCGAAAGAAAGGGGAAGCCAAACGATCCGTCTGAGATCCTCCACTGGTCCAGTGAGGAGGCTGTGAGGGACGGAGGGGTCACCCAGCCTGTTCCCAAACGCAGCGTCTGTGATACGCTGTTTACGTTGGTTTCAACTTTTAGAAACTTGCCTGCTCTGGTTTTGTTCCAGGGAACCAAACCCATTCACCAACCAACCCAAACAGCAAACCTGTTTTGCTTCTACATCTAATCGTTACAACCTTCCAAATGGCTTTCTGAGGTTCACAACGCTACTCACCAAAACCATCACTTCTAAGGTGTAAGGGGGAAAAAAAGTTTCATTATTACAAGCAGTGAAATCACTCTATAATTTTCCAATTAACTGAATGAAGCACAAAGTGCGTGCCCTGGAGTCTTTCCCTTGCCCTTGAACGGATCTCACGTCCCTTGATCGTCCTACACATTTCGGCAGTGGGCGGACAGGGGCTAGGCGATCTCAAGTTGAAAGACTCTTTACCAGACGGCAGGGAGGCAGCACCTGTCCATCCCCACGGCCGTGGGCTGGGTTGTGTGGGACGTTCTGGTTGGTCAGCTTCCCTGAGTATTTCTGAGAGCCTTTTGTTGTCCCTGGGGATAGAGCCGCTAATTTGGCCAATTCGGAGCAGGAAAGATCAAGTGTCGATTTCATATCTGAGTTTCAAGTGCTGGTTAAAGAGTTGCATTAAGTTATCAAATGCACTGCAGTCCCCCGCCTTAATCAGCAAGGAGCTCTGTCGTTTGGGGGTTCCTCTGCACCCCAAAGAAAAGGAAAACTATTCCGGTGCTTGAGGCCAGTGGGGGTCCATCCTAATCCAGACGGTCGCTCATTGGATAGCTTTCTGAGTTTAGTTCCTGGTTTCCAAAAAAGGCGTTCCTTTTTGTAGGATGTGAAACCTTTGGTGGAAAGCAGGAAGGAGCTCCTACCAGACCTGTTCAAAATAAAATAGTGAATGTAATCATAAGATTGTAATTCAAGTCCAACACAGCATGCTTGGAGTCATTTTTAATCAGTTGATTTGTACCCTTCTCTCTCTGTGTATATGTATATAAATATGTATGTGTATTATTGTCTATATATGCTATATGTATGCATATATGTATATATAATATAGTATATTACTGTGTTGTAAACTCAGGAGTAAGTTCTCCAGGGATCACTCCATCATGGTCATGGAAATTATATTTGGGAAGGCATATGAAATTAAAGGGTTTATTATACTCACGGGTCTTCCAGGAAAAAGGCATCGCGCCCCACAGGGAGCCACATGGGAGCAGTGCCCAGGGAGCAGCTCAACCAAGCCGGTGGGGAGCTGAGAGAGAGAGGACTTGAAGGCAAGTGCCTTTATTGTGGGTTAGTTGGAGTACATAAACAAAGACACGAGGCTTTTATCGATGTGTTTGAATGTGACTAGGTCATGGTCCTTTCCACACAGAAAAATCCACTTAAAAATATGTATATGATTCTAAAGGGGAAAGTCTGGGGCTTGATAAGTCACAGGGTAGGTGTGTAGAAAGAGAAAACAAAGGGGAATTAGGAGAGAAAATAATAAGATAGGAGATACTTGGGTAAGTGACTCCCAGAAACTAGCATTGGAAAAAAGAATTCCAAGTCCCAGGACAACGCGAAAGTGTCTGTGTATGTAGAAGCTGGTGACTGGGTGCCATGTGGCTCTCCTGTAAGACACAGGATGTTATTTCTCAAAGCAGAAAAGTCACCGAGCGAGCCAGGGAACATTGTCAATTTCCTCAACAAAAGTTCGCAGTCAGCTTCCAGATTTAATTTTTTCCCATATCTGATTAGAAATTTGAGAACATTTTAGTCAATACAATTTGAGATTCCTCTAAATGCTCTTGGAACAATAGCAAACAAGGGAAGTTTGTAGGTTCGATGTTTTCGAAAATAGTACTTTAGTTGGCTTTAAGAAAACCAAGCAGTGTTGTTCTCAAAGAGAATCGCTCACTTTGTTGAGAAAAAAATTGTCAGAGACTGGATTTCAAGAATTTGTAGGCTGAGAAGTGGCTTATCAGAAGCCAGCAAATTTACCCAAATTAGCACTTAGCTGGCCCTTTTCAGGGATTGTTGCACTCATTTCTGCCAAAAATGCTTCCACAGCACCCTGAAACCTGAGGACCAGTAATTGATGGCATGAGAATCAATTGTTGAGCTCCTCCTTGGGGGCAATTTTATAGACTATGAAAGCAAACACTTTCTACTCTTTTACCAGATGTCTTTGTCCCAAGACCAAACCAAGATGGAGTTGGGAAGAAATGGATTTGGAGTACTCCTTGTCTTTGCCTTCTTTGGGGTCTCTCTTCCAGAGATTGGACTGTCTGTCTCTTTTCCTTCTGGTACACGCACGCTCTCCTCTGGGAAGAGAAATGACATGTTGACAACAATATAAGGTGACCTACTTATGCTGACTCTCATTACTTGGGCATCAACCCTCTAAAGTATGCATAACTCTCTGGTTTTAGAGCTAAGGTCTAAAGAGGTTCTACTCAACATCCTCAAGGAAGCATCTGATGTGAGCAGGTTCAGAGCCTGAATTCCTCTTGTCGTAGCCTGTGGCCACCACCTCTGTGCTTTGGAGCTTCTGATCCAGGCCCAGCACTCTCTGGAGTGGAGAACACACACCACCCCATGTGTGCACAGCCCCACACCCTTTCCCACCCCCATCAGTATATAGAAACAAGTATACTACCTGTCTGAGAACATTCCATCCAAGCCTACTAGTCTCTTCTCTCCACTTTTGCTAATGCAGTTTTTAAAAGTCAGTGGCATTGTGGGATGTGG
The DNA here is from genome assembly GCF_011764305.1 of Mustela putorius furo. Classification (NCBI taxonomy): domain Eukaryota; kingdom Metazoa; phylum Chordata; class Mammalia; order Carnivora; family Mustelidae; genus Mustela; species Mustela putorius. The sequence goes on along the minus strand of NW_025421491.1, from coordinate 1,037,236 downwards.
TGACTAACTAATGAGACCTCTAGTCCCTTTTAACTCGTTAGTAATTTAACTCCTTTTGATTGTAGCAAGGTCTTAACTCAGATGACTTCCCAGATGAGAACTGGAGGCCATGCGGAATGTTGTCAACAATACACATCACAAGCCAATGAGGTGTGTTTGGTGAAAGTTTTTGGTACTTCTCAAAGTCCTGCCAGCTTTCTACTTAACATAATACCAATTGAGAAAATGCTGGAGTATGAGACCAAGTAGTCTAGCTGCTAAAATAAACAATTTCCAAATCTTAGGGGACTAACGAAATAAAGGGTTAGTTCTTACTCGTGCTGTGCTCCAGCGTAATTGGAAAAAGGGGAAGGCTATGCTCCATGCGGTCATTCAGGGACCCGATGCCTTCCATCGTGTGCCTCCCCCATCTTTTCTGGGTCCTCAGAGCTGTCCTTGTCCCTTCTGTCTTCCATATGTGACAGCAGATGGGGAGAGAGGGAGTAGAGGTCACACAATCTCAAGGGCCAGATCTGAAAGTGACAAACATCACTTCTGCCGCCTTTCCATTGGCCAGAACGTTCCACTGGCCCACACGATGGTAAATGCGAGTGGGAAATAGGCCCCTCCCCCATGCTCAGGAGAAAAGATATGGTCCCTACCCCATCTAGACCCTCAGTTCACCTTCTGTCCTGCTCTATTCTCTTTTGGGACCAGGATCTAAGCTCATCACTTAAGTTCAGAGAGCTACCTTTGGAGGTCCCTAGCCTTTGTGATTCCCCCTCAAACACCCAAGACACACACTGATGGCTCTTGTTGTCTTCATAATTAACCTCCAGGTTCAACTTTCCTGTGCAAACCTGGGCCTAGAGAAACGAATTAAAGTGACTTTACTTTTTGATCTTAATGCTCTTGGGTGTGTGGTGCCCAGTCATGAGCCCTTCATCCATTGTGGGGCCTTTCCTGCACTCTTCAAGACTCTGACTCACTGCCCTAAAGCCTCGTGGACTGCCCCCTTGTTCCTGCTTTTGCCAATTCTCTAAACACACTCACAAACACAAAAGAAAAAAAAAAAACTTTTCTGGAAAAGAACTTCAAACATGTAGAAACACCTTTGAATATTTGTGAATAAAAGGGTGTTGTCTCTTATCTAAAGCATTAATGGATTGGAGGGTTCTGCTCTATTAAGCAAGTGGAGGAGGGTAGCAGGGCCAGCAGAATTGAATTCTACCCTCTTCCCAGAAGGAAGATGGGGAAATTGGCCTCTCGTGATTAGGGGACTTTAGCATACGGATGTTGGGCCAGCAACTGATGTACTTGTATCCTGTGCTTAGAGTGACTCAGCATCAGCCCCTGGGAAACCTGGACTCTCGCGGAAGGGCTCTGACTTCAGAAAGGAAAGGAGGAAGAATTTGCAGCTTCTTTGGCCTGTTCTAAATCTTAGTAATATTGTAAACCTTAATTATTCTTTAAAGGTTTTGTTTTTGAGTAATCTTTACACCTCATGTGGGGCTCGGGCTTTGAGCCACGAGATCAAGAATCTCATGCTCCACTGACCGAGCCAGCCAGGTGTCCCATAAATCTTAATTATTTTGAAAAAGGAAAGAGAGAAGAAGAAGAGAGGAAGAGGTAGAAAGTAAGGGAAGGAAGGATTTTCCTTTCTCCTCAAGCTGAGCAGTGACATTTCTGGACCATGAGGGTAGCTACTGGGCTATGTACTTGTCTCTGAATTGATTGTCTTACCATCACTGCTCAGAGCAGACAAGGCTGACAGGGAATACGGTTTGATTTGCAAGCCACCAAAGAGTTCTGTGTAAATTTGTGTTCTTCAATGTTTGCAGCACAATAACAATCCCCTCAGCTGGTGCTGTGGGTTATGGCTGATAAAAATGCTGGGCCGTTATATCATTTGATCGTCACCATAAAACACGAGGACACCAATGCTGAGAGGGGGTGGCAGTCACACACCTTAATCCCACTATGAGCCCTGTGCTTGGGCATCTCATTCTCTGCTCTGAGCCCCTCCCTCCTGTCCCCCAACCCTGCAGGATGATTCTGAAACCATATGGGATTCTGAAGTGCCTTCTGAAATCATGCAACTTAAATGCAGCTGTCAGCACTGACTGTGGTATATGAAACTCTGTTTCCTTAAGAATGATGTGCTTGGCTGGGTGGCTCAGTTGGTTAAGCAGCTGCCTTCAGCTCAGGTCATGATCCCAGGGTCCTGGGATCGAGTCCCACATCGGGCTCCTTGCTCAGCAGGGAGCCTGCTTCTCCCTCTGCCTCTGCCTGCCTCTCTGTCTGCCTGTGCTCGCTCGCTCTCTCTCCCTCTGTCTCTGACAAATAAATAAAATCTTTAAAATAAAAAAAAGAATGATGTGCTTGAGGAAGCCTGGGTGGTGCAGTCAGTTAAACACCTGACAGTTGGTTTTTGGCTCAGGTTGTGACCTCAGGGCCATGAACTCAGGGTCGTAAGATCGAGCCCCACATCAGGATCCATGCTCAGTGTGGAGTCTGCTTGGGATTCTCTCCCTCCCTCTCCCTCTTCCCCTCCTGCTGTGCTCTTTCAAATAAATAAATCTTAAAAAAAGAATGATGTGCTTAACAATAACACTCAGATGATTCATGCAAAAGAATAAGAAGGGAGGGCTGGTCAATTATGAGTCAGGGAATCTACCTCTCGTTTTTGATGTTTGACAGCTGCTGTACACATTGGCGTATCCAAAGTCCTACAGGGAAAGAACTGTGTTTGCCTTGTTTTAACCCATACACCCCAAGCTCATTTTGCTATAACATCTCCTTTCTCCCCTGCATAATGTTTCTTCCTCTTGTAGAACACTTCGGGAGACACATCCATGATTCCTTGAAAATCAGTCATTTACATTCTGGTCATTCTCAGGTCACTGGAATATTTCTGGATAAATGGGTTTTCCTTGTAAAGGTGATGGGGACGAGAATCTTAAGAGCAACTTCCCCTTGTCTTTCTGAAGACAGAGGAGAGCTGCTGTCACTCTTAGGAAGACTCCTTCCACATGAAATATCCATCCACATTTTATTTATTTATTTATTATTTATTTGACAGACAGAGATCACAAGTAGGCAGAGAGGCAGGCAGAGAGAGAGGAAGCAGGCTCCCTGCTGAGCAGAGAGCCCGATGCAGGGCTCGATCTCAGGACCCTGGGATCATGACCTGAGCTGAAGGCAGAGGCTTTAACCCACTGAGCCACCCAGGTGCCCCTATCCATATACATTTTAAAAAAGGAAAACATAAAGCCTTTATCTAAACTATTCTAAGATCTGCCCAATCCAACCAGGCCTTTCAAGATGATCTTTGAGGAAAGTCCTAGCCATAGCCATTGCTGTGGGAAATTCTGCTGGTACACAGAGTGGGGATTCATCAGGAGAGGATCTTGGAGTTAAACATAAGTTGCACCATGGCCCCTCAACCATGTGACGCTAACAAGGATCCACAGAATGAATGAATGAATGAATGAATGAAATTTTTTTTTAAAAAGGGATCCACAGAGCATTTCCAGCCCAAACCAGGCTTTAAGGACTGATTTCTTATCAGTTGGCTCTTCTGCCGTCCTTCAGGGCAGGAAATACTGGCCCACACATATAAAGTGTGACCCAGAGCCCTGGCTGAACCTAATAAGAAATTAAGCATTTTTGACTGATCCAGCATGATGCAGCGTTTGATTGAGAGAGAACCATGAACAGGAAGCTACACTGATAGTCATTCTTTAAAAGGGATCTCATTTGAACCAGCCAAGAAACCAAGGTGTGCTAAGCGCTAGAGTCTGAATGTTAGTCTGAATTTTGGAGTCCCTCCAAAGTTCGTAGGCTGAGATCCTAACACCCAAAGATGATGCTATTAGGTGATTAGGTCATTGGGGTGGGGTCTTTATGAATGAGATTCCCTCATCCCATAATGTCTTATAAAAGATGTGCCACAGAGTTCCCTAGCCCCTGTGCCATGTGAGGACAAGGCAAGATGGCCCTAGCTCTGAACCAGGAAGAGGGACCTAACTAAAATGCAATCATGCTGGTACCTTGATCTTGGGCTTTCTGCCTCTAGAACTATGAGAAATGAATCTCCGTTGTTTATAAGCCACCTGATCTGTGGTGACTTGTTACAGCAGCTTGAGTGGACTAAAACACTAAGTAATGTATTGACTCTGCCCGACGCAATGGAAAGAGTATGTGCTCACAGCACACTTGAAAGATTGGGAGAGGGTCTTCTGTCATCTGCCTCTTGTTAGAGGTCAACCTTGGCGGACGGCTCCTGCTCCATCCCAGCTCCTGCCTTTATCCAGGGAGATGCCTGTTCCAGAGGTCGCCCTCATTTCCAGCAACCTTCCTTTCCATCCACTTCTCACACTCTCTTCCATGGCCATCTCTTGGACATTTCCATTGTCTGCAACTGCTCCACCTTGAAATCACTTGGGGCACAAGATCTTACCTCTCCAGCCTGCTGGGGTAGTTGCACCCAATCTCACCTTGTTGGGTCTCAGCACACCTCGATTCCCTTGGGCCTCCCCAGTACTCATTTCCTAGCTTGGAGCCCACACTCCAATACTGCAACCACCATCTTGCTAAGAGCACTTTTGAATGTGTTCAACATCAACTTACAGTAACAAATATAATTTACAAATGACATAGGGCTCATCTACATATGTATTTACACACAGAGATGCAAAGCTAGGTCTCTCCTAGCTTTAACTCGATCATAGTTACTTAAAAATCTGATCCCAGACATCAGTTCTTATAACTTTAGCCCCGTGTCTCTTCTCATCTTTACCAAGATGTCGCAAGAGTCGTCTGTATAAACTGTGCTGTTTCCTAGGGCTGCTGTGACAGATCACCACACACTTGGTGGCTCAAAACAGCAGAGATTTAGTTTCTTACAGCTCTGGAAATCAGAGATCTAAAATCAGGGTTCCCTTGTCTTTTTCATTTTCTGGAAACCACCTACATTCTTGGGCTCATAGCTGCATCACTCCCACCTCTGTTTCCACTGCCACATCTTTTTATCAACTTTGACCTTTTTAGGAGGACTTTGGTAACTATATGGAGCCTTTCAGATCCTCCAGGATCACCTTCCCATTTCCAGATTTCTAACTGAATCACAACCTCAGAGTCCCAGATTTCTTTTTTTTTTTTTAAAGATTTATTTATTGGGGCGCCTAGGTGGCTCAGTGGGTTAAGCTGCTGCCTTCGGCTCAGGTCATGATCTCAGGGTCCTGGGATCGAGTCCCGCATCGGGCTCTCTGCTCGGCAGGGAGCCTACTTCCCTCTCTCTCTCTGCCTGCCTCTCCATCTACTTGTGATTTCTCTCTGTCAAATAAATAAATAAAATCTTAAAAAAAAAAAAAAGATTTATTTATTTATTTGACCGAGAGAGAGAGAGAGGGAGAGAGACAGAGATTACAAGTAGGACCCTGAGATCATGACCTGAGCTGAAGGCAGAGGCTTAACCCACTGAGCCACCCAGGCGCCCCCCCTTTCCAGATTTCTAACTTAATCACCACCTCAGAGTCCCTTTTACAATGGAAAGAAACATGTTTCTAGGCTCTAGGGATGGGGATCTGGGGACATCGGTGGGAGGGCACTATTCTGTCTACCTCAAGAGCCATCTGGGATTTCCTCAATTTCTACTTGCTTTTCAACATTTTCCAACCTGGCTAGTGTCCCGACTCAGCATCCCAAGTGTCTCTCAAAAGGCTCTTGATGTCGTCTGTGTTGCTGAAAACCAGGGGTAGTTCCAATTTGTCCTTCTTCCTGATGTCTTAGTAGCTTCTGACATTGTGGGCCAATCAGAATGAGGTGTGGGAGGCACCCTGAGGTATGAGGGCAAGTGGCCCGTCTTCATGAGGGCATCTTCCACCATTACTCTAGCGTACACCTGGCGTGGATGTGATCAGCTGTAGAACATGCTCCCACCACTGCCCTTGACCTATCAATCCTCCATAGGCTGCACAGTGTCTGGACTTTCTTCATTGGTTAAAAAGCTTTGGTCAGATAACTGTAGGTAAAGGGTTTTTTTCTAAACAGTTTTATTTACCCACCAAAAAGTGCACCTATCACAAACGTGTAGCTAGGTGAACTTTCACAAAGTAAAACATGTATCCACCCTTCGGATCGAAAAAAAGTTTTGCCAGCTCATCCTCCTGTCCCCTCCCTGTCACGAACCCCTCTCCTCCCAAAGGTAACACTCTTCTGGGGAAGCCTGGTGGTTTTTTTTCTTTTAAATAGACTTTCATTTGTCGAATAATTTTAGGTGCATGACAAAATTGAATGGAAGATACAGAAAATTCCCAAATACCTGTAGTCCCTATGCAGGCACAGCCTCCCCCCTGCCCCCCTGCCCCCTGCTCCACCCCTGCTATCAACATTCCCCATCAGAGTGGTAGCTGTATTACAATGGATGAACCTGCATTGACACATCATAACATGGACCAAAGTCCATAGTTCACCGTGGGCTCCCTCTTGGTGCTGTGTGTTCTGTAGGTTTTGACAATGTGTCATGACTTGTGTCCATCCCAAGAGGATTGTGCAGACTAGTTCTCTTGCCCTGAAGTCCTCTGTGCTCCCCCTGCTCATCCCTCCCTTCCCCCAATCCTCTGACCACCCCTGTCCTTTTTTTCACCATCACCATAGTTTTGCCTTTTCCGCAATGTCATGTCGCTGGACTTGTACGGTCTATAGCCTTCTCAGGCTGGCTTCTTTCACTTAATAATATGCATCGACATTTCCTCTGTGTCTTTTTTGCAGCTTCATAGCTACTTTTGTTTTAGTGTTGAGTAATATTCCATTGTCTGGACAAACACATAGGAACTGGACTGACTCTAGGGCAGATTTTACTGGCGGGCTATCTTCTTTGTACTTCCTGGTGTTAGAACTGACACACTGGCAGAAGAGCCCGGGAGGCCTCCAGAGGCCGTTCTCTGCAGTGAGCTTCTGCCTCCAGAACGTCGCTCTCAGAATACCAGTATGGCGCGCAGTGGGGCTCAGGTCACTGCAATGCACTCAGTCTGGTTTTGATGTAAATGACCCCGGGGAGATCAAGTTCTGCTCACAGGGGACAGACTGCATGACAAATAGAAGAAAAACAATGGCCCAAACAGCACAGGTTTCTTTTCCACCCATGTAACAGATTGTGGAGAAAGCTCAGAGAATCTTGTCCCTGAATCTGGAACCCAGGCCCCTTCAGTCTTGTGCCTCTGACACCCCCACAGCCTTCTCATTTCCTTCATCTAGTTAGAGTAGACTAGACTGTTGGACAAGCCATGACGCCGAAGTCATGCTCCCAGGATTAATTTAACATCTTAGTCGGCAGGTCACCCGGCGTGGTCCTGGTGAAGGATGTGGTAATGGATGGACGAGAAAGTTTTACTGATGAGTTTGAAGAGGTCCAGGGGTGGGGGTACCAGCCTGGGGAGTTTTGGGGTGGGTGCTGGCCTGGGGCAGCATCAGGGCGACTCTGAGTTCCTGGTGTGGCTCATAAAGGAGGCTGGAACTTTCGCAACTCATGGCTTTATCAAGGTCCGCCCGTGTGTCCTGCAGGAAGTTGCTGACCTGCCATCGGACCACCTAGGGGTCTCTGCCCAGCCTTTCTCAGTGGCTGGCGGGGAGCACGTTGAGAGTGAGGACATCGTTCCAACAAGCAGGACCCTGACTTACAGCCCCAGGGCCTGATGTCAGTTCTGCTGCTTGAGCTAGGGTCCACTTTTCCCAGGGAAACCAACTTCAGGGTAGCTGACTTCTTGCCTTCTTTCAAGGGTGGGAAGGAAAAAGGGAGTTGTGGTGAGAGACCTCGGGTCTGGGTTACATGTAGAGTGGGCACTCCCACTTTTCGTCTTCAAGTGGGCAAGTGTGACCATCCTATGGCAGATGTCACAGTCCCTTTCACTGTGACTTCCGGGCAAGGTCAGGGAGCTGCAGTGGGTGCCCTTTGCAGAAAAGCATGGTCAGAGAGGATTTTGAAAGTTCGTCAGGGAGGACTTCAGCGCAGGCCGTCTGTGTGGGAATAGGGGAGTTCTGAAATTGCCTTCCTCGGCAACCCCTCCACCCCCTCAGAGGCCACGGGCTGCCAAAGCTGGCTCCCACACACCTCACCAGAAAGTCCCTGGCTCTCTTCCCAGCTGCCTTGCAACTGACCTCATGAGGTGTGAGAAGGCGGAAAGGAATCTACATTTCAGATGAACCTTCCTTCCTCCTTTCTGAGAAGGGGTCCATGCCGCCAGAACCTGCCAGGCCACGCACACAGCTCCTCACAGCCCAAGGCTCTGTAGCTTGTCCAGCCTGCATGAGAAGTGGCCCGGGACCCTGGGATGAGGAGCTTGTGTTGGTTTTTTCAGGGCTGCTGTAACAAAGAACTGCAGGCTGGGATGGTTGAAAATAGCAGAAATTCACTCCCTGAGAGCTCTGGAGGTGAGGAGCCTCAGATAAAGGTGTGCCAGGGCCAGGCTGCCTCCGGAAGGTTCTACAGAAGAACATTTCCTTGCCTTTTCCAGCTCATGGTGGCTGCTAGCAATCCTGGGGTTCCTTGGCTTTTAGATGACTCCAGCCTTTACACGGCTGTCTTCCCTCTGTCTCTTCTCTTCCTGTAAGGACATCATCACACCTGTCAAGGACCAGCCTGCTCCATTATGACCCCATCTTAACTAATCACAACTGCAAGGATCCTATTTCCAAATAAGGGGGCACCTGAGGTTCCCAGTGAACATGAACTTGTGGTGGGACATCGTTCAACCGGTGACAGAGCCCCACCATCCACCCCTTCCCCTCCCTTCAGAGCAGGCCTTTAGCTTGTGCAGGCTACCCTGCCTTGCTTTTCTTTCCAGGGCCCAGGAGTGATGACCCCAAAATAAAATGGCATCCTGTCCTTCCGGGAAGGCACGGCCTAGCTAGAGGGAGATCAGAGAACCCAAATCTCTTCAGGGACAGGCATCTCCACGTCCAAGGGATACCCACTTGGGATTTTTTCCAGCTGCGTAGAAATGGTTCAGGATTTCTTGGATCCTGGACAATCCCAAAGGGACCGAGACTTCTGAGCCTTCCTATGGGCCATTCCAGACCCAAGGTTTACAACCCAGATGGGAAAATTGGCTCCCTCTCCTTCAGCTTCACCTCGAGCCCGCTTGGGGGTCTTCTCCCTGGGAGCTGCTAAGGAAGCTCCGTCCCCCATCTTCCTGACTGACCAACCCCTTCTCTGGGGGGAGCCGAGGTCCTCCTTTTCAGAAAGCTGGGAAGGAGGGGTGAGTTCCTGGGCCTCTAGTAACCCAGCTGAATATTTTCCAGGTTATCTAACCAAACTCCTGCAAAACCACACCGCCTATGCCTGTGATGGGGACCATTTGAATCTACAGTGCCCTCGGCATTCTACGATAAGTGTCCAATCGGCATTTTATGGGCAAGATTATCAAATGTGTAGTGCCCAGCAGCCTGCCTCCCAGAGGGAAGACCACGTGGCCTGTGTGGCTCCCACCACATTGCAGGTACCGCCCTTTGTAGATGCTTTAAGATGATGCAACGGTTCTCTCTCCCTCCCTCTCCTCCTCCCGCCCTCCGTCTCCCCATCACTCTCTCTCTTTCTCTGTATAGATGCTTGTGATTACATAGTTCACTCACAGCAAACCTGATCCACGAAAACCTCAGTTCATACGAATCATCAATTTCACGGGTGAGCTATTTGCTTCTCAAAAGGATTCGTCACCAGACAAGTCTCAATGGAATTCCTCCTTCCTGGAGAGCTCCCTTAGCGCACGTGCAGCATGAATTAATCCAGAGGCATAGTCCCTACTGCGGTAAAGCCAAGTACAGTCCAGTTGGGCTTTGACCTCTGGGACCACCCTTCCCGGGGATCCCCCAGCAGAGAGGGAAAGCTGGGGATGCTTTAGTGGGAACCACAGGTCCCCGTGAGGCTGACGGCCAAGGTCATATCAACTTCTAGGAGAAGCACTGGAGGAAGGGAAACCTCAGTCACGGTCGTTCTTCACAAAATGGTCTTCTTCTCCAGTTGTAGATGAGGATGTTATTCTGGTTTTAAGCTACTTTGGGCAGCCTCTGCTGATTTGTTCTTCTGTTGGAGAGTACCAGGAATTTGCAGAGAGCACCTAACCTCCTCTTTCTCTTTCTTTCTTTCTTTCTTTCTTGTTGGCATTAAGGGAAAGATCTGGTATAGGAGGAGGTCAGAGCCAATATTTCAGTGGAGATTTTAGACTCCTCCTGGCTCTTTGATTTTTTTCAGCCACAAGAAATGTGGGCGAAAATAAATTGTTGAGGAAGACTAAGGAATAATGGAATTAGCATAAGGCTGTGTAGCTCTCCTTAAGGCCCAAAGAGAAGCCCAAAGAGTATGATAATGTAAGGATTTTTTTTATTTCTCCCACCACTTGTTGCTTCCATTCCAAGCATCTTAGTATCTGGGCAGTCATGTGGTTGGTAAAGGCACCTGCTGAGTAGCCAAAAGAATGTGTCTGAGTGACTTCCCAGAGGCCACATGTTGTTTCCGGAGACGAAGTTACTTTCCGTGTGTCCCCCACCACATTCTGTAGCCCTCGTGGCCTGTGCCCAGTCTTTACCCAACTTCCCTGCCCGCCCTGCCCTGGCGCCCGGGCCATCTGCTGCTCGCCCAGGTGCAGAAGACGAGCACTGGGACGGGGGTGCCTGTTCTGTGACGGAGCGACCTCCTGGCACCCTGAGCTCCCACGCACAGGCGCCGCCCTCCCCGCCCAGCATGGGTGCCTGGCTCTGCCAGGCAGGCCCGGGGGAAGAGGATGTTTCCAGAGCCAAGCAGACAAGTTAGCATTTGTGAACCCGGTTCTGATGTTGTGCAGAAGGTTTGTCTGCCAGAGGCGTCCCCGTGTGCTGCTCTTTCATCCGGAGATCAAGAGAGCCTCTATGTCGTGTCTTTTGACTGGGGCCTCGGAGCTGTGGCAAGGGGCTTCCTCTCCCTCGGAGGGAGGGTGCCCGATGTGGGAGACAACAGGTATCAACGTCCACCCAGAAGCCCCTCAGCGGATCTGGCCCATGGCTGAAGGTCACCAGGAAGGTTCCCCCCACCCCAATGCGGTTTTTAGCCAGGACACAGTTCGGGAACAGTCCTGCCTTGAGTCCCGCGCTGTGGCTGTGATACGGACACTGGAGACCCCCAGGGGCTGAGTCATTTCATGATGACCCTCGGCCACGAGAACGCGTCCCGTCGTCTGAGGGTCCCCAGGGTTTCCCCTGGACGTGTTTTCTGATTTCATACACGTCCGCTGGACCCCTTGAGGGACTACCTGGTAGGGCCGGCCTTCCCCACGGAGCTGCGCCATGCGCTACGAGGAGAGCACGGCGACTCAGACAGCCTCGTGACTGCGCCAAACTCAGTCCAATGGGAATAAGGAAATTCTTGGGAAATGTTCGCCGGACTTGGTGTCCTTTTAACAGACCCCGAGTGGAAGTCTTCTGTGACTGTCGTGGGCTCCGTTTGGAAATGGAAAAGGGACAGCGAGGTGCTAGGCTCCTCTGGGACCCCGTGAACGGTCCTCGGCGAGCTTCTCTGGACCAGGTTCATTCACAAAGGAGTGAGCTGCCCAGAAAAAAATTGAGAGCAAGAGACAGTTGAGGGAAAACGTCTAAGCCCAATGCTCACCAGCAACGCCTGAGCATTCCACAGAGAAAATCGCTCCAAAGGGAACACATGGGGCCTGTGTCCTTGTCGTTGGCAAGGCTGGGAATCTGCTTTTCAGTTTTCCTCAGTTGGCCCGTGTTTGGGTTGGGTCTCCAAGGCGTCCCCCAAACACTGAGTAGTTCTCTGTGGTCTGTGCCCGGCTGTTTTCTGCGGCTGGAGAGCTCTGGCTGTGATTCCTGACCCCCACAGCGCTCTCGCAGCCCGCCTGGGGCGGGGGGGGACCTCCGAGGCCCGTCTCACCCACTCTCTGAGCTTCTCAGATCCTGCCCACGTTTCCTGGGATCTCCGTGATGCGGCACTTTTGCCGAAACCGTGCACAGCACTTCCAGTGGAGACAGATGGGGGGGGGCTGGTCTTCTGATGGGGTCTGCCACGGGTGGGTCAGGTGTCTTGTTCTGGGAAGGACAGGGAGACGGGGAGCAGACCTGATCATGCCCGTAGGCAAGCTCTCGGCTTAGACCCAGCTCCGCGCAGCTCGAAGGTTCTTTGGGTGGACACCCAGGCCGGACAGACGGAGCCGAGAGCCGCCCGGGGGTGGGATCTCCCAGACACTGTGTGTGGTTTTCAAGCCTATCCCTTTTCTACCCCCTCCTTTTAGAAGGTGCTGGATGAATGCCAGAACCAGCGGGCCTGCCACCTCCTGGTCAATAGCCGTGTTTTCGGACCTGACCTTTGTCCAGGAAGCAGTAAATACCTCCTGGTCTCCTTTAAATGCCAGCCTAGTAAGTAACGTCTGAGGGGCACAGTGTGTTTCGGGTGTGGCTTCCCTGTTTCAGTCACAGCCTTCACAGGGGATCTCTGCCAGAGGGTGGTAGTCCCGCTTAGAGACTTGTTAATAGAGATGTCCTACCTGTTTTTGTAAGTTTATGTGTATTTGTGTGTGTGTGTGTGTGTGTGTGTGTGTGTGTGCACCCATATATCCACATGCATTCTTACAAACCCCTGAGTTTAAAATATCCTTCTTGGTGTGGAAACCCCAGTTGTACCGTGCTACAGCTATCAGGGGTGGCAAGAGGCTATAATTGCTTTCCCCCCAAACGAAGAGCCACTTCTCCTTTTCAGAGGAAGCCCACCGCCAGCTGCGGGACCCCTTGCTCTCACGAGAGGGCACAGCTGCCCCCAGGCCCCTGGTTCCAGATCTCTATGAACTCGCCTCTTTGCTTTCACTAAAGCAGGGGCTCCGTACCCAGTGTCTCTTCCTCAAGGAGAAAGAATTTGGAAAGGTCTCTGGGGGGAGCAGCCTCCTCCACTCTGATTCTCGCCTTTCTCTCTCTGGTGACTTGTATCACCTGTAACGCATGTTAGTTTTGTGATCAACCCATTGCCAGACAAAAGGAACGGCTTTCTGGGGCGCAGGTCACACTTAGGGGCATGGCGGGTCAGCCCGAGAGAGGTCACAGGCAACGGCAGGGTTAGAGGCTCCCAGGAATCCTTGAAAAAACTTGTTGAAAAGAAAGCAACAGCGTTTCACTAAAGAATTATATACATGGCCATCCCAACACATCTTTTTTGGGTTTTTTGCCTTTTGTTCTCTGTGGGTTTCTGCCTCTGGAGCCCAGCAGCTTCCCATTGGCAGCCAGGGTGCCGGGGGTCAGTGAGGCTTCGGGTCACACGTGTGTCGTGTGTGGTCTCCAGTGCGCACTTGCAGAGAAAGCAGGAGATCCTCTCAGCAAATATCCAGCTTTGCGTCTTTAACCCTTTCCTTGCTGGGGCGCGGACACCCCTGAAAGGCCCCTCTGGCTCTTCCCCCATACTGGGTGTTCAAACGCACGTTCACGCTCAGACACACATACACATCACCACACACTTATAGGGTACGCACAGTCGCTCGTACATACACAATAGCACACCTGTGTATACTGTCACATGCATAGACACTGTCGCACACATACTCGTGATCACGAAGACCCAAAGCAGACCCCAACTTTGCACTCCGACCGGCGTCTCCCCGGGAAGTCAGGAAGTCATGGCAACTCCTGCCTCACTCGGACACATCCCTTCTAGATCTCTGTGTCCTCAGCCATGTCCTTCCCATGGCTAAGTCTCCAAAGCAGCTGTCCTCGTCCTCCTTCCGCGGTGGGGAAGACAACCCCCTTTTAAAGTGGCCCTTGTTCACAATGTCAAGGATTGGAGAATCTGGGTGGTGGGAATATGCCCGTCTATTGTGATATTCTCTCACATTTTCTATACTTTGGAAGTTTTTTGTAATCAAAAGGTCCTTTTGGAGGACCAGCCTCTAAAAGAGGTAAAAAGGCCCTCGTGAGATTGGCAGAACTTTGACTCTAAGTCAGTGCCGGACCACAGCCTTATTCCCGCACCGAGCAAGTAGGTCTGATCGCTGATTTTGTTTCAGCAAAACACTTGCGGAGCCTATGCTGTGCACAGGTGTCAGGCCAGCTGCTGAGTGGGAAGACTGCTCTCGGGTTTTGCAGAAGTTTCTTGGATGGGGTTCCGTGTGGGACAGCTCCCAACCTTCCTTCGTGTGGCACCATTTACTGCATCTTCACACAACTGCTTCCTTGTTGTCCTTTAGTTTCTAGCAACCGTCACCTTTCTCGGGAAAGACCAGACCTGTCTAAAAAACATCTCAGCGGGAGCCCTGCTGTCTTGGTACTGGGCAGGTCCATCTGGGGGAGTTGACCCCAGCAGGGGTGCAGAGAAGGCATTCCTGCACCTGGCAGGTGATGGTGGGGCTGAGGACGGCGGGTTGAGGGGCGAGCATAGAAGGAGCGCTCCCCGTGGAAGCCTGTGGCCAGAAGAAGCAGTGGGGGGGGCAAGCAGGAGCACTGGCCGGGGAGCCATTGCAGGATCCCCGGGGCCCTGATGGCCAAGGAAGGAGGTGGATTCTTTCTTTAAACAGGGATGGTGTGCGGGTGCGGTTTTAAAATGGCCTCTGGTTGGCCTGTGTGGTAATAGATTAGGGGCAGAGCCCTTGTGTCTTAGTCTGTTCGAGCTAGTGTAACAAAATGCTGTAAACCGGAAGGCTTATAATCAACGGAAGTTCATTTCTTGTTGTTCTGGGGGCTGTGAAGACCAAGATCGAAGTGCTGGCCGATTTGGTATCTGCCGAGGGCCCCTTTCCTCCACCAGTGGTTGTCTTTTTGCTCTAACTACCTTGGCAGAAGGGATGAGAAATCTCTCTGGGGTCTCTCTCATGAAGGACACTAATCCCCTCGTGACCTAAGCCCCTCCCAAAGGCCCCACCCCCTAACACCGTCAAGTTGGGCATTAGGATTTCAACTTGAGTTGAAAGGGGACGCAGCGGTTCGGACCAGAGGACTTTGGGTAACGGAGACATCGGTGACCCGAGGTCCTGCAGGTTAGGAGACGCCCCTGCTGCTGCTGTGAGTGGGGAAGGAGGAAGAGAAGGGCCCCCACATGCTCCAGACTCTTTTTCTGCCACCCTCCTAGCCCGGAGGCCCTTTGTCTCTGGTGCCAGCCCGAACGTGACACGGACTGTTCGAAGGGGTACCCGGCTGCACCCGGGGCTGCGGGGACCCAGCCCTCATCCCAAGTGCCAACTATGTGCATCTCTCCCCGGCCCTGCCTGTGGGCAGTGAAACCTGCCACCGTGGGAGCCTTTACGCCGGGGAGCTGGGCCAACACCGCCTACCGGGGCTGGCCTGTTGGCTGGTCTGGGAGCTGTTTTACAGGGACGCTGGCTTCATGAATCAAATGTCAAGTGAGGATAATGTACTGCCCGCACGGGGGTAAGGAGTGTGTGAGTACAGTGCTGTGTAGACGAAAACTACAGTGCGGCTTGTAAGAGGCTGAGCCTGGGCTTGTCATGCGGGTGCCCTCAGGGACCAGCGACCGTCATTCCAGGGGGCAGATTAAGTCCTTGCTGAGGATGGGAGTATCTGGAAGGCAGTGAGACACCAGGTGTTGGGGGCTGGGCTGGGGTCTGCCCCAGGTGCGGGCAAGAGCAGGACATACTGCCTGTAGAGAATTTAAAAACACATACACACACACACACACACACATTAGAAGTGACTAAATCTCTGTATGTTGAGAACATCACCACGCGTGACCGTCCTAAGGAACATCAGTGATCGCACAGGTGACGCTGCCCACCCGCTTTGAAGGGCCCTGCGGATATGCAGGTGCATATCTGTGTTATTAAGGAGAACCTGCCTAGCCCCTGCTTGGCAGAATTGGGGGGGGTGGTGTCTTGCTACTGTTGTCCTTGAAGAAGAGTCCTGGCGGTTCTTCTGCCTGGGCTCCTGTCACTCTCCCCATCCACACCCATGAGGAAGCTTCTGGAAGGCTCCCCACCCACCCCCACCCCTGCCCCACCCCACCTTGTCTAATTTGAGGCCATCGGGCACTCTCACCCAGCTCTAAAACAAATTCTCTTTCTCTACCCAAAGTAGCAATTTGTAGCGGTGTCATTGTTTTTAGGACCCAGAAGTGTCACTCTTAGGTGACAGTGAATCAGCACATTCCTAAGGAACCCAGTGACTCAACATCACACAGGCTAACCCCAAGCTTGTAATGTGACACTCACAGGCCCCTCCATTCCAGGAGATGATTGGCCCGTAATCTGGGGACAGTATCACCAGAGGCCTTAGAGTAGGGGTGTTGTGTTTCTCTGGGTGAGTCTGGCCCGCGTGGAGAAACTCCGTTAGTGAATGGGCCTTAGTACTTCCGAGAGGCGGTGGCTGAGAAGTACACATCATGACAAGCCTTGAAAAATCTCTTCTAATTTTTAAAAATTCTGAGAAAGTGAGGAAGGAAGGGGGGAAGGAAAAGCAAAGCAAAGGACAAGAAAAAAGAAAAGAAAAGAAGCCAATCCTGTTGAAAAGGAAAGCTTCCAATTTGCTAGATTAGGCTTGGTTGTCATCCTTTTGGGCGAGCTTTGCCCCTGGAAGGCATTCTTAACATTCTTCAGTATTCTCCCAGGCAGATGGGGGCTTGGGCTCTCTTGGTGTGTCTACCCCGCGCCCTCTGTTCTGCATCAAAGGCCATCGTTCATTCTGGGCCTTTGAAGTAAGGCAGTATTTTGGTGTTGGTGGGATTTAGCATTTACTCGCCAAAAACACTGAAAACCTCCCCCCAGTGCGGATGTGACTCACCAGAATCAAACCCTCCGATGTCAGGGTCAGACTCAGTGTCTTTTCTGTTTAGCAAAAGAAAACAAAGCTTTTCTTGGCTTTAGGTCCAGGGACCGGGTGAAGGGCATTCTAGACATCGCTTCGTCACCACTTAGATTTTCCCTCCTCTGTTAGTTCCTCGTGTGTTCAACCACAAGCATCAGCAACCCGGTTTCTGTTTCATGCCTTTCATTAATCTTGAGTGTTCCATCACCACAGATTAAGGGACTGTGCCACAATTTATCAACTGATGGTGTACTGAGATCCTGAATTTCCAATCTCAATCTGAAGTGAGATTTCCTCACTGTTCTTCTCCTCTTGGTGTAGAAAGGTGTGGGAATTCACACATTACAGAAAAAGGTAGACTTTACATTTGGGGATTATTTTCTTTCGTGTTTTAAGTTTGGGGCTTGAGCATCAGCGATGCCAGGATATGAAGTCCCATGGCCAGGCCACCGTTGCCCTAGTGTTTACCCCTTCTGACTTCCTGGAAGGCTTCTTGGGGGGTGATTTCAAATTGATTTGATTACAAGGCATAGTAAGGAAAAATTTCACATTTTGGCCCAGCACAACACACACACAACTCAAAAGATTTTTTTTTTAAATTATAAAATAGTGTTATTCCTTGTTTGCATGATGAACTTTGATGCTTTCTAAACTCTTCTTTGTTTTTTTTAAATTGCAGGTCACAAATGACTAAACTGA
The DNA here is from genome assembly GCF_011764305.1 of Mustela putorius furo. Taxonomy (NCBI): domain Eukaryota; kingdom Metazoa; phylum Chordata; class Mammalia; order Carnivora; family Mustelidae; genus Mustela; species Mustela putorius. The sequence continues at coordinate 1,019,779 of NW_025421491.1, read as the reverse complement.
TATCCTGAATAGAATAGAATAGAATAGGCCTCAAATCAGTTTGAAAAACTTTTGCTTGAGGTGTTTGAGGGATCTGGGTGGGAATGGCCTGCACCTTCCATCCAAAAACATGAGTGAGTCAGAGAAGTGACAGTGGGGGTTGGGGAGTGGTCATGGGGGGTGGTCATGGGGGATAGTCTTTGGGGGTGGCCATGGTAGTAGTGGTCATCGGGGTGGTCATGGGGATTGGTCATAGGGGTGGGAATGGAAAATGGCCACGGAGGGTGGTCATGAAGGAAGGTCATCGGGGTGGTCATGGGGCGTGGTCTTTGGGGGGTGGTCACAGTGGGAGTGGTCATGGGAGTGGTCATGGGGGATGGTCATGGAGATGGTCATGGGGGGTGGTCAAGGAGATGGTCATGGGGGGTGGTCATGGGGAATGGCCATAAGAGGGGTAGCATTGGGCGGGACAGTCGCGGGAGAGTAGATATGGGGGCTGCTAGTTTTCTTTCCTCTTGACACTTTCTTCTTCCCCATCCCAGACAGTCCACGGCAGCCCGAGTAGCTCCTACGATTTAGCTCCTGTTGGCTTGTTTGGCTCCAAAATGTTCCCATTTGCTCTGCAGTTGCCATTTCAAAGTAGAAGAATCTAGGAGTAATAATACAGGATCTTTTCTTTTCCCTTACAAAATGTTGGGGAGGTGAGGAGAGGAGACCCACACGTGCAAACAAATGACCATGGTCTCCTTTGTGTTCTGCTTTGTTTTGATTTTGCAAAGTTTAAGGTAAGTGGCAGACTAGGAAAAGATACTCGTAATACCTAATAGAGGAAAGTTAGCATCCAGAACATACGAATCACTGCTGCAGCGTCTAAAAATCCAAAACACAACACACCAAGGATATGAAGAGGGGGTTTCCAAGAGAGTTGTTCTGAAGATTAGATTCACTGATACATTTAAAGATCTTAGAACAGGGCTTAATCCATAGGAGGAGCTCAGTAAATAGTAGCTTTTGTAATTTTTGAAATATCTTTATTGAGGTACGATTTACATAGCATAAATTTCACTGATGATAAGTGTGCCATTCAGTGATTTTCAGCAAATGGGCTAAGTCATGCCACCATCACCACGGTCCAGCTGTAGAACATTTTCATCATCTCAAAAATGTCCTGTGTTCATTGTTGTTGTTTCCCTGTGATCCCAAACCTCAGCCCCAATAGAACCACTCACCTACATTCTGTCTCTATGGCTTTGCCTTTCTGGAGATCTCAACAAAATAGAGTCATACAATACCTGATCCTTGGTGTCTGGAGTGTTAACAATGATTGCTTTTAAAAACCAAATCATCATGAAACAAGGTTATTAATGGAATGCTTTTCCTGTATGGTCTTTTAAAAAAAAAACAATCAACTATATTTTCATCAGCAGTGCATGTACCATGTGAATGCTGTGTGACATTGCAAAGAGAAATGTTTCTGTGGTCGGTGAATGACACAGATGCACAGACCTTTCCCTAAATTCTTTGGGAACAAACCTGGTGTGGGTTGTCATATGGTAGCACAGACCACAGCAGCCAAGCCTCGTTTGCTCCTGGATCACCAGACTGGGGGCTGGAAGAAGGAACTCTTCATAAGACACATGCCCTGTTCTTTCCCTCTCCAAGCCAAGGAAATCATTTACTTTTACAACCTCTCTCTTTTTATATATGGAAATGGGGGTGCTAGGATATTAGGAAATCTGGTGGTGAGGTTTAATTGGGCTCTCTCCTGAAGTTTAATCTGCAATCAGGTAATTCCTGATCTTTACTCATGTGGGTCTAAGTCAACATTTGAGGAAAGGCTCCCTTCCATTAAGGAATGTGTGACCTCAAGTGGAGAGAGAGAGAGACATCCTTTATGGCCAGGCCCATCCCCAAACCGAGCCCAACGCGGCCAGTGAGCCCTGTCTTCCCCTATACTTGGCTCCTGTCTCCTCTGCCTTCCTCTTCCTGTCATTCCCACCTCTTCCTGCAGAGGGCTCTTATTCCAGGGTCAGACCCCACCCCCGGTGGGGCTGTTCCCACTGGCCTTCCCAGGAAGCAGCTCCAGGGGGTGGATGAGTGGCCAGGGGTTGGGCAGAACTCCCCCATTCCTCCTGAGAGAAGCTGATGGTGCCGTTAATTTTTTTTTCTGCTTCAGATGAATTAAAAAACAAAACCATATGTGAAGACCAAGAGCTGAAACTGCACTGTCACCCTTCCAAGTTTCTCAACATCTACTCTGCGAGCTACGGCAGGAGGACCCAGGAGAGGGACACCTGCGCCTCCGAAGCAGAGTGGCTCCCCCCCTTTGGTATGTGGCTTCATGGGGCTATCTCATTCGGTGCCAAGGGGATTGGGACTCTGGCCAGTACCTGGATTAGAGGGAAAGCCAAGGGCAGGGAGGAACCCCAGGGGTGCCACCTCCTTCTGCCCCACATTCCCAAATTTGTCCATCGTTTAGTCATTTCACATCAAGTAGTTATTGAGTACCGACTGTATGCAGGGTCCTGTTCTATGGGTGGAAGAGTTGTCAGTGACCAACACAGGGTCTTCATGGAACCTCATGGAATTTCCAGCTGTGCACAAAGTGGTCGTGAGAGAATGAGCAAATGAAAGGAGTTCACTTGTTGTATTTCAGGTGCACTCAAGTGCTAAGGGGTAAAGCACACTGTGGAGGGGACATAGGGGAGGCTGGGGTGTGCTTCAGAGAGGCCCGGCATTGCAGGGTCACTGGTATGCTGAGCAGAGACTTAAAAGAGGAGGCCTGCGGATACCTGGGGATGGCATTTGGGTAGGGAGAAGAGCCTGGACCATAACTGGTTGTGTAGGGTTGTAGCAAGCTCAGGGAGTCATTCTTCTTAGGGGTCTGCAGTCTAGAGCCAAGAGGTGATGGCCGGGATGTGGGGCTGGAAGCTGCCCCCATCGAAGTCACCCGATGTTATGATTAGTCAGGGCTTCCCAGAGAAACAGAACCAACAGGACAGACATGCATACATTTGGAGAGATTGATGCTAAGGAATTGGCTTACATAGTGGTGGTGCTTGGCAGATCCAAAACCTGTACAGTGGGTTGGCAGTCTGGGAACCCAGGTAAGACTTGGTGTTCAGTCTTGAGTCTGAATTCTGTGAGATGGTAGGCTGGAAGCAGGCAGATTTTCTGTACTGCAGCCTGGAGGGAAATTCATTTTTCAGAAAACCTGTCTTTGCCCTTCAGGCCTTCAACTAATTGGTTGAGGCCCACCCCCATCAGGAAGAATAATCTGCTTTACTCAGAGTCTACTTTGCATATGAAATGTTAGTCCTATCTTTAAAATATCTTCACGACCACATCTAGACTGGTGATTCATCATAGCATCGCTGAACTGAGACATAAAATTAACCATCGTATATCCCAGTCTCCAGCAGAGAAGCAACCTGATCTCTACCCTCCATATTACCCAGGAGAACAGGCCCCAAGGGGACATAGCACAGAGAGCTGCACTTGATTCATCAAAATCTAAAGTGAGCTCCAAGGAGAGCACATGATGTGATGAGCACTGGGTGTTACATGCAACTAATAAATCATTAAACACTACCCCCAAAACTAATGATGTCCTATACGTTGGCCAATTGAATTTAAATTAAAAAAATAATAATAATAAATGAAAATAAAATGAGCTCCAAAATGTATTAAACTGCTATATTCACATGTGAAATTAAACATTAATTTTAAAAAGAAATTCGTATAAAACCAATATCTCAGATCTGGGAGGCGGGCGGTGGAGAACATAAAGTGACTGACTGTCCAGGCAAACTCTCACGCAAGACTAGAGAGAGAACAAAAACCAGTTCAAGAGGAACATGTGCCCCCGCCCCCGCCAAGGCCCCCAGCCCAGTGTTCTGGGAAGAAAGGCCCCTCGGCGGCTGATGGCAGAGGGTCCTCTAAGGGCAAAGAGAGGCCGAAGTGGGCATCTAGCTGCACTTGATTAGCTCTGGGCAGAGGATTCCTATTTAACGGGCTTGGCTGCCAAATGGGGCAGTGAGGTCCTTGTGGGCGTGGCTTCCCATTGTATGTCCTGGCACCACCCCACGCCCAACACCCTGGTGAATGACCTGGGAGTTCCTGACACTCCAGTCTCCCTCGCATGTAACCCTTGCGTGTTTTCAGAACATCTTCACCCACTCCTGCCTTGGTCCCACTACTGCATCAGCTCAGAGACCACTGCCTGGTCACTGCAGTCTCCCTGCTCCCCGGCTGGCCTTCCCCTCACCCCCAGGTGGCCAGAGGCATCCTTCTAAAGGGCTAGTGTGATCCCTGTTCTTCCAAACATCCTGCAAGGACACTTCTTATGATCTGGTCTCCTCGGCTGGGTAAGGGGCCCTTGGTGATCTGACCTATTTCTGCAAAAAAGGGGCTCTCCTTCTTGATACTGGGGTGGGGCGGCCCATTTCTCAAGCTTGTGAAATCTAACTGAGCCACCTGTGTTTGGGGAGGCGGCCCTAAGCCCCAACAGTTTCAGCCGTTGTTTTGAACAGAAGTCGGTCATCGAAGCAGACGGACAGGTACGCAGGCTGATTTATGTACCGTGGGTCGCGCTGCCTTAGGTTCCTGGGAAGCTGGGAGTGGGGCTGAGAGGGAAACGTAACCAGCCAAAGAAAATGTTAGCAGACATCATGGCTAAAGCGCAGGTTTCCATAGAGACTTCGAGGAATCCTTCGGTCAGCCAGCTGTGCCCGTGCCACGAATAACCCTTGTGGACGCGGGAAAGGTTTCTGAATGGAAGACCATGCCCCTTGCTCAGGGGTTCAGTTTGAAACGTCTGAGCCCCGGCAAAGTCTCCCGGCAGAAACCACCTGCTCGTCCCGCCCCCATCCCCTCGCATCCCTCAAGGTCAAGGGCTCCCGTCCCTCGCCCGTGGACTACGCGTAAGGCTGAGGGACAGGCTGTTCTCTGCATTCAGGAACGGCTGCCAAATGCCGGAGGGCGTCCTGCCCCTGTGCTCTGCAGGGGAGAGGCTTGCAGAGAAGAGGAGAGGCCCTTGGGAGGGCTTCTCATCCTCCGCTCACCCCCAGCCTCACGCGGAGGCCTGGACTGTGCCCGCCTTCCAGGTCAACATCAAGGCCAGACCCTTGCACGTGTGCCTACAGACCACTGGCTGCCCGTGCGGACGTATCCCCCCCATCTCGCCGAGTGCTGAAAACTCATTCCCTCCTCGGCCCCAGGGAGACTCTCCATAAGGTTTCAACCTGTGCTGAGCGTGTTCTGCCCCCCGAGCTCCCTTTCATCCCTCTCCTGTGAACACTTTACCATTACCTGCCTTTTGCCCAGCCGCCTCCTGCTGACTTGCCCGCACTGAGTACCTCTCACCGGCAGCTCTGGGCATCTCTAACCCGGACCACCCAGACCAGCCTGGCTGCTCAGCCTCCCTTCTCCCCGATTCCCTCCCTCAGTCCCTTCCTCACTTAGCAGCCGGAGAGAGATTATTAAAATAAGTCAGATCACAGCACCTGCGCGCCGTAATTAGAATCCACCCATTCTCCCACCTGCGGGTGTGTCCTCCCTTGGATGGGGCACTGCACACTCACTCATAGCCTGGGGTCTTTGCACAAGCTCTTCCCTTGGCCTGGAATGTTCTCACCCCACCATGCAGGAATCAAGTCAGGCATCCTTCTCAGACGGGGTTCCCGGGGCTCCCTGCCAGCATGGGACCTTGTCTCTGCAGTGCCAAGCGGCACCCCTGTTGGAGTGTCTTCATATCACGGAAACCATCACTTACCTGCCTCGGGTCTCTTTCCCCAGGGGAGGGCAAGCGCTCGTAGAGACGGTGTCTGTCTGCTCCCCGCAGAATTCCCAGCATCCCGAGCTGTGCCTGGCCCAGAGTGGGTGTCCACGTGAACCCTGACGTGCGTGAATGAATCAGAGCCCCTCCTAAGGGAAGTGTCCACACAGGGCTCCCACAGGTGCCGACCTGGTGTCGTCATGGCTTCCAACCCCACATGAGATGCTGGAAATCCGGACTCTTTTTTTTTTTTTTTTTCTTTTAATGTGAAATGTTCCAACTTTTAAAACACTGTGTGAGCCAAACAAAACATGCCTCCGGGCCACATCCGGTCCCTGGGCTGCCAGTTACTAAGTTACTATGGCTTGGCCACATTCGCTTTGAAGAAGAGAAAAATTCATTCTCAACCCTGGGACCTGACATGCGCTTGGTGGGATGACCATCTAGGGCCGGGTGGTCAGGCCTCACCGTGGCCTCTGGAAGGTGATGGGTGTACCTTTCCTCGGGGATAAGCCGCCGTCTGGTGGAACCGAGAATTCTCCAGCCTCCACGCCTCCCTGGCAACACGCGTGGTGAGAGCCAGCTGGGCCCCAGCGAGGTCAGGAAGCACTGCTGAGCTGGGCTTTTGTTCCCAAATACGGAGAGGTCATTTCCAGTTCTTTCCTAAAGGTGACTAGTGGGATCCCTGTTAGTGTCCTGCACCAGAGCCCTAAGGACATTTAAGGGACAGAAGAAGACAGTGCAGCCATAAATGTTACCCATCAAATGAGGAGCTTTTGCCTTCTCAGGGTCTCCTCCAAGTCCTGATGTCTGAGCGTAGGACTGTTTTTACATAATGGCAATTCTAATTCAAATGTATTCTAAGATACATTTGATTCACTTGATACATTTGATTCATACATCCATTTGATTCATACATTTGAAATGTAACTTTATACTCTGGGTGGTCTCCCACATGTCCAACCAAATGCCAACAATGCCAGTCATTTCTTCATATCTTGTTGAAGGGATGTAGCATAGCACGTAATTAACCATACCTCAGTGGCTGGCGTATTTTACAGCTTCTGATCTTCAAATATGCTAAGTGGTGTATGATGAACTTGTGCTCGTAGCATTTTCTTTCCTCCGGGTTGTTTCCTTGGGATAAATTCCCAGAAGTTTTATACTGAAAGAGGGTGTGGGCATGTTTACAATTCTTTAAGTGTATCCCCAGACTTCTTTCCAAAAACTTCTTGTTCCAATTCATGTGTGTTAACAGCGACGTACACTCCTGGGTTTCCTTGCAACTCTGGTAGAGGCATGTATGATTTTTCTTTGTGGTTCCAATTTAATAGATGTAAAACAGTCTTCTTATTTGCCTTTCTTTGTCTATGAATGGCTTTGAACATTTCCCATGTTTTTGTGGCTCTTGTATTTACACTCGCTCCCACTATCTCTCTAGCCTTTGTCCTTTTTTTTCCCCCACTGGTGGGACCCTTATTATTATTTTTTTTCATAAATTTTAACATGACAGAGGAAAGATGTTAATCCTTGACATGCTTTTTCCTGCTGCCCGTCTCCCACCCCACAATATATTTTTTCCTGGACTTACAGTTTGGTTTTGTTATAGGCTGGTTTGTTGCTTTTTTGATTCTGTGTGCTTTGTACCCCGTCGGATGGGATCAAGAGGAAGGGGCTTCATGGCAGTGGGGAGGAGGACATCCCTGGTGGGGGTCAGGGCATCTGCACTTAACCTCACACCCGACTGTCATGTGTGACATCATCACGATCCCATGAGCTGCTTCAGGGCTGCCCTTGGCCTGACTGACGGTACCTACCCTAGTGGGACCCGAGCTCATGCCAGACATCCCAAAAGATATAAGGGGCCTCATTCCTGTCTGCAGCAAAGGCTCTGAGACCCCACCTGAAGGAGGGCGAGCAGAGCCTCCATTCTGTGCACAGTGCCCTAAGCTGGTCCCGTCTGGAATGCACCAGGCAGGCAAGGCCATGGTGAGACATTGGCTACATGCTACACGATGACCTTGGACTGTGCTTCCCAGCCTTTTCCTTCAGAAAATTCTATTTACATGGCACAGTGGCATGAAGGACGGCACTGCCCAACTCCAAATCCAATAGCTGGGGGGCATCGGGGAGCCTGAGGGAAATATCCAGCATACTTGCGCTCATTTACTTTGAAGTTGGAAAGTTCTACTCTGAGATGCACTTGGCCTCTGGGTGCAAAGCTAACCAACGCTGGGCTTCTCCTCAAGGCCTTCGACTCTCATTAACACTTTCCTCAAGGTCCTCTCAACGTATGCTCGAAGTTCACCCACATTTTGAGGAACTCTTTGTATGCCAGAAACTCACTTTTAAGTGTGAAAATATGCACTTGTTTTCTGTTGCTGTGGCAATATACCCTGAAATTTAATAGCTTAAAATATAAACAAATATTTATTCCCTCACAGTTTCTATGAAGCAGGAATTCTGGGGTGGTTTGGGTGGTGTTTATGACTTAGGGTCGCACGTGTTCTGGTGAGGTCTCAGATGGGACACTGGCTGGGGTGACAGTCACCTGAAGGCTGAGCTTCCAAGGTGGGTCTCTTATATGGCAGACTGAGTCGGTATTGTTGTTGGCGGAGATGGGGTCACATGGACTGGTTCACTGTGGGAGGAGGGTACACAAGGGCTATGAGTTCCAGAAACTGGTGATGACTAGGGATCATCTTGAAGGCTGTTAGGGGCTGAGTTCTGTGTCCCTAAATTTTATAGGCTAAAGTCCTAAACCCCAGCACCCCAAAATGCAACTGCATTTAAGGAGAGGGTCTTTAAAGAGGTGTTTAAGTCAGATTAAGGTCTGATGGGTGCTAATCCAATATAACTTGTGTCCTTATAAGAAGAGGAGGTTAGGACACAGACATACACAGAGGAAGACCATGTGAGGACACATGGTCTTGCCATCTGCAAGCCAAGGAGAAAGGCCTCAGAAGGTACAACCCTACTGTCATCTCAGGCTTCTGGCTTCCAGAACGGAATGGAAATACACTTCTGCTGTTTAAGCTCCCAAGGGGTGGTACTTGTTACAGCAGCTGTAGGAAACTAATACTTTGCAATAACCCTGAACTATGAAATAAAGGGGAAGACATGAAAGACCAATGACTAAGCTAGCTGTGAAGCCATCTTCAAAAAAGTGGTATCTTTTGGCCACATGAATTCAAACAAAGCTATATCTGCAGTCTTGTCTTGAGGGTGCTGACCCTTCAAAGACATGCCTGAAAGAGCTTCCAGCAGGTCAGTTCTATCAGAATCTATGTCTTGTCAAGTGTAAGGGAAAGGAATGTGTGAAAGTGACTGATCGCTGTTGGTCCCACATGGACACCAGTGAAACTACATCTTAACACAGGGCAGGGTGAGCCTTCCCACAGACCTGGGCATGAACTTCGGGGAGGTCTCCTGCCTGGGCGTCCATTGTGACGTGTCATTTCCTGCTGCAGTTACGTTTTCTGGGTGGGCTCCAGGGATCCTGCTGTTTCCTGAGAAACCACCCAGTGGGCCTCAAGGTCTGGGCTAAGGCCATCCCAAGGCCAAGTGTGGGTGGACCTCGACTTTCCAGCCAAAGATTAAGGTGCCAGGGGACCCGTGCTGCCAAGAGCAGCCTAATTATCCAAATAAACAGACGTTGTAAAGATTAACTTCAGTTTCAGTGTTGAACAATAGCTTAAAAAAATAATTAAAGGGTGGAATATCATGTTATCAGATGGGTTGGGGGCGGAGGATGATTTGCCAGGAAGAGAGGGTGCAAATAAAATCAGCCTGAGAGGGAGATAATCACTTGCAAAGAAAGTCCTGGAAACAACCCAGAGCTCAGTGTCAACAAGGATATGGTCAGACCTAAGTCAGACCTGAATTACCTTGGGCCTCTTCCTGAAAACACACTGTGGGTTTCACTCTGACCAAGATAAACTCTTTTGCTTCCAGCGAACTCTAAGAGTGCAGAAGCACACCTCTCTAAATCACGCTCGCCGAAAGACCTCCTGGGTCAAAGAGGGTTGTGGGCTTATAGATGAAAAGGGTTTCTTTTTCCTTCCTCTGTTAGCCTGAAAGAATATGGTCAGGCACACATCCTAAGAAAATATAAGTTTTCTAGGGCAGTCATACAATTCTGCCGGGAGTATGAATCAGAAATTTTCTGGGTAACAGTTGGGCAGTGTGTATCAAAAGCCTTAATATTTTAAGCAGTCTTTGACAAAGCAATGTACTTCCAGGAATTCCTGTGGAAACTATCGTGCTCATGTGCAAATATTTAGCTCTAAGGATGCTCCACAAAGAACTGTTTCTATTTATTTATTTGAGAGAAAGAGAGCACGAGTTTGGGCGGGGGAGAGGCAGAAGGAGAGAGAGATCCTCCAATGGACTCCCCACTGAGCGTGGGCTCCACTTCAGGACCCTGAGATCAGGATACAAGCCAAAATCAAGAGTCAGATGCCTAACTGACCGAGTCACCCAGGTGCCCCACACCGAACTGCTTCTAATGTTCAAAACCGGAAATTATTTGAACAATGATTGCATTGGGTATTGTAAATAGAGCTGGCACATTCGTACAATGAAAAACTATGCAATTCTTTAAAATTATGTTCATGTTAAAATTTTGCAGATATACTAAATGGGAAAAAATAGCCTACAAAGTGATAAGTATATGACACCACTGAGGGGGAAGGACCTTCCCACACAGAAAAGTGGTGGAAGGAGGTTCCTTAAAGATTGATAGTTTTGTTTTGTTTTGTTTTGTTTCCGGATTTATAGGCATTTTTATTTTTCTAGTTTTGGCTTATCTGTGATTTTTGAGATTTGAACTACAAACACATATTTCCTTTGTAATAGAATAAACAATAGTTACATCAGACTTCTAAGAAAAATTTCATAATTCAGACCGTTACCTCTTCCCAATGCAGAAATCGTACATCCCATTCTCGGATCTCTTGACTGTGAATTCTGAAGGGTTTAGGGAAAGGCTAGGGGACCCTATAGACTTTTGGAAATGAAACGGCTGAGTCCCAAGATGTGAAATGTGTCAACTTAAAAGATGCCGGTGTATGCTCCACAGTTTACACTCTCCCAGCTGTGCTCAAGAGTTTCCATTGATCTGTGTCTTCTTCAACACTTGGGATAGTCAGTCTTCTTAATCTTCAACACTTGGGATAGTCAGTCTTAAGTTTTGCTGATCTATAAAGTGCAAAATATTATTTTCATCATGGTCTTAATCTGTATTTCCCTGATTTATATATCATATAAGCAAACTATTATATATAACTTATTGTAACATATCACATATATGATGAACAACCTGTGTCCCAGCAAAGCTTTGGGGACACCCCATCAGTTGACAGGCAAGTGTTGAGAACAGCCTGTCATGTTAGCTGTTGTTGTAAGTGAACGGAACTTTGTAAGGACTCTAAAATTCTCTCCTCTGTTCTCTGCTCTCCAAGTTCTAAATTCCTCCCCTTGTGTATTATTTTTTAAAGATTTTATTTATCTATTTATTTATTTGGTGGGGGAGGGGCAGAGGGAGAAGGAGACTCCCCGCTGACTCCCCGCTGAGCAATGAGCCCCACACTGGGCTCAGTCTTAGGACTCTGAGATCACGACCAGAGCCAAAAACCAAGAGTCAGAAACTCAACCAACTGAGCCCCCTGGCACCCCACCCCATATGTATTATTAAAATTGCTTCCAAGCTGAGTTTGGTTCCCTTCTGCTCCCGGGGCTTCCCATACACTGTCCCTAAAGGACAACAGCACGAGGCCATTTCTCTAGGCTGCGTGTCACTAGCAGAATAAAGTCTGCCTTTGGCTAAGCGTTCACAGGCAAACTCAGTCTCTCTCCAGGTTCCTTTTCCCTGCTCGTTCTCTGTGGCTTCCCCGTCCACATACCACTATTCCAGCTCATGGTCAGCCCCCTGGACTCCCCTTAAGTGACGCTACTTTGGTGTTTATGCCTTTCTGTCTTGCTCGTTTCTACCCAGTTACACACCTTCTCCCGTGACCAAGTCTCTCTAACCCCAGCGAGCCCGTCATCACCGTGAAGGTCCACACTCCTCTCTCCCGACACGGACCCTAGCACCCCTGTCCTCGCCTTGCACTGGCGACACTCACGCCCTGTTTCACATGGCTGGACATCAGGTCCCACGTGTGGGTTTTGTCTGCAGCTCCAGCACACTCTGTGAAAGCAAGGTAGACTTCTTCTGACTTGTTTCTTATACAGCACTTAGCGCCTCTGCACCTCACCTCTGTACGTGTGAAATTCATATTGAATAATTGTGTTGGCGTTGTGCCAGGTGCTGAAGCACCTATCCTCGTGTTTATTTAGTTCATTTCATTCATCCATTCTTCAGTTATTTACTGGGTTTCTACACTGGGCCAGGATGTGGGCATTGATTACAAACCAGACAGAAAGAGTCGCTGTCCTCTCGGAGCTTGTGTTCACGCAGGGGAGATGCCTTCTCAAAGTAGACAAATAGGGGTGCCGGGGGGGCTCAGTTGGTTAAGGGTCTGACTCTTGATTTCAGGTCACGATCTCAGGGTCTTGAAATCAAGCCCCATATCTAGCTCTGCTCTGAGTGGGGATCCTGCTTAAGATTCTCTCTCTTCCTCAGGGCACCTGGGTGGCTCAGTCAGTTAAGCGTCTGCTTCTGAACTCAGGTCATGATCCCAGGGCCCTAGGATCAAGCCCGGCGTCAGGCTCCTGGCTCAGCGGGAAACCTGTTTCTCCCTCTCCCTTGGCTCCTCCCCTTACTCATGCTCTGTCTCATGCTCTCTCTCTAATAAATTAAAAAAAAAAATCTTAAAAAAGAAAAAGAGAGACTCTCTCTCTTCCTCTCCTTCTTACCATTTCCCTGCCCACTCATTCTAAAAAAAAAAAAAAAAAAAAGCAAATGAAGTATTTCAAGGCATGGTAAGGGGCATAAAAGAAATAGTCTTCATTCAGCGTTTTACATATTTACAAGGCCAGTTACATTATTTGCAGGGATTGGTACAAAATGAAAATGTAGGACCCCTTGCTCCAAAATATGTAAGAATTTCAAGACAGTAAGACCAGAGTGTCACAGCAAGCTCACGGCCCTGCTAGCACCTGTCCAGAAGCCCGCTCTGCCTATAGAGGACTTAGCCCATATGACTTATATGGCAAAGCATCCCGGGGACATTAATGAGACAGAAAATTTTCCGAGAAACTATGTCCATGAACTTGAAATCCAGCTCAGTGTATTTCCTTAACAGAAAATAGCAGAAGCCCCGTGGTTAGCCAGATACGGATGCAACCTGAAATTCTTGTTGGTGTTCCCTGCCTTTCAGACTGCCTGTCTTACTGGGCTTTGCAAGTATTATCCAGGAGGTGCTATGGGAAGCAGAGATGCAAAATCATGGTCAACGATCACCATTTCGGGAGCCCCTGTCCGCCAAGAGTGAAAAAATACCTCACTGTCACCTATGCCTGTGGTAAGAATATACACCCCCCCTAACCTGCTCTAAGACCCACGTCTTTGGGAGGTGGTGATCATGGGAAAAGGTGTTTTCATGCAACAAACCATACTCCTGAAACAGTGTTGTCACCCCAGATATTCCAGAGTACTTTTTTTTCATCCTTTATTCCTGTCTAGGATGTTCACATTAAATAAGCAATACAAGTTCTTTGGTCACAGTTCGTTTTGAAAGCACTTTCAGCGATCAGATCGGCCACAAATGGGAAGAGGACAGAAAGTGCAAGCACATGGGAGAAGAGTGATTTTAATCTGGGTGCTTAGGAGGCTCTGAAATTTATGGGTATATGACGCAAGCTCGCAGAAGTATTGTTTGGCTCTCGCTTACCCTTGCAGTCTTGGTTTCAGGCTCTAAATGACTAACTCTCTATGCCGCCAACAGCCATATTATCTGCATACCCACCGCGGTGAGTCAACAGATCAAATGCTCACCCGAAAACAATTAAAAGTGTTACATGACAGCAGACTTGGTTTTCCCAGCATCTTCAAACAAGAAAATGCAACGCCTGGTCCATTAGAGTCCAATTTTACAGAGCTGCCTGAAAGTGAAAGGGCAGTACTGATTCTCGGAGGGTAGGGCAGGTTTCTGGTTTGTCAGCCTGACACGTTCGTTTTGAAATGATCATGGGAGCCAAGGGAGGGCGAAGAGAACCGTATCTGCAAAACCTGATGTGTGTGCTCCTGGAAACCCCTTCTCCCGCCAGATCTCCCCACCTTGTTCTTTGTGTAACAGCTTGAATGAGATATAATTCACAGGTCATCTGGTTCTCCTCCTAAGGCACACGAATCAGTGGTTTTAGAATTTTAGTTTATTCTCGGGATTTAATTTTGTTCACAGAATCATGCAACCATCGCCACAATTAACTTATGAACATTCTCATTATCCCCCAAAGAAACTCTGCCCCCTTAACTGTCACCCCCCAACGCACCCCCGCTGCCCCACCCCAGGCCACCACCGATCTACTTTCTGTCTTGATGGATTTGCCTCTTGTACCTCTCATATAAATGGCATCATGCAGGATGTAAGGGTTTTCTTTATTGTTTCGTTTTGTTTTTTCGTGATTGGCGCCTCTTTACCTAGCGTGTTTGCAAGGTTCATCCATGCTGTGATCTAATCATCCTTTTTGTGATCTAATAATATTTCAGTGCATTCCCCAGCCTTTTATATGCTGAGACAAACATGTCCTCTGCGGTGTCAAAGCCGTAATTGGTACAATAAGGTGGCGGCATGAATGCATTTCCTCACTAACAGCAGCCACATGTGGACCGCAGGGAATGTGATGTGACTTTCCCTCTCAGCCTGTATTCCTGCTCCCATGCCGGAGCAGCTCTGGGGTTCCTCCAAGAAGCCACACAGAGCACCCTGCAGGTCTAGGAGCGTCTGGCCTCTCCAGCTGAGTGTTGAAGGAGGGTAGCCTGCAAACGAGGTGAATTTCCTGCTGTGCCTTCAAGGAGGAGCTCACAGCTCCCAGGGTGGAGGCTTTTCTTAGTGGAGAGAAAGTGGGCTCTTGGGGCCTCGAGGTCCTGCTCCGGTTCAAGCTGCTTCTCCCACGTCCATTCATTCAGTGCACTGAGGGCATGTGCTCAGCGTCCGTGGCACCTGGTGCCAAGAATTGGGTAGTTAAAAAAAAAAAAAAAAAGGGAGTATGGTTCTTGTCCTTGGCATTATCAGTTGAGGGCTAGAGAGGGCCACTTAAAAAATGAGGAGGTAAATCCGGGCAGCCCATGACAAGTCCCAAGTGGGGGGGGGGGGGCGCGGAGCTGGTGAGGTCAAGGTGGCGTGAAATCGCCCAGGAGCAGCCAGGACCCGGTCCTGTGGGGTCCTGGGGGAAGGTGCCAGTGGAGGGCTCGCGGTGGGGGAGTCAGACCGCCGTGATGACTGGACTTTTAAGAGACCAGTCTGTGGGGCGTGGGGTGGGGAGCAGGCTGGAGTGGGCTGGGGGTGGGCGCCAGCTGGAACAAGAGCGAGTAAAAACCGGATGGATTTGATAAATAAATAAAATCTTTAAAAAAAAAAAAAAGATGGATTTAAGAAAGGTTTGGAAAGCGGGAAGATGCAGGAGACGCTGAGGACACCTGCCTGGGGGAAAGACTGGGGGCAGTGGGACGGGGGTGAAGGATGTTCAGTCTCGGGGCCTGTCTTCTCTGGCACGAGATGAGGTCCTCAGCCCCGAGGACGGGGAAGGGAAGGGGGTTTGAGAAGACAAGAGAAGGTATAAAGGAAGGGCTGCGGGGGGCGGAGGCTACTGCCAGAGTTCTCCGGGACACTGGTCCGCCTGCTGGTGTGGTTCTTCCCAGTGCGGCCAGCTGCTTGAGGGGTCCTCGAGGCTCACTGGTCAATGACAAGGAAGGGGGAGCATCGGGGTGCCCCCAGCTGAGTGATCACAGTGGTGGATAGAGGAATCCGAGCTGCAGCTAGGAGGGGCTTCGGGAAGAAGGGAGAGTGGGAGGGTCAGTGGAGGGTCCGGGTGAGGTTGAGGATGGCAGACGGAAGCACCGGCAAGTGTCAGTTGAGGACTGAAGGCTGAGGTCAGGAAGAGGGCTTGCAACTTGGTTTTGGGTGTGGGGCTGTGGAGGAAATGGGGCATGACAGTGTTCTCCCATCCCCCTAGGACAACGCCCCTTTGTCCAACAGTGTGGCCCCCAGGACTTATTCCAAAGAGGGGGCGGGTGCCTGGGACTGTGAGGCAAGTTCGTGCCTATCCGCCCCCACCCCCAACCCCCGTAGATGCTTTCTAATCACCTTCTAAGTGGTTGGCATTTTAAAAATATACTCTCCCCCTTAGGGGCGCCTGGGTGGCTCAGTGGGTTAAAGCCTCTGCTTTTGGCTCAGGCCATGATCCCACGGTCCTAGGATCAAGCCCCGCATCGGGCTCTCTGCTCCATGGAGAGCCTGCTTCCTCCTCTTTCTCTCTGCCTGCCTCTCTGCCTACTTGTGATCTCTGTCAAATAAATAGATAAAATCTTTAAAAATATATATATACTCTCCTCCACCCCCTGCCAGATGGCTCTTTACTCTGCAACCTGAATCATTAAAAAATGATTTGTAATGTCTGAATATTTTATAGGTCACCAAATGGGAATGCAGGGTTTTACATTTTTAAAAAATGTCTCCCAACCGATGTGGAAGTTGATATGAAGTCCGAGGTTGTCAATAATTCGTTTCTAAGCAAGTCAGTCTTAGTTAGCACTCTTTGGATATGAGTGTAAGAGCCAGTGTGAGCTAATTTAAGCCAAAAGGAGGTGGAGGGGGGTAGGGTCAAGCCATGGGAGCCAGGGCACAGAAGCAAGGCTTCAGCCTGAAGCTCCAAGGTCATGGTAAACCTCTGGCATCCCTCTTCTCTGCTTCTCCTGGCACTTCTGCTCCCTTATTCTCTCTCTTACTCTCGATCTTTCTCCTCCCGCACCCAGCCTCCCCGTGAGCCTGCTGGATGGCACATGGCCACTCCCACAGCCTCAGTGATTTTTATGTCCTGTTTCCAACGATTATGGAGACCTGCAGTCTGAAATCTTACTTCCAAATTTCTAACAAAAAGATACTTAATCGGCCCGGCTGGGGTCCGGTAGCCCTCCTCCCTTGATCAGCCCTGGGCAGAGACCATGTGATGTGATTATAGAGATGGCTTCCTAGGGAGGGGCCCGGCCAAACCCCCAAGTCAAGATGCTCTTACATAAGAGGCTCAGGAAAGATCACCCCAGAGACGTCTGTTCTAATACTCTGCTTCCTACTGCAGCGTCTGACCTGGATTTGCTCTTCCACCCAGAGACCTTGCTGTGCCCACACAGGGGTCAGGACACCCCACTCCATGGAGGGGAGGGAAGAGGGGCATTAGGGACAAGTACTGAACATCAAGCCCTGGACCCTCATTTCTATAGAAACACAGGCCACCCATCTCCAACATGACCCAGGCAGTGGGGCAGAGATGCCTCACCCTTAGGAACCCTGACTGCACCCTTTGCCAGGGGGTAGGGAAATGAGAGTGAGCAGTATGATCTCTGCTCGGAGACTTGAGGGACCAGGAGGGCTTCCTGGGGGAGGTGGCATTCGAGGCAAGTGAGACCAGTTGTGTAGGAGTCAGGAAACTGAAGGTGGGGGGAGGGAAGGCAGGCAGAAGGAACAGCACAGGCAAAGGGACGAGGTGAGCACCGCAGTAGGACTGGAGAGACCTACTCTCTCCAGTGAACGTAGGTCTTTCCAGGGGATGGGAGTTTAGGCTAGGCTTTTACCCAAGGGCGGGGAGCCCCTGGCAAGCTGTCTCAGGGGACATAATCAATTTGCATTTTAAAAAGAACACTCCTCCCTATTTTATAGAGCTTCGTTTAATCCTGGCTCTCTTCCCTGTGGGGTTTAGGCTGGGCAGAGAATTTCACCTCTCTGTGGAGCCCTGGGGTATGTTTTAGGCTGCGGGCCTTCTGCTCTTGGAACTGTAGGCAGCACATCTGGCTAATGTCAGACCACTCGGCCCAGAGCCCTTTGATGGGGCTGGGATGCTTTCCTTCGGTATTTATTAGTGCATTGCTAAATGAGGTCCCTCTCTGTGTTCCCTCCGAGTTTAACCCTTAGCCTCACTTCTTGATCATGCTGGATTTCAGATTTTCCTCCTCATAGGAGAAGCCAGACCTGGAAAACTCAGCCACTGTCCCCCTCACATGTGCAGGGAGGACTCGTCTCCGTGTCCGTAGCCACTAGCACTCAAGGGTCACCGGGACAGAGGCACAGCCAGCATTCCCACACCGATAATGCCTGAGAGGCAAGAGAGACGTGTGGACCTCCGCCTAGGGCCCTCACAGCTCCTCCCAGAAGCTGGGGCAGGCAGGCGGGTGCCAGGATGTGGGGACAGGCGGGATGGTGGCTCCAAGATTAGGGGCAAAGGGAGTAGGTGCCAGGATTAGGGGGCAGTGGGGAAGGGGGGTTATTAGGATTGGGGGCAGGAGGGAAGGGAGGTACCACAATTGGGGGACAGGAGGGATAGAAAATGTTAGAATTAGGGGTGGGAGGAGTAGGTGATGCAGGGTTTGGGGACAGCAAGATAGGGGTGTGCCTGGACTTACCGGCGCTGATGCAGTCTGGGCTCCTACTGAGCAGGAGGGCAAGTTAAGTAGAGATACCGTGTTTGTCTCTGACACGCAGAATCTTTTTGAGCCCTAAGTTCGACTTCTGGAGACTTCTTTCTTAAAGTCTGCCCTGACCCAACCTTGACACAGAAGATTTATTCAGGGGGGGAGGAAAAGAAGTCGAAGTGGGTACCCTGCCCAAAATTAGCGAATTGTGTTCTGTGGTTTTCCCTAAATAGACTCACAGAGATTGTCCAGGTGGAAATCATTTTGCCATCTTTATAATCCTTTATCCGGCTTCCAGAGGCTGAGTGTCCCTGGACAGCACAGCATCAGGGAAAGATCAAGGGCACCTGTGCACAAGACCAGGCATTGAGAGGCTACCCCTTCCGAGGGGATGGTCATCTCGGAGGCTCAGTTGTCCCATCTGCAGGAATGGGAATGATACACAGCTTCACGGGGCACCGGGGACCCTGCACAAGACACACTGTTTAAACGTGAGCCCAGGGTCCGATGTATTAAGAGCTCCATGAAGAATGGAGTGCTGGTGTTTTTACGATGTATCTAAAATGGAGAGAGGCGGGTTTGAAGGGCAGCCGTACGTAAGTCACACCCCACGCCATCTTCATTCTTGAAACAAGGACACGCAAGAATCCGACAGGTGCATCGACACCTGTTATTTTCAAGTTCCTAAAGAGTCTCCCACTAGCAGGGCCATTTTCATGTAGGAAATGGGCAAGTTTCCTGATGTGAGCCTGTATCACACACGGCAGTTTAATGTCTTATAAGGGCCTGGTTGTTCCGCAAAGCTCGTCTAGACTGTCCTTCCTGTCTGAGCTCTTATTCCTTCCCGAACTGTAAAACCTCTAGCATTTGCAGTGAGCCCCCCTGTCTAAGGCTGTGTCTTGACAACAAGCCAAGAGACAGATGTCCAAGACATGCCACTCCTGCTAGGGAGGACTTACTCCTGCCAAGGAATCAGGGGCAAAATTCTCAGGGTGCAGCATGACCAAGAGGCTGTTTCATCAGAAAGCATTTTGTTGCAACACGGTTCAGCAATCTGGGGCACTCCTCCGCTCCCAGAATCAGCGGTGTGCCCGCCATCAGCCGAGGGGCCCTCCTCAGGGTGCTTGGACAGCCTCCACTGCCTCCTGTCATCATCACCTTACAGCCCTGGATGTGACTCTCACTGCCAATGGGCACCAAGGCGCCAGGGTGTCCTGCGCACAGAAAAAGCACAATTGAGGAATGCTCTCTGGTTGTCGGTCCTGGGACATCCCTAAAAGAATTTAGTTGAACACTTTGAGAAAGAAAATGAGGTGTTCTTGCTGTGGAAGATGTCTTACCAGCTCTTTAAAAATAAAAAAAAAATCAGTGCAGTTGAACTTGCACAGTTTATGTTGGCTCCCTTCTGTTTCCTGTTGCCACTTCTCCCAGATACCAGCTGAGCCAAAGAACAAACAAAAATAAGCAATATTCTGCAGCAAAAATATTTGGTTTCCTCTCCCTTCTCCGGGCCTCGCTTGGCCCTCTGTGCGCTACCATCCTGTCCGCTCTCCCTGGGGCGTCTTGAGATGGGATGGTTTATTCTGAGGGTCAGTTCTGCAGACTCTCTGACCACCTTCCAACACAGTCTGTTATACTGTTCTCCTCTCGTGCTCCTCCTTCCCTTAAAATACTTAGAGCCGCATTCTTTCGTTCTTGCGTGCAGTCTTAGAATTCCCTTCAGGCTCATTAAGGAGGCAAGGACTCAGAGCGGTAGGTGAAAAGCAGAGTTGGAACCAGGCAAAGAGGTCTGTGGTGGATTCTGAGTCCATTGCAGACATTCTGCTTCACTACATGGAAGGGAAGTTCATGTTCAGAGCTACAGTGTAGTTTTTAATTTTTTTTTTTTTTTTTTTTTTTTGAGAGAGAGAGAGAGAGAGAAAGAGATCATGAGTGAGGGGGAAGACCAGAGGGGGAATGAATCCCAAGCTCCGACCCCGATGGGGGCTCGATCTCGTGACCCTGAGATCATAACCTGAGCCCATACCAAGAGTCAGGACTCCACCAACTGTGCCACCCAGGTGTCCCCCAAATTATCAGTGTTATTGAGCTGTGATTTCCATGCTCTAAGAATCACCCCCCCCCCTTTTTTTGAATATCAAGCTTCCCACTCAGCAGGGAGCCCGACATGGGACTTGATCCCAGGACTGGGATCAAGACCTGAGCCAAAGGCAGATGCTTAAGCATCTGAGCCACCCAGGCGCCCCTAAGATTCACCCATTTTAAGCAAAAACGATTCAAGGAGTTCTAGTAAATTTACAGAGCTAGCCGCACGACAATCACCGTGCTCCAATTTTAAAACACATCCATTATCCCCAAAGTTCCCTGACACCCGTTTGCAGTCAGTTCCCATCTCCACCCCTGATCCTTGGTAAGGTAAGGTAATAGAACTTACTTTCTATCTCTGTGCATTCACCTGTTCTGGATATTTCCTATTAATGGGATCATACCATGTGTCGTCTATTGTGTCTGGCTCTTTCGGCTGGTCATCAGGTTTTTGAGGCCCACCCAGGTTGTAGCAGATGTTAGGACTTTGGTTTTTGTTATGGCTAACTATTCTCTTGGGTATATACACCATAGCTTGTTTACTTGTTCTCCAAAATTTACCTTTCTGGGACATTTGATGGTCACATTGGTACCATTGGTATAGGTGTGTGAGTGTCTCTGACAAGTAGAGTGAGTAATTTATGTATTGATTTGAAAATGGATTTTTTTTTTTTGGTAACTTATCCACATGGCAGTTAAAAAGTTATATTAAGTGTACGAAGTTTTTAAAATATTTATTTTCTGGTTTTTAGTTCCCAAGAACATACTCTCAGCGATTGATCCAGCCGTCGCTAACGTAAAACCTTCTTTGAAGCAGAAAGATGATGAACATGGTAATTTTTATGGCTTACTACCAGCATTTCTCTTTAAGTAAAGGTAAACAGCCCCATGTGACCATAGTCGGTTGCACACTGGTTGGAATGAAAGGGTATGTCAGGAGGTGAGCTGGAGTTCCCAGCTCTGACAATGGCAACTTGTCTCAGTGGATTGCAAATGGTGGCCAATATCTTGTTTTGTTTTACAAATTATAAGTGGATTAAATCTTCCTTCCATTCCCCTCTTATTTCGCAAGTGAAATATCACTTGAAAAAAAGAGATCGGCTCAGAAACAAATTTGGGGTTCCTGGATTCTATGATGAGCTTGTTGGAAAGATGACTCGAACCAGGAACCAAGCTGGACCTGAGGGTTTCCAACACATGCCCCCTCTGCCCTTGGGTTTTCACTGGGCTGTTGTGAGCAGGAGGGGGATGAACACTTTCATTTTCTTATCAAGTCAAAAATGGAATCAGATTCTTGGGGCTTCTGATGGAAACTGCAAAGTTTCTGTAGAACATCTAAGATATTATACTTTGTGTGTTCAAAGTTTGTTTTGCATTACTTTTATTACATTTGTGAGGTCTTTTGCTTCTAAGTATAAAAGTAAAGTATGCCTGACGTGGAAAACAGGAAAGTAGCAAGAAAAAGAACTTGCCCCTAGACTCAAAGCTTAAACATAAGTATTGTTAATGTTCTGTTCTTCTAGTTCCCCCATACCTGCTCTCTCTCTCTGCCAGGCTCTGCATCTTCCAACCCCACTGCTCTTTCTAACAGGGCTCCCCCGGACCCCATTGTGTCCTGGTCCCCCGGCAGCGGAGACCCGAGAGCTCAGTGCCACCCTTCCTCTGACCTGTCTGACATCCCGTAGGGTCCCCAAAGCTCTGAGGCTGCACATCACGAGCTCCCTAAGCTCTATCACAACAATGTAACCAGGCATCTGAAACCAGACCTGCCCTCCATTTTGCTGACATTTCCAAAAAAAAGTAGCCCCACACAATCTCCCTCCATAACCTCCCTCCCTTCTTATCTATGGTCAACAGTGCAGACAGCAGCTCTGTGATTAGATAAGCCATTATTAAGCCTCCCAGAGGCAGGACGAATGGGAAAATCCATTGTCCCCTTCTGGACTGGAGTGGATGAGTGGCTCCTGAAGTTTGAACCAGCACATTTTAGAATTTCTAAATGCCTCTTATCACTTAATATTTTCAGACTATTTAGTAAATGCTCCTCCTGGCTTGGTCTTCTATAATTCAGTCAGAGGCCCACTTATTTGATTTCTATGACTTTTTATTTATTATAGCAGTCCTGGGTTGGGAGCAGAAGGCATACTGTGAACAGCTATGATTAATCGGTTTTGAATTTTTTATGAAACAGGTATAAACTTTGACCCAAGCAAACCGAGGGTTCTGAGGAAAGACGGCATTATTGTTAGCAACTCTCTGGCAGCATTTGCTTACATTAGAGGTAGGTCAATGAATCGAAGCTTCCTAGAATGCTAACGGCTTTACGGAAGTCTCACTAACAGATGCAACATTTAATTACAGCACTCAGCTTGAAGAAAAATGACTTTAAGTTTGGCTCAGCACCTGCAGTCTTGCTATGATTTGGATACACAGAGGCTTGGCCTCAGGTGCAGGGCCATCCAGACTACCCACAAGAGGACCATGTGGGGAGGAGGTGAACAGATAAAGTCACGCTGTTCAGGAGTTGGGCTCCATGAGTATTTACCATTTTTGAAAAGCAGGGACCCGAGGAATGCACATTCCCCAGCTCTAAAATCTGGGAAGGGCAGAGGATTAGTGAATCCCACTCTTGGCTGGAAAAAAATGGAGTTAAAGGATCACCTAGCAAAGAAAACAGGTCAAGCCCTGTGAAGGCAGAGTCCCTTCCTGAGTCACCCCGTGTTACTTCTCACATTGCCAAGTTCTCCCTGATAATCTTCCCCTCGAGGATCAGTGGGACTCAGCCCTCCCTACCTGCCAGAGCAGAAACTCTCATCAGGGAGGGGATGGTGCCTGTCGTCTCTCATCACCCCCGTCTGCTCACCTTATGTTGACCGTATTTTGAAATATAGACTCTGCAAGTATCAGCAGTGCCCCCTGACTGTTCAGGAAGCCCCAGATCTCTGAGGCCTTTGGTTAAATTCGTATTAATATACGGCATTACGGCGTTACTCTTCAAGGCCTGCCAGGGCTGGGCTCTTTCAAGTAAGCCTTCCTCAGACGAAAATAAAGCTGGAAGGAAACAACCCAACACACGAGATACAGAGAACAGTCTTGGGATCCTGCACGGGTCCCTCGTGTTCCATCGTCTTGCTGCATCCATCGTCCTCCTGAATGTTTGTTGTATGCTTGTTAGTTTCCTCTAAGAATCTTCTGTCTCCAAACCACCCTCCCACTTCCACGTCTGGCTCTTCCTAATAATATGTATGAAGTCTTTCCCTCCCTTACATATAGAAGAAGAATGTGCTTGAAGTGGAAAACAGAAGAAAGAACCAAGAAATAGAACTCGCCCGTAGTCTCAAAGCTTAAACATAATTATTGTTAATATTCTGTTCTTCTGGTTCCCCCATACCTGCTCTCTCTCTGCCAGGCTCTGCATCTCCCAAGACCACTGCTCTTTCTAACAGGGCTCTGCCCAGCTCCCATGCATATCCTGGTCCCCCAGCAGTGGAGGCCCGAGAGCTCTTGTGCCACAGTTGTCAGAGTTAAGAGATGTAAGCATTTCTATTGTCGAAAATATCCCCATATTTTCAAAGTCCCTGGAGAGCCCCCTGGAGGACAGGCATCATGAAAATCCTTCAGGGAAATAATGATTAACTGGAGGCAATGATGACTTTGCTCGCTGATCCATGGCCATGATGGGCCTCATCACTTCCTCTCGACAACTGGGTTGGTCAGCTCCGGCCATCATGACAAGACACTAGGCTGGCATCTGGTAGCTTCAACAGCCGAAATTCATTTTCTCACAGTTCTGGAGGCTGGAAGTCCAAGGTCAAAGTACTAGCAGCGTCTGTTTCTAGTGAGAGTTCTCTTCTCGGCTTGGAGACAGTTGCCTTCTCAAATGAGAGGGAGAAAGAACGAGAAAGAGAGAGAGATTGATGGAGGAAGGGAGAGAGAGAGGAAGAGAGAAGGAGGAAGGAGGGGAGGGAGGAAAGGAGAGGGAGAGAAAAAGAATGTTCTCTGGCATCCCTTCCTATAAAGACATGGATCCTGTTGGATTAGGGCCCCACCCTTAATGACCTCATTCAACCTTAATTACTTCCTTCTAAGTCCTATCACCACATATTTTAGGGTAAGCCTCCAACACATGAGTCTGGGGGTGGGGGGGACACAATTTAGTCCATAGCAAAGACCCTGAACGAGAGGACTCTGATCCCCCATCTTGCACACAGGGAAGCGAAGGTTCAGAGGAACTGAGCCATTTGCCTGAGGCCACAGCATGGATATCAGCTGAGTCATGATCAGATTCAACAGATACAAGACCTCTGCTCTGGTTTCTCTGCGCAGGAAGGATGCCCTTCAGGATGGTGAAGGACGGATGTTATCTGAATTACTCCCTTAAATCCTTGTCTACCATTTTGTACACTCATTACTCCCGGAAATCAAGGGATTTATTCATTAGCACCCGTCTCTCTGCTGAACCTTAAGCATCATAGGAGCAGGTGTTTTTCCTCTTGTTGTCATGCCCCAGGGCCCAGGAGAGGCTGGCGCAGGACACACGCTCAGTTAGTAACTGACAAATGAGCAGATGATGAATCTTCATGTGGTGTCACAAGCTGTCCGGCTCCTTATTACTACCTCATATTTGCTATTTCTAGGCCCTCAATTTTAAAGAAATGTAAGGATGTTGTGGCCTTTATTTAGTTTTATTGAGGGTTGTTTATGCACATCCATCCCCAAAAGGCACAGGGAGGAGGCCTGTTTGAAGGAGAAGTCACCAGTAGGAGCAGCTGGAGCTGTGAGTGAGGGGGGCAGCTTCTAGAAAATTCCACCATATACTCTGTAGATTGGGTGACTCCAAAAGGACCTTCCCCCAAATCAAGCTGCAAGTGGCTTTGACACATTGGCACAGTCCTATACACACAGGGCACAAGTCAGCTGGAAACCAAAACCCAGGGTCTTGTCCTGGGAGTTGGAGCACGGTATTGGTGGAACGGACGTGAGAATGTCCAGGGGTCCCTGATGAATGGTTTCTTTTTTGGCCATTTAACCGATCTATGAACCCTTCCCCAACAGTGAGGTTGGGACATAGTTTTAGGCATGTTTGGACTTTACTCTTCTCCTAACGGTATACACCTTGATCATTCTAGAATCTAGATCATGGGTTTGAAGAAGCCCATAGAAAAATTCTGAAATTAGAGAAACAGAAAGGGTGGGTGTGTGTGTGTGTGTGTGTGTGTGTGTGTGTGTGTGTGTGGAGGTTTTAAGAAAGCAGTTTATTAGCTGGCTTAGCCATTGGGCCCCAGTAGACTGTGCCCAAGGAGCCTCATCTAGACAACCTTGCTCAGAAGCTGACTCTCGCTTCACCTAACTAGCATTTCAACAATATCTGCTTGTGTATGCCCCACATCTGCTGGCAGGCATGCTTTTGGTGCCCAAATATTTACATTGCTTGCCTCTACTTCTGTCTTCAGCCCTCTGGAAGAGCTTGCTGTGGTCTGTCCGGGGCTAGGGTATCTGGGGTAACTGGGGTAGCTGGGGTCACACGTCAGGAAGCAGAGCTTCTCCTGAGATGTGGAGGCATCATTGTTCTCTATGGAAGGAATCCTAGGCGACCAGACGAACCCACACTGAAATAGAAGGATACTAACACGTTCCAAAGTCAGAGTTACACGATCCCCTGTCAGGGAACATGACTGGAAATCAGCACCGCCTTGTCACATAGGTGTGGATTCTGCTGTGTTCCCACGGTCTCTAATCTTTGGTTCTCTCAGAAAGTTATTATTGCATCCGTAAGTGCTGTCGGACCAGAGTCCGGTCTCCTTTGTGCTCTCACCCAACAGCAGCAGGCCCCCAGGTGGTGGAACCCTGGCCCCGGCCTCTCAGTGTCTTATTTGGACCCGGTAAGCTGGAGCTGGAGCTTGTGCTGGCTCTAGACCAGAGATCTGAGGGTCAGAGGGCCTTAAAGGCTTTAGGCCATGGCGGAGAGACTCTTGCAGGCTTTTGTGCTAAAAGGCAGAGTAGAATAGTTGCCACACACACTGTACGACCCACAGAGCCTAAGGTACTCTGTACCTGGTCCTTTCCAGAGAAAGTCTGCCAGCTCCTGTTTTATATTTTGAGGGAGTTTGCTGGATTATTGTTTTCCAAAGAGGGAATGCTTAACCCCTCAAGGGTACATAACTAAAAAACGGGGAGAGTGATAGTCCTTTCTACGTAGGGTTAATGTAAGGATTAAACCAATTAAAGATTTAGACAAGAATATGTAGTACAAATTAGCATTGTTTGTATTTATATTATTATTTTCCTACAATCATTTGGATATTGGAAAATGTACCAGAACTTTTATTCATATTTAGTTTTTAATCTAAAGAAATTAAGTTTTGTTAACATCTACTGTTATTAGTACTTACATTCGTATGTATATATATATATTTTATATATGTTAATTTTTCATAATTTACTCCCAATAGTAAACAGCTTTATTGAGCATTTACTATGTGTCAGCGAAAGTTCCAAGAGCGTTACTGGAATTAACTATATAGCAGGAAGGTGTTATCAGCCCCATTTTACAGATGGGGAAACTGGAGCACAGAGGGGTTATGTAACTTGCCAAAAATCACACAGCTAATGAGTAGCAGATCAGAGTTTGCACTCAGCTTCTGAGTCCCCCTGCTATGTGTCCTCTCATGTGCATACCTATATTAACTATATATGCTCAAAAACTTTTTTTTCCTTAACCAAGGAGAGCACAGGATCAGTTAGGTGAGGATGGTCTCCAAGATCCCGCCTGGCAATGGCATTCTGCTTTAGCTGCCAGTTTGGGCAGACATCTGCTTCTGTGGGACTTTGGATTGGTGAAGACTGACAGCTCTTCCTGGGTCCTGACTTGTCCTTTCCCCCACAGCCCACCCAGAGAGAGCCGCGCTGCTGTTCGTGTCCAGCATCTGCATTGGTCTGGCACTCACATTGTGCGCCTTGGTCGTCAAAGTGTCCTGCACCAAGGACTTCAGGGAGCTGCAGCTGGCGAGGGAGCATCTGGTGCCAGAAAGTGACAAGGCTGAGGAAGACAGTGAGGATGAGGACGGGGAGGAGGACTCCTCTGACTCCGATTTTCCAGGAGAACGGTCTGGGTTCTGTAGGACTTCATATCCTGTCTACAGTTCCATAGAGGCTGCAGAGCTGGCAGAAAGGATTGAGCGCAGGGAACAAATCATCCAGGAAATATGGATGAACAGTGGTTTGGACACTTCACTCCCAAGAAACATGGGCCAGTTCTACTGAGAAAGAGACGCGTCTTCATGTGACCACACTTTCTGAAGAGGGAAGGATCCAAAATGCCCCTCCAGTTCTGTTTCACTTGTACCTTCTATGAAGGAGTATTTGTCGTGTCATCCAATACTGGTGAAGCCAGAAGCCATTAAAGGGACATATCAAACAGTTTACAGCACATTTCAAAATAAAATAGGAGGGAAGTCTCTGTTTTCTGTATTTATTTACATTCATCTTTATACATTAACATACAGAGCACATCTACTGAGTGCTTAAAATGCCACAGGCTGCTCTAGCTGCTTTTTCTTGTATTAAGTCATTTAATCCCCACAACAGCGTCATGAGATAGCGCTGTCATCCCCATTTTACAGATGAGTACAAAGGAGGTCCCCTACACCCATAAAAAAAAAGTGGACTGACATACAGGACAGCAGGCCTGAGTCTGGTGGTGGATTTTAACCACTCACATTATTTGTTTAGAACAGGGGTCAGCAAAGTTTTTCTTTAGGGGCAAGATAATATTTTAGGCAATGTGGTTCATGCCATGACTGCTCGACTCTGCCACTGCAGCTCACACGTTGCCATCCACAGCTAATCCATCGTGAACGAACGGAGCTGTGTTTCAATAAAGCTTTATTGATAGACACTGGAATTTTGAATTTGAATTTCATTTTCATGTGTCGCATATTATTCTTTGTTTTTTATCCATCACTTCAAAATATAAAAACCTTTCTTGGCTCACAAAAATGGGGAGCAGGCATTTGCCTGATTTTGTAAATAATGTGTGGTCCACAAGGCCTAAAATACTCTCTTGCCCTTTAGAGAAAAAGTTTGCCAACTCCTGATTTAGAATTTAAAGCTGCAGAGCTTCTAGTGGTAAAAGTGATCAACCAGATCACCCAGCAATCCTTTGATCCAATGGAGTTATTTTCCTTTCAAACCACATCAGGGGAGAAGGGGGAAAAAAGGTAAGGAAACGGATTCCTAATGGGAAGACTGGTGAGGGGGTCCTTTGGACAGCTCCCCCTAGTGGACAGGAGGCTTATAGCTGTGGAGTGGAATAAGATTTTTTCTTCTTTGTCCCAGTGAGACTCAGAGCATAAAAATGATGGTGTTATATCCATCTCACATGTCCGCTGTGAACGAACTCTTTGCCTTCTCTTATTTCTCCCGAAGGCCCTAGCTCTAAGCACCATCCCATTAGGCATTAGGGTTTGACATACGGGATTGGGAGAATACAAACATTAAGCATATAGCAGAGTTGAAATTCCCATAAAGTAAAACTAACCATCTCGAAGTGTACCGCCCAGTGACATACAGCATATTCACCATGCTGTGCAACCCCAGATTCTAGTTCCAAACCGTTTCAGCTCCTGAAAGTAAAAGCCCCTACCCTAAGGTGTCACTCCTTATCCTTCCCTCCCTCCAGCACTCCCCGTCCCCAGCAAATACCAATCTGCCTTTTGTCTGGCTTGACTTATTCTGAAAAGTTCATATAAATGGAATCACAGACTATGTAGCCTTTAGTGGCTGGCTTCTTTCGCTTAGCATCATGTCTTCAAGATTGGTGCATGTTGTAGTGTTTGTCAGCTCTCCATGCCTTCTCATGGCGGAGTAATACTCCATTGTATGAAGAGACTGCCTTCATGCATCTGGGTTGTGTCCACTCTTGGCTGCCGTGACTATGTGGCTATAAACATCCCTGTGCCGTATTTTATTTTATTTAAAGATTTTATTTGTTTGTTTGACAGACAGAGATCACAAGCAGGCAGAGAG
Organism: Mustela putorius furo; assembly: GCF_011764305.1. NCBI lineage: Eukaryota > Metazoa > Chordata > Mammalia > Carnivora > Mustelidae > Mustela > Mustela putorius. The sequence goes on along the minus strand of NW_025421491.1, from coordinate 990,344 downwards.
GCAGGCGGGATGGTGGGGGAGCAGGGTGCCCACCGAGCAGAGGGTCCGATGCAGGGCTCGATCCCAGGACCCTGAGATCATGACCTGAGCCGAAGGCAGAGGCTTTAACTCACTGAGCCACCCGGGTGCCCCTGGGTGCCCTATTTTAACAACAGTGAGTCTGCACACAAATTGAGTACCGCAGACTTGTCAAGAAATCCCATAGTTTCCACCCAACAGAGGGAAGGGAGGGGGAGTGAGTCAGAGTGACATCCCCTCTCTTACCCTCTACTTCTGCTAATTTCAAAATGAACCTCCCTGGGGCGCCTGGGTGGCTCAGTGGGTTAAGCCTCTGCCTTCGGCTCAGGTCATGATCCCATGGTTCCGGGATCGAGCCTGGCATCGGGCTCTCTGCTCAGCAAGAAGCCTGCTTTTTTATCTCTTTCTCTGCCTGCCTCTCTGCCTATTTGTGATCTCTGACAAATAAATAAATAAATAAAATCTTGGAAAAAAAAAAAAAAAAAAAAGAACCTCCCTTACACTGACCCCCAAGAAGTGGGAGACTAGGGATTTTGGTCAAGAGAGGTATCTATGTACAGGTTGTGATGGTTTGGGCAGAGGCTAAAACTCCTTGGGATTTCCAGGTAACTGAGTCTTCTGTAATATAGGGTCCTGGGAGAGGTCCACAGGGCTGGGAGTGACATGTCTTAAATCTGTCATTAGAGAGAAATCTCTTCTAGGTCATGGCGGGGAATGAAATGAACACACGGCCTCACTGTCTAACTTTTTCACGAGAATTTTGTTCTGATCAGAGAGAACCCTGGTCCTTTCAGTTCACTGAGCCCAGCAAGGAACACTTTGGTATTGTCCCAGCTCTTGGAGCAGCCTGTCCCCACTGTCTCTGTATCTAGCTTTCAAGCAGCCCATCTTCTCTGGCTCCCTGAACGTAAACACTGTCCCTCTGATGATGGTCTTCTTGGGACTGTAGAGAGATGGCCACTGATGGTTTTTACTTTGCAGCTGGCGAAAGAGTTTTGCCCACGTGGACCTCAGTCGTAAAGCTTGGGTTGAATGACACAATGGGTTTTCCATTATCTGAGTCTTCCCCAACTCCCAGTCCTCACACATGTGCACACTCCTCCCAGGACCCCTGAGGAGGTATTGGAGGGCAGGCCCACAAAGGCGAGGGCCAATCTTTGGCCTGTGCAAATGTGGTGAGCTGTTTATTTGAATTTTCTGAGCCTCACAGAAGAATGCCATGTTCTTCTCATGGACAGAGCCTGAAGGATCCTGCTGAGAAAGTGTTTGGATGGGCACTGAGCCCAGGAGGAAGAGGACCAGACCAGATTTGGATGAAGGGTTGCTGATGAAGCATGGTGGTGGAGAAAGCTCCAGATTGGAAGTCACCCAGCGAGTGTGGGACGCACACGGCTGCCCCTCTTCGGCTTTGTGCATCTCTGGGCAACAGACATCCCTCTGTTTCCAAGCTGTGGGGTCCCAGAAGTCCCATGACAAGAAGCCAGCCCTCTGTGGGAGGTTTGCCCATGTCACTACCTCGGTTACTTGCTGCAAACACTGACTCTCCAGACATGAGCTGCCTGCTAGAAAATTCGGCCCTCCTGGATTCAGGGAGCTTCTTAGCAGGACCGCTGGTACGTTGTAGGTGCCAAGCATTTGGGGCCACTTCGGGGAGAAGCAGCACACACCCTGGCCCCAAGCAAGCACAGGGAAGCCCCGAAATCTGTCCCACAGCTGAGCCCACAAATGTGCAGTGCACAACGCTGTGCCTGCCCAGATCCCTGCACCAGGCAGCTCACAGTCGCCCTTTTCAGCAGAGAACTGGCCCTCATCATTTTTGTCTTCGTCTACTCAGGCTGCTATAACAAAATGCCAGAGGTGGGCAGCATAGAAACAACAGAAATTTCTCTCTCACAGTACTGGAGGCTGGAGCTCCACGCTCTGGGAGCCAGCATGGTCGGGTGGGGCCCCCTTCCTGGCTCAGGGCCAGCACCTTCTCACACGGGGGAAGGTCCAGGGGAACTCTCTGGAGCCCCTTTCATAAGGGCACAAATCCCATTTTTGAGAGCTCTATCCTCATGGCCTAATCACCACCCAAAGGCCTCCCCTCCTAATTCCACCATATCTGGGGGTTAGGATTTCTGCAAATGATTTATGGTTGTGGGGGAGACACATTCATTCTGGATGGAGTGATTTCTTACGAGAATTTCTCCTGAGAGCACGCTTTTAACAAATCACTCACACAAGAATCTCCATCTCGGGAAACTGACCCCACTGCCCAGGGGTGCGTGGGGTGCGTGGGGCTCCTGTCCGCCCACACCGCAGTGTCACCAGCAGTGTCGGCAGGAACCAGGCCCAAAGGGTCATCAGGAACCCTTCCCGCAATCAGGTGTTGCCAGGAAAAGAGCCAGCCTCATATCTGGTAAGTCTTGGAAGGGGACCCTCATGGGAGCACTCTCTCACTCTGCCCCTGGCCTTCTGTGTGGACCTCAGAGACCAGCTTAGGCTCCAGGTTACCTGGGGAACCAAAGCCTGAGGCTGAGTCCTCCCTGGCGGGTGGGGGAGTGGAGTGAGTGCTCCTGCCCACACTGCCCACTGGGGACCTCCTGGAAAGCTCAGCTGCCCTGAAGCTTTCCCCCGACTCCCTGCCCTCACCTGGACACCAAAACACAGAGGCCAACCATAGTGGGCATGACTCTGTCCCAGATTCAGGGGTCCCCTCCTGCCCTTTTGCCTCCCAGCTTCTACTTTGATTTGGTCCTAGTTTGATCTCAGGGTGCCTCAGTTTCTTCATCCATAAAATGGCCATAATAACAACACCTCCTTCCTAGTGGTGTTGAGGGCTTCACGTGCTTCACATCCAGTAAGAAGAACAGTGAAGGTAAGTTTTTATCATTAATTACTCTTCCTCCTGAGTGGCAGCATCCAGTCCGGCCACGGCCGTGTCACTTAGCACTTAGGGGATCTGAGAGAATTCAAGGGCAAAGTAAGACCAAGCTGCTGAGGGAGAGGACCAGGCAACCCCCTTCAACCCTGCTACCGAGAAGACTTTCTAGAGGAGGGACAACTATCTGCAGGACTCGGAGGAAAGTGTTCAGGCCAGAGCTTCCTTGGGTTCTCTGCCCAAGCCCACGGTGAAGGCTTCCATGCATGGACTTAAAAGGCCATGCCTGGTTCTGGCAGGGTAGTTATGAACCCGGAACTATAGTCATTGGGTTTTAAGAAGCCCATTGTAAGCCTGACCACCAGTGCAGAGTTGGCCAAACTCCATCCCAAGACTGGACGGTAGCCCAGGAGATTAAATCCTAAATAAATATTCCAACTAAATGCCTTGCCGACTGAAAGCCATACTGGTCTATAGTTGGAAATAAGGCAAGAAAGAGCCATGATAACATCAACCACACAAGGGAGAATTCAGGAAGCCTGCTAATAACCCGAGGTCACCACATCCTTTTTAGGAATTTCAAATCAGCAGGCACCTCCCGGGAAGGGGGGGGGGGGCGTGTGCTTGCTCCCTGGGGAGTAAAGGAACTGGTGTCTAATCGCATTGCAGGTGTGGACCATCCAAGGCAATACTGTCCAGTATAGAGCCACTGGCCACACGTGGTTACGTAAGTTTAAATTTGAACCAGTTGATGAAATATAAAAGTCAGCTTTTCAGTTACACCAGTCATATTCTCAAGTGCTCAGGAGCCACGTGGCTCATGGCTACTGTCTTGGACAGTGTGGACCGTAGTGTTGGACGATGCTGAACGAGTAGGTCATTCAGAAACAGACACGAGCCCAACTCACAGCAATGAATGGAACATGTGTTTCCCTGAGCCTCACTGACCATGGGTGTCATCAGATCAAAATCCCAAGCACAGACATGTGGGATCCAAGGACCACCTATCCCACCCCCACTCACCTTCTGGAGATGACCCTACATCATCCCTGGTCTGCAGGCCTGAAGCCTCTGTTGCCCTGGTGTGCCTTGATGCACAAGCCCACAGCTGGAGCTCCAGCCCAACCATTGTGAGCTCCCACCACTGCAGAGCCACAGCCTCAGGCACGCTGGCCACCTCCCCTGCCCTGGCTACTTATCCTGGGACAGCTGCTGCCACCAGCACTTCCTTTGGGGACCATGGCTGCTACCAATTCCCCTTCCTCTGTCCCTTGGAAAGAATGGGGCTTGCCTAGCAGAGTGACCACCCCCACCCCCATCCAGCAACCTCTCAGCACCGCCTAGGAACAGTCCAGAGAAATGTCAGGCCAGGCCTTTGAACCCTGTCCCCACTCCCCAGACCTCCCTGCAGGGTCACCATGACTCCACCACCTTCCGTCCCTCCTCTTCCTCTTGCTTCAGTATCTCACACCTCCACTGAACCCAGGAACAGAGCTGGCTCTTTCCTTTACGCTTCGGATGTCCTGGCTTCTCAAGACAGGGAGTAAGAATGACAGTAAGTGATCACAACAGAAGGGGTGGGAGCAAAGAGAGGATGGCGGAGGTGCTCAGCCTGGTCCTTAAAGAAGGAGCAGAACTTTGAAAGGTGAATCAAGGGGGGGAGGAGCAGAGATGAGCAGCAGTGATGGGCCAGGAGGTGGGGGCCAGAAGGGCATGTTTGGAAATGGAGAATAGTCAGAGCGGGGTCGGGCCGTGGGAAAACAGGCGAAAGGTGCAGGACACCCGGGGCTGGGTCTGTGCTCCAGACCAAGGGACTTGTTTGACACCTGGATGGCGTCACCTTCTCTGGGCAGCACCCTCCCCCTCCACCTCCCAGTGCAGAGAAGGGACTTGTCTCTTCAGCCCACACTCAGCCGGCGGGGCCTGGCCTCAGACCTTGGCCTTCTGACTCTTGGAACTGCAATTACTCCTGATTTTACTGATCACTATTCAGTTACTTATAATATCGCCGAAAATACAAACGGCAGCTTAATTCTCTCGGAGAAATGAAAATGAACACACTTAGAACGCGAGCCTGGTGACGGACTCACGCGGGTGCTTTAAGATGTAATTAGTATCAAGCACCCGACAGATTATTCTCCTGGAGCCCCTTTTCGAAAGGTTTCCAATCTTTGCTTGAAGACTGCTCACAGCCTAATTGCATTTCAGCGTGGTCCAACAGAAAATCCAACTGCGCATTTATCTTGAGGTGAACAGGCCGCCTTCCTGCCTTTAAGCAAACTCTCTGGGATATCGTGAGCTCAGCCCACAGGACTCGGCAGAACAAAGAGAGGAAAGTTGGTCACTTCCTATTGGGGGTACATATGCATTCCCCGTACTTTCTCTGTTCCAACTCAGGACTCCATGGATTGAGTCCTTTCAAGAAAAGAAAAATAGACCTTGTCATTTCCTATTGTTTCAAAGACAGAATCCAGCCTGGGAAAGATTAAGGCAAGAGGAAGGGGGACTCATGTCCAGATGACTAAACACCAATCTGACCTGGAAAATGCTCGATTCGTTTCTGAGGAAGGGAGGGAGCTGCAATCAGAGGCTTGTGTAAAATCGTGACGTGACTTCACTAAAAGAGAAAAAGGAAAGCGCTCCCGACTCGCTCACAATGAACGAGCAAGAGAATGTGTTACGAATCGATGAGGAATGTGCAGACCCAGTGAGTTGCCTCCCAGGTCTGAGCTCCCAAACTTCCTTCCTTAGACACTGACCTCTGACTGGAAACCCTCCGGACCCTGGGAGCGTGAGGTGTGTGCCGTCAGCGCAGGGCGGGTTGCGGGAACAAGCCAGGCTTGTCTCCGCGGAGGTTCCTGTTCCATCCGTCTTGCCTACATCTCTGTGCACACGAGCAAAGCTTCTTTTCTTACTGAAGATGTCTTGGGAAGAATTCCAGCTGTTCTGGGGAGAGGAATAATAAAGATGCATTGTATTGGGTGTTCAGACGAAGTGGATAGATCTCTATGTGGTGACACAAAAAATACTTGAAGTCCTATTATTAAGTGAAAAGGGCAAATTGTGAACAACAAAATAAAAAACATACATCATGGTTTTTACGTAAAAGACTCAAAATAAGACTGGTTTTTCTATGTATGAGTAGAAATCAGCAGGTCTGTCCCTAACATTTGCAGGGTCTGAGAGAAGAAATTACATACCATAAAGCCAAATATTAAAGTCAAGACAAAGAAGAAAACTTACATAAAATATGTAACTTCTTGGGGCGCCTGGGTGGCTCAGTGCATTAAGCCTCTGCCTTCAGCTCTGGTCATGATGTCAGGATCCTGGGATTGAGCCCCGCATCGGGCTCTCTGCTCAGTGGGGAGCCTGCTTCCTCTCTCTCTCTCTCTCTGCCTACTTGTGATCTGTCTCTGTCAAATAAATAAATAAAATCTTTTTTTAAAAATATGCAACTTTTTCTACTTTGACAAATATACCTTTATAAGAATCTTGAAGACCAGATTCGAACTTAAAGTACTCAAACTCTTCAATGTTTGGTGTAGACAGGAGGTGGCCACACAGCGTCGGGCGGTGGGGGGTAAAGGGAAGCTCAGCCTTTGGCCCTGGCCCAGCTTTCTCTTCACACCCCACCCCTGTTCCTCTCTGCGAAGGGCCTCACATGTGCATCCACCCATCCCCCCAAATAGCCACCACCACTTGACATGGCATGGGACCAGTGACATGCATGCCAGCATCAAGGACAGACTCTGAGAGATAGCTTTGTGGGCCCTGGAAGCAATGTTTTGCCCTGGACAGATGGATAATTGCCTTTCCTGTCCAGCATCAAAGCAATTTTTAAATAATCTCAAATTGTTGGAGTACCCAGGTGGCTCAGTTAAGCATCTGCCTTTGGCTGAGGTCATGACCCCAGGGTCCTCGGATCATGTCCCACATCAGGCTCCTTGCTCAGCAGGGAGTCTGCTTCTCCCTCTGCCTGCTGCTTCCTTGCTTGTGGTCTCTCCCTCTCTCTGACAAATAAATAAGTAAAATACTTTTTTTAAAAAATGCAATTTTTAATATTCTTAAATTGTTGGGGTGCCTAGGTGGCTTAGTCAGTTAAGCATCTGCCATCAGCTCAGGTCATGATCTTGGGGTCCTGGGATCAAGCCCTGCATCAGGCTCCCTGCTTGGCAGAGAGTCTGCTTCTCCCTCTCCCTCTGCCCCTCTGCCCTGCTCATACTCTCTCTCTCTTTCAAATAAATAAGCATTATTTTCTCTCTACCTCTCTTGGAACATTAGCCAGGCACCAAGCCGGACACTTGGAATATAAAGAATAAGACAGATTCCTTCCCTTGGGAAGCTCACCATCCAGCAAGAGATGGTAGGTAAGTGTAACATAACATTTGAAAAATATGTGATAGAAAAATAATAATGATATAGGATGACCTTTCTTGGGTACTTACTCAGTACCAGGCACTGAGCTCAGCATTATACAGTGTTGTTCACCATTGAACCCTTCTGGGCTTGGGCTTTTTTTTTTTTTTTAAGATTTTATTTATTTATTTGACAGAGATCCCAAGTAGGCAGAGAGGCAGGCAGAGAGAAAGAGAGAGAGGAGGAGGCAGGCTCCCTGCTGAGCAGAGAGCCCGATGCGGGGCTCGATCCCAGGACCCTGGGATCATGATCTGAACTGAAGGCAGAGGCTTAACCCACTGAGCCACCCAGGAGCCCCTGGGCTTGGGCTTTTTGTGGAATTCTTAAATCACTAACTCAATGTCTTTACCCAAAATCTATTCAGATTTTCTATTTCTTTTTGAGTCAGTTTTAGTAGTTTGTGTCTTTGTTCAGTTCACCTAGGTTACCTCATTTGTTATGGTTTTGGTTTGCATGGTATATCTTTTTTCATCTCTTAATTTTAATCTTTGTATCATTGAATAAAAAGTGTCTCCTGCAGACGGTATAGAATTAGATCATAGATTTTTTTTTTTCCAGTCTGTCAGTCTCTGCCTTTTGGTTAAATGGTTTAATCCGTTCCCGTTTAATGTTATTAATGTGGTCGGATGGCCGCCGTTCTGCTTTATTTACGTTTTCTCTGTAGCTTCTAACTACTTTGTCACTCTCTTCCTCCTTCATACCTCTCGTCTTAAGTGGATATTTTCTACTGTACAGCTTTCATTTCCTTAATGAATCTAACTTTTGTTTTTGTTTTCTAAGTCCATTCCATGCCCAGGATGGAGCCCAACGTGGGCCTTGAACTCATGACCTGAGATCAAGACTTGAGCTGAGATCAAGTGTCAGAGGATTGACTGACTGAGCCATCCAGCCACCCCGTGCTTTCCCTAATGCATTCGCTGTGTATTTCTCACAATACACATCTTAACTTACCACAATCCACCTCATATTTACACGGACTTAACCCCACAAGGTTACAGAAAATGAATTCCATCCCCTACTCTCTTTCTGTGCTATCATTGTTACCCATATCACGTCTATATACACCCAACAATATATTGTTAAGTGTAATGTTATAAACCCAACTATACAGTATTATGGTCATTGCTTTATATACAATTAAGTCTTTTAAAAGACTAACGGAATAGGGGCGCCTGGGTGGCTCAGTGGGTTGGGCCTCTGCCTTCAGCTCAGGTCGTGATCTCAGGCTCCTAGGATCAAGTCCCACATCAGGCTCTCTGCTCAGTGGGGAGCCTGCTTCCTCCTCTCTCTCTCTCTCTGCCTACTTGTGATCTCTCTGTCAAATAAATAAATGAAATCTTAAAAAAAAAAAAAAAAAGGACTAATGGAATAAAGAATACAAATGCATTCACCAAGTTTTCTTAAGTGTTAACCTTCTTAATTACCATTTTTAATTGTCTTTATTTCTTCCTGTGGATTCAAGTTACAATCTGATGTCGCTTCCTTATTCCAAATATAGCTTCACTCCCACCTCCCTCTTTTATGTTTCTATTTACTTCTTTGCCCAGCATGTGGCCACCAAGGGGCTGGAAACTTGAAGGGGCCTAACCCTAACATGATGAGCTCAAAGACTTAGTAGCTCTTCCCCAGATTTCTACTGGTCTAAGTCAAGACTCAAGTGGAACTCAGAGACTCACCATGTCCAGTCAGCTTAATGGTTGGCACTAGAGAAAAGGAGGAAAGAAAATGAAATGTCTCTACTCTCTTGCAAAGAGATTTAGAAATCACCAGCCCACGGAAGTTTTTTCAGCCCATCATATGCAACATTTATAAGTATGAACTTCCTCTTCGCTCTCTCTCCTCCTCTGCTCGGCCCGTAGCACTTAATTCCAGAAGCACGTGTATTTACATTCTATGTTTCTAACATCGTGAGTCCTGAGGAGCCTAGCAAGGAGAGAGACCGAAAAGAATGTTGCTGCTTTATTGTAAGAGAGTTGTTGTCCATGGATGACCTGGGGTTATTTCCGGACAGTTAAATGGAAATCAGACAGGGACCCACCATCTGGCTATAATGGTTAATGAAAATATCAAGTTACTTTGCTTTAGGCTAGAATGATCTCAACCTAATGATCTCATACTGATAAGAAAGGCAATCAAAGAGTTACAGATGGCTTTAGTTAATAAAAAATATGCAAATAGGTAGATTACTCCTAACATTATTTGCCGAACTAACACTTTCAAAGTGTGGGGTCTATGGACAAGAGGAGAAATTAATAAGAAGGGTCCTGGTGATGAAGAAGTTGGGCATCCCTGACTGGTTTGGGTAAATCCTACCCCTGCACCCCACTTCTCTATCCCTCCATGACTACTTTTCACCTCTAGGCTCTGGGATCAAAGCTTACCTCCATGTTAATTTAAACTGACAAAAGATTTTTGTCATGACCAATTTTGGATCAGGAAGCATCTGCCATTCCCAGATTGTATGAAAGCCTCACAGCTCTGCAAAAGGTACTAAGCCCCCTGCTCTCCCAGACCCAGGACAGGGTGGCCTCTTTCTCATTCCTTCTTCCTTTGCCTGAGGCTGTGTCCACCTACCCTTCTATCAGTTCCTTCTTGGTTCATTCATTCTACAAATGTCCTGTACTTGGCCCAGGGCACTGTGGAAAGCCCTGGAAACACAGTGGTGATCAAAGTGTGGTGTCTGCCTTTAGGGAGTCCACGTTCTGGTCAGGGAGACAGACATTACACAAACAGACGCTATAAAAAAATACAACTCCCAACTGTGAAGAGAAGACGCACACTAGGAGAGGGGTGTAGAGAGATGCCCCCCCCCCCAGGGAAAGCATCCTGAAGAGAACATTTGAACCGGGCTCAATTCCAACCCCTACCCATCCACATGACTCGGTTAAGGGAGTCTGGCCCTCCACCAGCTCAGAGAGGAAAGTCACCCTCTGCTCTGAACCTCAGCTCTCCATAGGAAGGAAGGCACAGCTCATATAGAGGTCAGAGTCTGATCCTGGGCTCCTGGCCTTGGAAGCTGATTCCCTCCTGAAGAGTTGCAGAGTCTACAGCCCCAGCCCAGCACGGCCGCACTGATTAACTGATTAATCACTCCAGATCCTCACTGGGAGACCACACACGCGCAGGCTGGGGAGGGGGCCCGCAGTGGGATCGGAGCTGGAGATTCACGTGCAACCAGGGAAGGCAGCCCGGGGAGTGAGGTTTAGACCTGGTCCACTCAGCCTGGGCTCCTTTCAAGCTGGGGCCTCAGGACGTCATGGGAGTGGTGGGTGGGGGGGGACCAGAGCTGTCCCCCTCGCCAGCAGCACGTGGCTCTTCTGTTTCACATCAGGTTGACTTAGGAAGGTTGGCACTGTCCTTCTGGGCCCGTCAGTCATGTTCATCTGTCAGGCCTGGTTACCTGCTCCCGTCGTTAAAGCCCAGGCAACGCCCTGTGCCCTGGGGTTCCCTCCCTCCTGTTCACTCCTCGGTAAAGGGGCCCTCCTGAAGGGTTCCAAAGTGAACGTGCCTTCTGCTTCCTGTCGGGGCCCCAATGTCCCAGTGCCTGGGGATTCATCCCCATCCCGTGCCCACTTCCCAGTACTGGGATTGTGCTGGGCTCCTCCTTCAAGGCCAGGGGGTTCCCCAGAGAGGAAGGGAACACGTCCTTAAATTCTGCATCCTAGGTGCCTCTCTCGTCTTCCCTTAGCCTTAGCCTTGTTTTCCCTCTCTGTCCCACCTGTCTGGGGCCCTGTCCCAAGTCCCTGCTGACCGACGGGCTCCCCTGTTGATGCCCGGATCTCCCGGCTCGTCCCTTGCTGCTCCGTCCTGTGCACCTGTGCTTCCGGCCCTTGTGCGTCCGTTGCGGCTGGGTGTTCGTGCCATCGGCCTGATGAAATGTGCTCCTTTCCCGGACTTCTAATCCTGGGGTTTGTGAACTCTTGGGAAAACCATGTGGCTCTTCCAGAGGTCCACAAACCCCCTGAAAGCCCAAACAAAGGTTTGTGGATCTGAAATCGTGCCTCTTTCTGGCTTTCTCCAGGACTGAAATAGGCATCGAAGGAGATCATAGAAAGGGCATCTTTGACCATTGACAATGGCCGTGCCACCTGCTAAGTGCTCCACAAAGACGAGGTATCATCATCACAGCAGGTTGGGAGAAGTTAAAGTGTGTCTCTCTGTGTGAACAGTGTTTGGGAAACTCTTCTTGGGGTGGGCCACGAGGTGGGTGTGGCATGTGTGTGGGCACTGAGCCAGGGCTCTAATCGTTAGAATAAGGGGGGACTCTAGCTTCTGGGAGGTCACAGGGAACGGGCCGTCCTTAGAGGTGCGAGTCTGGTTAGAGAATGGTGTCGTTTCTGGAAGAGAGTGTACATGGGTGCAACCGGGGGAAAAAAAGAAGAGACCCACAAGGTTGAGGATGTGAATATAAGAGAATATTTGCTCTTATCCAGGAAGCAACCATAAAAGCAAAATAGAAACATTTGCCGTGAGGGGCCTTTTTGTTCATTGGTCACAATTGGCGTCAAGCCGTCTTTGAGACTTTTCTTCACCACATGAGAGGGAAAGCACTGCCTGTGGTTCCTACTGTAGGGATTTGGTGGTGAGTTAAACAGTGTCCCTTCGGGGTGCCTGGGTGGCTCAGTCAGTTAAGCGTCTGCTTTTGGCTCGGGTCATGATCCCAGAGTCCTGGGACTGAGCCCCATGTCAGGGTCCCTGCTAGGCGGGGAGCCTGCTTCTCCCTCTGCATCTTCTTCTACCATTCCCCTTCCTCCTTGTGCTCTCTGGCTCGCTCTGTCTCTGCCAAATAAATAAAAATAAAATCTTTGAAAAATAAAAATAAACAGTGTCCCTTTCTTCCACTCCTGACCACCTGGAACCTCAGAAGGTGACCTTATTTGGAAACAGGGTCTTTGTGGATACAATTAATTAAGATGAGGTCATACTGGATTAGGGTGGGTTCTAGGGTTGGGACGCCAGTGACTGGGGTCTTTCTGAGAAGAGAAGATATAGAGAAGTACGTAGGGGGAGAAAGGCCATGTGAAGGCGGAGACAGGCCCTGGAGTGCTGTACTTATAAACCAAGAAATGCCAAGGATTTCCGGGAGCCAAGAAGCAAGGAAGGGTTCTCCCCATCAACCTTTGGAGGGATTTGGCCTGCCAGCACCTCGATTGCAGACTTCTGGCTCCTAGAACAGTGAGAGAATGGATTTGTTGTTTTAAGCCATCCAGTTTGTGTTAATTTGTTACAGTGGCTGCTGGAGGCTAATACGGATTGATTCCACAGCAGCTCAAGGGGAACTAATGTAGACCAAGCAAGACTAGTCACCGGCAGGAAGCAGATGGGACATTCAAGCTGGGATAACTCCAGGAAGTTTACTTACAAAGGGTGAGCAGCTGAGCCCTGTTCTGTGCCACGCACCATGCTGGGCTGGGGTACACAACCAGTGATCAGGTAGAAAAAGTCCTGATTTGTAGCATTTGTAGATGTCCATGGTATAAATACTCCCTCTATGGCCAACGCAAGCTGCCAGTGTAGGATCCCCGGCACAGTGGGGAAGACAGGCTCCACAGCACCCCGCCATCCTGCTTTCCCCTCCCAGACACGGCAGGGGTAAATTACATCAAGAGTATGGATAATGATAAAGTAAGGTGAAATGACTAGGAAGTGATACATTTGGATGTTACCATCTTTGCGTCTAACCTAATCTATTGAACAGTTAGCTGACATGATTTAATCTTTAATGGTGGCTGTGTTTAACAACCAGCTTGCAACATTGCTGAAATGTTTAACAGTTAGCTCTCACAAGCAGGTGTCTGCACGCAGCTGGCTGGAAGGAGACCAGCTGTGGAAGAGACACTCAACAAATATAACCGCCCCATTGTGGGGCTTGCCATGAGGCAATCTGGCCCTGTTGGACTTGGGAAGATCCTCTTGGAACATCTCCAGTTCTGGTGGCCGCAAAGTGGCCTGAAGAAGAGAGATCACAGAGCACTCTTGGGATTCAGTTCCGAACTAGACCAGGGCAGCAGGGTCAGTGAAGGATGGTATGTCAGTGATGCGCAGCCACACCAGCTTGTGTCTGGGATCTCTCGGGATGCCTGCTGATCCTCAGGGGCGGGGGGCTAGCACAGGAGACAGGAGAAGGTGAGGGTTGGACAGTCTCCAAAATAATTGTCCAGGAGACACCAGCCAGGACTTACACGTGGGTAAAGGACTGGGTTGGGGAGGGGATGAGGACACACTCTAGGGTCACCACCTGTGGCAGTCAGCATTTCCCTGCTCCAAGCTTAGCACTGGGGGAGATTGGGGGGACTGTGGAGGCTGGTTATGCTGGGCACCAGCCTTGCCTCCTGACATCTCTCTCTCATTCTCCCCCAGGCGGGCATACACATGCTCCTCTTCATGCCTTTGCCATGACAGTTCTGTCCAGTGCAAGAGCCACTGATTCATTGGGTCATTGGAAGGAGACCATCACTAGTTGAGGTCATTCCTCAGGAAGGAGGCCATCACTAGGAATATTAACATGACGAAGGCAGAGTCTGCCGTCCAGCTGCCTACCCTTGTCTAGCATGAGGCCTGCATCCTCTGTCTAATTCTGGGACTCACTGAAGCCTTTGTTGTCACACAGCTCTGCCCTGGTTCCCACTCACTGCTTTATCTGTCCTGAAGGTGACAGGTGATTCTCGGTTCTAGAACCCAGGCTGGGACCTGAGGCCTTATCTCTTGAGGCTTCTAAAATCCCTGCACTTGGCATTGCATACAGTTCTTGATGTCAATGTTGCCTCTTGATACAGGGGCATGATGACATTGAATTGACAGGGACGCTGGGTCATCTGGGCTGGGTTGAGTAGGGTTATATGAGCACTTCTTTTATCTACAGAAATCTCAACTCGGGGGACCAACCACCCCAGTTCCTTGTGGGGATGGAGGGGTTTTCTGCAACACGGGACTCTCAGTGCTAAAACCAGGGTGCAGGCTGGCACCCGGGATGGGTGGTCCCCTGCATTTGCCCCCCTTCTGACCATGCAGGGTTGAATCCTGAGGCCAGCGAGGATAGAAATCTCAGATCACTATAAACAGCCACCGGGTTCTAAATCTCACTTTCCCTAAATCCGTGTCCCTGAGAAATATTATAGCATTTTATAAGAGATGTTGAAAAATAGCCATTCATTTCTAAATCCTTCTTTTCAGTCACTTTTAATATTCTTTTTTTTAAAGAAAGAAAGAGAAAAGGCTTTTGGGGACTAAAACATCACCTACTTGGATGAAACCCAAAGGTGAATAGTTATTTCAGCAAAATTCATTCAGGGTCTTGAAAGTCAAGTGTGTGAATATAAAATACACCTGTTGAGTCTCAAATAATGCCCTTTTCTGCTCTTGGATGGCTGAACTGCCAAATGTCAGGTTGACATATTCAGTGCTCCCAGGAATGTGACTCTGGGCGGTGGGGCGGGGGGAGCGTGGTGGTTATAGAGCCAGCAGGCTCCTCGGGGTCTGGTCAGCCAAACGGGGGTTCCAAGAGGGTTCAGTCCATTGGCCTCACCCTGTTGAGGCTCCCATATTATTCCATGGGGCTCTTCCCGCTCATGGGGGTCTGCTGAAACTCTCCTGCCCAGCGATGGTTACCCTTTGAGCCTGCCCTGATCCTAACAGGGGGACCTCACAAGATGCTTCCATGGGGTGGGAGTGGAGGTAGGGAGGGTCTATCAACACCTTCAAATACCGGCCGTCAATGATCAACCAGAGCACCGTGTCCTCCCTCCCACAGACGTTATCCTGCTCAGAGCTGCAGAAACCGTGCTGGGGAGTGAGTGAGGGGGAGAGGAGAGCTGGGGAACCAGCCCTGAGCTTCCCGACATTTCCAGGTGGGATGGCCAAGCCCAGCAAGGCAGGACTCTTGTGCAGGTGACTGACCCCAACGCAGGGCTTCTCTCCTACACTGTGGACAAGAGCCCCACCAGAGCAGGTTCAAGAGAAAACGGGAGGGACGGCAGGTGTGGACAACTCTCTACAGCAGTAAAGGATGGCACTGAAGGGAGGCAATAGTTAGAGAGGATGGCAAGTCAAGAAAGGATTATTTAGGGGCACCTGGGTGGCTCAGTGGGTTAAAGCCTTGGCCTTTGGCTTAGGTCATGATCCCAGGGTCCTGGGATCGAGCCCCACATCCGGCTCTCTCCTCCATGGGGAGCCTGCTTCCTCCTCTCTCTCTCTCTGCCTGCCTCTCTCTGCCTACTTGTGATCTCTGTCTGTCAAATAAATAAATAAAATCTTTTTTTTAAAAAAAGGATTTTTTAATGTGACATTTATTTATTTACTATGTAAATGAGATCATATTTACATATTTTTGGCAAGCAATTTTCTTTGGGCAACCAAATGCTGCAACTGTCTTCCCATGTTATTTACCATACTACTACAACTGAGTTTTAAACTTTTTTCCTTCTTTTAAAACACACACGACAGGGAAATTTGCCATTTTAAGCATTTTCTAGTGTACAGTTCGGTGGCATAAAGTATATTCCCATTGTTGTGCAAACGTCACCACCATCCATCTCCAGGACTCTTCTCATCTTGCAAAACTGGAACTCCGTCCACATCAAACAGTCTCCCTTCCTCAGTCCCTGACAGTGACCATCCTGCTTTCTGTCTCTGATTTCAACTACCATAAATACCTCACATGAGTGGAATTGTACAATGTTTGTCCTTCTGTGACTGGCTTATTTCACTGAGCATGATGTGGTTAGGGTCCGTCTGTGTAAGTAGCAAGTGTCCAAGTCCCCCGCCTTCCAAGGCTGAGCAACATTCCATTGTCTGCATAGACCACATTTTGTTTACCCAGTCATCTGTCAGAGGGCAGTTCTGTTGCCTGCCACCTTTTGGCTACATTGTGAATCATGGGTGTATGTGTATCACTGTGTATCAGCTGGTTCTGTGTTTTAGGAAGAAGGGACTTCAAAAGGTACAAGAGAGCCTGCAGGGAAAGCAGGACAACATCCCACCCCTGCCTCCCTCTAGTTTGAACCTCACGTGGCCACTATTAACAGTGTCTAGCGAACCTTCCACAAACGTTCTTTGATATATAAGCATACGTGTATTTCTTTCTTTTGAAATAAACAGAAGAGTACAGACACTGTTTTATACCTGAGTTTTTCTCTGAGTCGGTACATAGATTGTGGCCTCTCTCCTCTTAACGGTTGCAGGGAATCCCACTGTGCAGGTGGACAGTAGTTCACTCATCCGGTCTTTTTTGATGGACGTTCAAGATGTCACCAGCGTCTCATCATCACAGTGTTGCCCAGCATGGCAGACTGAGTGGTGTCCACCCAGATGTCAGAGATCCTGTTTCCTGGAACCTGAGAATATTACTCGATATGGGGGAAAGTTCTTGTGGGTGTGATTAGATTAGGCTTCTTGAGACTGGGAGAGAGTGCTGGTTTCTCTGGGTGTGATCACAAACGTACTTAGAAGGACACATACAGAAGAGAAAGCCTACACATGGCGAAAGGGATATGGAGATGGAGGAAAGGGCTGGAATGCCAGCAGCCCCCAGAGGCTGCAAGAGGCGCAGAAGGATTCCCTCCAGAGCCTTCACGTGGCCCTGCCGACCCCTTGCAGCAGGTCCACCGATGCTAATTTTGGACTTCTGGCCTCCAGAACTGAGAGAGAATAAATTTCTGTTGTCAAAGTCAGTAAGTTTGTGGTCATTTGAATCCACAGCCAGGGGAAGTCAATATATGAGATATGTCCTTAAAATGTAAATACACGTATTTGTGAATATAACCACAATAAAAATTGCTAGAAGTGAGGTTATGAGGTCAAAGGGTACACAATCTTGTTAAATGGGATAGATTGTTAGTAGGATGCCCTCCATCCCATTGTCCTACTTCTCGCTCCCGCTGCTACAAACAAGATTGCCCGCCCCTGTGTCCTCCTCTGGGGGCTGCTGCCCGTTCCCCTCCTGGGCTCACATGCATCCTGCAGACAAGTGAAGTCCCAAGTCTAGCTCAGGCCTACAGAATGTGAACAGAAGTGAAGTGCGTCACATTCAGAGTAATTTAGTAAAGGGTGTGTACCCCCTCTTTTTTTTTTTTTTTTTTTTTTTTTTTTTTTTTTGCCAGCTGGAAGCCAGTTTCCAGGTCCCACGGAACTCCAGAGACCACAGGAGGGAGGGAAGCTGAGCCCCTGAATCACCAAACAGAGCAATACTGTCCACCCTCCAGAAACATCCGTATAGGACTCTTACACAAGGCAGAAATATCTTCCTACGGTAATAAACCTCTGAAATGTTGGTGTTTGTTACATTACCCTAACTCATACACCATGACACCATTTTTTACATAAAACACCAGATCTGTTTTTCCTGAGCACACACTTGGCAAGTGTTGCTCACAGACCTCAGACTTGAGTATGACATTAGCTGCTCTTTATTCCTTATCATGCTGAGAAGGTATCCTTCATTTCATGGGTTACCAAGAGCTGTTTTTGTTTCTTTTATCAAGAATGGGTATCAATTTATCAAATTCCCTTATAGTATTTGTGGAATTAATAAGCTTTTCCCCCTTTGACCTATTAAGACACTATATCCCATTACTATTTCCTAAGGTTGAAATAGCCACACGTTCCTAAAAGCCATGGATATGGTAGTTTTTACAGGCTGCTGAATGCAAAAGAATCATCAGAACAAAACAATAGATTGGCGAATTCTTTAAACATGACTTTTTAATTTGTAAATTTTAAATTTCAGTTGAGGGAGCAAAAAGACAGAGGAGAACTTCTGACAGTCAATTTCATTATGTGAAGCAAGAGGATTTGTTTGAAGAGGGGACAATTGCTCCATGTTTATTTATGAATGGGACAATGCTGTGGGAGAGGAAGCTGGAAGCAGTGTGTCCTTGCAGGGGACAGAACTACATGAACAGGGCCCAAGATGGCCTTGGCTGGAGCCTGGGCAGCTTGTCCCTGAAATGGGGGACAGGTGCCCAGTGGTTGGGGGGGGCAACGTGCAGCATCTCTGAGACTGGCCAGTCTCCTGTTTGCTCGGTGAGTCAGGAAGCAGGGGAGCATGGGGGGCAGACCGGAGATCTGGTGACAGTTGGCTTGATGCTGGTGTTGAAGAGAAAAGCTCCAGGACCACGGGTGTCTGGCCCTCTCCCCACGACCTTGATTGTGGGGTTCTGTCCACCATGCTAAGCTGGAATGTTGTTCTAACGATGGTTGGGGTTTTGCTAATCGCATCTGCCAAACACAATGCCGTGTGGGAGCTGACTGGGCCCGTGGGTGGTTTAGAGGTATTCCGAGGTCGATAAGGCGTGACGCAGATAAGGGGACAGCAAAAAACTTCACTTCTTGTGAAGTTCCTCATTCGACAACTTTCTACTGAAATTTAACCTTGTGGCAGGAATGCTGAGACCCCAGCCAGACCCAGGTATCAGGATCGAGGCCGTGATATGCCTCGTCCGTCATTTCCCTACATTCAGGAAAGCTCAGCTGCCACTTGGCTTCTGAAGGGTTGGATGATCTTCAAATGAGGTCTCCGTAAGCTGTGAATAGTAACAGGAATGTTCGGAACTCTTTCTCTGTGATGCGCTAAATGTTTTTTTAAGATTATTTATTTATTTATTTATTTATTTGATAGAAATCACAAGTAGGCAGAGAGGCAGGCAGAGGGGCAGGGGGAAGCAGGCTCCCCGCTGAGCAGAGAGCCCGATGCGGGACTCGATCCCAGGGCCCTGAGATCATGACCAGAGCCAAAGGCAGAGGCTTTAACCCACTGAGCCACCCAGGCGCCCCTACTAAATGCTTTTATAAGGAGTATTTCGTTTCATCTACATAACAACCTCATGAAGGTAAGTACTACCATCATTCCCATTTTACAGATGAGGAAACTCAGGCCCACAGAGTTAAATTAACTGGCTCAGATCTCACAGCTGCCTGTTGGTTGCATCGGGATTTGAACACGAGTCTATAGTCCCTAGTCTTCATCCAAAGCACCAAAAATGCTTAAACTGACTCAGGTTTGGTGCATAAGGGATGCTGTTCAAGGCCCCAACTCCAGAGCTTCAAAGACTTTTTCTTAGATTCAGGAATTCCTTCCTAACCGCCCCCAGAGGAAGCGTTGGGCCACCAGCCCCTCCTCCTCTGCTCCTCTCTCAGGGCTAAAGGGTTGGCTGATGCTCGCAGTGGCAATGGATCATTTCAAGACGGGCCCCAGAAAGTACTCAGTAGAGGAAAAAGGGAAGGTTGCCAGATGAGATGTTGATTCGGGAACAATAAGTGATTCCCACATTTGTCAATCGGACGGTCTGGCACCACGGCCTCTGGCTCATTTCTCCTTTAAAGAGTGGAACTCAGGAAGACACTCAGAAGTGTTCCCTGGTTTTTCTCTGGCAGGCGGGGGCCCTTCAGGCTATTGACATCCCGGCTCAAGGCATGGGCTCAGTCCCTCAATCCCCTGTGGATTGTCCACAGCCCTAGGCAACTTTATCAACTCTGATTTTGCTTTTTCTTCTTTACACTGTTGGGCATTGCAGAAATGGGGCGTAATTGCCGTGAGAGAACATGTGTATCACCACACCAATTACACTGGGTTCATCTCTAAGTAGCCCAGGCCCGAAATAGTATCTCAACCAGTAGAATAACATACACAGGCAGTCCTGAGTTGTATGGGGGCCCATGGTCTCACGGACCCAGACTCCTTTTTCTTTTCTTTTCTTTTCTTTTATTTATTTATTTATTTATTTATTTATTTTTGCAGGGAGGGGAAGAGGGAGAGGGAGAACGAGCCTCAAGCAGACTCTTCACTGAGCATGAAGCCCAAGGCAGGGCTCAATCTCACGACCCTGAGATTATGACCTGAACCAAAGCCAAGAGCAGGATGCTTAACTGACTGCACCATCCAGGTGCCCCGACCCAGGCTCCTTCTATCTTGTTGCTCTGCCACATGTAGCTTTCTTTTACAAGGTCATCTCATAGTCCAACATGACTGCTGGAGTCCAGCCATTACATATGCCTTCCGGGAGTCAGAAAGGAGAAAGAGAAGAGGAAGCAGTCACTTTAAAAGAGATGTCCCAGGGGCGCCTGGGTGACTCAGTTAGTTAAGCGTCTGACTCTTGATTTCAGCACAGGTCATAATACCAGGGTTGTAAGATTGAGTCCTGTGTCAAGCTCCACACTGGGCTCTGCTCCTCCACTCCCCCTCCAACAGACAGATGGATAGATAGATAGAAAGACAGACAGACAGGTAACAGAGATGTCCCGGGATTACTCTCCTCCTTTTACTTTAATGTCCTTGTCCAGGGTTTGATCCTGTGGCTCCCCCTAGCTGTAATATAGGCTAGGAATGTGGTGTTTTAGTTAGTAGCCCTGTGTTCAGCTTTTCAACTCAGGGAAGGGAAAGAATCACTATTTGGAGGCCGGTAGATGGCTTTGTTATGGTCATCCTACTGAATTGTAACAAAGAAGGTCCAGAACCCTCAGCAGTGACGGCCACAGGGAAGACGGGCAGTTCCATGGGGTACATCCTTCAAGGGAAGGATGGAGCTCTCCATGTCACCGAGGTGTGGCACCGAGTAATGGCTACCTGGCCCAGGTCACTCAGCGGATGGGGTTTGAGCACCTGCTGTGACCCAGGCCTGGCCTTTCCCACCAGATGAGGAGCTTGAACCGAACTGTGAAGTCAGGGGGAGCCCAAGAGATGCCCCCGACGCGTGGGGCTCATGGCGGGATGTAGACAGAACTGCAGTGGAGAGAAATGATGGCGGCTGTCCACTCTGGAGACCACGACATACAATAAGACCCAAGTTGCCTTCTCGGTCACCCAAAACAAATGATACTTAGTACAGTTTTCAGTGACTGATGTGCTTTATTACCATTCTTTAAACATTGGCATTTGAGTGACAGTAGATCCAGAGTGAGTATAATATTTGATTACGGGAGCCCTTTGAGGGGTGCCTGGAGATCCCAGGTGGTTGAGCATCTGACTCTTGATTTTGGCTCAGGTCTTGATCTCAGGGTTGTGGAATCGAGCCCCATGTCAGGCTCCGTGCTGGGCGTGGAGCCTGCTTAAGATTCTCTCTCTCCCTCTGTCCTCAGGCACCTGTATGGGGAATGTCTTTGGTTGGGATCCCTAGAAGCAGAATCTCAGAAACCCCTGCCTCCGTCCCTCTCCCTCTCTTAAAAAATAGAGGGGCCCCTTGAGACTTCTATGCTTCTCCACTGCTGGTCCCCTGCCTTGATGCAGCCCAGGGAGGGACACCCAGGGGAGCCCAGCAGATAAGCTGGTGTGAGATGGAAGCCTCACCTCTGACCCCAGTTTGTTCACTTCTGGGGGAGCTACTCCTC
Source organism: Mustela putorius furo (assembly GCF_011764305.1). Classification (NCBI taxonomy): domain Eukaryota; kingdom Metazoa; phylum Chordata; class Mammalia; order Carnivora; family Mustelidae; genus Mustela; species Mustela putorius. The sequence continues at coordinate 968,728 of NW_025421491.1, read as the reverse complement.
TGGAGTAGGTGGTTCTCCAAATCCAAGGACCCCCGGGTCGGCCCAGAACAGGCTTCTGTCCCCTCCGATGTCGCTCAGCTCACACATATTCTTGAGAGTCAGCTGGTCTCCAGGGATCGAATGTCTGTCACTGAGACAAAATCCTGAGACACTGCGTAACGGGGCTGTGTTTGTATCCAAGGAAGTGCTACATTTCCCACAGCTTTATATAAACTTCCTCTCATTAGAACAGCCCAGAACGCATCTGCATCTGCGTTCACAGGCTGTGAGCGCTGCTTTGAGATTCTAAACTTAGCAGCATCTTCTCTCCTTGGTTCCCCAAATATGGGTTCAGACAGAGGCTGTGCTCTGGGAGGCAGAATGTCTAGTCACTGCGCGCCAGGCTTCCCTCCCCGCCCCCAGCAGTGTGACCAGGAGGGGGGGTGTGGGCGGGGCCGTGGGGCAGGGCTCAGGTCCCGCTGTGGGGAATGGCATCCAAGAAGCGCCCCCCCCCCAATGCCAGGGGAGGGACAGGTGTGCAGGCATCCCCCCACGAATCCCGTCCTGAGGGAGAGGATGTGCCCTTCAGCACTGGGCAGAGGCAGGGAGCAGATCTGAGGCCCACCATCTCGCCGGGACCCCCCAGAGCGCCACTGTTCTCCAGCGGCCTGCACCTTCCTATACTTTTCTTCCATCCTCTTGCCTTAAAAGGTAGGCTTTAAGACGACGAGGGGGCAGTGAGGCCATTGGATCAGGAGACAACGACCACTGAGGAGCTTGTGACTCAGTTCCCCGGAGGAGGGGACACCCAGGCGCCACGCAGGGCCACTCGGGAAGCAGAGGGGCTGGGCAGGAGGCAGAGGAAGTCAGAGGAAAGGCAGGCAAGAGCCTTCACCATGGTTTAGCAGGAAGGTATGGGGGTGAGGGGGCAGGCAGTCTGCGGGCTGGTTTGGGGAACTTGAGCAGGTACCAATGTATAGGGCTGTCCCCGGGCATGGTTAGGACAGGGGACAAGTGGCCTGGAGTGTCAGAAGCCAGTAAAGGAGGCAGTTGGGGCGTGAGCTCTGGACTGGCTGGTTTGCCTAGAAAAGGTGGGCTCCCAGCTGTGTTGTTGGCTCTCTCTGGGAATCGGCTCCTCCTGGCAGGGCCCCTCCCTCTGTGGTGGGCGAGGCCCACATGTCAAAGTGTCAGAAACGCAGGGAGGCACCAAATTTCGATTTTGACCGGGTCAGATCTGGATCCAGTGCTCCTTCCTTCCACGGAGGCAGCAATCACGGTTTTGCACACCTGCTGTCCGTGGACCTCGGGTGTTGGATAAGAGACCGTGTTCCATGCTATCACTGCCCCTACTGGTTTGTCTTGCTTCAAGACCAGCACCCTCGGCAGCCCGGAGGTTGGGGACGGCAAGCGTGAAGATGTCCGATGTCTGTGCCCCCTCTCCTCCTTACCAGCAGAACTCCAGTTTCGTCCAAGGTGGCGGTTTTCCCGGCTGAAACACTGACCCCTCCGCCCTCCTTCCCAGCTGACGTGCATGAAGCAATCGGTCCCCAACGATGAGACTCGAAGGAAAGTCGCCCGGGGGGGTGGTAGGAGGGGCACACACCAGGGGCGCCCACGCTGTGGCCTCTTGCCTTTTCTCTCTCCTCCGTCCTTCTGCTGGAGACACAAGTGCGGTCCTCCGAGGCACAACAGCCGTCTTGCACCACGAAGGAGACAGCTGCAGGCCACTGGTGGCGGCGATGGCGCGGGAAAGTCAGGAGGAGCCTGGGTCCGCGGTGGGTCATGCTGTCCTAGCGGACGAGGTGGGCAATGCTGTTAGACCCATTGCACAGAGCAGCAAACTGAGGCTTGTCGGGTTAATAAACGACCCAAGATCTTGCAGATCTTAGATGACAGAGCCTGCTGCGGGCTGAACTGTGCGCTCTCCGAATTCAGACATGGAAACCCCCGCCCTCCTAGTACCTTTGACTGGGAGCGCGTTTGGAAATAAGATCAACTGAGGTCGCTGGGGTGGGCCGGTCTCCTCAGCCTATCAGTACCCCGTGCTGTGGTTGGACAAGCCCTCGTGGCTCGGACTACGATTGCAAGATGTCTTTGGGCAGCGCTCATCGGAAAACTTGGAAATAAAGGTTTATTGCTTACAGGACCTGGAATTTTCACATCGCCCCTGGGGACCACGCAGTGAGGTCTCAGGGAGAGATCAAGTGAGCGAGGTCGAGCACAGGCCTGGGGATCTGCTTTTAGTGGGGGTGAGGGGAGAGGCTGGGGTTTTGAGAGTTCATTCTCTACGGGTGATTATAAGAGCGGGAATTTAAATATATACATGTATTATATAAATATATATTATGTAAATATGTAATATTTAAAAATATATTTACATAGAGTATAAGTATAAATATAAAATGCAAGAGTGGGAATTTAAAGGGTGGAAAGAGAAAAAAACCAAGAGGCGCCAATGGTCAGTCATCTCCATCAACCCAGATCTCGAAAGCAAAGGAGGCCAGCGGGTGGGAAGGGGGCTCTGGAGCTCGTCTGCGGCCCCCGGGTGTGTACGGAGAGGCCCCTTGGAAGTAGGCGTCTCCGTGATCAAGTCGTAAGTCCGGCATTTGCGATGCAAACAGGAGAAAGCCCTGGTGCTGAGGGCGGGGCTCTAACCCAACGGGACCCTCGTCCTTGTCAGAACAGGAAGGGACCCCAGGGATGGGTGAACAGGGAGGGAAGGTGGCCAGGGGCGAGCCAGTGAGAGAGGCCGCAGGGGGAACCCCTCAGCTGACACCTGGATCTCGGACCCTGGGCCTCCAGAACCGTTGAGAACGTAAATGTTGAAGCCCCTGCCTCGGTGCCATTTTGTTATGGCCGCTGGAGCCGGTGACCCTGGCGTCCCAATTCACGCTCTGATCTGAAGCCGTGCTCAGGTGGTCCCCGCCGCCACCCGGCTTCTTGGGTTTCCTGCCATCTGTGCCCCGGGCTCCTCTGCAACCCCCTGGTCGGAGAGGGGAGGGGATGTGTGTCCCCCCACTTGCTGTGGCCCTTGGCTGGGGTGGAAACCACCTTGGTCTTCCCTCAAGAGATCTGTGGGGTTTTGACTCCCCTTGAGCTACTCAAGTGAGGCCCCCCCTGCTTCCTTGTCTGAACTTAACTCCTCAACCACATCCTTCAAATCCAACCTTGCCAAGAACAGAACCATCCCAGGGGTGTTTCTGGAAGCATATCTATGATGCCAGAGAAACGTGGCAGGATGCAAATCCTCTGGATGTAGGGGTTTGCGGTTTACAGTGAGTTTACAGTGAGCATCAATAGGAAGTTGAATTTTGTCAAATGTCTTCTTAGAGTTTGTGGCCATGATCATGTGATTTCTCTCCCAGTTTCCCATGTCTGGAAATAAAACCCATTTGGCCATGATATCTTTGACATGCTTGGGGATTCGCTTTTGCTTCTTTTTTACTCAAAAATGTTTGCATCCATATTTATGGGTGACAGACGACGGTCTTTGTCAGTTCTGCTATCATATTATATTAGCTCCACAGAAGTAACTCAGAAGCTCTCCTTCCTTTTCTGTGTTCTGGGGTGGCTCATGAAGTTTTGTGATTCACTGGTCTTTAAAGTTTTCCTAGCGTCCCTTGGTGATTTTTGTGTGTGCAGATTTTGAGTTTTCTGTCTTTGTTCTATGAAAGTTCTCTGCATATACATTCTATCTCGGCTTGGGTTGATTTTGGTACACTTTACTTTCCTAGAAGTGTATCCATCCCATCCAAGTTTTTAGATTTATTTGCTTAAACTAGTGCAAAATATTATCTTTTGGGGGGCGAGGCTACATTCAAAGCAACCTCAGTCAGTCCCCTGACTCCATGTGCAAAGCCGAGCACGTGCCCCACAGGGCGGTGCCCCTTTGCACACCTGATGACTCCTGGCCTCGAGCTCTGGCTCAACCACTCACAAGGCTTCAGTCTCAAGTTTGAGCCTTGACCATTGCGACAAGGGGAGATGCTCGGGGCCCAGGGGCGGGAAATGCGAAGATAAAAGGAAATGTCATCAGGTCAACGTCCAACAGAACAAACCTCCCACAGCCAGGCCTGAACTAGCAGCAAGGGAATCGCCGCGAACACGGGAGCGGGCAGAAGTGACCTGTCATCTCGTTTTCAAAAATTCTTCTGTTTAATTCTTTTTCTCTTGTCACTTTCTTACTTTATGTATGGGGGGGGGTGTTTTATTTTTTATTTATTTATTTTTAGTTATGTCAGCTAATAGTTTTCTAGTTTTGTTGATTTTTCAAATTATCAGTTTTAATGATTTAGCATTCTTTTTCAACTCATTACATTTCTGCTTTGACCTCCATTAATTCCTGCCTTCTGCTTTCTTTGTTTACTTTGTCGATCTTCTGGTAGTTCTTTATTTAGATGTTTAATTGATTGACTTTTATGTTTATGGTTTCTGATATTTAGTGCTAGACATTCTTCTAGATCCTATTGTAGTGCAATCACAGAAGTTCTGTTCTGTTCCTCTTTCATATCATTATTTTCTAGAAACTGTACAGCTTTGGAATATCTCTTTTCTCCCAAGAGAGTAGCTTAATGTATGTGTTTGATTTCCAGGAAGAAGGGCCTATCAGTGGGTGGGATGTTAGTGTGAATTTCTAGTTTGTTTGCACTATGATCAGAGAATATTGTTTGTAGTATTTATATTTTGGGTATTTTTTTTTGATGTTTTCTTTGTGATTCTTCTATGTGCAAAGCTGCTAACTTTTTTTAAAAGATTTTATTTATTGATTTGAGAGAGACAGCACACGAGCAGGGGCAGGAGCAAACAGATTTTGCTGTTTGCAGAGGGAGAGGGACAAACAGACTTTGCACTGAGCACAGAGCCTGACATGGGGCTCGATCCCCTGACCCCGAGATCATGACCTGAGCAGAAATCAAAAGCCGGATGCTTAACCAACTGAGCCACCCAGGTGGCCCTGTTAAAACTTTTTTTTATAAAAAAAAGTTACAGATGAAGTGAAGTGATCACTGAGAATTTCTTTAGAAGACTTCAGTGTGGGCCACTGGGAGGACAGAGTGCAAAGCACTGATTCGCAAAGCTCTGAGTTTTTGGAGTTGAGTGGGGGGTACTTGATAGTTCACCATGGTTTTTTGTTTTTTGTTTTTTTTTTTGTTTTTTTGTACTTTCCCAATAAATTTCAATTTTCATGATAAAAAAATATAATACCCTCTCCCTGAAGGATGGTTTTTTGGTAAAGACTTTATTTATTTATTTGACAGAGAGAGACACAGCGAGAGAGGGAACACAAGCAGGGGTAGGGGCAGAGGGAGAAGCAGACTCCCTGCCAAGCAGGTGCCTAATGTGGGCCTTGATCCCAGGAGGGCAAGGCTGTGGGGTCTAACAGGCGACTATGCCCAGATGCGTGGTCAGTGAGGGGCCTTAGGAAGACAGGACCGGAACTCAGCGGGAGGGAGGGGTGGTCTAAAGGCACAATTATCATGCAGCACGTTGAACGTTGCAGGGTCCAAAGGGGGCTCCAGGGCCCCAGACTTTCTCAGGTAGAGGGTGCCCCATCCCGCAGTTGGGAGATACATTCCTGGGGTTGGGGTGGGGTGGGGGCTACACACCCAGCTCCAGACGCCCCACCAGAAGCTTCCCAGGGACACTTCTCTTTTCCTTTTTCCTTTACCTGCCAGGTTTGTACAAAGTCTGCTTGCTCTTCTATTTGGTAGAATTTCTGTGGCCCTTTTGAGACCCACAAAACCGTGCAGAAGCCTCCCAGAAGAGGAAGAATGTGCGTGCCACAATGGGAGCCGTGCTGGGTGGCGCGGCTTCAGTATGATGCTGCTTGTCCTCTTAAAAACGTCGATGATCTCTTAGGGTGTGCTCTGTGTTGGAGCAGAATTTCCCCGACTCTGCCCATGGTTCCCCTCCTAACATGAACTTCGGATCGTGTGACTGCCTCCCCAGTCAAGAAGCCTTTGCGAGTGGCCTTCTCTGAGGAAGTCCACAGGCCCCAAGTCAGGCTGTAACAGTGGCACACACACTGGGCCATAAACGTCTGGCCCTCCGTGAGGCCCAGAGCCTGACCGGGATCTCCATCCTGCAACGGGAAATCCCACGTTCAGCCAGAGTGTGTGGAAGCAGGTGCACCCCTCAGGCAAAACCAGCCCCCAATCGGTGCTGACCCTTAGAGCCTTGTCACTGACCGTGAGGCACAAACGTGTTAAGAATTAGCATCCCCGTCCCCTGACTCCCGGCCCAGTGCTCCCTGTATCCATGAGGGTAAAGGCAAAGCCGCGCTCAGATGAAGAGAGAAGGCACTGTCCCTCCGTGTGTCCTCACTGACATCATCTTTAGGAAGTGTCGCGATACTTGCCTCTGGGGGGTGGGGGGAGCACTAAAATCCGACTAAAACAGTGCCTTGCCTCCCAAGCTCCTGCCCTGCTACTGTGATGAGCAGCAGTCCAAGCGGGGGATGGTGTGGCCCCAGGCAGGGACATCCCGGAGTAGAGACAGAAGCCATGTCTCAGCCTCACTTGGGCCGAGGAAGTGAGGGGACAATTGGAAAGTTGTGTTATGTAACCGATGCTTCAACTGAGAAAAATATGATACATTGCAAATATTTAAATCTATCATTTAAAAAATTTTTTTTCTATACTGCCTTTGTTAACTGTGGTATGTGAGACACATTTGAATTTTGGCTCCCAAGGGAAAACCCGCAGGCTGGCTGTCAGCCTCACGGATATTACCTTCTCAGGTTGCTGTGAGAGCACCAAGAGCCTGGGCTAAATGTGGGGTTCCCTGGAAGGGGTTTTGGTGACAATAACTTTCTTCTTTTGGAAAAAGAGCAGCCTCTCCTTTAAAGAAATGCTCCCTACCTGAAGATTTTTTAAGTAGGCTCCACACCCAATGTGGGGCTCGAACTCACAACCCTGAGATCAAGCATCGCATGTTCTATTGACTGAGCCAGCCAGGCCCCCCACCTTACTTGAAGATTTTACTTTAAAAAAAAAAAAAAAAAAAAAAAATATATATATATATATATATATATATATATATATATATAAAATTTAAAGTTTTACAAATCCCGAACATGTTAGCATTCTAATAGTGTTTTTTGATTTTATAAATTATATAAAATCAACCTTATTTAGTATTTAAATTTATATTTTAACCGTGGCAGTACATTCTGAGGCATTCCCCGAAATGTAGTCCACTTTGAAAGAAAGAAAAGATGCCTGACACCTCAGTCTAGGTTTCTAAGTGTTTCTGCAGGGACAGGGATACACACGCTCTGAAAAGCTGTTTTTTCCAAACACGATGCTTTAAGCCGGGTAGCTTTCCTGTCCTTCTCCTCTATCTCAGCTCAGGGCGAATCTTCCCGTGTAGACAGCTTAGGTGAAATTTTCACAGGCCAAATCAGCTTTGCTAATTGTCAGTTCGTGACATTGCTTTTCTACCTATGTTCGCCAATAGGGGCCAGGGGCGTTCCTATAGCATAAAGCTATTAATATCCTATATTCAATAATGTAAATCTTATTTACTTCTCCAGGCAAAATCAAGAGCTATCCCACTCAGAAACTCTCATCAGTTCAATGTAAATTGCCTCTAGAAACGCCCAGAGTTTTCCAGCCTGGACACAGTTGCCAGAAAAGGTGGACATCTGCTCCTGTGAGCTGAGTTCATTTTGTGAAGGTCTAGTAGTTAAACTCAAAGCAGCCTCCGGTTTGCAGTTTTGCTTTGCATATCAATGCCTTTGATTGTTTTATCTTCCTCTCTTTTATTTTACAACATAAGTGATTTAGTCATACCACAGCATTTGGAGGGAAAGGAGCTGAGGGTACTCTGTATTTTGCAAATTTGTCGCTAAACCCACAGTTGCTCTGAGCCTGTGGGATCCATTCCAGCACAATGCAAATGGGATAACAAGACATGAGAACCCACAAGAATAATGCCGCTATTGTGTCTGCCCACTGTGTGTGGGGGACGTGGGGGGTGGTGGACGTTGGGGGGCCGCAGGCAGGCAGGGAGGGGGAAAGAGGCCCGTGGGCGTGTATCAGACCGTAGTCCTGTCATCAGTGTCTCATACTTAGCTTGGCCTTATTTCTGAATAACCTTATAGACGAAGGGACAGAAGGAAGGGCACTGGGGTGTCCTCACGTTCATCAGCCTTACGATGGTGGCTGCCAGGGTGCCCGGAGCCTGGGGACCTCTCCGTGAGCCAAGGGAAAACAGTAGGACGCGTTAGGGACCGTGGGCTGCTGTGCCACGCATACTCAGGGAAGGTGTAAGGGGAAAACAGTGGCCCAGCTGTGGGTTTGCAGCCGCCGAGCAACATCACCACCCAACGCAGCCAACTATGGGATCCGGGATTTGGGTTGGTTTTTTGGCACTTTTACCCCATGCATTTCAGGATGATCCTGCCTCGTGGTGGAAACGGGAACACAAATGAGCCTGCTGTTTTCTTGGTCTGAATGTATAGCATTCCAACTGTTCAAAATAAGGATGGGCCAGGACCCAGCCCGTGGAGCTCTGTTTATCCCCTGGCTTCTGAATCTGTCCATGCTGCTGTGACCCGAATTCTGTGCGCTGGCTTCCAGCCGGGACACAACCCCAGGCTTTCCCTTTCATCGTGTGGGGCAGTGGTTTTCAGAGAGCAGTCAAGCTTCTGCTTTGCTGAAAGCATCTCTGGGGTGGGCTCGGGCACCTGTCCCCTTCAGCGGCACGTGAACCAGAGCAGTCTCAGGACCCACAGGCCCCTTGCTGTTGGCCGAGGGCATGAAAATAATTGCAGGCTGCCCTGTGCCCGCTCTGTAGGGCACCTCAACGAGGCTTACTGGCCGGTGCTTGAGTAGCCACATCAGGTGTAAATGGACGCCTGCCTCTAGAGCCAACGCAGACTCTGGGGCAAGCGGGTGGGGCTTCAGATGATTCATCTTGGGCAAATGAACCTTTCTGGGCCTCGGTTTCCTTATTTGTGAAACGACAACAATCCTAGTTTCTTCCTAACGGGGCTGTTGCGAGGTGTACGTGAGAAAACATGAGGAAAGCGCTTAGCGTGGCCCTCTGGGAGATAGTAGGCACCAAGGCGGGCCACCATCACTGTGACATCTCGTGCTGAACTTCTCCCAGGAGTCCCACCGTCTCCTTGAACGTGGGCCAGGAGGGCGTTCCTCAGCAAGGAGGGGCGACTCCAGGTCTCGTGGCGGTCAGAGCAGGGTGGGGTGGTGTCTGAGGCTTCCCAGGAGAGTTCCACGGTGGGCGGCGCCGCGGTGCTCCAAGCTCGTGGCTGTTCATTTCAGGCTTAATGGCACATTCTTTGCGGGGCAGTTGCCAAGGAACGAGGTAATCCGGTGACAGAAATACTGCCCGGGGTTTCAGTTTGCTAGTCCAAAGGGTTTTAGGTGGTGTCAAATTTTATTACTAGCATTCCTGGTCTCCATGAAATAACCACGTGAGAACACAGGTTCCGTGAAAGAACAAAACTACGGGCCCAGACTAGCACCGCACAGACAATAGACATTTCGTCTCCTTTTGATAGCGATCCAAAGATGGGTTAAAAGAACAAGAAGGTAGCAGCAAGATCATGTTCATAGGCTGGTCTGTAACCTCCCATGGGCCCAGGTGCCTTGGCGATGAACGGATTCCTGAGCAAGTCCGGGGATGGCCCCTTGGCTCCACCCTCACGAGCGATGTGACCGAGGATGACTCAGGTCGCTGCCTCAGACCCCCACCAGCCTCCTCAGTGGGAGACGTGCAGGGAGTGCAGCCACAGCCACGGTGGGCACAAGCGCGGGCACCAGTGACTGCCAGCCCTCTTTCCTCAGGGGCGGCTGCGAAGGGGCAGCTTGGAGCAGAGAAAGCCTGGGGGTCCTGAAGCCGAAAGGGCAGAGGATTGTTCTTTTTACGTGAATACAGAGGTGGCGTGTGACGTAGAAATTTAGTGATTTTTCTAAGATTTTATTTTTTAAATTACTTATTTATTCGACAGAGAAAGAGAGAGGGAGAACAAGCAGGGGGAGCAGCAGAGGGAGAAGGAGAAGCAGGCTCTCTGCTGTGCAGGGAGCCCAGTGTGGGGCTGGAGCCCAGGACCCCGGGATCATGACCCCAGCCAAAGGCAGATGCTTAACCGACTGAGCCACCCAGTTGTCCCAAATCTGGTGATTTCTATACCGAAAAGTGAGCGACCCTCTGGCTCCTAACTTTGGATTATGGAAAGCCACAGAGTAATTCTCGTGGCCACTAAAGCATTTATGCCCATAAGAGTTCCGAAGGAAACAGAAACAGTTGTTCTTAAAAAGACCTTCTGTGACAGTGTGGCTGATAACATTGTTTGCAAGTCTGGCTCGGATGCGACGCACAGAAACTATACATCGTCAAAGGCAGGACGCGCCTCGAATAAAATCATGGGATCTTATTGCAAACTTCACATCAAGCACAAACACTCTTCATGGAAACGTTTAAAATTATAATCCAAAAGGAAATTAGATGCAGATTTGATTTTACAAAACCTGTCAATCAAGCATAAGTGTAAGGCGCCCTCCAGACGTGCGGTGGGGAGGGGGGGGGTCGGCTGCAGACAGCTCTCGGGAACAGCAGGAAGCCAGGGAGCCTGCTGGGGGCGGGAGGGGGTGGGCAGCAGCTCCGTGAAACTGGAGATGGTGGGAAGGAGAGGAGGCTGAAGGTTTTGGGAGAATCTGCGTGCAATGTTCGAGGTCCTTTCTGCACTGGAGAGGCAGGTCTCTGTCACGGATGGAATCCTCCCCAGGGGGAGGGCAGCGTCTTGGCTAATCTTGCTGCTGGAGGTGGGCAGAGGGGGCAGAGGCCGGCCCTGCGCCCCGGGGAAGCCTGCCCCTCGGCGGGTAGAGCGCGCGCACACACACACACACACACACACACACACCCCGCTTGCCGCCAGAGTTCCCCCATCGCGGCTACAGGGGGAAGAGGTGTGGGGGGCACTGGAGGGCCCGAGCCGGGCGAGTCCCCCTCACTCGGCTCTACCTCAGGCCGGCTCGCCGCAGGTCCTCCAGCGCGGGGGACCGCACTGCACAGACCAACAGCCAGGCAGGCCAGGATTTCTAGGCCACTCTGGCTGCCCAGGCAGTCCGGGAGAGGAGCGGGGCTCAGGTGCCAGGGTCTGTGGGGGTGAGGGGGCGGGGTTTCAAACCCAAGCTGTCCTAGAAGACCGGTCAGGATGGCCGGTGGCCCCCGAGCCCGACGCCGTCGTCAGCCTGGGGGGCAGCCGAGCACCCGGAGAGCTGCAGGCTGAGCCCACAGGGGACAACCGTGTGCGACCAGCGCCTGCATTCGTTTCCAGGAAGAGCCCAGAAATGACAGGACTGGTTCCCCTGCCAGGCTAGACGGGCTTGCGAGCCGGCTTCCAGCACGGGTGTGGCCTGCACGCCCAGAAAGCAAGGCCAGGCAGGCGTCGGCGAGGAGGCGGACTTTACCTGGACGCGGGGGAGGGAGGGGTGCGTGGGGGCTGCGGTCCCCCGCGGGGCGGCCTCGAGCGGCCTCTAGCGGCCAAGCTGCGCGGCGCACGCAGGGCTCCCGGGGAGCAGGGGCACTTCTGTTCCCTCTGGACCTCAGCCCCCGTGAGAACAGAAAACAAAGAAATTCGGAAGAAACAAATGTCTGTCATTCATTCCATCGTTAGTGCTCAGTCAAAGAAAAATTTCAGATACTAAATACTGTTTTGAAATAGAAATAATTTAGGCCGATTCTTCTGAGGATGTATTTATTAAGTTCTAAGACCCTGAATAATTTTTCTTTTAAACATTCAAACGGAAAGAAAAACTAGGACAACTAGAAATTCAACATCTTTCACAGAAGGCTGCAGGCACCCCTATATTACTGTTATTCTTTTAAATTTGTATGATTTGCGTACTGAAAGGCGAGCTAGTACTTCCGACAGCACCGGTGGCCGGCGAACTTCATCTTGGCCTCCACTTGATGTCTTTTACTCCGTGGAAATGTCTCTTCAAAGCGGTGTTATCTGCCCACGGAGAATTTAAGCAGGAGTCATCATCGTTTTCTTCCAATTTCTGGAAACAAACATGTTTTACTCAGGAAGGCATTCCTGGAAAGTGTTTTTGCAACATCAACAGACCGAAGAAAGAACCCGTGTCCAAACTCCCACTCCCCGCCTCCCCAGGAGGATGCTTCCAGAGGAGGATGCAGGTGGATGCCCCACAGGGTCCCCGTGGCCCAGGAGAGGCGGGAGCTCCAGCAAGACCCCCTCCCCACATCCTACAGAGCTCGCCACCCCCCAGAACTGCCCTGAGCAGGGGTGAACACCCCTGACCCAGCTCTGCGGAAAACCTTCCGTGGACCCGCTACCTTGAGCTCCTCTTGTCTTCTGTGATAGTACAGCATCAGCTGTTTCTGCTCCTCACTGCTGATCACTGGTTCCCGGGCTGGAGCGCCTTGTCCCCTCTGAAAGACGCGGGAGGAGCAGACTGTGGATGACAGCCTCCTTTGCCCACAGCTACGCAGGTGACCCATTTTGATCACCACAGGAAGGCCTGGACTCCAGCAGCCCCTCACCTTGGGCCCCCATGGGGACCCGAGACCAGAGGCCGGGCAGTGCCATCTGTCATGGCCATTCCCCCGTCAGCCACTGCAGGTCCAGTGGGGCAGGGGAGGGACACTGCTCCCCCAAATCACAGAGAAATGGCTATGACAGAGCACACGACCCGAGCACCTTACGGACACACAGCTCTACACTACCCACACCCGTACAGGCCTCGGACACATCCTCCTTGTTTAGAGTAGCAGCACTTGGAAAACTTGAGATCTGTGCTCTAGGCTGTATTTTTCATTTCAAGAAACATTTTTAGTTACTTGTAGCCCATTTCTCAAGTTGAAATCAACATGGCATATCCACCCCCCCCCCCCCCCCCCCCCAGAATAAACTCCAGATGGTGGCAATCAGTCCACTTTCTCTGCCAGGTTTTGCTGGTGCATGAAGGGGACAGTTTTCCTTTAAGCCTGGGCCGCTGGCATTGAAGTACTGGCAGCAAGGATGTTAGGTCAGGTTTACTCTAAATTTGTATCGGTTGGAAAATAATTAACAAAAACTCGAGACATGTTAAAGCCAAAGTACTTACTTGCTGAATCTTGACGATGATTTTGGTTTTTTCGTTCTTGCCCACGTAGTCAGAAAGCGTCTTTGTTCTCCTCAGCTCCTTGGCTGCCCACCACAGTTGCGCCTCTGATTCTTCGATGACACTCAGTCCTGCCTGCGGCCACGGTCAAACCAGCTCTAAGTCTGCTGGGACGCGGCCCCCGGTGTATGATCCCACCCCGGTGCGCGGAACCTGGCAGGTGCCCACGCCCCGCCAGCAGCGTGGGGCAGGTTCCGTGTGGGGCCACCCTCCATCTCCCCAACTCCTCTCCCCCCAACAGGAGGAAACCAAACCCTCCAACAAGTCAAAGACCTTGCTCATTTTTTTTTTTTAAAGAATCAAAGAGAGAGAGCGGGAGGGAGAGAGAATCCCAAGCAGGCCCCATGTGGATCCTGACCTGGGGCTTGATCTCAGGACACTGAGGATCGTGACCTGTGCCAAAATCAAGAGTCGGACACTAACCAACGCGTCAGCCAGGCGCTCCAGCCTGGCTAACTTGAATGCCTTCCCTGATAGTTTTAACTCATGCCCCGACTCAGCTGACTTCTTGCTCTGGGGAAGCAGAGAGCGCCTGATCTCCTCTGCACCTTCTCTAGAAGGTCCTTCGCAGATGGAACTGCAGGACCCTGCCGGCAAAGAGCGCTGGAATCCTGCTGGGGTTTACGTACAGGCGTAATGAGGCTGTGTGTCTGCTTCCGCACAGCCCACCTGCTGAAGACGGCTCAGAGCCACACACGCTGCCCAACAGCGTAAGGAATCAGGGAGAAAAGCACGGGAAAATGGAACATAAAGGCAAGAAAATAACATGAAGCAAAAGGTAAGGCTAGAACGCAAAATGCCATGCAAAGGGACCAATACATTTTGGGTAGAAACAGGGACAAACTGGGTTTCTGGCTTCCCAGTGGCCAAAGAAAACGGAAGGTTTTCAGTTGCTCCTGACGGGCAGCCGCACACCTGTCCCGCCTGCCCTCCCCCGGGAGCGCTACTCTGGGGTCCCTCTCTCAGCTCAGGACTCTGCCCTGAAGCTCGGGAAGCACAGGGCCATCCCACGCATGGAGCAAAATGCTAGGTCCAGAGGCGGAGGGTCAAATCCGACGTGACCCACCTTAAAGAATGCCCAGAGCTGCATACCTGGGTTCCAGACAAATCTTCCTTATTTTCAAACTCCATCCGGATGGGATCGTAGGGCGGCAGCCCCATGGGATAAACAATCATCACGGCCCCTCGAAGCTGGTCCAGGGCGTCTTTCACCATCTCCAGGGTAACGCAGACTCCAGCTTCCACCTGTTTCTGAAAAGGCCAAGGACAGGCATCACTATTTACAACGGGGCTAATCCATTCCGGGCTCTCGTACAAGACTCTCGCCAGCTGCTGCCAGAGCAACAGAAAGGACCCAAACTGGGGCACCTGGTGGCTCAGTGGGTTAAAGCCTCTGCCTTCAGCTCAGGTCATGATCCCAGGGTCCTGGGATCGAGCCCCAAATCAGGCTCTCTGCAGGGCAGGAAGCCTGTTTCCCCCCCTCTCTCTCCACCTGCCTCTCTGCCTGCTTTTGATCTCTGTCAAATAAATAAATAAAATCTTTAAAAAAAAAAAAAAAGGACTCAAACAGCACTTGCTACCAAAGCCACTGTCTACTCCTGGGGCGTCTGTGCATCGCTCCCCCCCCCCCCAACAGCAGGCAGACCATGAGCGGGGCTGCGGACACTGGGCAGCACCCACCACAGGGATCAGAAAACACCTGGGGTGGGGTGGGAGGCGGCCCGGTGGGTGGGTGACAGGGTGGAGACGGAAACAGGGAGGAGCGCAGGGGGAGGAGTGATACACAGAGGAATACATCTGCTTGTCCTGGTCCTGGCACAGCACTTCAAAATCCCCAGAATTTCCTGAGTGGTAGGAATGTCTGTTGTTATTCATGAGCCCCTCTGGACTGCACCCGAGTTTATGCTGACGAGATGACCCACGTGGGACCTCGTGTCCGTGTCCGGGGAGGGGCTGGCCACCCCAGGGAGACCAAACTGGGATTACAGGGTTGGCACTTCCAGAGCCCACTCCCACCATCACCCCCAGGGCGAGGCCGGGGCCGGAGAGGAGTTAAATCATGTGGCCAGACATCTCATCATTCATGCTCAAGAAATTCGGGGTAGACGTCCGCTGTGGGGGAAGGAAACAAGCGGGGTCCTGAGAAACCCAGAGCACCTCGGCTTCGGGAAGGTTCCTGGGAGGGAAAGGCCGGCGTGCTGAGCGGGTGAAGCTGCGGAGAACTGATGTCCGGGGAAGGAAAGAGGCCCGAGGGCAGCAGCAGGGTGGACGCAGCCCACGGGAGGGGAGAGACTGGGCACTTCCCCCGTCTTGGGTTTCCAGAAGGGGGATCCAGACAAGCCGCAGTGGGGTAATAGCAGAAATGCGAGAGCTCGGGGGATGGGAGTCTGCAGGGAAGGACCAGGGAGGAAAAGAAAACAGAGAAGTGAGGGCTCCTGGCCCACAGCCCCGAGTCTCCGCCAGGCAGGAAGCGAAGCTGCCCACGGAGAGGGAGAGGGGACAGGACACTGCCCATGGAGAGTGAGGTGGTGAGGAAAGTTGGGTTCGGGGGACCCCATGGCAGGGCAGGGGCCAAGGGGCAGGGCAGGGCACATCGCAGCTCACATCAGAGCTGGGACCGTTCTGGGTGAGCGCGTTACACTGTCACTGAGTGGGAGATGAGTAAGATGGAAGATCCTCGCTTCTGAGAAAATCCAGCGTCCTGTGGCGTGGACGCCCCGGCCCCAGAGAGGGGTGAGGTGTGGCCTGAGGGAGGCAGGAGGACCGTCCGCTGGGCGCCGGACTGAAACTCTCCAAAGCTAGGCTCTCCTCTGTGAAACGGAGGGGACAGTCCTGCCTCACCGACTCCGGGGCTCACGGATTGCTTCCTGACCCACATCTCCGTTAAACTCATCAGGCCTTCCCGTGAGAGACACATGCCGGAGGAACGGTGAGGGGAGCGCTCAGATACGGGGGGTTCCGGGAGGGAAGGCTTCTGCTGGGAGCGTGTCACCTGCGCCACCAATGCTAACCGGCGGGGTGCCAGAGTCCTTTTCTGTAAAAGCTCCTCCAAAGGCCAAGGGTGGTGAACCCTGGCCAGGGCACATGGAAGGGGACAGAGCAACCTCCATGTGACCAACCTCCTGCCACGGGACTCGAACCCTCCCTCGCGGCCCCGTGGTGTGCGGACCCACAGGGCTAACTGCCCCCACAGGGCAGGGCCTGGTGCGAGACAGTGCCGTGCACTGCAGGTCTGGCGGCGGCGTGGAAAGGGCCCTGGGCGAGAAGTTGGGCTGCTGCTCGGGGCCTCTGCAACTGGGGCCTGTCACTGCAGCAGGGGCCCGGAAGGCGGCGGACGCTCTCGCTAAGCCGGGAGAGAACTACACAAACTCATGCACAGGCAGAGGGAAGAGGGGGAAAAACCGCCCAGAACACCATGTGGGGAGGGAAGGGTGCAGGACCGGGCCCAGGCGACGGTTTTCCTAACTCGTCCTGATCGGTGCTAGTTTGACGAGGTGTTAATCGTTATTATCATTAGCAATACTTAGAAAAAAAAAAAATTCTGGGGTCAAATGCATTTTCCAAACACGGGACTGAACCAAAGCCTTCCTTGTAAGACTTCACAGAGCCTTGGCTGTATTGACAGGCACAGAAGGTAGTGTTTCCTGAAACACTTAAAAAGCATGAGTTAGGGGCACCTGGGTGGCTCACTGGGTTAAACCCTCTGCCTTAGGCTCAGGTCAGGATCCCAGGGTCCACATCGGACTCTCTGCTCAGCGGGGAACCTGCTTCCTCCTCTCTCTCTGCCTGCCTCTCTGCCTACTTGTGATCTCTGTCTGTCAAATAAATAAATAAAATCTTAAAAAAAAAAAAAAAAAAGGATGAGTTTGGAGCTTGCAGAATCTGGGACATGGGTTCAGAAGCGGCGGTTTTGCCCAGGGTCTCAAACCCCGACCCCCCAAACTGTGAACTTCATCTGTAAAGGCCTGGGCGGGGGGCGGGGGGCGGGTGTGTGTGTGTGTGTGCAAGGATGGGAGCTGCCAATGCGTGAACAGCACAACTGACCGAAAACCCAACTCTTCCAACAGCCTGAATCCTCCTCCTCCAGATTCACGGTATCTGCCAACAGGAGGACGTCGGCTTCTCCGTCCAGGCAAGTTTTTGTATTGTCACCAGGATCCACAGAAAAGTAACTCCTATCCGCACGTACTAGGGCAATCAAACATCCAGAGAGCTAAGGCAGGGCCACAGCGCTTCTGTTTCTCTTTGCTAAGCTCCAGAAGCATCCCGCAGGCGCCGGCTCCCGGCTGTCCTACACCCGCCGCCCTGCACTCGGCGTCTGCCGTCTGCCCAGTACAAGCCAGGAGGACACTGTCACCTTTACGGAAAGGAAAAGCGAGCCCCCCCCCCCCCAGCCTGCTGCTCTCCCTGGACTCTGGGAGGCTAACAAAGAAGAAAAGGCCCGTCCGCCGAGAACTCTGGAAGCCAGACGTGGAGCTGGTATTCCCAACAACAGGCTTTAGGGCAGCATTTCCAAAGCTAACCTTCGATATTATCGCTTTGGCCTCTTCTACAGTCTTCTTTAAAACTTGCTTCATTTTCTCATTCGGAGCTATGAAAATAAAACAGGGAAGAGGGAGAGAGATGGCCATCTTTAAAACTGTTCTCCCACGGGCTAACCCCTCCCTGGCTGAGTCGGGGAGCTGGGAGACCAGAGAAGGACCCGCACGGAACTTGGGCCAGGGGCGCCGGAGAGCTGGCTGGGAGAAGGCATGGAAGACTCTCTCACAGCTTAATTTCTTAATGAAGAAAAGTAGAGATTAGACGATGAAAATGCTAGGGGCACCTGGGTGGCTCAGTGGGTTAAGCCTCTGCCTTCGGATCCGGTCATGGTCCCAGGGTCCTGGGATTGAGCCCCACATGGGGCTCTCTGCGCAGCAGGGAGCCTGCCTCCTCCTCTCTCTCTCTCAAAAAAAAAGAAAAGAAAAGAAAAGAAAATGCTAGATGCATAAAGCTGTGTTAGAACAGAAAGGGCTAATTTAAGACAAGGCCGGTTGAAAGACCAATCATGAACCATGAACCGGTTCTTATGAGATACTATTATTTTTCTCATTGGTGTAGTTCCTTTTAAAAAGCAAAGAATCTCTCCAAACTAACAATGAGTCTATGTACTAAAAGATGTAAAAGACAGTCAGCCATTTTCCAGGCTAAAACTCAATGGAGATAATACTAAAAATTCCTATTATCTTCAGTATTTTTTAACAAAATTTTTTTGAGCCTGTAAAGTCCTCGTAGGGAGGGGCGCCTGGGTGGCTCAGTGGGTTAAAGCCTCTGCTTTCAGCTCAGGTCATGATCCCAGGGTCCTGGGATCGAACCCTGCATTGGGCTCTCTGCTCAGTGGGGAGCCTGCTTCCTTCTCTCTCTCTCTGCCTGCCTCTCTGCCTGTCATCTCTGTCAAATAAATAAATAAAATCTTTAAAAAAAAAAAGTCCCCGTAGGGACACTTTTGTATTTATTTGGCCCCTAACAGTGTTTCAGGGGCACAGCAATACTTAGGTGTTTGTTTAATTAGAGTCTTTTAAGTGGAGCTTTTCCTGCAAGTTCAAAGAGACCAGCTCCCAGAGCGGGGCAGCATCTTTTCTCCTTGCAATTCCACCCGATTGCGCCTTCGCTACAGGGGGACACTTTCGAATGCTCTGACATGCTCTGAGCTGCGGGCTCTGCTCTACACCGCAGAGAGGCATGCCCTCCATGAGAACAGAGACCCGTGGACCGACACTGACTTCCTTCTTTCTCATGGAATCTCAGTACCTGCAAACCATAGCAGAACAGAACCTTCGATGCTTTGCAAAGATTCCCCTGCAAATCATGAGGCTGAACCACATGAAACTGCCAATAGTCACCATCTGTTACCCACAAATACGGCAGCTTCAGGTAGTTCAGCTCCCAGATTTAAGAGCAGCAGCATTGGAGGCAGAATCAGCAGCCGATGCATCCGTCCGCTCGCTGCCCAGCTCACTCCGGATCTGCCGCAAGGACTGAGGTGTACAATGCAGCATTTCATCGGTTTGTCCAGAAAGCTGAGGCCTGTGTTTTCACGGAAAGGGCCTCTTACACACTTGCTGCTGTACTCAGGCATGCACACAGAAGATACAAGCTGGATTACCTTGCCCGTTCCTTCGGCCAATATCATCCTTTTTAAATACTGAGCCCCCGCTGGGTACACACTTCTCGCCCCACTCGTCCCTCAACTTCAGTTCTTCAATCTGGTCGTCGGTCAGTCCTTGCATATTGGGAGGGAGAAATATGCCATGTTCTGCTAATTCTTCCATTTCTTCAAAATAAGAGAGAGTTAGACAACATGTATCACGATCACCATTACAACGCTTTCTACCCACATTGAAATGTAAGCTCCCTAGAGCTTAGGGATCTTGCCCGTTGGGTCCCTATTTTATTCACCGAACACTTAGAAGTCACTTGCTTTGTGCCAGGCCTGCCCTTGACCTTTGACAAATGATCACAGACATGCCCTACGTTAACAGCAGCACGGAGAATTTAGGGGCTCACTGTGGTCACCGGCAGCAGCGCTGGACTTCCCTGCTCTGACCCTCGGCTGTGTTGTACTTCCTGGCCCTCAGGAGGCACAAATTCAAATTCACTGATACTCTGAACACATATCCACAGGGAGCGTTACAATTTCCAAGTGTGCTCACATGGATTATTTAATTTCACCTTGTGAGGTAGGTCAGAGAAGCAACATCCTCATCTTCCCTCATGCACAGCTAGCTCTAGCATCTGAGGCTTTCATGGCCTTGCGTTCTTAAATACCCACTTCATAAATAATTTAGGTAACCGATCAGTGGGGAGGAAGTGAGGCAATGCACACCCTTCCCAAGGGACAGAGATGGAAAGAGACTGGTTTTCTAGTATCATGTCCCTATTCAAAAGCAGGGCTTTATATATTTCCTATCCCACATATATTTACTCTGCATAAGCCACGTTTTAGCCTTGCAAAATTGCTTGCCCTTCCTTCCTTCCTCTAGAAAAGTACACAGATCTAGGTCTTCCCACAGCACTGTAGGAAGACACTAGACCGCCTGTAATAGCACGATACTACAAAACAAAGGCTGTAACTTCATGGGGTCTTTGCTGCCTCTCCCCCCACCAGACTCAAACTATCTGGGGGCAGGGGCTGGTCTCAGTCATCCCTGTCTCCTGAAAGCATAGCACCTGGGCCTGCCTGGACCAGTTCAGTGGGGGCTGGAGTCACTGACATGACTATTAACATCTGGCACCACGTTTTCAACTGGTAATTTTATTATAGAAAATGAAACTGGGAGTCCCTTTTCTCCCCAAGCGCTTTAATTAAAAAAAAAAAAAAAAAGTAATATTGACCTTGTTTTAAAATCAATAAATTTTACTAAGGAACTTTATGTCTATCTCACAAAGGTAGAAACCATAAGCCTTAAGGAGTTCTCCATGGCACAAAAATCACATCATATAGTTACAGAGACACTCAGTAACATTCTGGACCACATCTGGAGTACGCTCACGTCCCAACGTGGTAGCTACTAGCTGCACTTGACTCTTTATATTTAAATTAAAATGAAATTCAATTAGGGGCGCCAGAGTGGCTGGGTCGGTTGGGCCTCTGCCTTCAGCTCAGGTCGTGATCCCGGGAGCTCCCTGCTCAGCGGGGAGTCTGCTTCTCCCTCTCCCTCGATCTCAGGGTTGTGAGTTCAAGCCCCGCAACGATCGTTGACAAAAGCGACCAAACGCCGTAATACGAGGAGAAGGCTCTTGTTTCCTGGCGAAGGGCAGGAAGAGCCAGACCCTCAGCCGGTCTTCCCACGCCCGGGGCCCCGTCGTTAAGTCAGGTGCTTACCCCCTTGAAATGAATTCACCTTTTGGTTATTTTAAAGTAGGCTCCACGCCCAATGCGGAGCCCAAATGCGGGGCTTGAACTCACAACCCTGAGATCAAGACCCGAGCTGAGATCCAGTGGGACGCTCAACCGAGACACCCAGGCTCCCCCGAATTCCCTTCTGAAAAGGGCCGGGGCCGTCCCGCCCCTCCCGCCGCACCACCGCGCCGCACCTGCTCGGCGGCCCGGAGTGGCGCGCCCGCGGGTCATCCCCTCTCCGGGCCTATTTCACTCCCGGCCTCGCCCGCCCGCCCGCCGGCACCCGGCGTCTGCGCCCGCCCCGCTGGCTCTTCAGGCACCTCCGGGGGACCCCGGCGTCCCCCCTCCAAGCGCGCCGGCCGCACGTCTAAGCACAACGTAGCAGACCTGCCCCGCACCCCCAGGCCAGCCGGCCCGAGCAAGGCTCGCGGCTCCCGACGCCCGTCCCCAGGGCAGAGGACCCGCACCTCCTCCCCGCCCGGGCCCGCCCCGGCCCGCCCCGGCTCGGGCTCCCCGGTCCGGGCCGCAGACTCGCGCGCCGCCGGGCCTCACCTGAGCAGACGCGCTGCACCTTGAGCCGCGCGTTGTAGACCCGGGCCACCCGCACCGTGAGCTCCTCCAGCTCCGTGCTCCCCGGCGCCTGGAGCAGGAACTGGCTCTCGTCGCCCCGTTTCACGTGCAGAAGAACCATGGCGGCCGCGGAGACCCCGCCGAGGCGGCGAGGAGGCCCGGGAGGCCTTAAGCCGCAGGCGAGCGGCGACCGCGCACGAACCGCTGCTAGGAGACGGAACTCGCGGCTCGGGCTCTAGCGGTACCGGGACCGGGGTGGGGAGGGCACTCGCTCCCGGAAGTGGCTGTTGCCAGGAGCAACAAAGAAACACACGGGCCTCCGGCTCTAGTCGGAAGCGTAAGGTGGTTAAGCCGCAGTGCGCGAGTCCAGGCAATGTGTTCCCGGAAGCAGGTGCTGCGGGGCAACGATCCACGCAGTGGGAGAGGGCCGCGGTCTAGGCCGGCACCCCGCAGCGGAGGGGGGGAGGGCAAAAGGGGGTGGGGACTAACCGAGCCCCGCCCCCGGAAGTGCCTGTTGTCTGGGCAACCGCCCCCACAGAAGCCAAGCCGCCGGAGGGGGGCGCGAAACGCCCCGCGACTCGCCGGGGCCCGGGGTTCCACCCGAGGAGATGGGTGGTGGGAGGAGGCTGCTAGGTCGGGACTGGGTGGGGTGGTGGGCAGGTCCAGAACCGGAGCCGCGCAGCAGGAGCCCACGGCCGCTCCGAGTCTCCGCGGGGTTTCCGCCGCCCGCGGTCACCACTTCCGGAAGTCCTGCCCGCTGTTTCCGGTCTGCAGAAGTTCCGGGCGGTGCGCGCGGGGTGCTGGGTCTGAGCGTCGCGGGGCGGGCGAGAGCGGCCGCGGCGCCGTGTGCGGGCTGATTCGGAGTCGGTATCCGGGGAGGCTCAAGCGGCTGCCGCCGGAGCGACTGTCCCCAAACTATCCAGCGACCCACCGCCCAGCAGATGCTTACTGAGCAGGCGCTGTTTCTTCCCTCCCTGCTGGCCAGAAGTTCATCCCTCGTTTATCCTGAATACATTCTGCATTCATGGAGCCAGCGACTGCTTCAGACTTGGCCGATGGTGCCTTGCGAGAACCATTTATCCACAGACTCCTGTATTTCAGGGTCTCTGGGTATAATTTTTAATATTAAAAGTGTGCAAAACTCATGTACTGGCCATCCACTTTTGTTTAAATATGTAGTTTGTTGATCATTTGGTAGAAGATCTGCCAAATTTCCACAGATCAAGCCCTTGAAGTACCTTTAATCTTTGTCAGCACTGATTTTTGCCTTTGTAGTCCTGCTAAACTTTATTCTTCTGTTATATTCCTGTCGGTGGTTTCTTGTTTTTGTTTTTTTCTGCTCATAGAGGCCATGTCTCACAATTTTGGGTGTAGCTTTTTCTCAGTGTGTTTCTGGTGGTCATAAATTGTTCCAAAATCTCGTCTTGCCACCACGGAACTGGGTTCTGAATTTTCAGACAAAACGTGAGATTTGTGTGCTCTTGTGCCGTTTGGCAACTTTCCTCTCAATATTTTAGGTACTGTTGCATTTCTAGGGTGAAGGGTATCTTGGACCATTTGTATCTAATGAAGCAATCCATTAGTGATGACTGCTGAGGGCAAGATAATTAATAGGTCGTTCATGAGTGCTGCTAGATACCAGGCAGCCAGGGAAGAAAAGAACACATTTTTAGTGTATTGAAAAAAGTTTTTTAAAAGCCCTAATACATTAAAGATACAGTTAAAGTTCCTACATATCGCTCTCTGATTCCATTCTCTTCTTCCCCTTCTCTACAGGTAAATACTACCCTGAGTTTCTCATTCCCATTGGCTATTTTTCTACCATCAACATATGTATGGCTCACTAAAGAACAGAGTTTTATATAATAAGTTTTATATAAATGGTTCATAGTGTGTTATTTGATAACTTGCCATTGGTTCTATAATGATTTACTAATTTTTTATTCTAACTTCATTAGATTTACTAATATTGCCTTCACTTATTTTCACTGCTATATAGTATTCCACTGCATGAACAGGTCACTCCATTCCCCTGCTGGTGGTTATTGTATTTCTGGTTTGTACCATTAAAAACAATGGATGTCCTGCTCCACGTGTACTATAATTTCTCTACAAGTTAAACTTCTTAAGATAGAGTATATGAGTCTTACTGGACATTGTTAAGTTGCTCTCTAGAATTAATTTGCTGACCTACTCTTCTCAACAACAGTGTATGAGTTCCCATTCTTCCACATGTTCACTAAATCTTGATGTGGTCAGACTTATGTTTCTAAAACTAATGAACAGGCATTTTTTATTTATACATCAGTTTTTTGTGAGTTTGGTTGTCCTGTGTCAATCACCATTACTATGTTAGTTTGTGGATTTGAGGCTACATGTGAAGGGGATGAAAAGATGAGTTACAGATTGGAAGAAATATTTGCAAAGCACATAGCTAACAAAGGGCCAAGATACAGAATAGACAACCCTCAAAACACAATTGTAAAAAAAAAAAAAAAAAAAAAAAAAAAAAAAAACCCAGTCCATTTAGAAAATAGGCAAAAGACACATATTTCACTAAAGAAGATATTAGGTGGCAAATGAACACATGAAAAGACGTTCCCTACAATCAGCTTTTTTTGTTTGTTTGTTTGTTTATTTGACAGACAGAGATCACAGGTAGGCAGAGAGGCAGGCAGATGTGGGGCATGGGGTGGGAAGCAGGCTCCCCGCCGAGCATAGAGCCTGATGTGGGGCTCGATCCCAGGACCCTGAGATCATGACCTGAGCCAAAGGCAGATGCTTAACCCACTGAACCACTCAGGCACCCCTCCATGATCAGCTTTTAAGGAAACAAAGCCACAATGATATATCCTCCACTAAAATGGCTAAAACAAAAAACCACAAATGCTGGCAAGTACGCAGAGAAATTGGCTCACTCATACATTGCTGATGAGAATGTAAAATAGTCCATTCTGGGAAACAGTTTGGCAGTTTTTTTTAAGATACAAGCATGCTACTACGCCATGATCCACCAGTTGTACTCCTGGGCATTATCCCAGAGAAGTGAAAACTTATGTTTACCCAAAAATCTGTAGAGGAATATTTGTAGCAGCTTTATTTATAATAGCGCCCAACTGGAAACAACCCAGAAGTCCTTCAATGGGCGAGTGAGTGGTTAAACCAGCCGTGATACATCCATACCATGAAATGCCACTTGGCGATAAAAAGGAGTGGACTAGGGGTGCCTGGGTGGCTCAGTCAGCTAAGTGTCTGATGCTTGATTTCGGCTCGGGTCGTGATCTCAGGGTCCTGGGATCAAGCCCTGTGTTGGGCTCTGCCCTCAGCACAGAGGCTGCGTGGAATTCTCTCTCTCTCCCTCTTCCTCTGCTCTTCCTCCTGCTCATGCTCTAACATAAATGCTCTCTCTCCAAAATAAATGAATTCATAAAAAAAAAAAAAAAGGACTATTGTCACATGCAATTTAGATGAATCTCCAGAGATTTATGCAGAGTAAAAAAAGTCAATCCTGAAAGGTCACATACTACTCTTGAAGTGGCAAAATTATAAAAATGGAGAATAGATTTGTTGTTGCCGGGAGTTAAGGACAAGTGAGGGGAGAAGGGATGGGAAGGCGGCGGGGGAAAAGGGCAGCACAAAGGATCTTCCCCGCGATGGAACTGTTCTGCATCAATGTTAAGGTCCTGGTGGTAGTATTACACTATGGTTTTATAAAATGTTACCATGCAGGGAATCAGGAGGAGGGGGCTGCTTAAAGGGCACATGGGATCTCTCTGTATTATTTCTTATAACTGCATATATATATATATATATATATATATATATATATATATATATATATTTTTTTTTATTTCTCAATCATCAAAATCAAAAGTTTCTTTAAAAGCTTATCATTCTTGGGGCACCCGTGTGGTTCAGTGGGTTAAGTGTCTGCCTTCGGCTCAGGTCATGATCTCAGGGTCCTGGGATCGAGCCCCACATCAGGCTCTATGCTCGGCGGGGAGCCTGATTCCTCTCTCTCTCTGCCTGCCTCTCTGCCTAAATGTGATCTCTGTCAAAAAAATAAAATCTTAAAAAAATAAATAAAAGCCTATCATTCTCTATAACTTTTTAGAGGTTAATGAACATAATCGAGTGATGTAAGAATCAAGGTTGGGGTGCCCGGGTAGCTCAGTTGGTTAAGCATATGACTCTTGGTTTTGGTTCAGGTCATGATCTCAGAGTCATGTCATCGAGTCCCCCAGTGGGCTCTCTGTGCTCAGCAGGGAACCTGCCTGAGGTTCTCTCTCTCTCTCTCTCCCTCTGCCCCCCCGCCCATGCTCACACTCTCTCTCTTGCTCTAAAATAAATAAAATCTTTTAAAAAATAAAAAGAATCAAGGCTACTGTCTTGAATAGCAATCATATAAGACTGAAAAAGTCAATACCCAGAAGAACTACCAGCCTTGGTCTTGAACTTTGGGTCTTCTTAGGTCAGTCTCTTATGCCTGGCTGTCCTTGGGCCAATCTCCCTTCTCCCCCACTTGTCTCTTTTGCTGTGGATGAAAAAATCATCGTTCCTGCTTCAGTGTTATTTTCAAGCCAAGAAGACTTGGAATGAGGGCCTCTCTTACAGAGTAAGTGCATAGACTTCTTAATGATGATTTATAGTCTCAGAATGTCTTCTTACTTCTAGAGTATTACATGGAGAAGTGAAACAGATGAAACAGGGTCTTGAATTAAAATAACCTGATTTGACAATGCGAGTTAATCCCCAACTGTCATTAAACTTGGATACAAAAAGTTCAAAGAAAGTGGCTGAGAAAAATTCTTCCCTCTTGAGCAAAGCAGTCAGCATGGTAAAGACACGTATATTTATTTCATATGACAGCACATTTCACAGGATATGTACAGAATGTTGGTATACCACTGACTTTAATACTGTATTTCTATAAAGTATATAGTTATAAATATTGTATGCCACATAAGCAATAAAATTCTTACATATAAACAGCAATCTACTATAGAGAACAAAGAATTCACAAAGAGATCCTTAGTGTCTAATGTCTGCTCTGCTTTTAACAGAACTGGTAAATATTTTAATAACACAGAATAATGGCTAGTTATTTGCAGCATACCTTTGACTTTCAGAACTCTGTGTCCTTTCAGCAACATGCCAAACATAGTTTTCCTGATAAAGGCTGAGCTGCTGCCTGATATGTATATTGTAGACAGTAGTTTATACTCAATAGGAAACATTGCTCACAGAACCGCGATCTGCACTAGTGAAGTAGATAATGAATTCTGCTAAGGGAGAGCAAATACCATATACACTAATCACATAGATGTTAAAGCCACAGTTTCAACAAGTTAATTCACATTCTGAAGCACACTGCTTATAGTAATACTGCTGTTTAAAATATACTACTGCTGAAATGATTAGAACCCTCAAAAAGCACAATATAAAACTCACAAGAGTTATTTCTAACAGCAAATCTGGGCTGTCAACAGAGAGAGGATTACTTCTATAAATATAGTATTTTGATAACATTTGAGCATTTAGAAAAGTGCTTTTTTTCCTACTAGATTTGCTTTACATATTTGAGTGCAACTCAGTTTGCTGTGCTTTTCTCCATTTTACACAATCTTAGCCCGAATTCTATTTTCTGATATTCTCCCAATGCACCTCTCTGAAGATTAAATGTGGACAATGGAATTTAGGTGGACATGTACAACTCTTTATATAAAAGGAACGTTAATATAAGTCTTACCAGGTAAAGATGATTTTAACTTAAACAACAAAACAACTATTGCCCAAGGAGTTTTCTTTTGGGGATTACTGAATGGTATCAAAATACTACACTGTGTAAAAATTCTGTGAACTTCATAAAATTAATAAAAGCAGGATCAGTTGCATACTGGCAGTGCAGGAGACAAAACCCACAGGTGATTTGAGGGGTGGCCTCTAATGATGTAAAGCAGCATCACGGAGCCTCTCAAGGGGACAGAGCACACACTCCAATTCCCCAGTTCCAAGCATTCTGAGTAGATCCCCAATTCCAGGCATTCTGAGGACTGCTGCCTTCCTGCTAACGAAGTTCCAGAGTGAAAGCAGCAAAGACGAAGTGTGGGAGGGAAAAGGGCGACATACACCTTAGTGCAGAGAGAGGGGAGTGCGTTTAGCTCTAAAATTTCTCATTAAACTTGGAGGTATGTGCCTTCCTGACAGATAAGGCCACAGTGCTTTTTTGTAAGGGCCGGAATGTCCATCCACAAAATCGACTGCTTCCAGCTGCAAGAACCCCCTCCCAGAGAGAAGCATTTGGGGGTGCTGGAGTGCAGTAACAAAGATGTGTGTGTTCAGAGGAGCAGGACGGAATGGCAGGACAATCTGATAGTGAGATTCTAGGTTTGGAAAGAAAGTCAATGAAATGTCCAAATTTCATTTATAGCCATCCTTTCGGTAATGAAATACTGAAAAGCGAATTCTGTTAGAACTTTTAGGTAAAATCTGGTCTGAGTTACAGCCTAGAATTTAAGTTATGAGTTTTACAATTATATAAAAGTGTGTATATGTGTGTGTGTGTGTGTGTGTAGTGTATACACACACTTTTTTTTTAAAGCCATGCCTTTCAAAACTGTTTCAGTATAACTTTGATAGCTCTTTGGTGAATACATGGAAACACCAATTGTTTTCAAGTACAAAAGAGCTGGCAGAAATGTCAGCTAGAAGTTTGGGGTTTTTGAGTTTCTTCAGAGAAGACTGGCAAAGAATTTCTGAATAAGGACTACTTTTTTTCCAAAGTAGTTTTGAGCACTGTTTGTGGCTACTACTCTCTCTTACTTATCCAAACAGAAACACACCAAAACTCCAGGTATTAATGAGAAGGACTTTTTTTCCTTATTTCCAATATACACATATTCCAACTCTGTACACATTAAATAGTGGTATTTTATGACAACATCAGTGCACTGAACAATTACTTATTGCACATAATGAATAACTAATGCCCAATTCTTTTGGCTCTAACCTGCCCAAACAAAACAAAACAAAACAAACAAACAAAAAAAAACAATTGTTTTCTATTGCATAACCTTATCTTTCTGTAAAATCTAGTGTAGGTGATGCCTTAGATGCCAAGGTTGTGAAAGGGGCTCCCGAAGGGGTGGTGGCAGGGGGGAGCAGAGTGACAGGAGGTGGAGGTGGTCTTCTTGATGGCAATGCACAGAAAGGAACATTTGTACCTTTATTCCAGTCATCATCAAAGGTCGTGCTGGAGCCAGAAAGTGAACTCGGCTGGTGATCCAGTAAGTGTGGACAAGCTAACTTTGACTTCCCTTTCACACCAAAGTCATCTTCTTCCTCGAAGGTTACCCATCCTTTTGGGTTGCTGATTTTTGCCGTGGACTGGCCCTGCAGATCAAAACTGTCCTTAAAACAATCCAGTGAAGATGCGGGCTTGCTACTGGTACGACCCAGAGGCTTCAGAGAAGGGAAAGGATTGTTAGCAACAGGCTCTTCTTTGGAGAGCCAAGAAGTTGCCTCAGATTCTTGAGACTGGGCTCTAAATGGGTTTCCGGGAGTGGCGGTCCTGTCCGTAAAAGGATTTGTGCTGCTCAAGCTAGTAACAAATGGGTTTGGAGAACACCGCATATTTTCCTGGGATTTACTCCGGGCTGGAATTGGAGGCATGCAACTTACAGAACTCAAAGTAGTCGCGTTACTTTGTGTTGCAGAAGGCAACTGAACCAACCCCTTTGGGTTTGGAGTTAGAACAGATGATGTTTGAACAGATAACTGAGGCTTGGATACAGCAAGCACATTAAATGACAGATCTTCAAACGGGTCACTCTTTAAGGGTGATTCCAGTCTGACAGCAGAGACTCCATTTGCTTTTACCTGAAAAGACAGCACTCAATAGTCAGGGGAAAAAAAAAAGGTAATATACAGTTTTTAACACCTCCCTTATGCTTCCTGTCTCAATTATTATTCATTCTGGAGGGGCAAGTATACAAACTTAAAAGTAAAAACGGCTTTGTGTAGTTCGTTACTCTGGTGGTTTCGGTAAGATGAAACAACTAAAACCTTATTCTTTAAAAACTCTCTACTAAATAAACCCTTTTACACACATTTTTTAAACCCCGAAGAAATTAAAAAGAGACTGTTCCGTTCATGCAAGTCCTAATATGATAAAATGGAGGTTCAGGATTAGCAAATGACATTTGCTCATGCCCTGTTCTATCAAATGTTAGCACAAACTTCAGAAACCCATATCCAGAACTTACGCTAAATCTATACATTAGACTTCCAACACCGATCTATGATGATGATGTGGTTTCATTGTTCTTTTAAATATATTTTCATTTAAAGTTAATGTTACTATGGAAACTCAACTTCTCGAATGAAATGGATTTTATTAGTATATTTGTATTCATAAGCTAAAGACAACACATCTTTTCTATTTGGAAAAAAGAATTTTCGGAGCATTCTTTGCCTTTTAAGTTCTCCTTCATAGACCAAACAATGTGACAATATTCCTCAGTTGACCCTCTTCATCTTATGATAAAATGTTCCAAAACAGACATGCTTATTAATAATCATACCCAGTGACCGTTTAAAAGCAGGGGGGTTAGCCCATTTTCTATTTGGTGTACTCTAAAACTGAGATGAGTGCAACACAGTCCTTTCTACATGACAGAGTTGGCTGTGAGCTGGGAGGAGGAGTGTTCCGAATTACTTCTTGGTCATAACAGTTGTGCACCCTGTGCCTAGCTCACAAAGAAACCAGTGGAAGTGGAGCGTGGCTATGAGCCTGAGCAAAGGCAACCTTTCTTATGGGAAGGAGAACCTTGGCCTTATCAGCAAATAAGCTCATCAGACGCTTCATTTTAATTTAAAAAATAGCAACTGTACGTAATTATTGAAACTAAAGAGATGACTTGGATATTGATGCCGTATTTAAAGAGAAGACAAACTTTAGGTTGGAAAGGGCAGGGGAGGGAGAATTTTAGCTCAAGCCCTGCAAGTAACAAAATGGAGCACTACCCGAAATGAATTCAGATAGTTGTGAAGTCAAAATAACTAAATGTTCATGAACTGCACTGAAAAAGAGAACAGCAGTTCTTCCCCCAAAACATAATTGCATATTTTGAAACAGTAACTTGCTACTTTAACCATAGGGAAGGCTGTTCATTTCTATAAAGAAATCATGGATAATTACATTAAGTGAGTAACTTTCAAGTATATGATTGTTTTATTCAATTGTCCTAGGACATACTTTATAATTGAATAAACAAGCATGTTTATTTCAACTTAATATGATAATAAATTTGTACAAAAGTAAACATTTAACAGATGCAAAACTATATTCTAAGTGTATTAAAGGTAAACATTTATATATGAAAATCTGCTTAAGAGAAATCTATTGGAGACATAAAAAATTACAATTAACTCTACATTACTGATAATCTCTGGATTATTACGATTAATACAACAAAATGGCAGTACCCAGTCGTGTCTGGGACCCAATTCTCCCATGGCAGATGAACAGTCCACAACACAGAAAGGAGAATTTTATGTTTTGCACACTTTAGAATAGCAGGCCCTTGGCAAGTGAATGCTCTACATTTAAATATCTTTATTTTTATATGCAAAAAAATTTGTTTTCAAAATATATTAAGTATAATTTGACAGAAGCAGGATCATTTTACCCAATAACACTTGAAATTACAATGAGAGCCACACCACCATTCACTGTATTAGAATTAAGTTATAATTTCAGCAGGATTTGTGAATTAACATTTTTTAAATGATGGTAGCTTTACAGAGAAAGGTGTTGGAAGGACCTTAAAATAATCCTATTATAATATTAACTTTTATCATTCTAAATCATCAGTTCTTCCTTACCAAAAATAATCCTGTTAGTAAAATTCTTTGAAAAAAAAATTCCCAAAAGAAACCCAAGAAAAAAGGTTGACTTTTCTATTTATGTACTTATGCCATTATTAAAACCATGACCCAGTTTGGTCTTGCCAAACAGACTTTCTAATACCTAAAGCTTACCTTCTTGGAGTTATACTTTTTAGTTTTGTTAATTTTCATAAAAAAAACAAAGCAAAAAAAATGGTAAAGCATTAACAAGAACTAAAATGGTTCCTAAAAATTCGAAATATTAAGAAAAAAAAGCACGTTTATGGTATGATAATAGAATTTATTAATGTGGACAGGTGGTTTTAAAAATGGGTGAGACTTTAGATGTATGAAGCAAAAGATTCATACATCTAATGTGCTAAGACAGATGAAAAGCACAGATAAGATTGAGAAAGAGTCCAATACCTGTTACCCTGATGCTTGCTCCTGCTTTGAGAAAGGGAACACAGACATCAAAGGAGAGCGTTAGGAGGACAATCTGAGACCAACCGGCAACCCTAACAATTCAGTCTTCAAAATGCTTTTATGTCTGTATTATACACAGAACCTGAGGGCGGCAAAATGTGCAGGTCACAGCATGCGTTCAAGAGACAACTCTAATTTCTTTTGTAATTTTGCATTAAAAAATGTATCGTTAAATTCGGGCTCAAACTTCAGTTCTGTCAGAGGCGGATGACTAGCCACTTCCAAATTTTGTTCCTACAAAAGTAATATCCCAAATAGGTTTGGGATCTCTAAGAAAAGCAGTCTAATGTCCCCCTGCCGCTGCCAAGTCCTACGGTGAAGCCCTAACTCTCAGTGGGATGGTGTTCGGAGGTGGGGCCTCTGGGGGGTGACTGGGGATATTTGAGGCCAGGAGGGTGGGGACTCGTGAGGGATCTGTGCCCTCATGAAAGGACATGTCAGAGAGCTGGCTCTCTCCCCCTCTGTGAGCACACAGTGAGAAGCAGTCTGCAAGCTGGGAAACGAACCCTCACCAGAACCCAGCTGTGTTGGTATTCTGATCTCAGACTTCAAGCCTCCAGAGCTCTAAGAACACACATTCCTGTGGTTTCAGCCACCCCGTTTTTGTTACGGCAGCCCAGGAAGAGGACAACAGCCACAAGACAGCCCATGGGGTTATCACCATGAGAGAAAAGTACTTTGTAAAGGTACTACCCTATTGAAAAATCAGTATTTATTTTAACAAAATGACCAGGATCCAGGCATATTCTATATTAAGCAAATTTTTAGAAGGATGATAACACTATCATTAATTCACCTCAGAATTTATTTGTGGTAAGGTACAACAAAATAAAAAACCAGAGCCTATTTTTGCTGTTTAAAAATGAAATCATCTTTCCATAACACAGCAGTATTTTTTTTAATACAGTCTCAAAAACAGTTTTGAGCAAATCTTCCCCAATATCTAAAGCTTACCTTATTTTAAAATATCAAAACTCATTTTTACAATTGAGGAAGTCACCACTCTGAAGTATATTAAACGTGAATAGAGTTTCCTGATTACTAAACATGAAGACTCCTGAATTTAAACGAGTACTTTTTCGATGATGTCAGTCAGGGCTACGTGTCTTGGCTTTGGCACTGAGAGAAGAGGGTCGGAGGTATTGACTAGATCCAGAATGCTGAGATTTCCTACGTGGTCTCTTCCATGGTCTTCCCTCCCTGTCAGCTCTCAGGACTACAGTATAGCAGTGAGGCTGTTCCTTCATCTCTGGCTGAATTTCCTGACTTCCAGTTCTTAGATGACAATCAGATGACTAAGGTGCCAGATGTCAGGCAGAGAAGAAAGGCATTTCTACATTTTGTACATGTTATATAGTCATCTGCATTGGACAAATCTTCTCTGTAGAAAATTATAGAGTCAAAGACCATTTAAATAATAATAAAAAGGAAAGCTGAGCCATGTATGTTTTTATGTTTTAAATACCTTGTAGATTTGGAGCAGAATTAATAACAAAGACTTGTAAAAATTACATATTACCAAAATATCAGATACATCCTATTTTAAATTCTTATCATTTTCAACCTATAGCTCTGGGAGATTTTTAAATTTTAGGCATTTAATATTTTTTGAATAGGCATTATTTTTATGGTTCAAAATCCAAGAGGTACGAGAAGCTAAAATGCCTCCCTTCCTTCCCAACCCCCAGCACTCTCCTCTCCGTGGAGGAAATGAACCACTCTGTGATCCTTTCCGAAGACAAGCCTGCACACAAACAAGACCCCCTGCTCCCCCAAGAGAGAAAAGTGTATGTGTGTAATGTTTGGAGGAATCTGGTATCAACGACTAAAATAAAAAGAATATTTAGAATTTAAAACAAACATCTTTGGTAGTTTCAAAGAAGTGGATAATACAAGATTCGAGGAGAATGTTCTCTACCAGGCCACACAGGAAGCACATGCTGTCTGCCCCCAAATCACCACACCCATTCCGATGAAAAACAGAAATCAAAACAACAGAAAATGACCTAAGAAAATGATAATGCGGGGCGCCTGGGTGGCTCAGTGGGTTGGGCTGCTGCCTTCGGCTCGGGTCATGATCTCAGGGTCCTGGGATCGAGCCCCGTATCAGGCTCTCTGCTCCGCAGGGAGCCTGCTTCCTTCTCTCTCTCTGCCTGCCTCTCTGCCTACTTGTGATCTCTGTCTGTCAAATAAATAAATAAAATCTTTAAAAAAAAAAAAAGAAAGAAAATGATAATGCAGTAGTCATGGGAATATTCACCCTATGGTACATCCGTGTTGTTTTCTACTGAAAACTGCAATCTTACTGAACAGTTGGCTCTTTCTCGAGTTTTCCAGAGTACTGTATCTTATGTTCATACTGGTCTAAGAATACTTAAACCGTTACAGACTTAGGAATTAAGGTTCACTTTTACTATAAAATAGAGGCTCACTTCCTCTCTTAAAAAAGTAGTAGAAAGCTCTAAGATGGCTAGTTTGAAAGTTTTTGCTCTCCAATTACATCTAAAAAAAGTTTATTCAACATTCCTTTGGGTATTCCAATAAAGTTAAAAAAAATTGTTCTTTAAGATTTACTTATTTGAGAGAGAAAGAGAGGGTGTGCGTGTGTGCATGGGGAAGGGGCTGACAGAGAGGGAGAGAACCTCAAGCAGCCTCCCCATGAGTGCAGAGCCCGAGATGGGGCTGGATCTCAAGAACCTGAGGTCACGATCTAAGCCAAAATCAAGAGTCTGGTGCCCAACCGACTGAGTCACCCAGGCACCCTGCCCTCCAATTACATAAAAACAAAACAAAACCAAAAAAACCAAGAGTACACATTTACAAGAAAATGAGAAGAAAAATTCAGGACTCACTAAAAGGGGACTGGAAGAGAGAAAGGAATAGTGGACATTTGTGGTTTGAAGGATTTCTACAGTGTTTTATATATCACCAATGTCCTCAATTTTCTGAACTAAAAAAATGTAGAATACTTTATGCTATTCATCAGCTTAAGAGAACATTTTATTTCTCTCAATTATATATACTTCTTGAGTTTTTACAAAGGTGACCAACTGTCTGGGAAAGAGCTGAGTGTTAGCAATAGTCATTTTAAGACTCATGTTTACTTTAATATCTGTATTTCACCACATAGAAGCCCAAGAAGCTGTTGACTTCTGCCTACTAGCTGGACATCTCCAGATATATGAAAAAATAGATACAAACTATTATTTATAAATGTGCCTAAGGGGCATTTGCCAATGTGTACTATTTGTGTGTTTTAGATCTTCACAAAGTTTAAAAGCAGACTTCTAAAGCTTTACTCATTTCTTTGGCCTTGATGGCATTTTCAAGTTAAAACTTTGGGATAAAATAAATTGTAAGGCTGGACAACAAAAAGTGTTCTTACTAAGCACGAATTTTAACTATTTTACCAGAATGTATATAACAAAGTAAAATCACATCCAATAAAGTAGAGCAATTTAACTTGCATGACGACCCCTGTATAAAAATAACTGTATGTACACACCACAAGTCTTTCCAGTGTGAAGTCAGGTCGGTAGAGCAAAAGTCCTTGTGATCCTCTGATTTTCACCCATGAAGGCAATGGCAATGCTTTCTATGCAACACTAATGAGGTGACCTCATTCTTTGGATGGTTTCTACTTGGTCATTGAGCACACAGCCAAAACATCTAAACTGGTCCAATGACTGACCCGGAAACACCTGAGGACCCCAGGGCCCACTCCACCACAGAGAAGGACTACCAGTTGCCACTGGAGGAACCAAAGGATTATTCTCTGCTTGCTGGAAATTCACCACACTGCCAAATGGTAAGGCATCTCGCTCCAGAAAGTGAAAGCACAAACTAATATACTAGCTGTGAACAACGAGAAAAATACACTCCTGTTCGTCCTAATATATTAACTATCCAAAATAAAATGTGCATTTAAAAAAATGAAAAAGTCACAAGCACTGTAAATGTTAACAAGATAAAACAGCCCGGGAACCACTTGGAAATGCCCTCAAGACCCTGATTTCAAGCTTGCTCTCTGAGAACCCCTGATTTCAGCAAAGACTACGCCAGAGGCTTTTTAGGGCGATCTTGTTCATCCACGGGCCTTACCTGTGGTTGTGAGGAAGGCTCCGAAGGCAAGCTGTGGGACGACCTGCTGCGAGGGGGTGGCTGAGGCGGCGTTTCTAAGTTGGGCTGGGCGGCAGGCTGAGGCGAAGGGGCCGCGACAGGGACAAGAGGCTCCTGCAGCTTCTGACCAGGCGGGGGCGGAGACGGCTGCACAGGCAGGGCAGCCTGAGGCTTCAGCGGTTCAGGAAGAAGAACAGATCCTACACAATGAATTTTCAGATGTTAGGTATTTTCTAGAAAAACATATTCTGTTCTTCCTGCTGTGAGGTGTTGGGTGTTCTTGTCCCCCGCTCCCCCACCGAGCAGCCTCATTTCTTGCTGCCGGGAGAAGGAAGGGCGTCCCTACCTGAGTACGTTGCGGCAGGTGAGAGGAGGGAAAAGGGCACGTGAAAATTTCAGAATGCAACTAGAATCTCTGATACGGGGTCTACCTTTCGCCACTTCTGGTGGTTTGCTTTGGCCTTCAGGGGTCAGTCTGCCAGCAGATGCCCGAGCATGGCTCTGCGGGGCACTGATCACTCCAGCACGGGGCGGAATAGTCTAAAAATGGGGAAAAAAAAAACCCATTTGAGACATTTACTCAGCCCAGGCGCCCCGCCACAGACACGTTAATGCGGGGTGTAATATTATATGCGATAATATTATATGTCCTTTATCGCATATAATATTAGGGTGGGTGTTAACTAGACAGCTACAACAGGAAAGACAAAGCTTTCTGTCTCAGAAATGCTCTACCCGTTTCTTACTAGGAATTAGAAGCGGTTTCATCAGAAGCAGCCCCTGCTCTTCTCCAAGAGCTCTAGCTCCAGGGTCCCACAACTAAGCAAGGGCCCCCATCCAGTGCCAGGCACCACTGGACTTTTATTACTTACTTGTTAGATTCCAGAGAAAATGTTCATTTGGGTAAATATTAGAGTAATTTCGTGTGTACGAGAACAAAAACTAAACACAGAAAACCCCAGATTTACAGGGAAGGGAAAAGCCCGGTGGCACCATCCACGCCCGGACTCTTCTTACCTTCAGAACCAGTTAGTACACTGACTCCTATCATAAATGTTCTCCCTTGCGATCCGGCTATAAAATTCTTCTTCTCAAAGGATGACTTTCTATCCTCATTAATTACTGAGATAATGCCTTAAAAAGCTGCCCAAACACACTGCCATCTCATAAACTTTGAGATTCTAAGTTATTTAGGGACCATAAATACTGAAGGACATCACTTTTGTTCAAATAATAAAGTATGTGTGTGTGTGTTTGTATATATTTTATATATATATATATATATATATATATATATATATATTTTAAGGAAGGAAAATTCTTACAAAACTTTATTCGCCATGAATTTTTCTACACTTCTAAAGACTTTTCTGTAAAACAGAAAGCTTTGGTTTAGTGTCAGTTAATACTATGGCAATAAAACACATCACCATGAGAGACTATGGACTCTGAAAAACAATCTGAGGGTTTTGAAGGGGCGGGGGATGGGAGGTTGGGGTACCAGGTGGTGGGTATTACAGAGGGCACAGATTGCATGGAGCACTGGGTGTGGTGAAAAAAATAATGAATACTGTTATGCTGAAAATAAATAAAAAATAAATTAAAAAAAAAAACACATCACTTACTATCCTTGATGGCTATAGTCTTAGTTTCAGAGAATCATTTGCTCTACCTTATACCTAGCATCTCACTTTTTTGTTTTTATTAACATATAATGTATTATTTGTTTCAGGGATACAGGTCTGTGAATCATCAGTCTTACACAACTCACAGCACTCACCATAGCACATACCCTCCCCAATGTCCATCATCCAGCCACCCCATCCCTCCCCCTCCACTCCCTAGCAACCCTCAGTTTGTCTCTTATGCTTTGTCTCCCTCCCGATTCCAACTTATTTCATTTTCCCCTCCCTTCCCACAACGAT
Organism: Mustela putorius furo; assembly: GCF_011764305.1. NCBI lineage: Eukaryota > Metazoa > Chordata > Mammalia > Carnivora > Mustelidae > Mustela > Mustela putorius. Next base: position 930,728 of record NW_025421491.1, on the reverse strand, counting down.
CTCCCCACTCTGCCTCTTAAATTTCTTATATCAGAGAGATCATGTGATAATTGTCTTTCTCTGATTACTTATTTTGCTTAGCATGATACCCTCTAGTTCCAAGCACGTTGTTGCAAATGGCAAGATTTTGGCTTTTTGATGACTAAAAAGTATTCCTGTGTGTGTGTGTGTGTGTGTGTGTGCGCGCGACATCTTCTTTATCCATTCATCTGTTGACAGACATCTTGGCTCTTTCCATAGTTTGGCTATTATGACATTGCTGCTCTAAAAACTGGGGTGCACATGCCCCTTCGGATTACTACATTTGTATCTTCTGGGTAAATAGTAGTAGTGCAATTGCTGGCTCATAGGGTAGCTCTATTTTCAACTTTCTGAAGAACCTCCATACTGTTTTCCAGAGTGGCTGCACCAGCGTGCATCCCCACCAACAGTGTAGGAGGGTTCCCCTTCTCTGTATCCTCACCAACATCTGTTTTTTCTGACTTGTTAATTTTAGCCATTCTGACTGGTGTGAGGTGGTACCTCACTGTGGTTTGGATTTGTATTTCCCTGAGGCCGAGTGATGTTGAGCACTTTTCATGTGTCTGTTAGCCATTCGGATGTCTTCTTTGCAGAAATGTCTTGTTCATGGCTTCTGCCCATTTCTTGATTGGATTATTTGTTCTCTGGGTGATTGTTATCTTTGAAGAGTTAATGTTATCCTTAAAGGGTACCCTGGAGGTCATCAAGTGCCTTTCCCTCATTTTAGAGTTGAGGAAACTAGGCCCTGACACGTGGTTTCCTGAGATAACACACCCGACTGACAGTAAACCAGAACCCAGACCCTAAACCCACTGGCCCTCAGGCTAGGTGTTGCCTACCGGTCTGGCTGCACTGTATCCAGCAGGTCCTGGGCCTGTGAGTCCTGCCTGAGGAGAAGGCTGATTGCGTCCTGAAACAAAGACATCACACCATGTGTTTAAGTTTTTTTTTTTTTTTTTTTTTTTTTTAGAGAAAGAAATAAGAACCCATGTACTTCTATCCCAAGTGTCTACATGGTCCAGTTTTAAGGTTAAGGAGCTAAATTCAAGTGTTTTTACCTATATTATCTTTCCGTGTAGTTCCAGGGCTTTTGGGTGCTTTGAAGCATGAAGGGGAAAAGAAATGAGTCATAAGTAAGCAATCAAGCAACACTGCGTAACATCAGTTGGCTGTTCTGTTTCATTACCAGCACAGATGGGGGCATGAGATGGGAACCAAAGGTTTGGATAACGATGAAGGCTACTATCTGTCCTGAAGGAAATGCCCCAAAAGAGAGAAAAATTAGAATACTCAGAATGACATTCATGCGAGACAACTTAGCCCTCAATCTGATCTCTCACTCACAGGGTGACTTCTAAGGTGACCTTCCCAACAGAGTTCTCTCCTGTGAACCTTGAAAACATAAGGTCAGCTTGTGTGAATGGCGGCAAGATGTGACCCTACTACCTCTGCTCCCCAGCATACAGAGCATTTTCTAGGTTATATCAGGGGCTCCTAACAACCCTGTTTTAGAGCTTTGTGCTGTAGCTATCACTGTGGATAAAGGAATCTTATGATGAGGTATTTTAGAGTTCTACAACAAAATCCTCTGATAAAAGTAGAAGGAAGGCACATCTCACAACTAAGTATTTGCCTTATGGAAGACAGTGTTAATATGCAGTTCAAATTCACTAGAAAGATATTAGACAAACGAAATGAAATAAATCACTCTGGGGGCCAAAAAGAGCATGGGGGACTATTATGGGAGGCATTTCAAATTTAATATTTTTTAAAGGAAATTCAAGTGCAATTGTCATATTAAATACATCAGCCCTTTGATAACTATAATCTTAATGAATGGCTTTTAGTCTAAATGATCTTTTAAGCAAATTTAGTTCAGCATCATTATACATAAAAAATTTATGTTATTTGAAATTACCCACGAAATACTTATTCTTGGACCTGAATTAATAGGGTTTCAGGATAATTATTAATTTTTAAAACTGCAGAGTTGGTATAGTACATTTCTAAATGTTTGACTTACTCTGAAAATAATTTTGAAAGGCATTTTTCTTAAAATAACACTGTACAGTAATTCCACATCCTAAGTAGATATGAAATAGATACAAAACAGAGTGCAATACAACGTAAGAATCACAGGGAAATTAACTGGGTAGCCCGTTAGGAACGATCCACAACACGGAATGAGAAGAGAGAAAGTACGAGGTTACACGGCGTACACGGAGGAGGGGGAGGTTTACGGGCAGACTAAGGACAGATTTAGTGTGCCTTTAACACACTGGGGGGCTGACATTTAGCAGTGAGATGAGAGGTCTGTTTCTATGATGCAGAAGTCTTGTTACCTTCCATCTCTCGCCTAGCTGCCCCAGGACTGGGAGGGGCTCCAACACCTTTTCAGAGAAAGAACAGAAGCTGTATATTGCTCAGGGCCCACAGCACAGAACGAAAGGCAGGCACACAAAACAATTCCTGCATCCAACTGACTTTTGCTAAAAGGTTCTTTCACTGCTTTAACTTCTTCAAAGATATTAATACAAACCAAAGTGACTTCAGAAGCCTAGCCGAAACCCCAAGGCCTCCCCTTCCTCAAACAGGATAGAAAGGCAATGACAATTTTCTTTTTACATCAGGTTACGAGCTCTGGGGAATTTTAAAATCTCTTAATGAAAGCCTTGGCTTTATGATCATCTCATTATATTCAGTTATACCACTAATAAAAGCTCTAATATTTCACAGTCAAAAAGGAAAAAGAAATCACAGATCGATTTCATTTTAAATTCCTATGGGACTATATTAGTTTCTTAGAAGTTAGTTTTTGATGCATTATTTTAAGAAAACTCTAAAGGTACTGTAATGACTTTCTCTAAGTTATTGCCTTAAAGGAGTTATTAGTTTATAGGGTTCAAAAAGTAAGGTGCAAACATTGCCTACAAAAGAATTATGAAAAGGAGCAGTTTTTAAAAACTAAGTCAGATTTTAGGTTAAGTTTGATATAACTTTTCACAAATTCATTTAAAAATGTATTTATTTTCTGCAGGTTGCTTTCCTAATTGAAGGAAGAGGATAATTAGGTGTTATCATTAAAATATAAATAAAGGCAGGAGTTTAAAATGGGGACAATTAATTTTTTTTTGTAAGTTGATGGAAAAGTTATTGTCCAGCAGCATTCTGCAGAAGCTATCAGGCTGAAATAATTGAGCTTTTATACAAAGTCCTTAAGATCAAAATATAAGCAGAGACAGCCTGGGATAACATGTGAGTCGGTCAGCAACGGCATTAGGCAGCCGGAGTAGAAACAGAAGGACCACACACGTATAGGGAGTGCACCTTAACAGTAGTAACAGTGGATCTGTAAAGGCTCTTCTATGGAACTATGATCACTTGGCTCATCCTCTCCTGAGAACTAGATTAAATGAACTTATCAAATACACACATTTAACTGAGTTTTGTGAGAAATTTTCTTGTAAACCAAAGTACACTTTTTTTAAAAAGACCCATTTGTTAATAAACATTTCCTTATTGTAAAAAATAAAATCATTCTCATGTTAAAAAAAAAGCGAAGCATGAGTTTTATGACAAGTTATGATAAAGCCATGCAAAATGAAAGATATATTTCAGAAAATCATAGCTTCAATTTGCATTGCTAGGAAATTTTGCTAATCACTAGATTTGCTAAATTCCTAGAAAAGGAAAGTACTAGAGCATCACTAAGCAAATACTTGGAAAACGTTCTATATTTACTATACCTGAATTTCTTTTGCAATTAAAGTGATTTGGGAGAATTAAATCTGTATAACCAACCTAACTATATTTATTAAGAAAAAGCGTTATCAGTATTTGATTGGTAATTGAACTATGTCCACCTGGAGAATGGAAGCCTGTAACAAGTTGGCTCATTAGTAAAATTAAACTCTGATCTTTTACTTAACAGGAAAACAATGGAAGTTTGGAGCTCTTTTTTACTTGAAGTATAAATATCATTCACTTTGGCTTTTACCAAACAAATCTAAAATGTCTTTCCATTACAGGGATCAAATTCTAAAAGATGAATAAACCAATATGCATGTATTGTAACAAATATAAACAGTTACCTCCGAATTCTTTTCTAGCAGGTGCAGGACTCCTAGCCCCTTATAGTTCATAAGAAAATATGCAGCAGAAAGGAAAGGACATTAAATAAAGAACTGAAATGTCAAAGATTTACTACAGTATTCATGATGTTAAATATCACGTAGGATCTACATACTAGTATCTTGGTACTATAAAAAAGCTATTATTTAAGGCAAATATTTTTAATAACTTAAGTAATGGCACTATACTCACTTAAAAAGAATATTTAAGCAAATATATAAAACTTTATTACAAATAAGTATATGTATGTTCTTCAGTTCTAATTATATATTTTACAAAAATTCGTACAACTATATCAAATTAGCAAAAGCAAAACAAACATTTCATGCATACCGGTAAGAGGGCAGCTAGAAAAACCCATTACAGAAATCTAGTCGGGAGACACTCTTTCTACCTGTGCCACTGCTCCTACGTGTTCCTCAGAGAAAGACTCAGGCAGTAGCAATAATGATAGAAAAACAGTAAAATCCAGAAGCTCGAAGTCTGAAGACATGCAAAACATTTTAAAGTCAAATGGAGGAAGATTTTCAATCTAGCAGAAGTGGAACTCAATTTGTTACCTGAAGGAGGAGGTGGTCTCTGGGGGGGAGCAGGGCGTGCAGGAGGGGCAACCGGGCGGGGAGGAGGAGGCCTCTTGGGCTCTAGGGGCTGAGAATCTCTTTGCTGCTGCTGGGCTGCTGGTAGAGTGTCAAGGGGAGAACCTAAAGAAGTACACGAGGTAAGATCAGGTTCCATGTGGGTGTGAACACAAAGGTATGGTACTTCCCAATACCTATGATGAATTCTCAATTCTGCTCATTTTCTCCCTTTGTACTGTAGCGTACTGACAAGCATTTTTATTATCAATAACGTAAGCAGTTCTGCCATTAAATTCCCCTCTGGTATCACGGAAGCAATGATGCTTGCTCCACGTGACGCCTTATCTAGACCACAGGTGCTGGGAGCTGATTTACTGAGTGGCCCGATCAAGAGGGCACAAAGCGTTGGTCGAATAAGGTCATTTGCAGTCTACTGGCCCATACAGAGAAGAAAAAAGGAGTCTCTTCTTTTCTTTACACCTTGGCTTATCTTGAACTAATCTAATGAAGCCAGTCCTCTGAGAGTTGTATGGGAGAACTGGAGAAATTTATGAAATGCAGGACAGCTTCTGGAGATGTTGGTAAGCACAGAACAGTGATTTAGTCATGCCACATAACAACTTCCAGGACAAATCTTCCAATTCTGAAGGATTAATGACTCTTAAATTTGAATTCAAAAAAATTTTTTGTCTCTTTTTGCTTCATACCATAATATAGGTTATGTCTAGGTTATATATATATAGACAGACAGTTAAGCCCAGATGGTTTTGAGTGCTTACTCTAATAGAAAAACAACAATTTTAAGAGCTGGATAAACCTGAACTCATAGAAAAAAAGGTTTAATGAAAACCACATCTAATGAAAGTGATGATGAGTTTCCTTTCCACTTAGTGCTTACCATCTACAGGTTTCCTCTTTTGTATGCACAGAAAACACAGATCCAAAGGCATCAGAGATTTGACCATCTAAAATCAAACAGATCAGCTAGGGCAAGTCACAGAAAACTTGAAAGAAAATACATACTTTGTAAAGTTGGGTGCCCCGGAGTTCTCGATGGTGCTCGACTTGGTCTTACGGGAAGGGATGGTACGGGGCCCTCTGATATGGTTGGTGACTGGCAGGGGCTGGTCCGGGGTGAAGAGCTCGGTGAAGTGCCAAGGCCAGAACTTGAAGACAGCTGGAGATGCTGGGGAAGAATTTCCTCAACTTCAGCACTGTAGTCATCAACATCACCTAAGGAAACAAGGTTATTAAAATTAGCACCATTTTCACTTTCTCAGAGGTTTGTTTTCACCAATCTCAGAGGTTTGTTTTCAAGGGGTTCATTATAACACTGCAAACATGTAGAGGTTAAGCACAGAGACATATATAAAACACTTACATGTACAGAACTAGAACTAGTGTAAACACCCTTATAGATCATGTAACTAAGGAGAGCGACTACCTCAGAGCACCAGGATGCCTGTGGAGACCAACACCTGGAGTGGCGCTGACACAACAGCTTCCAGTGTTCCAAGGAGCAGTGATCTCAGCATTGGCTGACTCCAAAGTTTACTGCTCTCCTTCCAAACCTTCCTACTTTCTCCATGGAACTGCTCCCTCCCCACTGCTCTCAACTCAGCCCCAGCCCTAACTGGTAGACAGACGGCAGACGGGCTCTCAGACAGCTCCATGCCCTTCCCCGAAAGTCTCTTCATGCTCCTTCCCCTGTGCTCTCCTGGGGCCTCCCCATGTCCCTCCTTCTCAGGGTTGGAAAGGAGAGTCAGGGTCCCCTTGCAACCTGATTCTGATTTCAGAACATTAAACCTCCGATCCTGACCTCTAAGGGCTACTTCTTCGAGGCTATGCCTGCAGGAATTTATGTTAATGCTCCCACATCCCCTTGCTGCCATAATCTCCAGCCTGCTCTGGCGGTGACTTGAACCCATGCGTCAAGGACTAAGCAGAGAGCAGCAGGATAGTCGCGTCCTACCATCTCTCTGGGTGACATCAAAATCCATGTAGAAGACACATCAACAGCTGAAAACCCTTGGTCTTGTCCTTACGCTCTCTTCCACTCAAACACACACAGCCCTCCCAGGTGCACTAGCTCTGACACATTACTCCAACCCTAGTTCCCAGCCTTTGAGTTTTCTCCTGCAGTGACTCTTCCCTCTTGAGACTTTATCAGGATCCAGGCCTTTGATCCCTCTCCTTTTAGCCCCTGTGCCATTCTGCTTCTCCGAATCTGTCTTCGGCTTCAGCGGCACTTCAGCTCGGCCACCCCCGGGGCACCTTTTTCTGTCCCACCGCATCACTTCCGTCATGGCACCAGGGCTGCCGCTGGAGAGAATCCCATGGTGCTGGCCATTGTGCTCACATTAAATTTGCAGTTTTCAGCCTCCTCTGGGACCCTGAAGCTGTCTGGTAATTTCATGACTGGCTCTCTGCCACTCCCCTCCGCCCCCCAACTCCTTCTCAGGAGCTTTATCTGGAAACTTCTCAACTCTCCTGATGCTGTGGGTTGCCCTACTCCTGCAGATGACCTCAACTTTTAACACTTCTCAGAGGAAAGAGAAGTCTTAAGATGGGACCCCCGTCCCCCCTGCAACAACCTGCTGCCAAGCCGGAGTCTAATCCCACGGCTGCACTCAGGTCTTTGTGGTTCGGCCCACCCCGTTTTCTCAGGGACCTGCTCTAACACCCCTTCTGCCCAGCTGGTCCCCAACATCGTCACGAAAGTGCACGAAGCACTCCCAAGCTTTTCTCATTTTGAGAACAGTGTTCCCTAGAACGCCAGTCTCCGCAGTGCAACCCCCCTCCCACTCCCCAGCCCCCAGCTTAGCTTCTTTAAAGAGTCTGTAGACACTCCCCGCTTCTGCACCTCTAGCCACACCTCAATTTACCACCATCTGGCTTCCTCGCTGCACCGCAAGTCCTCTCCTGAGTGTGACCAACAGCCTCCGTCACTGTCATTACACCCAAAGGGCAAGTTTCCCCCATGTCTCCTCATCCGTCTGAGACCCAGGACTCCGCTCACTGCGCCTTCCTTGTTACCATTTCCTTCTTTGGTTTTTTAGGCCCACCTCTTGCCTCTTGAACAGTGCTAGTTGTTTCTTTTCCATTTCCTTTTGTGAGCAGCTGCCTTCTGCCTGTCTTTAAAATCTGGGTTTCTCTGTTCATTCCCAGGACCAGTTTTCTCCCGTCTCTCTACAGTCCTTCTGGCCAAGCCAGGGCGAACCCGTGACTTGAGCTGCCATTAGAGCGGTCCTGCGGGCCCAGAGCTCTCTGCAGAGTACCCGCCTCGCGCACCCGCCGCCTCCATGGGAGCCTGTATCTCAGCTCGACATGAGCCAAACCAAATTCATCTTCTACCCCGCACGGCTCCCCTGCTTGATTTCTTTCCTCTCTCATTACTCCCTCATGAGGCTGCTTACGGACGAGGCCGGAGCCTTTTCCCTCTTCGGTCCCCGCACCTTCCTTCCTCCTGGCTCACCCTGTCCACCTCCCCTTCTCGGATTTGCACCGAGCCACTTCGGACTCTCAGTTCAAATTTCAAGTTCTCTGGGAAACTTGCCCTACTTCCCAAATCCGAGGTAGGCCACCGTCCCGTCCCGTGAACTACTGCAGTGCCATTCACGACTGTATCTCTGTCACCTGACTGTCACTGCCAGCTCACTGGTAACACTGCCAAGCTAGGAATTCTATGACAAGTCAGACATCTGTTGCATTTTCAGCACCCAGTGTGCACAGGCACATACAAGGTAGGACAGAAATGTATGGACTAAGTCAAGGAATGAACAGAGAAACGTGAAAGCTGGAGATGTCCTGTACGACGCTCAACTCTTAAATGTGTTCTGTGGAATGTGCACGGTCTCACAGTATGATATATGCTCGTTTTATAAACTAAGGGATGCGCCAACGTGGGAAATATACCTGAGTAACACAGCACATGGCATGAGAAAGCGCCAACACGTCTTGATGACATTTAAGGAAATTATTATCCAGGTAACTAGGAACTAAAGGTGAAATCTGAAATGGCCACATTTATATGGGTCCATTCAAATACATGTGTTCCTAGCGTCCTCGAGAATCTTTTTAAAATTGCTTTGAAATGTATCTTCTTTTGTAGTAACAACTCTGAATGCCTTTCTGTTATTAGAATACCCACTTTGAACTTCTACTTCTCTATCTTAACCACAACTAGTGGGACCAAACTACACACCAGAATTATCAATTTGTGCTCTGAGCACAGAAGGACATAAACTCACACTTGTAAAGCTCTGAACCCTTAAATGGAAGAATGGCAAATATATTTGCTACCTGAAGTCTAAGTACAGGCAAAACAGACAATGTAATGCAAAACAAAATCTAATTAATTCTGCTCTGTGTGTTACAAGAACACAGAGATGGAAAAACCTGGAGACTAAGCGCTGATGGGAAAGGACAAAGTTGTCTAGAAGCACAGAAGTACATGTGTTCCATAAACAAACCTTCCATATCGAAATCTGCTGTGACCTCCGCATCTTCTCCAAGCAGGGTGGAGCTTGTCGATGATGGCAAGGCAACATTTATTTTCTCTAAACTCATTTCTTCCTCCAAAGTTCTGATCCAGTCTGGACTTTTTAGGGTAATAGTTATAGTCCGACCCAATAACTAGTTGATTCAAAGAGATGGAAAATAAAAATTCATTAGCATGAAAATCATCTTGGAATGAAGAGACTGCTATGTTACACTATGCTAGTTACACTATGCAATAAGTCTAGGCTTAATTCAGCTAGACTCGATTCAACATGTACTGCCTCACACATGCTGAATTTTTAAGTGGCTTAAACATCGCTGATTTTCCCCTTAAAAGCCCATGATGCTCGGGAGGGGGTTTGGGAGAGGGGGGTAGGGTTATGGACACTGGGGTGGGTATATGCTGGGGTGAGTGCTGTGAAGTGTGTAAACCTGGTGATTCACACACCTGTACCCTTGGGGATAAAAATATATTATATGTTTATAAAAAATAAAAATTAAAAAATAAATTACAAAAACACATAAAAAAATGACTGGACAAAATTTTTTTTTTAATAAATAAATAAATAAAAGCCCATGTTGCTCAATCTAAGGTCTTCTCTTCTGGAGTGCACACAGATTAGGTTTCTTTTGCTGTAGCCAGTGTCTTTCCCTGGTCAGATGTAAATTCACTGAAAACTGTGCCACATAATTTGATACTTCCTTTGATTCTGGTCCACAGATTAAGTAATTGGTCCTACATGGAACAATTACAGAAGAGACGACTTGGCATTCTGCCTTTCCTATAAATTTGAGCAGCTTTTAGACCAAAGTATAATCTACAACAGTCAAACACATTATAATTAAGTCACACTGTCCTGTTGACATATTCAAAAAATAGTTTCAAAGAACTTGCAGACAGCCACAAGACTCCTTGGTCAAACAGAGACTGTGCACTAGAAAGACAGTGTCCCTTAAAATCCATGCCATGTAACAAACTTGCTTTCTAAAACCTAAGCTCTCTCCTACACAGTTTCAACTTCCTTCCTTTAAAGAGCTTCTGGAGTATATAAAATAAGTGAACTTTTCTGGTATTTCCAAAGGAGCTGTGTGGCTGTGCCCAACATGCTGTGAAGACAGCTGGCCCCTTTGTGGGTACAGATCTTGGTCGGCTCATGAGAATTTCTTGAAGGCACCGGATGGAGACACTGAAAGCTGCTGGCCAGAATGGTATAGTCCTTTTTTTTTGAAGATTTATTTGACAGAGAGACACAGTGAGAGAGGGAACATAAGCAGGCAGAGTGGAAGAGACAGAAGCAGAGAGCCTGATGCAGGCTTGATCCCAGGACCCTGGGATCATGACCTGAGCTGAAGGCAGATGCTTACAGACTGAGCCACCCAGGAGCCCAGTACAGTCATTTTTTTTTTTTTTTAAAGATTTATTTGACAGAGAGAAAGAGATCACAAGCAAGCAGAGAGGCAGGCAGAGAAAGAGGGGGAAGCAGGCTCTCCGCTGAGCAGAGAGACCAACATGGGGCTCGATCTCAGGACCCTGAGACCATGACCAGAGTTGAAGGCAGAGGCTTAACCCACTGAGGCAACCAGGTGCCCTTATAGTCATTTAGCACCCATGCTGAACTTTGAAGTCAGTGTCCTAAGAAACTAATAATCCTTTACTTGCTTATCAGACCAAATCAATTCCATTTCAGAACTTGGTAATAGGCTTCATGGGTCTTTAAAGAACATGCTCAAGGGGCGCCTGGGTGGCTCCGTCATTAAATGTCTGCCTTCGGGGGCACCTGGGTGGCTCAGTGGGTTAAGGCCTCTGCCTTCGGCTCAGGTCATGATCCCAGGGTGCTGGGATTGAGCCCCACATCGGGCTCTCTGCTTAGTGGGGAGCCTGTTTCCTCCTCTCTCCGCCTGCTTCTCTGCCTACTTGTGATCTCTGTCTGTCCAATGAATAAATAAAATATTAAAAAAAAAAAAAAAGTCTGCCTTCGGCTCAGGTCATGATCCCATGTCCTGGGATTAAGCCCCACATCAAGCACCACATCAAGCCCCTCATCAAGCTCCACAGCGAGCCCCCTGCTCTACAGGAAGCCTGCTTCTCCCTCCCCCACTTTCCCTGCTTGTGTTCTCTCTCTTGAATAAATAAATATCTTTAAAAAAAAAAAAGAACATGCTCAAGAAGGTCATCTTTTAGGTTTGCCCCACTTCAGCTATCTACTTTCCCCAGCTTCTTCCCTGGAATGCAAGAGCTCTTAAGGATCTACATCCTAGAAGATTTGGGGCTGAAATAATATTATTAACAAAGGCAACAGAATAGAGGTTTGGAAATGTCTAACTTTGAGAAGGACAAATTACACATATTATATACTTTCCATAAACATAATTTTTACAGTATTTTCAAAATATTTTTAGGGTGCTAAGAGTAGGTATTTTCTAAGAGCGTAATACAGATAACTAGACTTGAGGGTAAGGGACAGGGCTGAAAAGGAGGGGAAAAACTGTGAACAAGGAAAATTAAACTATCAGAGAAAGACAAAAGAAATTCTCGGCAAGGGAGTAAGCTACCGCCAAGTTGAGAGTTACTCTTAAATATTTATATCCTCATGGGATGAAGACATGCTTTAAAGAAACTAAAGCTAAAATTAAATTTAAAAATCAGCAATTTCCATACAGTTAAGATACAATGAAGTCACAAAATCGACAGGTAGGAATATCTGCAGCCCAAATGCAAAGGGACTGAACTTTACACCAAGGCTGCTTCAGAAGATGAGTAAATACCCTGGGAAAAATAGGCTGAGGGCATATGCAGCTTATTTAGAAAGTACCAATGACCAATACATTAAGATAACCAGCGATGAAAATCCTAACGGAAATGACATACCACTTCCGGTTTTTCAGGTTGTCCAAGTTACAAATTACCCAATATTGGTTAGGATGTTGACATTAGGTAATCTGAGCCATAATATAATTAGACCCATACTTTCTGAAGAGCACTTAGGCAATAAGCATCAAATTATAATATGCCTATATTCTCTCACACAGCAAATTTACATCTAGGAATTTATCCTAAGGTCAGGAATAAACAGGACAAGCACACAAAATTAGAGCATGTAGAGGACTTTCCTGGAATATTGGTTTTAATAATTAAATTTGGAAGCAATCTAGTTATTAATAAAGGTTTGTTAAATAAATTTACGTATCTACCCATGTAATGAAATTAATGCAGACCTTAAAAACATAATTCCTCATACAGAAAAATGTCCATGATACCATCTGAAGTGAAGAGGTAGTGAGAAAATAGCATTTACAACACAATCTTCTTTGCGTTTGTGCATGTGCATATATGTACACATGTACATCCTGCTTGTGTTACTATGTACACAACTGTATGTATAACCCTATTGGTTTTAATACACATGCATCTATGAAGATTAAGGGAAACTGTTTTGTAATGGTTGGATTAGTATTCTTCATTATTTTTCTTTATACTTTTCTGTATTTCATGATTTACTTGAGTGTATTACTATTACAATCAGGGAAAACGAGCATATAAAACCTATTTCAAAAGCAACGTATGTGTGACAACTGTCCTTTTACTCCAAGGAAACTGAAGTAATGTGACTGAAAAGCAATCTCAGGGAAGACTTTATGAGGTGCCCACTGTGAAATTAGGTCTGGATTTTGGTCCTTCCTTCTAATGACCATATACTTAGAAATTTAGGATCAGTACAAAGCATTCAGGAAAAAAATAGACAGACACAGCACTTTATAGAAGTAAAACTATTCCAGGCCATTGATGTAAATTTCCTCCATCAATAACATTATAAGTCACAGGTTAGAAATACCTCCACTAACTAAAACTTTCTAAATATTTCAGTGGGATGAATTTGTTATCTTTGGGAATTATTTTATCTACCTCTGAAAGAAGTATCTGGGTACCATGATCCAAGCCAATAAAAGCAGTTCCTAAGAATCAAGAGTACCTTGCTCCCTTGTTTAGTTGTAAATAAAGCATTTTCTTCCTCTGATATAAATCTTTCCTACCATGAATGACCCACAATATCTATCCCAATTAATAAAGTTTCCATGTAATAAAAATCTAGTTAGGTGATAAACATGTTTTCTTCTTAGTCTGTTACTAATGGTTAGTATCTTTAGGGAGGACCAAAATAATTCCTAGCTGGTTAGAAACCTAGTCTAAATAATAAATAATAAAGCATACCATAAGGTCTTTTATAGTCCTGCACTGGAAATACATTTAGATAATCTTGCAGCCTATCTATAACAACATAATCTTTGGATACCTTATTTCAAAATGGTTTCAAATCTACAAATGCTGCCTTACCTCTTTACCGTTTAGGTTCAGAACACTCAAGGCAGAGCTTCCCTCCAAAAATGTGACCCACATTTTATCTTCTACAAACCTTAGAAAGAGGAAAATAAAACGTAAAAATTAGTCAATATCTTATATATAACTAGCCCAACGACTATTAACAAAGGCCTACAGAGGCCAGGAAGTAAAAAACAAAAACAAAAACAAAACAAAACAGGGAGAGCAGTAGGGCCACTGGTGACCTGGAGAGAGCACTCTTCCTCGGAAAGCTTCAAATTCAAATTTCTTTCAAATACTATGCTAATAAAGCAGTCAGACCTGTGGACTTCCATTTGTGATCCCTGCTAATCTAATCCTTCATTTCACTGACAAGGAAAAAAAGGGCCAGAAGTTATAAGTGGCTTGTTCAAAGTGACCTTATAAGGATAATGAGTTACAGGGCTAGACTCCAAGTCTCCTGGCCCTGCAGACCAGAACTATGTATTTTCATGGTCTCAAAGACTTCCCTGAAGCAAATTTTCTTTGACCAAGAAATAAGATAGGGAGTTTTCATTAGAATATATACATCTGGCTGGCCCCAAGGTACTTTACTTTATTATGGTCCTTTTCTTTATTACTAACAGCCATCTACTCTCTTGCAACTTCAGTGATTCTAAGTTTGTAATTTTGAAATAAGAAACCCCAAAAGGAAAAAAATTAAAAGGACTTTAGAACAAGTTCTGAATAAGATGATCACTGATACTTAATATTGTTATCATTAAAAAAGGAGGAAAATAAAAACATTACCTGTCTTACTTACAGAACAATTTTCTACATTGAACTACTTCCAATTATATAAATCAAGATCAGAAATCCTTGCACATTTTTCAAACGGGAAAACATGTACATGTACACACACACACACACACACACACACACATACTTAACCTAGAATTCAAAAGCATGGCTTATGGATATCAAGAGGAAGAGGCTGTATTCTCTTCCTATCTTCGCCCACTAGGGCAAAAGCTTCTAGATTTTTCCCCCAACTAACAGAAGTATCTACATTTGTTCTAGTTACATTTCCAGACTTTATTTACAAATAAAGTCTACAATTTTTATTTAATAAATAAATTTCATTAATAATTTTATAAATCTCTTATTTATAAATAAAGTCTACAAATAGACTTCGGTCACTCCTTGACAATTGTATTATTCTAGACCAAAAGGTAGCGGTCAGTTTAGCTTCGCCGGTGACAGCAGTCCTCTCCTTGTTTACTTCCATTGTCTCTCTATTCTAACCTGGCTGTCTGCAGGTATAACAACTAGAATATTCCATGTATGGAGACAACCCATAGTTTTATAATGTTAAAATAATACCTTGGTTTGTTACCAATACTTTCTTTTTTTTTTTTTTTTTTTTAAGATTTTATTTATTTGGGAGAGAGAAAGTGAGAGAGAGAGAGACAGCACATACAAGAGCGGGGTCAAGGGCAGAAGGAGAAGCAGATTCCTTGCTGAGCAAAGAGCCCAATGTGGGACTTGATCTGAGCCAAAGACTGACGCCTAACCGACTCAGCTACCCAGGCACCTACCAATACTTTTTCAAGTGATGCCAAGCACTTTGGGGAGAGTTTTTGGCTCCCATTTAATACCAAATTTCTTCAAGACCAGGTTATAAAGATAGGTTGTTTTCCTGTATCAGAGACTTTCATCCTTAATGTACACTTTGGATTCTCTCTAGCCCAGTGTCATAATCTACATTTGCTCGTGAGGACACTTGTATGCCACTGTGCTGCCCACACTGTGCTCCTGGTAGTTTGGCTTTCTGTACTTGGCAAAGCTTACTGTCATCTGTAAACGTGGAGATTTCACTATGTACTTTCTAGTGCCTTAGGAGTTTAGAAATGTTTTATTTTAAAGCTTTGGGGTGGATCTTTGTTAAAAGATTTGAGGGATATATAAATGCAATTTCTTCCCTAGTTGCTCATTTGCTTTCTGGAAGGACTCTAGGTTTCTTGGCCTGCTTCTCACTCTACAGAGAGCACACCATCTTCAGTCTGTGGAGTATTGTTTAGGATCTAGGGAAGCCATTACACAATTCTCATCTTCCCAACTAGATGACAAGTAGGAATCGAGTCTTCAATTTTCCTCTGCCCTAGCCCAGCATCCAGTACAGAGATCTATCCACCAAACAGCTATAAAACGTACCTAAGTGAGATGAAAAGCACAGAAAGAAAACAAACCTCTTCCTTATGAAATTCAAACACATACATGTCATTCAGTCTCTCAAAACTGCTGTACACTTGGAAGAGAACATTTTTTTTAAACAAGGGAAGAAGCATCTGCTTTTGCAAAAGGCAGATGGTTAAGTTAATGACAAAAACCAAGACTGAAATGGATGACTCCTGGCTGTTCATCTGGAGGTGCTGCTTCTCCATTAGTTGGAAAATCAAATGTACTTAAAACTACTTAAAACATGAAATTTCTTAAACTGAGGGAGGAAAAGTCACTCTGCTCTACTCCGAGCTCTCCTTACAAAAATGAAACAGTGATCGCAGCTTCATTTTGCCATGGGGCTTTGTTATATATTAGATTGTTTGGGAAGTTTAAGATACCACATCTAAATGTGCACGTATCTCTGTCATCAATTGTTCACATAACGTTTTATTATTCAACTTCAAACTTTCTAACAAGAATTCAGTTTCAAAACCTATAAACTCTTTGAATAACATTTCTATAGTATGGTCTTCCTATAGTTTGGAAATAAAACTACAGTTGACCCTTGAACAACACAGATTTGAACTGCAGTTGTCCACTTACGTGGATTTTTCCCAATATAGTACTGTACATATCTCTTCTCTTCCTTACGATTTCAGTAACATTTTTTTTCTTCTAGCTTATTTTAAGTATATAAGACATATAATATATAAAATCTGTGTTAATTGACTGTTGATATTATTGGTAAGGCTTCCAGTCCACAGTAGGCTATTAGTAGTTTTGGGGGAGTCAAAACTTCTAAGTGGATTTTCGACTGTCGGGGATGATCAGTGTCCCTAACTCCCCCATTATTCAAGTGCCAACTGTATTCATATACTATCCAAACAATAACAAGGTAATTTCTAATACAGAAAATATTCAGGAGTCATGAGTTGCTTTTGGACGTGAAATATTCTACTCACCTTATCAGTATAACTTCTCCAAAATTTGTAAACTGCTGCAGAAGCTCATCAATCAAAGCATCATCGAAAAAATTATTTTCTGGGACAGAACTTTTGATTGAGACCAATACTGTACCATCTGGTGGACCCTGAACTGCAATTACTTCTTTATAAATGTTTTGCCTCTCTTCAGCTTCAACTTCAAATATATCTATATCAATCAGGGCAACGACAGGCCTTAAGGCATAAAGGAAGATGGATGTGTTAGAAATGTTTAAGAAGGGGTGTATTTCAAATAAATTTCAACCATTAGAAATACCAAGACTGTTTAAACCTATGGTCAGAGGTCTTCAGCTCGGCTCTTCCGTAGTGCAGCAAAGTGCCCGGAGTCCAGGTGTAGAGGATTTTGCTTCCATCTTGAAAACTAGCATTGAGAAGATCTAGATCTTCAGCTGTAGTCAGAATAAAACACACACACACATACAGACAAAGAGAAGCCATATGAGCATGACAGATCATGGGGAGCCAGGGGCAAGCTTCTCTGCTTTACTAGCTTCATCTGCTACACCTGTACAGCAGCAGGAAGTCTAAATACCTTTAAGTTAGAAGGGTATTTTGGTTAAATTATCATTTCATGCTTTACTCAGTCAAAATTAAGGCTTTACTTCTGAGATTACTGAAAGATCTGTGAATACACAGTGTTTCATAAGTAATTCAATGGACCAGTAGCCGTTCATAGTATTTCCAAGCCAGATTAGTTATTCAAATTAAAAACCTTCATCAGCACTCCACTGAAATTCTCATAAAAATTTCATAAAAATGTTTCCTTGCTTCTATGTGAAATTATGTCACTGAAAGAAAATAGACTAAAAAATTAAATTATTATAAGCAAATCTGAGAATATTTTTTAAATTGTTTTTTATTTCTTCTATTCTAGAAAACCTGGGTTGAAAAAAGCAGCCCTCCTCCCTTGATATCTACATCAGTCTCTTCTTCCTCATAAAATTTGCATTAGCTCATTTAAATGAAGAAGTCCATGTCCCGACCTGATCTATCAAATGGCCACTTCCTCCTTCTCCAGAGGACACGGTCTGTCCAGGCAGGGGTGCGGCATTTTTCACTGGTGTCATAGTCGTCCGAAAACAAGTCATATTTGTATGTTGGAGCAAAGGTTACTTTTCCTTCTAAAAATCCTCTAAAAATCTAAAACAAACATATAAAATCAGACAAGCCATTCATTAAATATCTATTATATGCTGGAGATTCACACAAAATTTGTGTCGATCAGATGAATACTTTTACTGAATGGCACAAAGGTTGAGAAAAAATAACCGAGGACTGTTCATGCCACTTGTTTGACCTTTGATGATACAAAGTGAAAAACATGAAAAAGAGAATTCTACCAGACCTTTGAGCTATAACACTTACAACTATAATGGATTTTAGAAATCCTATAGTCTGACATCTAATTCTCAAATGAGGAAGTAAGACCTAAGTCAGATAATCATGAAGGCAGCATATTAAGCGGTCTCAGTTACCTCTTACTTAAAAAAAAAAAAAATTACTTTAACTTTCCAAAATTTTGTGGTTGTAAGTTTTAAAAAATAAATTTTAGAAAGGCAGATGATATAAGAAACCAAAGAATAAATAAAGCAGATTACCACAAGGTCTTAAAGTCAAAAAACAGGGGCTCTGAAAACTAAGATTCCAAATTCACTATTTTTGAAAAAGAAAAAACCAAAAATGTGTACTCTTCCACTTGAACGTGAATCTTACAGAGACCTTAATATATTTTTCCTCCTGGGAATTATTACAAGTCTTCTTTTTCTTTTTTTTCAAAATTTTTTTAAGAAAAGGTAATTCTGTATATGTTAAACTAGTGTCATGTATTTTAAGTATAAAGAGACTCCAAGGTGGGTGCCTGGGTAGCTCAGTTGGTTAAGCATCTGACTCTTGATTTTGGCTCAGGTTATGATCTCACCCTGAGATCAAGCCCTGCCATAATGTTCCATAGTGGGTATGGAGCCTTCTTGGGATTTTCTCCCTCCCTTTACCTCTGTTCCCCGACCCCCCTCCCCTCCCCTGGCCTTCTCTCCCCATCTCAAAAAAAAAAAAAAAAAAAAAAAAGAAAAAAAAGAAAAGAAAGAAAGAAAGAGAGAGAGACATTCCAAGAGATTCAAGAAAAGAAAAAAAGGAAAGCAGGTCTCATAACAAAAAAGATTCCCCTTCTCCTCAATGCAAGTATCTTCTTAAATATGTATATACCTGACCAGCATTTTTTTGATTGATAAGCTGATCTCCTGCTATCAGAGAATCCCAATTTTGCTGTCTTATCAGCTCTTTAACTTCTTCATTAGGCAGATCAATGCGGTAGTTGAAATCACCACACCAAAATACGTAGTCATGGGAAAACAGCATCCTTCCCTGAAGGCAAGGAGAAGGGATTTTAGATTCTCAACAGTCCATCTGAAAAATGTTTTGCAACTATTTCTTTGCCTCAGATATGCTTGCCTTCCCCTGGCCAGGCTCTATTTATGTGAGCCAAGACTAATAACACATGAAACTTCAATTTAGGTGAACACTGGTGATGTTCCTAGGAACTACTGTATGTTTTCAAAAACTGACAGAGAATTTGGGGTAAATTAAAGTATGCATTTCAAAGCTTCATCTTCAAGGACAAGCAATAAGAGCTTACCATAGGAAAACTCAACTTCCGTGCTATTTCTACAAAATCTTCATTTCTTTCTTTGACTTGTGATTGTCCTGCAGCAAAGTGGCTACAGACGAAGCAGAGGCTTGTCGTATGGAATAGCATTCGTATCGCGACTGCTCCCTTATTTCCAGTGGCGCCTCCCATTCCAGTCTTCACAGTATCGACTGCGACATCCCTTTGAAATAGAAGACTCTAAATCAAAGAGGGGAGCTACCAAGAGTTCTGTGCATGTCAGAAATTAGGAATGTCTACGACAGAAAGATAAAACTACAGTTTGAGGACAAGGCTGTGCAACAGTATGGTAAAACTCTTAGTGACTATCAAAAACACACTGAAAACCAAGATGCAGGAGTAAGTGTTTTCTCTGAAGCAACAAACATGCCAGGTCTTTTACTTGTCACGCGGTGATCGGAAGGAGCCTCGGGAGACGCTGTTCACTGACCTGATGAAAGGAGCATGCTGTGGTCTGATAAAAACAAACAGGCACACGCCCACCAACTGCTCCGAGGCCAGCAGCACATACTTGTTGTCTCTGCTGATGGTCTTCTGCAGCTCCACGGCCCACAGCTTCTGGTTTGTTGTGCTGGCAGAAAATATGACAAAGGGAATCTTCTAAAAGACATTGACAATACAGCCTACTTTACAAGGCAATTGTCAATGACATCTTTCTATACCCAAATTTCATAAGACTACCAAACAGTCATGAAATCCACACTGATGGAAATCTTGCTGTAGGCTGGTTTTCTGTTGCTTTTAAAAAGAAAACCCTGGGGCGCCTGGGTGGCTCAGTGGGTTAACCCTCTACCTTTGGCTTGGGTCATGATCTCAGGGTGCTGGGATCAGGCCCCACATTGGGCTCTCTGCTCAGTGGGGAGCCTGCTTCCCCCCCACCCCCGCCTGCCTCTCTGGCTACTTGTGATCTCTCTCTCTCTTTCAAATAAATAAATAAAATCTTAAAAAATTTTTTGGTCAAAAGAATACCATACTTCAAAGTGCAGAACCCCTTTACGGAGGAAACCTGAGTGTCCTGACTAAACCTGTGAGCTTCACTTACACTTTAGTACTCATTAGAACAGAGAAGTACATGCTTCCAGACACTCCGTCCCCTCTCTTATTTTTCTGTACTATAATGAATGTCTTTTAAAAACTTCCCATGGAAAATTTTAAACATGCACAAAAAAGAGAGAACCCTAAGAGAAAGCACCATAAACCTATTACCTAAGGTAGCTTCAACAGTTATCAACATTTTGCCAATCTTTTTTCTTTCAACTACCCTATTTACGTGTGTGTGTGAATATTTTAAACCAAATATAAAACAAATGCCATTCACTCATATGTACTTTAGAATGCATCATCTAATGCAATAGACAGTTTTATTTTTATATAATCACAATGCCCTTATCACACAATTCCTTAATACCATCTAATACTACTCAGTTCACATTTAAATTTTCCTAATTATCTAAAAAATGTCTTCTCACAGTTTTGTTTTGTTTTTTAATTTATTTACTTGACAGAGAGATAGAGAGAACACAAGTAGGCAGAGAGAGAAGGAGAAGCAGGTTCCCTGCTGAGTAAGGAGTCTGATGCGGGGCTCAATCCCAGGATTCTGGGACTGTGACCAGAGCCGAAGGCAGACGCTTAAGGACTGAGCCATCCAGACGCCCCTCACAGTTGGTTTCTTTTTTCTTAAGATTTTTATTTATTTATTTGACAGACCGAGATCACAAGTAGGCAAAGAAGCAGGCAGAGAGAGAGGAGGAAGCAGGCTCCCTGCTGAGCAGAGTCCAATGCGGGGCTCCATCCCAGGACCCTGGGATCATGACCTGAGCTGAAGGCAGAGGCTTTAACCCACCAAGCCACCGAGGCGCCCCCACAGGTGGTTTCTTTAAAATAAGGTCTGGGAGGCCCCTGGGTGGCTTAGTTGGGTAAGCAAATGACTCTTGGTTTTGGCTTGGGTCATGATCTCAGGATCCTGAGATGGAGTCCCACATCAGGCTCTGTGCTCAGTGTGGAGTCTGCTTGAGATTCTCTCCCCCGCCCTATGCCCCTTTCTCGGCTCACTCACTTACTCTCAAATCAATAAAATCCAAAAAAGACTAAAATAAAACAGGGTCCAAGTATGGTGCACACACTGCACCACTGCATTTGCTTGTTACAGCTCCTGAATCTTTAATAGTCTCTCAACCCTCGCCACTCCATCCCCTTTCTGATGCTATTTTATCTTTTAAGAAGTTGGGCCATTTGCCAGTAAAATGTTTGACAGCCTGGATTTGACTGATGTGTCTTCACAGGATTTTGACTTGTCCCTCTAACTCTTGCATTTGCTTTAAACTGGTTAACACAGAAGCTTAGGAAACCCATTCAAATTTATTTATTTGTTTTGGCAAAAACAACCTCATGGCTAGTGCAGTCCCCCTTGCATCAAAGCAGGAAGCACCAAACCTCTGGGCTGTTACAGCAGATCTGCTGTGCAGACTCTGACAATCTAATCAACTCTTCACAATAAAAAGGTCCCCATTAATCCCGCTAGAGTCTTCACATCTATTGGTCACTGCCATTACTTCATGAGGGGCTGCACGGCTTTGATTTTGTAACCACAGCATTCCACAGGCACTGTCCTAAGTTAGAATTCTTCTCTAAAGAACTTTTCTCAACTATTCCATTAGTCTGAAACACAGTTCATACAAAGATGGTAGCATAAATGCCTGGGTCTTTATAGATTTTCAGATTAATAAGCTTGAACCTCCAAAGTACCCCAAGAACCTCTAAAGGGAGCAAAAAAGTGTGTTCTCAAAGTTCCAGGCCACACATGATAAGCGGAAAGCCAGAGTATGACCTCACGCCCATTTATCTAATCTAACACTGCCATAGCACCTCCAAAACACAAACCAGCACATGGATTCTCTTCTACTACCTACCATAATCCTACCACCACAGCTTGGGTTCTGAGAAGAGAATGATGGCTTTCATCTCTTTATCCAGCTTGCTTCTCAGGCCCAGTGAACCCTACCTGATCATTCTATTTAAATTGCACCCCCCCCCAACTCCACACACCTAAGTCCCTTTACCTGTCTTTATTTTCCATTCCACTTCTACCACGCTACATACAAGCACACCTTGTCTTACTGTGACTTGCTTTATTGTGCTTCCCAGTTACTGTGTCTTCTACAAATTGAAGGTCTGTGGTAACCCTGTGTCAAACAGGCCCATCAGTGCAATTTTTCCAACAGCATTTGCTGACTTCCTGTTTCTGTGTCACATTTGATAATTCTCACAAAATTTCAAACTTTTTCATTTTTATTGTATTTGTTATGGTGACCTGTGGTCAAAGATTAAGACTAGCAGAAAGCTCAGAAGATGATTAGCATTTTTTAGCAAAGAAGAATGTTTTAATTCAGGTGTCTATGTTGTTGGTTACACATAATGCCATCGCACACTTACAGTATAGTGTAAACTTAAATGCATTGGGAAGCCAAAAAATTCATTTGACTATGTTTACTGTGGTATTTGCTTTAGTGCAGATTGAGAACTTAGCCTGCAGTATCACTTCAGCTGAGAAAAAAAAATGCCTATATTTATTCTGAAAATCTTAAAAAAAAAAAAAGTCATCAGATTTTAAAAGATTTGCAAAGGGGCACCTGGGTGGCACAGCTGATTAAGCGATGCCTCTCAGTTTTGGCCCAGGTCATGATCTCAGGGTCGTGAGATGGAGCCCCACATCTGGCTCTGTGCTCAGTGCAGAGTCTGTTTAAGATTCTCTCTCCATTTCCTTCTGCCCCTCCCTGCCCCTTAAATAAATAAATCAATCTTTAAAAAAACAAAACAAAACAAAACACCTTTAGATATATTACCCCAATCTATCTTTGTAAGAACTACTTAATTATCTGCCTTCCATGTCCCTCAACTAGACAATTACCTCATTGGCTTACCTTGCATTCACAATGTTTCCAGCATTCAACTCAACCATTTCTTCAAAACCAATTGCAAATATATCAGTTGGCTTACTTCTTTTATCTACAATTAAGCAACCAAAACGAACTTTTAAAAGGTAGCCTTAATCAAATGGTACCCCCCCCCAAAAAACAGCACAACTAAGACCACCAACCTCATAAAATTTCATTTTTTTGTGTTTTACGTGTAACCAAATTCCAATTATAGGCAAAAACAATGAATGGGACAAAATTACTTTAAATTTATCTTCTATTCAGCCTCCGAAGTTTGCTTCTTTAAGACTGTTATTCTTAAAGATCGTTAAGTCCTTCCAGAAATCATTTTGAAAGAATTCTTGCTAAAATCTGCACTATGGGCACCAGAGAAACAAGCCACTTCTCAAAGGCTTAAGTGAACAAAAGATGGGGAAGTTAAGGGATTCTTCAGAAAAGGCACAAAGAGGCTGAGAAATCAGCTCAAATTAGAGATAATAGGAGGGATTTTTCACATTCAAATATGAAAACTAGAGGTTTGACCTTTTTACTATTTCCTTGGTAGAAGAATCCAAGAAAATTAATGGAGATCCGGGTGTTAAGATGTACCCCCTCTGTTTCAGCCATTAGCACTCTCCCAACAGACAAGGAAGACAAGAGAACAGGAGCTACCTGAGATAAGCAGCCCAGGGGTACTTGAGTGGCCCAAATATTCAGAAATGAAGAAAAGTAGCTAGAAAGGGCCTATAAATAGTATGAACTGGGAAAGGAAACAAATAAAACTCTTTATTGACTGCTATTATGTGCAAGGATTATACATGCCTCATCTCATTTACCACATACTTTATAAGACAGATTATTTTTGTCCTTTAGTTGCAGACAAGATCCTGAGGCTGTGGAGAACCTAAACAACTTGCCCCCAAATTTACATAAACTGCAGTGCGGCACAATGTCGCCAGAACCAAATCGCCAGAATTCAAATTCTGGTTTTGCCATTAGTAGCCACACCCTTGGGCAGGTCACCTCCCCTGCTGTGTCTTGGTTTCTTCATCTGAGAAATTAGAATAATAATAGTGTCTATGTAGTAGGTCTGTTACGGGAAATAATGTACAGTACTTACAGAATTGTGGTGTTAGCTGTTATTTTATTATTATTACTATGACGGCAACTACAATGTCAAATTATGTTCAGTGTAAGTGAAAAGGGCATTTTAATAGACGTCCGGGGGGAAAACCTCTCAGGGTTTGAGATATAACTGATTGCAGATAACTACAAACAGGAAAACCTGTATCTCACATTTCTTCCTATGCACCTCGCCTTATACATATTACTTGCTGGCTGTGTACCATTTGAAAAAGGAATTTGAAGTGACTTTTAAAAAAAAAGAAGGCAGCCTCAAATTCACGATTCTAATAAAAAAATCTAAAAAAGCATCCTCAGCTCAGTGTTTGGTTTGGGCTATTAATGACAACCAAGTTTTTCCAAGGATAAAATCAGTACTGTTAAGTTATAAAGTGCCAACAAATGTCACAACCAGTTTTGTAAGATTTTTCATAATCTACCCCAAATACTTACCTTAGTAGCTAAACAGCTAACTAGATTTGAAAAAATGGAACATACTAGGCTTAAAAAATCACCAATTACAAATAAGCTTGCTTTGTGTCAGTTTAAAAGATTAAGAACCAGTTTTTCTTATATGCGTGGTTACCTTTAAGGTTTGGCCTTCACACTTAAAAATCCAAGTTTCTTTTATAGAGTAACGCATATTATGATGCATTATATTTGCTTTATAGATTAATAAAGCACAGTCAGGATGTAGTAAGTGAATCCATATTATAAAAAGCGGACCTTGAAACTCCTGGATGCCAGCTAACTTGGGTGCATCAAGAAGCCAGTCGGTGAGTGTCTGATTCTTAAAAGCTATGCTACGAAACTGCTTCCCACCATTCACGTTCCAGGTTCCGACACATACTCGAATCTTCTTGGGCTTTGAATACTTGTAGAAATTCTCACACATGCTCTTGAGTACTTTGGAAGATGCTAATTGAAAAGAACACATAACAGAATCTTAGCTGCATTAAACCACTTTCAGAAATTGATTTTTATATCTGAGAAAGGATTGACGGGAAGTACAATTATCATCATAAGCACAAACAAGCATAAGACACATGCACAGCCCAGCACGATGCCAGTAACCAACAAGATTTTTTTTTTTAATTTGACATTTACTACAATTGTCACAGTAAAAATGCTATTACAGGATTACTGCAACAATGTAAAACATGCAGAAAAGTTCTGTTTCAATGAAGTAGTAGATTGTTTTACAGTGTATGAAACTAGAGACTCTACATTTTTAGGAATATGGCCATTGATTTTCATATATCTTTCATTTAAAGGCTGGTAAAAATATAAATCTTATTTCTTATTTCCAAACAAAAACATCTAAGAACATTTACATTTAAGATTCTAGCTACTGACAGGTGGCTTGATGAAAAATAGCTCCCAGACAAAAACACAAATTATGTATACTAATGAGAATTCAGAGATTGAAGTCACTACAAAATTCTTCCCATCTCACTGGGAGCAGTAGCCAAAGTCCTTAACAATGGACTACAAGGCCCTAAACAACCGGCATTGCCATCCTGCCCTCACTGGCTACCTCTTCCCTATTGGCTCCCTGCTCAGCCACTGACTCCCTGCTGTTTCAATAAGAGGCCAGCGTGCTCCTACCACAAGGCCTCTGCACTTGACCGTTTCCACTGCCTGCAACATTCTTCCCCTTGACTCCTTCAGGTCTCTAAGTTCCAGTGAGGCTTTTCCTGACCATCTTATTAGAATTTGCATTCTGTCCCTAACCTTCCATATCCCTTCCTTGTTTTATTTCTCTCTATAGCATTAATCACATTTACAAACTGAGTTTTATTTATTTACACTGTAACTGTCTGTCTCCCCTCTCAAGAGTGGAAGTTCCACTAGCGCAGAAAGGCTGGTCTGTTTCGTTTACTGTAGTATCTCCAGTCAGTAGAAGAGTGCCATAGAAAGTGCTCAGTAAATCATTGTTAAATGAATGTTCAATACATTTGGATTCTCAATCTCTTTCCTGCATATTTTTTGACTACCATCTTTCTTCCTTCTAAATCACACTTCAGTTTGATCAAATTAAATTCTCGGCATTTAAAGTAGCTAGAACCTTAACAGACCTCAATCTAAAAACAGAGAATGAACACTTAATTGGCAATTGGTAAGAGGAAAAGGAAATCACAATGATTCTCAGCTTTTACCACATGATTTTATTATTAGTATTAATTATTTTATGATACAGCAGACTCCTGAGAGAATGAATGACAGTGAGAAAGGCAAACAACATCTTAGCGTTATAATGAAAACAGTTTGACCAGTGACTCTCCCCAGGGAGCTGCTGTAGATATAAGCCCACCCCCACTGTTCCCAGGGACAGATGTGCAGATTTCTAGCCCTCTTGCTATTTGATCTGATTACTTGTAGGAGGTGTTGGGTGGTAATGGAAGCAGATGATTTGTTCTGGTCTGTTGGTGTGGTTCACTGAAATCTGGCCCTACCTAGACAATCATTCTCTATGCCTTTGGTCTTTGGTCTCTATGGTCTTTATCATTGCCACTGTTGTTATTATTATGAAGACTGCGTCTGTGATCCATTCTATATCAAAACACAAGTTCTGTAATGATTCAGCAGCTTAAGATACTCAGCAAGACAAATAATGAATTGTGTGAAAACATGTTGCCATGTTGTGTGAACTAATAAAGTCAAATCAGTTTATACATGGAATAAAACATTTTAAAAATTTTCTAGTTTATTCTTAACTGGTTGGCACCTTAATGTGCAGAAAGAAATGAGTCTGTGTTCAAACAGATGTCCATTCCTAAATGCCATATCATTTCAGAAAATGGATTTCATTACATAACTCAAAAATATATTCAAATGTTCTCTTCTTCCATTCTTCTCACAAAAATAACCAATAATTTCTCAAAACATTCTGAACAGTAACTAAGCAAAACAAATTTTCAGTGGTACCAAATCTTAAGTGAAGGGAAGAAATGATGTCTTTTTCTGCTAAATTTCTGGCAAGGGTTTAGCCTTTTTTGTTCCTTCTGCCACAGATTCTTATTTAAGGGCAAGTTCATAAACCTTGTCCAGAAAAGGCAGGCATGAGATTGATAGGAACAGGAAACAGTCCTAATCACTTAATTCCTCTAACTTTGTTAGCAATCTTCATGTTTTTTAAAAGAATTCAGATCACATTTTAGTGCAGGTCTTCTGGTTACAGAAAATATTTACTCCATGGTATGAGAAAATAAGCCTATGCTTTTTTCAATTATTATATATGAGAAACTCTACAAAGTAGTCATCAATCTCACAGACAGTACTCTGAAATTAACCCAAAATAGTCTCGTCTGGAGTTTTCCCATTAGCTTTTTAAGAATATAAGAAAGAACACAATGTTTGTTCAATGAAATTTAAAAATGAAATTAAAACTAGATGAGCTACATTTAATTTAAGCATTTGCTACAGGAAGACATATTTCCTTTTAAATGAGGTACTTGGTTTTCTTGACCTTGAAATTTTTCTTCTCAGATTAAAACAAGATATCAATCTATCCTGTTAGAATCTGAGGGCAAAATAAGAGGAAATTCCCATTTATACAGCTTTATTTATTTACAATATCAACTTCAGAGAAATAAATAAAAATTTGCTTTTATTTACAGATTGGTTTTCTATACTGTACCTGACTGTAATGTCTGTTCAGAAACTATGGATGCATCAAGAAGAAAACAAAGAATCATTAGTAAAACAACAAGTTACAATTAAAATCTAGAGTGTTACGACAATACATTCTAAGATGGCCTCACTTTTTTCTTTTAATTCGATTTGATGACTTTATTTTTTCTGATGGCTACAGGACACCAAAGATTAAAAGATTAAAAAAAATGACAATATCTGAGGCAAACCCTTAGCATCTAAGAAAAATCTTTCAGTGACTCAGTGATGTCCAGAGTTTCAGGAGGTCCTCAGCCTGCTTTTCAGACTGCTCCCGTGTGTGTGGCTTTGTGTGTGTGCATCTCACACGGGGAAATTGTGGGTCTGAAAGCCTGAGGAGCTAGAGGATATTAAACACATGAAAGATACTATCCTAATATATACCTTTTAGTATTCTTTCTCAGACTCAGCTGATAAGTACAACCAGTTTAATTATAACAAAACATATACATTCCAAAAAAATCAGCATGCGGTGCAAAACTGTACAAATTCCCATAGCCACAGAGCTTTGGGGGAAAATGAGCTTAGGGCACAACACTCAAAATCTTCAACAGTGAGTGACATGCCAAAAAAGATGGAAACCTATTAAAACCAGTAGTATAGTTTTATATCATTAAATAGCTTGAAAGGTATGAATACTCCTTTAAATATGGCATTTCATGTTGACAAAGACCTAAAGTTTGCTTGTCAAAGTGGGCGACAGGAAGGTGGCAGCTTGTGAGTAAGGTGACCCTTGAACACACGGGTCTGAACTGCACTGGTCCACTCAACATGTGCATTTTTTTCATTAAATATAGTACCGTAAATATATGTTCTCTTCCTTGTGATTTTCTTAATATTTTCTTTTTCCCAGTTTACTTTATTGTAAGAATACAGTATGTAATACATATAACATACAAAAAAATGTGTTAATCGACTGCTATCAGTAAGGCTTACAGTCCACAGAAGGTAATTAGTAGTAAGTTTTTGAGGAATCAGACGTCATACATGGATTGGCAATTCTAGGGGGTGGACTGGCAACTCCAGGTTTCCACACCTGGGGAACTGAGGTAGAGAGAGGTTTGAAGTATATGCCTAAGTGTATGTTTTGTGTCTTTCTTTCTACCTTTCTACGTTCTGCTGCGTGAAACCACACGTAAACTAATGGAGAACAGATATTATGCCCAAAATGTTCCCTCATAGAGCATCCACGTTGGAACAAATTCCCATTCTCAGAACACGCATTATCGCAGAACTGACTGTACATCTTTTTAGGCTTATTCGACACACAAGAAAATGTGCAGGGAAATAAAAAAAAGTGATGATCAAGTTTGGGAATTTTTAGCTACCTCACTTCTTTCCTTCAACTGTTTACTTTCAGCTGTTGCTTAGTAATGCCTCCATATCAAAGTAGGCACGGGGGAAAGAAGTGGTAAGATGCAAATCAGCCAAGTCTCCACCACTGGGAGCCAGGAAGAAAGCCTGGAGTTAAAAGCAGTATCTAAGATCAGACTTTGTTTTCTAGAACTTTAGTAGGGTCTCAGTTTCCCAGCCTAGTTAACAGATATCTTAGGGGCTAATGGTAATCAACTACCCCCAGCGCCACAGAGAATTCTGAAAGAATCCATGATGACCTATTAGACCATGATGACCTATTAGGCTTATTAGACCTATTAGACCAAGTAATTATCCAAGAGTGCATTATTTGATGAGGAACAATTCCTCTTACATATACAGGGAAAACTGAAAGGTTTGGTGTGAGGATAACAGAAAAAGTAAAAATGTTCAGAGTATTTAAAAGTTAAGATTAAAAAAAAATACCATGGAATTAAGGAAGTTAATTCATTAAGTTCTATAATGAATATTGGGTTTTCCCATGATACTTAAATACATATTCAATGACATGAGCTCGAATTCTTTTGATTTTAATAAGACTCAGTAAAAGATAAAAAGCTACCCTGAAAACCATATATTTATGTCAAATATTAAAGTGTCCTATAATAAGCAATATTCTAAATTATTATGATTTAATGTTTGTTCAAACAATAGTAAGACCAAGTTATAGAAATCTGGGTTTGGTAATTAGTAAAATAACCAATAAAGGTACTTTTTTCCTCAATTAATCATTTGTTTTCTTATATAATTAGGTTATTGAACATTCTATTAAAGGTAGTAGCTGAATATTCTATGAAATCCTGCCTTATACAAAGTTAGTGATACTTAAACCATTTACCCCCTCAATCATATCTATAAAAGAAAACATGCATGAGCCTCATTTCAGAGCTCAATAATACCACTGATGATAAAAAACATTCTACAAGAGCTCAGCTTCTTTAGAGAATGCAATTTTTAAAAACTACTTGGATAGAAATTTTCCCCAAAACTATTGTAGTCAACTCAATCTAAAAAATATTCATGAAAATAAATTAACATTTATTTCTTGGACTTCTGGAAGGGATATAAATAACATAAAGTAATCAAAATATAAAGTAAGTATGCATACCACGCAAACTTCCTGTAGTTAAAAGTGCTCGAGCTTTGTCAGCTAAATCACTATTAAGAGTATTTCCCAGCAGTAAAACATCTATGGCCTCTTGCTTGGAGCTGTCAAAGAAGTTATTCTGAATCGTTCTAGTAACAGAACGAGCACCATCTTTTAACTTTCCAGCCTGTTGGGAAAAAACAGCATGGATTTTTGTTCCAAAGAGTGTTAATTGAACTCAGTAGGCACTTCGAAACTTTAAATCAGTTCTATATGACTTTACTGCAATTGAAAGGGCCTAATCATTCCATTTTGAATATCAAATCATCATAATAAAATGGCTCAACATTTCATTGTTTCTCTTCCTTTTGGATAATAGCTCTCTGCAAAAAGAAGGAAAAATCTCAATACCACAACCTCACCCACTAATGCTATCAAGAGCTGTAAATGCTTAAAATTGTTTACTATAAAGGAAAATAAGTGAAGTGTACCTATTTAAAACAAGAAAATTAAGTCTTACCCTATAACTTTTAGAACTGGGAATGGGATGGGGGTGAAGGAGATCCAGGATATCGAGCACTGATGTGCTCTGAGACTTCAAAGTATGTTAATGGTAAAAAAATAAAATTGGAATTGCTCCTAAATAACTTTAATATTAGTCAAAACTAAGACTGAACATAAGAATGAAGGACTGGTCTAAAAAGAAATTTATAATTCCAGTTCATAAATATTAAATGCAAACTACAGTTTGTCATTTTGTTGGTCTTAGATCATTTTATTGCCTATGCAAATATAAATAATAAAAATGATAAACTGAGGCCAATTCCTCTAGTGCAAGAGCTGATTTTAACTTCTTTTTTGAGTACAGTTGAGACACACTGTTACATTAGTTTCAGGTGTTCAGCACAGTGATTAGGTAACTCTCTATGTTACACTAGGCACACTGCCAGCGTAGCTACCATCTGTCACCATGAAACGTTATGACAATACCGTGGACTATATTCCCTATGCTGTGCCTTTCATTCCTGTGATGCTTTCATTCCATAACTGGAAGCCTGTATTTCCTGATTATAACTTTTAATGAACACATATTTTACTTAAGCATATTAGTTACCATAAAGATTTCTTTTGATCTTACGGATTTTGATGTCTTAAAACAAACAAGTAAACAAAAACAAACCCAAACTCTTGCCTTTTAGAAAACCGCTTCAGTTTGTAATATGTAATTTTCATTCCTTACAGAAATATCAGTAATTTGAGAATTAAAACATTATTTCCTTCCACATGGTAATACATACAAATGACATTATTTGAAAAGACACTCACCATTCACATTATCAGGCAATTAATCAAAAGGAACCCAGAGAAAGGAAAAGAAAGAGCAGTTCAGATGTTAGAGTTTAGTTTAATTCAGACTCGTATATTTAATATGTGAAATTTCATTTCTATTATGTTAGAGACAAAAGACCACTGAAAATATATGTAACCTGTATATATATATATTGTCACAGTTACTGCAGAAACCAAAAGGCAGAAGAACAGAATATTTTAAGCAATGGTTGTAGAGAATTAAGTTTTAGCAGTAAGAATGATATTATCTATTTTAAAAGAGTAATAAAGGAGGTTTAACAATTTAAGGTTTTCAAAAATAGGACCCATTTAAGAAGTAAATACTTGTAAATGTCAACAAAATCAATTCTGTGAACTGAACAAAAGCAGCTTTGCAGGTAAGGCCAATACCTCTGAAGAGAGAGAGGCACGGCATTTTATGAGACATAGAAGAGGAAGAAGACTTGGAAATTAAAAGAAGACTTAGAGATGATGAATGTACTTATTTCTTACTTATTTCTGTACTTGAGGTAATTTGAAGAATTGTAGAAATTTAAAATGTTATTAAAATCCAATTGAGAACAGGAGGCTTTAAAAGGCAGTGTTTAAGCATATAGAATAAGTCCCTTAATAAGTGCCAAATACTAGAGGAGAAAGTGGCCTGTAGATAAGGCCAGCAACATAAAGCAATGATGTGGCACAGAATTATAAGTAAGCCCATCTCTCACACTTCTTTTGTACATTTTGATAGCCTCCTTTTCAAGGTAAGATAAATAAAAGAACAGAAACTTAATAATCAAGCCCTAAAGGTGTTGGGCTCATAGGAAGTATTGCATAAATTGTCCAGTGATTTGTTTATCCATCCACCATTTGTCACAATTCTATTAAAAAGTAGGTACTACAAGGGCTGGGAACACAAAGCCAAATGTGACAGGACCCTTCAGTAGGATGACTATGGTTTAAAAAAATCATCTTTATAATCAAAATAAACAACACAATAAGTAAAACAGGTAGGTAAGGGAAAATCATGAAAAAAAAGTGTGAGCAATACATACATAGGCCTACTGGATTATATCCCTAAACAACTAAATATGTCATATTAATACCCCCCAAACCTAGGGAAATAACTCTCTTCCATCCAACCACTAGTATCTCCTACAAAAGGAAGTGTTGAAGTGTTATATTACGGCATAATATAACAGAATTCTGAAACAGATACCTAAAAAAACCCAACATTCATTCATTCCTTTAGTCATTCATTCCTTTAGTCATTCATTCATTCATTCCTTTATTCATTCATTTATAAATGAGAGCAAGTGGAGGGGAGGGGTGTAGTGGGAGAGAATCCCAAGCAGGCTCCCCATTGAGAGTGGAGCCTGCGAGGTGCGGGGGTGGTCCTCAATCTTAGGACCCAATGGATTATGACCTGAGCTGAAACCAAGAGTTGGTCACTTAATCAACTGAGCCACCCAGATGCCCCCAACTATTAATTTTAAAAGAGATGATTTAAAAGCTTATTAAAAGGAAAATGAGGATCTTTTGTAACATTATGATAAATCTAGATCTACCTTAGCCTTTCCTTCAAGAGCTCCGGTCCCTGCGTATATCTTACTGATTGAATCACCATTCACGGACCACATCGACCTAAAAACTTCTTGAAAGCGAGTCACCAACTGAGGCTTTTCAGCTAAGCCAAGAGCTTCCAGCTGTTTTGTTAGCATCTAAAATGGCAAAAGAGAAACTTTTATAAGTATGTTGATTGATACATTGTAATGTGACTTTTTAAGAACTACAAGAATCAAAAAATTTAGTTTATAGGACTATGTGGCAGGATTCTGAAACCTTACCGGTTTACTAGGCTGCATTCTATCCCACCATTTCAATTTTTAAAGTAAATACCACAACAGTGAAGCTTACAAGTACCTTAATATTCCCATGTAGCAATATCCTTTCTGGTTAAATGGTAAAATTAACCTTATTAAAAGGTCTCTATAAATCAAACTGGTTTAAAACTTAAAGAACTAACTATTCAACAGCATGCATTGGAGCACATAAAAATATCTGCATAGGTTATCTAAATAGAGATACAAATAACTAATTTTCTCTAATTTTTGGATTGGGTGTTATACATTTGGGTGATTAAAATCACGAGATTATGAAAAAGTAGAGTTGTTCTTGAACTATCACAAAAATAAATAAATTAGTCTTATTTCTGAATAAAGTCATGACAGTTTAATGTATAAAACCTATATTGGTAATGCCTTTAAGGGGAGCTGACGGGAATACATCGTGCAAGAATGCAAGGTCTTCAGGCCACCACAATTCCTTCATCACAGGTAACAATAAACGTGTTTAGAAGTCATTCGCCTTTGGAACTTTGGCCTTTAAATCTGTCAGTCAAAGCAATGCATAATCTTTACTCAGTCCATTTGTCTTATTTGGAATCCAACCGTGTTTTATGGCTTGCGTTTTTACTTAACTCCTTCCTGTTTATGTTTCTTTTTATCTGTATCATGATTATCCATACTTACAAAAAGATCAAAAACTAAAATAAAATTTTAAAAAACACTAAACCAGGTTCATTTGTTACCTATGGACTTATACCAGAGCTGTTCTTCGTTAGCATGAAGAATAAAACAAAATTGGGTTCTAGCACCATCTCTATCATTTATAGCTCCCTCTTTTCAAGGAATTTGGGAAAACTAGTCTTAGCTTCTAGTTTGGCTTGGCCTACTCTAGCAGTAAATTTTGTAACCAGTCAACCAATTGCTATATACGAGGGAGTACTCTCTCACCTAGTTACCAACAGTGGATACCGGCTAAGTCAGATTCTGAGAACTAATATTTGCTACACTTTTAATGAAGACTTTCAAGTATTTCAGTAAGTTTACTCTCAGAATCTAAGTAAACATATTCAGTCACTTGAAAACACAACTCAAAACAAATCCAAACCATGTGATAAATGCCATTCAAATGACCAGACCCCTGCTTTTACTTTTCTCGTCTCTGTCATATTTTCTACATAAATTATAATAAGACTCAATGACAGAGTGTTTAATAAAAAGGCACAACAGTAAAAATTATTTAGCTACGGTGAAGAATACATTTCTGTAGCAGAGAAATCTACACACTGTGCTTTCATTTTGAGACAGAAAGAACCTCAGTTGCAAAGTAACTAATTAGCCAATGTCCTGGCCAAATTTAAGATCATTAACTTGAAAAAATTAAGAACACATTATTTCCTATTCTTGTTTTTATAGTATCTGAGAGCTAAGCTAAGTTCCTATGTAACTAAATGAAGACCCATCACAGCCTTATGACCCCTACAGTTGCATAACAGGAAAGATTTAGAATGCTCAGCATTGCCAGTATGTCTATATTAGACTGAATTTACAGATATGTAGTAAAGAAAAAAAAAACTTTTAAACAAAGACTTTGTTACAGAAGCTCAATCTAATTCACTCTCATTCTCACTAACAACTGCATTTTCATCGATCCTGTTTTTTGTAGCTACTGATTTGAAAACACCATATAAATTGCACTGGGTTACAGACTGTCAAAAATATAACCCTATAGACGTGAAAAAGGATCCTCCCCAATTCTGAAGAAACTACACAAAGAACAAAGGCCAATATGTATACATACATTATGTATGTGTGTGTATATATATATGTATATATTTTTTTCTTCCAGAAGACAAAAGAAGTAATTGTTGGAATAGTATAAATAGCAGTTTTTAAAGGGAAAATTAAGGAACAACACAGGGAAACATCAGCTATCTACAGAGAGTATTTAAAACAGGTAAAGGGAACATTTAAATGAAAAGGAATTTTGAGGGAGGAAAAACCCGTAAGAGAAGAAATACCTTTAATGAAACATAATTTCATTTTATGAAAAGTAATGAGAAACACAAATATTACAAAAACATTAAAAGGAGGTCGGATTACAAGGTGGTGGGTATTAGAGAGGGCACGGATTGCATGGAGCACTGGGTGTGGTGCAAAAATAATGAATACTGTTATGCTGAAAATAAAAAATAAATTTAAAAAAAATTAAAAAAAAAAGAGGCATTTGATACAAGTCACATACATACATTTCAACTTTTTTTTTTTTTTTTTTTTTTACCTCTAAGCCAAGGAATGCCTGCACACTGTTTGTTCTATCAAGACAATCCAAGCAGTTTGTTCGAACTGTACCACTCTGGCATCTGCAACAAATTCAGTAAAGTTTAACAGCT
The DNA here is from genome assembly GCF_011764305.1 of Mustela putorius furo. Lineage (NCBI taxonomy): Eukaryota > Metazoa > Chordata > Mammalia > Carnivora > Mustelidae > Mustela > Mustela putorius. Next base: position 894,577 of record NW_025421491.1, on the reverse strand, counting down.
AGTTTGAAACACAAATAATAAAGCTAAAACAAAATGAGAACAATTAAGGTGATTAAAATATAATATCCACTTTTTTTTAAGCATCCACTTTTTACTCCCAACTTTTTATTACCACACACACACACACACACCACAAATGAAAGAATTTACAGCAAACATCCATATACCCACCATCTAGATTCTACAACTGTTAACATTCTGTCATATACTCCTTATCACATATCTACTTATCTACACCCACTTATTTTTAATTAGGCCAGTAGTCAGAAGCTAAATATGCATTCAAATTTATGACCTCATAGCTCTTCACACATAAAAGATAATCAAATATTTATGGAAGAAATTTTAGGTTTTTAACCTAAGATGTTATCTCTACTGACCTATGCGAAATTCTATGGCATTGAAACTAAATATTGCACAAATTGATAAAGCTAAAAGTTTGAGCTTTGTTCACTGAAGTCTACCTCATCCCATACTCTGACCTTAATTTCTTCAGTACATACTTTCCTCCTCTACAACATAATCAAAAACTGAAGATTTAAATTATACTAAAGCAGATAATAAACTATGTCTTTTACTTCTATTTGCAGTTAATAGTCCTTACTGAAGTCAAGATATATTAAAATATTAGTTTTAAGGGAGAAGTGAGATAGTTTCACTGATAATAGCATGAGGTCTGCAGGCAGATAAATCCTAGCTCTAATACTTTTTAGCTATCTGATTTGGGGCAAATTATAGTCTATGCCTCAATCTCCTCAAAGGTTAATGGGGATAATAACTGAACTGATCCCTTCAACTGCTGGTACAGGTACATGTAAAGACTACATACACTGCCTGGCTCAAAATATGTGCCCAATAATATAAGCTCTTGTTACTACTACTTGTTCAATTCTAAAGAGAGAAAAACAAGCCTAAAATCAAGTAGCATAAAGATACTTTATTTTATGATAAACTTTGGTATTAAAAAAAGGAAATTTAAGAGCTCATTGTTAAGAATAATTTTTATAATATAGCAAAGTCCCAACTCAAAAAGAAGAGAAATAGAGAAGTCAAACCTTTGAACTTCACTTCCATTGAAATAAAAAAATCCATAATCTACAAACTTTTGGACTTGAGGTTTAAGAACACTATGCAATTTTTCTGCCTTTCCTCCTTTAACCATTTGATGATAGTCAAAATTCACCATCTGGATATCAGCAGCATGTTCAGAAGCTTTCAAATGACTCTGAAAGTAAAAAGGCAAATACTCATCTAAATGTTAACTAAATACGACCTTATCAAGTAATGTTAAAATGGGACCTTACATTTTAAATTTAAACCTCGGCACGGTCCCTTGAAATCTCACTGATCTCACACAAAGCTTGCATCGATGCTGGCAGTAAAATGGAAAATTACTTTCTGATATCCAGTAACATCTTTTTTGTAAAACCTCACATATGGTCCCCAAGAGATTAGGAGACATAATTAACATCAGAGAAGTTAAATAATATTCTCATCTGGTTTAGAAAATTAAACCACCAGCACTTCATTTTTTATAAATTTAGTATCTCTATCTGTTATAGAATCTCAAAATAAAGTAACTGATTTAAGACAAAACCCATCAAAAACTGAAAAATTCATTTTTGATACTTTCATTCAAATGTTTTAAAGGTCATTTTCTAAAGTATAATCTGTCTAATAGCATTTATTTCACAAGCTTAAAAACAAAATAGTCAAAGAATTAAGTCACTTCCAGACTTCATGAGACTAAACTTCAGAAAATGTTCTCTTAACTATTCTGTTTGATTTGAGCTTACAATCTTATGGAACACCATCATTTATATTAATTATTGATTCAATGAGTGTTTATGAGGAATATTTTTTCTTCAGAAGTTGAACATATCTTTGGGTTCTTTTTTACTTAAAATTCTCAAACTTTCATCAATACAAGAAGGTCTAGCTTTGCGTGTATACAAATGAGTTATTCACCATTTCATAGGTTTAAAACAATGACTGTGGTTTCTAGGAAATAGGCAAGACGATGAACAGATGAAGGAGGAAACTGCCTGGTATCTTTTTACCAGTGACAGATGAACATTTTTTAGAGAGGAGGATATTCTTCTGCTTCTCCACGGCCTAAATAAGTACATTTCAGAAAACAGCATCAATTGCTTTGAAAGCTTTCCATAATCCCAATTTTAGCAACATTATGTAAAACTGGTTCTTAGTAGCCCGAAGAGTTAATGGTTCCAACAAGTACCCAGCCTTTTTCTAGGAAGTAATTTCATTATTGTATCATATTATTTTTTAATATCTTCTACACGTCCATGGGCCAGCACAAAAGAAAAAATGTTCATGCCTACCTGGAAAGCCTTACTTAGCATATGTTCACCTTCCTTAGATCCAAGCAAATTTACTATTATTTGTTTACCATATAAATTCTTAAGTGTTCTAAAATGCCTATTAAAGAAAAAAAGAGGAAATAAACATATGTCAAGTGATAAGTGATAAACTAATTTTTTCTTCAACAAACAGAAATCCATTAAATAGAACCTATAAGACGGTTTCCTAAATTTCTAGAATTGGCAAAACTGGATACAAATTCATTGACCAATTCATTCCTCTCAAAACTCTGAATTTATCAAAAATTCAGTTAATGCCTCTGACCCATCAATGCTGAGACTCCCACCTGTGCTGAAGCTGCTGGACCCACCCAGCCCCTCTTCGCTCTGTGAGGCTGGTGCCACCTAAGCACGGAGAACACAAGCCATCCGGCTTGGGGTGGCAGCTATGGCAGAGGGCTGCACCTCATATGTGAGGACGGCACATATTCCGTGGGTATCCAGGACCTCCTTAACGGTTCTAATCTTATGAAAAATAGGCCACCCACCCATCTCTCCTCCAGGAACCCTCCGCTTGTTTCCTAGAGTTAAGAGTCTCTTATAGTTTGCCTCCTTCTCTGTTTTCATCTTTTTTTATTTTCCTTCCCTTTTCCGATGTTCATTGGTTTTGTTTCTTAGATTCCACATACGAGTGAAATCATATGGTATTTCTCTTTCTCAGACTGGCTTATTTTGCTTAGCCTTACACACTCTAGTTCTATCAACATCATTGCAAACGGCAAGGTTTCATTGTTCTTGATACCTGAGTAATAGCCCATTGTATATGCACCACCTTTTTTTTTACCCATTCATCAGTCGATGGACATCTGGGCTCTTTCCATAGTTGACTATTATGGACGTTGCTACTATAAACACTGGGGTGCATGTGTCCCTTCGAATCATTATGTTTGTATCCTTTGGATAAATACCTAGTAGTCAATTGCTGGGTCATAGGGTAATTCTATTTTTAACTTTCTGAGGAACCTCTATATTGTTTTCCAGAGTGGCTGTATCTGTTTGCATTCCTGCCAACAATGTAAGCAGGTTCCCCTTTCTCTGCATCCCAACCAATACCTGTTGTCTCCTGACTTGTTAATTTTAGCCATTCTGACTGTGAGTGGGATCTCATTGTGGTTTTGATTTGTATTTCTCCAATACCAAGTGATGTTGAGCATTTTTTCATGTGTCTGTTGGCCCTCTGGATGTCTTCTTTGGAGAAATGTCTGTTCATGTCTTCTGCCCATTTCTTAACCAGATTTTTTGTTTTTGGAGTGCTGAGTTTGAGAAGTTCTTTCTCATTCCCACTTCTGTTTCCCTTGCTTTTGGAGGCGTGTCTAGCAAGAAACTGCTGTGTGCTGTCTTTGAAATCTAGTGTGCATTTATTTAACACTTACAGTACATCTCAATTTGGACTAACTATATTTCAAGTACTCAGTAGCCACAAGTGGCTAGTGGTTACCCTATTAGCATATATTCAAAGACGTGGTTTTGAGGCCAAGAGATCAAGACCCACAACCCAGTGCTACCAACCCCAGAAGTCATAATACTGGGTATCACTTTCTTCTGGTTAAATTAGGAGTCAAAAGAAATTTTACTTTGAGCCAAAACAAGCTGAAATGAATCAGTAAAATAAATAACTAGTTTTGTTGCTTAACAATATCAAAACTTATACCATTATATAAAAATAATTAGTTTTACCTGTCAAAAGCAGGGGCATTGGCTTCAAATCCCCTTGACATACGAACACGATGAGATCCCACCTACAAGAGAAACACATTTAATCATACCAAAAGCCAACATGTAGACAATACGTAGTAATTCATCTGTTGAACAAAAAATAGTACATTGAATAATTGATTTTCATTCATATTATTGTTTTTAAAAAGGCCAAGTTCAACCTTTCCTTTATTTTTAAAAACATGACCTCATTAAAAAGAAAAAAACAAACAAACAAACAAAACCTAGAGGGGTGCCTGGGTGACTCAGTTGTTAAACTTTGGCTCAGGTCAGGATACCAGGGTCCTGGGATGAGCCCCACATGCCTGTTGGGCTCCCTGCTCAGCGGGAAGCCTGCTTCTGCCTCTCCCACTCCCCTGCTTGTGTTCCCTCTTTCTCCACCAAATAAATAAATAAATAATCTGTCTCTCTCTCTGTCAAATAAATAATCTTAAAAAAAGAGAAACATTCATAACTAATAACAATTTTTACTTACAAAAGATTTTTTTAAAAAAGATTTCATTTATTTATTTGCCAGACAGAGATCACAAGTAGGTAGAGAGGCAGGCAGAAAGAGAGAGAAGGGGAAGCAGGCTCCCCTTGAAGTAGAGAGCCTGATATGGGGCTCAATCCCAGGACCCTGAGATCATGACCTAAGCCAAAGGCAGAGGCTTCAACCCACTGAGCCACCCAGGCGCCCCCAAAAGATATTTTTAAGAGGTCTTTTGTATACATTACCTTGTTTTAAGCTCAAACTACATGCCTGTGTAAGTTAACATATTACTACCATCTGGGTAATAAAAAAATTGAAATGTAGACAAGTGAAATAACTTGTCCTCTCAGATCAAGAGAACTAATTAAAACAAACAAACAAAAAAGATTCACACAAGAATTCAGGTCTCCTGGGGCACCTGCTTCCTCCTCTCTCTCTGCCTGCCTCTCTGTCTACTTGTGATCTCTGTCAGATAAATAAAGAAAAAATCTAAAAAAAAAAAAAAAAAAAAAAAGAATTCAGGTCTCCTGAACTAAATTTCTACTCTTCCAAGCTGCCTACAAATGCAATGTCTACATATTTTTCTTTGTTATGCTAAATGCTCTATTACTTCTCCTTCATCCAAAGATTCAACAAATTAAAAAACACTGTTCCTGGGGTGCCTGGGTGGCTCAGTTGGTTAAGCGACTGCCTTTGGCTCAGGTCATGATCCTGGAGTCTTGGCAGGGAGTCTGCTTCTCCCACTGACCTCTCTCCTCTCATGCTCTCTCTCTTTCTCAAATAAATAAATAAAATTTTAAAAAAAAAAATCACTGGGGCACCTGGGTGGCTCAGTGGGTTAAAGCCTCTGCCTTCAGCTCAGGTCATGATCCCAGGGTCCTGGGATGGAGCCCAGCATCAGGTTCTCTGCTCTGAGGGAAGCCTGCTTCCTCCTCTCTCTCTCTACCTGCCTCTCTGCGTACTTGTGATCTCTGTCAAGTAAATAAATAAAATCTTAAAAAAAAAATCTATCCTCTAAAAAAAAGTAAAAATAAAAATAAAAGTGATGGCAGATTATTTCCATGAACTTCACTTTTAAACATTTCCCTCAGAAGCTCTGGTATCAAAGTTCCCCAGAATTCATTCTCCCCAGTTTGAACAAAGTGACTTTGAAAGGGCATGGGAAGAGGGCTACCAAACCAGTCACACAGTTTAACAAGTAAAATCAGAAAATAAGCTCTAACATGCTCATCCAGTTTGAAATTTGAATTAATAGTATTATCCATTCATCACACATCCTTCTCTCCTGAAAGTGAGACAATCTAGTGACTCTCCTGATAACCAGTATTTTCTCTTTGATGTTTTTTCTTTTCAATAAGAAATGATTTTCCTAATGTCACACCTATATTCAAGTTCATTTTATGGTGCTTAATAGTCTTTATAAAATTTTAAAATTTGAAAGATGTGTACCCCAAGACATGAAGCATTTTAGACTGAAGAAAACTCAACAAAAGTCGATACCTTTTCTTTGGAGTACTCTCAGGTAATTGCCTACAACTCTATAAAGGTCCAAGCCTCAGCATTTTTCTACTGATTAATATTTATCTTGCACAGTACTGCCAACTGCCAAAAAGGTAAAAAAAAAAATACAAGTACTGTTTTTCAGGCAATGGTTGTGATTGTTCCCCATCACTCTGGTCTTTGACACACAACTAGCTATACATCATAACTCTTAGTAACACATTGGTTAAACTAGACTGGTTTTATTACTCAATTAGGTTTTAGGACAACTGCCTAAAAAAAAATTTATAATAAAAGAGCTCTTATATTAATGGCGATAAAAGCAGTACTCCAGAAAGTTGTAAGGTTTTAAATAGCCATAAACTTATCCAATTTTTTAAAAGGTTGTACCAAAAATATCTTTTAAAAACAATTTAATTGGGTGGTATAGAACATCATTTTCCATTAATACTACTGCTTCATGTTTACATATTTCTCTAACTTCAATTAGACCCAAAGTTGAGTGTGCAGCACTATACGAGACATAGCTCTGATGAGGCTTTCCATCCTTTAAGGCTAATATAGCTATAATATAATGTCAGAGTAACAGTTTAAATTGTAAAAGTTAAAGAACTTCTGAGAAAGGAAGTCATAAGTAAAATCCATGAGTGTGCCACCACTTAAAGTACCATTCTTATCTGTGTAGCACCTTAGGACAACTCCTAGTAATTCCTCAAACTAATTTATATTGACATTTACCTGTTCCGTAAAAGGTCTACCCACCCCAAACAGATGATAAGCTCTCTCTGAATCATCAGTGTAGTCCTTAAATCTGTATACAGTATGCACTCAGTATAGAATAATATACACCGGAGGACCTTAAGTATTTAATGAAGAGATCAGTGTGGAGGAGGGACTGAAGCCATTTAAGGAGACCTGAGTGCACTCTCCCGAAGGACGGCAAACTTTAATTTGGGGAGAGAAGATACTTGTTAGAAGACGCAAGGCATGAAGTTGGTTGGACAGGCAGAGGAAAGCAGATGGTGAAGAAAAGGGCGCCTCACAGAGCTGATGAGCATAACATAACGTAAGTGGGCAGCACTGCCGGAGAGCTGGGAGGAGACAGTCTGGAAACCGTGAGCGTCTTCCAGGCAAGCAGCAATGAGGAAGAGCCGAACTGGGATGCCAGAGCGGGAAGTGAAAGCAAGGGAGAGTCCCAGGGCCTAGGAGGACGCTGGGTTAAGTATCACAGGGCTACCTATGCTGGTTCAGGATTGGCTGTTAGAGCAGACGGGGCTGGAGATGCTTCAAGGTCAACAGAATAACATCAGGTACACAGAAGTTCTCAAATGTGAATGGTAGGGAACTTGGTTAAAAATACAGATTTCTGGTCACATTTCAAGAGATTCTGTTTCAGCTGATGTGAAGTTGAGACCATGAATCTTTATTTTAAAATCACCTCAGAGGATCCTTCAAAATCTCACAATTAAAAAAGCCTCAGAGGAATTATCTGTGGGCATAAGAGGCAAGTGAAGGGACAAGTCCCAAGGAATCTCTGTCCGTGCCTTTCGCAAGGTAACACAAACTTCAAGGAACCCTAAAATTAATTCCAGTCCTGAGAATACAAAGGACACCTAACAATCATTTTTAACCACTCTCTATCAAAAGCTCTTGCTTGTTTTTTAAGGGGAAATAAATTTGGGGACTTCGTATTTTATATATTTAAAAATAAATATCTATTTTTCAGTTTTTAAAAAGTGATGAAGTATTTTCATTCCTTTCTTACCTATTCTTAAAATGAGGGGGGAAATGTTTTTCTGTAAAAGATACTTATGAAACTAATCTACTTCTGTTCAAAAAAAGGTTGACTTTAAAAACTACTAAGCTAGATAACTGATAACTGGGACAAAAGGCCAGCTCTATGACAATTTAGCAGAATTGTTGGATTGCCTTGTCTTAAAAATTACTATATCAAGAAATGCGTGATTTTAAAATCTGTAGCTTTCAGCCTTTAAACAGTATGACATGGGCAAGACAGACTATGTGGGCCAGCCCCAGAACACAGCCTCACCCAGGGTGGATCACACAATGTAACTTAACTATTCAAGATCCAACCATACTGAATAATCAAACACTATGTTTCTGAGCTTCTAATAAAATATCACAGACAGCAGCTAACAGAGGGCCCGGAAATAGGTCATCCCCATTTCTTACACTGCCCTGTCTCTAAGCAAAAGAATTCACATTCCTCAAAACAAGGCTTTAGGAATGTTCTTAAAGCAAACATTCCAAACACCCTTCTCTGATCCCAGAGGCTTAGGAGAGGTGGATGAGGGTTGGGATTCTTTCCCAAAAGAGACTTGGGGAGAGATAGACCTACTTAAGTTACCCCTAAATGCCAAGTCAAAATTTTTTACAAGAACTCGGGAATTGTAACTGCTTTCAATTCCTGTTAATTCTTGGCCTGTCTTACGTAAATTGCAGTATTGCAAAGGTTCAAGTGGTCTGCAATCTTTCTCCACTCCAGCTATCCTAAAATGTAAGAGATCTAGCTGTGAACTAAAAGGAGGCAAGATTTTTTTTTTGTCCATTTTCTCAGTATTATAGGCTAAAGCATAAAACTTGCTAGACAATACATACTAGAAGTCTAAAATGAAAATAATGTACACTTTAGGGATTAAAGGTTTTTGAATATAAATAAAATGTAATGGGATCGGGAAGGAGACAAACCGTAAGAGACTCTTACTGTCACAAAACAAACTGAGGGTTGCCAGGGGAAGGGGGGGGAGGGAGGGGGTGGGGTTATGGACATTGGGGAGGGTATATGCTATGGTGAGTGCTTTGAAGTGTGTAAACCTGGTGATTCACAGACTTGTACCCCTGGGGCTAAAATACATTATATGTTTATAAAAAAATTAAATTAAAAAAAATCTACACAAAAATGTAAAATCACACTATTATGGGCCATCTAATAGTACAAACCTACAGGAAAAAAAATCTTATATTTTAAAGATTAGATGTTTACATCAACAAAGTTAAAAATATCAGGAAGCAAATCAGAGAACATATTAAAGATAACAGGTTACTACAAATTATAAAGTAAATTTCAATAGCAGATGTATTATTGATAACAATAGCTAACCCTCACACATGCTGCGTGTGGGTACCATGCATTGGTCTTAGTACTTTTCATTTTATCCTTACAACCCTATGCACAGGAACTACTAATAGTATTATTTTTCCTGTTTTATAGATAAACAAACGGAGACATAGAGGCGTTAAACCACTTGCCCCAGATCATACAGCTAGTAGTGGCAGAGTAGGTATCCAAACTGAGAAATCTGGTTTCAGAAGCCTTTTTTTTAAAACTACATTCTTCTAACTAAAGAGGCTAAATTATTATTTATTAAGATACTGAGACAGTAAATAAGAAACAATGAATATCAAGTGCTATGGAACATTACAATTTTCATATTAAATACAGCAGTTAATTTCTATGGACATTTGAAAGAACATTAAATCAAAAATATCTAAGACAATTCCACGAACTCTTATATTTAGCCCTTGTTTGTCAATCTATCTAATATTACTAAACTGAGTAACAGAACTATCCAATGAACTGTCCTGAAAGTTTAGAAAACATGGAAAATATTCAAGAGAAAAACACAAGATAAAACAATGTTACACAGATACCTGCAACCCTGGTTGCTCCCAGAACAATGGAACAGATCCCCGGATTTGTATGAAAGAAGAAACAGAGTCATCTAAGTACACAACCTACAGAGAAAAATCAGATATAAAATATTTCCACAAAGTTATTTCCTCTACATAACAAAGACAAATTTACTAACATCTGTTGCCTGCTAGTTTTGTCTTATGACCAGACTCTCGCATATAATTAATTGTCCAAACAAAATATCTAGAAGAGGCAACTAAATAAGTTTGACTTTCTTTTAATAAGTAATAGTTTTGCTGTATATTATCCAAAAAAGAGTAAAAACATAAGCATATGTATCATAACTTTTAAAAAGGAATGCCTTCTAAATCTCAATATTTTACACACTTACCTTTATATTTAATTTTTTTAGGTTTTTTTTTTTTTAATATTTTTCAAAAACTAATTTGAAGAACTGAGTCAGGCTTGGGGTGTGGCCTGAATTTCAATTCAATAGTTTCAGAGCCAAAAATGTCGTAATTTTAAAAAAATTCCACAACTCTACACATTTCTCAGTGCTCAACAAGGTAAGTGTTATCTTGACCCCCTTATCTATTTCCCCCAGCCACCTGCCCCCTCTGGCAACCACCTGTTTGTTCTCTGTATTTAGGAGTCTTTTTTGTTTTGTTTTGTCTCTTTTTTCTTCATTCGTTTTGTTTCTCAAATTCCACATGAGTGAAAACATATGGTATTTGTCTATCTCTGACTGCAAATGCCATAACTTAATTTTAGATGGTATATATATCTACTTTTAAAGCTGGGGTTTGATTTAATTTCACAAAAAAGTTGTCTTTTTATTAAGACATTTTTATTAAGTTGTCATGCTCTATAATTGAAGATTTTAAAAATTCAATACCAAAATGTACAGCATTGACAACAGCATGCTAATTAGTAAAATTCTTGTTACTCATTTGAAGAGCCATACCTAAGTTTGTTTATAAATAAGTTTGTCTCAGAGAAGCCTTCCTTAAGGCCAGTAAGTAGCCAAGAACAACCACAAGATGACATTAAAAATGTGAGAAAAGGAGTTCTGAATCAAATGAAAATCTCTGGTTTTATTATTTTCTGGGCCTCTCATCTAATACATGAATTAAGCAATATAAAACACTATATACCTGTTCTGTTTCTACAAAATTAGCGACGTGACCGTCATCATTTGTTCCCCGGACGTTAAACCTGGTCCCAGCTCGTTCACAGCTGAGTCTGGAAATGAGGCAAGCCTTTGCCTGCTTATGAGCAGCATAAATTGTTCTGATTTCTACTCCCCCACACATGAGGCGTAATAGCCAGTCATCACAATTCACACCATAGTGCTTGAGATGCAAGTGCAAAGACTGATTCCTAACAGAAAAAAAAATAACTCATTAGCTTACTGAATATCAGATAACATAGCATAAGTATTAAAACAATGCTCCTGAAACGTTAATTTAATGCTATTCAATTAAAAGGGCCTACAAATAAATCAATTCATTTACATTTACTATACTAGGAATCAGAAGAGAAGGCTAGATAATGCGATTTTTTGGCATATGACCTGTAGGTCTACAGAAAAGAAGCCTATCTTTTATATGTTTTTAGTATCTGTGCCCCATTCTGTTGACTTCTTATATAATATATACATAAACTAACTTTTCAAAAAAATGGATTTCATAGGCATATCCCCACCCCACTTTATAAAGCTCTACTCTTAACGCTCCACTTTAATAAAGCTACTTAATTTTAATTTAAATAGCCAATTGAACTAGAAGCATCCATATCAATACGTGTCTAGAGTTTTCCATTACTCCAAATAGTTTAGCATTCTAGGTAACAGAGGGGGCCGTGTTTCCAAACCTTTCTGGAGCAGAAAGTTTTACTCAAACACAAGGAAGCCCAGTGATTAGGAAACACATCAAAGCAGAATCCGGTATGGCTAAAGCAGGGACAGGGGCTGGAGTCCTGCTGGGTTGGCCACCTTCTCATCCTGCTGCCTGCCTCTACTGGGCTCTCAACAGGAACCTTAGTCCTCCAAAAAAAGCACGTGGAATTTCCCAACCAACGGATCACCAAGGAAACTATACTACACAGGAAAATTTCTGGCTGGTCTCTTCCGATAACAAAGCATTATAAAAATCAATTTTCTATAATATTGAAGATTGGTTCTTTGAGTTTTAAAACTCTTCTGTTTTATGCAGAAATTTTTTCTTAAGTACTCTGCGCTATCTTGCTGTCTTAGTCATTCATACACAGCACTACTGCTAGACCAGCTGTTGCCCAGCCCTTCTCCGAAGGGTACAGGCTGCAGGACAGGTGAAACAGAGTGACCATGTGCAGTTCTGGTAAGCCGTCCATGCAAGAAAGCGTAATGTAACTGAGTGGTGAGATTACTGCTGGGCTGACACTGAATCCAATGGCCATTATGTATTTTCAAAATGCGACTTCAGTTTTCGTGCGTTGATCGGAGGCCAAGTTCAAACGTGGCCAGCATATCTGGACACAACATCAAGTCCCATGACATGGCAGAGATCAAGGCAACGTACTTGCCCCCACTAAAAACAAGTGGGATCCTATACGTTCGTGCTGGTAGAGTTTCTCCCTCTGCCATCGGCTGTCATTTTTCTTTCCTGTCAATGTGTTGCTGTTTTATTTCTATTTAAATTTAAAAACAACTTTCAACTGGCAGCAGCTTCAAATCTCCAGTGGAATGACCTGACTTGGGTTTTGAGATAGGTGTTTGTGATGACAAAACTGACGTGGCCATATCCTGGGAAATAGCTCTACTAAGCTATGAGAGTAGGTACAGTAAATGCATAAAGCTTTCATTTTTCTATGCCAAGTGAAGCTCAAGAATGTCAATCCTTAGCAAAATTGCAAAAAGTGTAAAAATCAAAACTCATTTTTGGTGACTCTTACTTGTCTCCTGCTAGATGAACTCCCTCAATCTGTGACCTAAACTTGTTGCCACCTCCATCCTTTTTTTTTTTTTTTTTAAGATTTTTATTTATTTATTTGACAGAGAGAAATCACAAGTAGGCAGAGAGGCAGGCAGAGAGAGAGGGGGAAGCAGGCTCCCCGCTGAGCAAAGAGCCCGACGCGGGGCTCGACCCCAGGACCCTGAGATCATGACCCGAGCGGAAGGCAGAGGCTTAAAACACTGAGCCACCCAGGCGCCCCGCCACCTCCATCCTTAATTGAACTAACTAAATAAATAATTCCTACTGGTTAAACTTAACAAATGTGCTTAATTGCTGATCATTGAGCCAATGCATCCACTCCTGCTTAAAATTCTAATTATGTCAGGAAAACTTTTATCTCTTAATCTAAGGAATTTGGGCAAAGAATGAGCAGGGCGGAGGAGGGAAAAAAAGTGAGGCCAGTTGCCTGGCCCAGCTGTATCACCTTAAATGTTCAGGGATTTCTATGCCTCCTCCATCATGAAAAGTGTGGAGCTGACATGAGCAGAGCTCTCTGCACTCAGCTGCCCTCAACCCTTCCTTCCCTAGGCCACGGCCATCATCTCCTCCTTTGTGGGGCTCCAAGTCTCTGACTACAGTGCACCAGAGTCTTTTTTCATTCTGCTACTATGCCAGGCCAAAAAAGTTCCACATTAGCTACAAAGTTTCCGCTAAAATTAGTTTCTTATCCTCACATTGTTGTTGGTTTTGAGCCCTCAGACAGACAGCCAGAGCGATGGTTCAGACTCGATGTGCTCCTCAAGGACCATGGGTAGACGGTACAAGGGAGAGAGAAAGAAAATATACAGGAGGAACACCTTGATCTAACCTACTAAGGGAGACCCAAGAGCTGAGAGTCCTGGACTTTGGCCTTACAACATGGAAATAGAAAGAAATATAATTGCTACGTGATGTCAAGGAAAAAAATCAACAGTAATGCTGGCTGTGAACAAGAGAAGCACCATTCTAGAAATCTGGTCAGCTGCAATAAAGCAGTACTGATTAGAGTCACATGTGCCTACCCTTCATGCGTACTTATAGTACTGCACATTTACACATGACAATGAAATACATTTGTTACCTACTTAAGTCTTCCTTTATTATAGTATAAAACTTTATCCTAGTATGCCACTTCTTCATAGTCTATTGCTCTTGAATCAAGTTTATCTACCTATAACCTTTAAAACTAAAAATAAGGCAATGTTATCTTGGAGAAACAGTCTTGTCTCTGCTGGAGACAAGATCTCAAAACTAAGAAGAGTAAATATGGGTAATGCAATTTGATTATAACTAATTCATTCTTAATTTTAACATAAGTATCTTAAATATATTTCATAAATGAAAGGTCAGTCTAGATCAAGAAGAGCAAATGGGTCTTGTGTCCCATGAGAACTTCAGTAAGCTGGCACTGGATGTGTGACCCGCTCTACTGGATTCTGGAGCAGGGAAGAGCGGTGTGCTCAACCAGCAATGCCCGTCGCTGCTGTCTCTGGAAATAACTGATGAACACGCTATGACCCAAATCAAACTATTGCCCAGCAAGCACATGACTACAAAGGGGAAAAAAATGTTTAACGCAAACTCACCAGAAAAATCTATTATCAGTTGTGTGTTCTTGCATGCTACGATGTGCATTAAGACTCAGATCTAAACTAATTCCAGAGGCAGACCATGCAAAATAAAAGTTTCCCGAATTCAAAACTTTTCGCACTTCTGAAATGCGATCCTCATCTGAAGAATCAACTCGTAGTGATATAAATTCAGTGGAAGTAACTCGGAAAACTTCAGATTCTTGAATTTTTCCAACAGACATACACCCGGTGACTAAGACCAGGTAATGTAACATGGTATCACCTGCAAAAAACAAAGAATTAATTGGATTAAAAAGTCCCAATATTTTTCAGATTATTCAGTGTCTCCCAACTTTCTTGTCATGTCTCCAACTTTTTAAATCTGACAGCATGGTTATTTTAAACTGTCATGGATGGACATGTTTATATTTACAACTGGATTTTGGCAGAAGATGAAAAAAACCCTTGCTTAAACACATTTAGTATAACGCAGCATTTAAACATTAACAGAGTATCTCACATTGATGAAATTATTCCTCTACTAAATCTGGGGATATTCAAAATTTATCCAGTAAATATATATATATATATATGTATATATATATATATATATATATATATATACATATATGTTATCTTCCTCATTTTTCTTTTATGAATGCCAGGAAATCCAGATAAGACAATAAATGTGGGAATTCTTTGTAAATAGCACAGTGAAAAAAAAATGGAAAAAATATCAGTGTGAGCTGCCACTGCTGACACATGAACAGAAAGCCCCTGTTAACAACTTATAAAACAATTTGGTTTACGAAAACTTTCACAGAGATTTTTCACTCATTTTGACAAAAATTCTATGAAATTAGCAGGAAGGTGAAATTCAGCAGTGGTGTACTCTGACAGTGGGCTTGGAGCAGGCAACCAAGGCCCTGAATCTTGGCTCCACCACTCCACCACTATCTAGACTAAGTTCAGTGTCTTAACATAACCAACCTGAGATATTCTCCTTCATAAACCAGGATTAAAATAAACCTCGCTGGACTGTGACGGTATACCTGAGGCAGTATTAGTTATGCATCTAGGGACAGTGCTTTTTACATTCGAGAGATTCATAACAAATGACAAATCTCCACTTTACACACCAGCCCTCCTCAAAGTATGGCGCATGAGCTGTCACAGTGAGAAGGGTGCTTGTTCCAGAATGGAAACCAACTACCTCACTGTTTAGTTTGGCTGACTTTTTTTTTTCCTAGTAAGACTTTATCAGTGATGGAAGCCATGTGTTGGTTTGCATGATGGCGCAAGCTCCTTATCTCATCACAGACCAATAACAAAATGGTTCACGGACTGGTACCAGGCCTTGGGCCACACCTGCAGCCATGCTATACAGACAAACTGGTAATCACAAAGGTTACTCTGCAGCCCTCGGTGACACTAAGTGGCAGAGAGAGACTCAAGCTGAGATCTTTTAAATACAAAGCAGATGTCCTTTCCACTATAAACCAGAGCAATCAGCATGGTCCTCACTAGGACATCTTTTCCTAAAACACTGCACCAAAACCAAACAAAAAAGGGCAATACCCTGATTTTCTCTTTTGACAACAGATACCGATCTTAAATGTTTAAATAGGACAAATGTCTCTGTAACTTAAAATCAAGAGCCTGAGTATGTAGCATGCCTCTGTAACCAACAAACATTTTTCCAAGATTAGCGTAATTAGGGTTTAAAAGATGTTACCGTGCTTTTAGTTCAAATACAGAGTATGAAATTATATGTAAACAGTCTCTCAAATCCTTAGAATTAAAAATATGGAAAAAGATGAATTATACTGAATAATGAACTTACCAAGATTTAATCGTAAAACACCTAAGAGTCCATATGCATCCAGTACTTTGGAGTATGTACCCTTGATTGCCTCTTTTTCTGCAGATGCTACAAAAAAAAAAATTTCAGGGTAAGAAAAATGGCCTGAAACATTAGATTCTATTTAGCTAGAAAGCCAGAGTCTCAAAAAAAGCTGCTAAAATCGAAATCTGATTCTATTTTTTTTTAAAGTAGGCTGCATACCCAGTATGGAGGCCAATGCAGGGCTTGGAATCCACAACCCTAAGATCAAGACATGAACTGAGATCAAGAGTTGGACAGTCAACCAACTGAGCCATCCAGACGGCCCTGAATCTGATACTTAACCTAAATGTATCACATAAACTATTTTCTCAAATAGTAACTCAAATGTCCTACTTGAAGAGTCAACAACTTGTCCCAGCACCACTGATGAATTAATCCAGCTTCTCCCAATGATCTGAAGTACTGCCCTGAATAATACTTGCATGTTTTGGAGGTTGTTTTTGAATCTTCTTCTTTGTCCACTGATATGTTTGCCAATGTTTACTACCACCACTACCCTGGGTTATCATACCCCTAGTGGACATTATCCAACCCTTTTACCTACAATCTTTCAGAATCTGGCCTCAACCTTCTCTTTCTGCTTCTGCTTCATTTTTCATTACTCCCACAACCTGCGTTCTATGCTCTCATCACATTAAACGGCCCATTAATTAACCAAACGTGCTCTTTTATACCCCAGCACCTTTGCACAATTCTAACTTTCCTCTTGCAAGGCTCCACTTAACCTTCACCTTAAATAAACTTCACCCAAGGCCACTTTCTGGAAACCTCTCTACAGGCACAGTTCTTTCACAGAACTCCCTCTCCATGCTGCCGAAACATTTCCTATAGACCCATGACTTGTCTTTCCCATTAACCAGCCTGATCCTAGAAGGTGGGAGGGAACACTGTCCTAAGCATCCTGTCATCCCTGACATTTAGAATCGGGCTTGAAACACAGAAGATGACAAATGTTGAAATGATAAAAGCTAATGGCAACACTTGACAACAGAGTTTAGCGTAGGAACACAGATCTTCAGTTTGGCCTTTGTCTTGATTCATTTCTTCATAATGTTGATGTTATCTTGCCATTGAATATACCCCCACAGAATCATATCCCTAGGTCAGGGTGTTGTGGTTACTCTATTGAGAAACAAAAACAAATCCTGAATCTTTAAAGGAAAACTCTTCCTAGAGCAACTACAGTTACTAAAAAGTTGACCCCAAAACTCCAAAGAAATATAAGCCACCGTTGTATCTCAACGGACAATTCCAAAGAATTCTAAAGTCCACCAAATCCAGAAAGGTCTGATCCTCTTTCTCATTCTCTCCTTTCTCTTCTGTTTCGTTCCTTCTCTACTGTTCTCCCTTTCCACTCTCTATTCCACACCGCCAACTCACCTCCTGGCTGACTAGTTCACTCCTTATTTACCCTCATCTCTTGCCCCATACCCCCTTTTCCTTTCCTCATTCATCTCCTATACAGAATTATAGTAGATTTCAGCAATAGTATGTGTTCCACATTAGAAAAGCATGTTATGGGGCCTCTGGGTGGCTCAGTAGGTTAAGCGTCTGCCTTTGGCTCAGGTGAGGATCTCAGGGTCCTAAGATCCAGCCCTGAGTGGAGCTCCATTGAGCAACCTGCTCAGTGAGGAATCTGCTTCTTCTCCTCCCTCTGTACCCCCCCCCCAAGCTAGTGCCCACTCTTTCTCAAATAAATACATAAAATCTTAAAAAAGAAAAGAAAGCATATTATTAGATCCTTATATCCTTCCCACTTCCTGTCAATCTTTATGGCCAAAAAATGGGCTATCTTCTCTGCCTACTGCTTTGCCGAATACTTCTGAGTTCTTTGTATTAGAGAGCTTTTCCTTTTCCGCCAGAGCTCTTCTCCAGGGTTCTACAGACCATCTCATCTTCCCTGCCTCCTTCACCTCTTTTCAGACCATCTACTCATAAGACTTCTTCTTAGTTAACCCATTTCTGTCTTGGAGTGAGTTGTGTTCTGCTAGCTGGCAGAACACGCTAAAACTAATTATTCAATTAATCACTCAATTAGCAGATACTGTCATAATTCTCTAGCATGATCATTAAGTGTGGGCCTTTACCTTTATCAAAGCACCCCAAATGAAATTAGGGAGTAAGATTTCCCTAAGCCATTAAAGTTATGGGGATTTGTATTTCATTCTGCATTTGTAGAGTTCTTTTTATGATTACACCATATAGTTAAATAACAGTTACTCCTAACATTAAATGACAAGCGACACATATACAAAATGTCACATTAATTTTAATTATATTTTGTAAAGTAAATCAGGACTGCCCGTCCCTAAACACTCCCTCATTAAGAGTACTGTATACATTAAGGCAAACATTAGGGGCGCCTGGATGGCTCAGTTGCTAAGTGTCTGCCTTTGGCTCAGGTCATGATCCTAGAGTCATGGGATCGAGCTCCACATCGGGCTCCCTGCTCCATGGGAAGCCTGCTTCTCTCTCTCCCACTCCCCCTGCTTCTGTTCCCTCTCTGGCTGTGTCTCTGTCAAATAAATAAATGATATCTTTTTTTAAAAAATGAAGCAAATATTAGAGATTTGTTATATCTCTGATGACAGAGGCATGGCTTCCAGAGAAAATTATTAGAGTTTTAGAGGTTACATGCTCTATGTATTTAACCCCACTAATACAGTAATATAGATATTACTAGATGTATCCGTTTCAGCACCTAAATCATTATTTAGGTTCAAATACCAGCAACCAGTAAAATTAAAAAGAAAATGAATTTTAATATTAAGCCATTACCCTCCCTTAAAAACAATAAAAAAGTCATTTTATAACTTAAATTACCATGCAACAAAATGGTCTCTCTTCTAATAATATATAATAATGATCTTTTCATTAACTGTGCTCCAAATATCTGAATATGTCATGTCTCTCAGGCCCCATGAAGACCCATCTATGAAACTGTTATCTGATTCAAACACGGCAACAAGTGTCATTTACACTTTTATGTTATATTCTAAGACTCAGGAAACAGGCCTACACACAAGCATACAATTTAAACTGAAGTGCTTATTCTTAGGTAAAAGTATGCTAAAGGAAAGGAGAAATAATTTGAAGAGTAGATATCACTTTCCTTCCAAGGAATTTTTTTGCTTTCTCCTCAAACTATTAAATGAAATTTTAGAGTGATGAATGACGTTTCAGCTGAGCTATCTATATATTGCTTCTGTGGTGATTACGACAGAACACATATTATTCAATTTTCACAACACCCCCATGGGCAAAATTACAACTATTTCCCTCTGACATGAGGAAACAGGCTTAGAGAGGTTATCAATTTGTTACTAACTTGCCTAAGCTTCAACAGCCTGAGTCAGAGAATGCAGCTTCAGGAGGGAAGGGCTTTTGCCTAGTTCACTGCTCTATCCCTAGGGGCCTAGCTCAGTGCCTGGTGCTCAGCGGGAGTTCAAAGATTTTATGTTCAATGAGTTTGTCAATGAAATTTCAGAGCCATATGTAATTTTAACTCCTGACACTTCCAATTCCCTAAGAGAAAACCATATTCTTCCTAAACATCTTTTCTGTAAAAGACTGTAATGCTTCATGCTTCAAAGGCTTGGGGTGGAACTGAGGGAGGTCTTTTGTAGGCAGACAGAGCCCAAGCAGAGTAAGAACAACGGTCCCGTGCATGGATTTGAAGAAGAGGAAGAGAGGGCGTCCACTTGGGGGAGGGATAGGCTGGGATAAGTCTGAGCGGGGTGAGGAGGGTAGTGCCCACCAGGGATGTTGGGAGTTGCCTGGTATGGTAGGTTGACGCTTGGGTAGGACAGGGAGGGCAGGGTGCACTGCAGGGAAGCCCAAGGCAGGGTGCAAGAGCCCATGGGCCGAGGGGGGCACCCGTACGTTGGAGGAGGCTGCAGAGGCAACAGAAGAGTGGCTGGTCAGAGAGGGGAAGGATCAGGATAACGGGGACCAGGTTCCTCACTGTCAGAGAATGAGAGTGCAGTACGGGAAGAGAGAAAACTAGAATGGGCACTCCGGACTTGAGTGAAATTGGAATTACCAGTGTGAACTTGTAGTTTTCCAGACGGACTGAAAACATGGATATAAGTGGGTGTGTATAACCATTTATACATATTCACACACAATTACATATTCTCCTTAGCTCTGTCCATCGGCAGGGCCTGAGATCAGCGGTACTCCAATGGTGATAACCACAGCCAGCACCCAGATCTTGCTTTCGAATACCATTCTCCACTGTTAAGGACTCCTTGGAGAAATGGCTGGTAACAGGGCAAAGGCGGCACAAGTTAAGCCTGGAATATATTCTTGTGCCAGAAAGAAAGTGCTCGAAGAATAATGGAGACGTGCCATCAAAATACAGAAGCCAGCTTGAAGGGGCTTCTACTAGAGAAATCTGGAACAATTTGAGCTTTAAAACAAATTATAATAGGAACAGGATTACAGCACACCAAAAAAGGCCATAACCAGAAGTGTGATGAGTAATGGGGATGTTTATAGGCTCTCGAAGTACCGGACATCAAAACACTTTTTATACAAGAGAAGGGTGTCTTCCAGGGACCATCTTAACCAAAGAATCAGAGTGAACACCCAACGGTAATGGGATAAGACAAAATCGTGTGCCCCCTGACAGGATACCACAGAAAGGACACAGCACCACTTTGGTAATATTCCTGCTGATACAGAACCTCAACCTGAGCACGAGGAGCCATGAGACAAACTCACAGTGATGTACACTCTGCAAAACAACTGGCCTTTATCTCCAGAAGTTTTAAGGTTATAAACATCAAAGATTGAAGAACTTCTCCAGATTTAAAGGGAATAAAGCGGCATGACAATTAATAAAATGACAAATCTGAACTGTATCTTTTTGTTATTATGAGTCATTGGGACAACTGGTGAGTTTGAATGAAGTCTGAGATTAGACAGAAGTACAATGTAAACTTTTTTGATGGTTATATTGTAGTTATGAAGGAGCAATTCTTTCTAGGAAATAAGTAACAGTATTTGTGGGTGATGGGACATCATGTCAGCAAGGTATTCTGAAATAATTCAGAAAATAGTTCCTTGCACTGAACTTCAGCTCTTCTGTACCTTTGACAGTGTTTCCAAATTTTTTTAAAGAATTGAATGTAATCATCAAAAATAAATTTTAAAAATACACATGCACTTTCCTAAATTAAGAAGGTTTTATCTCTACATAGTACTAAGATAAACTCTTACAGTACTATGTTATCCCCTCCACATACACTTTTTTTTTTTTTAAGATTTGATTTATTTATTTGACAGGCAGAGAGGCAGGCGGAGAGAGAGGAGGAAGCAGGCTCCCTGCCGGGCAGAAAGCCCGATTTGAGACTGGATCCCAGAACCCTGAGATCATGACCTGAGCCGAAGGCAGAGGCTTTAACTCACTGAGCCACCCAGGTGCCCCCTCCCCATACATTTTTTAATGGGGGAAAAGATCCCCTTATTTTTTTTTTTTAAAGTTTCTTTCTTTCTTTTTTTTTTTTTTTAAGATTTTTTAATTTATTTATTTGACAGACAGATCACAAGTAGGCAGAGAGGCAGGCAAAGAGAGAGAGAGGAGGAAGCAGGCTCTCCGCGGAGCAGAGAGCCTGATGTGGGGCTCGATCCCAGGACCCTGGGATCATGACCCGAGCCGAAAGCAGAGGCTTTAACCCACGGAGCCACCCAGGTGCCCCAAGATCCCCTTATTTTATGAAACTCCATGAAATATAGAGAAATACACGCTGTAAGAGGGAGAGACTTAAATTATTGTCCTATTTCTCTGGTAATTTTTAATTCTAGAAAATAACCTGGGAATCTTCCACTATAGAGATTATTTAAAATAAAAAAGCCATACTACTTTAAAATAATGTGTATAACTTTTAGATAAAACACAGAATGTACAGATCGTTCACTCACTCATCCCCATCTTTCTTTTTCCCTAATACTTTCCCCTTGCATCCTACACTGCAGCCAAAATGAATAAAAAAGGAATAATGGGTGGCTCCTTCTGTGCGCCCCACATTGTTTTCCCTCTCCCTTTGTTCACAATGTTCTTTCCATCTGGAACACCCTTTAGTCATCTTTTGTGTTTCCAAATATCACCCATCCTTCAATACCTAACTAAAATGCCTCTTCCTTCTTGAAGTTTTTCCCTGATCGCGCTGGAAGTAGATCTTTCTTCCCATTGTTTTATATCTCATTCACTTTAATACGAATAGCAACAGAAATTGTCTCATTTCTTTCTTTTTTTTAAAGATGTATTTATTTATTTGAGAGAGAGCACACTCACGCACACATGCATGGATGTGTGCACACAAGCTGGGGTGGGAAGAGCAGAGGGAAAGAGAAAAGGAGAGAGAGAATCTCAAGCAGATTCCCTGCTGATGGGGGAGCCCAACCTACAGCTCCATCTCACCATCCTGAGACCATGACCTGAGCCAAAATCAAGAGTCAGACACTTAACCGACCCACCCAGGTGCCCCTCGTTTCTTTTTATCTCAACGCAATACCAACCTAACCACAGATGCTGAACACCAAGACTACTAAATATTCATCTAATAGACAAAAAATCCGGGAGCTATAGCACAAAAGGGAATGTTTTGTGAGTTTTAAAATAATACTTAAAAAGATAAACATTTAACTTTACTACCAGCATCTGAATGCCCTAAGTTTAACAATTCCTCACAGTGACATCTGGAAATGTTCAAATGTGATCTCTATGGCGGTACCTCTAGTGGCGTGAGGGTGGGAATGGGAAGGTAGGGGTCAGGAAGACAGGCCTTGTAAAATGATTTCTAACCAGGGCTTAAACTAGTGGAGTTTATGCAATGGTAGGATGTGTCAAGAGCCCCGAGGAAAAAAGAGTGAAAGAATGAGAGGACATGAGAGTTCAGGGGGAGAGTTCAGGGGATATGGTGATTCGAAGTTCAGGTTACTACTTGCCAGGGCTGTCTTTCAAGGTTGTCTACTGGGCTTTCAATGAGGGCAACACCCTGCTCTGCATTTTTTTTTTCTCCTGTTCATGTTGTTTAGTAAATAAGATGCTAGGAAAAACAAACTTTTCTTTTTTTACAAGTTACTGATTTCTAACCACCATCCAGACCTTGAGCAGCCCAGCTCAGGTAAGGAGGCCTGTACCTCTTGAGCTCACCTATTCAACATGTAAAATAAGGAAGAGCCCAACCCCCAGAGTTACTGCTCTAACACCGCAGGGAAGAAGAGTACCTAACTCCCTCAAGGGCTTATTTTAAGGAGAAAATCTCTTCTTCTCTCTTTCCTTATCATGCCCAACACTACCATTCATAGGCTTTCAATTTCTTCTTAACTTTCCATCTAATGTGAACATGTAGTTCCTGAGACATAAAGCTACCTTATGCATAAATCTATTAATTACATTTTTCAACATATCCAGGCATCCACAGAACTGCTAATCTGAAGGCTCTCTGATTCCAATCCTAGTGAATATGTGAATATGAATAAGGTCACAGAACAGAATTTAAAGCAAAATAAAACATGTGCCATAAACACTTATTCTCATAAAAAATATTTATGGATGAAATTACATGATATCCGGAACTTACTTTAAAATAAGTGGGGAGGGGGAACTAGTGGACAGGGATATAGATAAACACAAGGGTCCATGAGTTGACAATCATTGAGGATGGATGACAGATATATGGAGTCAGTGAAACTACTCTCCCTTCTTTGATAAATGTTTGATACTTCCCAAAATCAAATGATAAAATTTATTCTGACAATATTCTTTGGCATGCTAGGTAAGTTCAGAAAGAAGAGAAAACAAGATAACTCTGGACAGTTAGTAAGAGCGGAGGCTACTGGAATTCTAAGCAATCTGGGAGGTGCTTTCCTTCAATTACCCTAGACCACAAGTACACTCGTCAAAAGCTCAATGGGCATCTGGACTTTCATTATTTGAAAGGAAGCAGTTAGTCCTACTGCCTGTAGAATGACCCCATAGGGCATGCCTGGGTGGCGGTGAAGTATGCAACTCTTGATTTTGGCTCAGGTCATGATCTCAGGGTCATGGGATTGAGCCCTGTGTCTGTGCTATGCTCAGTGCGGATTCTGCTTGAGAGTCTCTCTCTCCTCCTCCCTCTGCCCTTCCCCCTACTTGTATACACATGCATGTGCTCTCTCTCTCCCTCTCTCCAATAAATAAAATCTCAAAAAAAAGAAAAAAAGGATGACCCCATAGCTTACTCTCAGGCCATCATATAATCATCAATGATAAATACATAATAAATTGGGAAGGAAGACTCTGCAATTACAGAATGAAGACCCCAGGAAAGGTAAATACTGCTGTACTCTGCCATAAATGTTTTCCTTATTCATCCTAAATCACTTAGCTTTAGTATCCTCCTCTGTTGAAAACAGCCTTGGAGAATAATGAGCTGGCCCTGGCTCGTCACAGAAGAGGTTGAGAAATACTGAAAACTACACTAAGCCATGAAGTAGTAACATCCAACACCTTAATTCGGACAATTTAACTCACTCAGTATTTTAGCTCTGTGCTGCTTTCAAAGTTCTTATAACCGAACAAATTATGACTGAACGTAGACCTAACCTACGTTTCCTACCAAAGCGACAGGAAAGGAATGAAGAGAGAAGCTACAGAGATGATCTATTTAGAGACAACAGAAAACACTCAAGAGTCTAAATATATCAATTGGCCTTTATCAAAACTTAATATACTAATTGTCCTCTAGCATGTTTCTCAGCACCCTCCTTTGCTGGAGTGACTTGCTTTTCTAGCACTGTATCATAGGACATCATCGGTATTATTCAGCATTATTGGTAACACATTCTCTTCTCAAATTAGAATATCAGGCAAAAAAAATGAAGCATAAGCTCATCTCTGGAAAGTCAGATGAAAACACAAGCATATACCTATTTCTTGGTTCTCATGACTGTGACTCTAAAACAGAGGTTTATTAAACATAGGATAACTGGTGATCAGACCTGCACGGCCAACTCTACCACCTGAGCAGAAAGAAACAGAATTCACTTATTATCTGGGATCCCCAGGTGATTACAAAGTCATCTGTTTTAAACTCCAATGGTACTGAGGATTAATTTTAAATGTAAATTTCTCTAACTTCTGACAATTACAAAAATTCAAACTAAACAGGGGCGCCTGGGTGGCTCAGTGAGTTAAGTGGCTATCTTCCCTCAGGTCATGATTCCAGGGTGCTGGGATAGAGCCCAGGGAGCCTGCTTCTCCCTCTCACTTGTGCTCTCTCCCACTCTCTCTCAAATAAATAAAAAAGATCCTAAAATAACAATAATAATAATTCAAACTAAACAATGAAGCTACCTAATGAAGGTCCTGCTAACCCAATGTCAACATTCGGCTGTGGCTCCAACCTTCCAGACAGGCAGCAAACTGTCTTTTTTTTTTTTTTTTTTTTTAAGATTTTATTCATCATTTGACACACAGAGAAAGACCACAAGCGGGCAAAGAGGCAGGCAGACAGAGAGGGGGAAGCAGGCTCCCCGCTGAGCAGAGAGCCCGATGCGGGACTCGATCCCAGGACCCTGAGATCATGACCTGAGCAGAAGGCAGAGGCTTAACCCACTGAACCACCCAGGCGCCCTGCAAACTGTCTTTCTTCAGCTGATACTCCAGACCAAACTAGAGAAAGTCATTAAGAATGTGAAAGCAAGATTACACATTAGTATGCTCTTCCTAGAATCACAATTTGCCTGTGGTTGCGAGCACTGCAGTTTGTGGTTGGCTTATTTGCATACAGGTATCACTTTGGGGTAGTACCAGAGAGCCTCTCGTCAGAGGATCCTAGAGACGGTGCAAAACAGGCCACTCATTTTCAAAAGAAAAAACTAAGAATTTAGGTGATTCATCCAAGATTGTGTAACTACCTGGCAGTAAAGCCACTTTCCATTTTCTCATACATAAAAAGAAAAATTGTTTTAAAAGGAAAAGGTTCTCTTTGTAGAATTAAAAAATTAAAATTCCAGTTGAAAGACATTAAACTCTCCAAATTGATGTTCTGTATAAACAGCAAATCCCAATGTTGGCAACATTTCAAAATAATAGTAACCTTTCACTCATTACGTAACAAGTATTTATTGAATGCTTACCATGTACCAGGACACTGGCAAAGTTCTACAAAGAAAAAAAGCCGGTGCTCTGACACCTTTTAATAGGAAGATAGCTATTATGTAAGTAATATATGCAAAATCATAAATGATAGTAAGTACTATGATGGAGTTACAACAGAGTACAACAGGAAGACCTAATTTAAAATTATTGGGGGGACAGCAATGGATAGGCCTGCCTGCAGATGTGCCCTTTAAGTTGAAATCTGAAGAATAAACAAGAAGTTAGCCAAATGAAGAGTGGAGGGAAAAACATTCCATGCAACATACAAATACTTTATGACCCAGCAATCCCATTCCTAAAATACATCCAACAGAAATGTGTATGTATGTGCACCAAAAGACATTTATAAGCATGTTCATACTAGTATCATTCATCAAAGAAAGAATTAGAAGGAAATGTCAACAGAACCAATACTGGAATATTTATACCACGGAATACCACATAATGAAAACTTTTTTTTTTTAATACTTTATTTATTTATGCCAGAGAGAGATAGCAAGAGAGGAAACACAAGTGCAGGGGAGCTGGAGAGGGAGAAGCAAGGCTCCCCACTGAGCAGAGAGCCTGATATGGGGCTCAATCCCCAGGACCTTGGGATCATGACCTGAGCTGAAGGCAGGTGCTTAACGACTGAGCCACTCAGGGGCCCCAACAATGAAAACTTTTGCCACCTGCTACAACACAGATGATCTCCCAGACAGAACACTGAGAGAGAGAAGCCGGCCCCAAAAGAATACATATTGAATGATTCCATTTATGTTAAGTTAAAAACTGGATAAAACTAATCTATGATGTGGGGTGCCTGGGTGGCTCAGTTGGTTGGCCGAATGCCTTCAGCTCGGGTCATGATCCCAGAGTCCTGGGATCGAGTCCCACATCAGGCTCCCTGCTCCATGGGGAGTCTGCTTCTCCCTCTGACCTTCTCCTCTCTCATGCTCTCTCTCACTGTCTCTCTGTCAAATAAATAAATTAAAAAAAAAAAAAAACCTAATCTATGATGTAAGAAGTCAGGCAGTGATCATCTCTGCAAATCATAACAGAGAGAATAACTGGGGAGGAACGCGAGGGAATCTTCTGGAAAGCAAGTAATAATGTTTATTTCTCAACCCGGCAGTGGTAACATGTATGTGCTCATTCTAATAATTCATTGCATTCTACATTTATGATTTACGTATTTTTCTAAATGCATAAACACATTTTAAAATAAATACTGAGCAGAATAAACAGCATATGTGAAGGCTCTGAGATCAGAAATAATTGGGTACATTCAGAACTAGAAGGCCAAAGTGGCTGGAACACAGAAACCAAGAGGCAAAATAGTCTTAAGACTGAAGAGGGAGGCAGAGACTCAATGATATAATGCAGATCATCTTAAAGAGCTCGGATTTTAAGTTCCAAGTGGTCAACCATGAAAGGGGCTTAAACAGGGAAACAATATGATCTAAATTGTATTTTTAAACAGACTGGAGAGTGGGGGAGGGGAGTGGAAACAGGGAGAGCAGTTAAGGAGGCTCTAGGAATGATCCATGAAAGGCACTACAGTGGCCAGACAATAGCAGAACCAGGTAAAATGGTGACTTGCATGGATTCTCAGTGAAATTAGAAGGTTGGGCACACTGGACATGGTAATTGATTGAATGTGTGAAGCTGGAGAGGAGGAAGTATAGAGGATGACTCTCAACTTCTGGTTTAAAAACAAGGTGGATGGATTGCAATCCACTCTGATAAGGGAGACCGAAGGAAGAGCAGGTCTGAAGGAGAGCAGAGAGCAATGTGACTATTAACACAGGACCACCTATTCCAACCTTTCCATACTATGTAGTCCCCATTCAGGTTAGGGTATCATGGAAACCCAGACAATGATAGTAATCTCTACCTTATTTTGCTAATCAACAGCCCAATGCAAATTACTTATGATATTTCTACAACCACAGCAATTCAATCAGGAAAGGACACAAAACTCAGTCTGATCCAGTGCAAGGGAAAGAGCATGTTCCTTTTTTGGGTTTCAATCCATTCTCTCTGATGGAAAAAGCTGGATTTCAACTGTGTCATCCAAAATAAGTAATTATTCTACCCAGCTCTGTATCAGTCCCACACAGCTTTGCAACATCCACAAATCTGGTAAATACACTTTCCATCCATTCCCCAAGAGAATGATGAAATCATTCAACAAAATAAGCAAAAGACATGGGCCCAGTGCTGACCAAGGACAGACCGCTAGTGAGCTAGGAATTTACTTAATTATAAGATTCATTCTTCCTATATTTCACACAAGGTTCTTAGGATTACAAAACTTTATTTACCTACATTTCAGTAAGGTACTCAACAGACTACACCATCCTATGGTCTACTAGTGAACAGAATATGTAACTATATAAAATGAGGTTCGGGACGTTGTCAGAGAAGGCCAGATAGGGAGAAGGGACTTTCATCCCTAACGGCCAGTAATAAGATACCACCCACCTTAGTGTTAGTGGAGATACAACTCAAAATAAATATTGGTAAGAGCTAGTTTATGTAAGTAAACGCACTTTATATTTAAAGTTATATAAGAAAACTATAAAATGGAAGTGAGTATTTTAATAAGCATAACATTCAGTATATAGAAGTATTTTATGTTTAAGGCAATAATTCAATCAGAAATATTTCCTTCCTTCCTTTTTTTTCCCTTTCCTTCCCTTACCTTCTCTTTTCTCCCTTCCTTTCTCTCTTTCTTTCCTTAGTTATCTCAATATCATCTAGGAATTCAAAGAACCTAAGTTTCAACCTAAATGAAGAGAGTAATTAAATAGTGTCCAATTGGCCAACAAGTTAATCCATCTCCCCAAATGTCATATATACTCACAATAATGCAACTAGTTCAGTGGCTGTGAAATGCACTCTAGTGTGAACACATGCTTATGTAACATAACAATGGCTTATCTTTGCAAACTCTATTTTAGTAGAAAACAATAAAACACAAATTCTTATCTTCAACCATTAAAAAACCCAAGCAGATTTAAATTGTCACCAATAAAAGTATAATATCAATTTTTAAAGCTGTACCTCCTTTTGGCACGCTAATTACAAGGCTTACTCCAAATGCACTAGGCTACCCTATTTCGTTTCTTTCAAAAGCACAGTTTATTTTCTTAAATTTTGTTTAATTACTTTCAAAAACACAGTTTAAATGTAACTAAGTGATAAACTTTCATTGATTTAGACTATACCACCTCAGAATTGTTGAAAATGTCGGTACTAGATGCAAAGGAAATCTATTCTATTTAAACTGCTACCCATTATACTTGGCTTATATTTTTTTCAGCTTTTGGGTATCTGAAAAAGTCTTTATGTCATTTTAATTGTGGTTGGGCATAGAATTCTAGGTGTATGGTTTGTTTTCTTCGTCTTTCAGTGCTTTCAAGACGTCGTTCTATATCCACTGGCTTGGATTGTTTCTGAAGAAAAATTTATCATTATTCCTATGTCTCCTTTCTTCAGTCTTTTCTATTATGTCTTTTCATATTTAGTCAATATGTGTTTTTTCTTGATCTGTTTTTAAGATTTCTCTCCATATCACTGGTTTTAAGCAATTTGATAATGTGTTTGGGTGTAGTTTGCTTCGTGCCTCTACTGCTTGAGGTTCATTTAGCTTCTTGGATCTGTGGATTTATAGTTTTCATCAAATTTGGAAAACTGTCAGCTGTTATTTCTTCAAACATTTTTTTTGCTTCTACCCCCTCCTTCTAGGATTCCAATTACCCATATATATTGGCCATAAGTTGTTTTCCAGCCCATTGATGGCTCTGCTTATCGATTTTAGTCTTTTCTCTATGTTTCATTTTGAGTAGTTTCTATTATTATGTCTTCATATTCATTAATTGTTTATTATGCAGTGTCTAATCTATTAATCCCTATCAGCGTATTTTTTTTTCATTTCAGAGAAGTTATTTTTATTTCAATTTGATCTAGGTCTTTCATATTTTTCAGGTTTCTTTAAGATTTATTGTATTAATTAACTAATGATTAGAGAGAGAACACAGAGGAAGAGGGAGAAGCAGACTCCCTCCTGAGCACAGAACTTGACACAAGGCCCAATCCCAGGACCCCCGAGATCACCACCTGAGCAGAAGGTAGATGACCAACCAACTGAGTCACCTAGGGCCCCCCACCATGTCTCTCCTTAATGTGTTTATTCTTTCCTCTACTCCTTGGACTTATGGAGTATATTTACCATAGCTGTTATGATGTCTTTGTTTATTCATTTGTTTTTTGAGAGAGAGCATGTGTGAGAGCCGGTGGGAGGGACAGAGGGAGAGGGAGAGAGAATTTTAAACAGATTCCACATTCAGGGCAGAGCCCAGTGTGGGGCTCAATCTCATAACCCTGAGATCATGACCTGAGCTGAAATCGAGTCAGATGCTTAACTCACTGAGCCACCTAAGGGTCCCTTCTTGTTTATTAATTTTAACATCTCTTTCTACAGATTGACTTTTCTCCTCATTACGGGGTGTGTTTTCCTGTTTCTTTGCATGTATGGCAATTTTTAATTGAATGCCAGACATTGTGAATTTGTTACAGAGTTGAATACTGGCTATATGGATATATACTTTGTATTCCTATATTCTTAAACTTTGTTCTAAGATACAGTGAAGTTTTTTGGAAATTAGGTTATTTGGAAACAGTCTGATCCCTTTGGGTCTTGCTTTTAAGCTTTGTCAGAGAGGACCACAGAAGCGTTTAGTCTAGGGCTACTCTGCCCCATTACTGAAGCAGAATACCCTTCTGAGTAGTCAACCCAATTCCCAGAGTTCCATAATATTTCTCCATTCTGGCTACTGACAACTTAAATACTCCCAGTCCTAGGTGAGGTTCAGGAAATTTTCTTCCTGCTGCTTTTGGTGGTACTTTCCCTGCCTTGGGTAGTTTCCTTCCACACCAGCAGTTACCAGTACTCAGCTGAAATCTCACGCGGAACCCTCTGCACATTTCTGAAACTCTCTGTGTAGCTACCTCCTCTTTGGTTCTAGTCCTGAGAATTCTCATTGCCTTGGCTTCCACAAATTCCCTACTCTGTCTCCTCAACTCAGGGAGACTGCCGGGCTTTCTCTGGGTGCATCTCCCTGCTACTGCAGCCCAGAAGCACTCCAGGTAATAAGCAGAGTGATCAGCTAGAGCAATCGTAAGGCTCACGCCTTTGTTTCCCTTCCCTCAAGGATCAGTGCCTCCTGCCACCTGTTGTTCAAAGTCTGAAAACTGTTTCTTTATTTTTATCTTTATTTTATTCTTTGTTATGTAAAGTGAGAGGGGTCCCTAGTATACCATCATGGTCAGAAGCAAAAAAATCCCGTTATAGTCTTGTACTAGTTATATTTTATAAGATAAGAACACCTGGTAGACCTGAAATTATATAATAAAGTCACATAATGGGATTTTATTGTTCAATGAAAGACACACTGTGCTTCGCCTTTTATTTTCTCATAGCAAAGTTAAGTGCTTTGTTAGCACTTAGGAACTAATTTGGCTCAACGTTAACAAGCAAATTCTGCTAGCTGGCCCAGGAGTGAAATGTTAATTTTTTTTAAAGCATAGATATTTAAGTGGCTGTTTACTTTCTGTTCTATCAAATAGAACATTCCAAAAATTACTTACAAAAGGGAAACAAATTTTTGCAAACCTAACACAAAGTAATATGTAACAAGTCTAAATTTCATCATTCTGTGCAGAAAAAGTCAACTATAAAAAGTCACTTCCCTCAACTTGAATTTTTTTTTTTCTTAAAAAGAGACAAGATACTGCAACTTAATCTAAAGGGCAATCATGCTGACTGCCAGCATTTGGCAATTAAAAACAACAACAACAACAACAACTATACACACTGCTTGTCATCACCACCTCCTACACTTGTTATCCAAAATTTCAGAATCTGACATTTAACTTGGCTCAGCAAAGCAACTTTATATTTTTAATGACCAACTCTAAACCAAATCATGTTCTCTCTAATATATTAAAGTTTGTAGGCAAAAACAAAGCAAGTTTAATACTTCCCTCATTAGAAAATACTACTAATTTCACTCTTAACTTTAAAGTCCGCTAGCGGCATTCCCTTGTTTTTGCTCTTCATTCCTTGACCCCCAGAATAACAACCACCACCCTCACAGCAACCCAATCATTAAAGTAAAAAATCAAATGGTAGACTAGGTCATCAGAGCAGTTATTTTCTCTCTCAAGCCTCAGTTTGTACATCTGTGAAATGGAAATGAAAACACAACCCACAGAATTAAATGGAATCAAGGGTGCCCAATACCACGTCTCCCTCAACTGTAGGTCGAGACACTCCAGGACACTTCAACAACCTCCCATAAGAGCTGCAGGAGATTTTTAATTTAAAGAAGCATAGAGATACTCAACAGATGTTGCACTGCCCAAACTATTGGCTTGAGGTAGTTCAGAGTTTTCACATTAGACTGCAATACATTCCCTTGATGATACCATATCTTTGTAAAGCTGGGTTTTCAGCAGTTGAGGTGATAAAAAGCAAATACCACTCCAAAATCAATGTGGAACAGGAAATGAGGGCGGAGCTGTCCAGTCTGATTCTAAGGCTTAAAAAGCTATTCAATGGGGCGCCTGGGTGGCTCAGTGGGTTAAGCCGCTGCCTTCGGCTCCGGTCATGATCTCAGGGTCCTGGGATCGAGTCCCGCATCGGGCTCTCTGCTCAGCAGGGAGCCTGCTTCCTTCTCTCTCTCTCTCTCTCTGCCTGCCTCTCAGTGTACTTGTAATTTCTCTCTGTCAAATAAATAAATAAAATCTTTAAAAAATAAAAAAATAAAAAAAATTAAAAAAGCTATTCAATGCTCAACAGGTACATGCATATCCCATTAGTATGTAACTGGTTATTTATGAAGGAAATAAGTTATTTTCCATTTACTTGCATTATTTTTTTAAATAGCTACTAGAGTTGTTAAAGCAGACGTATTTAACGTTTGGACCTAATTATTTAACAAGCGGAGCTGTGGCCTGGGGGTGCTGTGAAAAACTTAATGAGACACCATGAAACAATAAAGTTTAGGAACTTCTGGCTTAATGTTGTGACTTGCAGAGGAAGCTTTCAGGAAATGGCAACTATTATTTCACTATTATTACTTCCTTACAATGTGCAGTTTCATAAAAAAGTCAGTGTAATCCACATTCTGTAACAAAGATCTCCAGAATGTTGTCCTATAGTTTTATGGCTCATATTTCCATAAAGAAAAAATTAGGTAAATGAAGAAACTCAGATGAACAACGTGGGGTAAAACTAGGTCCAGAGTATAGTGATACGGCCTTGCCGTCTAGGAAGTACATGATTTGGGTCCTGGCTGAGTTGGAAAGCTTGAAATAATCTTTCCACTAGAAAGAAGAAGCAATTAGTTCTTACTTCCATAGTAGCATATATTGAAAAGCTCTAATATTAAGAGTTAGGAATTTATATCAGCACCTCCCATCTCATCTTTAAGACAGGTGATCCATAACTTCTGTTTTTGGATTATCCTTCATTTCCCATGTTGACCTTCCCTTCATTTTCTACTTAGGATACAATTATGAAGTAAATTATTTACCTCTGCTGAAGCTTGAGATGGGTTGAAAAATTATGGGACAGCTCGTGAGTTTAATGCATGTTTGGTCAGACTGGCTACTTGTCCTTCCCCTGTTGTCGTCTTTCTGTGTGTAACTATAGAAAGAAAATGAAAACTGAACCTGACACAAAACTGGCAGATGGCTTTTTAAATCTCCTATTTGTTTCCAATGAAACACAACCTATAGTGTTATAACTTGCTGACCATCACACTTGCTGCTTACACTGGTCCAGACACAGTAGACTAGTTCCACAGAGAACACACTTGCTACACTGCACATCTACATGTCCACAGACATCAAATTTCAGTTTAATTAAACAGTTTTCTGGACTGATAATTTTTAATGCCTTTTATAGCAGCAGTTCAGTCAAATAGCAATTCTTTAAAAGATTAAAAAAATAAGTTTTATTAAAAAGAGTACTGTAATTTTGAACATAGAATATTGTATTTTTGTCAACTTTGTAAGCTAGTTTAGGTTAATTTTCCTCCCCAACTACTCCCCCCGCCCACCCAGGGCACTAATTTAGCCATTTATTCCCTCAGTGAGCAAAACACTGTACTAAGCACTAGACGTACAGAGACTACTACATGGGTCTTTTCCTCAAAAGTACAGCGCCCAGACACAGAAGTTCCACAGAACCTGAAAGCACTGTATCAAAAGTGCTATGGGACCATTAGCACTTGGTTCAGGCGGAAGTTTCAAGAAAACTAGTCATTAGCCCAATAACAGTCAACAATAGCATTAAAATTGATGGAACACGGTTACTTTGGATAAAATTTGTAAGCTAAGAATGTTATCCCATAATCTATCCTAGAAAGGCCTATATAAATTATGCTCAGAGTGATCATCCCAACCTAATTACATCAGAATCTCTAGGGAGCTGGAGCCCAGGCAGCCGCATTTATAACCCCCCACCCAGTGATTACGATGCGCATCCAAGGCTGAAAACCACTGGCTCACTAATTGATTAAGTCACTGTATCATGACTGATTTAAATTTAGAAGCCTAGCAACATACAGACAGATTCCTCAGGCTAGATTTGTAGAAGAGATTAGTAGATGCTCAGGCTCTACAAAGATCCATGATCTAAAATTCTTTTTACTGTGTTTGTACTCGCACCTTATTTTTTGATATGTGCTAGTCATACAAAATAGAAGGTTTTATGTTGGGTATCTCTTGCACTTCTGGTATAAACCAAGAAAAATAAGTGACTGTCAGTCCTCAATGGTATGTACTACCTAAGATGTCTGATTTTGTCAACTTTAAAGCCAGAACAAGTGGGGCCTGTTAGAAATCATAACTTTTCGGTGCACGACTGAGTCCTGCAAGGGTCACTTCTACCATTTACTTCCAAAAAGAACACCTGCACATAACCATGTAGAGAACCAAAAGCCAGCACTTAAAAAGGATTTATCCTGGGGTACGGACTAAGTTCTAGACAAATGAAGAAAAGGAAGAAACAAGAGTGAGATTGGAGTGGGCAGTGGGGCAGGTCCTCAGGAAGAAGACTTGAGAGAGAATACAGTCTTGGATTGGAAAGACAGAGAAAAGCATTCCAGCAGTCGTGAAGGAAGAGGGTGTTCACAGGAACAGCATGATGAAGAGAGAAAAAAAAAACCCGGTACCTTGTGAAAGCACTAAGGAGACACAAGAATTTCCTTAAAGGAGACCAACATCCACGCTGGACGAACAGGGTGGGGCCACGTTATGGAAGACCTGGATGGGCAGGTTGAGGATTTTAAACTTAACCTTACTGAAAAATGGGGTTCTACTTTGGTTTAACATTGTACATGATTTGAGAAGATTCTTCTTGCTGATTAACAAGCATAATGTATTGAGATTAAAAGGGCTGGGATTATTGAAGAGAAAAAGAACACCTCAGTACCTTCCAAACACTGCTCCCTGAATACAACAGGCATTTAAGAAATGTGAGATTTTTAAAAATAAACACTCTACAGTTGTGCACCTTGATACTGCTCCCAAATGAATGTCAAATTAATTTTATAGTCAAACGATTTATAAAAAGGTCTGTTAGCTCTTAATATTCATATTTTAAGTTATTACCATGAAGTTTATTATAGGAAAGCTAACAACATACCCACAAAATTATATATCCATTTATGCTTTTACCGAAAAGGGCAATATTTAACTTTTTCTCTTGACAGAACTGCTTATGCTGTCTAAATCTAATGAAAATAAATATAATCAGTAAATGTTAAGACAGTATTTTTAGTATTTTTTCCTTAAAATAAATGATAATGCCAAAATGGATGGTTTAGGGAGTTTGCCTTCTTAACCATTATTTGGCATAAAAGAGAGCTGCTGGACATTTGGAAGTATGATTATCCTTAGGTTTCCTAAGAGTAAAATACAGCAATAATCCTAATAACTATGGGTAATGCATACTGTGTAAACATGTGACTCCCTATTATTACTAATAACCACAATTGAAGAAACATTTTAAATTTAGACAAATTAGAAAATCAGGTAATATCACCAAAAAAACCCACAAGCAGCTAAAAAATATTTCACAACTAAATCACACCATTTCCCCCCAGATATTTTTAATTAAGAATTCATCATTATAAGAACTGTATTTGTAGCATAAAAAAATAGACTATGCAAACTAATATTATAGCAAGATTATATTTCAGTTTATTTAAATGTAAAAAACAGTTTGAATTAAGTCCATACTAAGTATAACCCATCTTATTAATACTTGTTTCTTAGAATAGAACACAAATAGCTCTTCCTGCTCACTCAAACCATGTTACTATATGTACCAAAAACATATACATTTCTTATACATTACACTCTGCTTAAGCTTTTCCATTATGTCACTACCCTTTTTTCCCAGTCAGGATAAAATTTTATTATTTTTAGAATATTAAGATCAGGTTAACATTTTAATAGGTTAATATTCTGTATGCAAAAGTTAGGGTCTTATGTGCTCTTCACTTACTGAATCTGAAGAAAGTTTAGCAGTTTAAAATATCTAGAGCCTTTTATTTGTAAGTATGACTTTTTTTTTTTAAGAGGCTTATTTGTTTGAGAGAGCGAGCGGGCGAGCCCGGCACACAAGCAGGAGTGGGAGAGGGAGACAGAATCTTGAGCAGACTCCCTGCTGAGCACAGAGTCCAACGCAGGGCTCAATCCGCCCGCGCTGAGACCATGACCTGAACCAAAATCAAGAGCTGAATGCTTTGCTTAACTGACTGCGCCACCCAGGCACCCCTGTAAGTATGAGTGTCAAATGCTATTTTTAATTTATAAAATATGACCAATAGCTAAACTGATGCTAAACAAGGCAAAAACATGGCAAAAAAACAAGTAACTATTACTAAAAAGCCCTTAAAAACACAATCACATTTCAAATAACTCCAAGCTGGAGTTATCTGCCAAAATCTTAAATCAAGAAAGAAAATTAATATTCAAATTAATATATTTATTTTTAACTTCATCCATCTGTCCAGAAAATAACCTAAACCATTCTAATCCACTATTTTGCTTGTGGTGCAGCAGTCCTTTTCTTCAAATTATCAAGGATAATTTTTTAAATGATGTGAAATCAATCATCTTACCTCAAGACATTTTAGAAGTTTACAATTCTCTTAATAAAAATGGAAGGGCCTCACCATAAGATACTCCAAAAAATATCAAATAAATAAGTACTCTTATAGTTCATTACTGTAGCTGATATATAAGAAATCCCATTCATTACAGTAAAAATGTCAAGCAAGCCTTTACGGGTTTATGTGACATGATATAAACTGTTAACGGTAATTCTTTGGAAAGCAAGATGTTCTTTTAGAAACAGCCAAAGAACCCAAGAAAGCAAAAACCTGTAACCAAACGTGCATTTCCCCCTGAACCCCCAAAAGAAACCTGCAGCAGGGGACAGAAAAGAAAATGAAAGTTTAAAATAAGGTTTGATGCAAAAGAAAATAAAAACATCATCTGCTTCAGGAAATACAGCGAAGGGGTTGCCGGGGTCTTCTCTAGAGAATGGTTGAATCGGATGGTTTCAAATCAAAACAGAGACCCAGTCAGTTGGGCTAGGACAGAGGACTTACAAAGCACAGCTACAGCCCCAGACTCGAACATGAGACATTCCTCCTTATGCCTAGTTTCCACTATGAGACTGAAAGGTGGGGGATCCAATTTGTGATAGATCCGAAATCCTTTGCTGAACGCCATTCTCCTTTCTTCCGAGGCGGCCCTGCGAAAACCAAGCAAAGCAAATGAAGCTAACGTCTCCTTCTGCAGCAAGGACTGCACGGCATCCCGAAGTCCCTCCCTGCCAGGTTTGGGTGGGGGGTGGGGTGGAAAAAAGCGGAGCTCAGGGAGAGAATGGTTTATTCCAAAAGATAAGCCGTCACTTAATTTGACCAAAAGCCGGAGGAAAAGCTAACCGATTCTCACCCCAAGGGAACCTAAGGTTTGATCTCTCTGAAGTCCACCAACGGTTTGGCTAAGATGAGTTTCCCGTTTACTTCACGTTTACCAAAAACGAAAGATTTCTGAGCGTATTTCGTTCGGGCTTGTTTATCAGCTTCCTGCTTCTGGATTTGTCACTACGCGGAAAGGGAACAGATTCGGAAACTTCAAGCCGTTCCCTGGCCGGGGAAGGAGAGGAGGTGGGAGGGAAGGTTAACGAGGCTGCTTCAAAGCTCCTTAAGGGGCAGGAGGGAAAGGATTACCCGACGCGAACGGCTCTCCCGGGGGCGGCCGAGAAGGGCAAGGGAAGCGGCGCAGGTTAACGCTGCCTCCCGCCCAGCCGCAGGCCACCGCCGGCTGCGGGGACGGCAGGCGCGAGCCCGTGAATATGAATGGCCACCCGGGAAGACTCACGACACGGACCCGACCGGGGCTCCTCGGGGGTCCCGGACAGCCGACCCCCGGGAAAGCGGCTCCTTCCCAGGGGGAGGAAGCCGCCCGGCCGCCCAATCCCTCCATTATGCGCCAGAGGCGATGACCCGGCGCCCAGACCGACGTGGTTCCTCTCCCGCGGACAGCCTGACAGCCGCTGTCACCACAGCCCCCCGCCCGACGCAGCGCCCCGCACGACCCGTAGTCTCCTCACAACCCCGCCCGCCCTCCCGAGCCAGGGCTGCCCGCGGTCGCCCCTCACCGTTCCCGCCCAGGCTGCGGCGGGGAGGCTGCTCAGGAAGCGTCCGCCCGCGCGCCCGGCTGCCGGTGGGTCTGGCCGCGGCCGCTCCCCGCCCCCCGCCGGCTTGCTCACCTCTTCCTCGGGCTCCTCCTCCTCCCTCTCCCGCAGCCGCCACCGCCACAGCCGCCGGGAACGTCACTTCCGCTCCAGAGGGCCCATCTCTTCCGCATTGCGCCGCGGCCGGGGGCGGAAGGACCGCCCCCCGGGGGGAAAGGCGGGGCGCCAGGAGGCAGGCCCCGCCCACTCCGAGCATCCCTGCGGGTCCGCAATGGTAGGCTGTTTACCGGCCTCTCACTGTAGCGACCTTCGCCTCAGGCGGCGGGTCGGCCAGGTCGCAGCTACGGGTCGGACCGCTGGGGAGCCGGGGACGAGGAGGATCGGCCTCCCTGGGCCCCGCGCGTGGGCTTTTCAGAGCTTACCAGCCCTGCCCGTGGGCGCCAGAGAGGGGCTCCGGGGAAAAGCTTTGGGGACCGGGTACTGATATGTGCCCGAGATGGGTGTCAGGATCACCCCCTGCCGCCCCCAGCGACCTGAGGGCGCGGGGGGGAGGGCTCGGGACAGCCGTGAGCACGCCCGGCCGACGGGGCGGTGCCCGAAGAGCTGTCCATGGTGTCTCCCCGCAAACAGCGCCCAGGTCCTGTTCCGAGCGTCTGGGTAGGTAGCACGAGAAACACGAGGGCCCGCTTTGGAGCAACTCCCTCGGCTGCCTTTTCTTCTGGAGTGTTCCAGAGCTCTCAGGAACACTACGGGAAGGAGTGCTCCGCTGTACACACGGTGGAGGATCGGAAGTCACAAACCGGACCTCAAGGGCGAGCTGGAACATGGCTGTACCGAGGCGGCTGTGGCGGGCTCTGCATGGCGAATCCTTTCGTCAGCGTGGAATTGAACCGAAAGGCGTCTGAGCCTCTCCTCATTTTTCAACCAGTCATGCTACGTGGCTAATAGTCGTGTGTCCCACGGCCTTCTCATTCTCTTTCCACTTCATAGACCTAAATACGAGAATGAAGTCAAAGCCAAGAGGGCCACAAGGAATTGAAATCCTGGAGAGACTGCTTGCCCTCGTTTTTTCTTTACCTCTTCCTCTTCTTGCTTTTATTTTAGCAGCGAAAGCAGAATTTAAATTTGTTGTATTGCTCAAACTCATTTCCCCCTCTGGGCCCTGTCATGTGGCTTGATACAACATTTCTTCACCCATTTTAGAGAAGCTGGACCCACCCTGGTTTCAGGACTCCTGAAGCAGCTATCATTGACTAGAAGAGGAACCTTTTCATTTCTAGAAGGAGATATGCAAAGACACATCGAGTTCTGAGAACTGGAGAGGGTTTCTCATTTAGTACTATTTACTTAGAAAAAGGTTTTGCTCTTAGTAGTGGTTACTGACAGTAGCCTCAGAATTAAACTTATATTAAGAGTCTCTGCTGGACTGTGGTTGCTTCCCCCCTAGCCCCCTCCATTTCAATTAGAGATTGCATTCAACGGAGGAAGTAAATGGGAGTGGGTGGGAATGGAAATTTTCTTATTTGCCTATTCAGTTATAAAGCCTCTCCAGCCCTGAAGGAATGCCAGATGTATGCACCAGAAAAACATATGGAAGGATATTGCTGCGGGAGTGATGTTGATATTATTGAATACTTTGCTTGGGAGTTGTTTTTTATGTCAGCTGAGACCCAGGAAAGAGAAGTTGTTTTAAAAATTACTCAGTTTCAAGTGGAATTGGAACCTGAAACCAAACATGCCCACCCCTATCCTAAGATCACTTCCACCATGCCTGTCTGAGGCCACACAGGAAGCCCCTCCTTCTCAGAGGGTCAATCATGCATGTTGGGCTCTTCTAGAAGCAGGTGCTCTCCCTGTTTCTGTTTTTCTTTGATTTTGAACTAAGGAGATTAAGGTGAAGGTTTCTTGGTTCTGGGTTTGAATTGCTGTTTCTTCCTTCAGAATGAACTGGAGGGGGAAGGGGTTTTGGTAAGCAGGACTCTTATTCCTAGAGCTGTCTGAAGGCCAGGACTTTTCCAAATCCTTTCAAAATAGATCATTTTAGTCATGAAATAAGCGCATGGCCTGGGGTTGAAAAATAAGGGTCATTTTACTAGTGACTTTTATAAAATGTTATTCCTTCTTTTTCTTGTCCCTCTTTACTGATTATACTTGTTACAGCATATGAAAGTAGCTGGACAAATTTTCATCAGATTTGAAGAGTGTGGGGAGGGATGGTGGCTGACTTAAAATACATTATTTTTTAAAAGATTTTATTTATTTATTTAACAGAGAGAGGTCAGAAGTAGGCAGAGAGAGGCAGACTCCCCGCTGAGCAGAGAGCCCAATGCAGGGCTTGACCCCAGGACCCTGAGATCATGACCTGAGCTGAAGGCAGAGGCTTAACCCACTGAGCCACCCAGGTGCCCCTGACTTAAAATACATGTTAAGTGGCACACACAAACTTTTGAGGTCTTAAGGGCCCACAGAGATGAGCTGACACCTTCTTGACCCTTGAAAATGAGCAATGAATGGGGCGCCTGGGTGGCTCAGTGGGTTAAAGCCTCTGCCTTCAGCTCAGGTCATGATCTCAGGGTCCTGGGGTTAAGCCCCACATTGGGCTCTCTGCTCCACGGGGAGCCTGCTTTCTCCTCTCTCTCTCTGCCTGCCTCTCTGCCTACTTGTGATCTCAGTCTGTCAAATAAATAAATAAAATCTTAAAAAAAAAAAAAGTCCTAGAAGTGAAATAAAAAGAAAAGAAAATGAGCAATGAGGCCCTTGGTTGGCTGAAAAAAAATAGTACATTGTAATCCCTAGACCATGTGAATGTTAATTGATAGGAAAACAAGTCTTTGCTGATGAGACTGAGTTAAGGGTTTTTGAGATTATTTTGCACTACCTGGGTAGGCCCTAAATGCAATCACAACTGTCCTTACAGGGTAGCAGAGAGAAATTAGACACACACACACACACACACACACACACACGCAATGTGAAGACAGGAGGAGAGACTAAGGCAGTCTAGGCACAGCCAAAGGATGTCAGCACCCACCTCTAGAAGCCACCGGAGCAGGAAGGATTCTTCCCTAGGGCTTCTGGAGGAACGTGGCCTTGTCACCACCTTGATTTTGAACTTCTGGATTCCAGAACTGTGAGAGAATTTCTATTGTTCAAAATTATCCAGTTTGTGATAATTTGTTACAACAGCCACAATCAGTACAAGTTTGTGTGTCTTCCCATCAGGAGAGAAACAGAGATTAGCAAAAATCCCAGATAGAGGATTCAGATAAGAGCTTCATTAGCTTCAACAAGTTGAAGGCAAACACCTGGAGTCGTAAATGCTGATTTTTGACCAAATTCTTTCTCCTACTGTTAATTCTCTGTATGTGAAAATATGTACTTACCTTTTCTATAAGTCAAAAATACTCATATAGGGGGGCGCCTGGGTAGCTCAGTGGGTTAAGCCACTGCCTTCAGCTCAGATCATGATCTGAGTCCTGGGATTGAGGCCCGCATGGGGTTCTCTGCTCAGTGGGGAGCCTGCTTTCCCCTCTCTCTCTGCCTGCCTCTCTACCTACTTGTGACCTCTGTCAAATAAATATTTTAAAATAATATATAGGGAATATAAATGGCTCAATCTGATAGCAGGTCCCCAGTATACTATACGGTTTACATAGAAATGGCTGATTATCCCAATAACATTTTTTAAAACTATAACCATCATTACATGACTAGGAATTTTGAGATGTCTAAAATGTGAATTGGTGGTAGGGTCCACATTTCCTTATAGCCTGAATTTTATCAAAAATACTAGAAAATGTTTGGCAAACTTGTGGAACACTAACAGCCCGATCAAGTTACCTTTAACAGGCTCTTGTTCAGTTACATAGACTAGAGCTACATCAGGATCTGCAGAGAGCTATTAGTATATAGAAAGGGATGGTTTTTGAGAGGCAACACAACAGTAGGTTCCAAAATGGCATTAGCTGTTTGCTTTGAATACGTTTGCAGTAATCAGTGAAGAATAAGGTTTTAAACTAGAAAAAATGGAAACCTTTTAAGTAGAAAATATAGTCAGCTTGAGAGCAGAACTACTTTGAAAATAAAATCAAACAAAAACTTCAAAGACTGAGAAAACTGCTCACACATACCATAGGTAAGGATGTTACCCCAGTGATGATCAGGGAAATTAACACACCAACTCAAGGGATCTCATGTGAAGGGGGTCA
This sequence comes from Mustela putorius furo, assembly GCF_011764305.1. Classification (NCBI taxonomy): domain Eukaryota; kingdom Metazoa; phylum Chordata; class Mammalia; order Carnivora; family Mustelidae; genus Mustela; species Mustela putorius. The sequence goes on along the minus strand of NW_025421491.1, from coordinate 851,277 downwards.
TTTTAATGCCACCCAAGGATTCTCATGGAAACCAGAAGACCTAAGCAATAGCAGGGCTCAGCCTCACTATGAGAGGTGGAGGGTGTTCACCCATCAACCTAGCTCTTTGTACCTAAGCAGCAGGTGTGTCTGGAATTTCCACACCTAATGCTACATGGGAAAAAGATAAGTTTCATGGGCAAATTGGTTTTGCAAAGCATCTTAAAATGGCTTCTACAGGATTTGTCAAAACTTTCACCTTTCTCCATGTGTTTTGAATCATCAAGCGCAGGATATAAAATCTATGTTTCTGAAGATTTTTTAAGTAAAAGCCCCCAAACTAAGGACCACAGTATATCTTCCGAGAAATGCAGTGCTAGGCCTCGTTGAGCTGGATGGTAACATCCAAGCTCCTGCTGAAGTTAGGTCTGCCAGGGCTAGAGGAAAGCCAATATAAATTACTGTGGCGTGGAGGTCTGGAAGCAGGCTAGGGATCAGTCAACATTGCACATCAAAACCAATTTCATAGAAAAATTTTTAGCTCGTCCGCCTTTGCCAGTAGTCTGAAGCCACACTCAGCAACTGTGCACCCGCTATCCATACACTTTGGAGGGCAGTCTCCAAAGCATCTTGGACAGTAACAGCCTTATCAAAGCATAAGGCCTCCCAAACATTCAGAGACATTATATTGTTCTTGCTACACGCAAAAGTTCTGGTGTTTTAACTATTCTTATTTTCATTTATTTGAAACGACAGACCAAAATCTTGTTATAATTGGTGAATAGTGAGTCCCTTTACTCTATGGACATTACCATGCTAGAGATGGATTCTTGTAACAATACAGAACCACTACAATGTAGCAGCCTACAACATTGCATTTTGCAGCTCTACATCTGACCATTTTTAGAAGGTTTTCATGGTTTCAAGGGAGATTAGCATTTTTAAAATTTTAATTCAATTAATTAGCATATCATGTATTATTAATTTCAGAGGTAGAGTTCAGTGATTCAGGAGTTGTATAGAACACCCAGTGCTCATTATATCACATGCCCTCCTTAATGGCCAATCACCCTGTTACTGCATCCCCCTCCGAAATTAGCATTTAAAACAAAATGAGGCACTTGTCAAAACTCATGGAACTGTATGCACTTAAATTTAAGAGGTTTAACTTTACTGATTATAATTTATACCTCAACAAACCTGGCTTTACATTTTAGCATTCTCTCATGAGGAAAGTGCTTACTGTGAGGTTACGTAATCTGGGGTCAGTTCCAAGAGAGGATGTTATCATCACCACAGGCAACTATGACTCAAGTCAACTGAAGCCCTCTGGGAGATGACGAGGAACATACTGGAGAGATTAGAAGTTGGTATGGGAGACCTGAAATTGCCCCTCCCCAAATCTCGCACAAGGAGACCCTGGGCACCTATGACTGAGTGCGGTGGGAAGACCAAGGCCAGCTCCTGGAGACCTTAACTCGGAACTGCAAATCTGGGTTGAGGAGTTCCCATCAGCCTTGCTGAGCTTTCTTAGTCTTGCATCTGAGACTTAAATCTTCCCATGCTTGCTTCAGATGTCATGCCTGCCTCATGACTTCGCAGCTGTGGGGCTCTCCCAGCCCATCTCCTCCATCTCCTTCGCTTTTCCCCCTCAATGATCTGCAGTATTATCTAATGCTAGCTCATCCACGGCTCCCTAGAGGACTGGAACTCAAGGGTTATTTCTCCTCCCACTCCCTTCTTTGGCTGAGGGCTGTTCTCTGGGACATTATCTGGTGGACAGTCCAGCCTGTTGCACAGGCCGAGAAAGAGCCCTCAGGCAGAACTTCGAGTACCTGCAGGACCCCAGCAGGTCCTCGGGGGACATGGGTGGGGCTCCACTAGCATGTGCTATAATGTCGCCAGCAGTCTTTGTGAATGTGGTTTATATTGCCTCAATAAAATAGCTTTCCTTTTCAAAAACTCCTCTCACCTATTTTGGAGTTAATTCAGAAGACAGATCTAAAAGAAAAGAAAAAACTGAAGAAGCAAACCTTTAGCTTTATTAAAATGTCACCCCCTATCTTTTGCCAATTCCCTTCATAAGAAAGGACATACTGTGGCTATTTCAGGAACAAAACTTCCAGCTGAGATAGGAGAGCTACTTGTTTTATGCACACATCTACGCTAAATTCACCTTCCATCAAGGTCCCTGTGTGGTATTCAAACCCATGCCTGAAACCAAAACAGCCTGAGGGCTTGCACAGAATAAAGTCTCCAAGCTTACTGCAGAAGTCCTTAAAAAGTAGACACAGGAAAAATCACCAGTCGAATGGGCTTGGAAACACAAATTTAAGGCACACATGTTGCGCATGTCCTCTGTATACATGTTTATATGTTCTTATTCTGTTGACATTCTCATTTGAATTCTATTTAGTAGGCCACTACTGTGTAACAGAATGAATATGTAGTAGTAAGGAAAGTTCCTACAATAAAGATAACACTGATGAAGCACTTAAGAGTGCACAACACCGTTATAAATATTATTTGACCTGGCCAAGGGTACTCACACTACTAGTCTATGTTAGAGTCATATGAAATGCTCTAAAATCAGTCACCAGCAAAATACAACAAAGGATCTATTTAAAAATTAATTTAATGCTTGGCTAAAGCTTAATTACATATATAATTATCAAACAATAGTCCTTAATTTCCAAAAAGTTCCTCTTTTGAAAATCACAGAATCAGAAAGCATAAACTTTAAAACAAGTTCTCTGAATATTTACAACATGGTATAAACATTATAGAAGACCAAGGATATTAAATTGCTTGGGTGTAGCTAATCAGCAAGGCATATTCTTTATTGCATATATAACTCACATATGTGGGATTTTAAATAAAATGACAGACTACTAAAATTCAAATGCATGTATTTTTGTAAGCCGGTCAGGGGGTAAAATCATGAGATAGGACGGTCAGCCCAAAACCATGCAGTGAGGTTTGTGGGGCTCTTATTTCCCAAAGTTAAGCTTCTGTGTTCTCCTCAAAAACCCATGTTGCATATATTATTTAGAGTTCATATTCAACCCATATTTGACCGTAACGCTGATTCAAGGAAAAAAGTTTCCATTCACCCAATGACTAAGTCCACATCCGACTCTCAATTTTAAGGCAGCAAAGCTACAATGATAGCAACTGCTAACCGAAAGGTAATGAACACTTAGTCACTTGCCAGCCCTTTTGTTGCAACAGTGTAGTAATTTCCCTAAGACAATTTACTACTGAATAATTTTCTGCTGTGAAAAGGCTTACTCTGTAGAAAAACACCACAAATTTCCAGTGTGAAAGTTAAATCCATGGTGGTATAAATATATATATGCATAATTACACAATTTACACTGCACACATCGTTTACAGAGAACAATGAACTGAGAGGGTTAATCTGAATGACCATATAAAATACTTCTGTAAACAGAGTATGACAGGCAGTAAGGAAAACATGAATAGGCTTCCTAGAAATAATGTGAGTTCCATTCATTCCGAAGAAATTGCATTTAAGGACACAGTAATGAATATTAATGTTCTTTGTATTAAAACAAGAATCAGTATTTTACAGTTTAAGAAACTTTACATATATACAAAATTTATACACTGGGAATGGTATTAAAGCAAATAGGGTCTATTTTCCTTCAATCAAAGACTTAAATTCTTTCACATTGTGGTCACTTGCAACTGACATAGCATGATCCAGAGCGCGAACACTTGCAAGGAGTTTTACTATCTGTTTTATGTTTTCCCTAAAAAAAGAAAAAAAAATGGCAACATCTTATTAATTAATACAAAAGCCTTCAAAGGAAAATTTGTTACTGACTTTATGGCCACTTCTGAGGTTTGCAATCAATTTTTTCGAGCATATATTTTTAAAGAAGACAGGTAAGCAAGCCATAGCACATAAAGAAATAAAATAAATTTATCCATATAAAACAAAACTTGTATATGTTTAAATGACTAGCCTGGAAACCAAGTATCCACTTTCCAAAATATAAACACCCCAAAATTTTATTCAATGATTTCCATTGATATCTAGAAAGAAAAGAAAGCAGTCTATTGCTGAATTACTTTAGAGCCCTGCCTCCCATTCCCTCCCAAACCAGAGTCCCAGGTCTTTCAGAACGTATCTAGAACACAAATGTGTTTGTCTATTTCATCCCCAATCCAGCATCATCTCCACTCTTCCTAAATTCACTAAGAAAGATAAGCTGGCTTCCTCTGTCACCCCAGCCAGCTGTCACTCTGAATAGGCCTCAAATTTCAGCATATATCAAAATTACCTAGAGGGTTGGTGAAATACAGATCACCAGGCCCTACCCACAAGAGTTCAAATTCAGTAGGTCTGGGTGGGGCCTGAGAATCTGCATTTCTAACAAAGCTCCCAGGTGATGCTGGACACTGCTGATCCAGGCACCACTTTAAGAAGGACTGTTTTAGGGGCGCCTGGGTGGCTCAACTGGTTAAGCGTCTGCCTTCAGCTCATGTCATGATCTCAGGGGTCCTGGGATCAAGCCCTGCATTCTCCCTCTCCTTCTACCATTCGCCCTGCTTGTGCTCTGTCAACTAAATAAAATCTTGAAAAAAAAAAGAATGACTGTTTTAATAGTTGGAACCCTGGTGAGAAACAGCACACAATGTGACATTATTAGCTGTTTCTTCTCTGCAAAACTGTAGCAAGCAGCTTTTAGGGAAGTATTATATTTGCAAAATTTTGTAACCCACAGGGAACCTACTTTATGGGCTCTGCACACAGCAGATGCTTATCACAGAAGTTCTTTTTTTTTTTTTTAGATTTTATTTATTTATTTGACAGATAGAGATCCAAGTAGGCAGAGAGGCAGGCAGAGAGAGAGAGAGGATGCGGGACTCGATCCCAGGACCCTGAGATCATGACCTGAGCTGAAGACAGAGGCATTAACCCACTGAGCCACCCAGGCGCCCCTGAAGTTCTTTTCTGTAGAAAAGTGAAACCCCTTTGTTGATATTTAACTTCCCAACAAAAACAGTTAAGTATATATAAATCAAAATGACCCAGGCTATGGATGAAGTTAAAATATAAATCAAAATTTACCTGACAAAATATTTTACCACTAAAATCTTTACTATCTACTTGGTTTTAACTTTATTGTAAGAGGTAGCTAATTTTCTCAAGAAAATAAGGTTTTTGCATGGAAGGGAAATGAGGAAAAAGAAAAGCATTTTGTTAGAGGGATATGACTAATGGTGTATATTCTAAAAAGGAAAACTATGACATTAGGAAGAATATATCAAATGAAACAAAAAAAAAAAAAAAAAAAAAAAGAAGAAGAAGAATGGTTCATTTATTCTTTTCTTCCTTGCAACCCCTGGTAAAATGCATGTACAAGCTGTTCCCCAAAAGTCACGAGTGATGACCTTTATTCTATGATATGGATAAAGGAAAACTCCACACAGAGCACAATTGTCCCAAAACTAGCATATAACTTTTCACATACTTAAGTTTCAGTGACTAGCTTTTTGAGGGTTTACATATGTATAATGAACCTCCAGAGATTAAGATCCATGACACTCTAAGAGCCTGAAATCTCCCCCAATTCTTGAAGGGAGGGGACCTAGAAAACCACAGTTCATTCATTTGCCTTAGAGCTGGTGCTTATCAGAAGTCCTTCCTAATCCCTTCATAAATAATACACTGAAAAAAAAATTAGGTAAAACTGAAAAAAGAAAAAATCATGGTTCTTTTTGGTGGTTTCCAATACCAAATCAATGCACAGTTTAAAGTAAAATATAAACATGACTCTAAGACATTTTAATAGTACTAAGTGTGACAAAAACTGAAGACTCTAGATTACCATTTCATTGAACAATTACAGAAAATTACCTTGCATTTCTTTTTTCCACATCGGAACACCCGATACTGTTTCTATAGATTGTGTCGGCTAAGTGTACAAGGTACCGACAGAAGTTTTCTAACTGAGAAATAGTTCTTTCTCCTTTCAGGTTCATGAACCACTGCTTTGGGAAACAGTTGATTACCTACGGAGAAGACAGACATAAATTAACAAAATAAAGTATCTAAAAACTGAACCTATACAACAAGGCTTATATGTGAAGGCCTGCTATTGAACTATACATAACCAATAGCTTTGACAGGATATTCTTTTAAACCTGACTTTCTATATTAACTATACAAATAAACCTGAATATATCTGTATTTTTAATTTCAACAGATAGGTACTCAAAACAAAAGATAAATAACCTTCAATATTTAAGTAAATTAGGGACATAAAATTGATAACCAAATGCTTCATTTTCCTGTATTCCAGGAAGCCCTAAAGGAACTGAATTTTCCTTTTATCAGTAGCTTTTGACATAAAAACATGTATAAATATCACACTGTAGCCCCTCCCCATCCCCAACAATTTAGTGAAGAGGCACCCGTGCTGGCCCAGAGTGGGGTCAAGAGAGCACTGCACCAGGGGAGCAGCTTAGGGCAAGAACAGGGCACGAGGCTGGTACAAAATCCAAGCAAGCCAAGGCTGACTGCACCAGGGTGAGGGCAGTGTATTAGCAGGATTCAGTCAAGTGGGCAGAGAAGGCTCCCCACTAAAGAACCCAGGCGTGCTTGGAGAAATGACTGATTCCCGGGCTGGAGTCAACCAAGCAAATGAGCCCGGAACATCATGCGCCAGAAAGCAAGAAAGTGCTCCCCCAAAATGAGATGACATGTTACAAGGTCACGGAGGTCAATCTGAAGGGAATCAAATGAAATCTGGGACAGTTTCTGCCAAAGATGCCGAATCTGAATCCAATCATGAAAATATCCAACAAACCCAAACTGAGGGACACTCTGCAAAATATTCAGCCCATCATCTTCAGAAATGTCAAGGTTTTGCAAAGGTCAAGGAAAGACAAAAACTCTTCCAGATTAAAGGAGACTAAGGAAGACATGACAATTAAATGCCAAGAATGATCTGGGAACTTCTTTCTCCAAGAATGTGATATTATTGACATAACTGACAAAACCTCAATAGTCTCAAAGCTTAGGTGTAACAGATCAATGATGTTGATGGTTACATTGTAATTATATGTAAGAACATCCATGTACATATGAACAGACATAAAAGTATTTGGGGTGAAGGAGTACCATGTTAGAAAATTACTTTGACATGGTTTAGGGGAAAAATACTTTGTATTGTACTTGCAAATTTTCTTTTCTGTTTCAAAAAGTTTTTTTAAAAAGAGAAATTGGGAGTGCCTGGCTGGACCTCTTGGTAGAACATATGACTCTTGATTTAAGGGTGGTAGGTTCAAACCCCATGTTGGATACAGAGATCACTTAAAAATAAGATCTTGGGACGCCTGGGTGGCTCAGTGAGTTAAAGCCTCTGCCTCTGACTCAGGTCATGATCCCGGGGTCCTGGGATCCAGCCCCGCATCGGGCTCTCTGCTCAGCAGGGAGCCTGCTTCCTCCTCTCTCTCTCTGCCTGCCTCTCTGCCTACTTGTGATCTCTGTCTCTGTCAAATAAAAAAATAAAATTTAAAAAAAAAAAAATCTTTAAAAAATAATAGTAATAAAAAAGATGAAGCTCTGTAACTCCCATAAAGTAGAAAACAAAATAAAATTAAAATTATTTCTTAAATGAGAAAGGGACTATACATCCAACTATTAAACATTTATTATTCTAAAATTATAACTTTTATTATTACCTGCCAAAATAATGATATAATAGATATACAGAAGGACAGATACAAATGTTGCAGTACACATTTTTATGTAAAAAATGATGAGGGCGTTCAGAACTACCTGGGAAACAAACAAACTGTCGACATTACACCAAGGTCCACAATCAAAGGACTTTTCATAAAATTCTAAAATCTCTCTTCTAACAAAGGATACAATTCATTTTAATTTACATGCTTTAAAAATTACAACACATGTCATTTAACTCACATTTTGGGCTTTTTTGATGCTGTCATCTCCATATTCTGAATTCTGAAAAGCCATGAGAATGTATCTATTTAATAAACCATCTATTGACAATTCCTGAAGAGTTTTATTCGAGAAAATGCCATACCACTGAAGAAAATTCCCTAATAGCTAGAAAGAGAAAAGAAAATTATTCTCCCTCATAATGAGATGTAATTGACATATAACATTATATAAGGCATACAATATACTGACTTGATCTAAGTATATGTTGTGAAATCATCACCACAGTAAGGTTAGTATCCCTCACCTATTTTTTTCCCTTGTGATGAGAATTTTTAAGATCTATTCTCTCGGCAGCTTTAAATATACAACACATTATTACTACCTATAGTCACTATGTTGTATATTACACACACACAGAATTATTTTACCTTGTAACTGGAAGTCTGTACTTTTTGACGCCTTCACCTAATCCCCCAACCCTGGACTCCCCACTTCTGGCAACCACACACATCAGACCTGTTTCTAGAAGGCACTGTTAAGCAACTAAATTAAGTCAAAGAAAACAGTTACGGAGTAAAACTACCTTATGAAATACACTGGACCATGTTTTGCCGAAGTACTAATTAACAGGTTTCTTTTTTGGAAAGATTTTATTTATTTATTTATTTGACAGACAGAGATCATAAGCAGGCAGAGAGGCAGGCAGAGAGAGAGGAGGAAGCAGGCTCCCTACCGAGCTGAGAGCCCCATGCAGGGCTTGATCCCAGGACCCTGAGATCATGACCTGAGCCGAAGGCAGAGGCTTTTAACCCACTGAGCCACTCAGGTGCCCCCTAATTAACAGTTTTAAAGGGTCCCAAAGTTGCCTCAAATGACTGAGGATATGAATTTTAAGTTTTAATTAATTAAGATTAACTAAGACATAAATAGCCACATAGGGCTAGTGGCTACTTTATAGGCCAGTGCAAAAACACAACATCTTCCACTGTGATACCAAGTATTGCTGGGCAAGCACTGATCCTTCGATAAATGTTCTTCATTCAAAATCATGCTTAAGCGAGTCCTACAGCCATCCACAAAAAGATGGAATTCTCTTTTTGACCACAACACGGCATGTTTACCAGATCTCGCAAACCTGAACTGAGCTATGTCACTTCAACTGCTCAAGCTCAACACATGCAAATCAGAAGCCAGTATTATAAAATGGGAGTTCTCAACCCACCCACCATAAAAATTCCCAATTTCTCAGTATTTCTCAGTTCAGTTCGTGGTATCATTATCCAATCAACTGATTAGGTCAGAAATTTGGATGTCATTCTTCACCTCTCCCTCAAGTTGTTTGACCACCTCCATCCACTGTGTTCATTTCTCTCAGACCCTGTTGCCGCCCCCTAATCCAAGCTGCCATCATCACCTCCTGAACCTCACAGTTCCTCAGTGATCATGAGCATTAGCTCTGGAGGAGTCTTTCTCAAGCAAGGGCTCTGAGAGAAATTAAACCTACAGAAAAGAATTTGAATGACTCTTTCCTTAATTTTCCCAAAGATGGTACAGCAAGTAGCATTTTAGATGCAGGGAAAAGAGAATTCACTACGCTCAGTGGAGGACTTGGGGCATTAGGTATTGATTATTTCACAGACCCCAGCTGAGAAGATCTCATCAGTCAGACTGGCCTCAGTTAGACTCCCATTTCTACACCGAACAAAGGAATGACTCTGGGCTGGTTATTCTGTGCCTACCATCACAGGACTAGAGTGAGAATAATAGTGTCTAGTTATAGGCTACTGTGACAATTCAACAAGATAAACAATAAAGGGTGTGGCACAGTGCTTGGCACACAGTACATCCATAATAAATTTTCACTGCTTTGATCCATTATCCACACAACAGCCAGAGTAATCTTGATAACGGCAATTTGTAAATGTCCTTTCCATGACCAATATTAAATTTTCAAGAAAGGTACACAAGCAATTCAATACAGACAGCCTTAGCATTATTTATAACAGTCAAATTATGGAAGCAGTCAACTGTCCATAGATTGATGAGTAGACAAAGAAGATCTGGTTGTGTATCCACACCCCACCCCCAGAATATTATTCAGCCATCATTAAGAATGAAATCTTGCCATCTGCAACATGGATAGAGCTACAGAGTATAATACTAAGTAAAATTAAGTCAGCTAGAGAAAGACAAATACGATTTTTCTCATGTGGAATTCAGGAAAACAAACAAGCAAAGGAAAAAAAAAAGAAGAGAGAGAGAGACAAACAGAGAAACAGACTTAACTATAGCGAACAAACTGATGGTCCCCAGAGGCAAGGCTGGGGAGAGCGGGCTGATGAGTCAATCAGGTGATGGGGATTAAGGAGTGCATACATCATGATGAGCACTGAGCAATGCATAGAATGGCTGAACCACTATACTGTACACCTGAAACTAATACAACGCTGTACGTCAACTATACTGGAATTAAAACAAAAATTTTAAAAATTAAAAAAAAGATGGCCTTTTCAATAAACAGTTCTGGAACAAATGAAGTTTAATCCAGGCCCCATACCTTAGGTAGAAATTAACTCAAAATGGATCATGGACCTGAAACCATGAACTATCTACATGAAAGGATAGGAGAAAAACTCTGGTCTTGTGTTAGGCAAAGATTTCTTAGGTATGACACCCAAAGCACAACCCATGACAGGAAGAAGTGATAAACTGGACATCATCAACATGAAGAACTTCTACACTATGGGAATGAAGACAAGCCACACAGGAGAAAAGCAAAACTCTACAATTCCTACACCTGATATGAAGAATTTGTATCCAGAATACAGAACTCAAAGCTCAGTAAGACGATTTTTAAAAATGCAAGATTTGGGCACCTGGGTGGCTCAGTCAGTTAAGCATCTGCCTTCAGCTAAAGTCATGAATGATCCTAGAATCCCTGAGGCTGGCTCCCTGATCAGCAGGGACAGGGAGTCTGTTTCTTCCTCTCTCTCTGCCCCACCCCCTGCTCTGCCTCTCAAATAAAGAAATCTTTAAAAAAAAAAAAAATGCAAAAGATTTAAACAGATACTTTACTAGAGAACATATACATATAGCAAATAAACACATTGAAAACATGTTCAACATTGTCAGTCATTTAAAGAAACACAAATTAAGACATTATAACAAGACCACTACACACCTAGTAGAATGACGCCAAAAAAAAAAGACAACGAAAGAAACATCAATCCAAAACTGACAATACCAAGTGTGGTACGTGGTGAAAATGAGGTATAATTAGATAGCATTAATATATTGTTGATATGAAAACCAGCTTTGCGCCAGTATTTATCCAACTGAAATGTCAGCTCACATACCCAGAAAAAGCCACTATGCAAATGCAACAGCAGCTTTAATTCATAATCACTCCAAACTGGAAAAAATCCAATATTCCTCAATTGGGGAAAGGATTAAAAAAAAATATAGCATCTTGTGGCATCATCTACCTTACAAAGGAACACTACTTAGCAGTAAAAGAGCTTAACCACCAGTAACAGATGACAACACTGATGAATTTCAAAAAATTATGTTAAGTGAATGAAGCCAGACTAAATAATTCCATTCATAAGGCACCTTTACAAAGAAAACCACAGGACAAGAAAAAGGGGTGGCCATGGTGCAGCAGTGGGCTTGACTACAAAGGGATATGGGGAATTTGGGAGACAGAAGAAGTGTTCATCTCGATCTGGACAGTGAACACAGGTCTGTATGTAAATTACAGCTCCTATACCATCTGGGAAGTTCCTCTCCCCACCCAAGTCTGGCCATCTTGGACTTTTCTCAGTTTGTCTAGCATATGCTGCTCTTCCTTACCTCAGGGACAGCCTACTCACTCTTCTGGTCTAATAATCAAATAGCACCTCCTCGGGGCAGTCAGGGATCTTCTGTGACTCACCAGTCACGGTCTCTGTGCCCTTATTCTATGCTTCGATTCTACCTTGAATTTCTCCTTTCAGGATTCACCACACCTGGGATAATACTGGTTTGCTGCCTACTATGCTGGATTATAAACTCCACGAAGGTTCTACCTCTGTCATATTCAACGCTATATTCCCCAACCTAGAAAAGTAACTGGTATTCTACTTGCTGAATAAAGAACTGTGGCTTAGCAAGGCATTTTGCTGGCTAGTTTGGACCTTGCTTTGGAATTCAATTATATTTTCTTGTGTGGAAACATCACACCTAAATAAACTTTTGGAATAAAATTAGTTTGTAAAGTGGAATTTGTATACATACGTCAATCTAAGCCTATAGATTTTCTTAAAGAGCAAAATGCCTTCCAAAATATCTGAGTCAAACAAAATCTGAAGTCTTTTAGATAGCCTAGAGACACATACCTTAACTGAAGACCAAAACTGTCGTTGAAAAAACAAGTAAGGCCCAGAATTTTTATTTTCCAAGACACTAAGAAAAAAAGAGAAACATGAGCAAATATTTTATATGTTAAGTGCCATCTGATTCCTGGAAAAGATTTCTACAAGTAAAATAGCTGAATAAAAGAAATTAAGTAATTTTTCAAATTTTCAAATAATTATATTCCAGAAGACAGGTTTTAAAAGAAAATGGAAATTTACTAAGAGACACAAAAGGAGAACAAAGAGCGTTACTTGCTTTAGTCTGCTTAACAGAATAATTTTTCCACTGAGCTAGTCTCTTTGGGTTACAGGTTTACGCTAAATAGGTATGGTTTGTATTTTGAGCTACCTTTAGTTTTTCTAGAACTTAAGAAGCCTTCTCTGGAAGATAATGGAAAATATTATCATCTTTAACATTCTGAGAGTTACTTACTTTTTGGGATATAAGGGCATGAAAACATCGTCATCTAAAGTTCTCCTCATTCTTAGTAAGAGGGCTTTTAGGTACACCTAAAGAATTAAAAACAGAGCACACTTATATAAGAGTTATGATAAAACTTAAATTTTAATCTAAATCAGTATTCAATTGCAAGTCAACAGTCTTCTACTTTCTTTACCTTCCTTACTTGAAGGCATTAAGGTCTTGAATACTCACTACTCCCAGTTCAGCACTCAACTACCAGGCACTGAAGCCACTTAGAAATCTATGAACCCTTCAGCTACTAAATATATATCACTAAGATTTAAAATCAAACACATAATATTTTTCTCAAAAGGAAAATGTGAAATGAAAATGATAATGGACAGCACCTTTTCCAGGGTGCCTGGATGGCTTAGTCAGTTAAGAGCCTGCCTTTGGCTCAGGTCATGATCTCTCTCTAGGCCCTGGGACCGAGTCCTACATTGGGCCCCTTGCTCAGTGGAGAGGCTGCTTTTCCCTCTCCCTCTACAGCCCTCACTCAAGCCTTCTCTGTCTCTTTCTCTCAAATAAATAAATGAAATCTTTAAAAAAAAAGGAAAAAAAAAAGAGCACCCTTTCTGTGTTTAAATTCTTACTTAAGAATGCACAGAGTGATAGCAAAAATCTGATGTTTGAAAACTAATTGTTTGTTTTTAAGGATTTATTTATTTGACAGAGATCACAAGTAAGCAGAGAGGCAGGCACAGAGAAAGGAGGACGTAGTCTCCCTCCTGAGCACAGCCTGATGTGGGGCTCGATCCCAGGACCCTAAGATCTAAAGCTGAAGGCAGAGGCTTTAACCCACAGAGCCACCCAGGCGCCCCAGAAAACTAGTTGTTTTATATACTGTTCAAATATTTTAACAGTTAAATCATCAACGGTTACCCATTCTAGTAGTTTTACATTTTTCTTTTTCCAAAAAAAAACCCCAAAACAGTTCTTAAAGGGATTTCTGATTAGTTGGAAGTGGGGAAGTGAGAAAGATGAGGGGCTACCTGGAATAATGACATCCCCTTGCCAGAGAGAGTTGAAAATTAAAAACGATCATCTCAAATCTCATATATTTTGGGCTATAAAGGACCAGAGGGCCTGAGGGAATCAGATTTTCTGGCAAGCCTTAGAACATAACCACTCATTCCGTCAACTCTTGCTCATTTTTTAATTTTTAAAAAGACTTTATTTATTTGCAAGAAAGAGAGAGTGTACGCATGCGCAAGAGCAGTGGGGAGAGGCAGAGGGAGAGGGAGAAGCAGACTCCCTGCCAAGCAGGGAGCTGGATGCAGGGCTTGATCCCAGGACCCTGAGATCATGACCTGAGCTGAAGGCAGCCGCTTAACTAGCTGAGTCACCCAGATGCCCCAACTCTTGCTCATTTTTGAAAGAAGAGGGAAGGAAAAAAACCTTTCACAGATAATAAACCATTAAATTACCTGTGTATTTTTGTTTTCTGCATTCACTACTGAAGGATATCCATTTATTAATTTTAGTGTAATTCCAACCATTCTTGAAGTCTGTGTTGTAGAAAAAGGGTCCCACATATTTTCAGCTATTACTATGAAGAGAAAAGTAGGATGTGTTGAGACACAGAAGTAAATTGCAGCAGACTTAGACCGGCTGTCAAGCAGTCCTCAATTTACAAATGCCAATCCTGATTTACTTTCTCTCTCTCTAGATATAAGGTCCACTCTTCTTTGTCCTCTTAACTGTGGAAACGTTGAAGATTAGGCAAATGTGGGGAGAACATAGATTCATTCTATTCTCTGCTGCTGGGTGATTTATTAAAATTGGCAGGGAAGAAAGGATTTCTATATCCTAGAATATGCCTCAGCATCCAGAATTCCTAATTAAACTTGAAACTCATTTTTAATATTTCGAATAGGTTCCCATACCAATGATTCCTAATCTTTTTTGAGAAATTGATGGAAGTAACGAAATTTCTCCCCAGGAAAACGCATATTCCCCCTGCCAAAACTGTGTTCGGTTTTGCTTTAGGTAGTACTTAAGAGTTTCTAAAATTCATCTATGGATCAATTACTGCCTCCAACTCTAGGCCCACCCCGAGTGGTCTCCAGTCCTAGGTTAAGAGATGTCCACCCTTTAGCCATCTCTGAACCCAGTGGTTATTTTATCATTTATAATATAACTTCCATGAGGGAATATGCTCTCGTTAAAAACAGATTTGGAAAACTCATGTGTTTAAATGTTCAAATTCAGAAATCTCTACCTGTTAGTTTCGGAAGAATCACCTTTTCCACAATGGTGGGCAGTAGCGCAACATCTACATCATCTTTCTCTTGCTCTCGTTCTTCACAGCCATAAAACAGCAAAGATTCAAACCATAGCATATTCTCAAAGTCACGACATTTTGCCTAGAAAAAAAGAGTATTAAAAGAGAAACATTTAAAATGCTTGCGATTTCTGCTTCTAGCCCTGGTTAAGAGGAACTCAGGAACAGGATTTAACCTTCAGTCGTAAACAACTAAAGACAAACTACATGAAACATCCATTTTCAGACACTGGATACACACAGTACAGGACTATGACCACCCCCTCCAACCCCCACAGAGAGAGCATCAAATGAGGTGAACCCCTGGAGGGAGGCCGGAGCAGGGGGCGGGGTCACAGGCAGAGCAGTCTCGCTTAGTTGTGGAGACAAGCACTGGAGTTCAGGGAGGCCAAGACAGTTGGAAGCTGTGGGGCAGAAGAGAAAAAGAACTCCAAAATGCACACAGGTCCCCTTGACCTCTGCTGTGTACTAAGACACACAGGCACAGGGTGAAACTCCACAAGGTCTGGCAAAGAACAACTGCCAGCTGGGGGCCAAATGGTTGTTTTTTCAGTTGTTTCCAGGGCTCCAACCTCAGCCCTCTTCTCCTTACAGTCTACACAATCAACACAGCTAATCTCACTCATGCCCATGGCTCCGTCCACCTGCAGGTAACCTCCAAAACTCTCTCTTAAACATGATCACTACACATATATATAGGACCCTTATATACCAGGCCACCAGGTCCTCTTGATTCCACCTCCTAAGTTTGTCAATTTGACTCTCCCAATTTCCATTACCCCCGACTCAGTTCAGGTCCTCATTTCACATCTGCCTCACCCAGCTTTCCAAAGAGGTTCCAAGATTTTCTAGGATCAAAGGACCAAGGTCTGACTATTCATTCACGTTCATATCTCAGTGTCACTACATGTCAATTTAGTTAACTGAGAGAAGCACTGTGTGGAACTTGAAAGTCACAAAGGGCTCTCTTGAGAAGGAAGGGAGCGTAAAGATCATGACATTATACAATTTGTATTACAGCCCTGTGCCCAACCTCCCCTCTAGCTTTGAGGTTAAAATTACCCAGGTACCATGTTATGTTGCTTTGTACTAGTGACACAAGCCACTCACTTCAAGAGGAGTCCAAGTGAGAAGCTGCAGCCGTATAAGGGGGTTGAATAGCTTTGGCAAACAAAGACCGATGTAAGCATCCTTGTAGGACAGATAGTATTTTGAACGCCATGCCTCAAACTGGGACTTAATACAGTCGATTGAATAGAAACTTTCAAGGACATCTTCAAAAACCTTGCTGGACTCCTTTGAAATGCGATCTAAAGACAAAAATAAAAACAACAAAAATCCCACAGAGAACCGTTACTTAGCATGTAGAAGAAAAAACACAATTCAGTATTTTCAGCATAACTTCAGTACCAGGTAAACTCATTAACAGAGAAATCATTACTAATCACAACTTAACAGAAAGCATAAACAGAAGTAAGTTTAGGTTTCAAATGTCTATTATGAAAACCAGACTACAGGCAGTGCTCATGTGCATGGCTCTAACATGTACCATTTCCGGGCCCCAGAGTTTAGTTAAATCCCACTTGTCCCCCAACTAGTCAGTTCAGTTTTCAGGTACTGCGGAATATTAACCAAGAGTAATTACATGATGTAACTGCTCTTCAGTCCACAAATCCCTGTATAAATATCAGATGTGCATCATGATCACTGATCAAGTCTAATCAAGTCTTCAGACCTAAACAGCAGCTTACATAGAAATATAGTGAATGGAAAAATTAATACTATGAGGAAACAGAAAAATCTAGAATTTAGAATGTAGGAAGTTCAGCAAGATAAGTGGCCTGGTCTCTTCAAAAACTTAATGTCTTAAACAAACAATGGGGGTGCGTATATGTGTAAGGTACTCATGGACATTCATTAATTCTAGGGGGAAAATGCAACCACCAAAAGTGGGGCAAGAACTCTTGTATGGATCCTGGTTTGGAAAATACAGAATAATCCACAAATACAGTCCCAAGAGTTTTGTTTTGGGGGAACTGCTACTAAACAGACACAATATAAAGAACTTTTAGTTAAATATGCTCAAGTGTTTAAAGTATCATGGTGTCTACAGGCTACTTTCAAATGGTTCAACAATATACACATGCGCACGCGCGCGCATGCACACACACACACATCCTTCAAAAAGTTAAGGCAAACTTGGTTAAATGATGGTAAGAACTGTTGAATCTGGGTGACAAGTACATGGGTGATCCCTGTGCTATTCTTTCTAATTTGTTTTAAAAGATTCAGTATAAAAAATGGAAGAAAAATAGACTTCTTCAACTAAGTTCCAAATGGCTTGCAGCCAACAGAATTCCAAATAATCACAACCAGTGGTGGGAAATGAAGAACTTCTGAAGACTCTTCCAGAAATGCCTGGCACACAACAGTATTTACTACTCATCTTGGTTGAAATTATTCAGAACTCCCCAAACCAGGAGTTTATTTCAGGGTTGAGTGTCCCCTGTCCCAGCTCTACATTCCTAGGACAGGATGCGTTAGGGCTATTCTTGTGATCGGACACACTTTTTTTTTTCTTGTCACTTAAAATTCTATGGTTCTGAAGAGTAATATCACTTATTACACAAGTACTAAATAGTTTCCATAGTGTAGTGGTTATCACGTTCGCCTGACATGAGCACTAAATAAAGCCCGTGACCAGGTGTCATCACTACTTTTGAGACCTCATCATCATTATATTCAGTTAATGAAAATGGGTGCAAGTTTTTCCCATTAAGAAGAAAGTGACTGATTCCAATTCAGGGGCCACAAAATTTCACACCATCTTACAGTAAAAAGCACACCCAAGTAGAAACCAAAGTGGCAATGAATCTCACTTCCAAATAAATGTCTGACCTTTTTCCAGATTGAAATTTGTAATATCTGTAGAAGTTTCTTCATCATCACTGGAAAGGCCTTCAAGGTGATCTGCCATCTTACCGGTTTGCTCTCTGGCTTGTCTCCGACGAGTCCTAAATAACAAACATCATGTTCCCAAACCAGATAAAAAATTCCTCCCTTTTCAAACAGAGCAACAGCAAGCATTTTTAAAATTACCTTCTGGCCTCCCGTTCTGCAATCCTACGTTTTGCATGCTCTTGATACAGTGCCCGATCTCGCCCAAAGGAATCAAGATTTGGTGCCATCAGAGCTTTATCTGTAAAACAACGATGGTTAAAATTAAAAGCCTTCCTTCAACAATCTTGAGGAAAGAGTTTGCACAGAATAAGCCATAATGATAGACTGTTTGCTAATCTCAACGACAGGATTCTGTGGTAACTGGTAAACCAGATAGTTTTATAGTTTAGAGCAAAACTCAGTATTATGCTGTGTACCCATGAAAAGGAGTAGAAAAATAAATGGAGAGTTCAATAACCCTAAACAAAAACAACTGGGCTTAATCACTTATTTTTATATCTACTTGTAACAGAACTAACTGGTTGACACTATCATGATGACCAAATAAATTAAAAATCAAAATTACCTGTGCAAAGGGAAAATAACAGATTACTTTTAAAGGAAGAAGTTAAGCATCCATATATTGAACGATACGACAGAAAAGAAACATGGGTAGGAAGGATGAGAAAACAGCTTTGTTTCAGGAGTTTACTAATTTTTCCTGTTTATTCTGATTTTGCTGTGTAGAAACTTATTCTTATTACTATTTGTAGAATAAAGGGCAGAATCAACATATAGAATGAAAACTGGATCTAAGAGAACCAACCTATGCTTTCTCAAACAAATTCTTTCAAAGCACAATTCCCTTCTTTTTTTTTGCTTATTTCCTCTCTCTCTCTTTTTTTAACTTTCTGGGACAATTTTCTAGCCTTAGCTTCCAACCTTCCTATTTAAATTTGTATTTCCGTTACTATCTTTTTAATTCCTAAGAGATGGCTCTTATTCTGAGAATACTTCCTTTCTATAGCATCCTCTACTTCGCACATGTAGGCACCTCCTATTACCTTCCGAAGGATAGCAAATCTTTTTTATATTTTCTTTTGCTGCCTGCATTGTCTTTGTTTCCTCAGTCCCTTTGGTTCTACTGTGTGTGCTGCTCTTTCTATGATCAGTGACCACCTCATATAAAAGAATGAAACTGGGAGTGCTGTGGACAAAGGGGGAAGGTAACTAAAAGGTCTCTCCATCCGGTCCCTGAGACAGAGTCTTACACTGGGGGCTCCCAGATGTTAGCGTCTCAGGGTCTTTTCTCTGGACCCATTCTCTTTCTCCAGAGAATAGTCCCCTAATCTCTTGTTTAGGGTAGGAGAAGGAGTGGGGGCAATACCTGTAATACTTCTCTCATTTCTACATTTTATGAAGACAGTCTGTAAGACAGGGGCTGTAACAGATGCAAACAACCCAAGGGACATGATGCAGGGAAAATCATACATAAAATAAATGGCACCAATTTAAGGCTTTTGATTCTTCTTCCCCAATATCAGAGATGTGCCGCCAATAGCAGCAAGAGGAAAAAACAAACCCCCAATTAGCACTCTATTTCAGTGCACCCGAACTGTCAGAGACCCAACTATTTTTAAAAGCTGACTTTCTGAATTGTTCGTTCATACTTCAAAATCACTCTGACATCAGGAAGGACATTCCAGACTTCAGCAATTATAAAGCAAGATGAGCATGATAAACAAGAAAGATGCCCCTGTTGTACCTCAAAAGAGTTCACACACCACAGGTCAATCAGTTCGAGTCCCAAACTATAGAAACGATTCCTGTCTCTTTATGGGGTATCCTTCATTCAAGAGATATTTTAAAGAATGTTCACTGCTATAATAAATACTTAAAACGTCTCAATGTTTGTAAGATTCTATAGTATATTATGGAGCTAGGAGAGTAGATGACTCGGGGGATAGCCTCCTTCACCTCTCTAAGAACTACATGCAGTAATTGTGGGAAGTTCACAAATCTCAACAGATGAAATGCAGGGTTTTTGGTTTCTTTAAAAAAAGATCAGAAATGGAAGTGATTAACTTCAGTGTCCTATTTAATTTTCCTCCAACATTTAACAATGAATATTCCCCTCCAAGGCAGTATTTTTCTCTTTCTCATTACTTTTCAATTTCTTTCCAACTCTCAGTCTAATTAACATACATCATTCAACCTTTACTTCCAATATCATGTAAATAAATAGCTTCAAATTATAAAGAACAGATAACAGGCAGGAAAAGGTATTTGATGAGATGCACAGCTCATACAAACCGTTTAATTTAAAAAGGAATTAATTTCCTTTCATAGGTTACCTGTAATCTGCCTCAGAAATCTGGTTCTGCCAGGATCTAAACTGATCTGGAAGACCTGCGTTAGTCATCTAGATGCCCAATACGGCAGTAAACCAATTTAAGTTTGTGTGGCAAAAGAAAAAGGACAAAGCCATTCATGTGTCTCAGGTCTGAGTCTCACTCAGCTCCGAGGGCCATATTATCACCTCTTTACAATGGTCCAAAACCCATCCTGCACACAGGATGCCTTCTCAAAGATCCAACATCTAATTTAGGGGACACCCTATGTGACAAAGCAAGGTTTTCAAAAAGAGTAACACTAGGGCCCTTCTTTAACAAGAAGATACTGGTCACCATCCAAGACCTAGCAAAAATCTCTGGGGACAGGACCAAGAAACCTGCATTTTAAATTAATATTACAGGTAATGCTTATGTACACCTCATTTAGAACTGCTGACACAGGGAACAAAGAGATGACAAAAGAAGCCACATGAAATCCAGGCTGGGAAAATCCCTAGCAGAGCACCCAAGAATATGGAGCACAATGGAAAAATGGAATTAAAAGGTTTAAAACTTGTGGTTAAAGAATCTCAGCTAAACTATTTAATGAGATTCCCAATTTTGGTTTTCCATAGCACATCTCTTAATGGAAGGAATATAAACCAAATTTCTGAATTTTTACATTAAAATTTTAAGAACTGGAGACAACAGACTTATTAAAAAACAAACAAACCCAGTATAAAAGGCAAACTAAAGAATATTAAAAAAAAAAAAAATTTGCTTTTCTCCAAGACGTAAAGCTCAAAATCCCCTAATCTTGGAGCTGTATCATTTGTTATGTCATTAAAACCCCCTCTCAGTATTTTCCTTGTCCCCAAACTCAGAATCTTTGACTGTGATCAACAATAGCATTCGTATCAGTGCTATGAACAGGATGAAAATGGTGGTGGTGGGGATCAAATGGGGTCAAGTGATAGTGGTTTTAAGATATAATAGTGTTCTTATCTTCTCTATACTCTGAAGAGTGAAAAAATATGTCCACAGAAGAATAAGATTGATAGAATATCAGTGCACGTTTTTGAACTCCTTTGCAACACTCTATTTTCTTAAACACAATCCAAGGACATGCTGTTGTAACTTTTAGAACTACCTGACACAAGAGCAAGGAAATGTGTTTCTTTAAAGAAAAAAAAAAAAAAAAAAAAAAAAGCTAAGCTCTCTAATTTTCAATTAGGCTGCACTAAGTAAACAAGGTTGTTTAATGAATAATAAAAACCTTCAAGATGGACTGACTTGAATGGCTTGAAAACTCCGAAGATTCATCTTTAATATCATCTTGTCGTCTTTGGACAAGGCGGGAAGCTCGCTGTTTGTACAGCTGATGTATTGCTGATTCAAGTTCATTAATCAGTGGCACCTGTAAAAATACAACACACTCCGTAACACCAAACTCCTCAGTTGCTTACTTAGTTGAGGGTTCCACACTATTTCCGGATTTCTGAAAAAGTACTCTCTATGGACAGAACAATCATGAACTCCCAATGGGACACAAACTGCAATTCAGTTCTACGATGTTTGGGAAACATCTCTTCTTTTAATCCATTTATACAGTTATAATGTCCAGTGCCTAGTTATTGGAGTAAAAGTTTGGTTAGGAAACTTAATACTTCAGTATTAGTAAAGAGAGCAAGTAAAGAAATGTCAAAAACTGTAGTGCTTTTCTTTCAGAATAAAGTACTTGCAAGTTTTTTAAAGTCCATTTTTAGTTTTCCAGCAGCATGATCTACCTCAGAATTTTTGTAGCTTAAAATAAACCATTATTGCTGTGCAGTACCAAAAAAAAGGCAAGGGCTCCATGAGCAGGTAAGAATGGGAGTCTGATAACTGCCCAATTCTGGACACTTAAACTGCTCTGCCACATGTACGTGCCAAGTACCTTAACAGTAATGTAGGAATGTCACACTACACTGTAGCTTTACTACACATTCTTAAAGTTGAACTGCATTCACTTACAGCAGTGAGGCAACATTTCCAGCTTTCACTAACCTAGTATCAATATCTCAAACTCAGAAAGCTAGTAAATATTTAAATTTTTCTATATTTTGTAATGAAATAATAAAATTCATCACATGAGTTATCAGTTTACAAAGTCAATGAATTTTTCCAGGCTAATACCCACAGCTAAGCATTCACTCAGTTCATACAGAGTACAAAAGCTTAGAGAAGGAAACCTCACTTAAAAAGAAAAAAAAAAAAAACAGAAAACTTTATCAATATCTTATCTTATAAACCAAATGCTATGAAACTTTCACAAAACACTAACAACCACTACACATACCTGAGGAAACCAGAAATTCTAGTTTCCTGATGGTTAGTGCAAATGGAAAACACATTATTTAGTTTGGGAACACTGGCACCAAGTGTTATAGCAGCTTCCTGAACTGAACAGACTGCAAATGGAAAATAAAAAAAGGTAGGTGGAATTCAAAGATGTCTGTAATAAAAGCAACTTTATACACTTGCATGATTCTGTTGAAAAAGTAGCAAATGTTCACAGAAAGATCAAACTGATGGAGTTATTTTAATCTCTAATATGCCACACCATGGGCAACAATGTCCCCAAATCTGCACTGATTATCTTAGACAGCTGGGCCCACAGGCTCGATCTTTAAAATTTACAATGAGTAAATTTTTTTTTTTTTAAGTATTTAGTGCTGTATTACTGGACTTACACTTCTCCACCCCCTTATTTTTTCCACACCAAACAGGATGAAAAGTAAATGTACCTATATATCTAAGGTGCATTCTTACAGTCCTGGAGATTATTAACATTCCTCTACTGTGAGAGCTACACACCTAAGGTTGCATCAGACAGAGTTATTCAATTTACAGTTAAAAATTCTGATAATGTAAATTTTCTGTTTCGGTAACTGGAATGCCTTTCAACAAAGCTGAGAAAATTCTGAGAATAAAAACCTTCAAACACATTTTTCAGCTCTCTCTCATGTTTTTTAACATTATTGATTTTGTCTCAAGAGTATGCACCATGACAATTTCTTTACCCTCTCCAAACTCAAAACTGTTCTTGACTAATTTTATTTCAAGACCAAATTTAAGGTGACGAACACAAGAAGGAAGATGCATTACAGGGAAACAAAACAATGGAAAGTTAAAATGATCTTTAAATAATTAAAAAATCTCAATTCAAAACTACTTAAACTTTCATAACAAAAGAGAAAAAAAAACAAAAAAATTATCTTCCTATGGCCTTAACAAATTTTTATAGTATAAAATGAATATTCACATGTATCTAATTATTCTTAAATATTTCCAAGGCGACAATATATGACAATATCAACTTAGAAGCAGTCTCTTAATAAAACTCAATGCATATGAAAATGTCAAAATGAAATAAAATACTCATCCTTAAAAGAAAGGATTATCTACCCTGTAAGTGACTCTGAAACCACATTAGCACATCTGAAGTGATTTCTCTAGGAACGTGGTAACTGATCACGATCAATAAAGTATATACTACTTATTTCTAAAACAGCAATTAAAAAATTATATGAACTAGGCGTTCTAGTAGTCTCTTTAGTTCAAGAATGACATAATCTAGTTGATCACATTACCATCAATTTTTAAGAGTTAAGCTTACAGTTACAACTATTTAAGTTGACAAAGTTCTAAAGCAGAGGCTCATCTACTTCCAGGAAAAAACTCCACAGGGACAAACCTCACTTACAAAGTATGGTTTAAGACAAAGATCCTTTCTCCAGCCACAAAAAGTTATTAGACTCCCACCATTTCCGCTGGGCTCAAAAGGACTTTATTAATAGGAAGGACACAACCACCAGCTCTGACACCTATGTCTACTTCCCACCTTGACTCTAGCCCCCTGCAGAGTCAAACCTAGGTTTCTTTCCCACCTTTGCACTTGTCACCCTAAGCCAGTGATCTGCCACAAGGAATATCATTGCTCAGACTACAGTTGCTTGTCCAGAAATCAGGTGGTAAGACAAGAATGTGATAAATGCTACAGATAAGACCCAGTGAATGCTATCTCAGCCTACATCAGATCACAGACTGTCTAGAACCATCAAGACCCAGGAGGAAGACAGGCTTGCAGTGTTCTTTTGTGAGTCTTTGGCTTTAGGGTATTGAAGTAATAAGAAGAGATGACAAAATGCTCCTTCAAACATACTATGCTTACAGATTCTATGCTAACCCACACAGCCAAGAAAAAGGGGAAAATGTGCCTTCTAATTCTGAATCACTTGGAAGTTTAGAGATAGGATATTCAAGGATGTTAATTTTTCTTTAAGTTTACAAATGCTTAATAAACCAATGCACCAAATACATTTATCTTAAAAAAGAAAAATCAATTAAGAGGTCATTTGAGAAGAGGATCCTATGTACAGCTAATTTTAAAAATGCAAATAACCAGTATAGTAGAATGCAAAAAACTATTCCAAGTGACTAGCATACAAAGAAACAAAAAACAAACTTGGAAGAAATGAGGCCTTCAAAGAAATTATGACCAATGTTACAGTTCCTGAAATGGACAAAGCATAGGCTTATTTAGATTAAAAACTCTCAGCAGCAATGGTGACCAACTTTATTTAGAGTTAAAAGAAAAAAAAAAACTAATAAAATTTTGCGACTTCATGCCTATTTGGAATAATCTGTAGAAACAGTTTAAAAAGAAGTTTAGACCTAAACCGTAAAAAAGAAAATTCTACCAGAGTCCCTTATATTCCAATTTTTCAGGGCAGGCCAAATCTACCAGTATATTAAGCACAACTTGCCAAAGTCTTATTTAAATACGCTTTCTCTTTTTTGTTTTCAGCAAAGGCACTGTTTTGCCACCCCCAAGATAGAGTGTCGCTAATGAAGGAAATGAAGCATGGCTTTTCATCACTTCTAGAGCTGAGTTCAGTGTACACTTGTGAGAAATACAGAAAAGATCTAAACAAGGTCGTCTAGACCTCCCTTATTTTGCCTTAGTCAAAGAGATTAATATTTTTGCATTCTTACCTTTTCACTGAAACACTCAAGCAAGTCTTGGACATACCCTCGCATTTCTTGCAAAAATTTATACCGTTCACCAATACCCCCAGAAGACCCTTCTAATCTTTCAATAGCCCTGGTAGAGTCCACTCGGCTTTGCAGATGTTTCTCATGCTGCTGTCGATTTGTTTTGTGCAGTTCTTTCATGGAGTCCAACCTTAAGAACACAAAAGGATAAATATAACACATTTACATCCAAAAATCTATGCTGTCAGGACTCTTGCAATATTATAATAATGCACTTAGTTCCACTATTAGAATTTAAAAATACTTGGGAGTGCCATCTTTTCATCTGTACTGCTTTTTTGTCAAAAAGAAAAAGAAAAAGAAAAAGAAAAAGAAAGCAGTTTACAGACTTCATATAAAGTTATTTGGTGTGCTAACCAAAATCTGTTTTGCTTTTCCCCCCATATCTTGACTACACTTTTCAGAGTCCAAGAGGTACGAACTCAGAACTGTCTTCAACAAGATCATGGAGTGGCATTTTTTATAACTTTTCGAGGCTTCCACAGAAGTAATCCAAGAAGGTAGCAGAACAAAGTATGAAGTCATCTTCTGTTTAGCTTTTGAAGATGGGCCAGTGAATCTTCTTTGCCGATATTCTGCATCTGCTACCCCAGACTACATGTTGCCTGAGGGAACAGAAAGCTAGAGGACAGGTCTTTAAGAAGTTGATCTGCCCTACCTGTCTTTAAGCTGTTTCTTTACCAAATCAATAGTAACGGGAGTCATCTCATTACTGGGAGTTTTGAAAGGGACTGTATTATCTGTTTTTTGAGATTTGGCATCAGATGATCCATAGGCAGTATAACTATAAGGAATGCCATAGGAGGAACCATAAGGCATCGTCTGGTAAGTGTTCTGGTAGTACATATTCACTTCAGTGGGCTGACTTGATTGAACCTAGAAAAAGAAATGGGATACATGTGAATTGGGGTTAAAAAAAAAAAACCAGCAAAAATTATACCATTTTCCAAATACTATGTTAATTAAAATAAATAGTTGCAGAGCTCTTCAGAATCAATTAAAGGTAGGGCCGGATGAACATCCTAACTCTAATGGGATGACCAGATTCATTTCTTTCTTTTTATAAATTTCTTTTCAGTGTAACAGAATTCATTGTTTACGCACTACACCCAGTGCTCCATGCAATATGTACCCTCCATAATACCCACCACCTGGCTCCCCCAACCTCCCACTCCCCACCGCTTCAAAACCCTGACTAGACTCATTTCTAATAATTTTCAGGAAAACATGATATCAAAGAAGTTTAGAGTTGAAAGGGACATAAAGAATAATCCAAGGCCACCATGTTATCAATGGAAAAGAACAAATGACTTGTTGTAAGAAGAGAATAAATAGATAGCAGATACTAGAGAATGCCATCTAAGTACCCTATTTTCTTAATGTAAGCCAAACATGCACAAAATTCTGTGTCAAAACACCGGTAACAAAAATAGTTTACATTTATGCAACATTTCCACTGTTCTACTTAATTCTATAAAGCAAATTGTTATAACTATTAAGGAATAGACTTTTCATCTACAGTTAAGTTTTTGTATCACAGAGAACTCCATCTTCCACAAAATAATTTCTAAAGTCAGAAATAATAAGCTCTACAGAAAAGAAAGATTTCATGTGAACAGTGGTTCTCAAGTTCAGTGTGCATCAGGATGACCTGGGAGTGGCGGCTGTGCCACCCCCCCCTTCTCATTCACTGATCTCAAGAGGGTGAGAATTTGCATTTCTAACAAACTCCCAGCTGCTGCTGCTGCTGCTAGTGGTTGAAAGGCCACTCTGAGAAACACTGATGTACAAAATCAGAAATCTTTCCATCATTCTTTTTTTTTTTTTTAAGACTTTATTTATTTATTTGACAGAGAGAGAAATCACAAGTAGCAGAGAGGCAGGCAGAGAGAGAGGGGGGAAGCAGGCTCCCCGCTGAGCAGAGAGCCTGACATAGGGCTGGATCCCAGGACTTTGAGATCATGACTGAGCCAAAGGCAGAGGCTTAATCCTCTAAGCCAAAAATTGGGGCCCCAATTTTTCCATCATTCTGGCTATAAAAAGCAAAAAGTAATACAGTTTCTTTTAAAAGCTTATTGGAATTTAACTTTATGTGATTTTCTTAATTACATTAGTTGAATGAATGTCAAAGATTCAGTTCAACAGTGCAATACGTTTTTAACTCAACAAAACAGGCAATAAAGGTTTTCCCTTTACTTTTTAATTTTTGAAGTGAAATCCTGCAGCTCTTACCTGAGGGATATTAATTCCTTTTCTTATTTGCTCCTGTTCCCATCGGCTGAGCTCTTCATCTTGTTCTCCAGTTACTAAGGCATCATCATCGCTCCCCTCGATGCCTGCAGTCATGGCAGTGAAGAAAATTAAATATCAGAAAAGCAGGGAGGGAAGAGTTGCTATCCTGACACTTCGCAAAGATTAAGCAAACCACTATTCATTCAGTCTCCCTAAAACGTCAATCATGAGCTCCTCTCCTTTGATACTCCTGACTTTGTCTTAGCCAAGGGTATCCCTTGAAGCAAAAGGATAAGTATTACATAATCTTAAAACTTTAGGAGGGTCTCCTAATCTGTGAGCTTGACATCAAATTGACAAAGGGAAGAACAAAACCTGAAAACCTCTAAAGAATGTTAAGCTGATTACATAAATTTATGCATGTAAAGTGCCCCTAACACAACACTGCCTACTCAGGAAGTGCTCAATAAACATTCACTATCACAATCGTGCTTTGGCTTCAAAAAAATTCCAGTAAGACACTTGTACCCAAGCAAAAACAGTCCTCAAACATTAAATATAGTTAAGTCAATGTGGGTACTTTGTTTGACTCTATTTAATAGCAAATCAAATTCAACAGCAATGCAACAGGCTTATTATCTTATTAAATCAAGTTACCTATTTCCTCAGCGATTTTTTGTCTTTGTGACTTTTCCTTCACAGAAAAAACTATGCGGCGCTTCTCATCATCATCTTCATCATCGCTGGCATCATTCTCGTCTTCTCTAACAAGGCGGCCTTTACCAGGCTCATTGTCATGAGGAGTGAAATCTCCTAATTCTCGGGCCATTTGACGCTTCTTCCTTGCAGCATGTATAAAAGCTGCATCGGGAATTTCTCCTGCAAACATATGGCAAGGATTATGAAAGACGGAGATATCAAGGTGTAACATTTCTAGTTTCTTGAAAATATGAGGGGTAAAATAATCTCACCAAGAGAACCCTGTTGTAGGGATGGTCTAATGTTAGTTGCTGGTGCCCCCTTCCCAAACTGTGCCTATAGTCCAACTAATTTACTTTGAATTTAGCTTAAATGGAAACTAGAAGTTGCTATAAGAACACTAAAATATATATATATGTAATGGCAATACGTATGAGAAAGAAGGGAAGGGAAAATCCACCACAGCAACTTTAACTGACTTTTTTTCATTTTTCAGAAATAAAAGTAATCAAATCATATTACTGAACTAGAAAGCAAACAATAAAAACGGTGCCCACGAATACATCACTCTGTACTTAATTTTGCCTCATATTAAAGCACAGTATGTTTTTTCCATGCTGTTCGGCATAAATACAATTTTTAAAGGCCTAACAATATTCCTGGACAAGATAAAGCATAACCTACTACATAATCGAACTGACCTTTCACCTACAGTAAAAATTAATGCTTCGCTACTTGTCTAATGTTATTTTAATAGCTTTGGAACTTCCCATCATGTAAACGTATCTTAATTTGCTACGCTGCTCCTCCCACGCTACACACTTTTATTGGGAAACTGGTCACCCGGTAAAGAGATTTGCGAACTATTTCTTAGAAGTAAAAGGAAGAGTGTGGGGGCATAACACTAATAGCAATTACTTTTGCTTTTAGTAGATTTCTAAAAGTTAAGTTTAAGTCTAAATCTGAAATACATTAAAAAAAGAAAAAATTTTAGTCCCATCTATCCATTTACTTTAAGCCCCACATTTGCTCTGATTAACAAAAGTGCCTGAGAATGAACCTAGAAAAACTGGGAAGTTTCTAGTTCTTTCACTTTATTTGCAAAAGGAAACACCTGGGCTTCCAACAGGAGCGTCATAGGAAATGCCACTTAGCTATCGCCTTCTTTCACCATCTTTCCACATGGCCCCTCCTTGGGGGCTTCCTTCATTTCTGAAAAGTATCTGCAAATACACACCTGGACGGAGAACATTCAAAGAAGATAAAGCGTTTGAAAAGGCTCCACCAGCTTTCGGCTTTTCTTCCTCCTTCTCACTTTCCATATCCATTTCATCTTCACCGTGTTCACTGATGATCAGCCCATCCTCTTGACTGGTGTCCTTAACATGTCCTGTTTTGTCCAAAGGTGGTTCACCTACATTTGTGAAAAAAGCTATTAAAATATATTTAAAATAGAATGTATAGATTAAGTAGGCACTACTTTATTTGTTTATAGGCTTAATTTGTCTCAGTTTAAACCATTTTAATTATTTATAAAAAAGTCAAACCACTAATGTATGAAAAGGAAATATCCAATAATAGGCATTAATTGGGAAGTAAAAGTAATACAGGAGTCAAAGGGGTGCATTGGCGGTTCTGCTCAATTTCGGTTTGAGTTCATTTAATCAAAATTTTATTAAATTTATCAAAATTAACTGTTTCTTCCTCTGAACTCCCACTGGTAAATGTTCATACCTCTTTGAAGCACTATTTCACTTAGTATCAGCATTTCATTAAACTCTAAGCCCCTTTGAGGCAGCTTTCTATCAAGAACAGTGTTTATGGACCACATACACCTCTCTGTAATGAATACTTCAGGATTATCTTCATCATTCACAACCATTTGTCATCCACCACCTGAAGGGGTAAGACCCAAAAGCCATGTTTATACAATCTAACTCTGACCCCACTGTTGTGAGTGAATGTTCAAGCATGTTTTGTGACCAAAACAGAGACAACCTAATTCTCTTTCCGGGAACCTGGAACTGAGACAGCGAGGCAAGTCAGAGACCAGGTGGCACTAAAAACAACAACATGTAAACCCGGAAGGGGGCTGCAGGAGTGCCATATTCTACCATATGGACAGTGTGCTCCCTAATTCTGAGGCCTTTCACAAGACGAGTTGTAACACTGCTTTCCTGCCACTGCAGTCCAGGAGGCATCACTGTAACTGTACGGAGCTTTACATCCTTGTAACTAAATAATCCTACTGCACCATCAATTGCAGGCAAAAATCAAGAAAATCAAAGTGTTTTGCACCTCGGGCACTGCACCTTGCACACAACAGACACAAAGAATATAATGAAATAGTACAAGTTTATTCTAAATATGATATTCTTCTCGTTTCCCTAGTTATATTCCACTCCCAAAAAGCATTTCAAAGATTCTCTATTCTTTTCAAACCATATTCCATTCCCCTCAATAGTAATCGAAGGGATAATACCACTTCCCCACACACACACTTTACACTTTACTAAGATTTAGGTCATTATGCCTTAGGCTCCCCAGTTTCCTCATCTGCCATCCTAACTCATTAGCCAAAGCCTTCCTTCTGAAGTGCATTCTGATGCTGTGAGATTTAAAAATTCATCTTATCAGACTGATACGGTTAGATGGGAGTCAAAAACAACCCATTTCCTTATACTCTAAACCCAAACTAAATCAATGGCTTTTAACAGAACTGTGAAAGGTCATATATGTTCAGATAAAGATTTCTGCATATTTTAAAAGACCAAGCAAATACATTTTATGATCAAACCCATACAGGTGCACAACGTGGTTACAGTTGAATTTTTGTTAGTGGACATTTATTATCTTTCAAGATGTCTTTGTAAAGAGATACTAAATAACCTTTCTCTAGGCTCTCAGATGACCCTCAATTTCTTCTACTACCAAATCAGGAAACTTATTCCCATGAACATTCTCTTTACCTTAAACACAGGTTTCTCCTTATCAAAAAACTTCTCTTTGATCCCAATGGTCCCTCTGGTGACTCTCCTCTACTTCTCTCTCTGACAAACTTCTAGAAAGCAGTGTGTTGCCTTCTACTTCACCAACTTGTGCCTCAACCTGGGCAAATAGCCTTTGATTTCTTTCAGTCCAAGCTCCCATACCAGCTAACCCAATGACTGAAGCTACAATGAATTCATACAGTATTGTTGAGCCCTTTAGCAAAAGATGTTCCTTCATCCAAACAGATAGAGCTTGGCTAGCAGACTTGTCTCTTCTGCCAAACACCCTCCTCCAGAAAAAAAACAATAGCAACACTGCCTATGGCCTCTCCTTGGTCCTTTCATTCTGACTTTTCTGGTACTTTTTCATACAAATGAGCATCATCATCTCAAAACTTTTCCTATCTCTTTTTTGGCCTTAATGATTTTATTTAGTAAATCCTCTTCTCTGTGTGTACGCTTATTAAAGGTAGAAGTCTCTGTCACAGACAAAGGTCACAGGTCACAGAAGAGCTCATAAATTCCAGACTCGCTTCAATTTCTAAGTGCTCCTTTCTCAATTCTCCTGACCTTATCTGCGCTATTATATTGCATGCAGTTGGGTTTTCAAAAGATTTGGGAAAAAAAGCAGTTTCCTAGACTCTGAAATAATTGGTTCCCCTAAAAATACTTCTCTTCCTACCTGCCTTCCCTATTTCTATATATAACACAGCATTTTTCTCTGTCACTGTGTCACAAAAGTTCAGAGTCTGTTTCTTTTAAATCCAACAGCTAAAGTATATATCAAGCCTACCGATTTTTCCCTTGGAATGTTTTTCAAATAATCCTTTCTTTCAAATAATCCTTTCTTTCTTCTCCCACACCCATAAGTGAACAGCTTTAACTCATCCAAAATTTCCCATTCAGTCAGGAAAAGCCTCAGTGTCACTCAACTAAGACCTTTTTAAACACACTATTAATGGATCAAAACCGGCCCTTGATTTTAAAACTGTTTTAGGCCTCCAATCTCTCCTTGTGCCAATCCATTCTGCATGTTAATACCAGGTTAAAGTTTCAAAAGGCATTTATCATGTCACCATCTTGGCAGGCCACCCAACAGCAACTCTAAACCCCTTACTGGATACTAAACATCCTTCATAATCTGTCAACAACGTACCTTTCACGCTAAACCTCTACTTCCTCTATAAATCATCCACTTTGACCTGACAGATGTACTTGCTCTTAACTCAGTCACTTTAAAATATGGTAATACACCCATCATCTTCCCTCTTCCATCTTTTGGAATTTAAATGATCAAAAATCCACTTTCATGGGGCATCTGGGTGGCTCAGTGGGTTAAGCCTCCGCCTTTAGCTCGGGTAATGATCTCAGGGTCTTGGGATCGAGTCCTACATCGGGCTCTCTGCTCGGCAGGGAGCCTGCTTCCTCCTCTCTCTCTCTCTCTCTGCCTACTTGTGATCTCTCTCTGCCAAAAAAATAAATAAATAAAATCTTTGGGAAAAAAAAAATCCACTTTCGTATTCTACTTTACATATGACATTCCTTCTCCTGACTCTTAAAAAAAAAAAAAAAGCAGTTCCTCTTTAAACCATTTTGCCAAACACTGGGTCCAATTATACATTTAAGTGATGCTGTCTCCAAAATTAGACTATAAATTTGAGATATAATGACATACTTTTTCACATTAAGCCTGAGGCTGAGAACCCATGAAATAATAATTCTATCCTTAATTCCACAGAATAAAAAGGTTGCCCTAAGACATATACATGAGAATAACTCAGACCACAGGATATTATAATGGATCCACTTCCCTCCAAGACAAATAACGTCTTAAAACTGTTAAGCTTCAGTTGTGAAAGGGTGTTGAGAAATGTCTGTACAATGTAGGCAGGAGTCTCACACTGAGGAGTCGTCATCCACATATCTGATAGGGCTGCTGAATGAGAAAGTATTATCAAGAAACATTAAAACAAGGGTGTTCAGGGACACCTGGGTGGCTCAGTTGGTTGAGCAGCTGCCTTCGGCTCAGGTCATGATCCCAGGGCCCTGGGTTCAAGTCCTGCATCGGGCTCCTTGCTCACAGGGAGCCTGCTTCTCTCTCTGCCTCTACCTGCCACTCTGCCTGCTTGTGCTCTCTCTCTCTGAGAAATAAATAAAATCTTAAAACAAAAACAAGGTGTTCCTCAAAGTTCTGCAAGAATTAAACTAACTGCGGAAATACCACCAAAGAACTGAACATCTGTCTCTATAAAATCCAAGTACAGGAACTTACACAATACTATCTTAAACCAGAATAAATCTGGGTCTCAGGCTTAAGTGGGAAACTTCCTTTCTCTGGTTAATAGCAGTCTGAACACTAGCAGGAAAATTGGAGGAAGATTCAGGTGTTACAGCAGAAACTTTCCGATGGCAAGGACTCTGTCTTTTTAAAAAATGCATTTACTGGGATGCCTGAGTGGCTCAGTCGGTTAAGCGTCTGCCTTCGGCTCAGGTCATGATCCCAGGCTCCTGGGATCGGGTCCCATATCAGGCTCCTTGCTCAACAGGGAAGCCTGCTTCTCCCCGTTGCTTGTGCTTATCCCCACCCCTGACAAAAAAGAAAGAAAGAAAGAAAGAAAGAAAGAAAGAAAGAAATAGCATTTACCTGTATTAGAATTAAATAACAGAACTGTATCAATACTCAATCTGGACCTTTGACAACAGCAGAATCAACTGAACAAACTCATGATATATACAGCAAAAACACTCAATCAATCCCTGTGAAAAGAGCTTTCATTTTGTTATTTCAAATGAATCCTATTAGTTTGGTACTTACTGTCTGTTGATGAGTTGAGTTCTGTTTTAATCTTTGATTTTTCAAGATCTTCTTTATATTCTTTCTTAAGTAACTTTACTATCTTTTTGCTGTAACTTGATTTCTTCACTTTGAAAACTTCTTCGTTTTCTAAGAAAAGAAATTAAATGAAGTCTGTAGCAACCATTTCAGACAGTATCTTCCCATCTAACTTTCACATGGTCTTAATGTGCTTTTTGCATTCACCAAATGGATACTCATACACCCCAAAGCATTACATAATTTGAAATTATTCCAAATCTGTCACAGACTCTCAAAAGCTGTCCACTTCATAAATTAACCTATATAATGCAAATATGAAACTTTCTGAAAGGCACTTGTGACTACACAAAATTTTTCTATGTCCTATTGTCTTCCTCAGTAGAAAAACAAAAACACTGAAAAAGCACTTAATCACTTTATTTTAAGAAAAAACAATATCCAAAGTCAAAAGATGCTGGGTAAGAGAGCTGTCAAGTCTGAGTAAATCTATAACCATCACAACATGACATATTTCAAGACTAAGCTGAGAGCAAAGCACTTTTCAAAATTAAGTTTTGGTAAGTATCCACCGTCTCTGATTTGAAAATTTTAAAGTCAAATGCAAACACTTTACCGAATAGTTTCTGCATCATCGTAAAAAAAAAAAAAAAAAAAAAAAAAAAAATCTGGGGGTGGTCCTCTCAAACAAATAAATAACAGAAGGCCAAAGAGAAACAGAAAGGCCCGCCTTCCTGGAAAGATGAGAGAATCTTGCATCAATATACAAGTGAGATATCCAAAAGTCTCTCTTTTTTTGTAACATGCACTTAATTGGGTTACATACACATGCAACTGTTCGGGAAGTTAGATTTAAGGCTTATATATAATCAGAAATCCAAATCCACTGCAACCTAGCCTCTTGCACCCGACTGGATAAATTGCTTTCAATCTCTATTACACCGTCTCTCTTCATTGTCCAAAAATCAATGCGAGGAAAGCGGTACATCTGTACCCCTTATTTTCATGGAGAAACTGAGGCTCGGCGTCTGCAAGGGGCTGGCCCAAGGTCACTCACAGCCAGAGCTTCAGCTCCGGGGACTCTGTCCCCAGATTGAGGATTCCTCTTTACAAACCCAGCCTTCTTGGTCAAGGATGTGTGGACAGATCCCCCCCCGAGGCGTGGACACAGTGACCTGCAGAGGACTCAGACCGGGCCACGAGCAGACAGGGGATCCAACTCAAGTTCACCCTGAAACACACCCGCCAGGAAAAAAGCAGGACAGGGGGCACTTTATTCCCACTTGACAAACTCAGAAGGACGGATCTGAGCTCCTGGCCCTCAGAGCAGGAAATGCACAGGAGGACGGTGAGGAGGAGGCGGTTGTTAAGAAAAGGCTGGTGGTGGCGCGGGAACGCGTCCTCCGCCAGGAGCAGAAGGCCGGAGGCGGGGAAAGATGTGCAGCAGGGCGGGCGCGAAGGGGCTCTGTTCCGGGCTGCGGGGGCTGGGCGTCCAGGGAATGCGGGGACTAAAAGTGGGGGCCCAGGGTAGGGAGGCTGGGGTCTGGGGTCCGAAGCGCGGCGGTTACCTTCCTCCTCGTCCTGGAAGCTGAGCAGGCTGGCGCGGGGTACCTCTTTGTTCTCTCGCGGCCTCTTGCGCGGCTTCAGCCCATTGCCGGGCTCCGCGCCGCCGGGGAAGCAGCCCCCGGCCTCAGCCCCGGAGCCCGGGGTCAGCGCGGAAGGAGGCAGCAGCCCGGGGCCCTGCAGCGACTCCCCCCCAGGGGCCCTGTCGCCGCCGCCGCCGCTGCCGCCGCCGCCAGAGCCCGGTTCTTCGCCGGTGCCCGGCGGCGGCAGCAACGGTGGCGGCTCCTGCTCCTCATCGCGCTCTCGCTCCTCCTCCTCCGAGTCATTCCGCTTGCGCACGTTCACTCGCCGGGCCTTTCGGAACATTCCCGCGGCTCGCACGGCGGTCTCACACCCGCTCCCACACCGCGGCCCCGGCGGCGGCAAGCTCGCGACGGCGCACGCGCGCACTCTGGGGCGCCAGCCGGGTCCCGTCTTCCCTCAGTCTACCGCGCACCACCGAGCGCGCATGCGCTCGCACCCTCCCTACGTGGAGAGAGAGAGAGAGAGCTCCGTCCCTCTCGCGAGAACGTCAGCTTTTTGCGCTGTCCTCTGTCGGCGTGGAGGACTGTTGGCACGGAACTCTGGGAATCCGGGGCAATCCGACCGGTCACAAAGAGGATCATAGAGACGGAGAGGAGAGAGTGGGCTCGGTTGACTCGCGGCCCACGGTGCTGCAGTGCGTCTTCCGCTCTTACGCAGAGTAGTCAGTCAGGAGAGGAAACCTCCCGCCAAGGTCTGGGAGGGGCAAAGAGAGCGGGAGGAGGAGGAGAGAAAGGAGCGGGAGGAGGAGGGTTGAAAAGAGAGGAAAGTAGAGAAGGACGGGGTGGGGGAGGAGCCAGAAAGAGGAACCGGGTTAGGGGAGTCAAAATAGGGTCCCGGGGTGGATGGTCTACCCCAAACTAAGTTGACTTGTGCTGTGGTAATAATTACGAACTCTCTTGGGTCACACTTCGTATTTCTGTATCTTTGGAGCTGCAAAGCACTTTGAAAAGCATTGAATCCCATTTATGATCAACGGTTACCTGGCCTGGTGTGTTGGCCCCTTTCTCGGTTACGCGCAAAGCCAAAGTGTTTCAGCGTTTGGGAAAGAATGCCAGGTCTGCGAGCAGCTCGGAAACCCAGCTAATTTCGGAAACGGAAGGGACATGGGCTTGCCGGAGTGGGGCTGGTTGTGGCGCCCTTCAGCCTTGCGTCACAGACGTCGCCGCCGTCACGGTCCAAACGGGCAAGGCCCCCTCCGGTACCGGACCGTGCGGTCGCACTCACAGCCTTGCCCTTCGTATCAACAGACTGGAGGCCTTTTCCTGCACGTGCGGGCGCATATGTGAATTCGTTTTCATGTCTCAAAATCCGAAAGGTTACCAAGGGCCTTCCTATAGTGAAAAGAGCCCACCCCTCCCCAGAAGCTTTCCAGTAACGCAGGAATTAAAATCCTCACGACCCCCCTGGGATACTCTATGAACATAAAAGCAAATAAGTGTATCTTTATGAATTACCTTTTTACGCGTATTTGTTTTTAGTTGAACGTACATTGGAGTTCGGTGTATGTCCATACATAAAGTTGGCTTTCCTTTTACCCAGGGGCCTACCGATCTATTGTTGGAATGTACCATGATTTATTAAACCAGCCCCATAAAAGTTGATATTAAGGTTATTTCTCATCTTGTTGTAATATTCAATGCCACAGTGAAAAGCTTTGGAAAATGGTCACACCCGGAGAATGAAACAGAATTGGAAGTACTAGATCCAAACGTGTGCATTTATATTTTTGCAAATTCTAAATTGTGCTTTATAGAATCTATGCTTGTGGAGGCCAAGAAAAACAAGGCTGTACCTATCTCAAGTCTAGCCTTGACAGAAGTGCAGCCATCTTAGGTCTCCGTGATGGGTAAATGACCCCTGGTTCCTGGAAGACTGACCAAAGGTTTTGAAAACAAAACAAAACAAAAAAAAAAAAACAAAGACAAATCAGGAATAGGATAGCTTAACGTTGTAATAAATCATGCCAGAAAAACAAGAACATAGGGCCAGCAGTCATGGCCCAATCACCTACTGCTGAGTCCACCCTACTCCGCTTTTAGAAACTCTGACTGTAATCTGGTTCAGGGTCAAGTCCCTACTCCGCTGTGGCAGGTATGCTTGGACCCAAGCTTAAACTTGTTGGATAAACCCTCGTGTGAGTGCATCAGTATTGGCTCCTTGGTGGTCTCTTGGGTACAAAACTTGGGCACAACATTTGGAGGTTCCACTGAGATCTGAGAGACCCCCAGGACCCCGACCCGGAGGTTCCTGCACTGGCTGGCGAGTGCACACGTTTTCCTGTTTGCGTGCATACTTTCTGGGAGCTCCAATCTGCACTTTTACCTGTAGGAATTCCAAGCAGTACCTGGGTCAACATTGCCTTAAGCGGATGCGCTGACAGGCCTTCCATCGGGGGTCTTGGGAGACATCCCTTGCCCCTGCCTGGATGACGAAGTCCTCATCTGTGAGGAGAGGCGGCTGCCATTGTGGTCGGATCCTCCCTTAACTTACTTTCAGTTTTGTCTTTGCGGCCGCACTGATCGTTTGTCTGTGTGAGTGTATTCTTGTTAATTGTCATAAGTGTCTTTGTCTTGCTGTGGACTGAGGGCATGTTGGGACAGACACAGACTACCCCTCTGTCTTTGATGATTGACCACTTCTCGGACCTCAGGGAGAGAGCTCATAACCTGAGCACAGACGTACGAAAAGGAAAGTTTCAGACTTTCTGCATATCTGAGTGGCCAGCTTTTAATGTTGGATGGCCCAGGAGGGAACTTCTCAACTGCCTATTATCTTTCAGGTTAAGGCCGTCATCTTCAGAGAAAAACCACATGGCTACCCTGACCAAGTACCTAATATCCTGGTCCAGCAGGACATGATAGAGAATCCTCCCTCCTGGCGTAAACCTTTTCTCCCTCCCAAAGTAGGACCTACATCCAAGATCCTAGCCCTGCAGAACCCAACCCCTAAGTCTGACAAGAAAGCGGAGTCCGAACCAAAGATTCCACTTTACCCAGTCCTTGAGGGCACTCTCATGGAGGACCTGACTTTTTCACCGCCCTACCAGGTTTCCCCCCGCCCCGTCTGCCCCTCCAGCAGAAGCATCAGGGGCTGCCCAGGGAGCACCGCTCCCCCTCCCAGATGGAGGCCCCCCCATGCATGGGCCGGCGGCAGGAACACGTGGATGGACCCATCGGGCAGCCCCAGCCCCAAACCCGGGACTGGCCGATTCCACTGTCCTTCCCCTCCACACCATGGGACCCCCCCGATGGAACGGGGGGACAGCCGATGTTATATTGGCCATTCTCTACTAGTGATTTATACAACTGGAGAGCCCAACATGCAAAGTTCTCTGATAACCCAAAAGATCTGATTGGTCTTTTGGATACTGTTCTCTTCACACATCAGCCCACCTGGGATGACTTTCAGCAGCTCTTGCATGTTCTCTTTACCACTGAGGAAAGAGTGAATCCAGGTGGAAGCCCGAAAGTCCGTCCTGAGTGACAACAGAAGGCTGACTCAGAATTCCGATCTCATAAATGCAGCTTTCCCCTTATCTCACCCTGCTTGGGACTACAACTCGACAGCAGGTAAGGAGAGGCTCCGGGTCCACTGCCAGACTCTGATGGTAGGTCTCAAGGCTGCAGCACACAAGTCTACCAATTTGGCTAAGGTATATGATGTAAGACAGGGTAAAGATTAGAGTCTGGCGGCATTCCTAGAAAGGATCATAGTGGCGTTCACCCCTATGAAGCCAGAGGCCCCAGAAACCAGAGCTGCCATTGTTATAGCTTTTGTTAACAAGCTGCTCCGGACATTAAAAGGAAATTGCGGAGGGTAGAAAGACTAGGAGAAAAGAGGCTATAGGATCTGATAGTGGTGGCAGAATGAGTCTACAATAACAGAGAGATCCTGGAGGAACAACAGGCTAAGATGAGTGACCATCAGACCCGGATCTTGGCTAAGATCCTACTGGCCACGACCACGGATGACCCACATGAAAAACAGAGACGTCTCAAGAAGTTGGCTTCAGGAGCAGGTAAGGAGGATGGCCCCTGTCGAGAACGCCCCAAACGGAATAAAAGCCAGTGTGCTTATTGCAAGGAAGAAGGCCACTGGGTAAAAGATTGCCTCAACAAAAGACCAAAGGCCTCCGCTACTATCTTGGAAGTCGAAGATTTAGATGACTAGGGGGGTTAGGGTTCGGCACCCCTCCCTGAGCCCAGGGTAACCCTTAAAGTGGAGGGGCAACCGATTAACTTCCTAGTAGACACCAGGGCACAGCACTCTGCCTAGCTACAACCTCAAGGGAAATCGACAAATAAGACCTCATGGGTACAGGGGGCCAGAGGCACTAAACAATATTCATGGACGACCTGAAGAACAGTGGACCTCGGCGTGGGCCGGGTATCCCACTCCTTCATGGTCATCCCTGAGTGCCCTGAGTGTTAGTCTGGGACTTACTCACCAAGATGGGAACCAAAATTAGTTTCCACCCTCGAGGGACAAAGGTTCTGGGTAAAGAGGGACACCCGATCCAGGTGCTTGTCATGAACCTCGAGAACGGATATTGTCTTCACCAAATGCCCCCAGCACCAATGACCAACATTGACCACTGGCTGCAGGAGTTTCCCCAAGCATGGGCAGAAACTGGGGGAATTGGACTGGCCCGACGTCGGCCAGTGATATACATTGAACTAAAGCCAGGAGCAGAACCAGTCAGAGTCCACCAATACCCCATGCCTCTCACAGCATGGGCAGGGATCATCCCACACATCCAGCGACTGCTAGACTCGGGCATACTGCGGCCTTGTCATTCGGCATGGAATACTCCCCTGCTTCTAGTGTGAAAGCCACACTCTAATGATTATAGACTGGTCCAGGAATTGAGGGAAGTCAACTGACGGGTGATGGACATGCACCCTATGGTCCCAAATCCCTACACTCTCCTCTTCACCTTGCCCCAGACAAGACTTGGTATACAGTACTAGACCTAAAGGACGCCTTTTTCAGCTTGCCCTTGGCCCCAAGGAGCCAAGACCTCTTCGCTTTTGAATGGGCAGACCCGGAGAAGGGCATCGATGGCCAACTTACCTGGACTTGACTACTGCAAGGATTCAAAAATTCACCCACCATCTTTGACAAGGCACTACACGAGGACTTAGGTGAGTTCCGTGCCGAGCACCCTAACCTGACTCTATTACAATATGTAGATGATACCCTGTTGGCAGCAGAGGACCAGGAAACATGCCTACAAGGCACCAAGAATTTGCTCCAAATGATAGCA
Source organism: Mustela putorius furo (assembly GCF_011764305.1). NCBI lineage: Eukaryota > Metazoa > Chordata > Mammalia > Carnivora > Mustelidae > Mustela > Mustela putorius. The sequence goes on along the minus strand of NW_025421491.1, from coordinate 810,175 downwards.
ACTCTGGGATACTGGGTTTCAGCTAAGAAGGCCCAGATCTGCAGAACGGAGGTGAGCTACCTGGGGTACAAATTGAAAGATGGACAAAGATGGTTAACAGATGCACAGAAGGAGACCATCATGAGGATCCCGCAGCCTCGAAACATCTGCCAGGTACATGAATTCTTGAGGTTGGCTGGGTTCTGCCGGTTGGGGATCTCTGGTTTTGCTGACATATCTAGTCCCCTCTACAAGGCCACAAAACAAAAACAGGACTTTGTGCGGACTGAGACCATGAACAAAGCCTTCAACCTTAAGCAAGCCTTGCTTTTGGCCCTGGCACTCAGGCTGCCTGATCTAAGCCCTTCCACCTTTACGTGGATGAAAAGGAAGGGGTGGCGAAGGGAGTCCTAATTCAATACCGAGGCCCCTGAAAGAGGCCGGTGGCCTACCTCTCAAAGAAATTGGATGCTTTGGCCGCTTCAGTGGCCACCATGTTTAAAGATGCAGATAAGCTGGCTATGGGGCAGGAACTATATGTCACTACCCCACATGCCATTGAAGAGGTACTCAAACAACCCCCAGACCGATGGATCGGCAATGCCCGCTTGACCCATTACCAGGACTTGCTTTTGAACCCTACCAGAATTTTGTTCCAGCCCTAAACCCAGTGACACTGCTCCCTAACCCTGACTGGGAACCCCCCCACTACATGACTGCCAAGAAATCCTGGTTCAGGTGCATGGAGTCAGAGCTGATCTCCAGGACCAACCACTGCCAAATGCAGATGACACCTGGTGTACAGATGGCAGTAGCTTTGTCTGGGAAGGAATCAGGTATGCGGGGCCAGCTGTGACCTCAGAGACAAGAGACTGTCTGGGCAGAACCATTAGCGGTGGGGACATCTGCCCAATGGGCTGATTGCACTAACCAAGGCACTAACAATGGGAGCAGGCTAGCAGATAAACATCTATACTGATAGCAGGTAGGCCTTTGCCACAGCCCATATCCATGGAACCATTTATAGGGAAAGAGGGCTCTTAATAGCAGAAGGAAAAACTATTTAAAACAAGGTAGAAATCCTTGAGCTCCTGAGGGTCCTCTGGCTGCCTAAGGCACTGGCCATTATCCATTGTCCAGGACACCAAAAAGCAGATATGCCAGTGGCCAGGAGAAACCGGCTGGCTGACTTAAAAGCAAAAGAGGCAGCTCTTTCAGTGGACCATGTCTTAGTGACCACACTGCCTGATCCAGGAACACTGACATGCCAGACAACCCCAATTACACTGACACAGACTTATAATGGGTCAGGCGTCTGCCCGGGACACAATGCTCACATGGCTGGTGGAGAGCTGCAGATTGCAGCATTAATCCTACCAGAGGAACTGGGATGGTGAGTCCTATCCAAAATGCATAAAAGTACCCACATGGGAACAAAAGAATGGAAGACTTGGTGCAACATGTAAAGATCACCATCAAAGACTCCTGATCAAAGATCGAACAGATTGTGGCAAGCTGCCACGCATGTCAATGAACTAATGCCACCGCCCATGGATCTAACCCTGGCACCCGGCTCCCGGGGGACCGCCCAGGAGCCTACTGGGAAGTGGACTTCACTGAGGTAAAACCTGGAAAATATGGATACAGGTATTTGCTAGTGTTTGCAGATACTTTTTCAGGATGGACAGAGGCAATTCCCACCAAACATGAAACAGCGCAGACTGTGACCAAGAAACTGCTGGAAGATATCCTACCAAGGTGTGGTTTTCCTGTTAAGATTGGATCAGACAACAGACCCAGATTCCTCTCTAAGGTAGCACAGGGAGTGGCACTAGTACTTGGGGCAGACTGGAAATTACATTGTGCATATAGACCCCAAAGCTCAGGACAGGTAGAGAGGATGAACAGAACATTAAAGTAGACCTTCACTAAATTAGCCCTGGAGACTGGCAGGGACTGGGTGACTCTCTTCCCCTTCGGCCTATATAGGGTATGAAACTCCCCATATAAGATGGGACTTACTCCCTTCGAGATCATGTTCGGTATTCCTCCACCCATTATTCCCAATTTAAAACCTGAGGTGCTTGCTGAGTTTGATGATCACTGACTCCTTTTCTCCCTCCAAATGTTACAATGAACCCATGAACAGGTGTGGCCTAAGCTGAGGGCCCTTTACGAGACTGGGCCACCCCCGGACCCTCATCGATATCGACCGGGTGACTGGGTGTATGTCCGGAGACACCAACACCAGACACTTCAACCGCTCTGGAAGGGACCCTACATCGTGATCCTGACCACTCCCACCGCTCTCAAGGTCGACAGGATTACTCCCTGGGTCCACTACACCCACGTCCGGCCAGCTGACCCACACGCTGTTCTCAAGGACTTTGTTCCAGAATGGAAAAGTCAGCCCAACAAGGACAATCCCCTAAAGCTAAGACTGTGCTGTTCTCACTTACCCCACTAATGTTACTTATGCTATGTCCTCCTCACGCCAGGGCCAATCCCCACCAACCACTTAACCCAACATGGCAGGTAATACATGTTTCTACAGTAGAGGTTGTATATTCCCTTTCAAAAATTGCCCCACAACAGGCGTGGTTCCATGACCTTACTCTTGACCTAACAAAAATACTTGGGAATACCCATCTCCACAGATTGAGAAGCCAACTATACAAGCGGCATTTTTATGTTTGCCCGGGACACCTTACAGGAAACCAGGAAGGACAGTGTGGGGACCCCTCTCACTTTTACTGTGCCAGCTGGAGCTGTGTCTCCACTGGCGAAATTTGGTGGATGGCCCCCTACAAAGATGACTTAATTAATCTTAAAAGAAACCGCACATCGCAGAGCTCTGAAACCAGTAATCTGATCACCCTAAAATTCACAGAAGCTGGCAAACTAGATACCAGGTGGCAGGTAGGACTTACTTGGGGCTTAAGAATCTATGACGTAGTAAGACTTGGTTATCAGGACCCGGGTACACTATTCACCTGAGACTCTTGGCCCAGAATAACCAGGTTAACCTAGGCCCAAACCCTGTATTAGCACTGTCCAAAACTCAGATAACTCCTTTCCCCCCTCCGCCGCCCTCCCCAGTACCCACCATACCATCTGCATCCAGTAACATCTCTAATGTACATATGATCACTTCCATCCAGACCCCTTCCCACAAGATCCTCCTTCTCCTCCTTACCTTTGGGCCCTGCATTATCAATAGGTTAGTTACTTTTGTCAAAGACAGAGTCAGTACAGTTCAACTCATGGTACCCAGACAGCAGTACCAACCACTGGACCTTGTTACTGAGGCCAGCTTGGACCCATGATTGGGTCCTTCCTTAGGTTCCTTTGAGAGGAGGAAATGTGGAGGCCAATAAAAACAAGGCTGTACCCACCTCAAGTCTAGCCTTGACATAAGTGCAGCCATCTTGGCCCCGGCAGCCATCTTAGGTCTCCATGACCGGTAAATGACTCCTGGTTCATTTAAACTGACCAAAGTTTTCGAAAACAACAGGCCATACCAAAGACCAATCAGGAATAGGATAGCTTAATGTTGTAATAAATCATGCCAGAACAACAGGAACAAAGGGCCAGCAGTCGTGGCCCAGTCATCTACTGCCGAGTCCACCTCTACTCTGTCTTTAAAAGCTCTGACTATAATCTGGTTCAGGGTTCAAGTCCCTACTCCACTGTGTCGGGTATGCTTGGACCCAAGCTTAAGCTTGCTGAATAAAGCCTCGTGTGATTGCATCGGTGTTGGCTCCTTGGTGGTCTCTCAGGGTACGAAACTTGGGCACAACATGCTAACTTGTACTCTTACCAGCAAATATGAGAGTGCCTTTTTGTCCACACCATCCTGTCAAAATTGCATTTAAGATTTAAGTTCCAAGTTGAAGCAGAAGATCCCAAGACCACCAAGAATTTCTATGTCATTCACATCTGCCTTATTTTCTCTGGCTTTCTTTGTTTGAATTTGAGATCTGCCCAGTCAGGACCCACTTTTGGAAACTCGAAAGTTGATCTAGACTAAAAGCATCCTCTGTAACATTTTCTTCCAGTTAATAGAAAAAGTTAGCAACATCTCAATCCCATTCTGTTCTCATTACTCTAAGTTCTTATATTCTGGCTACTCAGCATTGATTTAAGTTTTGATTCTGACAGTGTTTCATTGGTGAAATTGAACTCCACTTCCCATCACAGAAGATTCAAATTGTGCCTGATCAGCCTCTAGACACCTGAGCCAAGAGACAGATTTGCAGTAATATGATTAGGGTTAGAGGTAACAAACATAAGGTCCAGAGGAGAATATGTTAATATCTTGGCTTAAAATTTCAAAAAGATCTTCCACTGTAAAAATGGTGGCTGAATACGGATAGAAAGGAGGACATGCCATTTTAACATCAGCCAAGATAGTGATAAACAATGAATATAAGTTTGACAGTCTACCTATTCAGATAATTAAAGGGCAAAGTTAAACACTTGAACGTTGTTTTGCTACGCAAGCAAGCCAAAGTTCCTTTTATAGAGGTTATAGATCTTATGGAAATTGAAATTCCTAAAACTGAACTAGCTGCTTTGGTTGCCTGTCAGCCCATATATTATCCAAACTGATGATTTTATAAAATGCTTTTGTGCTTTAAGTATTAAACAGACTAATTTGTTTATTGCATATAGTATGTCATTACCATTTAATATTGGAAGGTGGTTAGTGTTCTGGGAAAACACAAACTGCTTACATAGAACTGTTACATCAGTCATTTTGTTTGAATCAGTAAGTTAGTTCAGTTCTTTTTAAAAGTCATTTTTTCCAGGCAATAATTCTGATTTTTTTTTCCCACTGAATTGTGAGTTTGAATGGATTAATTGACCCATAAATTAAGATAAAACAGGCAAACCAGTTTCGATTTGTTTGCTGACTCAGTATTAGACTCTGTAGTCTAGAACAATGGTTATGAAATGCAAGTCTATGAACCTGTGAAAAGTTTTCCCTAGTCAGTTGCCAAATGAGAACAGTAAATTGTCTGTGTAGAGTAGCCAGATGTCCTTTCCTGGGGGGAAAAATGTTCGTTTATTCTGTGATTGTCTTTCTCTTTCCATATTAAGATACTAAGATCTCTTTCCTTCCGTGAAACAATGATGATGTTATACGATGGTGTGTGTACGTGTGTTTGCATTTGTTTTTGGCAAAGTAAAAGTAAAAGCCATGAATAATCCTAAATTTTTTATTTTACCTAGAAATTTTATTATTTGTTTTTTATTTTTTTAAAGCAAGGTTTATTAAGGGATAGCAAAGTGATAGTACAAAGCTCCTGAGGAGGGAGTGGACCCAAAGGAGTTGCCCTAAAAATTGTATCTGGCAGGTGAATCTCATAGTCTAGGAATACCCAATCTAGGGATTTTTCTTTATTTTCTAAAACCATAACTCAATAATTCTACTCTGGAAAAATCATTCAATTATTTAAATATCTTTAGAGCTTGCCTTGCTGAAGGCAGTTCTGCATTATCTTAAAGTAAAATGTAAGCTTCATGGGAGAAGAGATTTGATGTTTTGTTCACTGCTATCTTCACAGCACCTATAATGGCACCTCGTACACAACTGGTAATAAATATTGTTGACTGAATGGTACTGCACATTATATGTTTATTTAATTAGTGATAAATATTTCATCCTTTGTTGATATAAAGTACGTTTTCTACATTCCTTTATTCTCAAAACAAGATTGCAATACATTTGTTATAAATTCCTGGGTAGATGAGGTTTTTTTGTTTGTTTGTTTGTTTGTTTTTTAACTTGACACAGAGAGAGAGAGCAAGCACAAGCAGGCACACAGAGAGAGGGAGAAGCAGGCTCCCCGCTGAGCAGAGAGCCCTACACCACTGGGGGCTCAATCCTAGGACTCTGAGATCGTGGCCTGAGCCAGAGGCAGAGGCTTAACCCACTGAGCCACCCAGGCACCCCTAGTAGATGTATTCTTAAAGCAGTAATAAATAGCTCCCCATTGGCCTTTAGGAAGTGCCTCCAGTAGAGAGAAAGGCGCTCTCCACCCAATGATAGCTGGAAACCAGGTTACTTAGTACTGATTGGCAAAGATGGGCTCTTGGTCCAAGGTAAGCCAATCAGATTCTCCCAAGATTTTGCACTTGAAACTAAGACAATGAGTCCCTGCTTGTGGCTTAGAATTGCAATGAACTCAGGAGCCCAAGGGAAGCCATAAATTACCATGTCAATTCAAACGCTGAGAAAACTAGTCTGTAGCAGAAGAATGAAGCAGAGGAAAGACAAAATAGCATGTGGGGTTCCTGGGTCTTTCCTGGCTCTTGTTCTCAACGCTTCTTGAAGCAGGACTGCACTCCTATCTGTGGGCTCCCTGAGATGCCCCCAGAATCCTTAGAGTAAATTTTTTTTTTGTTTTGCTGCTGTTGAGCTTGTTTTATTTTGTGGGTGTGTCTGCTTTAAATACTTCACATTTCCATTAGTTAGAATCAAAGAACCCTAGGACCAAAGAATTCTAGCAAAATAAAAGTTATTTTATTTTATTTTTTTAAAGGATTTTATTTATTTATTTGACAGAGAGAGATCACAAGTAGGCAGAGAGGCAGGCAGAGAGAGAGAGAGGAGGAAGCAGGCTCCCTGCAGAGCAGAGAGCCCGATGCGGGACTCGATCCTAGGACCCTGAGATCATGACCTGAGCCGAAGGCAGTGGCTTAACCCACTGAGCCACCCAGGCGCCCATAAAAGTTATTTTAATTCTGTAGTAATATTAATTTTATCTGTGCAATTTATACAACTATTTTTTTTTCTTTCAAGATTGAAATTCAAGTTGGTTCACATATAGAGTAGTAGTAGTTTTGGGGTAGACTTTAGTGATTTATCAATTGCATTTAACAGCCGGTGGTCATCACATCAAGTGCTCTCCTTAAATCCCATCACCCAGTTACCCCATCCCTCTACTCGCTGCCCCTCCAGCAACCCTCAGTTTGTTTCCTATAATTAAGAGTCTCTTAGGGCGCCTGGGTGGCTCAGCGGGTTAAGCCGCTGCCTTCGGCTCAGATCATGATCTCAGGGTCCTGGGATCGAGTCCCGCATTGGGCGCTCTGCTCAGTGGGGCGCCTGCTTCCCTCTCTCTCTGTCTGCCTCTCTGTTTACTTGTCATCTCTGTCTGTCAAATAAACAAATAAAACCTTAAAAAAAAAAAAAGTCTCTTAGAGGTTTGCCTCCCTCTTTGTTTTCATCTTATTTTATTTTTTCTTCCCTTCCCCTATGTTCATCGGTTTTGTTTCTTAAAATCCACCTAAAGTCAAATCATATGGTTTTGTCTTTGACTTACTTCGCTTAGCCCAATACCCTCTAGTTCTGTTCACATTGTTGCAAATGGCATTTTGATGACTGAGTCATATTTTGTTATATACATATACCACGTCCTTCTCTCTCCATTCATCTGTTCATGGACATCTGAGCTCTTTGCATAGTTTGGCTATTGTGGACATTGCTGCTATAAATATTGTGCTACATGTGCCCTTTCGAATCACAGTGTTTGTATCTTTGGGTTAAATACCCAGTAGAACAATTCCTGGATAACTCTATTTTTAACTTTTTTTTTTTTAAAGATTTTATTTATTTATTTGACAGACAGAAATCACAAGTAGGCAGAGAGGCAGACAGAGAGAGAGGAGGAAGTAGGCTCCCTGCTGAGCAGAGAGCCCAATGTGGGGCTGGATCCCAGGACTCTGGGATCATGACCTGAGCTGAAGGCAGACGCTTTAACCCACTGAGCCACCCAGGGGCCCCTCTATTTTTAACCTTTTAAGGAAACTTCATACCATTTTCCAGAGTGGCTGCATCAGCTCGCATTCCCAACAGTGTAAGAGGGTATCCCTTTCTCTGCATCCTCACCAACACCTGTTGCTTCCTGACTTGTTAATTTTAGTCATTCTGACTGGTGTGAGGTAGTATCTCATTGTGGTTTTCATTTTTATTTCCCTGATGATAAGTGATGTTGAGCATTTTTTTCATGTGTCTGTTAGCTATTTGTATGTCTTTTTTTTTTTTTTTTTTTTTTTGAGAAATGTCTATTCATGTCTTCTGCCCATTTCTTGATTGGATTCTCTGGGGTTTTTTGGGTGTTGAGTTTGATAAGTTCTTTATAGATTTTAGATACTAGCCCTTTATCCATTATGTCATTTGCAAATATCTTCTCCCATTCTGTAGGTTGCCTTTTAGTTTTGTTGTTTCCTTTGCTGTGCAGATGGGTTTTAAAAAATTATTTTATTAATATATAATATATTCTTTGTACAGGTCTATGAATCATCAGGCTTATACACTGTGCAGAAGCTCTTTATCTTGATGAAGTCCCAACAGTTCGTTTTTGCTTTTATTCCCCTTGCCTCCAGAGACATGTCCAGTAAGAAGTTGCTATGGCTGAGGTCAAAGAGACTCCTGCCTGTGTTCTCCTCTAGGATTTTGACAGATTCACATTTAGGTCTTTCATACATTTTTAATTCATTTTTGTGTATAGTGTAAGAAAGCGGTCCAGTTTCATAGTTCTGCCTATGTGGCTGCCTAATTTTCCCAACACCATTTGTTGAAAAGACTGTCTTCCTTATTACACTGGATATTCTTTCCTGCTTTGTCAAAGATAAGCTGACCTTAGAGTTGAGGGTCCATTTCTGGGCTCTGTATTCTGTTGCATTGATCTGTGTGTCTGTTTTTGTGCCAGTACCTTACTGTCTTGATGATGACAGCTTTGTAATACAGCTTGAAGTCTGGAATTGTGATGTCCTGAGCTTTGCTTTTCTTTTTCCACTTTACTTTGTCTTTTCAGGGTCTCTTCTGGTTCCATACAAATTTTAGAATTTTTTGTTTTAGCTCTGCGAAAAATGCTGGCAGTATTTTGACAGGGATTATGCTTTTTTTTTTTTTTAAGTTTAGCAACTTAATAAACTCTTCAGCTTTACTGTAGTTTATTAGAGAGGAGTTTTGTTTCATTCTTTTTTTTTCTATTGTTAAGATATCCATATGGGTATGTTCATTGGCATTTAAGTCACAAGCAAAAGTGAAGAAAGCTCTTTATCTTGCAAGTCTGTAGTTATTGCAAGTACAGAGAAACAAGTAGTTCCATCCAGAGCATGTGAATGGTCCTATTAAAAATATTAGAAAATTTCTAAATTCTTTGCCTCAAACTCTATTGAAATATAGCCATTGTATCTAATTCCATAAGATTATCTTTTCTATCAAATTGTTATTAATGATGGAATCCAGATTTAAGAGATTCAGTCTTTTAAAAGTTATTATTATTATTTTTTTTTTGCCACATTAGAATTTTCAGGAGAGAGACACTCAACTTTAAAGAATGTTTTGGCAATTCAACTGTAATGGCTATTCCTTCATTTTCTGAAATGCCAGTTTCTTCAACAAAAAGAAAGTGAAATTTCTTCTCATCCAAATTTAGAGTGTCATGAAAGTAAACAATATTTTATTTTCTTGCATGGACATATTGGGCTTGTTCAGTATTTTAAAAATGCATCTGCCATTTAGACCAGGTAATTCTATTATTATCCATTTATTCAATGAAACTTATTGAGCATCTGCTATGTTCTAAGCATTGTTTGAGGCAATAGAAACATAATAAATAAGACAGATGTGTTCTTTCTCCTTCCAGACCTATAGACAGGTGCTGGAGACATAATAAACAAGTAAATAAACATTGATTGCTAATTGCCATTAACTTATAAGGAAATCAATAGGGTACAACTACATCTAAGAAGCACAAATGTAAAATCATAGAAATTTTAATTTGATTCATTTTTTCCCATGTGTCAATGACCGTTTAAAAATTCTTATCTTCACTAAATATGTAAGAATTTCTAGCACTGAAGCAGAACACTTTAAGATGGTTACAGTTACTACCTCCTTGATGACTCCTTGAGTAAACTTTTCTTAAAATATTTTTTAAAAGATTTTATTTATTTATTTGTCATAGAGAGAGAGAGAGCACAAGCAGGCAAAGCGGCAGGCAGAGGCAGAGAGAGAAGCAGGCTCCCCCGCTGAGCAAGGAGCCTGATGCCTGATGCGGGACTTGATCCTAAGACCCTGGGATCATGACCTGAGCCGAAGGCAGCGGCTTAACTGACTGAGCCACCCAGGTGTCCCTAAAATATTTCGTATAAAATGAGAAGCAGTTGAAATCATTTTATCCAGTTCAGTATTTTACATTTCTTTTCAAAAAAGTAATTTCTATACCCAATATGGGGTCAAACTCACCACCCCAAGATCCTCTGACTGGGCCAACCAGGGATCCCCATATTTTATTTACATTTCTAGTGTTACTCTTCGAAAGAGTGTAATTTGCAGTCATAAGATATTTATATTACATCCATAGTGGACACTTTATGAATGATTCTAAGAACTGTATTACCAATACAAAAGCAAAAATAGCAATGCAGCCTCTCTGAAAGAACTCATTTGTGTTAGCTTAATACCATTCATACATTTCTGTGGGTCCTACTTGAGGAAAAAATGAAAAGAAGATACATTATTAAAAACAACAGTGTTAAAAGTATCTCCTCTAGGTATAAAAGACAATGTTCCCTTCTTCTGTGTTACTTGAGTGTTTCTAGAGGGCAGCAAGGTGTATAAGAAACACAGTAACTTCTAATACAGTTACGTAGAGAAGAACCAAATCAAGCTTCTAATTCCTAAAAAATTAAGTGGACTTTTATTTTAAATATTAATTAATTAATTTATTTATGTAGAAAGAGAGTGGTAGGGAGGGGCAGAGGGAAAGAAAATCCCAAGCAGACACCATGCTGAGCACAGAACCTGATGCTGGGCTGGATCTCAAGAACCTGAGATCATGACCCAAATTGAAACCAGGAGTCAGACGCCTAACTGACTGTGTCACCCAGGCTCTCAATTAAGTGGGCTTTTAAAAGTAACCTTTCTCTAGGGGTGCCTGGGTGGCTCAGTGGGTTAAAGCCTCTGCCTTCAGCTCAGGTCATGATCTCAAGGTCCTGGGATTGAGTCCCACATCAGGTTTTCTGCCCAGCGGGGAGCCTGCTCTCCCCACCCCCGCCTGCCTCTCTTCCTGTTTGTGATCTCTGTCTGTCAAATAAATAAATAAATAAATAAAATCTTTTAAAAAACACCTTTCTCTAATTATAAAAGTACTACCTGTGTATTAGAAATTCAGGAAATGCAGAACAAAAGAAAGAAAATAATCACTTACAGTCTTAACCCTTAATTTTTGAAGCGTTTCCTTCCAGAATTGTTTTATGAACATTCATTCATTCATTCTTAGTGGCTTCATCATCCCCCAGTACATAATCTACTTGGAGTTAGTTCTCTACTTCTCTCACCTTTAATAATCATACCCACCACTCTACTTTGACTTGCTACCATGATTGCACCTTGGACCTTCTCCAAGTTGCTGGAGAGTTACTGCGTGTCTTCTAGGAACTGTATCACTTCTGTCCTTCCAGTTGGCTTACTCTACCTCCAGTCCAATGAACCCATCACTGTTCACTGCCCATTCTCTTCCTTCTGCCTTTGTTTCCCTCCTTTTCCACGCTGGATTTCCTGGGGTAAGATTACAGTCAGCCCCTTGCCACAACTTCAACTCTCTTCCTTCCTCTTCCTTTGTTATACTCACCCACCATAAAACTCTAACCATAGTTGAGGCAAACCTTTCTGTATCTGTTCCTGACTATCTAATATCCCTGACACTGTTTTAAAAATGGATGGCAGACATCAAAGGGACACTAAATACATTTTTTCATATTATAACATTGTTATAATATGCCTTTCTGTCTGAGTCAGACAATGAGGTAGCCAAGTCATGTAAAGGTATATGAGATTTTAATAATAAAATCAGTGAGCTCAAATGTATAAACTGATAGAATTATGTACTCTCCAGAGACTATTTAATCATCCATTTTATTTGTGAAACATTTATAAACAGCAATCATTAACCTGGCTACAATTAAAAGAAAAAAGACAACCTGAACAAATTCTTCCAGTTAGAGATTTTATCGGGCACATTCTCCAACCAGAGAGGTTATACGACAAACCAAATTCAAAAGGTAAGCAACCCTTCCTAAGTTAAATACTTTAAAAAACCCTGACTACTTGGGAATTAATGAGCAGCCACCTAAATCTCTGAATCAAAGAAGAAATAAAATATGATATGCTATCTAAAACCTCTAAAAATTAATAAAAATGCTGATAGTTGTATATAAAAATATATGATGCACAGTTGTTAAGGTGTACTCAGAGAATAGTGTATCATTTCAAACCATTTGTAACAGCAAAAGTTGTGATAGGAATAAATCATCCAAGCTCAGAAATGACAAAAATAAAACAAAACCCTAGGGGCACCTGGGTGGCTCAGTTGGTTAAGCAACTACCCTCAGCTCAGGTCATGATCCTGGAGTCCCGCATCTGGCTCCCTGCTCAGTGGGGAGTCTGCTTTTCCCTCTGACTCTCCACTTCTGGTGCTTTCTCTCTTTCTCTCATTCTCTCTCTCTCAAATAAAATCTTAAAAAACAAAAACAAAAACCAAAAGAAACCTTAGCAAAACAATTCAAAGAAGATGGGAAGTAGGAATAATCAGAGAGAAAACAGTAATCAATAAGTTAGAAAACAATAAAAACCAAAATGTAGGAATTATAAAGAAATTATAAAGAAAAACCCATGCCTGATTTTATTTTTATTTTTATTTTCTTGCATTAATTTACTTTATTTTTTATAATTTTTTATTATATTAGTCACCTATAGTACATCATTAGTTTTTGATGTAGTGTTCCATGATTCATTGTTTGCATATACCATCTGGTGCTCCAGGCAATACATGCCCTCCTTAATATGCATCACTGGGCTCACCCATCCCCCCACTCTGCTCCCCTCTAAAACTCTCAGTTTGATTCCTGGAGTCCATAGTCTCTCGTGATTCAGCTCCCCCTCTGATTGTTCCCCCTTCATTGTTCCCTCCCTTCTAATGTCCTCCATGCTATTCCTTATGTTCCACAAATAACTGAAACCGTATGATGATTGTCTTTTTCTGTTTGACTTACTTCACTCAGCATAATCTCCTCCAGTTCCAACCATGTCAATGCAAATATTGGGTATTCATCTTCTCTGATGGCTGAGTAATAACACATTGTATATATGGATCTATAGTCAACTAATCTTCAATAAAGCAGGAAAAAATATTCAATGGAAAAAAGACAGTCTCTTCAATAAATGGTGCTGGGAAAATTGGACAGCTATATATAGAAGGATGAAACTCCACCATTGTCTTACACCATACACAAAGATAAACTCAAAATGGATGAAAGACCTCAATGTGAGACAGGAATCCATCAAAATCCTAGAGGAGAACATAGGCAGTAACCATTTCTTTGACATTGGCCACAGAAACTTCTTTCAAAACAGATCTCCAAAGGCAGGGAAACAAAAGAGAAAATGAACTTTTGGGACTTCATCAAGATTAAAAGCTTTTGCACATCAAAGAAAACAGTCAACAAAACAAAGAGACAACTCACAGAATGGGAAAATATATTTGCAAGTGACACTAAAGATAAAGGGATGGTATCCAAGATCTATAAAGAACTTCTCAAATTCAACACCCAAAAACCAAAAAATCCAGTCAGGAAATGGGCAGAAGACATGGACAGACACTTCTCCAAAGAAGACATACAAATGGCTAACAGACACATAAAAGTGTTCAACATCATTAGCCATCAGGGAAATTCAAACTAAAAGCACATTGAGATACCACCTTACACCAGTTAGAATGACAAAAATTGACAAGACAAGAAACAACAAATGTTGGAGAGGTTGTGGAGAAAGGGGAACCCTATTATACTGTTGATGGGAAGGCAAGTTGGTACAGCCACTTTGGAAAACAGTGTGGATATTCCTCAAAAAGTTAAAAATAGAGCTACACTATGACTCAGCAATTGTACTACTGGGTATTTACCCCAAAGATACAGATGTAGTGAAAAGAAGTGCCCTATGCACCCCAGTGATCATAGCAGCAATGTCCACAATAGCCAAACTGTGGAAGGAGCCTAGATGCCCTTCAAGAGATGAACAGATCGGGGCACCTGGATGGCTCAGTGGGTTAAGCCGCTGCCTTCAGCTCAGGTTGTGATCCCAGGGTCCTGGGATCAAGTCCCGCATCGGGCTCTCTGCTTCGGCAGGGAGCCTGCTTCCTCCTCTCTCTTTGCCTGACTCTCTGCCTACTAGTGCTCTCTGTCTGTCAAATAAATTTAAAAATCTTAAAAAAAAAAAAAAAGAGATGAATGGATAAAGAAGATGTGGTCAAGATATCCAAGCCTGAAACCAGAAATAAGGAAGAGCCAAATTAATTATGAGAAAATGTTATATGGAACCCAACAATAAGACATAGGAAATTCTACAGAAAATGTACTTTCTAGCAAAATACATGTTTCACAAAACCGACTTAAGAAGACCCTAGTGGCTCTTAACAAACCAATAAGCAAAAAGAAGCAGGTAAGATATTAAAGAGGTAAATAGAGTTTTTGTTAAAGATCTAGGAATGATCACAGAGTTGTTAGCAGTCTTTTTTCCCTTCACCCCAATGAAACCATGACAAAGGAGATGAAATAGCCTTCTGCATGTGAGGGATTCGGTACATTTATCCAGGACTTTTAATCTGTGTCCTTGGTTATTTCCTCTCCCATACCACGAGACTAGTGCATCACTTGTCCTCAAAGCCCTTCATGTGTCCCCAACTAATAACTACATAACTCTTTGCTGAAAAGTTCAGCTCATCACTTATGCTCATGTAAATCAAAAAAGAATCCTTCTTCCTATCTAAGAACAATCTATCAAGGTGTGCACCACATTCTCTTTCTTTAAGGACTTTACTCTATTGGCCATCCCCTCTATCTTCTGCTTCCCGTCAGTACACATGTCTACTTTAGTAAGTTCCATCCTAGAACTTCCTTGGACATCTGGCTCCAACTTCTTTCCTCTGGTCTCCTTCACAACTGAACTTCATACATTTGTCTCTACTCACTGCCAGCACATCTTCATCTCCTATTCATTCCTCAAACCTCTCCAGTCTGACTTCTGTCTCCATGACTCTGCTAACACTCCCCTTTTAAGGCCACTGAATGACTTACCTCTTGCAAATCCAGAGGTTGCTTCTATGTTCATTATATATGATCTATCAACAACCTTCAAACTAACTGACCCCACTCTCCTACTTGAAACACTGTCCTCTCAGTGGTCTGCTGGAGCTGACTCATATGGGCTTACAAGAGCTCATTATACAATCTCTTCTCAACTTCATCTTCAGTGATGTCACATTGTAGCTTGAAACTGGCCAAGGTAAATGGAAATCAGCAAATGGAAATCAGCAAATGCCTCAAGTCAAATCTCTTCTTCCTGGAGAGCTAGTTATCAAACATTTAGCAGATTATCCCTGCTTCAGAAACACCCAGGCCCACGTTATCTCCTCTTTCACTAACCTTGCCAGTCCTCTAGGGGATCTCCTGTAAGTAATCACTAAGTATTCAAGTGCTTTGTTGTTTGATCTTGGACCAATTTTTAAAAATCTCTTGTTAGATGATTAAATTAAACCCTGTGGCTTTAATTTTTATCATGATAAGGATGACCTCAGGCCTGTGACCAATATGGACCAGGCAGTTGAATTGAATTGAGTGAGGTAAATTGAAGTTTAATTCAGCTAAATGACAAAGAAGTAGTCTCCTTTTGAGAAATTATTCCTGGCTTTCCCAAAGCCCAGACAGACTCTTGAATGCCTAACCATGGGAAATCAAGTGACCATGTGATCTAGCTGTCCTGATGAACTAAAGTTATCTATTCTCCTAAAACATAAAGTTGGGCATGCAAAACAGCCCTCTAGAATTTGGTGCAAGTAGTACCTATGGGTTTGGATGCTGGTGGGTCTTGAAGACACATCTCCCTGTGCTTTGTCTCTTGTACTCTTGATGCATTGCTACCTGCTCTTGGAAGCATGCCTATGACTTTTTGAGGTATTCTCGATGATCAACTGGTTAAGGAAGAAAAAAATTCAAGACTAGTTTACATATGGTTCTACATGATGTGCTGGCCCTGCCTACAGTGGGCTTTGTAGCTATAGCCCCAGTCAGGAGTGCACATGAAGAGAGCCAGGAAGGGGAAATCCTCCCAGTTCATCCAGGTGCTTGCTTTGCTGGGGGAAAAGCATGGCTAGAAGAACAGATCTATTCTGACTCATTATATAATCACTAAAGGTTTGGCTTAATTTCCACTTTTCAGCTGGGGTGCCTCAAGAGAATTAGACTTGATATCCTAAAGGCATCCATTTTATGTAACAAATTAGCTTATCTTTTATTTTGTTGTTGTTCTTATGCATCTAGAGTTAGCTTATCTTGTACACATCTAAGTAGGTTCCATCTTAGGAGAATTAAGAAATCATTTTCTATACAGTTTAATTTTCTTGCAGAGGCCAGAGCAAGAAAGGCTGGGGTGAATGGTCAGGAACTTATTAGACAAGGTGATGTGGGCACAAGTGATATGAATAGACTCAGAGTAAGGATAAGTAGGGAGATACTTGTGTCTATGTAAATACTGCAAAGTCCCCTCATCAAAAAGAGTGCTCTCAATAATCGGGTGGATCAGATGACTCATTCTATGGATACCAGTCTACTTCTTTCTCTAGGTACTCCAGTGCTTACCAGTGGCCTTCTGAACAAAGTAGCCATAGTGACAAGGATGAAGGTTTTGCATGGATTCATCAATGTGGACTTCCCCTCATCAAAACAGATCTCTTTAGGGCCCAACCTGTCAATAGCTGAGACCAGTGTTGATCCTCCAATATGAAACATTCTCTGGCAGGACCAGCCATTTTCATTATTCTAGACCCTTCCCATCATTAAGGGGAAGCAATTTGTCCTCACTGGAGAAATGAAATGCTTATTCTATGAACTTTTCCCCCTATCTGTCATGGTTAATTTTGTGTGTCCTCTTGATTAGGCTAAGGATGCCCAGATTGCTGGTAAAACATGATTTCTGGGTGTGTCTGTGAGGGTGTCTCCCAAAGAGATAAGATCACCCTTGTCAGTTTGGGTGTTGAGGGCCTGAATAGAATAAAAAGCAGGGGGAAAAGATGATGCACTCTCTGCTTGAACTGGGACATCCATTTTCTCCTGCCTTTTGTAGCTGTTGTTTTTCTCCAGTCCAGAGTCCAGTAAAGATTGTGTGTTAATTCAGTTGTCATAGCTGGTTACTCTCCTTTATTCTAGAACAGCGCCATCAATCTCTTGCCTTTTTTTTTTTTTTTTAGTTTTCATGACATTGATATTTTTAGAGTTCAGCCCAGCTTTTTGAGTTTTTTTCCCCCATTTTTATTTTTGCAGACTGTGCCTTAATTTGGATTTGAATTAGATGTAGACTTAACAGTTTTAACAAGAATACTACAGAGGTAATGTGCCTTCTCACTGTATTCTTTCTTGTGATAGTACAAACTCCTGGAATCTTTTCAGATCAATATGTTGGAAACCATTCCTGTAATTCATCATACTGGTGCTCAGATGGTCCCTCTTATGGCCAGCGGAATCCCTCAGGCTGGCTCCTGTATTTTTTTTTGGATACGTTCCCATCAATTTATTGAGATTTTCTTGCTTTCTGTCACAGTAAAGATATTCCAAGCTCAGCTCATATTTTTGCTGCCCTGATCCCCTGGAATCAGCCATTCTTCAAGGACCTATTTTGTTGTCATTGTTGTTTGTTTGTTTTAATGGGGAGTGGTTTGGAGAAAACAAAATTTAGGTATTAGTGTGTTCTTTGTCATTTCTTCTTGGGTCTCTCTGTGGATAAAGCTAAGTCATGTATGTGTTAAAAATCCTAAGTTTGTAATACCTTTAGTTCCAAACCTAGGATGCTGCCTTTCCTTCCCTTAGTTCATATTCCTCCTGTTAGAACTGTGGGTCCCCCCAAACCTTCAATATATTTACTCTTTTGCCCAATCCTATAATACCCACGAAATACTTTCAGAATTGTGCCTACTCCTACCAACAAGCCTATTTACCAACAAGTAAAATTCATAATTTATTTGCAGTTTTAAAAACTAATATTGTTTTATATCTTTTGTTTAAAAATGTTTTAAATAAACTTGTGTTTAAAAATGTTTTAAACAAATAAGTGAAACCATATGATAATTGACTCTCTCTGCTTAGAGAGAAGGGGGTTGGGGTAAATTGGAAGGGGAGGTGAACCATGAGAGACTATGGACTCTGAAAAACAATCTGAGGGTTTTGAAGGGGTCGGGGGTGGGAGGTCAGGGTACCAGGTGGTGGGTATTATAGAGGGCACGGATTGCATGGAGCACTGGGTGTGGTGAAAAAATAATGATACTGTTATGCTGAAAATAAATACATTTAAAAAAATTAAAAAAAATAAAATAAAAAATAAAAATGTTTTAAACAAACATGACAAAATGGTCACATTTGTCAATTCTGGATGACAATTTCATGAGTATTAGCTGCATTATTCATTCTTTTCTTTTTAAAACATTTTTTTATTGCTGTACAATGTGATTTTTTTTAAAGTGTGTTTTTTTCCTAGGTGAATGGATAGATAAATTTCTATTAGTTACTATATGTGTATTTGTGGGGGAAGGTGCTTATGGTAGATATAAAGAAGTAGAATTGGCTTGTAGCTTATGTGTGTTTTAAGATACATTACCAAATTGTACTTAAAAATGGCTGTACCAGTTTTTTATCCCACCAGCATTATATGAGAATATCTATTTGCCTATGAGTAAACAAACTTTTTATTAAGTAGTTTTTTTTTTTTTTTGCCAGTTGAATAGATGAACTATCAGTGTCTTATTGCATTGCTCTTAGTTCTCTTAGTAGAAGCAATTTTTTATTCAGTTATTGGCTATTTGAGTTTCATCTCATGTGAATTGCCTGTTTATTTACTCCCCCTTTTTTTAATAGATTGTTAATCTTTTTCTTTCTCATATTTTAGTGTTATCTGTAGCTTCATTTTACTATTATCCTACTTAACATAATCATGTTGGTTAGGAGGTCAGGTTGTAGCATTAAATAGTAAGCACTTATTCCAGCATTTGTTTATATAAAAATAGTCTTACAGGGTTTCCCCTATTATAATAGTGATTGTATGTTTGTTCAAAAAAAAAAAAAGACTTTAGGAAATGAAGATACTCCAGAAGGAGAAGATGAAAATTACTTTTAATGTCATCACCCAGATACAGTACCATTAATATTGTAGTGTGTATCCCTCTAATCTCTTTTCCCCTCTGCATACCATTTATTAACTTTCTTTCCCTTTTTTACCTCTGCACACCATTTATTAGATTTCTTTTCCCATGAATTTGTGACTTTGTTTTTAACATGTGCTGATTTTTTGAAATGGGAGAATCTGTTTTTGAGCTATTCTTACCACAGTTTTTATTCGTCTGTGTGGTGATGTGCCTGTTTCATTTAAATTGGTGAAGCTTTATGATACACTGTGCTCTCTGCAGAGCCAGCCGTCCTCCACCCGTCAGTGCTTTCCTGGAGGCCCCATCAGGTAGCCTAGGTAGCCTGATGACACTTGCGTATCATTCTGAGTTGTAGCTGTGACTACAAACTCTGCTAAATTTAAAATGCATTAAAAATTTGAACAGAAAAGGACTCAGCATAAAACAATTTTTTGTTTTGGAGTCATTTTTCCTGTAACAAATGAGATCAGATCTACAAATGTCTGCTGTAGATTCTGGAGAAAGATCCTGAAGTTATTAATGAGCAACTCTGGGAAATGGAAATTGATTGCCCTTTTCCCATTTTTAATTTAATGTGTGTAAAATGCTCTTAATAGCTTTTCTTGATTCTTCTGTTCTTTCTTCCTTTCAGGAGCCTTTCACAGGTTCACTCAAGAGTTCTAACCCCTAATTCTTTTTTTCTCGTAAGACCTTAGATTCCTCACTCCCCCCACCCCCAATCTCCATCCAAGGGCTCTTAGGATCCTGACTCTAGATGTTGAAGAGTGAACTAGCATGGGAGACGAGGACAAATTTCCTAAAATTCCCACCTGTAGCTCTGAAAATGAGGAAATAAGGCATATCAATATTGCAAGTGGGGGTGCCTGGGTGGCTCAGTCAGTTGGGCGTCTGACTCTTATTTCAGCTCAGGTCATGATCTCAGAATCCTAAGATTGAGCCCAGTGGCAGGCTCTATGCCCAGCAGGGAGTCTGCTTGGAGATTCTTTCTCTGCCTCTCCCTCTGTGCACCCCCCACCCCCGTGAGCACATGCACATGCACACATACACACTTTCTCTCTCTATATATATATAAAATAATAAATAAATATTTTAAAAAATACTGCAAGTGATCTTCCACAACCCTGAGGTCATTGTCTTCAGTCCAGTCCTTCTGCATCTCTTCCTATTGGTCAGTGGGGCACTGGGACTCTCTTGCCCTGACTCACCAGAGTGGACCATTAACTTTCCAGAAATTTTGCAAGCTGGTTGTTAAATAGTCATTATTAAAAATTAAATCACAGAAACTTATAATTTATTATATTAAAACACCAAAGATAATCCTCAAAACTCACTACTTCTTCATTATTCTACTGCATTTTATTATTATTTATGCTGTTGAGATTGTTTGTGCCTATTGCATCTGTAGGTAGAAATGCTATCTACTCATGTCCTACTGTGCATCTTTGCTCAACTCTGTTCATGGCTTCTCTTGGTAGCTTTAAATTGGTTATGATGTCAGTGTTTACACCACTAACATTGGAAACACTACACATAACAGGGTTTGATTTGTTGTTTTGTTGAGTGTGCTGGAGAAAATGTTAATAATGCAGGCTAAGCTAAATTTTAAAGTGTATCATTTCAATAGCCTTAGCATTCTGAATAGTCCTCCAAGTTAAGTAAGTATTCCTCCAGTGTTTGAAAAAGATTATTTGATTCAGCAAAGAATTTCCTTACATCATTGACTAGCAAATGCCATTCTCACAAAAGTCTTTGTTAATTTTCCTCTTACTCCTAATGTAAATAAAAATACCAGCCAACATTCATGCCGGGAACTATACTCACTCATCAGTCACAATACTGGGTTAGCTTTGTACATAAGAATTTGCCAAGAATCACTTACATCATTCTTTGGGAATTAATTACATACATACAGTTTATAATAAGGAATACAGTACATTTTGTTATCGTTTTATAAACTATGTGATATACATCAACAAAATTTGTAATAAATTTGTACATGTACATATGTATCCATGTTTGTTTGTTTGTTTGTTTGTTTTTTTGAGAGCTGGTGGTGAAACTTTTACCAGCACACCACTGATCAGAGGTGACTAATGTCCAGCCCCAAGCTTAAGGGGACCACTGACACACAGTGTTCCTGAAGTCAACAAACAAAGAGGCAAAATAGTGTGCCAACATTTACAAATTGTGAGATTTCACACAAAAACCTGAAATTCCTAATTTTTTTTTGAAGGATGAAATCTGGCCCCATTGTATCCTCCCACAGAGACATTCAGCTAGAACTGAACTGCTGTGGACCCTTCAGGTGGGGTATATACTCTCAGCTTGCCACTATTCCCACTGCCTCCTGCTGTCCCCCACCCTGGCCCTCACCCTCTACTGAGCACTGAGTGCCGTTTTCCCCCATGTATGTTCTGTGGATTTTTCTCTGTTCTTTATTTATCCTCTGTCAGTGCATCCTGAACCACATTTTCAGGCCAGAAATAAATCAGGCAAGTGATTTATTACTAAATTAACTTTCCTTGTCTATTGATTTAAGTCCCATTGTTCTATAATTATTTCTTACAAGAATCACTTACAACATCTGTAAAAGGGCTTTGAAACTATTCAGAGCCACCAAATGGAAGATAATGCATATTTTTCCCCCTTTTATTTATTTTCAGCATAACAGTATTCATTATTTTTGTAGCACACCCAGTGCTCCATGCAATCCATGCCCTCTCTAATACCCACCACCTGGTTCCCCCAACCTCCCACCCCCCACCACTTCAACCCCTCAGATTGTTTTTCAGAGTCCATAGTCTCTCATGGTTCACCTCCCCTTCCAATTTCCCCCAACTCCCTTCTCCTCTCTAACTCCCCATGTCCTCCATGCTATTTGTTATGCTCCACAAATAAGTGAAACCATATGATAATTGACTCTCTCTGCTTGACTTAGTTCACTCAACACAATCTCTTCCAGTCCCGTCCATGTTGCCACAAAAGTTGGGTATTCATCCTTTCTGATGGAGGCATCATACTCCATAGTGTATATGGACCACATCTTCCTTATCCATTCTTCACTTATCCTTATCCATTCGTCCGTAGAAGGGCATCTTGATTCTTTCCACAGTTTGGCTACCGTGGCCATTGCTGCTATAAACATTGGGGTACAGATGGCCCTTCTTTTCACTACATCTGTATCTTTGGGGTAAATACCCAGTAGTGCAATTTCTGGCAGGGTCATAGGGAACCTCTATTTTTAATTTCTTGAGGAATCTCCACACTGTTCTCCAAAAAGGCTGCACCAACTTGCATTCCCACCAACAGTGGAAGAGGCTTCCCCTTTCTCCACATCCCCTCCAACACATGTTGTTTCCTGTCTTGCTAATTTTGGCCATTCTAACTGGTGTAAGGTGATATTTCAATGTGGTTTTAATTTGAATCTCCCTGATGGCTAGTGATGATGAACATTTTTTCATGTGTCTGATAGCCATTTGTATGTCTTCATTGGAGAAGTGTCTGTTCATATCTTCTGCCCATTTTTTGATATGATTATCTGTTGTGTGTGTTGAGTTTGAGGAGTTCTTTATAGATCCTGGATATCAACCTTTTGTCTGTACTGTCATTTGCAAATATCTTCTCCCATTCCATGGGTTGCCTCTTTGTTTTCTTGACTGTTTCCTTTGCTGTGCAGAAGCTTTTGATTTTGATGAAGTCCCAAAAGTTTATTTTCACTTTTGTTTCCTTTGCTTTGGAGACATATCTTGAAAGAAGTTGCTGTGGCTGATATCAAAGAGATTACTCCCTATGTTCTCCTCTAGGAGTCTGATGGATTCCTGTCTCATGTTGAGGTCTTTTATCCATTTTGAGTTTATTTTTGTGTACGGTGAAAGAGAATGGTCGAGTTTCATTCTTCTGCATATAGCTGTCCAGTTTTCCCAGCACCATTTATTGAAGAAACTGTCTTTTTTTCCACTGTATATTTTTTCCTGTTTTGTCGAAGATTATTTGACCATAGAGTTGAGGGTCCATATCTGGGCTCTCTACTCTGTTCCACTGGTCTATGTGTCTGTTTTTATGCCAGTACCATGCTGTCTTGGTGATCACAGCTTTGTAATAAAGCTTGAAATCAGGTAACGTGATGCCGCCAGTTTTATTTTTGTTTTTCAACATTTCCTTAGCGATTCGGGGTCTCTTCTGATTCCATACAAATTTTTGGATTATTTGCTCCAGCTCTTTGAAGAATACCGGTGGAATTTTGATCGGAATGGCATTAAAAGTATACATTGCTCTAGGCAGTATAGACATTTTAACAATGTTTATTCTTCCAATCCAAGAGCATGGAATGGTCTTCTATCTTTTTGTGTCTTCTTCAATTTCTTTCATGAGTGTTCTGTAGTTCCTCAAGTACAGATCCTTTACCTCTTTGGTTAGGTTTATTCCCAGGTATCTTATGGTTCTTGGTACTAGAGTAAATGGAATTGATTCTCTAATTTCCCCTTTCTGTATTTTCATTGTTAGTGTATAAGAAAGCCACTGATTTCTGTACATTGACTTTGTATCCTGCCACGTTACTGAATTGCTATATGAGTTCTAGTAGTTTGGGGGTGGAGTCTTTTGGGTTTTCCATATAAAGAATCATGTCATCTGCGAAGAGAGAGAGCTTTATTTCTTCATTGCCAATTTGGATACCTTTTATTTCTCTTTGTTGTCTGATTGCTGTTGCTAGGACTTCTAATACTATGTTGAACAAGAGTACTGATTCTTCTCAAGTGCACATGGAATCTTCTCAAGAATAGACCACATACTGGGTCCCTGCATATTCTCAGATCACAATACTTTGAAACTGGAGCTCAATCACAAGGAAAAGTTCAGAAGGAACTCAAACACCTGGAAGCTAAAAACCACCTTGCTTAAGAATGCTTGGATCAACCAGAAGATCAAAGAAGAACTGAAACAATTCATGGAAACCAATGAGAATGAAGACACTTCGGTCCAAAACCTATGGGATACAGCAAAGGCGGTCTGAAGGGGGAAATACATAGCCATCCAAGCCTCCCTCAAAAAAAAATTGAAAAATCCAGAACACACCAGCTGTCTCTACACCTTAAAGAACTAGAGAATCAACAACAAATCAAACCAACTCCAAACATAAGAAGGGAAATAATCTGGATTAGAGCTGAGATCAATGAGGTAGAAACCAGAGATATAGTAGAATGTATCAATGAAACTAGAAGCTGGTTTTTTTTTTTTTAAAGAATCAATAAGATCGATAAACCATTAGCCACACTAATCCAAAAGAAAAGAGAGAAAGCCCAAATTAATAAAATTATGAATGAAAAGGGAGAGATCACAACTAACACCAAGGAAGTAGAAACAATAATCAGAAGTTATTATCAACAGTTATATGCCAATAAGCTAAGCAACCTAGAGGAAATGGATGCATTCTTGGAAAACTATAAACTCCCAAAATTGAACCGGGAAGAAATTGACAACCTGAACAGACCGATATCTAGTAACGAGATAGAAACAGTGATCAAAAACCTCCCAAAAAACAAGAGCCCAGGGCCTGACGGATTCCCTGGGGAATTCTACCAAACTTTCAAAGAAGAAATAATACCTATTCTCCTGAAGCTGTTTCAAAAAATTGAAGCAGAAGGAAAACTTCCAGACTCTTTCTATGAAACCAGCATTACCCTGATCCCCAAACCAGGCAAAGACCCTACCAAAAAGGAGAATTTCAGACCAATATCACTGATGAATATGGTGCTAAGATTCTCAACAAGATCCTAGCCAACAGGATCCAACAGCACATTAAAAAGATTATCCACCATGAGCAGGTGGGATTCATCCCTGGGCTACAAGGATGGTTCAACATTCGCAAATCAATCAATGTGATAGAACAAATTAATAAAAGAAGAGAGAAGAACCACATGGTCCTCTCAATTGATGCAGAAAAAGCATTTGACAAAATCCAGCATCTGTTCCTGATTAAAATGCTTCAAAGTATAGGAATAGAGGGAACATTCCTGAACTTCATCAAATCTATCTATGAAAGACCTACAGCAAATATCATCCTCAATGGGAAAAAGCTTGCAAAATTAAATGATTTAGAAATTATGAGTACCTTAAGATGCATTATCTTGCTAGGATTCTAATACTATGTTGAACAAGAGTGGTGAGAGTGGGCATCCCGTTGAGATCAGGAACATAAGGATGCCCACTCTCACCACTCTTGTTCAACATAGTATTAGAATCCTAGCAAGATAATGCATCTTAAGGTACTCATAATTTCTAAATCATTTAATTTTGTACTTTATTAATAAAAATACATTAAAATTCAGTTTTTTGTATTTTCAGTAACTAATGATAGTAAATATATTTATTTTTTGTTCTTTCACTTATATTATTCCTGCTTTCCTTTTTCCAAATCCTTTTTTTCTCCTTGTCTTTTTCTCTCACTTTAAGCTTACCTCTCAAATACAATATCAGTAATGAGGTCATTGCATTATTCTATTAAAAGTCATACTTTGGTCTTAATTTTGGCCTGATTTAAACACTGACATTATGGACTAATGCTAATTAGCCTGAATGGCCAAATCCCCCACCAATTAAGCAAATGTCGATATTTCAGGTTATTTCAGTTACCCTATGTTAAGGGTAAGAGAAAAAAGTGTTGATTGTGATCTGAAATCATCAACCCCAAGACATCCTGTTATTTTATAATAAAATTCTTTCTTACCCTTATGACATTATAAATGCAATTATGTTTCTAGTTCCTTGCACTCTAAGTTTGGACATTTGTATCATAATTGCCATGGATTCTTTACATTGTATCTCAGTGGTAAATTGAGTCTGTGAAGAAAATTTTTCTTGGTACACTAAGATCAGTTTCCTTTTTATTTATTTATTTTTAATATGTTGCCTTGGTTCCTTTTGTTGTAATACCTCAGACCACTTTGTATCAATCATGTCATATAATGTGTCTTAACTTTATAGTTAAACATCCGAATGGACTGAGCCCTAAAAGTTCTTTGGTTAATTTTCTTTTAGTTATATGAGCATCTTTTCCCATAAGAATAACATTATAAATGATTATTGGATTCCCAGGCTAGCCCCTGGTGGTGTTAAATGCAGTTCTAATGGTATTAATCCAAATTCTTATTTCTGGAGCAGGAGGAGGAAGGGGAGGGAGAGGATGAGGAAAATGGGAGAAGAAAGGTGACGTTGTATGGTGGGGACAAAGAAGTAGTCAAAGAAAAGAATGAAAGAAAAGGGATGTAAGAGAGAAACTCCCTGTGTTTAGGCCTTGCTCTAAGCAAAATTTTGAGATATATGTCATTGATTTTTGTGTCCTCTGGTTTTCATTTCTGTATCACATTCCTCTAATCTTAATGCTCTCATTTGGTCTTAAGGTCCCACCCCAACCTGACCTGTTCCACTCTTAAAACTCCCCTTTCTCAGCACATACATGCTTGGCAAGTATCGGTCTAAGAGGTATTTGGAAAATATGAGTCTAGGAGAACCTAATCATTGTGTGGAACTCACAGTCCCAAAACCTGTGAAATCTATCCTTCTCTTCTTAGGGGAATTCCAGTCACTGTATCAAAATGAAGCAGAATAAAAGGAAGGTATTGTTTTGAAGGAAGATGTCTTCCTTGGTGGTCATCCCCAGTGCTCAGTTCCGCTAAGCAGTCCTTGGTGTGTATTGCTTTCTCCATATCTGATCTGACATTTTCCCACAGACCCCCGAGGAGCACAGACCCAGCTGCTCTCAAGACTTTCTGGACACAGATCATTTTGTTTGGTTGGTTGGTTTGGGGTTTTTTGAGTTTTGTTCCTTTTTTGTTTTTTGAAATCACTCCCATGGTTGAGCAAAGAGTAGAGCAGAGAGGGCTGGTGTATGTGTGGCTCTGTGGTGAATGGGGGCTGGGCAGACAGGTGAAGTTGTAGGTAAGGATGCCCATGGGCTTGTTCCCAGCTTTCTTGTTCAAATTATCCATAGCTTGCCAAAGTTCCTGAAGGCTGGCCTCTGTTACAACGTTAGTAAATGAACGTGACGACATAGCTTTCATTGCTTAAAATTGGGAAGGTTTCAAAGTAAGAAAAGTAAGGAAAATTGTTGGCAATGTTGGCAACGTTTTCAATACTGTATGCTTTTAATGATGATTTCCTGTTGAAAAGCGCCAGATCTAAGAAGGAGATGTACATACATGTTTGCCAGCCTCTGGGGAACCACACGGGCTGCTCTCTGGGTTCCCTTTCCCCACCATTGAGCATGAGCGAGCTCTGCTCTGGTGATAGACACTTGGCCTGGGTGTTGATCCGAAGCCTCTTCAGACCACAGATAGCAAGGTAGTCAGTGGGCAGAGTGTTGGTGCCGCACAGAGAAAGCTTCAGGTCCCGGACCAGCGTGAAGTTCAACAGGAGGCCCAGGGCTGATGCATCTGTGAACCAGATGGTCAGATGGTCACTGTAGCTGGTTTGATGGAGGGCTAAAGGCAGGACGGTTCTACAGCTGCACATCAAGTTGGCCAGACTGTAGTCACAGTCCTGGACATCTGCAGGGCAGCTGCAGTTCCGGATGGTGTTTTCCTTGGTGAAGATCAGCGTGCTGTTCTTCTGCCCTCCCGTGAAGCAGTGGAGAACAAAGATGCCCAGCGTGCCAGCCAGAAGGACCCTGTGCCCAGGAGGTGGTGCCATTCTGATCTCAGCGTGTGCCACCAAGCGTGTGTTTCCCCTTCGTGAGCCAGTTCACTGGAACTCACCTGAAAGGAAAATATGCAGCTTGGTTATCACAGGCTCTCTTTAAAAATGTATAGCTTATGGGCACCTGGCCAGCTTAGTCGGTAGAGCCTGGGACACTTGATCTCGGGCCCCTGAGTTTGAGCCCCACGTTGGGTGCTGAGATGACTTAAGAGATATGCAATTGATAGAAAAGGTTACCCATGGTAACCTCCTCTCTCTTATAGTTCTATCAAAGGCAGGCAATGCATGGAGCCCAAGTGCAGACACTATCTTTTCTCAGAGCCCCATGAGAGACAGCAGCCAATCTGTTCATCTGAGACATAAGACTCCCTGTGATGTCTGTTGACAGACTAACACACCAACAGCGAGCAAGACAGGGTGCCCGAGATGAGACCCCGGCGTACCCTGCTGTCCGTGGGCAGGGATCTGTAGTGCTTTGACTGTGCACATTCTCCAAACGTCTTTTGTGGACTGAGTACCTGGCAGTCCCTGGAACATGCACATTCCCTCCTCCCCCTCAATATCGGACTTCCTGGAATTCAGGAGACAAACACTTCCGTGTTGGATTCAGCTCCCCAAGTGCTACCTGTTAAACAACATAGCATGAATACCAGTGAAACATTTAGTTAATGATAAACTTTAATTTCTAACTAGACAAGCATGCCCCCCTCATATTAATCTGTTTATAGATCCATTGATATATTCCTGCTCTCCTACAAATGTAAGTGTTAGAGTAGATTTTAACTGTGTTCATAGACAGTGAAAACGCTGATCACACACCAATTAATCACAACGAACTTGCTTATCTGCTCCTTCCCCGGAACAAATGTTATAAACAGATTTTATCAAATAGCTTAGTGTAGGGCTCCAAAACGAAGCAATATATCAGCAGCGATCAATGATCTAAATAAGGTAGGAGCGTATGCATGGTTTTAGGAGTAATGCCAATGTCCGATCTGGAGGAAAATGCCCTAGTACCTGGCATATAATAGATGCATGGTCTTCTTTTATGGTGAGCTAGGAATGAGACACACGTTATGAAGTAGGGTGCCAGGTTTTCAGTCTTGTAAAAATAATTTCCCCTGAGTTAGCTGACAGATGACCAAAAGATGCAGGACCAAAGATACCATTCAGTTCTTGTAAACTGACCAATGAGACAATTCAGTTCATCTGCATGTACAAAGCACCATGGGCATGGCAAAATACTTGGAACGAGATCTCTGACTTGGAGAGTCCACGGCTAGTGACAGGACCCCCACAGGAAGTGCTGAGCAGGGATACACGGGTCAGTCTGAGAGGCTGAATATGTGACAGCAGGAAAGAAGCAAGGCAGACATACACCACTTAGGGTGCAAGCTGAGGCCACAAGGTGGCAAAGCAAGGCAAAGGGAAGTTCAAGAGGGCAAAGCTGAAAATGCCGGGGTCAGGTAGAAGATGGAGAGCACAAGTTCATCAGCTGGTGGCTGAAGTGCAGGGAGACTAAACCGAAGCTCAACCAATAAACCTGAATAGAAGGTAAGACATTAGTTCACAGCCATCACACTTCATTCATTCAGCAAATGTTTACTGGGCATTCACTGGATGGCAGGCACTTCGCTAGCCCTGGGGACATAGCCCAGAAGACAACAAGCTTCTAGAACTTGTGTTCAAAAGGACTTGATTCTGCTTTCAGGCATACCTATGAGGACCAAAGGGGCCATAGCAATGGGGAGGGAGAGAAAGCAAAGGCAGGAGTCAGGTAGGGTTCAGCACGGGCCATGTGCCAAGGTCAAGCAGAAGAAATAAAGATGAACAAGACGTACCCTTGCCCTCCAAGAGCTTATAAGCAGAAGAGGAGGACAAATGAGGCTGAACTGAGAAAGATCCTATTGAACATACCAGTGGTTATAGGAACATAGCAGAGAGATAAGTTAAAGTCCATTTGGGGGTCTGAATAAGGTGCTTTATAGTGTTTTGTGTTTATTTTGAAGTTGACACAGGCTTTTCTGAAAGAGTGTATTCATTGGTTCATTTTTTAATAAAAGAAAGGTCTTTGAGAAATGCCTAGAGCCAGAATTCTTCCTGAACACAAGATTTAACAGTTTTAAATAGTTTTAAAATGCGGTGGTGACTACCCCACTTAGTAAGGAGCAGTAACTTATTAATTACAAGATAATTTTAGATGATCAGTTGTCCTAGATTCCACTGAAGGTTTCTAGGTCTTCATGCCCCAGTAACCCTTTCATCCCAGAACTAGGAAAGCTGTCATCAATGCCAATGGCTTGCTCTGATCCCAGCCTGGAGGGGAAAAGGGAGGCGGAAAAGTTTCTACCCATCAGCCTGGAACCTGGTGAGAAAAGTGCCAACTTCATTGTTCCAGATGCTGGTACCATTCAGAGACATGCATGGAAAAAGAAAAGAGGTAGGAAGGGAAACGGATGATGATTTCCTGAAATGAGTGGGGCTAGAGATCATAAAAGGGATTTGTGAGCAACCCCCTGTCCCCTGCAGTCAAGGCCCTGGCTGGACCTCAGGGTGACCCCCTCCCTGCTTTTGGATATCAGGGAACTTGAAAGCTGAAACAAGAAGGCCTCCTGATAGGGTACAGAGTGGGACAAATATCCCTGGTAATAAGCTTACGGCGTTTCCAAAAAGACGCTGTTGGACATTTTTCTCCTTCGGTTTTATCCTGGGTAAAAAACCACTTGGTGTTTTTAGATTTGTTGAATGTGGATTGTGAACACCCGAGTTTCACTGTGTGTTTATTCATTTGTGGGCAGATTCCAGCCTGGAATTAGGAGAATGGGCACAGATACATCACACTGTCCTTGCCCTTAGCTATGCCCTTGACCATCATGGGGAAAGAAACTGTTTTTCCTCTGGGGGTTGCTCATCTAGTTAGGAGGGAAATCAGGATCTACTGGTGACCATCTTGTCTCCAGAAGGAGTGAGCTTGCCTGATAATGAAGCCAACACAGAGAACAGGCACGAAATGGAGAGAGATTCCTAAAAACCTTCTAGAGCACTGAAATCAAGCCATGCCTGACATCCTTCCTTGATTTTTGAAATATTTGAACCAGGGTTTTTGTTTTGTTTTGTTTTTCCCACTCAAACCAGTCTGAACTGGATTTCTATAACAAGCAATGAAACGAATACACTGACATTTGGTAAGCTATCTTTTTTTTATTCATTCAATAAACCTTTGTTGAGTCCTCGCTGTGTGCTAGCCTCTGTGCAGGAAACCTAGAAGAAAGCCAATAAGATCTCCCTCAAGGGGTTATTCCCCAGTAAAGAGACACTTGAATCGATAATCACAGTATGATGTGACAATCACTATAACAACATTTTGTATAGGGTGTTATGTCTACAACTAACTTTGCCTGGAAATGAAAGGTATCATGATAAGCTTCATGGAAGAGGTAGTATCTGAGGAAAGCAGTAGTTCTCGAGTAAAAAAAGAAGAAAAAAAGTTACCTATGTAATTAGCATAGGGTGATCAGAATTTGGAAAAACCAAAAGTAGGACCGAGAGATTGATGGGCTATGGGGATAGTCGTGGGAGAGGCGGGCAGAGGGGTCCTGTAGGGTGGAAACTTCTGACTTGCCCTGACACATCATTTTCTCAGCTCTTTGTGTGCTCTATCATTAGGATTTGCCTCCTATGTCCCAAGATGATCCCCTTCCCCACCCCCACGATGGGCAGGAGCCTAGCAATGTGACGGGTCTATGCTGTTCTGCTGATGTTGTGCTGGAATTTGCCCATAAATGGAAAACTACATAGTAAAGCTAGGGCAAAGGTTGATTCCTCCCTCATGTTGCAGCATAATGCCATTAAGGAGCCATAGGGGTGGGGAGGGTGTGCTCTGCTCCACGTGGTCATGCAGGGACTCAAGCTTTCCTCCCTAGCTCTATCCTCTCCCAGGCCTTTGGATCCTCTGTAGGATTTTCCATTCACATTTCATCGGCCAGAACTAGGCATGTAGCACCCCTCTCTGCAAGCAGCTTGGAAATGAAATCCAGCACCGTGCCAAAGGAGGAGAGGACAGCCTGCATATTGGTGGGCACTAGAGATTTCTGACATGCCTAGGTTGTAAGACGTCATATGTGGCTTTATGCAACCATGATCAACAGGTAGTTCAATCCACCCAAATCTCTCTGGCAAGATACATGGAAAACCATGTATGATCATTAAATCTTTGAGCCTTTAAATCACTGAACATGTTGATAAACCAGGGCAATGATTCAGAATCAGTCCTAATATTCATTTTGTATCACCACAGAAGAAATCTCAACGGCAATTAATACCAGCAATTAGCTGCACGAAAGCAAAGATTTCTGAATTGAGCAGATATAGACATCAATAACTTCAAAACAAATTCCACACAGATTCTTTCTCAGTCTGGGATTACACCCAGTGTTTAGATAATGTTTATCCTTGGCTCCAAAAGGAATGTTTCAAACTGCACTAGTTCTGTTTATAAGAAGATATTACTAGTAAGGAGATAGTGTGTCTGTCAGTGGGAGGATACCATTTGGACCATTTGCTCAAAACAGATTTGAAATGTCTTGAATAATGATGTTTTGAACTCTGTAGTCTCAACACAAAAGAGAAAAAATATTATTGTGGAACATCATAGTGGTATTCCCCACTTCTAACAGCAATTAAAAACTAAGAGTGACTTCAGATTTTTAATTCAGAAATGGGTTAAATTGAAATTAGAAGGGATCTTTTAATTTCAAAGGTGGAAAGGCACTAAGAGAAAAGACTCAGCTGAAGAAGCTGGGGAGAAAAGACCGGACACAAAGGAGATGCTCCAGCAAGAAACAGATGGTCCGAAAGAGAAATCTTCACTGCAGACAGAGGAGGAATAAGCAGAAGACAGGCACCCCAAGAAATCCACTTTGAAGCCAGAACTTGGAGAGCTAGGCTAGGCTCTTTCACAAATGCAGTTCTCAAAGTGTGTTTCTGCAAAACTCCTTGAAGATTCCAAGGGGGCGAAAATGAGAGAAATTCCAGAAAAGGAGACAATGTAGCATTTGGGGTATATCCCACAAAGAGAGAGCTACACCTTACTATTGAAGTGTATTTCATCAAAAAGGTTCCCACTGTTGCTAACCCTGAGAGCAATAGGATGGCCTCACTTACCCCAGGGGTCTAATGGGTTGCCCCAGGAACTTGGCATGTACTCTGAGAACAAGCAAGTAGCAACTAATTATAGGGCAGGGGGCAATGTGATTGGTGGGTGCTTATTAAAGACACAGAGTAAGTGTTGGCCGGATAGGCCAGGAAAGTCTCCCAAAAAGGGTGTTATTAGGGCCATGCAGAGAATGGGGTGGGGAGAGGGAAGGGGAAAGGCTGCAGATAGAAGGGTCACTTGAGAAAAACCCCAGAGACTAGAGTGCTTGGCACATCTGGGAACCCATGGGGCCGGAGGGAGGGCAGGGCAGGGGTAGACAGGACCTTGCAGCCAGGCTCAGGGTTTTAGTCTCCAAACTGTTGTGGCCTTCCTTCTTGTCTTCCTCACCCTCCTACCTCTTCTCCCTCTCCCCTGCCTTTTTCCTTTCTTCTTCTTCTTCTGTTTTTTTTTTTTTTTTTTTTTCAGAATGAAGAGAGGTTTCTTTTCCTTTTATTTATTTATTTGAGAGAGAGAGCACTAGAGCGGGGTGAGGGGCAGTTGGAGAAGCAGTCTCCCCGCCCAGCAAGGAGCCTGATGCGGGGCTTGATCCCAGGACCCTGGGATCCCAGGACCAAAAGTGGATGCATAACTGACTGAGTCACCCAGGCTGCCTCTCTCCAAACCCTGATCCTCACCTCATCAATAAAAACTTTAAAAGCCCCTCCCCAATAGATACAACCTTTCATTTATTAAAAAAATCATCATAAATATCATATTTATATATCATCTACATTGTAAGCTATACACAGTAGATTTTTTTAAAATTTGAGGTGGAAAATAATGAAAGTTGGAGGACCTTCAGCTCCACCTTGCTAGCCTGGTTTGCACACTCCCTTGGATGCAAATACTCCCTTAGGAGGCCCCTGAAGGAGGCAAAAAGGAGGCGCTGAAAGTTGGTAAGCAGAGCAGACCTCTTTAGTTCCAGGTATGAGGCAGGTCATTTAGGTGCCGGGCAGAAATGAAATTGGAGTAGAGACACAGAGAGCACCCTGGGTTCTAAGTAAGAGAACATTTTTCTTTTGTATTTTCTTTGAAGGTTTGCCTCTCCCGATTTGCCGACTCCTTCTCCCTCCAGGCTCTCCAGATAAATCTATTTCAGTATCTGGACTCCGGGGGTGCGTGGAGTGGACCAAGAGAGGGGGGTTTGGTAGGCAGGGTTGAGGACCAAGCTCCTACCCTCCTGCAGGCCGGCAGCCGGGACACCTGCCTGAACTCCTCAGGAGGGACATGTGGTGTAGGAGGCAGGGGGTCCAGAGTGGGAAGCCCTGGAAAAGCTTTTGGTTTCCTTCTTAGCATCCTAGCCTGGCTTACCTGGGACTCCACTCCTGAAGATGCCCATTCTGTCCCTGACCGCCCAGAGAAAAGGCAGAGTTCACTGAGTCAGGAGCCCCTTGGTGGGTTCATTAGGCTGGCAGTGAGACCAGCTGCTGGCAATACAAGTGACAGGCAAGATTATGAAGTGGCTACAGCAGCTTTCCTATCCCCAGAGTCCCCTTGCTGGGCCTTCCTCTTAATTCCTTGGTCAGGGCTCATCCAGGTGCCTGGTGTTAAAAACCCACTCTCATACAAGGCTCTAATGGCACATGGCTAAGCCTTCATTTAAATAAACACATTCTCGCTCAAGGGTATTTGCACTTTAAGCCTTATTCCTACGTGTCCCTTGTTAGAGAGAAGGCGAGGATTAAATAAGAAATAGGGGAGAAGTGTGGGATGGAGACTCCTCTCGAGGACCCTAGAACCGAGAGATCTCCTGTTCTCAGGTCCAGGGCAACTCATCCGTAGCTGTGCAATCACCCTTCCCAGGCAGGTCAAGGAGGAAGTGCCGGCTCCCCTGTATTATGTGGACGAGATGCTCATGAGAACCCTTTAGGTGCAGGACCTTGAGAAGCTCTTTGAGAAAAAAGATCTTGGGCATTTTTCTTTTCTTTGGCTCTGACCCACAAATGCACCGCGGGAGGCAGGTTACAGATAAAACACTATGAAAGATGATATTAAAGAAAGGAGTGATAGCTTTGATGTTGACTATTTCAAAGTTTGCAATGTTGAAAGTCACATTGATTTGGATCTCTCCTTAAAGTTTTCTTAACTGTGATAAGTGTTGTCTTTTCTTTCTTCTTCACATTCCACAACAGCACACCCCTATCCCTGGTATGAGCCACTGAATGTTCACATGCCCTCCCAAGAGTCTGCCTCTGGAGATACTGCTTTGGGCAGTCTCTGTTGGCGAAAGCCACTTCCCTGTCATTGAGCATGACATGGTTCATTGTGAGAGGCAGAAAGCTGACTTCAATGTGATTCGGAGATGATTGGGATCTCGTTGGATTTATAGAGTAGGAGCTAAACGGTTTGCTGTCATCTGCTTTATTTCCTCATCCAGAAAATGAGGAACTCAAAGTTTATGTCTCCATGAGATGACATTTAGACAAAATTAGCCTCAAGCATGCAATTAGGATCTCAAGAGGACACAATTTAAAGTATTTTTGTGATGGTTCCTGTTCAACTCACTGTACAGGGAGTACACTGTGAGCCACCCAGAAATGACTTTCTGAGCCATTTCTCTCAATATGACATGGGGGTGATAATTCCTATGACACTAGGATACAATACGAGTAGAGAAGGATGCATGTAGAAATATATATAGTCTATTAGTGCTACTCATGAGTACTGCTAACTACTAGTAGGTATACTATGATATACATAGTATTATTAGCTATGATATTTTGTAAAGTCAGAATTATAATGATAAGAGGGATATATTAGCATGCTCTGTCCAGGCATCCCAAAGTCACCCCAAAGAAATTGAAAGTTACTGGTTCATTCAATGCACTCCTTACATCAAAAATTTGAATAAAGAATAGATTCAACATAAAGCAAAAATGCTTCTTTGCACCTTTTTTCTTGTAACAGACAACTCTGATTTACAAACATTCCTCTGTAATTCTGGGGAATGGGAAGCCTCAACATTCTTAGTGAAATAATCTGGTAAATGGAAATAAGTGTCCATTTCCCATTTCTACTAATTCTACACATTCTAACTTAAATGTGCGTAAAATGTTTAAAGGAGCCGTAGGGTATAGACAATGATCAAAACACATTCTTCCTGGTCTCTTCTTATCCCTGCTAGATACTGTGGGGGGCCGGGGGAGGCGGTGGGAAGGGTGAATAAGAGCCACTGGAGGTACATGTCCTAATCCCTAGTACCTGTAAATGCTGTTTGTAGAGCAAGAGGCACTTTGCAGAGCAGATGAAGTTAACGACCTTGAGATGGGGAGATCCAGGAGTATCTGGGTGAGCCCTGCGTCATCACAAGGGTCTTCTAAGAGGAAAATGGGAGGAGTCAGAAAGAAAAAAGGCAATGTGACCATAGAAGTAGGGATCAGAGTGATATGGCTATAAGCAGAGGAACGCCAGCCCAGCCACTTCCAGATGCTGGAAGACACAAGGAACGGATTCTCCCCTGGAGCTCCAGAAGGAATCAGCCATATTGACACATTGACTTTAGCACAGACTCGTTTTGGACTTTGACTTCCAGAAATGGAAGAGAATGAATTTCTTTTGTTTTAAGTCACCGCGTTTGTAGACACGTGTTATGTAGTAATAGGAAGCTAAGACAGAGGTTTAAGGAAGCGACAAAACACCCTTCAGACCAAATGCACAGGTAATTCTGTTTACAGCCCTGCAGCACTTGCTAGGTATTTCTCATGTCTTACTCCTCTCACTAGCCTGGATTACTGACAAGTTTGGGGGGTAACTAGATCTTCAGCTCCATTACTTGTTTTCAGAAATACCAGGCTCAAAACTGTCCAGAGTAGTCATGCTGAATTGGACCCAGCCCAGCCTAAACAGATGCATCTGGACCCGTCTCATGAATTCAGAGGGGGGCCTGTAGCCAGCGGTTATTTGCATGTGTGGAACTGTCAAGGAAGAAAGAAGGAAGAGTGAAGATGATGTGTGAAGGCCTCAGGCAGGGATGAGTGGAGGGACAGGATGGCACCTGTCTCTTCTCAGCCCAGACTAATTAATGCCTTGGGCTGAGTCCAGTGGAGCTGCAGGCAGAGGCTGCCTGGACTTCTCTCAAGAACTCTGAGAGGTGGGGCACAAATGGTCCCTCTCTGGGTGACAAAGTGGGACAGTGACCTGGGGACAGAGCCATTCTCCCCACTTCTGCACTGAGTGCAGGACAGCTCCAGCACAATGAGGAAGGAGGAGCAGGCAGCACCATTTGGCCCTTCCAGGAGGACAGACTGGGGATGTCCCTGGTCACTGCTCTCCTATGTCTGTGGGTGCCCCTGGAAGCCATTGAGTGACATCTGCAAAAATCCCAAAGCCAACCTCTTTGGCTTTGCCATTGAGGACCATTTAGGTTTGCAGTTGCCTTGGAACTTTACTGTAACTGTTGGGGACACAAAGCAAAACACACTCACTTGGAACGGGGACCAGGAGCCCCAAGTCAGGGCCCCAGATCCCTGTCCTTCCACCTCCCTAACCCATCCACCCAGGCCTTCCAGGAAGAGTGAGCAGAGTTAGGAGATATTGATCTCACAGATATTTGTGAGCTTTAGAAGCCATCGCCCTAATTGCTCTCAGTTGAGGGACTCTAATAGCCCACATCGCAGACCTCCCCACAACTGAACACCGAAGCATCTAGTTTTGTAAAACTAGCCTGGAACAGCTTTACTCCAATTACTGGGCCTGTATTACATGAGTGTGAGGTTGCCAAGGAAAATGAGTCAGAGTAATCCCTTTGCTAAGAGATGAGAGGAAAAAAAAAAAAAGAAAAAAGTCTTGTAAACCTTTACTGTTTTAATTACCTGCTTCCAGAACAATAAAAAGGGAGTAAGATCTTCCACTAGTATTGTACATTATTACAGCTCCATAAAGTACGTTGAACTATATCCCCACAATGTAAGACTTAAGCTTTTTCCTTTCATTTGTATTCAACTATTCCAACGATTCGATTTTAGAAGAGTTAAGAATTAAATTTTCCTTTAGTGGTTTTAGTTACAAATATTGGGACCAAAAGCAATTTAAACCTTGCTGCTTTCTTTAAAAAAAAAAAAGAAAGAAAAAAAAAGATTTATTTATTTTAGGAGAGAGAGAGAGAATCCTAAGCCAACTGTGCTGAGTGTGGAGCTGGACGCAGGACTTGATCCCATGACCCTGAGATCACGACCGGAACAGAAAACTAGAGTCAGCCACTCAACCGACTGAGCCACCCAGGCGCCCCAAACCTTGCTGCTTTCTTGAAGACTTGTGTCTTTAAATGCCTCCTGGGAATGATGACTAAAGGTAATGTGTAATTCTGGAACAGAAATAGGACATTCTAAGGAAATCTGAATAAAATGTGGACATTAGTTAATAATAATAATGTACTGATATCTGTTCATTAATGGTGACAAGTGTATGTAGCATACATACGTGAGACGTAATGATAGGGGAGACGGAATGTGGGTCCAGTGGGAGTCTCTGTGTCATCTGCACAATTTTTCTAACACTAAAATAACCCTAAAATAAGTGGGGATTTTTGCTTTTGTACAACCATTCTTTTGTTGACTGCATGTTAACCTATGGACTTCAATATCGTCTGTATGCTGATGGTGAACCTGCTCCCACACTCTTCCCTGAGCTTCATGCTTGTGTATCCAGCATCTTACTTGATAGCTCAACTTGACAGAATATCCAAAGCACCTCAAACCTAATTGGCCATATACACAACTCTTGATTCCTATGAGAGTTCGGGCTGCTGGGTAGAGAAGACATGTTATTGTATCAACATTTTATTGCATTGACACAGCTCCTCAGCCCTGTGTTCCCAGGACTAAACCAGCTAAATATAGAAACACCGATAACAGAGAATGTACTTCCAAATAAGAGGTGTGGGAGATACGTGGTATTGAAAGTTGACTGAAATTAGGAACTATGCATATGCTTTATGGATTAATAATAACAGTTAATGAGTGCTTCTTTGTCCCAGGTACTCTTCAAAATACTTTTACATGTTTTATATCATTTAATCCTTGCAGTCACAGTAAAGGTAGATATTTTGAGCCCATTTTTAATATCAGAAGATGGAGAAATACAGAGGTTAAATAGCTTTCCCAAGGTCACAGAGCCTGAAAGACAGGGCTAAGATTTGAACTCAGGCAGCCAAGTATGTTCTAGGGAGTCGTGGTGGAAATTATAATGTTATTTTCCAGTCCAGACTCATGTTCCTACTCTAAAACCTCACATTCTATCACTAGATTCTGTGCCCTTTAACATAAAGGGTGTATAGCAAACTCATGTTAGAGGCATAGGAAACAAAATGAATGAAATGAGTTCCAGTAGACATAAACATTTTGGGAACATTTTTTTAAATGAACATTTAGGGGTGCCTGAGTGGCTCAGTCGTCTAAGGGTCTGCCTTTGACTCAGGTCATGATCCTAGGACCATGGGATCAGCCCCACGCAGGGGAATCTGCTTCTGCCTGTCCCACTGCTGCTCCCCCTGCTTGTGTGCTCAAGTGCTTTCTCTCTGTCAGATAAATAAGTAAAATCTTAATAAAAACAAAAGAATATTTAGAAATTAGATTTAAAAATAAGGACATCAGTTGAATGCTGCTTCTGCATGTAGGACGCAGATTAACTCAGAGAGTGAGCCAATGGGAAGGCTTAACTAAAATATGTAGCTACTGCCTTCTCTCTTTGACACATGGCGTTATGAGAAATTGTTCCCCAATGACTGCAAACTTCTCAAGACTTTCCTTTGAATGACTTGGTCTATGCTCAGCTGATCAGAACACTGGGGTTCAGACCCGCCAGCATGGCACATACACCCATGTCTGTGCTCTTGATCATATACCCATGAGCCATGTGGCTTATCTGTTCTCCCCACTAACACAGAGACGTGATCTACTGGACACTGAATTTAAAAAGTTGATTGTGTACTAGCTTTAAGCAATACAAACACTGGTATGGAAGAGAAAATTGGGAAATCCAAGTCGGCTGTGAAAAAGCACTCTTTTCCATAAATACTTTATTGAACCTATTATTTTCAGAAAATACCGTTTCTGTAAAAAAATTTTTTTAATGGAAGTATCTTTTTTTCAAACATATTGCATTATTTGGGCCAAAAATAAAAGTTAAAAACTTCCTAAAGATCCCTGTTTTCATTAAAAAATTTTTCAAACACACGAGGCTGGATATTTTTGGTAGTTTTTAAAGACAGGTTTTTACAGAGTATTATGTATAACTCTTCTGAAACATTTCCTCTACTCAGTTCATGCCAACACACTTACTGCTAAAAAAAAAAAAAAACTTAAAAAGCATGCTTATTAAACAATAACATTTATGCAGAACTGTGTAAGGACTCCTAGTTTTGACTAAAAAATCCCCGTGCTCTTGCCTTTGACTATAGTACTTATCGTATTTTTTCACTTTTAAATAAAGGGACATATTTTTTACCAAGTTAACCAATCCATGAGTAATGCTCATCTAAGCATTCTTCTTCTCTTTCCATGTTTTCCATTGAGCAGTGTGTAAAAAAGCAATAAATGTAATGCTGTTAGATAAAAACAGAGCAAAGGAACAGTATCAGCTGATGTTTTGAAAGTTCCCAGTTTTCTGTGGGATCACGATAAGGCAAAGAGGTCATCTCTTGTGTGTAATTACGACTTTGCATTGAAGATGGACTGGGAAATAGAGCCAAATATTTTAAATAGAAACAAGCCCAGGTTCCACGGAGATATCTGTTGTATAATATTAGCCTACGTGAGTTTATCTGCTTAGAGACTAAATGAGAAGACCATTTCACTCTTTGCTGAAGACACTGAAAACATTTCCTTTTAAAGGCAGAATCTCAGTAAAGAACAATTCATGTGCTTAGAAGCCTAAACAAAATCGTTTCATGGTGAAAGTCACCCGTTAAGTGTACATTTTGTTCAGGAAATGTAATTTCTGTGAGAAGAAGGGGCGCCCACCGTGGCTGTTCATGTGGTCGCAGAACTTGCCGGTCAGCCAGCAGAAATTCTGAAGCTACGAAAAACTGTCTGCCCGGCTAGGCATGCTTTTCAAAAAAGAACAGACAAAGTACTTACATCTCAGAGTTCTACCGTGAGGCTCACTTTTCCACTTTGCAGACCTCTGCCTGATTCTTCACTCCGGCTTGACAGCTGTTTTAATCTGCAAGGCAGGAGGGAACGTGTGGTCTTGCACTGGCTGTTCTTTTCCGTTTTCAGAGGGCCAGTGGCCCTGGTCGTTCTCATGGCAACCAGGAGGAAGCTGCCGGCCCACCAGCTTCATTAACCACACAGCAGGACAGAACCTGCCTTGGTGAGT
The DNA here is from genome assembly GCF_011764305.1 of Mustela putorius furo. Taxonomy (NCBI): domain Eukaryota; kingdom Metazoa; phylum Chordata; class Mammalia; order Carnivora; family Mustelidae; genus Mustela; species Mustela putorius. Next base: position 768,736 of record NW_025421491.1, on the reverse strand, counting down.
GCTGGCCACTCTGAGGGTTGGACAATGGAAAGTTTCCAGAAGAAACTAGGCAGGGTGCTGCTGTATGCCGACCTTGAAGGGCTGACAGTAGTGGGAGAAGTTCTACTTTAGCAGGAAATGGAATGGGCTAAGTTTAGAGCGTAGATTCCTAGATGCTTTTGTTTTCATGGTTTGTTTCATTCTTTTGGGCTTGAGGGATTGTTATGTATGTAGATGCTTGAACTAGGGGAAAAACCCTCTTGTGGTTGTTTCAAAGAGCAGATGAACACATTTCAACTCCAAAGATGTTGTCCTGTTCTCTCTCTCTCTCTCTTTTCAAGCACTTTTAAAAATGTTTAGAGCCGGGACGCCTGGGTGGCTCAGTTGGTTAAGCAGCTGCCTTCGGCTCAGGTCATGATCCCAGCGTCCTGGGATCGAGTCCCACATCGGGCTCCTTGCTCAGCCGGGAGCCTGCTTCTCCCTCTGCCTCTGCCTGCCATTCTGTCTGCCTGTGCTTGCTCTCTCCCTCTGATAAATAAATAAAATCTTAAAAAAAAATGTTTAGAGTCACAAAGCAAATAAACATGTAAGAAATATTCTGGGGACCTTAATTGATGAAGGGTCAGTAAATACTGGAGAAATCAGGTGGTGGTGATAGAGGAAGGTCTCACTAATTAAAAACACTAGGGAAAATCAGTTGATTTGTGTTACCCTGATATAGATTATCCACTATTTTAACAAAGAGAGTCCCTCTTGAATGAATTAGGGAAGTTCATTCTGTTTATTTATTATTCACCTAGGGAACCCTTACCACATGCGTGTGCTGTGCCAAGAGCTGCAAGGGACAAAAGGAATTAATGACTTAGTTCTTATCTTCAAGCTATAATCTGGAAGGGGTATTTATGTCAGTTGACGGTGAGAAATGTTTGAAGGGAAGTACGAAGAAAACACACGGGAGTTGCAGGAAGGGTAGAGCTACATGTTGGCGGGAAGACTGGACACGTCTTTGTAGAGGGGTCGCACCCGATCTGGAGTGGTGAGATGTAAGGCGAAAGGGCAATAATGTCTCATGGAGTGAGTCTTTGGCCAATAGAGAATGTGAGCTGATGGATGAAGCCTTCCTCCTTTCTCACCCCATTCAGTCCTGACGCCCAGGTCATCTGAAGTCTTAGTCCACAGGACGAAGCAACTCAAGCAATTAAGAATGTTGCTAGAGCAAAGGTTTGGAGATGGCAGAGTACTAAGCCTATTCAGCTCTTTGAAAGCCAGTGAACCACAGTCAGGAGCAAGGGAACTGAGAATAGAGAGAATCCACTATTCCCAGTGGTTAGTTTTGGCAAAGCAAACATAAATGCTACCGTAGGAGAATAGCGGAACATGGGCTTTGGCTCAAATCTTGATTCTACTACCTTTTTGAACATTACTATTCAAAATCCGTGAGCCTCGATTTCCTAATCTATAAACAGGATAGCAATACTTCATTGAAAGGTTGAGGTAGGGATTCAATGAGATGACATGCGAGGGCAGAGCCCCCTGAGAACAGAGGAAGGGAAAGCTGACCAAGCATTCGCCAGCTGTCCCAAATTTCCAGAGCGACAGTGGCTAGTGCAGGAATTTGACACACTGACCTTCTATTCCAGGGTCTGCTTCCACTAAAATACCCAACTTAAAGAGTCTACAACTACCATTGCAGCTGCGGCTCCAGACAGGATTTAAGTTTGACCGATCACATCTCCTTGATCTGGAACTAAGTCACATGGAGAGAGGACCACAGTGTTTTGTTTAGGAATTGAGTTTGGTGGGGAGTGAGAAGAAAGTTCTGGGCATCTTTCTTGCAGGCACGGGCCTTGGCAGAACTGGCCTTGTCTGGGAGCAAGCACTGTGGGGGCACAGCTTTCTGGTTGACTTGCTTCCTGGTCGTAGCAGATGTGTCAGGGCTTGGAGCTGAGGTCTGTGGTCCTGGCTTCCGGCTGGAGAAGGTGGCCTCTTACTTCAGCAACTTCCTGATTGTGGAAGAGGCAGCAGCTCCCTCCATAGCTCAATCCCCCGGGGACTTTCTGAGCTCAGCCTACCATCAGTTCAGCCCTCTCCATGATTCAAGAACTCTCTGTATGTCTTCAGAAACTCCTTTCTATTTAGATCAGTTAGAGTGGACTCTGTCCTCTGCAACCAACGTGAACCCTGAATGACACACCAGGGATAAGTTCTAGCCAATACGAGCTGAGTGGTGGTTTTCTAGCACTGCCTCCTCTGCTGCTTCTTCCTGTGTGAACACAGAGATTGCAGGAATGTGGAGCAGCCCAGTACCTTGAGGACATTGCTACATCCCCACAGCCACTCTGTACTGCTCTGTCTGCTGGAGAAAGAGACCATTACCTGCTCATAGACATTTTATGACCACGAGAAACTACCTGAAGCTTTTCTTTCTTTTCCTTTTTCTTCTCTCCTCTCCTCTCCTCTCTTCTCTTCTTTTTTCTTTTCCACAAGAGCAATGCAGACTCCTGAGAGCACATGCAGATGATACTCAGTGCATACTGATACACACCTCTCCAACTTATCCTGCAGAAATAAAGCCAATTGTAATTCTGCATGGAGGCAAATCGTGCTTTGTCTTCAAACTTTAGCAACTGCTTTGATTGTTAATTAATATGTTGGTTACCCAAACTCTTTGAAAGCAAAGCCTCAAACACCACTCTTTCCAATAGCCTTTCTGCAGGTATTATCATCCGAAGTCTCTATTACCACTTGCTAACCACCTTCAAATCAACACCAGTATCTTCTGTTAGCGTTTACATCATTCTGGGCAACTTCAGGATGCATCTCAGGTCCTCCCTTTCCATCCCAACTCCTTCTGTGCCAACCTGAACATTCCTCAGTTCACTGCAGGATACCCAGGCTCCTGTCCTCACCTGGGAGCTCTGATTGTGCTCTAGACCTTGTCATTGGCGTGTGACCCTGTTCCACATTCAAGCTGCCAATGTTGCCTTTGTGTTATTTCATTCCCTCGCTCCTGCTCTGTTTTACCCTCACATAAACATCTGTGCAGGCTTCGCTTTATCTACTCCACCCACTCTTGACTCTGATCAGCTGTTTCCATGCTGCCCTCCCCACCATGCTGATGACTCCCCACCCAGGAGGATGCACACGCCATACCATCCAGCCCTGGATTGCCACCTCCCCCACGCCCCCAGTCTGCCTTCTCAGCTCCTGCTCGAGGGTGCAGGTAACTCACGGAGAAAATGTGAAGAGCCAGAAGTTCATAATGCTCACTTCAAATGGACACCTGCACCAACTGGTCATCCTTCCTGTCTGCTCTTGCCCAATGGCTTTCTTTGATGACCCTCCTCTACTGGGACTGAACGTTCATGTTTCAACCACAGCACCCTTGCTCTTGGAAGAGGTCCTTGCATCTTATTTTCTTGAGAAAAACCAGTCAGCTGGTCTGGGTTTTCTCATCACCCTGCTCACAAAAACACAGGTCTTGAAGAATTTTTTTAAAAGGCTTTATTTATTCATTTAACAGAGAGGGAGAGTAGAAGTAGGGAGAGCAGCAGGAAGAGTGGGGGGGAGAAGCAAGCTCTCTGCTGAGCCAGGAGCTAGATGTGGGACTCGATCCCAGCACCCTGGGATCACGACCCAAGCGGAAGGCAGCTGCTTAACAAACGGAGCCACCTAGGCATCCCCAAAAACACACATCTTAAACTACAAACGTTTTGGAATACCAAAACACCACTTTGGATTCTTTCAGCCATACTTGTTTTCTGCTCCAGTAACCGTGATGGCAAGCGGTATGGCCATGGGTCCAACCAGTTGCACATGAAGGTGAACCGCAAGCACCTCTTGCCTTCTATAAGGCTTCTCTGTTTGCACGATGGCTCAGGACTAGGTGGACGACCCCTGGCATCCTCATAAACACAACCTGGAAGTGCTGGGAAGTGAATGCCTCATGGAGTATTCTCTGACCAAGGGAGGATGCAAGCTGATAGACATACTCTGCCTACTTTCTCACCGTGTGGTGTGAGACGCATGTCCCATGGCCTCTCAGGTAGCTTGTGTGGGCAAACAATGCAAGTAAGAGAACTTCCCAGTGCTCTACTCTTCTTCACTGCTGCTTCTTGGGATCACCATCCCCAGCAAAATATTTGCAGATGTATATTTTTGTCATGTTCATCTCTCTGGGGAAATCAGGCTAAGGCACATCCTTTGTTCTTCTTTCCAGATTCTAAAATACTCTTCCTCCTTTGAACTAAAAACTAGCCCTTCCTCTTTCCCGAGAGGGCTTTCTTCTATATCAATATCTTTACCTCCTCCAATAAGTAAAAGCTCGATAGCTTTAAGGGATGTATCCTGAGAGTTTAAAAAAAAAAAACATAAAAAATGCTAACCAAAAATTGAATACATTCAAGTTATATTAATTAAAGTTCATAATAATGAAGAATAGTTGTTCATTAAAAGATACCATGGGGTGCCTCGTTGGCTTAGTTGGTTGAGCATCTGACTGTTGGTTTTGGCTCAGTTCATGATCTCCGAGGTTGTGCAATCAGGCCCCATGTTATGTTCCTTGCTCAGTGCAGAGTCTGCTCAAGATGCTCTCTCCCTTCCTCTCTCTCTGCCCCTCCACTACTCTCTCTCTCACAAAATAAATAAGTAAAATTTTTACAAAAAAAAAACCAAAACCACTTTTTTGAGGACCTCTCTTGTATATATTTGTCTCCATAAAATTAGAATACCTGAAATACCAAAGTGATGTTTTGAGACCCTTAAATGGTTTTATAAGGTACTCGTTCTAGGCCTTAATCTACGTATGCTCTGGGTTGTTCTCGACTGTAGGCGAACCCTTCCTCAGTTCTCTGTTTTCATCCATGATTCCGTGATGTTTTCCTCTGGCGTTTACTTATTAATTACATCATTTCTTTCTCTCCCTGTGGCTCTTTTTTTCTTTTTCCTCTCAGCACTCAAGCTCATTGCTTGTTTCTGATCTTCTTTTACATTTCTTCTTTATGAATTCCAATCCTCTGTTTCAATTATCCTCAGTTTACCCCCACCTGGGGAACAAACTCAACACAGCGTGATTCAACTCAACGCAGGAGGGCCATGTTCTTAACACTGGGTAATCCCCCCTCAGCCAGAATGCCTCCAGAAATGAAGGTCTTACCCTCTTTACATGGCAGCTTTCTTCATTTCTGGATAGCTCTTTTGTGTAAAAGTGGTTTGTTATATATGGTTGAATCTGTCTCTTGGTAATTTGGGGACATTGACTCTTTTTTTGTCCTCCAAAGAAAGATTGAAAAAAAAAATCTTCCCTCTTCTTTTTTATAGTCCTTAGCAATACTCTGTTGTCTCATACTTATCTCCTCTTAGTCCCTCAGACCCCAAACCACAGAAACATTTTTGATTTTTCCTTCTCCTTTGGTCCATACAGCAAATGGGTCACCAAATACTGCAAACCTTGTTTTTTTATTTTTAAGATTTTATTTATTTATTTGACACAGAGAGATCACAAGTAGGCAGAGAGGCAGGCGGGGGGCGGGGGGGGGGGCGAGGAGGAGCAAGGCTCCTGCTGAGCAGAGAGCCCAATGCGGGACTCGATCCCAGGACCCTGGGATCATGACCTGAGTTGAAGGCAGCATGCAAGACTTGTTTTGAAATTCCTTTTCCAGAAGGAGCTATGAGGGTGTTCAACAAAGATTGGGACCCCATCGCCTAAGAGAGGGCGCCTATGGAACTCACTATGGAGGGCTGCCCCACTCAGGGCTACCATCCTTCACTAGGTTCCACATTTCCAGTTAGTCTTGTGTATCTAGTTAAATACTCACTTCCAAGTATCTACTAAGCTATCTTTTTTGTAAAAAAAAAAAAAAAAAAAAAGGAAACAATTTTGGACAAGTCACGCATACACACAAAAATTTTTTTTTAAATTTTTTTATACAAGTGGGAGTTTAATGATCTGTAATGTTCTGGGTTTGCTATTTCCTCCCCCAATACATTTTAAGGATTTATAGCAGAGAACCAAATCACAGATTTGACCATGAACATCCCCTGACCTGCTTAGACCCCTGAATAGCTAAGCTGCCAACCTTCTCCATCTTCAACCTCCCTGCGGCCACCCACGTCCACCACCTGGCCAGGTACTCCACCTACTGGTGAACTTGATTCTCACAAACCAAGACCTTGAACCCAGCTGTCCCAGTGCTTGACTAACCCGTAGTTCGAAAGACTGTTATTTTAGAGGGGTCGCTCACACTCCCTTTCTCCTATCACTACTAGAAGTTTCAGACTATTGACAAAAACAATAATGTCTGTTAGAGGTACTATCCATGAATCAATAAGAGATTAACTTATTTATAAACCAGGCACTGATAGGGGGAAAGCAGTAACAAGACCCAGCTTCTTATCTTGGTAGGAGGGAAGCCCAACTAGTCAAGAGAGTGGCAAGAAAGGCCATCTGCATTCCTTATTGGACCTTGTCCTACTTCTACTTGGAGCCTTCAAATCTGTGATTGGTTCTCTGTTATATCCTTAAAATATATTGGGGAGGAAATAGCAAACCCAGAACATTGCAGATTAAACTCCCACTTATATAAAAAAAATAAAAAAAAATTTTGTGTATGTGTGACTTGTCCAAAATTATGTTTTTTAACAAACCTTTGGAATCCTACTAACATTAGATGACAAAATGGTTGGTTAGTCAGAAATGAAATGTAAGGTCCGGGTTTCTTGAAAAACCCGGATTTTTTGAAAAACCCATTCTTTGGTATTTTAAACCACCTGGCAAAAGTAGGCAATGCTGCAAATGTGTTCAGCTGGCTGATACCTTTAGAATGACAATAATAAATTTTCTAATGAAAAGGATGGTATCATAGTAAAATTAGCACAGAAAAGCCACACCCTTACTGTGTCAAAAACATAAAATATTATATCTACATAATGTTCCTGATTTTAGCAACTGAACCGTAAGCTTGCGCATTGCAGTTTGTCGGTGTTTGAAAAACATGATGTAAAAGTACTATGGAGTTGAAGAACTGCTTTTTTAAAACTAAGAAGTCAAAAAAAACTTGTAAAAGATGAGCATAAAAGAACATCTTATTGCAAAGCGTGCTGGATCTCTAAGGAATCTCTGTTTCACTGTTCCTGATTTCTGTGGCATCTTACCAGAAAACGTGCCTCCAGATAGAGAAAGAACACATCATCTGGGGCATATTTGCAGCATCAAGTTTGCAGATTCTGTCTCTTGATCAACGGATTTTTATTGAACACCCATGATGCACACGCATTTCAGAGTGTGGGAGTGCGGCAGAGGGAAAGAAGGCAAAACACACCCCATACAGCTTCAGTTTGGTGGAGGCAGTTTGGGGGGAGGATGTACAAAGATGAAATGATTAAATGAAGTGATTGATAGAGCAATTAGACTCACATTTGTTCGTTTTTTGTTGAACACATCGTGAACTCTTGTCATTTCGTTATTATGGTTTTCTGTTATTTTTTCTTTTTCATTACCCTCCAGGATTGATCAGCCTTTCTTCCCTGCATTACTAAACATTTTGGAATTTGTTAGGCATAGATTTGCCAAATGGAGAGCGTTTGCCTTTGTAACCAGGTGTAGCTATTTCTCTAACAGCAACCAATAACAACAACATCGTGTAAAGCACGTAAGAAGTGTCAGGTCGTTTTAAACAATGCACGTTGCTCATATAATCCTCTCAACAACACTTTGAGGTAGGTTCTGTTACTACTCTTCAAAAAAAAAAAAAAAAACAATGCTGTGTCTGTACACAGATGATCTAAACCTCCTATTCCTGTTCTCTACTGTCTCTTTTATAGAGGTTTGTCAGAAGTAGGTAATTCTCTGTGACAGCTTGGTTCATACGATTCTCTGGCCACCCACCTTCTCAACTCAAGGCCTGTCTTTCAAGGCCCTGCCATTTTTAGAGAGAAAACTCCAAGTGGCCTCCCAAGCCAAAAATGTCACCATCGGTGAGGATCTACAAAAACACACTTAGATTAGAAACATTTTTATTTTGAACCAAACTTCATGTGATTTCAATGTTATTGGCTATATTTGACTGCTAAGGTTACAGCCCTCTTTACGGCTGCTGTCTTTTGAAGTCAGGATCAGCCCGGTGGCTGATGTGCATGGTGGAACCTTCTGCATTAGATCATTTTCTAATTTTTGTAACTTTCAAGGGAGGAGACACGTGGGATTACAACCAAATGTGATAAAGTTCTCCATCTTGTCCACTGGATTGATCTGGATTCCTACTTTGCCGTTACGACCTACAAAAAAAATTAAGGGAGCATTCTGAAAGAGATTTCATCAAATTCTTCTATTATCCTTCTAATTTTTCAGATATGGAAACTAGAGAAAAGGGAGTACCTTGTCCAGGTTCTTTAATGCTGGTGAATTGTGGAGCTCAGATTGGATCCCGGGCAGCCTAGCTCCAGAGCCCTTCCCAATCTGATGTTATAAGGATAAGTTCATATTTTCTTCGAAACATTTTATTTCATTTTTAAAGATTTTATTTGACAGAGAGAGACACAGCGAGAGAGGGAACACAAGCGGGGCGAGTGGGAGAGGGAGTAGGCTCCCCGAGCAGGGAGCCACCCGATGTGGGGCTCGATCCCTGGACCCTGGGATCATGATCTGAGTGGAAGGCTTACCAACTGAGCCACCAGGCGCCCTCTTCTGAACATTTTAAAGTTTTACTTTCCACATTTGAGGTTTTTATATATCTATAACTAATTTTGGATAAATGTAAATATAGGTCTCCATTGTTAAAAATTGATATATAATTGACATATAATGTTACATTAGTTTCAGGTGCACAGCATAATGACTATTTGTATGTATTGCAGAATGATCTCCACAATAAGTGTAGTTAATATCCATGACTAAACAAAATTTTTTTTTCTTATGAGAATTTTTAAGATTTACTCTTACAAACTTTACAATGTGCAATACAGTATTTTAACTCTAGTCACCGTGTTGTACATCACATCCCTATGACTTATTTTAAAACTAGAAGCTTGTATCTTTCGATCCCTTTCACCAATTTCATCCACCGCACACTCCACCTCAGTCAGCACCAATTTGTTCCATCTCTGAGATCAGTTTTGTTTTTGCTTTTTTAGATCCCACATTTAAGGGGGGAGATCATATGATATTTGTCTTTCTCTAATTTATTTCACTTAGCGTAAGGCTTTCAAGGTCCATCCATGTCACTGTAAGTAGCAAGATTTTATTCTTTTCTATGGTTCAATGGTATTCCATTGCACATATATATGTCATGGCTTCTTTCTCCATTCATCTGTCGATGGACACTTAGTTTGTTCCCATATCTTGGATATTATAAATTATGCTGCAATGAACACGGGGACGCAGATATATTTTTGTGTTAGTGTTTTATTTTTCTTTGGATAAATACATAAGAAGTGGAATTACTGGATAATAAGATAATTCTATTTTTCATTTTTTGAGGAATCTCTATACTATTTCCTCAGTGGCTGCATCAATTTACATTCCAAGCAACAAGACACAAGGGCTCCCTTTTCCCTACATCTTTGTCAACATTTGTTATTTCTTGTCTCTTTGATAATAGTCATTCTGACAGGCATGAGGTGATACCGTGATTTTGACTTACATTTTCACTGATGATTAGTGATGCTGAGCATCTTTTCATGTATGTTTTGGTCACCTGTATGTCTCTGGAAAAATATCTACTTAGATCTTCTGCTCATTTAAAAATTGTATTTTTTTTTAAGCTACTGAGTTGTATGAGTTCTTTATATATTTTGGAGATTAACTTCTTTCCAGATACATAATTTGCAAATATTTTCTCCCATCTAGAAGCCAGCCTTTTCATTTTGTTTTGATTACTATAGCCTTGTAATAGAGCTTGAAATCAGGGAGTGTGATATCTCTATAGCCTTTTTCTTCTTTATCTAGGTCTCCATGTTTATAGGCATACCTCATTTTATTTTTTTTTCCATTGGCATACCTCATTTTAGTGTGCTTTGCAGATACTGCATTTTTTACAAATCGAGTGTTTGTGGCAATCCTGTGTTTCGTGAATCTATTGGCACCGCTTTTTCCAGAAGCATTTTCTCACTTCATATCTCTGTGTCACATGTTGGTAAATCTCAGTATTTCATTTTTTTTTCATTATTGTTATATTTGTTATGGCAATCTTTGATCAGTAATCTTTGGGGTTACCACTGTAACTGTTCTGAGGTGGTCACAATCTGTACTCATTTGAGACCGGGGAACTTAGTTGTATAAATGTTGTGTATTCTGACTGTCCCACCTACTGGCAGTTCCTTACCCTCCTCCCTTTCCTTGGGCCTATTCATTAAGACCCAATGTTGACATTAGGCCAATTAATAACCCTGCCATTGCCTCTAAGTGTTCAAGCAGAAGGAAGAGTCACACATCTCTCACTTCAAATAAAAAACTAGAATGATCAGGGTAATGAGGAAGGCATGTCAAAAGCCCAGACAGGTTGAAAGTTAGGGGTTTTGTGTCAGTTAGCCAAGTGGTGAATACAAAGAAAAAGTTCTTCGAGGAAATTCAAAGTGCTACTTCAGTGAAGACGCGATGATTTAAAAAAGCAAAAGAGTCCTATTGCTGATGAGGAAGTCAGAATGGTCTGGATAGAAGATACAGCCAGCCATAATGTTCCCTTAAACCAAAGCCTGATCCAGAGCAAGGCCCCAACTCGCTTCAATTCTGTGAAGGCTGAGTGAGGTAAGGAAGCTGCAGAAGGAAAACCTGAAGCTAGTGGAGGTGGGTTCATGAAGTTCAAGGAAAGAAGCCATCTCCATTCCATCAAGTGCTAGGGGAAGCAGCCAGTGCTGATGTAGAAGCTGCAGCAAGACCTCCAGTCTAGCTCAGATCACCAAGGAAGGTGGCTACGCCAAACAGATTTTCAATGTAAACAAAACTGTCTTACAGTGGAAGAAGATTCTATTTAGGACTTGCAAGCAAACGACAGGCTGCCTCTTTTGTTAGGGGCTAATGCAGCTAGTGGCTTTCAGTCAAAGTCAATGCTCACTTACATTCTGAAATTTCTACAGCCCTTAAGGATTATGCTATATATACTCTCCCTGTGCTCTATGAATGTAACAACAAAGCCTGGATGACAGCTCATCTGCCTACAACATGGCTTACTGACTAGTTGAAGCCCACTGTTAAGAAAAGATGCCTTTCAAAATGTTACTTGCTCATTGACAGGGCACCACCCTACATCTCTGCTGGAGATGGACAATGAAATGAATGTCGTTTTCATGCCTGCTAACACAACATCCATTCTCCAGAACACGGATCAACATGTAATTTTGACCTTCAAATCCTCTTATTCAGCTATAGCTTCCATAGACTGATTCCTCTGATGGATCTGAGCAAAGTAAATTGAAAACCTTCTGGAAAACATTCTCCGTGCTAGATGCCATTAAGAACCCATTCATGATTCATGGAAAGAAGTCAGAATATCCACATGCAGGAGTTGGGAAGAAGCTGATTCCCACACTCACGGATGACTTGGAGGGTTTGAAGGCTTCCGTGGAGGAAGTGCCTGCAGATGTGGTCGGAAAACGGAAAGAACCAGAATAGAAGGGGAGCTTGAAGATGGGACTGGATTGCTGCCATCTCATGACAGACCTTGACCAGATGAGGAGTTGCTTCTTATGGACGAGCAAAGAAAGTGGTTTTCTGAGATGGACTCTACTCCTGAAGATGCTGCGAAGACTGTTGAAATGACCACCAAAGGTCGAGAATGTTCTACAAACTGAGTTCATAAAGCAGCGGCAGGGTTTGAAAGGATTGACTCCGACTTTGAAAGAAGCTCTATGGCTAGAGTGATTTCAAACAGATCACATGTTGTTCAGGAAAGGAAGAGTCAATGGAGGTGGCAAACTAGATTGTTACCTTATTTTAAGAAATTGTTACAACTACCCCAACCTTCATGCAACCACCATGGACATCAAGGCAAGACCCTCCAGCAAAAAGATGATTCACTGAAAGCTTAGAGGATAGAATTTTTAAAAATTAAAAAAATATATATTTGTTTGAGAGAGGGGGAGTGAGAGCATGAGTGGTGGGAGGGGCAGAGGGAGAAGCAGACTACCAGCTGAGCTGGCATCCCCATGCAGGACCCAGAGATCATGACTTGAGCCAGTCAGATGCTTAACCCACTGAGCCACCCAGACACCCCAGCCCTGCCACAGTCTTAAGGGTCTGAGGGAGGGCAAATGGAGAAGCCCAGGTCCCACGGCTGGGGGAATCATGGTGACCACAGGGCCCACACCAGCTTCCCTGTGGCTGCCGTGACCTGTTGCAGACCCGCCCAGGCTCCCTGAGCACCCAACTCAGGCATCACCACCTCACTCTGTTGGACCAGCCCAGGCCAGCCTGGCTGTGCCTCCCACACCCCCACCAGCCAGCTGGAACCCCGCACATCTGCCTCACCGTGAATGGCTCCTCTCGCCACCCAGGAGCTCCACTGGGTCAAGAGGAAAATCCCGGCTGTTGGCAAACAGGCACATGGGGTCCACCGGGCCCGGGCACTAAGTACTAACCCAGCATCGAGGCAGGACCTCCCGCCACCTGTGTTCCGCAGGTACTCCTGATGAACAATCATATTCCACGTTTGAGAAACGGAGGCACAGAAAGGATAGGTGACCTGGCCAAGGGCACACAGCCAGCCTGGGGTGGTGGCGGGCGTCAGACCCTTCGCTATCAGGTTGTGCGGGGTCAGCGGTGAGGACGCTGGTCCAGCCACGGAGCGAGACCCGACGTGGGAGCGACCACACGCAGCACAAAGGTAAGAGGCTTCCGAAGGTGAAGGGGCGGGAAGCGTCCACTCTGGCAGCCCTCCCGGCCTCCGGAGTGCAGCCCCCCAGGTCCTGGGCTGGGGCTCCAGGGCCAGCAGTCGAGGAGGACATCAGCCTCACTCAGCCCCAGAGCCGCTGCCCAGGAGCTTCTGCTGTGGGTCGGGCTTGTCTGAGGCCACGGCCAGGAGGTCCCTCCCGAAGGAAGGGGGGGCAGCCCCGCTACCCCCTCCAAGCTGGCCTTGAGCTCTCCTCATCTCCATTCTCTCCATCCTCCGCCTCTTCACCTCTCCACTTCCCTTTTCTTACCTGACCTCCCTCTGGCCAGGACTTGAGCTCCGGGCGCCCACAGGCCTCTTCCCCAAACACATCCACCGAACAGACTCCCGTCTGCGGGTCCTTCTCCAAATTCACGCAGGGCCCTTCTCTGGCCTGCCCTGTGCCCCGGGCTGCGGACTCCCCTTCCCGAGAGAGCGTGGAGCAGCTCCTCCAGGGGTAAATGGGGACACAGGAGGGAAGAGGTTGGGGGAGAGGGTGGGGGCCGGTTTGGGGTTCCCGCCCAGCTTTGCCCCCAGGATGACAGCTCAGAGGACACCGCATTCCCCTCCGGCCTCCGGGGCCCAAGCCCCCAGGGCTGGAAATAGCTTCCAGGGTGGGCAGCTAGCGGCTGGGGGTCTCCCCAGACTCACTCTCCCCGCCCCACCCCTGCCGGCAGCTCCAGATCCCGCTTTCCGCACACTCTTCCTCTGACCGCGAGCGACGAGAGATTTCTTGTTGGACTGTCTCATCCATCAGCCCCCTTCCTCCTTCAGTGTGTCTGTGAGTTAGGGGTCTTCTGTGTCAGCATGATTTTCTTTCTCTCTTAAGAAAAAAAAAAAAATGTCGCAGCTTTATTTTATTCTATCCTCTGGTTCTGACCTACCAGCTGAGAGTCCCCGTGTCTGCTTTGTCTTTCGTGGACTTGCGTGTTTGCCATCAAGGGAAAGTTGTTCACTGGGTCAAATTTAGAAACATCTAAACAACACACAGTGTCTTAAAACAAAAAGCTTTAAAAAATATCAAAATCTAAAAATGGGTTCCAAATGTAAACTTTCTTAATCTACGAATTTAGGGATAATCTAACGCAAATATTATGAAGTTGGAATGGGGTGCTGTTGTTTAGGATTTTTTTTTAAATGTTTTTTAAAAACGAGTCAAAGTTTGTTCAGGTAACTATTAAATTAGTTCTACAGACTTCTCCTGCCCGCTCACGTGTTTCAGTATGGTCCCTAGAAAAGTCGCTGCTGGGCAGAAGCGGGCTTCACTGCTGTGACCACATCCACGCCAGATTTCAGTGACAGCTCCAGTCATGGTGGCTCTCTTCTTTAGGTCAAAATACAAGAATTATACCATTTAATTCTAGAGGATTGGCTGATGCGGATGCAGGGAGCACATGCAGATGGTCGTGAATGTTGGGGACCCCGCTGCCAGGAGCCGAGTCACACCTGCAGGTGACCCTCGATCCTGGAGCCCTCACGGTGTGATCTTCTTCCTTCCTGCTGGGCCAGATGATCTCAGGGACCCCCTGACATTTCCAGACCCCTGTGGGCGGCCGGTGGAGCAGTGGGAGCAAGAGGGCCCCTTGGGAAAGGTGGGTTGTTGGATTTGATGTTGGCCAGCAGGTGTGTGCGGGGATCACTTCTTAGCACCTCGAGCTTTCTCTCGGTCAGCAGGCGGCCACCCAGCCTTCTGGAGCTCTCTTCTCATGAGAGGACCTCCCAGGGACAGTGGCAGGTGTTTCTCTCCAGCTCTCTGCCCAGGTCTTTGGCCATTTTCCCATAGAGGTTGTGAATCTGACCCATGTAGCTCGTGGGTCTGCACAGGCTGGCCAGTTTCTTCTTGATTGCCAAGCGGGGCATTTCCTTTTCAGACCATCTTCTCTGAAGTTGCAAGATGTGTTCTTGATGTAATTCAGGCAGAATTTGAAACTGCAGCCACGGAATCTCACTTTTAAGCTGTCAATTTTCATGCAGAAAATTTTTCTTGAGAACATATTTCCAAAGCAAGACCACTAATCTAGCATATCACACCAGGAAGGTTTGCTAACATGCACACCTCTGTATTCTGAACCCATGGGACCAGATTAAGTGAAGTTTTGACAAAGAAATCATAGTATGTACATGGACAGGGGGGAGTGCCAGTAAAACTGAGGGGAATAGCAAATTGATCATGAAGTAAAGATCCCTTTATTCTCTCCTCATTTTCTTTCCTGTCTTGCTCAGATTTCTAGTAATTTCCATAGGAAAGTGGTGCTCGATTAAATTTTCTTCAATTTACCAAAGTACAACATTTAACACGGAAAGAAGATGATTAGGACTTTTTCTAGGAGAGATTAGACGTAATTCAGCTTAAAAGTGAGATGGCATTGGGGTGCCTGGGTGGCGCAGTGGGGTAAGCCTCGGACTCCTGGTTTGGGCTCAGGTCCTGATCTCAGGGCCTGTTTAAGGCTCCAAGCTCAGTGCAGAGTCAGCTTAAAATTTTTCTCTCCCTCTCCCACTGCCCCTCCCCCTGCTCCCTCTCTCTCAAATAAATAAATCTCAAAAAAAAAAAAAAAAAGAGGTGAGATTGCACTATCAACATTCAATCCACAGTCACACCCAGGAGAGGAGAAGGGAATTGAGGGAAATTGGAAGGGGAGGTGGACCATGAGAGACTATGGACTCTGAAAAACAATCTGAAGGATTTGAAGGGATGGGGCGGGTGTGGGAGGTTGGGGGAACCAGGTGGTGGGTATTGGAGATCACATGGAGCACTAGGTGTGGTGCAAAAACAATGAATACTGTTACGCTGAAAAGAAAAGGAAAAAAAAAGAGGCTATAAAAGTTTAAAAAAAAAGGAAAAAAAAAAAAGAAAGAAATGGGAACGCTGTTTTTTCTTGCACTAGATGGCAATGTTTCTCTGCAAACGAAAACAGATTTCAGGCTCCCAGACAAGCTAGCTGACTCCCCTAGGGGGTGCCGGAGGGCTCCCAATAGTGTTGCTGACTCCAGGAGACAAATTAGAAGTGGTACAGGCTTCTTGGACCTAGGGAGAGAGTGGCGGTGGTCCCCTGAGGCTGGCGACCAAGTTAGAAGGAGGGATGGGAAGGCAGTGAGTGGGGGAAGAGAAGAGAGGGCCTCTCAATTGCAGCAAACATCTCGGTGAAAACACAGTGGGGAGCAGGTGCTTTTCTGAGCAAATAATCTTCGACCTAACTTTAGATCTGAGATTGGGTCTTGATTTCCTTCTCTTTGATGTACATTCTTCACCCGATTGTGTTGGAAAGAACCCAAATAAGAGGCAGGACTGAGTTAAGTCTTAGGTCTTAGATGGACACCGGGTTCAATGCACCTTACAAGATGCTTACCTTCTCATGTCACTGTGCCTCCTAATTCAAACATTTTTTTCCTAGTACCTTCCTTTTAGTATCACCACTTCCATCAATAGATATTATGGAGATAAGTCCATGTTAAAAAAATCATGCTAACTCTTTGGTAGGTACAAAGAAGTATTAGATATTCTGAATACTGAATAAAAGTATTGGGACATCAAAAATAATACAGTCAGCTCTCTATGTAGGAAGGGGCTGTATTTTCAAATCTTTGGACCTAAAAATACATTTTCTAATTAGCATTTTATATGGTGGTTAGTTTTCCAAATTAACCATTAATATCACTACATTTTATCATTTCCCTCTATCAGTAGGGTAATCTATAGTTATTATCCAAAATACAAACCCAAAGAAAAATATGGTAATCTCCCCAAATTCCGTTTCCTGAGATAATCACTGCTAACATTTTAGTGCCAATAGTTTTCTCTGTGCATTCCTGAAAATTGTCATAATTTTTAGTTATCAGAAGCATTTCCCTTTATCGATAGAAATTCTTCAAACCTGTGAAGTCATTTGATTTCTGACCTCCCTTTCTTTATCTGCAAAGTGGAAGTAATGAGAATCCCTATGACCCAGGATTAATCATAAAGGAGGTAACACAGGTAACGTGATGGCCATGGAGACAGTCACATAGGAAATGGCCAATAAGTATTAGTTTTAATCTTGTTGTTACTCTTGTTATGTAAACCTTTCTCCTATTACAAAATGAATATAACAAGTTTGAAAAATAAGTAAAATAAGTAATGTAAAAAATAATGTGTAATCCCACCACATGGAGATAATCATTGCTAGCATTTCACATTTGGTTTTAAAGATTTTTATTTTGATTGTTTTACAAAGAGAGAGCTAGCGGTGGGGGTGGGGGTGGGGCGGGGGCAAAGGGAAAGAGAGAATCTTTTTGTTTTTTTGTTTTTTTTAAAGATTTTATGTATTTATTTGACACAGAGAGAGAGAGAGAGATCACAAGCAGACAGAGAGGCAGGCAGAGAGAGAGGAAGGGAAGCAGGCTCCCCACTGAGCAGAGAGCCCAATGCGGGGCTCAGTCCCAGGACCCTGAGATCATGACCTGAGCTGAAGGCAGAGGCTTAACCCACTGAGCCACCCAGGCGCTCCAACTGATCTATGTTTCCACCAGTCTCAATGACAGTGTGTATCATTTTAAGTATCCCCTACTTTTAAAATTTTAATTTGGAATTAAATTAAATTTGGAAAGTAAAACATACAACCCCATTTCACTTGGCATTACTTTGATGGACAATAAGGTAAGATGTCTTTTTAAATTTTTTTATTATTCCTATTATCATCTATGTGCCCTGTGAAATATACTTTTCTTTTGTCCATTCCCTATTGTCCTATATTTTTAATTTAATTTATTTATTTGAGAGAGAGAGAGAGAGAAAGAGAGCACAAGCAGTGTGGAGGGGCAGAGGGAGAGAGAAAAGCAGACTTCCTGACCCTGAGATGATGACCTGAGCCAGAAACAGACATTTAACAGACTGAGCCACCCATGTACTCCCTACTGTCCTAATTTTTAAAAAGATTTATTTATTTTAGTAGACAGAGAGAAAGAACACGAGTGGGAAGGGTAGAGAGAGAAGGAGAGAGAATCTCAAACAGACTGCACTGAGCACAGGGCCTAACGTGGGGCTCGACCTCATGACCCTGAGATCATGACCTGAGTGGAAGCCAAGGGTCCAACACTCAACCACCTGTGCCACCAAGGTGCCCTGTTGTTCTATTTTTTTAACAAGTCAGTTTGTGTTAGGTTTTTATATAATACATACGATGACTTGCTATACTGGTCATAGTAGTTACTTTTCAAAATTTGCAAGTTGCCTTTTATTGGGCTTACAGTGGAACTTTCCTATGGGAAAGAAAATATAAATTTGTAAGCAGAGGGACCTGTTCTATGTGTGTGTGTGTGTGTGTGTGTGTGTGTGTGTGTGTGTAGTGTGGATGGGTTTTTTGTCTGTGCGTTTGTTTTTTGTTTTTTGTTTTTATGCTTGAATGCATTCTTTGTCCCCCAGAGATCAGTTTACATTTTCTTCTGCAGTTAAATATCAATCTGTGGGGTGATGCTTTGAGATTGTGTGATGCTCCTGTTCCCCCAACAAACTCTTACCCACTGGCTTTAGTGTCCATGGAGAATTCTTGCCTGAATCAATTATTTCATTAGTGATTGCAATATGTCCTTAATACTTTAGAACTGAACAGTTTTGAGCCATCAGGAATTTGGTTTGAATACAGTATGAGATGAAAAGTTCAAGGGACACTTGGGTGGCTCAGTTGGTTACACATCCAACTCTTGATCTCAGTTCAGGTCTTGATCTCATGGTTATGAGTTCAAGCCCCACACTGAGCTCCATGCTAGGTGTGGTGCTTACTGAAAGGAAGGAAGGAAGGAAGGAAGGAAGGAAGGAAGGAAGGAAGGAAAGTTCAATAGACTTTATTCCCTCCAAGCATGAATATTTGCTTTCCATTAATTAGTTTGTTTTCATTGAAAAAGTAATATGTGTGATAAAGTGCAAATAGTAAAAAAGAAAATACAATAGAAGTTCTCTTCCCCAGTCTTTCCTTTCCCCTGTGTATTCACTCAGTCAGTGCTTCCAGTTCCTTGCGTGACTCCAGAATTATTCTAAAACACAAGAGCCATGTGGGCACGTGTGTGTATCCATTCTTACACAATGGAAACATACTACACAAACTGTTATGTACCTGTTCCTCTCTTTACTTTTCTGAAGTCAATTTCTTATCATCAAGGGTATCTCAGGGTTTTTTTGTTTTTTGGGTTTTTTGTTTTGTTTCGGTTCGGTTTGGTTTGGTTTTTGATGACTGCAGAGAGTTACGTCGTATCAAGGTTGTATGCTTATTTGACCCATTGAATGTATTTAATGAATTTAATGTAGACTTTTGCAAGCTGGACTAGGGATGTGCCATGCGTTCTCTTTGCTTTTCTGTGGGGCTATGTTGTTGTCCTTGGGAGCCTCTGGAGTACTTCCACCCCCCACTAGTTGGTAAGCTTGCTGAGGGCGTTTTTCTTCTCTGTTGTATTCCCAAGGGTCCATCACTGGGATATAAATTAGCCTCTTGCGCCCCCTAAACTTCTCTTTTTCAGCCCTCATCCTCCACCTGTAGTCCTGACTACAGGACTTGCCCAGCTGGTGGCTTCTATGTTCTGCGTCGTGAGCGTGGTGACTTGGAGGTGCCCGGACAAGTGGAATAATTAGAGAATTGTTAACGGCTCCCTCTGAGGGACTGATCATACATGCAATTTCGTAAGTGCTGGCGGGCGAGCGCACTGCTGGGCATGACGCCCTGTCAGTCATGTCCAGAGCCTGCAGCTCCTTGCTCATCCCCATCTTTGGCTGCCGCCTCTGATCTTTGGAACACTCAACTCCCATGATGTCTGATCCGACCTGGACCTATGGTCCCTTGTTGCTGCCAATTCGTCACTGCTGCTTCTCATTGTCCTGTCCTTCCTTCCCGCCCAGCTCAGCTTACATGGCTCCGTCATGACACGCAGGCAAAGGGGAACAGGATGGCAAGTGTAGTCAGAGAATGTAGGACTCGAACTGAGCCCCCCTCCCCCGATAAATGAATGGGTGACCTGGCCGAAGAGTCTGCATGGCACCACACGTGGGGGGCTTAACAGAAATGATTTTCTCACTGTTCTGGAGACTAGATGTCCAGGATCAAGGTGTTGCAGAAGTGATTTCTTCTGAGGACTCCCTCCCTGGCTTGTAAGCAGCTGCCCTCTCCCTGTGTTCTCACCTGGCCTTTCCTCTGTGTCCGTCTGGTCTGTGTCCTAATCTCTTCTTATAAGGACACCAGTCATATGGGATAAGGGCCCATACTAATGACCTTATTTTAACTTAATTACCCCTTTAAAGACACTCTGTCCAAATATAGGCATACTTAGAGCCTCTGGGGGGTTAGGAGGTCAACCTATGATTTTTCAGGGGGACGCGGTTAAGACCCTAACACTCGGAAAGGAATGGAGAAGTGGAAAGGTTGGCCGAGAACAGAAATGTACCAGGGATGCTGGGCAGAGTGAGCGGAGGGTGGCCTGGCCAGCTGAGGGACCGAGGCGAGGTTGGCTGGAGTTGGGGAGGAGAGTGGAAGCCCACGTGATCAGGGGCGGGGCCAGCACAGTAGGGAGGGGTGGGCAGCAGGGCTGTGACCGGCCAGGCTAGGATGGTCTCCTATCAGTGCTCCTCAGAGCAGAGCTGAGGTGCTGGGGGAGGAGCTGGGAGGCGCGTGGAAGTGGGGGCAACTGGGAGGAGAAGCTGGAGACTTGAGAAAGAGTTTGACACTGTAGCACTTGGAGACAAAAGGCATAAGGGCTGGAGAGGAAGAAAGGCGGACATTTTCTAGCTGAGAGACTGGAGTGTGGATGGTGTAGGAGGTGGGAAGCCAGGTGGCGTTCTCTATCCAAAGACAATCTTTACCCGAACAGTTAAGATCTTGCTGGTCAGAACCACAGAACTGGAGAGCTGAGAGGCCCCAGAGGTCTCTCCATTCCCTCCACAGGAGCCAACAAGTCCGCGGGAAGGGACCGCCGGCTAGCGCGCTACAGGGAGGAGCTCACTGACCCAGGAGATGCGGCTGGGGGCCTGACACTCCCCCTCCCGTACCAACAGGGCAAACGTAGGACATCACCAGGCCTGGGAGCCTTGCCTGCCTCAAGGTCGAGCGAGAGCTAAAGGCCAAACCAGGTGGCCCCATAAGGTCCCCATAGCTTTGAGACCTGGGCGTGGAGCAGGCCTGGTCACCAGAGTGAGTGGCTCTAGGTCCCCCATCAGTGTTGCCATGCTTGCTTGGGTGACAGTGGCTTAACCCCCCTCCCATCCACTTAGGAGACAGGGGTTTTAGATTTAAACAGAAGAGGACACCTCGGTGGCTCCATCAGTTAAGTGTTGGCCTTTGGCTCAGGTCATGATCCCAGGGTCCTGGGATCGAGTCCCACATCAGCTTCCCTGCTCCAAGGGGCGCCTGCTTCTCCCTCTCCCTCTGCTGGTACCCCTGCTCATGCTCGCTCGCTCTCTTTCAAGTAAATAAATAAAAAATCTTTAAAAAAAAAAAAGATTTAAATAGAAGAGGTAAACTGACTACTTAAAACACAGGAAGGTATCAGATCTTTCACAAACAGCTGGAAAGAAGAAAGGTGCCAAGAATGAGAAAAGAGGATGCCATAGGCATTCAAGAAAACAGGTACATTTCCTACTGGAGTCCAAGGGTGGCGTGAACCGAGGTGTCAACCTTGTCCACTGGTCAACCGCAGACTTCCAGGCCCTCTCTTCCCATCTTGAGAGCTGAACTGGGAACCTCTTGGCAGGTGGGTGAAAGGGGCCCCAAGCCACCATGTCCTAATGAACCGTGGGCAGAGCTAGAGTCCCACCCGGAGAGGTGGCCTGTCCCTGGGCTCTGATTTCTCCCCCAGGGGCTTCTGCAGCTCTCCCAGATTTTATTTTTGTCGCCAGCGTTATGCTCCAGTGCCGTCAGTACGGTTCCAGGGAGCAAAGGATCACAGATAGACTCGCTTCCATGTTTTACTTCAGAACCTTAGTCGTCAGCAGACTGAAGCCCGCCAGTGAAAAATGACCACACACTTGAAAAAAAAAAAATGTGTGCCTCTAAAACCACCCTCCTTTGCAAAATGTCACTATTATTTTCTATGTAATTTGATAGCTGTTGAACTACGGTGGAAAAGTTTCGGAAACCCAAGATATCAATTGTCTCCGTTAATAGAAATATTCCTGTGCTTGTTCAATGGACTTGCGAGGCCACTAAATAAAGCTCACAGAGGGCTGCCCCTTGTGGTTGCAGAGGCCAGAGTCCTTGTCTCAGTCAGGAGATTTGTTTTTTAAAATTGTGCCCCGATGTCTTTTTCCCAGGGCAAACTTATTCTGCAATTTGATCTCTACCATGTTCAAAGGATGCTGATCATCCACAGGTCAAGATTGAAATGTGTTTTGCAACTTGCTCTATGAATGAAGCAATTAATGCAACAAATGATTGCTTCCATTTATTTTAAAATCATCTCTTTCTCTTTTTTTAAAAAAATTCTATTTATTTATTTGACAGAGTGAGCACAAGCAGAGGGAGAAACAGGCAGAGGGAAAGGGAGCAGACTCCCCACTGAGCGGGGAGCCCAATGTGAGAGCTCTGTCCCAGGACCCTGGGAATCATGACCTGAGCTGAGGGCATACGCTTCACCGAATGAGCCACCCAGGCACCCCTCATCTCTGGTTTTAACAGACATTTTATTTATTTATTTTTTGCATAAGATTCAAGTAGTAACAGACGTGGAGAAATAGCACAAATTTAAAAAGCCACCAAACTGTAAATGAAATGAAAACTGATGGGGTGCCTGGTTGACTCAGTTGGTGAAGCATCTGCCTTCAGCTCAGGTCATGATCCGAGGGTCCTGGGATTGAGTCCCACATCGGGCTCCTTGCTCAGCCGGGAGCCTGCTTCTCCCTCTGCCTCTGCCTGCCACTCCCCCTGCTTGTGCACGTACTTCCCTGTCTCTCTGTCAAATAAATAAATAAAACCTTAAAAAAATTAAAAAAAGAAAACTGATAACAAGTATGTTTCAAATTAACTTGGTATAATCTGATGCTAATTTAATAGACCTCCTATTTCCTCGTGTAACTACAATTACATCTTAATAACATCTATTGGGATATGAGAGAACTAGCAGTTTAATTGTAATTTTTAAACAAAGAAATCTTATAAAAAGATTCGGGGTTTTGGAAACACTCGTTTACCTAGAGTCATTTGCAATTACCATTAATTCAAATGTGGCCCTTCTAAAATTGTACCAGGGCTAAGGAATGAGACAAAAATCAATAACAAAGCATGTTATATTTAACTCAGATGATTAATACGATCATAACGTTACTGCATCTCCCAAGAAAGGAAGGATGCAAATTAATATGGAATTGGGTGAGAAGACAAAATCCTTCCTAATAGACCATACATTTTAAAAGAAGAATACAATTTCTATGTTTAGAGAGGGTGAGAATATTTTTCGTTTTCACTTGACAACTTCTTACTTGGTTAATTGTTAACTTTACTTTGACTTTTACAAAGTACACCATAGTCAGAAGCCGAACCACAAAAACACAGAAACTTGCATCAAATCTGTTTAGCAACAGACTAATACATGATCGTGCATCGATCGTGCATCGTGTTTGTGTGTGTGTGCCCCTCCCTGAGGTGGGGCCGGCAGCCTCGTGACTCTCCCCGGGCAGGTCGTGCAAGCAGGTGTCACTCGTCTAAGATGTGGATCTCTCATCTCCCAGGGAGGCTGGTTGTGTTGGGAAGTGAGCAGAAGCTTTGGAGTCAGACAGCTCATCCTGCTCTGTCCTCAACTCCCTGGTTGTGCACGTACTTCCCTGGGTGATCATCTCTCCCAGAACCCCAGTGTTGGTGTCCTTCTACAAACAGGGCTGAGCAGGACTGACCTCTTACCCAGAGGGGCTGAGGTAACATGAGAAACATGGCTGCTACCATGCTTGGCACATTCTTAGTAGATACAAAATAAAATACCATTTTATGTAGACTTGTAAGTTTCAGGGAGGGTTTAACCTGGCTCCAATGATCTTAGGCAAGTCATATGACCTCCTTGAACCTCAGTGTTTTCATCTGTAAAATGGGTCCATAAAGCTCAATCAAGAGAGAGGACAGTGAAGTGCTTTGTAAATGGTAATGCATTAAGTAAAGGTTACAAACGTATCTTTCAACACACATTTTTCTTACACTAGCCTGGTGAGCAAGGAAATGGAGACTCATGGAGACAGAGGCTCAAGTATGTCAGGGTGAAGTCAGACAAGATGTAACCCAAATCTTATCATTATAATGCTATCCTTAAATATCCTTATACTCAGATATTAGTGCTCAAATGTTATAATATTAATACTATACTCAAGTAGTTTGATAGTACTAATATTCACACATTACAATACATATTCAAATACTATTCTGTAGCATCCACATTCACACATTATAATTATAATGCCATACTCAAATATTATGGAAAATACAAGTACTCAGATATTGTGATCAAAACATCATACTAAAATATGATAGCATTGAACTATTACTCACATATTACAATCATAATACATTACAATAATAAGAATATAATCTTTAGACTTTGTCAGGGTTATCTCTTTGTTTTCTGAATTGCATTTATTTCCAAATCCTGTCTCTGTCACCCTCCATGTCCTGCCTCATGGACAGGGGCAGCTGAGCACAGTGACCAGGCACAAAATGCTTCCGGAGGACCAGCGGCCCACGTCTGCTCTGCTGTCATCGATCTCAGGCAGGGCGATGTGTGTCTCCTCTCTGAAGACTTTCTGCTTGTTCCAGTCTCCCCAGTACACAGTCTCCTCATTTCCTGATCTCCCGGGCACAGAGCGGCAACACCACTGGAGTTCCAAGTATGTTCCATGTTCCGTGATGGTTTCCTGTCATTGTTTGGGCTTATTGTTTCCTTTGACAGTAGGAACCATGTTTAAACGAGTGCTTAAAAACACTTAATAAATCTTTGTCGATTAATCCTGTGGCTGATATGCAGCTCCCCTGCCCCCCAGGCCTCAGTTTCTCACAGGTAAAATGTCAGACCCTAAATTTGTCATTTGCCTTCTACATGAGGTAACTCCCACACAACAGAAAAGGACCAAAGACCCAGGGTCGGGCACCACCTCTGGACAAACCATGGCAGAGGGCTGCATGTCAAGGAAGAAGCCGGAGGTTGAATCTTGGTTTTGAGAGCTCATTGACTGCAGAATCTTGCAAACATTTTCTTTCTCTCTCTCTCTCTCTTTTAAATTTTTAAAAGTTTTATTTAAAAAAAATGTTATTTATTTATTTGAGAGAGAGAAGGAGAGAGAGAGAGCAGGAGAGGGGGCAGGGTCAGAAGGAGAAGTGGACTCCCCGCTGAGCAGGGAGCCCCATGTGGAACTCGATTCTGGGACTCCGGGATCATGACCTGAGCCAAAGGCAGTTCCTTAACCAACTGAGCCACCCAGGAGCCCCTTTTTTAAACATTTTATTCATTCATTTGACAAAGTGAGAGAGCACAAGCAGGGGGAGGGGCAGAGGGAGAGGGAGAAGCAGGCTCCCTGCTGAGCAGGGAGCCTGATGTGGAACTTGATCCCAGGACCCTGGGATCATGACCCGAGCAGAAGACAGACACTTAACCGACTGAGCCACTCAGGCACCCACTGCAAACATTTTTATACGTAAGGGACATTTTAAAGCTCAAGTGGATTGCTCTGCATGATATACTCCTTCTCACTCCACTGGGGAATTTACATTCTTCAAGAAATGGTCTCAATACTGTATAAAACCTCTCTTACTGACAAACGGCAATCCCATACCGGAGGAATAATTTTCCATATGGGGACTCACGAAGAATTCAGACCTCACCAGTAGTCAAACAGCAGACATGGCGGCAACTTATATAATTGGCCAACATGATCTACCTTTTTTTTTTTTTTAAAGATTTTATTTATTTATATATTTGACAGAGAGAGATTACAAGGAGGCAGAGAGGCAGGCAGAGGAGGAAGCAGGCTCCCTGCTGAGCAGAGAGCCCAATGTGGGGCTTAATCCCAGAACTCTGGGATCATGACTTGAGTCGAAGGCAGAGGCTTTAACCCACTGAGCCACCCAGGTGCCCCTACCTTTTTTTTTTTTTTTTTTTAAAGTTTATTTATTTATTTGAGAGAGAAAGCACGAGAGGGAGGAGCAGAGGGAGAGGGGGAGAGAATCTCAACCAGACTCTGTGCTGAGCAGGGAGCCCAATGCAGGGCTCGACCTCCTGACCCCGAAAACACAACTGAAGCCAAAATTGCTCGACGGGCTGTGCCACCCAGGTGCCCCACCGTGTTTTAAAATGAAAATCTGTGGGGCACCAGAGTGGCGCGGTCAGTTTCAGCTCAAGTCATGCTCTCAGGGTCGTGGGACGGAGCCCCTCGCAGGGCTCCACTCTGGCATCCCCTCCATGCCCTCTCTTTGCCCTTCGGCTCCTCCCCCTGCCTGGATGCACTCTCTCAAATCAATCAACCAGCCGATCTTTAAAATGAAAATCTGCTGTGCAGGAGAAGCCTTGGCAAGACTCTGCCTCCTTCCACATAGCCCATTACAGTTAAAATTGGTTCAACTCTTGAGAATCAGGTAGCACTTCAGACCTGAGCTCTCGCATCATAAAAGTGTTCGTAACGTTTGATGCAGTCGTCAGATTCCTTGGACTCTCTTCTGGGCAAAGAATTGAAAAGAAGTTGCACACTCTGTGTCTGAACATGTTCCCTGCGGCCTTTGCTGTTAGCATGGGACATCTGAAAACCTGCCAGCCGAAGCTACCACGTGTGTGGGTTCTGCACTTCAAAAACAGCAACCCTCACGCTCATCGCCTCTCTGATTTTACAGTGGGTCTGGGAGGTAGCTGCTGTTGTCACCCTCCCTTCTAGATGAAGAGACTCATGTTCAGAGGGGCTAAGGCACCCAGAGCATATGGCTGGAAAAGGGCGGAGGCCGCCTTGCCCCTAGTGCGATGTCCCTTTATGCAGGAGGGTAAAGATGAACTACATGAACTTGATAAAAAACATACCTAACCCTTAAAATCATCATCACGGAAGCAACACAGCAATACTAAAAATTGCTTGACTAGAAACCCCACAAAGAACACCATTCACATCTTGGCTGCAATTATTTTGTAGAACTAGATAGGCACAGTAGTTAACAGACTGGAAGGGAAGAACTTAAAGGCATTGAAAGATTTCCTTGGATTTTAGTACCACTGTCTTTATACTTCTGTAGCGCTAGGAGCCAGTGGCTACTCTTTAGCTCCTTTAGTGGAATCAGAAATATTTTTTGAGGGGGTGGTGTCTGGGTGGCTCAGTGGGTTAAGCCTCTGCCTTTGGCTCAGGTCATGATCTCAGGGTCCTGGGATCGAGTCCCGCATTGGGCTCTCAGCTCAGCAGGGAGCCTGTTTCCCCCTCTCTCTCTCTGCCTGCCTCTCTGCCTACTAGTGATCTCTCTCTGTCAAATAAATAAATAAAATCTTAAAAAAAAAAAAAAGAGCTTTCAGGGAAAAAGATATATAGAGAAAATGGTCCCACTGGGCTGCACTCTGTACGAGAACTCCCTAACTATGAAATCGTCTGGAAATGAAAACGCAGCTTTCACGGAATGATGGATCCACAGAGTAACAAAGGCTGGGAAGGATGGGTCCGTGCTGGTCCCAGAGGCTGGGCCTGGCGGTCCCCAAGCCCCACGTCCTGGCTGTTTCATCTCAATGACACTTGTGAAGCCAATCTTGTGTGGAGCACGGGGAGGCGGGACCTCCTTGTGGGGCTGACAAAAGAGGGCTGGGCTTGCCAAATGGAATCAGGCTCTGGGAGGCTGGAGGAGCCTTCATTGTCCTCGGCTCCAGTGATTAAATGCCAGATTAAAGAGGAAACATTCCTTCCCCCTTCCTGCCCCCTCAGCCTCAGCTCATCAGGCCCATTCACAAGGCTCCTTCCAAAAAATATGGACAGGGGTGCCTTCTGTTCATCGCCCTCACAGCTGACCCTGCCACCCAGACCAAGGGGTGTCAGGAGGTTAATTAAAACCAGGTAATAGAAGGAATCGAAGCCCAACACTTCAAAAATGCCACGGGGGCTCTGAGGCAGGGGAAACACATATGGTTTGAGGACCACTTCCCAGATACTGCCCCCCTCACACTCTGCCTCAGGCTGGGACTTGGCGGTTTTCTCGCTGGATGTGAAGAACCCCTCTCTCCCCGTGTTTTACTCTTCTCCTGATCAAGCAACTGTGTCTGGCGGCCCATCTCCGGCTAGCTAGTTCTAGCTTCTCCAGACAAGACGCGTTATGGCTGGTGGCGTCTCTAGCAGCCTCTCCATCAAACTGATGTGGATATTTCATTCTCCTTCATTTCTGAGGGCGTGCCTTCCAGGGGCCCCCCACTCCGGCTCTGCCAGGATGCCATCAGACTAAGCTAGTCTCTTAGACTAAACTTCATATTCCCTCCATCTGACACATGGGGTCAGGGAGGACAGAAGTGTTGGAAGGTTGGGGAGAAAGTTTTTTGGAAATGCCGCCTGGATGAAAGGGATACAAACTTTAGACCCATTGCTTAGTGCTAACTACCCATCACAATATTCATTTGCTTCTTTAAAGGCAAATGCATTGTGTAGTACCTTCAAAAGAAGAGTCCTGCGGTTAATACACGCTGCAGATTGAATAAATGAGGCACTTGAAGACTCAAAGCATATGCTCCCATGCCAGATTGCCTGGACTTAGTCACTTACTACCTGGGTGAACTTGAATCAGTTACTCAAGCTCTGTTTCCTCATGTAAAGAACAGAGATGGTGACTGTGACAATGAGGACAATGGTGCTTTCCTCACGGGACTGCTCTGTGGATGGAAATGCTAAAATATGCACCACTGTTAGACTAGCATCTGTCACAGAACACATGATATCTAAGTGTGAGCTACAATTATTCTTACTATTACTTGCTTTCAGCAAATAAATTCTAAATTCTAAAGGTATTACTAACAGCCCACCTTCCTACAGAGCCAAAGAGAATAGAACCATCAGTAAGGAGAGGGATAATACTAATTCTTTATATTATATATCCTTAGGTACAATTCTGAAGGAAAATGTTAGCATATAGAATTCAGGAGTTTATTAAAGGACAACAATCACAGGAATGCAAGGATAGTTTGAAATCTGACATCCAACCTCACTATATTCAGTTATAGGGCAATCCCACAATTATATTCTTGGTGGCCAAAAGAGATTTTTGTCAAAATTTAACAGCCATTTTTTTATTTAAAAAGTTTGGATTAGGAATAGATCTTGAACACAATAAATTTACATGTAAACAAACACACATATTAATTGAAAAACCATCACCATGCCTCATGGAAAAATGTTAAAACCATTTTCCTATTATCAAAGAGCAGAGACTACTGATCACCATGGAAACTATTATTTACTATTATTCTGGAAATATAAGCCAATGCCACTCGATAAGAGAAACAAACAGAAAAACTCTACAAATACAAGGAAGGAATTTTTTGCCATTGATATTATTATATATTTCTAAAACTCATGATCATCCATTTAAAAACTGTTAGAAACGACAAGATAACTAAGTAAGGTGCCTGGTCACAAAGTTTGTTATAAGTAAATATGGTGGGATGAAATTGATCACTTTCAAAAAAAGTTTGCTGATAAGTTAGATTGATTTCTTTGCCTCTGCAAACTGGGCTTCCTTCTGCCTCTGGGCAGTGGGCTGCCCCACAGTGGATTTCTGTTGGAGAAATGGAAGGGGTGGCTTGGACAACAAGGCAACTCTTCATGAAGACACACCTGCTCACGGGAACAAAGTTTGTTGTATGGGGGCCATGTGTGTCAAATCAGAGTCTTTGAAGTTGTTCAAATAAAGAGGATTAGTCACAGTTCTAGGGAGTCATAAAGACTAAGCCAAAAGAAGCAGAGTTCATATGGTTTCATGCATCTGTTAACCTGGCTTAGATACGTTTCCTTGTTGTAGTATGGGTATTTTATGCACTGTTTGCCTTGAAAAAGTCACAGATTTAATCAATTCTTTATGGTACTAGACCTCTCGTGTCCAGAAAGAAAGAAGATGTTCCATCATTATCTTAATAGCACATCGCACACAGAGTGGCAATCCAATCCAATCCATTCAGAAAGTTATTTCTCAGACCATTACGTTTATACGTAAACTCCAAACACCATATATTACTTTTAAGCCTACTTTCTGATCTCCTGCCATCAAACCTGACATGTTGCTTTATTATGATGAACTCTTTGTAATAGTTTACTTTTTCTTTTTTTTTAATCTAAAATGTGTTTTAAGGGCCGAGGCAATTTTCACAACATTTTTGAAGCGATGCGATTTATTCTTATTTATCCTCCACTGTCAAACAGACATTGTTCAAAGATGTGTTGCCATTTAGAATATGGTAAGTGGTAGAAAGCTCGACTCATAAATCCCAGACGCCTAATGCTGCATTCCCACTTCATCTGTCCTATCAGCGGAATTCTGCTGAGTAGAGCATGTACGCGAAGAAAGCAGATGTGATTGCGTATGTTTGTAGACATTTTTAATTAAAATAATGTTACTCATTTAGAAGAGACCTACAGATTTATTTTAAAAATCAGCTTGGAGAATGCTGATTATTTAATATTGTTTTGACCATGGATATTTGAAAAATATGTAAGAGACAAAAATAATTATAAAATAACGCCGTTCAGTTTTATGCTCCTTACATGTATGTGTTACCACGTGAACAAAGGGAAGTGGGACTGAACTTGACCATAAAAGAATCCTTCACTGGAAGCAAATCTAACACTAACCCTGAAGTATTTTTAGAAAATTAATTTATGGTCATTATTCCGTTTTTGAAAAAAAATTTTTGTTTCATTACAGGAGACATAGACACAGACAGAGACACAGACACACACACACACACACACACACACACACACACACACATTGGTTTATTTAAATAGGAAGCTCCTGGGGGCACCTGGGTGGCTCAGTGGGTTAAGTCTCTGCCTTCAGCACAGGGTCTTGGGATCGAGCCCTGCATTGGGCTCTTTGCTTGGTAGGGAGCCTGCTCCCCCCCGCCTCTGCCTGCTTCTCTGCCTACTTGTGATTTCTGTTTGTCAAATAAATAAATAAATAAAAATAGCAAGCTCCATTAGTATAACTAAGAGTATTTAATTTACAAAAATTAATGATACATACATCTATTTAAGATCTCATTCAATAATATTTTTGGTTCCACTTTTTCTGGCAGATACATCTTTACATCCCCAATTTCTATGGGGTTTGTGATCAACTCGGGAGTACATTATAAAATAAAAATATATAATAAAATTACTTAACATTCTTTTTTTTTTTTAAAGATTTTATTTATTTATTCGACAGAGAGAGATCACAAGTAGGCAGAGAAGCAGGCTCCCCACCAAGGAGCCAAAGGCAGAGGCTTTAACCCTCTGAGCCACCCAGGAGCCCCATTACTTAACATTCTTATGTTGCCTTTTAAATTTCATTCATTCTTCATTCATTCACTCACTCATTCTTTCATTCAACAGATATGTACTGAAGCCATATTATGTGCCAAACATGTTTGCCCTGGAGTTATAGCAGTGAACAAAATTCCTGTCCTCATGACGTTCAAGTTCTGATTCTGATGGAGGTAAAGAAA
The DNA here is from genome assembly GCF_011764305.1 of Mustela putorius furo. Classification (NCBI taxonomy): domain Eukaryota; kingdom Metazoa; phylum Chordata; class Mammalia; order Carnivora; family Mustelidae; genus Mustela; species Mustela putorius. Next base: position 737,264 of record NW_025421491.1, on the reverse strand, counting down.
CTGATGACTTTAACTTTTAAAAAAACTCTATGCTGAATTTGTCACAAAGAAAAAAGGGAAAGAAAGTTCAGGTTAATACATGTATCCTGCTAATCTGAATCCTTCTTGGGAAGTAGGCAGTTCTTAGTATATGATCATTGGGCACTTCTCTATCTGTATTGTACAAATAAAAAATAATCCTTTGCCATCTGCCACTCCTGATTGGTGAATCATTTGGTGGGAGCTATGGGCTACTGGAAGTTGCCCACAGTTTCAGACCAGTGGGACATTCTGGGAAGAATGCCTGTCTCGATGTCAGAAGAATTTGCCTTCAGAGCTCACATCTTACTGGAACATTGGTCGAGTTGCTTGATTTCTCTGTCTCACCTGTTAAACAGGTATATGACTCCTCCCTCAAAGGACTATCATTCAGGTTAAGGAACTAGTTGCTAGAAGGTGGTTAGCAGGTGGGGATTACTTTACCTGAGGTTCCTATTTAGTGGCAGAGCCAAGATTAGAAGCCCTGTCACCTCACTTGGTGGCCAGTGCTTTGTCTTGTACCATGTTTGCACTTGGTAATCTCTGTTGGTTTTACCCATAGGACAAGATGATAGACATATTCATCATTTATCCAGCCCTATGCTGTGTGCCTCATGGACCCCGTGGGCCTCAGTCGTCCTCTTATGTAAGATGAGGAGTTGGGTGAGATGGTCTTTGGGGTCTCTCTCAACCATGCACAGCCGTGACTTTAGATAGAGTGACCAACCATATTGGCTTGCCTAGGACTATAGGGTTTCCCTGGACATCCAACTTCCAGTGCCAAAACAGTCAGAGTTCACGGAAACTAGGGGAGTCCACCGTCAACAATTCCGGGCTTCCTTTCAGCTTGGTTTCCACCATCACTTTTCCAGATATGCCTCTCAGCCCCTGAAACTGAGCACATGCGTACAGCAGAATTCAAGCACCAAGTTAGCAAACAAAATGGCAGCCATGCAGCCTTCACCTCTTTATCCTTTCTTCTCGCTTAGAAGTTTCCTCTCTGAAAGCTGTTTAGCAAATCTGTTTTTAAACAGCCCCTGCTGTGGTTTTAGCTTTGGTAGCAAGCTACAAACCCAGCTGACCAGCCACCTCAGCAGACTAAGGAACAGTCACAGATGTTCTTGACTTCTCTGTTCACCCCAGTGGGAAGAAACCAGGATTTCCACAGTCCCACCACTCAGCCTTATCCACTATGTTCCCTGGTGAGTGGAAGTGCAAGTTTCTGCTCCTGCTCCTCCTTCTCTTTTTATTTTTCTTCTCCTTCTCATTATGACTTTCCTTCCTACCAAAAGGCAGTCACCTCTATGGGAACAACAACAAAAAGGGAGCTCTCGGAGCATGATGTTTTGATTCTGAATGGAGCCTGCACACCTTTTGGCTGTTCCCTAGTGGGGACACTGGCTCTGCCAGCCCCAGCTGAGATATCACTTAAGAGCATGGGGCCTTCAGGGGCAGGACCAGTCCAACATGTTTACAAGATGTGTAGCCATTAGCAACATCTTACTGCTCACACTAATTAATGGAGAGAGAGGCTGATGAAGACCAGCTCGAAAGAGGGCCAAATTGCATCAGTGTTTGGGCTTTAAATTGATACCAAAAAAAATAACTTGTCACAGGGGTGTTAGGAGAAGCACCTTCCCCCAGCAGGTTGGTTGTTTGCTACGCTTCAGCCGCAGTAGATCCCAAAGTGGCCCAAACACCAGGGTTACGGGTTTATTAAGGTCACTTAAGTTGGTTAAGCACATCCATGATTAGAGCTGAGTGACAAAGACTATACACAGGCACCAGCTCCCACGAATCCTACACCAGGAGCCGCGTGGTCAGGAGGTCCTGTCCCCACCACTGTTGGGGGGGGCATGGATTTGTGTTGTGTCCTAAACCTAGTGACAGAGGGTGCCCTCTCCACTCCAAGATGCATGTGCCCCCCATTATTCCAGCAGAAACACGAGGTTTCCCTCTTGTTTATAATGACATCGCTCCACACTGAATTATTTTACTCAGATCAGTAGATGAGGTCTTTTTTTTAAATAAAAGAATGTTTTTACTTTATTAATAGCTTCTTTGACAGATAACAACCTTACCTCTTGTTTTTTAATAACTTCGCTTATTCGAAGTGTTCAAGGTTACAGTCAGTTGAGGAAAACAACGTAGAATTTTGAGGTCACCCAAATTGCTACTCTCCTGGGTTTTATTGTCCTGGATACCTAGGTATTTAGTGCCCCCCCCTTTTTTTTTTTTGGCTCCCTGGTAGGAAGATGGTGAGTTTTATCATGTCCATTTTATGATGGGTAAAAGAGGACCCCTATGACACTGTATAATCCTCCCAGGGTTAAAAATAATGAATTAGGACAAAACACAAACCTCTGAATGCCCAAGGTCAAAGGCTAGGTTATGTGTGAGATAGTCCCACCAGGGTGAAGTTGTGGGAGCATTCTAGCTCATTCTCTGCATTGCAGAGGAAATTCTAGTATCTACTGGGACATTGATGAGCACCATCTAGGACCCTTTCCCAAATATGTGACACACCAGTAACAGCGGTTGCCCTTGGACAGAGGGAGAAGGATGGTCAGTGGTTAAGACTTTCACTTTCCATTTTCTCCTCTTTGGTATATTTTGAAATTTTTATTTTTTTGTTTTTAAAGATTTATTTGTTTTGAGAGAGAGAGAGAGACGTGTGAACAGAGGGAGAGGCAGAGAGAGGGAGAGAGAATCTCAAGCAGACTCCCCACTGAGTGTGGAGCCCAGTGTGAGGCTTGATCTCACAAACCTGAGATCATGACCTGAGCTGAAACCAAGAGTTGGCCGCTTAACCTATTGGGCCATCCAGATGCCCCTATTTTAAAAATTAAAAAAAAAAAAAAATCCATATCTTGTTTTTCAATAATACAAAAAAGTTTTTTTTTCAGGCTGTGACTCAAAGATACCCTCCATGCTTGGTTGTGTTTTCCTCTGAGCAGACACAGAAGCAGCTATGGGCTTTAGGTTGTCCCTTAGGACTGGTGCAGCTATGTGGTGAGATCCCACCAACCACTACCTACGGACCAGGGGGTAGGAGGTACCCCATGGTCATCTTCTATTTTGCCTGATTTTGTTGGGATGTAACTGATGTACAGCTCTGTGAAGTTTAAGGTATATGGCAGAATGACTTGACATGCTATGGCAATCTTGGTGGAACCCCTCCACCCAGGTTGGCTCAGCCCTCTTCCTGTGAGGGCGCTTTGAGGGAGGGTGGCAGAAGGAGTTGCAGCTGGGGGAGAGGAAGGTGGCTGAGTGCTTTTGACACCATTCCAGGCTGGATGCTGTGAGGATTGCTGTTTGCTAATTACACTTTGGTGAGAGCTCCTGCTCCTTGGAGAAAAGGCCAACCACATAAATACAAAATAACAACCAAACATTGCTGCTAATGTTGCCTAATGACTTTTCTCCTGAAACTCAGTTTTGGGCTGTTCTCACCTTTCAGCGGCACATCAACTACCTCCCATGAACAAGAACCACGAGGCTTCTGCCCAAGCGGCCTTCGGGCTGGTCCTTTCCTCCACCAAACACAATCCTAGGTGTCTCCTGAGCCTTAAAGAAACACCTTCTCTCTTTCAGCCTTTTAAACACATGTGGTTATTTCTTGATTCTAAAGCAAATCCCCAGTCTGCTTTGTGCCATAAAGGAGGAGAAAAATAGATTTCAGGGAGCTTGGTACCCATCTGAGTTGCAGAAGTGAGAACAGGTTTCTGTCCACTTTTTCTCTCAGAACAAGAGGGACAGTTGATCTACCCCTTCTAACCTGATTCTGCTACTCCTTTGCGTCTCGTGCATCTTAGCTGTGTTTCCGACAGCAGCAAGCCTGTAATTAAAAGTGACCACTCTTACAAGGCATTGTTTTGCCAAAGCAAATACCCTCAGTGTGTTGTTGGAGGCTTCGGGGAGCTGGATGAGGCCTCTTGTGCAATGCCAGGCTAACTACTTTAGAAAGAGGACCATATGTTGCCTTTACAACATCCCTTTGGTGTTTAATTTGATGAAACAATGTGCCATAATCAGCCATGAGGACAGCGGTCCTGATTGATGGAGAGGGGTTCACGTGGTACAACTCTGATTTCAAGATCACCATGCTAATCCCATTATTCGCTTGAGTTGGCTTGTTTTGGGCTACCTTCAAAAAAGTTATTTCTTTAATGGTCAAATTGCCGTGAGGTCTAGAAGATTTAATGTATCATAAAACTCTTCAGATAACCAGCTGGACAACCCCCACTGCTGGGTAGTGTTCTGGCAAATGGGGGGATCCTAGCCATTCCCTCCTACACCCATCCCCCCAAGCCTCAAGGGGTGAGTTTAGAATGTAAAAAGAAGGGTGTACTCCGTTGTCAGCATTCCTCAACATTTAGTGTGCATATGAATCATCAGAGTGTCTTACTGAAACAGATTCTGAATCAGCAGTTCTGAGCAGAGTCTGGGATTCTGCACTGCGAGCCACGCAGTGATGTCGATACTGCGGTCCTGGGACTGTGCTTGGAAGAGCAAGACACGGGGGGATCTTGAGAATACGCAATAATAGCAGTTAACATTGATTTGTTGTGGTTTTTTTTTTTTTAAGATTTTTTTATTTATTCATTTTGAGAGACAAAGAGCTCGAGCACAGAGGGACAGTGAGAGGAAGTGAGCAGAGAGCCTGATGCAGGGCTCCGTCCCAGGACCCTGAGATCATGATCTGAGCCAAAGACAGACACCCAACCCACTGAGCCACCCAGGCGCCCCGCCGTTAACATTTATTAACCGTAGCATCTATCTCGAGTGTACCTTATTTGTGTGTTATGTATATGCCTTTAATCCTTACTTTTAGCCTCCTGGTAGATGGGATCAGCCCCACCTGATTCCTGAAGAAACCAAGACACAACTAGCTGAGTAACTTAGCCTAGCGAAATCACACAGCTTCTCCGTAGCTGCACTAAAATTCCAAGCCATGTCCTCGGCACTGTCTCCATGACTTTTGTTTTCCTTTTCCTTTTCAACCCCTACATTATATTCCTTTTGACTTAGGATTTAATCCCCTGGCCCCATCGTTAGTGAAAGAGCTGCGTCTGTGACCGAGATCTTCCCGGGGCTGGTACGAGGTCCACAATGAAATTTGTCTTGGGGGCTTTAGCTTTCCCTTTCTGTATCCCCTCCCTAAAAGATAACCTCTGCCAACCGGTGACACTTGTCATACTTGCATTTTAGAAGAAATCTGTCAGATCTAGGTGAACGTAGCCCAAGCCAGAAGCTGCTGATGTCCCAACCTGAGCCCTGAGTCGCTGTTTCAGGCTCTGTTCCTTCACACTGAGCTGGTGCTCGCAGGGAAGCTGGTCTGGCAGCCTTCCCAGAAGGGGGAAGGTCAAAGAAGAAAACAAAAACCTTTATAGGTTTCTGGGGGAACTTGGGATCTTAGAAAACCTGTGTAAGGGAAAGCAAGGACATTTCTCAATCTGTTGTAACTGGCATTTTTGCTCACCCTTCATTCTACCCTGGGGCCATGATTAGGGACTGTTTTCTCAAGTCAATGCATTTTTTGTGTGTGGGAAATGTATGTTTGATGTCACATTTTCAAAAGAGTTTAAGTGACAAATAGATTTGTTTCATCTTATTTACTTGCTTCACAAGTAACAAAGCGATAACCACCACCCCTGCCCTTCAGTGGAAAAAAAAAAAAATAGACACTGTAAGTAATTTGTAAAAATAGCTCTTACAGATCCATAAATGTACCTAAATGGCACAAAGAAACCAAACAATGTCAATTCAGAAGACTCACGGAACTCATCCAAATGCCCCATTTTGTACAAAGTAGGAATCATTCATCAAAAAGATGAACTAGGTCATAGCACCTACAGCATTTCCTTTGAAATGAATGTGCATGAAGAACATTATTAGACAGGATGCCTGAGTTTTGTGAATTTGAACCTTGGTTTCCTCCTCTGTGAAATGAAGGAGGTAGACATCCAGAAGTAACAGATGGGGACATAAGTCTCCCTTGGTGAGGCAGCAGCAAGTAAGAGTTACCCATCAGGTTAGCTTATGAAGTTATACCCATGACTCTCTGCTTCCCAGTGGGTGTATTGTGTGCCTTGTAAGACACTAATATTTCTCTACTTCTCTAAATGAGAATTCTCAGCAACCTCAACAAGTGTATATCGATAGGTAATACAGATTTTATTTATATTGTTTGATTGTTGGACCAGGCAAAACCAAGACTGTGCAGCTGGACAACAGTATGAGGTACTATCCTTCCCACTTCACAACAGGGCAGGGACGCTCTTGGAACAGTCACTTTGCTACCACAGAAAACTGTACATATAGGTCAACAGCATTTCCTTCAACAGAGACCTACACAAGACACCCATCCCTCCCGGCTAACTACGTCGCTTTCTGTTGTTAACATTGGGTTTCCTTTTTAGAGAGGAAAGTTTCTGTGTTTCAGTCTATCGTTAGCTGTTGAGAAATATTTCTGCTAGCAGCTTTTGTTTCTAAGACCTTAAGTAGCCCCAGAAACTTACTCCTTTTTCTTCAATCTTTGCATGGAACTTGGGTCAACTTTGGTCTCACTCCTCCTTAGGTTCTTTTCCATCTTAGCACATTATTAAGGAGAAGTCAGCCCAAGCAGGTGACTGACGACTGAAAGTCCTGCATTTGCTGATGGCTTTCCATTGTAAGGAAGTTGCTGCCTTATGAAATTCACAGGGAAATGTCCTGTCTCTTTAAAAATACTTTATTTAACATATGCATTCCTTGGACCAAAGCTCCTCATGAGTCATGGACTCTGTCTTTGAAGTGTCCTGAAATGTCATGACGTAGGAAAGAAAAATCTTAGGTTTGACGGAAAAGGGATGGATGTTATTGGAAAATGTTTGCAAAGCTCTGGGAGTGGTAGGGAGAGTTGGAAACTGGGGAAGAGGTCTGTTCTATGGGCAGCCATGGGGTAGAATTTGTTGTCGCTGAGCTGTTTGCAATTTTCTGTGCTACCCGTGTCCCTAGATCTGAATGACCAGTTTCGGCTTAAGGGCTCACATGTGCAAGATATTCTGCAGGCTTAGATGAATTCATTCAAAAGGACCGCGCCATGTCTGGAATGGAGGCTGACCCACTGTTCTCTCTAATGCTTTTGCTTTATTCAGATTCCCAATAGCCAACTGTCGCTGACTTTGCACATTTATGAGGTATAATTATACTTAGAGAGAGTATAGATATAATTATACATAGAGAGAGTTTGGAAACTCTAAATGCTTCAAAATATCAGTATAAGATTTAGGCATCGATAAGGGAAAAGTTTAAAGGAATGTTTGAATTAACTCACGACTGCTGCTTGCAAAGTTGCCAGAAAGTCTGATTTTTGAAAAAAATGACCTTTACAGAGCATGGAAACATGTGATAATGAACTTCCTGAAATATGAAAGAACCCAATTATTGTTGCAAGGCTGGCCAGCCTCGGGCTGTATCTGATCAAGGGGAGAGTTTCCAATTCAAATGTGTTAGATCAAGCTTGAATCTGAAAAAATTCTTAGTCTGTTACCTTTCTTTGTTTGTTTCTCTTATAGAGGGCTGGAAGTACATCTTACTCTCATCTACTGTTCTGCTGTAGTCATAACCAACCAACAAGATTTTAAACCCAATCCCAGACTGAAAACGATCACCCAAATGAGGATAAATCACGAGATAAAAATATTCACCGGACTTCCCGTACAGCATTCTCTCTCAAAGATTTTGCAGGAATTTAACTTATTCATCGAACCATTCCAGCTGCCACAGGAAAATAAAATGGGCTTTAGTTAATTTACACATAATTGTCTTTGAAAAGATTCAGAAATCTAAACGACCCATTTTGAAAGATCAACGCAGTTAGAAGAGAGGTATAACCAGTTTTACGCAACAGGTACTAAAATGAAACAAAGACGAAAGTTTCTGATCTTCCCCTCCAGTGTCTCTGCTCTACCTTTTAAAATCACACGTCTTAAATTAATTCCGTTAGAGTTTCAGCTGCTTTCCAAGAAGCAGGGTGCCCGAGCAGAACAAAATGTTTCCTGCCAAACAATGGTCTTGCTTAATTTGGTGCCTTAAGCAAAAACCCCACAATATTCCATGAGACCACTACACCCTATTTTGTCTTTTTCCTTTTCTTCTTCTTCTTCTTTTTAATGTTTCACTCGCAGGAGCAGGGAGGGGAGGGGAAAAGGCTAAAACAAACTAATTTTTGGTCATTTTATTCCTTTCGCAAACAGTTTGAAGACTAACCAATTTGTACTTACAAATCTGGGGCATTAGCAGGCGGGGACCCTAAATCCGCATGCACACAAGCAGTAACTGCTTGTACGCCAAGCTGTTTGTAAGCCTGATTTGACAGGAGAGAGCTATTCATTCTTTTGTCAACTGTCAGTCTAAAAACCTTAACCTGCCCGGGGCCCGGGCTATGGGAGCGCTAAATCTTCCCTCCTACAACTGTATAATGAACAGACTGTTTCATTAGTGGGACAATTCACTCGACAAATCCAGCCCAAACAACTTATTTCACAATTTGTGAGCAGAATTAAATTTAGGGGGAGCCGCAGGAGGATGGTGGGAGGGAGGCGGGGGAGTAGGTGAGCGGCACACAATGTGTGGGGGGATCAGTGTGCTGGGACAAGTGTTCCAGGCAATTTTACTGGCCATTGCGGGCTGAGGCTCGCGAGGCCGCGGCATGCAGATCAGCGGATTAGGGGGGGGCCCAGCATTAGGTCAAGTGTCTCGAGGGGGGCTGATAAACACCCCAAACCTGACAACAGATTTTCCTTTCTTCCTGCACCACTTGTTAAGTGTCAGAGCAAATCTTTTGAATGGCAGTCGAGTTTACTTAGAGGCCTTTTCTTCAAGAAGACACTCTATCCATTTTCTGAAGCCCATTCCAGGCTGCCCGGGGAATAAATTTGCCCCGCATCTTGCACACAAAAAAACGTCTTTTTCCTCCACATCTTGACTATGAGCCTTTGTCTCAAGGTGTGTGAACCAGAACAAAAATCCACATCGAGAGCTCCTGAGGTTTCAGAGCCTCTGGATTTAGCTTTAATACAAATTAAACACTTTGAAGATTACACAAATACTTTTTTTGGGGGGGTCACCAAAACCCCCCTCTCATTTTTAACATTAGCAATGTATAGATTCTGCTGAATGGGAAAATTTCAAGCAGCAAATGGTCGTAGAATAACTTGATCTTAATAGGATCCCATATGGACATTGCTGTTAATTCAAACCAAGTAAATAGCCCGCATGCTACATTTCTTATGTTCTAAGAATCCCAAATGGGAGAAGCCATGCTTATTGTATTAAGTTGTATCTCTGTGTTAACGCAAAGTGCATGATAGAAAATCTGTGTTGTAACATCAAACATTTTCTAGCTAGGTTTGGGCAGAGATGCTTGGTTTTGACTTTGAGATGTTCTAAAATGTTTAAATGGGATCAACGTTTGAAAATCCTTTTGTTGCAGCTTGGCTTTGCTTATGGTTTTACTTCTTATTTCTTTTGGCAGTGAAATTCTAAAATGATCAAATAGGAGAACCCTCTGGAAATTACGATGTTGCTTTCCTAGACGTTTAAATTGGAACTCTTTTGTAGATATTTTCCTTTTAATATGTATTTTGGTTATATTTTTAGAATATAGGTTTTTCTCTTTAACTTAGTTGGTGGAAACTGTGTTATTGAAATATTGAAAATTCTTTAAAAGGGGAATGTTTTTTATTTCTTTGCTAGCTCCAACTACTCTATAAAGAACATTCAATCAGGCACATTAGTGATTAGTCCCCCAGAAGCTTTTCCTCATCCAGAAAATTTTACATTATTAAATTAGTCTACTTTCGAACAGATAACTACTCACATCTTTGGTCGATGAAGACTTCAAAGCTGAGTGTAATAGTTACAGGGATATTCAAACTCTTTTTTAAGAAAGAAAAACTTACTATATCTCGTAGTGCCGAAAATACAGCATTCAAGATAGTTTTCAACCTACAGTGGACCTTGATGAGTTACTATGCTGCGTGGACCAATTTCTGTCCCACCTCCAAAGACAGTGGTGTTTCTTCAGAAGGTTAGTTTTGGTATTTCCTTTCCCTGCCTAGGTCCCAAGCTAACTGAAAAAAGAAAAAAAAAAAAAATCCCAGTTAGCCAGGCTGTTCCAGTGGCGCACTGAGTTCTATGATGGCAGGAATTCTATGAATAATAATAGGACCGGCCATCCCGTGCAGCCTCCCAGGGAATTCAGTCTAATCACCCGGAAATTCTGCTTGGTCACAGTTCTTTCTCTTTCCATAAACTGCTTTGGCTCCCTCTTTTCTTCCACATCATTGAAGCCTTTCTGCCACCCTCAAATCCATTCATGGGGCTTCCATGGATCCTCATCTTGGGGTATCCCAGGACTTCCCAGCAGCTCTGGTCTGGAGCCCTCCTTCCGGGACCACACCTGCTTTTCTAGAACATTCAGGCTACACCGGGCAGAATAAGGAACCGACATTTTCCTAAATTCTCCACCTAGAGACATCCTCCGCCAACAGACTGGAGACCATTCTTCCAGATGTCTCCCTAGCATTTGTACGTTTTATATGTACAAATGATGCCACACCACACATGCCATTTTATAAACTGCGGTTTGCTCAACAATATATTACAAAGATTTTTTTTCCATATCTCTGACTCCAGGTCTGCACATTCTTTTGAAAGGTAGTGTCAGAGTCCATTATTCAGGTATTCCTTATTTTCCCAACTAAGCCCTTTTATTGTGGGCCAATTAGGGTGTATCCATTTTCTTCACATTATAAAGAACATTGAACTGAGCATCTTCGTGCAAACATTTTTGAGTACTTCTCTGGTTCAAGAGGAATGATTGGGTCAATGGATCTATATAGGTTTGTACACATGTGGTTAAGCTGTCCTCTGGGGATGCATTCCATAATACAAATCTTCCCAGCTGAGTTTCTATAGGCAGGGTGCACAGTGGCTGGGAAGCGATACCAACCTGTATAAATTCAGGCTCTCCCGACACGCAGCTTGCATGCCTTCAGACTGTGGTTGTCTTGTGTTCTCTTTAGGTTCTCCCAGCAATTTGCAAAATAATTCTGCTGGCTTCTCCCTCTTTCTTTTTCTTACCTAAACAGCGTAAGGCATTTTGGGGACCAACTTTCTCATGCTTTCAAAAGTCTCTTGAATTATTTGAACAGGTTGCATACCTAAGGCAGAAACTTTAATCCTTATATTTTGTATGTCCTATGATTTACTTGGCCTGTGGATAATCTATCCCCTGCTTTCTCCAGCTTTGCCATCTTCCCTTCATTATTTTATGTGTAAGGGTAGATCTTGGCACACGCCACACACTCTAGCTGTGGTGGAGATTCACTCTATTTTATTTTTAGTCAACAGTTCTTGACATTATAAAGCCAACATTGACCAATTCCATAGAAATAGAAAAGTGGGGGGGGGGAACCCACCATTTCTCCGAGTTGTGACTAATCTTCATTGATCTATATGTCTGTAGTTTTGTACCAATATCATACTGCTTGGAGAGACATCATCTTCAAAATGTCCTCCAGAAGGTTACACAAATGTTTGCCCCCTTCGTGAAGCCGCCACTCTCTTGTGATTGAAATGTGATATTTCATCTTAAACCAAAGAACCATAGCTACAGGGATTTATGAAATTTCAGAGGCTTCTCAAAATAAACAATGTTTTCTCTTTCTAAAATAAGGTTAATTTGAGGGCTAAAAAAGAACTATTTCTACCAGTGCAGTACATAGCACTTGTTTGGTTAAAAAAGAGGGTACCTGGGTGGCTCAGTCAGTTAAGTGTCCAACTCATGATCTCAGCTCGGGTCATGATCTCAGGGTTGTGAGATCCAGCTCTGATTTGGCTCTAAACTCAGTCAGGAGTCTGCTTGAGATTCTCTCTCTCCCTTTGACCCTCCCCACCACTCTCTCTCAAAGAAAAGAAAAAGAAAAACAAGGAAATAAAAAAAAAAGAAAAGAAAGAGAGAGAAGGAAAGAAAGAAAAATGAAAAGAAAAGAAAAAAGAAAAAAAAAACAGAAAAAGAGGAAAGGGACCTGGCCTGAGTTTTCATGATTTCATCATGGAGTAAATGACACACCTTTTGTAGAATGAAGTAACAGCAACAAACTTTGGGTCCTAGTAAATGAATTTCTGAATGTTTGGGACAACTTTCCACGGTGGTGTAGGAGGGATGAAGACAGCTGAAGTTGTAGATGCGATCTCAAGATTGGTCCGTCTTCTGTGTTGTCCGGCACCTCCCCTTCCTGCCTCTCCTCTGGTGCGACAGCAATCATCCACCTCGACACAGGGTGTCCCCTGGAGCTTTGCTTCTTTGATGTGTGTGCATGGATTCTTGCTTTTGGGTATTTTGACATTCTTCATTTCCAACAGCTGTGGGCTAAACACTTGCAGGCAGTGTGTGGTTCCATTCTGCTAGCTGCCAGGATCTTTGCCAAAATTTAATGTCCTCTTCTCTTGGATGTAAAGCCTTTAAAAATGCTTGGTTTTCTCTTATTTCCAGCAGTCTTGCCCTGTGTTTTAGATGTGGCTGCTGAATCTGGATGTCATGCTGGAGGACTGTGTTTTCATGGGGTTTAGTTATTTCTCTCTATGAAACTTGCCTGCACACTGCTTCCTCTTTGTAATCAAGAGTTGACTCATATTTCTAACTCCTACATTCACCAAATTGTGTCAGTAGAGAATTTGGGCAGCATCTTCGATTCTAACTAGGTGGTTCCTGAAAATTGTTAAAATAGCCACCTCTAAATGGAAACTAGAACCAGGAATTTAAGTCAAATTGAATCCCTGGAATGGGAACTCCATGAAACGTGGAGTGTTTTGTCTGTTTGTTCATTGCAATATCTCCGGCAGCACCCAGAACCTACAAAGCACGGGGTACATATTTTTAGCATGAATGAAGGAAAAAATCCAATGAAAAAGAATGATATACTCTGACTAATTCAATGTAGTAGTGATTTAAAAGCCCTTTCTCACCTCTCATTGATTTTTAAGTAAATAAAATCTCTGTGACTTTGTCAAGTGTCTTGAGCTCTCTGACTCCCAGTTTCCTGTCTGTAAGGTAAACACTTGATAACTTCTAAAACCCCTTCCAGGCTTAGACCTTTACCATGATGTGTGAGGCACACGTACCAGTGATGGTCTAGCCTGTGCTCCTCCTGCCAGGCAGAACTGCTACAGGAAAAACAAAGTGCCAAACAGAAGTGCCAAATATTTGGGAATGAAGGTACTGAAGAATGAGTGTGTAATCTCCGGGTAACACAATCGAAGGATAATGTTGATTTGGATGCACAGGTTCCCTTTTTCCCCTTCTCCCTCCTTCCCTACTTCTCTCTCCCTACGTGTCTTTGGTCTCATTACCACTCCAGGTGATTCGTTGGTGAATCACCGTTCTAAGTAAAATGAATTTTAAAATGACTCAAACAAACAATCAAAATAAATAAGGCATTTTCTAGAGTACAACGTTTTGTATTTTCAAACCTGGGGAAACAATATATAGTTTAGTGGCATAGCTAGAATTTTCTTGGTCAAGAGCCTCTTAGTTACAATAATACAATGCTCTGGGCACCTGTGGTTAAGCCTCTGCCTTCAGCTCAGGTCATGATCTCAGGGTCCTGGAATCGAGCCCCACATCGGGCTCTCTGCTCAGCAGGGAGCCTGCTTCCTCCTCTCTCTCTCTGCCTGCCTCTCTGCCTACTTGTGATCTCTGTCTGTCAAGTAAATAAATAAAATCTTTAAAAAAAAAAAAGAAGGAAAAAAGGAAGGGAGGGAGTGAGGGGGAGGAAACAAACTAGCTCTTGCTGAGGCCACGCCCCTTGGTTATCTGGGCAGAGAACATTACTGTGGTAAAAGCTTTCAAATGCTCGGCGACCCACAGAGCCTCGCCGTCCCCTCCTTCCAGCCAGTCGTCTCTCAGTTTCACCTCCCTTCGTTCCAGGTTGTATCTTGGCCATTCATCTTCCTTTCTCCCTCCTGTCCCCGAGTATTTCTGCACTCTTGCTGTGATGTGTCCATCACTCGGGATCCAGCAGAGACACCAGCGGCATGATAGCACACACGTGGAGCTGACCCTCTCCTTGGAGAGGGGAGAGACAAAGCAGAAAATCACAGGGACTAATGCAACTACAAATGTTGAGCAATGCTGTGACGAAGGTGACAGGAAGGGAATAATCGGGGGACACATTAGACAGATGGATAAGCAGAGAACACTCTAAGGAGTAAAATAGTTCAGCTGAGACTTGAAGGATGAGTGGAAGTTCTCCAGGCTGCAGGGGTGTGTGTGTGTGTGTGTCGGGTTAGAAGGTGCTGAACTCAGGCAGAATGAATAACAGGTGCAAAAGAAGGCTGAATGTGTTAAAGATGTTGATGGTGGCCAGAGCTGCCGGGGGGGGGGGGAGTGGGGGAGCAGGGCTGGAGATGACAGTGGGGTGAGGACCAACACAGATCAAGCCTTGTGAATGGTGTCAGCACTTCGGATGCTGTCTAGAACATTCGTGGGAACCCACTGAAGAGCACTGAGTTGGAGGTTAACATGATCTGAGGGTCTTTTTGTTTTGTTTTGTTTTGTGTTTTTTGCATTTTACTTATTTAGTTGAGAGAAAGAGACAGAGATAGCAAGAGAGAGCATGAGCTGGAAGGAAGGGGAGAGGCAGGCTCCCCGATGAGCAGGGAGCCCAACACGGGGCTCAATCCCAGAACCCCAGTTTCATGACCTGAGCCAAAAGCAGACACCCAACTGACAGAACCACCCAGGTACCCCAATGTGATCTGAGCTTTAAGGAAATTTTAATAGTGTTAAGGCTTTTCTGACCATCCTCTAGGGAATGGATGGCAGCGATCTGAACTGAGGAAAGCCACAGGGTACCTATGCAAAGCGTCACCATTGAGCATAACCATGGAAGTCAACTCCTCAGGTTCGAATCCCAGCCCCGCACACGGTTAGCTGTGTGGTCTTGGGCAGGTGAATGAAGCTCTCTGCACGGCTCCTTTATTTGAGGAAGTGGGGTGAGAACAGAATGAACCTGAGGATGAACCGAGCACGACATCTGGCACGTAAATGCTCCGTGACCATCAGCCATTATGATGAACCATTCCCTAAGGGAATGAAATCCATTCCCATTTCCCTCTTGTAAGACACAGGTCTGTCAAAAGGTAAAACCAAATGAAACTTTAAATAAATGGGATGGCATTTTAAATGCTTTCTTGGAAAAGTAGCCCATGGAGAATCTGTGACTAAAACAAGTAAGTGAGCAAACAGCACCCTGTTATCTTTCTAGTTGGAAAAACCATTTCTCACAGGTGGTTGCTTTGCATGGGGATGGTTGTCATACGGCCTGAGGAGTCCTCTAAGGCAGTGAACCAGCCCAGCCTTCCTACTTTAATTTAATCCATCAAATATATGACTATCTCCTACCTGTAAGGTCCTGGTATAGGTTGAATTTGTTTTGGTTGCAAGAGATGAAAACTTCCGCCATCAGCTCAAACTAGGAAGCTCTCTGACTTTGACGAGGCGAGAGATCCAAGGGTAGGGTGGCTCTGGCTCTGCCTCTGCCTCCATCTTTTTGGATTCCTTTGGCTCTGCCACCTTCTGGTGCTGGCTTCAGCAGGCTGCTGTTCAGATGGTCAACTTCGCTCCACGTGTCTCAACCAGGCAGACAACATCCCTCGTAAACAGAGGAACAACCTCTTCCTGTATCTCTTTTTAAAAGCGAAGAAACCTTCCCCTGAAGCCTTTCCACAGGACTCCCTCACACCTCATCGGCCGCAAAAACTAACCTGCAACTAGGTTGGAATCCGTCATTGGCAAGGGGAATGGAGTCATCATGATTGATTTCGACTCCTCCTGGTCCGTGTCCTTGGGCCATGGCTTCCTCTAAAGCATAGAGACAAAGATGAAAAGGAAAGACACCTGAACAAAATCAGGCTTGTGTCAGGATGGGGGAGAGAAGTGTTTGAAGGTGAGGCAACAAACAGCATCTGCTATTTCCTTAGGCAAACCACCACCCTCAAAACCCCACCATTGCAGAGGGAGATGGAGACACACACAGAACTTGAACATTGATCAGAATGCAATAATTGCTGGAATAGACTCTTGATCAAAGGACATAGGAGTGTGGAAGAAAAATTGATTGATTCTTTCCTGGCTGGTATCTGGGCTAGTGAAACCTGACCAGCTCACTGAGGAATTAAGCATGAATCTGCAGAAATATAGATTTCTTGGTAGGCATAAACCTTACTCATGAGGTCCCTAAAACCAAGAATGATTTTTTTCCCCAATGTATTAAAAAAATTTAAATTACGGTAAAATACACATAACACAATTTACCATCATGACCATTGTTAAGTGCATAGTTAAGTGCATAGTTCTGTCGTATTAAGTATGGTCACATTCTTGTACAACCGACTTCCAGAACTTTCTCATTTTTGCAAAATTGAAATTCTACATGCATTCAACAATTTCCCATATCTTCCTCCTTCCAACATTTTACTGCTGTTTCTGTGAATTCGATTACTCTAGATACTTCCTAGAAGTAGAATCCTGTAGAATTTATTCTTTCATGTCTGGCTCATTTCGCTTAATATAATGTCTTCAAGGTTCATCCATGTTGTAGCATGTGTCAGAACTTCCTTTCTTTTTAAGGCTGAATAACATTCCATTGTATGTAGAAGCCACATTTTGTTTATCCACTCACCCATGGATGGACACTTGGGCTGCTTCCACGTCTTGGCTATTGAGAATTTCACTGTTACAAACATTGGTGCATAATGAGCCGTTCGAGTCCCTGCTTTCAATCCTTTTGCATAGATACCCAGAGGTGGAACTGTCAAGTTTGATTTTGAAATCTCCAATGGAAAACCGTGTTCTTTGCATAAAGCTAGTAGTTGAAGTTGGATGCATGACGTCTGGGTTTGAGTCTGGCCGCTCAGTGTGGTACCTGGTCCGGCAGCAGCTTTAGCAACACCTGGAAGGTGGTTAGATACGCAGGATCTCAGCCTCAGTCTCTCTCAGCATGCCAGCATCTATGAGTCGCCGGGAACCCCAACTGACACAAATGCACGTTCAAGTTTGAGAAGCCCTGCTTGCCAGGGCCCCTCGTTTTTCTTCCAGAAATTCATGATCAGATGTATCCTGCTCTTTGAAGTTTTACCTGCGTTCAAAAATTTGCTCGGTTTCCCTTCCGGCGCTATGGATGCATCATTTGCTTTCGGGGATTTGATATGGAACGCTGCAGCTGCATTCGTCCCATTGACTGTTTCATCTGCCTCTAAAGGAGGGAGAAATCAGATCAGCAGGAGTCAGAAAAGAAGGCCCACATAGAGGTGACTGCTAATTAAGTCCCATCTTGAAGATTATTAGTTTAATACAGCGACCACGCAAACAAACGAAAAAAGAGCAAATTTGAGTTAGGGTTGAGAAGGGTAGGACGGGGAAACAGAGGTATGTGAAAAGAATTGCTAAGTGGCTGGTAAATGGGCTTAAGTTGTTTAAACTGGCACCGAGCGCAACTTAAACAGTCTGTTCCGCATAATCTAAATTTCCAAATACCTGGAGTATATTTGTAAACATGGCAATCTAACGTGTTATTGAACGGCACATTCGTATTCAAATGAGCATAAATGAGGATTTAACAGCTGATTGCACAGTGTGAATGATAGTAACTAATTGTCAAGTCGGAAAGTTGCAGAGATAATGGTACTAATGCGATCAGCCCGCAGCCGCGGCGATGGGACTTACAGTAGCAAATCCGCGAACTTGCCGCGCGGGCTGCCCAGGTCCCTGTTCATAAAAGAACGGTTCTGGATTAGGACGATGTAGGCAAAATGGGCAGTCGGAAGGGAAAAGGAGGCGAGAAAGAAGACTCAGAGCTAGGTTTGAGGGGCGGGGTGAGACTTTTCTTTCCCTGAACCTCTTTCATGGCAGCCATCAATGGGGCTCCCTGGCCATTCAGCGCTGTCCCTCTTAGAGGAAGCAATTGTTCAGAGGTGTGGCTCATTTCAGGCATTAATCTCCAGTGAATGGCGGCTGTGTTACCCATTTTGTCTCTGCCCGGAGCCTGCAGGCAGCTGGTCAGTGGAAAGTAACAATGACCACAGGAGGAGAATGGGGGCAGAGGCTTTGCTGCAGATGCTGCGTCCCCAACATTGACCTTGGTCATTTCCCTCCCAGGGTGGCTCGGCCCCTCACGGCGGGAGCCTGGCTCCCCTGGGCTGCCATTGTGGGCGAGGAGGCAGCTACCTGCGGAATCTGTCCCCTCCTCAGGACATTTGGACCCAAAAGGCAGGCGCGGGGAGGGCTGGGCTCTGAGGCCGATGTGGATGAGGCCGCCGAAGGCAAAACATGAAAACAACCCCCTCATTTCCAGGGAGGGACCTTTTCAGTGGTGATTAGCAGCTACATTCTCAGCAGGTCTGCTGGTGGGGGGGTGGGGGGCGTTCTTCTGATCTGGAGCCTGGTGGTAGGCATTTGATGGGGGAAGCGGCTGTTGCAGCCCTGTACTTGCTATGTCCTCTGGCCACCTAGGGCCACCACCAGCCGCCAGCCACCAGACCGGCTGCTCTGGGGGGACTCTGCTCTGGGGCAGTTGCAGGAGGAGAAATGTAACAAGCAATCCTGCTTCTGCCCACCCTTGCCCTTCTATACCTCTGACTCCCCAGGGGAGAGGATATATGCCCCTTATGTCCCTGTCCCCACACCACACCCGTGTCATCCCTACCTCTGTTTCCATCTTCCCCGCCTCCACTCCCCCTATCTATCTCTGTATCTATCGATCTCTATCACCTCTATTTATCTAACACAGAAACACAGATTTGGTCAAATACCACTTACCACCTCCCTGATTAAACCATCAATGATTCCCCGTTGACAACAGCAAGCCGGAACTTTTTCCCAGAACACTGTCTTTCATAAACAGTCTCCCCATTCTTCACCCTTTTCTTCCTCCCTCTCTTCCTCCCTCAGAGGGGACAGGCATGGTGGCAGACTCAGGACACCCTGCCACTCCCTCCCACCCACTTCCCACTGACCCCCTTCGTCACCCCCTCAGGCCTCTCCCCCACCCTCACTCCAAGGAGCTGGTCTGAGTCACATGAGACCTCCTGTCTTCCCCTCCAAATACTCCCCTCACTCCCACCCCACTCTTTCCCTCTCTCAGCCTCTGTCGTTGAGGTGTCCTTCCTGGGATCCTTGTCCCTGTGAGCTCACATCCTGTGGCATGCATGGCTCCTTCTTTAGAGCTCCTACTGGTCAAGACCAAACACGCCACACCTCTCACCCGTCTGAGGGTTCCTTTCTCATTGGCCCCCGGTGCCTAGAAGGGTTCCAGGTGAGTAATTTGTGCAGGTGAGGAGGAGGGGAAATAAGCTCCCAGAGCCCATTTCATCTAGATGGAAATCAAGGCATCGGGCCCTGGAAAAAGGCTGACCGCACCATCCTTCCTCTGCCACTTGCCCGCTAGGCACCCTCGGGCCACTTAACTCATCTCTCTGAGCCTTGTTTCAACCAAGGCAGGGTGCAGCTCTGAGCACTGAATGACTGAATCGGTGAAGAGCTTGGAAGAGTGCTCAGGGGCCCATAGATGCTCCCTCAGAGGCTCCATAAATACAGTATGAACTCCCTGAGGGCAGGGATGCCTGGTCCTTTCACTGGTGAGCCTTCAGTACCTAAGACTCTGCCTGGAGGGAGCATGAAGGTGGGGGAGCTCTAGCCACAGCCAGAGCTGAAAAGGGGAGCTGTTGCTGGATCCACAGGCTGGAGCAAACGTGGACTAACCAGTAAACCCCTCTTCACTCTGCATTTGGAAAACCTGTGCCTCGGGCTTCACTCTTTGGTTTCCATTGTCCCAACACGTCTGGAAACATGCATCTCTTTGTGCTGTCCTTCAGGGGGGTCTGGGACCCCGCACTTCCCAGCCCCACTGCACGGTTTGAAACTGTGTTTTCAAAGGTGCCTTCCTCCAGCTCTGTACTTTGGAGATATTTCCCTGCTCCTGTACCTCTGGTTGGGTCAGCTTGTTGGGAGGTCTTGGCTTGCCGTCCCATGTTTACCTTGGTAGGTCCTCCCATAAGCTTCACGTGGGACACAGCCGACACTTGAGTCCCCCACCTCTTATACATCTTGGTATCTTCTGACCAAGGTTATTTTGGTTTCAAGTGCCCCAAATGAACTGAAGTGACCATAAGGAAGACCAAAGCTCTGTGTGTGGTGGGGTGGTTGATTGGGAGGAATCAGGAGTAGCTCGCAGAACTAACAGTCAGGAAAGGCTGTAGGAACCAGCAGTGGGAGCTTGGCCAGGAGCAGAGGCTACCTTCTCCACTGCACAGAGCCTGCAGATGGACGTGCTTGGCGGGATGGATGTGGGACGTTGGGCTCTGGATCTGCGTCACCTGAGAGCAGGTGCCACTCCAGGGTAGGCTGGAGGAGAGTTTTGGCTATGGAACCAAGATTTTCTGATTCCCAGTGGGATGTGTGGTTTGCTGACAGTCAGTTTAGGAAGAGTTAGTTTCCTGATGCTGGTTATTTTGGGGCTCTGCAAAAAGTGATCTTTAGGTAGTTGTCTTCTGAGGCAAACCTAGAGGAAGGCATGCTGGGAAAAGAGATTCTAGGGAGACAGTCGTTAGGCTCTGGTGCAGCTGGGGTCCCCCATCATGGGACATGGGACCCCACTTTAGCTCAAGAGGGTGCCCTGGGCTGAGTCCACCCTCACACATAGCCGTTCCCTGGGCCAACTCAGAGGCCAAAGGACTTGGAGGGCGTGGGGGCTGGAATTGGGACAGGAACGGGGGACAGTGAGATGTAGGTGACATGAAACAGTTTCTCAGGGATCCTCCCTCTGTTCCTCAAACTCAGATTATACATTTCATACCTAATTTTGGTCTCTGGGTTATAAAAGGATGATTTTTAACCCCAGGATAAAAATGTGCACTTTAGGATTTTTGTATTGATGGTAAGTGGTTGAAGACTAGCATTGCTGCACAGAATAGAGAGCCAGGTTCCTCTATATTCACCCAGTCACAGTGATGATAGGGTTTATTCTGGGTCTCACTTTTCTATTTCAAGTAGAATTGTCTTTCTGTTTGTTTGCTTTTGACATTCTTCTTCTCTTCAAAGTTCATAAACTTTACTTTTGAGAGAAGCTTTAGGTTCGCAGAAATAGAATTGGTTTTGTTGTAGCTCTTACATGATTCCTCTTTCACAGAAAATGTTCAAAATCTATACATCTCTATTTTTGCCCCAGTAAATTCCATTCTGTTTTATTTTTATAATTTTCACACAAAAGAATGAAAACGAGAGAAAAGTCAAGCTAACGACTGGGAGGAAATATTCAAGGATCGTACTTCTCAAAGGACTTCCTCTGGAATATATAAAGAATTCTTATCCATCAATAATTTTTAAAAAAAATCCATAAAAACTGGACAAAAATCTTTAATAAGCCCTTGGCAAAGCAAGATAAACTTGAACAGCCAAGAAATACATGAAAAGGCATTCGACATCATTAGGCAACAGGGAATGCAAATTAAAACCACAATGAGACACTGTAACATGCTCATCAGAATAAGTCCAAAATTGTAAGACGGACGTTATCAAGGGTTGGCAACATACCTTGTGGAAGATATAAAATAATATAATCTTAGTTAAACATGTATCTACCTTATGATCCAGAAAATCCACTCTGGATATATACCCAACAGAAATGAACATGTACAGGTGCCTGGGTGGCTCAGTCGGTTAAGTGTCCAATCCTCGATTTCTGCTCAGGTCATGATCTCAGGGTCGTGAAATTGAGCCTCATGTCAGGCTCTGTGCTGGGCGTGGGGCCTGCTCAAGATTCTCTTTCATTCTTCCTCTCCCTCTTCCCTCCCACTTTGTAAAAAAAGAGAGAGAGAGAGAGAAATGAACACATATTCCCCCAAAAGATATGTCTCAGAATGTTCATGGTGACTCTATTTATAATAACTGGAATTGCCAACAGGAAAATGGATAAACAAATTGTGATATGTTTTTACAATGGAATTCTATTCTTCAGTCCAAAGGAGCAAATACAGGCAATTGTGGATGAATCTGAAAAATGTTATGTTATGTTGAGCACAAGAAGCCAACACAACAGAATACATATTTTACAATTCCATTAACACAAAGTTTAAGAATAGGCAAAAGTTATCTATGGGAATAGAGATGAAAATAGTGCTGGTTGAGAGAAAAAAGGCACATGGGAATATTCTGGGATGATGGAAATGTTCTGTATCTTGCCCTGGATGATAGCTACATGGGTTCACGTTTGTCAAAATTCAAAGAGCAGTGGATTTAAGATGTGGGCATTTTACATTGCAAAGTAGTACTGTCAGCACAGAAGAGAGAGAGACAAAGGGAAAGAGAGAGACTTGTATTTCAGGAATTGGCTCTTGTATTCATCAAGTAACAGAAAATGGAAACAGCTCTCCCCCCCCCCTCAGATTATAGACATAAGCAATACACTGCCGAGACTGTATCCTATGCCTTGGGTTCCTAGGGGACTTAAACTTTCTTTTCCAAAGTAAACTAGGGAATAATGATTCTCATTGGGGCAAATACCAAGTTGAACTTGATTCTAAATTCAAGTCCATGCCAGAGTTGGTAGCATTAGGGACTGTCTCCCCAAGCTCCAGGTCTCTGTGCAGCTCTAAAAAGTTGGCAGTTCTGCCAAGGAGACACCTCCTACCATCAGCTCCCTTAACTTGAAAGCCCAAATGGCTTGAAGATAACTGTGTCTGTACCCCCGTCAGCCTTCCACCTTTGACGGGTTTCTCCTCTGTTCCAGCTATGCCACAAGAGGCATTTTACTGGACCCTTCCCAGCAAGGGACAAAATTGCAAACATATTGGATCTATCCTTTTGTTTTGTTTCACTTTTTAAGGAAGGACTGCTTACAGCCGAACCCCGTGATAACCACAATTATTAAATTGTAGTTGCTGCTGCTGTGGCCCCAAGGGGAAGCAGACGGGCTGGGTCATCTCTTTGGAGAAATCGACATCAGATACCTGTGAAAAATGCTGGGTGCCATTAGATGACCTGTCAGTCAACAGTTCTTATTATTAATCCTGGAAGACTTGTATCTTTTTAGAAAGAAGGGGTGGGGAAGGTAATCTGCAATTCTCAGCTGTTCTCTGTGCCCGCCACGGTAGACGCGAAGTCTCTATCAATCCACGTAAATAAAATTGATGATTGTGAAAAATGAAAAGGTCAGGGAGCAGGCACACAGATTCCTGCAGGGCATCGGGTGTCTTGTGACCTGAAGATGAAGGCCACACTAAGGATGTTTGGTCAGGATGACAGAAGAGCTGGTGACCTCGATGACGTTGTTGATCTGCCAGTCCGCCATCTTCTCGTTCATGAGAAAAATTGACATTTTACTCAATGAAACCAGAGTCAAGATTTCTGTCACCAAATTGTCACCAATTTGTCACCAATGCCAAACCCATTTCTTATTGAAAAAGATTCTTTCATAAATAGATAAATCAGGAGGTAGATATTACATATGTATATATTTTTGTTTGTTTGTTTGTTTTAAAGCTTCAGAGATAGAGGATGGTGATTTATTTGCGATTCTTTCCCCGGTCCAGGCATCCTCACCCTTCACCATGCTGCTTGGCCATTTGTTCATGCAGCGCCAAGTATATTCCTGACTCACTGATACGGGGTGTGCCTGTGATCTTGCTCTGGCCAACCGTATGCTGGTGGATGGAAATGAGCAGAGGCTTTATGCGTGGTTGTGGAGTGAGGCTTATTTTGCTCCAGAATGTGCCCCTGGGAGCTGCTGTTCCTGCTGTGATAGAAGACAAAGGGACCCCACCTGCAGCTTAGAGTTCACCCCACTATCCCCAGCCTGAGGGACAGCCCCCCAGCAGAGCCCAGCCGAGATCAGCCAGATTTCAGACAATCTACACACCATGAAGGTCAGCCATGGAGAATGGGGTGTTTGTTTTGCAATACCACTGTGGCCAATCAGCCTAATATTAATCCTATGGTTTTACAGCATAATCGTTTAGTTAGCAATATATCGTAAACATAAATGTGCTTCTACAACTTGAGTTTTAAAGGCTGAATAGTATGCCGTAGTATAGAATATCCTAATTCTTTTAATAAATTCCCTGTCATAGGACAGTCAGGTGTTTCTAGTATTTCACTGATAGAAATAAAGCTGCCATGAGTATCCCCGTATGAGTCTCTGCGCATGATTTTATGCTCCCTAGAACAAATATTTATTATCTTTGGTTTTTTCCAAGATATTTATTTATTTATTTGAGAAAGAGAACAAGCGGAGAGGAGAGACAGAGGGAGGGGGAAAGGGAGAAGCAGGCTCTCCGATGAGCAGGGAGTTTGATGTGGGGCTCAATCCCAGGATCCTGAGATCATGATCTGAGCTGAAGGAAGACACTTAACCCACTGAGCCAGCGAGACACCCCTTCTCCGGGACAAATCTTTAAAGAAGGAATTCCTAGAAGAGGTATTGTTAAGCCAAAGCATATGCGCATGTTAAGACTTTTCATACATATTGCCAAATGACCCTTTGCAAAGGTTGGAAAAATTCACATTTCTACCAGCAAAGAATGAAAGTTCTCATTTTCCCAAATCTTTCCAGATTAGATATTTATCATGTTTTATTACTTTGTGTCAAGTCATGATATTGGATGACAGTAACTCTTCTTTTTTAGTGATTTTTTTTTATTATAAAGGAAATGCAGGTTAAATATGAAACTACAGGTATGTGACTAGAATAAAATGCAAACCATCTCTCAGGCCATTTCCAAATGCTTTCCAAAGCTAACATTTTATATAAATCCTCTAGTAGTTTATATATTCATATTTAGGTTTAAGATACCTACACTTATGATAGTTACATGTTATTATTGCCAGGCCCAAGACTTTACTGGTCACACACTCAGATGTAAATAGAGAAATTCAGTTTATTTCTCTATAATGGAAATAAACTTGCTCTTAAGCCCTTAATCTAACTTGGTAGAAGAAAACACTTAACTCGGCTACCTGTTTTGGACTGAATGCTTGTATTCCCCCAACCTCAAATATCAAAGCCCTAACCCCCAGTGTGGCTGTACCTGGAGCAAGGAAATATTAAGGTTAAATGAGGTCATAAAGGCGGGACCCTTCTCTGATGGACAGGTGTCCTCATAAGGAAGGACACCAGAGAGCTTTTTCTCTGTCCTACATGTACAAGAGGGCACGTGAGCCCACACAGAGATGGTGGCCTTCTGCGAGCCAAGACAGGAGGCCTCAGGACGAAACCTACTTTACTTGCACCCAGATCATGGACCTCCAGCCTCCAGTTTAAGCCACCCAGCCTGTGCTTCTTCTTACATATACTAATAATACATGGCCATTTGGTTGTTTCAGGTTATAGATAAAACCTAGTGTTCAAAATCTCAGCGAAGTCTTTGTAGGAGAGTTTGCCTTTCACACCTTCCTGACCTTCAGTTCAGGCTCCAACCCCAACTTCCTGAGGCTTCCAGTGCCCTTAGGTTAGGTTTGGGGCCTTCGTGGCAACACACCCTATGGTTCTATGGCCTTCGTGGCAACACACCCTCAGATGTGCCCTTTGTTCGCACCAACCCCTCCTGTGGATCTTCCAGATCTTCCCTCTCAGACACATTTTCCGTTCCTTTATTTTATTTTATTAGGATTTATTTATTTGAGAGAGAGTGCGTGCATGAGAGAGAGTGTGGCAGGGAGGCGGGGCAGAAGGAGAGGGAGAGAGAATTTCAAGCTCACCCTGTGCTGAGTGCGGAGCCCCTGTGGGTCTTACGACCCTGAGATCACGACCTGAGCGGAAACGAAGGGTCAGACTTACTCGAATGATTGAGTCATCCAGGGGCCCCTCCATCCCTGTTAGATGCTGTTCTTTGCTAAGTAACAAAAGCTGAGACACTAATAATTTCTACTTGGTTGAAGAGTTGGTGTATTAGTTTCCTAGGGCTGATGTAACAAAGACCTACACGTAAGGTGATGAAAAAGCAGCAATTTATTGTCTCGCTTCTGGAGGCTGGAAGTCTGAGATCCAGGTGTGGGCAGTGTTGTTTGCTTCTGGGGGCTGTGAGGGAGAAGCTGCTCTCTTAGACTGGGTGGTTTGGTATCAACCTTTGGTGTTCCTTGGCTTGTGGATCCATCATGGCCGTCTCTGCCTTCATGTGGCATCCTGCCGTGTCTCTTCACGTGGTCTTCCTCTGAGCACATGTATCCGTGTTCACATTCTCCTTTTTTCATCAGGGCACTACTTTGGACCCGGGCCCACCCTCATGACCCCATTTTCACTTCATTACCCCAGTAAAGACCACATTTCTAAATAAGGTCACATTCTGCGGTACGTGGTATGAGGTAATCCTCAGCCTGAACCCCAAATGGACTTCAAGCATTTGAACAGAGAAGTAGCAAAAGAGCTATAGTTGACCCTGGAATAATGCAGGGATGAGGAACACAGACCCTTCCACTGTTGAAAATCCCTGTGTAACTTTTAACTCCCCCCAAACCCCCAGGCCTTCAGCATTTATTTTGGGGGCCCATTTCAACCCATTAATGGTCGGTCAGCCAAGTGGCACAGTTTCATTTTAACACAGCCTTCTGGATATCTGGATATCCACTGTGACTCTGGCAGGAGAATCTGAATGTGGGAGGGAGCCTGTTCTCCCCTCCCCTTCCCCTGGTCCAAATTACCTGACCCTCAGTCACCTCTCACTGGGGCTGTGTTCTTCGTATATCACAGTGATGCCTGACCTCAAAGCTTTATTGAAATTTCCATCTCTGCAGAAACCTCATGGAAACAGGGCCAAGTGATGACATAGAAAGAAATGCAGCACTCGGGCGCCTGGGTGGCTCAGCGGGATAAAGTCTCTGCCTTCGGCTCAGGTCATGATCTCAGAGTCCTGTGATCAAGCCCCACATCGGGCCCCCTGCTCAGAGGGGAGCCTGCTTCCCTTTCTCTCTCTCTGCCTGCCTCTCTGCCTACTTGTGATCTCTGTCAAATAAATAAATTAAAAACAAAACAAGAAAGAAAGAAAGAAAGAAAGAAAGAAAGAAAGAAAGAAAGAAAGAAAGAAATGCAGCACTAAAGCTGGTTGAGTGTGTCCACAGAAAGGCTATGGATCTAAAACCAATGGCCAGGGACCATTTTTTTTCAACCAGAGAAGCTGATGATAAATATTAACAACAGAAAATGTTCCGGAAATCAGGCCAGCCAAACTCAAGCAGGAGTGTCATGTACAGCTTCTTATAAATGCTTCTTGTTGTCGTTAATCCTGGTTTTAATTTCTAGCCTTATTAAAGACTTAACGCTTTATCTCCGTTCCTTCCCCCTGGAAAACCGGATGCGTGTAATGATCTTTATTTCTGTCATTTTCTCAGTGGTCACATTGTCTGTGCTGTTTAATCTTTTTTATTTCCACGTGGATTAATGAGCGCTGGGTGGTTCTACCTTTGTCCCCCTGATGAGTCCCAGAGACAAGCATCTGTGGGATTCAGCATCATTTCTGAAAGCTAGATTTTTTTCCAGGTAGACAAATGCCACAGCGGAGGGGGCAAGTACTGGGCACCAGTTTGGCTGCAGTTGGTTGGAACAGAATCTGGCTTCACCAGCTTTTTGTCTCCCCACAACTGTAATTATGTTCCACCCACATATGCCTACTGCAAGCGCAAGCCGCCCCCCAATAACACAGAGTAACAGGGAAATAACAATCATAGGGGTAGAGTCTTAGAGCCAGAAATGACCTTGAAGAGGATTTAATGCAGCCTGCCTTCAACAAAACAAAACAGAGCAGAGCAAAAACATCACAGCAGTTGTGTGATTTTCTGAAGGACGTACAATGAGCCAGGAAGAGAAGATCTGGTCTTCATCTAATGTTCCACTGACTGTAGCCTAGTGACCCCTTTGTAATCAAGGGTAGATATTTGTTTTTCACCTGCTTTGAGAATGTGTGCAAAGTTACAGGGTGGAAATTTCAGTATCCGCTGTGGACATGTCCTTATTCTATGAAGGGCCACAATCTTAATGAATACGTGCATTTTGTAGGGGAGCAGGGCTTCATATCTATGTTATTTTTCTTCCTCCTCAAAAAAAAAAAATGGATCTGAGGACATTTCAAGAGCATAAATTCCCAAAGTGTATATGACAAATATTTTTAGAGCAGACTTTAAGCATTTGAACTAAGAAGTACAAAAGAACAATGTAGGGGTGAGGAGCAGTGACACCCCCCTCCACAGGTGAAAATCTACATATAACTTTTGACTCCCCCCCCCCAGAACAACTGAGGACTTCCTATGTGTATGGAAGCTGAAAGTGGCTTCTTTGTGTCCCCTTTCTCCTCTTTATTCTAAAGGACAGTAGTTGCCTCTGGAACTCCAAGTGTATGGCCCTAGCGTTTGTGCAGCAAGGACTGCTTCAAAGATGTTTTCTCCAGTTTCATTGGGATCCAACTGGCATATAACGTTGTATTCATTTCAGGTGGACAACGTAATGATTTGAAAACCACAGGTTTTCTAGTTAGTATCCATTATCTCACATAGTTAAATTTTTTTTCTTATGAAGAGACTTTTTAAGACTACTCTCTTAGCAAATTTCAAATATACAATCCAGTGTTATTAACTACTCTCTTAGCAAATTTCAAATATACAATCCAGTGTTATTAACTACTCTCTTAGCAAATTTCAAATATACAATCCAGTGTTATTAACTACTCTCTTAGCAAATTTCAAATATACAATCCAGTGTTATTAACTACTCTCTTAGCAAATTTCAAATATACAATCCAGTGTTATTAACTACTCTCTTAGCAAATTTCAAATATACAATCCAGTGTTATTAACTGGAATCACCATGCTATACATCGCATCCCCAGAACATTTATTTTACAATCAGAAGTCTATGCCTTTTTTTAAAAAAAGATGTTGTTTATTTGAAAAGAGAGCATGGTGGGGGGAAGGGCAAAGGGAGAAGCAGACTCCCTACTAAGCGGGGAGCCTGATGCAGGACTTGATCCCAGGACCCAGGCAGACACTTAACTGACTGAGCCACCCACATGCCCCAGAAGTTTGTACCTTTTCAACATCTTCCTCCACTTCCCTCACCCTACCCTTTCCCTGTCCCTGGCAACCACCAATTCTCTGTATCTCTGAGTTCAGTGTTTTATTATTATTTTTTATTTTATTTTTTAAATTTTATTTATTTTTCTGAAAGACAGATCAGAGTAGGCAGAGAGGCAGGCAGAGAGAGAGAGAGGAGGAAGCAGGCTTCCTGCTGAGCAGAAAGCCTGATGCGGGGCTCGATCCCAGGACCCTGAGATCATGACCGGAGCTGAAGGCAGAGACTTTAACCCACTGAGCCACCCAGGCGCCCCTATTTTTAATTTTTTAGAGAGAGAAAGAGAGATGTGGAGGGGAACAAAGAGAGAGGGAGAGACAATCTGAAGCAGGCTCCATGTCCAGTGAGGAGGCCGACTCAGGGTTCAATCTCATGATCCTGAGATCATCATCTGAGCTGAAATCAAGTCAGATGCTTACCAAGGGTACCACCCAGGGACCCCCTGAGTTCTACGTTTTTAGATTCCACACATAAGTGAATGAGATCATGCACTATTTGTCTTTCTCTGTCTGACTTATTTCACGTCACATAATGTCTCTAGCTCCCTCTATGTTGTCTCAAGTGACAGTATTTCTTTCTTCTTTTATAGCTGAAAAAGTTCCATTATGTGATTTTGTGAGTGTGTGTGTGGCATTTTCTTTATCCATCCTTCTGTCAATGGGGATTGAGGTCGTTTCCACTAGCTATGATCATTAATGCTGCAATACACAGGGTGTCTCTGCAGATGCTTCTTTGAGGCAGTGATTTCATTCTTCAGCTATGTACCCAGATATATAGAATGACCAGATCACTAGTTCTATTTTTAATGTTTTGAGGAGGCTCCATACCGTTTTCCCTAATGGCGGCTCCATGAGTAACATTTTTAAAAGTTGATCTAATTTCATGGCTTCTTAAAAGATGTTCCATTGTTTCTGACTTTAGCATAGGTCCTTTTTTTTTCCCTGTAAAGAACCAAAGAGTAATTATTTCATGGTTTGGGGGCTCATCACAAGCACTCCATTCAGCCACTGTACCACAAAGGCAGCCATAGCAAGTGAGTGTGGCTATATCCCAATAAAACCTTTTCTGGATTTCATATGATTTTCACAGAATATTTTATATGCAACCATTAAAGAAATGTAAATTCTTAAATTTCTGGCCATATAAAAATAGGCAGTGGACCCTGGGAGGGCTCACGTAATCCAAGGAATTGTTGTCCAATGGAGAGGCAGGAAGGAAGGACAGAACTTGATTTTAGGAACAACTGCTTCCTGGGAACCCACAAGTTCCAAGAATCTCTCTGCCTCTTGTCTCCGTGTCTTCCTTCTCTGCAGCTGCAAAATGTAGTTTTCCTCATGGAGGAAACATGATCCCTGATGGCACTGGGGCCTCATGTCCCATTGCCATGGCCATGAAGACTTGTAGAGCTCACTCTGCGTCTCAGTTCTACACATTCTGGGTCAGGGAGGTACTGGTGCAGTTGGGTCAAGAACCAACCCAGGTACAGACATCTGAGGCTGGCAGATGGGGGAGGCAGGAACACGGCGGATCCCTTGGGACTCCTAAAGGTATGAAGGGCAACCCCAGACAAGTAGGAGCTTGGGGTGGACCAAGCAATAGCTTTCTCCCTCAGGGCCTTATGAAACCGTGTGTGTGTGTGTGTGTGTGTAGTGGGTAAGACAAGACATTCAGACATTATTACAAATCCCCATAGGATCTTTAGAACATGTGCTGTCTCAGTAATTGCACACATCACCTTTTAAGGACCCCTAGGAGTGATTAACAACAGTACCAGAAAAAAAAAAATGTTTGAGGCAAGCTGTTGAGGAAGAGATGTTAACACTAAGTATTTTTCATTTGAAAATTTTAACATTCCTCAGGATTTGATAAGCTTTTTTCACAGAAGAACTTTTTCTATCTCTGTACCCGATATTTGCTCTCATTTCAGAGAGAAAGTTTTAACGACTCCTGTTCTTCTAACAGGGAAGTTGCTGCTCTTTTTACAGAAGTTTAACTAATGGCTTCTCAGCAAGATCAGAGCAGACGGGTCGCCACAAACACCCAAAGGTCTCGGTCTCAGATGGAGCCAAAGGGAGGGCAATACAGGGGAGGATGAGCCGGGGCAGGGGGTCAGCCGGCCATGTACCTGTTTTCAGCCTGTTTGCTTGTTAGTCTTTGGGAAAGCAAGGAATCTCACAGTCTAAGCAGAGGAACAAACCCACATGGACCAAAAGCTCGGCAACAAAAAGGCTGGTGGTGGGAGTCAGTGCTCATCAGCCTTTCTAAACCTGCATGCTTCCTCTTCCTCCACAGTAGATGGAATGCTGTCTGGTTTCCTTAGTTGACCAGCACCCCAGAAGCAGGAATGCAGAGCGCTCATGGACCCATCACAGTGTGGTCTGTCGCTACAAAAATCATCCACAGCCACCGGGAAAACCTAAAATATTACCCAGACCAACGCATTTCAAAGCTAGTAGGCGCTGAAGGAGGCGGGTCAAGCCCCATGTGAAGAGGGGACAAATTGCCTTTGTGCCTGCGTGGTAAGGAGGCACATGCAACACGCATTTGGGAAGTGGGCAACCTTTGTCTTCTGGTCTCTCTTCATTCTCCTCTTGGTATCTCCTCTCACTGCTGACATCCTCATTCATTCACCAAACAGTAACTGAGGGCCACGTATATGTCAAAGACCCTCTTGAAGGGCCTGCGCTGGGAAGAAAGAATAACATGACTGAGGGAAGCTTACAGTCTGGGGAGATAATCACACCTGTGGGCCAATAATTAGGATATAATTCGGTAAGTATTAAAAGAAAAGAAGACAATCAGGGTGGGCTTTAGAGAAGAGGTGACATTTGACAGAGGTCCCGAGGTATCAGTGAGCTCCACCAGGTGGCAAAAAAGAAAGGCTATTTTAGGCGGAGGGAGTGGCAGGAGGTGAGAAAAGTGGCAAGTTCCAGGGGGTAGAGAATTGGTGAGTGATTGAGGGATGAGACCTCAAGACACCCAGCAGGTGATGATTCGAGGAAAGTCCAGACGGTTGGATTGGAGTCAGACTGTGCGTGGTTCCTTGGCATGTATTAGGTGCTCAATTAATATTTATTCAAAGAAAAATAGCACACACATAATAGTAAAAATGACCATGACAGTAACAGTAACAGCTGTTTACTGATCGCCTACCTATTGTTTCACAGATTATGAGGTATTAAGAGAGGAAAAAAGAATGACACAAATTCAACTATTATTACATTGCACTACATAACTATCCATCTGTCTTTCCATCATCTATCATCATCAGTGACCCTCGATCAATCATCTATCTGTGAAACAGACAGTAAAGATTAAGAGCTGTAAAAGCAAACTTTGGGCTTCTTGGCTCTTGAGTCCTTCTGAGACGCAATGACCATGGGGAAGAGGGGTGACGTCAGGCCATCTGCCCTTTCCCCTCTAGCATCTGTTCTGGGGAGTGGTCACTCTGAAGATGGGGCCAGACTCCTATGAGATGCTGGGGGCAGCTTCTCAGGGGCAAGTTTCTTCCCAGGGGTCCCAATAATGCCCATTCATGGACGCCTTCTTGCGCAGTAAGGGCCTGACCTCAGACAGAGTTCACCAAGCTGCCCAGGTCTGAGCCTTGACCCTTGTGTGAAGAGGGCGTCAAGTTACCTGGCAAAGCATAGTGCCTTTTTCAGAACAAGGGCTGAGTTAAGAGTACATATGTTAACACGGAGACCCTTAAAGATTTTGGGGGATGAGCAACAGCAGGAGACATCTGCATGGGTTTTCTGAGATGATCTTTTCACCTGTTCTGAGGGTCAGGTCACTGCCCAGGGCACCATCATCTGGCAGGTCAGTGGGAGGGAGCTGCTTTCAACAATGCAGGGAAAGTGTGTAACAGACCCCTCTATGTTGCAGAAATTCTATCTCTGCAGTAACTAGAGAGAAGGCAGGAGGACTGAGCAGTAAAGAAGGAGGTGTCCACTTGCGTGCTTCATGTAGGAGCTGGTTAGCACACACGGCCAACAGCATACTCGCCCTGCTCAGCTAACTTTCTGGTCTATGGTCACCCGGGGAAGCTCCAAACACACTCCCCCATGGCATTGCCACAGTGCAGACACTTTGGGCACCCCCAAACTACTTTCAGAGCCTGTTTATGAATCATAAAAGAAAGTGTGTCTCATTATAGTCACATCTCATTTAGGACCCCAGATAACACAGCTCAGATTGGTCCCTACTTTATTTCTCCAGACAAAGTTCAATCACAACACTTGGAGTAGGTAACTGTTATTAATCTCTCCCATGTGCCAGGCTCTGTGATGAGCACTTGGCATCATTTACTGTTCTTAAGAACACTAGGAAGAATAAGTGATTGTTATCTCTATTTTACGGATGAGGAATCCAAAGTACAGATTTACCACTACTGATTATAATCTAAAGAATGTGCCTTTGGCTCTACAAAGAATTTAGAAATAGGAGCCTCACACTGCTTTAAGTCAATTAGATACCAGCCCATTGAAATAAACATAACACAAAGGCTTTCAAGCCTACAACTTGGAAGAGGCAGCACCAACACTGAGCTTTGATTTGCATGTGGCAGGTGCACATACATGGGTCTCAGAGTAAGGCAGCACGAGGAAATAGGCATCACAGCAAATTCTGTCTCCGTGTCTCTGTGACTCTGGCGAGGATGACAGTGACAGAAACCCTGAGTCCAGTGTCTACCATGGTGAGTGCTATGTCTATGTATGCCTGGTGGGGCAGTCGTGGGATCTTTGTTTCACAGTGTGGCTGGGTTTCTTGGCCCCCAATCTTCTGGTCCTCCTAAAGATGGTGAACTCCCTATGGAACACTTTGATGAGAAGCTTTTCTTCATAAGCTAGCTGGAGTAGGTTCTGCTCTTTGTTGTTGAGAATCCCACTTAGGGGCCACTGGGTGGCTCAATTGGTTAAGTGTCAGACTCCTGATCTCAGCTCAGGCCTTGATCTCAGAGTTGTGAGCTCAAGCTCTGCATTGGGCTCCATGCTGGGTGTAGAGCCTACTTTACTTGGGGGTGGGGAGCGGGGAAAGAAAGAAAACCCCACTTATATCTCTGGGATCCTATTCCCTGCATATGTTGACTTACTCATGTACAAAATGGGGTTTGAAGTAACACTCACCTTGCAATATTTTCACAAGGATTGTGATTCTTTAAGGAGCGATCACTTTGCAGGCTCTAAGTGACTGTATAAACATCAGTTATTTGGAGTTAAGTTAATGGAAGCAATATGATGTGGCCACTGTGGAAGACAGTCTAGCAGTTCCTCAAAAAATTAAACATAGAATTATCATGTGATCCAGCAATTCCACTCTGGAAGAACTGAAAGCAAAGACTTGAGTGGGTATTTATACAATGTTTATAGCAGCTCTGTTCAATAGACAAAATAGACACAAAAGGAGTTTGGAGACAACCCACGTGTCCATTGACAGAAGAGCAGATAAACCAAATGTGGTCTCTCCATACAACGGAGTGTAACTCAGTTTTGACAAGGAATGAAATTCTGACACGTGCTACAACATTCTTGAGCCTCAAAAACATGCTAAGTGAAAGAGACCAGACACAAACATACAAATACCGTCTGACTCCACTTATGTGAAGACCTGGAATAGACAAATTCATAGAGACAGAAAGTAGAATAGAGGTTACAAGGGATGGATGGGGCGGGGGTGGGGAGTTAGTGTTTACTGGCTAACGTTTCAGTTTGGGATGATGAATACGTTCTGGAGATGGGGGGTGGCGATGGGTGTGCAACAGTGTAAACACACCTAGTGCCATTGAATTTCACACTTAAAAATGATTAAAACGGTAACTTTCATGTTATGAATATTTTATCATGGTAAAAAAAGAAGCCCCAAAAGACAGAGAAAAAGAAATATCTGGTGATACACTAGATTTTCAGAAACTTTGGTGTCAGGTGTTTTTCATTTAACAGATTGATAAAAAAAAAAAAATCCATCGGTTTGGTAGTACATTCTGCTTGGCAGGCTGGGAGGAAACAAGACATCCTTAGCTAAGGCTGGTGGGCATGCAAATGGGTACAACCCCTAGAGGGCAGTTGGGCAGTAGTTATTACACTAGCAAGTGTATCTACCCTTTGAGCAGCTTTTGTAACTAGCCTGACTAGTACACCTGTTATGGCCCCCACCTGTTCATATCTGGTCCTTCGATTCTCAACGCCACCTGTGGATATTGGTGGGACAGAGATCTCAAAGAGGGGGAGTGAGTGTATATGAAAGTTGACATTTCTTCTTTGTATATAGCTGAATATTGGCAAGATCATGTTTGTTTAGAAAAGTTTTCACAAATCCTTTGTCATGAAGATTTCCAGGAAGGTGATGGTGAATCTTGTTAAAGTGCCATTTTATACAGCAATTAAGTATCCTGATTCAAGGACTGCAGTACATGAAGAGAACTTGCAACAGCCTTGGGTGTATTGATCTGAGCAACTCATCCGTGCCCGTAGCTCCTTTGCTACACAAATGACCAAGCTTACGGTTTTTTACCCTCTCTAGCCTAGGTTTTCTTTCCCTCAGGAAATACAAACATTTCACCGGCTACTGCCTCACCATCCTCCTTTTTATGTCCTGGAAGGGGGAAAACTCACAGAAAGAAAAGCAATTTTTCCTGCTACTAATATGCTACATATGTGCAAAAGGGTAGTTTATGAATTTCTTTCAAAGATTGTGTGATTTGAAGTAAGGAATGTGGTCAACTGTAATGGATAATTGTGAGAAATGAGAAATTAAAGGGGCTTGGAGTCTTTTATATATTTCAGATTTAAAAACAATTTGGTCTCTGCATCATTAAAACTAAACCTTCACCTGCTACAAATTTCCTTCCTTGTTCCACAGGCTATTGTTTGTTTGAACAGAGAGGGAAGGAGGCTGTCAGGGGTCCTTCGCACAGCACGAATGAGAGAGAGCAAAACCCGGAGGGGCCACAAGAGTTCATGAGAGAGTAGCTGCTGATCAGAGGGTGGCTTGGGCGCAGCCACCTTATCTGAATTTTTAATTAAAAGTTTTTCAGTTGGTCACTGTTGGCTACAGCAAAACGAATTACTTTTAGAAAACAAATATTGAAGGATTCAAGATGTTTTACATAATTAGGGGCACACTTGGGTCATGACTTAAACTTCACATTAAAGCAATCAATGCGTACTTAAGGTACCTAGATCTCAATGTGTATTCCTGTACATATATATTGAAAAATATATACAGAGATATAGCATTTATATTGATACATCTAAAAATAAATTTCTTTCAAACAATAGAAAAGCACTGCAGTTTCCTGCGCTACTGACTCACGGAAATAGTACTTAACCCATTTGTTGTGGATCTAGTATGTCATAAGCCAATCTGTCACATGGTTTTTCCATCCAATATTGTCTCATTTTATCCTCAGAACAACTTCACAGGTCAGGAATTATTCTTCCCATTTTACAGATGTGGGAACTAAGGCTCAGAGGATAATATTGCTAACAACTGAGACAAATGTTTGAACCAGGGAGATGGATGAGAAGATGATCAGTCTCTGAGAAAGGCAAATAAAATAAAAGGCTGAATTATTGTGAATATAGTAAACTTGATTAGAAAGATGAGAAATGTTGCTCTCCCCCTGGAGTGGGGGCCAGTATCAGTGTAGGACACTGAAATGCAGAAACATTTTTTATTTATTTTTTTTAATAAACATGTATTTTTATTTAATATAGGGAATTGTGCTTCCATTAGTATAAAATGGCCAGAGAATTGGAAGGCAGGAGGCATTCGCTAGTCATCAAGATCACATCACAACATGCTGGTCCTCAAAGCCAATGTCAGAGTGGAGCAGGAAATCTGGCTGGCACAATGCTTACGTCTGGTGGATTGCACCCATTGGACACCATATCCATAGCAAGAACAGTGAGCGGTGCCTCACCCCTGACATGCAAATCGTGCACAAGGGCATCTGATTGGCAGGACCTACTTGCCTAGCTAGGTCCCTTGTGGGACAAAGTCTGGGAAATGCAGTTCAAGGCTTCCAGTTTCTGAATATGTGGGGGCATTGAAAGAGGATGGGGAAAGGTGGTCTGAACTATGGTGACAAAAAACTCCTCACATTCAGTGCTGTTAGGAATAAAATGTTTTGGGGCACTTGGGTGACTCAGTGAGTTGAGTGTCTGACTCTTGATTTCAGCTCAGATCATGGTCTTGGGGTTAGGGATTGAGCTCTGTGTCAGGTTCTGTACTGGGTGCAGAGTCTGTTTGTCCCTCCAAACTGCTTCTTTCTCTCTCAATTAAATAAATAAAATCATTTTTTAAAAGAATAAATATTTTATTATTCAGGTGATTGCCGGGGTAGGGGTCTGGTCAGTGGCAACTCTACTCCATACAGTCTTGCTGGGACTCAGGCTGTTGATGACTTTGTTGTCTTGAACATGGGGCTTCCAAGTTTGTTCATCATCTTCCTGGTGTTCATCCTCTTGGTCAGCTTGAGGAAGGGCAGAGCATGGAGGAACATGTGTGAAAAGGTTTTGTGGGTTCGCCTGGAAGTGGCAACATCGTTTTTTGTTTGTGTCCCATTAGAAAGAACATAGTCTGGGATGTCTGCATGACTCATTTGGCTAAGTGTCTGTCTCCCACTCAGGTCATGATCCCAGGGTCTTGGGATTAAGTCCCACATCAGGTTCCTTGCTCAGTAAGGAGCCTGCTTCTTCCTTTGCTTGCTGCTCCCTCTGCTTGTGCTCTTTCTCTCTCTGTCTAAAATAAAAATAAAATTGTTAAAAAAAAAAAAAGAACCTAGTCTGACCGCCACAGTTAACTGCAAGAGAGGCTAGAGGATATTATATAGTCGGCAAATATGTGCCCGGTGCCTCTTCTAGACTGGAACAATACAAATATGGATGTTAGGATAGCTGGTTATCTCTTTTAATGGGTGGAAAGGATGCCATTTTCTAACAGGTGATATCTAGCAAGGAGATAGACAGTCTCTCTTGCCAATTTTTATTTCCCATTATTTACAGGTGCGATTTGGAGTGAAGTTATCCCAGAAGGAGCTACCTGTCTCATAATAAGGGGAACTGTGCATTTCCTCCCTTGCTCCTCACAAAGATAAAAAGCATATTCTATAGTCCAGAATCAATACATTCTGCTCTAGCTGTGTTTCCATTTATGGTCAGTTGTGATGATATTGCAATTTTAATTTCCCATGTCAAAATAAAAAATCCCCTGTGCTGACCTGTTATTATGTTATGTATTTTGGTTTATAAATTCACTATTGGAATATTTCTCTTCACCCTTCACATACCCTCCAATACCACCTCCCCCTGCAACACACACACACACACAGAATATTTTGCCTGCAATTACAGGTACAGCCAACAGGTGGTAGTAATGTACAGCAAAGAGTAATGTTCTGCACTGAGGGCATATGGTCTTAGAAATAAAACATAAATTTTAAACTGATTTTTAGAAAATAAACAACGTATTTTTTTAAATGCCTATCCTTACAAACTATTACTGAACACTATATTTTAAAACTACATATACACAGGCTTGAAGTCATTAAATTTACTAATGCACAAGTGAGATCATGTCATATCTCCTAGGGCTCTATTAAATTCATGTTCTCTTCTCTAGTTTGATCCCTAGTTATTCTTACTCACAATGTGACACTTACTGCGTCCTCTGATCAAACTCTTGAAAATAGACTCAACTTCCTAACTCCCAGACTTTGCTCAAGCAAGACTTGGGAATCTTCCTGCTTGAGAATTTTTCCCCTTTTCACATTTCAGGACCAGTCATGATACTATCGTAAAAGGGGACTCCCTATCTATAAACTCTCTACCTCTCTTAAGACCATTACTTTTCCCTTTATGGTCAATTTGTTTGTCAAGGTCTCTCCCAGAACCAGTTTGCAATGATTCTGATTGCTGCTGTTAGCAACTGACTTTAGTAGAGAAATATTGGCAACCTTTAATTTTTTGTTTATTTCTACATTTTTTATTGCAGAAAGCTGTGTATAACAAAAGTTTACCATTTTAACCATTTTTAAATGTACAATTGAGTAGCAATAAGTATATTCACATTGTTGAGCAATCAACACCACCATCCATCTTCAGAATTTTCTTCTTCTTAGATTGACACTTGGTA
Organism: Mustela putorius furo; assembly: GCF_011764305.1. Lineage (NCBI taxonomy): Eukaryota > Metazoa > Chordata > Mammalia > Carnivora > Mustelidae > Mustela > Mustela putorius. Next base: position 697,953 of record NW_025421491.1, on the reverse strand, counting down.
CCCATTAAATAATCAAACTGCATTCCCCATCTCTCAAGCCTCTGGTAATCTCTATTCTCTATATAGTAATCTATATTCTATGGCAAAGTAGAATATGACCATGACTATTCTAGATACCTCCTATAAGTGGATTAATACCGTACTTGTCCTTTTGTGTTTAACACATTCTATTTAATTAACATAATGTCTTCAAGGTATATCCACGTTGTAGCATCTGTCAGAATTTCCTTCCCTTTAAAGGCTGTATAATACTCCACTCTAAGTATATACGACATTTTGTTTATCCTTTTATCCACTGATGGGCGTTTGGATTGTTTCAATCTTTTTGCTATTGTGAATAATACTGCTATGAATGTAGGTGTATCAATATTTGTTTGAGTCTCTGCTTTCAATTCTTTTAAGTATTAATCTAGAAGTAGAATTACTGGATCATGTGGTATTCTATGTTTAGTTTTTCTGAGATCCACCAGATTGTTTTGCACCGTTTTACATTACTGCCAACAATACATAGGGCTTCCAATCTCTCCACATTCTCGCCAACACTGGTTATTTTTTGTTTTTTGATAATAGCTACCTTAATGGGTACAAGGTTGTATCTCATTGTGGTTGTTTCTGATTTCAAGTAATGAAAACACACTAATTTAATTTTGTAAAGACTGAAGGGAGAACTGTTTCTATTTTTCGTTCACATCACCAATTTGTAGACAAACACTTCTCAGGGCTCTGTGATCATGCTGAGCAGACAACAGCTGACTTGACTCTTATCACATACCCATTCTTACTCTTCTGTAAAATGAAATGATGCGAGGAATGGGGGGAGTTCCACCTCAAACTGTTGGACCCATCGAGGGACATGAAAGCATGAGCAGGGCTTGCTTCAAGGCAGTCTTCCTGGCTGGGAGGGGGGCCCATGGGCTACGTTAGCCAATAATGGCTGCACTCTGTGTGATAAATTAACTTAGCACCTGTGACTATGTGTGTGTGCCTGTCTTTTGAACAGTTTTATTGGGATATACTTCACATGCCATATCATACACCCACTTAAAGTATATACTACACTGGTCAATACAGGCTTCCAGTTATGGAATGAGTAAGTCATGGGAGTAAAAGGTGCAGCTTAAGGAATACAGCCAATGCTGTTATAATAGCATTATATGGTGACAGATGGTAGCGACACTCGCAAGCCAATAAAACATAGAGAAGTTAAATCACTAGGTTGTACACCTGCAACTAACATGCCATTGTGTGTTGACTATACTCAAATTTTTAAAAATGTAAAAAAAATATAAAGTGTATACTACAATAGTTTTGGTATATTACATTACTCATGTAAAATTTTGTTTATATAGCACACTGATGCCATGTGTCCCCCAACATGCTACACGGTGGAAGACACCCATTACTTAGATTGTACGTGTACCAAAAGTGCAGAGCCTGGCCCTATTCAGCTCAAACCCAGGTTGTGGCATAGCCTACAGAGCAACTGGCTTGCACTCTTCAAAAATGTTAATGTCACGAAAGCTATAGAAATACTGAGGAATTTTCCAGATTAACAGACACAAAGGATACATGGCAATGATATATAATACATGATTAAGATTGGAGTTTGGGTCAGCGGATAATTTCCATAAAGAACCTTCTTAGGATGATTGACAAATTTTAAATATGGACTATGTATTAGATAATAGTGTTACATTAATATGAGTTTTTTAAATTGACAACTACTGTGTTTATGTCAGAGAATATCCATGTTCTTGGGAAATACAGAGTGACGTGTTTGTGGGTGAAGGGGTTAATGTCCGCAGCTAACTCACACTGTTTAGGAAAAAAAATGTGGGGAAGGTGAATTTCGGGTGATAGAAGCGGGGAGAAGGGGAAAGAGAGGGAAGAGAAGGAAGAGGGAACAGATGATTAAGGAAATGCAGCAAGATGTTAACAATAGGTCAGTCTTGCTAAAATTTGTTTCTGCTCTGGCTGTTTTTATACTATTGCAACATTTCGGTAAATTTGGAATTATTTCAAAGCAAGTAACACACAAAAATAAAGAATTGGCTGAAATACAAAGAAGACTCCAGCATCTAAGACATTTGCAATCCCCTATGGCCTCCTCCCTACCATGCTGGGTGGCTCAGTGGGTTAAGCCTCTGCCTTCCACTGGGGTCATGATCTCGGGGTCCTGGGATCCAGCCCTGCATCGGGCTCTCTGCTCAGCAGGGATCCTGCTTCCCCCTCTCTCTGCCTACTTGTGATCTATGTCTATCAAATAAATACATAAAATCTTCAAAAAATATATTAAAAAAAAAAAAGATATGACCCCAGTTCATCTGAAGCAGGTTTGAGCTGAAATTGAGAAGGACCAACATCATGGCTGGGATTGGGAGCAATCTGGGACATGGACATTGTAATACCAGAAATGAAACAGTGTTTGTCACTTAAAGTGACTGTCCAGCTCCTGAGGCCTGCAGGAACTTTTATCCAAGAGTTGGGGAAGATTATTACCACTAAATATTCAAAGGAATGGCGCAAGGCTAGAGATCATGGTGTCCCCTCGGTGAGTTTCCCACTCCTGGCCCACAAGGAGGAGGCAGTTCTAGTTGGGGAAACTGCTGCTTCTTCACACTCTCACCTCATAATTCCTTCTGGAAACCTACACTGAAGAGAGTTCTCTCACCTGTTGTAAACCTCTTGGATAGTGCACTAGAATAATCCGTTAACTCCCCACTTACTAGGTGACTCTGGCCAGGAGTTCCTAAGTATGAGGCATTTGAGTGGCAGCTGGTGGGGACAGAGGAAGGAAGAAAGGACAAATAGATGGATTGAAGAGGGGGCGGGCAATAGAAAAACTTTGTCTGTCATGCTCTGGGTGGGGCCCCAAAAGCTGCTTCATGCTGACATGGGCTGCTGATTTTTGCTTATACAGTGTTGTCCCTATGTGATTTGATGATCCCTGGACATCCAACATTCCCCAGCTCCTCGCCCCCAGCCTTTCATCTTGTTGGGTTTCACCTTTGTGGTCACTTCCTTCTCCTCAGAAGAACTTGCAAAGGGCTCTTCTCACACAGGTTAGCCCAAGGGTCACTCACAGACTAAGGGTCACTCACAGAGACAGAGGCCAAAGGAAGGAGGGACCAGGAGGTCAGGATGGGCCTCTGTTTGGCCAAATAACCTGGGGTTTATGACCCCACCCCTAGCAGCTTCAGTTTGTCTCATCTGTGAAAGGAGTGTGGTCTCAGTCCTTCCCAGTCTGCCAGTCTTTGATAAATCTTTGGAGAAATCCTTGGCGAGCTTTAAGTAACTCTATGATTCACGGTGTGTGCAAGAAACTGTCTAAACACATCGTGGTATTTGGGGGGAAATTCAATCGGGGCCAACTGACAAGGTGTGGGCTGTGGGAAGGGCACCACAAGGACAAGTGCTTCCCATCTAGGCTGGCAAGAGTGGCCTGAGGGCACAGAATGGAGACAGGGCAGCATGGGGGTGACATCTGACCGCAGTCGATGGAGAGACTTGGCCAGCCTGCAGCAATACCCCAGAGAGGGGCTGGGGAAACACAGGGTCTGACCTCCTACCTCTAGCTCCCACTCACCTTTGGTGACATTGACTGATGACCCTGGGAAGTCAGTGTGGAATCCCCCCCCCACCCCCATGCAATCCTCGCAGGTTAGCATCCTGGATGCAGAGCAGAAAGATGGGGGTGAGGAACAGGGTTGGGGGTTACAGACAGGAGATATCTAGCACAGGTCACACCCTCTGGCCTCTAATTTTTACTCTCATCCTCTCCACTTGGAAAGTGTGCAGCCCCAACATAGGACCACATAAAGTCCCATCAGTTACTTACAATTGTGGGTTGGTATCAATTCAGCCAAACTCCCACCATTAGCTACCATCAGTGCTCTCCATATTAGGTAAAGAGGAAAAGAAAGGTGGAGAATGGTTAATTCATGACATGGTTCTTTTTTGTAGCAGATCACAAATCCAAGGTGGTGACGGTAACCATAGCTGCCCTTGTGTTCCCCCTTCTGTGTTCCCCCTTCCTCAACCTTCTGTGTTTCCCCTTATACTATGCCAACTTCAGTGAGGTTGAGTTCTTTACTTAGAAGGATCACCTGAACCTTCATTCTAGAAGGATCTGAGTCCTTGGTGATTCTCTTTCCATTGTCTGGGGCTACTGGACAAGGAAGTGCTAAGAAGTATCCTGGTGAATGTCCTGGGAACCACACATGCAGCTGCATCCCCCAATAGCTGATCTGCCCCATGGTTCATGGGAATGAATTGGGTTGGAATCAGACAGGGATCCCCTTCATGGTTGATTAGGTGGCATGAGTGTCCCTAAAAAACAGCCATGCCTTGACTTCCAGGGTGAATCATTTCCCCCCTTGGATACCATATCAGTCAGGATCCCACCAGATAAAAAACAAAACAAAACAGAGCAAATAGGTTGTAAGGTGAAGAAATTTACTGCAAGGAACAAGCTGCCTGAGTGTGGAAGCTGACTGGGTGTGAGCCCCACAGGGCAGGCCAGCAGGAGGGGCAGCCTGGAATTCTTGGGTAGGCACAAAAGCTGCCATTCCCAGGGAGTCTTCTCTCCTGCAGGGAAACCTCAGCTGGGCCCTTACGGCCTTTCAACTGATTGGATCAGGCCCACAGAGATTACTGAGGATTATCTTTACTTGCTGTGAACGGATTATAAATGTTCATCCCATCCACAAAATACACAGCAACACCTAGGTTTGCATCTGATTAGATAATGGGGCTAGAGCTTAGCCAAGCCGACAGATCAAACCGACCATGACTGGCACTGAAAATTCTGAACCCTCCAATTCCAAGATGGGAGGGAGGCAGACACCCCTTCAGAGGGTTACACTGTATAACGGTGGAAGGGTTACTCTCACCCTCACTGCCTCGCTTCCCAGCCCAATGTCTTCTGGCTGAGGGGAAGATGGCCCCATACAGTGGTTCCCTCAGAAGGTGTGTGGCGCAGGTGCACATAGTATTGTGACCCACTGTGTGTCATCTCTCAGCTAGCCCTGTCCCTCAGACGTCAGCAGGCCATCCATTCTTCTATTAAGCCAGAAACATTGAGTGATATGGTATGTGGACATTAGCCCCTTGTCACACTACTTTCCCCCCACAAAACAGAGGTATACAGAAAGGGAAATTTTTGGTAAGAGATATGTTGGTCTCTTACAAGGTAGAAATGATTTTTTTTTTTCCATTTCTAACCAACATTCATGCTTTCTACAGTATGCCAAATGATGAGGCAAATGATAGCAAACCAAAAAATGTTCTCCCTGGCACTTAGGTGCTTGAATTTCAAAAAAAAGAGTTTCAGATCATCTTCTTGAATTCCATGAAGCATTTTGTAAAAATGGAGAAAATATAGATTATTAGTCCCTTGTCCTAATAGACACTGGAATTTGTTAATCGAGCAGCACATTTGGCTGATGATACAAATGTACATTTCAGCAAGAGTCCATTTTGGTCTCTAATTGTCTTATCAAAGAAAATGAAAAGATCTTCCCTGCTAATTGTCCTGAATTTAGGGGAAGTGATTTTCCTATTGGGGATATTGATGCTTTTGTAATGGAAGTTCACAGTCAACGTTTGGTTTCCTCAAAATATGTAGAAGCACTTCCTGAGACTTGCCACTAGATAGGAGACAACCCTCTGGGCACCGTGCCTGCAACACGGATGTCATTATTGCCTGCCACGGGAAAGATGCTGGCCTGTTGGAAAATCCTATATTCAAAGTTTGGGACAAGAAGAATGTGCTTCTTTAATTTGGAAAGACATTAAGGATGAGAACAGAGAAAAGGCTGAGAACAAAACAATGAATATGCTCTTGAACAAAAACTGTCCGTTGGTTTTTGAAGGGGCCACAAGGAGCCTAGCAAAGGACAAACTGACTGCCCTTGAGTTGTGCAAGGTTATGTGGGGGTTGTCACAAAAGCTCATACTTTTAAAAAAAACTTAATTTTTTAATAAGACTTTTGAAACCTTTTTAAAAAATCGCTTGAAAAGGGGCCTTTGGGTGGCTCAGTTGGTTAAGCATCTGCCTCCGCCTTGGGTCATGATCTCAGGGTCCTATGATCGAGCCCCACATCGTGCTTCCTGCTCAGTGGGGAGTCTGCTTCTCCCTTTCCCTCAACCCCTCCACCCATGCTTGCTCTCTGTCTCTTTCAAATAAATAAAATCTTTTTAAAAAATCTCTTAAATAATATAAAAAAATAAAAACCTCTAAAAAAAGGGCAACAGGATTTTCTCTCTCTTTCTTTTAACTAAATCAGTAACTTACACTCTCTATCTGTAAATTGTACACCAACTTAAAATTTCCTAAGTTAAAATGATTTCTGTGCTAAACCTGGCGATTCACAGACCTGTACCCCTGGGGATAAAAATACATTATATGTTTATTTAAAAATTTAAAAATTAAATTAAAAAATAAATTTAAAAAATGATTTCTGTTTTAAAACCACTATTCCTGAGAAAGAGAGATTTAACTTGTACCTTCTAATGTGCTTCCAAATATATAAAATGATGGGCGCTTGGACGTGAGTACATGCATCGTGAGTTTATAGATGCAAAGTTCCTGAATGAGAAATCAGTGGCCTACCAAAACAAGCCTGTGGGCACAAAGTGGGTGAACAGTTTTGGAGAGCTGGAAACAAATTCTTGCAAGTCTAAAAACTTGCTCTTGATAGTTTATTAATCAGAGCTCTCTGTAGAAACAGAGGAGAGACAGAGATATACAGAGAGACAGAGACAAGATTTTGAGGGATTGGCTCACATGATTGTGGCAAGTCTGTAAATTGTGGGGTGGTCTGGCGGCTGGAAACTCAGATAAGAATGACATTTCAGACTTGAATCCAAAATTCATGAGGAAGGTCCACAGTCTGAAAACTCAGGCAGAGGTTTCCATGTTGCTGTCTTGAGGAAGATTCCTTCTTCCTTAGGAAAACGGCCTTTGCTCTGAGGGCCTTCAGCTGATTGGATGAGGCCCACCTACCTTATAGAAGGTCACCTGCTTCACCTTCAGTCAAAGCCAACAGATAATAAGTGTTAATCACATCTAAAATATGGCTTTAGAGGAACATCTAGACTGCTATTTTTTCCAGAAAACTGGGCCCCACAGCCCAGCAAAATAACATATAAAATTAACCTCCACAGCCAGTAAGGAAGCTTTCCAAATGCTTTTGTTGAAAAGATAGTCAGCTCAATGTCATCACCTTGGACTAATGTGGGCTTCATAAGAGAAGAGCTGTAAAGATGCCTGGGTGGCTCAGTCGGTTATGCATCTGCCTTCAGCTCAGGTCATGATCCCTGGGTCCTGGGATTAAGCCCCAGGTTGGACTCTCTGCTCAGTGGAGAAGGAGGGGTCTGCTTCTCCTTATCCCTTTGCCCCCCCCCCCCCGCTGCTTGTGCATGCACATGCTTTCTCTCTCTGTCTCAAATAAATTCTTTTTTTTTTTTTTTTAAGGGAAGAGCTGTAAGTTAAAAGTGAATTTTCTTTTGACTATGTTCAGCTTTACCACCCCATACAAGAAGAAAAAAGAATGTCCTAAAAGCTGAAGGTAGTTCAGAGAAGAATTAGCAGAGGAGGAAATAGAAAGAACAAAAATATGTCTATCGTGTAAAAAAAAATAAAAAAATAAATATGTCTATTGTATCACTAGACAAAAATAACATATTATTGCCACATTTTACTAAATATAAATAGTGAGGTAGCCCTATTGTGTTTATATTTTCCTTCTAAAGTTCTTACAGTCATTTATCTTGATATAGCCTATAAAACTTAAATATCCAATAAGGAGTTAAAATAAATTGCTGAGTTAGAGGACAGAAAGAAACATAAAGTATTTTTATATTTTCTCACATATGCTATTTGTTTAATTAGCCCTGCTACTAATTACTACTAATTCACTAGTTCTGCTGCTGTTTTATTTAAATAATAGCATTTATGTAACAGGAAAGTGGGTAATATAGAATAATATATAATTTCAGGTACTTATTTTTCATATTTTCCTCCTATTCTCTTTTTTTGTTGTTGTTGAAGTACAGTGGACACACAATGTGGCATTAGCTTCAGGTGTACAACACAGTGGTTCAACAACTCTGTATGTTACCCTGTGCTCAGGGCAAGCATAGCTACCATCTGTCACCATACAACACTACTGTAACATTGTTGATTATATTCCCTTTGATGTACCTTTTTATTTTTCATATTTTATTTTTTTAAAAGGATTTATTTATTTATTTGAGAGAGAGAGAGAGAGCATGAGCAGGGTAGGGGTCATAGGGAGAGGGAAAAAGAGAGATTCCTCGAGCAGACTCCCCGCTGAGCATGGACACCGATGCATGGCTTGATCTAATGACCCTGAGATCATGACCTGAGCTGAAATCAAGAGTCTGCTGCTCAACCAACTGAGCCACACAGGTGCCTCTATTTTTCATATTTTCATGTTAGAGGAATAACACACATGTATCTAAGTATACATCTGAGTATATGTTATGTTGCTATAGGCGGTGATTATTGTTTAGTCTTACATGGCTGTTTCCCAGGTTGACTTTCTCAAAGGCTGGTCACCCTGCCTATTGGCCAGTCCAGCCAGGAACCAGAGGGCAAGGGAGTCTGATGCTGATGTAGGACCCAGAGCAGAGTAGAGGTGACATGAAGTGGATGTGGAGGAGGAAGCAGACACCCTCTCAGTTTCACAGCATAAAAGGTGGACTACATATCTGGGTGTAATTCAGGTGTCCAGGACCACCAATGGCATAACAACATGGACAGATCTGGGAAATGGGGAGTATCACTTTCCAAGGAAAAACCAGCATTTCCTTAGGTCTGCTTCCTAATCTCTTTCTGAGAAGTGGCAATACTGCTGGTGCCCCCGAGGGTGTCAGCTGAGTGTGACTTTTCATTCATGTACCTCCTGTGAGTCAAAATCTTGCAGTAGTTTAAAAAAAAAAAAGTGTGCCCTAATCCTGTGGTTCAATTTTTTCAACTGCAGAATGGGAAAAACAAAGCACAGATTTATTGTGAGACTATGGATACCAGATATGAAAGCACCTTACAAAACCGAGCAGTTAAAATATTTTTTGGCACTTCTTTCTTCTGCCTTTCAGGTCACTGGAAACTTTTGAAAAAATAATTCTCTGAAGTTGGATATTTGATTCAAATCAAGCGGTGATAAATGCTGTAATAACAGCAGACATTTACTGAGGGTTGACCATGTGCCAGAATCTGTGGGAAGGGCTTTTGCTTGGATTATTTTATTTAATCCTCATAACAACATTGGAATGTTATACTACTGATACATTTCATGTTGAGGAAAATAAGGCTTAAAGCCTTAGACAGTTTGGCCAAAGTATCCACAACTGGCAAGCAGTAGATCTGGGATTTGAACTCAAGCAGGCTGACTCAGCCCACACTTCTGAGCATTTTGTAAACCAAGATAACAAGCAGGCAACCCTTCTCTGTAGGGAGATTTTTTTTATATGATATTGTAAAATGGTGATAAGACACGTATACAGCAGGGGATATTCAACTCCATCAAGATTCGTGATTTGAGCTTTCCATTGGCACTAACACAGAGTCTTGATAGATTTTTTTTTTAATTGCCATGCTCAAAAGAGAAGACATCTCCATGATCCAGGAACACAAAACAGAAAATAAGACTGAAGGTACCAGCTTGCTGGATGGGAGCTTATTGGTTGAAAGTCCAAATCATGCAAAGCAGGGGATGGAGCCAGGGATGGAGCACAGCTCTCCCTTACAGAGAGGCTAAAACATGTTTCTATCCACCACTGCCTAGATTGCCGATGCACACCTATTAAAATGAGGAAAGGCAAAGCTTTGCAGCCAGAATCTGGGCATTTTACCAAATGGCTCAGTGACTACAACTACAATATCCTCACCTATCTCCTTAAGATGAACACTCTGAAAACCCACCAGAGGATGTAGTTCTGAACAGATCATAGGGGGCAAGTGAAAACAACAACCCACTCCTCCACCCCTGAAAGGAAACAGTGAATATAGCTATCACAAAATGAAACAAACAAACAAACAAAAAGACTAATTCTGGACAAGCCACACCAAATCAACAAAATCAGGTCAGGGAATGAAATCACTTTAAAGAAAATAAAAATAATAGTGCAATCTGAAAAAGACTTTTAAATTATGTGCTATCTTCCAATAGTTAAAGGAAAAAGTAACAAAGATAAAAAAGATAAAAAATTAAGGACTTGAGCCAGGCAGAAACAGAAAATGAACAGATGGGTATGAAAAGGAACCATTTAGAAATCCTGGAGGTAAAGTAGCATATCACTGAAATTTAGAAAACTTAATAGGGCAGGAGAAACTCTAGACTGAATGGCTAAAGACAGAGTTGACGAAATGGAAGATCACAATGGAGAAATTTACCCTGAAAGTAGCACAGAGGGATAAGTCGTCTGAAGAGACAACATTATGAAGTGTTTGACATCATTAGTCTCAGATTGCATAAAAAAAAAAAAAAAAGCTAGATACTGTCAGTCAGTATCTAATTTCTTTCAACAAATGTTGAAAGAAAATATGAGATATAAAAAGTTACCATGACTAAAAGCTGACCAAAATGCCATATTAGTCAGGGTTCTCCCGTGACACAGAACCAATAGGATGTATATGTATATATGTGTGAGTATGTATATGTATATAAAGAGATTTACTATAAGGAATTAGCTCATGTGATTACAGATCAAGATCTGTAGGGTGGGCTGGTAAGCTGAGGCCCAGGAGGGCTGACAGTGTAGTTCTAGTCTGAAGGCCAACAGGCTTGAGATGTGGGGATATCTGATATTTCAGGTCAAGTCCAAAATGTTGGAAAAAGCAGTGTCTCAATTCAAAGGCCATGAGGCAGGAGGAATTCTTTCTTACTTGGAGGAGGCTCAGCATTTTGTTCTATTCAGACCCTCAACTAACTGGATGGCCCCACCCACATTAGAAACAGCAGAGACTTTATTGATTCCACTGATTCAAACGTTAAGCTCATCCAGGATTACCCTCACAGACATACCAAGAATAATTTTGAAAACATTTTTAAGATTTTTTTGTTTGGGAAAAAGACAGGGAGAGAGAGAGAGTATAAGTGTGGGAGGGGTGGGAGGGGTCGAGGGAGAGAGAGAATCTCAAGTAGACTCATCACGCCAAACCTGATGTGGGCCTGGATCTCACGGCCTCGTCATGACCTGAGCTGAAATCAAGGTGGGCACCTAACCAACTGCACCACCCTGGCGGCCTAGACCAAGAAAAATTTTGATCAAATGTCTAGTCTCCCTGGGTCAGTCAAGGTAACACATAAGATGAACCATCACACATGGTTTTGGGGAATGTACCAGGCACAGCATCCTGGTCAGTCAGGGAAATAAAAGGAGGAAATGCCCCTTCTTTTTTGCAAGATATGAGAGTGGGTCCTAAGGATGCGGACTCTTTGTGCAGATGGCTGTGATTCTGGATGCTGTAGCAGGAAACACATGTTCTTTGAAACCAGGGACACCTGGATGAGACTCTCACCCCTACTGGCTACGTGACATTGGCCTTGGACATGTCACTTTAATTATTCTGAGTCTCAGTTTCCTCATCTTTTCAAACAGAAGAATTAAAGTACTTATGTCAAAGGGATATGGGGAAGATTTTAAGAGATAATGTATAAAACCCTTAGCAAAACACCTCACCTCTATTAGCTGTGTAGTGGTCAGCCCTGGATTCAGACAGCTGACCCGCTCTGGTCACAGCTAGATCCACTCTCATTATGACCAAGAGAGGATCCCGCAAAGGAGGGATCCAGGAGATGGCATATGACGGACTTGGGTTTGAACCCTGCTCTGCCTCCTGCATCCTAGCTGTGAATGAGTCCCCCCTTTATACGCTGTTTGCTTCTCATCTACCAACTGAGGGCAATATACTGCCTCTAGAACAATGTTTCTGAACAGGGAGCAACACCGCCCATGACATTTGGCAATGTCTGGAGGCAATTTTTTAAAAATTTAAATTCAATTTTGTCAACATACAGTATATTATTAGTTTCAAGGGTCAAATCTAGTGATTCATCAGTTGCATAGAACACCCAGTGCTCATTCCATCACGTGCCCTCCTTAATGGCCATCACCCAGTTACCCCATCCCCCACCCACCTCCCCTTCAGGAACTCTCCGCTTGTTTCCTAGAGTTAAGAGTCTCTTATAGTTTGCCTTCCTCTCTGTTTTCATCTTATTTTATTTTTCCTTCCCTTCCCCTATGTTCTTCAGTCTAGAGACATTTTTGATGGCCACAGTCAGGATGGGGTTCGCTTCTGGCATCTGGTGGGTGGAGTTTAGGGAGGCACCGCAACGTACTGCAATGCCCTGATCAGTCCCCCGAAGCAAAGAACAACCTGGCTTAAAGCATCAGTTGTGCTGAAGTTGAGAAATTCTGGGATAGAAAACTTCAATGAAATCATGTTTACAAAAGACTCGGCTGAAGAAATGAAAATTAAAGCTATCATCGTCGTCATCACCACAGGAAAGGGAACGGAGAGAGAGTATGTGGGTTTCTGCTTTTCTTCCCCTTCCTCCTCCTCCTCTTCCTCCTCCCCGCATGGGTGGGTACTAAGCAAGGAGAGGAAGTGTGACTGGTCCACTGGCAACATTCTTGTGCTCAGACCCCTGGAGGGGGAGACCACTGATGACCTCCCATAAAGAAGGTCAGGAGCTGCAGGTTCAACGGCCACGTTCTGGAATGCTGCTTCCAGGCAGCCACACCCAGAACACCTTCTGGGGTTCTCCCCAGAGACAGCCTTCCATAGCTCCTGGGTTGACTTGGCTGGAACCTTGGACCTGGGGGTCTCTGCCACCCAGCCCAGCCACCCAGACAGGGCTCTCCCACAAGGGTGTCTGCCCCACTTCCAAGCTGCCCTGGAGATTTGACGCACTCTGCTCAGCCCTTAGTCTTAAAGGAGGTCTTAAAGGAAATCTTAAAGGAGGTTTTTCTTTATGACTCTGTGACTCTGGGCGAAGTTGTTCCGTGCACAGGCATTGAAGGAGGGTGGGGTGGCTGAGGAGAAAAGGAGAGAGGAGAGAAGAGCCACATCCAGCCCCCGCGGGAGTGATGTCCCACTCTCTGGACTCACTCTCCAGAAATTTCCCAGGACAGAAGGTCTTCCTCCCACCTCTGCAAGGGAGGCCAGGGGAGAAGAGGCAACCACACAGAAGTAAAACACAAACAGAACAAGTGTCCCTGGCCAACGCATCCATGCGAGCTCTGGCCATCTCTCCAGGGCCCTCACCTGGAGCCCAGTGTTCCTGATCCTGTGCTCAGCTGGATTTAAAAGGCAGGGGCAACAGCACCCCTCTGAGAAAGCATCACTGCTTTTCATGAGCTTAGCAGAGAACAGTCTAGGCACCAAACTTTCCCCGGGGGTGGGGTGTTGCAGATCTCCCCTTTGAAGTAGTTCCCAACAATAATACTGTGACCTAAACGAAGCCTCCTCTTCTCAAGCGGAGCCTGCTTTCTCTCGGAGAACCACAGCAGGGGTGGGGGGTACGCCTTCCTCCCCAGAACATGCTTTCCTGGCCGGCCATGGGTTGAACTTTTTTCCTTTTCCACCAGAGAGCCATAAACACAGAGATACCAAAGAGTTAATTTGCGTTTTTTAAACCTCCTTCCCAATGCCCGCTCTCATTCCTGCATAAAATCCTCATGTCCAGACATCAAATCAGTAAGCCCTGTTGCCTGTCAGAAAATACAATGTCAGGCCATTAGTATGTTAATAAGTCCGGAGGGCGACAGGTGGCCTACTAGACAGCTCAATTAAGCTGCTCATTAAACACACGCTAACGAACAGCCCAGGCAGGGCCTGAACAGCACCATTCTGTAATGACATGATGTCAGAGTGAACAAATGAGGAAAAATAACAAAAACATTACAGCAGGGACAGACGCCACTAATAAGGACCCCTCGCACTACATCAGCCCGCAAATCAATGAGCCACAGGGATCAAAAAACTCGACCCAACATTCTCAGGAGACTGAATGCAGCAAGATTTTTTTGGTCAGTACTTCACAAAAAAAAAAAAAAAAAAAAAAAAAAATCCAACCCCCCCAAACCTAAAAATGATCGCAGAATATCACAAATTAAGGGTTTAAAAAAAAATTAAGAGCAGAAGTTGGACACAGGGCTCATCACAAAGTCTGAGAAATGTGTTTTGTTGAGTTTTAATGAAAATCATTATTTAATGGGATCATCATTTACATTTGATTGGCATCTTTTTTTTTTTTTTTTAAAGCCCACAGGTTCGAATCATTTGCCTGCTCTGCTGCTCAGCCAGGTTAAGGGCACAGAGGAATTGTGAAAGAGCTGGGAGCCAAGTTTCTTAGGTGAAGATTCTTCTTATTATTTAAAAAGAAGGGATTTCCAGCAGTCGCTAGAGGTTTCTCTCATTTTCAAGTAAGGGGCTTCCTGAATAATAAAAAATCAAATCTCTACCAGGCCTGGCTCTGACGTTGGACACACATAATGCTAAACTAATAGGCTGGTTTGCCATTAGAAGGTCATGATCTTGGCTCTTATCTTTTGTTAAGTTAGCAGCTGACACCTTCTCTGTGTGTAGACTTTCTTCAAGCCTCACGGAGGTGCTGTTCCTCCCCAGGCTGGCAAGCTAAAGGCAGGCAGGAAAACCATAACCATGGCGTTCTGAGCGACTTTTATGGGGTTGAGGCAGAGACCCTTGGGAGCATAGTTCTTCCCACTTTGGTTAAGCTACCTCTGTCCAAATCCATGGTCTCAGTGTATGATCGGGCAGGCTGTACCTGGGTGTCCCTGAGCGGGTCACTTTACCTCCCCGACTCTGTTTCCTTATATATACATGTGATTAGACTGGATGTTCTCTCCACCGTTCCATTCTAAGAGGGTCTCCAGTACAATGTAAGTGTAAGATGCTCATGCAATTTGCCATTTGGTTAGCAAGACAAAGCTTGTTCCTGACAACAAAGAACTCAAGAACAAGTCCGGTGTGCTACCGGGAAGTGTACTAAGAAACTGAAGACATCAGGAGTTGGTAAGGGCTTCTTTTATGTCCGTTCCTGGGAAACCTGCTGAGCCAGACTAGACTGGAGTGTGCAGGGAGGGTGGGGCTCCTGCTGGTCCTTGAGAGGCCAGGCCGGGAAGTAGAAGGGCTCCATGTAGGCTAGGGCAGATGCTTTTTTTTGCACACACTCCAATCAGTAAAAATAAGTTAGCTCATACTCCAAATAGTGTATTTATTTTGTTAGAAAGCATATATTACTACACTAATATATTACCGACATATTAAACTATTAGGCAGAATAAGGCAATTTTAAATACTGAGATTTTTTTTTTAAAAAACAGAAGTCCAAACATATTTTTCTCTGCACTCCAGAGGATCATCGTGGAGAGCTCCTGGGGATACACACACCACCATCTGGAGACCACTCTTCCAGGTGTGAGGACAGAGGAGAAAAGATGTTGAAGGACAAGCACAGAGTGCACACGAGTTTGCACGTGTGAGTGTATGCAGTGTGTATACAGAGGGTTGGGTTGTGCATGACCGGACCGACCTCACAGAGGCAAGGTAGGAGCTGCAAAGCAGAGAGACATAGGGTAGGATGTGGCAAAGCCACAGGAGGTAATAATGTGCAAGGACAGAGGTGAGGGGGAGCTTGTGGGCTTGGGGACTAGGGGGACATGCAATTGGGCTTTTTGTCTTAGTGATGCTAAGGTATGGTCCAAGGCCGGCAGGTGTAGCAGCATGCAAACCTCTAACAGACAGAAGGTCCCTCTTTGCTCAAGGAACCGTAGGGAATACAGACATGAGAACATTTCATTCCTGCCCTGAGGGAGTTTACAGTTCAGTCATTCAGTCAATTCACATTTATTCAGGAACTTCTGCTCGCTAGTCTCTGCTGTATGTGTTGGGAATAATGGCAAATGATACAAGCTTGGTCCCAGCCCTCATAAGCTATGGTCAAGTGGGAGAGACAGGCCTATTATTTAACTAACTGCATTTCAAGCCAGACTGTGTTAAAGAGGGTGGCAGGGGAAGGAACAAAGGCTTGCAGGAACATAGATGTGGCTGTGATTAATTCAATCTGTAAGAATCAAAGGAAGTTCCTGGCACCATTAGGAGCTCTAGACCAGTGCTATCCAATAGAACTTTCTGCAGAGAAAATAATGTTCTCTATCTGCCTGTTCAATAGGATAGCCCCATAGGGATGTTAAGCACTTGAAATGTGGCTGGAGTGACTGAAAAACTGAATTTTTAATTTTAATCAGCTGAAATTTTAATAATCACACCTGGCTAGTGGCTACCATATTGGGATAACACAGCAGGTCGTGGATGAAATGACTGGGTATGATTTTCATGTGGAATGACACGTCTTCTTTCTTAAAACCTGTACTTTCCCTCTGTGCAGGGTGATGGCATTCTAGAATTTGGGGGAAATAGCTGTTCCCTCCATAATGCTGAATTCCCGGTGATAGTTACGAGGCCACACACGGTGGGTGTACTGATTGATGCTGGCATGGGTGTAGTGATTGGTAGAAAATGAAAAAGAGCTTTAAATTTAGAACATCTTTCCAGCGCTTCTCCTCTGGTCTGAGTTCAAATCTCACCTCTGGCAATAGTAAGTGGACTTCCCTTCAGACAGCACCATCTTGGAAAGCTTGGAGAACCCTAAAAGCAGTACCAGCTCACCCACCAGGGGGCAGTATATGTGCTTCAAGACCACTCCCACACATCAGGAGTTCTTGGACCTGCCTGGCTACTGTTGTTTTCCAGGGAATGGGGAGAACCACTTAAGTCCTACCTTTTCCTTGCCTTCATTGCTGTATTAGATGATCTAAAACAAGTGAAGTGGAGAAGAGAATTTTTCTTTAGATGTTAAAGCAAAGTTAATCAAATGACAATGGACATTGGAATGGACTTCAGTTTTGTTTTGGTTTGCATACTTTATTGTCACTGTGATGAAGACAGGAAGAGAAAATTTCCAAAGCCAAGACTACTTACTGAGTGGGGATGGGAGGAAGGGGGAACTTCTATTCAAAGATGGCAAGTTGAACACTGGGTTTAGTCTCCAGTCCCTCCTGAAACCTTCCTAAAACAGCAGCAGAGGAGATATTCTGGAGAAGACACAAACTTACAGGATGAAGAGAACAGGAGTGATGATGGTAATAAAAAGATTGGAAGCTGGAGAGCAAATGTAAGCTTGGTAACTGATGCGACAGAGCTGAAAAAGTGGAGTCATAAGCCCCAAATGGGGACAGCAAAAAGCAGCCTACCTGCTCAGGAACTGATGACATTTGGGACCTATTGAGGTGGGAATAGAGGTAGATCTACTAGCAGAATGATCGACTAAAAGTCCTCCTAAGAAGTAATTGTATCTCCAGTCTTCGTCTGTTCTGTAAAGTCAGGTCAGAAAAATGTTCACATTTGGAATATTGAGATCTCCATCAATTTTCCTGATCGTGTTTCCAGAATAGTGGTAGCAAGAGTTATAACTTCCACATGAGAGATTATGAGAAGTTTCACCGTAGCTCTCCCAACAATGCAAGAGAAAAGATTTCAAGATACTGAGATCCAAAGTTTCCCAGAAAAATGACCCAGGAAGTTCACTGAACCAAAGCCCATTGTTGCCAAGCCCTACGCATGAGCACAGAGCATCAACTTTTAGTGCCCCACTTATGAACATGAAGAGACATTTAAGGGCCAGTTCATATTTGAGAACAGCCTCTAACAGAAAAGGCGGAACCAGAGAGGAGGGGGAAGTAACTTGGAAGCAACAGAAGTGATAGAAATTATATAGGGAGAAGGAATGATTATTAATATTATAATATTAATATATAATATATATATAATATATAATATATAATATTAGTAATATTAATATTACTCAGAGAGTAAGGAGAAAATAGTGCATCCATGAAATAAGAATAGGATTCTATTCTGTTGTACACCTTAAACTGTCCATCTTTTCTCAATAAAACTGAGGAAAAAATAATAGGATTCTGATTTAAAAAAACATTCAGGGAGTGCCTGGGTGGCTCAGTTGATTGAATGTCTGACTCTTGATTTCCGCTCTGGTGATGATCTTGGGGACGCAATTGAGCCTTGTGTCATGCTCTACATTCAGCAGGGAGTCTGCCTGGGATTCTCTTTCTCCCTTTGCTGCTCTCCCCTGCGTGAATGTGTGCTCTCTCTCTCTCTGTCTCTCTCTCTCTCTCTCTCTCAGGGTGCCTGGGTGGCTCAGTTAGTTAAGCATCCGACTCTTGACTTTGGCTCAGGTTATGATCTCAACATTGTGAGATCGAGCCCGAATCAGGCTCAGAGTGGATCTCTCTCCCTCTCCATGTACCCCTCCTCCCTCTCCTACTCTTTATAGACAGGTAGATTGATAGATTTTTAAAAATCTCTAAAACAAATAATAAATCTTAAAATACATTCAGAGAACAGACAAGAGTGCTTGGGAAGAGCAGAAATGTAAAAAAGCTAAGGACAGCACTGAGAATGTATAGCAAAAACACAAAGAGAAAAAAAGCAGTGACGAAACGAGGGGACCACACCAGAACACTGAAATCCAAATGTGGGAAGCAGATCCAGACACAATGGGAGGAAATCTCCCAGATAAATAATGCATGAAAACTTCTTAGATATTAAGTTCCTGAAGTTCATAATTATATCCAGCGCCGTGGATGAAAATTGATTTACCAAGACACATCATTGCGCAATTTCTTCACACTGGGGATAACCAGCAGATATTAAATGTTTCCAAGGGGGAAAAAAGAAAAAAAAATAGCTTTATATGAAGGATCAAGAATCAGAACAGCATTGGACTTTTTTTTTTTTTTTTAAGATTTATTTACTCATCCTGGGGGGTAGGGGCAGAGGAAGAGGGAGAGGGGGTTGCCTGGGTGGCTCAGTGGGTTAAAGCCTCTGCCTTCGGCTCAGGTCATGATCCCAGGGTCCTGGGATCGAACCCTGCATTGGGCTCTCTGCTCAGTGGGGAGCCTGCTTCCTCCTCTCTCTCTCTCTGCCTGCTGCTCTGCCTACTTGTGATCTCTGTCTGTCAAATAAATAAATAAAATCTTAAAAAAAAAAAAAAAAGAGGGAGAGGGACAGAATCCCAAGCAGACTCTCCACTGAGCACAGAGTGCTACATGGGGCTGGGTCCCAAGACCCATGAGATCATGACCTGAGCCAAAATCAAGAGTCAGATGCTCAAAAGACTGTGCTACCCAAGTGCCCCAGCACTGGACTTTTTAACAACAATATGAGAAAGACAATTGGGAGATGTTTCAAAATCTCAAATATGTATGTGTGTGTATTCACACACACACACACACACACACACATACATATATATAAAATAGTCAATGTCTCTCTATATATGTATATATACATATACATATACATATATACATATACATATATAGAGAGAGGCATTGACTATATATAATCAATGCCAAAAAATATATATATATATATATATATATATATGGCACATATATTCCCAAAGGTAGAATACTATACCTAACAACACTATTAATCAAATATGAAGGTGTAATAAGTATGTTTTCATATATGCAAGGGCCTTATAAGGAGTCTACCAGAGCTATTGTTTATAAAAAAAGAAGTAGAATTTTCAAAAGTGGAAGATGCAGGGTCTGGGAAACAGGGGGTTCCAGCACAAAAGAGAGGTGAATTTACCTCTAGTAAAATGGCTGCATAATAGACATAAGGGGTTCAGAAAGTTCTGGAAGTACTTCTTCAGAAAGATGAAATTATTGTGAGAACACATTGAGAAGAGGGCAGAAGTGAGGAAGAAGTTATTAAAACAAACCAAACAAAAAAAAAAGAAGCAATTATTAACTTTAGCAAGAGCGTGAGTTGTTCAGGGATGGAAATATAAACACAGTATCTGGGAATTAGCTATTCACAACATTTAGAGAATTAAAATAATGTAAAAAATTTAACATTAATCACCCCCAATTTTTTTTAGTATAGTTGACACACAATGTTACATTAGTTTCTGGTGTGCAACATAGTAATTCAATGTCTTCATACATTATGCCTCCAGTACTGTGCTATTACAGTATCATTGACTATCCTCCCTATGCTGGATCTTTTATTTATTTATTACTATTTTTTAAAAGATTTTATTTATTTATTTGACAGAGATTACAGGTAGGCAGAGGGGCAGGCAGAGAGAGAGGGGGAAGCAGGCTCCCCGCCAAGCAGAGAGCCCAATGCGGGGCTCGATCCCAGGACCCTGAGATCATGACCTGAGCTGAAGGCAGAGGCTTAACCCCCTGAGCCACCCAGGTGCCCCAGATCTTTTATTCCTGTGACTTCATCATTCCATAACTGGAAGCCTATACTTCCCATTCCACTTAATCTCCAAAATTTCAATGAAAACGTACAGGGAGAATGGAGAAACACATCCATGTGTATATGTGTATGTGTGTACACACATGAGTATGTGAGTGTGTATACATGTTGTGTGTCATATGAAACAATAAAATCCTTTCTTCTGTAGAGGAAGTCAACAGTCAATGCCAAAAACCAAACACCAAGAAACAGCAACACCTGGGTGCAGCACCTGAGTGGCTCAGTTGATTAAGTCTCCATTTCTGGTTCAGGTCATGATCCCAGGGTCCTGGGATTGAGCCCTGCTTCAGGCTCTCTGCTCAATGGGGAGTCTGCTTCTCCTTCTCCCTCTGCTGCTCCCCCTGCTCATGCTCTCTCTCTCTTTTTAACAATGAAATAGCAATAAGATCATATTCCTACAGACACATAGATGTAAATATCAAGAGAATCAGTTAAAATGGAAGTGATTGCCTTGGGATTAAGAAATAGTGGAGAGTTGAGGAAATGCTGTTCATTGTGAGCTTTTCGAACCTATCTGACTCTCTAAATTCTGTGGATTTATAACTTTGATTTTAAAAAAAAAAACTAAATTAAAACCATTTTGAAATAAAGGGAAGAGATAAATGGCCCAGAGTTACAGAGTGGGTATAGGAGAATGAGACTCGCTTGAAAACTTGCAGAGACCAGCAGGCTACTGCTTGGCAAAGAGCCGGGTGGAAGATTGGGCCACCCTCAATGCTACTGTCTGCCTCCATCCTCGATCTGTCCTTAATAGGGGACGCTTTGCTTCGTTAACCACGAGAAAACTGTTCAGATTCATCCCACAAACATGGCCCCACTCTCTGCCAGTGTTTATTCAACACGTATTGACAGTTTGCTTCTCGATGAGTCTCTCCAGCTTTGTCTCCCTCTCTATGTCTTCTCCCCTCTAAACTACACACATGACATCTCAGCAGCACGCATATTTCAGCACGAGTGTAACAAGCAGAAGAGATGAATCCTGCCTCTAGCTGATGCTTCACAGAAATTAGTTTGTGAAATCAAATGAGTTGAGTATTTCCCTTAGCTTTTCCCTACAGAGCTTCACGCTTCCTCCTAAATTCAAGCCCTAGATCATGCCGTACCTTCTCTAGGAAGTCTTTCTGAACAAGGACCAGCTTCCCAAAGATCTCTTTGATGTTCATCTCACCCTCTTCTTGCAAGGTGTCCAGAGCTCTTCTGAGCAATGGGCCAAGTGCCTCCTGCTCCGAATTGTTTATTTTATTTTTCCAAGTGCCACCTGAGGACAAGGGAACAGAGCAGATCTTGCAACTGGCCCCAGACGGTATAGGAAAAGCTCAGTTGAAATTTGTAAATTTGGTTCTGGGAGCCCTGCAAAATAAAAGGAAATCCTGAACACACCTACACAATACACACACATTCTGTGGTTACATTTGATGAAACTGAATTTGTTCTTCATGTTTTTCAGTAATTATAATCATCTTTAAATAAAGGGTCCTTATCTTCGGGGACCTGGCTGGCAGGTTTGATAGAGCATGTGACTCTGGATCTCAGGGTTGGGAGTTCAAGCCCCAGGTGGCACATAGAGATTGCTTAAAAAAAGTCTTTATCTTTTACAGGTTTATGGTGGACATTTGCATATGAAACTGTATGATATTTGGGATTTGCTTCAAATGAACTGGGTGCCTGAAGAGAAATAGGTGGTGGTATAAATGAAACCAGAGTCCAGGAATTGGTGCTTTTTGTACCTGGACGGAGAGTAACTAGAGGCAATGTGTGTCATTTCCTCTACTTTTAGTTTGTTTGAATTTTTCACAGTAAAATGTTAAATCAATAAATATCACAGATATGTACAATTTATATGAATCGAAGTGGAGGAGTGTGGGACATCGGTAATTTGTTTCCCAGTTCAACCTCCTTTACCTGACAGAAGGGCAGGTAGAGGAGTTAATGACTTGCCCGAGGTCACAACATGGCTGATCGGTGACAGTCTTGGGTGCAGACCTCAGATCTATTAACTCCGAGTATAGTGGACTCTGGGACAGCACAGGTGGAGGAGAGGGAAGAGGAGGAATGCTGGCTGCTTTATCTTTTCATCTGCAAGTTGTTTTTTTTTTTTAAAGATTTTATTTATTTATTTATTTGACAGACAGAGATCACAAGTAGGCAGAGAGGCAGGCAGAGAGAGAGAGGAGGAAGCAGGCTCCCTGCTGAGCAGAGAGCCCGATATGGGGCTTGATCTTGAAAGACCCTTGATCCGCCCCCAAGAAGCAGACACCAAGCCTCCACTGGATGCAAGTTGCAAGAGGTTTATTGGTTACACAGGCGCCTGCGGACGCATCAGCCTTTGTGGGCTGAGCGCGCCGGCTAGGTTGGGGAACAGATTATATAGGGCAAGGGTTGGGGTGGCGGGAAGGGGTGGCGGGAAGCGAGCTTACAGAAGCAGATGCTTGGTTACAGGAATCTGATTGGTAAATTTAAATCAAGCATTGTCAGGCACTGGGTTTAAGGCAAGGACACAACGGTTTGTTCTGGTGGGCCTTGACTCAGCACTCTGGAAAGTCCCAGGTACACTCTATTCCTCATTTGTCTTTTCTTTTGATAGACCGGGTGATCACAGACAATAGACATCCTGGTATGTGTTGCCATCCGGCTATGGGGACAATCAAGCCTTCAGCAAGGGGAGAGGGGGTGCTGTGGGGACATCAGGTTACTTAAACAAGCCTTTTGCAAGGGGAGAGGGGTCTTTCAATCTCAGAACCCTGGGATCATGACCTGAGCTGAAGGCAGAGGCTTTAACCCACTGAGCCACCCAGGCGCCCCTCATTGGCAAATTTTAAGTCTTCTTAAAAATATAAATTTCCTAGTTAAGGTAATAGTTTCAGCTGTTATCATGCAATTATACCTCAGCGTGAGTGAGCGTGACATCCTCTTCTGAGAAAGAACCCGCCAGGACCCTCCAGAGGAAAAGCAGGAGAGGCTGAGGGAAAGTGCGGGACTTCAAGCACAAGGGCTCTGACCACAAAGGTATCTACTCAAAATGTTTGAGGCCAGAAGATACTCATCCTGGCTTCTCTGGCTGTTGAAATTAAAGTTGGGCTTTTTAAAAATACATTTTCATGGGCAGCCTGGGTGCCTCAGTTGGTTAAACGTCCAATTCTTGATTTCAGCTCAGGTTATGATCTCGGGTCCTGGGACTGAATCCCACATCACGCTCCGTGCTCAGCTCTCTCTCCCTTTGTCCCTTCTCCAGCTCACTTGCTCCCTCTCAAATAAAGAAATCTTTTAAAAATACTTTCTTATATTTTCCACGTTTCCTGCAAAGAAAACATATTACTTTTATTATTCCTTCACTCAGTTATTTAACAAATATTTACTGAGTGTCTTCTAAGAGTCAGACTCTATCCTGGGTGCTGGAATACGGTGGTGAATAACAAATCTGGTTCTTCCTTTTGGGGAAGAACCAAATCTGGTTCTTCTCTTTGTGGTAGAGGTGGCCTTGGGAACACACCAAGTTCTTCTGGAGACCCCTGAATCTAGATCAACAGATTGGTGCTGGGGGGCATCACACCCACCTCCATGAAGTGAGGCTCCTGGTGCTGAACTATCTGAGTTTAAGTCCCATTTCCACTGTGTAACCTTAGGTGAGTCACTTAACCTCTCTGTGCTTTAGTTACCTCATTCATAAAATAGGGATAGTAATAATTATACCTAGTTCTCAAGGCAGTATTTGGGGTATACAAACTAAAAAATTGTTCACTATCAGAAATTTATTTAGGGGTGCCTGCATGGCTCAATGGGTTAAAGTCTCTGCCTTCAGCTCAGGTCATGATCTCAGGGTCCTGGGATCCAGCCCCACATCAGGCGCTCTGCTCAGCAGGGAGCCTGCTTCCCTTCCTCTCTCTCTGCCTGCCTCTCTGCCTACTTGTGATCTCTGTCTGTCAAATGAATAAATAAAATCCTAAAAAAAGAAAAGAAAAGAAAGAAAGAAATTCACATTTAGCCAAGCTTCTGCATTTATCTGGCAATGCTTCTTCCCCAGTGTCCTCAGCTAGGAAGGTAGACGCTCAGAAGGACTCAGCTCAGGGACTTCTGTCTGTGCTGGCCTGCACAAGGTGTGCCTGGGTTGGCTCATTCCATGCCCTAGTCCCCTCCAGGCTGGGCTCTAAGGCAGCATCTGTGGGCTCCAGGTAAGCAGGGGCACGCTGGCCTTGATCATCACTGTGCCCCAGCACTCTGCATGGAATAAGGCACAGACGAGGTGCTCTATAAAGAGCTGAAGAATACATGGTTGATTAAGCTATCTGGGCTCTTAGAAAAATGAAACAGAAGGAAAAAATCAGGTGCTTTCTAGCATATATCCTTTCTTAGAGGGTATTTTTCTAAAATCCTTATTTTAGAAGCTGTCAGAGAACAACTAATTTCACCCAGAAATGACTGTAAATGCCTCACTTTGCCGGGAATTTCGTTGCAAGAAGAAATATGGAGACTTGGATTTAATGAAATAACCACCACCCCCAAGGAGGCAGTGAGTGCCCACTCCATGCCTGGCGGGAGGCACAGAGTCTCAGCTACGGTAGAGGCTGGAATCAGTGCGAAGCAGAATCAGGCCCAAGAGACACCACACAGCAGATCCTGCTGCCCATCCTGCTGAGCTTCAGAGCTTTCGGACTCTGTGTGTCCTGGGCCATCATCTTGAGCTGAACCTTGGTGAGGCTTTGTTGATGGGGGGACATAGACAAAGGTTAGTTTGGTCCACTTTATAAAGGCAGTAATTAATTTTTTCAGATCAGGGTGTTCAAGGTCTAGAACAAGACAAGACCAAGGAGGTCAGGCCAGCAGCAGATGGCCTAAAGCAACAGCATTCACACTTTGGTGTGCTTTCAAATTACTTTGTGTGTGAAAAATATAGATGCTCAGACCTTACCTGAAACCTACTGAATCAGACAACATAGGATTGGTCCTAAGGACCAGTCCTGAGCTATTCCCCTGAGTGAGTCAAGACAACTCATGGATACTCACGACTCTGGACAGAGTTATGGTTCTTCAAGCTTGATTTCCTGGGACAGCACGTTGTTTTCTTTGTGTCTCTCCTTTCAAAAGCAAATGTTACCATCTGTGGTTGACTGCTAACTGGGCTGAAGCAGAGGGTCAAGTCTCATTCCTCTGGGTGTAGATGGAATTGTGGAACCACGACACCTGAGAGCTGGAAAAGAGTGAGTATGGAGGTAATTGATCCAACTAGATGAAGGACTAGAGACCCAGAGATGGACTATTTCTTGCCCACTTCGCCAAACTCATGTCCAGGTTCTGCTCTATCTACCCGGTTCTATGAAAGGAGATTCCAGGCCCCAACGCATGGGGTGTGGACAAGAGGGTGCTGTTCGTTCCACTCCAGATGATGGGGCCATCCTGCAGATGGTTGAGTTTTGTGGTTATACACTTCACATCTGCCTGCTTTGGGGGCTCCAGGAATCCCCCCTTCCTTCTGCCTTAACACTCTAATCAGTAATGAGGCAGTAAAGGGACCCACACATCGCCCAAACTTTGCAACAGCGGGCATCCGGAACCTAGGTTCCCTCACCGTGTAGGCTGGTTACTTCACTATGCAGTGGCATCTCAGAGCCGGTGGCACCCAAGGGACAGGAACTGGGCCCATGGCGGGTCACTCCTGCAGGCTCCATGGAGCGCTGGACTCTCTTCTTTGCCCCGTCAGGCGACCCCTTGCGTGGGGTTGCCGGCCTTGCCTCGGGTCCCTGGCAGGGCAGGGAGGCGGGTGAGGACGAGTGTGAAAATCTACCAGAGCCCTCTGCAAATCCACAGTGGGGACTTTGTGGCCGTATTAAAGTGCCTCCCCTTCCTCTGAAAAAGGATTAAGGGTAACAAGTGTTTGAGCCTCCAGCTCTTTTGAAAAGAAACTCGGTCTTAAGTGCTAAGCTCAGATTCCAGGAACCGGGCTCCACCACTGCAGCTGCTCGGAGCTCAGGGTCACCACTGCATGGCGGATGGATTTGCACCCGCTCTCGGCATGGGGGTGGGGCAGACCAGATGTTTTAAGGGGATTATCGCCTAAAAGACAAGTCCGGTTTTCCTGTGTGTCGCTCATGTCTTAAGAGGCAATTTTCCCACATGGTGCCACCAAAATTGGAGGGAACGGAAAATAAGAGTCTGCATCTTCTGATTTGCATACAAACCCCCACCCCCACCCGAAGGCTTCAAGTGCCTGATCTTATGTAATCCTCACAATGAGCACATTACAAGGGCTGCCCTGTGTCCTTTCCAAAATTCCTATGTTGAAGTCTGAACCCCCATTACCTTGAGATGTGACTCTATTTAGAGACGGGGTCTTTAAAGGGGTAATCAAGTTACAGTGAGGTCATTAGGGTGGACACCCGTCCAATATGACTTGTGTCCTTACAAGAAGAGATTAGGAAACAGAGCGAAAAGTCAGGTGAGGACACAGGGAGAAGGTGACTGTCCACAAACCAAGGAGTGAGACCCAGAAAGAAACCAACCCTGCCAACACCTTGATCTTGAACTTCTGTCCTGAAGGACTGTGAGAAAAAAAATTTACATTGTTTAACCCACCCAGTTGTGATATTTTATTATGGTAGCCCTAGCAAACTAATGCAATTCCTGCTTTACAGAATGGGAAACCAGGGCTTAGCCAGGTTAGATAAGATGTCCAAAGGTAGATAGCTCAAGTAGCCCATCTTGGGCCCACATTGGTTCCCAACTGTGTTTGCAAATGAAAACCATGAGAGCAGTTTAGGAAAATCAAGAACTGTTTTTTGGGACCTAGCTAAGAGCCCCTTGAGGTGGTCTCCAAGAGCTGCATTTTTGGCAGATTCTCAGAATGATTCTAATGCCTAGTCAATTTTTAAACCAAGTCAGTAGATAAAGCACACACAGGGCAGAGCTCACTGATGGGGAATATATCTTCACACATGAAGAACAGTTTATTTAAAAGACAAATTCACAGTCAAGCCTCTGTTTCTGTCCCCCACGTGGTTGGTATGATTTATAGTGTGTGGAGGTACGTCAAGAACTCAAGACAGTCTCTGTCAGCCTTTAACCAAAACTCCCTGCCAGCTTCGAATCCACCCTGCCAGCTTCGAATCCACCTCATCCCAGAGGCAAATCCATCCCACGCCTATTAATTTCCCTGTGATTGTTGCCGCTGCTCCTGTGATTCCTACTTTTATTCCTACAATACAACGCTTATCATCCAGGGAAATAAAATTATTTTGGCCCTGGAACTGCGTTTTCACACTAATGACACCATATAGTGGCTTAAGAGAAACAATGCAAAAACCATATAATTATAGATGTAATTGTATGATATTTGGAGGGAAGAAAGCAAATATGGAAATTGAGGTTCTTCAAATGATGTGTGGCTATTAGCAAGGGAACTGGGTGTCTGCAGCTGCCCGTGGAAAGCCAGGGAAGCAGAGCACCTCCAACCCCTCTTCCCCAGGGAGAAGAGCTGGGGAACCTATGACTAGGTGTGGGATGGGGAAGTCTGATTTCCTGCCCATCAGCCAGTCTGTGGCCTGGTTAGGGTGGTAGCCTCTTGCATCTGTATCTCCTAAGCTGTGAAAGTTGGTAATGATTCCTGCCTCAGAACAGGACTGTAGAAAGGACAGCACGAGACAGGGCTCAGCACCGTGCCTGGTACAGAGGAAGCCCTCAAATAACGGCTGCTACTTCTCCTTACCAATGCCATTAATTATTATTTTTATTTTTTAAATTCCAGCATAGTTAACATATAGCATTATATTAGTTTCAGGTGTATAAGATGGTGATTCATCACAATTCTGTTATTCAGTGCTCATCAAGAGAACTCATCAAGTGCTCATCAGGAGTACACTCATAATCCCCATCACTTATTTCACCCCTCCCGATCACCTTCCTTCTGGGGACCATTGGATTGTTCTCTGGAGTTAAGTGTCTAGCTCTTGGTTTGTCTCTCTCTCTCTCTTTTTTCCCCTTTTCTCATTTGTTTTGTTTCTTAAAGTCCACGTATGAGTGAAATCATATGGTATTTGTCTTCCTCTAACTGACTTATTTCAGTCAGCATTATACTCTCTAGCTCTATCCATGTCGCTGCAAATGGCAAGAGATCCTTCTTTTTAATGGCTGCATAATGTTCCATTCTGTATACACACCCCTTCTCCTTTATCTGTTCTTCTATCAATGGACACTTGCGCTGCAATACCACTTATTATTGATCGCAACAATCCTCATGGTCATCCCAGATAGTCCCAATGTCACAGGGGAAAACACCGGGCCCCATGGCCGTTTGCCAAGCTCATGGTGGCAGCTGGTGAAGTGTCACAAATGTGGCTTTGGATGGTGGAAATGGACTCCATCACCACAAGTTCTTCCCATCGTGTGACTTCAAGCAGGTGATTTAGTCCCTCTAAACTCGAAATACGGAGGAAAATAAACCCAGCCTATAAGCCTCCTTTGAGAATTTAATAAGAAAACATATGAAAGAGTATTCTGGAACAAGACAAAGGCCTTGCAAATAATTTTTGAATATAAATAGTGATTTTGTAATGTTAAATATATGTATATTAAATAACTTAAATATTCATAAAACACTATGTATATTGTATATTTATATTATATGTAATATATGTATATTAAATATATACCACAGATGGGAATATTAAGTTTTGTTCATTGGACCACTGGTATCACAATAAGTTAGCATCAGATTTACCAAAAATATAAAAATAGGTTATGTACGACATCCAAAAGTCAGAAATGGTGGCTCCATTTTCATAGAGGGAAAGGTACTTCTTGTTTGTTTGTTTGTTTTTAGTTTAAGGAGCATGCGCTCAGTCCGGAAACATCTTTGACTCTCAGTCGGGAAGGAACTGCTCCCAGTGTCAAGTGGCTGGAGGCCAAGGATACGGCTCAGCATCTCACAGGACACAGGACAAACACACCCATGCACACACACACAAACACACACACACACACAGAATGATCAGGCGCAAATGTCAACCAGGCCAAGGTTGAGAAACAGCTTCAGAAATTATCCTGACTCCCTAGACGGGCCCAGAGGAGTGGGACCGGATTCTCATTCCTCTTGCTCCGACTGGGCTGGTGTGAGGTTACGGGAACGGTGAGTGGATCTTGGACAGACGACAAAATCTGAGGTTGCAAAGAGCACCGGGAGCCGTGAGTAGGCAGTCTGAACTCTGAGCTCAGATTTGCTACCTCTGCTGTCCTTGGAAGCTTGTTACATTCTACACACAGCAAGTGACTTATCCCAAAGTTCTCCTGCGTCCTAGAGGTAGAAAGTTCTACTACTTCCGGCACCTTTCAGACAGGGGAACGAACGACTGCTGTCATCACTTGAGAACACCAGAGGGCGCTCAAGAGAGGGGGACGCCACCAGGTAACCCCAAGGTGTTCTGTTTGTCTTCCAGGGGGCGCGTCTCAGAGGCTGAGGGAAGAAGCTGGAGAGTCAGCCTTTTCCTTTTCCTTTTCTTCTCAGCCCCTCATGAACCAGCATGGCTCCTCCCTTTCTTCTGCTCCTCCCTTTCTTCTGCTCAAGCTTCCTGATGTCTTAGCTACACGAACTTTGCCATAGGGAGCCCTGCTGACACAGAGGTTGAAATCTTGGGCACCTTTGTAGTCTTGGCCCCTTGGTGCTTGACTGGGAGATTCTCTTTTAAAACAAGCCTCTAGGGACACCTGGGTAGTGCAGTGGGTGAGGCGACTGACTGGGTTTTGGCTCTGGTCATGATCTCAGGGTCATGGGATTGAGCCCCATGTCAGGCTCTGCACTCAGCCTGGCATCGGCTTAGGTTTCTCTCTCCCTCTCCTCCCCCTCACCATAAATAAATAAATCTTTAAAAACAAACCTCTACTAGGGAGGGATGCTGTAGGGGCCTCTCGAGGCAAGGCCTACAACGATTTCCTTTGGCAGTAAGGTTGCTACAAGAATTCAGAGAAGGTGAGCTATATATAGGGCAGGTTCTCAGGAGACTCAGAAGTCCCCTAACTACCTAGTGACATGGCTCTCTTGGACTCAGAGGCTCACCCGTAGGCTTGGGTGGAGCAGGCGTGGTATTAATTTCCTGGAGCTACTGTAGCAAAGTACCATGGACTGGGGGCTTACCCAACAGAAATTCATTATCTCACACTCCTGGAGGCTGGACATCCAGGATCAGAGCGTCGGAGAGTTGGTTCCCTCTGAGGGCAGTGAGGGAGAATCTGCTCCATGCCTCCCCTGTCTTCTGGTGGTTGCTGGCAATATTCGGCATCCCTTGGCGGGTAGGGACTAACTCCATCTTAACTTGGTCATCTGGAAAGACACCATTTTCCAATAAGGCCATGTTCACAGGTCCTAGAGGATTAGGACTTCAACATTTTTTGGAGGGATACAATTCAACCCATAACAGGTGGCTTCTAAAGTCTCCTCTGGTCTTTTGACATCACTGCTACGGAGTTCTGAGAACAGGACTGACTCCACGTGGGGCTAATGGTCCATCCCCAGAATGCTTCCCAGGACGGAGGGGCGTATTTTTTTCAGCCAGGGAAAACCGATTCCAGTTTGGTGACTGGAATGTTAAAGTTCATTGGCGATGATTCTTCCCAAGGGGCTGTTACCCCTGCTTATTGCCACCCTCGGTGTTTCAGACTCACTTTGGTGCCAGTTGGAATAAATGGAAAACGTGTTTAACTTAAAAAGCGAAACATACAATGCTATCATATTGCACAAGCGAGTGTGCAGTGGGGCAGGGGGTAACTACTGTTTCAAGATGATTTAAGAATCTGATCAAATGTCTGGCTGCACCACTGCACGCTTTGAAAGGCAGATGGGTTTCATAATTGAGAAATGCATTTGTTCTTTGTTGGTGTATAAAAATAACGTGACTCAAAGCTTCGGGTCGGGTATCTTTCTGAAAGTGATTTCCCTCCATCATGCATGCATAAGCTAGTGCGTTTTCACAGAAATGACATGGCGGTGGGAAGGGGGAAAGGCGGGGTTATTACTGCACTCTTTCGGAAAGAAGCCTCCATGCGGGAAGAAAAAAAAGTCAAAGGAAGTTTGCAGACACCGCAGAAGGAAGATGATAACCAAATTCAGTCTCTTAGAAGACTTACTTTGTGTTTAGAAAAATGAGCAAAGAGAAATGCAGAGTGGAGTGAGCTTCCCCACGAATCATTCCCTTCACAGCATCTCCAGAGCCCACACTACCCGAACAGCTCAAAGTCTCCTGTCACCTCGGTCTGCCAGTGAGAAGGAATTTCCTTTAAAAAGGAAATGAGCCTGGGTGGCTCAGTGGGTTAAAACCTCTGCCTTTGGCTTGGGTCATGATCCCAGGGTCCTGGGATAGAGACCCGCATCGGGCTCTCTGCTCAGCAGGGAGCCTGCTTCCTCCTCTCTCTCCACCTGCCTCTGCCTACATGTGATCTCTGTCTGTCAAATAAATAATAAAATCTTTAAAAAAAAAAAAAAAAAAAAGGAAATGAGCTTTTCCAAGTATCACATGGCTCGAACTTCCCACGGGCAGGTGAAAAGAGGGACACTCCCCCAACCCTGCTTACTCGGCTCCCATCCTGTTTGGTGGTTTGGGGCTCCAAGACATTGTGTGAATTTTCCATGTTCCCAGGCTTACTGCTTGCTTGCTTTTTATTTTTATTTATTTTTTTTAAGGTTTTAGTTATTTATTTGACAGACAGAGATCACAAGCAGGCAGAGAGGCAGGCAGAGAGAGAAGGGGAAGCGGGCTCCCTACTGAGCAGAGAGCTTGATGCTCGGCTTGATCCCAGGACCCTGAGATCATGACCTGAGCGGGAGGCAGAGGTTTTAACCCACTGAGCCACCCAGGCGCCCACTTTCTTTTTTTTTTAGAACGAAAAGGAAACCTGTCTGGTGTTTCCTTTCTGCAAGACCTATGTACAAGAAGTTTCCAAGGGTATTTTCAGGAATGAGAAACACATGGGTTTTCATACACCTGCATTCAGTCTGAACAAGTTCCTCAAATCATAATATACTAATACATGTGTTCTCCGCCTGAACTGTTCTTAGTTCCAAGGCCTGGGTCCTGTTTGTCTACGTTTTTGCAGAGGGATGCACGGAGAGCCAAAAAGCCACTGCTGTGGCTCACAGCAGAGAGCTCAAACTCTCACAAATAGGAGAAACCCCTGGAAAGCTTGTCAAAACCCAGACTGGGCTGGGCTCGCTCCAGAGTTCTGGATTCAGTAGTCTGGGGTGGGGACTGAGAATTTGCTATTCTAGCAAGTTCCCAGGTGATGCTATTCTGCTGCCTGGGGACAGCACTTGGAGAAGCTCCTCTGTAATAAGGGAAGAGTGGCAACCAGTGCCGCCTAAGGATCTCCCACCCAAGGTCTCACCAGATGCATCGGGTCCACTCTGCTGGCTTGAGCTTACCATGCGTCCTTAGGAGCAAGGGGATGCATGCCCCAGGAAAATGATCCAGGGGCAGGTCACCATGGATGACCTAGGAGCAAACACAGTCTCCCCGGGCTCATGTCCAGCTGGCTCAGGATGGGCTCGCAGGAGTGTGACAGAGAGAGGCCCTCCAGGAGGGGCTGTGGTCCATGTAGCACACGTCATCAGGACTTGAGATGAGGGTCTGAAGTGCGAAGGAAAGTGGGAATGTCTTGGAGTCAGCATGCCCTCTGTGGGTTGTGGGGTGCAGAGAGGGTTTTCCCTTCCTCTCCCCTTGTAAAAGGGGTTTCAAATGTTGTTTGAGCTGTACAATTATTTAAAGATAGAGAAACTAGGGGCACCTGGTGGCTCAGTGGGTTAAAGCCTCTGCCTTCAGCTCAGGTCATGATCTCAGAGTCCTGGGATCGAGCCCCACATTGGGCTCTCTGCTCAGCGGGGAGCCTGCTTCCTCCTCTCTCTCTCTGCCTGCCTCTCTGCCTATTTGTGATCTCTGTCTGTCAAATAAATAAATAAAATCTTAAAAAAAGAGAGAAACTAGAGAGACAGAGAGGGTGGGGAGAAGGACCCCTCTTGGCACCGCCCTTGCATGGTCTTTCTCTTGGTCCCTCGGTGCTTGACCTTGCAGTACCTCCAGGGAACCCCTGGGCTCCCTGGAATACTGTTTGAAAACCACTTGGTGGTTCTTCCCTTCTCTCTCCTTTGGGCATCCCCTGAAGGCTTTCTGAAACACACAGAATCCCGCAGCATACTTCCACCTTCAACAAGGGAGAAACCATCTAGAAAAGGCTGGGTTATAGTTTCTTGGAGAACTGCTGAGTAATGCAATACAAAGAGTGCATCTGGGCTGTGAGTGATCATGGGTGGATTTGCCTTGCGACGGCAGAGACCTAACAGAGACCTAGAAGCTTGACTGGGTAGAGGTGACTTCAGGCTTCGGTGGAAGGCCCGTGTGAATGAGTGTGTGTGAGCGTGTCGGTGTGCACATGCGGCAGCTGGGATTCTTTTAGGCAATTGGACTTTCCCATGCGGCGGGCCCTCAGGGAACATGCGACTGCTCCCTCTGCTTTCCCATAAGACACCCTATCTATTCCAGGACAGGGAGATGGAATAGCCTCACAGTGAAGGACGTGGACTCCAGCGCCACGTGGCTCAACTTCAAACCCCAGCTCCTTCACCTACTGCCTGGGGAAGCACCGGCAAGTTACTTAGCCTCCAAGCACTTACTTCAGAGAATTGTTGAGGAGGCTAAATTAACGTACATGAGGCACTTAGAAAAGGCTTTGGGGGACACCTGGGTGGCTCAGTCGGTTGGGTGATCTGCTCTTGATTTTAGCTCTGGTCATGATCTTGGGGTCATGGGCTCCAGCCCTGGGTCAGGCTCTGCACTGGGCGTGGAGGCTGCTTAAGATTCTCTCTTTCCCTCTCCCTCTGCTGCTCCCTCCTCCTGTTCTTTCTCTCCCTCCCTCTCTTAAAAAAAAAAAAAGAAAGAAAGAAAAAGAAAAAGAAAAGGCTTTGGTATACAACAAAGACTATTAAAATGTTTGATATTTTAATTTTATTACAAGAGTTTTTTATACCTACACATCAAACTCTCAATAGATATTTGATTTTCATTTTTAGGGGGTGGGACTGGGAAACACTGGGAGTGATTTGTTTAGAGGCCTAAATTGTCCAACTTCCATCAAAGCTTTAAAAATAATTTTTTAATATCAGGTGCACCTCCAAGGTCAGCTGTGAATGTTGTGGCACCGTGGGAACAGGGACTACCTGGTGTAAGGGCTGTTGCTCTTAAGAGATGCAGAAAGGGGTGAGATCCAAGACTGACCCCTGACCTTGAGTTTTTGACTCTCCCCCCTTCTCATAATTCAAGAATTAAAGCTAAAATTGAGGGGCAAGTAAGAGAAGCATCCTTCAGATGCTTGATCTATGATCTTGAAGCTATGATCACTGGAACAGCAAAACCGTTAATGAGCACATACTACATGCTCTGGGCTGTGCTAAGTACTTGACACATATTCTGTCCTAGGCTGGGTTTCCCAGGAGACCCAGAAACAATGGCTTGTGTGTAAATGATTTATTCAAGATACACACCCAGGGAAATTGGGTAAGGAAATGAAGAGCAGGACAAAGAATAAAAGGAAACTAAGCCAAGGTGGTGTGATCTTAGGAAAAATTGCCCAGAGGTAGCTTCTAACTGTTTGTGTAGGGGACGGTGGAGTGTCCGTTGTCCCCAGGGGAGGCAAAGAGGGTAGGACTTTTTGCTTAAACATCACCAGTTAGAGGAGAAGAGTCATTGCCTTGGGGGAAGATGAATTCCCAAGCACTTCCAGCTCTATGTCTTCCAACAAAGCAGGGTTCCTGTAGTTCAAGGCGGGGGATGGGGGGCAGAGCTCTTGGCTGGCTACGGGAAGGATAAAAAGGGATCCAAGGAGATCTCAAAGGAGAAGGGCTTCCAAAGTGCAGTCCCTCCATGTCAATGTGACTTTGCCCCAGGAGACAAGACCTAGAGGTCAAGATCTTTGCCTCCACCAACCTATTGTCATCAAGGGCCAGCCGAAGCAAGTGGTAGATGGTCAACGATCATCTCCTGAGTTGGATTTCAGTCCTCCTCCATTGACCTGCTATACGAACTTGGTCATCTCCTGGGGCTCATATTCCATATCCTTAAAATTGAGAAAAATAGAACTTATTTTGAAGAAAATTGTTCTGAAAATCAGATGAATCATGACATGTAGAGCCCTTAAGACCTCATCTGGTATATAGTAGGTCTCCATCCAGGACAGCTGCTACTACACAGATGCAGAGTGCTCACACCAGGAACACAGAGAGGGATGGGCTGGCCAGGAAACAGTGGGGTCTGGCACAAACTAAGCAGAAAGGGGCTCATGCAGCTTGCTGCCTAAGCAGGACACATGTCGGAGTCCAGGGAGTTCTGGTCCAGGCAGAAAGGCTCAGGCATCAAGCACAAACTGGGTTAGGCTATCCAGACCCAGATCCTGAAGATGAGGCATTTAGCAACATGAACCCTTAACCCCACGTTGCGGGTACAGTCTCTTTGTCCTTGGTCCCATGTCATTTTGGCTGCTGGTTAATTCTACTTCCATTTAAAAAAATATCTTTGTTGAGGTAAATTTTGTATGTCATGAAATTCCTTCATTTAAAGTATTCAATTCAATGACTTTAATACATTCACAAAGTTGTATAACTGTCACCACAATGTAAGTTCAGAATATTTTCATTACAAGAAAAGCCCATTAGGGGTCACACCCCATTCTCCCATCTCACCAATACCTAGCAACCACGAATCTATTTTTTTTATAGATGTGTCTATTCTGGACATCTCATATGCATGGAATTGTACAGTATGTGGTCTTCTGTAACTGGCTTCTAACACTTAGCATAATATTTCCAAGGTTTATCCATTTGGAGCATATCTCAGTTCCATACTCCTTTTTATTACCGAATAATATCCCACCCCATGTATATACCACTTTTACTTATCCATCCTCCAATTGATTGACATTTAAGCTGTTTCCACCTTCTAGCTATTGTGGATACTGTGGCTACAAACATTTGTATACAACTGTTTGTTTGGGTGTATGTTTTCCTTTCTCTTGGTTAAAAACAAGGGCTGAAATTCCTGGGCCATATGGAACCTCTATGCTTTTTTAAAGATTTTATTTTCAACACATGAGCAGGAGGAGGGTCAGAGGAAGAGGGAGACAAGCAGACCCTCCGCAGAGCAGGGAACCCCTCATGGGGCTCCATCCCAAGACCTCAGGATCAGGACCCAAGTCAAATGCTCAACCAACGGAGCCACCCAGGCACCCCATCTCAATTTTTAAGCTTTTGAGGAACTGCCAAACTGTTTCCCAAAAGAGCTGCATCATTACATTTTAACCAGCCGTGGATAAAGTTTTCAATTTGCCCAAATCCTCACCAGCACTTATGATTGTGTACCTTTTTGATTCTAGTTCGTCAGTGTGTGGGGCAGTACCGCATTGTGGTTTTGATTTGCATTTCCTTTGTGGCTAATAGTATTGATCATCTTTTCATGAGCTTATTGGCCTTTTGTATAGCTACTTTGTAGAAATGTCTACTCACATCCTTTGCCCAGTTTTAAATTTGGTTATTTATCTTTTTATTATTAAGTTGTTAGTGTTCCTTATGCATTGTGGATACTCACATATACGATCTGAAGACGTCTTCTCCTTCTCTGTGGGCTGTCCTTTTACTTTCTTGAAGGCCTTATTTTCAGCACAAAAAGTTCTAATTTCGATGTGTACATTTATTTATCTATTTTTTTCCTTTGGTTGTTTGTGTTCTGAGTGTCACATCCAAGAAAACATTGCCTAATCCAAGACCACAAAGATTTACTCCTAATATTTTCTTCTAAAAGCTTCATACTTCTGGCTCTTCTATTTAGGTCTGTAATCCATTCTGAATTAAGTCTGTGTGTAGTGTGAGGTAGGGGTCCAATTTCATTCTTTTGCATGAGGATATCCATTGTTGATGTCTGGATTACCTCACTAGGGGTGGCCTCCCCCTGCTACCTCTGCTGGATGTTAGCAGTTCGCTACATAGAGGGACTAAAGTTCACATTGGTCCAGTGGTTTATACAAATCTGCTACATGGGTCCAGGCCTTGCTTTAATGGTGTTGGAGAAGGTAAAATTGGAAGAAAAGCTCTTAAATGTCTATCATTTCCATTTCACAAAGGAAAAGTAGTGAGGTTCAAAAAATTCATCACTGGGCATTTAGTTTTGGAGTCCTCTAGCCTTATTTATTGATTATTTATTTACTTATACAAGCATGTATGCATTTGAATTCTCTCTCTTCCTAATATCTCTGGGGCCTGTCTAGCCAAGTGAAGAATCTGCACAAAGCTACAAAAACCAGCTGAAAATGAAAAAAATATATATTAATTGAGAATCAGTTTTCCTTACCTATACAATCAGCCTGAAGGGATCTCTTTACTGGATGGTTTGTTTCATACAAGGCCAATTTTTGTCCATGAGAGCTGTGGATCTGGCCAGCTTGTCACCTGGGGCTGAATTCCCTGGGTTTTATCTTTTCACTTTGTCTTTCCAGTTGAGTCCAGAGACTCACATTGAAATAAGCATTTTAGAACTTTGATCTGAAGTTGGCAGGACCAAGGGAGACTCCCTTAGGACCTGTGTTTCTTGAATTAGGTTCATCTGTCTGAAACCCAAATAAAAGTCACTTGAAAAAGACTCAAGATTATTTCTCTCCCGTGTGTCCAGGGCTGGTGGGATGGCTCTCCTTCACTGGGTCACAGATAGCTGCTTTGCCTCCTTAGCACACTTTCTTACATTGTCAGGCATCCAGCCATCAAATCTGCATTCCAGTCAGCAGGAAAGAAGGGAAGGAAGCATAGAAGGGAAGCCCTTTCCCCTCAAAGACACTTTCCCGAAGGTGTATACCATTTCTACCTCCCGCCTTTGCCAGAACTGAGTCACAAGGCTACACACACTTCCAGTCCTATGAAATACATTGTTGCTATTCCAAGCAGACAGGCCCAGCTCTACACGGGGGTCTCTACAGTGAAGGAAGCAGAAGAGAACGGATGGTAGGGATGTCTAGACTTCTCTGCCAGAGTCCATGGGCGTTCTGTCCCAAGATTCAAGAAACCTGCTTCCAATTTCATTTCTGCCAAAGATTTGTCAGCCCCATCGGAAAGCTGGCTAGGACAGTATGCAGATGCTGTCTCGCTCAATTCACCCCTTCTTCACTTCTGCCTTTTCATTTAAGACACTGGGATTTAGCACTGAGCAGAAGAGAGTTCCAGACATTGAAGGAAATGAAACCCCCAAATGGCTCAGAGTGTAGTGATTTTGCTACTTGAAATATGGCTGTACTCCCCACATTCAAACAAAGATGCTGACATTGTTTTCTAGAACAATCGTATCACGTATCATCCAGACTAAGAAGCCCACAAAAGTGTCAATGCACCGTATGTTAGCTTTTTTTTTTTTTTTTTTTTAATATAACTAATTGTAACAAGTGGTCACTGGGAAAACACAGGCTTCCTATGACTGCACTTCCAATGACCCATACCCTGACCTGGACAGACCACCTTCTGTCCAACAGAGGAAAAGTTTTGTTCCTAGATGCAATGAAATACTGGCTTGCCCCTGGCCACCACTAGGATTAATCAGACACCCATAAAACAGCTGACAGAAATACCAAACCAACTGACAATAAGAAGCTCACACATTTCTCTGGGGGTCTCACCTTCTCCCTTTCTTTGCCCTAAGACACGATACCTGCTGTCTGGGATCCATAAAGGGAGTGCTATTTTAGGATCAATGTGGTATTCACCCCAGCCGGTTATGAGACACAATGCCAGGGACAGAATCTGCAGGGAGGCTTGTATGGGATTAAGCTGTTTCCCCAGGATTCATCACCCAGTGCACAGCCAGCAGGGCCCAGCCGATGGTGGGGGTTAAGAGCAGGCAGCCGCCAGGCTCTGCCATTCGTTTTCTGGCCTTTGAAAAGTAAAATCCTCCCAATGTGCAAAAAGCAGTCCCTGAAAATGAACCACATTCAGATGCAGAGAAAGAGGGAAAGCCAGCAAAAGGAAGACAAAAGTCTGAAATTTTACTTGGGAGAGACCCAGGCGTCTTTCCTAGAGAGACCATCACGCTGGATACAGGAGCTTGAGTTTCGAAGATCATCCCGGAATGCAGAGCTCACTTTTTCCCTTGCCCAGAGCCACTTTCTTCACTCAGTCATGGCACCAGTTCTACTTTACTTTTTACATTCACTCTGTTTTCTAGGGCCATACAGAAGGCCAATAAATAACTTCATAGTAAATCTACTCAGATCCCAAGCGACTTCTCTCTGATCTTATTTGAAAACACGTGTATCTACTTCCAAATACAGCGATCTCAAATACTGTTATGGAAACCCTGGTGACAGGGGGGCGGTGGTAGAGAGTAGGGGAGTGGGAGCAGCGTGGCAGGACAAGCTCTGGGCTGCCATCTAAGGTGTCTAAGAAGCGAGGACCACGCGTCACCCACCGGTGACTGTTTTTACAAGTGACGCGGAGGAGCGGAGCAGGAAAGAGAACCAGGAACATTTGAGACATAAAAATCAGATGTGGAAAAACGCAGCTGTGTGGGTGAAAAGATTTAATGAATTTAAATCAGATGCCAAAGGAATCTTTATTGGGGAATAAAATCAAATCCATTTTTCTGATATGTTCTGCGGAGGAAGTGTTTCAAAGCCATACAATCTCGATTTCCAAATGCCTTCTGGAGGCTCCCCCGCAAAGACACAACAGTGTCAGTGCTGTTAATCTCGACTTGGTGAATGAAAGTATTACAGGGATTTCATTCCAAACCTTCACATCTTAAAGAGCTCTGAAGAGCCTGGATAAAGCGACCCGTTTTTACTTTGGCGATCCCACAGAGGTAACTCACTTTAATTTCCCTTTCATCTCTATGGGAGGACTCGGAAACCTTAAAAGCAAACAGGTTTCCTTTTCTAATTCCTGGAGAGAAGGCTTCTGTTGCTTTCTTCGGCTGCAAGACTGAAGGTGGGCGACCCGTCTTCATTTGTTACCTTGGAAGCTGTAGAGAACCAGAAGTAAGTCTGAAATAATGGGTAAATGGTAGATTCCTTCCTTCTCCGGGAAAAGTTATTGCCCTTCCAAATGCCAGTTTGTTTTTTGATTTTCCACGGTCCAGCCCTGTGTTTAGCACAGAAAGACACTTTAGAAGACAGGATACCGATAATAACCCCAAATGTACAGGAGGACAATGCAGAAGGCATGGCTGTTTTGTCCCGTCGGGCAAATTATGATCTAAGTCTTCTGCCAACACCACTTTTTCGGGTTTGTTTATTGCAACCCCCGCCTGTTTATTGAGATTCTAGGATGCAATTAAGTTTTCTGGGATAAAAAAGAGAGACAGAGAGATTGTGCGTGCTTATTATGGAGATGTAAACTGTTTGAAATGGAAACACAACTCCCATTGTGAAAAAAGGAAAAGCATGGTGGAAAATTACTCCAGATTATCTAGGCCGAAGGAGAGATTTTATGCCTCGCTGTGCTACTTGCAAGGGACCCAAGAGAAAAGGATACCCCAGGAATTGTCTGAAAATAAACAGCTACACTAGGACGCGGGGATAGCCACCTCTGCTAGCGCAGGCCAGCTTGCACTGGAAAGCTCAGAACCTAAAGCCCTTACTTCCCAGCCAAGAGCCAAGGAGGAAAAGGACCAGATGTATTAAGTTAAATTACATAGTTTCGTTAAAAGCTGAAGTGTCGATACATGCCTCTCCCGGGGCACTAAATAGTCACATGTGAGTTTCTGGAAGACTCCGCCGTGTGAATTTTGCAATCGGCAGTGAACAGAGCCTCCATTAGGTATGAATCCGAAAACAGCCCCTGCCCAGAGCCTTTAGACATGATTGTCCCCAACCAGCACATCGGACCAAGAGGTCTCTGAAGTTGCAGGCTTTTGTATTTACACTTTTGAAATATCTCTATTGTGATGCAAATCTTGATTTTCAATCAAAATTAGCTGAAAAAAAAAATCTTTCGCTGGAAACTGTTTTAAGAAACAAGTAAACCTAGGTCTCCAATTTTCTGTCTTCCTCTCGTCTGGCTTCCATAAAACAAATGATATTAAACGCACACACCTTTTGCAAACGCTGATCGAAAACAACTGTGTCAACCCACACTTGTAACCAAATAGGTTTTGTCTCAAAGGGCACCCAAT
Organism: Mustela putorius furo; assembly: GCF_011764305.1. Lineage (NCBI taxonomy): Eukaryota > Metazoa > Chordata > Mammalia > Carnivora > Mustelidae > Mustela > Mustela putorius. The sequence continues at coordinate 656,376 of NW_025421491.1, read as the reverse complement.
TTATGCATTTTAAATGACCACAACTTTTTTTTTTTTTTTTTTAACCACAACTTTAAAAAAAAAAAATGTCCCCCCTTCGTTTTTCTAATTTGGGCACCAGTTGAAAAAGCATCTATGCACATTTTTTTTAAAGCTTTTGTTGACCGCTCAGAATCAAACCCCTTCTCGGCCTGGATCCTTTAGTCGAGTCCGGACAAATCAAATGCAATGAGATACAAAGGGAAGCCATCATCAATGGCGCGGAGGCTCCCCATTTTTATTTTAAAAGCAGGACGTTGAAAGGTGGTGGCAGCAAGGTGGGAGACACGGGTGGCTGGGGAGCAAGCCTCCTGGAAGGCTGTGGTCTGCGTCAGCCGGAGGGGTAGCTGTGTGCGTCTCTGTGCCTGCCTGTCTCTTACTGTACCCTTCCAGACGGAGCTCTGAAGGAGCATTTCTCCTGCCAAAATACACACACAGCCTGGGATTAAAAGGGCTGAAACCTACCAGCAAGTTCTTAACGCCCTCCCACAATCATTAGACCAAATCCACCATCATTCCAGATTCATTTTTCCCTTATTCATCTGTCCAACTAATTCCTGCCGCATTCACCGGGCTTATATCTTAATCTTTTCTGTTACATAGAGAATACATAATGAAAAGCTGCATTTTCTGGGTACATGCACACATTTGGAGCGGACGAACCATATGTGAAGGGACATACAATGCTGAATGCGGGCTGAATGGTGTCCAGCTCTAAAAACACTGCGGACGCAGGAACAAAAAGCCGCAAACAAGAGCGGGTGCGGGGCGGCCTCCGCTAGAACACCAGGGGATTCGCCGCTGAAACATGGGTATAATTTCACTGTTTTCACTCACACAAGCTGTGGGAAAGGAGTCACCATCTGATGTTTGATTGTGTGGGATATGTTTTTGGCAGTGGCCTTGTATTCTACATTGACAAGAAAAAGAAAAAGGAAAGGGAAAAAAAAAAAGTAAAGACGGGGAGCGGGGCAGGGGGAAGAAAATCAAGAATAGAGCTACATTTGCTGTTTTTAATTTGCCGTCTGTGGGGGAGAGGGGGTGGGCACAGCTGACAGAGTTCTGGGCAGTGGCCACCTGAAAAGTAGGGCCGGGGCCTGCTTACTGTCCCCTTGGTGGGCACCACCACCGCCGCCCCCCCGAGGCTCCCTTTTATGTCGGGGCTGCTGCGAGGACTTTCATCCCTCCCCTCTTGTTGTCTGGTTAACTTACCACTGAGCTGTGGGGCTGACGTTTGCCTGATTTAATAAAGCCTTTTATCCAAGACAGTGACTGGGGAAACGTGCCCAGGGAGACAGGGTCCCGCCGGCACCAACCAGGAAAGGCCTCAGCTCCACAGGGAAGCATTTCCTGGAGCCTTGGTGGGGCCTGGGGTAGGATGCCCAGCTTCCCAGTGCCTGCAGAGGCCTCACGGCGGGAGACCTCCCAGGCCTGGAGGTTTTGTCTGCAGTGTGTGGCTGGAAGCAGGCAGGGGTATTCGGTGGACATAACCTTGAGTCCCCAACCAAAGATTTTAGAAAGAGATGTCCTGGCCTTGGTCTCCTCTGTCTTTCTGTCGCCTGGGAATACCTGATTTCACAGCTAAAGACACAGGACGCCCTTTTAAATTTGGATTTCAGGTCAGCGATGAGTACTCAAAAATGGTATTACTTACCCGAAATCCAAATTGACCCGGGTGTCCATTATTTTATCTGGCAACCTCCTCCCGCCGCCCCAAGGCCCCTGGGCCGCCCCCTCCCCCCGGCACCCCCCTGCCCGTCGGGGAGACCGCCTCCGCCTCCCCTGCCTGCATCTCAGGGTGTGAAGGGGGTAATGAAGAAATAGATGGGGAGTTGCTTTCCAGAAAGGTCGTGAATTGGCCCGGCTGTTTAACGTGTGGCTCCTGCACACCAGCCGTGAGGGCTCTGCTCTTGACTTCCGGCTTCCACCAGGCAACGTCACCAGTGACACTCGACGGAGTTTGGGGTCCTTACCTCCCACTCCCCACCGCCTGTCCCCAGTGAGTTTTGCATCATTGCATTTGGACTACATTTTAAATCAAACCGAACTCCTCGACCTCACACCCACTGCCTTGACTGGAGGCAGATACAGTTTATTGGGAGATGTGGGGAGACAGCCACCTCCTCCCCGACTAGGTCTGTGCTCAACTCTTCACCTGCCCGCTCCCACCATTCGCCCACCCCCCACTCCTGCCATCCTTGGGCTGCAGTGGCAAGTGTGGCCTCAGTTCCCGCCGCTCACAGGGCTATCCTGTGTGTGGAAGTTGCTAAAACCCAGCCGGCCTCCAGGATTTGTCCCGAGGTGGGCACATGGTTTTGACTTTCTCATAGGAGGCTCCAGGAAACCTCTCTTGATTAAGGGCAGTGAGAAGGGAAAAGGTTACCCTCGGGAGTGAGAGCGGTGGAGGGACCTCGTGAATGGCCGGTGCCGGGGTCCACGCTGCCATTCGTCTGCAGATCGAAGCAGGAGTAGGGTTGAAAAGCTGGTGGCTCTCTGCCTTCACCAGGTCCAAGCTCTGGCCCTCGAAGTTGGAGTGAAGACATTCCCAGAGGAGTGCTGATCTTTGACAATTCCTGGGACTGGGGACAGTCACAACTGCACGTATTGGTGGGGACTGAAGGTGTGCTTTTCCCCACGTGAAGGGATTGCTCTCATTTCCAAACATGATACTGGGGCATAATGGCCACTCATAATGACCCCATTAGCATTAGGGAGCAGTATATCTACAATAAATTAAACTGCTTTGTAATTAGTACCAATGATCACAGCTGTGGAGACAAATGGCATATGTGCTAATTAAATAATTTGTCACTTGACTGTTAAACAAACAATTCAGCCTCTTTACATTACAAACTGCCATCTCCAGAATGCCACCATGGGCTATTAATCCCAAGGAGGGAACGGCGAGCCGTGCCCACACTTGCTGGGGAGTGATGTCTCAAAGGCAGGATCGAAAGTGACAAGGGAAAGGGACAAGGTTGCAGAAGAATCCTTAGAGCTTCAGGACAACCCAGAGACTGACTCATCCAGCCTCACTTTCACCAGAGAGAAGGAACGGAAGGAAGTGTGAGAAACAAGGCCCCTAAATTATGCTGTCTTTTCCCTTCCTCTATGTGCACTGCCCCTCCTCTGCACCCCTCCCCAACCCTCTCTCCCCCACCCCCAGTCTCATGTTCTGATGTAAGATGTAGAAGTTTGGATTAGTGTCCTTCCTCCTGATACTAGCTGGGGACTCAGCAATTCCACCAGCCATTTACTTCTTTGGGGTATAAAGTATCTTTGCTGTATAATCTTTCTGTCTCTTCAAGGAGATGTGTGAAAGCCTGGGCTTTGCCAAGTCTTGTGCAACCCCACAGAGAAGAATGCAGGAGACTGAAAAGGTCATTAGGGAAATAAAAGCTTAGAGTCCTGAATAGCTCCCCGACAATTGTCCAAAGGCAAGCTACCCCCTCACCCACCAGCCAACCCAATTAGACTACATCCTGCCTTTTAGGAAAATTCACAAAATTTTGTACTGTGCCCTCAACAACCTGGATCAAAATAAGAATTTTACCATTCAGTGTCATTTATGGATATCGTGTCCCCAAAGCATATATAATAAATGTATTTATCCCTTAAAGTATTGAACTTTTTGTCGTGTGTTTCCAGAGTCTTAAAAAATATGTCAGCAATTTGAAAAGATACTTTTTATTTTTATCAACATACAACCTGTCACTGGGAAATCAAACAGTACATAAATGCATTGGACAGAAACACGTTTTTCTGCTCCACTCCTAGAATCTCACATTCACTTCCCTGATGCAATGATATTCAGCTCTTTTATCTGGTTTTCTTTTTTTTCTGGAATTTATGTCTCCATATTGCTAAATGATGTGTTCCTCAGAAATTTCCTTGATTATATTTTATTCCTTAACTCAGTTATTCTATTTTAGTTTTTAAGATTTCTGGTTCTTTGACTGATCCATTTTTATATCTTCCTGTTCTTGTTTCATGAATGAATATCTTCTTTTATATTTCTGAGAAAATAATTGTTTTAAGTGTGTTGAAATGTTTATTCATTTATTGAAATGTTTACTGAATTGCCTCTATTTCTTCTGGGCTCATCTTTGCTCTTTTTATTTTCATCTTTTCCATTGGAGTTTTCCTCAGATGCTCAAATGAATTTTGGCTGCCAATTTGTATTTAAGAGGGGGAGCAACTTAGCTGTAATTGGAGCTCTGGCTGCATGATGAGATGGAAGCCAACTTTTATATCCAGTGTTTTTTAAAGATTACCAGCCTACGTGGCCATCTGATACTGACTACATAACTATTTCTTTGTTACATGTTTCCTCTGGGTCTTATGAAAGTGCCATGAGAGCAAGCTGTTTTGTTTCCCATTGTCGGCTCAGTGCCTAGGACAGTGCCTAGAACATAATGTAAAACAAACAAACAAACAAACAAACAAACAAAAAACCACCCAACTTGGATGAATGAGAGAAGGGGGGGAGGAATGTCATACAGAACACAAAGTAAGCGGAAGTCTCTTAGAGGGAGAAATTCATTTTGCCTTAGCGCATCAGGGAGTCTTTTTGGAAGACAGGGGATTTGACCAGAAGCCTAAAGAATGGGTAGGTCAGTGTCAGGCAAGTACAAGAGACGGGGGGAGACCAAAATCTCTCTGAAAAGAGGCACAGAGCATTGACCTCCCAGGACCCATAAAGGTTATCCCTTCGGTACTTTTCAAACTGAGACTCACCAGCCATTCGTAGGTCCTGAAATCAGTGTAATGGGTCTCCACTCGCATTTAAAACATAGAAATATCAGAATGCATCATCTGTAACTAAGAGGAGTCTGATGAAATTTTATTTCAGGAGTGTGTGTGTATGTGTGTGTGCATGTCACATGCCCATGCAGGATCCTGATACAAAACGGACTTCTTTCTCTGGACACAAAAAATTCGAGAAACCTAGGACAGTCCTCCCTCTAAATCTGGGGTTTTCCTCCCTGTGACCATGGGTCCCTGCCATGTAGTCCTGAGACTCCTGTTTGCCAGGGTCAATGGAAGCTCACCACTCACAGGGAGCTGATTGGATTGTTGTGGAAGACCAGCTGCTAGAAACTTCCCTGTGTCCTTTTGTTCACTCAGAGAAATTATGCAAATCAGGGTACTATGTCTTTTTTTTTTTTTTTAAGATTTTATTTATTTATTTGACAGAGAGAGATTACAAGTAGGCAGAGAGGCAGGCAGAGAGAGAGAGGAGGAAGCAGGCTCCCTGCTGAGCAGAGAGCCCGATGCGGGACTCGATCCCAGGACCCTGAGATCATGACCTGAGCCGAAAGCAGCAGCTTAACCCACTGAGCCACCCAGGCGCCCCTCTTTTTTTTTTTTTTTTAACTTGGTAAATTTTAAAGACACAGAAAAGGGCACAGAATTGCATGGAATCCTCCAGAATTGACAACTATTAACATACTTTTGCATTTGTTTTCAGTGTCTTTTAAATGTTTTAAAATATGTTTTCAGGTTTTTTGGGGGTTTTTTTTTGTTTTTTTGTTTTTTTTAAAGAAAGACCCCCTTTCTGGCCACCTCCACCCCATTGCCCTCCTGGCTCTGTTTCGGGGTTACATCCACAGCATCTGCCAGTGTCCTTCTTTTCCAGTGGTAGGACTTCTGTGTGCATCTAGGAACGACATAAATCATTATTTGGGTTTTGGCTTTGGGTTTGTATGTGCATGTAAATGGATTGTGCTGGGTTTTGCTTTAATCACTGGGACTTAGAGTTTTGAGACTACACAAAATGAACTCAGTCCAAAGGAACTGTCCCCAGAGTTCCAGAACATTCTCTACCTCCAGATTCTGCTTCAGGGGGAACCTTCTATTTTAGGACCTTGCTGATAAAGTACCTGTTCTCCTTACAGAATGAGATTTCCTTATTCCTTGTAACACTGAGGTTTCTCCCAGTAATCCCAGCCATAAATAAATAAATAACAGTTGAATTGCACTTAATGCCTCCAAGGGAGCACTGAACATCCTCCTAGCACAGTACCAGTCCTAACAGTAAGCATCTTAATGGGAACATCTGGGGTCTGGCTCCAAAAGGCTTCGCACCAGTTCTGAGAAAGAAGTAAGTGGATTAGAATGGGATAAGTCTGAGTTTCTTTCACAGCATAGGCTAGAAATACTTTTCTTTTTAGAAGATCTTTTTTTTTAAGATTTTATTTTTTATTTGACAGAGAGCAAGAGCACAAGCAGGGGGAGCAGCAGATAGAGAGAGAGGAAGAAGCAGGCTCCCCACCGACCAGGATCCTGGGCTCCTGACCTGAGCCTAAGGCAGATGCTTAACTGACTGAGCCACCCAGGTGCCCTAGAAATACTTCTACAATGGCATTCTTTTATTCCGACATCTACGGCGCACCTACCATGAGCTCTGAAGCAGGGCAGCCCAGTGGTTAAGGGCAGGGGATTTGACCTAGAGACCTAAACTGTAGCTCTGGCTGTGTCCTGTGGGCAGGTTACTTACCTCTCTGAGCCTCATTACCTTAACTGCATAAGAAATATTATATCATAGTAGATACTTATCAGATCGCTGCAAGAATTAAAAGAGTCGATGAATAAAGGGGGTTTGACTCGGAGTAAGCGTTCAGGAAAAATGAGTTACTTTGTTTTATTATTGTTGCTTTTCATCAGGCATTGTGCTAGACTATGGAGACACAGAGATGGCTAGAGATTGGTCCAGTTCTCAAAGACTTTATAATCCAGTGGACTGCCTCTAGATTCTTCTCTTTCTTCCCCAACATCTTCTGAAATTAAAAAAATATATATATATGCAGAAAGTGCAAATGACTTCCACAGGCCATTAAAAACAGTGCTTGAAATTTAGGGGAGGTAGACTCCCGTCACACTGGCTGCTTGTTTTCTTGGGACAAGCCAAAGACTGGCAGAGGTAGAGGAAATGAACAAGCCTACAGCCTCTTCCCCAGGGGCTCAGGAATGTCCCCAGACCTTTGGCTCTGGTCAGCTCTGTGTTGAGGGCTATAAATAGCAAAATGTGCTCAGGATTTAGACAGCCTTTCCATCACAATCTGGGAACTTGTGATTTTTCTTAGACAAACCCTCTAGCTGCTATTGTAAAGTAAATAAAAACAGCCTTTCCATCACAATCTGGGAACTTGTGATTTTTCTTAGACAAACCCTCTAGCTGCTATTGTAAAGTAAATAAAAACTTGTGCACCTTCCTCATACATTTGATTAGAACTTTGGCAAAGTTAAGAAGAAAACATTTTCTCTAGATTCCTACTTGCTCCCGCCCTGACTTTATCTAAATACTGTTCCCTGCTTTTTAAAAAAGGATTTTATTTATTTGCTTGAGAGAGAATATCGGTAGAGGGAGAGGTAGACTCCCCACTGAGCAGGGAGCCAGACCCCGGCTGGGCTCCATCCCAGGACCACGGGATGGTGACCTGAGCTGAAGGCAGATGCTTAACTGGCTGAGCCACCCAGGCAGCCCTGTTCACTGCTTTTTTTGAAAAGGATGCTTTCAAAGATAGAATTGCTAAAGGACTCTAACACTTAACTACAAAAGTGCACTTTCTTTTTGCTTCTGTTTTCTTGGTTAGGGGGTATAATTCATATACAGTTAATAGCTACAGGAATGAAGGGTGTAATATCTCACCTTATTGATAAGCTTTGTATTAATTTTATCACTTATCACTTAAAATAGGTCAGTGTCAGAATTTGTTCATTATAAAGTCTATCTTGTAAATAAAGTGGGCCCCAAATATGTATGTCACCATGTCACCTTAGGAAGTACTGAAACCAAATCCCTAAAAGCTTCAGGGGGAAAACATCCTCCCAAAACTTTGAATCAAATCTTTGGCCCGAGAGCAGAGTTTGGATCTCAGCTCCACTTGGTCTCAGCAAGACAGCATCCACGTGCTGCAAAACAGCCTCTTTCCTGGGAAGAAACTAGGACTCTCTGGAGAAACACAGACTTACCTATAGATGGGGTGAAGGCCCAGCTATAGGAGGGAGGGGGAGCCATGAGAAGTGAAGATATCCTGGGGCACCTGGGTGGCCGGTTGTTTAAGTTTAAGGGTCTGCCTTTGCTCAGGTCATGATCCTGGGGTCCAGGCATAGACCCCCATGTCGGACTCTCTGCTCAGTGGAGAGCCTCCTTCTCCCTCTCCTTCTGCGCCCTCTCTCTAGCTCCCACTCTCGAGTAAATAAATCAAATCTTTAATAATGAAAAGGGAGGGCGCCTGGGTGGCTCAGTGGGTTAAGCCGCTGCCTTCGGCTCAGGTCATGATCTCAGGGTCCTGGGATCGAGTCCCGCATCGGGCTCTCTGCTCAGCAGGGAGCCTGCTTCCCTCTCTCTCTCTCTCTGTCTGCCTCTCTGCCTACTTGTGATCTCTGTCTGTCAAATAAACAAATAAAATCTTAAAAAAAAATAATAATGAAAAGGGATATCTTGATGACAGCAGGCACTAAATTCTTATTTCCAGTGTTATTCTTTATCTAAAGTCTTTTCACTTTTGAAAAAAATTAAAAATAATTATTAAAAAGCTGCAAAACAGAGGGGCAGAAATTGCCCACAATCGCGCAACTTGAATAGAACTACCTTACTATCTCTGTACTCCCGCTCACTTGTTTGCCCAGATACATTTGTATTTTTACAGTTATCAGTATAACGTGCGTAGTGGTTTGTGATCCCCTTACCCCCTGAACATTGCCAAATAGCTTCGGAGTAATTACTTTAAGGGGAGCATAATGTCTCGTTGAGGGAATGTTCTATCATTTGGCCATTCCCTGTGTGTGGACGGACATTGTAGGCGAGGAAAAATAATTGTCCCTCTAACCTCCTGGGTTCTTAGCCAAGACCCCTGTAATGAAAGATTAGCAAGAGAAGAACAAATTGTTTCATTTGTTTATTGCCGTGTAATTTGCTTTGCTCTGTCTCTACGGAAGACTGGTTGACACATAATGTTCCCTGAGTTTCAGGTACAAGTCTAGAGTTGTGTTGCCGCTAGTGTCACTGCCGTCTGTCACCACAGGATGCTATTACAGTACCGCTGACTATATTCCCTGTGCTGTGCCTTTTATCCCCATGACTTACTCACTCTGACACTGGAAACCTGTACCTCCCATTCCCACTCGCCCATTTTGCTCACCCTCCAGCCCCTCCCTCTGGCAACCGGCAGCATGTTCTCTCCCCTGATGGGTCCTGGTTTGTTTCTTCCTTTGTCTTGTTTTTCAGATTCTACATGTAAGTGAAATCGCATGGTAGTGTCTTTCTCTGTCGGACTTTTTTCACTTAACACAATACCCTGTAGGTCCATCACATTGTTCCAAATGGCAAGACTGCATCCTTTTTTACAGCTGAGTCAAACAGAAGCTCATTAACACACCACCTTGGGTATAGGTGGGAGCTATCCAGGGGACTACCAGTAACTCCCTCGTGGCTCAGAACTCAGGATTAAATGCCAGCTTCATAGGGGAAGGGGCGGGGATGTAGGTCTTGTAGGCTAGAGCAAACAGTTTTTAGGAAAGCTAAAAGGGCCTTCAGCAGACTCGATGGGAGGTTGGCAGTTGGAGACAGAGTGTGTCTGGGTGCGGTGCCGACTTTGAGCCTCTCGTCTCCTCTGATGAGCGTCCATCTTCCCTGCTGAAGGCACTTCCAGAGGGGATTGATGACGACCCTGAGGTCCTTTGGAGGAGCTGTCTTCAGGCAGAGGAGGGAGATCGGTGTCTCTCCTGCACCTGCTGTTTTCCAGCACCTTCGGCTCAAATTAATCAATGTACCAAAGCGGCATATGTTGGGGTGACAAGTCCTGAACTCCGACAGTCATATTTTGGGGGGCATAGTCTGCTTCCCTTCAACATTGACATTGCTTCTGATTTTTCCTATTACAAATAAGTAAAGTGAAGATTATATTATGTGCATATACAGAAGTAAATGTGTGTGTGTGTGTGTTTATTTACCTTTTAAGTAAGATGGGAATATTCTTCTTTTGCAATGCTCATCCTTTCAGGAGTTAGCTCTTATATGGATTTGCTCATTTCATCTTGTCAACAGCCCTAAAAGGTCCATGTGACTAATGCCCTTATTTCACAGCTAAGGTGACCGAGGCTCAGAAACTTCGAGGTACTCATTCCTGGGAAACAGCAGTGGAGCAAACTCCGTCTCACCGTAGAACCTTTCCTCTCCTATGCATTGTGCTGACTCTCACTCTGTTACGTGAGATTTTTTTTCCTAGTGCAGCCAAATCAAAACGAAACAGAGACTTCACACCTTCCTCCTGTCCGCTCTGCGCGCGCACACGCGTGCACACACACACAGGCACACACGTGCCCTCTGGCACCCTTGCATTCCCTTCCTCTGACGGGGCTGTGGCAGAATTTGCAATCAGCCAGACACACAGGGGAAGCTGGGGTCTGTATTTTCAGTTTCAATCAACTCTAAATTAGGAGCCCTCATTTTCCTATCCTGGTCACGGAGCTGTCGCGAATTGTCCCTTAGTAGAAGAAGGAAGAGATTTATGGACTGAATCTTGGTCCAAAGTATTCTTTAGAAAGGCATCTTCTGATGATTATTTTGAGAGACTTTCTGGTAATCCCCAGCAAATCTGCATGTTAATAGGAATCATTTACTCAAAGCAGGGGTCCAAGAAAATAGCTTTACATAATAACAGTAGCTTGATTTGATTACTTCAATTTGGTTCTTGCTATTGAATTAAAGGTAAAGCCAAGCTTTTGGAAGTTTTACAGGACGGTAAACAAAACGGGAACACTGAATTAAGACTGGCTGAGTCTCAACCTGCACATCCTCATTACTTCTAATGAGCGGGGAGATGTAAACAGGATGGAGGAGTAAAAACCATTGATAATCTCCTTAGCAGCCTGGGTAATTTATTGGTTTCTTTCCCACATCGAGGGCGCTAAGCCTGCCTAATATTCGTGAAGGCTTCTTGGCAACTCCTTCCTAAAAGAAGCAATTTTCTTTCTTAGAAGCTCAGGGTCGTATTGTTTACTTGCTCCCCAAAACGCTGATAGACGTTTCCAGTAGCCCTCGGCCATTATGCATCACAGCAGCACTTTTTTTTTTTATCTGTAATAATTTTATACTTAACACAAGAATTGCAGAAACAGAGCAGAGCGCTCCTGGATGCCCGTCACTCTGTTTCTCCTTTGTTCATACTTATGGAAACATGAAGCGTTTCTCAAAACTGAGAAATGAACGTTGGCAGGATCTAATTCACCAAAGCACGGAAGTCATTCACATGTCATCAGCTTTCCACTAGTGCCTTTATTTATTTTTTTTCCTGTTTCACCGTCCAAACCATGAGGCCACATAGCATGTAGTCCGTCCTGTCTTGGTAACCTCCTCCGATCTATGAGAGTCCCACAGTCTTTCCTTGATTTCCTGACCGTGACATCTTGAAGAATACAGGTCAGTTATTTTTGTAGAATGACCGCTTGGGGCAGCCGGGGGTGCTGTAACAGAGTACCCTAGCTGAGTGGCTTCAACAACAAATATTTATTTCTCCCAGTTCCAGAGGCTGAAGTCTATTGGCCAGGACCCTCTGTCTGCTATCCAGACACTGCCTTCCTGTACTCTCTCATGTGGAGAGAAAGAGCATCTTTCTCCCGTTTCTTCTAAGGGTGTTAATCCTATCCCTGAGGGCTCCACCTTCATGACCAAATTACTTCCCAAAGACCCCACCTCCTAATACCATCACACCCACACCAGGAGGGGCTTCAATGTATGAGTTTGGTGGGGGTGGGGGGGTGGTTATACACAACCATTCAACCCATAGCATGCCTCCATCGGAGTTGATGTGATGGGTTCTCAGGATTAGACCAGGATGGTGCATTACAGGGAGGGAAACCTCGAGTGGAGGGACATGTCCTTCTCAGGGCATCATGTCACTTGGTCAAGGTGATATCTGCCAGGCTCTCCATGGTACACTTACTATTTTTCCTTTTGTGATTATCCAATACTTTGAGACTAGCCAAATTTCTTAGTTTTGCTTGAACTTCCATGGCCGTACTTTTTGCCCTCCAAACCAATAGTTGAATCTCAGCTAAATGTCAGGAAGACCTCACTTAAAGACTCTGGAGTTTGTGGAGGGCTCAGGAAACTCACAGCCATCCAGCCCCTCCACCCCTGCAACCCAGCCTTCCAGGACAAGGCTGGCAGACCTCCTGATTTCCTCCACCAGCTCTCTGACAACAAGGAACCCTGGGGTCCTCAGAGCCAGGAATGGAACCCTGTTTCCTATCATAGCCTGACCCAAGCGTTCTCCCCAGAATCACAGCCATGTTCTGTGCTGATGTCCGCAGATGTTCTGGAAGATTTCACTGTAAAATAGATAGAAAAAAAAAAAAGGCAGTTGGGGATTTCCACTGCCTAAATATATTTTCTCCTTTTTTTCTTTTTTTATTATTATTATGTTATGTCAGTCTCCATACCGTACATCATTAGTTTTTGATGTCATGTTCCAAGATTCATTGTGTGCGTATAACACCCAGTGTTCCATGCAATCCATGTCCCCCTTAATACCCATCACCAGAGCCTCCCCACCTCCCCTCTAAAACCCTCAGTTTGTTTCCCAGAGTCCTTAGTCTCCCATGGTTCCTCTCCCCTTTTGACTCCGCCCCAACCCCACTTCATTTTCCCTTTCCTTCTCTCATGTCCTCTATGCTATGCCTTATGTTCCATAAATAAGTGCAACCATATGACAGTTGACTTTGTCTGCTTGACTTATTTCACTCAGCATAATCTCCTCCAGTCCCATCCAATTTGATACAACAGCTGGGTATTCATCCTTTCTGATGGCTGAGTAATATTCCTTTGTGTATATGGACCACATCTTCTTTAACCATCCGTCTGCTTGAAGGGCATCTGAGCTCTTTCCAGAGGTTGGCTATTGTGGACTTTGCTGCTATGAACATTGGGTGCATATGCCCCTTCTTTTCACTACATCTGTGTCTTTGGGGTAAATACCCAATAGTGCAATTGCAGGGTCATAAGGTAGCTCTATTAATTTTTTGAGGAACCTCCATACTGTTTTCCAAAGTGGCCGCACCAACTTGCGTTCCCACCAACAGTGTAAGAGGGTTCCCCTTTCTTTTTTTCTTTTTTTTTTTTTCTTTGTTGTCTTTCTTTCTTTTTTTTCTTTGTTGTTTCTTGCCTTGTCAATTTTTGGTGTTTCTTTTTAAAAATAAGTGTATTTTTAGTGGACTCAAGTTAGAAATCAGGATGAGGGAAATTAAGCCAAATGGGGAAAACAGGGGACCCACTTCCCCCGTGAATATTCCACCGGTGGCAGATGGTGCCTGTCCTGGGGAACTCCTTGTCTGAGGTCCACATAAGGAGAGAAGGAAATAGGAAAGATGCTCATTGCTCTTCCTCCCTGACTTTTGTTTCAATTTTGTGACAACATAATCACCTTTCTCAAGTTCTTTCAGAGGCAACCTTCCCTCCTGTCCACAAAAGGAGATATATCAGTATCTTCTGTTTAGCCTCAGAATTGATTCTTGCGGGTCTGTGCTATGGTCATATGCCTATTTATGAGGGGTACGCAGCTAGAATCTGATGACAAGGTGGAGAAGGAAGAAGGGGAAGAGGAGTGGACAGCCCCAATCTAGAAAAATTAATAGACGTTTGTGCAGAAGGTAGCAATACAGAAATCCTATGTACATCATTATCTGGCTAAACCTCCCTTATGAGCTCACTCTCTAATATCTGTCTTTTGTGTGTACCAGACCAGCTTTCCCACATATCATGTACACATTTCTCTGCTCACAAATAAAAATGCCTATCAGAAGGCTAGGCAGGCAGGAGTATCAAACAAGGGCTGCTAGCTAACCTTTGTCTCGCTTTCATGGCCTCCAAGGATCTGAGCAATGGGGTCCAGCTATGACCTATCAGCCAGTCCATCGCAGAGAGTTAAAGTAGATGTTCAACTTCTGCATGTTCTCTTTATGGTTAAGAACTCCCATCATACCGAAGCTTTGACTTATGGGTTCAGTAAATACTGCTGCTTTTGAGCAAACAAAAAGCAGGATTTTTCTTCTGAGACTATAAAAGGGTAAGTCCAGAAGAAATAGGTGATAATGAGAGAGTATAAAACAGAAAAAAATTTATTCCATAAAGCAAAAATCAGGCTGCTCACACATGAAAAAGTAAGTTTAAAATTCTAATGAAAAGCATCCGGAAAAGTTGACTCTGTGTTTATAAAATACTGTTCGGGTAGTCAGGGACATGTACAAACTTTAAAAATTAATTTTTGCTCAAAAAATTTTTTAAATTTAAATTTTTAAATTTTGCTTTAAATTTTAAAGCAAATTTTGGCACCATAGAAACTAAGTAAATTAACCACCCATTTTGGGTTCCCCACAAAGACCACGTAAATAGCCCCACTGACCAAAAGGGAGGTCCTCGCTGTTTGTGGGAGCAAATTTGGGGAAGTTTTTTTCACAGACGGGCCAGCTGGAAACACTGTTAGATGAGGCTCCCGGTAGCATCTTGCCCCACCCCCCACCACGCACACATCTGCACACCCCTCTTTGCAGACACCCACACAGACATCGCCACAGCAGCTGGTGGGCTGGATCCAATCAGCCAGTGTGGGGCAAACAGAATGCGTGATTGATGAAGAACTCTCGAGAACAGACCGTGAGTCTGGGAGCCAAACGGTTCCTTGCACAGAGCCAAAGGATAAAGGTAGCCAATCAGTTTGGGGGCAAGAATCAGTATCCCACCAACATGCGTCGCCTTTTCTTTCTCTACACAACTCAGGTATTGTCTGCCACATAAAGCTGTTCTGTGTCCCGCCCTGCCGCACACAAGGCCCTGTCCTGTCCTCTGTGAACGACTCAAATATTAATTTTGAGAGCAGTAGGAGTCATTCACACACAGACTGAACACAGTCCCTGTCCGATGTGTGGAGGGAGAACAGAGGAGAATATTTTGATGCTTTTTGTTTGTTCTAAATTTGATGGCTGGTGCTTCTTGCCCTCCAAGAAAGCTGATTTGGGGATATTCAAAGCCAAGTTCCAGAACCCCTTCTTCTGGGTCAAGTGAGCCAGGTCTCCTGTCATAGATGCCCAGTTGCCAGGATGGGTCCCTTGTCTGGCGTTAGAAGCAAGACTCCTGGGGGATGGCTTTTCACTCATGTCACTCAAGTTTATGGTCCTTCGAGAGCGAGATGATCGGAGTCTCTTTATTAAAACCCTTATTTCATTTAAAATTAGCAACCTGAGTTACTTGGTGAGGGAGAAAGATGATGATAAACAGATGAGTGAACAGATAGAAATTCTGGACACCAGAGTAGGGGCATAGACTCTGCTTCCCAAAGTAAAGCTATCATTTGTTCTTGGCAAAAGCTCAAACATTTAAAAAAAAAATGGCCTTGTCCAATTTAAACAAATTTTGCCCACATTTCTGCTATCTTGTAAACAGCCACTTTGATTTCTCTGCGTTCCATTGGATTTCTACTTACGTATGTCATGTTTTAACATCATGCTGACAATCTTGTGGCTCTAACGCGGTACTCTTTTCCATGTTCCTAATTACTTAACCCTGTTGCTGCCTTTAGCAAATAGGTAATATTCCCTTATATCACCACTTTGTGATCTGTTTGACCGCGGCCTGTTGCTAAACCTTCAGGGTATTTGCAGTTCTTCACGACCATAAATAACCCCGCTATAAATATGTCCATACATACACCATTTCTTGTTTTAAATTACTTCCTTGAAATAAATTCCAGAGAACGAGATTACGGGGTCAAAGAGTACAAGCATTTTGATGACCTCTGACCTGCATTGATTGCCAAAAGCCCTCAAAAGGCATTGTACCGGTTCTCAAAGAATGAAATATCTGCTTCCCCCGTGGTCTCATCAGCTTTGAGTTATAGGATTTTTCCTGTATTTTTATTTCTACGGTCTCCATTGATTGAGATTAAATAATATGCCCACGGGGGAAGAGGCGTTAGGTAGCCATGACACTCACTGAATGCTGAGGACGCAACAGAAAGAAAGAGAAAACAGAAAAAAGGCGGAAATCAAAGACTTGCTTAGTGGTGCTAAATGCCTTTGTATATTGAATATCCGTGAGCAAGGCTAGGCTTCACAACTGACAACAGAGAAACGCATCCTGAACGGCTAGCATCACATCCGCACACCAGAGTCCGAGAACTTCGTTTTCATTTTATAAATACAGTCACACACTCACAGAGCCCTAAACTTTAAGATTAAGACGAAGGGACAAGAACGTTCACTTATTTTATCCATGCCCCAAGCACTGATGTCGAACAGCAGAGCTTTTACTCTGACCTCTTGCAAAGGCTTCCAATTATTTCCCAGTGGCTCTACTGTTTTCCCCATATCTCGAGGTAGCTTGAACAGGGAGAGAAAAAGATAAAGGAGGGAAAGCCAAATGACAAGGGCAAGAGTCTCTCATCTGTTATAAATTTTGCATTAGGCCTGGTTCTGTTTTACGGAAATACTATGCACACATAGAAACGAGTGGCTCATCTACGTCCGTGCGCTTTGGCACTGTTCGAAGAAAAATCCCCGAATATTCTCGAGTTCCATGTGACCAACCCAGCTCAATGTCGTTCCTTCTTCAAAATATACCTTAGGATTTCTGTGACACGGTCGCTCATACAGAGTGGGCATACGATTAAAATCCGTGACTGAGTCGAGTGTGTCCAGTTTACAGCCCGCTGAGTGCATGCAGTGGAGGGTCTAAAAAAAATGTACCAGTATCAGCGAGGCATATCCGTTGTCATTTGGGGAGTGAATCTGCTTCAGTGGGGTGGACACTCCTTCTCTCCTCAGCCCCACCGTGTCACAGAAACAGAGAAGGCATGAGAAGCAAGAACACACAGATTCAATAGTTGATGGTCCCGTCCATAGTGACCACGGAAAGGTATAAACCAGGAAGCACGGGGCTGGGGGTGGGGTTAGCTCAGCTAACGTTAGTCAGTTACGTCCATCCCCATCTCCCATCACAGCCTCTCAGGAGCACAAGAGCTGGAACACAGCCTGGAGTCGCCGGAATGGGGAGTTGCATTTTATTCCCCATTAGATCTGAGGGCGGATGGACCAGCATGAGCTGTCATACCTGGACCGGGATGCCGCTGACTTCCGCGTGGCTGGAAATTGCCACCGTCTTGCACGCAGCCGGGCTATGTCATTGATGGAGACCCCCAGCTGGGGAAAGGCCGGGATCCAGCCGGTGTCCTCCAGCCCTGTTTCGGGGCTTGTGTCTTTGCAGGCACACCGGGGCTGAGTGAGAGGAAGAGTGGGAAGGTCAAGTGCAGAGGAGGAAGAATGAGGGAAAGGCATGGTAATTCGCCAGGGTGGACCCGTCATTGAGAGTGAGGAATTGTGTGAGTGAGGGCCTGCAGGCTGGAAAATCGCTCGTTCCTCTCCAAGGAGAAGATCTATCAGTGTCAGTGGCCAATTCAGAACATGGCAGCCCGATGGCTTCCCTTCTCCCCCACCCCATCTGTCCCCAGCTCTCTCTCTCTTTCTCTTTTCTCCCCACAAATTTTTTTCATTCCCAGCCCTCCCCCAACTCTCATTACCTTGAATAATAAAACCCAGAAAAGATGAATGCTGAAGCAGCCTGGCCTGCAGAGATCACCACCTTGGCAAACAAGACGAAGTTTCCAAGTGGTTCTTCTCCAGACTGTGCTGTGATGTTGACATGGCGCAGTTGGCCGGAGCGTCATCCAGCCCCAAAGCTGCGGCCCCGGGGAAGGGGAAGGCTGAAGGAGAACAGAAGCTTCCCACCCCCCAAATCTGCTCTTCCCATCCCCCTCTAGCAGAAGCAGCCATTCCTTCCTTTACCCTTAGCACATGCCCGTACTTATGCTGAAGGTTCACCCCACTGTACTAACTTGTTTCTGTGCTGTCTTCCCACCAAGGCAGCGAATGCAGCAGTGTATCCAGGCAGACCAGAGTTCACACCCCAAGTCTGGTCTCCTCGTAGCTATGGGGCATGGGACAAGTCACTTCGCTTCTCTGAGACCTTTGTTTCCTCATCCATAATGAGTCTGCCTCATTGGGTTGTTGTGTGGACCATAGGAGCTCCTAAAAAATGCATTGGGGGGCACCTGAGTGGCTCAGTGGGTTAAGCCTCTGCCTTCAGCTCAGGTCATGATCTCAGGGTTCTGGGATGGAGCCCCGTGTTGGGCTCTCTGCTTAGTGGGGAGCCTGCTTCCCTCTCTCTCTCTCTCTGCCTGCTTGTGATCTCTGTCAAATAAATAAAATCTTTAAAAAAATAAAATAAAATAAGTAAAAAATAAAAAATGCTTTGGCCCAAATTTAGTCCTTTGTTCACTGTATTAAGTCCCAGTCCTTAGCACAGGACCCAACAGATAGCATACTCATTAAAATACAACTCCACCTACCCAGTGCCTCTCGGGCACTGTGGGCAACATAGGGTTAAACATAGAGTCCCTGGGCACTTTGGGATGAGGATCATTTTTTTTTTTTTTTTTACCTTGAGAAGTACCACAGAAGCCAGGGAAGCCACGTGGCTACAGCAGTTGGTCTCTCTAGTACTGACTCTTCATTCCGAGTCCCTTTCATGCTACATCCCAAAGCAGGGTAGGGACGTGCGAACCTTCTCCATGTGAGCCACCTAACCCTGGAGTTTTACCTCCTGTCATTCATCTGTCCTCTTGTTGTCTCAACACATATTTATTGAGACCTGCATGTCATGATTGCTGCTATGGACACTTGTGTGGGAATAAGACACAGTCCATCTTGCAGAAACCTACAGTCCCTGAGATCCTAGTAAGGATGAGCAGTACAGAAGGTACAAAGTATCCTGGAGGCCCTGGAATTTCTCTCTGGGGCTATCAGGGAAGGCTTCATGCAGGAAACATACTGTGCCACTGATCAGGACCCAGCTCTATAGATCCTGACATTGACCAAGTAATCCGTGTGGGCAGAGGCTGCTTTATGGTGAAGCTAATAAAACTTAAGCTTAAAGGACCTTCTTTTGCACCATCCCTTCCAAGGCCTGGGAAGAGTCCTACCAACTTGTTCACAGGTTCCTGTGTTTTCAGGTGCCCCTGTCAGATGTTCCAATCAGAATCGATTTAGACCACCGTCTCCATACAGTTCCTTTTCCACTCTCCCTGTGTCTGGTGGTGTTGGAAGGGCTCAGGGCACTTTGGGATGCAGCCAAGGGCAGTTTAACTGGGACAGGTGGTCAGTTTAGTCTAGTGGGATTCACTTGTGAGCTCTGCAGCCACTTCTCTAGAGTGACGTTGACGCTAGTCACCTGGGTGTAAACATGGCTTCTGGGAGCCCCCCGCTCCACACTGTGTGGAGTCCCTCAGTGCGGGGACAAGAGGTCACAAGATGTGCAGGTCAGCGGTAGAGACACATCCTTCGGTGCTCATCCCCAGAACTCGGTGGGTGGTGAAGGAGAAATAAGAGTTGGAATGTATTGACCAAGAAGCAGTCTGGACAGGCACTTCATTGTGATGTGTCCAGCAGTTAATTCTTAAAAGAAGAAGTACATATATTTATATATATATATATTACTATATAATAAATAATATCTATTATATAACATATATAATAGATAATAAATATATGTTTATAGAAATCGATCATATTCTATTTCTGAATTTTGTGCTGTTTATGGTATCTATCAGCCTTTAACTTGTGGCATTGGTTGTGATTTCTTTTCTCATTCTGAACAAATAATCACATCTAATTTTGTATTCGTACTTGGACAGTCTTTTTCTTATCTCCCGAAGCTGGATCTGCCAAGCCCGTAGTCCTTGCTCATCCTGGAGGGCCGGGGGTGTGGGAGGGAAGCACACACCAGAATTCCAGCTTTGTATTGCATCCCAAAGGGCTGTCCTACAGACCCATCCCTGGGCCACTGGGGCCCTGGCTCAAGCCCCAGCCTCCGGAGGGGAGCCAGTCCCAGAACGGCTCTCCCCGCCTCCCCCGCCACCCCCTGGGGTGGGCAGCAGCTGCTGAGTCCTTGGAGGCTCTGGGATCCGACAGCCCAGTACCTGGGAGCCAGGGCCTGCCCAGCGGCCTTCCTTCCTGGCCAACAGCTGCCTCCGTGCAGCCCCTCTCCGGAGGATCTGTGTGGCCATTCATCACGGGCCTCCTCTTGGAAAGGCAAAGAAGTTTGCATTATACTAGGTAAAGCTTATCGTTCGCATCTGCCAAGATCCACGCATTTCCCCTGCCTCCTGCCCCCAGTCCCCCCCCCACGCCGCCCTCCCCTCTTCCTTCACCCTCTCTGGTGGGTTTTCAATAGTGTGTGCTTTTTCTTTCTTTCTCCTTTCTTTCTGGTCAAGACAGGGTTGTCTCTCTGGGTGGAAAAAGGCAGAGTGTTCGTGGAGTGCAGCTGCATTTCAAAGGTACTTTGTTGGCCAGTTATGAATTTGCCTTTGCTAATGTGGGGAAACAGGGAGATTCTTTGGCTTTTTTTCCCCCCCAAACTGAAATTGATGTTATTTCTTTGCCAGTGGTACCCAAGGAAATGTTTTGTTCCATTTCCTCCCCTTTCAGGCTGAGCCCTATTTATGTTCGGAGCTGGGGCCCTGCCATTGACAATCATTGCCGTTACCACCAGCGCCTGAGGCCGGCCAAGTCCGGCAGCTGTGCTCTCATGCCTACCCTCACCAAGGTTTATTTCCTTGACAACATGTTCTTGTTTGGACCAACTTTCTTAGTCTTTCTCTTGGGGTGTGTGTGTGTGTGTGTGTGTGTGTGTGCGCGTTTCTTTTTTTCCCTCCCCCTCCTTTCTGAAATCCGCCTCACAGTTTCATGGGGCTTAAAATTAAAAAGGGAAAAACTGTGTGTGTGTGTGTGTGTGTGTGTGTGTGTGTAAGAGAGAGAGAGAGAGGAAGATGGAAAGTTGGGGGCAATGAGCAGGGGATTGGAAAGAAGATAAAGACTCTGGGACCTGGAGAAGGGTCCAGGGGGCCGGAGCAAGCAGCCAGAGGTGGGAAGGTTTCAACCTAAGTGACAGCATCACATTCATCGTGACTGGGATGGTCACCAGTCTTCTGCAGCCCCAGGCTGCGCAAGACTCACCCGGGGCCTTACCCACACCAGCCTTCCCAATGGAATACCTAGGTGGCCCAGTGGGACCCCTGACCCCTATATCCTGTTCCTTTCTCCCTGCTTTGCTACTTTTCTCCTTGATAAAAGGAGAGAGTGAGAGATAATTAACAAAAAACATGGCCCCAGGACAATGAAACAACTGGCCTTGGCCGGCCAGAAATTTATCCTGGTTTTCTAGGTGAACTTTCTCCCATCAATCTTCCCTTTAACCTCCGTGTTAGTGGAAGCAATAGGAACACCCCTCCCCTCCCCTGAGCAAATGCTTTCTTTTGACTGGGAACAAAAAAGGGGCTCGGCACAGGCTGAGGTGAAATCTGGGTGGTATGGGGCGCCGCACAATGGGGCCGCTGTTCCTCGGCCGGGCTGGTGTTTTACAACAGGGGAGGGGCAGGCGTGAATGGTCTGATGATGGAAACAATCCCCCTGATTCAGGCCTACAAACGCATCTTCTGTTCCACACCGAGGCCGGACAGAAAAGAGAAAAGCCACAAAGAAAAGGGGTGGGGGGAAGAATTCAAACAAAATGCGTTCGGCTAAAAATCTCTTCTCTCCTCCGTATCCCAGAAAGGAAACCCATGGCCGGGGCCCTCCGGATTTCTCGGCCGCGTCTGAATAGCTAAGGCCGGACTCTGATTTATTGACGAAGCTTAAGCGACTCTCCGGAGAAAGGCTTGGGGGTTCTTTGTCCTCGAGAGAAAGTACAATAGGCCACAAGGGCCAAGATCTCTTGGGCTGCTCTCGGGCCTGCGTTCATCTTGCCCTCTCGTCCCTGCAAACGCCAGCAGCAGTAAAAACGATTGGTGGTGTGCCTCCAAGAGCTGGTGACAAGGCCGGGCCACTTGAGGTCTCCTTAAGAGGGTATTATGGTCGGGGAAAATATTTGTGCTGTGAAGATGGCACACTCCATTTGGCTAATGGCTCTCATCTGTGCCGGCTAATCGCCCCCTGCCCGCCTGTCAGGGGCGCAGCAGCGGCCAATTCATGGCACCCTCGGAGAAAGCCCCCTTTCTGCGGCGACCAAGACGGAGACATTGTGTTCACCTACTTGAGCAGAGGGGAAGGTGACCAGGAGGGCAGGCCAGGCTGTAAATTTCCATTAAAACAAAAACAGACAGCGCCTGCTCTGCTCCAGGACCCCTCCAATAAATTATGGCTGGACAGCGGGATGGGGCAGAGCCCAAGAGGGACTGGGTGCCCGAGGGTCCCTCCCCTCTGGATCGGGGAACAGCTGTGAGGAATCAGGAGTCTGAGCCAATGGGCCGGAGCCCCCCAGAGGGTCTGTGGTTTGCCTTCAGGAAGAGGGAAGAGGAAGAGACCATCCGACGCCTCACACCACCGTGAAGCCACGGAGCTCAGATCCCGTGGGGGCTTCACGCCCACCTCTTCCTGCATGACTCCGCCCACCAGCCTCCAGCCTCAGCACCACCAAGGGGAGAGGAAACACAGGAGGGAGGGAGAGAAAGGGAGAGAGAAAGGAGAGGAGAAAAAAAAAAAAAAGAGAGAAACAAGGAAAAGAAAAGGAAAGGAAAGATGAACAGGAAAGGAAGGGGCGGGGCCATTCACAGCCACAAATGAAGGAGGAATAGAACAAGGTTTACAGAAAATAAGCTCGTCACCCTTGACTCGAACGAAATCTGAAGAAGTGAGCTTTAGGGGCACCTGGGTGACAGTCAGTAAGTGTCTGACTCTTGGTTTCGGCTCAGGTCGTGATCTCATGGGTCATGAGATCAAGTTCTGCGTCAGGCTCCCCGCCCAGCTTGAGATTCTCTCTCTCCCTCTCCCTCTGCCCCTTCCCTCTCTCTCTCTCTCTCTCTCTCTCTCTCTCTCTCTCTCTGTCTCATAAATACATAAATTTGTTTTTAAGTGAGCCTTATATAAAACATCAAAATACCAAACTGATGCTAACCCTCGACCAGGAATGACACGTCCTTACCTGCATCAGGCACTCTGTAAGTCAAACGTTATGTTGTTCCCGAATTAACTCTCAATAGCTGTTTCTTCTCCACTCTTTTAAGATAACAAGTTTTCAAACATAGACACCTCTCCCTCTCAGTTGTGTTGCACATATCCTTGATTTTGAGCAGAAGATACCAAATTGGGTTAAACCATTTTCATTGACTCAAGGTCAAATGAAACAGAACGCGTGTGAGCGCTGTGCAGACCCCAAGGATGAGGCAGCTCTGGGTCACTCCTCCTCCCCCGACACCTCAGGCTTAAGGCCACGATGTTTGGGAAGTTTCCTGTCCGCTTTTTATAGCTTCTCTGGGTCCCATAACTGTCACTTTCGCTTGCAGGAGCACCTCGCCTTCATTCCGTTTTGTTCTCTCTGTTGGCTTGTGTGATTGGATAACCAAGTCAAAACTTGAGCTTTTTGACCCTGGACAGATTATTTCACTTCCCTGTCCCTCGGTTTCTTCATCTGTAAACTGGAAGTGGAAACACCACTTACTTTGAGGCACTGTTGAGAAGATTACACAGAGTCATACATGACAAATGCTCAGGGCAGGGCCTGGAGTATAGCAAATACAGAAGAATTATGAAGCATTACTAAGACAATAATTTAATATTATGAAGAACGAATGAGGGGCACCTGGGTGGCTCAATGGGTTAAAGCCTCTGCCTTCAGCTCAGGTCATGATCCCAGGGTCCTGGGATTGAGCCCCGCATCAGGCTCTCTGCTCATCAGGGAGCCTGCTTCCCCCTCTCACTCTCTGTCTGCCTCTCTGCCTACTTGTGATCTCTGTCTGTCAAATAAATAAATAAAATCTTTTTAAAAGAAAGAATGAATGCATTTTCCGGTGAATAGCCAGCATGCATTTCAGTGCTCATATTTTGTACAACAGGAAGGTTTTCCATTTTTTGTTTCGCTCTGGTGTGTGGTTCTGCTTTAGAAGATGGCTAGATGGTGAGCTCCAGAAAACTCAAATCCTGAGTCTCAGCCCTTGGGGGCTGGACTTGCCTTATGAGCTGAGAATATTTTCTTTTTTAAAATAATTAATTAATTATTAATTAGACAGAAATCACAAGTAGGCAGAGAGGCAGACCGAGAGGCGGGGGGAAAGCAGTCTCCCTCTGAGCAGAGAGCCCAATGCAGGGCTCGATCCCAGGACCCTGGGATCATGAGCTGGGCCCAAGGCAGAGGCTTAACGGGCTGAGCCAGCCAGGGGCCCCAGCTGAGAATATTTTCTTGAGTGCACAAGCTCCTGATCTGTCTCCCTCCTGGGGTCCACCTTCCCTCACCTTCATGTGTGCATTTCACGGACAGGTAAGGAAGCAGGGCGACAAGGACATTGACTGTCCCTCATCTCACACTCATGGTACTTAGTGCTTTATCTACATACTGGTTTTGTGTGGCCTAAATGAAATACAAAACATGGATGAACATTGAAAACGTTATGCCAAATGAAAGAAGCCAATCACAAGAAACCACATATTGTACGATTCCATTTATAGGAAATGTCTGGAACAGGCAAACCCACAGAGACAGAAAGTAAATCAGTGCCTGGGGTGGTAGATATTGGGGGATCCTGGAGGTTCCAGCTAAGGGGTGTAGGGTTCCTTTTGAGGGTAATGAAAATGTTCTAACGTTAACTGAGGTTATCGATGCACAATCCTGTGCATATACAGAAAGCCACCTAATTGTACAAGTGGATGGATTACCCGACACGTGAATTATACCATGACAAAGCTGTTTAAAACATAGAAGGAATTATGGAAATCGATCATCACCATTGAGCAATCATCCTAACTACAACTGATTGGTCAGAACTGGAACAAGATCTAATCTCAGATTACCTTTCTACAACATACTAACTCTCTCTGGCAGATACCAGCTTAGCCAGGTAATTAAGGTTCATAGCGGGGGGGGTGGGGGTGGACACCATGTGCCTCCTCATGAGATACCCCAGGAGACCACAGCACCATCTTGGGGGTCTGCCTGCCAAGAATGAATGACTCGAGTCTGGTCACAGAAAAACACTGGACAAGACCCAGGCTAAGGTTATCCTACACAATGAAAAAACTTGTACTTTGAAACGGATAAAGACATGAAACAAGGAAAGACAGATCAAAACAGACTCAGGAGGCAACAACTGCATACAGTCCATGTTCCTGGATGGGATCTTGCACCAGCAAGGAAGAGAGGTCCCCGGGACAGTGGAGATAACTGAGCGGAGTCTATGGATTGGAGGAAGGGGGGTGTGGTCCGTGGTGATTCTCTGATTGGGAAAGCTGTGCTGTGATTGTATAGAAAGGGGTCCTTGTTTGGGGGGACATATATGGGAGAATTTGGGATGTTTAAGTGTGGGGCTTGCTTTCAAATGGCTCAGAAGAAGACTAATGATATTGTGTGTGTGTGTGTGTGTGTGTGCATGCATGCACCTGTAGAGACAGCAAGATTAAGAATGATGGGATGAATGAGGTAGAGTGTTAACTGCAGAGGAATCTCGTGAAGCAGATATGTGAGTTCTTTGTACTGTTCTTGCAACTTTTCTATATGCGTGAAATTATTTCATAATAAAAAAAAATTTCAGGGGTGCCTGGGTGGCTCAGTCGGTTAAGTGTCTGTCTTTGGCTCAGGTCACGATCTCGGGGTCCTGGGATTCAGCCCTACATTGCATTGGGCTCTCTGCTCAGCGGGGAATCGGGTTCGCTCTCTGCCTCTTCCCCTGCTCATGGTCACTCGATCCCTCTCTCTCTCTCAAATAAATAAATTAAATCTTTAAAAAAAATAAATCCTAGGGGCACCTGGGTGACTCAGTGGGTTAAAGCCTCTGCCTTCAGCTCAGGTCATGATCTCAGGGTCCTGGGATCGAACCCCACGTCGGACTCTCTGCTCAGCAGGGAGCCTGCTTTCTCCTTTCTCTCTCTGCTTGCCTCTCTGCCTACTTGTGATCTCTCCCTATCAAATAAATATAAATAAACAATCTTTAAAAAATAAATAAAAAATAAAAATAAAAAATAAATCCTATAAAAGAGCTATAGGGTCATATAATAATAGATTGAGTATTCTACTACAGTCCCCCCATATCTAGAGAGATTATTTACATGGAATTTTTTTTATCTCCCCTCTCTACAAAAACTCACCACAGATGTGTGTATGTGTGTGTGTGAGAGAGAGAGCCAGAGAGAAGCAGAGAGGGGAAAGAGGAAGAAAGGGAGAAGGGAAGCAAACAGTATTAATGAAAAATGTCTACTTTTTAAGACTCTAACGTAGCACTAATACAGCAAGGATGCTGGGGTTTCAAGAATAATAACAGAGTCCACCACACACCCCAACACATGCTCAGTGTTGCCTAAAGCTCTTTCCAAGGTGATGCTGTACCTTCATCCCAAGGACAGAGAGGGACTCCAGATGCGATCCTCTCCTGCCCCAAATAAAGGAAGTAATAGTGATTCCAATTCATACAGCTCTGTATATATCTAATAAGAGAGCCTCTCCTGAGTACTGAGAATTTTTTTTTTTTTAAGGAGAAAAGAGAAATCCGAGTGGAAAGAGAAGCAACTAGAAACGGGGAGAAGGCACAGAAGGCAAATCAGTGATCAGTAACGGCGGTGACAGCCTTTTCAGATACTGCTCCTCTCCCCCACTGCCTATGGAAATCTAACACACCTGTAATGAGAACTGCTATTTATAGCCTGCTTGGTAGGTAGCAGTCACTGCACCAAGCACTCCATACACATCACCACCCTTAAGTCTCACAGCACCCCAAGAGTTGGATACACTTACCATTCTCGTTTCACAGATCCGTAACTGCAGGTTCAGAGAGAGTAAGAGATTTGGCCAAGGTCACACAGCTAATGAGTGATGGAGCTGAGATTCTGAGCCAGATCAGCTTGCTGGAGAACCCAAGTTCAACCACTACCACAAAGCTCTAGAGGTAGCCATTCCAGCAATTATTTTTATCTGTAGATGGGTCTGCTGGTTGTCAACCAGGCACTCATGCTGTGCTAGAATCACAGAGTATCATGCATGGTCTCATCCTGAACTAAAATCCTAACTTCTTGATTGGGAAGACCCGTTCAAAGGTCCCACAGGAACTCCAGGGTTCACTCCCCACTCACTGTCTGCCCAGCCTCCCTGCACCTGTGTCAATGATGTTCCCTGTCTGAGCTGCTCTTCCAGCAACATCTGTAGCCTCACCCTGTGCTCTACCCCGGCCCCGGTTGGAGGACATATGTCTCTGGGTTCCCAGACTGGTGGGAAGGGACTGGTAGCTGTGAGTGTCATAAACTGGTTGACCATGTGACACTGACATAAGCCAACTCCTCCAAAGTAGTCTGATCGGGATGGAACCTTCCGGAAGCAGAAGGAACTTTGGAAAACACCTCCACTACCTCCTACATCCAGTTCTGCTGATGTGACATCTATTCTCAGCCTAAATTTTATTTGTTTGTGCTTGTCTTCTTACTAACATTTTGTTAAGCCTGGTTTTTTAAATCTTTTTATTACTTTATGTTGAGGCAGGGATTGATCAGCTGACCTGGCATGGCGTCTACCCTATACTTGCGAGTGGAGGATTTGTGTCTCTCTTTAACCAGGAACAGCCTCCCCGGAATCTTCCACCAATCTCCTTCTAAAACCCCTATGAGGTAAATGTTGGAGCCCTTCACTCTAGTCTCTCTTCCTCTTCTTATAAGGTCACTCATCCTAGCCTCCCAAAGATCTACCTCCCAAAGACCTGCCTCCAAAACCATCACATCAGGGTTGAGGGCTTCAACATGTGAATTTGGGGGACACAGAAATATTCAGTCCATAACAGCTTGCAACCCTTGGCGCTCTCTGGTTCGCAACCACGTAATTCCAGTCTCTACTTCCATTGGCACACAGAGTTCTCCTTCCACGTTCGTTTGTCTCTCTTGCCATTATGAGGACACCAGTCATTGGACCAGGGTCCACCCTAATTCAGTATGAACTTCCTCTTAACTTGATCATCAGCAAAGACCGTATTTCCAAGTAAGGTCAACTTCACAGGTACTGGAGGATAAGGACTTCAACATACTTTTGGGGGCTTGAGGGGTGTCCACTGTTCAGCCCACAGTGCATGCTTTCCTGAGAGGGAAGTCTCACTCACCTCCTCCAAAAGCTCAGAAGTTGTTCAAAAAGAAGAATTTTTTAGAAATATGGTTAGTTTCCTAGTTGACCCTATGGAGAGGCTACACACTTTAGTTTGTCTGTTTTTAAATTTATTTATTGAGGTGAAATTCATATAACATAAAATTAACCATCTTAAAGTGAACGATTCAAAGGCATTTTGTACATTCATAATATTATGCAATCACCACTTCTGTCTCATTCGAGAACATTTCCATCATTCCAAACTAAAATCCTTACCCGTTCCCTTCCCCCACCAGCACTCAGCAACCACCCATCCATTTTCTTTCTGTTCCTATGAATTTGCCTATATAGATATTTCATATAAATGGGTTTTGAGAGTAGGTTTGCACTTAGGAGACACTTAACAAAAGTTGGTTGAGTGAATGCAATGTGTCAAGTTTACAAAAAAAAACACCTCAGGTCACCCAGGTCCTGGGACCATGGTATTGAAATATCCTCATACTGGAATTTTATTTAATGGGGTCAGATGTTCCTTGTTTCTTTCCCTAGTGTGATTTAGGTTTTACTGATAACATGAGGGACAGGCAAGGAAGAGAGAATGCCTTTTCAGCAAATCTAGACAAAACTACATAAAACTGATTTATCAATCAGTACAATATCTCAGGTACAATATCCAGACCAAGTAGTCTCTTATTTTTTTTTAAAGCAGAAGAAGGATATTTTAAGTTTCTTTTTTTTTTTTTTAAGATTTTATTTATTCATTTGAGAGAGAGAGTGAGTGAGCAAGCAAGATAGCAAAAGCAGCAGAAGGAGAGAGAGAAGCAGATTCCCCACTGAGCAGGGAGCCTGACCAGGGACTCCATCCCAGGATCCTGGGATCATGACCTGAGCTGAAGGCAGATGCTTAACCGACTGAGCCACCCAGGCACCCCAGAATATTTTAAATTTCTGTGAACTGAATTGTGTCACCCCTTTGCCCCCCCACCAAGTTCACACATTGAGGCTGTAACTTCCACAGTGATGGTATTTGGAGATAGGGCCTTTGGGTAGTCATTAGATTTAAATGAGGTCATGAGGATGGGGTCCTCACAATGAGATTAGTACCTGTATAAGAAGAGACACCTGAGAGCTCTCTCTTTCTCCCTCTCTCTGTCATGTGAAGACACGGTGAGAAGGCAGCCATCTGAAAGCCAGGAAGAGAGCTCTCACCAAAACCATCCATGCCAGCACCCTGACCTTGGATTTTTAATCTCCAGAACTGTGAGGAATAAATGTCTGTTGTCTGAGCTCCCAAGTCTGTGGCTACCTGTGTTAAGACATAAGTCTTCAAAGAACTGAAAAAAAATCACTATCTATTTTCCACACCAACCCCCCCCCCCCGGAAGTTTATAGGAGGCAAAGGAAAAACATTTAAAACAGGCGAGTGAATTGGGACGGAAGAGAAAAGTAGTTAATGATTTCAAGTTAAATCACTCCCGACAGAAGTGGAAGTTATCAACACTGAATTGTGAAAGGGCCTCAAGCTATCAGAAATAAAAGTAAGGTGGGGGAGAAGAGAGAGTCCATCGGAAAGTCTACAAATTCCTTATCCTTCCTGCTGTGGATTTCCAGGTTTACTTGTTTACCAAGAGCATTAAAGGCAGGAAGAGGGT
The DNA here is from genome assembly GCF_011764305.1 of Mustela putorius furo. Taxonomy (NCBI): domain Eukaryota; kingdom Metazoa; phylum Chordata; class Mammalia; order Carnivora; family Mustelidae; genus Mustela; species Mustela putorius. The sequence goes on along the minus strand of NW_025421491.1, from coordinate 626,553 downwards.
TAAAGGCTGGGGAGGGCTGGGGGCTTCCCTGTCTGTTCTGGGGTAATCAGAAGAAGTCCCTCTTGGGGGCCAGTTGTGCCCCAATCCCTTTCTGGGTTCTGCTCATAGTTAGATGAATCTGTATCGTTCTTTTACTCTGTGTTCTGGAACACAGCAACAGAGCTGGTTTTTATAAAGGGGAGAAGGGGGACACCTGGGTGGCTCAGTCGGTTAAAACTTGGGCTCAGGTCATGATCCCAGGACTCTGGGATGGAGTCCCACCTGCTCCGCGGGGAGTCTGCTTTCCAGACTTCCTCTCCCTCTGCCCCTCCCCCCTTCATGCTCTCTCTCTTTCTCTCTCTCAAATAAGTAAATAAAATCTTTAAAAACAAAGGCTTGCGGGCCGGGAGGAGAAGGGACAACACCGAGAGGCCATATGGGACAATGATTTAAAATTGTGGAAAAGGAGTCAAAAAAGATGTGAATTTGAATCCTGGGTCCTCCAGGTTTTTTCACCGGCTGATGTAAGCCTCAGTCTCTGCATATGTAGACTGGGGCTGATATCCTTCCTCTCACGGTGCTGCTGTGAGAACCAAGCAAAACCGCCCTTTACCGGAAGTCTCCTATGTGCCAAGTGATTTGTGTACATGAGTTCTAGTAACAGAACATCCTGCAAGGTTGGTTTTACCACCAACCTTCCTCGTACTGTTGTCTCCCTCCGTGGAGAACATGATGCGTCTCTCAAGAGGATAGAAGTACATTTCATAGTGCCATTTGGAAAGATGACCCCTCCAGGAAATCCCATCATGTCCTTCCCCATGTTCTGAAATTTTTCTGACTGCTGAGGATTTGCTATTTGATGAGTCAGTTAGAGATAACATAGTAGGGACACCTGGGTGGCTCAGTCAGTTGAGCATCTGCCATCGGCTCAGGTCGTGATCTCAGGGTCCTGGGATCGAGTCCCACATTGAGCTCATTGCTCAGCAGGGAGCCTGCTTCCCTCTCTCAGCTGCTCCCCCTGCTTGTGCTTTCTCTCGTTCTCTCTCTCGGGCAATAAATAAATAAAAGATTGAAAAAGAGAGAGAGAGAGATAACATAGCAAACACCACGTGCTACAACCGTTGTTATAACAGAGTCAAGTATTTTTGACAGAAAACAAGAACAATAAGCAAGACTCAGGATATGTTTCACATTGGGGCGCTTGGGTGGCTCAGTGGGTTAAAGCCTCTGCCTTCAGCTCAGGTCATGATCCCAGGGAGCCTGCTTCCTCCTTTCTCTCTGCCTGCCTCTCTGCCTACTTGTGATCTCTGTCTGTCAAATAAATAAATAAGATCTTTAAAAAGAAAATATACTTTTCACATCGGAAGCATAAGAATCTTTCATTTAGTCTTTGCCAGACAGCAGAACAGCAAGACCTTGTATAAAAGGAAAGCCAAAATAGATGTAAGGAAAAATATAGACTCCAATATGCCTCAGTGATGAAACATCATTGGAAGAAAAGAAAAATTAGGTGTATAATTAATTTTAGCAATCCTAGAGAAAAGACAAAATTAGCACATGTGAAAAAAGAACCAAGTGGGAGAACAAGGAAACATGCATTTCTCTCAAAAAAGCTTTCACAAAAGATGACGACATTCTGCCATTGAAATGAACGTTCAATATCAAAAGGTAGGGATTCTAGGTGTCATCATATTTGACCTCAAAGCAACCAAATTATAAGTTGTTAAAGTATGTCAGATAGTAAAGTGATTTAAACATAATACCTGAGTAACAAAGAAACTTCTGAACACAATAACAAGATGAAAATATCAAGTCAGGATAATGTGATTTACTCTAAAGGGGTTCAGAACTTATTTATTTATTTATTTATTTATTAAGACTTTATTTATTTGTTTGAGAAAGAGAGCACAACGGGGGTGGGGCAGGGGCCAGAAGGGGATGACGGGAGAGGGTCAGGCAGAGCCCAACATGGCTGAATCCCAGGACCCTGAGAGCGTGACCTGAGCTTGCTTAACTGACTGAGCCACCCACGCACCCATCAAAGGGTTCAGAATATGTTTAAAGAGAGAGAAAGAAGTAGACGAGTTAAGCAAATGTGATCATATGGGAATATGGGGGAACTTGAATGAAGAATATGTAACAGTTTTTAAGCGTGATTTTTGCAACTTTTCTGTAAGTGTGACATTTTTTAAAATAAAAGGCTAAAAGTAAGAAAGTTGATGACTGGAAGTAAGAAAACTGAGGAAGCCAATAAAGGAAACAAAACATAAGTGAAAACCTAAATGAATGGTTTTGAGAAGTATTACTTAACATAAATGCACTTAAATTTGGTTAACCATTGACCTAACTAGCAATAAAAAAATGTGGGTACTGAAAGAAGAGAGAGCATCTTCCAACCTCCCCCCGCAAACACAATGCCCCGAACACCTCAAGGAAGGGATGCTTTCATTTTCAGCTCTGGGGTTTTGACTAAGAAACAGTGTAAGAAACAGCAATGTTAGAAGAATGCTTTTGTGCTTTGGTAAAAATGTAAAGGGTATATTGTTTGTATATCCTTGCCTTGGGGTAGGTACCACATGAAAATTTCTTTTTGCTTTTAGTCTAAAAAAAAATTTTTTTTTCTTTAAAAATTTGTGTATTTAGTGAGCTACTGAAAATTATATAAATGATGAATGCTTTCTTTTTTGCCTTGCGTAGAAAGAGAAAAAAGCTGCCCTAGCCTCTGCCAATCGGTTCCTCACCCAATAGCTCCTGTGACCTCTGTGACCTTATGTCACTCCCCAGTTGAAACTCTAAAGGTATCTCACTGTTCTTAGAGTAAATCACAAACACTTTAGCATGACTATATTGGTTTACTAGGGCTACTATAACCACATACCACATGTTGGACGGCTTAAAACAACCGACATTTATTCTTTCTCAGTTCTAGAGGCTAGAAGTCAGAAATTAAGGTGTCAGCCAGAGAGTCTGGCTTGGGAATCTGTTCCAAGCCTCTCTCCGTGGCTTGTAGGTGACCAGATTCTCCTTGGGTCTCTACGTGTGGCATTCTTTCTACGCAAGCCTCTCCTGTGACCAAATTCTCCCTACTTAGAAAGACACCAGCCATGTTGGATTAGAGTCTACCCTGATGACCTCAATTTAACTTGAATTATTTGTGTAAACACCCTATGACCAAATAAGGTCATACTCTGAGGGGCTAGGGGTTAGGAATCTAACATATCTTTTTGGGGGGACACAATTCAAGTCATACGAAGGCCCACAAATTCATGTACTGCCTGCCCCTTATCTACCTTTCCAGTCTTAGGTCTCCCTTTGTTCAGTGAACTCCACTGCCCTCCAGCCTCCCGGACATTTTTATGTATGCCGCCAGTGTTCCTAGTCTCCTCTAAATCTTTTCAGGTGACTAACACCAGCCCATCCTTCGGGGCTTGGCCAGGATGTCCTTTCCCTGGGAGGCCTTCGAACAGCATCTGTCCCTCTAGAACCAATTCTCCATGGCATTTAGCAGAGTCTGTCCCTGTATATGATTTGATATTTAGCTAGAGTTCTATTTTGTTTTCCACGATAATCCAAGCACCCAGTACATAGGTCAGGACATGCACTGAGTGACTGAATGAATGAATGACGACAGCTGTTAATTACATTCACCCAGAGTATATTATTATTTTTATTCCCCTCCATCCATCACTTCCCACTTTTTATTTCCCTTTTAACTAGGTATACTCTTCATAAACCCCTTCAACTCCTGTTTTTGGAAGAGGTATAAGATGGGCGGTAAATGATAAAATCAATAAAAAGATATTTAATTCATCAAACTCTTAGCAGAATTTTCCCAAAGGGAAGAAATTGGGATCTAGTAGTGGGAGAAAGGGAATTTCTACTTTTTGTTTAATAGTCTTTGTAATAGGTTGGTTGGGTTTTTTTTTTTTTTAATATGTAGGACAATTTCAGGATTATTTTTACAATTAAAAAATGAGTAAAACCAGAAAGTATAGATAAACTATTCACAACTATAAAAATACATAATGTTTATTGACAAAGAATTTTTCATTCAAAATGACATTATTTAACCTGATACTCATTTAGGGCTCTTGTTGCTACAGAATTTTTTTTTATGTTCTTCAAAAACAAAAGAGATATTTATTTAAAGTCCAGAGAGATTGGGTATCAAATTTGTTCCATTTCTCTCTTTCACTCCCTCTCTCCCTCCTTCTTCCTTTCTACAAGTACTTATTGAGCACATTCTAAAACCCGGGGCTGCATGAGATCAGCCGCAAGCCCTGAAAGTGCTTATACTTCCTCCTCCTCTGAAATTACAAATGTATCCCGAGTCCACGTTTTTATGCATATAACCCGTTTCCCAACTTGGATCATTTCTGCTATAAAATGATTGCACTGGGGTTCTTGCTCGAGTTACACAGCAAGTCAATTAGCAAACAGAGAAGCTGCATTCTTCCCCAGCTCAAGGGGCGGGATCAGGTAATAAACACCCTTCGCCTGGGCAAGGGAGGTCCCTTTTGCTTAAAGATCAGAGAAGTTGTCTTAACATTATACATATGTATCAAATGAACTATAGCAACACCCTCTAAATATATATGAACTATATTTAGAACTTAATTATATATTATGTAATCTCTCTATCATCTAGTTATATTTAGCTACAGAGTAGGACAGATGTAGCCAGGGACATGGATGTATAAAACCTAAGGTGATTCCACGGCTATTTGAAATAGTGTCCTGAAATGGAATAAGTCTCCCTGAATCTGCTCTGCCAATGGAATCTGCATTCCCTTCTGTTTGGTAAAATCCAAAAACTGACAGGATCCGACCCATTTTAGGGAATACCAGCCTCCAGAAAAACATGTCCAGAGAGCTACTCTCTGGAGAAGTTTGTTGTAGGGCGGTAGAGAGAGAGCAAGGAACAGAGAAGAGGGACATCCTAACCCATGCTCTCACATCCAAACAGATTTTTTAAATAGCAAGTAGCATCCATTCAGTTTCTCTAATCAGCTTCAAAGGCCTCATAAGACCGCCTTTGCCATTGTGGGGCTGGTAATTCTGTGTCACAACTAATTACCGCCTAATAGACGTCGTGGGTGCAAAGTCTCCAGTTTAAAAGCAAAGTTGATTTCTTCCTGCATTCAGCCCTCAGCTGCCCCTGAATGGTGGAGATTACATGAGGTAATACAGCAGTTATTTCTACCTGCTGTAGTTCATCAGCTCCTTCTCCAGCTGAGCTAGCCGCTCCCTCCCCCTTGGACAAAGATTATTTGTCATTAAAATGCTCAGGCTCGCTCTGCTCTCTTTTTACAATCTGGATGTTGCCTATACTTTGAGAAAGGTTTTTGAAGAAAGATTAGCAGGATTAGGAAAGGTTCACATATGTTCAGCCTCACTCTTGGTATTCAAGACACCACAACCCTGCACCACCCAGGAAGCACAAGAAAATGGAGTGAGTGAAGGCAGAGGTGGGGGAGGGGAGAGAGGGGGTGGAGGGGGGCTGGCGGCTGGGACAGAAGCTCTGTGGTTTTCCCCCAACAATACAAAGCTGGAGTTAAATGCAAATCTGGGGATGTTTGATATTGGGGAATTCCCAGGCAGTTCGCTAGAATTTTTGTTTTTAGCACTGTTTTCCTTCTACTTCCTGTGTGATTTCTTTCTCACCTTGAGAAACTGGCCAGTGTAGGGGAGAAGAGGTGTCAGAGGTTGAACCCAATATGTTGACCTTTAGGCAGGCTCTAATGTCATGCCTAACCCAAACGCTGTCCCTTGGCCTTCTCTCTGTCCACTTTTTCTGCCCTATTTGCTTTCCAGAAAGTACCAAATGAAGCAAGAGTCATAGCTCCAAGGCCTGGGAGAAAATCCATCCCTGAGCTGGAATATTTTACTGAGTTAAACTTCTAACCAATCCAAATCGATCACTCATCAACTCCCCTGGACTGTCACACAGAGTGCAAGAGGAAGTAAAAAAGGGGATGAGAAATGGCTGGGTAGTAGGAGATCTCCCCAAATCTCCCCATAAAATAAAGCAACGAGAAGAGCAAAGCTAAAGAGCCATGGACAATATCTGCCACAAAACTAGATGATGAGGCTGTCCCCCAAACACCAAATACTAAGAGGTCTGGACAAAGCATGTACAGTTGAAGATCTGTGTGGCAGCAGCATCAGTGATGAGAGCGAGCAGGAAAGATGTGCTTCTGGAGATGCTGAGTATGGGGGAAATCACAAATCCTCAATACGTGTTCCCTGGAGGGCTCAGGAAGTCCATCTGAGCACAACCACTGAAATAAGGCAAGGGTTATGCAAACCCAATACATGGTTAAGTATAATGGGACCATATTGCAATAAGGTTTGATGATGTTGGAGTGGTTGGGGTCCTATGCACTCTCAAAATGAATAAATTCCCTTCCTGTACAAAGTCTTGCACTGAGGAACATCTAAGCAGAAGGACAGGGGCAAGGGAAAAAAGAACCAGGTAAATTGGTGGGGGGAGTGGTGGGCGGGGGGGGGCGGGGACAAAGGAGGTAGCTCTCAAAATGTTGGGAGATTTTGTTTATTTCTTTGTAAGAACAACAGGAGAGAGAGTTCTGGGGCCTGTAAACTAGAGTGGTTTTCCTGGCATACCCCTTGCTCCTTAAAGTATTAGAAACATCAGTTTCATTTAGAAAATGAACAAGAGAAAAGCACTGAGGTGAGTGATGTGGAAAACAGAGGCAGAAGAAAATCATTAAATTTCCTTACTACCTACAGCCCACTGTCAAGTCCTTGAAACAGGCAGAGTGACCTTCCTCTAGGGACTCAACTGTCTTGGATGTTGCCCTTGTTGCTAAGGGCAAAAGGCAATCTTAACCTGATCCCCAGGATCTTGTAAGCCTACTTTAACATATAAAAATTCCTTCAGAAACTTCCTTTATCTTTACCCCCCAAGATACATGCTAGCAATCATCCCCCAAGCCTATGGCCCACCAATATACATCCAAAGTATCTTGTGACTGAGTTTTTTTTTAAGATTTTATTTATTTATTTGTCAGAGAGAGAGAGAGAGCGTGAGCCCGCAGAGAGGCAGGCAGAGGCAGAGGGAGAAGCAGGCTCCCTGCTGAGCAAGGAGCCCGATGAGGGACTCCATCCCATGACCCTGGGATCATGACCTGAGCCGAAGGCAGCGGTTTAACCGATTGAGCCACCCAGGCGTCCCAATGACTCAGTTTTTACTAAACAGCAATAAATGAACTTTCCCAACAATAACTAGCCCCTCGGCATCCTGGAAACCTTGTTTCCAAAATATCTGGGAGGCTTACATTACCCCTAACCCTGTCCCAACCTGAAAGTATATAATGGGCTGCTCCTCATGACCCCAGTGCAGCTCGCTCTTCCTGCTCATGGGTCCTGGGCAGCTCGCTCTTCCTGCTCATGGGTCCTGGGCAGCTCGCTCTTCCTGCTCATGGGTCCTGGGCAGCTCGCTCTTCCTGCTCATGGGTCCTGGGCAGCTCGCTCTTCCTGCTCATGGGTCCTGGGCAGCTAGCTCTTCCTGCTCATGGGTCCTGTCTACCTGTGCTCTAACAAAACACACTTTTCACCAAACACGTCTCAGGAATTCTTTCTTGGCCATTGGCTTCAAACCCTCACATCTTTCCTATAGATGAAAGAGACATGTAAGTTATTTCAAGCAATTGCACAAGAGGGACACTTTTTGGATACTGATTCAAACTACCTGTTAAAAAATTATAAAACAACTAGGAAAATAAGATTTAATGATATGAATTAGTGCTTTTTAGGCATAATAAAACACTCTGATTATGATTTTTAAATAATGGTTATGTATTTAAATAATGATTACATATATACTGAAATGTTTGCAAAGAAAGGTACTTCATGTCTGGGCTCACTACAGAATTGTCCAGGAGGAAGGGGAGTGGGCGAAGGTACAGATGAAGCAAGCCCATCCTGTATTGATATGTGGAGAAGCTGGTTGAAAAAAGCTTCTTAGTTCTGTGTATTATACTCTCTATTGTTATATACATGACTATTGCCATAACACAAATTTCAGTGAACAAATGATAAAGAAAACCTTAGAGCCTGGCATCCACCAGGCAAGAATACCCATGGTTCTGTCCTGAGGGTTGTGCCACCTGTAAAGGGTTTCAAGAGGTACAAACACACTTTATAACCTGTCCCCTCAGACTTCCTTCCAGTTTGAGCTTTGCAGTGTATTTGACTTTTAATTAGCATGGAGGTATGACTTCATCACTTAGTAGGTTATGAAGTCTACAAGGGCAAGGATTTTGACAACTTTATTACTGTTGCAACCCCAAGACTTAGAATGCTACCTAGTACATAGTAGGTCTTCAGTAAATATTTGTTGGTTAATTGAGTGAATCACCAGGCCTAATTCTAGTATGTAATTCCAGGTTGCAACTACCACTCTGTATCTTTTCTTGGACAAAGGAGGGAGGACCTAAGCTTGGGTTAACTCCTAAATTGACTTCCAAAGCACAAGATAAACAATGGCTGGCCTTTGTAATCATGGAAGCCTCTGTCTGGGCAGTTGCCAAGCTGCTGAAGGTGCCACAGAGTGCAAAAGAACTGAGGACCATGCATAGCAATTGTTTTCATTTTGCAGGGTATCTAGTAACCAGTATTCAGCCAATGGGCATTATTTAAGATATATTATTCTTATATAGGTGGTAATTGATGGGAATGAATAAATGCAAATTTTACATATCACTTACTTACATTGATATGGTTTATTTCATCAGTGAGGTCATTTACAAATTAAGTGTAATCTTTCTATCTTTTCAGTTGAGAATCTGTAAGTTGCAATAGAAAGCATGAAATTTTTCAAAATAGATAGACCCAAGTTATAATCCTGGCCCTCTAAAAGTTAACTATTCACATTGTCTATTAATCATTTTGAGCTTCAACTTTCTTAACAATAAAATAGAGCTAATAATATCTCTCTACAGACCTATATCCCTCCTGACAAAAAAGGGTTTACCAACATTTTAGAAAATTGAATCCAATAATATATAGAAAAAATAACACATCATAACCAAGTGAGGAGTATTCTGGGAATGCAAGGTCAGTTTAAGTTTTGAAGAGAAAGTGGTATAACTCTCCATATTAACAGATTAAAAAATAAGATTATTTTAAGAGATGCAGAAAAGGCATTTGATAAAATACAACATACCTTCTTGGTGGAAACTCTCAACACACTAGGAATAGAAGAGACATTTCTCAAACTGATAAATGTAAATTTACAAAAAATAACAGCTACACATGTATTTAATGGTGGGAGAATAAATACTTTATCTCTAAGATCAGGAAACAAGCAAAACTGTCTATTTTCACCACTCTTATATTTAATATTGTACTGGAGATTCTGCCCAGAGCAATAAGGCAAGAAAATGAAGTAAAAAGCATTCATACTGGAAAGAAAGAAAGAAATCATGTTCTTACAGATGACACGATCATCTACATAGAAAATCCTAAGGAATTTACAAAAAAGTTACAAGAACTAACAGGTGAGTTTGGCATGGTCATAATATATAAGGTCAGTATGTAAAAACCAACTGCATTTCTATGTATTAGCAACAAATCTTTGAAAACTGAAATAAGAGTACCATCTACAATGTCATCAAAAACTGAAGTTTCGGGGGCACCTGGGTGGCTCAGTGGGTTAAGCCTCTCCTTCAGCTCAGGTCATGATTCCAGGGTCCTGGGATCCAGCCCTGCATTGCGTTCTCTGCTCAGCAGGGAGCCTGCTTCCTCCTCTCTCTCTCTGCCTGCCTCTCTGTCTACTTGTGATCTCTGTCAAATAAATAAATAAATAAATAAATAAATCTTTTTTTTTTTTTTTAAGTAAAGTTTCAGGATAAATCTGACAAAATATGTATAATGCCGGTATACTGAAAACTACAAAAATTGCTGAGAGAAATTAAAAATGTCTAAAATAAGTAGAGATATACCATACTCATGGATTAGAAGTCTTAAGATATAAATTCTTCCCACATTGATCTGTAGTTTCCACACACTACTTCAAAATCTCAGTAGTTTTTTAAAAAATAAAAATTGACAATCTGATTTTCTCTCTCTCTGCCCCTCAATCTGCTCTCATTTTGAGCGTTCTGGCCACCGAAGTAGAAAGGGAATATATGACAGTTTACATACTGATCATTATCAGAGACAAACAGACCAACTCATCAGGGGAAGCAAGGGTTCCTCTTGTGAAAAAGATTTTTTTATCTAATTGAGAGATTTTCTTTCGAAGGTAAAACTGACATCTAATTTAGTGGCGTCTCTTTAACAATGACTTTGGTAAATGTTGGATGGAGGGCTGGATGGATAGACATAAAATGAAACCATTCTACATAGTTATATAACTCCTTACAAAAATTCCTATTTTGGGAGGAAGGTATAGACTCTCTCTCCAGAATGATGAATATATACACATAAGGTTACATATAATTTAAGGGACTTCAAAGAATACCTGAAGATCATTCACAAACTATTGGGGGGTTAATGGGTCTCCATTGAAAATGTGGCTTTTCATCACTACTGTAGGAAGTAAGATAGCATAGCAGATAGAATACTAACTGAAGCAAAAGATGGACCTGTTTGAATCTATTGCTGATTGTTACAAAAAATAAAAATATATATACATAACTTCTGTGAGCTTCAGTTTCTACATCTATAAAATGTGGAATAAAATCCTACCTCATAAACTTGCTGGGAAAATTAATTAGCACCCTATATATCTAGCACTTGGCATATACTAAGCACCCTAATAAATTAATACCAAAAATAACTGCCATTTACCTAGTACCTCTACATGCCAACTTGTTAATTCCATTTAATCTTTGTGTCAATCCTGCGAATTTGGTCACATCTTTACTCCAGGATTTTGGGGTTTTTTTTAAAGATTTACTTATTGGGGCACCTGGATGGCTCGGTGGGTTAAGCCTCTGCCTTCGGCTCAGGTCATGATCTCAGGGTCCTGGGATCAAACCCCGCATCAGGCTCTCTGCTCAGTAGTGAGCCTGCTTCCTCCTCCCCCTCTGCCTGCCTCTCTGCCTATTGGTGCTCTCTCTCTCTCTCTGTGTCAAATAAATAAATAAAATCTTTAAAAAATAAAAAATAAATAAAGATTTTCTTATTTATTTTGGAGAAAGTCAGAGAGCACTTGTGTGTGTATAGTGGGGAGAGACAGAGGGAGAGAGAGAATTTCAAGCAGACTCCCTGCTGAGCATGGATCCTGACACACACTCTATCTCACAATCCTGAGATCATGACCTGAGCCAAAATCAAGAGTTGGATGCTTGACTGACTAAGTCACCCAGACCCTTTACTCCAGTTTTATAGATAAAGCTGAATCAGAGAGGTTCAGAAACTTTCCCAAGTTCACAATGTTGGTAAGACATAGAAACAGAACATTAGCTTTCTCAGGAACAGGGATAGTATCAGGTCATTCGGATTTCTCAAACCCACTACCTCCATTTGTCTTCTCATGGCTCATGGCCTTAGCCCCATAAAGGATATGGAAAAAGAGGAGCATCACATGGGCCAGAAAACAGCCAAGCCTCTAACTAGACCTACCAACATGTCTACCAACAGCCAGACCTCTAGCTACTGACTTTCATCTGGGGACTGGCTGACTTACTGAGAGAAGCCAACTCATCCTGTGTCCTTTTGAACTGTCATTGTTTTAGTGGAAAGCCTGCTGGTCTGGCTGAACACAGGGAAAGCTGCAGGTACTTCCCACATCAAAATAATTTGAGGTGTTTATCCTGGATCAGCAACCCATAAACCACGTGGTAATTCTGCCCAGCATCTGTTTCTTCTAGGTGCCTGTACACCCTTTTTCTTTTGAGCATATTACCTTCTCCAGAACAGGCCACATGCTTGGGGAAAGTGACCACAGCTCTCAGCTTCACGAGCAAACACTGACCAGTGAATTCAAACAGCACATCTCATCCTCCTGGGCACTGGGAATGGCTCATGAAACACAATCTAAATTGAGCTCTTGGGAGACCAGGAGCAATTTACTTGGAACCCATGATAAAAATGTTCTTGTTCTTCCTATAAAACTACCAGGAGAAACATTCTCTCTTGTTGCTCACTATGAATGAAGAAGCTGTTGGGAGTCATCTTGCAACCCAACAGAAGGCAGCCTTAGCAGGAAGCTGGCAGCTCCATGGAAGACAGAGATGAAATGGAAAGAAACAGGGTCTTTCCAACAACTGAGCCACAGGATCAAGCATAACCCAAAGTTCACTCCTCCTCCGGACTTTCATTTTTGTTCAGCCAATAAATTTTTTTTTTGTTGTTGTTAAAAAACATATGTCATGAAATTTACCACTTTAAGTATTTTATAGTGTTAAGTGTATTTATACTGTTGTGAAATGGATCTGTAGAGCTTTCCATCTTGCATAATTGAAACTCTATACACATTCCTTTTTCCCTCTCCATAGGCCCTGGTAACCACCATTCTACTTTCTATTTCTATGAATTTGACTATTTTAGATACCTCATATCAGTGGGTTCAAAAAATATGTGTCCTTTCACGACTAGCTTATTTCACTTAGCAGAAGGTCCTAAAGGTTCATCCATGTTTAGCCTGTGACAGGATCTCCTTTTTAAGGCTTCGTTCTGTTCCATTAGATAGATTACCACATTTTGTTTATCCATTCATCCACTGATGGATAAACATTTTGCCTTGGTTCCTCTTCTTGCCTACTACGAATACTGCTACTGTGAACACGGGATTTCAAATATTTTTTAAGACCCTGCTTATAATTCTTTGGAGTATATACCCAGAAGTAGGATCACTGGATCATATGGTAGTTTTGTTCTTAATTTTTTTAAACTCCCATCCTGTTTTTCATAGTACTTGCACTATTTTACATTCCTACCAATAGTATGAAAGTGTTCCAACTTCTCCACATCCTCACCAACATCTGCTATTAACTTTTTATAGCAGCCATCCTACTAGGTGTGATGTAACATCTCATTGTTGTCTTGACTTTCCATTTCTCTGATGATGAATGATGTTGAGCGTCTTTTCATATGCTTGTTGGCCATTTGAGATCATCTGTGAAGAAATATGTCAGTGCAAGTCCCTTGTCCATTTTTTAATGGAGGACCCCTTATTTTTTAAACCAGTCTGAGTTGGGTTTTCTGTCCCTGGTTGCTAAAGGGTTCCAAATTGTGTCTGTTGAATGTCTTCCATGTCAAATAACAGAATCTCCCACTTGAGGAGTTCGGCTCCTAGCGAAAAATCTGTGTGATTTTTAAAGCTTGTCTGTAGACAGTTACATAAAATTTACCCAACAGGCACCAGGGAAGGAGAAAGCTGTCCTCTCCATGCCAGACAGGGTGATAGCCCAAGCCCTGTGGTCACGGATGGGGTCTCTGATGCCGTCACAGATCTGCACCTCTACCCTCGTGCCTTTGCTCCTGGGTTCCTTGGGTTGGGGTCTTCAGACTCCTTTGCCTAGGCCTCCTTATGGCTGGGGAGGGGAAACATTGAAGACGCCTCACTCTGACTCAGTCCCCGGTACTTCTCCAATCTTAGACCTTCCTCTTTGTCCTTCACCCCCCACCCCCAGGGTCCGTAAAACTGCTGGAGACTTTTGTTCTGGGATCCCTAAATAGTGATAGAACCCTAGATCTGCACAGATCCACCCAACCCTGGACAGGTACACTGTCCACAGGAGAAATAAAACAGGGTAAGCCAGTGCTTCCTCTGGCTTAGACTCTTGCTTGTACTATCTCATACCCTTGCAGTAAGTGGAGAGAGACTTAACTCTTCCATTCTTGGTTTGTTGCTTTAATTGGCTACTCTGACAGCCGACCGCTCTGTCCCCCAGCTCAGCTGAACTCTTGACACCCCTCAGCAACTCACGCACTGAAAAGTCACACAACATGAAGTCTTTGGGCAGAGTGGACTGCAAGCATGGTACTTAATACTCTGGTTTCTCCTTCTTGGATTTTCTATGGACTCAGCCCTCTACCGCGAGCTAGCGTCATCCTTAGGCTGTTAAAAGAATGGCTGGTACAGTTCCAGACCCGAAAACATCCTACTGAAGACCAGGAGTTACCTCATAGGGTTGGATCTTTTTAAGAATGAGGACATCTTCAGTGGTTCCCCCTTGACCATTGGCTATACCTTGGCCACATGAATAACATCGACATGCAAGGGAAATTGGATTGCCATGATTGGTTTATGTGATTCAGAATTTACTCCCAGCAGAGTGGCAGGTAACTTCCTTAGGGGATGGATACTAAGCAAAACTGAGCTTCAGTTCACAGGGAAGAGGGAATGGAGTTAGGGTAACCAACCAACAACATCTGTCACACTGTCCCTGTAGCTTCTACAGTGTCTGCACAGCAAATACGTATTAAGCACACTCTTCTGTCATGTGAACAGATAGACTGCTGACACATGGTGGAAATCAGACCTCTAAAAAGATCAGACACACGCTGGGACTCAAGTTAAAGACATCTGAAGCTTAGTAATCACCGTTGCTTGGCATGTGTGCTGTGTTTAGCCACAATCACTAGACAGGCAGCATGGAATATCCCTGACCTTCCAGCTGCACTGTGGGAGAGACCAGTTCCCCTTAGGTGGGGTGACATCAAGTTGTCTGAGCAGAATTTATTGTATTTTTTTTCTTCTGGTCCATTTTTGTTTGATTATAGGGGGACATCATCACTTCTTCTCTCATAGTTCTCCACAATATGCTCTAGATTCTCAAAATATCAGTAGGCATATGACTCGTGGACACACAAATTTGGGAATTGCTGGGTTAAACAGAGTAAAATTGTCTGCTTTCTTGCAGGACTTCTCAGAGCCTTTAGTCATTTTGCTGCTATTGGGTGTTGGGAATCTCCAAGAAGGGAAAGGAAAAAACAATAGTTTCCACTGTTAGGAGGAACCTTGCCTGCAGCTGATGTTCTCTAAAACCTGCTGGAAAGACATCTTGCACAGGCTCTGTGATCATGGAACCCAGCAATTGTGTCTTTGGAGGAGGAACTGCTAGTGTGCAGTCACATGGCCTCAGCTCAGCAAACCCCAGCAGAGAGCAGAAGTGCCAGGTGAGAGGTCAGCTCCCTCTATATCAGAGGAATGGGGATACAGGTGAGTGCCTTCAGGCCTTACCAGGTGAAGGGCAGGCCAGCCACAGTTCCCAAGTATCAGTGAATTGCCCCTATGAGAGCTCCTCCCAGAAAGTGCTGCATGTGCACAAAGGAGCCTTTTGAGAAATCACTGGGGCACTGGGGGAGGCCCTGAGTACCTCTAGATGATGGATAAATGGTCTTCTGGTCTGGGCCAGGCCTATGAACCGAAGAGCCTTCACCATATGAGATTTGTGGTCACCACCATCATCTCCATCATTTGTTGTCACCAGCGATGAACTGAGTGCTCCTCGTGACCACATCCACGACCTTGTGCAAACTTCACGACTCTAGGAAGTAGGCAGCGTTGCTGGTAATTGAGCCCAGGGTGGGGTCTGGCTCCTGAACCTCACAATCAACCCCCATTTTTCACCCCAGTGTTTATTATGCCACCACTGACCTGCTTGAGACCTTGGAGGAGAGGACAGGTGGCACCAGCTGCCCCCAACCCCGGCTCCGCTCTCTCCACAGGCTCAGAGCTGCCTCTCTTGGAGACAGAGGGATGGCCTGGTGCCAGAGTCTCTGTCTGGCACTGTTTACAGCCAGGGTTTATGAAGGTGGGAATGGTGGTGATATGGTGAGATCTTGCCCCCACTCCAATCTGTGCACTTCCTCGTGGGGCTTTGGTTCCACCCCTAGGAGAGAAGAGTGGAGCCACACATGTGTACTTCTTGAGGATGCTGCCCCCCCAGTGTATTGTTACAACGCCCCCCACCCCAAGTACAAGGCATACTGATGCCCGACCTCTGCATCCCCATAAGAAGAACTCACCTGCTTCATGAAGTAACTCTCACTAGACTATATTGTATTAATACCAACTATCACCCATCATTCTTCCCTCCTCATCCTGGTAATAACTCTTTGATAGGGAGGAAGATCAAGGACAATGCCACTCCCCACTCAGTCCATTTGGGTCCAGTGGGACTGGACATCTGCCCACCCCTTCCACTCCCAGGGGTGAATGTATGATCCCAGTGGCCAATCTAAAACAAGCATGTGTCCTGATCTGGCCAGTAGGAGTCAGCCCTGGGATGCTTTGGAAGGGAAGATTCTCTTTTCCCTGGGGCGGGTGGGCTGGTGGAGTGGGAGCCTGGAGCTGCTGGAAGAAAAGTAACGCCAAGGCAGAGACAAGTCAGACTCCCAGAATCCCAGCACTAACAGGAAGGCACCAGGGTCCAGCCATGCCTGGAAGGACAGCTAAGCTGTCCTATCGTGAGCCCGCAAATCCTGCCTTTCGCTTCAGTTGCTTTGAATGGGAATCTGTCCTTTGCTAAAAAAAAAAAAAAGGAATTTTGATTTTGTACTCTTCAGAGTTCCTGAAGCTCCATGAGGACGAGGACCATGGAGCCTGTTTGTCTGCCATGACACCCCCACCAACTAGCTCAGGGCATGGCTCTTAGTAGGGGGCTGTACAATCTTTCTTAAATGCTCGAATAAACCACCCTTAGAATAAACCCCCTTTTGCATACAAGGACACTGACATGGCTGAGCTGGCATTCGAACCCAGGTCTTCTGGGCTCCTAATGCTCCCAAATCTCATGAAATCTTGCCTCACAGCTGTGTTTGCTGCAAGGTTGAGCCATAGTCATAGAGTTGGCTCACATGCCTTAAGCTCACTGCCCTGAGCCCAGGGAAGAGCTTACCTAGGACATCGTCACACCTGGCTTGAAGTGGCTGGTGATGACAACCCAGCCCTGGGACCCTGTGGGGCCATCACCCTCACTCTTTCCATCTACTGTGTACATTTGCATCTTTCCATCTTGGATCTGCATCTGAATCCTGCTTCCATTATCCACTAGCTACTGTCACTCAGTCACTCAAGAAGCAGCCAGGGAAGGAGAGAGTGAACACCTGCAGAGTGTACAGGCTCCTTGGGTGAGTTTAATACATCCCAGGCTGAGAACCAGTGCGGGAAAGATTCTAGTACATGTGATGAGGTTGTCCATGTGTGTTTCATCAGTCCGAGGCAGCAATATGCTGGGAAATGTTTGACAATGGGCTCTCCAAGGAGGGAAAAAAGCCCTTCCAAAGGGGGAAACCCCACAATTTCCATTGTGTATATGCTCCCATCCTGGTTGATTTCTAGTGACCCCCATGACGTCACCGAACATGGAATGGGAAAAGATGCCCTTGATTCACTCTTTAAGGCAAGCCAGGCTCCTCCAGCACCAATGGATCAGCAGAATCTCTGAGAAGAGGGCAGTATGTCCCCTGCTGGAGGGCAAGCCAAAGATTCCTTCAAGAGAATAGTAAATCAGGAGTAGCCCAACCCCGGAGAGGAGCGGGTAACTTGAAAACGTTATCACCACTGAACCCCTAGATTGCTAACCCTGTTCTCATGCCTGGAATTTGCTTCAAAATTATGTGAAGTAAGAGGAGCAGGACAAGGGCGTAGACTGACCACAAATGGATAATTGTTGAAGCTGAGTGATGGGCATCTGGGGTTTCCCCAGATGGCTCTCGCAACTTCCGTAGGTTTGAAATTTTCCATAACAAACAGTGTGTATTTCTTTCTGTTCTTGGTTTTCAGATAGAATAACGGTAAAGCAGAGAGCTACCTGGGACTCTCCTAAAAGTCACGGTCAGTCCCCGGACTCCAACCCCAACCCATTCTCTAATGTGTGTGAACCACTGCAAGATCTTTTAAACATCTCTTGAAGGAAAAATCATGTTTAAGGAACACTAATAGAATTAAGGTGAGTATTGCTCTTGTTTCTGAATTGGTGAGAAGGCAATACAGCCACCCTTGAACTGACAAAGACCAGGAGCATAGGCTGGTGATAAAGGTGCAGGCAGAACGGTCAAGGGGTAGAGGGCTTTTGCGGTGGGTTAGAACAGGAAGTGGTTGGGTAGGGGCAGATGGGAAGAGGGTCCAAGAAGTGTAGGAAGTCCTAGTCTACCATTAGCTTACTGTGTGGCTTCACACAAGACTCTTCACCTCCTGAGATGTCAGCTTATGATCTGAAAGGAGGGAAGCTGGGGTCTAGCTGATGGCTCAGGTTCTTCTAGCCTGGACACCCCGAGCCAAGGAAGACACATCTGATGATACACACAATGGTAACACCAACCACCGAGCAACCAACAAATCCAGCAGCACACATTGGAGGTGTGTAGTGCTGAGGACAGCCTGGCTGGGGGAGGGCAGTGGGAACATGCTCACAAGGAGGCCAGGGAGAGGAGACCTCTTGGGAGCTGCTATGGGAAGCCCCCAGCAGCATAGAGGAAATGGGTCAGATCATCCCTAGTCCCTGGGCATCAGTCTTAACCTCAAGGTCAAAGTGGTTGGATTCATGGTCTAGACCAGAAAGATCATAGGGCTCCAGATCCCTGGAGACCTGACCCAAGGGTACATGAGCCAGAAAAAGGTCTGCCTAGAATATCAGTTCTCAATCTTTCGAGCACAGCAAAATCACCTGAGAGCTTGTTAAAAGGGAAGGTTCCTAGGACCCACAGCCAGAGGCTCTGATTCGGTCCATGTGAGGTAGGTCCCAGGAACTCCCATTTTTGACCAGCTCCTCATACAGTTCCTGTTACAGGTGACTGGTCCATGCACCAGTCTAAGAACATGGGTCTGACTAATAAAGCCTAGATGAGAGGCCTGTCCAACAAGGACAGGGATAGACAGCACCATGTTGCTTGAGACATCTGGGGCAAAAGGCCTGGGTCATCTGAGATTGTATCTCCAACCATCTCCCTCTGTGGTGGCTGTTAGTGGGCAATTCTGTTACATATACAGAAAGAACAGCCATGCCAATGAGGTGACTATGAGCTGGCCCTCGAGGGACAGGGGGAGGGGACAGCTCCTCTGGGGAATGAGAGGAAGTGGTTCCCTGGTACAGAGTCTCTGAGGAGAAATCTCCCCTTGTCTTTGCCCCCACAGGTAGATAGGAAACTCTTGAATGTAAGACTGAGGGCGATGGGGAAGCCCGCCAGGAGAGCCCCCATGTGTGGAAGCTGGTCTCCAAAGATGGCTCCCAACAAACCACGCCTCCCAGGAGTCATACCCTTGTGTGGGCCCTGCTCACACTATTCCGGGCTGACCTCTGGCTCACTTTAACCAGTGCAATGTGGAAGACATGACCTAGTGTAACTGGTGAGGCTGAGCCTTAATAGGGGTCCGCAGCTTCAGTGTTTGCTTCCTGGAGGCTGCTTCTTGAACCAAGCTGCCGTGCTGTGGGGAAGCCAAGCAGCCACGAGGGTGTGGCCCAGTAGGGAGCGACTGACGTCTGGGCAAGTGGGAGTGGGTCCAGGGAAACAACCATGTGGGATCTTCCAGCCATCCCAGCATCTCAGCCTGCACCAAGTTAAGCAGAAGAAGGGGCTGATAAGGCCACTAGATCATGCAACAGTGCACTGGTACTGCCTGAAGTCACTAAGTCTTGTGGTAGTTCACCCACCACGCAGCCAGGAATAACTGAAGTGGACTTTTCCGCAGAACCTACAGGTCACGTCTGAATTCAGGGCCTGAGCCAAACCAGGATGATTGCCCCCTGTGTTCCCACGTTCAGAGCTGTGTGCAGGACCACATCATTTCCAGAAAGAGTGGTTAAGTCTCCTGCGTAGAGCTATGTTCTTGCTTACGAGGAAAACCAAAACAAAACCCAAAACAAAGAAATACTGCAGCTTTTCCTACCCACTTCCAAACAGTCATACAAAATCGTAAGCTAGTGAGAACTCGGGAATTTTGCTCCAAGCTTGTGTTCACACATACTTACCCCTAAGCACAAAAGAAATGAAATTATACAATAAGAAAATTGCTCTGATTTTAACAGTCATAAAATATGACCAGAGAGCTGTGTGTGGAGCCATCCAGTGATTTCAGGGAGTGAAGAAGATTCTATGGAAGGCATATGTTTGTCGTGCTCAGCAGAGAGACATAATTACTATCCTCGGGTTGCCTGGTTCCCGATCCTTATAATGAGTAAGATATTTAGAGTCCGAACTGTTTATGTGACATTTCAATAAGTAATGCAGAGATTTGACAGCATTTCCATATTCCTCTTTTCAAGTCTGAATGCCTCTGCCTTAATCCAAGCTCCTTGGCATTTATTACTGTTTGTTACACTAACAAGTAAGATTATGAGAATTCTAATGAAGGCTTCCAGTGAAAAACTCTGTGATTAAAATGGCATAATAACAGTTGCTTGCATTTATGTACCTGATTACCATAATCTATTTAGTACGAGTAAACATACAAACAGAAGGAGAAAAGCGAGCCCACTGGCCGCCTCCGCTGAAGGGGAATTTGAAATGCGAGCGAGACAATGTAAATATGTAAATGTCTTTGTATATTCTTTTCATCTCTCTCCCTTCTCCTCCTTGCCTTTTTTTTTTTTTTCTGTTTGCTAATGAGAAGACTATACCATCATATGTGGTCCCTGCTCTACCAGGCTGAGATGCATTTGGGGGCCATCTGCTGGGCCCAGCATCTTAAACAATGCCACCCAGAAAGCTCTGGATATATTTGCAGCCACCTTTGACATTCTGGGAGAGAAGAAATGGTATCTCAAAGACACTAGACTTTGATGTTTTTAGTCTAAACACTTAGTTCAGCTGTTACTCCATTAATGCAAGGCCCGGTGGGGCATGGCCGGGCCGGACCCTGCCTTCCTCCTCCCGCCGTCGACCTTCCCTCACGAACACCACACTGTCAACAAATTAACAGCCATCATACCGGGTTTCTAAATTACTCTCCCTCTGTATCTCTGCTGGCTTCATTATTTTTAATTCTTAATAAAATGTCAGGCAAGAGAGAGACTGGCATTTTCCGCTCCATAAGGGATCTTGAAGAACTCACTGAAGCCTGGGACTGGATACTTCGGTTTAAAAGTGGGGACAGGGAAGACATCCCATTTGAGAAATACTTGAAATCCCAAGCATGGGGTCCCAAATATGTTGGAGGAAGGACATGGCATAGGCCTGTTCTCGTTTTTCAAAGGAGGGGGACAATTTCTCAACCAGGAGCATGTGGTCGTTGATCTGGCCTCACACAGGAAGGCACAGTCGGTTAAGTGTCTGACTCTTGATTTCAGCTCAGGTCACGGTCTCAGACCCACAGTCTCAGGGTCATAAGATCAAGTCGTGCATCAGGCTCTGCATGGGGCATGGAGCCGATGGAAGACCTTCCCTCTCTTCCTCTCCTGCTCCTCCCTGCCTCACTTGCACTCCCTCTCTCTATCTCAAAAAGTAATAAATAAATTAATTAATAATAGTAAATAAATAATAATAATAAAGATAATTTTGTTGTTCTTTCCCGACAACTGTGAGGCTTATAAAAAATCCTGGAATACTCCTATCTAGGGAGTACTTACAGCTAACTTTTTTCGAGCCTCCACTATATTCTAGGCCCTGTTCTAAGTGCTTTCCGTGTGTTATTAAATTATCCCTCACAGGGGCAATGGGCTAAGCCTCCACCTTCAGCTCAGGTCATGATCCCAGGGTCCTGGGATCGAGCCCTGCATAGGGCTTTCTGCTCAGCAGGGAGCCTGCTTCCTCCTCTTTCTGCCTGCCTCTCTGCCTACTTATGATCTCTGTCTGTCAAATAAATAAATAAAATCTAAAAAAAAATTATCCCTCCCAATAACCTTGTGAGGAAGACCTACTACAGATGAAAAAATTGAGACCACAAAGGCTAATAAGTAGCTTTGCCCAGGATGGCCTTGGTTTAATAAATGAGGAAATCAGAATTCTAACCCAGGCAGCCTGAAGCCGGAGCCTGCACTTTTCTACAAAACTAAATTAAATTTTCTGTCCTCCATTGCTGAAAAACCACCACTCTAATTAGAAAACCATATATCCTAAAAACGACACAATGTGGCCCCAATGCTTAGTAATCCTGTATTATCCACTGGCTATAATCGTGAATATGATACAATCATCACAAATACAGCATCACTGTTTTTAGGAGAGACTGTTACTTCCATCCCAACACATTTCTAGCACACACTAGCACACATTTTTCAAATGAAAATATTTTTGAAGAAAGGAGACGGGTGGCGTGCAAAGAGGTAAGAACATTTATCACTAACAGCGATACACCCCATTGTTTGCCCACCCAGCCCCACACTTACCTGCACATATGGTGGAGTCTGGAAGCCCGTATGCTAAGCACCATATGTACCAAATAATCACAGGGGTAGGTTAAACAGACAGCCTTCCCCCTAATTTGACCAATTTAGCATTTGGGGAGTAGCCTGTCTGTGCCTATCTTGGGAATTTTTTAAACAATGGATTGAAAGAGAAATTAGGGGAGGCAGACAATATTTTGGAATCAACCTAATAAATGTGAACAGCTGCGATACAGACCATCGCACAATAAATGATGGGCTCATCCTCACAGGAAAAAATAAATGTTGGCCTCCCCCGGGTCTGTCCTTTGCCAGCGGCTCTGCGCCTGGGCAACCTGTCTACTTGCGGGATGATTTCCACTCCCACCGATGTGCTGTTGGGCCTCCCTCTGTCACTCTGGCTCAGTCCCCTGAATGCAATCCCCGTGTGGTCACCAGACACCCCACTGGGACCCATTTCCAACTCAACGGGTCCAAACACCAACTTTTCCTCGTGGAATCTCCGTCTTGGTTAAGTTGTGGCAACACCCATCCGTCATGCCACCCAAGCTTAGAAAACGAACGAGATCCTAGACTACCGCACACCCCACTGTCCATATGGACTCAGTCCCCAAAGCTTGTTGATTTCATCTCCTAAAAATGCCTTCCAGCTGGCCCCTTTCCTCCCTGTCCCTGCCGCTGCCCAAGATTGGCATCTACATCAGTCTGCTAGGGCTTCTGCAACAAAGCACCACAGACGGGGAGGCTCAAGCAGCAGCAATTTCTTTTCTCACAGTTGTGGGGGTTGGAAATGCAAGATCAAGTTGTCAGCAGGACAAGTTTCTTCTCCTTGGCTTGTAGATGGCCCTCTTCTACCTGTGTCTTCACGTGGTCTTCCCTCTGTACATCTGTGTCCTCATCTCCTCTTCTTATGAGGGCACTAGTCATATTGCATTGGGGCCCAACCCAATTCTAACTTAATTACTTCTTTAAAGATCCTATGTCCCAATACAGTCCCATTCTGAGGTCCTGGGGCTTAGCTCTTCAACATAGGGATTTGTGGGTTAACACAATTCAGTCCCTAACAGGGTCCTTAACATCTCTTGCCTGCACTACCATAAAAGCCTGCCTTTCCAAGGTTTCTATAGCTATAAGGCCCTATAGTTCCCCAAATTCCTCTTGTTTAAAAAGGTTTATTTATTTATTAGAGAGAGAGAGTGTGTGTGAGAGAGAGCATGAGTGGGGGGAGGGGCGTGGGGAGAGAATACCCAAGCAGAGTCCTGAGGAATGTAAAGCCTGATGCGGGGCTTGATCTCAAAACCCATGAGATCAGGACCTGAGCCGAAACCAAGAGTCAGATGCTTAACTGACTGCGTCACCCAGCCACCCCCCTGTAGTTTCCAAATTTTCTGATGAGGACCATGTACAGCTTCTCTATTAGGAAAAAAAAAATCAATGAATTATCACTTTATGAATGATTAAGAATAATTTTGAAGAAAACTGTGATGGTTTCCCTGGTTAAACTCCGTGGATGTTCTCAATGTCCTGCTTGAAGCCTCTCCTCTCCTGTCACGTGTCTCCATTTACCATCCCACAACCTTAGCTCCGAACTCTCCCTTTACATTTCCTTTTTACAAGCCGGCCCATTGGCTGGATGCTTGGCTGGATTTTGGTTGGGGGCCCCCCAACCTGCATTTCACATTCTCCAGTTAACAGACTCCAGAATTACTAGAGAGCACAGAATGGGACATTGGGTCATGATTCAGGCATTGTCTGTAAACACTGAGATCCATTTTGAAATCAAAACATGGACTCATGTTCTTTCATACACATACTGGATTTGATGGATTTTTACCTTATTTGGCAATTTAGAAGAGCTTTGTCTGCTCCCTTCCTGGGGGGACACAGGGACACGTGATCTTCCCTGTGCCCATCCATATTCCAGTTGCCCAGGCTTTGCCAGGAAGGTGGTGCCTCACTGTGGCTGAGCTCCCAGTACTCAAGGGGGACAAAAGCACCACCTCTAGTCTCCAGCAGGGTAGGAGGCATGGCTTTCTAGAAATGGAGACTGCACCCTGGTCCCTGACATAGAGAGGAAGCCCCCAGAACTTGTGCAGGGCTGAGACAGCCTCGGCAGAGCTCCGCATGACAAACTGGCCCCCACCCTTGAAGTCTTCCCCTCCTAGCCTTTCAGAAGGTCGAGATTTCCCCCTTGCAGAGTTCCGGCCCTCAGGAAACTCACCCCTCTCCCTTCTGAAGGTCTACTGGTCTATGCCCACTCCTATCCTTGACAATATCAGGAGATGGGACCTCCTTGTGGGCTCTCTCAGTTTGGGTCCCAACAGGGAAGAACAGAGCCAAGGTAGAGGATACCTTGAGGAAGGTTAATTTATAAAGGGACTAATTCCAACAATGGGACCAGGTTGTGCGGGAACCTCATGGGATGGTGTAAGACTTGAGCTAGAGGTAGTTGAGTTGTCCCCACCCTTTGGCCCAAAAGGGGAAGGGAGAGAGAGATTACCAGAACCCAGAGGAAAGAAAATAGTACAGAACAGGCTGCCCTGGGAGGAACACTGGCCTCCCACTGTAGGACCTAGCCAGCCCCAGGAGATGTCTAAGAGAGGAAGCCAGGGAGATAGATGCCTCAGGTTCCTCCCTCCCCACGAGGCTGACAGAGTCCAACCAGAGGAAGCCAGGAGCGGAGACCAGGGTGGGGGTAGTGGAGAGTGAACCAAGAGAGGCAAAGGCTGATTTGCTTTCCATCCTCACTGACCTGCAGCAGGGTCTTCTCTCCTCTAAGCCAATGTCTGTGTCTGATGACCTCTGGTGCTCCCGGCTTGAGGCCACAACCCCCCATCTCTGCCTCTCTCCTCCTCTCTGTCTTCTCTTCTGTCTCAAACCATCCTCTGCCTTGCTTTTATAAGGACACTTCTCATTGGATTTAGAGCCCAGATGACTGACTAATCCAAGATGATCTCAAGATTCTTTTTTTTAAAGATTTCATTTATTTATTTGACAGAGAGAGAGAGAGAGAGATCACAAGTAGGCAGAGAGGCAGAGAGAGAGGGGGAAGCAGACTCCCTGATGAGCAGAGAGCCCAAAGCGGGACTCGATCCCAGGACCCTGAGATCATGACCTGAGCCAAGGGAAGAGACTTAACCCACTGAGCCATCAAGAATCTTGATCTCAAGATTCTTAATTACATCTACAAAGAGATTTTCTTCTAAATAAAGTCACATTCACAAATTCCAGTGATTTGGATATGGACATATATTGGGGTGGGGGGACTCTATTCAACCCAGGGTTGGCCTCCCACCAACTTTCTCATGCCCTGAGTCCATTACTTTTTTTTTATTTTTATTTTTTAAAGAATTTATTTATTTGACAGACAGAGAGTGAGAGAAGGAGAGAGAGCACAAGCAGGGGGAGCAGCAGAGGGAGAGAGGGAAGCAGGCTCCCTGCTGAGCAGGAAACCCAATGTGGGACTCGATCACAGGACCCTGAGATTGTGACCTGAGCCGAAGGCAGAGGCTTAACCCACTGAGCCATCCAGGCGCCCCTCCATTCCTTTTCTTCTCATGGGTGCCCATCTCCAGGAAACCCCTGCCACCCACTTCACATCATCATTCTTGCGAAAGCTCTGTCTATACCCTTCCCCTCCCATTGTGTTGGCCTCAGCTGCCACCTCTGTGCCTGGGGCCCCCATAACTATGCTGGAGGTGATGAAGAGAACTTCTCAGGTCTTTTCCAGAAATAACACTTCAGGGCATTCACAGCTAGCTGCCTTGACATTGGTCATAACCACTAAAGGTATAATTTTGATATAAGTCAAGCATCAGTGGCCAGAAAAAAAAATTTAGTTCCAAGCATTTAAGATAGTGATTCCTAGGTGTGACAACAGCTGCTAAGCACCCCCTCCCACCCCCCAGAATCCATTCTCTTCTATTTGTGTTAGCTTGAGAGCTCCTAGTTGGCTTTAATTGGTGCTCCCCGGCCCGTCCCCTGTAAACTACATTTCCCAGCCTCACCTGTAGTCATGTGACTAAAAGAGGCCAATGGATTATGAGCAGAAATCCCACTTGCAACCCCTGAGACTTACCTTCAAGGGAGGTGGTGTGGCCTCCACTTCCTCCTCCCCTTCCTGCAGATGGGAATGTGGCATGATGGAACCAGGGCTGCCATCAACACAAGAGAGGGACTGCAACAGAAGGGAGCATGACAAAGCAGCAAGATAAGAAGGCTGGAGCGGCCATCTTGGCAGAGGGATGCTGTACATAGACTGCACCACGAGACAGAACTGCACTTCTCCCGTGTCAGCCCTGCTGCGCTATACTGAGAAGGGTGTTCATGGCTGAGTGATTTACCAAAGCAGTGCCACCCTCCACCCACCCACCCCCCACTACCCAGGGAGGCTGGTAAGGGCATGGGGAACCCAGGCCCAAGAGGGAAGCCAAGAAAATATCTCAGGCAAAAGTCTTAATGTGTCTGGGCTTCAGCCTGAAACTACAGGGGGTCTTTGGGTTAGACACTGGACTGCAGAGTCACCTCGAGCCAGAACAAAGAAGGTTTGCCCTGATGAGGGAGCAGAAGGCAAGCTGAGGACAAAGCACAGGCTGATACCCCACAACCCCACCCCCCGCCACCCATGGTGGGATACCGAGGACACTCCTCAGGCACTCCTGGCTTCCCTAAAACTAAGGGAAGGAAAAAAAAAAAAAAAGGTTGACAAAAGAGACCACAGTCCTGCAAGATAGGAGCCTCCCTCAGTTTACCAATGTCTTAGTGATTTACAAGAAAAAAAAGTTATTTTATTTTATTTTATTTTTTCAATGTTCCAAGATTCCCTGTTTATGCACCACACCCAGTGCTCCATGCAACACATGCCCTCCTTAATACCACCACCAGGCTCACCCAACGCCCTACACCTCTCCTTTCCAAAACACTCAGTTTGTTTCTCAGAGTTCAGTTTCTCATGGTTCATATCCCCCTCTGATTTATGCCAACTCACTTCTCCTCTCCTTCTCCTAATGCCCTCCATGTTATTCCTTATGCTCCATGAGTAAGCGAAACCATATGATAATTAACTTTCTCTGCTTGACATTTCATTCAGCACAATCTCTTCCAGTCCCGTCCATGTTGATACAAAAGTTGGGTATTCATCCTTTCTGATGGAGGCATCATACTCCATAGTATATATGGACCATATCTTCTTTATCCATTTGTCTGTTGAAGGGCATCTTGGCTCTTTCCACACTTTGGCAACTGTGGCCATTGCTGCTATGAACATTGGGGTACATATGGCTCTTCTTTTCACTACATTTGTATCTTTGAGGTAAATACCCAATAGTACAGTTGCAGGGTCATTGGGTAGCTCTATTTTTAATTTCTTAAGGAATCTCCACATTGTTTTCCAAAGTGACTGCACCAACTTGCATTCGCACCAACAGTATAAGAGGGTTCTCCTTTCTCCACATCTTCTCCAACATATTTTGGTTCCTATCCTGATAATTTTGGCCATTCTAACAGGTATAAGCTGGTATCTCAATGAGGTTTTGATTTGAGTTTCCCTGATGGCTAATGATGATGAACATGAAAAAAAAATTCTTATTAATAACCTCACTTCCAGAAGGAAACTCCCAACTGCCTTAATGTTAACGCTTTACTCCACACCCTAGGGGCAGGCACTCTTTCTGCCCATGGATCCTGTCTCCAAGCTTTAATAAAACCACCATTTTGCCCAAAGACATCTCAATAATTCTTTCTTGGCCCTCAGCTCCAGACCTCACCCCACCGAGCCTCACCTATATTCCAAAACTACATCATGCACCATAACCACACTTCATCCCTCTCCACATTTGGCAGATCAGCTCCAGGCATCTGAGGGCAGTTCTGTGAAGGTGATTCGGAGGTACTGGCCATTGAAAAGTGAAAGAAATCTTCAGCGCCTGAAGGCTGCACAGAAATGGTAGAAAGGGATATGGGCAAGCTCCGACATTATCTGCCAAGGGAAGCTTTGCTACATCAAAATTGAAAGGCAAATAGGACATAATGAAAAGGCACCACAAGAAAGAGTGAAGGGGCCAACAGGATCCACACCATCCACTACAGAAGCTGCCCACCTCGTCTGACCCTCACCAGTGCTTCCTGAAAGACACAGTGAGTGACCAGAGGGGTTAAATCACCCTCCTCTTAGAGCCTCCTCTAAAGAGAGGGTGGCCGCATCACATGGCCATGTCATAAGTCTCCAGCCTTGTTATGACTCTGCCCTGGGTATCAATTAGGATTCAGGCTCAAATGATACAACCAAGACGTTTGCAGTGGGGAGATGCCTCTTCCGACATCCGAAAGTGCCCCCACTTAGCATTCAGAAGTCCCTTAGCTTTGGTTAGGACTCCGTTCAGCTGTGCCAGAAAACCCAGCTTAATGAGGGACTTAACAAAGCAGAGGGGTTTTGCACTCCTGTCTATGAGACCAGAGAATGGGTCCTGGGCATGACTGACATCCCATGCAATCAGGAATGCAGGCACATTCTCTCCTAATGCTCTTTCATAAGGAGCCCCACGGCCACCTCATGAGCCCAGAGGCTCTTCCAGCCCCAGCCATCATGTCAGGATTCCAGGTTGCTGAAAGTCAAAATGAAATGAAAAGGGCATGCTCTCTCCCTTGGAGGAAGCCTCTGGAAATTGCACACACCACTTGTGTTCACATCCTCCTGGCCTGAACTTGGTCGCAAAGGAGATTGGGAAATGTTGTCCTTAGTCTGGGTGGTCATGTGTCCAACCAGAAGTTTTATACAGAAAATGGAACAGATGTGGAGGAACACCCCGCAGCGTTTGCCATATGTCTTGGGTGGGAGGTTGTGGGTCATCACATATACACACCCCTCTAACCACCTTACAGGGCTATTGAGACAATCAAAATAAATTATATATTACTTTTGCTACCATGTTTGAGAGCAGAGATGCTCTCTGTTTTGTTCATTGCTGGACCCCTGGCACAAGACAGTTCATGGCACAGCAAAGGAGCCCAATTCCAATGCTCGAAACATAAATATTCCTCAGCCAATAAAATGTATCGGCACACGTGGACCATTCTCCCTAACTACGTGGAAAAAGTCATTAGTAAATCTCAAGAAGGATTGGCAATAGTACCAGATGTTGAAATCTATTAGAATTTGTAGCTTGATATTTTAAAGGAGAAAACAACATTTTGTTATTCTATCCTGCAGAGTCACAGTGGTCAGCCCGTCACCTATTCTGACATCCAAATTAGAGACCACGTTTCCCCTGGACTCAGGAAAATAAAAACTGAGCATTTAAATTAGCTGTCAGCCAAGTAGGATCTTTTCTACATTACAACATGAATTTGGACACTATTTAGGTAACAATTTGGTAGCATCTATCAAAATTACCAATGCACAGACTTCCTGACTTAACAGTGCTAATTCTAGGGATCCATCTTTAGGGCATATATGCAAATGACAATTTACAGGTCATTTCATTTCAGCACTGCTTGTAATAGTAAAAAACTGGAAATGATCTAAATGTCTTTCAATGGGGCAATAGCTTAATAGATTGTAGTACACCCATATTACAGAAGGATGCCTTTTTTTTTAAGGAAGGAGCTTTTATATTTTTAAATGTATTTTTAATAAGGTATGACTGAGGTTTTTTTGTTTTGTTTTGCTTTTTAGATTTTATTTATTTATTTGACAGAAGGAGATCACAAGTAGGCAGAGAAGCAGGCAGAAAGAGAAGAGGAAGCAGACTCCCTGCTGAGCAGAGAGCCCGATGCAGCCAGATCCCAGGACCCTAGGATCATGACCTGAGCCGAAGGCAGAGGCTTTAACCCACTGAGCCACCCAGGCACCCCTCAAAATATGTTTCAAAGAAGAGAGAATTCCAGCTAATATGATGTGGTTTCTTTTTTTTTTTTTTCCTTCTGCCTTCTTCTCCTCTTCCCTCCCTCCCCCCTCCCGCTCTGCTTCCTCTCCCTTCTCCCCTTCTTCTTTTTCTCCTTCTAGTTAAAACTGTAAATACTACCTAAGGAGAATGGCCTCTTTGCTTAGAACTAGCCTTAGAATCAACCCAGAAGCGGACGATCTTTTGGGTTGGAAGTGAGGACAGAATAAGGATACTGAATGTCTAAAACCTCCTGCGTCTTTCAAAATCCTGGACCTCGAGTTCTGCCCTGGTCACAGTCCCAGATGAGGAATGCTCTGTTCACACATTGAAGATGATCCTCGGAGCAAATCCAAGTCTCAGATTGGTGGGTTCAGCTTCCTCCACATCAGACTATAGGCAAAGTGGGAACCAGTTCCTCCCACTACACTTACGGAGACAGAGGGACTCCTTAGAGGAGAACCTGCTGCTGCAGAGAGCACAGGGAGGGGCCAGGAGGGGAGCACCTACCTTGCCTAGTCAGGCAGGAGCCCTGACCCTATGATCCTCCCACCACAAGAGCACACACAGCAGAAACCTAAATTTGTGTCCTAAATTTTCAGGGCTTCTGGTCCTCACCAGTCGAGGGGAAACGTGTTCTCTAATTTGGATGTCAGAATAGGTGACAGGCTGACCACTGTGACTCTGCAGGGTAGAATGATAAAATGTCCTTTCCCCCTTTAAAACAGGCTGAACAGACAACCAAGGGGAGAGTCTACTGGGGATGGTTGGTGCAGGTTTATACCATGAAAGGGTTGAGGCAAATCTTATACTGAGGTGGAAAGAGGTCCAAGATGGGCTAAGAAATGAAAGCAGCTGCTTACCAAGCCTTATACAGTCTGGAAGGACATTCACCAACATTTTTCACAGTGACTTTCTGCAGGGGAATAGGGTTGGACTACTGGTGATTTTGCCTTCTGTACTATTTCAAAGTTGTTTCTGATTTACAATGGGCAAGAATTTTTTTTTTAATTTTGTAAATTTTATTTATTTATTTGTCAGAGAGAGAGAGAGAGAGCGCTCGCGCACACACAAGCAGGCAGAGGCGGAGAGAGAAGCAGGCCCCCCACAGAGCAAGGAGCCCCGATGTGGACTGCATCCTAGGACCCTGAGATCATGGCCTAAGCCAAAGGCAGCGGCTTAACCCACTGAGCCACCCAGGCATCCCCGGCAAACATTTTTTAAAGTGTGTCCTAAATATCATTTAACAGAGGTCGAAGGGCTAAGACGTCCCATGGTTGGGACGGGGTGGTAGAATCTCCAGGAAATAGCCTGGTCAGCCTCAGCCTCGGTGTGTGTCTGGGACTGGAAGCCCAAGGTCCTTGAGGAAGAAGGGACACACATACTTGAGGATGAGCCCCCAAGGGACCTGGAGCAATGCTTCTCAAACTCTAACGTGCCACGCATGAGCCGCATCACCCCCATCACCGGAAGCTTGGTTCATGGGGCTTCCGTCTCACTAGGTCGGGATGGGCCTAAGACTCTGGATTTCCACCCAGCGCCGCTGTAAATGCTGCTGAGGCCTGTCCTGGGGCCACACTGGTCTGGAGAGAGAGGGGGAAGGGGGCAGGTGTCACTTCAGTAAGCAGGAAAGGTAAAAAGTAAGACTCACATACACAGAACCGGAGGGGAAGGAGAAAGAGTCTAACAGAAGCGATGGAAGACAGCACAAAGGGGGAAAAAAAAGGGAAGAAGAATGTGCCGAGCTCCTGCTATTCCCCGCGTTCTCCAAAGCCCAGAAAGAGGCCGCGCGCGGGACAGGGGGCTGGGACCGTACCTGGGCACTGCGGCTGGTTCCCCCGCGGAGGAACGTGCGAGCCGCGGGCCCAGCGTGGGGGCCAATTTGAGGCGTGGGCCACGCGGCGGCGGGGTCCCGGCTTCCTGCGCGCTCAGCGGCCTCGCGCAGCTGGGGACTTGGGCCGGGCATCCCAGGTTGGGGAGTCTCCCATGGGCCTGGCGTTCCGGCTGAGCCGGAGGAGGGCGCTGGACCTCGGAGGCACCTTCCCCGATCCTCCGCAACGCCTGCGCCCAGGGCCCGGGACCCTGCGGGCACCTGTCGCCCCGCGCGCTTCTCCTCTCTCGCGGGGCCCTGCGCGGCCCGAAGCCCGCGGACAGAGATCTGGGCCCATCTCCTGCCCCGAATTTCTCGCGACGACCCGTTTGCCTGGGGTCAAGGGTGTCTGCCGCCCTGCCCACCCCGCAGAGCCAGGAGTGAGCCTCGCGGTTCTCATCCGGCGGTTTTGAACCTGGTTTAATTAGAGGGGAAACTTGTAGCTCTGACTCTATTGTTATTGTAGTCTTCTGCGGTGTGTGGAAACTCCAGTCAAACTCTCTGGGTATCTGTCTTATCTGCGGCCCTGACTTCGGTTTGCTGAGCTCTCTGGGACCTGTCCCTACTCGGGGCCCCACCGATGCGAAGAAGCACGTTCCAGCACTGTGAGGACCCTCCAGGCGTTCCCCAGCGGGGAGGGAGCCGGACCCTCGCCCTGGAGCGGGGTGAACCCTGGTGGGGGTGGGGAGAGCTCTGGTTATCACGGGGGCGCGAGGGGGGTGTCCTCCCGGGCAGGCCACGTAGAGGGTAGCAGGAGGCACAGCCGGGTGGGAGGAATTTCGGGCGCAAAGGGTAGAAGACCACGTGGGCGAAGGTGAGGGGAGGGGGGTGGGAAGCAGAGCCAGGGGGTGCTCCGGGTGGTACGAAAAGGAAAGAGGGAGCGGGAGACCCGAGAGAAGCAGGCAGGGATCAGGTCAGGACGGATCCCGAGGCCGAGGGGAAGAGGTCACACCGCTCCATTTTCCCGACGCAGCAAGCCAAGTCGTTCAACCCGGGTTTGCCACTGAGCATCAGTCACTCGGAGGCGAGACGCTCGGCGCTCTCCAAGCGCGCAGCTGCCCCGGCTCTGCCCCGGGGTCTTGCTCCGTTTCGGGGTGGCTCCGGGAGGGAGCGCACGCACGTCCTGCCTCCGGGAGTCTGCGGCGCGCTGTTGTCACCTGTAGCCTGGAAGACTCTCTCCCTTCTTCCTCTTACCCAGAGTCTTGGCTCCAGACCGGATCAGAAGTTTCTCGGTCCCTTCTGCCCGCACCACCCTATACCCGAGTGCAGCGCGCCTCACTTCAGGGCCAGCTACCCGACCAGCGACCACCAACCCCACCCGTGACCCCCAACCTGTTCACTCTGCTCCTCCCCCCTCCGCATTAATCTGCTCGCTGGGCCTGGGAGGAGGAAAGAAATGGTGGAGAGAAAGGGGAGGCGCCTGGAGTCTTTCCGACCTGGAGAGGGAGCGGATGGAAAGGTCGGACTGAGCCACCAAAGCCCCTGGAACTTGGGATCCAGTGGGCTGGAATCCAGGCCCTGCCCTGACTTTTAGTCTTCAATATCTTCATCTGTAAAATGGGAACCACGCGCCTCCAACTTGACACCGAAGGGCTGTTGCACAATTTGGATGAGATAACCAGGAGATGAGATCTTTAAAGTCAGTTCCCAATTGCCCCTTAGTCCTCTTCCAACTTTGTTTCATGGGGAACTTGGGGGGCCCAGGTTGACTTCAGTGGTCCTTTCCGGGCAGGTGGCGGTCTTGCTAGCTCAATGGGGGTGGGTGATTCAGTGGCAGAGCTGACCAGGGAGAAGGGGCGATTAGTGCTGGGGTTTCTTTGGGGACTTGTTTGTCACTTTCCCCTTGGCTTTCCCAGCACAGCACCCCTTCTCCCAAGCCCCTGGGCATTCCTTCCAGACTGCCCAGGCTGAGCCTCTGCTGACAGGTTGGGGCCCTGCATTCTCGGCACCTCACACTCAAACACCTTGAGTATCGACAGACGGTACAGAAGATGCAAAGGGAGGATGTCATTCGACTCTCCCCGTTCCTTGGAATCTTGCCACAGACATACTCTTAAAGGTAGCAGTAGCTTCTAGAAAACTTCATTTTAGGAATGAGACTCTAAATCCGAAAACAGCCACCCCCAAGACGGTGTCTGGGTCTCTGATGCTGCCTCCCTGGACCTGCTCCTCCGCTGCCTTCCTGGACCTGCTCCTCCACTCCCAGGACCTTGGACAAATGCCCACACCTCTCCTGAGAGTGTCAGTTCCCCAGTCTGCAAAATGGGTGTATGTAAAGGAAGTAAATGACCTTCCTAGGGCCAGGCATAGATTAAATGAGATGAAGATCTACTAAGTGTCAGGCAGGGCTTAATTCCCCTTAAGGAGACTTTTAGATGGAAGTCACTACCCTTGTCATTCTAAAGGCTCCCATATTCCAGCAGTCCAGATTAGATACCCTAGTTGACTGTGAACATGGAATATCACATGTATTTTGCCAGTCATGTTTCACACTAGCCCATGTGCACATCTGCATGCATGTGCATTCAGGAGTATTTACCAAGCACCCTCCACCGGTCAGGCCCTGTGCTCAGCGCTGGGTCCCAGACCGGGATGGCCCTGGACCGCTCTGGGAGCTGAACCTTACAAGGAAGACAGACGCTGCTGGTTTGCTGAGTCCTCCCCCAGAAGTCTTATTGCTCTCGTTTGCGCGCCAAACGCTGCCATTCCGCATCCCTTCTGGTTTCCGGACCTGGAAGAATGGCTGAAGTGCTTTTTTCTTTCCTTTCCGGTGCCTGCAGCCTCGCCTCCCACCGCCAGCCCTGGCTCGCCCTGAGCAAGGACGCGGCTCTCCTTGGCAGTCTGGCCTAGCCACTGCCTGAATGTGTGCAGGAACTCGGGGAAGAGAAAGGCGAGAACGCTAAAGAATGGCCCGGGAGGAACCCGGGAAGCAGTGGGAGGTCTGAGCCCTCGCAGCCCCGCGCTAGCCCGCCCCGGCCGATTTGGCACAAGCTCCTCCCGAGGCCGCCAGGCGACTGAGCAAAGGCCGGCCCCGACGCGCACCCGGTCTTTTGTGGGAGGGAAATACAAAGGAGAGGGAAAAACACGTCTTCCGTTTTGACGGAGGAGGCCGACAGCTTCTGGACGCCTGGGACAGCCAGGAACTCGCGGAGCCGGGCCGATTAGCCTCGGCAAGTGAGCATTCAATTTCGCGGGAAGGGGCTGCGGCGTTGCCCGGACCCACCCGGGATGTGCACACCAGGCGCCCGGCTCAAAACCTGAGCAAATGCCAGGACGCCTCCAGGACGCACGAGGGCATGCGCCGCGGGCCGGGATCTTGTCTCCGACTATTCCTGGAGGGGGTAGGAGGACTCGGAGACCCAAAGAGATGAGTCCTGCGACCCAGTAGCCCAGGGGGGCACAGGCTGCCCCTACCTCCCGAACAACTTCCTGGCAACCACAGAATGTTGGGGGGGTGCTGCCGAGAGAAGGGGTCTACAGCCTAGAGCTGCCAGCCAGAGCTCCGGGCATGGGGAGTAAGGACCGCGAGGTGCCGCTGCACAGCCCCGAACAGCCACCCCTGCTCTAGCTCCGGCACAGGGCTAGGGCCTGCAGCGTCCATATGCGCTTTCACGGCGCGTAAGCCTGCTCTCCTGCCTCTGGATTCTGCCCTCCCAGGCTCTAAACACACATGGTGCCAGAATGGGCCCCTCAACCTTCCTCCCGGCTTCCAGCTCCAGCTACTGGAGCAAGAGCGTGAAGAACCCCAGATCGCTCACTCTCGCGGACCGCAGGACTCAGGACAGTCGCCGGTCGCAAGCAACAAAAGAAGGAACCAGGGCTCCAGGACACGAGCCACCCTGTGGATTAACCTCAGCATCGGCAACCCAGGCACACGCACGGTGCGCCTGCCGCCCTGTGTTAGATACACAGGCGTGCGCAGAAGTCCACACCTCGGCTGGTGGCCCAGAGCTCACATTCCCATGAATACCCTCACTGACGGTGGTCGGAGAGGCCTGAGGGAACCATCCTTTAATACCCGAGCTATCCCTGCTCCCCACCCCATCCCGTTCCCGCAGTTCGACCATAGACAGATTGTCCTAATTCCGCGGTTTTGCGGCTTCTTGCATAACCGTTGCACGACGTATCTCCAGGCTTCAGTTCTTCATGTTTTAAGTACAACTGGGAAACACGCAGGCTGAAAAATAATGCTCCAGAAAGCACAAGATGGGGGTGAAGGCGAGCGCGCACTAGGTTTTCTATCTTCGTTTTACCCAGACACCGGGAGCAACACCATAAGCTTATTTTTGCATTTGTTTATTTTGTGCTTTCCGAATTTGAAGGCCAATTACTTTGTTTTTAAAGCTAAATATGCAAAGTGGAAGTTCCCGAACAACCACTAAACAGAGGAGGGAGGGTTGGGGTGTGTCTGTGTATGTGCCCGTGCGGTATAAAGGGCTAGGGTCCGGGATCTGCAGAACCCAACTTCTGTACCAGAAAGGTACGGATGTAAGGGATCCAGCTCAGGGAAGAGGTTAGAGACACCCATGGCATAGTAAGGAATGCCAGCATTTTCTGCGCTGCAAAAGATTAGCAGTTTTTTCTGTAGGCTTGATTTGTAAGCAGACAGTCTCTTGATTTTCTCATTCGTAAAATGGGTGGATGTGTCAGTATCACTGAACTACCTAACTTGGCCACTTCTCTAAGACCAGGTTTACTCCCTGATGGGCAGGAGTTTCTGGGTGCAGTGACCAAGCTGTGATTGGTAAAAAGGTGTCTGAAAATTGCCATGAGTAGCTGTTCTCACTGCCTGGACCAAGGCCTGGAGAAGTCTTTACCCAGGCCTTAGACCTTCCACTCTGCCCCCCCCCCCCCAAAGCAAACTTGCGCTTCCGTCCTACCCCATGGCTTGGTGGTGACCACAAGAATGATGGTGAAAATACCGTCATCGGTTCCAGAGCTAATAAATAGGGGGGAGGGGGGATGGCTCTAAACTTTGAGCTCTAGACTTTGCCGTTCTGTTAGGGCGGTTATAGTGGGGGAAATATCTTGTCCCTGTGTCTACACCATTCTCGACTCTGTGAAGAGTTGGGATTTCTTTGAAAACACCGTCCCGGAGTAGGTCTCCTACTTCCTTCCCCTCCCTGTGCCTCGCAAGGTCCTGCCCCCAGCTGGGGGCGCTACCAGCCGCCCGCGAAGGAGCGGCAGCGGCCAGCTCCCAGAGGCGCGCTTAGCTTGAGAAGAAAGTAGGGGCTTTGTGCTTGGTTGTCCTTTACATCTGGGGTTCCAACTGCCCACGTATTGATGAAACCCTTGAGATAGGGACAGGCCGCGAGAACCCAGAGAGAGATGAGACGCAAAAGGAGACTCCAGCTCCAGCTCCCGGATCGCCAGGGTTCCTCGGACGCATCTCCCAAAAGATGCGATCGCGCTGGGTATCGGGTTAGTTCGTCTGCAGAACGGGCCGGCCCACCCCATCCCCCAGCCTGGCTCTGTGGTCACCGGATTATTATAGAATCTGACAACGCTCCGTTTCTGTCCCTCTATCTTAACCGCATTCTATTCCGCCCTCGGTACTTCCCCGGCAAGCCCGCCCTTCTCCTCCCCCTCGCCTCTCACACCCCTTCCGCGGGTTGGTCCTCCGGTCCCTCCCCAAGAATCTCCCGGCCGCCGACGCCCATTGGCTGTGCTCGGGGAGGAGGCGTGTGCGGGCCCGGCGAGTTTCATTGAGCCGAATTAGCCCCGGATGACATCAGCTTCCCAGCCCCCCGGGCGGGCCCAGCTCATTGGCGCGGCTGCCCCTCCAGGACCCGCACATTGTTCCCCGCCCCCGCCTCGGCCACCGCCGCCACGGTCGCCGCCGCCACCGGGCTATAAAAACCGGCCGAGCCCCGAAAGGTGCGGATGCTTATTATAGACCAACGCGACCTCAGCGCCCGGAGTCCGGTTCTCCGCTGCGGCTTTGGGGAACGAACTCCTCTCATTGCATCCACAGTAAGTGTCCCCGCCCCCCAGCAGCCCCAGCCAATATCCTAGGGACAGACGCCCCTCAACTCGCCTACGACCCAGGAAGCTCCGTTGGAGAGGGCCCGTTGGATCCGTTGGATCCCGCCCCTGCCCGCCAGTTCTCTCGAGTGGCTTCGCTGCTCTGACTCTCCCCACGCTCATCGCAACATCCCCTTCGCCCAAATGCGAGAAGTCGGGGCGACCACAGTTCCTTCTGGCCACGTCCCGGTCAGCTGGCAAGCTCCCCGCGGCCCCCCGGACGCCCCCCATGTTATCAAGGCTCGCAGGCGCTGTGTGCCTGCGTATGTTTGTTGCGCGGTGTCGATGGAGATAAAGTCCATGCGTTTGAGAAACCAAATAAATACTTCTCTATTTAGATCTCCACCATCCCAAAGAAAAAAAATCTTCGCTTGCCATTTCAGCCCTGGGGATTCAGCCTCCCTGTTCCCAATAGAAGGCATAAAGCCTCCAGAAAGCCCCCCTCACGGAGGGGGTGCTCCCTGGAATAAAACAACCTGTGGATGAGAGCAGGGGATGGGGTGGGAGGGAGGGGGGATTGCTTCGCGCGCACCTGTGTGCCGCTGGGAGCAAGGCCAGACACAGCGATGTGGACGCGGAGCGATCGGTCACCCGCGCCCGGACCGCGCTCTGCGGTGCAGGCGGGAGCAGCTTCTCGCTCTTTCTGAGTGCCTCACGCTCGGTTTCCATCTCTCTCTCTCTCTCTCCTTTTTCTTCTCTCCTTCGCAGGAGGCGTGCGTAAAGCTCCGAGGGCCGAGGGAGGGAGGGCGGACCCTGCGAAAGCTGCGACTACCTTTCGGGGCCATGGACTCGGACGCCAGCCTGGTGTCCAGTCGCCCGTCGTCGCCAGAGCCCGATGACCTTTTTCTGCCGGCCCGGAGCAAAGGCAGCGGAGGCAGCGGCTTCACGGGCGGCACAGTGTCCTCGTCTACGCCGAGCGACTGCCCGCCGGAGCTGAGCGCAGAGCTGCGCGGCGCTATGGGCGCGGCGGGCGCGCACCCCGGGGACAAGCTGGGCGGCGGCGGCTTCAAGTCATCCTCGTCCAGCACTTCGTCGTCCACTTCCTCAGCGGCCGCGTCGTCCACCAAGAAGGACAAGAAGCAGATGACAGAGCCCGAGCTGCAGCAGCTACGCCTCAAGATCAACAGCCGCGAGCGCAAGCGCATGCACGACCTCAACATCGCCATGGACGGGCTGCGCGAGGTCATGCCTTACGCGCACGGCCCGTCGGTGCGCAAGCTCTCCAAGATCGCCACGCTGCTGCTGGCGCGCAACTACATCCTCATGCTCACCAACTCGCTGGAGGAGATGAAGCGACTGGTGAGCGAGATCTACGGCGGCCACCACGCCGGCTTCCACCCGTCGGCCTGCGGTGGCCTGGCGCACTCGGCGCCCCTGCCCGCCGCCACGGCGCATCCCGCGGCCGCCGCGCACGCTGCACACCACCCCGCGGTTCACCACCCCATCCTGCCTCCCGCCGCGGCCGCCGCCGCCGCCGCCGCCGCCGCGGCCGCCGTGTCCAGTGCCTCCCTGCCTGGCTCCGGCCTGTCGTCGGTCGGCTCCATCCGGCCCCCGCACGGCCTGCTCAAGTCCCCGGCGGCGGCGGCGGCGGCCCCGCTGGGGGGCGGGGGCGGCGGCAGCGGGGGCAGCGGCGGCTTCCAGCACTGGGGCGGCATGCCCTGTCCCTGCAGCATGTGCCAGGTGCCGCCGCCGCATCACCACGTGTCGGCCATGGGCGCCGGCAGCCTGCCGCGCCTCACCTCCGACGCCAAGTGAGCGGGCCGGCGCCGGCGCGATCTGGCGAGCGGAGGGACCCGGAGGCTGCGGGCAAGCAAGGACTGGCGGGCGCCGGGGGCCCGGGAGCTCAGCTCGGAGGAGCGCGGGACCTTGGGCTGGGGCTGGGGCTGGGGGTGGGGGTAGGGGCAATGGGGTGGACACCCGAGCTGGGGAACCGGAGCAGCGTGGTGGGGAGGGGGGCGCACCGAACAGCGGGGAGTGAGAGGGGCGTCCTTTCTGGGACCTGGCTCGGCCCCCCCCTCTGGCTTTAAGCAGCGCTGCTCCGACTGACAGCATTTTATAAGAAGGCACTGCGAGGTGCACCCGTCCCTCGACACCCCGACCCACCCACCCATTCCCAAGGAAGTGTGGATTCTTAAAACGGCGGTTTCCTCGCGAACAGGGCCTCAACCCGGCCCATGCCCCACTTCGTTACACGGGGGATCGCGGGGAGGGAGGACGGCCTGGGCGACAGCGGGTGGGGACTGGGGGGAAGCTGAGCTCCACCAGCGGCGGTCGGGCCTCGGCCTCCAGGGTCGTCGCTGGCCCAGGGCCAAGGGCTACGAGTGAGCTGGAAGCTGGCGTTCGGTACCAGAAGCACTTACGGTCGCGTCCAATCTGGGTAGAGCCACACCGGTCCGAGAACTATGGCCGGTCCTCCCTGTCACTCCTATTGGTTTGGGGGTTTGTGGTTTTCTAATAAATCTGTCTCTGTTCCCTTTTCAACAGTGCGAGCAAGCTTTATAGGAAGTCAGAATAGAACCACTTGTGGATTGGAATAATCTAAAACTGTCGACTCTGGGAGCGGGTTTTGTTTGTTTGTTTTTTGTTTTTTTAGTTATTTTAAAATAGACTCCCTCCTTCCAGTTCTTTCCGTCACTAAGCACAAAGTGATTTGGTTTATTACCCGAGGGGCGGCAGTCATTCTGATACCTGAGGGTTTGACAGAACTCAAAGGCATGTGCTGTGAATACAGTCTGGGTTATTTGGGACTTATGTTGGCTTGTGTAATTTTTTTTCTTTCTTGGGTGTGTAAATATAGGATCAATAATGAGGTAAGTGCGAGCTGCTAAACTGTTTGCTCACGTGACTGCCAGCCCCTCCGGAGTCAAAGCCGGGTTCCCCCTCTATTGTTTTTTTCTTTGTTTGTTTCTGGGTTTTGTATTGTTTTGTTTTGTTTTGTTTTTTGCCACCTTTAACACAAAAGACAAACTTTCCCACGTGCCTCGTGCGCCCTTGCAGACCGGCTGGGCGCGCCCAGCGTCGCAGTCTGGCCCTCACAGCGCCTGCAGCGTAACATCCTTCCTCTGACCGCTGTCCCTTGCAGAGAGTGTATCATCTGTTTTATTTTTGTAAAAAGAAAAAGAAAAAGTGCTAAATAATATTTATTACTTGTTTGGTTGCAAAAACGAAATAAATGATCGAGTGTTGCGATTTTAAATAAAATGTAAAGTAAGTCGGGTGTTTTCTAACCGTTGAGGGGGTGGCGGGGAGCGGCCGGGCGAAGGGAGTGCAGGACTCTTTCCCGCGGAGCCGGGGCTGGGGAGCGTCCGTCGGTTTCAAGCCCGGAGAAAGACGGGGGACGTGTTTGTTCTCCGTCAACCTCCCACCTCAACAAACACACTTACGTTCTCTTTAAAACGAGTTCTGGGCATCTCTTCGGGGTGTTTCTCACAACTCTCTTGTTGCTTCGATTTTCTGACGCCTAATCCGGAACTCTTTTTCCCTTCGGTTGAGGACGGAGTTAGTTGAAAGTGAACATTTCTCTCCCCGCGCGCACGGAATTTGGGGCCAAGGGGGCGAGGGCCACGCTTTCCGCTGAGGGCCACGCAGCTCAGGCCTTCACTTCTACCGGGATTTTTTTTCTCCCCTTTGGGCTCAAAGGCAGCCACCCACTCCCATCCAGTTCGGGTGACATCCTTAGGCTTCAGCTGCGGACCAGCCACTTGGGGCCCGCGGCCCGCCTCGCTGGTGCGCTTCGGGCAGAGCGCAGCGGGACTGTCGCGCGCGGGATCTGCAAACACGACCCTCCCTGGGCGCCCGCGCTGGCCTTGAACTTCAAAGTGTTAGGTGCTGGGAACTGCCATCCGGGAGGGGCACTCCCCTAAACGACGCTCCCATCCGTGCCCGACCCTTCCCTGGTCCACCTCTCTTCTGGAGGTCACTGGGCTCCTCGCAACCCAAAACTGCAATGGGCATTTAGGACTTGGATAAAATAATCATCATCATCAATAAAGAGATTCCGGGTAAAAAGTAGAAAAGCTTCAGCTTTTCTGGTCAAGGAGGACAAACCATGTTGCGGTCTCTCGGCCCTGTACGGCTTAAAGGAGAACAAGCTCCCCTGAAAACTGTGACTGGTCCCAGGCGCAGGCACCAGTTCCCCAGCCCTGATGGCTCTCTGATGGCTGAGGGTGGCTCCGTCCCCTAACTCAGGGACAGGTGCTTCTGGGTGCCCAGCAGGCGTGTCCAGCTGGGGGCCACAACAGCAGGCGACTGGAGGTCTCGTGCACTGGGTCTCCTTTCTGCTCTGCTTTTTTTTTTTTTTAAGATTTTATTTATTTATCAGGGGGGGGCAGAGAGAGCAGCACAGGCAGAGGCAGAGGGAGAAGCTCCTACTCCTACTCCTACTCCTTGCTCGGCAAGGAGCCTGATGTGGGACTCGATC
Source organism: Mustela putorius furo (assembly GCF_011764305.1). NCBI lineage: Eukaryota > Metazoa > Chordata > Mammalia > Carnivora > Mustelidae > Mustela > Mustela putorius. Next base: position 584,139 of record NW_025421491.1, on the reverse strand, counting down.
CCAGGACGCTGGGATCATGACCTGAGCCGAAGGCAGCTGCTCAACCAACTGAGCCACCCAGGCGTCCCTCTGCTCTGCTCTGCTTTTTACCAAAGGTCGAAAGCCGGAGGAGGCAGACCTTCTGGGGAAGAGGCAGGAAGGGCACAGGGACCTGGGGCTCCCCACACGACTCCAAGAAGAGGGGAGGGCAGAATCTACTAGCTTTTATTTCGAAATCTTATTTGAAACGAAATCTGTTAAGAATTCAAAACTTGGTCGGGTTCCAGTGGCAGGCACCTACAGAAGACTGGCAGAGGCTGGAACTTGGGGTGGGAGCTTAGAACCCAGGGAACGGGGTTGGGGCTCGGTTGCAGTAGCAGCTTCCTTCACCCACTGTTAGTCTAGGTGGTGTGCACGCAGGCTCTGGGTGCGCATGGTGTATGCAGAGAGGAGGCATAAAAGGAAAGGAAATAAATCAAGTCTGCCCCTCCCACCCCCTCACACCCAAGCTCTCCGCCAGAGTCTAGCTGCGGCCAGGCTAGAGCTGGGCCTCTTAAGGAGGAGGAGCTGGATCCAGCCAGGATCCCAGCCCTTCCTAGAGTCCCGCATCTAAACTGTGCACACACCCCGGGATCTCGGACACCATGCATGATGAGAAAGGAGCATCCATGGCTCTCTCGATGTCTCACACAGACACAGGGGAGCTTATGTACCAGGCAGGTGGCTCCTCTGGGGAGGGTGGCCCTGGACTGGCGGGGCCCCATGTGGGGGACTCAGGACTACCACTGGGCTTCGCAGTAGAGCGGGAGAAGATGTTACACAGACTCTCAGACTTCCCAGCGTCCTTGATTGGGGGCGGCTCCCCAATAAGACAGAGGGAAAAGGAAAAAGAGGTAGAGAACCAGTCCAGGCCTGGCTTGATCTGCAGGTGGGGGAGAACTAGTCCAGAGGTTTTCTCCGGCACTGAGCCACAGCTCAGCTTCCCCACCAGCTATGTGGCCCCTGGGTGTCCTGGGTCTCAGCCACAGAGCCAGGGACTTCTGCCACAAGACCCCAAGGTCTCCAAGATTCTCCCCAATCCCCGTCCGTTCCCTCCAAGAGCTCTGCTTGAAGCTAAGGGGGAAAACCTCCTCCAAGGCCTCTGTGCTCCAGGGCCTTGTCTTCCGTCCTCCCTCCCTTACTGGGCCGAGTCACAGAGAAATGATGACTGGACACGGGAAGAACTCCTTGGGTGCTGCTCATGCTTCTGGCACCCACAGAGTTGAAACTCCACGTTTCTGGGACAGTGAGCCCAAGGACCAAGCAAAACCTCGGACCTAATGTTCATCTCAGTCTGAGATGCAAGGCGTCACTCCCGATCGGGATGGCTATAGGAAGATCTAAGGAACTGGGACGCCCATGGCAGTCTAGGAGGGGGACAGCTCTGCGTGTAGGACCTGACTTCATTCCCAGACTGGAACCAATGAAGAGCTCTGAGGCCAGTGCATTTAGATTTTAAAGCCCCCTAGACACTCTAGGTGCTGGAGGATTGTCTGTCTGCTTCCCTTTAAGGCAGAATGGACCTAACAATTGGCCTAAAGTCCCTCTATCAAGTAAACACCTTCATGCCCCCTAGAAGTTCATCTAAGGCAAAAGATCCTCTGTATAAGCCCCATGTCTTATTTTAAGTCCCTTTTTCAGCACAGACTTTGGGCCAAGTTCCCAGTCCCCGCACAGGTGCCTCACAGTACCAGGAGGGATTATAGGGGAGAGGGGTCTTTGACAGGGGCCCTACACCAAGGGTCTTAAGACCCTTGGCTGGTGAGAGACCCCCTCAGTCATTGTCTCTTCAAACCCATAAGGGAGGCCAGAATCAGGCTGGGTGGTTCTTAGGATAAGTGGTTGTTGCACTGAATCCCACCCCGGCTGGGGAGAAGAACCTTCCTAACAGCAAGAGACAGCATCCCTCTCCTTAGTTTGGAGGCGGGAGGCAACCCATAAGCTAAAGCCCTGGGGCTCCCTGCCAGAGTGTGAGGGGCCACTCCAGGCAGGATGGAGATGAGGACCTAAGGGGACAGGGATGTGAGGATCCAGAGCTCTGTGGATTCCTGGAGCTCACGTCCCTCTTCCCCATCTCTCTCTTCAGGGGCAGCGTCACTGCTATAGGGCTGTGAGGTTGGCCCAGGTTAGGGGAGGACAGGGGCTCTGCACTGAGGAGCCTATGCAGCCGATCTGGGAGCAAGGAGGCAGCAGGGATGCATCCCTGGGGAGTTGAGGATACTAATAATAGGCAGAGGAGGCTGGAAGAGGAGGTGCCAACAGGTATTCTAGGCTCCTCGGTTTAGAGCCTGGTGGGGGAGAGCTTTAGTGTGTTGATTCATTCACTTCTGGCCATAGCCCTTTGAGGATGGCGCTGTTATTATTACATTTTACAGGCGAGGACACTGAGGCACAGAGAGGGTGAGTGAATGGCCCAGGGGCATAGCTGGTAAGTGCAGGTGGCAAAGTTGTAATTCGAGAGTCGCTACAAAGCCCACCTCCAGGATGTCCCACCGGTACCCTGGGCTTCCTCTCAGCATCTCCCCCCCCCCCCCCCCTTCCGCATCGAGGTCCCAGACTGTCTCAGCGCCGCCGCCTGGACAATCCTCCAAGCTCCTCCCCGCCCCTTTCCCCGCCCCAGACCCCTTAGGTGACGCTCCTCGTGCTCCCTCTTTATGCCTGGACCCATCTGTCCCCGATGCCCCCATCTGGGCCTCGGATGATGCCGAAAGGCTTTGTAATTAGCGACCTTGGGTGGGCACGCGGCGCGGCGCCTGGGCTGGCGGAAGGAGGGCCGCAGCAGGTGAGCTGGGGCGGCCCCTATATTGGGGCGGTCGGCGGCGCCCACAGTGACTGTGCTTCGTGCCCAGACGGCTGCCGCGGCCCTGGCCCCGTTGTGCGGTCCACACCCGGTGCGGTTGTTCGGAAAGGAGTCTCAAACTGAAATGCCGGCAGGGGCCAGGCCGACAGCTGCGCGGTCCAGCGCCGGGACGACCCCGGGAAGCGGCAGGCGCCGCGGGGAGCTGGGGTGCGCGCCCTCCTCCCGGGAGGGACTTCGGGCCCCACTTCCCCCGCACGCCGCGGGCCCCAGAGACAAGCAAGTGGGCCGAATTGTAACCCCTGGACGGCCCAGTGGGCGCTGGCTTTGCCAGGAGGCGTCTTTACTGGGGGGTGCTCTGGCGGCCACATCGCGGCTGCGGGCGACCTCGCGAGGAACCGTGCGCCCGCGGACCCTCTGCCCTTGTCTCCCCGATCTCGCGTAAGCAAAATGGGTAGGCGCGGCCGGGCGGCTCGGTCCCCGCGGGGCGCTCACACCTACCACCCCCACCGGCGCGGCCCCGCAGGCCTGCCCCGCTCTCCGGCTGCCCAGCCGGGCCCACACGGGTCTGGTTCGAAGTAACTGCTTTGGGCCGCCTGCGGCTTTCGTTTGGGAGCTTTTCCTCGACGCGGCCGCACCGCCTCTGAGTCCACTGGTTGTGGAAAGAGTTGGGGTCCCCGAGAGAGACATATGCAGATCCCGCCCGAGGCTCCTCAGTTCGCGTGGGGGGCAAGTAGCGTCTCGAGGGAAGCTCGCGGGCCCACCGACACCTGCGGGGTGCAAGTGCACGTACCCGTGTTGGTGCTCAGAGTCCGCGCCCGCAGGGTCATGCACGCGCGTTCGTTCTCACCCGGCCTCGAAGAGCTGCCAGCCTGGAGCTCTGTAGTCCTGGTCTCAGGGGCTGGAAGCCCTGGGCCCCTGCTGAGCTCTGGATGCCCGGTGAACCAATTCTGGGGCTTGAGGTAGCTCTGTTTACCTCTTTCCTCCTCAACTGACCTGTCCCTGCCCAGGTGCCTGTAGGTCCCCTAGGACCGGCCTGCCTCCCTTCCCTCCAAGCTCAGCCAGGCCCTAGTCCTGGAGCCCAGGATAAGGGCCAAGCAGAAATCCGCCAAGGGGCCACAAGCAGGACCTTGTGCAATTCACTCATCTTCAAATCTTGGCAGTGAAAGCTGACTTCTAGATCAGGGATGGAGTGGCCTCTTGGAAGCCCTGGGGGTGCTTTCTGAGCGGGTTTCCTCTTCCAGAGAAAAAATGGAGTCAGGTTGTGTGATCACTAAAGCTCCCAGGCATGTCAGGGTCTAACTCTGATACCAGAGCCCTCTGGGTCCCGTGGTCCACCGCTGTGGGAGGTTCTGGGAACCTCTGGCCCACAGGGACTGTCATGGGTGAAAACAACTTCTTTTGGTGTTCTGTGTGTGTGCGGATGGAATTTATAGCCTCTGCTTCAGTGGCGTGTAGACAATTCTGGAAATGTCTACCATCCTTTTATGAGGCTTCCCAGCGGTAGAAACTAGTTCAGAAGCCTTTGTATCTAAATGTGCCTCCTGGGGGTGCCTGGGTGGCTCAGTCGTTAAGTATCTGCCTTTGGCTCACCTTCAGGATGCTGGGATCAAGCCCCACATTAGGCTCCCTGCTCAATGGGAAGCCTGCTTCTCCCTCTCCCACTCCCTCATTCTTGTTGCTTCTCTCCCTCTTTCTTTGTCAGATAAATAAATAAATTCTTTTTAAAAAAATAAATAAATGTGCCTCCTAGGTGTGAGTCTCTGAACAGTGAGAGTCAGTGGAGGAGGAAGGGAAGGAGGAAGTTTCTGGAGGGTGGAGACTGAGACAAGAGTGTAAGTCCCCTAGGAGTCATGCCCTGATGGGGGACATGGAGACGTAAAGATGGATGGGCATCTTTGTTTTTACCCAGGACATTTGTGGTCAGACTTAGATCTCAACACCATAGTGAGCCAGGTTACAAGACGCCCCCCACGCCTACCCCAGCCTCTGCTTCTTCTTATGGAAGAAGAATAATGAATAATAGTCCCTTTTTGTCACCTTCAGCCTGGCCCCAGCTGTGAATGGAAGCCCTGGGCCCCAGGGCTTGGCCAAGGTATGGCCTGCTGCCAGATCTGGACCCTCAAATGCGATCTTGGGCCCCCAACAAGCAGCTATGAGTATATAGGTCACGGCAGGATGGGTTGAGCACCATGGAGAGAGACCATGGTTGAATCACTGGGGTATGTGGCCTTGAACATGAAGGAGATGTGGACTTGATGCTAGTACTGTGTTCAAAGGGCATAGGCTTGAAAGGGACGACCTAGGCCAGGACCTGGCACACGGGCATGCCCAGGGAGGCGGACATGTGCCTGGCTGCTGGGGTGTCATCTAACTGAACCTTCTGGAAGGTCTTCAGAGCTAAGATCTCTGTTGGTCTTGGTCACATGACCTGCCCTACAGCATGGGGAGAGGGGTGGCGCTGTATGCTTCGGAGCCCAGGAGAGGCCTAGAGGACCTCTGAGATCTACATACAGAGTCTGGTTCTTAAACTCCTCAGGGCAGGGCAGGGCTGCCCTCTCACTTTCACATGCCCCAGGGGGCACGGTTGGTCCTCACTGAATAGTCTTTGCATTACATTGTGGAGAAGGACCTATACTCCTCAGAGAAAGCAGAATCAGGTTCTTTTAAGAGCAGAAGCCAGGATCAGAGAGGAATTAATTGAAGGACGGTTTGCCTGTGAAGCGCAGGGCCCACAGTCTGTCCCTTCCCACCTCTCCCTCAGAGCCAGGCCTGCTGGTCCCTCTGTCTGTACCCATCTGGTAGGGGGTCAAGGGCACGAGTCAGCTGGAAGGCTGAGGATGCTTCCTGTTCTAGAATCCCAGCCAGGGGCCACAGGGAGAACAGTGGTGGGGCCCCGTGGGAATTGGGCCAGGGGTTCGCCATCACTCCCAACTCTGAACTCACTCAGCTGTTCAGACCAGTGTAGCTAATGAAGACACCGGGTGCTGGTAGCTCAGCCAATGGGGAAGGAAATGACTTAGAGCAGCCCAGTGCGGTGTTTAACCCATCAGTTTCCCCCCCACCCCCACCCCTTCCACCTCTTTCTGTTTGCTTTCATGGAGGTGAAACCCATACACATAAAATTCACCATTTGAAAGTGAGCAATTCAGTGGCATTCACAGAGTAGAGCAGCCACAGCCCGATCTAGTTCCAGAACATTTTTATCGCCAAAGTAAAACCCTGCCCCCATCACGTGGTCCCTAGGCTCCCTGCCCCACCCCGCCCCAAACAACCAGGAATCTTTCTGCCTTCTGTCTCTATGGATTGTCCTATTCTGGATACTTCAGATACGTGGACTCATACACTCTGTGACCTTTTGTGTCTGGGTTCTCCCCCTAGCATGTTTTTGAGGTCCGTCTATGCTGTGGCACCTGTCAGTTCCCCATTCCTTTTTAAGGTTGAGTGTTAACCCTCTGTAGGTCTATATCACGTTTTGCATCCATTCATCTGTTCATAGTTTCATTCAGTTCCGCGTCACGCCGCAGGTCCCTGCTACCAAGGTATCCTGGTGAAAAGAGGTCTGGCCTAGTTTAATAAGCCAGGTCTCTAGCTGAGGGTGCTCTAAGGCAAGGGGATTGACCTCTCTGGGCCCCAATCTACTCATCTGTAAAGTGAAAAGTTTGGCAAGGGTCATTTCAGGTTACAATCACTGTGACTTTTTGCAACTCTAAAGTGCCCCCCGGCACTCATAGAAAGGATCCCAATGCCTTTTCTGCCAGCCACAACCCTGTGTCAAAGAAGGACCCCATTACAAGAGGCCCTGGGGCTTGCACAGTGCCCCCCAGTGGATCACCCCCCCCCATCTGTACCTTTGGGTCTTAAAGACGCCAAATCTTAGTGAGTAATGTTTTGACTTACTCCCTTCTTGAGTATCCAGCCAGATTCTCAGCAATTGTGATTTAGTGATGAAATGGCCAACTTATTTGTCACACATACAGGTTCTCATTATGCATGGTTAAGAAGTGGACGTTAGGGTTGGGTGAGCCTGGTGGTGGGTATTATGGAGGGCACATATTGCATGGAGCACTGGGTGTGGTGCATAAACAATGAATTTTAGAACACTGAAAAGAAATAAAATAAAATGAAGTAGATATTTAGCTCAGTCAAAAGGATTTAGCTCAGTCAAAAGGATTTGACATTGGATGATGTACAAACTGATAACCTGACTCTGTTTTCTTGATCTTTCATTCCACGCACATTTACCATCTTGTTACATCTTGCTTTGGGCAGGTTGGCAACATACAGACAAAAACAGATTTAAGAAATACACCAATTCTTAGTATATAAGAGCTTTAAGACCTACCTGATTGGAGGGGGTAGTCAGCTGATCCTGTCCAAGTGGAATTGAACTTGGTGGGGGCAGAGGGGGGGGAGATTTAATGTAGGGAAGGCAGCATTAGCTCAAGGATGTTTTATACTTCTTTTTGTCATATGGAAGCTCAGTAAATTGAGATAATAGTTTCAGCCTTAGGTTGGCATTTCCAATCCCCTTTACTCTGCTCATTTTCCTTCCCCCCCATACTGTGTTTTTTATTTATTAAGTTCATGGTTTATTCTCTGCCTCTGTCAGTGGAATAGAAACCCCACGAGGCAGAAATCTTTGTTCTTCCCGATCCCTGAAGTAGAACACTGCCCAGCACATAGAAAGTTCCCAGTAAATATTTGGTGGAATGGAATGAAAGCATACAGATGACTTTTGCCACCAAGCCCTTCCCTAACTAGAAAAGAAGACACATGAAGCTTCCCTGGGCTTCCCGAAGAAGACACTAGCAAAATCTGATCCGGTCAAAGTGAATTGTTGAACTCTCTTTGCCTTCCCCAAAATGCTGTTCTAAAAACAGCCGAGTCTCGGAGGCTGATCTTATACTGGTCCTGAGCTGGGCTTCAAAGAAGGGATTTTCTGAAATAATGTATCAGTGAGGATCAACACATTTACTCAGGCTGTAACATTCTGCAGACTTACTAAAACTGCAACATTCTCTGCTGCTTCCTTAAGATCTTCGGGTTTGTTTCTGATCACAATTAACATCCAGACCTTGAGGCTTAACACTGACCCTGAAAATTAAATAGATTCATAGTTGGACAATTTGTTCTAATCCTTTAGGAGGTAAAAACCTTGGACTTAAAAAAAGAAGAAGAAGAAGAAGAAAAAAGACCCATAGTCAACTTGCTGAATCTTTCCTAAGGGAGCCTCTCTAAAAGAGGAAAAGTATTTCCCGGCAAATTAACCGCTCCCACAAACCATCCCCATCACTGTCACAAGCAGAATGAGAACATGTCAGAGGGGGTGGGAGGGTGGCTGCAACTTTTCAAATCAGACAGCCAGCGTAAACCTTAACATTAAATATCCCAAGGGTTGGGGGGGGCGGAGAGAAAAACCTCAGTGGTTGTATTTATCCCGAATGCAAAACTGTCCCCTTTGTTGAGGTCGGCTGAACTAACTCAGCACGGAGAACAATGTCCAGTCTGCTGGCGAGCCATGTGCTAATGTGCTCATGCATTACGGGCCGCAACAGATGGCTGTGAGAACACTGGGCCGCGCCTGCCTGGGTCAGGACGCAGAGCCCAGTGCTTCCCAGTTCGGCCCAGTTATCAAAACACTGCTTCTCTATGGAGAGATGATGGCTGTCCAGGGGGAGGTGGGCTCCGCCCTTCCCGCACGCAGTGGGCCTGATGTAGGAGCAAAGGTGTAAAAGGATAATTATTGGGGGGTTGGTTGGTTGTACCACGCCATGGAATTGAAAAAGGGATTTTCATGCAGTTGGAAGTTGGACACGGGGGAGATACAAGTTATATGGGTCAAGCATGTTAGCTTGTGCACCTCGCTCACACTTTTAATCTTTTCATTTTAAATTTCCCTCCCCTCCCCTCTGAGGGTCTGTCTTCTGGCTTTCCCCACATCCCAGTGAATCACTGCAGAGAGAAAAGTAGCCCCGTCCCCCAGCAAAACAAAACACAAAGAAAACAAAACCCAGCTTTTGCAACTACAAAGTCAGGCTCCGGAGCAATTCCTCTGGAAACATGTAGCTAAGTGGAAGGCACCTGGTTTACTCTAATGTCCATCCCTGCTTCTCTGTCACTGAGAAGAAGACCCCCCAGTAACTACCCACTTTGCGCTTCCCACCGGGTCCTTGAAGCAAAGGTCCGGCCAGGTTGGGCTGGGCCAGCAGCTTGCCTCCTGGGAGAGGGGCAGGGGTGTCAGCAGGCTGTCTTCACGATCCCCCACCTACAGAGCTGTCCAGGCCACCCTGCCTCCTCCGCTTGCTCCTGACCCCAGAGCTGGGCACTGGGACTCACTTGGAACAAGGACTCCTGAGATGACGGTAGGACAGGGAGGGAAGTAGCTTAGAGATGTCACCCCAGATCCACACAGAGGCCCAGAGCCACGGAGGGAGCTGGAGAGCCACAAACCTCTCTGCTCTGACTCTGAGACCCAGGAGGAGGAGGCAGGTGGCTGTGTATCTACTCTCCCCGCCCCCACCCCCACTGGGGTAATTTGGTCTTCAAAATCCAAGTAAGTTTCATGGAGTTCAAGGGGAGCCCTGGGAAGCTGGCAACTATCCCACCGGCTCCCCAGCAGCTGTGTGTGCGGCTCAACATTCCTCCTGTTAATGCCATTGTCGGGGTCATTGTGATGTCCCCAGAAGGCCCTGTACAATGTCCATTGCCTGGGAGGGAATAGCAGCAAGCTGTTAGTGCAGGTCAGTCTTCAAGGTATCACTGATAGTGCCAAGGGAGATCCTGAGAGCCTTGAACAAGTGAATTCTACCTGGAAGGGAGTGGGGGAGGTCGGGGAAAGAAGGAACATGAAGCCACCTGTGCCAGTGCCATTGGGTCAGAAGGAGGCTTTGGGGAGGGGCATTAAAGTGAGTAGTATGTAAGATATGGGTGAGGAATAGCAGGCTGAAATCTATTTTCTAAAGAAAAGGAAATGAATTTCCACATGAGTGGTGAGGAAAGGATAAATTTGAATTTTGAAAATGTAGATTTGGGGGCACTTGGGTGGCTCAGTCAGTTAAGCATCTGCCTTCAGCTTAGGTCATGATCTCAGTGTCCTGGAATTGAGCCCTGCATCAGGCTCTCTGCTCAGTGGGGAGCCTGCTTCTCCCTCTCCCTCTGCCTGCCACTCTGCCCTGCTCATGCGCTCTCTCTCTCTCTGTGTCAAACAAATAAGTACAATCCTTTAAAAAGGTTTTTTAAATAAAAATTCAAAAATGTAGATTTTGATAGCCCTGGGTTGGTAGGACCTTTTTGCATTTTACATTCATTACCTCACTTAAATGCACATTTTCCACTTCACAGGTGAGTTCTGGGGCTTTGTGTGCTCACACAATGTTCAGGGACAGAGCCCAGAGGTCTGTGACTCTCCTCACCCCATGAGGGGCACTGGACAAGCTCCCATCTCCACAGAGCCATTCATTTACAAACTAATATGTTACAAGGACCCTTGTTCATGCCTAGCCTTTGAGAAGCTGCCCCCCCCCCAAAACTTGGCACCTTCTGTACCCACCAGAGGAGCAGTGCAGACTCAGCCAGACTCCGAAGCTACGGCTTATTTAGAGCTTGTTACAGGACACATCTATTTCTTTCAGCTTACCACATGGCCTGTCACCCACTGAAAGGAGCCCAGCCCTCAGACACACCTTTGCTTCTGATATGTTAGAAAGGAAGAGAGAAAGAAATGCAGAACCCATGTCAGGCACACAGAATCCAGTGGAATCCAATCTCCCCAAACCTAAGATGGTGGAAGCTAGGCGCAGACCCTGAATTATGATGACCGGATGTGCCACGCATCCCAAAATTTCTATATCCTTGACACTTATGACCTAGAACATTTCTAGTGCTGCCTAATTTAAAAAAATTTTTTTAAGGATTTTATTTATTTATTTGACGGAGACCACAAGTAGGCAGAGAGGCAGGTGGTGGGGGTGTGTGTGGAAGCAGGCTCCCTGCTGAGCAGAGAGCCCGATGCAAGGTTCGATCCTAGGACCTTGAGATCATGACCTGAGCTGAAGGCAGAGACTTAACCCACTGAGCCACCCAGGTGCCCCTAAAAAAGTTTTTTTAAGTAATGTCTATGCCCAACATGGGGCATGAACTCACAATCCCGAGATCTACCAACTGAGCCAGCCAGGGATCTCTGCCTGATGAAAATTTAAAATGTGCTTCCCTCTTTCCTGACTCACACTCTTTGCCCCCTACCCCCATTCATCCCTCATTTTAGATTTATCTTTATAAGTTTTATTCTGCCTAAAAATTAAATTTCCCATCAGCGACTTCCCTATACTCCTTGAATTTCCAGGTCAGAGCTTTCTGGTGTATTACGTTGGGTTACGTTAGGTTATGTTGGGTTACGATGCTGGTCCACTGCTCTACTGTGTCCTGTTGGGCAACTTCCTGTCCTGATGGAACGTCCATGCAAGCAATAGGAAGGAGCTAGATCCCCGGAGCTCTGCCCAGCAGAACTTTCTGCAATGATGGAAATGTTCTGTAACCATGCTGTCCTGTATGGTAGCCACCAGCCACAAGGGACCTTTGAGCACTCGAAATGTGACCAGTGACCAAGGAAATGAATTTTAAATTTTACTTAATTGTATTTAATTTTTATTCATTTTAATTTAAATAGTCACACTGCGGCTAATGGCTACCGTGCTGGAGAACCTAGCTCTAGAAAGAGGCCACAGAATGTTCTAGTAGGCTTCATCAGGCACATCAATTCATCATATTTCCACTGCCCAGATTAATACAATCTGGCCAGGCCCAGAATGTAGACAGTTTCCTCAAACTCAGAAGTATATCTTTTACTCAGTATACCTCAGAAGTGTATCTATACTCAGAAGTATATCTAAAACATTATTTGCGTTGATCTTATCAACAAGGAAAACCACCATTCAGTGCCAGTCAAGATTATCAAACTCTAGAAGGATCGCAGAGCTGGCAATGTTGACCAATCTGTTACGGACATTCAAGACAGCCATCTGGCATCACCATGCTTCATCCTTCACTTCCTCCCAAACCCACCTAACACACCCACAGCAATGTTGGTTTTTTCCATCCTCTTCATAAAACTCATTTTTTTCTCTTTATTTTTAGCCTTCCACCTAAATCACTAGTGTTACTACCTTATGAGTAGTCAAGAAAAGCACGTTTCCTTGCTGATGCCCTTATTAAGTTGCACACATATCTTCCCTCACTCAAATATTTGAAGACTTGGGTTCCAAAGTCCTTGCATTAGAAGGCATGCCCACCATCAACAAAAACTGATCCATGACCATCTGGAACGTTCTTTAATTTTCTCAAGATATTGCAGATAAATACATTCTTTGTGTAGGGAAGACAGACTTCATACAACCTCAACTGGAAAAGTACTGTTGGGTAATGAAACGCTTGGCTACTCTACTCAGGGTTTCTCAATGTACTGCTGTTACACTTCAGGCTGGATAATTATTTGTCATGGGGGGGGCTGTCCTGTCCATTGCAGAATTTTTATTAGTATCACCGACCTCTACTCACTAGATACCAGTAGCACCGAACTCCCAACTCCCAGTTGGACAACCAAAAGTGCCTATAAATGTCCCCTGGGGAACAAAAAAATTGCCCCCAGGTGGGAGCCCATGCTCTTCTCCCATTTAACACTCCTATTGTGAGCTCAGATGGCAAAGCAGAGGAGGAAAAAGCCACACAATGCTTTTAATCTGAATGCTTCATGGTGTTAAACCTCTTTCTTCTTTAGGGTTCTCATTAGTGACAGACTTACTTTGCCCCCAAACTATGAGAAAGGTGAAGACTGAAAAATTGACTTTGCTTAGATAACTCTGGCACACTTTCTAGAACCAAGAAAATGTAAGGAACTTGATTTGTTCACTTTCCCACATGGAACTGTTTAAAATGATGAGACAGTCCACAATGACGTGATGCACCAAGGACAGACTGAATTTGGTGAAACGCCAATAAGAAAAGTTCACACTGATTGGGCTCTAACCACGTGCTCAGCATCTTTCCGGGATCACTGATTCAAGGACTGTTTTTATGCCTAGTTTACTGATGAGGAAGCAGAAGCCCTGAGATCACACAGTTAGTGAGATGCAGAGGTGGGATTTAGGATCCCAGGCTTATTGGGATGATGCTATTTCCTGCTATACATGTTCCTGCTAAATTTTCTTTTACATAGAACATATTGATTTTTAAGTTGACTTTTCACTTTGGGGTGATTTTAGATACACAGAAAAGCTACCATGATAATGCAGAGAGCTGCTATGTGCTTGGATATCTTACATTCCCTTGGAGCATTTGGCACAACTAAGAAATTGACATTGCTTAAAAAAAAAAAAAAGAAGAAGAAGAAAAAGAAGAAGGGGTGCCTGCGTGGCTCAGTGGGTTAAAGCCTCTGCTTTCAGCTCAGGTCATGATCCCAGGGTCCTGGGATCGAGCCCTGCATTGGGCTCTCTGCTCAGCGGGGAGCCTGCTTCCTCCTCTCTCTCTGCCTGCCTCTCTGCCTACTTGTGATCTCTGTCAAATAAATAAATAAAATCTTAAAAAAAAAAAGAAAAGAAATTAACATTGTTAACACTGATATTAACTGAACCACAGATCTGTTTGGGTTTCATCCACGAAATGTCAATTTTTCCACTAATGCCTTTTGTCTGTTCCAAAACATGGAGTGTATCCAATCCAGGCTACCACCACTTTGCACTTACTCGATGATTGTTTTTACCAGGGTCGACCAAAGACTTGCTCAAAGCAGTTACAGGCCCTGCTCCCACGGAACGTGTTATACAAAAATTCCACTGTTGGGAAAGGTGGACACCGAGAAAGCTAATCACCACTGGATTAATATTTGGTGGAAGGAGGTTTATGAGATTAGGGGGGAAATCAGATGAGCAGGGTACACTGGGAGGAAGTATTAAAATCCCTGAGAGTGGCAAAGGGCTGACACATCCTGAGGGACGCATAATTAAAGCCCAGCAGATGACAGCTCCCCTGGAAAAGGATACAAAGAGAGAGCAGTGCCACAAAGGCTGCTCGGGGCAGGGAGCGATCTGTTTTACGGAGAGACAAGAGAACCTCCCCACTCCTAAAATCTTCTTCCTAGGACCCAGTCTATTTTGCATTGCATCTTGTGCGACTTGTGCTGCAGAGTTACTGAGAGATCAAGGGAGAAATGAGAAGGAATACAGTCGAGGAGTCTCTGCATTGGGGCATCTGTGCGGATAGAAGAATCATGCCTCATGCCTGTTTCAGAGCTAGCAGCAAACTGAAAAAGCCTCACTTCTGAATTAGAGACGAGTTGTTTCTAATCTGCACCATAAACATCCAGAACGCACCTTATCAGAGCCGACTGATCAGGAATCTTGACTTCAAGGCACTACTAGTTACACCGAAGCTCCATCACTTAGAACTTGGGGAAAATTCTTTACAAAGCAAAGGTCAGAGGCACCCAGACTCAGAAACTGCGAGAGGACATACAGTTTATTTCTCCTTCTGAAACTTCTCAAGCAGGCATTCTCCTGCCCCGTCATATCAGCATATTACCTGGCACTTACTATGATTTTTTAAAAGGGCTATGAAACAATGACAGGGGAGAAGACCGAGATCAGGGGACTGGAAAACAAGGAAACGTGATACAGTAGGAGCAGGCGTTCTCCATCTGCCATATGGCACTGCTCCTCACCCCCGGCACCCCCAACTCCATCCCCGCCTTTCTCCACATGTATGTTCCTAATTTAGAGTGTCCATTCTTTCCCTTTGTCTTTCCCCCCTGGGATGAGTGTATATAATTAACGACGGGTAAGAAAAGCATGACTCTGACCCAGGAGAGTGGATGTTGCCGAGTCTTTTCCAAATGGAAGCTGCAAGGTTCCAAAAACGCCTACAATTTGAGAACTGTAGTAAGTCACGGAACCAACCTAACCCTGACCTTCAGACTAATGCAATCACGAGGAAGAGATGCACAGGAGATTTGTATGTCGGGGACAAAAATTAATAAAGTATAGCATGACCCCCCAGGAAAGGAGGCGAGAGCAGGTGCTTACCTAGCTGGAATGACACAGGCGAGGTGATGATGAGCCGCCCTGAGATGGCATCAGCTCAGCGCTACCCAATTTAAGTCAGCAATCACAGCCCGGGGGTTAGAAGCAGACAAGCGTCCCCCCCCCCCAAAAAAAGTTCATGCCATTCTGGGAAGGTCAGCTAAAAAGAGAGCAGGGCACGTGACAACACCAAATACTGCTGGGTTATGGATGTTCTAGAAGACGAAAGGAGAAAGAAGAGGCTGGGGGTCTAAAAGGTGAGACTTCAGGAAGAACAGGCATTGAAACTAACTCTACAAGATGATTGGATTTGAGCACAGGATTGGGGGATGGTAAAAGTGAGGGCGCTCTGGGGTTCGCTCTGTTCAGAGAACTCCGGAGTCCTTCTGACTATAAAAATAGCAAAGTCAGCTTGAGGTGCAGAGTAGGGCCAGCATCCCTATTGTTAACCCTTGTAAGCCCAGCTGTGCATCAAAACCATCCTGGTGGTTTGTTGGTTGGTTCTTAATATCTGTGCTAGGGCCTGACCCCAACCTGATAAGTCAGCACGTCCAGCGGCTGGTGCCAGGAATGTGCGTTCGTAGTCACCAGGTAATTCTGGTCCAGAAGTGGGCTACTCCAGGGGCCCCATCTCAAAGATGAAACTGAGGTCCAAGACAGGACGTGTTCTGCCCACGGGCACATGTGAATCGATTTAGCAGGTGAATTTCCAACTGTTCTTCTAACCCTTCTTCACCAGTGGTGTACTCCAAAACCTCTCCACCGTGGCAAGCAAGTGTGACCCCCAACACCTCTGCTTGGCTGGGTCCTATCTCCTTCAGCGGGTCCTGGGGGGGTGTATAAAGACACAACAAAGCGTCCGTACTTTGTGAGTCACTTCCTTGTCAACAACCACTCCTCTGGAAGAAAAAGCAACAGCTTCTAGGACCGGACCATTTGTCCTTATCGAGATGTGGAATGGTAGAACAGAACAAAATCCAATTTGCTGATGTTAGACTTTTGGCTTTTCCTGCATCGCCTTTGGCCTCTGCCTCAGAAGCCGCCCCAGCTGCAGACACACTGTCTCTGAGTAAGAAGGGGTGCTTTCTTGCCTCTTAGCCCAAGCCTCATTCCTTCCAGGCTGCCGTCATAATAGTCACTTGCAAAGACTTTAAGGCTCTATTCTCGGTTTTGGAATGGATATGTATAAACATGCAAGTCTGTTCTATTTCGGCCCAAACAGGCAAACAGGTTCATGTTCCTAGATGAGCCAGTGCCTCCCGCTGCTTCTCCCATAAGGTTCTTCCGCCCCCACCTCCAGATTTCTTTCCAGATGCCTTTGGATGTTCAAGCCAGGCCACTGTTGGTGGTTGCCCTCCCTGCAACACTTCCTCCCAAGAGGCTTTGCAGCTCCTGCCAGCCCCCCCCCGAACCCATTACCCAATCTCCTTCCTCATCCAGGACTGAGCAGGCAGCCTTCAGAAGGACCCTTAGCTGCTTTTAAACAATGCTGGCCTTCCTGCTGGCCTGCCCACCCTCTTCTGGGTCCTATCCAGGTGGTCCCACCTCTTCTATTTCCAAAGAATTTCTTGACTTTCATTCCAAAGGTGAATCCTCCCAGGTCAGGGGTCTTCAGTCACGTAGCCCTGTGTGCACCCTCTGTCCTCCCCTCTGTCCCCTGCCCAATAATACCCTGACACCCCATCGGCTTTGCTTGGACAAGGATGTCTGGTAAGGGACTGAGGCCACGGGCGTAAGTGAGGTTTAGAAATCATCCACATTGAGCTCCCTTACCCTTCCTCTTCCTCTTTATTATAGAAAACCCATTCCACCATTTGTTCACTCATCAAGTATTTATGAAGCGTCTATTTTTTTAAAAAAAAAAGATTTATTTATTTATTTATTTGAGAGAGAGAGAGAAAGAGAACACAAGCAGGGGTAGAGGGAGAGGGAAAGAGAGAGAATCTTAAGCAGACTTCCGGCTGAGCTTGGAGCCTGATGGGAGCTCGATCTCACAACGCTGAGATCATGAGCTGAGCCGAAATCAAGTCGGATGCTTAACCAACTGAGCCAGCCAGCTGCCCCCTGAACCCTGAAACATGTCTAAACCCTGGCCTGAGAGGTTGGTAAGGCTTCATGATTTTTAAGGTTCAAGATGCCAGATTTGGGAGACCATTTAGAAATCAAACTCAGAGTTGCCTGAAGAAACTAATCAAAGAATACCAGTGACTGAAAAGTATCCCCCGCTTTTTTTTTGTAAATGGACAATCATTAGGAAACAACAAAATCTTGTCACAGGGACTTGGCTTGGTCACAAACGAGGCCTGAGGTCCACAGCTTAGTGTGGTCCCACTCAGTTAGCGACATTTATTAAGTGCCTTCTGTGTTTATGGGTTTTTCCTCTCCTTGGGGTATCTGTGATGTGAGACCTGTGGGGTCATGGGGACAGGCATAAAAATCCAACAGCTGTGAAAAAGTTCTAGCGACCTGTCATACAAAAGTACAAATAGAGTTAACACAACTCAACTGTATACTGAAACATGGTTAAGATAGCCAATGTAGCGTTAATGTGGTTTTTACCACAATTTAAAAAATCTATGGCAGGTTCCTTCCAAAGTCCCTCCCCTGCAGAAAACAAACCCTTTTATCTGTGGACATTGGCTCATGGGTGGAGCCAAGAAGGGGTCATTTCCCAAGCGTCCAAAGGGGGGGGGGGCTTCAACCCACCTCATCTGTGCACATGTCACAGGGATATGGCGAACAAGAAACAGATGAGCCATAAGCCCCAGCCCTCCACCTGCTCAGCCAGGCGAAAGCCAAGGGCAACCAGAGCCTCAACATCTGGATGAACCCTAATCAAGACTTTCATTTCGTGTGTTGTAGAGGACGCAGTTCTCTCCGTCTCTGCCTCTCTGCCCCGAGTTCTGATCCGTCTGCCAAGTGCGTAGTTCTTAGGAGGCTCTTGCTCTCTGAACAGATAGACTCCGGAGTGGAAAGAAAAAACCCATCACACTTTGAGCAAGAAAAATGCATGAATGTTTCTTTTAGCAGTCTTGCTGTGGTCTGCAAATTCAGCTGGTGAGAAGGAACAGAATTACCTGGGGTTCCGTTTTCCATTTCTCTCCAGCTGAGGACCCTGTCTGGCTCGAGGGCTGTATAAAGATTAAGATTTAGTATCTCCTCTTGTCTCCTACTTCTCTTTTCCCTTCTTATTCAGGACCAAAAATAACCAGTTTCAAGGGTGTGCAAGCTGTGTTGTCAGTCCCACGGGGCTGGGGATCGGAAGAGTCCCCTACTTCGTTTAAGGCTCTGTCTCCACGGTCTTGAAATGCTTAATGATTTTTAAAAATTTTTATTTATTTATTTGACAGAGACCTCAAGTAGGCAGAGAGGTGGGCAGAGAGAGAATGACAGAAGGAAGAAGGCTCCCCACTGAGCAGAGAGCCTGATGTGGGGCTTGATCCCAGGACTCTGGGATAATGACCTGAGCCGAAGGCAGAGGCTTTAACCCACGGAGCCACCCAGGTGCCCCATCCTTAATGATTTTTAAACAAGGGGGCCTGTGTTTTCATCTTGCTCTGGGACCTGCAAATGATGCAGGCAGCTCTGCTCTTGGTCACAAAAGACACTTTGAGGTGCTTTTCAAGTTTCCCAAATTCTAGCCACGTGACTCCTCACCCTGTTCCCAGTGCCCCAACTGGGGCAGGGTTCCTTTCTGGTCCCTGACAGCAGAAGGCAGGGAGCATCATTTATTTGTGCTCAACCAAAATAAAAACTACCCCTTCCACCCCCGTGAAAAATGACAATTTGTTTTGAAGGAGCAGCGTAAGTTTTAAATAGGATATAGCGCTTTTGTTTGATGTGCTACGGTGACTCCGCTTGAAAGAAAAATTTCCCTGCGTGTCCCCTCCATAGCAAAGCAAGGAAAGGGAAGGCTCACATAAGAGAAACATGTTCAACCCTTAAAACTCTGGAACATTTTGGCTCCCATGTAGTATAAGCGGCCGTTTCTGTTAATGCTGAAAAATGCAGCTACCATCCCTAAGATCCTAACTCATTCATGGAAAACCACTGGAAAGCAAGTTCTACCCAACATGGTCTTCAACAGGCCAACCTTTCCCAGGAGCCTTCTCTCACCCCAACTCCCAGCCCCACGCCCCCTGGGGGCGCTTGAAAATATTTTTATGAAGATAGCATTTGTTGGTGTTGCTTTCTCAGGGGGTAGGAGTGTGGGCTCCAAATCAATTTTAATCTATTTCAAATATATTCATTATCATGCACGAAAAGTGAATTCCCTTTTTGTGGTCCTCCGAGGAGAGTGACAGAGCCTTGTTTGGGACAGCCCTGGGCATAAGCAATTATTGTGTCGCTTAATTAGATATTCCCCATGCTAGCGTGAGGGACATATGTCTATTCTCCGTAACAAACAGCAAGAGCGGCCGGGCCCTTTCATGCTTCTGCTGTATGCAGATAAAGGCAACACAAGTGCGGGCTCTCCCAAGGACCTGCGGCCCCAGCCGGCCCCAGCGCCGTCGGCTTGCATTCACCGATTGGTTCCAGTTTATTAACAGCCTATGAACTTCTCATCGGCTCCGGGACTGGTCAGGACTGTCACCTGCAACTGCCAGCCCAGGGTTGGGTCTCTCCTCGCCAGCGGGGAGGGGGCTGGGGCTGGGTCTGCAGGGCCCGGGGGCACCCTCGTTGGGAACACAAGGGACAGGGTATCTGGGGTGTCTCAAACTGCGGCAGTGGAAAAGCAGATTATCTTTTGGCCAGTTCCAGACCGTTGCCCACCCAGATCAAGCAATTCTAGGCTAAAGGAGACTTGGCCACTTTTATTTATTTTTTTTTTAAAGATTTTATTTATTTATTTATGAGAGAGAAAAAAAGAGAAGGAAGCAGAGGGAGAGGGAGAAGCAGGCTCCCCGTGGAGCAGGGAGCCCAATGCGGGACTCTATCCCAGGACCCTGGCATCATGATCTGAGCCAAAGGCAGATGCTTACCTGACTGAGCCACCCAGACGCCCTGAAACTTGGTGACTTTAAAAGGCAACTTCTTATCATTTTGATTTTTAAATATAATTTCAAATGAATGAAATTGGGGAGGCAAGACCAAGTGAGGAAAAGCCTGAGCTCCTGTCTCACCCGCCTTGTGGAAATAGCAGGAAACGAAAATGCAAGATAGAATGTCCCTGGGTCCCCAGTGTTGGGTACCCCCTTCCCCTCCCCCCATACTGCACCTTGGGAGCCCGGGCCTCTACCCCCTCTTAGAACCAAGTCTGACTTCTCTGAGCCAACAAACCATTTCACATTGTGGGTTAGTGAGCTAGGGCTGCTATAAGAAAGGACCACAAAGTGGGGGGCTTCATAATCCTGGAGGCCAGAAGTCCGAGACAATGGTGTCGGCAGGGTTGGCGCCTTCCAAGGGCTGGGAGGGAGCGTCAACCTGTTTTAGACCTCGCCCTTGGCCTGGTCGATGGCTGGCTTCTCCCTGTGTCTTCACACTGTCTGCCCTTTCTGCCTGTTTGTCTCTGAGTCCCAGCTCCCTGTTCTGGTAAGGACACCGTCACCCTGCATGAGAGCCCATTGTGATGACCCCCTTTTCATTCATCTACACCTGTAAAGACCCGATCTCCAAATAAGGTCAGTCTGAGGTCCTGAGGGGTTAGGACTTCAACACACCATTTTTGGTAAGACACAATCCAATCCATGACACACTGTTTTAAGAGACAATAAGAAACCTCCCTTTGCTCTAACCCCTCCCCACCCCGCCGTAGGAGACCAACACAATATTGGCGTTTGTGGACATTGTGGAAATACGAAACTCTCTGACTTCCCATCAGCTGCCAAAGAGCAACCACGATGGAGAGCGATCACATAAGGTGTCCCCCACAAGTATCCACAGTGATCTCTAAGATAACTGTGAAAAAAAAAAATTCAAATGCAGAAGGGCACTCTCTGATTTCATCTCCTACAGATACACAGGGTCGAATCTGATGGAACCGGGAGTCTCTGAAAATATGCCAGCTCTATTTCAAAGAGTCAGAACTTGACCCTCCTAAGAGGAGAGCTGAAACACTCTGAGCACAGACTCAAGAGGTATAACGGCCCCGGGTCACTCAGCCAGTGACAACAGACCAGAGTCTGACATCCAGGCTCCCAGGGGCCAGCCCAGCACTCTAATAAGGGGATGGGGGTGGGGGAGGCGGCAAGTGACTCCTCGGATGACTCCATGAGCAGGAAGAAGGCTCTAGGCCGGTTTGTGGGCGTCATTCCTCGGTTCAGCCCCACGGAGGCTGGAGAGCTCCTACACATCCCTCTTTTAGAGCAGGTTGTGGGGGGGGGGATCCAGGAATCTCCAGTCTGGGTCTCTGAAGAAATGCATCTTACCAACCAGCTTCCAGACAATGCCTCTAGTACCTGCACCACTTTGGCATCAATGCACCCAGGAGAGAACTCCCCCACGTCAGCGGAGGGTTGATGTCTGCTCCAAGTCAGCTCTAACAAGTAAGCGCTTAGATCCCACATTCAGAAAGATCCCAGTCCAAATCCCAGCACCGCCACCTGCCAGGTATACAGCTGAAACCCCCAACTTCACCCTGACTTCTGGAAAATTCCTTCCTCTCCCTGTGTCATTTGGATAAGCGCCCATAATGCGCCCACAGTTGATCCTCCTCAGCCAGCCCAGAGCCGACCTCCAGAAGGGGCGGTTTTATTAGTGATTCTTCCTCAGCAGAAAAGCCTCTGTTGCATGGTGAACCCACAGTGGGGAGTTGTTTCTCAATAAATGAAAACCAAACAAAACTTGATTTTCATTTGATCCAAAGTTATTGCAGAGAATGAACAAACATAAAGCAGCTGTCCCGAGAGGCGTGTGGCGGGTATGTTTTCCTGCTCCCGGAGAGCTCTTTACTCTACTCCCACAGGCCACGAACGGTTGGAATCTATCAAGGCCAACAGTTTAAGAAGGCCACCTATGGCCACTCCAGTGAGCTTCTTATCTTGGCTATGTTGGTCTTGGAAAGCCACTCTCCTAGGACAAAGGAAAATAGATGGGCTGTCAACCCACGTACCAATTTCTATTGAGAAGATTCTGGTGAATTAAATAATGATCCTAGAAGAAACCCCCAGTGGGTAATGAGGATTTGGTTTCCATTTTCGAGAACAAGAATCCCTTCCAAGGAGGCAAGTCTCCCTGAATGCTCTGTCAATGTTCCCCATCATTGTTACCTTTGTCTCCATGAGGTCAGCAGGTCAGGTTACCCTCGCTCCAGTACGCAGGGGAGGAAATCAAGGCTCATGAGGTCAAGAGATTCCCAGGGTCCCATGGCAGAGTCAAGAGCAGGACAGGGGCCTCAGCCACTGCACTGGCCCAGTCCTCTCTGCTGTTCCAGAATGTTCCAGAGTGTTCTGTGCTTTTCTACTCTGTTCCATACGATCCCACACAGTTCCACACTGTCTCATCTGTGCCTTGGAGCCCAAAGCAGGGACTCTTGTCAAACTGTGCCCCTCAGTTTTCAGGCATATTCCAAACACCTAAGAGATTTGTAGAACCTCTTAACTTTACTGTTACTAAGAGTGATCACCCTCTGGCCATGTTTAACCTTAGTAATGTCCACGAGTCTCTCAGACACAAGAAAGGAAGCTGGGCAGCCAAAATGCAAATGTTTGCAGAAAAAAAAATATATATATATAGGGAGCCTCCTTAGTCATCACCTCCGTGTCTACAAGTTTATTAGAGATCTATCAAGGAGAAAGACCCTTAAGGGATCACAGGGCAGCCCCTCATTTCACAGATAGGGACACTGAGGCCCAGGGAGGTCCCAGGCAAGACACAGCTGGAGACTGTCTCTTCATTGTGAGTTCGATGCTGTTTCCAAAAACCAAAGTCCCTCCCTGGGCCTCTTTCTAGGAAAGGTGTGTGTGTGGCGGTGGGGGTGGATCTCAAAGTGCTGGTCCCAGAGCTGAGGGATAATGTTTAAAAATTGAGTCCTGCCAGTGGTTCAGGCTGGGTGGGGGTAAATCTATACTCTGAGCCTGTTTCTCCACCTGATAAAGAAGAAATAATAATAACGCCACCACCAACCTTAAGGGGCTATGAAGTGAAATGAAGCCTATTGGGGAAAAGGCTTAGAAAAGGGTCTGGCTGGGTCTCACTGCTCAGCAAACGTGTTCACTCATGCCCCACCCTCCATCCACATGCTCCCTGACTTACAGCTTTCTAGGAACTGAAGTTGCCATTTAAATTAAATCACCACTCGCAGTTATACTGGGTTCCCTGGAATGATCCACAGCAGAGAGAAAGGGGTTTTGTTCTCTTGAGGGGTCACCCTCTATCCATTTGTGGCTGGGCAGAGGCTGCCATTACATTCTGTGGTCCTGGCCATCCTGGGGGTCTGGCCCTGTTCCTCTAGGGAAATCAGTGCTCCTGGTTGCTCTGAGAAAGTGGACTGTCCCATAGGCATTTGGCAGTGAGAGATGTCCCTGAAAATGGGGCAGTCCTTGACCTCCTGATGGGTTCATGGGCAGTCAGCAGGTGCCTCTAGCCTTCTGCATCCAAACACACCCTCAGAACAACATGGGGTACAGCCTCTGCCCCTTTCCTTTTTCAGATTTGGGTAGAGACCCCCGGGCTTACAAGCTCCGTGGTAATTCCCTTCATGCGTGTGGGGGATGCGGCCCTGATAAGAATCTGTTTTATTGGCTGTAATTCTCTTCCCCTGTCCAGGTGACCAACTGCCACAAGACTCAAGTCTGTGAGTCCCAGCTCTGCCCCTGACTTGGTGGGATTCTAGCAGGGTGAGTGAGAAAAGCCAGATGCAAAACATGCTATTCATAGGAACTTAACTTTGAGACATAAGCAGCGGCCCCACACATTCCTGCATGTAAGTTTCGATTACACTTCTGTAAGAAAATGCACAGAAGCCATTCTAGAGCTTAGATCATTAGGTACAAGATCAATCACACTAGACAGATACACACATTAGGAAACAGACAAAATCGAGCTAGTGTTTACTATCTTACAAGTAGGGCAGAGAGATGGCCATGTGAAACATGCAAGGTACAGAGCAGCCAACTGTCCTCATGAACAGCATGGTCCTCACTCTCTTGAAACAAAGACACAAATTAGAACTTGGAGCTCTAGTGTCAGCTTCTCTGAGGACCCTCGCTGCCCACCCTCCAGACTGAATCGGCACCTCCAGCCCCCCAGCTGGCCGTTTGTCCTGTGGGCCTGTCTTCCTCTCCTCTGCCCCCTTATCCCTCTGTGTACACTCAGAACCATGGGCTGTCCCATGAGGGGCAGGCCTTCCACACATGCTTGGTGAGTAAAGGACTGACCATGAGGTCTGGCTATGGGTGATAAGGACTTGGGGAGCCGGAGGGGATCCTTATACAGACATGTGTTGGACAGCAAGAGCAAAGACTCGCCCTCCCAGGGCTCATCAAGCGAGAGCAGAGACCACATCGTCCTCTGCTCACATGTTTGCCTGGTTGAGAGCTACTCAGTCTTCTGACCATTCTCACCCAATGGCACACACCAGTTTGGAACATTTAAACCAGACTTTACAAGAAGGCTGAGGGTGCTGGGAGGAAAAAATAAAATAAACAGAATACAGTTTATCATACTCAGCTTGGGTTCCTGCACGGGGTGTGTTCCTGGCTGTCCTGAGGCCACCTCTGGGGTGAAGGTAGAAGCCATCTTTCTTCTTCTAGGAGCACCTTTCAGCCCATAGAGACCCCTCAACATCTAAGGGAACAAGGTCCAGAGAGAGAAACTTAGAGAACCCCTTCTCCTGTCCAGAGCAAATTCTGGCTCCCAGTGTCCTAAGAAGCAACACCCGCAGATGATTGAGAATGAGTGAGTAACCCACCCCAGGAGGATGCCTACAAGGTGTGGACTTACCCATAGGACAAACACAACAGAATATAACACAAGAGGGGCTCCTGGGTGGCTCAGTGGGTTAAAACCTCTGCCTTCAACTGAGGTCATGATCTCAGGGTCCTGGGATCGAGCCCCACATCAGGCTCTCTACTCAGCAGCAAGCCTGCTTCCCACCCCCCGCCCCACTCTGCCTGCCTCTCTGCCTACTTGTTATCTCTCTCTGTCAAGTAAATAAATAAAATCTTTTTTTAAAAAAAAGAAAAGCCCAACACACACACACACGCACGCACGCACACGTGCAGCGTGCATCACATGTATCAAAATCAAGCTATGTAATAGAGGGGCTATAACAAGACTGGGGCCCCTTTCCTTCCTGGGTGCAGCTGAGAGGCTGATCTGTACCTAAGACTAAGAGGTAGCATGGCCCATGGGAGTAAGAGCCCCAGAGGGCAACAACTGCTTCCTTGAGTGTAACAGGCGTGGCAGAAAGTTCCTGGGGGTCACAGCTGAGAAAGAAGGAGGCTAAGGAAGCAGATCAGAAAGGGAAGCTTGGCAGAGTCCACAGGGTGGGGGAGAACAGAGAACCACCACCCCGAGATTCCAGCTTATTTCTGCAGCTGTCTGGGCAAGACTCCTTCTTCTTTGCCATTCTTTTTCTTCTCCTGCTCTATCAGAACTTCACCTCACCTGGTCGCCTATTACCTCCCCTTCTTCTTTGGCACCAGAACCTTGGTTTAAGTTAGGAGTATAATGGGCTCAGATGTCTGATTACATTCCCCCAGCACCTCCAACAGCTAGGTTGAGCTATATGATCAGTAAGTTCTAGTTAATAAGACCAAAGGCTATGTAAAGGATGCTGATTGGGCTGGGTGGTGTGCTTCTTTGCCCTCTGTCATATTTTTCCCTACCACTTGGAATGCAGGTCTAATGGCTGGAGCTCCAGCAGCCATCCTGGACTGTGAGATGATCTTGAGGGTAGAAGCCAAACACTAAAATAGTAGAACAAAAAGCTAGAGGGACTCACCCGAGCAGCGCTGGCACCGCCTATCCCCAGATTTCTTTTACAAGAGATGGGGGCAATATATCTGGTTTTAGCTACTATTATTTTATGTTTTCCACTTTATTCAGGGGAACCTTCTACCAATATAAACCCCCACCCCAAAGGGGAAGAGAGCTCTTCTTGTTTTATGTGGTCAAGGGTGGGTCAGGCCCAGGGAAACATTTTTCCTACTTAGAAAATGCAGATTAGAGTTACATGCAAACAGGGGTTAGGGCTATTTCAATTACATATTATAGTAGAATAAACTACCTCTACACATAGTAGCTCGAAACTATCATTATTTTTTTATTTCTCAAGGCCCTGAAGGTTAACAATTTGTTCTCAACCATGCAGGAGCACTGTCAATGGATGCACGTTGACGGCACCACCCAGCCTAGGATGGAAAATTCTCCCTGGTGCAAAAGGGAACAAAAGCAGTTTGCAGCATGAAAGCAATTGCTCAAGCCTGATAACGGTCCTAGAGGGAAGTCCAAAATGAGAAATGGGAGGGTGTTTAATGTGCTGACGCTCATTGGGGCCTCACACACGCCCAGCAGAGGCAAGTAAAAGCTTTGACTGCCCTTACAGCAGCCTGGAGTCAAATCCCACAGCATCTGACATTCAGTGATAAATGGCGGCTGGCTGCAGACAAGTTCTGTCCGTCTGAGGCTGAGTGGTAATCTAGGAAAGAAAGATGGCCGCCAATGGGAGCTTCCCCTCCCCCAAATGGGAAAAGAAAAGCAGAGAATGGGAACAGGGCTCGGTTACCATATCGACCACAGTCTGAAGGTGACGGAGGAACGTGAGGGCTGGGAGTCACTCATTCATTCACTCATTCTACAACTACTTACTTGGGACTTTACATGTCCCAGGCACACTCCTAGCCCTGAGAATAAGACATTTGCAATATGATTTTATGTGGGAAAGAAAATAAAGCTCAGAAGAAAAGGGGTGCAGTCACGACAGGATTATGGATCAGGGAAGGCAGAAGTGTGACTCACCTGCCGCCCTGGGGGGGTCACAGGGAGAAGGAACTGCAAGAGCAATGGTGTGAGGCAGGGATGAGGCTGGGTGTTGCTGACAGGCCATTGGGGCATGCGTGGTTGGAGCATAGCAACTGAGGGGCATGGAGGGAAGCAGGACCAGGAGTCTTGGGGCAAGCAGAGCCCCATATACTCACACAGCCTCTCTCTCCATGTAGCTAACATGAGTGTTGTGCCTCAAAATGGTGGCCAGTTTCCAAGTACAAAAGCTCGGGGGCAGGATCAGGTGGAGCCATTGGATCCTGGGATTTAGCTGAGTCTATTGACAAGCCTCTGAAAGCTTTGAGTGAGAAGGACAGACCTGACCCAACTTACATTTTCTTAAGAACCGGGGTGGTCTACAGTGTACATTGGAAGAAGCTTGGGTATTGGTCATTTGTCCACAAGAAAGTGAAGACCAAAGGCTCAGACCAGCATACTCCTGACATAGTGGGGGGTGGGGGTGGGGGAGAGGAAGCAGAGAAAGAAGACCCCATGGCCTGTGTCCAGTTTCATTCTCTCCCCACCACCAGCTACAGGCCCCACGCATATGCATGGGAGGGGGCGAGCTCTGGGGGGACAGCTCCCCTTGGCCCCAGGCACTCTTCTCCCCATGGAGAGGGATGCAGCCACCACAGGACTGGAGTGAGACCCCTAAAGTCTGGGCCCAGAGCAAGCTGCCTGAGTTCAGGCATTCAGAGAGACTTCTGATTTAGACTGTGACTACAGGGAACCAGAAGCATCCAGATTTGACCATCAGGACATAGTATAGATGAGCCATTAATTCCCCAGCAGGTAGCATCTCCTCCTCAGCACAGAGACTCCCACATGTGTGCGGTGACGGTGTAGCCTCAGTCTAGGGGGATGGTTCCAAGATCCACTCGGCATCCCAGCAGAAGGAACTGGGGAGTGACACCAGGGGAGCAAACATGAGCTCCTACCCAGGGCTCTTGGTCAGGGCCTAGAATCTGCAGACAGCCAGCCCTCTTTCACAGATATTTAGAAGAGGCTGGGTTTAGAGGCCACACAGCTTGGGACCCAAACCAGGACCCCTCGCGTACCCTTGCTCTCTCCCCCCTCTCCAAGGCTCAGTGATGGACAAGAGACAGGTAAAAATAGGCAAGGTGACAGTGGAGCGATAGATGGGGAGGACAGGGAAGAGTGACATCAAAAGAAACTGCACATGGACATACTTTGGGGGTTTTCCCTGGCTCATGATGCCTCTCTTTCTTGGCACGATAGTTGGCATCTATTACTGGGGTAATAAGACAAAGAGAATTTCATTTGCCAAAGTCCTCTTAGGAAAAGCACTGCATTTGACTCAGAGACATAGGGTGATGAGTTGCAAGGTTCTACACAGAGGAGAGAGAAATCTTCTGAATTAGGTGAGTTCTATTAACCAGAGTGGAGAGGGATGGCTTTGGGAGGCAAGTTTAGGACCTGGGCTGGGACCAGGGGCCATAACGGGGTGAGGAGCTGGAGAGATTGGCAGGGAAAAGGGTAAGAGGAGAGCAAAATCTTCAAGTGGCTAGCAGATGTGGGCAAAGAGAAATGGCTGATGGCGTCCAGGCTGCTTGCTGCTGGTGCGTATGGGGCAAATTTTGGAGACCCATGAGCATAGCTTGAAGCCACACTACTGTGGCAGCCTATCAATACCATAAAGGCGGAAAGGCGGCAGAGAAGGGGGACACCCAGAGGGCATCCCGTGAGGACGCTCCAGCAGCAGTGAGCCAGCCCTTTTGCTTCGATTTTGTTAGAGCAGCTCAGAGCAAGCTGGTGGTGGAGGCATGGAGAAGCAGCCAGTAGGACCAGCCCAGTTAGTGCAAGCCACACCAGGAAGCAAAGGGGTTCCATCCAGGCTGGTACCCACAATGCTGCTTTCCCCTCCCCGGGACTCTCAGCTTGGCAGCATTTTGGACATGAGGGGGGAGAGCTGCCTCAATTCTCCCCTTTGATTTAAAAAGAAAGAAAGAAAAGAAAAAAGCCATCAGCCCTGCTGTGTTGATGAGCAGGCAAAAATCTGGAAATTCAGGCAAGTCCCTGCTCCATCAGGGCAAGTGAAAACTTGCCCCAAGTGCCCTATTCTGCTTTCGCCAGACTCACCACCAATGTCGGGAAGCATCATGTCAGTTGATACAGTGTTACTGCTCTTCCTGATGCTCTTAACAGTATAATATTTCCCGTCTCCTCGAACGGACCCAAGCAGCTGCTGTGTGCCAGGGAAAATGAAGGTCATAATAGGCGATGAAGGAGCGTGAAATTGGCCCTGACCTTAGGGTCCAGGCAAGGTGGGAAGCGGTGCCAGTTTTCACAGCTGCACCCCTTTCCTGTAGGGGTGTGTGTGGGCGGGGGGAGCTGATGGAGGCCAAACCCACACTCAGGAAATTCTAGAATATTCTGGTATTCCAGCCACCATTTTGTCAGAGTAGGTCCCATCATAGCGAGAGAACCCTGCTGACCAAGAGACCATCAGTCCACAACTTCTGAGAGGGCTTTCTCTGCTGGAAGACGGCTGCTGTACACAAACGCACATCTGTGAGCATGGACGTGAGCTCAAGAATGAGAGAACAATTCTTCCCTGGTGGCCTTCATCTGGGCTCTGCGCACAGTGATACGGGGCTGGCCCCACACTCTCTCTGGGCCTCATTTTCCAAGACTGCAACATGGACCCTTGCTCTCCCAACTGTATGGGGCATAAGGCGAAAAGGATTTAGCAGAGATGGTTGGCAAAACAGAAGTGGAAAGGTACTCCTTGGAATCTAACGTGCTCATCCCGGCCAGGAGAACCCGCCAAGCGGCAGGCACCGCAGAGCACCTGCCTGCAAATCTGGGCTGTGGGAACATCTGGCCCAGAGCTTGTTTTCCCACCTCCACAGTCCCACTGGACCATTTCCGATTGCAACATTTCTGAAAACATGTTCTAACTGATTGACAGACCAGAGGAAGGCAGTGTACCATGTCTCAATGCTTCCAGGAATTGCTTCTAAAAATAGATTGCAGGGGAGGGGAAGTGGTCCCTCTCCCCCCACCCCCAGCAGGGGCTGGGGGGCCTCCCACTCCCCCCACCTTCCTGGTTTGTCTTTTCATCCTGTTCCCATTCACCCTTCCAGCCATTGGGCTCGTTCCCAGTCCCTCCTATTTCTACCCCTACCTACAGCGCTGTTTGTCTTTCTTTTACAGACCAGACCCTGCTGGTCGGTAGAAGGCCACTGCTGGAAGCCATCTCTCCCTTCTCTAAGCAGTTAAAGCAAAGCCCTGGGGTCCTTAAAACCATGGTCCTAATGGTGTCAGTTTTCACTGGGAGCTAGATCCCAGTGAAGCTCCACCCGGCTTCCGGAAGAAACACCCCAGGCCTCACCCCAGCTCACTGACTCTGGCTCCATGTTTAACAAGACCCCGGGTGCTTCCCCAGCTCTGGTCTCCAGCAGCTCTGATTACCTCCCCTGGCCCCGAGAGGCAGGCCTCACAGCTCATCCGTGGATCGTCACCTGATATTGCTAGTCAGGTGTTCATATGTGTACTTCACGGCCTCAGGGGGATTGCACATCCTTGGAAGGCAGGGAGCCTATGCTTCCCGAAGGACCTGACACAGGGCTCTGCACACAGACACCCAATGAACTTGGTCCATCTGTCTAGATGTAATCTATGTGCTTGTTCATTCACATATTCACTGAGCACCTAGGAGGGGTCCGCCCCTATTCAAGGGGTCAGGATACAGAGAAGACCGCTGCTCCCATAGAGCCCCCGCCAAGAGTGCAAGAAAACAGACACACATCAATAGGTAGGTAAGTAAGCCACGAGGCCATCTGAGCTGCTGTTGAGTGCCACGAGGAAGATAAAGCTGGCAGGAGAGCAGGAGAGATAGTGGCCAGTGGGGTGGGGTCACCATTGGGATAGATGGTCTGAGGCAGCCTCCTGAGATTTTCATATCTGCACCGAGAGCCTAGGGATGAGAAGGCACGGGGCTGAGGCTTCCAGGTGGAGGGAAGGGTGAGGGCTAGGGTCCCCCAGAGGGGGCGCCTGGACCATGTCCCTGCATGGGTCTGTCTACCCTGCCCCACCACAGGTGATCACATTCCCGCACATCTCGTCCGTCCACCACCAGCCTCCTGGGCAGGACAAGTCCCAGAACAACGCGCAGCCCTCCCTCGCTGTCGGCAGCCCCTGCTCCTTTGCCCACCCTTTTCTCCAGAGCCAACTTTGCTCTTGCTTTAAACACGGTGGCGACCTCATCAAATATCCGTGTGCCCAAGGGACAGAGATGCAGACACAGGGCTTCTTTTAACAACACTATACGTAAATAGTCTCATTTTCCTAGTCGGGACCAGGTGAGGCCATCCTGACCCTGACCCTGACGGGAACTACCCAATGCGTGGTCTTCCAACAGGCATCGCCCTCATCTGTTTCATTAGAAACACAGACTTTCAGGCTCTACACGAACCTACTGAATGAGAATCTGTAGATTGATGAGACCCCAAGGTCATCGGATCGAGAGCCGAGTTGTGCCTCCAGACTCCACGATCTCTGGAAACTACCACACGAGTCCCATAGAACAGCTCATTCTACTGTGAGTTCATAGGGCACGGGGAAGGTACGTAGCCTGCCCAAGCTCACAAGCTTATTAGTGGGAGGCTGAGTGTGAGTACCTGTGGGGCTGACTGTAGAGACCGGCCTCTGACCACCCATCCCATCAGATGCGGAGTCACTTCAGAGGTTACAGGGTCAGCTCTGGGGCTGTGAGAAAATACTGCCCACTGGGGGAGGGGGAGCGTAAGCACTGCTGTCTCCCAGTTCTGGAGGCCAGAAGTTCAAGATCAAGGTGTCAAGCAGGGCTATTCCTCCTGGGACTGCGAGCAGAAGCCTGTCCCAACCCTCTCCCCAGCTTCCAGTGTTTTGCTGGCAATCTCTCATGTTCCTTGGCTTCTAGAAGCATCAGGAACTCTGTCTTCATCTGCAGGTGTCTCCATACCCAAATTTCTCCCCCTTTCCTAAGGACAGCAGTCATATTGGACCAGAGCCCACCTTCATGACCTCATTTTTAACTAATTCTATCAGCAGTGACCCTCTTGCTAAATGAGGTCACATTTGTGGGACAGGGGTGAGGACTGTGATGTGAATTTAAGAAATAGTCCATCTATCACAGAGGTTGATAAAAAATCAGTAACAGTTGACACTGTGCCCTGCAGGGTTCTCCGTGCCTTTACTGGTGTTAACTCACGCAGTCATCACCATGAGCAGATGAGATAAGGTCTATTTTCATCCTTGTCTTGCAGACGGAGGAAACTGGGCCACTGCCAGATAGTATGTCTTGTCCTAAGTTACAACAAGTCAACCAGGGATTGTGGGCTCAAAGTGTGCCCTACAACCCGCTTAGATAGGGTCTGGATTTATACGGACATCACGTTTATGTAATTTTTTTTAGCAAGGTGTTGCTGGGTTTGGGCTCAGTGTGTCCAGGACACTGTCTCTGAAATAGAGCCATACAGGTAGAAGATCCATGGTGTTCAACAGCATAGGAGCAGACGGGGCTAGAAAACCCCACATCCTTGATGCAGAGAAAGCATGCACTTAAAGCAAACAAAACTGGGACTCCCCCTTAGTCTGAATGAAAACCATAAACGAAGTGTCTTTCCTGGAGCCGCACATGTGGCAGGTGCACAGAAAACAGTTGCCATTATACTAATCAGTCACTATTGCCATTATACGAAGCAGCTACTATGTGCCAGGCTCTGGGCTAGGCACCAGACTTACATCTCCATCTGAGGTTTTTAATAACTCTAGGAGATAAATACTATTATTCCCAGGGGCATCTGGACAGCTCAGTCAGTTTAGCATCCAACTGTTGGTTTTGGCTCAGGTTGTGATCTCAGGGTTACGAGATCGAGTTCCGCGTCTGGCTCTATGCTCAGCACGGAGTCTGCGGGAGAGTCTCTCCCTCCAACCCCTCCCCCATTCCCTCTCTCTCAAGCACATGCACACACACACTCTCTCTCTCTCAAATAAAAATGGATAAATCCTTTTTAAAAAAAATACTATGATTCCTAGTGTAGAGATGAGGAAATAGAGGCTCAAATTAGTAAACCTTTGCTCCAAGAGCTAAGGCAACAGGCTAACTCTGATCCCCAGCCGAGGAATCAAACTCTTCTTTGTAAGATGTAAATAGGCCGAGACTTTGAGCAGAAAAGCCTCCGAGTATGACAGCCCGGGAGATTTGCGTGGATCCCGTGTCTAGGCTACAGCCTCCAAGTTCATATTTCCAGGTCCGAGCGCCTTCTGGAGAGGAAGGTGGCGACCCCCCCAGCTCCGGTCTCCTTAACTGCACCCTGGGAAGCCTTCACGCCGCCTTTCTTTTCCCCCGGTGGTCTAATCTGGAGTCAGATCCAGCTGCTGGCTCTTCCAGCCGGGGAAGGACGGCGAGCCAACGGGAAAACAACAGGTGAGCTTCAAAACAGTCCCCTTCTGTGCCCCAGGCAGGGTGTCTGCCCGGGCGACGGCAGGGCCACACTGACTTCCAGAACCTTCTGTCTCTGCAGGTGTTTTAGGAACTTGGCCTCAGCGCTTCAGTGACCCATATTTTATTACCTTTCAGGTTTCTATAATTCATCATTCACTCCTTTCTGAAACCCTAGAATGAAAGTACAGCAGCTCAGTGCCCCGGCCTCTCCGCATTCTCTCCCCAAACACATCGGCCTGTTTGTTCTCTTTATCCCCGCTCTTCCTGTCGCATTCTGCCCGTTCAATGGGGAAAGAGTGAAACCGGATGGCTGGACCCAGTGCGGGGAAATGACTTCAGAGCCACCTTTGTTTCCCCTCATTCCTTTGAGCACACTTGGCCCCGCGTCTCTATGAAAGGGCTTGTTTGAACCATTTGGAACATCTAGCGAGCGAGAGATGCTATAGCCAGAACGGCTCGCATCCTTTCAGGCTGCCTGAGACTCTAGGTTCAACTGCCAAATTTTTGCAACAAAACTAACCATGACATTGGACATTGTGTTATAAATTAGCCACAGCCTTCCAAGCAAATTGTCTCTTTTCATTGTATCAATGGAGGCCTTTGGAACATTTGGCTTCAGCTACTGACTTTAGGGAGACTCGGAGAATTATTTTTGTTCTGCCCCAAACCAACCCTTCAGGCATCGAGTTGCATGCGCTAATAATGTATGTATCTTCCTTCACAGTTATCCTCATGGCGCGGATTCAGCGGACGGCTGCAAATCACGTTCCAGGTCCCTGCCTCCCGGTCTGCCGACGTACTTTCAGATTTTGATGTGGCAGGATCTCTCCAGTTGTTCTTAAAAAAAAGAAAGAAAGCAAGAAAGACAGAAAGAAAGAAAGAAAGAAAGAAAGAAAGAAAGAAAGAAAGAAAGAAAGATTTTATTTATTTATTTATTTATTTATTTATTTTTGACAGAAAGAGAGAGAGCGATCACAAGTAGTCAGAGAGGCAGGCAGAGAGAGAGAGGGAAGCAGGCTCCCTGCTGAGCAGAGAGCCCAATTCGAGGCTTGATCCCAGGATCCTGGGATCATGACCTGAGCCGAAGGCAGAGGCTTTAACCCACCGAGCCACCCAGGCACCCCTCCAGTTGTCCTTAAGACAAAAAAGATGTGACTTCTCTCCTTATCCTGCTTTCCACAACGATGACCTAAAGTTCCTTTTAAAAAAAGAGTTCTTTTAGCATACGGATGGACAGGTATTAACAGATATTCTTATAGAGCTTAGTGGCATATAGAATTTCAGCATTCGGTCCTCCCAGAAGTGATGAGAATTTCTATTTTGGTTAGGTCACCCTGAGTTTGAAAAGATTAAAAAAACAAAAAACAAAAAACCCAAACACCCATACGCCCATTTGCTTGAGCTCTCTCAACCAACAGCCAAATCAATCTTTTGTTATTAAAAAGGAATCTGGAAAAATGCTCGGATGCCCTCTGATTTTTTTCCCGTTTTTCTCCCAACATTTTCCCACATACAAGAGAAGTCATGAGACAAATTTGGACTTGGAAATAATCTTCAGTAGTCAAGTTTATTAAAATCAGGTCCAAATGACATTTTTAAAAAATAAAATAAAACAAACCTCTCTATGATAGCTGTGAAATACACCAACTACATTGACAATCATTAGCGTTTTAAGCAAAACAGAGAACACAACACAAAACAAAACATGTGCAACATGTTTCCACACCAAAAGTGAGGACCACTATGATGATGACACAGCTTTGAAACAATATCATAAGTCACTATAAGCATCCTATCATCTTGTAACTACTCAACTAACCCACGCTCCCTTCTGAAAATGAGCAAAAAATCATGCTCTTTCCAATTTTCCCAGCAGGAATTTTTTATTTAGCCTGAACTGTGTCTAACTGTGTCTTAGATTCTGCCCAGGTGGTCCCAGGTGAGAGGGACCGAAACGTCTCTAAGGAGCTCTGCGCCATCCAAGAACACTTACCAAAAGGTGATCCACCTTCTCCTGCCCCTGTTCTCTCTCTCTCTGCTACTAACCACCCCCTCCTCCACCCAGAAGGAAGCTCAGTGCCCCTCTCCCTGCAACACCTTCCCTGTCTTTGCTGTTCCAAACAGAGCTGTATCGGGATGGAACCTAACCCAAGGCACAGTAGGTATGGCTGTTGCTTCTCAGAGAGATGGTGTAAATTTCAACACCTCGCGTGTCACTTAAATTTTCCAAAGAATTCTGCCCATCTTAGAAGAATGTAGCACTTTTAAAAGTGGCTTCTGTTATTTGATTATAGGTCCACGCTCCAGCCAGCTTAAACAGCAGGTTTTAGCAAAGACAACCTTTTATACTTACTGTCCTTCTTGGAAAGGACAGTCTTTCAAGTGACAACAGGGAGCTCTGAGTGGTGGACAGGCTTTGTGGGGGCGAGGTCTGTCTGTACTTAGAGAGGGGATGGATGGTATCACATTGCAAACACACATTTCCCCTCACATACTCACTCAGGCTTCGGGTCTCCATTGTCTGCCATTTCAAAGGTTTGAACTCCTTGACCCAAAGAGAGGGTGGCCAGCAGGGTTGGAGGAACGGGTGGGAGACGCTTTAGGTTTCTACACAAGGAAAAGGAAGCCCGACGCACACATCTCCTGGGGGTGAAAAGAGTCCCTAACACACACACACACACACACACACACACAAACCCCTTTAGGCAGAGACAAGAGTGGTTGTTATGGCGGATGCAAGTTGTTCCCCAAGTATGTCCCGAATGTGGGAGGCCACAGCAGCTGCCTCCCCTCGAGACAGCCCACAGGGCCGCTGCCAGGAGCTATAATGACTTGCTGGCCCTTGCCAGCTGTCACACTTTGCATGCCACCGGAGCTCCGGTCCAGCAGAAGGGGCCGTCCAAGTCACCAGTTTCAACAAGCGCCAAATCCTGTGCCCATGCTGGGCCCGCACGGCCACCCAGAACCCTCTTGTAGGGCTCCATGGAGAGCACTTCTGTGCGCACTGACCGGCGTGTCCGGCTGACAGTGTCCTTGGCCGGGGGAAGGGAGTTCTCCTTCCCAAGACAGAAATGTGGCGAGGTCAAGAGCCTGCTACTAACAGGGACACCCCCAGTAAAGAGGGGCCCTTTGAGGGGGAGAGCAGCCTGCGTCTTTCCATTTCTTTGATTCCTGGGGCGCCCCTGCCTGTGGATGGAAAATGTCCAGGGTGCTGTCTGGCCACTCTGTTCCAGGCATTAGCTTCTGTCTTTCTCACTCACTTCCTCTTCCTGCTGGCAGGATATGGCCCTAGGGCTCCTGCCTAGCATGGGGATAGAGGCAGAATGCCCTAATATGGTACAGCAGCTGGACTGCAGGACAGAGAGGTCCCCAGGGTGAAGGTGGGCACAGCCACCACCGCAGGCTAGGACAGAGTTCACTGAAGTGTGCAAATATGCACACGTATATATTCAGGGGCTTGGATGGAACACAACAACTCATCAACACTGGCTCGGCCTACGTCGGTCCCTCCAGCCTTTCCCCTAGTCGCCAACCCTCCCCATCATGGCCTCTTCTTGGCTTGCTGGAAGCCTAGTCCAGCTGAAGGGAGGTCTGGAAGCTAGCCATTGATAGTGCGGCTCTGCCTCTTCTGTCTGAAGGAACACTGTCAACCCCAGAAACCCACTAACCCCCCCCACACCCGGGGAGCTTCAGTTGTAACACCTATAGCAAGAATATTTTAAGATACTCAGCTCACAGGGTTTCGGGGAAAATCAGATGTCTGTAAACATGCTTTGAAAGGCAGAAAGCTTCTCAAACGAGTAGTGAGTTGTTTACCTGCTTGGAACTTCTGAGGTTGATTTGCTTGGTCTCTCTCCTTCCTGTCTAGTACATCCCTGCTTGGAGACTCAGCTTCCCCCTCTCCAATCCTCCCCCCCCCCAGGCTTCTGTCTTTCTTCCCACATGACCTCTCCGACACTTTGTCAAGTCAAGGCCTCCTGAGGGCTGGGATCTCCTCCCCTGTCTCTTCCCTCTCCATGAAACCTACAGGAAACTCCTGGATTAAAGCACATTTTGGCAGTTTGAGCATCTCAAGGGATGAGCCTGTGAGCCAGGGAGATTTCGGACCCATGCCTAGACATCCCCTGGACACACAGTGGTGGCAAAGCACTGCCCTGGGCTTTGGGAGGATACAGATGTGAACAGGTTGTCCCCTCCCTCAAAACAAGCACAGCCAAATGCGGAAATGATCTTCAATAACACAATCTAGGCCACTATCTGGGACCTGCTATCAATGGTTTGTCAAAAATGAGAAGACGTGGGAAAGATGAGAAATCATCAAGACTTCAAAAAGAAAGTAATACTAGAATTGAACCAAGGCATGGGCAGGATGTCGTAGACAGAGCTAGAGGTCAGAAGCAGAATCAGAGTGAGCCTATGGAGCAAATATTGGTGGAAGAAAGTGGGAACAAACCAGCCCTGAAATAAGCAAGCCAGTCAGTAGACTCCTAGAGCTGAAATCAGTTTCCATGGTGGACAGACGTCCCTCTTTTTACCTCAAAGAGGACCAATATGGAAAACTCACTTTCTCTCTGTTATCCTTGACATCACACTGTCCAACAGGACTTTCTGTGATGAAGGCTGTCCCAGCTGATGGCTTCTAGCCATTTGGAACTGCTAAATGCTTGCACAATGCTAGCGCAGCTCGGGAATTAAATTTCTAACTTGATTTCAT
Organism: Mustela putorius furo; assembly: GCF_011764305.1. Taxonomy (NCBI): domain Eukaryota; kingdom Metazoa; phylum Chordata; class Mammalia; order Carnivora; family Mustelidae; genus Mustela; species Mustela putorius. The sequence goes on along the minus strand of NW_025421491.1, from coordinate 546,163 downwards.
TTTGATTAGTTAGCTTTTTCTTAAGAAAAATTTATTTATTTGAGACAGAGACAGCACGAGCGGGGCGAGGGACAGAGGGAGAGGAAGAAGCAGGCTCCCCCTGAGCAGGGAGCCCCACATGGGGCTCGATCCCAGGACCCTGAGATCATGACCTGAGCCAAAGGCAGATGCCTAACCAACAGAGTCACCCAGGCATCCTAATTATTTAGATTTTAATAGCCGCAGAAGGCTAGCCGGTGGTAGGGATTTCGATACCAAAGCGCTCTTCCCTGTGCCACTTTGCCAGCCTATGATGACAGGCTGCAATAGCATCCTCAGGCATCAGGGCAGAAAACTTCCAGAGCCACCAAGTAATGTCATTTGGGGAAGAGAAAGATATAGTCCAACCCTCAACAGATATGAGCGTGTGGGTGAATTTTTGTTTGTTCGCTTGTTTCTGGTAAGAGGTCAATTTCTGTGTGGTTTTTGCTTCAACAAGAGTTGAGTCACTGGTAGAATGAATACTAGTCCCTTTGGGGGAGGGAAGGTACCTGACCCCCAAAGGTCCTAAGTCCCTTAAAGACCTTTCGATCAGAGGAAGACAGACAGCGAGGCCAGCAGTAACCATTCTCATACTACTAGTCCCTGAGCCTAGAAATGTGGTCCTCAAAACCTGGCCAGAAATCACACATTTAAAATAATAATAAAAAAATTTACTCCCATGTTCACTGCAGCATTATTCACCAAAGTCAAATGTGGAATCAACCCAAGTGTCCATCTAGGAGAAATGGGTATACAAAATAGGGTGTACACACACAACGAACTATCCTTCAGCCTTTAAAAGGAAGCAAAATCTTTTTTTTTTTTTTTCCTAAGATTTTATTTATTTGACAGAGAGAGAGAGAGAGATCACAAGTAGGCAGAGAGGCAGACACGGGAAGGCGGGGGAAGCAGGCTCCCTGCTGAGCAGAGAGCCCGATTTGGGGGGGGGGGCGCAATTCGGGACCCTGAGATCATGACCTGAGCTGAAGGCAGAGGTTTAACCCTCCAAACCACCCAGGCGCCCCTAAAAGGAAGCAAATACTAACAACATGGATGCACCTGGAGGACATAAGCCAGTCCCTAAAGACAAATGCTTTACGATTCCACTTAAATGAGGTAGGTAGAGTAGTCAAACGCATAGACCAAAGAGTGGTGGTTGCCAAGAGCTGCACGGAGGTAGTGAGTCACTGTTCACTGAGCACTGAGCTCCAGTTTTGCAAGATGAGGAGTTCTGTGGTGGGTTGCACGACAGTGTGAATGTAATGTACCTAATACGGATAATTGCCTACACTACAATAGTTAAGATAGTATATATCATGTTACTTGCATTGGACTACAGTTGCAAATATGCACATGTATACAATAAAGCAGAGGCAGAGAGGAGGAGGAGGAGGCAGCCTCACCAGTGCAACCAGTCCTCCAGGAACACCCGCATCTCACCCCAAAAGGCGCCGTCCCTCCCCGCCCCCCACCCGGGGGGAGGGGGGCGTCCTGTGACTCTCGCACTGGCGCTCACAATAACCTTCTTGAGCTGTGCCAGCCGCACCTCCGCGCCGGCCGAGGGGGGGCGGCCAATGAGCACGCGCCTGGACCCGGCCTCGCGACCCCATTGGCTGCTCCCGGCGGCCCGCGGCCCCGCAGGTTCCCAAGCCGGGTTTAAAGGGGTCGGAAGCAGGCTGCTGCCCTGCCATCGGCTCCCCGCGCGCAGGTCCGCGGGGAGGGGCGGCCTGCCGAAGGGCCCACCCCGGGGCGTTCCTGAAGGGCGCCCTCGGCCGCCCCCGCCGCCCCCCAGATGTACTATGCGCTTTCCCAGGCGCGCGTGAACGCGGCCCCCGCGACCATGCTGCGGCCACAGCGGCCCGGAGACGTGCAGCTCGGGGCCTCCCTGTACGAGTTGGTGGGCTACCGGCAGCCGCCCTCCGCCTCCTCCTCCTCCTCCTCCTCCTCCACGTCCTCCTCCTCCACGGCGACCCTCCTCCTCCCCAAGGCGGCGCGCGAGAAGCCCGAGGCGCCCGCCGAGCCGCTGGGCGCGGGAGCGGGGCCCGGCGCGCACGCGGGCGGCGGCTCCCGGGCGGACGCCAAAGAGGAGCATCAACAGCAGCTGCGGCGCAAGATCAACAGCCGCGAGCGGAAGCGCATGCAGGACCTGAACCTGGCCATGGACGCGCTGCGCGAGGTCATCCTGCCCTACTCGGCGGCTCACTGCCAGGGCGCGCCCGGCCGCAAGCTCTCCAAGATCGCCACGCTGCTGCTGGCCCGCAACTACATCCTGCTGCTGGGCAGCTCGCTGCAGGAGCTGCGCCGCGCGCTGGGCGAGGGCGCCGGACCCGCGGCGCCGCGCCTGCTGCTGGCCGGCCTGCCCCTGCTGGCCGCCGCGCCCGGCTCCGTGCTGCTGGCGCCCGGCGCCGTGGGGCCTCCCGACGCGCTGCGCCCCGCCAAGTACCTGTCGCTGGCGCTCGACGAGCCGCCGTGCGGCCAGTTCGCGCTCCCCGGCGGCGGCGCGGGCGGCGGCGCGGGCGGCCCGGGCCTCTGTACCTGCGCGGTCTGCAAGTTCCCGCACCTCGTCCCCGCCGGCTTGGGCCTGGCCGCGGTGCAGGCGCAGTTTTCCAAGTGAGGGCCCGCGCGGGCCGGGTGCGCGACCTAGGCCCGGCCTCCCGCCTCCCCGCTTTCTCCGTGCCCGCGCGCCCTGCACTCGGGGAAGGCTAGCCAAGCACGGAGGGCACGTCCAACCTTCCGGCCCGGAGGAAGGGACCGTGGGGCGCCCCCTTCCCCGCCTCCACCCCGGGGAAATGAAAGTGACGCGAGCGGATGTTCGACGGAGCGTCGGGGGCCGTTGGGGGTTCTGAGTGGATTCCCGCTGCTTTGGGCAGCAAATGTGCCCTCCCAAGCCCACTCTTGCCCAGCTCCCGTCTCTCCTGGTTTCTCGAGTCGCGCGCTTCGCAGGGGTGGTGCGGATTTTAGGGCACGGCGCGGTGGCTTTGCCTTGCTCTGGGTGCGGCGGTAGGACCGTCCTAGCGCCACGGCTCCAGGAGGCGACACCTGCCCAATCAGGGGCCAAGTGGCTGCTCTCCGCGGGCAGGAAAGGGTTCTTTTCCTTCTCCCCAGCCAGAGGTCACAGACAGCCTTGTTCCCACCGGCCAATCCCTGTCAAAGGAGGCTGCCCGACCTCAGGAAGACGAGAAAGACCAATTAGTCCGCGCAGATGGTCCGGGGTTTAGCAGACGGACTGACCCTCCGCGGCGGCGGGACGGTTGGCCTCGCGGTGCCGCGGGAGGTGTAGATAACTCCAGCGTCCTTGGATGTGCTGGGTTGGGAAGTCGGTCCGCTTTTACACTGTGGCTGTTAGAGTGCAATTTTTGAGAATCGCATAAGCAGGTGTTTTGTTGCAAAGATTATTCGCTTTTAAATCCTGGGGTCTTCTTAAAAAGACAGCTTAGAACTTGAGATTCACCATTTTGTTTCCTCTTCCCCAAAGGTAGCGTAACCAACATTTGAGCTTGCTTAAAAACAAAAACCAACCCCTTTTGACGCAGGTGGTGTTCTCGGTTTACTAAAATAGGTAACAGGGCACTTCGCAGTGGCCGCCAGTCTTGTCTGAAAGCACGATCGCTAATTAACTTTCTCATTAAAAGACGCAGAGGAGGACCTGAGCCCCGAACCCCCCTCCCCCCAGGCTTGGCGGGTCCCCGCTGCGGTGGCGACCGCGGGATGGCATTTTCTGCGCTGCCCCTTTGCACGAGGGGTCTTTGCCCAGGGCTAGCTCTGGGCAGGTCTTCCCGCAGCTTTACGTTTGAAGAACTGCCTGGATGACCGGTCTTGATTTGTTACAGTCGTTCACAAATGATTCCACCCGAGATAATTTTATGATCTTTCGGCAGCTTGCTTTGAAGTCTCTGTTTAAGGTTTTTGGTTGTTGGTAGTAGCCGAATTTAACTGGCATTTTCTTTTATCTCTAACTCTGTTTCGTTGCTCTCCGAAGAATCAACAAAATAAAACATTTAAAGACCTAACATTTTCCTCTGATTTGTTTGTTAATAAAAATGCCCTGGTGGGGCGCCTGGGTGGCTCAGTCGGTTCAGCCTCTGATTCTCCATCTCTGCTGAGGTCTTCATGTCAGGGTCCAGAGTTCAAGCCCCACACTGGGCTCCACACTGAGGGCAGAGCCTACTTAAAGTTAAAAAAAAAAAAAAAAAGTCTCAGTGCGCTGGTGAATTCAGATTCTCGGGATGAAGGTTAGTAGTTAAATGTGACTAGAGTTCCAAGTTTTTAAAGCTGGCTTCCTGATTTGTAAAGTGATCTAATGAACAGGAGTCTGCTTGTCTAGTTCAGGCTCGGGGCAGAAATTTAAGGACCCAACCTGAGTGGGTGGTTGTCAATTTCAGGAATTCACTCTTTCAGCCAAGATGGGCCTCTTGACTATTTTCTTCTACTAAAAATGAGTTTAAAACACACTGGTCACAAAATTATTTTGTATATCAGCATCCCTCTCAAAAGGATGGGATTTTTCAACTCAGTGGGCAGAGGCTTAAAAAGTGTCATACAGCTAGCTATGAGCTTTCCCCCATTCTTCCCACAAGGTTGGAAGTTTCTCCTAGGAAGTTGTGACCTCGGACATCATTCTGAGAGGTGAAGACAGCTCCTCTGGGTGACTGGTGATGTTATAAAGAATTTTATGTTGACTTGCTCATGTGCAATCTTTAAACATTTCATAGTTATTGATGAAATCCAACCACTGTTTAAAGGCAGAGGGTTAATAAAAGAGAAAGTGATGCCTTTAATCTGCAGAAAAGGAAAGAAAACCTGAGGTGACGTCATTGTATCCATGTTGGTTTATCTGAGGTAGGCAAGCACTTAAGAATGGTGAGCATTCATCTGGGGAACAGGTTGTGGGGGAGGGAGCGGTGCCCACTACTGGAAGGATGGTTAACCACCATGTTGGTTAAGTGTCTGTTTCCTCAAGGAGGAGGCGGGAGAGGGTATGGCAGAGAGAAACTCTTACGCACCAACCCATTTCAGAAAAGAGCTTCTCATTCTTCCCAGACTCTGCCATCAGAAAAGTCACAGGCTTTTGGAATAAGTAAATTGGAATGGGGAAAAATAAATAAATGAATAAAATTTAAAAGTAAATTTGAATGGGGATTTTCTGCCTAGTTAATCCCCATCCTTGCTCGTCTTGCTTTTTGACAAGGAACCCAAAGTAAAAACTCAACAGCTAAGTCAAAAATCTCATCAGATACCCCCTGAAAAAATATATATATATTTCTGGGAGATTAGAAATAAACAGTTCCCCCTTCAGTCCCTACTCCATCACCATATGCCACCGTCATTCTAAAGGACACAGGAAAGAACAGGGCAAGAACGGGTGGATGGGCGTCCTGCTTCCGGTCTCTACTTATAATTCAGAGTAAGAATTATACCTTAGAGAAAAGGTAATAATACGTGTGACTTTTTTAAAACTTAACTGAGAAAATCATGCTTTCTAGAATGGCTAAGGATTATGAATGCATTTAACCAGGACCTGCTAGGCTGTTATGAGTCTCATCAAAATATTTAAGTTATCCATCTACACATAGCATCTCTTGGCTGTGGCACTCCACAAGATTAGCAGACTCGCTCCTTATAAGGTGACATCCTGAAAAATTGCATCAGCGAGCATCCAAGAGTCCTATAGGATGAAACAGAAAAAAGGTAACTATATACAGTGTCCGTAATGAAAGCTAGACCTCCCAACATAAGTCTGTGGCAGGGCAGAGCCTGGAGCAGGTACGGTGTTTAAGCCTAGACATGTATGGGGTAGCCTGTGGATCTTTCAGATCTGCAATGCTATGTCATGTGCAAAAGAGCTAGCTGATGTGCCCACCTCACTTGATTTTAGCCAAAGCGAGCTTTTTGCAGAAGAACAAATTTAATCTGGTCTTTGAAGGGACCAGTGGGGAAGAAGAGAAGGAATAAGGGAGTCTCCTTGAGAAAAGTCCATCAGACCTCAGAAGCAAGATAAGGAACACGTGACTCGCAGCCCAAAGAGACCCCTGCATCCGGACGACCACGAACACGCAATCCCAGTGGTTGGGGAGAATGGAACCTAAGCGGTAAATGCACACGGCCCTGAGAAATTACGTTGTTAGAAGTGCGGGAGGTCAGGTGAGCAATCGGTAAACAGAGCAGATCAAATGCACTGTGGGATTTACCTAGCCCGTAGTGATGGTCTATTTACAGATATTCTCCTCTAAGGGAAGCTGATTACACCAGGTTTGAAAATATAACCTTGCGAAATATATGGGGTAAGTGCCCCCATCAAGGAAGAGGTACGCTCCAAGCATGGAAAGTAATTTCCCAAAGCAATTTCCAAGCAATTTCCCAAAGGTCCGATTATTAGCAATAGAGCTTCATGTACCCCTCTAGTTCAGGGTCACCCACTCAAGTCTTTGTGGACTTCCCTAGTGCGTAGGAGAGGCTGGGTCAAAGTTAACCACCAATATTCAAAGCCTCAGTCCACTAGCTAGACCTCTTGGAGCCTGAAGAAGGCAGAGTATAAAGGAAACCAGCAAGAAAAAAGTTTTTTGTTTTTTTTTTTTTTCACCACACAAGGATGCTTCATGAACTTGCTGAGGACAAGGGGATGTCTAGTAAGAGCGGCTACACCGATGCCTTTTCTCTCCACAGCACTGAGCACATCTGTTAGGAAAGTGCATCTCTTCCAGAAGGCACGGTCCTCCTCATGAAATACCCCTTCCATTTCTGCACACTCAGCAAATGTCCAATAAGATCACCCCCTTTATGGAAGTGGGCTCGAGAAGTAAGTTTTTAAAACGTCATATTTTTCTAAAACGCATATTCACTTTTTTCAAGCAGGTTTTAGCTGAAAGGAAAACATCCTTTTTTCCAGGCAAGGTCCAGATTATCTTACTACATTTAAGGTGCAGAAAAGGAGTAGTAAGATGGTCCGCGAGCTACCCAGAGGCTAGCCTCGTTATTTGTGGAGATGCCGCAAATGACTTCTTCAAGCCCCTCCCATTCTGTCCTTTCGAACTAAGCCCAGCTTAAAAGCTGAAATGCCCTATCAGAAATAAGCCAAATTCTTTCTGTTCACAGGGGATTAGCTGCTCCTTCAGAGAACTTTCCCCTTTGTGTCCAGCTGAAGGGCCAGAGCTCAGGCGTGAGCACAGGATGATTAGGTCAATAGTCCACATCTTTACACACTACAGGCTGCTTGGTGCTCCGGGAGGACATCACCTGGATGGAAAGCAAAGGGAGTGCGTTTCTCCTTCACTCGGCCTTTGTCAATGACCACAGAGGACAGAGCACGCAGGTGGGCCACACCCGGGACAAAGGCCACCAGTGCCAGATCCTCTCTTTAAAGCCTACAGAGTGCTCATGAGGCAAGAGAACCTGGGGATTATCTGTCCACCCTGCCCTCTACTGAATAAGGCAGTGGAGGCCTGGGAAGTTCAAGAGATAGTCAGAGGCAGCCTTGCCAGGGACAATACCTGCTTGGAGGAAGCAAAGGTGCTTCCTCCTTGGCTTGTCTTGGTGGGACTAGAATGTCCTGGAAAAGGAATTGTGGCGAGAGATGAACCCATTCTTCCTGCCTCCTGGAAAATCTCTGACCTTTGTGCCCAGCCCTCGGGCTGCCCCCTCTGAGCCGCACTGAGAAAAGGCAGACTCAGGGCCAGTCCCCTACCAGGGGCCCAGCTGCATTTCAGCCACCTGAACTTTCTCCGGCAGCCTCGCCCCCTAGCCCCGAGGGAGGCCCAGATTGGTGACAGGGAGCGGCGGCCAGCGGAGGCGCAGCAAACCCTTTGAGAGAGCCTCCGATGGTGACATGTTTGTCATCAGTTTCAGAAAGCAACCGGCAGAAGGCGAGGGAGCAGACATCTGACGGCCAAGGGCAAAGAGTGTCCTGGGGGCTCTCCCTTCTGGGATGCCTTTCACCCTGCCCGCATAGACGCTCGGTGTTCTGATGCTCATGGCTCTGATTTTCTCAACAATGTCAGCATCTTGTTGCCAAGTGTTTTTCATGGATGTGAATGATTTTCCAAGGGCCTGATCGGCAGGAATGAGCGCTGGCTGCCGCCAAGCCCCGGGAGAGAGAGAGAGAGGACAGGCACCCCGAGCCCTGAACGGGGAGCCCCAGTCAGAGGTAGGTGATGGAGCCTGGAAAAACACTTGTTGTGGATGGGGAGCACCAGGATCAAGAAGGACTACCGTGGGAGCGCCTGGGCCGCTCAGTCGGTTCAGGGTTTGCCTTTGACTCAGATCATGGTCCCAGGACCAACAGGGAGCCTGCTTCTCCCTCGGCTGCTCCCCCTGCCTGTGCTCTCCTGCTCTCTCTATCAAATAAATAAATAAACTCTTAAAAAAAAAAAGAAGAAGAAGAAGAAGGGCTCTCGTGTCCCAGCAGCTTCTAAGTAATCCAGATACCTCCTTAGAGAATGACAAAGTGGTACAACCTGGAGACTCCAAAATCACAAGTTCAGGTTAGAGCACTCATCTGTGCTGGGGGCGGGGGCAGGAAGGAGGGAGAAAGAGAGAGAAGGGGGAGCTAATTGACCTGGGGGCAGGCAGATGATAGAGCATCACAACTAGGAATAACAATGATAACACTACTGACGGGAGCTAACACTGTTCATCGGGTGCCATGCCGTGTTCTAAGCATTTTTACATGCGTGACTTCATTTCGGGGTGCTCTGATTACACCATTTTACCGATGAGAACAAAGAAGCACGAAGAGGTAAACACTAGGGAAGCTGAGGCTGGTTGAGGGAACTTGTAGAAACCAGGCAGCGACAGACATAAAGCTTTGTCTGGAAGAGGGAGAGCCTGCATATCCTTCCTCCTCTGGGCAGGCGAGGTTGTGGTACCCCCAACCTCTCCTCTTTTTCTGGCCTCGGGTCCGGTCGATGCCATGCAGAACACGTCTACTCAGTGGGTAGTGAGGTTTCCACCCGTCCCAGCACACAGTGATTTCCGATGTTTCCAGCTCCCGGGGCAGCTGAGATAAGGCAGGACAGCGATGAGACACCGGGATGTGGCTGGGACAGAAGGCAGGCGTCACATAGCCCACACCCTTGGAGACATTGCGTCCCTGGTCCTTCTGTCACTGCGAGCAACCAGGCAAACAAACAAACAAACAAACAAACATAATACCCCAAACAGCTTTTCACGGCAGTGATCATTAAGTATCTTCCTATTCAGACCTTTAAAAATACAGTCAGGCAGATGAGGAATCAGTAAAGAAAACTTTTGAAGATCGTTCGCTATGGGGGTATCTACCTGGCTTACCACTCAAGGGGCGTATCCTGCTGTTGCTGTCGCTCTGTTTCATTCGCTTGCTTCTGGCAGGTTCTGCTGATGTCATCCCCCCCCCACACACCCCCAGTTCTGGCTCCTCACAGACTTGCTCTATCAGAGATAGTCCTGGGCATGACGTAAAACCAACTACTCTCACTGCACTCACCACCAGTGGAGAAAAAACATAAAGCTGGACCCCACAGCCTTCCATTTAATAGACAACTTTTGATACTGTTCATGACCATGGAACCCATGGATCTAGGGCCTATGAAGCACCAGAAGATGCGCTTTACCCCTTTACTATTTTCTATTCACACAGACCCACAGCAAGTTAGAGGGAGAGTTGTCAGCTCTGATCACAGAGCCATCTGGCTCGGGGGGAGGGGGGGCCCTGATGCTGCTGGTGCTGTGCCCCCCACCACAGGAAGGACAGGAGCAGGGAATCACTCCATTGTCCCCCTCCACTCCTGGGAACCTGGGAGGGCTGTGTTCCAATCCCCTCCCCCTCCCTCCATCTCTGCCCTGGAAAGTCTTAGATGCCCACCGCCCCATGGGTGTGCCTCACATTGGGTCAGTCCACTCCCTGGCCACCTGACCCTGGACGGTCCTCTGTAAGATCCAGTCGCCTTAGGAGCTACCTCACAGCGCGTAAACGGGGCTGTGTGTGTTAACTGTTAGCACAGCGTCTACTGTCCTGGGGATTGTTGTTCTTTCTCGTACAGTTTTTCCCACTGTCTGGACAGACATGATTTATGGGATTATGTAAACTGCCGGTGGTTGTTTAGAAAGCAATGGCGTGTGCTCAGCCTTCTCTTGCCATTCATGAATAAGCCGGTGCCAGCACTGAACAGCGACATGTAGAGATCCATCTGGAATGAGCAAAGCTGCCTCTCAACCCCCCAGCTCCTTCTGGCTCTAACTTGCCCCCAAGGGTATCTTTTGTGGGGTTTCTCCTCCGGAGCCCTGTGCTAGCTCCCTCCATCCAAGCTGGCTCTCAGAGCCCAGTCAGGACCCACAGTGACTGTGTGGAGTCCCCCGAGGCCCGAACGCTTCTCCAAGGTTGAGAGGGAGGGCGGGCAGGCACTGGGATTTTCCTTCTCTCACCGACTGACTCGCAGACAATGAGTTCCTCAGAAGCCACAACATTTCAGCTGTTTTGGACCCAGAGGCCACAAGCTGACGGGATGACATTCTCCACCCCCACCCCCCTCACATGGCATCAGCTCAGGACAGCTCCAAACAGTATCAACTGGTTTGTGGCAAGAGGCATAAACACCAGGCTGGGTGAATGAAATCACTGGCTGAGTCATCCTCTGCACTGGGAGGCCAAAGAGGACTCAGTAGCGCCTGGGAGACGCTCCTGCCATGGTGCAGGGCTTCTTCCTGCCAGTGACACGGGGTTGGGGCTCAGCGGTCCCTGCAGGACCCCCTTACTGGGCGGCTGCCTGCTGGGGGCCAATAGGACAATCAGTTCTCGAGGTAGTGCTTGTGTGTGTAGTCATCTGGCCCCGGGGATGGTGCCTGGAGCAAAATGCAGCCTGTGACAGCAGTGTCCCTCACCAGAAACACTTGTTCAAACGAAGAAGCAGCAGCAGCAGTGCCTATGTCAGAAGGAACTATTCTTATTCCGTTGGGCTACTTTGGAAGAAGGCAGGATGGAGACCAGACTGGTGCTGGAGTCATTTTTCTTTCTTTTAAGTGACCTCTAAAAATAGAGATGGTGTGTAGTATCCGCTGAGCAGCAACAACAGGGCTCGGCACCATTACTGAGCATTTTATTGAACGTGTTGTTTGCTGTCAGGCGTGTGCTAAGGGCCTGGGGTCAACAGCAGAGTGCAGCCAAGGGAATCCGGCCTCACCAAAGGGGAGGCAGGTGTGGGGCTGGACTGAGCAGTGCCCCGTGATCAGCCCTGCTGACCTCAATGTCTGAAGCCCTGCAGGGGCCTCTGCCAGGCCCCGGTCTTCAATCCTGCCTTTCTCATCTTACCTTCATCAGGTGGAGGGGTGTTACTCGGGCCTGGAAGCTCGGTGACCCCATGCAGGGAGACTGGGGTGGCCATATCAGAATACATTTGAAAATTAAACCCAAGGAATCTTGGAATATGATCCCACCTCACCCCAGTGCTTAATTGGATAAAATAAAGAAGTCATGTCTTCCGAGCCATGCCTTATCTTCACACACTGCTGCCCTCACACCAAACTCTTAAGCCTGGGAGACGGTTCACCAAGAGGAGGGACAGTCCACGGATCTCTCACGTCACGGGTTGTCTGCAAGTCTTTGGAATGCGGAAAGTTTCCACACTTCAGATTCTAAAAATCACTACTTTCAATTGGAAAATGTTCGCTGTGGCTTTCAGAAGAGCCCTGCCTGCTTCTAGTGTGGCCAACAATAATGAATAACCCTCAGTAGCCCCTTCAATTGGAATAATTCCCCCTAGCTGAGAAAAAAATGGTTTAAGTTCATTTTTTTCTTTAATTTATTTATTTAACAGTCAGAGATTACAAGTAGGCAGAGAGAGAGACGGAGGAAGCAGGCTCCCCGCTGAGCAGAGAGCCCAATGTGGGACTCGATCCCAGAACCCTGGGATCACGACTGGAGCCGAAAGCAGAGGCTTTAACCCACTGAGCCACCCAGGCACCCCAGTTTAAGTTCATTTTTAATTTAAAACACACACATAAAATTTGGAAAGATCCCCATTATGAAGATTCGTTGGTTCTACTTGGCCATTCTAGGTCTAATGACCTGCCCTGATTAGCAGCAACTGAAATAGTGTTAAAAGCCTTTGAAATAAGATTCCTAGAGAGTGGGTCCTAGCCCGTGCTCCATGCCAGCGCGATGATCGCTCAGGGATGACAGAATGGCAAACTGACTATTTCTACTTTAGAATGTTCTGAGAGAAACAGAGGGAGATTTTGAAGCTGGCTTCTATGGATAAAAAAAAAAGAGAGAGAGAGAGAAAGAGAGAGATCTTCATTACTGTTGGAAATAATAAGACCATTTCCACAAGAACCTAGAAGAAGGACGCCTGGGTGGCTCAGTCAGTTTAGCCTCTGCCTTCAGCTCCGGTCATGATCTTGGGATCCTGGGATCGAGCCCCACATAGGTCTCCCTGCTCAGTGGGGAGTCTGTTTCTCCCTTTATCTCTGCTGTTCCCCCTGCTTGTGCTCTCTCTGTGTCAAATAAGTAAATAAATAAATAAATAAAATATTTGAAAAGAAAAGGCTACAGAAGAAAATAGAAATTGTCTATAATCTCACCACTCTAAGGAAGCTTCTTCTAAAAATACCCTGATACACATTGTCACATATTTTCTTGTCGGCAGAGGTACTATGTACATACAATCAAATGTCTGATACACATCAGAATTAAAGTATACAAACTGTCTTGCCACCTACCTTATTCCTCTAACTACAGACTATGGACAGCTTTCTATGCCCAAAGATAGATTCCTAGCTCACCATTTTGGCCTGGATGCTGCTGTGATTGAGATTTTTACTGAAGTTACTTCCTATGAGCGAAATGTATCATTCTTCCCCCCCTGTATTTCACATACGGACGAACATCCTTGTGCATAAATCTCTCTATCAGTTTATCCTGGGGTAATTTCTAGAGGGTCAGTCTATCATATCGATAAGGCTTTAGTTGCATGTTGGCTTCCAAGAAGGGACCAATTTGCAATTCTACCTGTAGGGTCTAAGAAGTGTGTCCCCATAGCTTCAATAGCACTGGGTATTTTTGTAAAATATTGGGCATCTACTTACTATTTTGTGTCTTTTTATTATTATAGGAACAATCCATGCTCCTTATAAAATTTCAAACATTATCATGTATATAAAGCAAAAGAAAGTAAAGCTCCTGCCCTAAAGTCTCCCATTATAGCCTCACACCCTCAGATAGCCTTCTGTATGTTTTCAAAATTTTCTTTTCAATACCTAGGCAGAAAAAAGGCTTTTTTTTTTTTTTTGCTTTCTTACAAAGATGGTATTTTAGTCAGCTTGCTTTGCAACTTACATTTTCCTGTGTTTTTGCAATACTGTGACTCTTTTTAGGTCAATTTTACATAAATAAATAAATAAATAAATAAATAAATAAATAATCTATTGATTTATAAATACACACAGGTCACTTTTTAGTGGTTGCCAAGCATTCCACGGAATGGACTTATTATATATAATTCACTGCCCCAGACTGTCCTGGACGAACACTTGAGTTGTTTTCAATATTTGAGTGAAGATCCTTGCATATATATCCTTGCATGTGTAGAGGATCTTCCTAAGATTATTCCTAGAAAAAATCTTCTAGCCATTGTCGAATTAGCCTCCCAAGTTAACATTCCTACTGACAACATAGATGACACCTGTTTCTCCCAGGGTATTTAAACAGGGTCCCATCATTCACTAGGCAGGAATACATTGTAGATATATTTTCTGGAAAGAAGCAAGAAGTGATCTGGCAAGGCTGTGAAGTTCCTTTTGCATTTGCATTTACACGGAGGACTCAGCTGTCCTCTCTTCCCCACTCATTCCACACATGCTCATGTTTGTTTGGTTGGTTTTTTAAAAGATTTTATTCATTTGACAGAGAGAGATCACAAGTAGGCAGAGAGGCAGGCAGAGAAAGAGAGAGAGAGGGAGGAGGAAGCAGGCTCCCCACCTAGGAGAGAGCCCGATGTGGGACTCGATCCCAAGACCCCAAGATCATGACCGGAGCCAAAGGCAGAGGCTTAACACACTGAGCCACCCCGGCAGCCTCATGCTCATGTTTTTAAGGTTATATTCAACATCTTAGCAATATCTATGATTCATTCATAAGGTAAGATCTGTATTAAATGACCCGACCTTGACCTGAATCAATCAAAGAATGGCAGATGCGTACATAACTCACTTTTCTGCAACTTTGGGATTTATGATTTCCTCATCTGTAAGAGAGGAACACATCTGTCCTTCATAACCCACCCCTAGGGGATGGTTGGAAGAACATGGTTCACCATTCTTCCAACTACTCTCAGCTTAGAGGGTCCAATATGGGAGCCACTGGCCACGCATATTCGTTGAGCACTTGAGACGTGGCTAAACAGAGCTGAGATACGCTACAGGTGTAAAATGCACACTGGATTTGGAAGACTTACTATAAAGAAAAAAATGTAAACTATCTCCTTAAGGATTTTATATTGATTATGCGCTGCAATGGAAATATTCTGGATGGATGGGTTACATAAAATAGATTATTAAAATTAATGTTGCCTGTTTCTTTTCACTTTTAATATGGCTACTAGAAAATTTAGCATGACATACATTTATACGTGTAGAGAAGAAAGTGAAAAATAGAAGATTCAATTTGGGTATTTGAAAATGTAAAAAGTATAAGGGTCTGGGCATTAAAAGACTGTATTTAGACTGAATGCAGAGGAGACATTTGGAAAGTAAATGAATGTAAATGAAAGTAAAATGAATGAGGATGAGTGATGTGCTTTTGAGATATTTTCCTCTCTTTGGCCAGTCCTGCATCTCCTTCTTTAAAATAAATAAAAATAAAATAAAATAAAAATAAAAAGTGAAAGAAAGTTTCCTTTTTAAAAAAGATTTTATTTATTAATTCGAGAGAAAGCATGAACACAAGGTGGGGGAGGGGGAGAGAAAGAGAAGCAGACTCCGCGCTGAGCAGGGAGCCCCGTTGCAGGGATCAATCCCAGAACCCTGGGATCATGACCAGAGCCAAAGGCAGACGCTTAACCGACTGAGCCACCCAGGTGCCCAGGAAGAAAGAAAGATTCTATACCCATAGGTAGCTTGAATCATATTTCTATTGGATGACATTGTTCTCAGCTGTGTTTACACCTACAAATGTACATCCAGACTTTGTGCGCGCTCGCACACTTACTCATGCTCTCTGTCCTTCCTTCAACTCAGTTCAGTGATCTAATTTGCAGAAATCCCTAGTTATTTCCCTGGATAACTGACACATGTCACTTGGGTTATCTGGTCTACAAACCATCAGTGTGCTCTTAAACTGGCCCTCTGGGGGGAAAAAAGAAAAAGAAAGGAAGGAAGGAAAGAAGGGAGGGAGGGAAAGAAGAAGAAGGAAAGGAAAGGGAAAGAAAAGCCCTGATTTGCTGTGTTTGCTTTATGTGTAAATACCCCCCACCATGGCTCATCCCAAGCTACCCCTGAACCCGAGCTGGGAAGAGGCCCACATGTTCTGGTATGCTCCAGCTTAGCATTGATCAGGAATCCTCTTCTTACTCAGGGTAAGGCTCCCACTACCACTCAAGAAAGCCAGGTCCCATATATTCCCTCTACCTGGTCCCTAGCTCCCAGAGCTTGGGCTTATGGGGTAATCAAGGTCACTCAGATGTCCCTGCCTGGGACATTGCATCTAGGGGCTGCACTAGACAGGCAGGGGGCTCGTTAGGGAATATTTGCTGTGGTCACAACCAACTCATGCATTCAGTGGGTGTGAAGCTGGTATAGCAGTGTAACAGAGGGTGTGGGGCAGTGCAGGGAGATAGGGGTCCCGTTACAGGAGGGCTTCTAAAAGAGAGCCCAAATACTCAATCAGCAGTGGCCTTTTACAAACTGGAGTGTGCAGAATTGAAAGCAGGGACTCGAACAGATATTTATAAACCCATGCCCAGAGCAACACAGTTCACCATAGCCCAAAGGAAGAAGCAACCCAAATGTCCATCCATAGATAAATGGATAACAAAATGCAGTGTATTTTTCACCTTCTAAAGGAAGTAAGTTCCAATACCTACAACCACATGGAAGATTCTGGAAACATGATGTTTAGTGAAAGAAGCCAGATACAATATTGTATCTCCACTTAGATGACGTACGTACAGGGATCAAACTCACAGAGAGAAAGTAGGCCGGTGCGTGTCCAGGGCTGGGGGTGGGGGTGGGGGGACTTGGAAGTTAGTGTCTAATGGGGACTGAGTTTCAGTTTGGAGAAATGAAAGAGTCTGGAGACAGAGGGTGGTGATGTTTGCACAACAGTGCGAGTGTACTTAAAACCGCTGAAATCTACACTTAAAAATGGTTACGATGGTAAATGTTATGTTATGGATATTTTACCACAATAAAAATAATTTTTTAAAAATCAGGTGCACGGGGCACCTGGGTGGCTCAGTGGGTTAAAGCCTCTGCCTTCGGCTCAGGTCATGATCCCAGGGTCCTGGGATCGAGCCCCATGTGGGGCTCTCTGCTCAGTGGGGAGCCTGCTTCCTCCTCTCTCTCTGCCTGCCTCTCTGCCTACTTGTAATCTCTGCCTGTCAAATAAATAAATAAAATCTTTAAAAAAAAAAATCAGGTGCACTCCTAGGTTTCATTCTCCAAGAATTTTAGTCTGTGTGTGAGTGCTGGGTATGCGGTTTCTGAAATTCCACAGGTGAGCACACCTGATTGAGAAGGACCCGGTCACTGTGACATGAGTGCAGTTCAAGAGGGTTCCATTTCTTTCTTTCTTTTAAGATTTTATTTATTTATTTGACAGAGAGAGAGATCACAAGTAGGCAGAGAGGCAGGCAGAGAGAGAGAGAGGGGAGGAAGCAGGCTCCTTGCCCAGCAGAGAGCCTGATGCGGGGCTCGATCCCAGGACTCTGGGATCATGACCTGAGCCCAGGGCAGAGGCTCTAATCCACTGAGCCACCCACGCACCCCGAGGGTTCCATTTCTATGACTGTTCTGTGAGTCAGTCTTTACCGGCCTCCGAACCAGAGGGCCAGTGGGGTGAAGGTAGCAGCAGCTCTGTGTTGTTTGTGTGTTCTATATGAATTAGTAATTGCCAGCATTTGAAAATCAGGAGACTTTACATAAAAATCCTGATCTTTATCCAGAAAACAAAACAAAACCAAACCACAACCCTGGCTGACATGGTCATACTAGCCCTGTTCCTGCATGACCCCTTGACGTAGAGCCAAAACCACCTTCTCCACCATCCCTTCCGCCGACCCCAGCCTCCCTCCTGGGCTTTGGGGTCTTTGGGCTTCCCGACCGTGCTCAAAACAAGCCAGCGGACGGGAGCTGAGAACAGCAACCCCTTTCAACTCTGCCTCTGTCTTCAGTTGATGAAAACATCCCGTGTTGATAGATAGACCGGTGGTGCATTACATAAGCCCAAGTGATCAGTCCTTACTTTAACTTCCTTAGTGTTACTCTAGGACCAAACAACTTCACTAAACCGTAAACTCAGGCTGTCTTTCCAACACTTACACTCGGTTTTTCTTTTTCCTTTCTCCCTTTGTGACTTAACACTCTTCAGTATTGAATCAGTATTGAATCAATAAGATTGGCTTATTGAAAAGCCAATCTTGGGTCTTACTTACTGTGACATCCATTTCAAGGTAACCTGAGATACCCAGCTATCCCGTGGCCTGCAGAAGGTAAGGCAGGTTGAGGGAGCTTTGCTTAAGAGAGTGCATATAAAAATTATGGATCCTTCTTTTTCACAAGGCTAAACTTGGGGCACCTCTAAACCCCAGCGCAATGACCTCATCTCCATGCAGAGGGGTGAGGACAGATGCCGCCTTCTGAGTTGGGAGCCTGTTTGCAAAGAACCACCCTGGGAATTTCTGTAACAGTTTCAGCCAACAACAGCTGGCGCCCTCCCCGTTGGGGTAGGGAGCCACAGTGCCTCGATGCACAGTGTAGAGACTAAAGAAGAAGGAGAAAGTTAGTGCTAATTTTTATTTTTCAGCCAGCTCTGTTTTTGTTTGTTTTTTTTTTTTTAAGATTTTATTTATATATTTGACAGAGAGAGATCACAAGTAAGCAGAGAGGCAGGCAGAGAGAGAGAGAGGAGGAAGCAGGCTCCCCACTGAGCACAGAACCCAACATGGAGCTCGATCCCAGGACCCTGAGATCATGACCTGAACTGAAGGCAGAGGCTTTAACCCACTGAGCCACCCAGGCACCCCCAGCCAGCTCTGTTTTAATGAGAGTCCAATGCTACTTTCCTATCTTGCCTGGAGCCCAGGGCTCCAGATTACAGAGGTTAACAATAATTCGCTTTGGTTTGTGGGTATAAATATTAGTTTGAAGGCGTTCCCCTGTGGAAAAGATACACCAGCTTCCAAACCCAGCTGGCCTCGAACCTTCCACTTGGCAACTTTGCATCCTGAGGTCTGCACAGTGCCTGCTGTTGGCCTGTTGGTGGGTAAACACGTGCGTGCACACAGACACACACTCACACACATTAACACAGAAGACTGATCTCACTGGGGCCAGGTGTGGGAGGGACTCGGGTCCCTGCAGGCTTTTGAGGGCCCTTCTGGTCCCACCCCCAGCTCTCATCTGGGGTCTGGTCACATCACCTCTTGGGGACTCCCAGCCCCTATGGGGTCCCAGAAGGAAGGGGAAGCAGATAATATTTACATCACAAAAGCAGACTGGATCCCACAATGTCATTTCAATGATATACGCAGGCAGGCTCGTGACAGAGAAGATTGATCTTAACAAAACAATCTCCCAGCTGGGTAGAAGTGAGGTGTTATATCGGGGTGTTTATAAGGCGGTGTTTAGGTGGCCCACGTGGCTAATGCGGACACCTGGTTGGTAGCTTCTCCATCTGCCTTAGAAAGCTTGGGAGAGCCTCAAAACTGCAAACAGGAGAGCTTTTCGTTAACATTTGTCAGGCCATGAGCCACATCCCTGCAGGCTCGAGTGCCCAAAACAGAAAATTCCCAGCTCCTTGGCCCGCTCTTCCCCTAGCCCTCCCTCACTTGGCGGTACCAGCCTCACCAACCCCGGCCACCCACCGCTTGGCTTGTCAACCTCAGGGTTGCTGGCCTCATCCACCTGCCACAATCCTACAAACCCTTCAGGAGTTGATTTGAACACGCCTTCCTCCCCGATACCTCTCTCCATCTCTCGGGCACAGACGCCGTCCCTCTCCTGCACAGATCTGATTCTCCCTCCTCGCTCCTCTGTGCCTTTTGCAGGGCAAACCCTGAAAGAACCCGAGAGGGGAACAAGGAAAGGAAAGCGGGACAGAGGTGGGGACAAAGAGAGGCCGGGAAGCCCTCAGAGTCAATGAAACGAAATGCAGTCCCCATCTCGCGTGCCAGTTGTGTGCGCAGATAAAGACAAAATCCTGCCACAACATCAGCAATTGCCCAGCTCGCTAAGCAATCTCTCTGCTGGAATTCATATTTTATTATTTATTTATTTGACAGACAGAGATCACAAGTAGGCAGAGAGGCAGGCAGAGAGAGAGGAGGAAGCAGGCTCCCTGCTGAGCAGAGAGCCCGATGCAGGACTCCATCCCAGGACCCTGGGATCATGACCTGAGCCGAAGGCAGAGGCTTTAACCCACTGAGCCACCCAGGCACCCCATCTCTCTGCTGGAATTTAAATGTGAAGCCCAATACCGATAGGTCCTCTAGCTACTGATCCGATGCTCTGAAATAAAGAGATAAGGATAGAATATTGCCTAGGAACACCCAGGGCTCCAGAATGCAGAAGAAATGAAAGGCGCTCACGCTTCAAACACTGGAGGGGCAGGTGACCCAGGGCCAATTGAGTGCCCAAGGGAGTTCTCGTCTTCACATTGTGTGAGCTTGTCATTAGCTGTTCTGTTTTCCTGGCACCTGTTTTCATGTACTCCTAAGACAGTCCCTGTTTGGCTGCTTCCTTCCAGAAAGGAGAGGTAAGAGCTAAAAAGATCACAGAACTTGCATCCTACAATGAGTTTAAAACAGACTCCCAATACAGGGGACTGCGTTTTTTTGTTTGTTTGTTTTTTGTTTTTTGTTTTTTTGTTTTACAGAGCTGGTAAGTTTCAGTTTTAATTGACACAGTGTTAGAATAGGTCAGTTGGAACCCGAGATATTTTTAGCTTCTTTTTTTCCATTTTCCAGCCTAACTTTTTTCTTTTTAAAGCCTTTTTTCTTACATATCTGATTAATGCTTTGGGAGTCTTCTTTAAATTTTTAATCATATATCTAATCTCCCATCTTGCTTAGTGTCAAGTAAGCTAAAACTAAAAACACCAGCTCCCACTCAACGAGACAGCAGTGTGTTCATCGCTTATGGGTAATGCAGATACAATCCATGAGAATAAGGTCACACAGGCATTCACCTCAAAACCCTATGAGCTAGCAACACAGCTGTATTATCTGCCACATCCAATCCCTGTCCTGCATGAGGAAGCAAGCAGCTGAATGTTACTTGTAACTGCTTGATTGTGCTCTTGAGCTTTCTGAAAACTATAGCAATATGATTGTTGATCCACCACATGATAATTCGTGATTAATCCTTTCTACCTCCTTGAATTTGTTTTGATCTCCCTTTGGCCGGGTCCTGGGGGGTTCCTCGGCTGTCGGTGTCTGTGTTCAGAACCTCATATGTATACAAACCTATCTCCTTGTGTGGGAGCCCTTGGGTAGCTACGTAGTTGTCTAAACAGAAACTTCTAGTCACTGAATCACCAAAACCACGGTGAGGGTTTCCTCTTTTTTCTGAGAATCACATCTCCACAGTGGGTTCCCCACCAAAAGCAACGAAATTCAATGTTTTTTTTTTTTTTCTCTGTACCTCTTTCAAAACACCACTCAGAAAAGGGACAGCTAGGCCACCTTGATCTCACTCATTAATTCTATTTTTGATGATTTCTTTTCCTGAGGAAAGAAAATAATATGTCACTTAGTTCCACTACATCATTATATTGTGTTATTTTCATATTTTAGAAAACTAATGCAAATATATAGAGGAGAGAGAGAAAAAATAGAAAATACAGATAGGAAAGAATAGGAAAAAATCATATAATAGAAAAAAGATCTCAGTGCTCTCTATAATTAGAAAAAGCTGGAAGGAAGGTATGTGCTATGGTGAGTGCTGTGAGTTGTGTAAGACTGATGATTCACAGACCTGTACCCCTGAAACAAATAATACATTATATGTTAATTTTAAAATGCAAAAAGAAAACAAAGAAAAATTTGGGAACACCCTAAAATGCCCAAAAATATGAGATGGGCTTAAATAATTGCAGCACAATTCTGGGGATAGAATTCCGCGAAGTCACTGGGGGGAAATTTTTTAAAGAATATTAAATATGAAGGGACAATGTTTATGATAGAAGTGAAAAAGTAGAATCCAAAACAGTGTCATCCCAAATTCGTGTCCATGGAGGGCTACCTCTGGGAGGCTACGTGAGCGCTTTTTCTTGCTTCTTCTTATGTATTTTTTCTAAAATTTCTCTAGTAAGAATGTATTTCTGTGTCATTTGGAAACCAAGGTTAGAAATGATAACACCTGCACTCCTTGTACGCATGCCAAGAATCTCCTTTGCAGAGGCTGACCCCGGGGCCCTACTGCTGATGCTCCCCCCGGCATCGAGGAGACCTGCCGAGGGCACTGGGGTAGATTCGAGGTTGGAGGGGAGGGGTGCTCCCAGGTAGAGCTCCTTACCAGAGGCTGCTCTCCCCACCCCTATCCCCGTCCCTGGCATTGTTCTGGAAGCAGCTTTTTGATGGTACACTATCTAAATTTTAGCTAGAACCTAACACATTGAATAATCAAACTTACTGCCTTAGTTTCCTCTTTTAAAAAAAAAAGATGACATTAGGGGCACCTGGGTGGCTCCATCAGCTAAGCGTCTGCCTTTGGCAGGGTCCTGGGACAGAGTCCTGAATCGGGCTCACTGCTCAGCCGGGAGCCTGCTTCTCCCTCTCCCTCTTCCCCTCTGCCCACCCCTCTGCTGGTTCTCTCTCTCAAATAAATAAAATCTTTTTTAAAAAATGACATAAAATAAAATTTTACAAGAATGTTTAATGAAGGGCACCTGGGTGGCTCAGTGGGTTAAAGCCTCTGCCTTCGGCTCAGGTCATGATCTCAGGGTCCTGGGATCGAGTCCCGCATCGGGCTCTCTGCTCAGCAAGGAGCCTGCCTCCTCTCTCTCTCTGCCTGCCTCTCTGCCTACTTGTGATCTGTGTCTGTCAAATAATTAAATAAAACCTTTAAAAAACAAAAGAATGTTTAATGAGATAAGAGAATATTTTAATATGGTAAACAAATAATAACATAGGAGGATAGTTATTTATATGTAAAACAAAGCAGATTAAGAAACTGTATGCTTCTAACTGTACTTTTAAAAAATTATGTGTATTTCTTGATTGTGCCAAGTGTACCATGGTTACATACAATAACAGCAAGAGAGAAACTGGGTCAGATTACAGGAGAGCTCTCTACTAGCTTTGTAACTTCTCTATAAATCTAAAAGTATTCTACATGGCAACTGAACTTGTCGTAGTAACCATATATAATGTATATGCATATAAATAAGGTATATAAGTATCAAATATCTATGTCGTACCCCTAAATTAATATGATACTGCATATCCATGATTCTTCAATACAAATTAATCAATTAAAATAATTTCAAAATGAAAAGTTTATTTAACAAATAAGATATCTTCTTCCTTTGGGGCACACCTTTCTCAGTGCCTCAATTATCTAACATTTACTATGATAAAATCCTTTGGAAATTTATTTATTTATTATAAAGATTTTATTTATTTATTTATTTATTTATTTATTTGAGAGAGAGAGCATAAGAGTGGGGTGAGGGGCAGAGGAAGAAACAGACTCCTCATTAAGCAGAGAGCCAGATGCAGGACTAGATCCCAGGACTCTGGTCCATGACCTGAGCCAAAGGCAGATGCTTAACTGAATGAACCACTCAGTCGCCCTCCTTTACAAACTTAAAAAAATATATATGCATATGTATTTTTATAGACATTGAGTCTCTTCACAGGTAGGAGATAGATGAAAATGTAACTAGAAAACATAATTAAGAATAGCAGCTCTCTCTGTGGGATTTGGAATGGTTTTTAGTTTTTCTTTAGCTTTTCTAAGCTTTTAAGATTTGTGATGAATATATAATTACTTTTATGTAATGATGCACATAAGTAGATGCTATACACAACAGAGATATACATTACACAAAAATAAGATTACTTTTATGAGGTCGCTCATAATCAGAAAACAAAGTTCCTGACAGGGATATGGAGTTCCCAAGAGCCACAAGAGGGAGGTCAAGATGGTACAAAGCCGCGTGAAACTATTTGTAGAACCAAAAGGTTATAAAGATGCCGCAGCTGCAGCTCAGACTCTAAGAACTATCTGTGCTTAATCGGAATTAGACACAAGCAGCTACTACTACTTTGGGAACCACAAAGTCAACTCAATAATGACAGTATTCCTAAATTAGCAACAACGAAAAGCTTCGCAACTATTGTCCAGCTAATGAGTGGGTGACAGAAAAGAAAGCCCCTTTTCTTTGCAAGGCTTCACGTTAAAATTAGCTGTATCTGTACCTTCCGTGCAAAGAGGGCGGACGGAGGACTGCTCACAACTGGTATTTTGCCTTCAGAGCTCTTCGCTGGAACAGTTCGTTGGACCGGTATCAAGTGGAAAGAGCCCTAAGTCTCATCACCTAAAACAACATTTTGGTGGGGGCGGGGGGAATCAAGAATAAAAGAATTTCAACCCCCAAAGCAATGAGTGGGACTCCTGTGGGGTCCGATCACTTTTCCCAGAGAAATCATGAAACAAGTGTTTTTCCCAGAGAAATCACAAGACAGAAGAATGGCAGATCGATGGAAGTAGCATCGTGGCAATAATATAACCGTCCCTGCGGTGGTCACAAAAATGTACACAGCAAGACAGCGGCAGGAAGACCCCTGTCTCTGCCCAGAAACAAAATACTCCGCCTATTGTTGCTGTTGTTGTTGTTTTACCGCAGGATTTTGAGTGAAAAAGTAGTCCCACTTGTCAATCAGCTAAGTTGCAGGGGCTAATAGATTCTGGTGTGTAGGGGGGTCAACACGGAATTTAATTTAACATCTCACAATACGCCCACATGCCCAGAAAATGTGGACAGCTTGATGGGGTTCACTGAGCCAAAGAAGCAAGACCCAAACAGTGCATTAATGTATAGGGGAAGAATAGTTGCAATCAGCCCCTTGTGAATTGGACAGAGGGCCTGGAGATGAAGCAATTATCAGCCATCGGGGATTAATAGCAAAGTGTGAATGCCAAGCTGTATATGTTAGGGGCAGAATATGTTGCCTATAGAAAACAACAAAGGCCGTTTCTTACTATTAAGTGAGATTAAACGTAATGGCCTGATTTAATCACAAAGGCAGAATTAAATTCAGATGGCAATTTCAAAGTGGACACATGAACACAGGCCACTGCTTGCATTTACATATAGCTGGCATAGCTTGGCCCGCCACACAATAGGATAAAGTTTCTTTGGCCACTTAAACAATTTTCTATTCTTCCCTGTTTTTGTGAACACTCCCTGTATTTCTTCCCCCATTGCATTTAGTCGGTAAGAAAGCGCTGGGAGTTGTATTTATTCATGGACGCTAGAATTTTTTTGATTCTTTCAAATTATGAAAAAAAGGGCGCAAAAGGTCATAAGAACAGAGGAGTTATAATCCGATTGGTGTCCAAACAAGAAGGAGAAGGAGAAGAAACAAAACCAAACAACCTCGGAGAGAACCATGCAGCGTCTTACTTTTTTTTAACCTGCCCTCGTTGTAGGAACTTGAGGTCCGAACTTGGCTGGCGCGGGAGGCAGCTTCCTCCCTGCTCAGGTGCGGGTCTGTGTTACCATCCTGGAGTCCAGGCAAGTTGTTTTTCAATGTAAGCCAGGCCCTCCTTCCTTCTTTGTTATGGGAGGCTTGCTTGCTCTGTCACCTCCACCCCGGACCCCCCCCCACCCCCTACCCCTCACCCCCATCGTAAAGGAAGTTCTCATAAGATGTGTGGGGGGTTATAAACCTGCTGTAGGGTTTGGAGTTACTTTTCATCAGTGGATCCCTGGGGAATTTCAAGTACCCACCACAGGAGTGAAAATAGTCAGTATAGTGTCTAAACCACATGATTACTTCTCCTTGATGCCTAGGGATTGAGTACATCTAAAACTCAACTCTATGAACTTTGGGGTTCATAAATGTCCCTAGCAATACACACACACACACACACACCTATAAATGCATATATACACACATATGTGTATGTAACTATACTTATTATATTGCATTATTAATGTAATTATATTATAGTATAGTATATAGAATTGTATATATGTTTATAAAATAATTATATATAAATTTTATGTGAAAAAATGATTCTGTATAATTTAAAGTTATAGTTATATATAACTATACGTAATTATATATAGTTATAATTATGTTGTAATATATGTTATATAGTGTATATGTTAGATATTATATACATTTGTCATATAAATGATTAATGACCTTACCCCTTTAACAAACAAGTCTTCTTCAAAGAATTTCCTCTAAATAGGCAAAGCATAAGGACTTGATGATGAATGTATCAAGATAGTCATCACAATGTCGCTTTTAATATTAAAACCAAATGGAATTGACCAAAATTGTTATCCTTGTGAGATGAGTTTCACAAACCTCGCTATGAACCTACAATAAAATATTGCACAGCCGTTTTAATGATCTCAATCTGAAATATTCTGAAATGATCTGAAATAACAATCTGGAGTTTTAGTTGGTGAGAGAGAAAGAGAGAGAGAGAGTCAGAGAAGGAAACCGTACTATATTGCTGACCAGTTCCCAGAATTCGTGTATGATATGAACTTAAATGTATTTAATTGTGTGGGGGGGGGCAGTAATGCCTGGGGAAAATGTTAACTGTGTTTATCTCTGGGTGGTTGGATTTGGGTTGATTTTTACTTTTTTCTTGGTACTTACTAGTTTTTGTTTTTTCTTTTTTAAGTAATCTGTGCGCGCAGTGTGAGGCTCCAGCTCACAACTCCCAGATCAAGAACCGCCGTCTCTTAGGACCGAGCCGGCCAGGCGCCCCAGTACTTACTGATTTTTTTTTTTTTTTTTTGAACAATTAACAAGAATTGCTTTTGCAATCGGAAAAGAAATATTTTTGAAAAAGAATTATGTTTTGGGGAGGATATGAACAATGTGGAAGTGATTTTAAGGGCAGAAGATGAGGTTTCCCGGGGCCAAAATGAAGCCCAGGAGGCCCCGGACCTGCCCCGGCCCCTGCGCCGCGGGCGTCTGAACTTCTCCCAAGTCTGACTCCGGTTCCGCGCCCCCGCGTGGTAACAGGCTGGTGGAGTTTGATTCGCCTCCTGGAGAACAGGTTGATCCTCTGTGAATCAACTGACTCCTGCCCAACAAGACTTAGGACAGGCTGGCAGGGAACGAGCCTCCGAGCAAGCGGGAGAATCAAGCCCTGGGTCTTTGGATGAAGCGGGGTGGAGCCGCGCGGGGCTCACTTCGGAGCAATCGGCGATCACCCTAAATGAATGTCCCGCAGTGGGACGGACTGATGGGTCAAGGGCCTCCATAACCTGCAGACGGTCCCCAGCAGGAGGCATGCACCATCTCATCCAGACCCTTCAAGCCAAACTCTCGGTTCCAGTTCATTGCAAGACGCTCCTCTGCTGGGAAAGAGGAGGAGACCATGTGCAAGACGGACAGGCACGGAACACAGTTTCCCGTGTAGCGGTTTGCTGCAGCAGCCGGGCGGATGTCGCTTATTTGACCAGGAATGGAAGTCGACCCCCACAGGCTTTTCCTGGGTGTCTTTGGGCAAAGGTGCAATTCCCCGAGGCACAGTGGGATCCCGTTGAAGGTGGGGGGGCGGGCATGGGACTGAATGACAACTAAAGGTGTCACAAAGTTGCCGTGTCTACCCTCCCCTAGGGACCTTCTCTGTTCCTCCTCTAGCACAGAGCACCAAGTTAAAGTTTGCCAGGAGGGATGGCAAATCAAAACAGGCGTGCTAGATGATTCCGAGGCAGAGTGAGGCAAACAGAACAGGACCTCCCTCCCCCTGCGGTGGCCCAGCAAACCCCTGGTCCTTTCTTGGTCCTTTCTGGAGTCACCTGCAGATGGAGGGGATGTCCAATCAGAAACCCCCTCTCAAACAATCCAGCCTGAGTTTCCAGAAAAGCGGCAATTCTTCCATTTTCCAAAACAGAATAGGAGGAGAGGAAATTTCTAGGGTCGTGAGAATTCATGCAGAACAAAAGTGAGCATTTTTTTAAAACAATATTTAGTGTTTCTTTCTGATTGTAACCTGATGGTGCGGGTTTGTGTCGGTGCAAACAAATACTGAAATAGGAAAAGAAAACAGGTGAAATCCCACTTCGCATTGACAATCACTTTTCCCCTTTAGAGTGTCTCCTTCCAGCTGCTGCTTCTCTGTATATATAATTAGAACATCTGCTTTTAATTCTTACAAAGCTGGGATCATGTAGTCTGTATCAGTTCAGGTCCTCTCTTTTTGTTTTCATTGTCCATCGGAGCAGGAGGTGATGTGATACTCTTAAGAGTTCTGGGAGTAGGACCGGCGGTGAGATGGTCGGCCGTAGTGCTGTAGGTTCTGTTGCCCACTGTCTCGATGATGCTCAGGACTCTTCTCCAGGCAGCTGAACGTACATTTAATTCACTCTCCTAGTGGGCCTGGAGATAGGGAGAAATCGACAGCTGACTGAGATTGTCTAAAGAGATGGGGTGACTTCTCAGAGTCACACAGTCAAGTCACGCCCCACAGCAGAGCCGAGTCTCCACTGTGCAGGTGGGGACCCGTCACCCCAGGTAACAGGACTGTCGTCTGGCCACAGGCAGGTAATATTCTCTGCCTCCCCCCACACATGTGCACACACATGCACGTATACACACACGCATGCACATGCCCACCCACCCTCGTGCACACATACATGTACGCATGCACACACATGCACACGTACACACACATACACATGCATGCACTCACACATGCGCACACTTCTGCACACGTGCACACACGCACCCACACATTCACACATACATGCACATGCCCCCGCATACTCATGCACATATGCATGTGTGGACGCACACGCACACATGCACACCAGTGCACACATGCACACTCATACGGACACCCAGTGTACACGCACATGCGAGTGCACACACACTCATGCACACATACATTTATGCATGCACGAACATATGCACACACATGTGTACACACACACTCATGCCCACATACTAGAAGGCTGGGGTCACCCTGGAGAATGGGAAGAAGGGCCCCTCTCGCTGGCAGGCTCTTCCCGAGAGCTGTCCGTCCCTGCTGGCTCATCAGTCCTGCCGCCCAGAGTGGCTGACAGTTGTAATGTCCTCATCTGTGTCCTCCCACAGACGGAGCAGGAGGACCAATTGCTCAGCACAAAGGCCTGAAGTGCTTGTGTGAAAGGTCACTAAGTACCGTCATCTGGGCTGGCGAGGGGGCCCAGAGACAGTGCTCACTGAGAACAACAGAACAGGGGCAGGAACTTAACCTCAGCCTGTGGCCTGGGGTGCTGGGGGAGGGGCACAGAATCTCAAGTAGGAGCCAGAGGGCCAGGGGAGCCAAGATGCTCTGGCCTCTGTGACTCCACTGGGAGGCCAACAGCTCTCCTCCTGCTCCCCAGGTTGGCAGGTGGCAGGGTGGCCTGATAGGACAGAGGAAGCAGGAGGACAAGCATGGGGACCCTCCAGGCCCTGAGATGAGGTCCCATCTGTGACCCTTCTATGGGGGGAATAGACATCACCGGGAAGTCAGGGTGAACTGTGTGGAACCCCGCAAGACGCACTTTCACGAAACCAGAAACGTACTTACACGTACTGTGTGGCACCGAATTTGGTGCTACTTAATGTCATATCTGAGCGTATGAACGTGGCAAAGATTGAAGAAGAAAACCAGGGGGCGGAAACATAAGACCGAAAAAGGAAAAAAGTGCTCTTCGCTTGCCCGATGGGCAGTGACTCGGGGACAAGGACCACAGGTGGTCACTTTTCGCTAGGACACTCGAGGGTAGCCCAAAGGACACTAGTGCCTGAGGAGACATTAATTGAGGAGCTGCTGAAGGCCAGGACCCAAGGTGACTCTCTGCTGCTTCGAAGCATGATCTGTAGAGCTTGAAAATGTGAGCATGAAAGTCAAACAGCAATTTTGAGGCCAAAGGCAACTTAATTGAAATACCCGGTGCCTCTGTTGCCTATCTGTAGAGGGGGCTGGTTTTGAAAATTCAATGTCCTAATATACGCAAAAAGCTTAGAAGAGTGACTGACCCTCGAGATCTCAGGAAATGCTGATTATCACCATCACCATCGTGGGCCGTCATCACCGGGTGGCAGAATTCCTGGTGAATTTAATTTCTTTCTTTACATCTCCTTTGTTGTCAGCAAGGTCTGCCACGATGATGGATTGTTATCACAATGGGAAAAGGCAAAACTCTTTTTTTTTTTTTTTTAAAGAAAGGTCTTCCCAGCTGCTTTCCAGAGCCCTTAGAGATGAGCCAGGAAAGGAATGACACAAAGGGAAGGACCCTCCCACCCCCCGAAACAGCAGTTTGCCTCTTTGGAAATTAGAAGGGGAGAAAGGTTAAGGTTAAGGTTGGGTTTTTCCTCCCCACATCATAGAGCATATGGAAGGTGATAATGTGGCGCTGAACACAGACCTGCCTGTTTGTCTGAGGCCGAGGGCTGAACCGGGACAGTCCCAGGCACACATGGGGGACAAGGGGGTCACTGCGGCCGATGGGAGCAACCCCGTGTGTGCCCAGGATCTCTGACGGTTTTGCTTTGGGGCTCAAGATTTAAACCACAGCACAAAGCTAAGCCTGAAGCCGCCTCAGTTCTCTTAGAGGAAACAGATTTAAGTGTCCTGGAGTTGGAGAGGAAGGGGAGATCAGTGAGAAAGTCAAGTCCATCCGTGGTCCCTCTTGTGGGAGAACCCTGGCCCTGAAGCAGAGCCCTGTCGTTGGGAGACTCCAGGCAATGGGCTCCCCTCTGGGTTGTGTTTTCTGAAAGGACATCCTCATTGAGGATACTTACATTCCCCCCGGATGCTGCACTGAGCTCCCAGAAGAATAAAGTAAGAATAATGTAGATGTCAGCTTTATTCTAAATGGACGAATGAAGTTTCTACTATGCTAGGTTATTATCTCTGGTTGAGTCTATTCATCTCAAGGGGCTCTGGTTTGAAGACTTACCACTCACTCAGCTGCAGAGGAAACTCTGTTCTGCTTGCATTTGAGCACTGAGTTCCTAAGTTTACTGGCAATTTCAAAGAGAGTAAGATTGGGGTGTTTTGTGAAGATTTAGGACAAACATTAAGATCTCCCTTGGAATTCTTTTCAGAGTCAGTTTATAGCCAAATGTAGAGATAGCCAAAATGTAGGTATCACCTCTAAGTGAGAAATAGCCTAGAATTTTATTAACTCCAGATGGTCATCCTGTCTTTTTAAAAAGGATATAGTATGGGGTAATAGGCGTGGGACTTTTGTTTTCAAATTTCATCTTCACCTCCATCTTCACCAGCTGTGTGGCCTTGGGCAAGTCACTGAACCTCTCTGAATCTTTATTTCCTCACCTGTACAATGGTAATAATTAGACCTACATCATAGGTGTATTGTTAGCATTGAGTAGCATTGAATACCCAAATTACTTGGCCTATTGTCCATAATAAATAAATCTTAGTTTCCTTCTTAAATTCCTCATTGAAGATAGTATATCAACTTTAATGATCATTCCTCTTGTATACATTTTAGGTATGACATTGAAAACGTGCTAAGAAATGCCCATAATGAAAGGAGTCATTAAAACTCCTATTATTTGTATGGAACTTTGAGCTTTCACAGCATTTCACCCCTGCTGGCTCTATAGTTGAGTCAACATGACCTGAGCCAAAGGCAGAGGCTTTAACCCACTGAGCCACCCAGGCGCCCCTATAGTTGAGTCAACAGAGACACAAAGCAATGTATAAAGGACTCGCCACCACGAACCACAAAACAGCCACCACCTATGCAGCAACGTACTCCAGTGAGCCAGACTCATGTACGAGAACATCGGAACCACCAGCCCCTACATAAAAAGCAGGGTTGGACCAACAGAAGCCGAGTGAATGCAAGACCGATCCCAAGGAATTTTTTTTTTTTTACGTGACAGGGTGGCCCATCTTTATCACTTGACCAATATTTATTGCAGTCCCACTACGGACCTGGAACCACAGCAACGTGAAGAAATGCATGCTTCCTGTCTCATGGGGCTGACATCTTGGCAGGGAGACAGATATGGAGCAACTAAGCTAAACAGCTCACTTTTCCTGCATTTCTGTATGATAATCATGGAAGGAAAGGCGCCAGGACAGTGAACACGCAGAAAAATTTCACATGGTCGGGGAGGTCTGGGGCATGCGCTGGGGAGGTGACGTGGGACGTAAATGATGACCAATGAGTAGGCGTCAACTAGGGGAGGTACACGCGCTCTGCGTGCTGGGGGGTAGGGTAGACAAAGCATTCCACGTACAGGGAACCTGGGTGGCTCAGTCTGTCAGGAAACCAACTCTTGGTTTCTGCTGAGGTCCTGCTCTCAGGGTCCTGGGAACCGGGCTCTGTGCTCAGTGTGGAGTCTGCTTGGGATACTCTCTCTCCCCATGCCAATGCACTCTCAGCTCTCTAAAATAAATAAATAAATCTTTAAAAAAAAAAAAAAAAAAAAGGATTCCGTGCAGAGGACTCCGCTATACACAGCCCTACCCAGGAAGGAGCAAGGAGCAGATGAAGGACAGGGCGCCCCCCGCCCCCTGTTGACTGCAGCCACACCAGGTCCACGACGGGACTGGTGAGGAGTCAGCACCCCTCGTTGCAGGGCAGGGTGTGTGTCTTTATCCCCAAAACAGTGGAGCCACGGAGCCAGAGCCAGAAGCTGGTGGGTGCATCTGAGTAATGGTCCATGGGGAACGGGAACTGCACCCCCTCCCCCGCAAAATAAAAAACATTTTGGTCAGCTCAATTTTATTTTCCTAAAGGGTTGCCCAGTTTACATGAGTCACTAGTCAAGACTTTTGACTGTACCTTGTTCACTCTCCGCCCCTCTCCCTGTCATAAGCAACCTTGTCTCCTTCCCATTTCCTCTTGAAACCTGCATACCAAGGCTGGAGGTAAGCCCACTTTCCAGATGCTCGGTGTGGCCCACTGTGAGAGACTGAGCTGGCCACTCTCCAACTCTGCCTCCCAGGAGAGCAGCAGGAGAGCTTCTAAAACCCAGGAGCCAGGCCTGTCCCAGACCAGTGAGAGCAGACTCTTGGGGGGGGGGGGGACGGTGACGCTGGCACTAGTATTTTATTTTAACTCCCCAGGTGATTCCAGTGAGCAGTCATGTTTGGGGAGCTGTGATCTAAGGGGCTCTTCTAGCTGATTCTAACCTCCCCAAGTGGGAGGAAAGAAAGAGTAGCAGTGACAGTCCCCTCAAAGGATTGGAGACTTTCTTCTCGCTCAAGAAAGGACTAGATGTTGAAAGCTTATCCCAATAGAATCTGCAGATGCAGCAGCATCTAAAAAACAAACAAAAAAAAACAAAAAAGAACCCCAAAAACAAACCAAAAAAAAAAAAAAAACCCGAACATGAAAAAAAAAACAAACAAACAAACAAAACAATACAAAAGGCCCATAACCAGCAAACCCAGTGATTTTTTTCCAGGGATGCTGAGGGCATTTCTGGGGTATGTCCCAATAAAGCACAGTTGGGACGAGCTGGGCCAGGGCAGGTCCGCGCACCCCGCAGGTTTAGGCCCATCTACCAAGTTCCCCAATGCCACTGACTATCCTCAGGTGGAGAGAGGGGGCCGCACCCCCGCGGAGCCCCGCGTGCTAGCCAGGTGCCTTGGCGAGTCCCGGTCCCCGCGCCCTGGCGCCTGCGCCACGCAGGGTGTCACTGGGGCATCTGCGCGGTCCCGCTCCCGGACATCTGGCCAAGTGGCGCCTCCCTCTGCCTATTTCCTCCGCCCTGCCGCCCCTCCCCTCTCCACCCTTCCCTTGTTTGGGGCTGTAAGGTCAGAAATTCGACGTGGGAAGTCTCCCCGAGGAAGTGCCGGGTCATAAATTTCACCAACAAGAGGCTCCCATCAAGCTCAGGGTGTCAGGGAGCCTCCCAGCCGCGAATCCAGGGGCGGGGGCGGCTGGGCTGGGGGGAGGGGAAGAGCTGTTGAGGGTGCTTGTGTTCAGAGCCCTATTTGTGAGTGTGTGTGCGTGTGCGTGTGTGTGTGTGTGTGTGTCCCTCTGCCTCCTGACACTGGCGATTTTCTTTCCACACCCAAGAACACATTTGGGAAGGCCGGTCGTGGGGTTTCTCTTTAGATTGGAGAGGTGTATTAGACTCCCACTGGACGGCTTCAAACCAGAAGGTCAGGCCACGTGTTCACGAAAGGAACCGTTTGCGTGAACATAAGTTCGCGTCCAGGGCTGCAGTACTGTCTTCCTGTCTGGGCATGACCGAGACCCAGCAAAAATGCACAGCTGGAGGGTCAAAGGCAGCTCCGAGTCGCAGCCCTGGCTGTGGGACCCTGGGCCCATCACGCTGGGCCTCTGGCCTCCATTCCCAGGAGTCAAGTGAGGGAGTTGGAGGGCGGGTGTTGGGTGGCTGGGTCCCTGGGGGGCTCTAAGAGCCTTGGCGAGCTTGCACACCCTTTTCCGTGCAAGCAAAGCGAAGGAAGGATCCGATCACATCCAACCTTTCCTCTCGCTGCCATTTTCTCGAGGGA
Source organism: Mustela putorius furo (assembly GCF_011764305.1). Classification (NCBI taxonomy): domain Eukaryota; kingdom Metazoa; phylum Chordata; class Mammalia; order Carnivora; family Mustelidae; genus Mustela; species Mustela putorius. Next base: position 512,281 of record NW_025421491.1, on the reverse strand, counting down.
AAGCTTCCCAGGGACTGGCATGGGCTTAGCTTCGGAAGGTCCAGGGCAGCCAGCCCAAGTCAGCACAAGGAGGGTGTTCAAGCCAAGTCCGCACCTGCCTGTGCTCTGCCAAACCGACGAGAAGCGGACCTGGAGGTCATTCGGTGCCGGCTTTTTGCTCAGCGCCTGCGCGGAGGTGCTCTGGTGATGCGGGGCTACGAGACTAACGGGAGGGATCCCGGCATGTCTGCCGCACACCAGGCAGTTCGAAAGCCTTACACAGATCAGGTCAAGCTCAGGCCCCCGCTTGAGGTAGACACCATTACTAGCTTTGTTTTACAGATGGGTAAACTGATGTACAGGCATACTAAGTACTCTGCCTAAAGACGCGCTGCAACAGACCGGGACTGCCTGACTCCACACGGGGAGAGGCAGGGAGCGGCCCCGGCCCTCTGTGGAGACCACAGGGGACAGAGTGGGACATTGAAGGCGCTCCAGAGAGCCGGAAGCCAGGAGGGCCCGCAGCAGGGCGAGGGGCCAGCTGGCTGGCAGGCCTGGCCCTCCCGGAGAGGTTGCGTCCTTGGGGCATTCTGTCTGCTTAAGGCTCTTTGGCTCAGATTTTCCATCAGGCTCCAGAAGAACCATTTGGGGACAGCACAGAGACCTCTGGGGAGACGAGAGGTACGAACCAGATGAACTTCACCCTTCAGACCAAAAAGAAAAATCTCCTTTGGGGCCTGAATTCTTTGGGGAGAAAAAAATGTTAGCGACATAGACCAGTCCCAGATCTGAGAGTACCCCAAGGAGATAGGTGGGCCGTTTTCTATAGATAGAAGGAAACCTTAAATGCAGAAGCTATTCTTGTCATGGATGTTGGTGTTGATGGCTTTAGCCTGAAACATCTGTGGGCCCAGGACAAAATCTTCTCTAGAGCTGGGGCTCTCTGGATAATTATCTGCTAGAAACTCCCGATCGTCTTTCCTCACTGGCCGGCATGTTTAATGTATGTCTGTGTGTCTCTACCCAGGCACATTTCTGCCCTGGAAGCATCTGTCAAGCCTCTTAGAGGACCCACTTTATGTGGGGGGAAGGGTGACATTCAGGAGAGAAGCCGTCATGGCACAGAAGAGCTCACACTCCTTGCCACCTGTGGCCTTCCTCACCGATGCCTGCTCATCAGGCTTCTAGGCCACACTTCTGCGGGCTAGAAACTCTGGTTTCTGCCTGGCCAGGCTGGTCCAACCGGCAAGGTCCTGCCCGGCTTGTGGAGCACGACTTCTATGTATTTCTTCCAGGCGGTAGAGCTAACAGCAGCAGCCTATGCGGTCTTCCATTAAATGAGACACATTCGAATCTTTAGGAAACCTCGCCACATGGAAGGTGCCTGCTGTGGACGTCCAGCATCAATACCTCTTAATCAAATGGCTCTTTGCATCACAGGGGGCCTCAGGAAGGCAGGACCCACAGGAGAGCACCTGTGCTTCAGCTCATCTGGGATTGGAGAGGCTGTTTCTGATGCATCACGGCACCGGAGCACTGCAAGCCGCAAACACTGGTGTGCGGGCTTCCTTGCAAGATTAAGTAAAGGTGGACCTGACTCTGTCTCTCCATCCAGAAACTGGGGCCATGTAATGCTAAGTGTGGGATGCTTTCTGCATAAAATAGTGCTGTATGATGACTTGCTGCGCGTGCGCGCGCACACACACACACACACACACACACACGGGGGCGAGGGGGAGACCACTGAAATTAAAAACACTGCAGTCTCATGGCCTGAACGCCAAACCGGTGGCTGATCCAATTTCACCCCAAGTGAATGAACGGTGTGATGTTTCTGAATTCCCTCTGGCTGCCCCCCACCCCAGGATGACTACAGGGAGGCTCCGATGGGCTGGGGAGAGAGAGGGTTGGTGGAGTGGGGGCAGGGAGACAGGGAGAGTCCTGGGCGCTAAGCTCTATCTTGGCTTCACATAAAGGAAGCAAAATCAAAAACCCAAGCCTGAAAAAAAGAAAAAAAGAAAAAACCCTACATTTAATTGGCTAGGAAACAGGATTCCTGGGGCCTTTGCTTTCTCAGCTTCCAGAGAAGGATTTAGGCAGGGGCACTCCCCTCCGCCCAAGGGATAAAAAAAAAAAAAGGATTAAATTCAGGTTTGGTCTGGCTAGTACAAATTACATGCAGAGTATACAGTCGCTTTGCATATTGCCTGGGCTTTTGCAGGGAGGGAACAGGCGGGAGAGGGAGGGCTCGATACTGACGAGGGGAAAAAAAAAAAAAAAAACTAAAAACAACTTGCTGTTTTCATATGGTGGGATAAAACAGTTTTGTCTCCGTAACTGTGCAGAATGTCAACGGTGGCACCGTGTCGTGACAAGATTTTTTTTTTTTTTTTTTTTTTTTAGGTTAAGCTCGGCTCACACCCGAGCCGCAGCCCCCCGAGGTACTGCCGCTTTAATTGTGTTCAGTATGATCTACCAAACAATATGTCTTGATAAATCTGAATGGCAATCCGGCGCACGGTTCCCCTTGGCATTGCTGCAAAGCCAGGCCTCGCTTTAGTGAACCCGTTCAGGAATGTGGGTTAATTCGGCCGACCCTTTATACCCCCACAGCTCTGTTTTTGTGAGGTTGGCAGAAACTGACACGTTTTCTTTTGCTTAATTAAGTTGTTCAGTAGAAGGCTGGTCAAACAGTTGCATCTACGTGGGGAGTCTGCAGATACACAGAAAGCCGTGGGCGTTTCCAACATAAAAAGGGGGATTCTGTCATTGTTTGGGTGTAGACGGGTCATTTTTTCAAAGTTACTGCTGCCTGGGTGACCACAACCGCGCGCACAGCCCTGAAAGGAAATTAAAGTTGCTTAAGTACAACTACTACCTTGGGCTCTGAAGTTTAGTTTTTAAAAGCGATGGAGAGCGTACAAGAGAGAAACGAAACAGTCTCGTTCATGTGGCCTCTTATTTCTTTCTGGCTTTTTTTTTTTTCTTGAAGGCAAACAGAGGACTCATTTAAATAAGAGGGGTCCGTTATGAATTACAGTTATGAATTACAGCCGGTGTGATGAAACTCTCTTTCCAGGTGGCGAAACAAAACACATGCCCTGGCCGGGGCTTTCGGGGCAGAGGAAGAGGGCCCAGTCACCTTTATGCCCAGCGCCGGGGCTGGGAAAAATGTCCACCCATCACCTCCCAGCTGGTGAGATTCCAGCGCTCGCTCCTTGCTGATGTTATGACAACCACAAACAATATCCTCTCATGGATATTCAGAGGAACTGAGGACCTGATCGGAGGCGGCTCTCATCATGTCCCTTCTCGAAGCTTCCTACATGCTGATTTTGATCACCTTTATCTTTCTCACGCATATCCCCCTGCGTTCTGAGCCTGTCAGGTCAGGTCCCCCGTGAGTTTTCCTTGCTCGTGCTGGGTGATCGAATTACCAGAGGTTATGTGCCTCTGTGGCACTTGGACTGGGCTCTGGGATCCGTTGTCAACGGTTAACAGGATCTACAGCATGACTGAGAGAGTGCCATGCTTTTGTGCCTCAGTTTACCCGTAGCAGCAGGTACCTCAGGCCAGGTACCTAGCAGGCATCTGATCTAATCTTCTGAGCTTGACTTGCCTTCTTTCTCCCTCTGAATAAATCAGTATCTGGAGAACCCACCGGCCCCACAAGCCCTCGGCACCATCACTGTGCTGATATCAAGACTAAGATGTTCGCCAGTTACGAAGGCCCGGCTCTCACCAAGCTGTGGGGTCCCTCACACCTCAGGTTTTGTACAGAGCCGCTAGAGGAAATGTCTGCACACACAGGGGAACTGTCATCTTTGCCGTGAAGCCCCACACTTGAACTTCCCACCGGGTCCCAGAACATCAGCTTTTGGGAATCCCAAAGATTGCCTTTTTTCCTTCTGGAGGAAAAAGTCTGAACAGTGAAGCATCTTAAGAGTCCTCACTGTGATTCTTCTCTTCATAAACAAGAAGGAACTGGCAACTATGGGTTTAAGTTGCACAAAGGGTGAAATAATGGTTCTTTAAAGAAAAAAAAAAAAAAGAAAACACTTTGGGGTCCATCTAATTCCTTGAATGAGTAGTCAACACTGACGTCCAGGACCTGCCATTACACACGCTACCTGCTTCCTCCCCAGACATCCCAAGAGCTGGTTATAGATTAATACCCAGAACCCCGCGGTCCTATACTTAGGTTGTATATAACACAAGATGCCCTTATCTCAAGGTGTTTCCAACGAGTACATAGAGAGTTGTAGGAGGATTTGGAAGTTCTGGTTTGTACAACCACTTCCCAAATGACTTGTTATTCTGGAGAACCAAAGCTCAGCTATACACACACAGAGAGAAAATGCAAAATCCCTAGTTCTGGTTGGCGATGCTTAAGGACCACATAGATCGTTGGTCTGCTGTGTGCCTGCCCTTCGGCCTTCGCGATGGCTCAAGGAAGGCCCCAGAAACTTTTCCACTGGTCTTCAGTTACGGGGCCCGGCTGCTTGCATCTCCTGCCTTACCTCCATCCCGAAAGGCCAGATTCACAACTATACAGTCCCCCACATGCACACAAAACTTTGCAATAACAGCTGACCAGCCAGTCCCCGCATCTCTTAAAGAGAGGGGCCGTCAGAGGCCGTCAGAGGCCGAGCAGATGGGAGCCGCCGCGGCTGGGCCAGAGCAGATACACGAGTCGCACCGACTGGCAGTCTTCCCACAGTCAGGAGGTGGTGTGTGGGGCTGGCCCTTTGCTTCCCACTTGAGGTGGCGGGCCCTCGCCCCCTCTCCAACTCCCCGACACCCTGGGCAGATTTTTCTTTGGCTTTTGAAAAATCCGAGACACACTATGGCTCCGAGTCGCCAAGTTCCAGCTGCTAGAGAGCCGGCCTTTCGCTCGGCCGCCTCACCACCAACATTCTGTCTTTCCACCCAGGGAAACAGGAGGCCTTCCTGGAGGCGGGCGAGCCCACAAGAGTTCAGATGCTGCCACTCTGGTCCTGGAGACGGAGGGAGGACTCACAAGGGCTGGCCGCGAGCCATCTCACGATCCCTGGCACTCAGCTCCACATGGAGCTCTGCGGCTCTCCAGGACAAAGAGGAGCGTTTTTATCAGCCCAACGTTCTGCTGACAAACGCATAATCAACTGACAGAGAGCGACCAAGCCGCATTTCAAAACCCCCAGTTACGGAGAGGCCGGGCCCAAGCGGGGATGGTCACTTTCTGCAGGTGTTAGCCAGTGTCCCCGCATTTGCATGCATTTGCATATACTGTCAAACAGTTGGCTGACAGAAAGTCTGAGGAGGTCTGGACACAGCCCAAACCTGTCAGTGGCTTTCTCCTTGCCAGTCAAGGTTGGCCTGGGCGGCAATTAGAGCGGGGAGACGAGTACTTCTGACATTGCCATATACCCAGCCACAGCTGGGGGAAGCGAAACGGAAGAGCCGGCTTCGTTTGGGAAGACAGAGCTGCAGCCAGGAACAAAAACAAACACAAAAACAAAAACAAAGAAAGGGAGGGGACGGAGGGGTGAGGGCTCAGCCCGCTGGACGCTCTAAAGGCATTCTTCAGCGGGCAGAAGCGAGTCTGTCACCCCTCTGTGTAGCTCTGCAGCCTGCGGTGGTGTTGGGGTGCTTAGGGGTGAGCTGGCCCTGCGGACCCTCCCTGGGACCCCCCAACCCCTGCCCCCAGCCCCTTGCTGTCTGCTGTGCGAGGTCAAGTCCGCCTGGGAAAGGGGCCCCCCACCCCCACCAACACTCCACCTCCTATCTTAGGCCTCAGGAGTAATCTCAGGCAGAAGAGACCAGCAAATCCTAAAAGGGCGTCTCTGTGGCACGCTTTGTCCCCTGGAAGGCTGCACCAGGCTGCCCTGGGCTTCGCAGCCGGTGAGAAAGTTGCTGGGGGCTGAGCACAGGCTCCGGTCCCCACTGCTGCCTGAGGATTACAGATCATATTAGCATATGGATTGCGGTGGGAAAGAAGCAAAAATCAGAGCCTCCCTACAGTAAGGAAAGGCCTCAAGAGGTGGAGGGGAGGGGAAGGAAGACCGCCCGGCAGGAAGGTGGGGGGCGGGAGGGGGGCTTTTAAGAACCCCGGGAAATTTCTATTTGGGGGGTGGGAGCACCCGCGTCCTTTGGAGATGTTGTTTCAGATTCTTTAAGCGAGACCTAACAATTTATTAAATACTTCATCTCTAAACAGTGGTGGGCACTAGAGTTTCACGAGCAGCGCACAATAGATTCTGTTTATTTGCCAACAATACGGACTCTGTGTCGCTCTGGACCGCAAGTGGCCGAGCCATCTGGCTCATATCTCCACAGTAAAACATTGTCTGTGACACAAAAAATGACTACATCCCCAGGACAAACTAGTGTGACCTCTAAATAAAGCCTTCCTCTGAAGCTATGATATCACACTGCACAGGGGACACCAGCACAATTGGATCTGGTCACCAAAAGCCCAAGTGAGATAGCACCATGTAAATGGAATTCTACAGGAGACGTTTTGTCCTCCGTGGCAAACCATCCAGATCCGTCCACAGCACTGAAACATCTTTCTCATTCACCCTGGGGACAACAGTGCGGTTCTATCCGGGTGCTGGCAGCCCTCTTTCTCCCTCGCCAGCCCCAGGAAGCACACGTCCGTCCGTGTCTAGAAACAGCACCTGCAGCCGCGGCTTCCAGCATTTCACTGATGGGGGCCCCACCTGCGCCAGGCTTTTTTCTCTGATATTCTGGAAACAAGCAGCCCTTTCTCCTCCCTGCCAGGGAGAAGGCCCCCGTTTGCCAGCTTCTTCACAAACAGCCCAAGTCACTTGCAACATTGCGCCACCTGAATACCCGCTTCCCCAGGCAAACAGTACACACACACACAAACACACACACACACACACACACACACACACACACACGCACTCCCCATCTCCCCCATCCAAGAAAGGGGCCGTTTCAATGGAAGAAGTGTCATTCTCCGGAAAAGATCCAACTCAGGCTCCACAAGCAAGACATCTGTGTGGCCGTTCGGTGGGAAAATTTCATTCCCGAAACGGAGACGCGGTGAAGGACAGACGGGAACACTGCACCGGCTGAAGCATCCCACTTGTTCCAACTCCTGGCGCTTCTGTTCTGTGTTGTTTTCACAAGAAACGCACCCTGATCCTCTCCCCTGCGTGAAACCTTCTGCACAGAGAACGCCTCACGAGATAAGGTCTCGAAATGCTTTCTAGATGCAAGGAAATGTTCGCCCATTATCATTTTGCAGTGAGACCCACCTGAGGGCTGAGTCATGTAGCGTGGAGATGGGGACAACATTTCTGGGGACACACAGAGGGCTGAATGCCTAAGTGAACCTTTACCAGCCCTGTCATCTTGGGCAAATCAGTTAACCTCTTGGTGCCGATCCCCATTTAGAAAAGGGGGTATTTTCCTTTTCACAGGAACTCTATTTGGAAAACATGTGACAAATGCTCAGCCTAATGCCTGGCCTATATAGGGTGGTAAGGGCTGATTTAATCAATGGTAGCCAGAACAATGATGACAGCAGATCATGGTGACATCGCCTCTATGCTCCTGGTTACCTTCGGTAGCAGTCATCCATTTTAATGCATGTTGACCTTTGATAATACAAATGTTGATTTTTTTTTTTTTTTTTTTTTTTTAGTAAGTTCTACATCCAGTGTGAGCTTGAACACACAACCCCGAGATCAAGAGTCATGGGCTCTACCACTCAGTCAACCAGGCACCCCTGACCCTTGATAATAGTAACATTTATTATTCCCATTATTTTTTTTTAAGATTTTATTTATTTATTTGACAGAGAGAGAGCACGAGTAGGCAGAGAGGCAGGCAGAGAGAGAGAGAGAGAGAGGAGGAAGCAGGCTCCCCGCTGAGCAGAGAGCCTGACGGGGGCTCGATCCCAGGACCCTGGGATCATGACCTGAGCCGAAGGCAGAGGCTTTAACCCACTGAGCCACCCAGACACCCCCCATTATTGTTTACCATAAACCCAACTAATTCAGCAAAGGTGTTCTGCCTGCTCTAATACTAGTTGGCTTGTTCTCTTTCCTATTTCTGAGATAGATTTCTCTTCATGCAGCATGAATGAAGCCAGCCCAAATTGAATATTATTCTTATGACAGTTGTATTTTTAAAAAATAATGAAAAGCCATGTGCACAGCAGCCTATGTTGGGTATAAAGTCACTGGTACTGGCTTGATAGAGTAAAAGAATCTAATTTACTTTTGCTTTACTTCCAATCATCCCAAGATTTTTAACTGCTTACAGTTAATTTAAGAATAGTCTTTTTTTTAAAGATTTTATTTATTTATTTATTTATTTGACAGATCACAAGTAGACAGAGAGGCAGGCAGAGAGAGAGGAGGAAGCAGGCTCCCTGCTGAGCTGAGAGCCCGATGCGGGGCTTGATCCCAGGACCCTGGGATCATGACCTGAGCCGAAGGCAGAGGCTTTAACCCACTGAGCCACCCAGGTGCCCCAAGAATAGTCTTTTATTTATGACAAGTTGATTTCTAGAAACAAAGTCATGGGATTGATATTATGAAGGCTGAGTTTTCTCAGTTTCTCAAATAGTCAGTTTGACTTGAGAGGACACTATCACAATCCAGAGTCTATGGAACAATTTTTTTTTTAAGATTTTTAAAAATTTATTTGACAGAGAGAAAGAGCAAGCACAAGCAGGGGTAACAGTGTGGAGAAGGACAAGCAGGCTCCCCACATAGCAGGGAGCCTGATGTGGGGCTCGATCCCAGGACCCGGGGATCATGACCTAAGCCGAAGGCAGATGCTTAACCAACTCAGCCATTCAGGCGCCCCTGGGGAACAATTCTTTGTAAAAATAACCACAAGTGCTATACTTGACCAATGATAAACTGAGTTCCAGACCGTTTAGTAACAGGTATTAAATCAATTTAGCAGGATACCACAGTAACTCCAATTGCTATCTACATGACTCCTCTACACATTTTCAATAGAAATTTAATGTGTTCCCGGAACATCAAAGCAAGTTGAAATTTGCATATGGAAATTTGTATTTCCAGACTTTCCTTCCAGACTTTGTATCTTTGGAAGAGTATAAAATATTCAGGACATATGTACAAATGTCCATCTCTGTTTAGTAGGGGTTTCGTTTTTTTGCTTGCTTGTTTGTTTGTTTTAAAGATTTTTTTTTATTTATTTGACAGAGAGAGAACAAACAAGAGGAGTTAGAAGCAGGGAGAGAGGGACAAACAGACTCCCCACTGAGCAAGGGGCCCACACGGGGTTCGATCCCAGGACCTGGGATCATGACCTGAGCTGGAGACAGGCAGATGCTCAACAGACTGAGCCACCCAGGCGCCCTGTTTGTTTGTTTTTTGATGCTTCAATGTGGAAGTTATGCTGCAGGTGTTGTTATCCCTATGAATCCGGGTTAATTTCTGCAGGAAAAGTGTTCCCACGGTAAGAGTCAACATGCAAATGAACACTGACCTGGGATCCCTCAACCCGTAAGAAGTCAAGCCGAGGACAGCTACAAATGTCACTAAACTTAGAAATACACCTTCGGGATGGGAGTCAGGACTGAGTTTACTGTTGGTGGCAATGTGAGTTAGAATGACCTTTCAAGAGTAATTTGCCAGTCTCTACCAACATGTAAAAAAGCTTACACCCTCAAATCTGGAAATTCCACTTCTGGGACAGATTCCTACTGAGCTACTCCCTCAAGTGTGTCAGAATATATGAACACAGGGTTTAATTAAAATATTATTTGCAAAAATGAAAAAAAAATTGGGGGGCATCTGGGTGTCACCGGCAGTCAAGCAGCTGACTCTGATTTTGGCTCAGGTTGTGACCTTTGGATCATAAGATCAAACCCATATCCGGCTCTGTGCTCAGTGTGGAGACTGCTTGAGATTCTCTCTCCCTCTCCCTCTGTCCCTCCTGCTTGTGCGCTCTCTCTAAAATAAATAAATAAATCTTTTTAAAAAAATAAGTAAAAGTGAGAAAATCGGAAATCACCTAAATTTCATACATGGGATCTGATTGAATAACTTACAACGTGTCCAATACAAAGAATGAAGGGGACCCGTATGTACAGCAGGTTCCACATCTGTGTCTGTATCCATATCAGTATAGGAAATAATCTAAAAGAATGAACATCAGGCTGTTCAGAAGATGGAAAACAGAGGACTTCTCATTTTCACAGCTTACCCTTTTTTTACAACTCACATTTTTAAATCCCAAACACATAATCCTTCTGTGCTTTAAAAAGTAATGCACATACAAGACATATTTCCTAGTCACAGTTCACCATTGCACTGTTGATACTCCTTTGCATGGGAAGGCATCAAATTCATTAGGGAGAAGGGAAGGAGAGTTGGCCAGCAAAGCTTCCTGGACACCCACTGTGAGAAGGGGTCAACGCCAAAGGCTGAGGGAGTCACAGCCAAAGAGGAAAAGATAATCTCTTTCCCTAAGGGACTTACTGGGCATAAGAAGCCCATGGCTAAAACATTCACTATGAAGGATGGTTTGACTTAGCCCAGCTGCGGGATTTTAATGGTTTGTAGTTATGTATTGTTGATTCTGGGACAACAGTGCAGGTCATACAGGGGAATACTCAAGAGTCCAGACTCTGGGGTCAGAATCTGGTCAGCTCTGCCATGTACTAGCCATGAGACTTCATTCCTGCCACATGCACACGGTCCTCCCTGGCCACTGAACCCTGAACCCCACCTGCTCTTTTTGCTGCTTACCTGTCCTGACTTGACTAATTCTCTCACTGCCAATTCCAATCCCCATGAGAGCAATTAAAGGGTCCCACTCCTCTTTCTCAGCTCGAAGAACGAGTCAGAGACTATGGGCACAGGTTAGGTAGTATAGACAATGGCCATTTGAGCCTATTATGGAGTTATGGGTGGACAGGCAATGACTGACGCCTCTACTAACCAATAAAACTTAGACAAGAGACTCCTCCCTTCTAATTGGTCAGCACTGATTCCAGAGGCCCTAAACTGACTAGAAGCTCTTCTCCTAGGAACAGGTATAGAGGGCCCACAGGGGCCAGTGGAAACATTGGCTGTCTTTTCTGTAACTAAAACACAACTGTGTATGTGTGTGTGTGTGGGGGGGCGTGTGTTCCAGAAAGCATAAGAAATTTTTTTACATAGCTATGTTCTTCTTTTTAATTTTTAAATATTTTTATTAACATATAATGTATTATTAGCCCCAGGGGTACAGGTCTGTGAATCACCAGGTTTACACACTTCACAGCACTCACCATAGCACATACCCTCCCCAGTGTCCATAACCACAAAACCCTCTCCCTACCCCCTTCCCCCTGGAAACCCTGTTTGTTTTGTGAGATTAAGAGTCCCTTATGGTTTGTCTCCCTCCTGATTCCATCTTGTTTCATTTATTCCTTTCCTACCCCCCAAACCCTCCACGTTGCATCTCCATTTCCTCATAACAGGAAGATCATATGATAATTGTCTTTCTCCAATTGACTTGTTTCGCTCAGCGTAATACCCTCTAGTTCCATCCCACAGCTATGTAACTCATAGCAATGATGACACAAGTCATTTTTTATCAGATTATATTATTTTCACTATGGATACCAATGCTTTACATATGTGCAGTCCTTTACCTTTTACAGACTGCCTCTACGTATGTTAGTTAATGTGGTTAATATCCAAAGAGGGGGATTGTCTTTTTTTTTTAAGATTTTATTTATTTAAATCACAAGTAGGCAGAGAGGCAGGCAGAGAGAGAGGAGGAAGCAGGCTCCCTGCTGAGCAGAGAACCCGATGTGGGGCTCCATCCCAGGACCCTGAGATCATGACCTGAGCCGAAGGCAGAGGCTTAACCCACTGAGCCACCCAGGCGCCCCGGGGGGGGATTATCTTATGGTCTCCATTCAACAGAAGAGAAGGCTGTCGCTCAGAGAGGTTGAATAATTTGCCCTAAGTGAAACTGAGATCAGAATCCAGCTTTGCAGACTCTTGGCTCAGTCTTCCTTACATGGTTTTGAACATTTTGTGGAATCTTCAGAAAAATAATTCCAGAAAGAACTAGACCTCCCTCTCCTCCCACCATTTTCCATTTTGGAAATCCTTTTCCCCGTAAGAATCAAAACAAAGTTTAAAAAAAAAGAAAAAAGAAAAAGCAACCTCCCACAAGTACAAGAGTAGAATTTCTTCATGATTAGGAAAAATTGAGGATTGATTTACGGATCCACCAGACAAACAATGATGCATTAGATGGGCCTCTCAGGGAGGGGAAAGAGTCCCACACAAATTCTTCTCCTGTTCACAGAGTCCCATCATGATAAGGGAGGCAGGCAGTCATACACCTCAATGGCAGGCAGAGTCCAGAGCCCTGGAGACCCCATCTCAGCCTCTTCTTCAGAGTGGAAAGGGCTGTGGTGTTCCCCTCCTGGGTCCCCATTTCTTCCTGGGCTGCATCTGCTTTCCTCTGACCCGTGAACAAAGGCAATGGGCAAGCGACCTTTAGTCTCTGTCCTCCTCTGGTCGCAAAACACCTCAGACCACTTGCACCTGGTGACCTTGGTGGGAGTCTGGGCCCATATTCTTGCTTTTGGACCCATTTTTATGGCTCTGAAAGTTGTCACCAGGTGGCAATTTGCCAGAGAATGACCGAGCAGGGCCAGTCTTGTTGTGGAGACAAATGCATGTGTATAGGCACACTTTTCTGAAAGATCATAAGAGGGAAATCTTCTTTCTTCTTCAAAATTACCTTGAAGTCATTTGAAGCAAACGACTTGCCCAAGGTCAATCAGCTGACTGACTGCTGACAGAGGCCAAGCCAAGTGGAACCTGGGTCTTTGGAACACTTGGAGCAAAGCCTCGTGCCCTGACAGAGCCAGCACCGAATGCGTCACTCATCCCCAATGATGTCCCTTTAATCAACAAGACAAGAGCAGAGACGCTGAAATCATTAGAGGGTGCTGCTCATTTTTCCAAGACCCGTTACCAGCACTCAGAGTCTTTCCTCGGCATCCCTTCTGGAGCCTGGGTCCTGCAGGCAAACACCCACAGAGTAAACATCATGGGATCAAGCCCGAGTGGCAGGGACTGAACTGATGTATGCCTAAGAATTCATCCTGAATCCACATGGGTTGAGTCAGAAGAATTTTCCTTCCCCTTAGGAAAGGAGGTAGAAAGACAATGAGCGATCTGTTGCTGATTAAGAAATTCCCCAGCGGGGAGCAGGGACCACAGGGTAAAGGCCTCTGGAATTCTGAAAAGGTGCTTCTGCCCGCTCCAGTGGTCACCATGTATGGCAAGAGGATAAGAGTTTCTGGTCAAAACGACACCCGGGGTGGCATAAGTGAGTTTCTGTGGAAACACAGCAGAGAGGCTCTCCCATCCCTCAGAGCTGCCTCTTGGGGACAGGCCTTCCACATATAAGTGTCAGGGGCTGAGGAGAGGTCAGGGAGAGAGACAGGAGAAGGGACCATCTGCCCCTGCCCCCATGGGGCCAGAGGGCATGGTTCAGATCAGGTAGGAAGGGCCCTCCTCACCTGACTGACCCCAAATATGAGAAGAAAGGGAAGCCAGATCAAATCCCTGTTTGATGGCTGCCACTGTCCATGGTGGGGAGCCACGGAGCCCTGTGCCACAACTTGCAAAGCCACCTAGCCACCTGGCTAGAGCTCCGGGAAGCCTCCAGAAAGCCTGCTCTGGCCTAATCCCAGAGACCAGCACCACCCCAGACCATGGTTGGCTCCCACTCTGTTAACAAATGCAGAGACACTGAAATAGGGACAAACTGTCTCCTCCTTAGAGATGCACTTTTAGCAGAGACATCACACGCATAAACAGTTACACTATCCACAGATAGTGTATGCAGTTGGAAAAAACTGCTTTTGGGGTGCCCTTCAGTGTGGTCTGCCGTTGGGACTGAGGGTGGGCTGTACTTTTCCCAGCTGGCCATCCTTCGGGGGCCCACTTGTTCAAACAGATCCCAAAGTCTAGGTCTGAGGCCCAGGCAACATGCTTCTCCCGGCCCGGATCTGTGTTGGTTCTGATGTTTCCTCCCCAAACGTGGAGGTTCAAGTTTCTCAAAATCTGGTATCAGAAAAGCAGGAACAACTCTGGCTTCTATTTAACCTGTCATATTCCCCTGAAATCACTTCCTAGTCATCTTGTCACCTGGAGATATAACCTCCCTCTGAAGAGGAGGAGGCTTTCCTCTCCGTTTTCGGAGCAAGGGCCGGGGGCGCCTCCTCCAGCCTCAAGGTTGCTCTGCCCTCCCATTCCTGCTCCCAGTCCTGGGCAGAGACAAAAACACGCTCACCTCAGGCCACAGGATCCCCTTGAAATCTCCTCTGCCGCCCCACACCCACCCCATCTGGAAATTACCAAGCCCTTATGGACTTTGCTCTTTATTCATTCACAAAGAATGGAAGATTCCGTTTTTTTAAAGAACTGAATAGAAGCCCCCTCGTCCGCATATCAGGGCTGCTGTTCCACGCCAAGTCACTAATTGCCCTGTTTCTAGTGCCTTTTTTCCCTCCACCAAAACCAACTTAAGCTGATTACCACCATCTCAAACAACCTCCCTGGGCTCTAGATATATCCATTTAATATGGCCCAAGACAAGCAGCCAACCGCTGTTTTCAAAAGACGATCTGACAGATTCTATTCACTTTCAAAGCAGCTCTCCACGGCCGGAATAATGATCTTTCATTTCCCTCATTCTGACACCTTTCAATGATTTCGTTGGCGTCTGAAGAGTTATAGGCAATCTTAGAAGAGGCAGCTGGACTCTCGCACCCCCAAAGGCGCCAATACAGAAAGGATTCCCATACAGCATCTGAAATAACTCTGTTCTTTGCAAAGGGATATCCAAATCTGCATGTTAATAGGAGCCCGCGTTTATCTTCAAATATCACCTCAGAAAAGAGAAGGGGAGCCGCATTCACTTAACTGGTTCACTGCCAGCTCTGGGGAGAGCTCACCTTTCCCTCAAAACCGGGTTCTCTCACTTGACCCAGAAAAAGGAAAAGATGCCAAGATCCCTGAGTTTTCTCTCTCTTTTTCTTTTCTTTCTTTCTCTCAATCATGTTATGTTAGTCACCATACAGTACATCATTAGTTTTTGATGTCGTGGTCCATGAGTTTTCAAAGATCTTGTGTTTGGTGCTGTCCTCTGTTGAGGGGAATGCAGGAGAAACCCAAGCAAGTGGCGAGAGGCCTTGACTATGACATTCGCTGCCACTGGGATTCGAAGTGAGCATCCTTGGGAGAGCGACAATTCATAATTTGCCCTTGCACAGCCCTTTCTCCAGGGGGCCTCTAAGTGCCCTCCCAGTGAACACAGGCCTGGGCCTCCAGCAAGGGAGCGAGCCTGCCCCCCACCTCCCCAGCCTTTAACCTTGGACCACAGCTCTGGTTCCTGTCTTGGCACCAGAAGCACACTGTCTTTTTAAACCCTTAAGGCTAAACCCTAAACCCTCGAAAGGGCTAAATGGGGCTGGGAGAGGTTTTTTTTTTTTTTTTTTTTTTTTTTTTTTTTTTACAAGAGGCTAGGGAGCAAATCTGTTATTCAAGTGGCAAGGATGGTCCCATCACACGTAGGAGAGAGGGGCAGGCCCAGTGTCCTTGGATACTTCTCTCTCTCTCTCTTTTTCCCTCCCCAATTTGAGGACTTGGGTGACCAGTCTTAGCAGTCCGCCCAGCAAAGTGCTTCGTAGGCTTCAGCGTGGGCGGGGAGGTGGGGGGCTCCCGGCGGTGGATACAAGGAACCAGCAGGTTCGGCCTGATCTTCCCGGGAGGTCAGTGGGAAAGGTAAATGGGCCGCGTGGGCTGAATTTGCAGCCCCGGCCGTCCCAGTAAGCCGCCGCGTGGCTGGTCTGGAGCCGTCCCGCTGTCCGGGATGGAGAGAGGTGCCTGGAGAAAGGGGAGGGGCGGCCAGGGAGGACTCGGCAGGGCGGCCTGGCGCGGGGCACGGCTGTCCGTCTAGACGCGCAGGGCAGTGAGGCCGCTGAGACTGAAGCCACTTGTTTGAGTTTTCCAGCTCTAAGCAGATCACACCCCGCGTCCCAAGAGGGAGACCTCTCAGGGCCCGAGAACACACACACAGAAAACACCGGCGGGTCCCTCGCCTTCCCGGCGTCCAGCCAGTCTCTCAATCAACAGCGCCCCTTACTGGCCGCTGGGTCGCAAGTCCAGCAGGTTCTGGGCTCCTCGGAGACCCGCGGGTAACCTGCAAGCTGGCATCCCTGTTCCGTCCTGTGTGTATAGTATGCTGGGCACAGGTGCAGCAGCATCCGCTGTCTTGAACCCCGGTCTCGGCAAAGTCGGGCTGGTCCGCAGGAGTCGGTCACCCGGGAGCCGCTTCTCCCAGGACAGGGATCGCCACCAGCGCTGCGGGGCTCAGACGCTGTGGCAGGGGACCCGCGTCCCCCGCGAGCAGCATGCATTCGAGTTCTAAGTGGCTGGTGCCCCAGGGTTGTCATTAAAAACCAGAGCGGGGCGACCGGCCCCTTACTGGGGTTCTGCGGGGAAACCCTCGCGATTGGAGAGCACGAGGTTCCGCAGCGGAGGGCGGCGGGGCGCGGGGGGCGGGAGCGCGGTCTGGCTGGCAGAGGCCGCGCTGGGAGCGGCTATTTTAGGGGCTATTTTAGGTAAAGGGGTTGGCCCTCAGGGAGGCGGAGAGACGGTGGGAATTTTATTTTGGTTCAGGAGTTTTATTTTGCTTTCTTGCTCGTGAGGGTTCCTTCCCCCATTGGGTAATTTAAAGTTTGTAAAGAATCCCGGAACTCCTCAGGGGGAAGACGCCATTGCAAATAAAATAAAGAGGTCACCGTGCTCATCCTGGCGGAGAGGGTGGCCAGCACCGCTGTGCTTCCAGACTCCCATGTCAGGGAAGGTTTTGAGGCCTTTGGGGAGAAGCTGTTTCCCCAATGGCTATGGCTAGTTTGGGGGCTTGTTTTGTGTTTGTTTAGCCTGCATTTATTGTCCGAGGCACCCTGCTATGATTTTACAGGTTTTAATTCATTGAATTCTCACAACAAACCAAAACCATCAATTCTTCCATTCTGAACCCACCTGTGTTTAATCCATATAATTTTATAGTGCCCACCTTCCTCCCCCACCCCCTTGGAAATAGGGGGTTAGCCAAGCTGACTGCTCAGAGCCAGGCTTCGTGACCCCTCCTAGCATCATTGTCAACATATTTGTTGAACCCGGTTCAGGAGTCAGCAGTTACCCCCTCCCCCAGTTTGCTCTCTCAAACCTGATTTCCTCTGCCTTCTCCCCCAAAAACCCTTCCATGATACTCGACCCTGGTAGATGGGAGAAGAGCAACATTCCATAAGCAAACGACCTCGCTGTTATCTAGTAAAATAGGTTGAACCCCGTGAACTCTACACAATGTCCTTTATTTAGGCATTCAGTAATATTTTCCACCTGCTCCCGCTCTTCCAATAGCCAGGGACACGGCCTCAGTTCTGGACCCTCGGGCGACACCGTACTGTCATTCACTTAAGAGGAAGAAGAGAAGACTATGCCCCTTGCTGGGAAAAGGTGTCCAACATGGGCCATGCTGCAGAGGGGGGCTGTCCTTCAGTGTCAGAATACGAAGAGGTCACTGGCTCTCCAGGAGATGCACCTTTGCTTGATCCATTGCTGATTACTGACTGGGACCCAGATTCTGATGTTACGTGTTAACCTGTAGATTTCCAAAAGTATTTCCCCTCATATTTAAAAAGTATTTCAAAGCCATCAGAAAGTTACAAGAATGCTGCAGAGAATTATCGTTCCTAACTTTTGAATAAATTGCTAACATACAGGGTATCCCATCGCCCTAAAGTACTTAAGTGTCTATTTCCTACAAACCAAGACACTCTCGGTCATAATCCAAATCAACCATCAAAATGAGGAAATTAACGCTGACAATGAGGAAATCAATGCTGACTCATGCTAACCCTGAATCCTATAAGGCCATTCAAATACCTCCAGTTGTCTCAGTGATGCCCTTTCTAGCAAAAGGACCCTGCTCACGATTACTCATCAACCACATTGTCGTATCTCTTTAGCTTCCTTCAAACCGTATCACTGCCTATCTTTCAGGAAGGTGATGGGCCAGTTATTTTGTAGCATATCCCTCAGTGTTTCTGAGATGGTCCCTCATTATTAGATTCAGGCTCTGCCTCTCTGACAGAAACATCACAGAAATGATTCTGGGTTCTTCCTGTTTCCTCTGGCCAAAGGGTACTTGACTTTAATTTACGCCAATACTCCTGATTTCAACATAAATCAAATGATGAAGGTGATGTGTTCCGTGTGTCTCTCCCGTAAGGTTACCATTTCCCCCTCTGTAATTAATAAGGTATATTGTAGGGAGGTTCTCTGTGACTATGCAAATATCCCCTTCCCCATCAAGCTCTCACTCACTGTTTTTAATACCCATTGTTATTTCTTGGTTGGATTAATAATTACTATGATGGTTGCTAATTGATGATTTTCTGATTTCATCATCCTTTCTATATTTATTAGCTGGAATTCTACTTTAAGGGAAAGCTTTTACTTTTTCCATTGATTTATTTATCTGTTTATATCTATCAGTAAGAACTTGTGGTTAATTGATGTGAACTAGCCTTGTCTTTCCAGCTAAGGGCATGGGGTCAATGGATGTCTGCATTTCCTATTTCAGACACCTGGGCGGCTCAGGTGGTTAAGCATCTGACTCTTGATATTGGATCAGATCATGATCGCAGGGTCCTGGGATCGAGCCCCATGTGGGGCTCCGAGCTCACTGGGAACTCTGCTTGGGTTTCTCTCTCCCCCTCTACCCTCCCCTCCTCTGTCTTTCCAAAATAAATAAACAAATATTTTTTAAAAAAAGAATTTGTGGGTTCTTATTTTGCTTAATCGGTTATAATAAACTCTTATTCTTATTTACTGATAGGCCCCAATTGTCCCAGGTTAGGCCAGGAGGAACCCCTTCACACCGACTCCTGTGTTCTCTTGACATGTTCCCATCATCCTTGGGCCCATTTTTACTTTCTGGCACAAAACGCACCAATACCACCATGGACGTGACCTGCCCCAGACTTGGAATCAGCCATTTTCCCAAGGAGCAAGGGTTCCTCCTAGTTAGGATTTTAGGAGCCCGGATCTGAGCACTAAATGTCCTGTCTGTTACTGAGTGGTCCCCTCCGTGGACAGAGCTGGGGTACATTTATATGTGTTCACTGGCTTCACACCGGTAACTCCAATGACCGCCCAGCACCAAAGGGCTTCTTCTCAGTTTCTCTTTCCACATGTGTAACTCCCTTCTTCCACAGTGAGAAATCTGATTCCCGTATTGGCCTCCATATACATGGTATCTATAGTCCACAAACATAGTTGACTATATATGACGTCATCAGAGACATCTTCAGTCTGGAAAATAATGATCCTAAGAGTATTTTCTACACTGCCAGACCTTACGGACACACTGTATTTGTTCATCAGTCCTGTGTGGAGACATTCTCCCATTGCTGTGGCGGCGGTCTCTGCCCTGCTTCCAACCTGTGGAGACGCTGGCACCCTCCCTCAGGCTCACCTCCTTCTCCCACTCCAACAGTGTCATGGCGCTGAGAGGAACCCCTAGTTTCCATCCCTGTTTCCTTACTGGACGGAAAAGAGTTCTGAATCCTCCCTCTTCACCAGGAATTGAATGACCAGAGATCTCTGCTGTTATCAGAGTCTTAACAAGTATGGGAATCTCTCAAGAAAGTGAGGAGGAGATGGCTTGTCTAGTCAGACATCCCTTGTCAACCCGATGGTCCTCTAAGTTCCTCTTCATTGAGCTGCTGGGCTGATTTCCCCAGTGGACCTTTGTTTCTGCTGCTCCCAGAGCCTTCCGAAGAGCTTCAGCCCATCCTCCCCACGACCACTCACACGTGTTCCTTTTGGTCCCCCGCTCCTGGACTCTGGCTCCGACCCAACCCTTTATCGTGTGTGTTTCCTTACACTTCCCTGCATCAAGCATATTAGTTTAACAGCCTCAGCACATCCTTCACTGTATCGTAAGGATGACACTGCTTTCCAGCATCTGGCCAAAGCCTTGCCCTTCCATGCCCACTAGAAGAGCGACTATCAAACAAACAAACAAAATATGGCAAGTGTTGGCGAGGACATGGAAGAACGGGAATCCTTGTGTCTTGTGGGAGGGAATGTAAAATGGTGCTGCTGCTATGGAAAAGTTGGCAGTTTCTCAAAAAAAATAAAAAATAAGAGTTTCCCGGGGCGCGTGGGTGGCTCAGTGGGTTAAAATCTCTGACTTCAGCTCAGGTCATGTTCTCAGGGTCCTGGGATCAAGTCCCACATCAGGCTTTCAGCTCAGCGGGGAGCCTGCTTCCCTCTCTCTGCCTGACTCTCTGCCTACTTGTGATCTCTCTGTGTCAAAATATACTTAAAAAAAATTTTTTTGAAAAAAAAAATAAGAGTTTCCCTAGAGGGTGGTATGCTGAGTGAAATAAATCAATCAGAGAAAGACAATTATCATATGATCTCCCTGATATGAGGAAGTTGAGATGCAACATGGGGGGTTTGAGGGGTAGGGAAGGAAAAAAATGAAACAAGATGGGATGGGGAGGGAGACAAACCATAAGAGACTCTTAATCTCATGAAACAAACTGAGGGTTGCTGGGCGGTGGGGGTAGGGATAGGGTGGCTGCGTTATGGACATTGGGGAGGGTATGTGCTATGGTGAGTGCTGTGAGTTGTGTAAGACTGATGATTTACAGACCTGTAGCCCTGGGGCAAATAATACATTACATGTTAATAAAAAAAAAGAAGAAGAAAAAATGTAGGATAAAGTCTTCTAGAGTGTGCATCGAGTACTTAGCTCATTAAAACATTACTTTTCTGGAAAATAAAACATAAGAGTTTCCGTATGATCCAGCAAATTCAGTTCTGTGTGTATCCCCCAAAGAACTGAAGCCAGGGGTCCGAAGAAATGCTTGTCCACCCATGTTCACAGCAGCATTATTTCTGATAGCCAAATGTGGAAGCAGCCCAAGTGTCCATCCCTGGATGAATGGATGCATAAAACATGAGATGTATAGTGTAGTATAGTATAGTATAGTATTCAGCCTTTAAAAAGAAGGGTAATCCTGACACATGCTACAATGTGGTTGAAACTTAAGAACATGATACGAAGTGACATAGCCAGTCACAAAACACTGCACAATTCCTCTCACAGCAGAAGCCTACACTAATCAGATTCATAAAGACAGAAAGGAAAATGGTGATGGCCAGGGGCTGTGGGTGAAGGAGGAGGGGCGTTAGTGTTTAGTGGGGACAGAGTTTCAGTTTTGAAAGACACACAAAGGTCTGGGGACGGATGGTGGTGGTGTTCACAGGACAGCACAAATGGACTCCATGTCTATGAGCTGTAGCCGTAAAAATGGCCAAGATGGTAAAGGTTATGTTATGTGTATTTTATCACAATTTTTTAAAAAACCTTATCTCCTCACCTGTCACCTGAAATTGAATGAAGTTATATACATAAAGCAGCAAGTATGAGTTTCAGAACATAGTAGATGATTAGTAAGTAACAATTATCATTGTGGTTTTACAAGGTGCTCAGAAAACATTGGATGAATTGATCAATTCATTCAGAGATAGATACATTTTTTAGTCTTCCAAGTTTCTGAGTTTCGTGAGTGGGGAATGGAGTGAAACAATGGGTCTGTTGGAAGAGTTCGGGCTGGACTTCTATGGCAAGGTAAAGGGGGTGTGACGGAGCAGATAAGGGATGGCACTGCTGGGGTCCGTCCCACTGCCTGCAAACTCTGCCCGTGAGAGTCATTTCTCTGGCAAAAGCATCATCTCCAGAAGGCCTCTCTGCGCAAGTACACATGTCAACCCAGAGGAGGACTCCATTAGCACCCTACTCCCATTGAGCAAGACGTATGGCCGGATCATTTGGCTGTCACCCAGCTGGAAGCAGGATCCTGCAGAGGAGGACACCAGTGAGGCATATTGTGATGTGGGCAAGGAGTGGTAAAAGCCGGGAGAACAGCTTGTGGTCCAGGGCAATGCCCAGAGGAAGCTGCAGTCAGTGCCAGGTCCAAAGGAGAAGCCAACTCAGGGCTGCCCTTCTCTCCTGACCTCCCTCTCCAAGGCGGGTCAGCTCCACCCGGCCGCCAGTATGCACACGCTTTTTGCGACAACTTTGCAAGACTGCTATCATTAGCTCCATTTTATAGAGGGGAGACTGAAGCTCAAGGCAGTTCTGCGGCTTTTGATGAACATAGAGCAGCTCGCCGAACTCTAACTGGGCTCTCCTGTTTTCCCCATTTGGCGTTCTTAGCATGACTGGTATGTGCACACTGCTAACAAGAGCTAACCTTTAGCATTATTGCAAGCAGTATTATTATTATTATTATTATTTCCGCCACCATGGTGTGCCAGGCACCGTTGCAAGCAGTTTACATATGCAAGCTCCTGCAACTTCCATCCCAACAATACTGTGTCGGTACAACTTTTATCTTCATTTTGCAGATGGGCCAAGGAACTTGCCCCAACCAGAATGCCTGCAAGAGATCGACCAAGCACCGGGCAGCCTAGAGGAGACAGCACACAAGGACGTTTTCCACGGGAAAGTCCTTTCTCTGGCAGCACCTGGAGGGCAAACCCAGCATTACCCACCCCTCCCAGTCACAGATTCTAGTCTGCAGTGCCCACCAACACCTGCCCAAGGGTTTCTGGTAGACTTCCCTCCTGGAATGGGGCGGGACTCTTCACCACATTGGATCTTTGAGACATTTGGATCTAATTAAATTATAATCTCCATTAAAATGTAAGCCAGCAAAAAAATCTCACAGGTCTTCTGGAAAGTTTTATTAAAAGGGAATGTTATTTATTTGGTTGATTTTAAAAGTTTTTTTAAAAAAGATTTTATTTATTTATTTGATAGAGAAAGAGAGGGCACAACTAGGCAGAGAGACAGGCAGAGGGAGAGAGGAGAAGCAGGCTCCCCACTGAGCAGAGAGCCCGATGCGGGGCTCCATCCCAGGACCCTGAGATCATGACTTGAGCTGAAGGCAGATGCTTACCTGACTGAGTCACCCAGGAACCCCTGATTTTAAAAGTTTTAACCTGATCAGTATTTTTTGTACCTTCCTCTCATTTCAATATTATTTACAGCTTACGTATATACATACGTATTTATATTAAAATATTATCAGTATAATATTTTAGAGGGTTTCATTTTGTTTTGTTTTATCTTAGTTTGTAATAACTAAAGTATCGAGTGAAGCTTCTCCAAGTTATCATTATCGGTCATTACAGAAAGCTTCATCTACCCTTCAACCATGCAGAAAATGATTGTATTTTAATGTTTGGATATACAATGTTCATGTATGTTGTACATTAAACAAAACTGAAAATTTTAAATGTTTAAGTGAAACATGAGAACTTTACAAATCTTGGGGCAAAAGGGGCATCTCGTAGTCCAGGTTTTATAGACTTGTGAATTCCTGGCCTCCTCGGGAAGACCTTTAGCCCCTGGGTTAGAAACTTGGCTAACTGTAAGAAAGTATGACTCAGCCCCCAGATTGCGCTGGGATTACCGGAATGGTATGCTCTTCTTCACGCTTTGTTCTTTATACACATACACTGTCCTGCCAGTGGGAGAGAATCAACACCATTTCCTATCTGTGTATGTATATGTGTGTGTGTACACAGTAAGTAGGACTCTCCCTTTCTAAAAGAAAAGTACTTGAACGTGAACTTAATTAAAACCTTTCCTGGGGAGAAGGCAGAAGCTAGGTGAGAGCAGATGCTGGCTGAGGCAGGTGCATGTGGGCACCGTGGGGTCCCAGAGTGGAGCTGGGACAGATGTGGCCAAGTGTCCCAGCCTTTGCTTCTCCACCCCTGTCCACGCCGGATGGATTTCCACCTGGCGGGGTGCAGGCGAGGGTTTGGGTCAACTCATGACGACAAAATGACCCATGGAGAATGCTTTCCTGACCTACAAAAAGACCAGCAGCAAAGGCACATCATCTTAAAAATTAAGAATGTTATGTTTTATGTGGTTAGCTGCTTTTCAAACAGGTTGTGACATCAATAATAGAAGCCATTTCTGACAACGGGCTGAGAAGCACAAACTTGGTCCACATGGAGGCTGGGGTCGTGGTTTTCGCCATGCACACGGCTCACAACTTCTTGCTCCAAGACACGCGTCTAAACAACACAAAAGCCTTCACTGAGTCTCACTCCATCTGCACCTCATTACTGTGTGGTAGCTTGTTTTGTGCAAACAATTGCTGGTTTCTAGCATAACAAGGGGACCCACCGAGTCTGTACCAAGCATATTCCTCAGAGAATGAGAAATCTCCAACCGGGAACGAGGAGATTCTTGTTAAGCCCTGGAAATAGGCTGACATGGAAATGTGCGTCCCTTCCACACGTGCCTAATTGCCCATAAATGTCATTAAGTTGAGAAATGTTTTCCACCAAATTAACTTTGACTCATGTTGTCTAATTAGCAGCAGAAGCTGGAAGGTAACAATTGATCAGTCATGTTTAAGAAAACGTGTTTCGCGGGTGACTTTTGGCTAGCGGCGATGTTGAACCGGGGATTGTCATGTCAAAACCATGCCTCAGCCCAGCAATTAAGCACAATGTCTCTGTTTCGGTGCCAAGAATTTCACAACGCCTCGCAGATGTTGTTTAAAAATTGTGGTGAGCGTGGCCTTCCCCGGAATCGATCGCGCACCTAAACGAGAGGTTTGAGGTGGAAGGGAAGACCACGTCCATGATGAAACTAAATCTCCTGGGCAGGAAACTGGGGGCGGGGGCGAGGGCATTTAAAAGGATGGATCCCACTTTTAGTCTTTCTCAAAACTTAATGAGAAAACTCCCCTTGGTGATTAAACAAGGAGCATACACATAATGCTTTTTACCACTTATAAAGCCCTTTGTCACAAAGCCCAGCCCCAAGACAGGTGTCCTCGCTGTCCCCAAGGTGTAATGGGGAAATTGAGACCCAGAGAAGTGATATTTTTCCAGATTCATGCAGCCGGTGAGCGTGGGAATGGGATTAGAACCCGGCTCTTGTGCTCTAGAGCTAAAACCTTGATTCCCTGCCCCCAAGGCTATGCATGGGTTTACTAGGGGTGTCGTAATAGAGTACCATAAAGTAAGTACCTTACACAAAATCGTTGTTCCCTCTCTAAAGCCTCTCTCTCTAAAAAAATTTTTAAAATACTAATAAATCACATTCTGAGGGACTGAGAGTTAGGACTTCAACATATCAACTTGGGAAGACACAATCTAACCTGTAACAAGCCTCGTAGGTCTTCAGAAGCAAGCTTGCGCTGTCTGCACGAGCTTAGCTGGAAAGAAGTGACGCCTTCATTCACACAACCCCTAACTGAAATTTTGAATTTGATTAAAAACGTAAGGCACAAACCATGGGTAAATCCATCACCAATCAAAATTGCCGATGTATTCAAGTCATGTTGTGCTTGTTGGAAATCTTTCTACATCCTGTTTATGTGTCCCTATTTCAAAATTATGAGCATATGAGACTTGCCACCAGATCTCATTTAATGTGTGTTTTTTAAAGAGACACATAATTATATATATCAGATGTGGTTTTTCAAAATATTTTCAGCCCTGTATTTCAATAAGCTTGGTTTCCTTTATCATCCTGAGTATTTTCATTTCATGCACCGGGAAACATGATTCTGAGGAGTGGCCCAGAAGCTTCATCAGACCGGCCCAAAAAGGGGAAGTGCTGGGGCACTTCTGAATTTAATGGGGGAAGAGGGCTGGGAGTGCCCTTGCCTGCCCTTGTCATGGGGCCACAGGGAAACCCTCCATGGCTGCATTCTGGGGTCCCTTAGAGGAGACAAGAGGGCAGACTTCAGGCATGAGCCAGACGTCCCGCGCTAGCCTTGGTGGGGCCTCTGCGCTCTGGGATCTGAGAGCATGCCCAGATGTGGGATAAAGCTCAGCGGAGAGCTGAGATTTGTTCTTTCCCCACTACTACCAGTTCTACACAAATCTCCATACTAACACCGTGTAGCCATGCCTACTCTCCCCCCAAACTTTGTCCAACTGAGAGCAAGTGCGGAAACTACCTGACTGCCCATGCTGATGTCAGCAGACCCAAGGCCGGGCCCTCGGAGCTGGGAAACGTGTGTCCTCCCCAGAAAGCCATGGGAGGGAGGACACCAGACCACACGCAAGGCGCTGGACGTCACACCCCTACGCACCAACAGGCATCCCTAAAACCACACGTGTCCCCCAGGCTCCTGGTCTTCTGGTATGTGGGTTCTGTAATAAAGTGCCTTCAACCTGGTCTTTGGAAAGCTTTGGAATGCTGGGGAATCCCCAGCTTAACGGTGACAAGGAAACGTGGATAAGGGGGCTGTGAATGAAGGGCGAGGGTAGGGAGGGAAGGAGTAGAAGCAGGACTGGAATGAACATTGAAAACACACATTCGGGGCGCCTGGGTGGCTCAGTGGGTTAGGCCTCTGCCTTCGGCTCAGGTCGTGATCTCAGGGTCCTGGGATTGAGCCCCACATCGGGCTCTCTGCTCAGCGGGGAGCCTGCTTCCCCCTGCCTCTCTGCCTACTTGTGATCTCTGTCTGTCAAATAGATAAATAAAAATCTTTAAAAAAAATAAAAAATAAATAAAAAAAGAAAACACACATTCGCATCTCACAGGGAGCTACTATAATAGGCAGCGGGGAGGTTTCTGTGGGGTTTTTTTGTTTGTTTTTTGTTTTTTGTTTTTTACTCTTAAGGGTAGGAGCAGAGTTGCTAAAATGCACCTAAATTAATGGCTTTAAAATAGGAAGCATTATTCTGTCGTGAGCCTTGGTCCTTCTTGGTCATTCTCACTGGGGAGCAGCACTTGGAGGCCTCCAGTGCCTGAAGAGTGGGCTCTGTGAAGGTTCCAGAGAAATGGCTGTCTGGTCGGTCAGAAGGTGTGGGGAGCACTTCCCTGGCTGGCCACGCAGGCTCTGAAGCTATTTGTGTGGACCACCGTGCAGGGGGTCTGCAGAGAGACCCCCGAGCACCAGGAAGTACCCCAGACCAGAGGCAGCAGAAGCTGCAAAGGCCTCTCCCAGCCCACCCTCTGAGGGAACAGGGCCTCTGGTGTTCCAGGAGCCTCGGAACTGGGATTAGATGCCCAGACACCAAAGAATAACCCCCTGGCTGTGTCCAGAGAGGGGGCAAGAAGGAGGGCAGTGAGGCCTGGGAAGCTCAGAGTCCCCAAGGCTAAGAAGACAGGCACTGGCAGACGGGAGAAGCTCATGGGACATCGGTCATCCTTAGTCACCCAGTGTGCGGCATGGTGACAAGAGCCTTGCACACATGGGTCCTATGTGTCTCTGAAGTAGGTTCTAGAGGCCTCACTCACCAGATGAGAAACCTGGGTTCAAAGAGATGAAGTGACTTGGCCGAGTTAACTCAATTAACACGTGCCAGAGGCGAGCAGCAAGGTGAGCTCTGCGCATCGCCAACCCACATGCCCTTTATCAGGTTCCATGTGAACCCAAGAGGAAGGAGCGTTTCCCCAGCCAGATTGGAAGTCCTCTGAGGGAATGAACTACCTCGTCGACTCCTCTTTACTCCTGATGCCTATCGTGGTGCACGTAGGAGGTACTCAATTATTGTTTGTGGATTGACTGATAAACTGGAGGAATGAATTTGGTTTCCTAAGGGCATGGCTTGAGAAGCCTTATCAAAGAGTGTTCGTATCCCACACCTTTGAAAGATGTTTTGCAGCTGCCCAAAGTGGAGACAAGGGGAAATGTCCCCTGGAATTTGGAGGTGACATAGAGCCCAGGAAACTAAGCAAGAGCAAAGCGGTCACAGAGGCATAAAGAGCAGCCTGGGATCCTTCTTTTCATCCATTTGTTGACTTTATTTACACCAACTTCTTTCCAAAGAGGACTTGAGATGACCGCCTACTTCAGCCGGGGCATACAAAAGAAAGGCAGGGGACGGACTCCACCAGATGTGCAAGGGTTGGAGGTTAGCTTGGCGAGGGGCCCGGGTTCTGCGTGCAGTTCTTGACTCCAGAGTGCATTTAGCGGCTGGGGCTACGCCAAGGGAGAAATCAGGATGGCAATGTCAATAAGGAACGACGGAAAACACTGGAAGGGCTGGAAAAGGAGCACAAGAGGCAGCAGCTACAGAGGCTAAAACTTGGGGGAAGGGGAGCACAGGGACCCGGGCAGGTAGTTACCTGAGACTCACACCTGGCCAGTACAGACAGGAGCAGTTCAGACGGCACCTTTCAGGAAGGGAGGCGGCCACATGGAGCTAGATGTTTCCCAGCGGGGTCCTTCACGATGGAGTGCCTGAGTGCCCTCATGGGAGATCTTCCTTCTAAATTCCAGGTTCACAAATGGACCGGGCATTGATGTTCTCAGGACAAAAAGTCTTGGAACTATGGAATCGTTCTGGCAAATTCCTTTCCCTTATTTTTTGGGGAAGTGCAATTGAAGAAGGGGGCTCAGCATTTAGGTTGCAAGTTCTTGCCGTGTTTCTGTTGGCTGTGGGACTCTTGGGGCCAGCATCGTTGTGTTCTGAGTTTCTTCTGCAGGTGGCTCAAGGTTAAGAGCTTGAGCTCCAAGTCAGCCAGTCCTCAAGGTTAAGAGCTTGAGCTCCAAGTCAGCCAGACTTCAGCGCTAAATCTCACAAGGCCCATTGATAAAATGGCATTAGCCCAGGCATAACACACAGTCACACCGGTAAACACTACTGTTGCTTTCATGCTCATTCCTTAGAGCCCCTGGAATTATAGAAGTTGAAGGATAATTGCCTGGAGGGTAAGATTCTCCTTCACACTGGACTTGTTAGGTCCGTTATTAAACGAAACAAGACTGAGACAAAGTGAAAGTTACTTAAAGCTTTATTTTATGATAAGTATTAGACTGACCAACCAGGGCCATCTCCAAAGAGAGCGACCACCCCCAGGTTATAGGCTCAAGAATAGACTGACAGACTGGTCAGGGTTGCCTCCGAAGAGGGCGACCCTCCCCATCTTACAGACCACCTTTTATAGAGCAAAAGTTTGGCCACACATAGGTGGCCAATGAGACTGTAGTCATGTTAGGTCACATGTAGGTGGCCAATTGAATTACAATTTACCCTATAGTAGCTGTTTGACCTAACCTATTACTCTGGTCAGAATTGGTGCTCAAGGTTAGCACCCAAACGGTGGGGTTTACATTCTTTGGTGGTTAGGGGGAAAGTATGTGTGTTTCTTACTGATTGGATGTCTCCACCTGGTCCGACCGTCCTTGTATTCTGGGCTCTGGTATCAAGAACTGGCTGACCTGACCTTGTATTCTGGGCTCTGTTATTAGGAACTAGCCGACCATATTTTACTGGTTTCCCAGACTTGCTTCTAAGTAACTTTCTCTGGGGGGAGGAGGGGCAGGGTCAGTTTAAGTTTTACTGCACGAACAACAAAATGGCTTTTAACCAAGATGGAGTCACTCTGGATAAATAGGTCCTTACAGACTGACCACTTGGGTGATGGTTCTTCACGTGTTAGGAAGCCACTGATCTCTTTAAGAATCAAATGAAAACAATGCCTCTTCTCCACAGAGTAGAGTTTACGTATGCGTGCGCGCACGTGTTTTTGCCTTCAACTTCAGGAAGTTTATGGCTCCTCACCCCAGAGCTCTTCCTTGGCTAGACCTCCAGTTGGGATTATCCCATTAGGGAGCTGGGATATGGGCATCCAGTTTGTCTGGGGGACAGTGCTTCAACACAAAATGGCACTGCAAAGCCTGAGCCCAAGCTCCCATCAGACATGGGACCATCTCCCCTCAGTCTGGGACTCACAACGCTGGTGTGAAGGAACTTTGTACATCTAAGTCACCAGGGAGGTAAAGAGAAAAGCATCCTTGTGTGACTTGCAGCCTTTCATTTCATTCTACTCATTTTTGCAGAGAACGAATGATCACTATTTTCTGGCTTGCAATGACATTTAAGATAGCTCATTTGCTGACAATTTTCAGATAAATTTTCTGCAACAAGATGAACAAAGCACTGATTTTGGGAAGCGGATAAAGTATGAACATATGAGTGCTGAGTGCTGATAGGAAGAACGGAGGCCTGCTTTTTCCACACCTTGAAGCCCTGTCCATCACCCCGGAGAGCTCTGATTATGTGAAGCTGTGGTGTGATCACTTCTCTCTTGGAGAGTGTGATTCTGGGATCCTCTGATCCTGGGCCCAAGGCCACGCAGCCCCCCAGCAGAGAACTTAACTGAGGGAGATCAACCCATATGACATGGGACGCGTATATGGTGTCACTTCACAAAACTGGTTGGAAGTCTGCCTATTGGTCATCTTTCTTTTTCTGGAGATTTTCTTGGAGAAGCAGTGAAGAAACTAAGGACTCAGATGTTGTGTCCCTGGTGAATTTGCAAACTGGTGTGGACAAGTGAGTGCCTCGGTTTGCCGCTACTGTGTAGCGAACTGAGGACTCAGTGGCTTTAAACACCAGCCTTTCATTATTACCTGTGCATCTCAGGTACTCTGGTCTCTGGGTCGACTGCTGTTGGCTGATCTGGGCTGGCTCGCCTGGGAGTCTGAGTCTCGGGCAGCCCCCGCTGGGGTGACTCTATGTCCCAGGGCAGGTCTGGGGTTCAGCAGAAGCAGTTCTACTTCACAAGTCCCTCAGCCTCCTTGAGCCCACAGGCTGGCCACATAGATTCTTCTTACTAGTGTTACCATTTTTTATTGTTTTTCATGGGTTGTTTTTCATTTGGTTGGGTTTTTTTTTTACTACTCACAGAAGCGCAAAGGGGCAAATCCAATCTTGTAAGGGCTTTTCAAGGTCCTTGGTTGCTTCGGGTCCACCTACATCCCATGGCCAAAGTTACAAGGCCACCTCCACTGCCATACCTACCGCCAAAGGGGGTGACCATGGAGGTGGGGGAAGGGTTAATATTTCTCAGCTATCGATTTCTGATCTAATCGACCATGATGGGAGAGGAGGGATGCTTAAGCAAAACAGGATGTTTGGTAGTGTTTCTCCACTTTGTATGCACCTTGGAATCACCTAAAGAAGTCTTAAAATTACTAATGTGTGGGTCCCACCTCAGAGACTGTTCTGGGATGCTGTCTTGGCATCAGGGTCACAAGGTGCCTGTCTTAAAGACTGGGATCTTGGTCACCTTTAAGACAGTGTCTTAAAGACTCCTCAGAGCCCTTCCTGAAGAACAGTGGTTCTCATCCCTGGCTGCCCATGAGAATCACCTCCAGAGCTTTTCAAAACTACCATAGCCAGAGATCCTCTGGCAAGAGACAAACATCCATGGATACTATGTGCCAGACACTGTTCTGGGGACTGGGGACACCACAGGCAGTCAAAATGGACAGACTCTTCTCTCATGGAGCTTAGTGCGGGAGAGGGACAATTAAGTCATCACATTAAAAAATGAGCCAAGGGCTCCCATGGAAAAGAACCCAGGGCTGTGACAGCAACAACAGAGGAATCTACCCTGGGGGAAGTCACAGAAGACTGCCCGGAGGAGGAGGCCTGGGCACAGTCCCAGCTATAAACAAACAAGCATAGGTAGGCATAAAATAGGAGTGTGTCAGCTTTGCATCTTAGTCCTGCCCCAGAGTTGTATGAATAAAGACAGCCCTTGCAGAAAGATCTGGAGGGAGGTCAAGGCAACCCTGCAGAACCTAATTGGCTAAGAGAGACAAACCTGATCTGTAGACCCAACAGTCACTACAGGGTGAGAGGGAAGTGCTCTTCCCCCACCTCATCCCCCCTCCCCAGGCAGCCAGGCAGACAATTTAAAGGGACCAAGTCCCCATCTAGAAGTGCTGGAGCAAACGGAGGACTGGAGTTGGTGAGGTTGCAGGGAAGTAGATTTGGAGGGTGGGGGGTGGGGGGCTGGCATATATTTGGAGATTTCCCAAGGAGGTAGCCATGTCAGCTCTTTGGGGCCTGGGTTGGTGGTGTGTGGAGCCGTCTAGCACCAGCACCAATGGTGAGCATCTCTTCCCAATTCTGTGCTTAGGAACATTCTCCTGGAGACTCAAAAAAAAAAAAAAAAATCCGTGGTGGGAGCATTCGTACCACAGAAGTCAGTAAATGCTAAAAATTTAGACTCTCCCTACTCCTACCCCTGGAAAGGAAGCATTAACTCTTCCCTGCACACCACTGGCTGAGAGTTAAGTTTGGGTTGGGAGTCTTTGATATTGAATTCTAGATGAATCAAGTTAGGGTTCAGAGGGTAAGAGAAGGGAGCAAACATAGAACCTAAGAGGTAGAGGAGAAAACAAACCTAAGGATAGCTTGGGCATATGGCAGGAAATTTCCATTGGCTCAGTTGTTCAGATCCTGGGAATATGGACATAACGACCTAAGGACACCTTGGGCTCTCCAGAGGTAACTTTTCTAGTTTTCAAAACATCATCTGTAAAATGAGCGTAAGCCCTGTCTTATTTCAGAACCAGGCATTTTCTGAGTTCCCCTCCAGGGCTAAGACTTGGGACGTTAACTAACACTACACAAGTAGCTCCACAGGCCACACCACTGGTTCTGTCCACAAGCATGGGTAACAAAAATGATCTGGATTTATTCACTCATCAGATTCAAAGTTTGGGGGTGTCGGAATGCTGTGTTTCTTCTCAAGCACTGTGTATCACACTGAGAAAATGCCAAAGGGGCACTTGGTGGGGAGGGAGGGGCTCGCAGCCTGTTAAATGTTCTACGATTCTTGGTTTCAGCTTAGCTTATGATCAAACCCGAGTCGGACTCCTTGCTGAGCGCAGAATCTGCTCGAGATTCTCTCTCTCCCTCTCTCTCTGCTCCCCCCACCTCTCTCCTCTCTCAAATAAATAAATAAATATTTTTTAAAAAAGAATATGTGCCACAGTCCGCTCCCTCCCCACCATCTCTGCCTCTACCCCCCTCTCCTGTGCCTCCAGCACTTGCAATGCACACCAAAGGGTGTGATGAGGAACAAAACCAGGCGAGGAATCCAGAAGGTCAGCATGGCAGGAGCTGTCAGGATCCCACCAATATTCCCTACTCCCGAGGCTGCTCCAAAGACTGCTCCTTTATTGGAAGCCTTTTTCTGGCCTTGAGGCCACACTTGACCTTCGTGTGCCAGAGCCTGATGTCCCAGAAGTAGGTTCAACCAGTGAAGACTCTGGGGTTGGAATAACTCTGGGGACTTCTCTGCCCCCCAGAGGGCTCAGTGGACCCCCGTGGCTTCCCCCCTCTGTGGTAACCCACCGAATAAGGCATTTTTAATTGGCTTCCTTCTCTTTCCCCATCCCCAGTCCCCACTCTCCTGCAGCATTTCCCAGGATCATCTCCCAAATAAGCTTCATCTCTGAGTCAGCTTCTAGAGGAATCCGAAGGAAAACACTGGGATTCTAAAAATGTGCTGTGATGCTTTAACCGAATTGCTGAGCCTTGTCTGTGACTTGTTCTTCCCCTCCATAAAATGGGTACGCATACAACTGCCTAACCCCCCCACCCCGATCCCTCTCACAGGGATGATGCAAGGGCAGCAAGATGTTGGAGAAGCCTGGGGGCCAAAGAGAAGTCAGAGTAGACCCAGCAGGGGACTTCTTACGTTGCTTTGGAAGACATTCAGTGCTGCTCAGAAAAGGGTTTCATTTCCTAGAGAGCTTCGGGAGAGCAAAGATATTTGACCGAAAGTGGTTTTGGAAGTGGATCTTGCCCCAGAGAAAGAGAATGAGAGAGAGGAAGAGAGAGGAGAGGAGGAAGGAGATGAATATATACCATCTTCTTGCTTATAATCCAACAGAGTCACCCAGGAGATGTGGCAAGGATGTGTGGGCATAAACTCGGGACCACGAACGCAAACCTGTGCCACAGACTTTAAACAGCACCTTTAGTGGTCCAAGTCACAGAGCTGCAAACAAAACTACTGGATGTAGAGAGGTTGAAAAACTCCCCCCTTTTCCAAAGGAGATTTCTCTTCTGAAATATAACATTATAACAACAAAAGCAGAGAAAGAAGAGAAATGTGCAGCTGATTACTATTTGGATCAGAAATGACAGTAGGAGGAGAACGCATGATGGTCCCAGGTGGGTTCTTGGTTTACCGCATTGTCTCTGGGCTCTGCGACCCAGCACATATGGTTCATGAAATTATCCAAACACCATCACCCACGTGGACAAAAGGGGTGGCCGCATCCCCAATTCTGCTTCTGTGCCTGACTTTTAAGGAGCCACCCCCTTTTTAACACTACTTTTGTGCTGCGAGAGACAAAAAGAGGAGGGAAGAATTATAAATAACCAGGTTCAAACACAGCTCTCACCCACCGTCCAGAATCTGGCTTTGTGATTACGGAAATGTGCACACACCAAGGCCCCTCTCAGGGGTCTCAGGACATAAGCTGAGGCCCCAGGAAAACACAGCCCTTCACTTTTCGGCAGAAGGTTGCACGCACAGCTAGTGAGAGACCCTGCATTGTTCCGGGTGCTGGAAACCCTGGGGAGATCTGAGCTCTGGGGCAATGGATAGTGCTCCTGTAAGCCTCAAATCTTTCCAGTGAGCCATTTAGGATAAGGAATCGGAGCAACCATGGAGCCCAAAATTCTTCTAGCAACGCCACCCTGCTAACACTCTGTTGCTCCTGAAAGTTCCTTCTTCTTCTTCTTCTTCTTCTTCTTTTTTTTAATTTTTAAAAGCTAAAAACCGAAAAAAACAAAAAACAAAAAACAAAAACTCTCAGTAAGTTTCAGTCCTGTATAAATTCAGATGGCACAGCCACACAAAGCCCCAGAAGATTTGCAATGGAAGTGGTGCCCCGTCCTTAACTACAGAATCCGATGTGACGCTCGCAGCATTATTATTATGGGGTCTGATTTGGAATTCATATGCCACTCAAGACAATGGCCCTTTATGAAGTTCCTGACAGTCATTACCTTGCCGGCTGGCTGGTCGCATCTCACGCACCGCGTATCTTGGGAGATGGGCTCGCTCTTCCCCATCTCCACTTAAGAGCTGACCGGACCGGGGGGGCCACCCAGGGAGATGCAATGTACAAAACTGAGTCCAGCCCGCACCCCGCCCCCGGCTTCCGGCTCCCGACCCTCCACTCTCCCGGATGGCTGAGCCGCAAATCTGAAAGGGCTGTTTCCGTGGCTGAACCAGGTACCTGTTGACCAGCACTCCCCCCGCCAAACCCCCCCACCCCATCCAGTTCAAATCCTCTGTTGCTGTCACTGACACATGCCTCCTGGCTCATCTGGGTGGCCCAGCCTCATTAGGCAGGGATTTGGTGCCTGTTAGTTAATTGAGGCCCGTTCCCGCCACCTGCCACTCGTGGGCCTCATCTGCACACTAACAGCTCCTAATTGTCATCATACGGCGGGGTCCCTGCAACAACTTGAGAACAGATCCCGAGCAGCGCGTGCAGGCTCCTTGCTGGTCCAGGAGCACTGTAACAATTTACCAAGGGGCCAGATGTGCGGCGAGGAAAGGCACCTTGCACCAACGACAGTGTGAACGTTTGCTGTTTATTACACTCCCCGGGATAAGAAGTGCAGAGATGGAAGACTTCACTGAGGGCAAGTAGAAGCCCTCATCCGGACAGGCAGGACTCCACTGAGAGCAAATGGCTCAGGCACCGACGGCACGGCGTTCAGAAACAGGGCGGCTCGTCCCTGCGCAGTTCAAGCCCATGCGTTTGTTTGTTTCCGCCTATTCAGAGACCAAGAAATGTCTGGGGTGTCGGAGCACTGTCCCATGTTCCATTTCCAAAGAATCCGAGTGGGAAAAGGTGCAGAGGGGAGTACCAAAAGCTGACCCAGCCTCTTAGGAATAGAGAGAGAAGTAGGGAAGGAGACCAGAGGGCAAGTGTGAAACAGACAGACGAAAAGAGAGATGGGGAAAGTGTCCCCGAGCTGAAGAGCCGGACGGGACTTTGGAGTAGGTCTGGGATACATACGGAGACGAAGTCCAAGACAGTGGGCGTGAGGACTGCGTATAAAGGAAGAAAATCGGGAAAAAGGGAAAGGGGGCAGGTTGCCTCAGGACAGGAAATTCTAGGATTTGGGAGCCCAGGAATCCAGGCTTGTAAGGAATCAATCTGGGCTAAACAGAAATCAGACTACGGGGATGCCTGTGTGGCTCAGTTGGTGAAGCGTCTGCCTTTTGCTTGGGTCCTGATCCCAGGGTCCTGGGATCGAGTCCCATATCGGGCTCCCTGCTCAGCAGGGAGCCTGCTTCTCCCTCTGCTTCTGCTGCTCCCCCTACTTGTGCTCTCTATCTGATAAATAAATGAAATCTTAAAAAAAAGAAAAGAAAAGAAATCAGATTACAATAAGAAGTGGGAGACTAGGAGTAGAGTTTTGTTTGTTTGTTTGTTTGCTTGTTTGTTTTTCAGTTACAGGCACAACCTCAGTGCACATTCCTGGGGCTCTGAGACGAGGTCCCTCAGGACCCCCCTCCCCAGCGTGTTTATCAGGGTCTCTTCGCCAGGAACTGGGAAGTCGTTTTTGCCTAGAGATTTCTAACGCATGTCTGTCTTATTATTCTCTCCCAGCTGGATGAGGAAATAAGAAAAACCCAGAAAGAACGCCACAAGGGGGAGGACACTAAAGGAGGAAAAAAAAAGGAACAAGAAAACTGAAACACAAAAGTATAGAATGGAAGGTTCGTGAGACACTTGGCCTTCCCCACGCAGACTCCACCAACGGATAAGAAATACTCTTCTGAGAGCCAGACGGCGGCAACATCTCTGCAACCCCCATCTCTAGGCTTTCAGCAACAAATGGAAAACAGTCCAACCTGGTCGCCTGGTGTTTTACATAAAGCAAGTCTAGAGCAATAGTTCCCTCCCTCCGGGGCGCATGGGTGGGGCGGTCCGTGAAGTGTTCGACTCTGGGCGACGGCTCTGATCATGGTCTCAGGGTTGTGAGATCAAGTCCCACATCAGCCTCCGCACTCAGCTCAGAGTTTGCTTGTCCCTCTCTGCTCTTCCCTCCACCCTCTCAAATAAATAAATAATTTTTTTAAAGTACCAATACTCTCCTTCCTAAGGAGAGAGAGAGAGAGAAACTGAGCAAACCCTGAAGAGGAGAAAGATTTTAGAACGGTTAAGGGCAGAGTCCCCGCCTTCAGGAGAGGGGTCCATTTCCACCTCCCCGTACACACACCTCCGGGTAAAGGTGGTCATAGCTATGCAGCACCCCAAAGCACCAGGAGAATGAAGTTACATTGTTGCCAGAACACAGAGTCTCTTCCTCAAACCTACTGATTCTTCCGGTTTCCTTCTTGAATATGTCAAGTGATTTTTTTTTTTTTCCAGAAACTTGACACCACAGGTCTTCTCCCTAAGTTAGGGTAAAGAACACCTGCCGTCTTTAGGGGTAAAGGGGGTAGCCTCCATCTCACAGGCAAAGCCTGAAAATGCCCCTTCTGCAGAATGTGCTCACAGGTGCCTCGTCCGCCCTTAATTCTGCCCACGCTGTCCCCCATCTCTCCCTGCCTGCTCCTGGCTTTGCAGCTCCCCCTCCGGAGTCCCTCTCTGCATGTCACTCACGGCTTGTCCCTGCCTGCTTCCTCCAGCCCGTGAACCCAAGGGGCCTAGTCGATGCTGCTTCCGAGAGCTGGCAGATTTTAGAGGGAAAAAAAAAAAAAACCCACCCCAGGAAGAAAGAATGGCAGTTTGACACTGCACTGTCACAGGGAAAACGGGCCCTGCGCGTGACCCAGGCTTGGACACCGAGGCCGCGTGCCCAGTCACAGCTGAGGCTGCATCTGCCGCGGTTCACGGACCCGCCGCTCCATGCTGGGGGACCAGATGCCTCTGTTTATGCTCCCTCCTCCCGGCCTTCTGCCGGACGGCCGCAAGACAGAGCCGCCAGCCATCACTGGACTTCATCTGTCCCCTCAATCTTGTCTTTCCATATCTATTCTTTCCTCCACTCCTCTCTGTCTCCCCACCTCCTCCCCCCACCCCCGGATGAGGTATCTCTCTTTCTTAAGTTTGACCCAATAGAACAGAACAGGAAGAAGGGCTCCCCAGGACGATGTGGGTCTCTGCCACAGGGTGGGACAGCCTGGAGTGTGGAGGGGGTCCAAAGGGACACCCCCAGTACCCCACTCTGCCTCACCATGACTTCTGGCCATTTAGGAATATCACTCCAAAGAACCAGCATGCGAGGCCTGTGTGCAGCCTTTTCAGCAAAACTGACCTGTCGGGCGACAAGTCAGAGGCTTCGGGAAACAGCCACAGACTTGAAGTCGGCAGCCAGCTGCCATTTCTTGAAGGCCCTCAAGAGGAGATTGATTTTGCACTGTGACTCAGTCGTCCAGGGCACACACGTGTCACCCTTTTTCTCTCATTCAGACTAAGGCACATGACACACAGAGGACCATCCGGACATCCCTTCCTGACTTGGTGAACTGAGTACACAGAGTTATCCTTCCCCTGGGCGCAGAGCAAACCAGGCGTCCAGAGGCTGCTTCCCGGGCTGCCCACCCTGCAGGCTCAGGGAGCCCGGCTGGAGTCCTAGAGTCTCCAACGGGGAGCCCAGCCCACCATTCCCTGGCTCCTCAAAACCCCACACGCCCAGCAGAGAGGGAGACCAGTGGGGTTTGCACCTACAAGTGCTCTGGTTTCCAAATGTGGTGGCATGTCAACGGTGAGCCTTTTTGAGGTTACACATCCTCATCTCGGGTCCTGAAACTCATTGCCCTGGTCATTGTTAGGACTCTTGGAAGTGCCTGGGATTTGTTTAGCCGTCTCACTGCTCATTGTACCCCATAACCCTTGTATCGCCCCTGGCCGTCCCCATCTGAACATTTCTCTTTTCAACACTGAACTTCAGAAAGCGTTTCCACCTAGAAATTGTATCACCCACAGTGGTGGTAGGTTTTATGGCCATTAGAGCTCAGCGACATCATGGGCTATACTGATTTTTTCTGGAGTGGCATGCAACTCAGACAAATACGGATTTGTTCAACTAAATCGCATCACGGTGGGACACCTGGGTGGCTCAGTCAATTAAGCGTCTACCTTCAGCTCAGGTCATGAGCCCAGTGTCCTGGGATAGAGTCCCAGCATTAGGCTCCCTGCTCCTCCGGAAGTCTGCTTCTCCCCGCCCCCAAACTCATGCACATACTTTCTCCCTCTCTCTCTCAAATAAATAAATAAAATCTTTAGAAAAAAATTGTATTGAGATACAATCAGACTTCAGGTATTTGACTAGGTAGCAGGCATACACAGGTAGGCGGATCAGGGCCTCTGCCCTCAAGAAGTTCACAGGGCCACCGGAAGAATGTCACCAATTCACGGAAGTGAAATGTGATAGGAGACACCTGTTGAACGTGGGATGTTGAGAAGGGAACAAGGAAGTTCTGGGGTGGGGGTGTGTTCACTGGAGAAAGGCTTCACTGACATTGTGACATTTGAACTGAATCTTGAAGAGTTCAAAGGAAAATGGGAGGTAATGGGATGGAAGGGGACATTCAGAAAGACAGAGGTTGTGTCATTCTTTCCCCTACTGAGCACGTACCACAAGCAAACATGGTGGTGAATGCCAGAGATCCAAAAAAGTGAGTAAGACTCTCTCCCTGCCTCCAGTGAGCCTTCTGACATTTGTAGAAAGTGGGCATGATGGTACTTCTGTAGAGAAATACTCTGTGAATGCCATGTGGTGATTTAATGGGGTTTTGAATGAGGTTTTCCTGGGTAACTGAGCAGTTGCCTAAACATGAATGTCGAGTACAGACCTATACTTTGCCACGTGTTGTCCTTCAAGATTCCTAAGAACTGGTATGCATGCCACAGAAAACAAAAAAGATCCAGAGACTAAATGCATAACCCAAATATTCAAATAATATTTATCATGCATGGAGTACATACATACATACGTGCTCAGTGAACTAAAGAAGTGTATGGATTGGTTTATTTGAGCTCATACAGTCCAATTTATAAACGTTTCATATAATGTTATTTTCCAAACTAGACACTATCAGTAATAGCAATAATTTTAAATACTCAATGTAGGTATTATTTTTTAGCCCCCAAATCTTCCTTCAGACCGGGAGAATTTTTGAATGACCAACAGCATCTTCAATGAACTACTTCTTCAGGCCTTCAATGCCCTGATGATTACCTGGGACCATCCTCAACCAGGAAACAAATCTGCTTCTTCAGAGCAAGACAGGAAGACAAGGAAGCTTCTTTTTCCCTCGGAAAGATAAAACTAATGTGCAAAAGCTAACTAAAAACAAGGGCAAGATAACTTATATTACATATAAACAGAAACAATGATGGCCATGAAGACCTACTTTGAATTAATAAAAATAGATGCATGTACCTGGACCATATAAAAGAATCTAAGAATTTTACATTTTTAAATTTTTTTTAGTTTACATTTTTTTGATTCAAGAAACCAACCCACTGGTAGGGGGCCCCTACTCCATGGGAGCATTGACATTAAGCTCCACAAGACATCACTCTGTGCTCAGGGGCTGGCACGGAGTGAGTGGCCAATGAATGTTGAATAAATGAATGCAGTGCAATTCTAGACTGCTCTGATGGCTATGAAGAAAAATAAGTCACATCTAGTGCTCTGAATGGAGCAGATATGAATAAATGACAGTTAAATAGACAATCTGCCAATAAAGACGTTTTATCATGGAAAGGTCTATTTTTCTTGTGGAGACTTAGTGTAAGAACGTAAAAGGAGCTGTGTGGGGAAGAAAGAGAAGAAGGACACAGAAACAATTCTCCCTACATTTCCAACGTATTCTTCTGAAACGTCACTTTGCAAATTTAATTTTAGCTTAAAATGTTTTAGAGGAAAAAAAGTCAACATATTTAGGCAAAGTGTCATGCATGGAGTTCAAAAGAGTGCTCTTGAGGTGCGATATCAAACGATGGGGACCCCACCACTGAGAGACCCTAACACGACACTGATCCTTCTGAAAATAGTTTAACATCTGAGTCATATTTCCCCACACACGCTTAGCTCAGAGTGACACAAACACTGACTAATTAATCCCCATGACAACACAGGGAAGCCCTGAAAAGCTCTGGGCAGCACACACCCCATGGGTATCACCACAGCTTTATTTTTAAGAATCTTGTTCTTTCTAAGACTTTCTCTGATCAGCACCTTCTCTCCCTCACTCCTTCAAAACAAAACAAAACAAAATGAGCAACCCAGGAAACGTCATGTCTGATTTCTGCTCTGTCGCGCATGCGCTCTCTCTCTTTCTCTATCTCTCATCAAAAGCAGAGATGTTCATCTTGGGTGTTTACCGGATTCATGGCCTGTGGTTCAGCACCAAGGACACCTCCCATGCTTTGGGGAACCGCTAGGACAGTTATGGTAAAATGAGAGCTTTGGTCTAAAGATCACCAAGAAAACAGCTCACCAGGAAATGTATCTGGCCCCAGCATGATTCCAGCCTACTCCCACTGAAGTGACATTCAGACAAGGAAAAAAATGTGTCTTAAATATAATCTATTCTTGGCAAACAACTAGTAAAATATTTTCATTAATTGTACACTGTAAAAGGCTCAGACATCAAGGTATATGGAACTTCAGAGGGTGGTCGGTACTCTTCATTTCACAAATGATGAGATGGAGCTTTG
Organism: Mustela putorius furo; assembly: GCF_011764305.1. Taxonomy (NCBI): domain Eukaryota; kingdom Metazoa; phylum Chordata; class Mammalia; order Carnivora; family Mustelidae; genus Mustela; species Mustela putorius. The sequence continues at coordinate 470,694 of NW_025421491.1, read as the reverse complement.
TCAAGATAGCGGGATTTTCCGAGTCCAAGGACGAGGAACTGTTTTCCATTGACCACTCCTTCCAAACGTTGCTCAAATATTAGAAAATCAGCCTAATGCTAAGAATTTTTCCATTTTCTTCCTAAGTTTTCCCCTGCTGATAAATTTTTTAATAAGTATGGGCTTGAAGGAATATCTCTTCAGGGATTTATTATAAATTAACAACTTACAAAACTTATTCCCTTCTCCCAACCCCCCACGCGTGCCTCAGGATCCAGAGTTTTCACTTCTGAGACCTTCTCCATAGTGTTAAGCCCTCCTCACACACCCTCATATTAGTTCTAACAGCCACCCTATAATGTAGAGAAAATTATTCTTATTTTTACAGGTGAGGAGACAAAGACAGAAACAGCCAAGTAACCTGCCCAAGACCACACAGTTAAAAAGAATTCTCGTCTGTTCTGTCTATTCCAAACTCCATATCCCCCATAACCCCCTCAAAAGTTACTGACTGCACATGGATCGGTGCCTAAAAGTGTCAGGGATGCATGAGGAAGAAAGCAAAAGACTATTTTTTAAAGTGCCTGCTATTTATGACCATTTTGCTTTAGAAGAGAACCAATCTTCAGTTTTAAGAAATACTCTAAGGAGACTCTTGGTTATGAAAGGTAAGGTCAAGAGCAAAGCTGGAAATGGGGAGAGAGAGAGAGAGACAATAAGAACCAAATAGTTCTGCATAATAATAAAAAAGTGGGGGCTTTCAGTTTTTCTCTGGATTGGCACAAATAATGGAAGTTTATTAAGAGGAATAATCTGAGAACAGTGGCAGTGGGCAGGAAGCTCACTGAGAGCAACAATCCCAGGAATCCAGGAGTGATGGCCAGCAAGGAGTGGGCTTTTAGATGACGTCGGCCCACAGCATTCAAGCCACTCTAACACTGAGTACATATAAGTGAACAGCTTCAACAACAGTGGTGACGGAAATCTAGTTTTAAGTTTTCCATTTGCCTGTGCTAGAATTATACTGTAGTAGTCCAAAACCTTCATTAAAAATCCATCGAAGTTCATTAACATCATGTTAGAGATGCCTTGGGAAGTAGAGGAAAAAAGCCATGTCCATGCTTGTGGGGAGCCATGGAGACAAGGCAGTAGACAGAGTAACAGTGAGGAAACCATCAGACATGATGGAAGGAAAAAAAAAAAAAAAAAAAAAAACAAGGACCCTGGGCAGAGAAAGAGGTGACAGGCATTGACTTGTAGGATGTAAGCTTGATCCCGGCTCCATCACATACATACACACACCAGGAATCCTCAGAAACAATGAGAAGGGGACTGCATTTCTTTTGAAAGAGAGTTCTTTTTACTTAAACAACTGGTTCAGAAGACTAAAGGCTCCAGTAAACTTTGAATTAGCCAAATGTATCAGGTAGCCTCCACCTTGCAAGAAGAGTGGCTCTGGTCTGGGGCAATTAACACAAGCAGGTAAATTTTGAAGGGATAAACTATATTTACAAATTAAAATTGGGTTTCTTTCCCAGTAAGAAGCCTGGGCGGGAGGGGTGGGGAGAATGGCTTGGAGGACATACCAGTTTCTTTCTGTCATGTAAGACTCTGGATTCAGACATCCCAGTACTGGTGTAGCGTCTCCCAATTTCCTACTCTGCCACTGTAGGGCATGGACATCATCTTCATGGTGGGGTAGGGGGAGAAGGGATGAGGGATCAGTTAACTCTCAAGTAACATCCTTAGAAGCTTCTGTGTTACTCTTCCATTGACATCCTGGCAAATGGGGCAGAAATTTGCCTTATGACCACAATTATCAGCAAGAGAAGCTGGAAAGTGGTCTTAATTCCAGTAATCAGGTACCTTCTGAGAATCAGGAATTCTAAGAGGAGAGCAAGGTTTGTGGGCTTGTCAACTCACAACCACTGTCAATGTGACCAGGAAACTGTCTGTTAAGGTTCAAAGCAGGAGACATAGGGCAGGGCTCTAATGAACCTCTAAATCCCAGGTTCTCACTTACCAATGCCAACCAAAACCAGCATTAAGCCAAGTTTCCCAAACTCTGGCATTGGTGAAAGTTATTTGCTGGAAGAGTTCTGCTGACCTATCTAATATGGCCATTCTCAGCCTTGGCTTTATAAAACCCGAAGCATCCCCCAAATTCCTTAAGCAGTATAGTAAAATTAATAAAAAATTTTTCAAAGAAAATTACATCCATGTTGCTTAAATTGAAATATACATATGCATCAACACACACATGTACACTATATATGTATTGTAATAGAACTTTTTTTTTAAAATGGGGGGACACCAACCCAAATAACCAATAATTGAGGGTGACAGTTCCATGATGGTAGGAATCACAGCTCCAAGGGAAGTCAAATTTGTTTTGGTTGTTCACCGAAATGCCATAAGCCTGCCTAAATTAAATCTCTGCTTTAAAAATTTCTGGTGATTATTTTGCTTTTGTGTGTGTGTGTGTGTGTGTGTGTGTGTGAATTTTAATTTAGCCACCTGTGGTTTTTTTTTTTTTTTTTTTTTTTTTTTTTTTTTGCTGTAGCATTGAAACAAACTAAAGGAAAGCAGAAGGCAGTCTTAGAAAAGGCATAATTTGCCAAGGCCAGAGCTCTGCAAAAATAGTAGAATCAGGAAAAAACCAAAGCCATCACTGAGCTGCCCAGTGCAGGGTCAGTATTTCCAGACAGTCCCGACTCAGGGTTCCAGTGATGGCAGTGGCACTGGTGACAGTGGTGGCATTTGTAGTGATTTTTTTTTTTCAAATACTCATGTCTGCAAAGCCCTTCTACCACTTTGAGGTTTTGCACTGTGTATGTTTTCATCAAAATCAATGAAAATTTTTTTTGCCTCCCTATCTATCCAGGTCACATAGACTCAGTTAGAATCAGGTGGAATTGCCCCCAAGGTTGTGTTACTCTCGCCAGAAACAGCATTGTTAGCACGGTTGTGATTTCTGGATCTCATCTGACAGATTAACAAGAAATTGACAAGTGCTGAGAAGCATAAAGTTTAAAGATCATACCAGAATAGCCATAAATACAAGCTAATACCAGAACAGTCCTAAAAACAGACGATTGAATGCTGGCTCAAAGGTATCCTCGTGTTGAGTGAAATGAGGAGGAACACGTTAATACTATCCCACATTTATGAGAAACACTGAGAAAAGTCTCAAGGTATTTAGGCATTACAAAGTAAAACCAGCCATCATTTTGGAAGCCAGGCATTTCCCCATGGCCCCTCTATTCCTTGGGGACATCTTAGCCAGTCATGGGGGTTCAGTGACAATTTAGAAGACACATTTCCCAAACAGATCAACTGTCATAGACTGGAAAAATAGGGCTCATATTTTTCATTTATTTCCATGTATTTAATCTGAGCTATTAGTATCAAAGAATAGGATGAAATACTTCCAAATAAAACAATTCATGTTGCATACACTTAAGCTTCTGTCCCACAAGTTCAAGACTGAAATAAGACTCCATCCGCACCATTTCTTGAAGCCCACAGGACACACTTGTGGTTGCTCCAGCTCATTCAGACAGAATTGGAAGGAACTGCCGTGAATTTCACAGAAGTCACTGCTCTGTGACAAAGTTCACGGCTCCCCATACCACCTGCCTTCCTCTCCCACCAGAAGCCATCATTCCTGATTAAAGCAAACACTGTCAATTCGGCCACAGGCCGGGCAGCTCCAATCCCCTCTGAAAACATTGCCAAAACAGAATTCTGATTGGGTCACATTAGGTCACAGAATCCACGGGTGGACAAAATGTAGTAAAATTTTTATGGGCCACTAGAGACATATTGGATCAGCGCAGAACAAGCACTGTTCAAAAGAGCGCTGTTGGCTTCAGGTTCTTCCGCCGGCTCCTTGGCATATGGAAACTTCCCCAAGACTTCTCCAGCGTCCTCTGCAGCCCATGTCCCCACCCCCCTCACTCCTCTGTCAGTCCAGACGGTGAAGCTGATTTTCTTTCAGCTTCATGCCTCACATGGAACAAAAGAAATTTCAAAGTGGGTCTCTCTCCTTTGTTAACACCCGCAAGAGGTCTTTGAGGAAGAGTGGGTGGGTGCAGGGGTGGGGGGGGGTGGGAGGGATGGCGGGCAGGGGGAGCCATGAGGCAGTAGCTTTTCCAGAGACTGTAATTTTTATTGCATGCCTGCCAGCCCCCACTAATATGCATGAATTTTGAGAACTGATACCTAGGGGAAATCTGACCATTTTGTCCCATGGTTTTCTGGAAGGTGTGGGTGGTCAGCGGAGAGCCCAGTCCTCCTGTTGGGTCTCCTCCTTCACAGGGAGATGCTTAGGGGAGTACTTCGGTTGATGGAGGGCCTTGAGCATCCTGCAAAAATGCCTAGACCTGATCTGTCGGTCCTGGGAGCCACTGAGGATGTCTGAGTGAGGGCGCAGACTGTTCTCGGGCTCATTCAGGCTCTGAAGCGTCATCAGCAAAAGGGCTCCTGAAAACTGCAAACAGCTTCCCCACACCCATGGGGTCACCTGAAGGAAGCTTCAGCCATGGGAACCAGAAATTCTTCTTTTTTTTTTTTATTATGGTAAAAAACCAAATAACACTAAATTTGTCATCTCAGCCATTTTCAAGTGTACGGTTCAGTAGTGTTATTGTTCACATGGAAATCAGAAATCCTTCATTGTAATTACTTAATCTTAGTTAACTTACTCAGTTTTGTTATGTTGGGCCTTGAGTCTCTTCTGTGAACCTCAGTCTCCTCATCGGTAAAATGAGAAGAAGTGTTTCTTAGGCCTCCACCCATGCTCAACCAAGCGATATTTTTTCAAAGTGAGATCTGAAGAAATGCTATTTATGGCTTAGGCCTCAAAAATTGCTTGACATATTTCCAGAAGAGAGAATTTCTAGCTCCTCATTTTCAAAATGGAAGGCTCTGACTCCTTGAAAATTGTCCAAGGAAAGGTAGCTTCACTGATGGACTGGCTGACAGACAAACTTCCTATTTTTTAAAAAAGATTTTTATTTATTTATTTGACAGACAGAGATCACAAGTAGGCAGAGAGACAGGCAGAGAGAGGGGGAAGAAGGCTCTCCACCAAGCAGAGCCCGATGTGAGGCTCGATCCCAGGACCCTGAGATCTTGACCTGAGCTGAAGGCAGAGGCTTTAACCCGCTGAGCCACCCAGGCGCCCCCCAAACTTCCTATTTTTGAAACAGTATTTTGATTCATGGTGTGGCATATTTTATATATGTAAAATTTCCAAGATGGCTGTAAGAGTATCTCCTATCCCACATGATCTTCTGTCATCTCTCTATAGTCTGTTACTTTGATAGTCCTTGCATTAGGAGGCAGGGGTCAGTGCTCTCTCTCCTTGAATCCAAACAGGCTTGTAACTCACTTGTAACAACAGAATGTGACCGAAGGCTGAGTTCCATTCTGTCCAGTGGAACACTTGTGCAGGCCCTGAGCCGCCATGTTGTGAAAAGACCCACGAGGTGGTCATTTTGTAAGGAAACCCAAAGGCTCTCACACAGGAAGAGTTCCTAGAGAAGCATGTGAAAACACATACTCACAGAGACAGCAAGAGTTGTAGACACTGCTCCCAACCATTCCAGATACTTGATGGTCTAGTTCTAACCACTACCTGATGACAAGAACATAACTGACTCCAAGACGAAACTACCCACCTGAACCCTTCTTGAATTCATGACCCATGGAAACTGTGAGAGAAAATGAAAGGATTGCTGTTGAAACCGCTTGGTTTTGGGGGTGATGTGCTGCTTGGCAATGGTGACCATAAGTGGCAAGACAGAAGTTTGGTATCAGGGCCAGAGATATTTAGTGACTGAGGCTCAGGGGATGGTGCCTAGCAGTCTTCTCCAAACAGCCACTAACACAATGGCACACCCTCCATCCAACCTAGCCTGTGGGCCTCCTCCTTCTCAGCCGCTGCAACTGTCTCTCCTGCTCCTCAGGAACTTGCACCTTATGCTATCTTCCCTAGCCTACTTCTACCCCAAAGCTCCGAGTGATGAATTACATACACGCTGCAGTGCATATAACAATCATCTGCCCTACCTCTCGCCCCTCCCTGCTTCCACCCAGATTCTGATTTGGTGGGTTCAGATGGGAGCCAGGTACATCAGATTGCAGAAGGAGAAGTCTATCTCAAGAAGATCAGAAAGCAGAAGGGAATGTGCTTGAATCCAATCTTCAAATGCCTGGCAGCTCCCTTTCCCCTCACAGCAGGGATCTTTTTCTGGAATAATTCTGAAAGCACAAACATTAGGTCCCCCAGGAACATTTTTCCTGGAAAATTTTTCTTGTATAGAGACCACTATCTGGTGCTAAGTGGGCAAAGACATGAAAACACAGAGTTGAGAGCATCCAACGGCTCTCCAAGGACATCTGGGACATCTTTGGCTGAAAGCTAGGAAAACGGGGTCACCAACTGCTCCACCGGCCTGCTCTATACGGACCCCTCCCCTTCCTGACGCTCCTATGTATGCCTGTCCCCGCTGATCATTATGTATTGTCTGTCCTTCCAGCAGAATGGTGCCTGGCAATGCTTACCCTTGCTCATTGCATGACCGATACATTCTCCTCTCTGTGGTCCCATATACAGCCCCAAACCGGAAGGAAGCTCACATTCCCATAAGGCCTCACTTCTCCTTTTGATTTTTATCTCCAAGCGAGGCTAAACACCCTCACATTGTGTTTTTGACATGACAAATTACCAGTTGTTCAACATAAACGTTTAAAATATCCCATTCATTATGTAACCCCATTTTGGCACCCTTTCTCCCCTCCCCCAATATGTTAGGACCTTCAGGAAATACAGGGAGCTTCACTTAACCTCTAAGATACTTTATTCATAATTGCCTATCTATTTTCTTTATACAGATAGATTATCCGTTTTTCTTCAGGTTTTTGGACCCTGACTCTGCCACCAAACATAAGCTTGCCTGTACCCCTCTTTCTGTATTCTTGGCGAATTCTCACATTCACACTCCGGTGGAGCTGCTGATATGTGATGCACACCACAGGGTGGTCTCATTTCTTAACTAGCTGGGCAGCCTCTCCGAGCCTCAGTGTCTTTGTGCAGGAATCAGGGTGATAACGTGGACTACCAAAGGGTTGTGGGGGCCCTTAAGCATGATTCTATGGGAAATACACCTAAACCAGTCCTTGATTCATAAAAGGTGTTCAGTGAATTGTAGTTGTGGGTTGAATGGTGTCCCTCCAAAAAGATATGTTGGAGTCCCAACCCTGGCCTCTGTGAATGTGATCTTATTTGGCAATAGGATCATTGCAGGTGTGATCAAGGTGAGATGGGGTCCTACTGGAGTTGCAGAGTGGGCCCTAAATCTAACGTCAGGCATCCTTATAAGGAAAAGGTAAGTGGGAGACAGACAGACACAGAGAGGGAGGAAGGCCATGAGGGGCTTCCTTTGGGAAATGTTAAGTGGAGAGCTCTATGGGACCCTCACACAATGGGTGAAGAACTCTGCAGAGAGGTCCGGCCAGAGGTGGAGCTCAGGGGATGAATGAGAACCCCCAGAAAGGGTGTGGACAAAGCCAGGAGCCTCCTGATCCCAAGGTGGGACCCTCAGCTACCTGCAGGCGACCAGTGCAGAGAAGCTAATGTAAGACGTGAGAACAGAAGAGAAACAGAGCAGAAAGCCTCCCTGACTCCTCCCCACCAGAATTACTCTCTGGAGGAATTCCTCCCTCCCCTGTGCTCTGAGGAACTTGATTTTTACCCTCTGCCCCCATTCTACCTTACTGTTATTACTCTTTCCCCAGATGGGGCCTGGCGTTTTTCCTCTCCCAGGAGCAAAGGCATTTTCTGTATCACGATACCCCTACGGCGATGGTGTAGTGGACACCGTCCCTATCCCAATCCACCTTCCTTTCATAACTTTCTCATCTCTGAACTATGAAAATGTCTGACATTTAATAGGGTATCGTGGTTTAATTGGCAGCTTTTTTTCTTAGTGTTTTATAAAATAGCGACATGCCTTACGGATCCCTCATGACTCCATTAAATAGAGTAGGAGCTGTTCACCCAATATCTGCTGAACTGGATGAGTTTAGGTCACTTTAAGAGAGAGAATCTAGACCCACTATCTGGATTAGAATCCACCATGATGCAACTCAGGGATTCCCTACAGTCCCCCGACCCTCCCCCATCCTCACCTGTTCACCCGTTTGGTGATGGGCATGCCCAGAAAGACTTCACACTTTGTGAACCCTGGGAGAGGGCTTTGTTAAAGACCTCCTCCTCCCCTTCAGGATCCCTGCTGTGGCCACCAGCAATCTCAGTAATGGACCTCCTCCTCTGTTTGGCAACCCCTTCTGCCTCACCCCTGCTTCCTGGAGTTCCCATCTCCCAACCCCAAATAAACCACCTACACCTAAGCCCTCGCCTCAGGCTCCACCTTTGGGGAGGGACTGAGACTATAGGATTGCCACAAAACTGTCCTCTTGGGGGCTGTCCTCTTCACGGAGAGGGAAGTGGCTCCAGGGTCCAAGGGTAGCCTAGGGAGCGTCCAGCAATCACCAGAGAGAGAGCTGCATGTCCCCTTGTCCCTCCCCCCCACCCTACCGGTCCCTACCTATCCTGCAGGCAGGCTAGAGAGCGGGGCTTAACTAGACTCGTGACAGCTGATTGTGGCCCCATGACAAGGTGCTGAGGGAGGGAACGTCTCCAGGGATGGTGGGCTGGTAGGACAGGAATCCTGCCTGGTCTGGGAGTCAGGGAGGTAGGGGATTGGGGCAGCACATTGTGCTGGGAACAGATGGGGCTTTCTGCGTACCAGTGCTAATTAACCGGCTCAGCAGCTCGGGGCCCTGGGCCCAAGCATATTGCCCGAGGCCTCTGGGGGCTGAACACATGCGGCCATGCACACAGGCGGGAGCCCACCAAGCCCTGATACCCTGGCCCAGAGATGAGGAGAAGGAGGAGGGAGAGCGGAAGCCCCAGGAGCTGGTCATGTCTCCGTTCCCCAGGCCAGGGAGCAGCAGCTTCTAACACGGGTCTGCTCTTCTTATTCCAAAGGTGCTGGGGACCTACGGGAAGGAAGAGAAGGGAAGGAATCAGGGGCCAAAGCGGGGGACCCTTGCCTAAGGGGGTTCCTGTCGCCACCCACCCCCACTAGCCCAGTGGGCCCACGTGATAAAAATGGAACTCTCAGAGACTGTATGTCTGTGTGCACGGGTGTGTGCATGAGAGAGAGAGAGAGAGAGAGGCATTTGACAACTTCTCAGTCACTCCATCTCCAAACCCCTGAGGCAGGTGGCACCCCCCACCCCACTGCCCGGCACTCAGGGAAGCCCCTGCCTCCTCTCAGCCTTTCCCCCATGTGTTCCCTTTCTGGCTCTTCCCTCACTTCCAAGGACAGAATTCATTTTCAGTGTCTCTGCTACTAAACCAGAGATAACTTTTGCTGCTTGGGGAGGAAGCGGAAGGGAAGTAGTTCAGCCTTTTCATTGGAGTTTCATGTGCCAAGAAAGATACCTTTGGGGTGTGTGTGTGTGTGTGTGTGTGTGTGTAATGAACCCACAGATACAGGAAATGGGCTGTGTATTATGAATATCAATTAATTAATAATCAACACTTGAGGTGTGACCAGGGTCAAGGGGCATCTTTAAACTGTAAGCAAGATTCTCCCAGACACAAAGCAACCCACGCCACCTCTGCCTCAAGAGTTGATCTGTCGGATTCTCTCCCAGCTCCCGGTGTTCTGTCTCTGAGACCTCCGGACACACCACATCTGTAGCTCATAGTAGGAATTAGTACATTTTTGTTCAATAAATAAATCCTCTTCTCAAACTCCAGTCCCCAAATTTACAAACAAGAGTTAATATATTGGGGCGCCTGGGTGGCTCAATGGGTTAAAGCCTCTACGTTCAGCTCAGATCATGATCTCAGGGTCCCGGAATCAAGCCCCACATCGGGCTCTCTGCTCAGCGGGGAGCCTGCTTCCCCTTCTCTTTCTGCCTAACTCTCTGCCTATTTGTGATCCCTCTCTCTCTCTGTCAAATAAATAATAAAATAAAATCTTTAAAAAAAAAAGAGTTAATATGTCCACTTTTACTGAATGGGGTAAGCATGTCCCAAGAAGCAAGTCAACAGTGAGTGATTAAATAGTGCAGGAATTAGCCTCAGTCCACAAGCCAGGATCCAAAATATATTACCTTTGTCCTAGATCGTTGTCTGTGTGTTTTTAAAAGTTCTTCCCGTTTCTATCCTAGAGTATTATGGAAAAATAATCTCATGTCTGGATTTGCTTCAAAACACTCAACAGGCTGGGAGATGGACAGAATCAGAGCAGCCGGGTGTGGATATTTGCTGGAGCTGGCCAATGGGAACACAGGAACTCCTAAAACTGTTCTCTCTACTTCTGAAGCTAAATTTCAAAAATATATTTGAAATTTTCCACTGCTTTGCATGTATTTATGAACATATTTAAATACATTTTGCCCTCTCCTAGAAAAAATGCAATTGAAACAAATAGAAATTTTAGAAAAAACCAGGCACACAATTCACAAGGTTGGCATCATATCCTTTTGGGACACAGATGCACCCCGACATCTCCCAGCCGAGGAAACATTCTATGTTTAGCACCTTTGCTGCTTCCCTGATATTCTGCAAATACAAACTCCAAGCCACCGAAGGTGAGTAGTTATACATTCCATGACTATTTCAATGACTTCTTCTACTGTTTAAAAAGCCAACCATCCCAAAGACAGGTTTCCATCCGTGGCTCCACACTGCGGGAAATAACTTACCTTCTTGGAAAATCGTTCTCAGAAACCAGTGTAAGAGGAGACATTCATAGCCCATTTCTAGCCAAGTTCCATTACATCAAGAAGTCTGTACACAAAACGTGAAGCAGGGAGGGTCAACACAGGTGCTCTTACTTTCAATGATGCTGGACTGGGGTTAATGCGTAACTCTCACCTTCCATGTTTGGTTTGTAGGATGTCTTCAACTTTGGCCATTTATTAAGGTGTTCAGTCTACATCTTTTCTGTGCAGTTTGGAGATCCCATTATTAAAAACAATTTTAAAGCATCTGGAAATGTTAATCTTTATTGTAATTTCAAAAGACACTTCAGTACCTAAATATCTACTATCTACTATGTAAATTCATCCAAATAAGTGCCAATGATCTGAATAGCAGAATAAGTCCCTGTGCCTGGGCCTTTGTAGTGGGTTCCCAAATGTTCTCTGAAAGACTCAGCTTGTCCTGTTAAAGGGATCATCAGCAGATTCCCCAAAGGAAGCATCCAGCAATGTCACATAACCCATCTTTAGCCTGGGATTTGAGCAAGCAAAACCATTTCACAAATGCTGAGACTGGTATTTCTAAATGCATTTCCAAAATGACCTTGGAAATCCAGTGCAAGGAATATAATATTTTTGGAGTTAGGAGGCACAGAATTAAGAGAAAAATAGCCCACAGGGACTGGGGGTGGGGAACAGAAGGGGTGTCACTGGACTGTGCAAACTTACAACTTGCAGATAAACACGTGCTGGAAATCTAATGCACAGCAGAATGGTTATGGACAGTAACATTGTATTACCAACATCCAACTTGCTAAGAGACTGGATATGAATTATTCCCACCACAAAAAAGAAACAACAAATACGTGACATGATAAGGAGTTAGTTATCGCTATGATGGCAATCATATTACCATATTAAAATGCACTGAATCTGGGGCACCTGGGTGGGTCAGTCGGTCGAGTGACCAACTCTGGGTTTCAGCTCAGGTCATGATCTCAGGGTGGTGAGATCGAGCCCCATGTTGGGCTCCATGCTCAGGACAGAGTCTGCTGGAGGTTCTCTCTTCCCCACCCCCTGCTCTTACATGCTCTCTCTCTCTCTCTAAAATAAAATAAATAAATAAAATCTTAAAATGAATAAATAAATAAATGTATCAAATTAATCTTAAACTTATGCCATGTTATAGGACAAATGTATTTCAATTTTAAGAAGGAAAGACAGCACATCCATATTTATAACTAAGAAAAATCAATGGAAAAGGAGAGAGCTCAACTCTGAAGGATGGAAAATTAGTAGTTTTTACAGATACGTTTCATGTATACATTAAATGTGTGCTCAGGTGTATATGCATATGCACATGTAAATATATGTGTGTGTGTCTACATATACATACATATGAAAGGGAGGAACCATTGTCCAGGGCAAGGCAGAAAGAGTCATGTAAAATAATAAATATTATTTTGCCTGTTGTAAGGATCATTGATAGAGAAAAATTACAAATTATTCATAAAATCCTCATAGTCACTTCCTCAGACAGTAATTGGTATTATCCCCATTTTATAGCTCTAGAATGGGACGGTCACATAATGTAACCAAAGTCATACAGCCACTGAATCTCCCCCCCCCCCGCGCCATTTTCCCATATTTGAAGTGCGCTGTTGTATTAAAAAAGTTGTCAAGAGAAATAATGGTTTTCCCAGCATTCTTTGTTTTTAAAGACTTTATTTATTTATTTGACACACACAGAGAGAGATCACAAGTAGGTAGAGAGAGGCAGGCAGAGAGAGAGGGGGAAACAGGCTCTCCACTGAGCAGAGAGCCCGATGCTGGGCTCCATTACAACTTGCAGATAAACATTCCAGGCCCCTGAGATCATGACCTGAGCAAAAGGCAGAGGCTTAACCCACTGAGCCACCAAGGCGCCTACCCCCAGGTGTTCTTTTCAGAAATATCTAGATCTAGTTGTGCATTTGAGGATGTTCACCATCTCCCACCTTTTCCTAAGTCTACTTTCCCGCTTTCTTAAACAGGACCCCAAAAAGAATGATTTCTGAGGAAACTCTCCACAAACAAATCAAATATGTCCTTCTGAAAGCAGCTGATTGATCTGTATGATAAAAGCCAGAGCTTTTTGTGGGAAGTTCTACCAAAGGCTGGAACCAATAGGACTGTTCTGGAAGAAATAAAAAGTGATAAACCTACCTGGGGATGATCAAACAGGCAGACACTTCATGGGACTAGCAGATGGTCCCTAAGAGGTCACTGTGGTCTTCCCCTTCTCAGCGGGGACAGTTGGGAGCCAGGCCCAAACCTGGGGCACCTTTGACTCCTTTCTCTTCCCTTGCATCCAACTGCCCACAAATCCTAAACTGCAAAGTCTATCCAGAATATGACCGCTTCTCCCACCTCCCCTTTTACCATCTCTGCCAGTGCCACCAGATGTCTGGACCCTTAGAGTTGCCTGACCTGGTCTCCCAGGCCTGTTATTCCTAAAAAACCTAGTCAGCTCAAGTCAGCTCTACTCTGAACCTTCCAGAGATTCCCCGACAGGATTCAGAGTCAAAGCCAAAGTCTTTGCAATGCCCTGAAACCCTACAAGATCTGCCCCATCCACCTCCCATTCCCAGTTCCTCTTGGACCTCATCTGGTGCCTACAACTCTCCCCCAGCTGCCTCTGTTTCCTGAACACCTGTCACCTGTGTTCCTCAAAGGTACCAGGGCTCTTTCGTGCCTGGAGCCCACATACCAGGACATCCTCGTGACTCACTCCCACACCTCCTTCCATCTTTGGTCAAAAGATGCTTTCTCAATGAGCCGCCCCCCCTTAAAATTGTGACTTCCAATCAGCACTCCCATCCCCCAGGCCCTGTACCACTTTATCCCATTGACATGTACCACCTTCTTACTGAGGATATCATGCATACTGGTCTCCTCTCCCCATGCCCGACACCCTCACAGTAAGTAGGTAAGTGCCAGGAAGACAGTACTTTTTACATCCCAGAGCTTAGGATGTTACCAGGCACACAGGAGACATAATCTGTGAATAAATTAACTAAATGAATGGATGGTCTTGAAAGAAAGGCAAAAGCTTAAGATGAATCTTTTTTAAAGATTTAATTTATTGAGGGGGGGGGCACTGGTTGGGGAGGGGCAGAGGAGAGGGAGTGAATCTCAGGCAGACTCCATGCTGAGTGCCGACCCCGATGAAGGGCCTGATCTCAGGACCCTGAGATCATGAATTGAACCAAAACCAAGAGTTGGACACTTAACCGACTGAGCCATCCTAGCATCCCAGAAGATGAATCTTTCCTGTCTCCTGTCCCACTTTTGCTCTTACTGGGAAAAGGAAGTTGACTTGGTAGAATGAAAGACCTCAAACTACCCTGAGGAAAAGGTCAATCATCAAGACTTTGCCCAAAACTATATTAATAGTAAAACATGAAAGTGGACACTTACCAAGGATCTCCTACGTCTCAACCCTGTGAAAACTGCAGTATCTAACTCTGCTTCATGAAACCCAGTCTCTGAGGTACCTGGGTCTCCTTTGTGGATGTGAAACTTTGTGTTTGTGGTAGCTCTTCTGACACCAGCTGTGTCTTACAATGCAGTTCTGACACAACCACCCATAGGTACCACAAGCCAAAGGCTCTGTCTTCCATGGGACTTCCCTGGCTTCAGACACCAGCCACACTTCAGGGGGTGGAGGTGGTTCCCAGACTAGCTGCACTGATTGGCTACAGAAGCAAGCCCTCCTGGGGCCTCACCAGGTTGGATAACTCCTAGAAGAACTCTCTGAACTCAGGAAAGGGCTATACTTAGAATTACAGTTTTGTTGTAAAAGATACAAATCAGAGCCTCGAAATCAATACACATGGAGGCCAAAGTCTGAGAGGTCCTAAATGCAGGACTTCTGTGCTCTCTCCCCATTGAATCAGGTGTGCCATGCTCCCAGCACATGGATGCATTCATCAACAAGCAAACTCCACCCAACCTCAACATCCAGAGCTGTGCATTGGAATTTCATTGCATAAGCACAATTGAAGGACTCATTGGCCAGGCTTGAGCTCAATCCCCAGCCTCCTTTCCACCTCCAGAGGTCAGGTTGGCCCAAAACCCAACTTTCTAACTCCATGACTGGTCTTTCTGGTGATCAACCACCATCCTGAATCACTCCATCTCTTTAGTATAAACTCAAGTGTGACCCAAGAGGCTTGTTAATAACAAACCACTCCTGTTACTTGGGAAATACCAAGGATTTAGAGGCTCCCTCTTGCAACCAGAAAGAAAAACCAGTCAAATTCTCTATGATAACAACAGTAACACCACATCATCTAAAGTCTCTTTCAAGTCTCCATTCAACTGGCAGAAAGGCACCCCAGTCCATTTCTTGGCTAAATTGTCTCCAGGATTAAGTTCTGTTTCCAGGAGGACAGGGGCCTCATGTCGATCCAAGGTGACAGGGAAGGGGAGAATATGCATCTGGTCATTGGTCAGCAGCCTGCAGGGTTGTCTGCAAGGCTTTTGAGGCCAAGCCCCCCAGGACCCTAGCATCTCATGTTCTGCATGGGCTCTTGCCACCTGTCTAGGACCTTTCTAGAGCATGGTCCAAGCTTCCTGGACTCTTTTATTCCACAAACATTTTCTTAACCCCCACCCAGATTCCACTGGCAGGGGAGAGGGGCCCAGAGCCCTTTTCTCTCTGGAACCACAGATACTTGGGCACCCATTTCTCCAATCACCTGCTCCCCCACAGCCTGGAACATCCTTTTTATTTCAGAAACGGAGAACCTGTTCTTACATCATGTTGCTTTTTCCTCTATCTGGGAGCTATGCCTCCATGTGTTCTGGTCCTCACCAAGGATTGGCTTTAGAAATCCAAAGGTCTATTTTCAATCAGATATTGGGTGCCTCCCTCCCCCACCATGAAACCCAAATGCACACACACCTTCCATGAAATATCCTTGCTACAAAAAATGAACCTGAGTCTAATCAAGCCTCCATCAAACGCCCCCGTACCGACAAGGAGACAAGTAAATGTTCTTGGGAGGAAGCCAACAGACAAGTGCAGAATGTGGGACATTCTCTGGGGCCACTAATCTGGGTTGTACAACAAATCAAGGGGGAGGAGATTAGAAGAAGAACAATGAGGGCTGCTCTAGATGAAAAGCCACTTCAGAGTCATAACCACCAAATGGCAGGTGGAGGCCTCGTCTGGACCTTGATTTGTACAAACCAACAACAAAAAGACACTTTGGAGACAGGAAAGGGAAATTCGATTATTGCCTGGTTTTATTGACTGGATGAGGCACCCAGCCTATTACCAAAGAGCTGGTCTCCATTTTGCAAGGTGAAATAATTGCATGTGGTGATAGGAGAAAATATTCAGTTCTTAGAGTTATAAATACTGAACTATTATTCAGTGTTGAATTCATGGGATGTCTGGGATCTGCTTTAAAATACGGTAGCATATTAAAAGAGGATGAATAAAATTAAAATGGCACAACATCTTAAAAAGAGCCGTTTCATGGATGTACAATTTATAACCAATAAAGTTCTCCCTTTTAAAGTTTCATTAGTTTTGACGTAACCACCACCACAATACAGATAGAGAACATTTCCTTCATCTTCCAAGGCTTCCCCATTGGGTGGCAAAATGTTGGCAACTATCAGATGTATGTGATGGCGGTATGGCATTTACCGTACTAGTTTCTCACTATTGGGTATAATTTAAATTTTTATTACTGAAAGATGCCTGATTTCTTTACTTTCTGCTGACATCTGTCTCTCTGATCATGGTGAGGCTGCTCTGCAGCCTGAGTGGGAAAGGGAGGGGAGGAGATGTACTCCTACCACAAACTGGGAAGGAAGTGGAGAAACAGCCAAGCTAGAGTGAGCCTCTGAGGTCCTACAGCCTGATGGTGCAGGGGAGCTCTGGAGCATGAGGAAACTTTCAGTTGCCCTACCTGGAGGCAAGTGAGCTGCTGACCCAGTTAAGGGATGCTTTAAGGAGCTCTCCCATTAACAGGGAGAGGTCATGCCTGACTCAGGCCAGCCCCAGGAGCAACTCAACTGTATTTCACTTCCTTTTTCTCTGCCATCTTTCAAATAGGCAGGAATTGTATACTGTGATCCATGTACTCATCCCTCCCACAAACTCCTCTCACCTCCCCCACACAGCACCAAACCTATGCTAGCCCCGGGAGGATGCCACAACCCCTTGTCCTGCACTTGTCTGTTTCTGAGAAGCTGACAGTCCTGAGGTAGGTGACGATGTGGCAGGTGTCCTTACAGAAGTGAAGAGGGACTTTTTCCAGGACACAACAGAGAGATCACCTGAGGCTGGTCCCTCTGACGTTATGGAGTTGGGTGCCAAGCATCTGGCTGGGCTGCTGAGTGGCTTGAAAGCAAGTGGGCCAACTGGTTTCCCCACCAAGGGTTTAATCTGAGTGGAGTCTCCTCTGTCCCCAGCTGTCTCAAGCCCTTCAGACCTCATTCCTCTTGCCTCATAGGCAAAGACAGATTCTGATGGGGCCAAGCATGTCTGAGGGCATCACCAGGCTGATCTGTCCATGAGAAATATGAGAAGCTCTATCTGATATGGAAGACTGGCCCAGACTTATGTTCACTACTCTTCTGGGTTTTGTGTCTTTCACTTCTTTCTGGAACTGTTCTTAAATGTCATTGCATCTAGCACAATGGCTACCCCACTGACCCATGCTTTATGGGCTTCTCCGAAAGTTTAACAGAGGGATTAGTGCAAGAGTCATAGTAGGTGATTTCCTGCCTGCACCAAAGATGGGAGTGAAGAAAGTGAAGTTTAGGAGTTCCTGGGACTGGTCTGTGGCCGACATGGTCATTCCTTCAACGTAGGGACATCTGGGCAAGATCCACTTGGCATTCTCAACACCTCGTGACTCCCAGGCAAACTGTAACTCAGGTAAAATTTCCATCTACGTACAGCATGGCCACCTCCTCTACTTTCCAGACCATATTAAGGTAGACTCAAGTACTCAAGAGATAGACGGAAGGTCAATGGAAATGAAGTGAACTTGGGAAAAAAGAACATTTTGAGTGCAATGGAAGTTTCTGAAAATCTGTTTCTATCCTGAAATTTCCCGATGAGGAACAGAAACTACTTCTGTGCAGGAAGCCCGAGAGGACAAGAAGCTTGTGGACAGTTTCACACTCTACAGAGGTGAACGTGATTCACCCCTGTTTCTCCGTCGGCAACTGCCACTAACATGTACTCACTCTTCCCTTTGAAGACTAATATTTCTTTTTTTTTAAGATTTTATTTATTTGACAGAGAGAGATCACAAGTAGGCAAAGAGGCAGGTAGAGCGAGAGAGGAGGAAACAGGCTCCCTGTCAAGCAGAGAGCCCATTGCAGGACTCAATCCCAGGATCCTGAGATCATGACCCAAGCCGAAGGCAGAGGCTTAAACCACTGAGCCACCCAGGTGCCCTGAAAACTAATATTTCTATTTGCTTTACACTTCCCCAAGCACTTTCTTATACATTATCTTATCTTGTAAGATAGAAACTACACGGTCATCTCCACTTTACCAGGGAGAAAATGAGCTCACAGTCATAGAGTTGTACATAGAACTCCCTGAAAATCAACTCACTGCATCACCCATTGGCTGATGGACCACCTCCCCGGATGCTCACGCTATAATTTCCTGAATTTGCAGATGATTTCTGGAAGCCTTTGTTTCCCTGTAGATTTATTATAGCTTCACTCCAGTAAAAATACTGCTGTTGGTTTGCCCAAAATGTGTGGGTCTGGCATAGCTGTAGGCTGGCACTTGTGTTTTCGCATTTCTGGGCTCAAGCCATTGCCAATTCTATCATGTTTCTGTGTGGATGCGTGAGCTGGGCCATGTGTGAATTTCACCATCCTCTTTCTGCAGACTCTGTGCTGCCCCTGCTTCTGCTTCTTGCAGCAAAAGCAGAATCTGCTCAGACCTATTTCAGCAAATGGGTTGTTCTCTGAGTTAATTTTCTGCAAGCTGACCGTGAGCCTCGGTAATGGGCAGAAGCAGGAGAACTTAAACTCGGAATGCCAGGCAGTGGTTCTCCAATGCTAAGTCACCTTCACTGAGTCTCCCATCACGTGAGCCCTTCACCGCCCCACCGGGCTTTCGGATGCTCATTCACGCTTCCAGCCCTAGCCTGCCCCGGTGTCCCTCCAGAGTTTTGGTTCCTCTGTTCCGACCTCAGGCACCCGCCATGCAGACCTGTGCTGAGCTTTCCTGTATCTGGTCTTCATCTCTCAACACCGCACCGCATGCAATTAGGTGCCTAATAAAGAAAGGCTCGGCGCTGCTGATGACGGTAATGATGATGGGACACCTGTGGTGAGCATCACAACTGGGAGCAATTGAATGAAATTATGCAGAGGGAATGCGAAGCTAAACGTCAAAATCTCCTGATGCTGAAATTTACAGAATTGCTGATTCCTCCCTCGGGTTTGCTTGAAAAATTCCTCCCTGGGGACAGCCAGCCTGACTTTCTATATCTATGGGAGGGCATTTATAGCCAGTATCACTAAAAATGGGAAAGGCTTTCCAAAGTGTGCTTCCAGACCCAGGGACTGGCTTTGTGTCCGTTTTTATCTGCTTCTAATAGTGACTCATCAGAAATCTGTAGAAGGGAGCACTGTGGCTACAGTGATTTCAGCTGGCCATTCATTCCTCCTGCTCCTCCACTGAAGGGTCTGTTCTGCCTCCCCTGGACTCAGAATTAGCCTTATGAGCTGCTTCAACCAATACTGTGTGGCAGAAGTTACCCTGTGCCAGTTCCAGATATAGATTTTAAAGGGTTGGGCTCCTGGGTGGCTCAGTTGGTTGGGCATCTCTCTTCAGCTTGGGTTGTGATCCTGGGGTGCTGGGATCGAATTCTGCTTTGGGCTCCCTGCTCTAAGGAGAGCCTGTTTCTCCCTCTGCCTTTGCCTACCCCAGCTCATGAATAAATCAATAAAATCTTTAAAAAAAAAAATTAAGGGTCTTGAAGTTTATGCTTTTGCTCTTATTGCTCAGATGCCTTGCCCTAAGCCAGATTCCTGCAGGAAGCTACACAGAGAAGACCCACAGGATGAATGGCCACATGGACATCTCAACGCAGTCGAGCTCCCAAGTGAATGTAGCCACATGCATGATCCCAGCTGACATCACCTGGATCTGCAGAGTGGAGCCCTGTCCAATCTCCTAAATGGTGGAATCCTAAGAAGGAATACATTATTACTGTTTCCAGTCAGGGAATTTTGGAGTGATATGTTATTGCAGAAGTACCCAACTGCATTATTGCTCTGTTAGAGCGGATGAGAGGCCCTACTGCAGGACTCTGCAGAATCAATGGATCTAGAGGAACTCCATTCAAAAGCCCTTCCACTGGGCCTGGTCCATCCTGGACATATGCGCAAAGAAGAACAGTGAAGTCAGAGGAACCCTGGTTCCTGTTGGAGAAGCCCCTCCTAGGAGAAGACCATGAGTTAAATAGTGCCCCGGGCTCTGTTCCAGCCTTCCTAAGGGTCATCACCCACCTACTCCCACAGGCTAGACAAGTCATATAGGTGCCGTGTTTGCAAATTGATCATGTAGGAATGAATATTCTTCAATTCCAAAAGGACCAATGTATTCTCTCATTTTTCTTGAGACAGGCAGCCTTTCCTGAGTGCTTCATGGTGACTCATGCTGCTAGAGACAAAGGTGAAGGGAAACAATCTCAACCATGAGACAGACAATAGCAGGGAGTTAACTATGCATAACAAGGAGCATTTGGTCCAGGATCTGGAAGGCCAGACCCCTGTGGTGGAATGGGAGATGCTGTGGTGTGCTGCCCAGATCCCCCTGCAAGGCTGACACACACTGCTCTCTGGTGTGGCTCTCAGCTGGTGCGCCTTGGCAGGGTCACTCTCTGGGGACTTCCCTCAACAAAAAGTAGCTATCTTGCCTAAGGTCATGCCCCTTCCCGGGGCAGCCCCCATCCAGTAATGTTAATGGGGGATATAAATGTATGGCTTCCTTCCTTAGGCAGAACAACACAGACAGATCCTCCTACCTTCTGTGGGATGGGCTGAACGCTTGGTTGTGACTGATCTACCCCAATGCTATACGGCTTCTCCATCCAGTCCTTCCCTCCCTCCTCCCCACCACCTCTCCATTCTCCAAAAAAAACTCCTGACTGCAAATCCCCATCTCAGAGTCAGCTCCCAGGAAACTCCATCCAAACCAGATGACAATTAAAATGACTAGCCATGGGCAATTACTGTTCAGCCTTTGTCACTTGTCATGACTGTGCTAGATCTTGCCATGTTTCAAGAGAAGTCATAAATCTAAAATTTTATTGGAAACTCTGTAATATTTAAATGTTGACTTGCTTTTTTTTGCTGTCCTATTTGCCACCTCTGAATTCTGCCCACTTCACCAAAGACCCTGAGGCTTCCCCATGAAATCTATACAACCTCTTGAACTCAGTAAAGCCAAATATATACTCCTGCATTTCACATTATCCTCTCAAATTTTCAGATGATTGATCAAATATGAAAAGAGACAGTAACAGGTTGACCTCAGTGCAAGCTAGGTATCTAGCCATGCAAGGTAGCATGTCCACTGCTGAAATGAACTAAATGTTCGTAACCCCCCATAGTTCATATGTTAAAGTCCTAACCCCCAATGTGATGGTATTTGGAGATGAGGTCTTCAGGGGGGAATTAGGGTCAGATGAGGTCATGAGGAGGAGGCCCTCATGATTGTATTAGCACCTTTACAAGAAGAGGAAAAGACACCAGAGAGCTTGCTTCCAAAACACAGGTGATGCCCCTAACCCAGAGGAATTGGAGATTAAGGAAGTGGTCCTAGGGATATGACATCAAATCTGGGATCTGAAGAATGAGTAGCAGTGGTGGTGATAGTGGTAGTGGTTAAAGAAAGCTCCAACAGAGCGAGCGGGAGGTGCAAAGACCCTGGGGCAGAGAAAGGCCTGCCCTTCCCCACCTCAACAGGAATGAAGGGAGTTTTATGTGGCTGGAGCACCATGAGGGGAGGAGAAAGAAAAGAGACATGAAGCTGAGGATATGAGTTGGGAACAACTTCAGTACCCAGTCATTTAATTTAAGGACAACCACAATGTGGGACATCAGAAATACTTACAGACAAAGTAGAATTATTTGATAAATTCAGAGGCCTACTTTTAAATCCCAAGTATTCCAATAATTATATGAGGGTATCCAAAACTGCCTGCATTGATGCCCATTCATTCATTCCACTGATAATTATTTGATGGCCTCCTACATTCCAAGCCCATCCCAACACACTCTGATGAAAGAACAGCTGGCCTGGCCCTGTGTGTTCTCTGTAGCCTGTTAGGGGGTGCTCCTGTCTTCTCAACCACTCTAATCACCCTGTGGTCAGAAGGAGGTGTTATATTCATGCCAGCAGGGTGATGACAAATGCTAGATGGCCAGAGTCACAGGTGCCATCAAGCTACTCAGGCATCACCGTCTTGGCTGTAACAGGGAAGCCAGCCCACGGTCTTCTTATTGTGGAAGCCCCAAAGCATCAGCATTTCTTCACACTGAAGGGGAACAATCAGTAAGCCTTTGGACGGACGGCTTGAAAGAGGCAGCTCTACGTGAGAATTGAAGGCCTCATGTTGGCCGCAGACCTTTAGCTAGACGCCCCGCCTCCCCAGCATGTCTCCCAGTTTCTCCTTGACTCTGCTACTGGGAGCATGTGTAAGTCACTGCAGGCAGGACACTGCAGAGGATGGCTGAATTCTGCTTTGCCAGAATATGCACTGGTCCCAGACTATCGCTTGTGGGAACAAGTTCAGATATAAAGCAAAAGCTCCGAGTGTCCTTGCTCAAGTTGGGCAGGGCTAGCGACTTGGCTCTCCAACAACAAAGTACAAGGCTGGTGGGCCGGCTAGTGAGAGGCTGGGAAGCCGAGCTGTCTTTGCCTCACAGGAGCTGTGCCCTGCGACTCACCCCCGGTTCTGATGTGGTCATTTCCAGTGTGTGCAAAGTGGGGCCTGACCCATGGCCTGAATGATGCGGTGTAACGATTCAGAGTAACACCAGGCAGTCCTTAGCTCGGGTCTCTGTAACCACTACCACGGACTGAGTGACTTAACCCGTGGAGATGCATTTCTCACAGTTTTGGAGGCCAGGAAATAAAGCAGACGACCTAGGCCTCTTCCCTTGACTTGTAAGTGACTACCATCTTGCTCTCTGCTTACCTGAGCTCTTCTTTGTGCACTCAAGGAAGAAAAGTGAGCAGTCTGTCCGGACTGGGTTTGTCTAGCCCACGCAGGCCACGACCGTCCAGCAGCCACGGCCAGGGTCAGGTGCAGCCAGGCACAGGGTCTGACTCAGCCAACACCAATTTCCTGGGAGAGCAAATCTGATTGGCCCCCCTGAGTCACGTGCTTCCGCGCGCAGGAAGCTCCCAGCCTCCACCCATCCGAATCAGCTCCCGGGACTGCGCGGCACGGAAAGAGGTGGGCTGTTGGAAGTGAGGCAGATAGCTCCAGTGTCTGCTGTAGGCAGGTGAGACCCCTTTAGGAGGGAGTGGGAAGAAGCCCGTTGCAGGGGGAGCAGCATGAATGGGTCATGGGACCGAAGTACACACCGCCTATGAGCGGGCACAATGAGGCGGTGACAAGGGGATTGATGTGGTGGAAGTGAAACCACAGTCAGGCTGGAGGCAGGTCATGGGAAACTTCAGGGGCAGTATTTGCATATCCTCTTAAGTGTACAGGGGCCAGAAAAGGGTTTGAAGCAAGGGTGGCCAGGATTAGAGCTTGTATCAGGAGGACTGGCTTAGAAACCCGTGCAGATGCGGGAACTCCAGGAGCAAAGGCAATTAGCATTTACTGAGCACCTACTGGGGCCCAGGCCTCCAGCTCGGTGCTTAAATACAGCGTCCCTGGGTAGGATCTTTATGGCAACTTATTATTAGCCTAGTTCCCTGGTCAGTAAACTGAGACTTGGACCAGGGAACCACTGGCCCCAGAGGAACCTTACCCCTTGTCTGGTCCTCAGGTGATCTTTCCATGTTAGTGCGTGGCAGAAACTGGGAAGACTCAAGATCCTCTAGGTGAGCTGGGACAGGACGAAAACACGTGGTAAGAGAAGGTGGGGTCAGATGGCACTTGGGTCCAAGATGGCAGCCATGGAGTCCAAGGGACACAGGAGAGCCTGATTCCATGGGGTGGCTGACTTCCCGGAGCCCAGGAGCTTCCCAGGCACAGATAGGACCTCCAGCCTTTTGCCTGTATCTGAGGGGTGGCTGGGCCTTCCTGTGCTGCCCCCAGCCTGCCCCCCTCTGGCCAGACCCCTGCCCCCTCAAAGGGGTTTTCTAGAGTCAGCTGGAGGGTGTAGGGGTGGGTATCTCATGAATTTTCATCTCTTCATCAGAACCGCATCCTTTCAAGGCCCCGGGAGCTGCCCAATGACTAGAAACTAGGAAGACCAGAGTGAGAAAGTAGGAAGCTGGGTGTCGCAATCCACGATCCTACAGGCTTGAACTAGGGCAAGGAGGATGGGGGAGAGGAAGGGTCAGATGCAGGACTCATTTTAGTGGAAGAAGTCTGCACACCTGTGACCCACAGAGTCCAGGGCCTTCCACATCCAAGGCCCCACCCTGTAGGCACCATTGCGGCCATGACATGAGGAGAGGGAAGGAAGGCAACCTTGGGAGCACGAGTGCAGGCTGAGAGTGTGACCCAGAAGCCAGAACCCCTGGGCTCTGCTGTTGACTTAGCAGTGTGACGTCAGGCAAGCTCCCCAACTACTCTGGGCCTCGGCTTCTCTTCTCTAGAATGGGACCACCAGTGGCACTTAAGTCCCGGCATTATTGTGAGGATTAGACAAATGGAAGGTAGAAATCACGACCTCAGAGTGTGCTCGGTGAGTGTTCCTCATTACCCTCTGAGTTAGCTCCTTCCTCATCCTATCGAGTGACACCCTTTCCTTCCCAGCTCTCATCGCTGTCTGACCTGACCACATCTGTGGTTGGTTGGCTCATTGGCTGTCTGCCCTCTTTCGTCCCTGTTGCTGGAAGCTCAGTGTGGGCAAGGAACTTGTTCCATCTTCCCCGAATCGCCACGGCCTAGAAGAGTGCCCGCCTGGCACAGGTCAAGCCGTTGCTTAGCAACAAATGCAGAGGCTGCTAATATCAGAGACCTGAGAGTGGGGCTGGAACAATGTTGACACAAAACACAACACAGGAGGACTTGCTGGGCCGGTTCGCAGAGCTACCGGGCTTCAAAGGAAAGAGAAAGGAAATCAGTGGAGAGTTCCAGGAAAGGTTTTGGAGAAGAAGAAGAGAAGAAGACCCCTCTCTTAGGAGAGGGGTCTCAATGAGGAGGAATGTCCCAAGGGATAGAGATGAGGTGGAAGGTGTGGCTGGGTGGGGCGGAATTAGTAAGAGCAGGAGTTTAGCAGGTGTCTACTAGCATCCTCGGGCTGCTCCGTAGGGATTGGCCGAGGCTGAGATTACACAGGCTGGTGGCAACAAGCTTTTGGTGTGCGCTTCAAAGGGTAAAGTGTTCTCTGGGTCCCGGGAGGATTGGCAGCAGGTCCCTCCTGCTCGGTGACACCTGGACCTGACCCTTCCCTGGAGCGTGCTTGAGCTGGGAATGATCTGTGGGGCCACACTCGTGGTTGAAAAGATCCCAGTAGCTTTACATGTGTGTGTGCGCGCGCATGTGTTTTAAGAACGTAGAAGCCAGGTTTTCACTTCTGAATTCTTAGAGAATACGTTCCACCTTTAGGGCAATAGGGCTCCCCAAATGTTATTTAGCATTGGGAAAGACAGGCATGATCCCCAGAACACCCAAGAGCATAGTGCACCCATGTCTGGATAAAACAAAACAAAACACACACACACAACCACAAAAAGTCACAAATCTGTCTCTTCTGCACATCGTCACCAAAAAAGGACTCGATGTTTTCTGTAGAGTAGGCAGAACCGGTTTTTCTAGCCCAGGAGCTGCTGTCTTGTCATTCATGAGGTAGAAAGGATGCCCTTTTCATCAGTGTGTTTAGTACCAAACAAGCAGTGAAAGTTAAAATAATTACCTAGGAACAATTGTCTATGTTTCTGTCATCTAATTAGGTAATCTGCCCAGGTGTTTAGCACCAAGGCCTCTGTGCTTTAATTGGAAAAAGTCAAGGACAGAAACTAATTAGCTGCATTAATCCAAACCAGAAGTCTAATGATATTAACCACAAATCACCACTGCAATCAGGAACCTTTCTTCTAAAACATTTTCAAAGTGGGGGAGGAGGAGGCAAAAGCAGAGTAGTTTTGAGCTTTAGAATACTGACTTCTAACCACCAATTCCCCGCAACCTTGATCCGCTCTCTCAAACGGAAAGAATCATGATTGACAAGGCAATGGAGAATTATAAGTGCATAAAGACCTCATCCACACCCTTATTTCAGGCAAGAAAGAAAGAAATACCATTGTAGATTCGATAGGCTCAACTTCTGTTCCTACGTTGACCCCCCACCTCCCTTCTGGAATCCTCCCCAAGTTAGAGAGAAGGATCCACGTACGCCTGATACTTTTGGGGGGTAGATCGATTTTTATGTTCTTGAAACTCTACCAATAGTTCCCTTTCCTTCCTTATTGTTTTCATTTCAGTGTGAGAAAAATAATCAAATTCCACAAGAAAAATCCCTCATTCCAAGATGGCGAGTGGACGACTGAGTCTCTAGAAAGAACCACAAGGGTTGTTTTTATTATGGGCTTTTCTTACTTGCCTCTTGGTCTCTTTTCCAGAATTTTTCATTTTCTGCTGCATTTTTTAAGGAGAATTGCTGGTTTGAAAACGCAGGGAAAAACAGAGCACACAGTCCTGATCTGTTCTGTTTTTAAAAGCTAAAGTAAAATGATCTTGGAATAATTTTAGATTCCTAGCACTATGACGTTTTAAGTGATTAATTAGATCAAAACCCCAAATTGGATGAAAACCTCAATACGGGAGCAGGCTGAAGACCAAAAAATCCTCCAAGGACTTGGAAATTCAAACACCATCTTTATTTGTCTTAACAGAGGGTGTTTTTCTGCCCCCTCTTCCCTCCGTTGATGACTTGAGTTTTATCAGGATTGCTAGCCAGATCCCTTAAGGTTAGTGCCAACAAATTCAAACTTGGGCACCACCAGGAGAAAGAACTTCAGTTGCCGTGCTAAGGACCATTTCTCCCCCGTTACTCTGCTTCTCATTCCCCACTTCATTTCCACTACACCTCCTCAAAGCAACCCGCTGTAGACAAAAATTCTTTCATGAAAAACTAACTTTTCCAAGAGTAAAATCTAGGAGTTTGCATAATTCAATGTCAGCCTTTTAGAAACTAAAAAGGAAGAAAAGAAAGAAAGAAAGAAGGAAAGGTTTTCACCATCTTTCCCTACAGAATGTAAACTGACTCTGTTTCGTGAAAACATCCCTGTGTCCCAAGCACTGGCCCTCTAGAGGTTGCGGCTTAGAAACCGGGGTGTAAATAAAACATGTGCATAAGGTAATGCTCCCAGCAGCTGCTTTGGGAGATGCTCCCGGCTTGTTTATTTATTTGTTTTTTTCAGCCTCTCTTTGTTTGACACGTGCTAGGTTTCTCCTGAGCTGTGCTTGCAAACACAGCTCACGTCGAAGGGTTAAAATAATGTGGTCATTATGGGACTATTCCCGAGGACCAGGCAGAAGACATCCACAGCCGACTTGTGGCAGCTGTTAGAGGCCCAATTGCCATCCACCAGGGAATTTGCTTATTTCTATATCACAGTCTCCCACCTTGATAAAAAAGAAAACACACACACACACACACACACACACACCCATTTCATTTGGACTGTGTACTAAGAATAATTGCCACCAATATTGATTGGTCCTCGGGGACCCGGCTGAATTTAAAAACGGCAGGCTGAAATCCCAGCTGATGTGGCCTCGCGGAGACTGCTGCTTATTTGTGACATGTTCCTATGTTTAAACTTATCTGTGAAGACTGTGAAATTAACATCCTCATGTCGCCAGCAATATGGTGCCACGCCCGGCTGAAACACACACCTATTTGGGTTCTGTTGTTAACACTGGCTTCTGTGCACGGGCACCCCACTGCAGAGTTTCCTAATGATGCAGCCCAAGTCCGTTTATTGCCTATGTATTTTCAGGATTTGGGCAAATATGTGAGGTTTTTCATTTTCTTCCGCCACACAGTTTTTTCCCGCTGGTCTTTAACCTAGAAGGTCTCTGGCGGTGGCCTCTGGCGTGGGTGTACATGCTCGGCTCTTGCATTAGCTTCTCCTTCACCATGCACACCTTTAACGCAGAAGGGTAGAAGCGAGACGTTTCCTGACAAGTGCCTTCGTCTGGGAAAAACCGAGAAGAAAATGTGCTAGGCTCTTAACCACTAAATCCATGTGATTACCGTTGCAAGGTGCAGAACAGGACAAGGATGGAACTTTCACCTGTTTCTGCAATTAATCACAGCTAAGAAAGAACTCCTACTCATTCTTTCTTAAATCATGCAGAGATGTGCTCTTAACCCACACAAAACATCTAAGTGGCTGTAAGGCTGGAAATTTCAGGACACAGATAAAAGCTGCAGAGAACTATGGCACTCTGCTGCTTGCCCAGCGGCTCTCTGTTTCCTGTGTTGTTATTATTATTTCCTGTGTTATTATCAGTTGTTGCTCATCTCATCTTTCTTCCTCTCTCTTCAGGGTCCTCCCTTTGCCATCTCGTACACAAATTGAATAATCTGAGCAATACCACTTTTTAAAAACACATGCATACAGAGAAAAACTGGAAAGATGTACACCGAAATTCCCAGAGGGCCTCTCTGCCTACTAGGATTACCTGTGATTTTAATTGTTTTCTTTTTGCTTGTCTCTGTGTCTTCAGTTTCCTACAATGTATATGTATCGTGATTGCAATATAGAAACAATTGTTTTAAAAAATGCAACTGGGACAAGTAGCATGACTTCTGTAGTTCATGTGCAAATTCCATGTAATTTCACTTTACCTTACTTAATGTGACAAGTATATTTATAAGCAAAATACTTAATATTGTCATCAATCTTCCTACTGACGTTGTACATGTTAAAATTTGCTTTCGTGTTACATTTTTTCAGATTCACCCCGATATAGCCCAGTGAGTAATTAAAATGGAACTGTCCTTTCTTCTTTTTATGTACTTATTGGTTGACTGCTCTGTTGGTTGGTTTCATTTGATCTTTGGTGGTAGGTTTTCCTGTTTTTCACTTTTATTGAGCATTTCCCTTTATCGTGACCTTGAAATTTCTAACAAAGGTCCCGATTGCACAAATCCAAGTCATAACTAATGAGTTGGAAAGCCCGTAGAATATGAAAAATACAAATGCAAGACACACACACACACACACACACACACACAATAGGCATGATTTATTTCATGAACCCAAATTTTGAAAATGTTTTTTAAAAATTACAAACTGAGCAAGCACCTAGTGCACTAGAGAACAGCAGAGAAGTCTCCGTTCACTTATTCTCCCCTAGAGCCATGAATTAATGTGAACAGCAACTAAATTTCTTTTCACACAGGCCGTCTCACTTTTTTATCGAAAATAGAGCGTAAGAAACCAAGATAAAGTGTATTCCTTTATTTTTTTAAGATTCATTTATTTATTTTAGATAAAGAGTGTGTGGTGAGAGGAGCAGAGGGAGAAAGAAAATCCTTTTTTTTATTAAGAAGATTTTATTTATTTATTGGGGCACCTGGGTGGCTCAGTGGGTTAAAGCCTCTGCTTTCGGTTCAGGTCATGATCCCAGGGTCCTGGGATCGAGCCCCACATCGGGCTCTCTGCTCAGCAGGGAGCCTGCTTCCTCCTCTCTCTCTGCCTGCCTCTCTGCCTACTTGTGTTCTCTGTCTGTCAAATAAATAAATAAATCTTTTAAAAAAAAAAAAAAGAAGAAGATTTTATTTATTTATTTGAGAGAGAGAGAGAGAGAGCACGAGTCGGGGGCAGGGGTGGAGGAAGAGGATCGTAAGCAGATGCCCCGGCGAGCACGGAGCCCAATGCAGGGCTCGATCCTAGGACCCTGAGATCACGACCTGAGCTGAAATCGAGTTAGACGCTTAACCGACCGAGCCATCCAGGTGCCCCAAAAGAGTGTATTCCTAATTACTTGGGGGAAAACCCGGCTAGCTTCAGGGGTACTTTAGAATCAACTCATTTAAAACCGTTTTGAAGTGGAGTTCGCCGTGTTGCTGTTACTTGTACAAAGTATTTCTACAGAGCTTGATCTCGGGCAGTTTGGCCCATTCCAGCGCCATCCAAGAACTGTCCCATTTGCAGTTCCGGGACCCACAGACTCACGGCGACAGGCTGGCTTGTGTCCCTGCTGCCTGTCACCCGCTGCCACCCTGGGAGGTCCCAAGCCAGGAGGAGCGAGGAAGCTCTGTTCCTAAACTCAGCTGCAGGGGCGCCTCTCTCTCCTTGGTGGGGCTTGCTTTCCTGAAATGCAGCGGAAACTTGACTTTGTTGGGTGTTATTGATTATTTTAACTCTTAACCGCAGGTGTCCGGAAGTACCGGAGGGAAGACAGCAAAGTGGCCCCTCAGGTTGTCTCAGCTCAGTCAGGTGGTCTCTTTACCGTCATCATACCCTAATTAGAAAACACAAAACCTTCAAGTTCTAGAACCTTCCCTTCCTGCCTGGGCTTTGCAAGAGGTCAATTACCAAAAAGTGATGTAACCCGGGCGTTAAGTCAGCAGCCCCGTCCTTGCCAGCTGGTGTGGTTTTGTAAAAATAAATAAAGCAGAGGAGGATGAAGACAAGAAGGATTTCCCCTTATTTAAATTTGGAAGGTTAACGGCTTGGTGCCAAGCACAGACCCACAGATGTTACGCCAGAGACTCTTCTGGGAAGAGGCGGGAGGAGCTGCTCATCCCACATCAAAAACAGCACTTGGAAAACTGCAAACACTGCCTTGGGTTGACGTTGCCTGAGAAATAAATGATGGGCTTCTCCCAGACAGATTAGACCGACCGAGGGACGAACAGCTTTTCTTCCCCCAGGGGTAGATGTGTGATACACTCACAGTGCAACGTACACCTAGAGATGTGAGGTTGTTTACTTGAAAATGATTTTTTAAGGAGTATTTAGCTCAGGAAATTCTAACCTGACAACTCCATCCAGACGTCATCTGAGGGGATAACACAAGAAGTCCACAGACAGCCATTGTGTCCCGGTGCCCCTGCCCAGGGCCCAGGGGGCCAGGCGAAGGTCGATGGAGAAGGGAAGTAGTGATTGCGCAGAGAAAGCCACCTCCTCCAGCCACGGCCTGTCTGGTCACACAGAGACTCCCCAGACAGAATCCAGAACACCCAGTTAAATTGGAACTTCAGATAAATGGTGTAAGTTTTTAGTTGTAAAAATGTCCCGAATATTAAAAAATTACACTCCACATTAGTACATGCCCTGCATTCTAGCCCGTCTTCTAAATCGGACATATTCCAATATGACACATAAGTCTATTCTACCAAAATCTTATTTATTATGGTCTGAAAGGCAACATCAAAGTCAAATGCAAAAATAGAGGGTGTCCTGTATTCTTATTTGCTAAATCTGGAAACCGTGGCACATGGCGATTTGCGGGGCGGTGGGGGGAGGTGCTTCAAGCCCTCTCTGTGGCCCCTCCCTGCTCAGAGCCCCCGACCACCACCGGAGACCCCTTCCTAACCATCTGCAGACCACTGTCTCCTTTCCCACGCTCTGTTCCCTCACCCTGCTGCCTCCTTCCTGCAGCTTATCACTAAAGGACATACCACATATTCTAGACAAGAAGGTTTATGCTCTGCCTACCCCATAAGCTCCAAAAGGCCAAGACTTTCATCTTTACTCTCAAACCTCAGACGAGTGTCAGCCACACCGTGGCCTCAGTAAACATCTGCGGCTCTGCACGACTAATGAGGACCCCGTGGGAAAAACAGAACTCTGGCATGAGAGGAGAGGCTGAATGAGGCACTTGGGTGGCTCAGTCGGTTAAGCGTCTGCCTTCTAGCTCAGATCACGGTCCCAGGGTCCGGGGATCAAGTCCCACTTCGGGCTCCCTGCTCAACAGAGAAACTGCTTCTCCCTCTGCTGCTTCCCCTGCTCATGCTCGCTCTCAAATAAATAGGTAAAATCTTCAAAAAACAAAATGTGTTAGGTGAACAGGAACTTCAACAGAAAGTGAGCACCAGCTCTTTTTCTTTTCCTTTTTTTTCCCTTAGTAATTGGTTATTTTTCTTTTGGGCTTCTGGCTCAGCAGGAGGTCCAAGCAACCTCTCCCTCCCACTCACACTCTCTCTTGCTGTATTTCTTTCAAATAAATAAAATCTGAAAACAAACAAACTAACAAAAACCCACAATTTAAATCTGGCCTGTGGTTAGGAGTAACAGGCATTCAAAATTCAATGACAGTTTAAATCTCTGGAAATATCACCAATTAAGTACCCATGATTGATTTGATTTGGTTCTTAACGTAATTACTCTCTTAGTGCCCTGGAGGACCAGGCCACGCCCAGCGGAGTGAAAAGAGCAGAAGTTTATAATGTGGGAGACCCCTGTTTAGCCTCACCTCCGTGGCTTGGCTTGAGGAAAGAGTTGGATTTTTTTTAAAAAATCTCTAGGTCTCCATTTCTTTGCCTAGAAAGTGAGAGAAATAAATCAAATTACTTTGAAGATTCTCTCCAAGGCTGCCACCAGTCACACTCCCTTTAAAATGAGGTGTCGGCCTCCGACCGACCCAGAGCCCTTCTTCGTTGAGAAACAGCGCCACCTTCAGGTCACAGTGACCATAACAGGGAGGTTGTGTTCTTGCTGTTCCAGCAGCCTGAGGAGGTATTCACAGAAAGCGTCCCCCTGGGGTCCTCTGGGACGTGGTCACACATTTGTGAGTCTGCCAGCTGGGTTAAGATCAATGTGTATGGACACGGAGCCAAGCTGAGCTAACTGGCCCGCCGGAGACAGACGCATGACCTTAGTCTAATTACCAGAGCCCCCCGCCAATAGGGCTCACCCACAGAACAAGTCCTAGTGGAAGGAAAGGCACCAAGGAACAGTGGATTAACTGAAGCCTATGGAACAATGATAACCATCTAGGCAATTCCACTTGAGACAGTTTCCACCTGCTCTTATCTTAGGACTATGTCATTTAGAGAGATCTCTTACTTACCTTTATTAAGAACAATGACATAACAGACTCTTTAAGTAAATACCTTTCTCTTTTTTTTTTTTTTTTTTTGCACAGTAAATATTTATTGAGCAAAGGTTTAATGCCAACGCAGTGCTGAGGGCTCTTACAAAATTAATTTTATCAAATTCCCACAACAGCCCTTGCAAGATAGGCATTAAGGTCCATGTGTTTCGACACAAAGAATTTGAGAGTCAGAGAGGCCCAGGGTGACAGTTCCGGCCTCCAACCAGAACACGCAGACACATGAGACACATGCCTTCACACGGTCCTCTGAGCAAGGACAGACCCCAGGCAACAAAGAACATGAGAGCAGCTGCCCCTTTCCAAGAGCTTATCTCTAGGGCACGATGTTGCTCCGCCAACTGTGGTCAGCAGTTTGGAAGCCAAGGCAGTTTTAAGGACATGGTTTATTCCTTTGAAGAGTATCTGTATGCAGAATAGAGCGTCGTCTTTGCCAGCTGTGCTCAGCTGCAATCACCCAAGCCACTGATGGATGGGGCCCAGTAGAGGGCGTTCGATGGTGAATTGTTACTAAGTATCACCATGTCTAAATGATGACACTCCCGAGAAATAGAATAGAAAAAAGTTTAAGATTGTTCCTTTGACAATATCTCATCATTCCCTAAATTCCAGAGGTTTTCATGGTTGGGCAAAGGACAGAAAAAGTGCCGCCCCAGAGAATGCATCATATACGAAAATCCATGCCTTGGGTAGCACTGAGAGAGAGAGGCAGGGAGCCACTGCACTTTGGGCTGTGGATCTCACACTTTCCTACATATTCCTATGTTTCCTATGTTCCTATGATTTTAGTTGACAATACTGGTTTTCAGTCTTTGCATCCCCTGCTACACTGTAGCACAGAATAGTACAGAATACTAGGCACAGAAATATTTGCTGATGCATTAAGGAAAGAATGTATGTTCTCCATGCAGAAGATAGGAAGTACACTCTCGGGGTGACCAGATCTATCTGAGACGACAGCTGAGTTATTTGAGGACAGAGCCCAAGGAAGGAACCCAGCTGCCAGGGGGATGGGAAAAAGTGCCTATGAACTTTGGATTCTGGGAGGAAGTCAGAGGAAATAGAAGGGAGCCAGCCTGGCCCGGGGCTGAGCGTCCCATCACAGAGGCAACCAGCGAGCATGAACCTGAGCAGAAAAGCAGAAATATCTACACGGCATGTGTCCCTGAAAGAATGGGGTGCACCAAGCCCCAGCAACAGTAGCAGTGGCTCAGCTGATCCCGATTCGAACCCGGTTGGACCCTTCTCCAGACCCACTTGTGACAGTTAGCTTCGCAATCATTTGTCACCGTCAAAGCCATCCATGCTTCTCATCCCATTCGCCTTCTGTTTGCCTTCTTTCCACCTTACCCTCCGTCAACCCTGCCTCCTTTTTAAAAAAATTCCTGCTCTGCAGGAGGCGAGGACAACAGGGAAATCAGTGCGTAGCTCCCTGAGGGGCAAAGTGAACCCATGGAAACTGGTTTAACCCAAGTGGAGAGACCAGTATACGTAAATAAAGAGGTAAAGATGAGGACCGTTATCTATGAGGAGCAGCGAGTGACTGGTTAGCTCTTGGTGATTGGGTGTACTTTCCGTCCCCTGAATGAGCCAGGCTCCGGGACCTGTCCGCCCACACAGCAACGTTGGGAAGTTTGGGAAAGACATACTCTCTGGACCACTGCAGCCCAGGCTTGGGCTTGGCAGGCAGAGGATGCCTTCATGGGAATTGGGTCAAACAGCACCGCAGCTGGATCTGAGTCCCCACGCACCATCACCCTCCCCCTTGCAATGCTCTGGTGGCGTGTGCTGCCTTGGGCATGTACTCGGGATCTTCTGTCTTCAAGTCTTACCTTAGA
Organism: Mustela putorius furo; assembly: GCF_011764305.1. NCBI lineage: Eukaryota > Metazoa > Chordata > Mammalia > Carnivora > Mustelidae > Mustela > Mustela putorius. The sequence goes on along the minus strand of NW_025421491.1, from coordinate 435,842 downwards.
GGTGGCTTTTCAGGTTAGCCTGCGCAGCCCCTCCCAGCTGACCTTGCTCGTTGTCCACTCTCAGATCAGCCTGTCCTCCCCCATAATTAGCCTCAACTCGATCACAGCACCTGGGGCATTGTCTGTCTCTGATGAGCGTGGAAGCTCCCAGAAAGGAGGGTCTGTGTCCCTTGTGCTCTCTGCTGGAAGCCCTGAATGGGTCAGGCACATGGGATGCACTCAGCCAATGCTTCCAGAAGACGTGAATGATGGAACAAATGGAATGTTCGACTCAGGAGTCATCAGAAGCTACCTGATCCTTTTAAGGGAAATAGTTGGTCCACACTCTGCCCTCTGTGTAGCCTGGACACGCCAGGACAGTCCCTATGTCAAATGCTGGGTCCTCTGATAGGACTGGGTCACGGAAGCTGAGGCGGAATGGGCCAGCCTCCTCTGCGCGTACACCCCATCTTTCTCATTCGCATCCAGAAGACATGCACTGGGCGCATGTTACAAAAACGTGCTTCCCCGGACTTAAAACAGAAGCAAATTCCTCACATCATCCAGGCAACCTAGAAGTCGAGAGACCACCCAAGTTCAGAACACATAGGCTGCCAGTGTTTTCATGATGCCCAGTCAGCGTTTACTCCTTTGAAAAGTGTTTATGGGGTACCTACTAAGCGCACCCAGCACAATTCTAGGGGCTGATTTTTCTAATCTCAGGATAGCTGTTGGGAGCACAAGCGGCGCGGGTTGCCCTCTGTTTCATTGCGCTGCCACGGGCGGAGAGTGGTGGAAAGTTTGCCATTCTGACTGCGACTCCGCAGACTTGGTCCAGACTTGCTCTCCCGTTCCCAGCTGGACCGCGGCAAGGAGAGAGCAGCTGATAGCATTAACCTGATTTATAAGGGAAGAGCCACAAACCACAGCAGGACCGTGACTTCCTGCTTTGAAAAGGGTACCCGCCTGTGGACTCTTTCCGGGAGCTCTAGACCAGGTTAAAGATCTGCAGCTTTATAAGGCGGTGATAGGAAGCTATTTGTATAGATTATAAAGTGACCTTCTGCCTGACGCCCAGCACAGCTTCACCTTCCGTAGAGGTCAGTGTCTCTACCCCTGAGCCCCCGCCAGCCCTCCCCACACTGCTCTGGCCATGTAGCCCTTCCTCCCCCTCCAGCCCTCCTCACAGCCCCGCAGCACCCCTCCCCACCTGCCCCTACCCTCTTGGCGCAATAGGGAGCCGTCGCAGGTGCTGAGTATTTTTAATATCAACCCTGATTCCAGGGGAAGAATTCTATAAAGATCCTACAGTCTATTCCATAAAGATTCTAGAAAGGATTCTGTCAGGGAGCATCTAAGTACTTTGTGTTTAATGATGCAGGGTGGGAGCAGGAAGTCGTGGCTTTCAGAGCGGCTGGCCTGTAACACGAAGGCCAGCAGAGGGAACCATTTCCCAGCAGAAAAGTGGCTACGAAACCCAAGATGGCCGCTGTGTTAGGGCCTGTAACCAAGTGCCACAGACACAGCCAAGGGCTCAAACCAGGGAAATGTGTTGTCTCGCGCTTCTGGAGGCCAGGGGTGAGCAGGGTTGATTCCTTTTGGGCCTGTCTCCCTGGCTTGTAGATGGCAAACTTCTCTCTGTCTTTCTGGTCCGCCCTCGGTGCGGTGTACCTCCTGTCCCCATCTCTTCTTCTAAGGACACTTAATTAACTCTTTTTTTTTTTTTTTTAAGACTTTATCTATTTGACGCCAGTGCAAGCAGGGGAGCAGCAGGCAGAGGAAGAAGCAGGCTCCCCGCTGAGAAGGGAGCCTGATGTGGGACTTTGTGCCAGGATCCTGGGCTCATAACCTGAGCAAAAGGCAGACACTTAACCAACTGAACCACCCAGTAACACGGCCCTTAAACCTCTGTAAGGCCCTATTTCAATTACGGTCACTTTCTAAGATACTGGGGGTTAGGACTTCAACATATGGAGTTAGGGTGGATGCAATTCAGCCCGGAACAGTCACCATGTTTTCTATTTAGTTAACTTTTTTAAAGATGTGTGTGTGTGTGTGTGTGTGTGTAATTTACATATATATTTTTTAAAGATTTTATTCATTTATTTGACAGAGAGACACACACAGAAAGGGAACACAAGCAGAGGAGTGGGAGAGGGAGAAGCAGGCTTCCCGCTGAGCAGGCAGCCTGATGTGAAGCTCGATCCCAGGACCTTGGGATCATGACCTGAGCCGAAGGCAGACGCTTAACGACTGAGCCAACCATGTATATTTTTTAAATGTTTGCTCCACTGTTTTCTAGAAATGTGCTCATCTTGGAGTGATGTGGTTTTGGAATATAGGTGAGGTTTGGTGGGGTGGGGTCCGGAGCCGACAACCAAGAAAGAATTCTTGAGACATCTTTGGTGCAAAATGGTGGTTTATTGAAGCGCGGGGCCAGGACCCGTGGGCAGGAAGCGTTGCAGCCCCGGGGTTGTGAAAGATGGCTATGTGGTTGGGGGAGGTAAGGGAAAAGAGAGGTTTCAAGAAAGAAGTTTCGTATATTAAAGAAGGCTCACAGGATGCCAGAGGACTTGGTATGGTCAGGTTGAGGTTATTTACCTCTCTAGTAAGGCCTTAACAGTAGGATAGTTGGGAGGTTCCTGGAGGAATGTTACAGTTGTTACAGTCCTCCTATCACAAGTCCTTATCAATGGCCTGCAGGTTTAAAAGAAATTCAGTCTCATCTACATTTCTTTCTGCCTCAGCCTCCCTCAATTTCATGGAGGAAAGGGTGATGTTAGGGCTTCAGGAAACTGAGTGATGGGTCTCTGGAAATTAGGCTGTTAATAAGAAAGCTTCTTCCTTATAAATCACTAGGACATTTGTAAACGGAGGGAGGCTCAGGTCTTGCAGGATTGTGATCTCCACAAATTAACTATTTGTTTTTCCTTTAGGGCAGCCAGGAATGCCTGAGGAATGTCACATATAGCCCACTGGGGGGGTGGATTGTGGTGTGTCAGCTTCAGCTTTGTCCTCAGCTTGCCTTCTGTCCCCTCATCAGGGGCGCCTGGGTGGCTCAGTCAGTTAAGCGTCTGCCTTCAGCTCAGGTCATGATCCCGGGGTCCTGGGATGCAGCCCCCCATCAGGCTCCCTGCTCAGAGGGGAGTCTACTTCTTTCTCTTCTCTGCCCCTTTCCCCACTTGTGCGCACGTGCTCTCTCTCTTTCTCATAAATAAATAAAAGATCTTTTTTAAAAATTTGCTAACCTACGCTGTTTTTACTCCCATGGTGATCAACACATAGTTCAAAGGTCTTGTCCCACTGCCATATTGGCACACACGGATGGTTCGCTCAGATTAACAGAGGGCACGGACACAGGCACCCCATGGGGGAGTCATGCGAGTTCACATATCTAAAGACACAGAAGGACGTGAGTGAGGTCAAAACATAAGCAGAGTGGCTGGCGGCCACCTACAGAGGCCAAGTCGGGTTCCTGAGGTGTGGAGTGGGGAGTCGCAGATGATGCCATGATAGTAAGAGTTGCCCCAGACCTCCTCATGCCAGTCTCAAAAACTCTCTCCTCCCTCCTGGTTTTCCCCTTCTCTTGCTGCAGCTTCGTACCCTCAATGCCGGGGCAGCTCTGCTGCTCGGCTAGCCCAGAGTCGTGCAAGGAAACCTTCCAGGTCTGGTGAGCCTCATCAATCTTTGAGCTAGACACTAGCAATCTGACTACAGGGGAACACTCTCTGCTCCCGGGGCAAATGGAGCCTCGTCTGCTATACCCGACTCAGAGCCTCAGAGCTGAGACAAAGGCAGGAAGAGTTCTCGCGGGGTCCGGCTTACTGGCCCTTGACTCACTACGCATCTCACCCAGCGCTCCTAAAATGTGGTCTGCCCAGTCTAAAGGTTGTCTTAAGGATGAACGAATGCATCTGAACAGAAACCAGTTGTCTGACCCCATAACCAATTCATTGCAAGTAAATATCATTAGAAAATTATCATATGTACTTCCTTATGCATTCACGCATTGGAGATTTTATGCAAAATACCCCGTTACCACCAACAGTACAGTAGATGGGCTGAGGGAAGGACAAGGATTTGCTTAAAGTGGGAGTCTTTGCTCAAGGTGCGCTTGTACTTACTGGGCAGGTCAGGACGTTTGAGGTGAAGTTTAATTTTTTAAAGAGATTAAAAGCCAGAGCCTGGATCCAGAGGTCAGCAAGCTCCATACCCCTCAGGTCTCCCCCCGGGGGGACAGGCGCAGTTCTAATAAAATAAGAGTTCTGAGGCAACGCTGATGCACTCAGTCATTCCATCTAGATCCCAGAAGTCAGCTGGGGCCCCTTTCTCTTTGGAGATCAAAGTGTGATTGGCTCAGGTCCGTCTTTATCATGACCCAGGACACGAGCTCGCTGGACCTGTGTTCTTAGAAGCTCCCTCACTTCACCCCAGTATGATCTCAGGACTTCTTTAAGCTCTGCCAAAGGAATGCACTCACAGTCACACAAAACATGATAAGCCCTCTGGGAAATGTACTGTGCTCGGGGATTGTATCACATAATCCACAGCAAACCACCTCACAGAATACTTTAATGTTTTAATATGCTTTTTATTAAATAAAATAAAATCTCATTAAAATATTTTAGTATTAATGAAATATTAATAGTATAAATTACTATTATCAATTTAAAATTAATCTTAATAAAATATAGATCAAATATTACTAAAATATTATAAAATAGGATATTATTTTAGTAAAAATGAAACATATTAATGCTTAATATGCTTCAATATTCTGGCTCTTCCTGTGCCCTGAAAGGGCAGGTGGTGGGGGTGGTGTGGGGGACAGTAGCTCTCTCGTAGCTGAGTGCTCTGTTCCTTCTCCCACATCATGCCCGCCTCACCAGAGTGCCTCCTCAATCCTGGACCTCCCCACTTCCAGGGCCACCTCCAGTCCACAGAGCACCATGGTGGACATATACAGAAAAATCCAGCTCGCTCCAGCCCCCATGCCACGGGTTACCTCCAACCCCGTCTAGGGGCTCCCCTGAACCTTCTTTTTAACAAGATCTGCCGTCTTTAAAGGTCAGCTAAGGTTCCACAGAACTTTTAAGTTTTCTCTTTCTCTTAACAACCCACGTGACCTGTTCTCCTTGAATGCCTTCTACATTGTGGTCACAACTAGGGCTCTGGACCCAGACTCCGAGGTTAGGGTCCTAGATTCACCACTTCCTGTGTGACTTTGGGCAAGTTACTTGTCCTCTCTGAGCCTCTGTTGTCTCGCCTGTAGGAGGAAGGTGTTAGTGGCTCCTGGCTCCCGGGGTTGACATGAACACGTTACCTAGTATGTCAGAAGCTCGCAACAGCGTCAGCACGGGTTAAGAGCTTTGGTGGCATTGTGTGGTAGATGCAGGACGAGTCAGGGAAACACAGCCCAGGGGCATGTAGCCCACCCCCCACCGACGTGATGTCACCGTGCTGTGATGGGTGAAGTGCAAGGTGCTGGGGGTTTGATGGGAGGGTCATCCTGCCCATATCTGGGGACAGGGACAGCTAAGCTGAGTCCAGGAAAGGAAGGAGGGACCAGAAGAGAGGAGGCTAAGGGTCTTCTGGAGATAAGGAAGAGCATCTGCATGCCCAGCCCATAGGGACAAGGGAAACCAGGTCAAGGTCAGACATGAATTAAGCCTCACAGGGCAGAGAATGGGTTGGGCTACGGCGAAAGACTGGAGCAGGAAGTAGGGACAGGAAGAGGTGGCCTTTGGCCCAGTGGAAGAGTCCGCATTTCATTTCAAGGATGATGGGAGCCCCAGAAGTCCTATGCAAAGGACCAAGGGATGGAATTTGCATTTTAGCAAGAAGGTGCTGGCTGCTGGGTGGGAAGTGAGTGAAGCCTGGGAACATGAGATTTTGTATTTTTCATGTTTGCCCGAGACCTGTAGGAAGTGAAGCCTGCTGCCCCACAACCAGAAAGAGCCCCAGGGTTTGAGGGGAATGAAGCATATTCATCTTGAAGAAAAACAGTATGAGGGGTGCCTGGATGGCTCAATTAAGTGTCTTATTTTGACTCAGATCATGATGTCAGGGTCCTGGGATGGAGCTCTACACTGGGCTCTGTGCTCAGCATGGAGTCTGTTTCTCCCTCTGCCTCTCGCCACACACACACACACACACACAAACACACACACACACCCCACATAACACACATGCCACTCTCTGCACACACCACACATACACCATGTGTGTATATATACACTTGAAACAGTTCGACGTTTAGCATTATTTTTTTTTTTGACAGGAAGTTGGATTTATTGGTGGGCATGAATATGACGGGAAGGGGTAGTGCTAAGGTTCTCATGAGTGCAGAGCCCTCCATTTGTCCAAGGGACCACGGTTAGGGATGTATTTGACCCCACAGCCATCTGGGATAAGCCGCTTTTCAGCCACCATGTCTTCAAATTCATCCGCATTGAACTTAGTAAAGCCCCACTTCTTGGAGATGTGGATCTTCTGGCGGCCAGGGAACTTGAACTTGGCCCTGCGTAGGGCCTCAATCACATGCTCCTTGTTCTGCAGCTTGGTACGGATGGACATGATGACTTGGCCAATGTGGACCCTGGCTACTGTGCCCTGGGGCTTTCCAAAGGCACCCCGCATACCTGTCTGCAGCCTAAATTGGAGATAGCCATGAGGTCAGACCCCAGCATCCACCAAAAGGGCTGTCTCCAAGGTCCCTTAGGGCAACACATACAATCAACAGGCTGCATACACTACCGAGGAGGCTACTGTTTGCAGCCATGGCACACTGGGCCCCCACAGACAAAGAGCACAGTCGGCTTAATTGGCTGCAGAGGACGTTTAGCATTATTATGTGCAATGCGCTGTGCTATGTTCTAGTCCACTTTTTTTCTTCTTCCCATTCTATTCCTTTCCTTTTTGTCCCCCTAATGATGTCTAAGCCTCACTAAATTGGTTTCATGAATTACTCATAGATCCCAAGCTTCGGTTTGGGAAACACTGACTTAGAGGGAGGCATGTGAAGCCCACAGGCCGCTGTGGATGGGGCTTTGAAGTAGAGTGGGCCATAGGGTGTGCTCTAGGCATAGTGAGGGCCCTGGCCTGGGCCCCAGCTCTGACACACAGCCACCTGCCGCAGTGGGGTATGGATAGGGGGACACAGGGCCTCATAGCCTGCTGGGGGTACTGACAGGAAAGGGCCCTTTCTGCACTTGTGTGGCTAATATGGCCTCAAGGTTTGCTTTAAAAAATATATACACACATATATATATATGTATATATTTTTTAATCCATTCATCTGTTGAGAGACTGAGACATCTGGACTCTTTCCGGATCTTGACTACTGTAGACATTGCTGCTGTAAACATTGGGGTGCATGTGCCCCCTCAAATCACTATGTATCCTTCAGATAAACACCCAGTAGTGCAATTGCTGGATCATAGGGTAGCTCTATTTTTAACTTTTTGAGGAACCTCTGTGCTGTTTTCCACAGTGGCTACACCAGTTTGCATTCCCATCAGCAGTGTAAGAGGGTTCCTCTTTCACCGCAGCATCACCAACATCTCTTGCTTCCTGAGTTGTTCATTTTAAGTTATTCTGACTGGTATAAGGTGTTATCTCATTCTAGTTTTCAGTTGTATTTTCCTGATGCTGAGTGATGTTGAGTATTTTTTCATGTGTCTCTTGGCCATTTGTATGTCTTCTTTGGAGAAATGTCTGTTCGTGTCTTCTGCCCATTTCTTGACTGGATTATTTGGAGTTTTTTGGTGTTGAGTTTAAAGAGAACACAGGCAGCAACTTCTTCGACCTTAGTTAAGCAACTCCTGTTAGACATGTCTTCAAAGGCAAGGGAAACAAAAGCAAAAATGAACTATTGGGATTTCATCAAGATAAAAAGCTTTTGCACAGCAAAGGAAACAGTTGGCAAGGGCACCTGGGTGGCTCAGTCAGTTAAGCGGCTGCCTTCAGCTCAGGTCATGAACCCAGGGTCCTGGGATCAAGCTCCCTGCTCCGCAGAGAGCCTGCTTCTCCCTCTCCCTCTGCCTGCTGCTCTGCCTACTTTGGCTCTCTATCTCCCTGTCAAATAAATAAATAAAATATTTTTTTAAAAAGTCGACAAAACCAAAAGGCAATGGGAGAAGATATTTGCAAATGTCTTACCAAATAAAGGGCTAGTATCCAAAATCTATAAAGAACTTAAGGTTTGATTTTTAATTGCACTTTGCTTACAATGGCCTATGGGTTTCCTGTGCCTCCTTCCAAATCAGTGTTTTCCAAACTGCACTTTGGAGCCTATTCATGGGTCATGAAATCACTTCAGCAAGTCTCAGACCACTGAATAAAAAGAAGGAATGGAATGGAGTGGCGTGGAATGGCGTGGAGTGGAGTGAACCGGCAGAGAGTGGAAGGAAGGGGAATGGAAAGGAATGGAGTGGAATAGAATACAATGGAATGGATTGGAGTGTAATAGAACAAAATAGAAAGGAATGGAATACAATGGAGTGCAGTAGAATGGAACAGAGTGCAGTGGAATGGGATGGAATTAATTAGAATAGAATAGAATAGAATAGAATAGGGCGCCTGGGTGGCTCGGTGGGTTAAGCCTCTGACTTCGGCTCAGGTCATGATCTCAGGGTCCTGGGATCGAGTCCCGCATCGGGCTCTCTGCTCGGCAGGGAACCTGCTTCCTCCTCCTCTCTCTCTCTCTCTCTCTCTCTGCCTACTTGTGATCTCTCTCTGTCAAATAAATAAATAAAATCTTTAAAAAAAAAAGAATAGAATAGGTGCATTTCGTGGCACATAGTACGGATAAGTACTGGCTTGTTTGGGATTTGTATCTGTGTCTGTGAGTGCGTGCACGTGTGTGTATGTAACTTTTACCTCAAACCAGCCATTAATAAGTAAAACTGTAAATACAGAGAAGAGAAAATCAATCATGTCCAGTGATTCAGACACAGAATTTACAGAATGGAGCAACTCAGGAAACTACAGACTGAAAAATAAAGAAAGCATCCAGCGCCCACGGCCCGTGACTGAATCTGCCAGATGATACCCCAGCGAGAGCAGAGTCGTTTCTTCCGAGGCCAACTTTCTTTCCTCGTTGATGTTCAGTCTGGCTGCTCTTTCCTCCTGCTTCCAGTGGGCCTGAGTAAGACGGGGCCTGTAGTAATGGAGTGACTCACCCTCCTGAGAGTCCCTTAAGAAGGCCCCAGGCCAAGATCATTCCTTGCTATCCTTCATAGATGCCTCTGCCAGCAACGGGCAGAACATGTGGGAACCTCGAAACCTGTGGGGACCGGCTTTGGAAATTTCCCACAAAGTTGCAACTCAGTCCTTTCTGAGAAATGGCAACATTACTGGACTATTATTCACAATTCACAAAATTAAAAAGTTAACAGTTTGTCAACTAAAAACCGTGACAAGGGGACTTCATTTGATCAATTTCCTGATTTGAGTTATATGAAGATTACAAAATGAAATTCTACTTAAGTATATTTTTAATTAATTGCTTTTGTTGAGAAATAAATATTTTAAGTGGTGCTGTCCTAGAAAAATCCAGAATGTGGAGCTATGAGAATCCGGACATGTGTATGTGCACACACATCAGAGTGCAGGCAGAGCCCCCCACCCCCACCCCGCCCGGGGCTGTTTTTATCCCCCTCACTCCCCATCTCTCCCCACTCCAGCTTGCACCCCTCCCCCACACTCCACTGACCCAGCATTGGAGATCCTCGTTGATGGGGCTCTAAAATGCAAGGGGAGGGCGCCTGGGTGGCTCAGTGGGTTAAGCCACTGCCTTCGGCTCAGGTCATGATCTCAGGGTCCTGGGATCGAGTCCCGCATCGGGCTCTCTGCTCAGCAGGGAGCCTGCTTCCCTTCCTCTCTCTCTGCCTGCCTCTCCGTCTGCTTGTGATTTCTCTCTGTCAAATAAATAAATAAAATCTTTAAAAAAAATAAAATAAAATAAAATAAAATGCAAGGGGACACACTTGGTTCTCTGCTCGATCTCTCCCCAGCATTCAACACAATTCACTTCTCTCTCCTTCTCAAAACGTTCTCTTCTCTCGGCTTCCACCTGACACCACACACTCCGGGCATTTCTTCTGCCCCTCTGGCCACTTCTCAGCTTCCTTTGCCAGCTCCTCCCCCTCTGCAAAATGTGAGCGTGCATATTCTGTCCTGGGTCCTTTTCTCTTTTCATATATTTTCTCTCTAGGCTATAAGCCGTCACGACGAGGCCCGCGGGGAAGGCGGGAGCGCAGATCGGGGCTGTCACAGGGATAGAGTGGAGGCTGCATTCCCAGCATTTGGTGGGTGGGGCCCAGAAAGTCTGTTTCTGTTCTGTCCCAGAAACAGAGGACAGTGCCACCAAAGAATTAGCCCTCCCCAAGGCCACTACTCAGCCCCCATTGAGAGACACAGCAGCCGCATCCATGCCCATGGGTTCCGTTACCATCTGCAGCTCGATGACTCCCCAGCCAGACCTCGTCCCTAAGCTCTGGTGTTTCTTATGGCATGTGTGTGTTCATGAGTGTATGCATGTGGCGAATGGTGTGGTATGTGTGCATGTATAGTGAGTGGTATATGTGTGGAGGTACGTGTGGGTAGTGAGCGGTGGGGCGTGTGAGCATGTGTATGTGTGGTGAGTTGTGCAGGGGTGTGTGGTAAGTGATACATGGGTAGGTATGTAGTGAGTGGTGTGTGTAAGTATGTGTGCTGTGTGGCATGGGTGTGCAATGAATGGTGTGTGTATGGTGAGTGGTGTGTCTGTGTGTGAATGTGAATATGTGTAGCAAGAGGTGTGTATGAGTGTGTATATGTGCAATGAATGGTGTGAGTGTGTGGTAAGTGGTGTGTGTGTGTGTGTGGTGAGTAGCATGTGTGTGGTGTGTGCATGAGGGTGACGATGCGTAATGAGTGGTGTGTGTGTGTGTAAGTGTAGTGAGTTGTGCGGGGGTTGGGGTGAGTGGTATGTGGGTGGGTATGTGGTGAGTGGTGTGTGTATGTGTGAGTGTGTGAATGTGCAGTGACCTGTGTGTGTGTGTGTGTGTGTGTGTGTGTGCGCAGTGAATGGTGTGTGTGGTATGAAGCAAGCGTGTGTCTAACAGGCATGTCAAAGACAATATGACCAAAGTCAACTCCATTTTCCCCGCAAAGCTGCTTCTCCAGAATGTGCTTCCTCGCCCCTTGGCATCACCCCTTGGCCCCCTCTCCCCAGTGCAATCACCATGCCCGACTTCGCCCGGCTCCTAAACACTGCCAGTCCCATCTGCGTCCCCACCCCCTCACAGGGCCAGTGGTGAGCCCGGCCCTCGTCGTCTCTGCCAGGACCACTGCAGTAGCCTCCTCATACATCTCCCTGCTCCCAAGTCCCTGTCCCCACAGCAACCAGAGCCGCCTTCTAGAACAGCAGCTCTAGTCCGTGCACTCTCCTGCTCTGACTCACCGATGGCTTCCCATTGCTCTCAGCATCCAGCCCCAGCTCCTTCCCACAGCCTGTGAGGAAAACCCTGCCGGCTTCTCCAGCATTGCTCACCTCTTGAGTCACTGGAGCTCCAGCCACCTCGTGCCAGCTCCTCGAGCGCACTATACATGCTAGCTACTGTAATCACTCTTTTTTATCACTTAAAATAACAATTTGGGTGACAAGAAATATGCTGGAGACTTAACAGCTAAAAAATATTTACTGCTTCTGATCCTTAAATAAATAAATAAATAAACTATCATCACTCTTTTTTTTTTTTTAAACAAAGAACATTTTATTATGTCAGCCAAACCTTTTCTCCAGAATGACACAAGCCCAAAACAAATCACAAATACCGCCACCTTCGCGAATGTCCTTTCTCTTATCCTCTTCCCAGGAGCTAATGCTAACATTTCTCTGGTGTCCCAGGATCGGTTCAATGGTCACATCTTCCCTAATTCCCGAAGATAAGTGCCTGCCGCCGTACATTCTCATGGCTCCTGGTCTGTCTCCTTTCCGGAACAAATCCTAAGTGTCGTGAATTATCTAGTGGCATCACACTCTAGTGAATGTCTTTCTTCGCGGCTCTGGAAACAGCTGCGTGAGATGAGGAATGAGCCAGCCTCCCTCCCTGAGGGTCCTGTGGCTCCTGGCGCAGTGTCTAGCAGAGTGGACACTCGGGAAATAGCTAATAAGTGCGTTCCAGTTCCAGTTTCAGACACTGACTCAGCAAGAGATCTGCTTCACCCAAGATAAAGCCAGGGGAAACTTTAAGGAGAAAACTGATAAAAATATGAGAAACTCCTGGAGAATGTGGTTGTGAAAGCATGAGGGGCTTTGGCCAGAAGGCAGAAGGCATTGGTAGGCTGGCTCTGAAAAGGCTCACACAGAAAAGAAACCACGCGTCTGTGCTTGTTCCTCCACAGCCAATGTCAAGGGGGAAACAGTGACTTCCTTACACCCATCCCGACCCAGAGCTGTGGTCCAGTTCTCTCCAGGAGAAAAAGCAGGGCATCTCAGTAGTCCCGTGTTTATAAGGAGTTAAGAAAAACAGGTGGGGAAACACACACAGTTGATGCCCTTCTCTGACAGCTCCCTTTTTAAACCTCCATGCCAAAGGAATCACAATCCAAAACTCTTCCTAAATTGTTTCTGCCTGGGGCAAAGGATGGAGAGCTAACCTGAGGAGTTCGTGGCATTGAGTGTGGAGTGTAGGGGTGGATCCATTCCCACCTCTCTCCCTGGGGCCCATGTACACTGGAGGCCAATCTTCACAGGTATTGCCAGAGGGAGACACCAATCCCCCACAGTCGTCCCCATGGACAATGAGCTCACAGGTCAAAATAGCACAAGACATTTGAGAAGCATAACCCTTTTCAAAACAAACAAGCAAGCAAATAACAACAAATACTGGATTACAGATTCCATCAGAAGTGGAAATGTTGTTTAAGGGAAGACGTTAAAATTAGCCTTATAAATTATTAAGAAATAAGGAGAAGTGGGGCACCTGGGGGGCTCAGCGGGTTAAGCAAGCTTCTGCCTTCTGCTCAGGTCATGATCTCGGGGTTCGGAAGCAAGAAGCCTGCTCCTCCCTCTCCCTCCGCTGTTCCCCCTGCTTGCGCTCTCATGCTTGCTCTCTCTCTGTCTCAAATAAAGAGAATTTAAAACAAAAGAAAGAAGTGAAACAATAATAAGGCAACATAAAAAGGGAACTGAGCATAAGAAAAAATATAAAAAGTCGAAGTACAGAGCACATTGATGGAAATAAAGAGCAGACTGAATGCAAGTTAAGAACATGTTGGTAAGCTGGAAATCCATACTGAGGAGCTCTCTTAGAAGAAGGACAAGAAAAAATAGAATATATTAGAGAAAAGTAAAGAAATATGAGTGATGTATGTGTAAGCACTAATATCCCAATAATGAGACCTAGAAAGACAGAGGAATGAAATGAAAAGAAGGAAATGGTTGAAGGCATAATGGAGTTAGATTTCCTAATTTTTCTTAAAAAATTGAAATATCGCAGAATTAAAGGGCCTGTTCGATGAGAAAGAAGAAAAATAAGGGATAGCAGGAATCACACCTAGACACCTTAAATAAAACAGGGAACTATTGTTAAAAGCCATATGTGAAAAACCCACACCTAACATCATCCTTAATGGGGAAGAACTGAGAGCTTTTCCTCTAAGATCATGAACAAAACAGGGATGTCCACTCTCATCATTTCTATTCCACATAGTACTAAAAGTCCTAACCACAGCACTGAGGCAAGGAAAAAAAAAAAAAAACAACAAGACATCCTAATGCTCAAGAAAGAAGTTAAACTTTCACTAATTCCAGATAACATGTTACTCTACATTGAAAGCCCTAAAGATGCCACCAAAAAACTACTAGAATTTATAAATGAATTCAGTAAAATCATAGGATAAAAAATTAATATACATAAATCTGTTGCACTTATTTAAACTAATAATAGAAGTAGGAAAAAGGAAATTAAGGAAACAATCCTATTTATGGTTGCACCAAAAAGAATAAAATATCTAGGAATAAACATAATCAAGGAGGCAAAAGACCTGTACTCTGAAAACTACAAAACACCAATGAAATAAATTGAAGATGACACAAATAAATGGAAAAATATTCCATGTTCATGGATTGGAAGAACCAACAATGTCCATGTGACCCAAAACAATCTACAGATTTAATGTAATCCTTATCAATATACAAACATTTTTCATAGAACTAGAACACTCATTCTAAAATTTGTATGGAACCATAAAAGACCCCAAATAGCCAAAGCAATCTTGAGAAAAAAGAACAAACCTGGAGGTTTTCAAGATTTCACGATTTCAGATTTCAAGATATACTACAAAGCTATAGTAATCAAAACAGTATGTCATTGGCAAACGTAGATGTTTAGATAAATGGAATAGAATAGAGAGTCCAGCGGATGGAACTAGAGGGAATTATGCTTAGTGAAACAAGTCAGTCGAGAAAGATAATTATTATATGATCTCCCTGATATGAGGAAGTGGAGATGCAATGTGGGAGCTTGGGGGGTAGGAAAAGAATAAATGAAACAAGATGGGATCGGGAGGGAGACAAACCATAAGAGACTCTCAATCTCACAAAACAAACTGAGGGTTGCTGGGAGGAGGGGTGTTGGGAGAGGGCGGTAAGGTTATAGACATTGGGGAGGGTATGTGTTATGGTGAGTGCTGTGAAGTGTGTAAACCTGGTGATTCACAGAACTGTATCCCTGGGGCTAATAATACAGTATATGTTTATAAAAAATTTTTTAAAAATAAAATAGGCGGCACCTGGGTGGCTCAGTGGATTAAAGCCTCTGCCTTCAGCTCAGGTTATGATCCCAGGATCCTAGGATGGAGCCCCATAGCAGGCTCTCTGCTCAGCAGGAAGCCTGCTTCCTCCTCTCTGTCTGCCTATCTCTCTGCCTACTTGTGATCTCTGTCTGTCAAATAAATAAATAAAATCTAAAAAAATAAAATAAAATAAAAAATTAAAAGAATAAATAAAACAAGATTGGATCAGGAGTGAGACAAACCATAAGAGACTCTAAATCTCACAAAACAAACTGAGAGTTGCTGGGGGGAGTGGGGGGGAGGGTTAGGGTGGTGGGGTTATGGACATTGGGGAAGGTATGTGCTATGGTGCTGTGAAGTGTGTAAACTTGGTGATTCACAGACCTGTACCCCTGAGGCTAATAATACATTATATGTTAATAAAAAAAATTAAAAAAGAAAAAGAATAGAGAGTCCAGGGGCACCTGGGTGGCTCAGTGGGTTAAGCCTCTGCCTTCGACTCAGGTCATGATCTCAAGTTCCTGGGACCAAGCCCCATATCAGGCTGTCTACACAGCAGGGAGCCTGCTTTCCCCTCTCTCCCTACCTCCCTGCTGACTTGTGATCTCTGTCTGTCAATAAGTAAATAAAATCTTTAAAAAAGAGTACAGAGTCTACAAATAAACCATATTTACATGGTCCATATTTACACTGACTATATTTACATGGTCAATGAATCTACAACAAAAAAGACAAGAATATCCAACGGGAACAAGACAGTTTCTTCAACAAATGATATTGGGAAAACTGGATAGTTATAAGCAAAAGAATGAAATAGACCACTTTCTTACACCATACACAAAAATAAACTCAAAATGGATTAAAGACCTAAATTTGAGACCTGAAACCATAACACTCCTAGAAGAAAACATCAGCAGTAATTTCTTTGATATTAGCCATAGAAATGTTTTTCTAGATAGGTCTCCTGAGGCAAAAGAGATAAAGACAAAATTAAACTATTGGAACTACACCAAAATAAAAAGCTTTTCCACAGTGAAGAAAACCATCAGCAAAACAACAAGATACCCTACTAAATAAGAGAATATATTTGCAAATTAAATACTAAAGAGGTTATTACTCAATGTATATAAAGAACTTCCACAACTCAACACCCAAATAATAAATAATTCAAGTAAAAAAATGGGCAGAGGACCTGAATAGGCATTTTTCCAAAGAAGACAAATGGCCAACAGATACATGAAAAGATGCTCAACATTCCTCACCACCAGGGAGAAGCAAATCAAAACCACAATGAGATACCATCTCACACCTGTCCGCACGGCTAAAATAAAAAATACAAGAAACAACAAGTGTTGGTGAGGATGTGGAGAAAAAGGAAACTTTGTGCACTGTTGGTGGATTGCAAACTGGTGCAGCTACTGTGGAAAACAGTATGGAGGTTCCTCAAAAATTTGAAAATAGAACTACCCTATGATCCAGTCATTTCACTACTGGGTATTTGCCCAAAGAAAACAAAAATGCTAATTCAAAAACTATATGCAGCCCTATGATTATTGCAGCATCATTTACCATAGCCAACACCTGAAAGTAACCCAAGTGTCCACTGATAGATGAATGTATAAAGAAGATGCGTGTGCGTGTGTATGCATGGTACTGTATACCTGATACTATATGTACACACACACACACACACACACACACAGTGGACTATTACTCAACCATAAAAAAGAACAATGTCTTGCCATTTGGGACAACACGGGTGGACCTAGGGGATATAATGCTAAGTGAAATAAGCCTGATAGGGAAAGACAAACACTATGTGATTCCACTCCTATGTGGAATTTAAGAAACAAAATAAACGAACAAGAAAACAAGAGAGAAACGAAAAAACAAACTTAATACAAAACAAAACTTAAATACAGAGGAAAAAAATTGGTGGTTGCCAGAGCAGAAGTGGGTGGGGGGAATAGGTGAAATAAATCAAAGGGATTAAGAACACTTTCATCATGATGAGCATTGAGTAACAAAGAATTGTTGGCTCACTATATTGTACATTTCAATGAATATGACACTGTATGTTAATTATACTTTTTAAAAAGTATGCAAGAGTTGAGATTTAATTAAAATAATTTTTTAAAATATGGAACTCTCAAAGACAAAATTCCAAAGTCTTCTAGAGGAAAATATATTTTACCCAAAGGAAAAAAATCTGACTCTTGGTTTCAGCTCAGGTCATGATCTCACGGTCATGCGATCGAGCCCTGTATCGGGCTCCGTGCTCAGCAGGGAGTCTGCTTCAGATTCTCTGCCTCAGCCCCTCTCCCTGCTTTCTCCCTGTTCTCTCTCTCTCTCTTTATCTAAAAATAAATAATTTTTTTAAAAAAAAGTTACAGCAGGAAAAGAGAAACAAATCAGGACTGTCTTAAGCAAATCATGGTCAACCATGCAGTATAAAATCAACCAGAAAGTATTATTCAGGATGAGGAAGGTTTCTCAAAATCATGAACATTTTAATGCCCCAATAATATATGAAGCAAAACAATTGATAAACAGAAGAAAAAGAGACAAACAAAAAAACTCTTAAATGCAGAGAACAAACAGGTGGTCACCAGAGGAGAGGTCGGTGGGGGGATGGGTGAAATAGATAAAGGGGATTAAGAGGTACAATCTTCCACAGACAAAACAAGCCACAGAGACGAAAAGTACAGCATAAGCAATATAGTCAATAATACTGTAATAATATATAGTGACAGGTGGTGACTGCACTTTCTGTGGTGAGCACTGAGTCATGCACAGAATGGCTGAATCATTATCTTGTACACCCGAAACTGACATAACACTGTATGTTAATTGTACTTCAATAAAAAAATTTTTTTGATAGAAATACAAGGAGAAATTGATCAAGTCCACCTTCACAATAGGAGATTTTAACACACTATTCTCAGGGAATGACGGGTCAAGGAAAAGAACAAAAAAATAAGCAAAAATATAAAAGATTTGAGTATCACCTAAAAAATAAAGAAGGTTATGCATCCAAAATTTTAAAAACACAGTTTTTCCAGCAGATATGAGACATCTACAAAACCTACCCATACACTAGGGCCATAAAGGAGCCCCAGACAAATTTCAAAGTATAGCTACCGCACCAACCAGACCTTCTTGACCAAACACAACCAAGCTCAAAGCTCATATAAACAGAAATGGTTAATAAACTCATCTCTGTGGAACGTTTGGCATGTCCTTCTAAAGTGAGGTATTAATACACCTTACAGTTCAACACTTTCACTCTCAGAAACATCCCTGAAACTCGTGCCCCTGCAAAGCAGGCAAAATACACAAGGATGTTTGGAGCAGGACTGCTCTCAACTCGGAAACTGTGGCAGAGCCCAGAGGGTTCAGTCGGTAGAGCACGTGACTCTGGATCTGGGGCTGTGAGTTCGAGCCTTATGTTGGGTAGGGAGATTACCTAAATCTTGAAAAAAAAAAAAAAAAAAAAAAAGAAAGAAAGGAAGAAAAAAGAAAAAACCTGTGAACACCCCAGTTACTTATCAAGGGAAAGTAGCAGATTAGATTATCATCGTGTTTTTTTGTCCTGCTGCATAACAAATTAGCACAGATTGAGTGGCTTAAAACGACACTGATTTATTACCTCCAAGTTCTACAGGTTAAGAGTCTGGATAAGTTGGAGCTGAGTTCTCTGCTTCCTAGTCGGGCTTTAGCCCCAGATTTAAAGGGTTCATAGGATTAGGTCAAGTCCCTTTCTTAAGATCCACCGATGTGGGACTTGAGTTATATACACGGAATCCCATCACAGCGGCATTCATTAGTATTTGAATTCATGAAGTGTGTGGACACGGGGGCCTAGGTGGCCACGTTAGAATCCTGCCTTCCTCCGTGGGGGTCTCCCCATGATGAACCTTATGCCGCAGCCAAATGGAATGAGATGTTGAATCACCTGCCACTGTTGAGATGACCCTTAGCAATTTAATAGTATGTGGAAAAGTACAGTCCCAACACCCTAAATTAGAAACAACTAAAAATCGTTAAGTTCTTTTAAGGGATACATAGTCACGTAACAGAGCACTGTAAGACAGAGAAAGTAGGGAAATGATAGGCCCGGGTTTGGGGGAATCAGGAGGGTTAGATGCAGCTTACTGTAGGGGGCATAGAGCAGGTAAGTGGGTTCATAAATGGTACTGTATTGTTTGAAATAACTGATCTAAAGCAGGACAGATACGGTTCAATGATGGGAACATGTCGTGAAAATGTCATGAAGCCTTACGGTGATTCCGATTCTGCATACCTGAGGTGTGATCAAAATTGAAGGAAAAAAAAAAAAGAATTGTTAAATGAAAGAATATATTATGGAATTAAAAAGCGTGTTCCCTCGGTGGCAGGGGAAGCAGTTGGGTTCCAGAAAGCACCAAAAAGGCAGTGACTTATTTCCAGCCTGGGAAACTTCCAGCATGCAAGCAGAAATTACCATTTGTTAGAAAAGCCTCGTCTGAAAATATCTGTGATGATCAGGTACCACTCTGACCTGCTCAGACCTTGAACTGTCTCAGCCCTGTCTGTTTCCTCTCCTCCTGAACGCCAAACGCCATGGTTCCTGGGCACCAGCATTTAAACAATCCCAAGGGGAAGCCCGGGTGGTTCAGTCGGTTAAGGGCCCAGCTTTTCATTTCCGCTCAGGGCTCAGGTCATGATCTCAGGGTCGTGAGATCGAGACCCTAGTCAGCTCTGAGCTCAGCGCCCAGTCTGCCTGAGACTCCCTCACTCTCCCTCTGCCCCTCCCCTGCTCATGCCCTCTTTCTTTCTCTCCCTCTCTCTCTAATCTTAATTCTTAAGTTTCTCAAGAATTTGTAATTCTTAAATAAAGCTTTAAAAAAAGATTTTCTCTCCTTCTCTCTGTCCCTCTCGTGCTCTCATACGTTCTCTCTCAAAAAAAAAAAAAATTAAAAATTAAACACATCCAAGGCTCTCCCCTGTGGGGGGGGTGGGGAATGAAGCGGGACCCCCCCAACCACCCCCCAAGAAGCAACACTATCTCCTCCCACACTTTCCTGGCAAAAATCTGTTACAAACAAGTCTTCTGCCTTTCCGCCCTCAGGCTACCCACGGCCACCTGGCTTTCCCCCTCCCCACCACATAAAAACCTGCACACCACCAAGTCACCCACCACGGCTAGGCATTTAATTTTCCTGACATTTTGGCACCTTTAGACTGTCAACCACTTCCTCCATGAACCCTTTTCCCTTGGCAGCTGTGGTTTTTCTGTCACCTCCTTGACTGGTCCTTTCCTGTCTCATCGGCCGGTTTTCTTCCTCCACTGTTCCCCAGAGGTTGCGGTTGCTGGTAAATCTGTCCCCACATTCCCAGGTCCTGCTCTCCAGGCTCTCTGGAGTAGCTTGTTGGCACTCAATGTGGCAGTCACTGTTTGTACACAGCTGGTCTCCAAGCCCTCCCCTGTGCTCGCTCTCCCTTGCTCTGGCTGCCTAGAACCAACTACCTTCTGGAAACGTCTTCAGAGCCCTTGTACCTTGAGTCCTCTATAGATGCCTCAAACTGGGCTCACCATTTCCTCCTCCACCCCTGACCCAGCGTCTGCTCCTTCCTTGTTATATACTATATTAGTCAGGGCTGTCCAGAGAAACAGAACCAATGGGATATGAAGAGAGAGAGAGAGATTTGTTTTCAGGAACTAGTTCACATGATTGTGGAGACCAGCAAGCCAGAGACGTAGGGAAGAGTTGACGTTGCAGCTTGTGTCCAAAGTAGTCTGGAGACAGAACTCCTTCTTCCTCAACGGACCTCAAGTCTCTTTTCTTACCACCTTCAAGTGACGGGGTGAGACCCCACCTACGGTATGGAGGGAGGTCAGCTTTACAGCAATATCTAGACTGGCATTAAGCCCAAATCCAGGTACCATGGTCTAGCCAAGTTGCCAGAGGAAATTACTCTCCCTATATAACACTTTGGAAAATGGAACCACTATCTGACTGATACCTAACCCAGGATCCTGGGAATTTGCTCTGGCTGCTTCAGTAACCATAAGTCCTCACCAAGTCCCGCTTACTCATCTTCTGACATATTTCTAACCCATCCCTGCCACAGACGTCCTGGCCCAGGGCCCCAACACATTTGAGCTCCTACCAGAGTCTCAGGCATGCGCTCTGCCCTTCAGGCTTCGCCTTCCTCCAGCCCTCGCTAGACACAGTGAGGAGTGAATTTGCTCATCTGTACATTGGTGCTGATTTCCTGTGCCAGAGTCACCAGCTGCCCCAAAGTCTGATACAAATGTAATCCCATGTTGACTCAGATACCATGAGTGGTGTTATTGGTGTGTGCTTTTCCAGAATGCAGAACGGGTAGTAAAGTTCTGCATGAAACAGGGTACCATCTTTCCTCGATTTACACAACAATTATATTTCTAGAAAATTCAAGTATTTGAAAACTGTACTATCTAAGTCTGCTTGGGCTGCTACAACAAAATACCCTAAACTGGGTAGCTTACACAATGGGTGTTTATTTTTCATGGGCGTGGAGGCCAGAAGTCCAAGATCAATGTGCCGGCCAGTCAGTTTCTGGCGAGAGTCTCTTCTTCTATGAGGGCACGCATCCTATCATGAGGGCTCCGTGATTCCTCACAGTGTTCATTCTGGGGGACACTGAATCTTCCCCAATGAGATCAGGAACCTTGGAGAGCTGCCATACCCAAAGACATAGCCCAGCCAAGGTGCCCGAGGAAACTACCCATCACACACAACACCTTGGAAAATGGTACCACTATCTATTGTTCCCCAGCACTCACCAGGACCGAGGGTCAAGTCCAGGCAGTTCAATAGGCTCTTGTCAGCCTCCTATGAGCTGGCCACTCCCCTAGACGAACAGGGTTTCCTGGGAACACCCTCAGGTCCCCACGGGCATAGCCCTCCCATGGAATGGCTGTGTGACATTGGGAGAGTCAAGGTATGTGAGAAAACAGCGAGGTTGAGGGATTAAAAAAAAAAAAATGAATCCGCATTTGCATAGTAGCTCACTAGATGAGATCCAATAACAGACATGCAAAATGAGTCCTTGCTATAGTATGATCTCAACAGCCTTTAGGAAGCACTTGGTCCATCAGCATGCTCTGGATAAGAAAGCTGCCTCAAATGCCCTCACTTCCTTTTGTCTTTCCTTTCAAGCCCTGGTGGCATCCATTTCTCAAGCAAGTTTGGGGGATGGTCTGGGCTCCACAGGACTGCAGTTGCCCCAGGACCCTGGTACCTCACTCATAAAGAGCCTGGTAGCGTGAAGAAAGGACAGAGCCAAGCCCTAGAGAATGATTCTAGCCTAAGAAGAGAGTAAAAGAGGAAGGAAATGACTCATTCTGAGAACTGGAGGTGGGGAATGAAAAGTCATGTGCATATGGCTTAGTCTCTGAGCTGAGGTTGGGTGTGAAGGAGGCAGGGCCTCTTTGTCACAGAGGGCCAGAAAATGCCAGGACGCTAAGGCTGCAACACCCTGAACCATTAGCTGAGAGATTTTGCACCTGAGCCGGAAGCAGCAGTGCCCTGTTTCTTTCCACTTGCCTGGGTTGCAGGAGACAGCTGTATGCATAAAGAGAGAAACGAAGTGTGGTCAAACCATGGTTTAGGGTTTCAGTCAGAGTTTCAGGGGGGGTGGTGTGGGGTGGATTGGCCCTCACTGTCCTCACACATGCAAGTCCTCACACATGCAAGTCTGAGCAAGAGCTCGTGGCTTATAATGGGCACAGCCATCACCAACCTCAGCCTGGACCTGTCAAGAGGAAGCTAGAGCTGAACACTTGGCCTCAGAAATAACCTTGGCTAATGACACATTCATGCCTGAATTGAGACCAGATCCTGCTCTCTGGGCTTCCAATTTGGTCTTCTTTCCAGTGACCACCGGAAGAGTAGAAAGGTATAGGAGTATGGACCTTACGAAGGGAAGGATCGAACTCAGTACGACTCTCTCTGGCCCAGAGAAGTGGCTTCACTGGGTCACCTCTCATCATGAAACCTTTGTTCTCTGAGGGTGTTTCACATCTAGAATGTTCTTTCTACATAAAACTCCTTTATGAACCTTTCTGCTTATCGCATTAGCGGAAGTTGTCACATACTTCCTACAAAAAGCCACATACTTCCTGTCAGATAAACTCTTACCTTCTGCCTTCAAATCTGCCCACTCTTTCTGCCTTTCCTTTTCCTGTTACAAAGGGGAAAAGGTCCCTGCTCCTACCTAACACTAGCCCCCTCGGTGTTCTGCATTTGCCTCCCCTCTCAACAACTTCACTCTTGCCTTTATCTCCTCTTTTCCTCATTATCAATCTATCACTCTAAAGGATCTTCTTCAATAGACTATGAACATGCCTAATAAACTCCCATCTTAAAAATACTCACCCTGGGGCACCTGGGCAGCTCAGTGGTTTAAGCATCCCACTCAAGGGTCATGATCTCATGGGTGGTGGGATGAAGCCCCCCATCGGGCTCTGTGCTCCGTGGGGAGTCTGCTTGAGATTCTCACCCTCTGCGCCTCCCCCCACTTGTATGCGCTCACGCACACACGCTCTCTCTCCCTCTCAAATAAATAAATAAATCTTTAAAAAAAAAAAATACTGACCCTGAGGGCACCTGCGTGGCTCAGTCAGTTAAGTCTGCCTTCGGCTCTGGTCATGATCCCAGGGTTCTGGCATAGACCCCGGGGTTGGTCTCCTTGAGCAGTAGTGAGTCTTTTTTCCCTCTCTTCTGCCCCACCTGCTTGTGCTCGCTCTCTCTCCTTAAATAAATAAATAAAATCTTCAAAAAATAAAAATAAATAGATAATAAATAAATACCCACCCTTTTACCAGAGGGAAGGTGGGTGGGGGGGATGGGTGAAATAGGTGATGGGGATTAGGAGGGCACTTATTATAATGAGGACCAGAAGTTGTCTGGAAATGTTGAATCACTAAATTGTACACCTGAAACTAATATTACACTGTTTGTGAACTAACTGGAATTTAAATGAAAACTTAAAAAAAAAAAAAGAAGAAGTACCCACCCCTTAAAACACTGGCGAGATACAACCACACACCTATCGGAATGACAAAAGTTCCAAACACTGGTACCACCAAATGCTGGCAGGGATATGGAACATTCAGTCCCGTGATGGGACTGCAAAATGGTATACACCCACCGTGGAAGACAGTTTGGTAGTTTCTTACAAAACTAAACATATTCTTAAAATATGATCGAGAGATTGCACTCCTTGATATAAACCCAGTTGATTTGAAAACATGTTTATACAAAAACCTACACTCGAGTGTTTATAGAGGCTTTACTCACAATTGCCAGAACTTGGAAGCAGCTAAGAAGTCCTTCGACAAGCAAATGGATGAGAAAACTGGAATGGGCAGACCATGGACTGTTATTCAACACTGAAAAGAAAGGAGCTCTTGAGTCATGAGAAGGCATGAAAACTTAGAGCATTGCTAAGAGAAATAAACCAATCTGAAAGGGCTAGGGGCTGTATGATCCCCAGTATATGTCATGCTGGATAAAGCAAAACTATGGAGACAGTAAAAAGATAAATGGTTGTCAGGGGTCGAGAGGAGAAAAAGAGGGATGAGTAAGAGCAGCACAGGGTATCATACTCTGTATGGTGGTATAATGGTGAATCCCTGTCCTTATTCATTTGTCAGAACTCATGGAATGCACAACACCAAGAGTAAACCCCTAGTGTGAAAGATGGACTTTAGTAGATAATTACAACTCAATATTGCTCAGTTGTAACAAATGCACCCACACTAATACAAGATGTTTATATCAGAGACTTGAGGAAAGGGTAATATAGGAACACTCTACTTTCTACTCATTTTTTCTGTGAATCTAAAGCTGCTCTTTAAAAAAAAAATCTACTTACTTAAATAAAATAAAATAAAACTATTCACTTGTGTCCCAAGGTCCACCCTGGTTCCTACCTCATTTCTCTGCTCACTTTGAAACCAAAACGTTTTCAAAGCTGCTTTCTCTCTCCTTTCTCACCTGCTGGGATTGTTCACAACCTTGTCTCTCTTTCTCTGTATTCCTCTCTTGGTTTTCTCTTGCTACTAGAAGAAACGTCATGATCTTTGTGGCTAAAGACAATGTACATGTATTACCCTACAGTTTTGGAGGTCAGGAGTCCTAACATCGGACAGGGTTACATTCCTTCTGGAGACTGTAAGGGGAAATCAATTTCCTTGCTTTTTCTAACTTCTGAAGGCCCCCTGCATGCACTGGCTCATGGTTCCACACCTCCATCTTCAAAGTCAGCAGTGCAGCCTCTTCCAAAGTCTGGCCCCTCCGCTGTACTTAAATCTTCTTTCTCTGACTCTGACCCTTCTGCCTTTCTCTTATAGGGATTTTGTGATTACCTGTGGCTCATGCAAATAATCCAGGACCATCTTCCTATCTCAGAACCTTAGTCACATCTGCAAAATCCTTTTTACCATCTAAGGTAATGTAGTCACAGATTCTGGAGATCAGGAAATGGATGGATTGGAGGATGGGCATTATTCAACCTGCTACACTCTCTAACTGGACTCCACTGAGACTGCTGTTGTCAAGAGGTTCCTGACAGTCTCTGAGTTGCAAAGCCCACTGGTCAGGTCACTCCATCTTATTCCATCCATCAGCCACATTCAACAGAGTTGACTGAGAAATTCTCTTCTCTCTGCTGCCATGACATCCAATCTCTTGGTTTTCTCCCATCCAACTGACCACGCATGACAGTTCCCTTGCCTCACTTCTCTCCTGGATGTCTAAACACTGGAAAGTCTCAGTCATCAGCCTCTTCTCCACCTGTTCTCTAGGTGACCCAACACATCTGATGACTTAACATTCCAGCTCTATGCCAATGATGTGCAGTGTCATACTTCCAGCTCATACCTTTCCACCGAAGTCAAAAACTGTAAATCTCACTACCTCTTTCTTTGTTTGTCTTCCACAATTTTTTAAACAATCATCAACTTACAGAAAAGTAAAGCTATGATACAAAGGACTTTTTGCTAAGCCATTTCCTGGTGTCACATCACCCATAAATACTTTCCTGTTTATTTCTTATGAGCAAGGAAACTTCCACAGAACTTACAATACAGACTTCACAATCAGGAAATTCACTTTGTTGAATTAATACCATCTAATCCCCCGCCCCCCCTTCAAGGCCACCAGTCATGTCCTCTCAGTAAAAGGATCCAGTTCAGAGTCACAAGGTGTATTTAGTTGTCAAGTCTCTTTAATCTCCTGCAGCCTTTGAGCTTCATGACTTTGACCATCATGACTTTGGGAGACGACTGGCCAGTTATTTTCTAGAATACCATTGTATTTGGTTATGCTTCTTTGGCAGGAGTGTCACCAATGAGATACTGCTATCTTCTTCCCATTACTCCCAGTTGAATGGTGTGCCATTTTGCTTCATCCCAACATTGAGGATATTCGATTATATCATTTGATTAAGAAGACCTCTGCCAATATTTGCCACTATGGAGTGGCTCCCTGCACTTTTGCAATTAATAAGCATTTTTTGTGGAGAGATGCTTTGAAACTTGGCAAACATCCTGCTCTTTATCAAACCTTCAATCTTTTCAATATAAAATAAGGAAACTACCAGTGAGAACTTGTGATTTCCCTTCTTATTCAGTGTGTCATAACCCATTACTAACATTATTTATTTCGATACTCTCATTGTCCTGATTGGACCAGTCCTTTTAAATTGCCCTTATCATTCTTAGAGAACTGCCTTGCTTTCCTGAATAAGAATAAGACCTACCTTATGCTTTCCCCCTTACCACACCCTGGAATCAGTCATTTCTCCAAGAAACCGAGCTTCTTTAACCAGATAATTATATTCAGAATCAAAGACTCGGGAACCAGGTATGCCTATCACTCTTAGAATGTCACCAGGCCCCTCTGAAGGCAGAGCTAGGGAGGAAAATACACACATACGTGCATACATATATACCTTAGAGGGCAGAGTTAAAGGGAAAAAATATGTAACTATTTTATAATAATACATATTTATATTATATATAAAATATACATTCACACATATATTAATATTATATAAAAGTATGTACATTCACATGTGTGCATTTATATCTATATATGTATTTTATATATTATAATATTTACGGTAGTTATGCACAACATCTAATTATTTAATATATTATATTATTATATCTCTTTATAGTCTACATGTCTATCTATCTTTCTTTCTATGAGTCTATTTTTTTAGAGAAAACCGAAAGTTCACTTTAACACCTCCAATTCCAGTCCAACACCACAAAGTTGGTTCTAGTTTCTCCCTCTCGATACTTATAACATCTTGGGACATCTGGGTGGCTCAGTCAGTTAAGCATCTACCGTCAGCTCAGGTCATGATGCCAGGGTCCTGGGATCGAGTCCCATATTAGGCTCCTCCTGCTCTGTGGGGATTCTGCTTCTCCCTCTCCCTCTGCCTGCAACTCCCCCTGCTTGTACTCACTTTCTCTCTCTCTCTTTATAAATAAACTAAAAAAGAAGAAGAAGAAGAAGAAGAAGAAGGGGAGGAAGAAGAAGAAGGAGGAGGAGGAGGAGGAGGAGGAGGAGGAGGAGGAGGAGGAGAAGGAGAAGAAGAAGAAGAAGAAGAAGAAGAAGAAGAAGAAGAAGAAGAAGAAGAAGAAGAAGAAGAAGAAGAAGAAGGAGAAGAAGAAAGGAAACTTGTAACTTCTTTCTCCAACAATGAAAGAGTGTGATTGTTCTCCCCCAATCTCTGATCTCCCCTGCCACTGCCTTCACACCATGGATGCCTCCTCAACCCAACTGGGCCCCAAGACCCCACTCCAGCCTGGCCCCAGGAAAATTTCTTCTTTACCCCTTTGGTGCTTCCTACTGCCCCCGACCCCAGTGTGAATGTAACCCTCATTCTCTGGCATGCTCTGACACCTCATACAAGATTGCCCCCATATCTGTCCCCTGACCCTGTTTAGAATCTGACACCCTTGATGGCTCTCCATGGCTCCCCTATCCCTCACCGGCATGGCCCCGGTCTTGCTTTGCCCTACCTAACAGCTTTAGGACTCTATCTGCCTGGATATCAGTAGGCCTCTCAAATGTAACACTTCAAAACAGAATGGTGGATTTCCGTCCTCTACCCCTGACCATCTCTCTCTCTTCCAAGTCGATTCATGATCCCACTAGCCAGGTGCCCCTTGTCCCAGCCCTCAATGTGGTCATCCATGACTCCATGCTAGACTGGCTCTTCCCTTTCCTTCTTTGGCTGATTCCTGCCCTGTGGGCTTTTGGACTTAGCTCTTCTTCCAGCCTGGCTCTCTTGGAACTCTTGGCCTCAGACTTGCCATTGTCTAGCTCTCAGCCTACATGTCCTGAGCTGAGGGAATCCCTCCCAGACCAGCTTGTGCCAAGGAGCTCTCCCAGGCACCCTCCAGCTTACCACCTGTTGCTTTCTCCTTATGTCCCTCTGAAATGATCTCGTTTGCTAATGGTTCATGGCTGCACAACTGCCCCCGATCCGCTAGTATAGAAGCCCCACCGGAGAGCAGAAACTTGGCCTGTGTCAGATACAGCACTAGCTCCAAAACACAGAACAGTACTTGGCATGGGTGGATGCCCAATAAATCCTCTGTTAACAATGCAAGATTGTTAACATCTTGCATTAACGTGATATACCTGTTACAACTGATGAACCCATGGATAACTAAAGTCTGTGGTTTACATTAGGATTCCCTCCTTGGGTTCTGCAGTTCTGTGGATTTTGACAAACATATAAGGGTCATGTATCCACCATTACCGTATCATAAGATAGTTTGATCTCCCTGAAAATCCTCTATAATCCACTTATTCATCCCAAGCCCCTTCATACACTAGAAACCACTGATCTTTTTACTCTGTCTACCCTTTTGCTTTTTCCAGAATGTCAGGTCATTAAAATCACAGAGTATGTAGTCTTTTCAGGCTGACTTCTTTTAATTTTTGATTCCTCCATGACTTTTTGTGTCTTAGTAGAGCGTTTCTTTTTATTACTGAATAATATCTCACTGTATGGATGTGCCAGTTCGTGAATACATTCACCTGTTGAAGGAAATCTTGGTTGCTTCCAGATTTGGGCAATTACAAATAAAGCTGCCCGAGGTTTTTGGGTGAATACAAGCTTTCAACTCATTGCAGCAAGCGCATGGTTGGTGGGTCCTATGGAAAGAGTATTTCTAGCTTTGTAAGCAACTGTCAAACTGTCTTCCAAAGTGGTTAGACTATTATGCATTTCCATCAACAAGGAATGAGAGTACCACTGCTCCACATCTTCACCAGCATTTGGTGTTGTCAGTGTTTGGGATCTTAGCCATTCCAATAGGAACACAGCAGTACTTCACTGTTTTAATTTACAATGCATTGGTAGCCTATGATTTTGAACATTTTACATGCTTACTTGTCCTCTGTATATCTTTTTTGGGTGAGGTGTCTGTTCAGATCTTTCATTCACTTCTTAATTCAATTGTCTTCTTATTAATTGAGCTTTGAGAGTTCTTCGTTCTTTCAGACACAAGTCCTTTAAGATACGTTTGGCAAATATTTTCTCCTAGTCTGTACCTGGTCTCTTCATTATCTTACTAGTGTCTTTCACAGTGCAGAAGTTTTTATTTGAATGAAGTCCAACTTATCGATCTTTTCTTTCTCGGATTGTGTCTTTGGTCTAAAAGCCACTAAAAGTCTAAAAGTCTAGACTAGTGCAAAGTCTAACTAGTTTAGTTTGCATTTTACATATATAGGTCTGTGATCAACTGAGTTAATTTTTGTGAAAGGTGCAAGGTCTGTATCTAGCTTCTATTTTCTTTTCTTTTCCTTCCCTTTCCTTTTCTTTTTTTATTTTTTGTTTTGTTTTGTTCTGTGTACTCACTCGTGTCAGCACCATCTGTTGGAAAGACTACCCTTTCTCCACCAAACAGTCTCTGCTGCTTTGGCAAAGGTCATGAGACTGTATTTGTGTGGGTCTATTTCTGGACTCTTTATGCTCTTTCTTTGATCAACTTGTCTATTTTTTCACCAATACCACACTGTCTTGATTATAGTAATTTTATATTAAGCCTTGAAGTCAGTTAGTTTTAGTCTTCTGAATTCGTTCTCCTTTTGTTGGCTAGCTGGGTCTTTTGCCTTTGCACATAAACTTGAATATCACTTTATTGATATCCACAAAATAACCTGCTGAGATTTTGATTAGGATTGCTTTGAATATAAACCCAATAGGGAAGAATTAACATTTTAACAAAATGATTCTTCCTATCCATGAATATGGAAATCTCTTTATTTAGATTTTTTAAAATTACATCAAAATTTTATAGTTTTCCTTATGCATATCCTCTACTTATTTTGTTAGATTTATACCTAAGTATTTAAGCTGGGGATGCTAATATAAATGGTACTATGCTTTTAATTTCAAATTCCAACTGTTCATTGTATATAGGAAAGCAATGGACTTTTGTATATTAACCTAATATCCTGTAGCCTTGTTATAATCCCTTACTGCTCTCAGGAGGGTTTTTTGGTTTGTTTTGGTGGGTTTTGGGGTCAATTCTTTGTGATTTCGTACATAATCATGCCATCTGCAAACGACATTTTATTTCTCCCTTCCCAATCTGTACATCTTCTACTCCCATATTCATAGGACTTCTAGTGCAATATTGAATAGGAGGGAGAAGAGGAGACGTTCTTGTCTTGATCCTGATCAGGGGAGAATGCATTCAGTTTTTATTATAATGGCTGTGAACTTTTTGGTAGATATTCTTTATTCTGAGTTTGATAGGAGTTTTTGTCAGGAATGAATTTTGGATTTTGTTAAATGTTTTTTCTGCATCTACTGATGTACTCATGTGATTATTCTTTTTCAGCCTGTTGATCAATATTCATTGATTTTTGAAGGTTGAACAAGCTTTGCCTAACTAGGATAAATCTCCTTGGTCGTGGTCTATAATTCTTTTGATACACGGTGGGACTTGATTTGCTAATATTCTGTTGAGAATTTGTACTTTTATATTTATGAAAGTTATTGGTCCACAGTTTCCTTTTCTTGTATTGTTTTTATTTAGTTTTGGTATTAGGGTGGGTAATGCTGGCCTCACAGAATAAGTTAGGGAGTATTCCCTCTACTTCACTTATCTGGAAGAGATCGAAGGAAATTGTTGTCTTTTTTTCCTTAACTATTTCATAAAATGCACAGTGAAATCATGTGGGCCTGGTGCCTTCGTTCCAGAAGATTATCAATTGTTAATTCAATTTCTTTAATAGCTATAGAATGATCTCAATTATCTATTTCTCCTTGTGCGACTTTTGGTAGATTGTGTCTTTCAAAAAATTGGTCCATTTCATTGAAGTTACCAGATTTATGGGCACAGCAAATTATTCATAATATTCCTGTATTATCCTCTTAATATCCATTAGATTAGTAGTGATGGCACCTCTCTCATTTCCAATAATAATAATCAGTGTCTTGTTGCTTTTTTTTCTTGTTTAGTCCAGCTAGAAGTTTATCAGTTTCATTTATTTTTTCAAAGAGCCAGTTTTGGTTTTGTTGATTTTCTTTACTGATTTCCTATTTTCAGTTTCATTGATCTCATCCCTGTATTTATTTATTCTTTCATTTCTACTTGCTTAAGTTTATGTTGCTCTTCTTTCTCTGGCTTCCTAAGGTAGAAGCTTAAATTATAGATTGGATATTATTCTTCAATACATATTTTTTAATGTTATAAATTTTCCTCTAAACACCCACAAATTTTGGTAAGTTGCATTTTCACTTTCATTTAGCTAAAATTTTTAAAAATATCTCCTAAGGCTTCTTCCTTGGCCCCTGTATTATTTAGAAGTGTGTTGTTTAATCTTCAAGTATTTGAAGGTTTCCCGCAATCTTTCTATTACTGATTTCTAGTTTAATTTCACTGTGACCTGACAGCATATTCTGTGTGATTTCCATTTTTTCAAGTTTGCTAAGGTGTATTTTATGGCCCACAAAGTGGTCTATTTTGGCAAACGTTCCATGTGAGATAAAGAAGAATGTATATTCTGCTGTTGTTGGATGAAATACTCTATCAATGGCAGTTAGATCCAGTTGATTTGTGGTGTTCCTAAGCTCAACTCTATCCCTACTGATTCTCTGAGTGCTGGATCTGTCAATTACTGCTAAAGGGGTACTGAAGCCTCTATAATCATGAATTTGTCTATTTCTTGTTGCAATTCTATCAGATTTTGCCTCATGTACTTTGACACTTTGTTGTTAGACATTCACATCCTAAAGATTATTATATTTTCTTAGAGAATTAATCCCTTTATCATCATGTAATGCTCTCTTTATCCCTGATAATTTTCTTTGTTCAGAAATCTACTGGTCTGAAATTGACACAGCTACACCTTTCAAAGGAAATCAAACTTTCCTTTGATTAATGTTAGCATGTCATTTATTGTTATGTATGTCATATAATATGTATGTCATATAATGTTAGCATGTCACATATTCCCCCAATCCTTTATATTTAATCTAAATGTGTCTTATATTTAAAGGAGACTTCGTCTGGATAACATGTAGCTCGGTCTTACTTTTTAACCCACTCTGTCAGTCATAAAAATCTACCATATTTGTAATGGCTTTGAATTCATTGCACTTGTTCTTTGCGTCTTTTTTTAATCTTCTACTCTTTTCTGGGTAGTCTTCTAGGTTTGTTTTTGTTTTTGTTTTTGTTTTAAGATTTTATTTATTTATTTGACAGACAGAGATCACAACTAGGCAGAGAGACAGGCAGAGAGAAGGGAGAAGCAGGCTTCCTGCTGAGCAGAGAACCCGATGCGGGGCTCCATCCCAGGACCCTGGGATCATGACGTGAGCTGAAGACAGAGGCCCCAACACTGAGCCACCCAGGCACCCCTAGTCTTCTAGTTTTAATTGTCTTATATAATTCCATTTTCTTTCCCTGGTGAGTATATCACTTACACTTCTTTTAAACATAGCTGGCGTGGTTGCCCTAGAGTTTTCAATATGCATTTACAACTAATCTAAATCCACTTTCAGATAACACTAGACCACTTCATAAGTAATGTAGGTACCGTTTCACAATATATTCCCAATTCCTCCCTCCCACCCCTTACAACCTTACTATTATATATTTCATTTATCTATAAGCTATAATCATCCAGTACAATGCTGCTATTCTTATTTTGAACAGTAATCTATTAGATCAATTTAGAATAAGAAAAATAAATTATTTTATCTTACTTTTAGTGATTCCTTCTCTAACACTCTTCCAATTCTCATATAGGAAAAGTTTCCAAACTATATTAACTTTTTTTCTTTCTGAAGAACTTCTAACATTCCTTTCAAGGCAGGTATACTGGTGGCAAAATCCTTCCATTTTTGTCTGCCTGAGAAAGTCTTTATATCCTTCTTTATTGTTAGAAGGATAGTTTTGCTGGATATAGAATTTTAGGTTGCTGGGTGGTTGTTGTTGTTTTTTAAATTTTGTATCACTGTCTTCTTGCTTGCAGTTTCTGAAGCAAAATAAGATGGAAATCTTATCCTTGCTCCTCTATAAGGTAAGATGTTTCATACTTATGGATTCTTTCAAGGTTTTCTTTTTCTCTTTGACTTTCTCTGGTTTGAATATGAAATGCCAAGGTATAGATTTTTTGGTATTTATTTTTACTAATCTCTGAGCTTCCTGGATCTATGGTTTGGTGTCTCATTAATTTTAAAAAATTCTCAGCCATTATTATTTCAAATATTTCTTCTGCTCCTTTCTCTCTTTCTTCTCCTTCTAATAGTCCTACTATATATATGCTATACCTTTTGTAATTGTCCCACAGTTCTTGGATAGCCTGTTCCTATTTATTTATTTATTTATTTATTTATTTATGTTTACTTTATCATTTGGGACGTTTCTGATGACATATCTTCACACTCACTGATTCTTTCCTTGGCTGTGTCCAGTCTGCTGATGAGCTCATCCAAAGTATTCTTCATTTCTGTTAGTGTTATGTTTTGTTTTGGTTAAATTTCTAGCATTTCCCTTCAATTCTTTCTTAGGATTTTTGTCTCTCTCCTTACATCACTCGTCTGTTCTTTCTTGTTGTCCACATCTCTGTTAAAGCCTGAGGAGTTATGTCTCTTCCCAAACACCAACCCAGTCTAGCACCGGCTGGTGTCCTAGAAGTCAGTTCTATTCTGACACTGACTACACAGAATCAGCACCAGACTTCCACAGGTTCAAAGCTCAGTCCTGCAAGACCACCCTCATTTCAGATACCAGCCACAAGAACGGAGCCCCCAGTTTACCCACAATTCTCTCTGACTTGGCTACAGAGTCAGGGGTTTCCATGACCACCCCCTCAGGTTTGGTCATTTAGTAAAATGACTCACAGAACACATCAAAGTGCTTTCCTTATTGTTACTGGTTTATTATAAAGGCCACACCCCAGGAACAGCCAAGGAGAAGAATGCATAGGGCAAGGTATGGGGGACGGGGTTGGGGGGCAGGGGAAGACACAGACCTTCCATGCCCTCAGCAAGTTGTTCACTCTTCCGATTCCTTGCCAACCCAGAAGCTCTCTAAAACCTGTCACTGATGGGCTATGGTGGAGGTTTCATCATGTAAGAATGATGATTATTAACGCAATCTTCAGCCCTTCTCCCTTCCTCAGAGGTTGCGGGGGCTGAGTTGAAAGTTCCAGACTTCATTTGTGACAAGGCTTGGTCTTTCTGGTGACCCATCCTAAAACTACCTTGGGCCTCTTAGTGTCACTTCAGTGGAACAAACACATTCCTCTCACCCTACCACTCAGGAAATTATAAGGGATTTAGGGTCTGGGATTAAAAATAAAGATCAAATATCTTTCTATGATAATAAAGAACCCTTACTATATTAATCACATGGCTTTTAAATTCCTAGTTTCATCATTCCCAATTCCCTGCCACATCTTAGCCTTGTTCTCAAACTTATTTTGCTTCTTCAGATTGTGTTTTTTCCTGGCCTTTTAGCAAGCTTTGTACTTTTCACTGAAAGCCAGACAGGATGAATCAGATAACAGGAGCTGACCTAAATAACCCTTTTAGTGTGAGATGCTATGTTTACCTGGCTGAAAATCTGTGTTTGACGTTTTCTGTACTTGTCAGAGAATTTTATTTGATCTAGTGTCTTCATTTTTGCCTCCCCTGTGGTTTTTGGGTTTCCCTAGAAACTCCCTCTTAAATAGAGTTGTAATCTACTGTTACTGTTCTAGAGTTGTGTGGATGTGGTGGTGACATACTGTGAAGGGGAAACATTCCATGATACTATGATTAAATCTCAAGGCTTGTTTTCCTTTCTGATGGGTCTGAGACTGGACTGTGACCTACAGAGGAGTTTCTTGGAATCCCTACCCCTTTATTTTCTCTCCTATGATGATAGACAGGAAGGTTCAAGGGGACTGAGCTGTCTAATTCCTCTTGAGCAGGATCAGATTGGGTTCTGGTAGAATGACTGGTTCCCTTTGAAGGCAGGCTTTCATACAGAACATTCTGGGTGTATTCCAAAATGGTTAGTCTCTTCCTCCCAAACAGGAGAGGAATTTCATGTTCACCAGGAGAAGCTGGCAGAGCACCTGGTGGAAAGATCAAGAAACCGGAGGACCCCACTAAGACTAGGCTCCCAGGAGTTTTTAATTCTCGAGTTAGTCCATGCTCAGTCTTCAGCAGTGAGTCGAAAGCAGTTTAAGTTTTCTTAAGGTTTCAGAGATTTCCACTCCCTGTACACTGATTGTCTACATCAGCCTGTCTCTCCAGTTTCAGGCTACAATTTTCCCTGGGACCCCTATTCACTGGTGGACCTAAGGAGAGATTTTCAGTTGGTTCAGAATTTCTCTTGTGGGACATGGAGTAACAATTTCTAAGCTCCTGACATCGTGGAACATACTGTGTTTATTTTTTAAAATCTTTTCCCTCATCATGCAAGTAAAAATACTTAGAAATTTGGAAAGTAAAAAAGAAGAAAATAAAAATCACCTCTGATAACCCAATCTGCAATTAATCCTTGTTATCATTTTAATCTATTTCTATCTGTTGTATTTCCATTTGCATCCTTCGTTTTATTTACTTATATAAAAGGATGCATACAACTACTGAGTATTTACCCTAAAGATACTTCGCAGTGATCCGAAGGGGTGCATGCACCCAAATATTTATAGCAGCAATGACCACAATAGGCAAACTATGGAAAGAATCTAGATGTCCATCAACAGATGAATGAATAAAGAAGATGTGAGATATATATATATATATATATATATATAATGGAATACTATGCAGCCATCAAAAGAAATGAAATCCTGCCATTTGCAATGACGTGGATGGAACTAGAGGGTATTATGCTTAGTGAAATAAGTCAATAGGAGAAAGACAATTGTCATATGATCTCCTTGATATGAGGAAGTGGAGAGGCAACGTGGGAGGTTTGGGGGTAGTAAAAGAATAAATGAAACAAGATGGGATCGGGAGGGAGACAAACCATAAGAGACTCTTAATCTCACAAAACAAACTGAGGGTTGCTGGGGGGAGGGGGGTTGGTTGGGAGAGGGTGGTGGGGTTATGGACATTGGGGAGGGCATGTGCTATGGTGAGTGCTATGAAGTGTGCAAACCTGGCGATTCACAGACCAGTAGTCCTGGGGCTAGTAATACATTATATGTTTATTTTTTTAAAATTAAAAAAAATTTTTTTTAAAGGACGCATACCATGGAGTATTGGCTTTCTCCCACTGTCAAGGACTATTTCTGCAGCTTCTCCAAAACTGCTGCTGAAGATATTATCAGTGTTGAATGTCTTTTATGAGGACACGAACCCGGTGATGATTTCCCGTCAGGTCTTACAGGACTGCTGGAAATTCTGCTTCTCTGAAAGACAGGAAGCCGACAGACATCCTCTTATGATCATCTCTGTGCCTGTTGTAAAGAGGGGTCAGCAAATACTAGTTGACTGAATGTATGAAAATGTTCCCTTTTCTAAATACAAAAAGTACGAAACATCCTCTCCCCCTCTTCCTCAGAGGCGGGAAAGCTGACGGTGAGATTGAATGCTCAATGAGAATAATTCAGGGTTTAGTGTATTTCTTTTCCTTCTCTTTCGAAAGGATTTTTAACATTCCCATATGAGTAGCCTTAACGTTTAAAATACACATACATTTTGGAAATTGACAGGATATAAACAACAAATAAAATATTGAGGGACTATCTGTCCTCCCTCTTTACCTGCCCTGAACAGACGGAGGGAAAGACCCACAGGTAAGGAGGGGGAAGTGAGTTGACCGCACTTGCGAAGGCCTGCCGGAACCTGGAACTGTACCAAGCCTTTGGTACCAACTCACTGGTGGCTATATTTATCCCCGTTTTATTGACTGGAGAATTAGAATCAGAGCGTTTTATAGAACTCGTAAGTGGGGGAGCCAGATGAGAACCCATTCGCTCATTCATTCATTCATTCAGTGTATTTTTACTGAGTGCATGAAAGGTACTCGGCGTGGTTCCAGACGCCACGCGCTGTTCCAGCCCCTGAGGACCCCGCAGTAAACAAAAAGCCCAAACCCCGGGTCCCTTCCCCTACGGAGCTCCCGAGGGGAGGGTGCGAGGGGAGTGGTAAGAGGCGGCTCGATCAACGTCAGTAGAGGAACGAGTCGGGGCTCCGCCCCCGGCCCGCGCCCGGGCTGTCCACCAGCTGCCGGAGGCCGGCGCTCAGCGCGCGCACCCCCGTCGCGCACTCCAGCCACCCCGCGGGGAGAAAGTCCCGCGGATCGCCCTGGTGTCGTCTCCCGGCGGAGTCTGCGGTCCGCCCCGGGGCCCACCGCCCGCTCCGCCCGCCCGCGCCCGCCGCCAAGGCCGGGGCCGCCCGCAGCGCGTATCCGGGCCGTGGGCGCCCCAGCCGGAGGCGGAACGGCGGGGGCGCAGGCGGCGGCCCGGAGCCGAGCACCCCTGCGGGCAGCGGCGAAGCGACCTTGCCGAGGTAAAGGGCTGACGGGGTCGGGGCGTGGGGACAGCTAGGGCGCCTGACCTCTCGGCAAACGCCGCCTCCCCGCGCCCGCTTCCCGGAATCCCCCGCAGGCTCCGAGCCTCCCGCGGACTCCGCCTCCGCCCGCGCGGCTCCCTCCCCGCTGGGCTCCCGCCCTCCCGCTCCCCACACTCCCTCCGCCCCCCACACTCCCCCCGACCCCCGTCCCCCGCCTCCCCCGCCCTCCCCCGGCCGCAGGGCGGGGCGGCCCGGGCGTCCTCCGCTGTCCCCGGCTGTCCCCCGCGTGCTCCGCTCCTCGCCGCCCCGGGAGCTCTCGGTCTTTGCACCCGGTCCCGCGCCCCCTCACCCCCGTTCCCACCAGCGATGCCCCGGACACCCGGGCACCGGCGGCTGCGAGATGTGAGCCGCCACGAGTGTGAGAGTCAAATGCCTCAAGATCCCCTGGGCCTTGCAAAACGGGGCTACCGGCTCGGGGTCGGGGTCCGCGGCCGGCCCTCCGCGGGAACGCCCGGAGTTCACCAGCCTTGGCGGGCGTGCGGAGAGGGTCCCCAAGGGGCGACGGCGGCTGGGGTGTCCGGCGCCCTTCCAGACGCCTCGCTAGGAGGCAGAGGG
The DNA here is from genome assembly GCF_011764305.1 of Mustela putorius furo. Classification (NCBI taxonomy): domain Eukaryota; kingdom Metazoa; phylum Chordata; class Mammalia; order Carnivora; family Mustelidae; genus Mustela; species Mustela putorius. The sequence continues at coordinate 397,436 of NW_025421491.1, read as the reverse complement.
GCGAGTTGAGGGGAGAGGGCAGGGAGACCGAAGAGCGGCCCTGCTCCCGGGCCGGGGCACGAGGGGAACCGGGTGCCAGTCGAGGCTGGAGTTTCCACCCGGAGAAATCAGCCTGTTCAAAGCTGTCACCAGTTCCATCCATCGGCAGGCGTAGGTGGTGAGCGGTGGCTTTATTGAACAACGCTAGGAATCCCAGGTCATTTTTTTTCTATTTATTTATTTATTTTTAAGATTTTATTTATCCATTTGACAGAGAGAGAAAGAGAGCACAAGCAGGGGGAGCGGCAGGCAGAGAGATAAGGGGAAGCAGGCTCCCCAGGGAGCAGGGAGCCGCAGTCGGGGTTCGATCTCAAGAACCTGGGATCATGACCTGAGCTCAGCAGGGGCTGCGCCGCCCAGGCGCCCCTCATTTCTTTCTTTTAGTATTTGTCTGACTTCCTTGCATTTGTTTGGGAGGAGGTCTAGAAGATAGTGTAACAGGCCAGAGGGGTCCGATCTGAGCCCGCTGTGCGGGGACGTGCAGAGCCGCGCTCTGGGAACCTGGAGTCGGGCCCCGCTCCGCCGGCGTCCTACTCACTGAGCCTGGGGGCTGCGACGCCCAGGCCGTCCCCTGTCCCACACCTTGGCACGGTTTCTAAGTACCCGCCACTTGCAGTTCAGGTTTGGGGAACCAAATGGGCGGAAGCGGAGGTCACACCAAAATCTGCACTAAAGAAAACATCTTTTAAACTCTCCTAGCGGTATGGGCTTCCTTGATAAGGTTTGACCTGTTTGTTCCAGGAAAAGGCTTGAACTTTTAAGTTCTCTTGTTCACAAGCTGGCTTTCCACTTTAAAACATCAAAAAATCTGCCTGGCTCTTTTATTCTTACCCATATTTCCTCTGAAGTTCTTCATGTATTTATTGAAAAGTTAAAATCTCCCTGAAATTTGGTTCCTGTGATTTGACAAATGGTAATTAGTCTAAAAAAAAAAAAATTAGAGGGACGCTTGAGTGGCTCACTAGGTTAAGCATCTACCTTCAGCTCAGGTCAAGATCCCCGAGTCCTGGGATCAAATCCCACTCTCCCACTTGTGCTCTAACCCCCTCTCATTCTGACAAATAAATAAATAAATAAAATCTTAAAACAAAATTAGAACCACATCCCGGGAGATAGTATTAGGAGTAAAACGTTTATTAAAATATATATTTCATCCCTCCCACTTGCGCTCAGAGCTGAACTAACTCATTTTCCTGTTACATTTATAAACCTTCAAATGATTGAAGAACATGGCCTCTATCTTCTTTGACTCTCCGTCATCATATGTCACCAAAACTACAATGTCATGGAGTCTAAGACGCACTTGTATATTATGTAATCAAGTGAGAAAAACACACATTCTGATTTCAGAGCTGTTTGGATGTAAGAAAGAAATGTGCGGTTTATAATCTGTAAAATGTAATCTGAGCAGAAGCAGAGCCTGACAGTATTTTCCCTGAGGATTCTTCATTCCTGAGAGTGAAACTGATTGGTATGCAATTCTGGGGCGCCTGGGTGGCTCAGTCCTTAAGTGTCTGCCTTCCGCTCAGATCCTGATCCCAGGGTGCTGGGATCCAGCCCCATATGGGGCTGCCTGCTCAGCGGGGAGCCTGCTTCTCTCTCTCCCACTCCCCTTGCTGTGTTCCTGCTGTCACTCTCTCTCTCTCTGTCAAATAAATAAATTTTTAAAAATCTTTAAAAAAATAATTCAAGAAGTATAAAGGAAAACCAGTTCTTTGAGAGAGCTGGAGAGCTGAAGTGAGAGTCCAGAAATTGACTGAGAATTCAAGAGGAGGGAGGAAGAAAAAGGGAGAGGTGGGAGTAGTTGAGAGCCACTAAACGTTTTCTCCAGAGCAGGCAGGAAAATGAGGACACTTAGTTTCCCCGTAAGCCCGGGGACACGGGAGAGAGAATCTTAAGCATTGTCTTTGTCTTGCTGTTTTAATTTTGAGGGTTTTTTCTTTAATATAGTTAAAATTTGGGGCCCCTGGTGGCTCTGTGGGTTGAGCATCTAAGTCTTGGTTTCAGGTCAGGTCCTAATCTCAGGGTCGTGAGATCAAGCCTCATCTGGGGCTTCAAGCTCAGCACAGACTCTCCATGGGATTCTCTCCCTCTTCCTCTCCCTGGGGCCCGCCCTCCCTCTCTCTCAAATAAATAAATAACATCTTTAAATATACTTAAAATTTGAGTTGTACCTGACCACCAGAAACTATACCAGTAAGTCAACAACGATTGTAAAAAGCCTAATACACAGGAAAGAAGATAACAGTGCCTTGACTGTACTTGACCTTCTAGTTCTTTGAGAGAGGAGCAGTGGTCAGAGGACGTGAGATGGGGAAAGTCAGCTGGGCGAGTGGGAGCAGCAAAAGCCAGTGCCAGAATCCGGAGAACCAGCCAGAGGCCCAGTGGTGGACTCTCTCTTACCTCTCCTCCAGAGACAATGAACAGAATCTTCCAGGAAAAAGCAGGGCTGGGGTAGCCTGACATCTCTCTCTCCCTTGACTGAGCTCACCTGATCCCAGGGCCAGTCCTGTGGGCTCAGGAAACAGCCCAGTCCTTACAGAACAAGCTGGAAACAGGTGTGGAAGTTAAGGAGACAAGGAGGTTAATATTTCACTGCTGTATCACAGTAACAGAAGACAAAGCCACCTAAGTGCCAGCAAGGTGACTGGAAGTGGTGGGGGAGGGGAGTGGTAAGAAGGGGGAAAAAAACCAACATAGCTTGCCAAGAGTCTTACTACAAAATTACTATTACTCCTGGGTTAGGAGAAAATTTCTTCCAATAGCCTTATATTCTACAACCTGATAAAAATATGACTTCAAAAGGATAAACTCAGAGACTATAATATTTTAAACTGGGCTGGAATGGGAGATCGCAGACTTTAGGGGATAAATTGAGCATCATGGAAACATGATCACAGAAGTCAGAAGTATGAATAGATACTGCAGAAAGTAAAAGCATTTTTAATAGAGGAAAGGCTTGATTCAAGTCAGTGAATGCTAATGAAAAGAAAGATCAAGTCAGTTAGTAAGACTCTGATGTGGAAGATAAAGCATGACCAAGCATTTGGATAACTGGGGTTCCTGATGTAGGAAACCCACAAATGGGATTAAAAAAGCATATAAAGATAAGAGAAATTTTCTTGAAATGACGAAAAAAATGGTCTGTAGGCCAAAAGAACATTTTCCGGGAAATTGCCACCTTCCAGGAAATTTCCATATGGGAATGCCCAGCACCAAGAGGTCGAAAGCATTTAAAAATTAAAAAAAAAAAAAAAAAAGAATTATTTAGGAATCCAAAAAGAAGTAAACAAAAGAGGGGCGAACAAAGTCAAGCTGACCTCAGACTGTCTACCGAGAGTATGGGGTTGCTAAGAAGTGTTCTGAATGGAGGACACTGTCCCCAGGAAGACATTTTATCCAGCTAAGACGTCATTCGAGGTAAAAGTCAATTGGCAGGTCTTCTCAAATATGAAAGAGCCAAAGGAATTCAAGACCCAGTGAGCCCTCTTTGGGGAAAAAACTGCTGGATTAGAAGAATCCAGTGAATTAGCAAAGTAAGAGTTAAAATAAAAGAATAAAAATAATGATAATAAAAAATAAATAAATAAATAAATAAATAAAATTGAAAAAAGGAATGAAAAAATAAAGAAAGAACCCAAGCATAGAGAACTCATGCTTGAAAGGAGTGTTCGTGGGTATTTATCTAAATGTGGAATTAATACCAAACAGCTTTGACAATTGTAGGTAGAATAAAAGGTGATTGTTCTATCAGTTTAGACACAAAAAAACAATAAAGGAAAAAAAGATATAAGGAGGTAGGGAGGAAAATGGGAGGAAAAGGGGAATAGTAAAGTTCTCTAGTTTGAAAGCCTGGGTCAATAAATATGGTTTAACGCAAAAGATGCTGTGAACATATAAAACCCCAACCTTCCGAATTTCTTCCGTAACTTTTTTTTTTAAACATTAGTGGACTATCTTAGAAAGTTATTCTTTCCTAAAGAGAAAAATAATTCAAATTGCAACAATTCCTTTGGTCTTTCCTTCAGACTTTTTTCCCCCAAGTACAGTTAAATTTAGACGGAAGTGCTGTGTGTGTGTACGTATGTGTGTGTATACTCATGCATAGAAAGATCTCTGGGATTATGTTCACCTGTAAATAATGGAAATATCTGGATGCTGGAATTTGTACTTTTATACATTCTTAATTTTTCTAATGAGCACACGAAAGAAGTGCTACAGAAGCAAGACAGACATTTGAAACATCAACTGGAAACAAACATGCTGCGATATTAGCAATGGTTGATGCTGGGTGGTAGAAATAGGATGCTTGTTACTTGCTTCTTTCTACTTTTTCCCTAATTTCCAGGGGAAAAAATTACGTAATCGCATTTGTGCAGTATTTCCAAATCTAATCCATTCATTACTCATTGACGACCAATGCTATGCCAGGCATCAGGCCAGATGGAAGGAAAAACCCTTATGTTCTCCACCAGGGGACCAGGAGGCTCCTTGAGGGCTGGCTGGCTGGCTATTTAAGAGGAGCTGGAATTCAGGGAAGAGTCTCTTCACCCCACAATGTCCACTTGAGTGGGGCCCTGAAAACCAGCCGTGTTGAGAGGTCAGAGGCTAGGGTCGCTCCCAGAGGAATGGAGGGGAGAGCCAGAGCAGGGTGAGGGACAGCCTGAGCTGGGCACCTGTGCAGGGCAGTGGCTCCTGGGAAAACTTCGAAGGCTGAGGACAACCTTGAATTCAACCCAAGGCGCTTGATGCCTTGTTAGGTGATAACAAGCTGCAGATTGTGGGGAGCCCAGAGCAAAACAAATGCAGGACCCCTATGTTTACAGAGCAAGAAGTACCACTGAAGGCCTTAAACTATAAAGCTTTTTCTTTTCTCTCATTGTCTCTGTCTCTCAACTTGTGGCTTTTGTATTTACTGTTTGATGTCTTCCTGAATTAAAAAAAAAAATTACATTATTAGCAGGAATTTTCCCATTCGACTTTATACTGTGCAAAGCCAGATCTAAGAGCATTTCATTCCCATGGGGAATCATTGAATTACACAATTGGCATCTTACAGGGTACCTCGAGGGTACCTCGAACTAGCTGGTAGGAGCGAACGCAGGCCAGACTCAGGAAGGAGAAGAGGGGTCCCCCCAGGCACACAGCCCCAGAAGCATTCCCTCATGCCGGGGGTACGGTCCCGGCCAGTGCAGCTCCCCGCAGGTGCCCAGTGCCACCCCACCCCTTGCGACTCTGGGCACACATGCACTGGGGCCTGAGGAATGCTGGGATCCCCCTCCTGCTAGATACCCCACCCCGCAGGTCCGGGACGGATTCTGGAGAAGCTCAGCCCCAAATCCCTCCCACTGGAGGACCTTCTATCTCAACCCACCACATAGAAGCAATGTCCGAAGGTCTTTAAACCCCTACCCATGGACATGCTAGGTACCTGGATCAAGGCTGACCTCGATGCTCACCCCTACTGGTCCAGCTAGCTGCACCCCCCCAGGGGGGTTACTGCCAGCCTGGAGGGGGAGCAACTGCCACTCGGGCGATGTGACGTAGCTGCACCACCACACCAAGTGCATCAGCGGTCCCCAGGGTAGAGGGAGAGGCCAGCCATGGGCCTGGGACCACCTCCAGCGGGGGCAGGGGGGCGAGACCAAGTGTGAGCTGAGGCTACCAGCTCCCCGTGTGTCCCGCTGTCCCATCAGACTTCACTAACAAAACCCAAGTTCAAAGACAAAATGACTAAGAATTTCAGGACAGCCTCGGGAGAGCAGTAAAACAAGTGTGGATCCCTTCCACCTGGGGGACCCAGGACGCGAGGTGGGGGAAGGAGCGAAGCCAGCCCTGGCTGGCTACAGAGAAGAGACGGACAATAGCTTTGCTTTAGGAAAGCTGATTGGTAGTCAGGGAGGGTTTCCAGGCGCCTCATTAAACAACTGCGGGCAGGATGCCAAGAGACAGGAAATTAGATTTTCCAAACAACCAGGAATCTCATTACTGGACATTAGGCTGGAATTGGGGTATGGGTCATCAGAAACAAAGAAGGGGAGGAGACATCCCCTGGCCCACAGAGGATGAGGGACTTTTAATTGTGTAGTTGTGTGTGGGTGTCCGCTGTGGAAGAAACCAAGTGTTCTGTAGAACAAAGGTGAAGATTTTACCACCATCAAGAAAAGACAAAGGGGTGGGGGTGCCTGGGTGGCTCAGTGGGTTAAGCCTCTGCCTTCGGCTCAGGTCATGATCTCAGGGTCCTGGGATCAAGCCCCAAATCGGGCTCTCTGCCCAGCGGGGAGCCTGCTTCCTCCTCTCTCCGTGCCTGCCTCTCTGCCTACTTGTGATCTGTCAAATAAATAAAATCTTTAAAAAAAAAAAAAAAAAAAAAGACAAGAAAGAGGGGCAAGGGGCCACAGGGCAGATGGTCAGTGCAAGGTAGTGTCACCACCACCCCCCTCCCCGCCCGTGGCATTCTATACTCTAGGTGCGCCCAGCATCTTAGGGAATGTCCATACCCGTGCAGACCCTCCGCCGGCAGTGAGGGTGGGAGATCGCGTCACACATCACAGTGCTCTCTGTAGACCTTCGAAATGGGCACGATATGGCGGGATAGCTGGAGGCAGAGGAGCCTGGGTATGTCTTCAGCAGGGATGGCAGTTTTAACCTGGAATCTCTTGGATTCCTCCAGGACAGTACCTTGGGTGGGACGTGATACCCTGGCAGTCCAGAGGACATTTTAAATTTGTTTTGAACTTCAACTCAAGTCTGGTGTTCTGTGGTCCTTATTCAGTTCCAACTTGGGGCCTGATGCTGCTACAGTGTTGGGGGGTGGGGGGAGAGAATACCCAGAATTGGTAAAGCCCAGTTGCTTGGGTAGAGGCAAAAGCCCTGAGGCAGAAAAGGAACACGATCCATTGCCTGGGGCGGGGTGGAGGGGAGTGTTTCCATAAAACTCACGAAGAATTTCTTTCCATGGAACGATTTCAGACTATGACTCAAAAGGCAAATGCCAAGGAAGCTTTAAATCTGAAAACATAATGATTTTTTCTTTTTTAAGCCAGGATGAGGGACATGGGTCAACCTAGGTCGTGATCCCAAGTTCCTGGGATCAACTCCCCCATCAGGCTCCTTGCTCAGCTCTGCTTCTCCCTCTGCCTGCTACTCCCTCTGTTTGTGCTCTCTCTCTATCTCCCTGACAAATAAATAAGTAAAATATTTTTAAAGGAAAGAATCAGTTTTCTGATTCATATTTTTTAAACTTACAAATAAAATAAAAAATAAATAAGGCCGACATGAGCAAATCAAAGGGCAAGGTGACAACAGAGGGGAAAGATGTGATTTGTATCAAAGACAAAGGGCCAGTTTAGCTCATAATTAAAAGTTCTGACAAACAAACCGATAAGAAAAAAAGCTACAACTCAGTAGAAAAATGAGCAAAGATAGAGTTAACAAGAAAGAAAATGCAAATACCTCTTACGTGTATAAAAAATGGATACTCAACTCAGAATAAGAGAAATGCAAATTTATATTCGTCTGAAGATCATTTTTATTTATGAATCTGATTTGAAAAAGTCCGGGGGTGGGGCGTATGAGTGGCTCAATTGTTAATAGTCTGCCTTCAGCTCAGGTCATGATCCCAGGATCCTGGGATCGAGCCCCACATCAGGCTTTCTGCTTAGCGGGGAGCCTGCTTCTCCCTCTTCCTCTGCCTGCCACTTGCCCTGCTCATGCTCTGTCTGTCTCTGAAATAAATAAGTAAATAACTTTAAAAAGAATAAAGTAAGTAACAAGTCTAAGAACTTGATGAAGCCTCCCTGAAGAGCTTGTGGCCAAAGGAAAAATTGTCACACATCACAGGTGGCTGTGTACGTCACACAGCCACCAGGGCAAGAGGGTGGCCGTTTCTATTTGAATTACGAGTGCAGCGCCCCTCTGGGTCAGGTGTCCATCATCGACGCCCCCAGACCCAGCCTCCCCACATTCACCCCTTACTTTGTCCTGCGATCCTGTCTTGCACAGGCACAGTCACCAGCACCCTGGTCCTTCCGACTGGAATCAGCCAGGGATGAGCCCCAAGTAAGAGGACGGAAGAAAGACCGTGAGGGCTACTCACCCTCCCATCACATGCCGCCCCCCTGCACTACTATCACATTGGATTCCCGCAGGATTTTCTACTACCAGATTCTAGCACCTTCCATTTGCGCCCCAGCCCAGGAGGGTCACAGCCCCGCAGCTGTTAGCTCCAGGTACTACTTTCTTCCTTACTGTTTGCCTACATCCTGCTCACGCATTTGTAACTGATTAAAGTCTTTGTCCAATGTCCTCATTCGAATATCTTTTTCCTGCTGAGACCCTGAGCGGCATCACCTTTTGCCTGCCATCCTACTCCTGGGAAGTTTTCCTACACTTAGACTCGCACACATGTGGAAGGACACGTGTCCAAGATAATCTGTTGCAGAAAAGACCGGGAGCAACTCAGACATCTCTCGTGGAGCCTAATTCCCTCCATGGTAGTGTGTCCATAAACTGGACAGCTTAACTGGTTTAAAAAAAAAAGAAAGAAAGAAAAAAAAAAAAAGAAATTCTCTTGAGTGCTGATGTAGAAAGATCTCCCAACTATGTATCTTCAAGTAGAAAAAGCAGAAGTAGGACAAGGATTGTACATCCCATCTCTTGTGTTAAAAAAAAAGGGGGAGGGAGAAATAATATATATTTGATTTTGCTGGTGCATAGAGATATTCTGAAGGACTCACCAGAGAATGAATAAAAGTAGTTTTCTGAAGGAAGCAAGACCCTTTGCTATTTACTTCTGTGTGTTTCTGGAAACAGATAATCCCATCGCCTATTCCAAAGTTAAATTTAAAACCTGTCCCTGGGGGCCTCTGGGTGGCTTAGTTGGTAAAGCGTCTGCCTTGGACTCAGCTCTCAATCCCTGACTCCTGGGATTGAGCCCCACCTCCGGCTCCTTGCCCAATGGGAAGCCTGCTTTTCCCTCTCTGCCCTGCTGGTGCTCGCGCTCGCTCCATCTCTCTCTCAAATAAATAAATAAAATCTTCAAAATAAAAATAAATAGATAAAACTTCTCCCTGGTAGACCAGGAATTGGTACCAGGTCCAGCTCCCAGGAGGGCAGTGGAAGCCTGGACGCGGAAACCCTCGCTGTCCTGTTTTTGTCCATCTTGATCTTTGTCATTTAATTCCATTCTTCAGCGTGGGGAATCACCTAATGCTGATTTCCTTTCAGATGTGAACGTAAAGAAAAGAGTCAATAACCAAGATGCTTTGGAGCCAGAATGCTTCCCCACTTAGATCACGGAATCTGTGTCTCGTGGGTGAGTGTTAACTTTTGTCGGAGCTCTTGTAGGAGCAAGCCAGCCAAGTCACCATGCCCCGGAGCCCTGCTGGGCAGTAGCAAATGGATGTCCCCGACCAGGGGCCCAGCATCAGCCTGTCCAATGCCAAGAGCCAGATGGAACATAGACAGGAAGCCTGGATTCAGGGTCTTGAGTTTCCACCCTACTATTCATTTTAGGAAAAGAAACAAGAATGACTCCGTAATGATGGAGAGTACCCTCCTAGGCACTTTGAAGAGGAATTCCTCTTAATCCCCTCGTTCTAATCCGGGGCGGAGTTTCTCGCTCTACTCCCCTACGGAGGACAAGGCCAAACCCCCTTATCTCCTCTCGGTCACCAGACTGAAAAGTCAGCCTTGAACTTTGGTTTCTGGGCTTCATTTATTCTTGACTTTTTTCCCTATAGTCCAATGCTGCTCTTTCTCTACCTTTCTTTTGATTCTATTTCAGTGTCACTGTGTCATCTCTTCTAGAGCTTACCTGTAGGGGATCCATGAGGGGGACACTTCTCCCCTGTGCAGAGCTGCCCTTGCCTGTAACCTCTCCTGCAAGTCACTGTGACAGCCAGAAAGCAATGGAGAATCCCCAGCTCCCATCACTGGCAATTTTCTTCCTATGCCACCCTTGACAAGTCTTAACCTTCAAACTGTATCAGCTGACAACATGCACATTCGTATTCTGAGACTTCTTCCAGACACATAGCTAGCTGTGTCTCAGCACTCTCTCCCAACCCATCAGCCCTGTTATTCGCAGCAATTCCCAGACAGATCTTATTTTGGATTCACTCAGGTTGAAACCGTTGAACCGTGACCCACCGATAGCAACATCGATCTTCCAAGAACCATTTGCTTGAGGATATTTTTTTTAAGCACAAGGAAGTCTCAATCCAGGGTTAAGACATGTGTCCAGGGGTGGACTTTAACCCACATGTGACTCAGTGGGTTAAAGCCTCTGCCTTCAGCTCAGGTCATGATCCCAGAGTCCTGAGATTGAGCCCCCATCTGGCTCTCTGCTCTGCGGGAGCCTGCATCTCCCTTTCTCTGTGCCTGCCTCTCTGCCTACTTGTGATCTCTCTGTCAAAGAAAGAAATAAAACAAAAATTAATTAATTAGTTAATTAATTAAAAAAAAAAAGACATGTCCAAAAGAATGCCAGACTCAGCGCTAGAATTACACATTGAGCCTGCAGAGAGTGTTTTTGCTTGTCTAATTTTTTTCTTCTTCTTCCTAGTGTGTATCAGCCTCCTGTCTGGTGTGTTATCTTCGCTGCCTGGTAAGAGATTTTCTTGGCTTGACTGAATTTTGTGGAAGGGTCAGGGTACTGGGGCGACTATCCAGAAGTTTAAAATGTGGGGAATTTGATCTCTGATCCCAGATCTGTTGCCCACGTGGTTTGTATCGCTTTTCTTTGATTTTCTCAAATACTCTTTTCTTTCCTCTGTCAAAGGGGCAAAAATTAGCCAGATTTGTACATTTGTCCCTCAAAACACTTATAAGAAATTAATGCACCCCCCCAAAAAAAGAGAGAGAGAGAGAGGGAGAGAGAGAACACCAGAAGTCATTTTAAAACTCCTTAAAAGAATATGCAATTTCAAGCCCCTTAATCGAAGAACAAGGAGGTCCAGACCATGTCAAACAGGAAATGATCCGAATAATTTCCCCTTCATTTCGTTCTTCCACATGCCGTCTGGTACCTGGTGCCCGATAAAGGAAAATAATTGTTTTAAACCAAACATCTTGCCTACATCTATAAATCTGTCCATATAATGTCACTGTGCATTGACTCTGTGTCCAAGCTTGGGCTGAGCACAGGAGAGGAAGGGTTTCCAGCCAAGAAGCAAAGTCCTAAGTCTGAACCACAGGCAACTTAGAGGATCATAAAAATTGAATTTGGAAAAAAAAGACTTGAATTTTTTTTTTTTATTAACCTATAATGTATTATTTGCCCCAGGGGAACAGTTCTGTGAATCATCAGGCTTACACATTTCACAGCACTCACCATAGCACATACCCTCCCCAGTGTCCATAACACATAACACCTCCCTCTCCCTACCCGCTGCACCCCGAAAAGACTTAAATTTAAACGGAATTTGACCAGTGTAGCTTTCAAGTCTCTCTTGCTACCGCCTCATCCCAGCTGCGAAACACTATATAACCCATCTGCTCGGTTTCACAGTCTGTAGAATGGGTCTCTTCCTGGCACCGACTTTAGCATTTTTGCTCAGATTAAGTGCCTGGAAAGGGCCAGTCTGAGCGCTCATTGTCTGTCCCTTACTTCCGTAACTGGAGAGTAAGTGCGATGGGAAGTTCAGAGGAGGGAAAGTAGGCAGTGTGCCGAGCCGCTTAGGGGGACTACAGGAGGCACTGGAGTTGAGTTGAGAGAATTAGGTGGACACGGATCCTTGCCCTAATGACGTGTTGCTCATGAATTAGTTATGTTACTTCATTTCTCATGTCTCACACTAAAACTGTGTCCTTCCGGTGTTCCCAAGACCATGTGGGCTCCAGATCCCAAGGGACAGATTGGACAACCTTGGGTTCCAGATTTCAGCGTTTCTTTTTTTTTTTCCTCCTGTTTCCTCTAGATTTGTCAGACAAATCTTGCACTTTCAAGGTGACATTACACAATTTCCGGGTCATCTTATCTTGGGAATTGAAAAACCGTTCGATTGTACCAGATCGCTATACATTACAGTACACGGTTATAAGGTTGGTTTAGCATTTCATTTTTTCCTTGCTAAATACATTCTCTTTATATTAACTGGGGGATGGGGATGGGGAAGGGTCGTGATCTTTCTTGTGTTAGAACTCTCTCTCTGAGTTCAGAGCTCTCAAAGTCCAAGTCCGCTTTTAATTAAATTGAGTACTTTAACAGTTTCAAACTGGTTTTGACAAAACTTGTATTTATAATCATCTCTACAGGTCAGAGCCGCAGAAGCAAAATAATCACTGTGTATGGTTTTCACAATTATTTCTCTAACTCATTGGACAGTCAATGAATAAATGAATACGCTGTTTTCTGAGGACAGGAGTCCAAAGACCTGGCGACCGTATTGATATTGGGTTCATGTTTCTTTACTCGGGGAACCGTGTGGCACATCAGAAAGCTGTCTGGCCCAGACCAGGAGAGGCCCAGGTCTACAGTCTGGCTTGATCACTGATGGGCCGTCATCTTGGGGCACAGAGCTCAGCTTCTCTGAGCCGAGTGTCCAAAGATGAATAACATAATGGAAAGAGCCCTCAATGGCTCTCTTCTTCCGATGTCTGATGTCACCCTTCTAAGTGGTTGCTTTGATCCAGTCGCCCCTCCCAGTGTTCTTTTGTTTGCTCTTTATTTGGCTAACAGCTGTTACTACCCCTCACTGACCCAGTAGAAGGCCTCTTGCAAGTCTCTCTGCTGCCTGCCAAAGTCTTAGTTTCTCTCTGCGTTAGGCGGTCACGTGTGCCACCCACTTACCTTTCTGAAGCTCAAGAAATCAGATGTCTCTGCTGTCCCTACATAGCACGGGCTGACTTGGGACTGGACCATGTGATCCTCGGAGGGTTTCAGGGAGGACGCTCGTGATTGTTGTGTGGGCAAGGGACATCTGGGGCCCCTCCCACAACAGCATAAGGGTTTGCTCATTCATTCATCCAGCAAATATTTACTGAGTATCTCCTGCATGCCAGGGGTTGAACCGTGAACCCAAGTCCTTGACCTCCTAAGGCCTAGAGCAGATACTCTGAAAGTAGGCATGGATTTCAATCAACAAATAAAGACATAATGTGGTAGGTGCTGGTAAACAGTGTGCAGAAAAATAAACACGGGCGAGAGGGATTAGGAGAGAATGGGTGGACACTGTGGGGTAAGGTGTATTTCCATTTTAAATAAGGTGGTTAAGGAAGACGACTTGATACAGTGATACTTGGGCAGAGCCATAACACAGCGAAGAAGCTGGGCGTACAGTTAGTGGGTTCTTATCACATAAACACTGAAATTCTCCTTTTGTCCTTTATTTTCCTTTCAAAGTAGACCAGATGGTGTGAAGATTGTGGAGCACTGTTCAAATATCACAGCATCATTCTGTGACCTAACGGATGTGTGGGAGGTCCTGCCCGAGACATACGCCGTCATGGTTGACGGGTTCAGAGGGAACACGACGCTGGTCACGTGCTTCACCGATTTCTTCCTGGCAGCAGAGAGTGAGTAGATCTCCCTTTATCATCTCCGTCATCATCAATATTTGCTTCGATCGTGAAGCAGAAAGGTCGGCAAAGCGTGGCTCAGACTCAGGGCATGCCTGACCCTGGCACTTTTCCTAGCTCTGGAACTGTGAAGTATTTACTTGGCCTCTCCGAGCTTCAGTTTTTGTAGCCCAAAAGTGGGATGATGATCCATACTTTGGAGAGGATTCCTCTGTGCCCGAGTGAGGCAGGCATCCTGGCAGCAATGGCCGCTACTTTCTAGTATATTTCAGAACCCGACGGGAAGTAGAGTGAGGTCCGGATGGCCTGTGTCTGAGCTGTCTCAACTCTTTGGGCCAATGTGTTCCTTAATACTGCAACCTCTCCCCCAGATCATAACCCAGTAGCTCTTACCTACACCAGTGCCCGGTCTCAGAGAAGACCAAGAGTGGGTCTGCCTCTCTCTTCTTCCCCTGTGACTGCAGTCAGCTCCCTATGGCGCTTGCCTTAACAGTCGCAGGGTCAGTGGTCCTCAGCCAGACTCCAGCATTTCCTCAGTGTCCTACTGTGCAACCAGTTTCCAAGAGAAAGATTCGATTCCAGCTCCCTATTAAAGGCTGTGTGGGTGTGCACTCACGCATACATGCTTACCAAAGGGAAAACGACCGAATCCACACAGTCACAAACATCCTGAATGGGCAATTCACTGGAATAGTGCGTGTATGTTTATGTGTGTGTAGAAATATACATATCTGTGTGTATAAAAAAAAAAAAAAAGAAAAGAAAAGAAAGAAAAGCACAGGAGCACCTGGGTGGCTCAGTGGGTTAAGCCTCTGCCTTCGGCTCAGGTCATGATCTCAGGGTCCTGGGATCGAGCCACGCATCGGGCTCTCTGCACTTAGCAGAACAGAAGCAACCACGAAAATTCACAATGAGTATCGGGGTCATCCAGCTTTCTGTAAAAGGCCAAGAAAGAAATACTTCAGACTTTACGGGTCACACATCATACACTGTATCACCAATTCTTCTTTCACTGTTTTACAACCCTTTCAGAACTAAAAACACCCTGAGCTGGCAGGCTGTACAGAAACCCAATCCACAAGCCTTTTGGCCAGCCCTCAATGGGGATAAATAGGCATTAATATGTTTATGAGATGAGTTAAGTGCAATATATTCCATGCAAAACTGCGGGTAAGAATGATTTAATTTTAGTTTAGATGCGTGTGTGTGTCTACACTAGTTCAGTTTATATACATATACACAGTAGACACACAGTAGACAAACAATGATTAACCACATTCAGGGACAGTTGTCTACTGTGTTTTCTGCTATTTCTGCAACAGTTGGATATTATTACAATACGAAAAGAAGTCATTTGTACTTTCGTGTTTAGAATACAGCCTGAAAATCAGGAAAGACTGATTTCCATCCCCAAACCTGCCCTCCATTTCTCCATTAAGCAAATCACATCACTGTTATTGTTCTCAGTTTTTCACCAATAAAACAAAGACATGGGGCGCCTGGGTGGCTCAGAGGGTTAAGCCTCTGCCTTTGGCTCAGGTCATGACCCCAGGGGCCAGGGGTCCAGCTCCGCATTGGGCTCTCTGCTCAGCAGGAAGGTTGCTTCTCCCTTTCTCTCTGCCTGCCTCTCTTGTGATCTCTCTCTCTCTGTCAAATAAGTAAATAAAATCTAAAAAAATAAAAATAAAATAAAACAAAGACAACCCATGCCTCAACGAGGACCCTAGGCAGGCTAAAGAAAAGATAGCTGTCAAGAAATCAGGTTATGTTACAGCACTGGGAACAGTACGGTTAGATATTGGGATTTGTTTCTGATTTTGTTTTCTGAACAGTATCTTTGGAGCCACCAGAGTTTGATATTGTTAACTTTACCGACCACATTAACGTCAATGTGAATTTTCCACCCGTCCTTCCCAAGATACTAGAAGAACTATTACAGTTTCACCTATCACTTATCATCGAAGAACAGTCAGGGGAGATTGTCAAGAAGGTAAGTGGTCAAAAAGTTCTGAGTTGGCCATGAATATGTTTTTCTTTAAAAAAAAAGACATTTGTAATGACTAGAACAATGAAGGGTAAAGAGGCTAAGGCAATGGGGTCTGGCTTAAGAGAAGAAGTCTCCATAGTCCATTCATTGTGGAAATATGTTGACTTAGCCTAGTGGTGTGGTCTTCCTTCGAAGAATAAATCGCACACACATCAGGGGACACACAGGAAAGAGAAAGGAGTGTGGTGTAGACCAAGAGAACAGACTAATTTCAGTACAAACTGGGGCAAAATTCTAAATGGAGGAATGAATGAAAGTGGCCTCTGCTTGAGCAACTTACATGGGCATAGCCCTTTGCCAAGTGTAAACCCTTGTACATGACACCAACCTGCAGGATACAGGGGCACATGCTTTTCAGAGGGCACCAGAAGTCAAAGGTCCTGAGGTACTAGAGCGGACCCAGTGGATTTGAGAAACAGCGGGGAGCTGGAATAGAGTGACCAAGACAGGAAAATAGAAGGAGGTGAGGTCATGGAGACAATGGGGCTCAGATCTTGTGGGGCTTCAGAGTGTCATGAAGATGCTGGAGGACCCGAGGCTTTTCCAGGGTTATCCTGCCTGGTGTATTGAGAGTAGATCATAGGGGCCAAAGGTAGAATTTGGAAGATCAGTTAAGAGGAAGTAGCAAATTATACAATTATAATTTTCCCTTTAATATCGACTTGGATTATAATCAACACCCTAATCCTTTGATTAGGAGAAGGGTACAAAAATAACAGAGGGAAGAAATAAGCTTATGTAGCTCAGAGACTGTATCAAGTTTCTTTAAAGCTCATAATCCAGTTACATTTAATTTATATTCAACCCATGAGCTATTAATTCTG
The DNA here is from genome assembly GCF_011764305.1 of Mustela putorius furo. Lineage (NCBI taxonomy): Eukaryota > Metazoa > Chordata > Mammalia > Carnivora > Mustelidae > Mustela > Mustela putorius. The sequence goes on along the minus strand of NW_025421491.1, from coordinate 381,005 downwards.
TTTGAGATTATTATTTCTAAAATAAGAGTGCCATGCTTATTAGGATATTGACAACACTGTAAGGGGGAAATGGTGGTGGTTCGCATCTTCTTCATTAAAGAAATAGTCTTTGGACTAAATTAGATCAAGAAAAAAAGAGGCTCCTGGTGGAAGCCAGGTGACAGCTGGTGGTGGCTTGGACTTCTCCGCAGTAAAGAGAAGTGGTCAAATTCTGCATATGTATTGCAAGTGGAGCTGACAGTATTTTTGCATGGGTTGGATGTGCGGTATGGTGAAGAAAAAGACAGGAGCACCTGGATAGATGGAGCTTCCATTCATTAAAATAGGGTAGATTATGGACAGAGGAGGTAGATGGTTGGATCTCAAGAGCTTGGAATTGTATATGTCCATTTTGAGATGCCCACAAGGCATCCAGGAGGAGATATTGAGCAGGAGTTGAAGGCTCCAAGTCTGGAGTTCAGGAGAGAGCTTCTAGCTGGAGAGATGTCCACAGGAGTCTTTAGTTTCTTGGTGTGTATTAATACCTTGAGAAGAGACAAAATCATCCAGAGGCGGATATGCAGAGAGAAGATGTCCAAAGTCAGAGTCCCAGAGGACTCAAAAATGTAGAGATCTAGCAATTGAGGAAACAGCAAACTCTTTTGCTGGGAAGGAGCAACCAGCAGTGTAGGAGGAGAAGTAGGTGAGAGTGATGTCCTGGTGGCTGAGAGAAGAAAGTTCTGGAAGGAGAAAGTAATCTACTGGGTCAAATGCTATAAATAGGACACATTAGAGGAAGACTATGGATTGATGATTGGATTTCGCCGCATGGAAGTCCCGGTGACCTTGATAAGAGTGACTTCGGTGGAATGTTGGGGTGAGGATCTGGTAGGAATAGATTCCAGAAAGAGAAGGGAGTGAGAAATTGGAGAAAGTGAGGTGAGCTAATTCTTCTAAGGAGTTTTTCTATCAAGAGAAGAAGAGATACTCTGTGATGGAAATTGGGGTCAAGGGAGGAACACTTTAAAATGGAAGAAGTTACAGGACGTTCATGTGCAGATGGAATGTCCCAGGGGACTGGCAGAGCGACATTGTAGAGGAGATGAGGATCAATGAGCACAAGAAGGGGTTGGCCTTGGCTTGGAGCGGGACTGGGCATCCAAAGCACGGTGGGACAAAATAGTCAGGCTCAGGGGCATGTCTGCCTGCTTAGGGAAACAGGAAGCAAGTATCTCACACTTCATCAAGATCACATAATGGCAACACCAGGTGTGGGACCTAGATCTTCTCAGCTACGGTTGGCTATTCCTCTTCCAGGAAGTTTCTACTTCTCTCCCCCTTTTCTTCTTCATTGCTTGTTGGCCATGCATGGGATTTTAGTTCTTTAAGGCTCACCCACTCTTTCTTTCTTTCTCTCTTCCTTTCTTTCTTTTCTTATTTCTTCCTCCTTCTAAGCAGAAACTTGCAAAAGAACATTACTACAGAAGGCCATATTTGAACTGCTGGAAATCCTAATTCATAGAACTGCTAGTATTTTGAAAACTGTAAAACTTTACACAGAAGTTGTTTTTTCTTGGAAGAACAACCTTCGTATCATCTCTTTAATTCCAAAATGAAACAGAACTACGTGAGAAGGACGAGGCAAGGTGTTTTAAGGGAAAAGATAAGAAATTAAACAGCACCCACAGATCTGCCACAGACAAGCTGTGTGGCTTTGGAAAGTTACCTAACCACTCTGAGCGGTAGTTTCATCATCTGGAGAATGCAGATAATGCCAACTTTGCAGACCATTTTAAAAATCCCATCCATTAATGCATATGAAAGCACTTCTGAAGGGTAGATACATATCATTAATGAAAAAAGACAATCTTTTTTTATTTTCTCATTTTTGCTGGGTTATCTCAATGCAAGACAAAATAATCTTGTAAAATGACATCATGGAAATCTATTCCTTGTTGAAACTTTTTCTACTCATTTATAAAATGAAGTTTCTAGACCAGATTTTGTGGTTTGAAAGTGTGTGTTGAACGATCAATTCCTGGTCCCTAATAATTTAAAAAATCCTTTTTCCCATCAAGCCAGTATTTTTCCCATCAAGCCAGTATATTTTTATTTTAGGGCAGTTTAAGATTTGAAAACAAATCCCCAAAGACACTGTTTAGACCTGCCTCTAAACGAAATTCTCCCTCAAAATCTTCCTGATTTTTGGCTTCTTTTCACAGCATAACCCCGCACTAGATGAACACGTCATTGGAAATTTCACTTACGTCATCGACAAATTACTTCCAAACACAAACTACTGCGTATCTGTTTATTTTATGCCTAGAAATCTGGAAGCAATACGCAGATCACCAATAAAATGTACCCTCCTTCAACCTGCACGCGACACAGGTAAAAGTTTTTAAAAATTCATGTGTGGCTTTTGCTCTGTGGGAAAACATATTTAATGAGAAGAATCTGAAAGTCGTGGAGTATGGAAGTTATCTCTTCCCCTAAAAGCCCATCACAGTGATGTGTTCTCTTGGTCAGTCGCAGCCAAGTGATGGAGTCCCCTTTAAGGTACCATACCAGAGGGACAGTTCCGTGTCTACCTTTATAAAGTCAAGTCCTCCTGAAATGGAAATGCTTCAATTTCAGGGAGTCAGGATGAAATTCAGTTCTGGGCACCCTTAGCTTGGCCATTACTCAAGCCAAGGGCTGGAGGAGGGAGGGATTCTGGAAGCAATTAGAGGCAGAGGTATCAAAGGGTCAAATTATGGAGGTTGGGTGTGGCTCATCCATGTGGCCTGCCTCACAGGAAGGTGAGCTATTGTTCGCACATGGTAGGAATACTCACTAGTGTGGCTGAGATAGTTCCTGAGGAAGACGGAGAAGTCCTGTTGCAAAGGCATCAGAACAGTAAATAGCATAGTTCCCAAGCCTTCCCCCAAACGGAGAAATTTGAGTGAGACCAATCAGACTTAGGAAAGTTCGCTGCCGCTGATTAGCCCAGGAAGTAACAAGTTCCCTGATTGTTTTGCCAAAAGTGAACATCTCCACCAAGGAAGCCTTTCAGAATTTCCCAGCCCCCATTAGAGTTTCTTTAACCTGCTCATTTACCAGAGTTCAGACCCTAAGGTGAGACAAGAGGAAGGAACAGTCAAGGGTGTGGCTTATTTGTGGGTTAAGTGACCTACGGTCCACACTGCCTGACACATGAAGTTCCTCCTTGTGATTTTACTCTCCTGTGTTCCTCAGGGTCAGATGACACACAGACCAATTTTAAAGGAAAAAATATCTCCTTTAATGTATCTTTAAAGGGAAAACGCGTTAGCTTCGATCATTATTAGAGTGTGAGTCAAATCTAAACTTGCGTATAAATTCTTTATGCCTGTAGCTCTTACAAAAACGTGAACTCCAAGTGAAGTTACATACTTATGTCCTCATACCGAATCGCCAACATCAGCTCACTGTCCACCGATTTGGTTCATTTCCAACACTCTCTGGAGTTGGTGCAGGCCACCCAAACTTCTGTCCAGCCCGGCTACAAATCCAGAGGTTCCCATGACCTCCCTTCACATTTAAATAGGGCAGGAGCTCCTGTCCCCTCGGAGTCATGCGGTGTCAACCTCCCAATACTTCCATGTGTCCACCGACTTGGAACCTCTCTAAGCTCTGCTGACCAGAGTTTGTACTGGGTTTCATTACGTAGGCGTGATTGATTAAACCATCATCCATTAGCGACTAAATGCCATCGGCAGCCCCTCTCCCTTTCCTAAGGTCAGTGAGACTAGAAGTTTCCACTTTCTAATCACCAGGTTGGTTTTTCTGGTGACCAGCCCCCATCCTGGAGCTCTCCAGCACCCTGCCTTGCCTTGTCTCGTCAGCATAAACTCAGATTTGGTCCCCGAAAGACACTCCTGAAACTGGTATTTTGTGCCAAGAACTAGGGGCAAAGACCAGATGATTTATTGTATTATTATTTTTTTATTTGTATTTGTATTATACCATGACCTTATAAACAAATGGAAACTAATGGACTGGAGAAACTATTTTCTCCTCTCCTCATGGAATACTTGTGTATTCCATTGGTGTGGGGGTTTTCTGCACTCCAAGTCATCCTCTTGGATGACCAATTCAGGGTCTTACGACGTAAGACCAGTTCAGGGTCTTACGATTTCACTCAATCTCAACACTGTCTACCTGGAGGTAGAGACCCGATCTCACAAGACTGTCCCACTGCCACTGCAAATGCGAGTTGCGATCAAAGTTGTCACCTGGGTGTCATACTGACCAGCTGTAAATTAGAGATAATCACAGCCCTCTCCCTGGGTTTGATCATTCACTAGAATGACTCCCAGAACTCAGGAAAACAATTTCTTTACTGGGTTCCTGGTGGATTCCAAAAGGATATGTCCCAGGCACAGCCTGGGGGGGGAGCTGCATAGGGCCAGGTATGAGGGGGAAGGGCAGGGAGCTTCTCTGTCCTCTTAAAGTGAGCATGCCACCCCCACCCCCCCAACTTCCCAACCCAGAAGCCCTTAGAACCCTGTCTTTTAAGGGTTTTATGCAGAGTTCATTACAAAGGTAAGACTGATTAAATCCTTTGCCACTGGCAATTAATTCAACCTCCAGTCCCTCTCTTGCCCCCAGAGGTCCAGGGGTAGGGTTGAAAGTTCGAACCTTCTAATCACCAGTTGGTTCTCCTGGCAACCAGCCTCCATCCTTAGTTAGGGGCTTTCCAAAGTCATCTCCTTAACAGTAAACTCAAGTGTGGTCAAAAGGGGCTTGGATATGAACAACAAAAGACACTGCTTCACCTTCCCTGCTCTTATCACTTAGGAAATTCCTAGGAAATTTCAGAACCCTATGCCAGGAACTGGGGACAAAGACCAAATAGATTTTTTTATTATTATTATTGTGAATCACAATCTCACCAGTAAACACACAAATTAGTAGTATGACATGACAGACGGTGGTTTGCAGGAACTCAGTCCCCACCTGGAAGATGAAGTTAAGTCTGAGACCAAAGGCACACATTCTTTGGGGGTTGACATGCTTTGTGATGACTCAGTTTCTCCCCTGAATTTTCTGTTTTACCCGCTAAGAAACAGTCATGCAATAGCATGTTGTCATGTCATTTTGTCTTTACATGGTGCGAGCACATCATTTTGCATATTAAATCAGCCTCCCTTCTTGTATCGTTACCCAAGACAGCACAAGTACAGGTGTCCTTCACAATCCAAATATTGGCTGTCTCAATTCTTATTGTCTGAAACTCAGGAACCAAGTAGGCTCACATAACATGGACTCCTCACTGTGGAGACTTGTCATCTGAACTACGTTCAACTAGCCCAACCTGGGAACCAGACAGGTTCAGATGGTGGGAGATTCTTGACACACCTCCTGGGACAGGTGTTCACTTCCTCAGCCTTGGGGGTGAACACTGCTGTCTTAGGGGAGTACTCATCTGGGTGGAGTTTAGACCAGAGATCTAGAAAAATGTCTCCCTTCCGGTCAAGTCCTAAATTACCTGGTTGGCTCCTTCAGGAAGGCCTTGAGGGAAAGCTGTGTCCATCCATTTGACAAATATTTATTGGGGACCTACTGTATGCTGGGTTCTCTCATAGATGCTGGGGAGATGGCAGTGACCAAAACAAATAAAATTGAGGGGTGCCTGGGTGGCTCAGTGGGTTAAAGCCTCTGCCTTCCGCTCAGGTCATGAACCCGGGGTCCTGGGATCGGGCCCCGCATCGGGCTCTCTGCTCAGCGGGGAGCCTGCTTCCTCCTCTGTCTCTATCTGCCTGCCTCTCTCCCTACTTGTGACCTCTGCCTGTCAAATAAATAAATAAAATCTTTAAAAAGCAAAACAACAACAACAACACACACACACACACACACACACACAAATAAAATTGAATATCCCTGATCTCGTGGAGCTTACATTGCAGCAGAGATGGAGAAACAAAACTTTAAAAAGCCACTTGCAGTCAGAAGGTTGAAATTTTCCAAAAGGAATTTTTTTAAAAAGATTTTTGTTTTGTTGTTTCTTTCAGACAAACTCTTCTTTTCCACCTCTCCTTGCCTGTAGGGTAAATAACAGACATTCAAGTACATTTTAAAGACCTAATGAGCTCTGTTGAACAATTCGGAAATCAGGAATCGGGGAGCATCCCACCTAATAAATAGAGAGGAGCTCCAGAGGGCTACAGAAAAGGAAAGGTTTTTAAAATCAGGACAAGGAAGTCACACCGAAAAAAGGGATTTTCGAGTGAAATCACCTCCCTTTGGGGGACAGAAAGTTATTATATCAGGTGGATTGCCTGGCAGTGCTGAGCAGGAAATTCTGGAATGACCAGTTAAGATTACAGTCCGGGGGGGGGGGGGAGGTTGAAAATGCAATTAGGTTAGGTGTTGAGACCCTGTGTGTTATGGACTAGGTATAAGTGACTCCATTTTGGACCCAGAGTTTCGTTTCGTTTTGTTTTGTTTTGTTTTGTTTTGTTTTGTTTTTAACAATACTAACAGGTGGCGATGGAGCATTTGAGATGTGGCCAGGATGACTAAAAACTGAGTTTGGTGGAGTTTCTCTTCAGCTTTGATAATTAATTTCATTTTTTTGAGGTTTTATCTATTTATTTGACAGAGAGAGAAAAGGAGAGAGGAAAGAGAGCACAAGTAGGGGGAGCGGCAGGCAGAGGGAGATGCGGGCTCCCTGCTGCGTAAGGAAAACCGCCCCCCCCACCATCCCCACCCGATGCAGGACTTGATCCCAGAATCAAGCCACCCAGGTGCCCCTCAGTTTTGGTAATTTAAATTTAAAGAGTCATGTGCAGCTCATGGCTATTGTGTTGGAGAGTGTAGCCATAGAACCATCATTAAACCTGGAAGACAGGGTGACCGGATGGCTCAGTCAGTTAAGCATATGCCTTCAGCTCAGATCATGATCTCAGGGTCTTGGAGTTGGGGGGGCTCCCTGCTCAGCAGGGAGTCTGCTTCTCCTTCTCCCCCTGCCCCTAACCTATCTTGTATTCTCTCTCTCTCAAATAAATAAATAAAATCTTTTAAAAAAAAAAAAAAAAGAAAGAAAGAAAGTAGCTGGAAGACATTTTAATTTGAAAAATTAAATCTGCCGCTTTTATCTTTGGAAACTATGTATGCTTGAATTACTTTTCATTCTATGTTTAATAATAGTAACATTTGCTTGTCTGATAACTCATTCCACCATCAGTCCAATGAGTGTTTATTCCCATCTGTGATCATTTACTGAATTTATTTCTAAATAAAATCATTTCATTTTCCATCAACAGGGTTATCAGAATCTGCCAGAATTGGAGGAATAATTACTATGTTTTTAATAGCTGCTGTCTTCATAAGCACCATAATAATACTGAAACGGGTTGGTTATATATGCTTAAGAAATAATTTCCCCAAAGTTTTGGTATGTAGTCTCTTTTTAAGTTTCTCTATTTTTTATTTTAACTTAAGGATTTTTATTATACTCTCAAATATTTTCACAGCAGAAAAAAATCCCATTTTCTAAAAACAGCAAGCTGTTTTATCACTGAATGATACCCAAATATATATGTCTCTGTATTTCCATTTTCTGTTCTCTGTTTATACTTTGCCCACATAATATTTTTAACGATCACCTGGTATTCCATTCTCATTAATGTATTATCTTTCCTTTAATCATTTTCCAGCTATTGGGCATTTGCAATGATTTCTTTTCCTTGCTTTTCTTTTTCTTCTTTGGCCTGTATGAATAATGTAACGTGCTTCATTAACATTTTTTGGAAAGATCATCTTTCCGTTTGGATTATGTCAGTGGAATATGTACACAGGTGGATTTATCTTTTAAAAAGATAAAGAATTAATTTATGCTGCCAAGTGCGACCGTGTAGGTGGATACATTTCTCCAAAGCTCTGCTGACATTGATTAATCATTTTTATGTGTATAAAGGTCGCCCGCAGTTGCTCTCATTTCTGTTACTTTAATTATTAGTGAAACCAGCCCGTTTGTCTTTGTTTTTCCATCTGTGCTCCCCAGGGTGCCCCCTTCCTACTCAGAACCTTCAACCCCTCAGACAAATCTGGGCATTGATCTTACAACTTTTCCAAAACCTCCTCATGTCTTTTGACACGTGTGCCCATAAATTATGGATCACTTTCTCTATCCCGTTGCTGTCTTTCCCTCTTCGTTTTATAGTTTTTCGTTCAAAAACGATCTCACGTTTCTGTTTGAACTCGTTTCACCTTTTTCTTCTCATTTTTAAACAACCACATATTTAAATTCCTCCGCAGTGGATAAAATTGTACTCTTCTTTCTCTTGGTCTTATTTGTTCGGTCCGGGTCGGGGGAGGGGTTGTTCATGGGGAGGGGTGCGCTTTGGGAGATTTTTGGTTACAACTGGTGTTTGAGCCCAGCCGGCATTCGGCTGCGCCTTAGGAGAGGTTAGATGCCTCTGCACTGCGTTTCACCCACACTGTGATCCCTGCCTTTCAAGAACGGACATTTTTTTTTTAATGTATTTATTTGAGAAAGGGGGGGTGCAGAGCGCACACACAAGTGTGCAGAGCGGGGAGGGGCAGAGGGAGAGGGAGGATCTCAAGCGGACTCCCCAGCACAGGGCTCCATCCCAGGACCCTAAATCATGACCTGGGCTGAAACCAAGAGTCAGACACTTAACCCACTGGGCCACCCAGGGGCCCCAAGAACGGACATTTTTTACCCACGGTGTAAAATACTTTTCAAAGTCTTTTCTGCCAGCAGCCAGTTGCCTCCTTATCTCAACCTTAATCCACCTCCTCCTGTCGGAGCTGTGTTTATTCCTTTGGTCTTGAGGTCTTGGGCAAATCCTACTCTAACTGCTATTTCTCATTGCAGACTTGAGATAAAAAGGCCTTTAGCACCACACCCATTTCCTCCTTGATCAATTCTTTGCCTGGGTTACTAGTCCTCCCCCCAGGTCTCCCTGGGATTCCTCCCCTCCCTAAGATGCATCCAAAAAAATAAATAAATTTTTTTAAAAAGACATATATACATATATATGCATATATATATAAAATATATAAAATATCTCCATTATTTATTGTGTTGACCCAAGTACTAAGAGGAGGTGTTAGTAGCTTGTGTCTTTCTAGTATTCCTCCATTAAAAATTGTTACCCTCGGGCGCCTGGGTGGCTCAGTGGGTTAAGCCTCTGCCTTCAGCTCAGGTCATGGTCTCAGGGTCCTGGGATCGAGTCCTGTGTCTGGCTCTCTGCTTGGCGGGGAGCCTGCTTCCTCCCCTCTCTCTGCCTGCCTCTTTGCCTACTTGTGATCTCTCTGTCAAATAAATAAATACAATCTTTTTAAAAATAAAAATTGTTACCCTCTCTCTGAACCCAAGGAAACAAACTGAGGGTTTCAGAGGAGGGGTGGTTTGGGGGGAAGGGGGTAGCTGGGTGATGGGTATTAAGGAAGGCCATGTGTTGGGATGAGCACTGGGTGTTATACGCAACTAGGGAATCATTGAACACTATATCAAAAACTAATAATATATGCTATACAGTGGCTAAGTGAACATAAGAAAAAAAATTTTTTAAAGAAAAAGTAAATGGCTAAAAAAATCGTTACTCTGTGTTTAAGTAAAAACTCTAGGAATGGCAAAACAAAACACTCAACACCTAGTGTATTTGTGTATATGTGTTTAATCGACAACACATGTTAAAAAAATTTTAATGACATCTTTTTACATTTTTTTAATTTTTTCCTTCTTTTGTTCTTTTGGGGTATTTTTGTTTTTGTTTTTTGTTTCTTTTGGCGTTTGTATTTAACAAATATTTACTGAGGACCTACCATGTGTCCACATGCTCCAGGCACTAGGGATACAGAAGTGAACAAAACAGATGGAAAATCTTGCCCTCCTGGATCTTAAAGTCTGAGGAGTCAGGGCAGAGACGATGATAACTTATAAGTGATATAACTGGTGAAGTTAAAAACTTCACATGAATCTAGAGATCAACTATTAAGGTTAATAAGTTTGACAGAGTTGATATCTACAAAATAGTCATTATAAAAATAAACATGAAACCACTTTTCAACATCCAAGAAATTCAATACAAATCATAGTGTAATACAATTGTAATACAATTCAATACAAATCATAGTGTAAAGCTCTGTGAATTTTCACAAACTCGGTGCATCCATGTAACTCATGCCTAAATCGAGAAAGAGACTATCATCAGCCTACCCAAGAGTATCTCTCCTGACACCTTCTAGTAAGGACCCACCAAGAATAACCACTGTCCTGATTACTCACAGCATAGATTAGTTTTGCCTGGTCTTGAACTTGGAATCCTACAGTGAAGTGGAATCACAGTTTTTTAAAAATACCATTACAGGAGCGTCTGGGTGGCTCATTCAGTTAAGCATCTGCCTTCAGCTCGCTCATGTCATGATCTCGGGGTCCTGGGATCAAGCCCCACATCAGGCTCCCTGCTCAGTGGGGAGCCTGCCTCTCCCTCTGCCCTTCCCCCCTGCTTGTGCTCTCTTGATCGCTTGTTCACTCTGCCTCTTTCCAGTGGATAAATAAAATCTTAAAAAGAAAATTTTTTAGTAAATAACAACAAAACTACCATTACACTAGTAATAAAAAATATTCTTAAAACATTTTAAGGAGGGGCGCCTGGATGGCTCAGTGGGTTAAACCCTCTGCTTTCGGCTCAGGTCATGATCCCAGGGTCCTGGGATCGAGCCCTGCTTTGGGCTCTCTGCTCAGCCAGGACCCTGCTTCCCCCTCTCTCTCTGCCTGCCTCTCTCCCTACTTGTGATCTCTGTCTGTCAAATTAATAAAAAAACAAAAAACACACACATTTTAAGAAGTTAATCTAATAGAAGACAGTACAGGTCTTTTGTGGAGAAAATCATAAAACCTTATTGCAAGGCATTAATTAACAAAGATTTGGTCAAGTAGAGAGCCCAGAACCAGACCCACTCATAGGGAAACATGACTAATGATGAGTAGATATTGCCATGGGGAAAGGATTGGCTGATCAATAAATGTAAATATATGGGAGAAAATGAAGTTGGATCTCTACCTCACACCATTCACAAATGTCAGTTCCAAGTATATTAAAGACTAACATGAAAGGCAAAACTGTTCAAGTTTTAGAAGACAAAACAGGAGATTCTATATGACCTTGGGGTAAGGAAGATTCTCTCAGACACAAAAAGCAGAACCGTAAGGAAGAACATTGATACTCTTTTTTTTTACATTAACATTTAGAATTTCTTGTCATCGGATGTCATTGATGATGTAAAGCAATAAGAACTCAGGGAGAATATATGTAACAAATGATCATAATTATATAAATAATCAACAAATAATTGGCATTCAAATTATATAAAGACCTCCTATGAATCAATAAGAAAAAAGATGAACGACCCAATAGAAAAAATTCAGCCCAAAGCTGGATTGCATAGAGTAGGGGAAGAGCAGGTTTGTCAAACTGGGCAGCCCAGGTGGGCACAGGAGAATAGAGATGAGGACGATGCCAGTGACCATCACAGGTGGACCTGCTCCTCCCCATTAGCCTCCCCGTTGTTAGTTTTAACCTAGAGACAGAATCCACCTCCAGGGCAAGACTCAGCCTGCCTTGTATTCTCCAGAGTTCACCCAGCTCAGCTGTATCCTGGCAGTGCTGTCTTCCAAGAAGAGCTGGAATAGAATGTGAGTCTTGCCTGTTTGGGGATCTTCCCCCATCATTAAGGTCCTCCAGTCCAGGGGACCCCGATGGAATCGCGCCCCACCCCCAGCATCTCCCCTCTCCCACGGTCCCCTGACATCCTTTAAGAATACTTCGGCAATCCAGAATCTAAATGGATCGACCCCCCTGACATGGAAGAAGCAGCGAGGGGAGCAGGTGGGAAGGAGTGAAAGCCAGAGCCTGGTTCCTGGGGCGCGCCCCCTACCTAGCTTGAAATGCAGCCTTTCCCTCCTGCTACTCATGAACCTTGGGCGAGTTGCTTCACCTCTCTGCCTTGTTTTCTCAGCTGTAAAATGGGAAGAAGCAGCGTAAGCCTATTTCATGGCCGGGTTGTGAGGGTAAAATGCATTATAACGCGTAAGCAGTAGGACGAGCGCCCCGCAAATATGAAGCAAACAGTACACACCTGTTAGCTCTGTTCCTGCTGTTGCTGATGTCATCGTCACCCTTCTCAACCCTGTGCAGTTACTCTCATTGAGTTTTATTATGTCGGAAAGTAAAGAACAAACAGAATTTATACTTTCTCTCTCTCTCTCTCTCTCTTTTTAAGAATTTTAACAACTTGTCAGCCTGGGTAGTCCCTGAGATGCCACCATGGGAAGCAGTGGCTTTCGTGGAGGTGATTCATATTAACCGGAAGAAGAAGGAGTGGAATTACAATTACGACGACGAAAGCGACAGCAACGATGAAGCCACCGCCCCTCTGACAAGCACAGGGGGCTATACCAAGCACGGGCTGCTGACGGGGCTCCCGGGTCCCACCTCTGCCTCCTCGCCCACCGGGCAGGACTGCCTGGAGCTGGACACCGAGGAACCTAACCTGTCCGAGCCGAAGGGGGAGCCACCGATGGCACCAGAGCCCAGCCTTGGGCGAGGGAAACTGCTACAGGACTGCTTTTTCGAGGACGGCAGCTCCACGGAAGAGGCTGGGGACAAAATCGTCTTCAATGTAAATCTGAGCTCTGTATTCGTGAGCACCCTCGATGACGATGTGAGCACCCTCGATGACGATTCGGATGTCCCTCCAGTGTTACCAAGTTTTCCAGAAGAGGATTCCCACACACCGGAACCAAGCTTTCTGGCCACCAGCAGGGAAGGGACACAGCAACCCTTTCCCACTCCTTCTGCAGAGTGCCCTTGGCCTGAAGATGTGCTTTCTGACAAAAGAGACAGTTCTGAGCCGAATGTTGACATCGGGGATGGCTATATAATGAGGTGAATTCCCCAAATATTTAATGACAGTGGACTGACCAATACCTCCAGGGTTTCCCTCCCTGCACAGTCACTTTCTCCTCTGTGGTCCACAAAGTTCCGGAGGGCTGAGGGCCAGTGTGGGAGACTGCAATCAGCTTCTCCTGGAGGTGCCTGGTGATGTCATCTATGCAAATTCCATGCAAATTACCAATCTGGGAGGGGGGTCGGAACCAGACCAGCGGATCCTTCAGTGCGTTGTTTACACGTCCCAAGTGGTTTTCAGGGGTGGTCCAGGGCCCTGTGAGATTTCCGAGAAGTAATGAAATTAGCCAGGGTGGGAATGGGGAGAGACAAGAAAGACACTCAGCAGGAGTGAGTCCAGCAGGCTCAAGGAAGGAGCCAGAAAGCAGACAGGAAAAGACAAGGAAGGGAAGGCAGGGCCCCACAAAGAAACAGAAGCCCATGTTGGAAGGAGGGAAGACCCAGCCCAGTCTTGGGTTCCTGCCACATACCACATTCCGTCACCTACGCTTGACCAGCCCTCCTCAGTTTGAGTGAGGAAGACAAACTCATGCGTAAATACCTTCAGCGTCAGGCAGGTGACTAATAGGAAACATTTGCATGAGAGAGAGGGATAGAATCTCTGTGCCAAATTTTAAAATTAAAAAAAAAAAAGCGAGAGAACAAATGCAAAATTGTTTCAAGGTCTTCAGAGGAAATAAGACACAGAATTCCTGGAGGTCCTATTTAACAATTTAAGAAGCGCTGTGTGCACTGATTCCAGGTGTCCTATGTGTGACCAAAGTTCCTGTGGAGGGGGGGGATGGGGGAAGGAACGTCTGGAACATCATGTAGCAAACCAGACAAGAACTGGGACTCGAGTCTGACTCTGCTGCTATTTCCGTGTGTGACTGTGGGTACTTTGCTTAGCCTCTCTGAGCCTCAGGTTCTTCATTTAGGAAATAAGGGCATTGGACTAGGTAATCTCCAAGATCCTATGGTGCTAAGAGAAATATTAGAAAATACACAGGAATGAAGACTCTGGCGGAGATGTGACAACCCTGAGAGGTCCCCAAGGAGAATCAACGGTGTGGGACCTCCTATCTCATTCCCCTCTCCCCAAGAGCAGCAGTCCATCTCAGACCTTTCTTCTAGATCCATTCACAAGGGGGACAACAACAATTATGAGTTCTGATTCAAGGGCTTTGACGAGATTATTTTTACAACCATTCTAAAGTATCAAAGGAGAGAGATGTGAGAGGAGACGGAGTTATTTAATGACCTGATGAAATTGCCCAGGAAAGGAATTTTGTCGTGTGAAGAGTCCGATTCTCCGCCCTCTTAAATCATCTCTCATATCTTGAAAGCTTTCCAGAGTGATCTTTTGGAATACCCTTTTTATGGCTGCTCTTATGTGTATGTGTGTGTTTAAATTTTGTATAATGGTCTGAAGTTGGTGAAGGATAAATACTTTTTAATACAAACTTGCTAGTGTCTTCAGAGTTGTTTCTCATTAGACAGTGTGAAAAGGCAGCCGCTTTGTGGTTCTGCTGACATTTCTGGGGTTACACAAAAGTCCCTGTGTGCGCAGCGGCCAGCAGGGGTAAGGGAACATTCATCCTCTGGGCTGTGTTGCTGGTGGTCACCTCAAGCAGCGCCTTACATCATCGTGTAATTACCCTGCTCTGGGATTTCCAACCTCACCACCGCCCAAGCTTCAGAAGAGGAAATTAAACCTCTCTCAAGCGGTCTTGTGAAAGTAACAAGCTTTTGCCCCATAAATGTCTTGGTTTTGTGATGTTTATCCCTAGGGGAGTGAGAGGGGGGCAGAAGATCCTTTGGAACTGTCTTTGCTAACGGAGGGACTCCCTGCTATTTGCAGGGAGAGGGGATTGGAGAGAAAACTTGGAGAAAGTTTTCACGGCAGAAAACTTGAGGAATATTGAATGGTGTCAAGAAAAACCACCACCGCCCGCAACCCCGGGTAGAATCTCTGGGTGGGAGTTGCAGTGTATTTATTTAACTCGGAAAGGCATGCACTTAGTTTTAGGGGAGATGTCTCCCCAGTCGGGGCACTCTACGGACAATTTTCCAACCGTTTTACTACTGGCGTTTTCCACCCACCCGCTGGGGGAAGCAAGGTCCCCCTCGCTCCGCATCTCCCCTCCACCCGCCAGCAAACCTCCCCCCCGCAACACACACGCGCGGCGCCTGGTCCCTGCCGGGGCGGGGCCCGGGGAGGGGCGTGGCCTCGTGCAGCCCCGCCCATCCAGTACCAGGAAGCGGCCACCGCGCGGGGCCGGGAGGACCCGCAGGCTCTTCGGGGCACGGCCCCCCGAGCGCCCTCCAGGCTCCCGGCGCGGCCATGCCGCGGAGCCTGCGGAGCTGGCTGGGCGGCTGCCTCCTAATGTCAGGTGAGGGGTCCGCGGGGAGGGGGCGCCGGGCTGTCCCCGGGGCGCCGGCCGGTCGGTGCGCCGCGCGCCTCCCGGGCTCCGCGGCCCGACGTTCGCTTGGGAACTGGAGGCCGAGCTAGGACGCCGGCGGCGGTGGCCCCCGGGTAACCCCTGAACGGACCCCAGAGGCGCACTGGAAGTGATCGGGTGCCAGGGCCGGCCACCAAGGGCCTCCCATTCAGTCCTCAGCACACCAGCAGAGGTGCTCCGCCCCCCAACAGCACAGCTCTGTGGCTTGGGAGCTCTAAATCCACCGAAACCTTTTCTGCCCTCCTCTCAATTTCCTGCCCGGCTTCAAACCACGGTGGACCCCTCCTCCCTTTCTGATGAACTCATCCCCGGCCTTCCAGGATACCACTCGGTCCTGGTTTTCCTCCTACGTCTCGTGCTGTTTCTCCCTGGGATCCTTCACCTCTGCCAGATCTCTGTAGAGCCCAGTTCTTGCCCGGGCCCTCCTCTATCCCTGTAGGGGAGACCAGCAGAACCCTGGTATTGAACACCAGCTATAGGCCGGTGACTCAAATGTGAATCTCTGTTGGTCCCCTCGGGGGTTGGGCGGGCGATGGTTTGTCATACTCTTCCGTCTGCTTTTCTGTATGTTTGATATTTTCTATTAAAAAGTTTAGAAATGAGGCGCCTGGGTGACACAGTTGGTTAAAGCCTCTGCCTTCAGCTCAGGTCATGATCCCAGGGTCTTGGGATTGAGCCTGGCATTGGGCTCTCTGCTCAGCATGGAGCCTGCTTCCTCCTCTCTCTCCGCCTGCCTCTCTGCCTACTTGTGATCTCTCTCTGTGTGTCAAATAAATAAACAAAATCTTAAAAAAAAAAAAAAAGTTTAGAAATGATCTCTGCCGTTAGCCCAGATCTCTCCCTTATGAACCAGGCTCCTCTCTCTGGCTGTCTGGGACATTTCTGTGCGCATATCTCTCCCCATCTCAAACCTAATGCAGCAGAAATGGGACTCTTGGTGTCCTTGCCCCCAACCCCAATCAGGGCTTCAGATGCTTAAGCCAGGAATGAATATTAAGTTCTCCACACCAAATGTACCAGAAAGTCTAGAATCTATAGCTCTGGAAATATACCTGAAATCTATCTACCCGCCCCTGACACCTTCTTCCCACCACCTACATCCTGGTCACCCCGCTCTGTCTCCATTTCACTCTTGCTCTCTGCCCTACCCCTGCCTCCAACACCACCGACCCCCCTCCCACCGTGGTTCTTCAGGTAAAATCCAGACTCCTCAGTACAGCTCATGTGTGTCTTTTTCCTTCCCCACGTGCCCATTAGAAGACATGGAGCCATACAGGAGACCCGAGTGTTGGATACAGCCATTTACTAGTGCAACCTTTTTGAGGAACAAAGATGCAGATATTTCCCTTTTATTTTTACAGCATTAGGAATGGTGCCACCTCCTGAAAACGTCAGAATGAACTCAGTTAATTTCAAGAACATTCTACAGTGGGAGTTGCCTGCTTTTCCCAAAGGGAATCTGACTTTCACAGCTCAGTACCACAGGTGAGTCTGGGGTGCTCTTGGGAGGAAGGCCCTGAGCTGGTCACTGGGCCGGACCACAGGAAAGAAGAGTCTGACTGCCATTACCCACATGACCGTGACAACCCACAGGGAACTTCCCTGCTGACCTTTTTCTCTCTGTCTGGGAGATTCTTGTGAAAGTTCTGTTCTCTGAAAAGAGACAAGTAAAATCTTTTTTAACTTTTTCTTGTTTATCATTTGATGATCACAGGGCCACTGGTAGGTAGATACGGACATTTGATCACGTGGCTATGGATGTCATTGGCCAGAGCAGTAGCCTGTCGTCACACAAGCATATGGGATTTGTCACACTTGATTTTTTGTTTGTTTGTTTAAAGATTTATTTGTTTATTTATTTGAGAGAGAGAGAGAGAGAGCATGAGAGGGGAGAAGGTCAGAGGGAGAAGCCCGATGGGGGACTCGATCCCCGGACTTCGGGGATCATGACCTGAGCCGAAGGCAGTGGCTTAACCAACTGAGCCACCCAGGCGCCCAACAACTGATGTTTTTTAAGAGAAAAAGCGTCACTGAGATCATCTCCACTTATGAGAGCAGGATTGCTCAAAGTCAACAATTTGCAAGTGGGAGGCATCCAGGAAAGCTGAGGTATGCAAAACAGGAGGGTCCTTGCCATGCTATCACCCATCCCCTCCAGCAGATGATAACAGAACACTGACACGCTGCGGGGTGCACATAATTTGCATAATGGGTGCTCAATTACTCTGTGGCCGTGTCCTGAAATAGAAGGTAGGATAGCTAGCTACTCACTGTGAAAAGCTCTAGCCTCCGAAAGCAGCAGAGGCTTACGAAGGAAGGGTGAGTGTCACCGAGACGGTTATCTAAGGGGTGCTCTGATCTCCCAGGACCGGCCCCGCCTGTCTGTTTTTCCCTCTGCCAGCCCGCCCTCATATTTGCCATCATACACCACGGGCTACATGCAGGGGACACACCTTGATACCAAGTGCAAACAGCAGCAGAAGGCCAAAGGGTGATGAACCAACACACCTGCTTCCAGTGTGACTCAGAAACAAAGACAGACAGTCAATTCGATGAAGCAGGAAGAAACATAGAGTCCCAGATCCCATTAATCCCACACTCCTTCTCATCCAGATTTCTTTTACAAACACATCCCAGGCCTGTCGAAGCAGAGAAGACATTGAAAGATGACTAAGATCGTCTTTGTTAACTTTTGGGGGCACTTCTTAGTTCTAAGGAATTCCCCACTAACAGAATTTTAAGATTTAATTTTAAGATTAGATTTCAAGATTTTAAGATTTCAAGTACAGTGCAAAAGAACTTCCAAATAGCTTATATCCAGATTCACCGGTTTTTAAGGTTTGCCGTGTTTCCTTTGTCTCTCTTTGTCTTACATCATGGCCTTTGCCCCTTAATATTTCATGGAGAATTTCCTAAGAGCAAGGATGATCTCTTACATCACCCCGTGTAGCTGCTGAGATTGGCACCTTTCATGTTGGGGCTGGACTTCCATCTGACCTATAGTCCTGCATCAGATTTGTCGGTTTCCTCAAGGACTTAGGACAGGTGATTCGGCCAGTATTTTTCCCCCACTGTGTATTTTCTACCACTCCTTGGTTTGATAATTTCATGTCTGTTTCAGCGGTCTTGACAGCTCTACAGATTTCACTCTGCAAAATTAACCTCCTCCCTATCTCTCTCTCCCTGCACACCCATTTATTCTTTGTTATTCCATTCTGTGCCCTTGTAGTAGAGGCCTTTGGTTGGGATGTTCAGTCTTGTAGGCACGAGTTCCCAGTGGCTTCCCAGCAACCTGGTGCCATGTGTCCCTAGCACGGACATCCAGATTGAGCGTGGGATATGCTGGGGCAAACAAAGCGTGTGCTGGGGTGTCCCTGGGGAAGAAATTTGATCTTGAAAAATCTGATTGCTGTTTTTTGTGGCTTGTGAAAGATTTGTTTGGAATTCAGCTTGAGAGGTTGGATAGCACAGACTCTTACATGTGTGTGCGGGGTGGGGTGAGCAGAGCCGGCACACTTCAGGAGAATGGATTGGTGATTTGAATGTGGAAACATCTTTGAAAAGGAGATGTAAATGTGGGGAATGCGTTCTACGACCTACTTAACGGGGAGAAAAATACGTCTAGATGCCCTAAAAATGACCTGGTGAGAGAGAAGTTATTGCAAAACAACTTCTGGAATGTTCCATGTTCCAGCCATTTGATACATTAGTTTAAATGAAGGAAGTGACCCCAGGAGAGAGAGCCCCCCCTTCATACTATGACCTCTGGAGTCTCCAAACGGTGGGATGTTAGGCAGCCCATGAAGAGTTTGGATTGACGAATGTTTGTGGGATAGTACAAAAAAAGAGGAGATTGTAGACTAGTCTGAGCCCAATTATCTCTACCTACTTTTAGCCAGAAATTGTTCTGGGCATCACCAAGGACGTGATGAGGTATGGTGTGGTACCTAAGACTGTGGGCTCTGAAGTCAAGCTGATCCCAGCTCTGTAGGGCAAGTTTCTCAGGTTCTCCATCCCTGCGCCCCATCTTTAAAATAGGAGTGATCCCTGTTCTGCTCTCCTGGACTGGAGGTCATACAGGTAAAAACACTTCCTGCCCCGCCTGACACCTATGTGCTTGACAAGTGGGCTGTTACTATTTTATCATCAGCAGCTTTGTTATCCCCTCCAAGGACAGCCAAATCAGAGGAAGATACACTGAGGAACCAGTTAGACAAAAACCCCCCTTTTTGTGAGACTAGAGCCCGGGTGCCCTCCTCAGGTGGCCGCGAGGCGGTCACTCACACCTGTCAGGCTTCTCAGACATCATTTTCCTTCTTCAACTTCACGTGTCTGCCACCCTCCCTTCAAGGATGGGTGTCAGGACTCCAGCTCTGTTCTAAACCCATTGTATAAAACAAATCTGTGTGAGAGTGAATTGTTGCAAGATGAATGGATAAAGAAGATGTGGTATATATATATATAATGGAGTACTATGCAGCCATCAAAAGAAATGAAATCTTGCAATTTGCGACAATGTGGATAGGAACTAGAGGGTATTATGCTTAGGGAAGTAAGTCAGTTGGAGAAAGACAACTATCATATGATCTCCCTGATATGAGGAAGTGGAGATGCAGTGGCGTGGGGGGGTGGTTTGGGGGTAATAAAAGAATAAATGAAACAAGATGGGATCGGGAGGGAGATAAACCATAAGTGACTCTTAATCTCACAAAACAAACTGAGGGTTGCTGAGGGGAGGTGGGTAGGGAGAGGGGGGTGGGGTTATGGACATTGGGGAGGGTTTGCTATGGTGAGTGCTGTGAAGTGTGTAAACCTGGCGATTCACAGACCTGTACCCCTGGGGCTAATCATACATTTATATGTTTATTAAAAAAAATTAAAAGAGTGAATCATTGCGTAGTTTTTCCAGAGTAATTGCAGAAATCATTTTTGGGACACTGTTTGAAATTCTTGTAACAGACTTATTTTGGCCAATCTGTGTTATATCAGTATTCACAGACTGTGTCCCTCCGCTTTCATAAATAGCATCATCATCATCATCATAAATAGCTTTATTGGTCGAATATATTGAAGACTCAAGCCCATTTTGAAGAGACATGTGTTCACTAGGATACAAATGTTGCTGAGGAAGTTCTGTTATGAAGATAGACTCTTCTTTATGTTTAAACTAGTTTCTGCCCCAAATCGTTTGACCACAGACAGATTTTTTTTTTCTAAGATTTTATTTATTTATTTGAGAGTGAGAGGGAGAAGCAGACTTCCCACTGAGCAGGGAGCCCAACTGGGGCTCGATCTCAGGACCCTGAGATCATGATGTGAGCCAAAAATCAAGAGTCAGAGGCTTAACTGATTGAGCCGCTCAGGCACCCAGGGGCAGATTATTTTTTAAACAACTTATGATATCTCAAGAATCACTAAAATCCCATGAAGCACAATTGAGGAAGTGCTCACATAAATAACACATGCTATTCCTCAGAAGTGACAAATAAGAATTCGGTTTATATTTCTCGAGTTATCCTCCATTAACCTTTGGTAGTAGGGATTTATAAAGCACCCATGAGCCCCAGAGGGACTGAAGTGAGAACTTTCATGGTTTTATTTTTCTGGTTTTACAGTTATAAGAAATTCCAAGATATGTGCACGAGGACTACCTTGACGGAATGTGATTTCTCAAGTCTTTCCAAGTATGGTGATCACACCTTGAGAGTCAGGGCTGAATTTGCCGATGAGCATTCTGACTGGATAAACATCACTTTCTGTCCATTGGATGACAGTAAGCCACTTTGTTTTCCATTTCGTCCTGATGCTATCATCGCATCTTGGTTTTCTTTCCCCCTGGTCATGGAGGAATTTTTTTTGAGCACCCACAGAGTGGGTGGCCTTGCTCAAGGAGCTTAGGGAATATAATGACGTCATGGCTGGAAAGACAGGAAGGGATGGTCATAAAGTTAACACAATAATTAAATGTAACTCTATTAACATTAATGCCTTGTGGGTAAGAATGAGTTGAGGCCAATGTTGTTAATAAGAAGAACCGGAAGGATGGATGTAGCACATTGGCCGGAAGGGAATGTGACATGACAGGCCGAAGAATAAAGGTTATTCAGGGCAGGGGTAGAGACAGGAAGATCAGGTACAGACAGCCAGCCTGCTCAGAATGAAGGACAGAGCAATGGATTCAGCTAATGGTAGATGCGTTGGGTCAGGCTGGCTGGTAAGCACCCAACAGAATGTTCCCAGGTTAGATCTGGGGGGTCCTGGGGGCTCACCAGAGGTCATGAGGTGAACATAATTAGAACATCAGGAATTAGAAACTGATTAAACCACCTGATAGCAATTGAGACAGGAAGAGGATAAGGGGGGACAAGAACCTCATGAACAAAGCTCGAGGGCATCCTTCCAAGGAGAAGCTCCGGAGAAGGGCTGCGAGGATTGTGTCTGTGTGGGGCAGGGTCTTTATACCGCTTCTGGCTCTGGGCCCTCATGGCTCCTACAGTTCCGCCTTTCCTGGTGGTGCCTGCAGCTAGGATATCCTTCCATTCTTTCCCAATTCTGTCCCAGGCTTGGACAACAAAACTCTTATTTCTGGAGTCAGAGATTCTCAAAGTGTTTTATCTTTTCTAAAGGTATCTTTACAAAAGCTAAGAAAAATCAACATTAAAAGAATACTAGCAGCTTCACAGTAGTCAATTTTCCAAAACATAGTACAGGTTTCTGCTCCTGTAGTTGCTAAGTGACTTACCAGGGCCTGCCTGGTTCCAATTCCTATGTTGGGCCCATCTGCAGAAATTCCCTTTAGAAATTAATACCGTATAGATAAGCAGCTTGCCCAAAGGTCACACAGATAAGGAGTGGCCCAGTAAAGATTCCAAGCCAAGCCCCTGTGCTCATGCTGTTAGCAACAGCTACCCTACTTTGGATCCTTGCCTCTTGAAGTTCATATGACAGGAAAGTGCTGCAAGAAGTCACATAGAATCTGTTTATACTTACTTTGAAAAGGTATCTAATAAATATTCTTATCTGGTTTTTAGCTACCAGCAGATTAAAGACAAGGCAGAATGCTGGAAGCAGGCCCATTAGCAACTTCAGAAAAAAGTAATAATAACAGCAGTCAGAGAAGAAAACAGGATATAACTCAAACAGCAGTCACCCAGAGATATTTATTGTTCATTGTGCAATTATTATTGAGCATCTACTATAAGACAGGCAGATTCTTAGTGCAGAAGTTATAATAGCAAGATGGAATCTCAGCCCTCATGAAGCTTACACTCTAATGGAGGGGAAGACAGGGAAACCAACAGATACATATTTTATGACAGATGTGACTGTGGCTCTCAAGAAAATAAAGCAAGGTTCTGGGGTAGGATGTGTTGGGAGCTGCTCTTTACATAGGGCCGTAAAAGAGTCTCTCTGAGGAGGTGATATTTGAACTGAGACCCGAATAAAGCAAAGGGACTAGCCACATGAATATCCGGTAAAAGAGCATTGGGCAGAAACAGCTACAGACTTTATTGGAAAGTATATATGATTATGTATGTTAGGCATTAAAAGTAGTAGAATTACCATCTATAGCTTCCAACCCAGCAAAAGAGATAAAGAAAATTCAACCCAATAGAAAGAAAAAAGAGGAAACACACACACACACACACACCTGTGTAGAAAACACAAAATAATGTAGTTGGAATAATTACAAATATATCAGAAATCACAATAAATATAAATGGGCTAAACTTGATTAATAAAATAAAAGACTATCAAGGTTTGTTTGTTTGTCTGTTTAAGAAACAAACTCCAGCTACCCTCCTTGACCACATCAATCAATGTCATAGCAAAATTACATCAAAAAGCAGGGTGCTTCAGTCAACCAGTAGGTCTGCCCAATTATGAAAAATAAATGTTGATGTTTTTAAAGCGTGACTTTTGACTGTCATTTTGCTTTGTTCTCTTCCTCTTAGCCATGATCGGACCACCTGAAATGCAAGTAGAAGTACTTTCTAATTCTTTACACATGCGTTTCTTAGCCCCTAAAATGGAGAATGAGCCTGAGACATGGACCATGAGGAATATTTATAACTCATGGGTTTATAACGTGCAATATTGGAAAAATGGTTCTGATGAAAAGGTAAGCTCAGCAAATCATATGCATTTCAGACATAGGCTCCCCTTCTTTGCCTAGTGTTAGTCTGAGGCCATGACAATGGAGAAAGGAGGCTAGGAAGCCATCCAGTCAGGATCTCACAAGGTGGTAGCACCTTACGTTCCAGAGGATTTAAGACCAGATCCTCTGAGTGCCAGAAGCTTTCCAGTCTGACGTATACCTGGTATTTGTCTCGTGCTTCCCAGGCCCCATAGGAAATACACAGAGCAGACTTCCAGTGTGTTTAGCTGTGAGAGCAGGCCTTTCCCTCCCTGAAGGGAAGTTGTAGGAGAAGGTGGGTAGAGCTGACTCAACAGTTGGCTGGCAGAATTTGGGGTCCACTGAATCAGGTGACAAGCTGCATGACTGCTGTTTTATGGTATAAACCACTATGCCCCATGAACACCACAGAACAGCCAAGCCCATGGTCAAGGCAGCCCCTCCCCTGGATGCTGGATGAACAGTATCACACTGACCCCACTATTCCCCCTTGCTCTCCTCCTCTTCAGGGGATTTTTCCTGAGCTAGGAGTCAGACCCTGTTGGAATGTCGCTTCTGCCACTGTGACTTTAATCACATTCTCAGCCTCAGCTTCCTCATGTCTACGAGATGGGCATAATAACCCACTTGGCGGGGGACCTGGGCGGCTCAGTCAGTTAAGCATCTGACTCTTGGTTTCAGCTCAAGTCATGATCTCAGGGTCGAGGGATCAAGCCCCATGTTGGGCTCCATACTCAGCACAGAGTCTACTTGAGATGCTTCCTCTCTCTCTACCCCTACCCCTACATGCATGCATGCTCTCTCCTTCTCTCTCTCTCTCTAAAATAAATAAATAAATAAATAAATAAAATCTTTTTTTTTTAACCCACTTCATTAATAAAGTGGAAATAATTACCTACTTCCCAGGATTTGGGGGATTTAATGACATAATGAAAAAAATAAACTTGACCCTTTACCTGAACAACATTTGTGGTTGATACAGGGGTTTTCCTTCCCCTTATATAGACACAATTGGGCTGTTTTTATTCATCCATGGTGAGGCTTTTCCTTATACATAGTGCTTCCGAGCTGAATGCCATCTATGGTGCATAGATATATCCATGTATGTTACATAAGTTAAGTTAAGTTACATGTATGTTACCTCCTCTATATTAAATGTTGGTTCTGTCACTTCATTCTCAAGAGTTGGGGAGGATAGTGTCACCCTTGTGTGTTGTCATAGGAATGATGTGATAAGTGTATGTGTACCTACTGCAGAGGCCCCCAAAATCTCAAGTTAATCACCCCCTCCAAAAGCCTCCATTAAATGATGCAGGATATCAGCCTCCTTCACAAAATAGATGATTTAGCTTATAGTCAAGCCCTGGGGGGGTGTGCCTAGAAAACAATAAAGAACGATGAGTTTTATAGTCACTTACAAAATGCAGGTATCTCCGCTAAGCTCTGGGATGCAAAGGTAAGACAGGTTTGACCCACTCAAAGGTTAGCTGTGTACTTTTATTAAGGCTCTGTCTCCATAGCCTACCATGCCTGAGTGCCTCCCACACCAAACCTGAAAGGCAACACCCAGTTAACCTTTAGCTTCTTATCTATAATGTGCCCACAGGATAGGCATCTGGTGACACATTGGTCCTGTCACTTGTGCCCGTCGTGTGGAAGACTTTGTTGTGGCATGCCAAGTGTTGGAAAGGCCACCTGCTTCCCAGGTCCTCCCTCTCGAGTGTCTGCAAAGTCACCAGGACTGGTTTAAATTCACTCTGGACTGAATGTTTGTGTCCCCCACCAAGTTCACATGTGGGAACCTAATCCCCAATGTGCAGGTGTTAGGAGTTGGGGCCTTTGGGAGGCATGGGATTAGCAGCCTTATAAAAGGGACCCCAGAGAGATCCCTTGGCAGGTCCTTGTGCCAAGGACACAGCGTGTAGACGGCTGGCTCAGAATCAGGAAGCCACCCTCCCTAGACCCCAGGTGTGCTGGTGCCTTGGTGTTGGACCCTCAGCCTCGAGAGCTGTGAGAAATTACATGTTTATTTAGAAGCCGCCTGCTCTGTGGTGTTCTGTTACAACAGCCTGCAAAGAGTAAGACAATAGGGTTCCCTTCTAGAATGCAGTGTTAAAAGGCTGCCGTATCCAGTTCGTAAACTCGTAGCATAAAAGGCTTCAGGAAATGCTGTTTCTTCCTGATGGGAGCATGTGAGCAAATAAAATCAGAAATTCTCCAGGGTGTGAAAGCTGGCTAGAAAGGCAATCAGAGGGGACTTGAACAGGGCTTTTCACGTCTGTCCTTCCTTGCCTGCCAGTGTGGATCAACCCTGAGTTTAATCTCTGCACAAAATAGCACTGCAAGGTTGTAGGGGCATTGGGTCCCTAGGAATGAAAGCCAGGATTTTTTTTATTTTTAATTATTGGAAGTTATACCATACTCTTCATGCAGTCAATGGTATAATCAAATTCTTGTTGTCAATGAGCTTGGCTTTCTCCTACAATAAAGGAATAGAGAGAGACAAGCTGTCAACAAACCCAACGCCAAAAGGAAAATAACCAATTACTAAAGTAAAAAAAAAAAAAAAAAGCTTGTGCTCATTTTCCATTGAAATTCCTATTCACCTAACATATTTTATTTTTTGAAGATTTTATTTATTTATTTGCGAGTGATCATGAGCAGGGGGGTAGCAGCAAAGGGAGAGGGAGAAGCAGGCTCCCTGCTGAGCAGTGAGGCTGATGCAGGACCCTATCCCAGGACCCTGAGATCATGACCTGAGCCGAAGGCAGACGCTTAACCAACTGAGCCACCCAGGCGCCCCTCATGTAACACATTTTAAATAGGACCCTTCTATCAGAAAATAGAACCAAGAACCATGATGGAAACGTGGGTGCATATACTCTTCTAGTTCCCTTTACTTTGCCGGGAACTGTTTTGGTTTTCCAAACTCAGGAACAGATCATCAGTGAGGATGGCTTAGGTTCCCACTAAGCTGAGTCAGGGAGTCCGTGGCGGGTTCCTTGCAGAGGAGACTGGATCCTGCCAGATGAGGACATTTCAGGGGCTCACGTGGAAAAGCAATTCAAAGAAGAAAGCTGGGCTGCCAGGGTCAGAAACCTGCCTTTGACCTAGGAGGAAAATCACATGGAGCCCCACGCTAAGGGTCCGGAGTCACCATTCTGGGGCTGCTATACCAGATTTCCCCAAACCCAACAAAAGCATGTTGTCTCAAGGTCGCGGAGGCTCAAAATCTGAGATCCAGGGTTCAGCAGCGAGAGTCCTTCCAAGGGCTGTGAGCAAGGCTCTGTTCCATGCCTGTCTCCTAGCTCCCGGGTCCCTGGCAGTTCTTGGCTTCTTGGCTCTTGGAAGCAACAACCCCATTTCCACCTCGTCTTTATGGGGGTTATGTGTCCATGTCCAGATCTCCTCTTCCCACCAGGACACCAGCCATGTTGGTTTAGGGCTCATCCTCACAAGCCCGTTTTCACATGATTCCCTCCAACTAAGTCCCTTTCCAAATACTAATTAGGACTTCCACATATGAATGGGGGAGGGGACCCAACTCAACCTGAACAACCTGATTCTTTTTCAAAAGGGAGTGGGGTGGCTTGTATGGCATCTAAACTAGAGAGTTCAGGAAACGAAGTGGTCTGTGAAGACCAGAGTCATCTCAGGGTCCCTGGAGATGAACGGGGAGGAACACCTGCTTCCTTTAGCTTCCTATTTTGAGCCCAAAGTAAAGATCATAACTGGGAAGGTTGGGCAGGGAGAGGAGGTACAGAGGCCTGTTTTTACTTTTGTCTTTGTTCCTAGTGGCCGAAGACCTGTCAATATGACTTTGAGGTCCTCAGAGATCTTGAGCCATGGACGACTTACTGTGTTCGAGTTCAAGGGTTTCTTCCTGATCGGAACAAAAGTGGGGAATGGAGCCAGCCTGTGTGTGAGCGAACAGCCGACAACGGTGAGTCTTGAGACGCACCACCTGTAATTCTGCCTCCTCCTAGCCTTTCAGATCGTTCCG
This sequence comes from Mustela putorius furo, assembly GCF_011764305.1. Classification (NCBI taxonomy): domain Eukaryota; kingdom Metazoa; phylum Chordata; class Mammalia; order Carnivora; family Mustelidae; genus Mustela; species Mustela putorius. Next base: position 353,480 of record NW_025421491.1, on the reverse strand, counting down.
GAGACCCCCACCCAGGGTGAGCGTTGGAAGGTCCCTTAGACAGAAACCCGTCTGGCTCCAGCTGCAAGCCAGGTCGGCTCTCACTGATCAACTTCCTGCTGGAAGGAGACCACCCCCTTCTGAGGCAGCTCGTTCCCTCTTAGACCAAAGGGATGGATGGACGTGTTTTCCATTCATTGGGCTCTACCTCCTCTCACTCATCCGCGCTGTGCTCATTCTGTCCGCTCAGCTCTCCTGGTGCAAGTCTTATCAGTCCTCCAAGACCACCAGCAAGGTCGAGCCCCACCACACTACCCAGAAGACTCCCTTCGCTGGGCTGCATGTCTCCAGCCCCTCAGACATATGAGGGAGAGCTTAGAGGCCTTGATCACTGTCCCCGCCAAGGGCCACTTGTCTTGGCTTCCAAGACCTCAACACAATTTCTCATAGTCCTCCCTAGTTCTTTTTTTTTTTTTAAGATTATTTATTTATTTATTTGGCAAAGAAAGAGAAAGAGAGAGAGCACAAGTAGGTAGAGCAGGAGGCAGAGGTAGAGGGAGAAGCCAGTGCCTCACTGAGCAGAAAGCTGGATGTGGGACTTGATCCCAGGACCCTGGGATCATGACCTGAGCTGAAGGCAGACGTTTAACAGACTGAGTGCCCCGAGGTGCCCCTGCTCCCTATTTCTTAAAAAAAGAGAGAGAGAGAGAAGGAGGAAAAGAAGAGAGAGGTGGGAAGAGTACCATTGGCCATACAGTGCGATCATTTACATACAGACATACTGCATTTGCACACAGGACGATACGGTCTTGCCCCCTGGATGTCTGCACCCACACAACAGGCTTTTTTTTTTTTTTTTAAGATTTTATTTATTTATTTGTCAGAGAGATAGAGAGCACAAGTAGGCAGAGCTGCAGACAGAGGGAGAGGGACAAGCAGGCTCTCTGGTGAGCAGGGAGCCCGATGTGGGACTCGATCCCAGGACCCTGGGATCATGACCTGAACTGAAGGCAGACACTTAACCGACTGAGCCACCCAGGCGCCCCACAACAGGCTTTTTTATTATTTAAAGACATCCTCGGGAGACTCAGCCAGCTCAGACCGTGGAAGGATGAATACATGCAGGCCCACTCCTGGCCATTTTTCATTACTGAGGCCCTCCTGGAAGCAAGACCTGGGGGCTGCAGAAATTCCTTCCAGAGGGAACAAAACTTTTCGTCCTCTGTGTCACAGTGCAGTTCGACGAAAATTGCAACGCTCCGATTCCACTGATTCGTCATTTCCACTTAGCAAGTTCCTGAGTGTTGCTTTTTGTTATTGAAGTATTTCTCACCCAGCTTTGCTCTGTCTCGTCTCGTTTGCCAGAAAGAGCTTGAGGATCTTTACCCATCGTTGCTTTGTGCTCCAGGATACAGCTTCCATTATACTGTTCAGCTGCTTGCTTGCTGATCCCTGACCCATCAGAAGAGAGCAGACTTTTATATAAGCGGTGCTGGTTTTTTGTCCGAAAAGTCGCTGTAAATGTAAATGTAAAAAAACTGATAAATACCAGCTAAAATGGACACAGCCAGTGCCAAGTGCAAAGCTGTGTCAACTGTGTTCGAGACGACGTCTGGATATTTCTCGAAATAAGAGCCCCGTAATCAGGTGTGCTTAGAAATGATGGGGCCTCTCGGAAAAATCCCCCCGTATATGAGCCCCGTTAGCATATCTGATGTTTCAATACCCTTTTTGAGGATCAGCATTCCAAGGATCACAGCCTGGGAAAAACCAGCCCCTCATATGCCATACTCTCACAACAAATCCTCCCTGTCCAAAAAAAAGGGGAAAAGCAGCCATTTTGAGCTCATTTCTTCTCAAAGCCCTAATGTTGTTTTCGGTTATCATCCTTATCCTTTTTATGTGTTGGTAATTAGCCACTTAATTATCTGTTCCAGGATGTTTGTTATTTTTTCTGGAGATCCGCTTCAAGGTCACTGGCCTGGAGTTTTCTGAATCATGTTTTTTTGTTTGTTTGTTTTAAAGATTTTATTTATTTATTTGATAGAGAGAGATCACAAGTAGGCAGAGAGGCAGGCAGAGAGAGAGAGGAGGAAGCAGACTCCCTGCTGAGCAGAGAGCCTGATGAGGGGCTCAATCCTAGGACCCTGAGATCATGACCTGAGGCGAAGGCAGAGGATTAACCCACTGAGCCACCCAGGTGCCCCTCTGAATCATATTATTGTTGCTTCCTTGCTTTGTAAATGCACTAAGTGCCTGAATCCGGGATTCTTTCCCGTCTCACGGACACAGGCACGTGAATCTTCTGTAATCGTAGTAGTACATTTTCTCAGGGCTACAGAGCCACACAAAAAAATCCTCCTGTCCTCCTGGAGGGACTTCTCTGTCATTCTCTTTTTCTGTGGCCCCCAGTTCAGTGCCTCGCATCATCTGGAAGGCCAAGGTCAGTGTCCCAGTGGACCTGCCCACGTCTGGGCTGGCCGAGCCTCTCTGCAATGCCTTTAAATAATGGAAAGCCCTCCCTTCGTGGGCTGCATTATTTTCCAGGCCACACGTTATTTCTACAGCACTTCTCTCTGGTTTTGTTTTGTTGTGTGTTTTTTTGGTTGTTTTTTTTTTTTCTCATTTTAGTCCTCTCTTGAATCATTCTTACTTGAATCAGAATTCTGTACCTTGGGGTGCCTGGGTGGCTCAGTGGGTTAAAGCCTCTGCCTTCAACTCAGGTCATGATCTCAGGGTCCTGGAATCGAGTCCCGCATCGGGCTCTCTGCTTGGCAGGGAGCCTGCTTCCTCCTCTCTCTGCCTTCCTCTCTGCCTACTTCTGATCTGTCTCTGTCAAAGGAATAAATAAAATCTTAAAAAAAAAAAAAAAAGAATTCTGTACCTTGGGAGCCCCCAAGCTGCTTGAATGGTGAGAATCCCTGGTCTTAGAATTATCCTTTTTGTGGGGTGCCTGGGTGGCTCCGTCATTATTAGTAATGACATTCTTAAAGTCACATTGTGAAGGATCCCTAATGGTCCTGAGACCTTTATGTCACAAGACATGCTTTGAGAGCTACAATTTGGCCTATGAGAGAAATATTTCAAATATTTTGTGACTCTAAACGATCACCCAGGAACTGACAAAACCCAAGCATTTTATAAAAGGAAGGCATAACCCATGGAAAACCTGCTTTTGTCAAACATTTTAGGTTTGTGTAGACATAGCTATCTCGTTTGAACCTCACAACCCATTTTTCCGTGAGAGCCTTGTAAGGATCTGCCCCTTTCACAGACTGGAAAAGCAAGGTTCAGAGAGGTGAAGCAACTTGGCCAGTGTCACTCAGCTGGTAAATGAATGGGGACAGAGGAGGTTACCTTTCCCGTAATTTACTGCCCCTGGACTCATTCCCCAGGTGAGCACAATTTCCCTGCGGGTGAAAACAGGGAGAGGCAGTCCTCCGGGCCACACCGTCAAGCGGAACTGAAGGAAGTCAGAGAGCTTTCTGGGGAGCTCTAGGTCATCCACCTAGGTCCTCCCCTAAGGCCCAGCCCTTATGAAGCAATGACCCGTTCTCTCTTGGGGTGACTCACAAAGGCATCGTCTGAACTTTGTTGCCATTGACCAGGTGTACCTGTCAAGCATCCTTAAACCAGCGATGGCGACACATCCTGCCTCGACCACAAGGGGACCGAGCACTGCCCTCCAGGGACTCAGCATAGTGTCAGTGACCGTGGTGGGCTCAGGGGCTTAATCCTTGTCCACTGAGTGGGGGGGGGCCCTCCGTCTGGCTCGCTCACCTTGTGACCCTGCGTTCACCAAGAACAGACACATTTGGGTTGAATGTGCTGAAAATATAGGCTGGCAGGTGCCCCTCCTCAATTCTAGCAAGTGAGGTGACTTTGCAGGGGGTCTGGGAGGAGGTCCCTTGAGCTCAGGGCCCAGGCCGGAAAGATGGTGATGACCAGACCACTGCCAGCATGAATGGAAACAAGGAGGGGCGAGGGAGGAGGGCAGGCCCATCCCAACCCCTGCTTCCCAGCCCCCCACCACAAACACCACATGGGTTCAGACATGCAACGCCTGTGGGCGCGCACTGCTCAGTGCGGGGCTTGGGGGGCCGGCAGCCAACCCAGCCCCGGCGAACTTCGGTCTGCCCTGGGCAAGTAGGAATCGACATTTTCTCCGCAAATAAAATGACTCCCTTCTAAAAAGACTCGCTCTTAAAGGGCAGGGTTCATTGGCTTGTCCTCTCTGGGCCCCAGAAGCTTTGGGTTTTAATCGGGAGGGTGGTGCCGGTTGCCAGGCTCCTGGCGTTGGGAGGGTGGGTGGCCCCGGGCAGCAGGAGAAGGCGCCTGGTGCTGAATGAGGGGAGCCGGGACCACAAACGCCCGGGTCAGAGACAAAGCTGGCGGGTAGAGCAGTAAAAACAGATTTTATTCAGTAAGGACTTGCAGGAGGGAAAGAGCTACCCGGGTGTTTTAAAGGACGAGCAAGAGAGGGGCAGAGAAGAGGGGCTCGGGGAACGGACACATCACGTAGCAGCTGAGAGGGGCCTAGGGCAGCGTCCACGCTGCTCCATCGGCGTCGAATGCCAACTGGTGTTTATCAAGTCAGGCTCCCCCTTCCCGCCAAGGCTGGGGGACAGGGGGTCTCCTTCACGAAGATCGCAATTTAGAGGAATGGCTGCAGGTCCTTGAGAAAGGTAGCCCTGGGTTTTAGGAGACACAGGTGCATCTTGAAGGGGCGGAGGAAGGATTCACAGGCATGAGCTTTGGATAGCAAAGGCTCTAGGAAAGGAAGGCCAGGTGTTGGCAGAAGAGGCGGCGAGTTCTTTTGTGACATTTTCCAGACAGAAACCCACGGTGGGTGCTAGGTCGTGCCAGCCGCAAGGCCACTAGAGGCCACACTGGAGTTCGGGCGGGTGTCTGAGTGGCCGGAGGGCTCGGATGGTGGTGTCATGCCAAGAGCTTTTGCCCTTCTCAGTACAAAGCCCCACAGCGCATGCATTTCCTTGGGGGTTCTGGGGTCCCGTTTCCTGCGTCAAGGCAGCAGAGGCTTCTCCAGAAACCTGGGGAGGCTCATTGCTCAGAGTCCCTGCTAAGTGTTCTCCTCGGGTATGTCAGCAGTCATGCCCGAAACCAAAGCTGGAAAAAGACAGGAAGGGGGTGGTGGATTGGTGAGGGGGCACTTGCTGGAAACCCCTGGATCCTTGAGCAGGTGTCCCGTGTTTCCTCCTCACCGGCCCCTCCCGAGATGGGCGTCTGGCCCCGTTTTCAGGGATTCCCACCGGATTGCCATGGTGACGGAGTGTGGAGGTCGGGTGACCCAGGTGTCCTTGACTGCAGCGTAACGCAGCACCCCACCCCCTGCTGTCCCCACAGAGACAAGCCCACCCTGGACTGTGGCCGTGGTCCTGGCAGCGTCCTTGTGCGCGGCCGTCTTGCTGCTCGGCTGCTCGGCCCTGCTGTGGTGTTTGTACAAGAAGACCAAACACGCCTTCTGCCCGGGGAACTGCCTGCCGCAGCACCTGAAGGAGGTAGGCCTGGGATGGGCCGGGGCTGGGGAGGAGGCCTTTCCTTGCCAGCCAGCTCTTGACGTGAGAGGGGACGACCAGAACTTAAAGTCTACCAGGACTCCTGTGGGAAAGGCCCTCCCTCTGGGAACCCTCTAGACCGGCAGTCGGCTAACTCTCCCCTGAAGGGCCAGATAGAGCAAATATTTTAGGCCTCGTAGCCCAAGAGGCAAAATCAAGATACTGTATAAGTACTTATAAAACCGCTTAAATGTAGGCATTTAAAACTCTTAAAACCGCGCTGAATTCCTGGGTTTCGCCATAGTTTGCTGACCCTGCCCCGAACTCCCAGAGCCTAAAATGGCGAGCGCAGGGAGCACCAGGTTCCCCGACTGGGTTTCTGGGAACGCCGGTAAGCGGGGCCGCTCCTGTGTCTGCCCTGAGGAAGCTTCTGGTGGTTGCTGGCCCTCTTTGGCATCCCTGGGCTCGTGGACACATCACCCCACTCGCTGCCTTCGTGTTCACGTGACGTCCTTCCTGTGTGTGTCTGCGTCCCATGTCCTCTTCTTCTAAGGACACCAGCCATATTGGATTTGAGGCCGAAGGAGTTCATTTTACCTCGATTACCTCGATTACCTCTGTAAAGACGCTATCTCCAAATAAGTCACATTCTGAGTTGGCGACCCTGGGAGAGGCAGCAGAGCCCCTTGGCTGGAGCTGAAGCTTGTTTGAGGAATGATATGCCGTCCCGGTTCCACAGGCCCTTGGTCAGAACCACTGAGGTCTGACTGGCCCCGGGGGCCCCGGGGCCGTCTCGGAGTTCAGAAATGACACAGAAACACAGAGCCGCTTCCCTGAGTCCACACACAGGCCTCTCCCACAGACTTCCTCTTCCCTGACCCTCCCGTCTCTCTTCTTCGGGTCCCCTGACCGCACCAGCCTAGCCATTAACCTCTGCCTGTGAGTTCAGGAGGAGCCCAATCTTGGGCCACTTTTCTTCCAACACAAGAAGAGCACCAGTGGAGGGCTTCCTCCTCTCCATTGCCATTCAGGGCCGTCCAGTTCAGCCCCTGGTGCTACCACAGGCCATTTTGGGTTTGCGCACATGTGCTGTGCCCAACTTCCCATGAACCATGTTTGACCTTTTCCCACTCCCTCAACTGCCCGCCCCCCACCCCTGTGGTCATGGTGTGAACAGAGGCAGACGTGCTGGTACCGCAGGGGTGCATAGTGTGGGAGGCTGGGCCCCATGCCTATGTCTCCTGAGACCTCGCTGTAGGACCCGGTGAGTTCAGCAGGCCTTATGAGGGTGACTCACTTCTGGGTGGCCCAGGCTCCCAGTGTCCTGGACTGTCTCTCCCAGTTCCCTGGAGCTGTTTTTCCAACAGGGTCTAATTCCCTGCTGTGTGATGGCCTCACCTAGTCCCCAAACTGTAGTGATCTGCACCGTGATTCAACTTTTAGGATTTGACGGATACTCCAGCCAGCATCTTTTCCCACCATAGACCCTTTGGGGACCTGCCACAGCACGTAGCCAGTTCACATTCAATTGATGTGTCATCATTGGCGGATCATGCTGGGCCTTCATAGCCCTGCACCAACCAGCCACGAGATGTGGCTAGGGCACCCTGCTCCGTGGCCCATACCTTCTGCAGGGCCCTCTCCTGCCCGTGGCAGCTGTCCTGTGTCACTCTGTGAGTTGCATTCCCAGGGCAGAACATGCTGCCTCCAGACCCATGAGGCCCACCTAGCGTCACGCTAGTTCTTAGGGGGGGGGGGCATCGTTGGTTCTTTACCTTGGAGAGGACGTCCAGCTCGCCTCCCCCACGGAGCCCCTACAACTTTGCAGATACGGCAGGTCCCTGCGTCCCAGGGAGTGTCCCACGCTCCAAGATGCATGTGCCCATCCACAGCCTTGTCACTTCTATCCCTTCTGGTCCTGTGGTCACATTGTCATGATAGCTGATGCCAGGCCTGGTCCCCAGACCACCCAGTTGGGGGCTATAGACTACCACCGGGAAGGACACAGTTGCACGGTCAAGGCCCCTCTCTTCTCTATAGCACAGTTTCTGAGACTACTCTGCTGCAAGCCAGGCCAGCCCCAGGGTCCCCAGAGGCTAGGGCACAAGCACCTCCACAGTGAGGGCTGGTCTGGGCCATGCAGCAGCCACGGTGGGTGGCAAGTGAGACACGTGACCCCAGGCAAGTGTTTCTGAGTGGCTAGGGACCTTTTAACAAGAGGTGTTCACCAGGATGGCGGTGCCAGAATGAGCCAGGAGGCCTCTGTGAGCTCTTGAGAAGCAGGGGGAACAAAGGGGGAAAGGCCCATTGTTTGGGTGGAAAGTGTTTTAAGTGGCGATGGAGCAGGAAACACAGCTAGTCTCTTGAGATGGGGCAGGAAGCACAGCAAGTCACTTGCTGTTTCTGCTTCTGGCTCGCCATCACAGAGACGGGTCAGACAGGAAAGGACAGATGGGACTACGTGCGTCCAGGCAAGTCAAAGCCAGAGATGGGCACAGCGAAGGGGTGGCTGGAATGAGCCCCCTCGGAGGCTAGAAGACTTTGCAGACCCACCTGCAGAGCCAGCCACTGTGATCGATCTGAGAAATGCCGGCAGGTGCTGGAGAAGGGGAGAGTTGGGGTAGGGGGGTGGTGAGAACGAGGGAGGCGCCAGGAAACTATGTAGACTGAGATCATTGCATCATGAAATTCACTAGCCTGATGGCCCTCACCATGGCCCAGAGAATACTTGAAAGTTCTGGGAGACTTAGTGGGGATGGAGACTTTGCACTGAAGCCATAGGGAGGTTTATCCAATAGGATATATTGAGACTGTGTGTGTGTGTGTGTGTGTCTCCCACCCGGAGACCAGCCTGGTCCTTGCTTTCCTGAGACTTACAACACGTCTTCCTCTGTTCTTCTTTCCTGTCCCCTTGCCCTGGAGAATCGAGAATGGCTCTAGTCCATTCTTACGAATCCACTGGACCCAAGGATTTGGGGAAGTTCCTTCTGCCCCCAGTGTCCTCCTTTGGACCTAATTCCTCTTGCCACCCCCCCCCCTTCCATCAGCTGCTGGAGACCCAGAAGGTGGGAGGTGGAAATCCTGACAGGTCCACACCAGGGGCAGTGCCACTGCCAACGGCTTAAATGAAGTCCCATCAAAGGGCTGAGTGTGGAGATGACATTACGAGGGCAGCAGACTGTCGGGGTGAAGCTACAAGTCAGCAGCGGAGGGGAGAAGGAAAGACACAGTGCCCTGAGACTGTCTCCACCTTGTCCTGAAGACACTGGTGGAGCTCCAAGGAGGGAAATTGGCAAACTTGAAGTCAGCAGATGTTCGGGGAAACACAGCTGGGCATCTTTCATGGTTCAAAGAGCGGGAGAGACCCAGATGGTTAGACTCAGGTTCTGGCCCGTAACCAACCCCCAACCCCCAGCTCCGGGGAGGGAAACTGACAAGGCCGTACCCATAAAATGCACTAGACAGAAACTTAGCACGAGCCACGTGTGTTTTAAATTGGCTAGTAGCCATGTCTGTTTTTTTTTGAGTAAATAAGGGAAGACGAAATTAACATTAATGATATATTTTATATAACCCAGTATATACAAAATAATCATTTCAATACGTAATGAATAACCTTTTTAATACTTGAAATACTGACCTTCTCTTTTCCTACAAAGCCTTCGGAATCTGGATTCTGACTAGCCACATTTTAGGTGGTGAGTAAGCCACACGTGACTCGTGGCTCTCCACGGTGCAGGGCTGAGGGTTACGGACCCATCGGGTGCTGGCGAGCCCCAAAGAGGACCCTTAAACCAGCCGGAGGACACGTGGGAGATTCTGTTCTTTTTCCAAGACGTATTCATCCCATGCCTGCAACGTGCTGCTTCCTAGAGGAGGTGACGCTCGGGCCACATTTATGCCACAGCATTGGGATCGGTCTAAAAAAATGTCCCTCCCAGTTTACAAGAAAAATTATCAGAGGGGGACCTGATTGCATCATCAGAGGGTGGTCTGAGATGAAGATTCATGGTTGAATTTTTAGAAATTGTGGTAAAACACACAGAACGTAAAATTTGCCATCTCGACCATTTTTAAGTGCGTAGTTCCGTGGTGTTAAGTGCCTTCACGCTGGGTTACACTGGTGGGCAGCCAGCGCCGCTGTCCATCGCCGGAACTTTTCCATCATCCCAAATAGAGTCTGTCCCCATTAAACAAGAACTCCCCCTCTCCCCCTCTGCAGCCCCCCCATCCTTCCTACTTTCTGTCCGTGAATTTGACTCCTTGTGGGACCTCACGTTAAGTAGAGTCATACAACATTCGTCCCTTCGTGTCTAACTTACTCCACCTAACATAACACCCTGCACAGCAGGTGTCAGAAATCCATTCTTTTTCAAGGCTGAATAGTTTTCCACAGTATGGATAGGTCACATTTTCCTTGTCCATGCCAGCACTGACGGACACCTGCGTTGCCCTTACCTTCCGGTTCTTTCTTTGAGACCCAGCTTTCTGTTCTTCTGGGGATGTATTCAGAAGTGAAATTTTGCACTGTATGGCCATTCTATTTTTAAACTTTTGAGGAACTCTGATGCTGTGGTTGTCACATGCTTTACACCAGCCTTCTCCAGCCAGGAGTTCCATATAAAATCTGTGTAAGCCCAGAAAAAGGAATGGGGAAATTTTGATCACTGACTCTGTGGGTTTTTTTCTTTTCTTTTTTTTATCCCCCTCACAGTTTTTAGGCCATCCTCATCACAGTACGCTTCTGATTTTCTCCTTCCCGCCCGCTGATGAGAATGAAATCTTCGACAAACTGAGTGTCATTACACAAGTCTCGGAAAACAGCAGGCAGAATCCTGGCGATGGCAGCCCCCCCGAGGCCCCATCTGGGCAGGGGTCCTCCGAGCTGGTCCCCGAGGAGGGAGTGCACACCGAGGGGTACAGCACCCCCCTCCTCCTCTCGCCCACCTGTGAGGGTCAGCGGGAAACCACCTGAGCAAACCCCACATCTAAAACTCTCAGATTCCAGGACAAGATCTGAACAACCAAAGAGCTAGATTTTAAAGGCTCGCTTGGCAAAAAAAACACTCCACGGTGGAAATGTGTTGCTTTATAAAGGCCTCAATGATTAAAAAAAAAAAATTCTTGATCACTGAGGAGTATAATTTCCAGCCTCTTCTGCTCACTACTATGAGGAACAATTTTTAATTAGAAGAAACAAAAATACTTAAAATGAGGGATAAAAAAACGAGATGTGGCAAAATCCAGCCAGATGGCCAAGAGACGGATCCGGAAAGCAGCCTCAAGTCACGGTGGCGAACGAATTTTTGGGATTCTCAGGGATACTTGGACTGGATTTATTTTGCTACCTGTACATGTTCTTTATAGTGCTGGTGCTCTAGTACAGTTTTATTCTCTAGTTCATCTGTATGCATGAACGGTGCCACGTTTGGGTACTTGGCAGATAGTGCGTGAGGCTCTCATTTGCTATTTCCTGTGTCCATTCCACAGGTATTCCTTGGTCCTTTCCTCCGTCACACAGGAACAATGCTGGGTGGGGGGGGTCTAATGGTATCTGGGAGCGATCAGTCCAGGAAGCCTTGGGTTCCACTCAGGCACCTGCTAGCGTGTGATCCTTCAGCTTCCTCATCTGGACATGGAAATCAAAAGACCTAAGGATTAGTCATATTCCATGAAAAGCACCACCCCCGGGGGCGCCTGGGTGGCTCAGTCGGCTGGGGTCATGATCTCAGGGCCATGGGATCGAGCCCTATGCTGGGCTCCACGCTCAGGGCGGAGTCTGCCTGAGCATTCACTCTCTTGATCTCCCTCTGCCCCTCCCCCTTCATGCTCTCTCTGTCTCTTTCTAAAATATATAAATCTTTAAAAAAAAAAAAAATGGCTTCTGGGTGGCTGTCATTAAGCGTCTGCCTTCAGCTCAGATCTTGATGGCGAAAGTCCCGGGATCAAACCCTGCATTGGGCTCCCTGCTCAGCAGGAAGCCTCTTCTCCCTCTCCAAGCCCCTTGCTTGTGCTCCCTCTCTGTGTCTCTCTCTGTCAAGTAAATAAATAAAATCTTAAAAAAAAAAAAAAAGTGCTGTCTCCAGTAGGCACTCAGTAGGCACTCAACAAACGGTAGCTCTTCATATCAGCAATACAATCTCATGGGTATGACCTTAACCCCACACACTGGTCAGCAACCAGTGTCCCTTCCTCTGTGTCAGATTGCCCAATAAAACAGATTCCTCAAAGGCCACAAAAATGGGGGAAAATACTTCTTGGAATGACTTGACATTCTTAAAATGAAATGTCATGGGCTCAGGAAGTGGGGGAAAGGCGGGGTGGGGGTAGGGCTGGAGACGAGAAGATCGTTGACCTTCCTTGCACTCATTTTACATTTCAGTATTTTTAAATTATTTTCAGTAACACTGTGAGGGAGGGATCACCATATTTTCAATTTTTTGTGCCCCCAGACATCTTAATTGGGGTCTGGGGCTCATCTTGAGACAGGGGAGAGAAATTGATTCTCTTCCCCAGTTAAGCTCTTACTTCCTAAACACGCATCGACGTGGGAGGGGCACTCAACTTGGGGAGGCATCTGGCTCAGGAGAGAAGAAAAGAGACACCCCATCACCCACCCTCTCCCCGCTATGGACTCTCAGCATTCTTTTGCTCCCCTCGCACCTGACTCTCCTGCGTGTGTCTGAGGAATCTCCCCCCTTGCAGATGTGAAACTCTCCCTCTCTCTGGGGGCTCCAAATGTTGCATTCTCATTTCCCAGACCCCTCACTGCTGGCCTAGAGGCTCCAGCCCAGCTTTGACTTAGAAGGTGGGCACCAGCAGCAGAAGCAGGAGCTTGGGGAGAAGTAGTCAATGGCCAACCGGGGCTCACACCAGCACATTGACGTCCCCACCAGAAGGGGTCTGATTTGAACATTGCTCCTGCTTGGATCCCCACTGAAGCTATTTCCCTCCAACTCTTCTAGAGAATCTGTGAGCTCCTCTCCATGTCCATCTCCAAACTCCTTTTCTGCTTGTATCAGCCCCGATCAGTTCTCATCTTTGCATCTAAAACCTTGAGCAGGGGCCCCTGGGTGGCTCCATCAGTTAAGTGTCTGCCTGTGGGTCAGTTCTTGATCTTGGGGTCCTGGGATCGAGTCCTGCATTCGGCCCTCTGCTCAGCAGGGGGTCTGCTTCTCCTGCCTGTGCCTCTTTTTCCCCTCTCCCCACTCATGTGTCCGTGTGCACACACTCTCCCTTTCCCTACCTCCCTCTTTCTCTCTCTCAAATAAATAAAATCTTTAAATATTAAAAATAAAACTCTGAGCAGGCCACCAAGAGTGGAACGGCATGGATGTGGATTTCCCAGGCCTAAAAAAGCACATGCAGGAGGAAGGTGGGCATGAGACATCTCTCTGCTTGGTTTCCTACTTGAAGGAGTTGACAGAAACACCTTCCCTTCAGAGGTGGGAGGTCCTGAAGGGTTTAGGGAAAAGGAGTTGAAGCCCAAGATTGGCTAACTGGAGCCTGAGGGACTAACAGCCTCCTACCGAGGATCGGAGACACGAGGTGCGAAGACAAAAGGAGAGAAAACTATGGGTCCTCCCCTGCCGAGAGCTGGCAACTGATGCCTTGCCCTACTGGGAAAGACCCCAGGTATTTTGTGTGGTAAGGGTGGAACCAGGATCACCTCAGCGACCAAAGATTCAAAACACACTGAGAAATGCACTGTTGTCTGCTCCCCTCACACTGCCCACCCTCCCCAACTCCCACTGCTGACAGACATTTTCTTAGTGCTGAGAAGCAGCCCCCTCTCCTTGTATTCCCCATCCCCCTAAGTACTCCTTTCATCTCTTAACCACCTCTTTAATGATGCGATCTGCTCTTGCCTTCAGCACAGTAAATAATGGACACGGCTATCCTTTGGCAATCTTGATGATAAGGAATGCCGATTTGACTTCCGTTTCCCACAACATGGCTGACTAGACAACCTTCCTGACCCTTAGATGAAATCAACTGAAATGTTGGAGTAATGCTTAAAAAAAAAAAAAATTGTAATTATTTCCTAACAAGGAAGGAAGGAATATCCAGAGGCCAAAGTCTACAGAAGCTGACCAAGTGTCACGATTCACCTTGAGGGCATTTGACAAACCCTGTGGGTATCAGTCTCTCACAAGTTCTGAGGGGACAGAAGACAAAGACCAGTTCTCACCTAAGGCAGGGTCTCAAGGAGCCCTCTTCATAAATCTGAAAATTCAAAGAGCCATCCCCTCTGTGTAAGGACTACTAGGAATAAATGAATCCCATCCTGCGACCAAATCACAAAACCCAAAGGGAAAGCCTTTGTTTCCTAGGGCTGCCCTCACAAAGTACCACACACGTGATGACTTAACAGAAACATATTCTCCCACAGTTCAAGAGGCCAAAAATCCAAAATCAGTATCACCCGGCTGAATTCAAGGTGTTTGAAAAGTCTTCAGAGTTTTTTGGAGACAATGTGTTCCTTCTTCTTCCAAACTCTGACTGTCCCTTGGTGGGTGGCAACCTCACACTAGTCTCTGCTTCTGTGTTCACAAGACCTTCTCGACCCTCTGTGTGTGTCTCCCTCTGCCTCGCTCCTCTGAGGACATTTATGGTTGCATGTAAGCCCCACCAAGATAATCCAGAAAATTTTCGCCATCTTGAGACCCTCAGTTTAAGCACATCTGCAAAGACCTTATTTCCAAATAAACATGTTCACAGGTGTCAGGGATTAGGACCTGGAATCTTGGAGGGTTATTATTCAGCCTACCACACATCCCTAGCTGGGACTACAAGGGCACCTTTTTGGTTTTGGTTGTGTTTTCAGAGTGAAATGGCAAAAATATATCCTTCCTGAGAAGTTATTGTCTCAAATGAAAGGTGTGCAGCCCAAAATCACACTGTCTGAGTGGTCAACGAAAACTTCAGAGTTCACTGTTAGAAATCACAAAACCCAAAGGGAAAGCCTCAAGAGCAAGAGCCAGCAGAAACAACAAGCAACTAAGTCAGACCCACCAAGACTTGGGACCCTGCTGTGCACAGAATATACAGCATGCTTAACAGAGTTAAATGCATGTAAGGGGCACTGATAATGTCAGGAAGGCACAAGAGGCTGGATCATTCCACTTTATTGTGGCAGCACATGAATCCCAAATCTCAGTGACTAAGAGCAAAGATTTGTTTCTCACTCATTTTGCGTGTGGCTGAAGGTCAACTGTCAGTCTGTTCTAATCCCAGTGACCTCCTCATTCTAGGATCAAGGCTGAAGGGCATGCTAAATGGTGAGAGAAATGTCAGCCCCCACAATAGTTTTTAGAGCTTCTGCTTAGGCGTGGACCTGCCATTTCTGGCCATATTCCTTTGGTCAAAGATATGGTCAAGGCCAATGTCAATGAATGAGGAAGTACTCCTCCCCTGGGGAGGAACTGCAAGTCATGTAGTGACAAATGGAGGAATGTAGAATTCTCTTACAAGGAAGAGAGAGAATCACTGGGAGCAATCATTACAATCTGCTACAGACTGAGAAATTGCCAAATAGATTTGGGCGGTGGGGTGCAAATAGACCTGTAGAAATGAAAACTCTAATCACTGAAATGTACAAGTCAAAAGATGGGTTGAACCACCAATTAGACACAGCTGAAGAGAGAATAAGAAAATTGGGCAGGAGGGAGAGTGTATTTGTCTGGGTTCAGAGAAACAAAACCAATAGGATGTGTGGACTTATATGTAGAGAGAGATTGGTTTTAACAAATCGGCTCATAAGATTATGGAGGTTTGTGAGTCCAAAATACATAAGGCAGACTGATAGGCTAGAGACCCAGGGAAGAGCTGACATTTAGTTGAGTCCAAAAGCAGCCTTAAGAAAGGATTACCTCTTCCATGAATACCTCTGTCTTTTTGCTTTTAAAGCCTTCAACTGATTGGATAAGGCCCATCCACATTATGGAGGATAATCTACTTTACTCAAAGTCTACAATTGAAATGTAAATTTCATCTGAAAAATATTTCCACAGCAATATTCAGATGCATCTGATCAAATACCTGAGTACTATGGCCCAGCCAAGTTAACGTATAAAATTAACCACTGGAAGGGTAGATCTGAAGTGAACATCAAGGAGGCAATATAGAGAAACAGAGGATAAGAAAATGTGAGAGGAAAAAAAAAAAAAGAAAATGTGAGAGGTTAATATATAAGACATATGATGTATAGAGTGAGACGATCTATTACATGTCTGATCACAATCTCAGAAGACAGGTGAGAAATGAGGAAGCCACTTTGAATATTTGAAAAGACAACAGTTGTTTAAGACACCAGTCTACCAACTCAGGAATCCCAGCAAATCCCAAGCTGGACAAATAAGGAGAAACCACATCATGGTAAAACTACCAGACATCAAAAACAGAGAAGATAGATTACCTTCGAAGGAAGAACAATTAAATTTATGGATGATTTCTCAGCAGTAACAGAAACCCAAAGTGGATAAAAATAAGTTCTAAGTGCATCAAAAATCTCAGTCAGGGGCACCTGGGTGGCTCAGTCGGTTAAGCATCTGCCTTTGGCTCAAGTCATGATCCTGGGGTCCTGGGATCGAGTCCTGTGTCAGGCTCCCTCCTCAGTGGGGAGCTTGCTTCCTCCTCTTCCTCTGCCTGTCATTCCCCCTGCTTGTGTGCTCTCTCTCTCTCTCTCCCTCTCTCTCTTTGCCAAATAAATAAATAAAATCTTTTAAAAATTCTCAGTCAACTTAGACCTGTATATCCTACAAAATGTGTATCCCTTCAGGAAAAGGGACAAAAAGACTTAGACAAACAAAAGTTGAGAGCATTTGACATCAAAAGGTCTTGATCAGATAAAGATCTAAAGGGTGTGTTTTAGGCTGAAGGATACCCTTCCCATGTGGAAGTTACGATAACTAAGAAGAAAAGAGGAGAGAACCTGGTAAATACGTGAGTTAATATAAACAAATATTGACTATATACGACAGTAATAATCTATTCTGGGTTATCAATGCAACAACTGAAACACAGAGGGGAAGAACTGTAGGGAAAGTGACTTCATGTTCCTGCTGTGTTTCAGAGAAGAATAAAGACACTGATTCATTTGAGACATGGATAAGTTAAGCATATACAGATTCCTAGAGTCACCTCATCACTAGAGAAGTGGTTTCCATCTGGGTCAAGGAAGGGAAACAGTTTTGACCCCAGGGGACATGAGACAATGTCTGGAAACATTTGTGGTTATCAGAACTGGAGGGGTGTTACTGGTCTCTGGGGTAAAGAAGCTGTGAGGCTGCAAAGCAGCCAATCAATGATGCACAAGAAAGCCAACATGCAACAGAGAATTACTCAGCCCAAAATATCAATAGGGGAGAGGTTGGGAAACTGTACCAAAAGGAAAAATCAGAATAAGGAAAATGACTCATTCAAGAGATTACTCTGACCAAAAAGAAGGGACCTTAAAAAATAAAAGGCAGAACAAATGGGAAACATAAGTAATATAATAGAAATAGATCAACAAGTCAATGGACTAAGCGATCCAGTAAAAGATAAAATTGTCAGAGTATATTTTTTTAAATGATGGTAAAATTCTAACTGTTTCTAAGAGACCCAGAGAAAACATACAGATCTAGAAAAACTGGAAATTTTTTTAAAAGAGGGCAAAGTATATGCCAGGCAAATTCTCATGAAGAAAGCGGATTTCATTACATTAACATCAAAGAAAGAAGACGTTAAGGCACAGAGCATCTGTGTAGAAGTTTCGATTCATCAGGAAGGTAAAACAGTTCTAACCAAGCACACACTTCGTGGCACAGCTTCAAAATAGATCAAAATGGGTAGAACCACAAGGAGAGCCTGCCAAATCCACTGTCCTATTAAGACAGTAATAATGGCCACCACTTGTATGGCACCGACAATGAGCCAGACGCTGTGCTGGGCACATCACCAATTCTGTTGTCTGCTGACTCTAAAATGCCATCAGTTGTAAGAGGAACCATTAATATTTGAACAGAGAAAAGAGAAAAGGGAAAGAGGGTCTCCTGGGGGGGCTCAGTTGGTTAAGCATCTATCTCTTGATCTCGGCTCTGGTCTTGATCTCAGGTGGAGAGTTCAAGCCACACCCAGTGTGGATCCTACTTTAAAAAAAGTTAGCAAAGAAAGGAAGAAAGAGAGAGAGGAATAAAGAAAGAGAGGGAGGAAGGAACGAACGAACGAAGGAAATAAATATTAGGATGGAAGTTGCCTCAGTATTGATTGTCAGACAAAATCTAAATGTCAGGGATGTTAAAAATGTGTGTGTGTGTGTGTGTGTGCGCGTGTGTGTGTGGGTGTGTGTAGAGAGAGAGAGAGACAGAGAGGAAGTACCTGTGACAAAGTGTTAATAATGATTCTAAATGCAGGGTATCTAGACATTCAACTTCTTAAAGCTTAAAAAGTTTTCAAGATAGGGGCGTCTGGATATCTCAGTCGGCTAAGCATCCAACTCTTGACTTCAGCTCAGGTCCTGATCTCAGGGTGGTGGAATTGAGCCCTGCTTCGGGCTCTGCGCTCAGAGCTCCTGGGGAGCTCCAGGATATTCTCTCTCTCTCTCTCTCTCTCTCTCTCTATTACAAATAAATAAATCTTTGGAAAAACTTCTCACAATAACTAGTTTGGGGAAATTGTAATAAATATACAGATGCTTACAAATAGTCCTCATTCCAACACTTTTCAATTCCCATATGCATTCAAAATACATAGGATTTTTCTCAAAATGAGTTGGTAATGGATTTTTGTCTCAGAAAAAAAAAAAAAAAAAAACCTGTGCAGGGGTTTTCATATTTGTTTTGCTGCTCTAATGTTATAAATGGCTCTGTCCTGGTATCTTCCTATTAGGTGACATTTCCACTGCCCCTTGGCAGGGGGATGCTGTTGGGGGACTTCTTTGAGGGGATGCTGCCTGGGCTGAGAGGTAGCCCCCAAACAGGAGAGAGATCGAGAACACCACACCCTGGTATGTAGTGTCCACACTGGTGGTGAGTGGAACAGGCTGAGCCTGTGTCCCTGCAGAGGCTTCGGGGCTGAGTCACAGAGCCACACGAAAACAGGAGGGCTAATGGCATCCACACCACATGCAGGGACACTGGCAAGGACATGAGGTCACCAACCCTTGTCCCAGCTAACTGTCAAGTTGATTCCTTCTCATTTGCCTTCTTGCTTTGTCTGCTTCAGCACTCAGAGGTTTTTCTCCCCAGAGCCGTCTAAAGCCCTTTCTCTACATGATGGAACCGTTTGAGGTATCTTCCTTTCAAATGTGCTGGAAACTTCTCTTTTATTTTATTTTATTTTATTTATTTATTTGAGAAAGAGAGAGAGAGAACACGAGCGGCGGTGGGAAGGGACAGAGGGAGAGGGAGAAGCAGACTCCCCGCTGAGCAGGGACCTACCCACCCCCACCCCCCCACCGACCCCCCCACCCCCGCCCCACTCAGGACTTGATCCCAAGACCCTGAGATCATGACCAGAGTCGAAGGCAGACACTTCACAACCACTCCCCACGCCCCTGGGGGCGGGTCGCCTTTTTTTTTTTTTTTTCCATTAAGTAACAACATTGACAGCATTATCATCTATTAACTTTGTGCTGGGTACCGAGCTTTGTGATTCATTATCTCACCTATTCTTTGTGGTTAAACCTTCAGCAGGAACCTCTGAAACCTTGTAACAAAAGGAGCTCATCCCGGATCTGTGAAGAGTGATAGGGTGGATCCTGCTGCCTCGTGGAATGTCTGGAGGCCTGCCATACTGAGGAGGATGTGGGCAACTGCCTGAAGAGCCTACAAACTTGGCAGCTATGAAGAAAGGCAAGGACCCCACTTATGTGGAAAATGTCCAAAACTTCTGGGACAAGAGTGGATTCAGCAGATCATCTTGGGGGTCACCGCTAAGACTCTGTGGCAGAAACATGAAGGGTCCCTCCAAGGGCAGTCAGCTGAGCCAACTTCCCCTCTTCCAGGTCCTTCCTCTTGGAGACTCTTCGTGGGAGTCTAGCCTGATGGGAAAGGAACTCACCACACATCCTCATGGGGCCCCTGTCCTGATGCCCTTAGCTACCAAGGCATTCTGGTTCCCTTCTCACATCTGTAGGTGCCCATTGTAGCCACCTGGGGAACATTAGAAAAGCCAGTGTCCTGGCCTTGCCCTGACCCATTAATTCCGGCTCTCCGGGGGAGGGATTCAGGCATCACTCTTTTGTAAAGCTCCCCCACGTGATTCTAGTGGGCAACCAAAATGGAGAACCATGGCTCTCTTTGAGTGTTTATGCTGCCGTCCAGAAGACAACCATGAGCGGGCCCAAAATGGTGCCTCTGAGACCAAGTCGCCAAACTGGTGCTTGATACATAATCTAATTGCAGTTTCGACTGCCCCTAGAAATGCAGTCTTAACTGGTCAGTCACAGGTGTTTCCCTGAGTGCCAAGGAGTCTGCCACAGGGCTCCCCTTCCATCCCCCAAGGGAAGATGCGGTCATCTGCTTGATATGACCCCTTGCTCTTCCCTCAAGGGAAAGCTTTGCATGGAACAGTTCTTTGCTCCTGCTAATAATTTTTGTGCCCTACCCTCTTTCCAAAAAATCCTTCCATTTGGTACATCTCAGAGCACTCTTCTACTTTCTAGATGGGATGCGGCAACATTCACGAATCATCGAATAAAGCTAGTGAGATCTTCAAATTTACTTGGTTGGGTTTTTGTTACTTAACAGTAGCTTGTGAGTACCTGCTAATGGCACTCCCTGGGTCTTCCTGTTCTCCAGCCTTCAAAGGAGGCACTCTTGCTTTTAATGCCCAGCTAACACGGTCCACCCACCATCCTGTGCTTTTCTAGGAAAGTCAGAGGTCACCCGGGGTTGTAAGCATCTCTGGGAAGTATTTTTTGTGGCCGACATCTTCCCCTTCCCCCAGCACTGCTTCAGGCTTCTGACATGCTCACCACAGGCCATCTGGGAAGCAGTTGTGGGTGCTGCTACCCCTTTCCCTGGGCCAACACCTGTCACAGAGCCTAGTGCTAAGAAATGTCTATTGAATCAATAGCTAACACAAAATGGTAGACTGCAGCCTTCTAGAACATGCAACAATGGCACACGTGGATGGTAACAAGAGTCATTAACATGTATAGATCAAACAGAGCAGATTCTGCTCAGATTCAGTAAGTTCACAAAACACCACTAAAACACAGGAAAGAGAGCAACAAATCCAGTGAAAAATTCCCAGCTAAAAGAAAAAAGGGTTCTATTCTGTAAGGCAATCCTGACTACTCCTTAATTGAGCTAAAGTTGCTTTTCAGACCCAACCATACATCAGGAATTACTCAGAATGTTACTGCATCTCCATCCATTCCCCATTCTTAATATTTTGGTTTCTCATCACTAAAAGGTAGCCTCTACTTTAGCTGGCAGTGGAAGAGCCCATTGGGAATCAGCCCCTTAATGGCAAACTCCGTTTTCATGTTAAAAGCCATCTTGGAGCCCAAGGACCAATCATGGAGTATTTTTTGGAATGAGCTTTTGAAATAGCTGGCTAGCTATTTAGAGAAGCCTAGCATCAAGGTGTTTCTAGATCCAGAGTTTGGTCCAATGTTCTCAGTGCTCATTGAATTCTCTGATCATCCTTAGAGGCAGATGTGAGAGTTAAAGGGTTCCTGTGCCCCCAGGTTTGTTTTTTTCCTCAAAGACTGGCTTTGCCTGTTCGTGTCAAGATGGGCTCCTGAGGCTACCTCCATCACTAGGTGTCTGCTTGCAGCTTCCGTCATAGGAAATCACATCTAATTTCTCAGATTCTCTTTCTCACCAAAAGGTGAGGAAGAAACAAATGCAGAGATAGAATAAGGGTAGATCAAATAACTGTGGAAGAAAACTTAAGTTAAACAAAAATCACTGTTTTGCCTTTCTTTTTCTAACCTTCCAGAAATTAACACAGTCTTAAAAAGTGACAACAGATTGCATTTGCCAAATAAAATCAGGGAATGCTCATATTTGAATGCTTCCAATCTGAAACTGGAGGATGGTTTTGTGGCTGATCACAGCCCAGGAGGGCCTCCAAGAAGCCACAGAGACATGCAGTACTAATATCAGTGCAAAAAACACAGGAAGTGCTCCTTTTAACCTCAAGGGAGTTCATGGCCCTCTTCCGTCCTGCCCAGCATCCTGTGTAAAGTGCAACTTCAGTACTTTAAAAACTAATAATAATAGCATCTTTCCTGAGATGTAATTCAGCTACCACACAATGGGCCCATTTGAAGCAGACTAGGCAAACGTTTTCAGTGTATTCACAAAGTCAGGCAGCTGTCACCACCATCCACTTGAGGAACATTTTCATCTCCCCAAAAAGAGGTTCTCTACCCATTCAGCAGTCCCTCCCATTCCTCCTTCCCCTTTCAGCCCTTGAGAACTACTAATCTGCTTTAGATGTCAGTGGATTGCTTGTTCTGGGCATTTAACATGTGGAATCCATAGTCTGTAAGCCTTTGTCACTGGCTTTTAAAAAAAAAAGATTTTATGTATTTATTTGAGACAAAGACAGAGACAGCATGAGTGGGGCAAAGGACAGAGGGAGAGGGACCAGCAGACTTCACACTGAGCACAGAGCCTTTATGTGGGGCTCAATCCCAGGACCCCGAGATCATGACCTGGGCAGAAGTCAGGCGCTTAACCGACTGAACCATGCAGGCACCCCATGACTGGCTTCTTTCACTTAAAATAATGTTCCCAAGAGTCACCCATGCCATACAGTGTGTAGCCAAGCTTCATTTGTCTTTATTGCCATTTATTGCTTGGTCACCATTTATTATATGGATAGACCACATGGTGCTTATCCATTCACCAGCTGGTGAACATGGGAGTCACTTCCACTTTTTGACCCCCATGAATAAAGCCATTGTGAACCTTTGTGTATAGATTTTTGTGTGAACATGTGTTTTCTGTGCTCTCGGGCAGATACAGAAGAGCGGAATTGCTGGGTCATATGATAATTTTCTGTTTGGCTGTTTGATGAACTGCCAGCTTGTTTTCTAAAGCAGTTTCATACTTTCTAAGTCTCTCTGAACTGTGCCTCATAAGGTTAATGAGGTTAAACCTATTACCAGCAAGACCCCACTGACCACCCTCTCCTTCTTCACAGGAATGGTAACTTCATCTTTGAGAGGCAAACAAGAAGAGCTCAAATGGCCCACCCTGTTGAACTCAACCACTGGCTCACACCTGCACAGATGGACCAGGGAGAGGAAAGGGCAGAGGATAAACACCGAAAGACAAGTGTGGCTGGCTGTCCAGCTGGCTCAATATATCAGTATTGGATAAATCTCATGAGTGCTTTCTCAACTCAAAGTCTCCATCTCCAGCAAGTCTCTTTAAACTCATACTTATTCTCTGGGCCATGGTTAATGGATTCTCTGCATTATGCATCAAACCAGAGAATTTAATGATATGAGGACCCTGATCTGCAGTTTCCTTTGTCCTCACCACCCCAGCCTCCACACCAACCCTTCTCCAGGAGCCCCACATCCCCACATTTCTCAGATGAATCACAGGAGCTGGCTCTGTAGGTGGGTTTGCAAAGTCTTCTAGTCTCAGAGGGGGCTCATTCCAACGGCCCCTTCGCTACACCCATCTCTGGCTTTGGACTTGCCTGGAAGCACGTAGTCCCATCTGTCCTTTCCTGCCTGACCCACTCTCTGTGATGGTGAGCCAGAAATAGAAATAGCAGGTGAATAGTTCTGCTTCCTGTTGGGTCTCCACTTACAATACACCCTCTATCCAGAACAATGGGCTTGCCCCTCTTTGTTCTTCTTATTTCTCAAGAGCTCATAAAAGACTCTTGGCTCATTCTGGTGCTGCAGTCTCCCTCAACACTCTTGTTAGAAGGTTCTAGCTGCTCTAAAACAATTGCCTTTGGCTGTGTGCCCACTTAGAATCTTTAAAATGGATCCTCTTTGAGTCTGGGCTCAAAAAACCTTAGTGGGTAAACATTTATTTATGACATTCCTCCTTCTCCTTTACATGTTACTATATAGTCAGAATTTCAATTCTTAGCACCTCTTCCTGACCACCATGCCTCAGTGGCAGCCTTAATTTAGACTAAAACATTACAACTGGCTTTCTTACAGTCTATGATTTCTGTACCTCTCAGCCTTTCCATGACTGGACCATCATGGAGGCTGTGTTTCTCCTCTTAGACCACAAAAGCATCATGTATTAATTACATCATGGAATTAATCAGGCAGTAGGATGGAAATAGTGTGGTAGCCTGGAAAATGCTTCCTCCACCTCCCCCCCATCTCCCCACTCCCCACCCCCCGATCAAAGATATCCAGGTCCTAATCCTTGGAACCTGTGAAAGTGGCTTTATTTGGGGTGGGGTGGGGGAGGTCTTTGAAGATGGGATTACGTTTAGGGTCTTGAGATAAAGACATTATCCTGGAGTACTGTCGTGGGCCCTAAATGCCCTTATAGTGAATGAGTGAAATCTTACAGACTAGCTTCTCCTTCACGGTGTTTCCCATAACAATAGGCTTCCTCAAAATGGTGACCAAAAAAAGAAGATGGATGATCGAGGAACTGGGGAAGCAGTCAGTTATACAAAATTAGTTTGATCACATATTGTTACTGCAGGACTTTTCAAAGCATATTATGTCTATATATTCCCAGAGGGGGAATACAGCACAGACCATTTTTCAACATTTGATGATAAGGTCCTTGTTTGGAAAAAGACCCATGAATACAGATGCCAGTCAAGGAATGTAATATTGATTTAGTGATAGCTATGTGGAAAAGAAGAGGAACTAGCCTAGGCAATAATATAGTTAGAATCAACTGTGGCCGGGGCACCTGGGTGGCTCAGTCAGTTAAGCATCTGACTCTTTTGATTCCAGCTCAGGTCATGACCTCAGTGTAATGGGATAGAGCCCTCCCACCACCACAACCCAACCCCCCCAAATCAGGCTCCAGCAGGGAGTCTGTTTGTCCCTCTCCCTCTCCCCTCTTGCTCTCTCTCTCTCTCTCTCTCTCAGATAAATAAAAATCTTTTTTTTTTTAAGATTTTATTTATTTGACAGACAGAGATCACAAGTAGGCAGGGAAGCAGGCGGGTTGGGGCGGGGGGAGCAGGCTCCCCACCAAGCAGAGAGCCGGATGCAGGGCTCGATCCCAGAACCCTGAGATCATGACCTGAGCTGAAGGCAGAGGCCCTAACCCACTGAGCCACCCAGGCTCTCCAGAAAACCTTTTCTTTTCTTTTCTTTTTTTTTTTCTAAGAATAGCAAATAGTTAATGATGTCACAAAGCATAAGGAATTAACAAATACAATTAAGTTCTGGAAGCCATTCCTTTCAAAATCTGTAGATAAGACAAAGCTGAGATAAGTGATGAGCATATTAAATGAGACACTCAATAAGACTTTTGGCAAGCGGTGGTGGGCTAACACTAACAAGATATCCTCAGCAGGAGCTATTCATTGAATCGGAGTTTCTCGCGGCTGAGTGCCACAGAGAAGAAGGCAGGAATTGAAAATGAGCTGGAGAGTGTATTTGACGTCAGACTGGGCCTGTGGTGATGGTGTGCCAAGCTGTGTCCTAGAAAGCTAGGTAACTTCCGCCTGCATTCTCCAAATCCCAGCACACAGACCATGAGAACCATCTCCGGAGCCCTCCAAGGGCTTGCCCTTGACCCACCCTGTTTTCTAGAGAAACATCAAGTGCCAAGTGGAGCGCCCGGGTTAAAGACATAAAGGAGTTCTTTGTATGATTCTCACAACTTCTCTATAGGCTTTCAATTACTTCAAAATAAAAATTTAGGGGTAAAAAAAAAGGAAGAGGAAAACTTAAGGGTCCAGGACCTGTGTCAGATCATACATAGAAAACTACATTTTGGTCCTGGTACCACCATGAGAACCTGCCACACATTATGGAAAAGGTAGCAGGATAGGGATGCTTTTAAAGGAAGTCGAGATACGATGGGGCCAACCTTTGTGTGGCTGTCTCCTGGAGGACTAGTGAGAAGACAGAACAGTGCGGCTGGGCTTGAGAAGAAAGAGCTCGCTCCTTGAAGGCAGGCATTTCCATCCATCCCTTTGGTCTAAGAGGAAAGAAGCTGTCTCAAGAGGTGATGGTTTTCTTCCAGTATTAAAGTGATCAGTCAGGGTTGAATTAGATTGCCATCTGAGCTGGATCAATGGTATTAAGGAGACTTCCCACCCTAACTTGGTGGGTATCTATAAGGCTATTTTAAGAACGTCTGGGTGGCTCAGTCAGTTAAGCATTGGACTTTTGGTTTTGGCTCATGCCATGATCTCAGGGTCGCTCATGAACTCAAGACCTGCATTGGGCTCCACTCTGGGTGTGGAGCCTGCTTGAGATTCTTTCTCCCTCTTCTTTTGCCCCTTCCTCCCTGCTCATGCTATAAATACATAAATAAATAAAATAATTTTTTAAAAAGCTACTTTAGATGCCCAGGGAGGCAGAATTATATAGATGGTACATCTCAAGACTCACTGTGATTGGTTGTTTGCTCAAGACAGGCTCACTTTATCTCATAGTTTTGTCCTATTCAAGAATAAATCTTAGATAGCTAATACCCAAAATAGCTGAATAATTTACACAACTCAAGAATGGCAAAACAAATAATCCGATTAAGATTGGGCAGAGGACCTCAACAAGCATATTTCTGGAAAAGACATACAGATCGCCAACAGACACACAAAATGATGCTCAACATCACTGACCACCAGGGAGAATCAAATCAAAACCATGATGAGATACCACCTCACCTGTCAGAATGGCTACTATCCAAAAGGTAAGAAATAACGAGAACACAGAGAAAAGGAGCCTTTGTGTGCTGTTAATGGGAAAGTAAATTGGTGCAGCCACTGTGGGAAACAGTGAGGAGGTTCCTCAAAAAATTAAAAATAGAGCTACCCTATGATCCAGCAACTACTGGATATTTATCCAAAGAACATGAAAGCCCTAATTCTCAAAGATATATATATGCCAATGCTTATTGAAAGACTATTTATAATAACCAAGTTATGGAATCAACCAAAGTGTCCATCAACAGCTGAATGGATAAAGAAGTTGTAAGGTACACACACACACACACACACACACACACACACACAGGAATATTATTCAGCCATAAAAAAGAATGAGATCTTGTCATTTGGGACTACATGGATGGACCTAGATGATATTCTGTTAAGTGAAGTAAGTCAGATAGAGAAAGACAAATACAATATGATTTCACTCATATGTGGAATCTGAAAAGTAAAACAAATAAACAAAATATAGAAACAGAATCATAAATACAGAGAACAAACCAGTGGTTGCCAGAGGGGAGGGGATTGAGCGAATGGGCAAAACAAGTAAAGGGGATTAAGAGGTACAAGCTTCCAGTTATAAAATACATAAGTCATAGGGATGAAAAGTACAGGACCGGGAATATAGTCAAGAACATTGTAATAACATTGCATGTTGACAGATGGTAACCACAGTTGTCGTGCTGAGCACAGAGTAATGTATAGATCTGTTGAACACCTGAAACTAATATCATGTGGTATGTCAACCACACTTCAGTTTAAAAACACTGATAATCATTAGGGAGAAAAACAATAAATCCTAGAATTAGAATACAATAAATTGTCCATAGCTCTAGATTTCAGAGGACCTCAGAGCCATGATGTGAAATAATTTGCAACTAGTGAAGATGAATATATACAAACGATGGGAAGTTGTACTGAGTTGAATAAAGTCCCTCCAAAATTCACAACCACCCAAAACCTGAAAATGTGGCCTTATTGGAAAATAGTGTCTTGGCAGACACAATTAATTAATTTAAGATGAGGTCATACTAGATGGGCATAGACCCTCGTACACTGCCTGGTGCCTTTTAAGACAAGACACACAGATACACACAGGGAGAAGGTCACATGACTCTGGAAGCAGAGATTAGAGTAGCATGTCTATGAGCCAAGAAATGCCAAGAAATGCGAGCCACCATTGGAAACTTGGAAGAGAGGGGGCATGCCCATCTGGCTCAACCGATAGAGCATGTGACTCTTGAGTTCAAGCCGTACGTTGGGTGTGGAGCCTACTTAATATCAGAAAAAGAGAAAAAAGAAACTAGGAGGAAGCAAGGAAGAACCTTCTCCAGAACCTTTGGAAGGAGCATGACCCTGCCACATCCTGACTTCAGACTTCTACTCTCTAGGAGAGTGAGAAAATAATTGTCCCTGTGAAGCAATAGCTATGTACAGGCCCTGTTTATGCATTTGCCGATTTTTATTTAATTTCCACAACAATCCTATGAAGCAGGTACTACTATTTGCGTCATTTTTCAAAAGTTGAAACGGAAGTACAGAGAGAGTAAGTAACTCACCTAAGATCACACAGGGAAGAAGTGACAGAGTCAAGCCACGGTTGGAACCTAAGTGCACTGCTTCAGAGTCTGTGCTCCTATCCACTGTGACGGGCAGACTAAGAAGAGCACCCATGCCCCCATCTCCTGGTAGTCACAACTTTGAGTAACCCCCTCCCCTTGAGTAAAGATGGTTCCTGTCACTCAACAGAATATGAGAAAGCTGATGGGATGCCGCTTCCATATTTAAGTTCTGGGGGATGGTAATTTCCATTTTACTAGCAGACTCTTTTGATTGTCTTCTTGGCAGTGATAAAAACTTAATCAATTAAGCTCTTCGAAATGAGAGCTTGATGAAAATGATGAGCCAAATCATGAGATCCTTTTAAATTCTTTCAATATCTTAAAAATCTGATACACACGAATACAATGATTACCAAATTTTCAGGAGGAACCCTAAAAAATATGTTTGCAAAAATGTCAGTCTCCCGGATCTAAATTTACTTCTTCATTGTCTTTGCTTTTCCTCTTATTCTCTCTTTTTCATATTGCTTCCCTGGGGCGCTGGAGACCTTCCCTCTGCCTCCCTGGGTCCATTCTCCCTTCATCTGCCCTGCTCCATGCTCTGGGAGACTCACTGTAGAAAATGCATCAACAGAATCCTTTACCCCAGTCTTTGCTTGGGTTTTATCAGCGGGAGGCATCAGCTCGAGATTTGAGGGTGAAGGAACAGTGAGGTGTTGGGCTCCTTTCTAGAGGAGTCTGTATGAGTCGGCTGTGTCTCTCAACAGAACGTCATATACCCTGTCACTGACCCCAGCTCCCTGTGGTGTGAGAGTGCCTCCCTTTCTCCTCCAGGCGTGGAACTGATAAGCTCCCCATGCTCTTGCTCCTGTATTTTTCCTTTTCGGTTTCCCTTAACCCTGCCCATCCCTCTACGGGAGAGTACCTTCACGCCACCCTCCCCAGTCACTCCACTGGAGCATGCTATCTCTTTCCTTCTGGTCTGTGACTTATAGACTGGATTACAATTTTATTTGCTTGACTTGGAGAGTCAGAGTGACCTTTGCTGACCAGTTAGGTGACCAATACAGATTAAGATTGAAGATTATGAACCAGGGACAGAAGACTTGGATCTGCCACCTAGAGGATTCTGTCCAAGTGGAATAGACTCTTTATCTTTTTTTTTTTTAAGATTTTATTTATTCATTTGATAGAGATCACAAGTAGGCAGAAAGGCAGGCAGGGGGGTGGGAGGCAGGCTCCCTGCTGAGCAGAGAGCCTGATGTGGGGCTCGATCCCAGGACCCTGAGATCATGATCTGAGCCTAAGGCAGAGGCTTAACCCACTGAGCCACCCAGGCCCCCCGACTCTTTATCTTTCTAAGGACAACTTTTGTCCATTACCTGAGGACCACCCAAGTGATTGGCTCTAACCAATCAGTTTTGCTTTGATTTTTTTTTTTTTTGTGCCCTTTGTCTTATAATTCTTTGAAAAAAATAATGCTGTTTGAAGGTCTTATCTTCAAAGTAGAGCCTGGGTGTTTGTGATGCAACCAACATAAGACATTTTGCAATGACTTTTTCAAAACCCCAGAGACTTACCGCTATCTGTCATGTGACATATTTACTTATGCTCATTGTCTACTGTATTAGTCAGAGTTCTCTGAGAAACGAACCAATCAGATTTGTTGTAGGAATTACTTCACATGATCGTGGAGGCTGAGAAGCCCCATGGTCTGCTCTCTGTAAGCTGGAGGCCCGGGAAAGCTGGTGGTATAGGTTTCAGACCAAGTACAGAGGAAGACCTATGTTGCCTTTCACAATAATTTCTTTTCTTTTGTTCTATTCGGGCCTTCAACAGATGAGATGAGTGCCCCCCACCACGGCGTGTGTCTTCTTTACCGCTGGATCCCCAGCCCTTAGAACAGTGCCTAGCACTTAATAAGTGCTTAAGATCTACTCATTGAACACATGAATGAATGAAGTAAATCACGGCAAATTCAGATCCAAAGAAAGACTTCTGTGTCCCTTTTCCTGGTCCGTGTATTACATCCTAGGACTCCCCATTTTCAGATTCTTAGACACTATATGTACCTGATTCGGAATCAGCACACATATAACCTTTCTCACATTGTTCAATTTGTGGTTAAATTATATCTGTACCCATAGCTAGGACTTTGACAGCATTGGTTTCTTCTCTTCTGAGTGGAAATGCAAGCACTTTCCTATTGATTCTCTTCCATTCCTTCTAAAATGCAGAATTTGTGGCTGAGATCCTACCCCACTCATTTCTTTCTCTCTTCTGCCCTTGTCCCTTTGCTTCTGTCTTTATCACAGGAGGCTTCATGCATTAGGGCTCTTTCTTTCTTTCCTTCTTTCTTTCTTTAGGGAGGTAAGGTGGCTGAGAGTCAGCCAGCATCAGGAAAGTGTCCCAATCAGGTCCCTAAGGTGCGCAGATTCACTGCCCAGCTGCAGTGCACATTGGGGACAGACCTGGGGGATGGAGTGAGAAGGCAGAGGGAAAGGGGTCTTTTGTCCTCACAGGTGCAGACGGTCCAACCTGTTCACCCTCAGACCTTCAGACCGAACTGGCCAGAGACCTTCAGTTGTCTTGAGGTACTAGGGTTAGACTGCTGAAGGGCCACAGAGAGAAAGGAGAGGGAGAAAAGTGTCTCTCCTGAGGGCTAAATTGGACACCCCTTACGCTTTCCAGCAGGGGCAGTGCAGCTGGTTCTTCTGGGGCTTTGGATCCTCACCAAGGAGTCACCTTAGCTGGAGGTCGTCAGTTCCCCCAGGAGCCCTAGAGTTGGTCCTCCAAGGAAAAGTCAGGAGAAATTGCCAGAGAATACAGGGAGATCCCAGGGCCAGAAAAGGCTCTCCATGCATTGTCCACCAAATGTGGGATCCCCCACTTGGATAGGGACCACCAAATGTGGGGCAACTCAGTTGGGTGGAAGCCCACAGATGCAGGCAAAGAATTCACACAAGGCAGAACAAAGGAGAGAGTTTTGTTGTTGTTGTTTCAGCATAACAGTATTCTTTGTTTTTTGCACCACACCCAGTGCTCCATGCAATCCGTGCCCTTTCTAATACCCATCACCTGGTTCCCCCAACCTCCCGCCCCCCCGCCCCTTCAAACCCCTCAGATTGTTTTTCAGAGTCCATAGTCTCTCATGGTTCACCTCCCCTTCCAATTTCCTCCAACTCCCTTCTCCTCTAACTCCCCTTGCCCTCCATGCTATTTGTTATGCTCCACAAATAAGTGAAACCATATGATAACTGACTTTCTCTGCTTGACTTATTTCACTCAGCATCATCTCTTCCAGCCCCATCCATGTTGCTACAAAAGTTGGGTATTCATCCTTTCTGATGGAGGCATAATACTCCATAGTGTATATGGACCACATCTTCCTTATCCATTCATCCGTTGAAGGGCATCTTGGTTCTTTCCACAGTTTGGCGACCGTAGCCATTGCTGCTATAAACATTTGGGGTACAGATGGCCTTTCTTTTCACTACATCTGTATCTTTGGGGTAAATACCCAGTAGTGCGATTGCAGGGTCATAGGGAAGCTCTATTTTCACTTTCTTGAGGAATCTCCACACTGTTCTCCAAAGTGGCTGCAACAACTTGCATTCCCACCAACAGTGTAAGAGGGTTCCCCTTTCTCCACATCCTCTCCAACACATGTTGTTTCCTGTCTTGCTAATTTTGGCCATTCTAACTGGTGTAAGGTGATATCTCAATGTGGTTTTTAATTTGAATCTTCCTGATGGCTAGTGATGATGAACATTTTTTCATGTGTCTGATAGCCATTTGTATGTCTTCAATGGAGAAGTATCTGTTCATATCTTCTGCCCATTTTTTGATATGATTATCTGTTTTGTGTGTGTTGAGTTTGAGGAGTTCTTTAGAGATCCTGGATACCAACCTTTCGTCTGTACCATCATTTGCAAATATCTTCTCCCATTCCATGGGTTGCCTTTTTGTTTTCTTGACTGTTTCCTTTGCTGTGCAGAAGGTTTTGATTTTGATGAAGTCCCAAAAGTTTATTTTCACTTTTGTTTCCTTTGCCTTTGGAGACATATCTTGAAAGAAGTTGCTGTGGCTGATATAGAAGAGATTACTACCTATGTTCTCTTCTAGGATTCTGATGGATTCCTGTCTCACGTTGAGGTCTTTTATCCATTTCGAGTTTATCTTTGTGTACGGTGTAAGAGAATGGTCGAGTTTCATTCTTCTACATATAGCTGTCCAGTTTTCCCAGCACCATTTATTGAAGAGACTGTCTTTTTTCCACTGTATATTTTTGCCTGTTTTGTCGAAGATTATTTGACCATAGAGTTGAGGGTCCATATTTGGGCTCTCTACTCTGTTCCACTGGTCTCAATGTCTATTTTTATGCCAGTACCATGCTGTCTTGGTGATCACAGCTTTGTAGTAAAGCTTGAAATCAGGTAACATGATGCCCCCAACAAATCAATCAATGTGATAGAATAAATTAATAAGAGAAGAGAGAAGAACCACATGGTCCTCTCAATTGATGCAGAAAAAGCATTTGACAAAATCCAGCATCTGTTCCTGATTAAAACGCTTCAAAGTATAGGGATAGAGGGAACATTTCTGAACTTCATAAAATCTATCTATGAAAGACCCACAGCAAATACCATCCTCAATGGGAAAAAGCTTGCAGCCTTCCCGTTGAGATCAGGAACAAGACAAGGATGCCCACTCTCACCATTCTTGTTCAACATAGTATTAGAAGTCCTAGCAACAGCAATCAGACAACAAAGAGAAATAAAAGGTATCCAAATTGGCAATGAAGAAGTCAAACTCTCTCTATTCGCAGATGACATGATTCTTTATATGGAAAACCCAAAAGACTCCACCCCCAAACTACTAGAACTCATATAGCAATTCAGTAACATGGCAGGATACAAAGTCAATGTATAGAAATCAGTGGCTTTCTTATACACTAACAATGAAAATACAGAAAGGGAAATTAGAGAATTGATTCCATTTACTATAACACCAAGAATCATAAGATACCTGGGAATAAACCTAACCAAAGAGGTAAAGGATCTGTACTCGAGGAAGTACAGAACACTCATGAAAGAAATTGAAGAAGACACAAAAAGATGGAAGACCATTTCATGCTCTTGGATCGGAAGAATAAACATTGTTAAAATGTCTATACTGCCTAGAGCAATCTATACTTTTAATGCCATTCTGATCAAAATTCCACCGGTATTTTTCAAAGAGCTGGAGCAAATAATTCAGAAATTTGTATGGAACCAGAAGAGACCCTGAATCGCTAAGGAAATGTTGAAAAAGGAGAGAGTTTTTGAACACACTGCAAGGGAACAGCAGGAGGGACAGCAAACCAGAGACTGTCTGCCCTATTAGGGCTCTAATTACATGAGTCAGGCTTCCCTCCTCTGCTCTGAGGTTGGAGATGTTGGAAGAAGCATCTGCAAAATTCATCCCCAGGTGCTCTGGGAGAGGGAGGTTGATGGGCTGCAGGCAATAGTCTCTCTCTCTCTCTTTTTTTTTTTAAACTGAGGTGAAATTCACATGACATAAAATTAACCGTTTTAAAGTGCACAGTTCAGTGGCATTTAGTACATTTGCCATGTTGTACAACCTATTTCAAGTACCACCATTTTCATCACCCCAAAAGAAAACCAGAATGCATTATGTAATCACTCCCATCCCCCACCCCGGTCCCTAGAGACCACTATCTACCTTCTGTCTCTATGGATTGACTTATTCTCCGTAGTTCATATGAATGGAATCGTATCTGTGACCTTTTACGTCTGGCTTCTTTGACTTCACCTAAAGTTTCAGAGGTTCATCTACATTGTAGCGTACTTCGGAACTTCATGCCTATTTGTGGCTGAA
The DNA here is from genome assembly GCF_011764305.1 of Mustela putorius furo. Classification (NCBI taxonomy): domain Eukaryota; kingdom Metazoa; phylum Chordata; class Mammalia; order Carnivora; family Mustelidae; genus Mustela; species Mustela putorius. The sequence continues at coordinate 319,711 of NW_025421491.1, read as the reverse complement.
TAACACACACACACATTGCATTCTGTGCATCCATTCATCCACCAAGGGACATTTGGGTGATTCCAGGCAATGTCCTTTCGAGCAGGTTTGTAAAGATAAAGCTGGGGCTAGAAGCTAGTGCTTTCTGACTCGCAAAAGATCCCCATAGTAATAGCAATTTGAAATACACACTGGTGTGGTTGTGGCATGGATTGCCTAGATTGGGGAGGTATCACAAGTGTGTTCATTTACAGTGTATTGAGCAACTCCAAGGACAAACATAACTTGTTGTGTATTTGTCATCAAATAAATTATACCTCTGGGCACCTGGGTGGCTCAGTCAGTTAAGCATCTGGTTCTTGATTTTGGCTCAGGTCATGATCTCAGGGTCATGGACCCGAGCCTCAGCAGGGAATCTGCTTCTCCCTTTCCCCATGCTGAGTGTGGAACTTGTTTAGGATTCTCGCTCTCCCTCTCCCTCTGCCCCACGCACCCCTCTGCCCCACGCACCCCCCTGCCCTGCTCACGCACCTTCTCTTCAGTGTGCTCTCTCTCTCTCTAAAACAAATATGTAAATATATAAATAAATAACATTACTTCACAAAGCCCTATGTTTCTCCTCCTCCTCCTCCTCCTTCTTCCCTATGATGAACCTAAGGAGATTGATAACAGGAGATACATGGAAAATGGCCCCTGTGGTATAAGCTATAATGAACTTACCCCACCTGCCTAACGATATTTTATATAAATTAAGCTCTAAACTTCTTTTTTTATATCTCACTCTTCAACACAACAACTGGATGCCACAGTGTTTCCTATTTCATAAAACTGGGGCATATTTCATGATTAGGAGACAATTTTTGCTTTGTTCCTTCCAACTTAGGGTATGCTTTTTGCCTCCCCTTGCCCCCTTTCTCTCCAGGCCTCTGCCCCCCAAGCTGCCTTGCTCCTGCTTCCCTGCTCCTCCTCGCTGATATGCCCAGGTCCTGGACCCTGCAGGTCTCTACCATGCAGTTGAGTTTTGCTGGTGGCCCCCCTTGCTCTCCACAGCTGGTCCCCCAGCTGACATCTTTTCTTCTCTCTGCCCCTGCCTGGCATCAGTACCCACAGAACTTCCCAGAAACTCCTCAGGGCACCTCCTTCCTTGTTCTGGGAAATAGGATGCAAATATAATTAAGGAAGAGAGCAGAAATTTTCCTTCAAAGCCTGTCACTTTATGTATTTAAAAAGTGTCCTGAAAGACTAGAAACCTGATAAATTTCCACAGAATCTGCACTGTATTTGCAATACATTTGGATATGCTAACTAAAAAGAATGAGATTGCTTGTCCATGTTAAAATTAAATGGGGGAGGGAAGCAACACAAAACTTTAAATTAAATTAAATTAAATGAAGGGGCACTTGCCTGGCTCAGTCAGTAGAGCACACGACTCTTAATCTTGGGGTTGTAAGTTCAAGCCCCACATTGGGTGTAGAGATTACTTAAAATCTTTAAAAATGTTTAAATTAAATTAAATTAAGTGAGGTAGACACTTTCTGCCACATCTGCCTGCAGGGCAATGCCCTAATCCAAGTGTGACAAGAATGTTTCCTTAACCAGAACTCCCAAGAAAGGCTTAGAACTGAAACAGAGCCTGACAGAAGCGCTTGGGGGATGTGTGGACACGTCCAGGTACCTTTTTGTCTTCTCGATGGCTCCCACGCGGGAAGACATCTGGATTGCCTAGAAGCACAGCTGGGTGTTCTTTGGTGAACACAGCTCGATGACAGTGGCCTCGGGTGGAAGCCCATCTGACGAGTACAAAGACAACCTGTGTCAGGTCCGCGAGAAGTAGAAAGGGGAGGTTCAGTCTCCTGTCCACCGAACACACCAAGGAGGAAGTGAACGGGTGGTTCACCATACACATGGAAATGGACTTCACTGGTGCAGAAAACCAAGCAACTTTCACCATAAGCCTGGCCCCCCGGGGCTTCTGGGGCAGCACGCCTTCCCTCACCACGGAGTCACAGCAGAGACAGCCCGGGCTGCCCACTGTCCTCAAGAGAGGCCTGGTGACCCTGCTGTCTGACCAGGAGATATGCAAGGGGGGCGACGCGCTGTGCCCAGAGCAGCCCCACGTGCTGAAGCTTTTTGGGTGTGAGATGGCTGAATTCAAGGTAACCATCAAATAGACGTGGGATGCACAGTCCAGAAGGTTCCCGCAGATAGATGGGAGAAGGCTTGCCTGGCAGCGCGACCGAGGGGGCAGAAGAATGAGAGCGGGAAGACAACGGCTGACAGGCACCTGCGGCCAGGACGCGTGGGGCCACCAATCCCGCTATGGGGGAAGCTGTCTAGCTGCTTACATCGCTGTGAATACAGACAAGGGAGGGCGAGAGGGACAGTTTGTTCTTCTATAAGGAATAAAACCAAAGGGTTTTATTGCTCCTTGTGAACAGCAAAGAAGAATTTTCCTTTAAAAAAAAAAAAAAAGGTCTTGGCTTTGGGGTTTTGTCTGGATTCCCAGGATTCCTCTGTTTACCTGGAGCCAGCTTCCAGCACTGGATCCTTCATGGGGACTGGGGATGTGGTCTGGGGATGCGGAGAGCTAGGGCTCCTCTTCTCCCCCAGCCCTCCACGCCTCTCTGCTGGAAACAGGGGTGTGCATTTGTCCAGGAATATGGGAACCCTGGCTGCCCTCTCTACCCCTTTCTTTCCCTTCCTCCTCGCCTCAGCCCACCTCCTACCTTACCCCTTCCCTCCCTCCCAAACCAGGGCCAGGAGTCTTACAGATGACAAGAAGATGGGATCCTTTCGCTAAGACAAGAGTAAGGCCACTGCTGAAACCCAGAGCAGATATGAAAATGGCTCCACAGCAAAAATAAAAATTAAAAATTAGATGAATCAGGCTAATGTTTTCCAAGGTTAAAAGAACTGCTAATGTAGAATATGCCAGCCCAAGGATGCCTGTATAAGTAGGAAACTCTAAATATCCTATCATCACTAATAAAAGACCTTGACTCAACTAGCAGCAATACAATTACATGGAAAACTACCTAGATCATATTAGAAGAGTCTACAAAAGGAACAGACTGTAAGATATAATCACCTAAGCTAGGAGGGAGAAGAACATCAGCCCCTTGAAGCAGGTGTTCTTAAAGTGTGCTCCCTGGACAATAGCAGTTGCCCAGAAACTTACTAGAAATGCAAACTCTGGTGCCACTTAGACCAAGTGGATCAGGGACGCTACGGGTGAGGACTGGGGTTTAATCTAACATGACTTCAGGTGATCTTGATGCACACCAATGTCAGAATCACTGCCTGAAAAGATACCCAAGTTGTTCATTGAGTATAAAATCTGCATATTTCTGGGTTATTGTGCTTTTGATTTTTTCAGGAGCAAAAAAAAAAAAAAATTACCTTATTTTGGTAGAGATGAACAGATACGAAACCCCAACATCAGCAGAAGAGATTCTTTGTGACAGCTGGAGCCTACATTTCAACTAGTCTTGCAGATTTGCATTCACTGTGGTTTAACAGTCTAAGTAAGAGACAACTCTGCCACATTCTGGGGGTCTGAATTTTTCCTGCCATAACAGGATCGAACACATTCTGAGAAGCACAGAAGTGGGAATTTGCTCCTCTTTATCAATCTCTCTATTGAACTTTTAGAGAGAAAAGAGTTGGGCTTTTGGTGTAAGGAGATATGGGAAGGGTGTCGACCTTTGGCCCGTACTATCACTGATCTTCATTGGATCTCCCCCCAAGAAGATCCTGAGACGACTACTGAGGGCATGTAGTTTTTCTGGGAGGTGTAGGACAGCGCCAAAGCACAGGGAAGTGATACATGGAAGGGAAAACTTCCAACAAGTCAGTATCAAAGTGGGAGAGTAAACCTTAATCCCATGGAAAAGCTCAAGGAAATGGTGTAGAGCACATTCCCCAGAAATATACTGGCCAGGGGCACCTGGATGGCTCAGTCAGTTAAGTGTCTGACTCTTCATTTTGGCTCAGGTCATGATCTCAGAGTCGTGAGATCGAGCCCGGCATTGGGCTTCACACTCAGCACGGAGTCTGCTTGAGATCTTCTCTCCCTCTCCCTCTAGCTCCTTCCCCCATTTGTATACACACAAGCTAAATAAATAAACAAGCAAATAAATAAAATATTTTTAAAAATAAAAGAAGAAATATACTGGCCAAGGGGCAGGGAGCTAGGATATTTATACACCTATCCATCATTTCTAAGAACTTCTGGCCCAAAAAGAGGTGCAGGTGCTTGCCACTGAAAATGCAGGCTGCTGGACCCAAATAAGTAAAGAGGATGCCAGGTGTCATGGACTGGCCACCCAAGCATTACTATATGCAAGTCTGCTCCAGGTCCGAAAAGTGGACAATGAGGACTTGGTCCCTGTTTAGGATGGAGTTTTATTTGGGTTCATTCCCAAAGCAACAAATAACCCTTGAAAGTGATCAAAATGAGGTAAGAAACAGATGGGTGCCTGTGGCTCACCACTGTTTCCCTTTTGCCTCAAGCTCACAGTTCTGTGGCCTCAGCCTTTGTACTGAGAAGAGCCCGCTATTGTGGGTTCACAAACTTGTATTGCCTCTAGTGCACAACAACTTATCCTACTAGTAAGACATTAGTTATGGTGCCCAAGAATCATTTTTTATGCCTCTTTAAGGGAAAGAAAAATAGCTTTGACCTTTTAAATATAAATGGACACCTAAAGATTACCAGACAATGAGAGAAACAAGCAACATAAGGGAGAAAGACAAAAACAAGCAAACAGAGCAAATTGCCTCTTGAAGAAATAAAATGTTGGAAAGATGAGAATGTCACAAAAACCCAAAGACTTAAAGATTTGACATATTAGAGCATCCATAAAACAAAGACAGGGTGCTATCTTTTTTTTTTTTTTAAGATTTTTATATGACAGAGAGAGAGAGAGAGATCACAAGTAGGCAGAGAGAGAGGAAGCAGGCTCCCTGTCAGGCAGAGAGCCCAATGAGGGACTTGATCCCAAGACCCCGAAATCATGACCTGTCCTGAAGGCAGAGGCCCAACCCACTGAGCCACCCCAATACCCTGGCAGGGTAAGAATAAGAAAGTGCTTTTGAAAATTAAGCATGTACTTGCAGAAATAAAAATTTCCCTAGAGGTCAAGTAAATCCCTCAGAACCAAGAGTAAAATATACAAAGAGATAAAAACTAGAGAGAACAAATGAAGAGACATCAAGGGTAAATCCTGGAAGTACAACTTTTTGCTAATAAGGAAAAAGCACAAAAAATGGAGAGGAGAAAGTATCTAAAAAACAGCACGATATTGGGGCTTCCGTTTCTGGCTGTCATGGAATAACACAGACCAGATTGACTTTCCTGCCTTAAACAACTAATAAACAAAAGACAAAATATATTTTAAATACATAGATGTTAGACAATAGATAGTTCAGGACAGTACTTCCTGAGAGAAGAAAAATAAACAAGTAAGCCCTGTAAATACCCAAGCTGACTTCCTGGAGATAATTTCCAGCCCTCAGCACAGAGAGGAGGAACCCAGAGCCCTGTGAACTGAGGATATGTCACCAGGAGCCCAAGACAGCTGAGGTAGTTGGATCTGACAGGAAGAGGAGAATGCTGTTCCAGAGAAAACTCTGGAAGTCTACAAAAGGTCTCTCTGAAGTATTTCGCTAAGTACTGATTCGAGCATGTGTTGTGAAGAAACTTGAAGCTAGAGAAAGAGCTACTCCCGAAAAAACAAAGGACAAACCCCTAGGGCTCCTACAAAGAAGGGAATAGTTTACCAGCCAGAGTGGAAAACCTCATCATTCATGAAGCATCGGGAAGAGTACTCAGGAGTATATCAGTGGGGCAAATTTAGCCCCATGTTAAGCCCCTCTCTGGGATCACCTAACAGAACAAGCCTCCAAAGGACAAAACTCTTTCTAAGTGACCTAACTACATCCCAGAACAAAACTCAAGCATATTTATAGGAATACAGAAATTCCTAGCATCCAATAACGTAAAATTTAGTGTCTGTCATCCAATCAAAAATCACCAGGCACTCAGAGAGGCAGGAAAACAGAACCTGTAAAGAGAAGGAAAATAGATCAATACAAACAGTAAATAGAATTAGCAAACCAGAACATTAAAACAGTTATTAAAACCATATTTTGTATGTTCCAGAAGGTAAAAGAAAGCGTTAGTATGTTAAGGAGAGACACGAAAGGTATATTAAAACAAAAACAAAGACAACCCATATCAAACATGAAAAACACAATGTCTGAGATGGAAAATATACTGAAATAGGGTTAACAGAGATTAGACATGGCAGAGGAAAATGTCAGTGGACTTGACAACATAACAATTGAAATTGTGCAAAATGAAGATTCGAGAGAAAAAAGACTGAAAAGAAACAAAAAAGATACCAGTGAGCCACACCAGAGTGTCAACATAACCTATGTGTTATGTTGGAAAGAGAACAAAGAGAGGGCACAGAAGAAAAAAATATTTGAAGAAGTCATGGTAAAAAATGTTCTGAATTTGATGAAAACCATAAACCCACAGATCCAAAATACTCACAAACTCCATTTCCTTCAGCCAAAGAGAGACCACGGGCTTCCCAATGGGAAGGGCCCTCTGAGTGTCCAGGTAGCCCACTAGGACACAAGCCCAACTGAAAAGAAAACGCAAAGCCTTGATTCATTTATGGCCCCCGGGGCCAAGCAAGAGAGGCACGGGCTCCCCAGGGTCCCCGCCACTCCAACTGGAACTGCTCAGAGAAGTCCGTCCGATAGGTGAAGCAGATGGGGAGAACTGTCTCACCGACAGGGATCCCCAAACAAAGGCTCCTGAACAAAAGCAGGGTGTGGCGAGGGAGAAGGACTAGGAGTGGAAAGGCAGGGAGTCAAGGTAGAGAAAAGGGTGTCCGCCCGGAGGTGTGGGGAACACAGAGATGCTGATGAGCGTGGCTGGCCTGGGGCAGCCTAAGCTTTTTGTCTACAGCTCCCTGTAGAAAACTGTCCTGAGAGCTGCCCCTGGGCACTCAGAGGCTCCTTGCCCCTTCCCTGTCCTTGGAATGTGGGTTTTGCTTGCCTTTCCCACGCCCAGAGGCTGCTCCAAGGACACAGCCTTGAGATGGGGATGCGGTGTTGAGAACACTTGCATGGTGTACGAGGCTGGACCCGATTAGGGCTTCTATATCCACTTTTAAGATTTTATGTTAGGGTGGGTGCAGGTATCCATTCGTCCTGCTTCCTCCTGAGACAAGCCTCATGGATAAATTCCCTTTGGTTATTAAAGCTGCTACCTACCAATCAGGGGTGGTCTGTCTCTCTCTTTTTTTTTTAATTTTTTTTAAAATTTATTTATCAGAGAGAGGGAGAGAGCGAGCACAGGCAGGCAGAGAAGCAGCAGAGGCAGAAGCAGGCTCCCCGCTGAGCAAGGAGCCCGATGTGGGACTCGATCCCAGGACGCTGGGATCATGACCTGAGCCGAAGGCAGCTGCTTAACCCACTGAGCCACCCAGGCGTCCCAGGGGTGGTCTGTCTCTTTCGTGGATCTCTCCCCACCTTTCGTGTACCGAGATCCAATTTCCCATTAGACCTGGAAAGCTCCAGGGAGGGCTGTGAATCAGCAGCTGTGCACCAAGTCTGGGGTGGGGAGGGCAGTTTCCCCGGTGACACCTGCCAGGCAAAGCTTTGGAACTGCTTGTGGTCAGGGCTGACAGATCACACATAGTATTTTGCCCTGGAACTGGACTCCTCGTGTGGGGAGCAAAATAATTGGGGAATATTTCCAGCACATTGGTGGATGTAAAATCTGGATGTCAGATGTCAGATCTAGGTCAAAGACAATTTAGGGAGCCACCAGCAAAAATGATAGCTAATGAACTCATACAGGGGAGGAGACCATGAGGGGATATCACTTAAAGTGAGAAGAAAGGGGGTAGGACAAAGTGGGAAGTGACACCAATATTTCAGTGGCAAGCAGTGGCGTGGGTTTGGAATGGAGGTTGAGAAGAATGGCCAGAGGGGAAGAAGGAAAGAGAAATGACAGAAATCATGAGACCCCAAGAAGAAGAGAATGAGGGTGGGCAGTGCCTGGGTGGCTCGGTTGGTTAAGCAACTGACTCTTTGTTTTGCCCCAGGTGGTGATCTCGCAGTCATGGGATCTAGCCCCATGTCCCACTCTGCCCTCACCAAGGAGTCTGCTTCATATTCTCAGTCCCTCTCTATGCCCAGGTCACGGTCTCACTCTCTCTCCTCTCGAAAATAAATAAATAAACCCTTTTTTTTAAAGGGGGTAGGAACAGGGAATGAAATATACTAAATGATTCTGAGAAGTCAACTATGACAGAGGCTACAGAATCTAATGGGTCCGAATCCTAGAAATTAGCTGGTGATCTTGGTGAGAATGGGGTAAGCCCAATCAACAGGAAGGACTGAGGAGCCAGACTCAGTGGGCTGAGAAAAACACGGGCAGTGAAGAAATACAGATAGGTATGGATGAATGTAGTTAAATCTGGTTGTGAGTGATAGGACAAAGGACCACTTCTGGACAGAGTAATGGCTATGCCTTTTTAAGACAGGAGAGACTTGAGGGTATTTCATTGTTGATGAAAAGGAACCAACGAGAGAAGATGAAGTCGCCGGGGAAGGGAAGGATCATCAGTGGAAAGCCATCCCTGGAGAGGAGTTGCTTACAGAAGCAGGAGGGGTTCTGATGCCACATGTCGTAGGGAAATATTTGTTCTGCTTGCCCCTGTGTGATGATAAACTAAGCATATTCCTTTGTCAGCAAATGCTATTAGGTTATAGAAAATGTGGTTGTAGATTTGAAGAAATGAGTTAACCTTCCTGATGGGGGGAGTTTGCCATAAAACTCCAAGGCAACGAGATACAAAGGCAGCTGTTCCTAACAAGCGCTTTTCTAATATGAAATCCACAAGGAATGACTTTGTTAGCCAACCAAGAGAGAGACAAAGATACACATGCAACACTAACTTACTGCTTTAATTAAAACAAAAAGTTTTGGGGCGCCTGGGTGGCTCAGTGGGTTAAGCCGCTGCCTTCGGCTCAGGTCATGATCTCGGGGTCCTGGGATCGAGTCCCGCATCGGTCTCTCTGCTCTGCAGGGAGCCTGCTTCCTCCTCTCTCTCTCTGTCTGCCTCTCTGCCTACTTGTGATCTCTCTCTGTCAAATAAATAAATAAAATATTTAAAAAAAAAAAAAGTTTTAGTGCCCAGATGTTTGTTACTAAATACTATTTCCCACTAAAAGAAGCCAAGGCCCCTTGGAGAAATGGCTGATTTCAAGGCTGAGGCAAGAAAAGTCTAAGATGACCTAGAACATCATGCTAGAAATGCTAAAAGAAAAAAAAAAAAGATAGGCTATATCAGAAGGAACAAGAACCAGCTTGAAATAACTCTCACTGGCCAAAACTAGAATGATTTGCGCATTAAGGGGGATTTTGAAAGCAGCAAAACTGTAAGATATTGTAGTGGTGAATAAGGGACATCATCATTTAGAAAAAACCATAGACCCAGACTACCAAAAAAGTGAACCCTAATGTAACCTGTGGACTTTAGGTAATAATAATGTACCAGTATGGAATCATCAATTGTAACAAGTATACCATACAAATACAAGATGTTAACAACAGGGAAATTGGAGAGACTGTGGGGGTAGGACCGAAAGGGAGTATCTGAGAACTATGTATACTTTCTGTTCAGTCTAGCTGTAAATGTAAAACTGCCCTAATAAGTAAAATCCATTAATTAAAACAATTTTAATAAGTATAGCAATGAACCATAACCAACTGAACACAGTAAGAATCTATGAGTCCTTAGTAGTAATAAATGGAAAGAAGAGAAATCTCTTCCATATCCTATGTCGACCAATAGTTGTATTTGGAGAAGCAGGATTGTAAAATTACCATTTCACAGCCACCAAAGTAGATTGTTTCAGACAGGGATCACTTAGGAATGCTAATTCTAGATGTGAAAGTTTGATAAAGAGCAGGGTAATTTGCAAGATCTCAGGGTATCTCTCCACAGATTAGCTGCAAGGGGAAAAAAATAGCAGCTCTACAATGGAGAAATTGGATAACACCTTGACCATCCGATCAAAATTAGCATTACCAACCAGGGGCTAAGGAACATAGGGTGACTACAGGTGAGATATCTGGGAACACCACATAATTTATGCAGTATTCTAGCCAGGAAAATGTAATGTAATCTGAATCTAATCATGACCAGCATCAGACAAGCCCAAATTTAAGTAGCATTCCATAAAATAATTGGACTGTATTTTTAAAAAGGGGGGGGAGGGGCAGTGTTGTGAAAGACCAAAGGCAGGTGCTCCAAATCAAAAAAAGCTAAAGAAGTTCGGGGAAACTCTAAATGTGGACAGAAATATTTCATTTGAACTGGAGAGTACACATGTGGCAAAATATTAACAGTTTGGGGAATCTGAACAAAGGGTAAGGAGTTCTATTATTTTTGCAACTTTTTGGTAAATTTGAAAGTATTTCAAAACAAAAAGTTAAAAAGAACATATTTTATGGAAAACTCCATAACCTTTGATTAATCATTTTGACATGAATAAAGGGAGTGGGGGGCAGGTTCTGAGTTAAGATTACAAAGGCAGTACCACAGGGGAAATTAACTCATGTTTTATCCACAAACCATTACAGCAAATAAATTGAAACTTTTACTTACAATGTATTTTATTAAGATGGGGAAAGACCATGAAAATCTTCTGTGCGTAAAAATGCTATCAACTTAAAGATGAATTTTTTTTTTTTTTACAAGCTATTTACTAACCTCTGTAGCAACTGGGTAACACTAGCATGTCATGTAGCAGCATTGAAAAAAAAATGTACCATAAAATCCTTTAAAGCTGCTTTAATGAACAAATGAAGATAAAAATATATGTAGACCTATACTATACATAACTCTTGCATTTTAAAATACATTTGGATTATTTCCGTATGGATGTAATTTTTGTTGCCAAAAATGCTTTGTGCATCTGTTAAAAATAAAATAATAATAATAATAAAAAAAAAAACTCTTGCTTCCTGGGGGGGGGGGGAGGACTGCCAACATATTTTTAAATATTTCAAATGGAAAGTTTCAGTCCATGAACTATTTTAGGCCCATTGCTCTAAATGCAAAATTACAACCTATTTCAACTAGTTTGCAAGAACAACTTTGGACAGTAGGAAATGGAAATTTTAATTAAAACCTTAAGTCAAGGGGGGCCTGGGTGGCTCAGTGGGTTAAAGCTTTGGCTCAGGTCATTATCCCAGGATCCTGGAATCCAGCCCTGCATCCAGCCCCCAATCCAGCTCTCTGCTCAGTGGGGAGCCTGCTTCCTCCTCTCTCTCTGCCTCCCTCTCTGCCTACTTGTGATCTCCGTCTGTTAAATAAATAAAATCGTTAAAAAAAAAAAAAAACCTTAAGTCAAAAAGTTGTTGGAAAGTCTTTTAAAAATAAGTATGATTTAGTAAGTGCAACAAGGAATTTCCTTTTTCCATTTGGACCCACATATTCTCATGGGATATTTTCCATCAATGACATTGCTAAAACACTGGCAAACCCAAAATCAAACCTAAAATTCTTGACTGACAAAGTAATAAGCCAAGGCTTAAGAAAATACGAGGCCTGGGTGTTAGTGGCCCAGTCCGGTAAGAGTTTACTGCCGAGTTTGGCTCAGGTCATGATGTCGAGTCCTGAGATGGAACCCCTCCACTGGGCTCTGCGCTGTTGAGCCCGCTTTAGATGCTCTCTTCCTGTATGCCTGCCCCTTCCTCCACACACCCCGACCCAACCCTTAACACCTGGCTCTGGCTTTCTAAAAATATAAATAAATAAATAAATAAAAATAATGATTCCTAACACTGATTATTTACTAAAAATCATTTTAGTAAATATTTCCTTTGAAATATTGGGTGAATTTCATGGTATATAAATTAAACCTCAAAGTTGTTTATAAGGCAAAATCTAAGGGCATTGTTCTCTACAAATATTCATTTCATCACATGATTGATAATATGGTTTAGTTGTAATTAAGAGCTAAGCATGATTATTTCATCTCTCATCCTTTATATTTTCCGTTTTGCACCTTTTAAGAACAGACCATCTATTATCGAAGCGTTTAAATAACGAGTTGAATGGTGGACCCAAATTGTTTACTGATAAGGGTGAGCGATCCAAACTGCTTAGAGACCGGGGTCCCGGAGGCCCTCCCAAGCCCCGACGCCGTCACGACGGTCTCCAAGGGTCCCGTGAGCCGCTCGGCCAGGTCGCCCGAACACGAGCGCCCGACGCTTCCTGGCTTAACTCCGGGCACCCTCGTCCCTCGCTCACAGCGCTCTGCGCACAGAAAACGGCCTGGTCCGCTCGGCGGCTTCCTCCTTCCTGCCTCCCCCAACCAGGCAGCCCCGACACCGCGTCCCACGGCCTCCGCGACCCGGACGGGGACAGCGAGAGCCGGCAGCGCGCGATCTCCGCCGCGATCGGAGGGCAGGCGTGGGGTAACCCCACCGCCGCCAGGCCTGAGCCAACACACGCCGCGTTCCTGTTTGGGTCAAGGCCTCCTGTAGGGCGTAGCCTTCCCGGAAACGGAAGGCGGACCGCCGTGGGCGGTCACTAGCGGTAAAAAGGAGGACCGAGAAGACAGCGGGCCAGACACCCCAATTCCAAGTGCGCATGCGCAGACTACCGCCCTCCCACCAGGAGCGCACGGGCGCGCTAAACCCAGAGGGCGGCGCGCGCACGCGAAGGGGAGAAGCTAGCGTGGAGGGGACGCGCGTGCGTGGAGAGGCGGGGCGAGTGCGGAAGGGCGGGGCGAGCGCGGAGGGGGCGGGGGAAGAGAGGGGCGGGGCGGAGGCAGGGGCGTCCCCCTCGCGCTTAGCCTTGCGTCCCGTACTTCGGTGCTGCGCGAAGTAACCGAGGATGTGACTTCCTTGGCCGGCGGTGGCCCGCGGACGATGCTCGCCCTCCTGAGCGCGACGACCCTGGTGTTGGTCGCCGGGGTGCCGTGGATGCTGCCGGCAGCCGCAGGTGAGCGACGAGAGGTCCAGGCGCAGGCCGGGGCGGGGCGAGAGTCTGGGCGGCGAGGGTGTTGGAAGCCTCGGCCCGGGGAGGCTGGCGTGCGGTCCGGGGCACCTCCGTTAGTGCGGGGTCACGGCGCTCAGATCGAAACTCTGGAAGCAGCGGTGTTCCAGAGGATCCCTCCACGCCGCTTGCTTGGACACCGGTAGACCCATCCCCGGGCGGGGCGCGCCCTCCCCGCCTGCTCTGTGCGCTTCCACCGCGGGGTGCTGGGTGAGCCAGAGCCTTCCTGCCGGCTTTGTTTCTCTTCGATGAAGCCGGTCGCCGGGCTGGACCCTTAAGTAATAAACAAGGCTACAGCGGCGAATCGTGCTGCTGTTCCTGAAACATTGTCTCAATTTAGGGAAACAGTTATTCAGCCCCACGTGGGAGGGGGGATAAAGATTGCAAGAATTTCGCTGCCCTCGGGATTCGTACAGTATCATAAAAAGTCATAATAAAAGAAAAATACGCAACCAAAATAGGGAGGCCAGGACCACCAGGCTAGATTGCTGCCTTTATTAGTACTTAACGGGGAGGCATCGGGGGAATAGCAACTATTACAAGGTTGACTTCATAGTGAGGAGGGGTACCCAAAGAGAAAGAGGGACTAGCACCGAAGGGCAGGAATCCAAGGGGTCACTGAGGCCACCTAGTAGGTCCAAAGTCCTTAACTGTGTGCTCAGAAAACCGTACCCCCATACGGTACAATGGTGTCCTATTTCTCAAACCCACCCATAAATATATATAGTATGTGAGTACTATGGTCCTGGTATAATCCGCCGTAATTTCTTTGAAATCTTTTCTTGAAATTCTTGTATTCAGCTCATCGTGCAGTGATATAAGAAGAACTTCCCCAGAATTTTCACATAAAAGTAGCATTCCAAGAGGATGTCCATTAAGATCTGTATTCTAATCTAAATTAGGGGAGAGCTGCTAAATTAAACTTTATACACAGCTAGCATTTATTGGACTCAACTAAGTGCCAGGCAATTCTCTAGGTATTTTAATGGTATAAACTCATTTAGATTTTAGTACAAATCTACACACTATTATGCTCATTTTATTGTAGAGCAAACTGAGACACTGAATAGCTTTGGCCATGCAGCTAGCCAGTGGCTGAATGGGAAATTAAACCCTGGGAACCAGGCTGCAGAGCCCTGCTTAAGAGTAGTCTGTTTTCCTAAAGGTTAAGCAATTTAAATTCTCAATTCTCCATCAATATTTGTTAAGCGCCTAGTTACCTTTCAGTTAAACAACGTACTTTTTTCCTCTATGGAACAGTAAAATGGTCAAAACTCAATAAAATTATGCTAATGTTGCTCTCTTTCGCAAGTCATTAAAATATTCGTACTTTTAAACCTAGTCAGTTCAGTTCTGGGACCCTAGCCTAAGAAAATTACCGAAAATATGGGAGGAAGTTTATTATTTGTATGGACATATGTGTTTGGATTTATGTCAGACTTAAAACGAGTAAATCGTTTCTGATCATCCATTAAGAATGTGAAAGGCTGGGGGCGCCTGGATGGCTCAATGGGTTAAAGCCTTCAGCTCAGGTCATGATCTCAGGGTCCTGGGATCGAGGCGATCCAGCCCCGCATTGGGCTCTCTGCTCAGTGGGGAGCCTGCTTCCTCCTCTCTCTGCCTGCCTCTCTGCCTACTTGTGATCTTTGTCAAATAAATAAAATCTTTTAAAAAACAATGTGATAGGCTGGAAGCAACTGGATTAAGTGCCCATCTATTGATCTTTCACACTACAAATGTGAAATAGACGGTTTTCAAAAGAATATTGCTTGGTCTTCCAAATGCTAAGATGTCCCCAGCTGCTGTGGCTCCATCCTTTAGCAGAGGAAGGGTGCAGCCCAGAGGAAATCCTTGTTTCAACCCCATCAAATTTCTTCTCCCTGTCTCAAGGGCCACAGTTAGTGAGATTAGACTAGTCTAGACCAGAGACTACAAATGCCGTCAGATCTTCTGTTGGTTCCTATAAACCCAGTCAACCCCCCTTTGGCTGCATACAATCTATAAAATCCCAATAAATGGGATGAAAATTAAGTTTAGAGGGAGGAGTGAAATAAGGAAAGATATTGTCCTTTGTGATGAAGTCTCAGAGAAAATAAGTGCAAAAAAGAAAATTGAGGGTGGGGAGACTCAACAGGGAGCTCCCCTGATTTAAAAAAAGAAAAAAAATTGGAAGATGTTTCCTCAGCTCTTCCCCTTTGGACTTCATACCATATTTCTAGCTGGAGACCAGATGAGATAGTCCCAATAAAGAAAGTTCTACGTAAGGACTCCTATGGTGGAAAGTCTGCCAGAAGTTACCTTGCTTGCCCCGAGGCAGAAGTAAAGGCTAGAAATATTATAGGAACCAGAAATAAATTTGAAAGCTGATCTTTTAAAAATTTTAGCTCCTCCCAGTGAGAGATCAGCACTTGGTGCTGTTGAAGAAACTTCTGTGAACCCAGCACTATGCTGAGTCCTTGAAAAATGCAGATTGAGTAAACCACTGTAGAGATCCTGCCCTTAAGGAACTTGGCATCTGAATAGGGATCTGTGTCTAATGCAAGAAGCAACTGGCTTTCTTTTGAAATATCTTCATTCAGCAAGTTTTGAGATCCTACCCGATGTCAGGTACTGTGCTGAGTACATCTGCTTTAGTGTGAAATTGACACTAAAGATCCGTAGTCTAGCATATAATGAAAGAGCCAAGTTAGCGTGAGCTGCAGTGTTAAAGGAAGTTTTTCTGTAAGGAGTCAGACTTGAGCTGGGTCTTGGAGTAGTTGGGTAATCAGAGAGGAAGAAAACAAGTTGGAGGGGCCAAAAGGGGAAAAGAAGAAGAAGAGAGGACATCCAACTCAGGGAAGATTCCTCCTGGAAGTGTAAGAGGTAATAGATCTCTAGACGGAAGTCCTTAAAAGTAAAGGGAAGGGTTCAGGCTCGATATGAACACCTTTCCAAGTTCCTGTAGGGCTTGGCTCACGTGATAAACATTCATGCCTCTGTCTCTCAATTCTGTCATGTGAATATTTGGTTTCTGTGACTAGCTGTTACCTTTGAAATCACAGCTGCTCCATTCTGTATCAGAATATATGAAGCATATATACAGGATGTGAAACCAAACTGAGGCCATTAACAGTTGAACCTGGTATCCTGTACATCACTTCTAAGATCAAAGACAAGTTTTATGCAGAGACGACTTTTTCTCTCTCTTTTTTTTTTTTAACCTTAATTGCTAAAAAATGCCAGCTGTCATCTGAGCTTTCAGCAAGTTGTAATCCTTTTGCTGGTGGAAGATCTTTTTTTTTTTTTTTTTTTCTTTCCAGCATGATGAGTGTAGTCTTTAGTCCCCTTCACCCATTTCCCCATTGCCCCACCCCCTTCCCTCTGGTGACCTTCAGTTTGTTCTCTAGAGTTAGAAGTCTCTTTCTTGGTTTGCCTCTCTCTTTTTTTTTTTTTTTTTGCCTTTGCTTATTTGTTTTGTTTCTTAAATTCAACATATAAGTGAGATCATATGGTGTTTGTCTTTCTCTGACTTACTTGACTTAGCATAACACTCTAGTTATATCCATTTTGTCGCAAATGGCAAGATTTCATTCTTTTTATGGCTGAATAATATTCCATTATATATGTGTGTGCATATATGTATGATATATATATCATATATATATCATACATATCATATATATCATATATATGTATATGACATATTTTCTCTATCCATTCATCAGTCAGTGGACATTTGGGCTGCTTCAATAACTTGGCTGTTGTAAATAATGCTGCTGTAAATGTAGGGGTGCATGTATCCCTTTGAATTAGTGTTTTTGTATTTTTTCAGGTAAAGAGACTTCCAATTAAAAGATCAACACTGATTTTCTTTATTTTTTCCAGCTTTATTGAGATATATATGATATATAAAGCTTCCTTTTTATAGATTAAAACACTTCAACCTTTTTCTGGCTCTCTCAAATGTGGAGATGAAATACATAATTAGCAGCCTCCCTGTGCTGAGAGCAACTGTTGGGGGTTTTTTTGGATTTTTAAAAAATGCTTTGTATTTGAAATGAAAGGGAGAGTAATATTTTTAAGAATATCTACATCTACAGTGTATATGGAACTGTCTTCTTTCTTGTTGCCTTGATTTCTAGGAGGAACAAATCTAAAATCCCCTCAAAATGTTGAAGTCTACATCATTGATGATACCTTTATCCTGAGGTGGAACAGGAGCAATCCGTCTGTCAGGAATGTGACTTTTTCAGCAGACTATCAAATGTACGTGACTGTGATGATTGCTTTGCAAGAATCGCTGGAATCATTTTGAAAATCGTAACACCATCATTTATTTCTCAGATTTGGGAACCAGTTGTTTTTTCCATCGTTGAGAGAAATTTTATGTCTACGTTATGTTTATAACTTCCTTTCTACAAACAGAGACTTAGTCCCGTTCATCTTTGGGTGGTGCCCAAGAGAGATTTGAGGGATGGGGATGGCAGACAGTTTCCACAGACCACAGCCCTACCTTCTCTTTGAGATACACCACCTTCTTTGAGTATAAATCAGGCTCTAAACTAGAACATGTCTTGAGGATATGGAAGAGTACCCCAAAAACTCTATCCAGGGACTTGAGATAGGCCCCATAGTTCTCTTGGGGTCAAGCTTTTTTATTATCCCCATCATCTATATTGTTTTAATTTAGATAAAACTTATTAACATCCGTATATAGGATCCTGCCTTTCCACAGACTCCGTTTCTGGAGTTTCTGCCTTCTCCCCAGCGCTCACATTCTACCTCGTAGCTGCCAAGAGGTTGGGCAGGCGGGAAGTTGCTGAAGAAAGGATTCCAGAAGGAACGAAGCTCAGGAAGTACAGTACCTTGCTTTGGGTGTCAGAGCTCTGTGTGCTAACTCTGATCCCCGCCCAAGGAAGAGCGGCCGGTAATGGGACAAAGAAACAGGGTGTGGGAACCCCAGAACCAGGATCCCCACTTCAGCCACGGCCCCAGCACTCAGCTCTCCAGCTAATGGTTAACAGAACTGTGAGATTAATTTCCTCTCACAGCTTTAGTCATTTGCACGTGTGTGTGCATGTAAATGTGTGTACACATACACAAACATGGATACATACATCAGTGGTTTTTCTCAGAATTAATCGTTTAAGAATTTTTATCTTGAGAGATTTTCTTTAAATTGAACTTCAAGTTTTGCCCATTTCATTCTTTGCTTTAGTTCAGAATTTTCTATTAAACAACTATTTTAGGTATAACAGGTTGTTTCAGATACTCTTTTTAAAGTTGCCCTTTTAGGGGCGCCTGGGTGGCTCAGTCGGTTGGGGGTCTGCCTTTGGCTCAGGTCCTGATCCTGGAGTTCCGGGATCGAGCCTCGTGTGGGGCTCCCTGTTCAGTGGGGAGTTGGCTTCTCCCTCTTCATCTGTGCCTCCCCGCACCGCAGCTCTTGATGTCTCTCTCTCTCTCAAATAAATAAATAAATGAAATCTTTTTAAAAAAATAAATGAAGGCACCCTTTTAGTCAAGAGCATAAACCGTGCCCTCGTATTGTTCCTCCACACGTTCTGTTGTCGATACTAAATTCTCCAGCCCGTGATAGCCTGCCTTCATCCTTTCGTTCTAACTTCAGCATCACATGTGTTATTTCAGTATGTTCTCATTCTGTTCTCTTCTACCAGCTTTATAAATAATTGCCCTATAAAGATATGCCAGACTACAAGTTTAGGGAGACAGTAGAGCGATAGTGTGGTGCGCTGGGGACTTGGGCCAGGCTGCTTGGAGGCAAAGCCGTCCCATGCTGTGTATGCTTTCCCTGTTTCCTTGTCTGTTAAGTCGTGATAAAAACTAACATGACCATGTGGAACTTATTGCCCAAACCAATACCTTTTTGAGTTAAAAGGGCCAGTTAATTTTAGATAAGCTGGACCAACAAGCTGAAACCGGGGCCACCCCGGGCACACTGGGATGGGACACCGCCCTGCCCCTCCCCCCACCGTATTAAGGTGTCTAACTTAGAAGGCTGTAGAAGTGTAGAACAATTGTTGGTTTGTTTATGATTTTATTTATTGATTTGAAAGAGAGAGGGAGAGCACAGAGGAGAGAGAGAAACAGACTCCTCGCTGGGCAGGGAGCCCTACATTGGGCTGGATCCCACGACCCTGAGATCATGACCCAAGCCAAAGGCAGACACTTAACCCACTGAGCCACCCAGCCGCCCTGAAGCATGTAAAGTATGAAAAGTGCCAGAACAGTGGCATGGAGTAAGGGATCAATGGAAGTATAGTTAATAGCAGTAAACAACTATCTTTTTAATTAAAAAAAAAATTTTTTTTTGAGACAGAAAATGTAAGTGGGGGTGGGACAGAGGGAAGGAGAGAGAGAGAGAATCTCAAGCAGGCTCCATGCCTAGAGTGGAGCTGGGCATGGGCCTCCATCTCAGGACCCTGAGATCATGACCTGAGCCAAAATCAAGGGGAGAACGCTTAACCGACTGAGCCACTCAGGCGCCCCTTGCTGTAGCGCTTCTCCAAACATAGGACAGATGCCACAGGTGATAAATGATACAGAGACACATAAATAAGCTGTTAGGATTTCAGTGACTGTAGAACACATGGTAAGACATCGGTGTTAGTGACCTATATCCAGAATTCTGTTACGATGTGTGTAGTGTTAGTATTCAGTCTTCCATCCAATATGCTAAACACTCTCCTGGGTACTTAGAATATTTGGGCGAATAGGAAAGGCAAAGACGGCATGTGATTGTATTATGACACGGGTTTTACGAAATGAATTTTCTATGAGTTACCTCATTGCCTTCAAATCATGTTGTGTTCTGATCTAAATACTTTATATGATAAAGCTGTGTTTGGTTGTTTTTTTTTTGTTTGTTTTTTGGGTTTTTTTAAAGGCTAATATAAAAGCAATTGCCATTGCAGTAGCTCCCTCGTAATACAAAACCCTGGAGTCAAGCATGCTTCTGCACCTCCTGGAACAGGAAAGATGGAGGGGAAGAGGGCGAGTGGGTTGGAACCTTGTCAGGGCTTCGGTCTACAATTTTTATAAAGTTTTCTGTTTGTTTGTTTGTTTGTTTGTTTTTAAGATTTTATTTTTTATTTATTTGACAGAGAGACACAGCTAGAGAGGGAGCACAAGCAGGGGGCCCGGGAGAGGGAGAAGCAGGCTTCCTGCTGAGCAGGGAGCCCGATG
This sequence comes from Mustela putorius furo, assembly GCF_011764305.1. Classification (NCBI taxonomy): domain Eukaryota; kingdom Metazoa; phylum Chordata; class Mammalia; order Carnivora; family Mustelidae; genus Mustela; species Mustela putorius. The sequence goes on along the minus strand of NW_025421491.1, from coordinate 299,453 downwards.
CGGGGCTCGATCCCAGGACCCTGGGACCATGACCTGAGCCAAAGGCAGACGCTTAAAGACTGAGACACCCAGGTGTCCCTAAAGTTTTCTGTGTCTAATAAGGGATTCTGGCTTTTTAACACAGGTTCTGATGTGAAGGGGTTTCTCAGGAATGGTATCATTAAATGCCAACTCTGGCCTCACAGCTCAGAGAAGTAGAAAAGGAAACTGGTCAGGAATAAAGTTTCCCACATACCAGTGTATATTTTCAGTGATTTTTTTTAAATGTTTCCTTTTTGAAAAATGAGATGGACTTCTATTTGGGCAGCACAGAAATGATGTGGCTATATCATTCCTAAAGTCTTTTATCTTAAATCATTTTTAAAAAGTCTATAGGGATGCCTAGGGGGCTCAGTTGTTAAGCATCTACCTTTGGCTCAGGTCATGATCCCAGGGTCCTGGGATCGAGCCCCACATCGGGCTCCCTGCTCAGCAGGAAGCCTGCTTCTCCCTCTCCCGGCCCCCCTGCTTGTGTTCCCTCTCTCTCAAACAAATAAAATCTTTCAAAAAAAAATAAAGAAAATGAAAATGTATCCCTCCCTCCTCTGCCCCCTTCCCCTCCATAAAGCTTGTGCTAGAAACTATAAATCAGTCTTGACAGAAATGCCTTGTCAGAGGAGAGTTTCTCTGCCTGGTTTAAGGTCGACAGGGCTTCACATGGGCAAAAATTCCAGAACCCAACTAAGTTTGTTTTCGGTCTCACCTTCCCATCAACCTCCTGAGGAGGGGGAGTGCAGAGTGACATGTGGCCACATGTCCTTTCTTGATTTCTTCATGTGTTGGAAGAATCTGAGTAAGTTCTGCTTTTTAATGGACTAAACAAGGAACTCGTCAGTGTATATAAACACTTTAAGCTCTTCATTTCTAGTGATGGAGTAGGAAGAATTACGGCAGACGGCAAACAGAAGGGAAGGTTTGGTTTTGACGAGGACAGAGGAAATTCTCCAACCCTGCTCATTTCTGAGGCCTTTCTTTGGTCTGGTAAACCCAGTCAGGAAAGTTCCAGAGGGAATCCTCAGATCCAGTCACCACGTTTTCAGTGAGGAAAAGATCCAGAAATACAGAGGAGTTGGCCTGAAGTCACACAGCTGTTTTTAACAAAGGGGACACTTAAGTCCACTCTTGGTACCTTCTAGGTTATTTCTTTCTCTGCTTCTTTGAAATCCTCATGCAGCCCATCACAGAATTACAGAACTGTGTGAAAAAATTAACCGTCAGAATGATTCCACTTTCTAAACAATAACTTGGTACATACGCACTGGGCAAGGGTGCCACGTTGCCACTAAAATGTTCACAGGTCATTAACTCAAACAGAGTAACTGCTGAGCCTCGTAGTTTCTAGTTTTAGTAAACAGTAGTCATAATAGTGGTTATACCAGTAGTTAGAATAGTTAAGAGTTTTAGTGAACAGAAACTGTGTTTGACTCTTTTGTATTCATATATTTGCTTCTTCATTCATCTCCTTTTTTTAATCTCAAAGACTTGAAAATGGCGCTTGGCTCCAATTGCCTGGCTGTCAGTCTGTGGCCAGTACCGAATGCAACTTTTCTTCAGTCAAGCTCAATGTTTATGAAGAAATTAAACTGCGAATAAGAGCAGAGGAGGGCAACAACACTTCTCCGTGGCGTTATGTTGACTCATTCACACTGTTTGAAAAAGGTAAGAAGTTGCCCACCTAACTACAGGCTGTTCCTCCTGAGCTACTCTTGTCACAACTCACTTCCCAAGCCCGTTCTGGTGTGACATCTCCTGTTAAAAAAAAAAAAAAAAAAAAAAAAAAAAAAGGCCAAACTGTTTTCATGATAATTCTAAGACTTATCCGCCCCTTCCTTTCCATTTTGTCTTGGGTATACACTGGAATTTTCCAGAGGCTGATGGGTGACAGAGAGACTGACTGTCTGACTTGCAGAAGTAAGCAGGAGATACATCTGTCTTCTTGGTGAAGCCAGACATTAATGAAACTGGAACAAGATGTGACATAGCTCTACTTTTCTCGCCATGTCTGTTTTGGGAAATGTTCTTTTTTTAGAACAAATATCTGTCACAGAGCAATGGGTTTACCACTATTAACTCTTCATGAATTAATATTTGAAAATACCAGTTTTCAGGTTTAATATGCTAAATAATGAAAGACATAACCTCTATAAACAAAAACGCTCTTGGACTCTCAGTTTCTTTGAGTGTGAAGGGCTCCCGAGACCGAAACAGCTGGGAACCCCAGCCCTCTGTCAGAACTCCCAAGAAGAATGATGTCTGGCCTCTCTGCGCTTCTCTGCCCACCACTGTCTCTGCAGCCCTGTGCCCTCAAACTCTTCCCTCCTCGCTGCCCAGAAAGCACTCTTGTCAAGGACCCTGGTGACTTCCTCAGTGCCCAGTGAGTTCCCAGTCTCTTCTGGCTCGGTTCCTGTGAACCACCACGGAGATCACTTGAAACTCTTCCACTTCTGGATCTCCAGGGCCCTGCTTCCTGCCCGCTCTCCTCCTGCCATCCGCCTCTCCTGTGCTCTTTCTCCTGCCTCCCAGACCTTTCAGTGCTGGACTGCTGCGGGACTGGGTTGTCCTCCATCTTCTCTTGCCACACTCGGTCTGCTGGGAATCTTACGGCTTTGAATCCCATCTGTGTGCTCTTGAGAAAAGCCCAGACTTACATCTCCAGCCCCATCCTTCCCCTTGCCTTTACCCTGTATCACCAACTCTCTTTCCACAAACATCTCTGCTTGGGCATCCAGTCATCTGGTCAACCAAAGCTCTTGATTTCCTCCTCAAAATATGCTCTTCTGGGAGTTTTCTCCATCCCCGCTATGGACAGCATCTGTTTTAGTTGCTCAGGGCAAGAGCCTTGGAGCCATCTTTGGCATCACTTTTCCTCACACCCTGCATCCGGTCTGTCAGAACATTCTGAAGGATTGAGCTTCATCCCGAAGCAGATCTCTCGTCGCATCCACCGCTGCGACCGGCCTTCATCAAGCTGCTCTCTCTCGAGCTACTGCAGAAGCTTCTTCCCAGCCTTCCTGCTTCCTCATACCTCAACTAAGATGATCTTTCCAAAATGTAAATCCCAGCCTGGCACTCCACCAATCTCAGGCCTCCAACAACCTCCCGAAGCTAACTGCCGAGCTCTTCCTTTGTCATCTGGCTTCTAGCTGCTTCTCTGATCTCATTTTCAGCCACTCAGCTACACGAGCCTCCTTGTTGCCTCTTGAAAATGTGAAGCCCGTTCCCACCTTGGAAGCTCAGTCTGGAATATTCCTTCCCTAGATAAGTTGCCTGACTGACTCCCTCAACATTATCTGGGCCTTAGCTCAAGTGTCACAGAGAGATTTTCCTGACTGACATCTGAACCAGGTCTCGCCACCGTCTTCTCTTCCTCCGTGTTACTTCATCTTTCCTTACAGCACACACGACATTATATGCATTTGTCTGTTTGGGGATTTCGGCCATATTCCCCCGCTCGGGTATAAGCTCCGTGAGGGACTTAAGTGTGACTAATGCCGGGTACATAGGACATGCTGAGAATTATTTGCTAAATGAACATTTCGATCCTGTATTAATGAAGTTATATAGTAAACGTGTTCTTTTTTCTACAGCTCAAATCGGTCCCCCAAAAGTACACTTAGAAGCCGAAGATAAGGCAATAATCGTCAACATCTCCCCGCCTGGAACAAAAGATGGTGGCATGTGGGCTTCCGATAGCTCAGGCTTCATCTACAGCTTAGACATCTGGAAGAACTCTTCAAGTGGAGAAGTGAGCATTCTTTTTACCTTTGTTCAGTGTGAGAGAAAAAAGACCTGAATGTGTTCAAAATACTGACCTTAGACTTTAATTTTAAAGAGCAGACTTCTTTTTTTTTTTTTTTTGATTATAGAGAAAGACTAAAACTGTTTACTCCAGAGACAAAATTTATGAACTCTCACCAGAGACCACCTACTGTTTAAAAGTTAGAGCAAGACTTTTGCCAAGAAAAACTGGTGCCTATAGTCCCGTGTATTGTATAAAGACCGCAGGTAAGGAGGAAGTTCCATTTTAGACTCCGTAAACGTATATACAGAGGGGCACCCTATTCATTCTGGCAGTTTTCCTCCTGGTTGCTAAGTGTGTATGATAATAGATACCAAAACAAAAATATTACAGCATTTACATAAGCAAAAAAAAAAAAAAAAATGTCACAGTAACTGGGATTTTTTTGTCTTAAGTAAACAGTAATGAAAGTTCTGTCGAAAAGTCTAAATATTTTCCTCATGACAAGAACTATTTTTGGGGGGCACCTGGGTGGCTCAGTGGGTTAAAGCCTCTGCCTTTGGCTCGGGTCATGATCCCAGGGTCCTGGGATCGAGCCCCGAATCGGGCTTTCTGCTCAGTGGGGAGCCTGCTTCCCCCTCTGCCTGCCTCTCTGCCTACTTGGGATCTCTTTCTGTCAAATAAATAAATAAATATCTTTAAAAAATAAAAAATTTTTAAAAACAACTATTCTTTTCTTCAGAATCCACAAAAGGGAGAAAGTAGTTGCTCAAGGAGCAGTTAGACTTCCAAAAAGTATACCTTTATAAGTGAAACTTTAAGATGTGAAAGCTTCCTGATATATTTTGTCTGTGACCTCCTGCCTATAATTAAGGTCAAAGGTTAGGAGCTTAGATTTGTTTGTTATTTGAGTCATGATTTTAGTATGCTTCGTTTTTAAAATCAAACATACAGGAGAATTGAAAGTCAAGTTTTCTTCTCCCGCCTCCTTACCCCAGTTCCATTCATGAGCATTTAGCCCTGCTGGTGGTTTGGTGTATTCTTTCCTGCTTCTCCTACACACTTCCTACACACTTCCTTCTCCTACACACTTCACACTCCTACACACTGCTTCCTGCTTCTCCTACACACAGACATGTAAATGGTTTCTTGGTTTTGGTTTTTAAAATGAAAAAATAGGGGGCGCCTGGGTGGCTCAGTGGGTTAAAGCTTCTGCCTTCGGCTCAGGTCACGATCCCAAGGTCCTGGGATCGAGCCCCACATTCGGCTCCCTGCTCAGCAGGAAGCCTGATTTTCTTCCTCTCTCTCTCTCTGCCTGCCTTTCTGCCTACTTGTGATCTCTGTCTGTTAAATAAATAAACAATCTTTAAAAAAATAAAATAAAATGAAAAAATAGGATCCTACTAGATCAATCTTACAACTCACTTATTTAACCTACTACATTGAGGATTCTTTTGTATGTTGGCACATACAGATCTATCATATTCTTTTTTTTTTAAGGTTTTATTTATTAAAGAGAGAACACAGGGCAGGGGGACATAAGGGGCAGGGGGATGGGGGAGGCAGACTCCCCACTGAGTGGGGAGCCTGATGTGGGGCTCCATCCCAGGACCCTGAGATGATGACCTGAGCTAAAGGCAGACGCTTAACCGACTGAGCCACCCGGGTGCCCCTTCACGTTCTTCTAAACAGCTGCGTACTATCACCTTGTGTGAGCAGACACCAGTTGTAACTCCCTTAGCTGTTACCTCCTGATAACATGTAAGCCTTTTCTTTTCTTTCCCATGCTGTTAAGCTGTTAAGAATTCTTACCATGGGGACACCTGGGTGGCTCAGTCACTTAATCGACTGCCTTGGCCTTAGGTCATAATCTCAGGGTCCTGGGATCAAGTCCTGCATCAGGCTCCTTGCTCAGTGAGGAGTCTACACTTCTTCCTCTCCCTCTGCGGCTCCCCCTGCTTGTGCGCTCGCTCTCTCCCTCTCACAAAAACAATAAATAAAATCTTAAAAAGAAAATTCTTACCATGTATCTCTCTCTCTCTCAAATAGATAAATCTTTTTAAAAAGCAGGGGAGCGGGGGGCTCCTGGGGGGCTCAGTTCTGTTAGCATCTGCCTTTGGCTCAGGTCGTGATCCCTGGGTCCCGGGATCGAGCCCCGCACCAAGCTCCCCACTCAGGGGGAGGCCTGCTCCTCCTTTTCCCTCTGCCCCATCACCCTGCTCGTGCTCACACTTTCTCAAAGAATAAATAAGTAAATAATTTTTTAAAAATTACTTAATTTGGTACTCATGGTACTCTTCCTACCACGTCTTATCTCACTAAAGTAACAATGTTTGCTTCTCTGTGTATTCTTTATCTTTTAGTTGAAAATAAACTGCCTCCACCAGAAAATATTCAAGTTGAAGCTAAAAATCAAACCTATATTCTTAAATGGGATTACGCGCAGGAAAATGTGACTTTTTACGCTCAGTGGCTCCAGTAAGTTCTCTTCCATGAGTTTCCTTTTGCTCAATTTATGATGATTCCTTTCCTGCCGCTTCAGCCCCCTGCAGCTCCAGGCACAGGGGCAGACTGCTTGGGAGGATTCTACCGTTTTGGAAATGGGATATTTAATTCTGGTCCCTGCTCTGCCGTTAACTAGATGACCCCGAGCTAATCCCTTCATCTCTTCCGGCCTTGGTTTCTTCATTTGTTGCAATATTGGCATATTTAATAACATCTCGTGTACTTACTGGTGCTTTTTTCTTTTTTTTTTTTAAATGTGCTTCTCGCTGCATGTCTTAATTCCCGAATCTGGAATCCTTGCCACGTGACCCTGACCTTTTCCTCAGAGCTCACTTGTTCCCCGAGTCCTAGGAATGACCTCAGTCCAATCTGTCTTACTCATGTCGAATCAGTCTTCCCATTTTCTTGACAGTGTTAGTGGTTTTGACAGATTTTTTTAGGGATCACGTCAGCGGGAAATGAAGAAAGCAGGACAGCGCTGTGTTCCAGCCGACAGCGGGTCAGGTCTGAGAAGCACATTTAGTTCCATGTTGGCTGGAAAGTTGTAGGGGATGAAGAGGTAAAACCCGCAGAAGGAGGAGTAGGTTGTGGGGAGGAAGGGGACAGGTAAGCAAGCTCTCTTGAGAGCAGGGGTGTGGAGAGACCAGGGGCAAGTGTGGGAAGGGCAGGACAGGGAGAGTGTGAGGAGGGAGAGAAGCAGGAAGTGAACTGAGGGTGAAGGGAAGGGAGCACCCCGCTCTGGTGACTCTCCGTCCTTCCGTCCTTCCGTGTTGGTCATGCAGTGGGAGCGCGTCTCTGCGCCTGCAGGCCCTTTGACCCTGCCTGACCCGGAAACTGGGCGGTCATCTTGCCTGCGCCAGCCTTGAGAGGGCGGGGTTTCCGGTGGCCCGTCTCGAAGTCTCTTGGGAGCACTCGGGCACGCTGTAGGGAGCACCGAGGGGATGACAGAGGCGCGGCAGTGCAGCACGTGGTTCTTGGAATCCAAAGCAGATAGCTGAGGCGTCGTAGTGACGGTGGTTTGGGGCCGAGGAGTGGTCTGCAAATGATGAGGGTGACAGAAATCGAAAATGTAAAGGTGGCTGTGGCCGGAGAGACCCAAGGAGCCATGTGGAGAGAGACGAGATGTGAACAAGTCCTTCTTCATTCGTGAATCATGTATTTTAAAATTGGACACACAAGGGCACGTTAGGCAGAGCTACAGCGCGAGGGAAGCGCCGGCTACAAACAGATTGAAAAATCAGGTTAAGGTCAGAGGTAGGGGGTGTTCCTGCTCCGTAACAAATCACCACAGATTTCATAACAGCTTCAAGAGTGCTCTTACCCGCCAGTGACTTCTGGTCAGGGAACCAGGCCTGGCTTGGCTGGGCCCTCTGCTCAGGGTGTCACAAGGACTCTTGGAGCCCATCCAGAATGTGGCCTACCACGTGGGAGAAGACCTGCCTGAGAACAGTTGACTGTTCGGGCGGGGGAGAGCAATGAGAGAGAAAACGGAATACGCAGGGTGGGGTGAGATGAGGCTTAGCCTCAGACTGTCCTGGAGGCCTTTGGGTGCCATTCAGAATTTCACATCGAGGGGCAGGTGACATGAAGTGTGTGTTCGAGGAGGGGAAGACCGCCGTGTTGTATGTGGACCACAGAGATGCCAAAGGCGGGAGAACCAGTTGGGAGGCTGTTGGAGTCGCAGACTTGAACTGGGTTGCTTTGAGCTGCTGGTTTCGGAGTAATTTACTTGACCTCTCCAGGCCCCGTTAATGTCCATGTTCTGTGTAGACTTGCTCTTACCACACTGTGGCGGAATCTCCATTTTAACACTCACCCATTGGTGTATGGGTGATATGTTTTACAGCTGGCTTTCCAGAAGGAAAAAAAAAAAAAAGCCTTACTTGTAGCGCTTGCCAGTTTTCATACCATAAATACACCTACCGTGGTCCCTTTCAGCATGGTATCACTGACCGTGGCATTGGGAAGAAATGCACAGGAGGACCCCGTTACAGAGCATTGCCACCATAGAGATACATTAGATGTAAATAGCTTTGAGCACAGATAATAAAGTGGAGTGAAATAACCAGGACAAAATGAGTTTCTGTCCTGTGCTGCTGACCTGCCAGCTATAAATTAAAAAAAAAAAAAAGTTTTGAGTATTTTTTATTTTTAATGCAACCTGTTTATCAGTAAGTCGATGTACTTTATTTTGTAATAATGGCTTTTAATAACTGGCTCGCACCCTTTGGGAAAATTCAGGGGTGGTTCTTGTGGGCTGGCTTGAGTCGACTTTGGTGAAACAGCGCCCCCTTCTGGTCACGCCCCAGAACGCTTTGGTTCTCTTTGTGGTGGTGTGTGCTGGTCTCTTACACTGTAGTGTGAGTTTCCTGAAGGTGGCGACTGTTCTCCTCTGTGACCTTAACCCCGAACAGTATCTAGCATGTTCTAGGTATTTCTTAAATATTCATTGAATTACTATGTTTGTAATATTTTTTTTGTCTTAAAAGCGCCTATTTAAAAAAGATTCCTGGGGACAATTCAGGTAAATGGAAACAAATACCAAACTGCAAAAATGTCCGAACTACGCAGTGTGTCTTTCCCAAAAATACTTTCCATAAAGGAATTTACCTTATCCGTGTTCGAGCATCGGATGGAAATACCACATCGGTTTGGTCTCACGAAGAAAAATTTGATACTCAATTACAAAGTAAGCCAGCAGTTTTTACTTCGGATTGTGCTTCTCTGATTTGGTACAGAGTCTTAACATTGTTTTTCCAAGTTGAACGTTGTGTCTGTAAACTTTTTTCCCAGTTACCCTGTTTCCTCCGGTCATTACCATGAAACCCACTAACAATGCTTCCCTGCGGGTCTATATCAGCGCTCCAGGAGAGTCGGAAAATAAGCCTGTGAACCATCTTTACCCACTAATTTATGAAATTGTATTTTGGGAAAACACTTCAAATGCTGAGGTAAGAAAAAGAAAAAGAAAAATAAACTATGTGATGTAAGTCTATAATGTAGTGTTGTAACTAGGATTTGGGGAAGCAAAGCTGGAGATTGAAATTTTAGGGAGATTTTTAAACTTGGGACTGTGATTACAACGAGAAGGGTATTAGCATCTTTCCCTGTTTACGACTTAGTTATAGATCACCTGCCTCTGGGCATCCCGGTATGTTGTTAACATTCAGATCCCTGCACCTGTTACTACTCAAATCAAAATCTCTTGGGTGGAACTCGGGAATCTGTGTTTTTAACATGATTCCTGGGCATTCATCTAAACCAGAGTTTCTCGGCACTGGCAACATTCAGACTGGATAAGTCTTCGTTGTGGGAGCTTTCTTGTGCATCGTAGGATGCTTGCCCTGCTGGTGGCCAATAGCACTGCCTCCCCATGGTGACAACCACACTTCTAGACTTTGCCAGATATCCCCTGGGGACAGGGTACCTCCGAGGGGGCAAAAGAATCTCAGATGGTCCAGTGGTTTGTGGCCCTCCGAGAGGAAAGCATGCCTCCAGAGTTCAGCTTTGCTGCACAAAATCCTGTTGCTAACAGTTCAGTTTCATGGCAGGGAAAGGATTTGAAAACAGTCCTCTAAAAAGGCTCCTCGGCAGGGGCAGTCATGGAAAAAAGAGTCAAGAAACACAGGTTTTTAAACACTAACAATCGAGGGGTGCCTGGGTGGCTCAGTGGGTTAAGCCTCTGCCTTTGGCTCAGGTCATGATCTCAGGGTCCTGGGATCAAGCCCCGCATTGAGCTCTCTGTCCAGCAGGGAGCCTGCTTCCTCCTCTCTCTCTCTGCCTGCCTCTCTGCCTACTTGTGATCTTTCTCTCTTTGTCAAATAAATAAATAAAATATTAAATAAATAAATAATAAAACACTAATACTCAAAAACCACAGACAAAGGCAGTACACAACATCAGACTGACTTTATTTTCTGTTGGAAATCTAAGAAAATTATAATGACTTGGCCACTTCCCTTTTAACTGTGTGAACACACTGTAACCGAAGCATAGTTTAGCCCACTGAGAATTACAGTCAGTTCTCAGTTGTCCCTACATCAGGGAAACCTCTGTTTGTGTCTCAAGCCATCAAATTGTGTAACCTTAGGCAAGATGCTTTTCCTCTCTGAGATTTTGTTTCCTCTTCTCTAAAGTGGCAGTAGTCATAGTAACTCCATTTTTTTTTTTTTAAAGGATGTTTATGAGGTTTAAAATGAGGTAACGGGTGCCTGGGCGGCTCAGTTGTTAGGCATCTGCCTTCGGCTCAGGTCATGGTCCCAAGGTCCTGGGATCGAGTCCCGCACTGGGCTCTCTGCTTCTCCTTCTCCTCCTGCTTATGTTCCCTCCCTGCCTGTAAGATTAATTAATTAGTTAATTAATAAATAAAATTCAACCATAAAATAAAGTAAAGCAAAAATAAATAAATAGAATAATAAAATAAAATAAATAAAATGTGAGGAGCACCTGGATGGTGGAGTGAGCAACTCTTGATATCAGGGCTGTGGGTTCAAGCCCCACATTGTATGTAGAGATTACTTAAATTTTTTTTTTTAAGTCTTAAAATATAACGTAAGAAAACACTTAGCACATCAATTAGCGAATAGATAGAGATAAAATAATTTCAGTTGCTGGCTTATCCTGACTGTAATCACAACCATAATAGCAGCTCACTTTTACTAAAAGCTTATTACGTACCAGGTACTGTGGTAATTTACAAGAATTGTCTCAGTCATTCTTCAGAACAATCCCGCCAGACTGCCTGATCGATCAAGTCGGTCAGCAGACCCTTGGGGCAGAGAATCTCTTAGCGCTTCCCTGACACCGGGCTGCCAGCGGTACAACGTGGGCGCGGTTGTGATGCCAGGACGGTTTGGCGTGGCTCTGGGCTTCTCTGCGTGCTGCATGTGGTTTCTGGTCCGAGGAGGACGAGGGACGTGGGGAGGGCCCACAGCCTCAGTACGGGCTCCACAGTCAGTCAGGACACGCGTGAGTGGGAAAAAAAATCAATGGGTTTTGAGCCACAGGATATTTTGTTATAGTACATGACATCACGTGACGTTATTTTGTTGCATTATTTTTGTTGTTGTTATACAGTATTGTTGTGGCCATAGCTGACTACTGCAGGGAGCGGCAGTAATTGTCCTCATTTTACGGATCTGAAAATAGGGCCAAGAAAAAAAATGAAACAACTTGCCTGAGGCCACATAACTATAAGCGATACCATAATACAGGCAATTTAAGGTCCGAGCCCCCCCTCCTAACTACCCCTGCCCCCGAGCAGGGGAAATACAATGACATTTAAACCAAACCAGCAGGTATTGTAAATTTAGAGTTGTCTTAAGAATATGTCATATTCCTTTTTGGAAGCAGCATTTTTAAGTTTGACTTAGGTTGTAACATGTGCTCCAAAATGAATGTATATTTCTTTTTTTTTTTTTTTTAAGATTTTATTTATTTATTTCACAGATTACAAGTAGGCAGAGAGACAGGAGGAAGCAGGCTCCCCGCTGAACAGAGAGCCTGATATGGGGCTCGATCCCAGGACCCTGGGATCATGACCTGAGCCAAAGGCAGAGGCTTAACCCACTGAGCCACCCAGGCGCCCCCCCCCACCACCAAATGTATATTTCTTAAACATACACCAGCTAAGTGGTTGGGAGAGGCCAATCTTAGACTGAATCTCTAGAGAATTTAGGAAATCGACATTCCCTATCTGATTTCATAAGGTGACTAAATGTTATCAATGATCTACTTATTTTCTTATAGAGAAAAATTTTAGAGAAAAGAACTGATTTTACTTTTCCTCAATTGAAACCGCTGACTGTATATTGTGTCAAAGCCCGAGCACTCATTCAGGATGAAAGGTGGAATAAAAGCAGTGTTTTTAGTGATATTGTGTGCGAGAAAACAAAACCAGGTCAGAATCTTTCATTATCTCTCTCTCTCTCGTTTTTTTTTTTTTTAATGTAAGTGGACTTTTAAAAAATAATTCAATTCACTGAAAATTGTAAAGTATTTCCTTATTACTACATAAGTATAAAGAGAATACTTTCTTCATGAGCTACATGAATCAAAAGTAGACCTTTGGGCTAAGCCTTGCAGTTTTAGAAAATATTTTAATGCACAGTTCAATGTTTTTGAATGCTTTATAGTTCATCCAATATGCATGTAACCAATTGCCTTTTAAAATTACTCCTTAACATTTAAAAAGACTATTTTTAGGTGTTTTGCATAGTTCTTAATGTAATTATCATGGGAGAATCGCTTCATTAGTTCAGTTGTGAGTTTTGGTCCTGGGAATGATCAAGTCCCATCTTGTATTTTACAGTTTCTGGTGTTTGCGTGTAGATGCTGATTAGTCACAGAATGGTATTAATTATGCTAGCTCTGTATTACAGAAGGGCTCCAGAACACTTTGCACGTTGGGAGCTAAATGTCAACATTGCATCCTTTACCTTGCCAGACCACTCTTTAAATGGAAATGCATTGCCTAAAAAGGGGTGGAAGGCTTTTATGTGGCTGGCTCAGATGATAAACATGGGACTCTTGATCTTAGGGTCACGAGTTTGAGTCCTGTGTTGGGCATGGAGCCCACTTATAAATAGAGAGAGACATAAAGGGAAAGCATTGCCTATGCCTGTTGTATGCTCCATGTTACCAGAAATATTTCTAAGGGTATATCATTTCATAGAGTTTTCTCTTTCCTTCCCACATAGCTACATTTCATCCATGTAAACCGTCAGCATTGTTAACATATTTGTGTGTCGAGATCTATGTTGTTGCTAAATATCACTTACTAATTTTTAGGAAATACTTCCAAAACCTGGCTCATAGCTGGAGTTTGTGCTGCGCTATTTTCCATCCCAGTTGTCATCTATGTCATGAAACTTCTCTTTCGATGTATCAGTTATGTGTTCTTTCCATCAAGTAAACCTCCATCCACTATAGATGAGGTATGTGACTTTTGTCAGTGGGTGAATTTTTCTTAAAATGAATGGGAAATATATTTTATTTCCATGCAACACATGCATTTTCTCGATATCCAGAAGACAATACAGACTGGGATGTTTTCTTCACTTTGGGTAAATTGGCCGTAGAAACAGTCATTTAGTATCAAATAACATGGACTAGTAAGGTTTGTCCTTAATCTCTTAGTTTTCTTCAGTTTGGCTATGTTGGCATTTGTTTTATCATGGAAAAGCTAGGTACCCACCCAAAGCCTACTGCACCGTCATCAGTACGCCCTGTGGGTGACATCACAGAAAATGAAATAACAGAATGTAGCCTCCTTTCAGGACACCTCACAGGCTCCTGTTCGACCCCACCGCGAGGTTGGCATATCTAATGAAAGCACTAAAGGACAAAGACCTGAACCCGGGACCGAGCCTGGGGATGGCGTGGCCACCTGGGGCGGGGGGTTCAGGCTTTCTGCCTTGAGAGTATCTCTTAGAGCCCCGGCTTTGGAGCTGGCGAAACCCAAAGGGGAATTGTTGATCAGCTATTGTATGTTTGCAGCTGTTAACTCTGTAGACTTAAGCAGATCCATTAAGAGAACTTGCTGTTAAGTTTCAAAAGAAACTGTCCACAGTCCCAGTGCACCCCCTTTCCTTCCTTCCCATGATCTCCGGCACCCTGGGCCCCCTCTTAGGTCCTCTTCATGTACCTGCCCCAAGACAGTGCCAAGAGGCGCGGGACCTCACTAGTGAGGGGTTTATTCTAAATGTCAGTTAGCAGTTTCTAGGCTCTGAACTGGTTTTTAATGTTTATGCATATAAACCAGTACCACTGGTTTTCTCGGTAGCAGATTTAAGAAGCTGACGCCGCTGGAACTAAAAACTGTTATATTTTAAACAATTTGTTCCTGTTTTTCCCCTTGTTTTTCAATTAGTATTTCTCTGAGCAACCGCTCCGGAATCTCCTCCTTTTCACTTCCGAAGAACTGACAGAAAGATGTTTTATAATTGAAAACACGAACACTATCACGGCAGTAGAAGAGACTAACCAAACCGATGGAGAGCACAAAAAATACAGTTCCCAAACCAGTCAGGACTCAGGGAACTATTCTAATGAAGATGAAAGCACTGGAAGCAAATTCAGTGAAGAGTTCCTGCATCAGGAAACCGAGTGACCAGAAGCAAGTTCTAGAATGCTTGGGAGTTCTGGGGGAGCCGTGCGCAAAGCCTGGGCTCCTGCTCCCCTCAGTAACTGTGCAGTGGGTACCTGCTCATTCGAGAAGGAGGACGTCTTTAGGTCACGGGCCAAAAACTACAGGCAAGCACTTACCTCTTGGACAGAAGTTTTCTCTATTGCTTCCCATGGGTAGAGCCTTGAAAGACCTGCCGCTGGGTGTATCTGACAAAATGAGTGAAATCCAGAAAACGTTCTCAAATGGCATCTCAAGTTCCGTTGCGCTAATGGCTTGTGGCAAAGCACACACGGTCACTGTGTCCCTGTCGGTGACACTGTCACCATGTGCCTGTGGCTGCCCGTGTCGCCACTCATCCTCTGTTCTGTGTTACACACCGTTCAGGATTTTTCCGGAAGTATTTTAGATACTTTTGACACTGAAGCCTAGGCCCTCGGGAAATTTCTTTCGCAAAGCTAGATGTCATAACCACTGGCATTCTGTAAAATAGCTTCCTCTGGAAAACATCTGCAGGTGCCAGAAATGTGACCCGTACAATTTTCAGGGGAACCCTGTCCATGTGTCCCCAAAACCTTGGCTCCTACATCACAGTCACCTCTCCCTTCTGTGGTTTAGGATTCACACCAGGACATCCTTTCCCGAACACTAATCCTTCCCGGCTCACAACCTAATTCCCAACCTAGTGGAACAGTAGCAGCTTCTGATGTGAATCTGCAGTCAATGAAGTGACAGAGAAAGGGACAACTGTCTAATTAGAGAAGCTGTTAGGATATTTTAAGGTAAGGAAGTATGTAGAAGTTGGTCACAGTGTCTACAGGAAGCCTTGGGACCAGAAAATGCTCCTGACAGAACAGAGTAAGAAGCAGAATCATTCAGTAGGAGGAAAGCAGGTGACATTCGTGAAAAATAAGAGAAATGGATCTAATCAGCTTTTAATTATTAACATGCTATGGGGTCGCTCATGGTTGTTTTGGGGTTTCTTTCCTTTCTCAGTTTTATTGAGATGTAATTGACATGTAACTCCTCTGTGTCCTGTTTTGAACCCGGCCCTTCTCTGTGGGTGTCCCTTCTCCTATGCTTCCATGCACTAAGGAAAGGGAAGGTTCACTGTCACAGTAAGGAAGAAAAATGTAACTGGAAGGAAAACCTAAGTTTAAGAATGACATGATGTTTTTCCAAGGCCATCTGGGGTGGACTCTTAAATTATTCATGGAGACCCTTTGTAGAAATCAGTCTAGGGATTTGGGCGGCCTCCCAAGGGAAGGGAGAGAGCCACACAGCACGCTGGGACATACGCCACCAAAGGCCAGTATTATTTCTGTCGTCGCCCCTGCTGATGTCCCACGTTCAGCTGTGGGGGAGAAGAGATGGAAGGCGCTGCTCTGGGACAGCTCCCCCCTCGGCATCGCCACAGCTCCACGGAGCACACCGCGTGCTTTGCTGGACCCACAGCCCTGAGCACACCGCATGCTTTGCTGGACCCACAGCCCCGGCTTCTGGCAGAGCATAGCGGGGATTTGGGAGTGAACCCAGATGTGGGTCACATCCCATTAGGATAGCCATAAAGTACTTGTAGGGCGCCTGGGTGGCTCAGTGGGTTAAAGCCTCTGCCTTTGGCTCAGGTCATGATCCCAGAGTCCTGAGATCGAGCCCTACATCGGGCTCTCTTCTCAGCGGGGAGCCTCCTTCCTCCTCTCTCTCTGCCTGCCTCTCTGCCTACTTGT
Organism: Mustela putorius furo; assembly: GCF_011764305.1. Taxonomy (NCBI): domain Eukaryota; kingdom Metazoa; phylum Chordata; class Mammalia; order Carnivora; family Mustelidae; genus Mustela; species Mustela putorius. The sequence goes on along the minus strand of NW_025421491.1, from coordinate 283,318 downwards.
GATCTCTGTCTGTCAAATAAGTAAATAAAAATCTTAACAATAAATAGTTTGTATCTTTTCCCCCACATGTGACCTTAAAAAGCAGCCCTGGTTTACTCTTAACGAATTCTATGTACAAAAACCTTCCTTCTGTGCCCTTCCTGTGACTCCTCAACATGTTATGTTTGGTTTTTGTCTGGTATCTGTCTGTCCCCCTCAGAGATCAGAAGGTCTCTCAGCACAACGACTTTCTTTTATTCATCACCGTATCCCCAGTATCCGCAGCAGTGCAGGGCCCTGCTCATGGACGGTGCGTGGAAAGTTCTTATCGAATGTGTGGAATCCACAATTTGAACCAAACGAGTGCTTCTGACTGTTGTCTACATGTTGGTTGAGTTGCAGAAGGACAAAACCACGTGTCCAGTGTTTCTTCGCAGTAAACTTGTACTTACGTTTTTGTTTTAAACCCTATTGCCATGAACAATTTTCTGTAATAAACACTGCAGCCAGAAGAAGTCTTTGATTTTGTTGTTGTCGCGCTTAGACCTGATAAATTTTCATGGAGAAATGCCACTACAACCCACACCTTCACGAGATACTCGCGGCAGACGGGCCGGATGCCCGGGCCCAACGTTGCAATGTCCAGCGCTGGGTAACCACAGCTCCCGGACAAGGAGCTCATTCGCTTGCTTTTCGCCTTTTCACAACCTCAACTTAAGACTTGGAGGGAGCACAGCCCTGATTACGTGAGTTTGTACTGGCATTGCCAACTCTGCTTTCCTGAACCGAACTGCATGCTTTTTTCAAATCCCTCTTCTCAGAATACACTCAAACTTCTAAGGATACTCCCCAATCCCACGTGTAAACTGATTCCTCCTGCCATCTGGACAGGTTTATTTTTGGTTTTTTGTTCTTTAAAGATTTATTTACTTTAGAGCGAGAGAGCAAGGGGAGGGGCTGCGGTAGAGAACGGAGAATGGGGGAGCACGGAGCCCAGGGCAGGGCTCGATCTCCTGATCCATGAGATCATGACCTGAGCTGAAACCAAGTCGGATCCCTCACCCCCCTGAGCTACCCAGGCGCCCCTATCTGGACACGTGTACTCTGATGTTGAACACAATTGATACTCAGGCTGGGGACCCTTCAATGATCTGTTTTTAATAAGCTTCCTCAAATTTTCTTTCTCAAAAGGAACAAGGAAGTGAATGCTAATAAATACATCTCTGACACCCACGGACTGCCCTGTCACTTAACCAGTCCCAGTAACACCCAGTTTCTTGTCACTGCATTTTTTTCTTAGGTGTAGGTGACCACAGATTCAAGGTATGGGGACCACATAAATACATGTGGGTATTTGTCATGCGATACTTATATTGATGGAGGAAAACTAGGACTATTTTTTTTCTGTCACCCGAGAGGAAAACGTCAAGAAGAGAGAATTTGATGGTTTTCATGCAAAAAATAACACCAGTTTCCTACCTTTCATGAAGCCCGTCCCATGTGGGACTCACATTCTAGCAGAAGCTATCTTGTGGATGAAGTAAAAGTGGTGAGGGAGAAAGAAAAAGTTGGCGGAGTAGATAGTCTGGCTTAGAAAAAAGAGGTTTGGGGAAGAGGGAGAAAATAGATTGTTGTTTTCAGTCCCCCGTTTAAATTAAACTGTCCTTGGGGCACCTGGTGGCTCAGTCCATTTAGCATGGGACTCTTGATTTCGGCTCAGGTCATGATTGCAGGGCGGGGGTGGGGGGGGCGGGAGGGTCTGCTTCAGAGTCTCTCCCCCTCGGCCACCTCCCCCCTTAAATAATAAATATTTTAAAAAATTAAAGTGTCCTCAGGGTAAATCTCACTGCCCCCACCCCCGATCCTCCCCCAAAATTTCCTAGCTCTATCGGAGAGGAAGGAACTGAGGGAAGAATGAATTGAACAAGAAAAACATTCGCCTCTCCTCTGTCCAGTGGAAAGTCCGTTTTTCCAAGGGATTGGAGTTAGTCCTTGAGTAAACAACAAAGAGCATAGTCCCAAATCTCATCAATTTTTCTAAGAGTCTGGAATCTGAGTTCGAAAAAGAGATGATTATGACTTTTATAGGATAAAAAGGTACATTGTCCAGTCTGAAATCTTCCTAAAAAGACCTCCACCTCTTAAACACATAGAAGCCATCGTGGTGACTCTGCACCCACTCATTCATCCAGGTGCTACCCAGGAGAGATTTTAGAGCGATCTGCCTCAGTATAGCCCATTCTGCTAAAAGGCAAGCTTCCCAAAACAAGGACTTTTTTTTTTTAAGATGTTATTTATTCATTTGGCAGAGAGAGACACAGTGAGAGAGGGAACACAAGCAGGGGGAGTGAGAGAGGGAGACCCAGGCTCCCCACCGAGCAGGAAGCCCCATGCGGGGCTGGAGCCCAGGACCCTGAGATCCTGAACCGAGCCGAAGGCAGACACCCAACACCTGAGCCACCCAGGCGCCCCGGGAATCTTTTTTTTTATTATTATTTTTTTTTAACTCTGTAGCTGACACTCCGTTAAATACTGCAGAAGTGATGAAGTGAGGCATTGGACGTACATAACGTAGACCAGGGCCGCCACTAGATGAGGACAAATCACCCTGTTCGGCTGGTATGACAGACAGTCTTACCGGCCGGGCGCATCGTGGGGAAGCAGGAAGAGAGCAGCGTGCAGCTAATGGCTGCGTGTGGTTTCAGTCCCTAGATTTAGCAAATAAAAATACAGCATCAAGTCTGAATTCCAGCTGAATTTCAGATGAACAATGAACAGGTCCTTTTCCCAAACATGTCATGGGACCTACTTATACTAAAAAAGAAGAAGAAGAAGAAGAAGAAGGAGAAGGAGGGGGAGGGAGAAAATTTAAAAATCTTGTTGCAGGGGCGCCTGGGTGGCTCAGTTGGTTAAGCAGCTGCCTTCGGCTCAGGTCATGATCCCAGCGTCCTGGGATCGAGTCCCACATCGGGCTCCTTGCTCAGCAGGGAGCCTGCTTCTCCCTCTGCCTCTGCCTGCCATTCTGTCTGCCTGTGCTCGCTCTCTCCCCTTCTCTCTCTCTCTGATAAATAAATAAAATCTTTAAAAAAAAAAAAAATCTTGTTGCATAATCCTTTGAATACTCCGGCATCTTAACCTATAGAAAGATTAATACGAGTTTTTTAAGTATAAAAATGTATCATTCCCTCTCTGAGATTTTCTAAATGACTCCTACCACCTAAAAATGTAGAGGTCATCTTTGTGCCACATATGTCATTTCAGATAAACAACAAATACCTTTATAGTCTGTGTCCCATGCAATATTTGGGGCATCCTTATACTAAAACATTTCTTTTTTTTTTTAACCTGAAATTTTCATGTAACTGGATGTTCTGTATTTTTCTTTTTAAGATTTTATTTATTTGAGACAGCACGGGTATGCATGAGTGGGGCGGGGTGAGGGGTAGAGGGAGAAGCAGGCTCCCCGCTGAGCTGAGACCCCCCCCCCCCGACGTGGGACTCCATCCGAGGACTCTGGGATCATGACCTGAGCCAAAAGCAGATGCTTAAGCAACTAAGCACCCAGGAGCCCCATGGATGTCCTGTATTTTTAATCTGTCAACCCTGCCAATGCGAAGTTTCAAAAACACTATTAGGCTCTCCCAGACCCCTCAACCAATGTAAGTAATGTTTCCTAGAGAAATTACCTTAACATTAACCACAATTAAGAGAATTAATATTGCAAACATTTTCTAGCCAGAAAAAAAACTCCCATCTAATTCTGCCCCTAGGAGAAGGTGTTGAGGGGGGGCATCTGAATCCTGTGGGGGACGCAGGTCCGTCTGAGGGGTCTGCCTGGCTGCCCACCCCTCTGCCAGCATTTCTCCTCTGGCTCTGACCCACATGTTTCATATCACAGTTACTCTCACGCTTGTTTTATTTTTTCCAGTGGACTGTGAGCAACTTGAGGTCAGGTGTGCTCATTTGTCTTCAGTTCCTCAGGCAAAGGGTGCGAAGGGTGGCCTTTTGGGAGACATGCTGAATTTGAATGGATTCACCGTTTTCTTTAGTGCTGTTTCCTCGCGTCACTGTCCAGGAGTAGGACTGGTGGGTCGAAAAGCAGAAATGCTCTGACACGCGATTCTGCTGGATTACTTTTATTTGTGGACGTTCCTTCTTTGCCGGCTCGACTGAGCCCTCCCCCAGGGCAAGGACAGTCTTCAACTCCATCCTTCCTTAGCGCCACTTACTAAGAAATCAATACTCAAGAGACGAGTAGATGAACTTTCAAACCTCCTCCTCCCCCAACCTCCAACCAACTCTGCTGTGTGCCACTCCACAACAGACCCCCGGGTGCACCCTTCAGCTCAGACCAGAGCTCTGCGAGGTGTCTCGGACTCTTCCTTCTTGCTCCTTACCCAACCCTTCACCAAGTCCTGATCATTCTACCTCCCGAATAGCTCTGGAGTCCTCTCATTTCCAACCCTACTGCCCCATTGCTAGTCTACACTCTCATCTGGGCCACCACACACCAGACTCCTCTCTAGCTCCGCTTCTTCCTGTCCTCCAGGTCACTGTCCCTCGGTCACTGGCCCCACAAAGCACCCCAGTTCTTAGGAGAAAGTTAAGTCACAATTACACAAGAGGGCAAGGAAGAGTGGGTCCGGAATGCTGCGAATTCCCTTGGGGCACGTTGTGGGGCTTCCGTGTCAAGGAATGACTGGGAACAAGCAATCCCAGGAACAGAAGAGGACAGCAGCCAAGCAAGTGGGCACGAACCTCTCAGGGATAAAGCTCTAGTTTATCCCAGCAGGCAAGCAGCTTAGACCAGAAGAGGTGCTGACTGAGAGTGAGGAGAATCTCCTGGGATAAGAGAGGAGGAAGAAAATGAGGGTTTATTATGGACTATAGCTGTCCCACTAACTTCCCTATTACAAGACTTTTTTTTTTTTTTTTAATTGTGACCAGCCATCACCCAAAAGAATCAGCTATAGCAGAACCACAACTGGTTCTGAGTGGTACAGGTGTTGACTGTAGAAGATTCTGGCTGGTTCCTGCTGCCTCCCCATATTTTCACGCCATTCAGTGCTTTTGTGCATGAGGGAACTTCCAAACCTCTGTCTTCCAAAACCCCTTTACCCAAGGATTGATGAGAGCTGACATCTCGCAGGTAGAGGCCAGAGGTATTACTAAATATCCTACAATGCACAGGACAACAAAAGATGAATTTTTGAATCAACTTTTCAGTTTTGGCGGGGAGGAGGGAAGTCAGCTGGTATTTGGTAAGGACTGCACTGAATCTCTAGGCTGACTTGGGAAAATAGTGCCAAATTGGTCATATTGGATCTTCCAATCCATGAATATAGTATATCTTTCCATTTTTTTAAGTCTTCTTTAATTTCTTTCAATAACTTTATTTATTTATTTACTTACTTACTTACTTATTTAAAGTAGGCTACACGCCCAATGTGGGACTTGAACTTATGACCCTGAGATTGAGGATCGCATGCTCTATTGACTGAGCCAGCACCCATCAATAATGTTTTTTAGTTTTCAATATCTAATCCTTGCACTTCTTTGATTAAATGTATTCCTAATTATTTTATTCTACTTGATGATATTGGAAATGGAATTGTTTTTCTTAAATTAATTATCAAATTGTTTTTTGCTAGTGTATAGAAGCAAAAACAAAACAAAACAAAAAAAAAAAAAAAAAAAAACACTGTGAGGTGAGGGGAACCAAACCATTTTATTGAAGGGCTTTGCGGAAAAGTTGAAGGGTAAGAGTACAATGAGATTCAACTTCCTCAGCAGGGCTGGAATCTCCCCAGCCTCACAGCGGCCAAAGCTAAAAGCAAAATTTTTATATATTTACCCTTCCACCTTACTGAGCTTATTTACTAGTTTTTATGGTGGCTTTGGTGGATTCCTTAGGATTTTCTATATTTTTTTAAGATTTTATTTATTTGAAAGGGAAAGTGAGCAAGAGAGAAAACAGAAGCAGGAAGGAGAGGCAGAGGGAGAAGCAGACTCTCTGCTGAGCAGGGAACCTGACATGGGGTGTATCCCAGGACCCTGATATCATGACCTGAGCTGAAGGCAGACACTTAACCGAGCTACCCAGGTTCCCCTAGGATTTTCATCTATAAATAGAGATAATTTTACTTCTTCTTTTCTAGTACAGATATCTTTTGTTTGTTTTTCTTACCTAATTGCCCCAGATAGAACTTCTAATACAATGTCTAATAAAAGTGAATAGTGTCTTATTCCTGACCTTAGAGAGAAAGCTTATGGTCTTGTACCATTAACTATGATGTTAGCTGTGGGGTTTTTTGTAGATACCCTTTATCAAGGTGAAGAAGTTTCCTCCTATTTCCAGTCTGTTAGGTATTTTTAATCATGAAAGGGTGTTGTATGTCATATGCTTGTCAGTTGCTTTTTCTGTGTCTACTAACATGATCTATTGTTTTGTTTTGTTTTGTTTTGTTTTTGTTTTGGTCCTTTTTTTTTTTTTTTTTTTTTGTTTTTGGCATGTTAAGTGGACCTGCATTGCCAGAATAAATCTCACTCAATTATGGTGTATACTCCTTTTTAGAAGACTGGATACAGTTTGCTAGTGTGTTGTTGAGGACTTTCACATTCATTTTCATAAAAGATATTGGTCTGTCATTTTTGGACGCATTGTCTGCTTTCAGTCTCAGGGTAATGTTGCCCTTATAGGATGCTTTGGGAAAGGTTTCCTTCTCTGTTTTTGGAAGTGTTTGTGAAGAATTGGTGTTAATTTTTCTTTAAATGTTTGGTAAAATCCATCAGTGATACCATGCTGGTGTGAGTTTTTCTTTGTGGGAAATTGGATTGTTATAGGATTGGATTACTAACTCAATTTTTTTACTTGCTATAAATCTATTCAGATTTTCTGTTTCTTCTTGAATTTTGTAGTTTTCATCTTTGTAGTTTTTTTAGTTTTTGTAGTTTTTGTAGTTTTTCATCTTTGTAGAATTTATCCATTTCGTCTAAGTTATCTAATCTTTTTGGCATACAATTGTTTATCATATTCCTTTATAGTCCTTTTATGTCTGAATGGTTGATACTAGTGTCTCCTCTTTCGTTCCTGATCTCAGCACTTCTGGTCTCCTTTTTTCAGCTAACAGTTTGTCAGATTTATTGATCTTCTCAAATAATCAACTTTTGGTTTCGTTGATTTTCTCTACTCTTTTTCTATTCTCTATTTCTTTTATTTTTCACTCTATTCCCTCCCTTCAGGTAGCCTTTGTTTTCTTTTTTTTTTTTTTTTTTTTTTCTTTTCAGTGTAACAGAATTCATTGTTTATGCACCACACCCAGTGCTCCATGCAATACGTGCCCTCCATAATACCCCCCACCAGGCTCATCCAACCTCCCACCCTCCCCTCAAAACCCTCAGATTGTTTCTCAGAGTCCACAGTCTCTCATGGTTCATCTCCCCCTCCAGTTTCCCCCAACTTCCTTCTCACTCTATCATCCATTCTTTTATTCCCTTCTGTTTCTTTGGGTTTAGTTTGCTCTTTGTCTTCTAATTTCTTAAGGTGAAATGTTGGGTTATTGATTTTAGGTCTTTCTTCCTTTTTTCTTTTTAAGATTTATTTATTTCAGAAAGAAAGAGAGAGAAGGAGATGCAAAGGGAGAGGGAGAGAGTCTCAAGCAGACTCCACGCTGACCATGGAGCCCAACTTGGGGCTGGAACCCAAAGTTCCTGAGATCATGACCTGAGCCGACACCAAGGGTTGGATGCTTAACTGACTGCATCACCCAGGGGCCCCTCTTCTTTCTGAATATAGGTATTTACAGCTGTAATTTCCCCTTGAAGCCTTAGCTGCATCCCTTAAGTTTTGGCATGTTGTGTTTTCCTGTTTGTTTATCTCTAAGTGTTTTCTAATTTTCCTCGTGATTACTTCTTTGATCCATTGATTGTTTATGAGTATGTTGTTTAATTTCAACATATTTGTGAATGTCCCAAATTTCTTTCTATTACTGATTTCTGATTCATTCCATTATGGTCAGAGAACATGTTTTCTTGTTATTTCAATCCTTTTAAATTTTTTGAGACTTTTTGCATGGCCTTACATATGATCCATACTGGAGAATGTTCCATAAGCAATTGAGAAAAATATGTGTTCTGTTGTTAATGTTCCGCAGATGCCTATTAGGTCTAGTCGGTTTATAGTATTGTTTGACTCTTCTATTTCCTTGCTGATTTTCTGCATAGTTGTTCTATATATCATTGAAAGTGGGACATTGAAGTCTTCAACTATCGTTTTGTTTCTCCCTTCAATTCTGTCTGTGTTGCCTCATGTAATGGGGTTCTGTTGGTACATGTATATATATTTAGAGTTTCTATTTTGCTTGATGGATTAACCTTTTTGTCATTATAAAATGTCATTCTTTACCTCTGGTAACAATTTGTGTCTTAAAAGTCTTTTTTTAAGATTTTATTTATTTATTTATTTATTTGAGAGAGAGAGAATGAGAGAAAGAGCAGAAGCAGGGAAGGGGAAGGGGGAGATGGAGAAGTAGACTCCCTACTGAGCAGGGAGCCTGATGCAGGGCTTGATCCCAGGACCCTGAGGTCATGACCTGAGCCAAAGGCAGATGCTTAACCCACTGAGCCACACAGGCACTCCTTAAAACTCTATTTTTTTATTATATTTGTACAGCTATATCTGATGTTAGCATAGCTGATACAGTACAGTATTTTTTTAAAGCTCCTCTATTGACTCTGAGGTGTGGTCAGGGTTGAGAACCACCAGGACAATAATTATAAGATAGGAGAGCAAGAGGGCCCATCTTTTATCATCAGATCTGTTTATTTAGCAGGATGTTCCTTAAACTTGAGAAATGTTTGGGCACCTTTAAAGGGGAAAAAAAAGCTTTGGCATCTCCCAATGTTGACAATTTTTTATTATAATATTCCCTAAGTATGTGGGAATTTAAAACTAAGTATAAGTTTCAATTTGTAGCTCTCATATAATAAAATCAAATCCAGGGACACCTGGGTGGCTCAGTTGGTTAAGCGGCTGTCTTCGGCTCAGGTCATGATCCCAGCGTCCTGGGATTGAGTCCCACGTTAGGCTCCTTGCTTGGCAGGGAGCCTGCTTCTCCCTCTGCCTCTGCCTGCCACTCTGCTTGCCTGTGCTCGCTCACTTGCTCTCTCTTTGACAAATAAATAAATAAAATCTTTTTAAAAAATCAAATCAAATCCAATTTGTAAATGAATTATAATCAAAAATGTAAAACAATAAAACTAAAGCAAAAAACATTAATTTAATATTTGAGTTCAGCATAGCTTATCTACCACACACCCTGCAATGAATCAATTCAGCCATTACATTTTTTAATCAAACTATGATGAATGTGCGATCATACAATATATGATTAATATTATTTGACTGCCACTTGGCTGAAATAGATCATACTAAGTTGATCTTTGTTTATGTCCCATTACCTAAAAATAGTCAAAATAGTACTACCGTGCCCCAAGAAGATCCTAAACACAAACATAAAACAGTACATTCTGATGATTCCAGAATATGCCTGTATTATACTTTTTTTTAAGATTTTATTTATTTATTTGGCAGAGATCACAAGTAGGAAGAGAGGCAGGCAGAGAGAGAGGAAAAAGCAGGCTCCCTGCCGAGCAGAAAGCCCTATGCGGGGCTCGATCCCAGCACCCTGGGATCATGACCCGAGCCGAAGGCAGAAGCCTAACCCACTGAGCCACCCCGGCGCCCCTGTATTATACTTTTAAGTTCACTATCAAAGTGAAAGCAATTTTTTTAAAAGATTTATTTATTTATTTAACAGAGAGAGAGAGAACAAGCAGGGGCAGAGGAAGAAGCAGGTCTCCTGTTGAGTAGGGAGCCCAATGAGGGGCTTTATCCCAGGACCCTGGGATAATGACCTAAACCAAAAGTAGATGCTTATTGACTGAGCCACCCAGGTGCCCCAAAAGCAAATTGTTTAATTTCTGGAAGAAAGCTCGTGGACCCCAGAAATAAATCTGCCATCTGGAAACACTGGCTTGGAACTTTTCTTTCTTTCTTTTTCCAAGAGAGAGAGGGAGAGAAAGAAAGAGAGACAGCATGTGTGCGCATGTGAGGGAGGAGCAGAGGGAGAGAGATAATCTTAAGCAGGCTCCATGCCCAGCTCAGAGCCCAACTCAGGGACTGATCTCATAATGCTGAGATCATGACCTGAGCCAAAATCAAGAATGGGCTGCTTAACCGACCGAGACACCCAGGCACCTCGAAACTTGTCTTTAATGGTGCGCCTAATCCTTTCCAGAGGGCTTCACATGAATCCCTCAGAGGATACCTTTTCTTTTTTTTTTTTTTTTTAAGGTTTTATTTATTTATTTGACACAGAGCACAAGTAGGCAGAGAGGCAGGCAGAGAGAGAGAGAGGGAGAAGCAGACTCCCTGCTGAGCAGAGAGCCCAACATGGAGCTCGATCCCAGGACCCCGGGATCATGACCTAAACTGAAGGCAGAGGTTTAACCCACTGAGCCACCCGGGGGCCCCAGAGGATACTTTTCAAAGTATGGTTACACAAGGAGTTTCTTAAAGTTCTATTTGTGACTATATCATCTCGAACAATGAGAAAAAGAAAGCAAAAGAATCTCATGCTGGTCACCATGATCTGACCCAGAAATTCTTTGGTTGTTGGGTTCACTAAGCAAAAGAAAGCAAGACAAAGCAGTTGAGCAAATGCTTTGTCACCATCTCCTCTAACTAGAAGCACCTTTGCCTCTTAATGAGCAGAACTTTGTAGTAAATGAGTCATTGAGAAGGATGCCCCACATCTGTAGTAACAGCTTTGGAGAAGATGGGAAGGAAGCCCTGCTTAGGAACTGAGTTGGACCATAAAGGAAATAGCACTAGTCCCAGGGTATGATCACCCCAGTGCACACCCTGTTAATTGAGATGACTCATTAAGATGTGACTCAGGCCCCTACACTCACCTGTTGAGCAAGCACCTGAAGATGAGGGTACAGAACAATCAAATATCATGACCCAGGGAAAGTGACTAGTAGTATCTCCGGGCCCATCCACCCTGCAGGGAGATGCCAGACCATACAAGGTAGCACCTTGCAGTTATGGATCGAGTGCAGTATGGGGACAATGTTTGGTACCACCTCTTCCTTCTTAGGCCACTGAACCCAATAAGTAGCCTCCATAAATGACCTGTGAGTTCTCTTCCTACAGAACATGTTCTAATGTATTTAGTTCAATTGGCTCATGTAAGAAAGTTTTGAAAGAACTTGAGTATGATGGTTTCCTTTTATCTTAATTCAACTAGTTAACTCAGGGGCCATATGGAGCAATGCTTAGCTCCTTTTAGAAAATGAAAGAGAACAAAAATGACTTTTCCCAGAACAGTAGGCAAACTAGTTGTTAGATATACTCAAACTCTCTTCCAAATTTCTTCTCAACAAACCAAGAAACTGGTATCTTCATGTATTTTCCTTGGAAGATTCATTTTAGGCCCAATTTTTATGTTACTGAAAAGTATTCTACTTGCCTTTCACTGACATTCTGTTCAGTCTATGTTAAGACTTTTGCAACGTTCGCTGTACTTTCCAACTGCATGGCACATGGGAGAGCTTTCTAATAGAGGAGGAACATGAGTTGGGTCCTTCATTTCCACCACCTGGCATCTCTTTCTGCTCAATCACACAGCCCATCTATAGTTTAAGAGCTCCCCAGAGAGTTCAATATATACCCAGATCCTAGCATGGTGCCTGGAATATGTACACACTCAATTCCTATCTGCAATGAAAGAGTAAAAAAAGACAGGACTACAAAAAAGTATCTTTATTTTCTATAGAGTAATAGCTGAGTATGTCGTCTATTATATTTCCAAATAATGATCCAGCAAAGATTAAATGAAATAAAATTCCCTGTAAAATTGTTTATATTTCCAGAGTGTGGAATTTAAGGCAGACTAACAAATTCAGCAAAGCTATAGTATACAAAATCAATACACAAAAATTAGTCACATTTCTATACATGAACAATGAATGATCTGAAAAGAATTCAAGAAAACAATTTGATTTATGATAGTATCAAAAAGAATAAAATATAGGAATAAACTTAACCAAGGAAGTGAAAGATTTATATACCAAAAATTCTAAAACATTACTGAAAGAAATTAAAGAAGACATAAATAAATGGAAAGACATCCTGGAAGACTTCATATGTGGTTAATACGTCCCATACCACCTAACGTGATCTACGAAACTGATGCAGTCCCTATCAAATCCCAAGGTTCTTTTTGTAGAAATAGAAAAAAATCCAAAAATCTATTCAGAATCTCAAGGGACCCAAACAGCAAAATAATCCTCAAAAAAGAATAAAGTTAGAGGCCTCATACTTCCCAACTTCAAAAAATGTTATAAAACTATGTTAATTAAAAAAATGCATTTGGGCTTAAGAACAGATACAGAGACCAATGGAACGGAATAGAGATCCCAGAAATAGTCCCTTCCATCATCAGATGATCTTCAGCAAAGCTGCCAGGACCACAAAAGAGCGAAAGAATACTGTCTTCAATAAATTGTACTGGAAAAATTGGATATCCACACACAAGGAAATGAAGTTGGACCCTTACCTTACACCATATGCCAACTCATGATGGATTAAAGACCTAAACACAAAATCTAAAACTATATAAATTTTAGAAGAAAACGTAGGAGAAAAGCTTCATAACATTAGATTTGGCAGTGGTTTTTTGGTATATGACACCAAAAGCACAGGTAACAAAAACAAAAATTGACTCCTTGAACTACATCAAACTTAAAAAATGTCTGCACATCAAAGGAAACAATCAACAAAATGAAAAGGCAACCAACAGAAGGAAGAAAACATTTGCAAATAGTGTATCTGTTAAGAGGTTAATATCCAGAATATATAAAGAACTCCTACAACTCAGGACACCTGGGTGACTCAGTCAGTTAAGCGTCTGCCTTCAGCTCAGGTCATGATTCCCAGGGTCCTGGGATCGAGTCCCACATCAGGCTCCCTACTCAGCAGGGAGTCTGCTTCTCCCTCTGCCTGCCACTCCCCTTGCTAATGCTCACTCTCTCCCTCTTTCTGTCTCTGATGAATAAATACAAAAAAATCTTAAAAAAAAAAAAAAAGAACTCCTACAACTCAACAACAACAAAAGTAATCTGATTAAAAAATGGACAAAGGACTTGGATTGATATTTCTCCGAAGATGTACAAATAATGAACAAGCATAACAGAAGATGCATGATATCACTAACCATTAGATAAACATAAATCAAAACCTCGATGACATATCACCTAACATGCATTGGGATAGCCATGATAAAAACCACAGAAGACAGCAAGTGCTGATGGGTATACAGGAAATTGGAACCGTGTGCACTCTTGGTGGGGATTGTTAAATAGCAAAAACTCAATCAAGTACACTTTAAAGATCTAGTTGGCTTTCTTAATTGATTCATGGATTGGGCAGCATCCCATCTAGCAAGTAGAGGGGATCTCCAAAGGGCTACAGAAAAGGAAAAGTTTTTAAAGGCAGAGAAGGAGTGGAGATAAGGAAATGATTAGCAAAGAATCTGTGGCTTTAGGCAAGGTCACCCACCAATGGGGACTAGAATGGGTCTATCAATAAATTTCCTAGCACTGACCAGAAAATTCCCATGTTGACAAGCTAAGTGTTACATCTCTAGGGGATTGCAACTTACAGTCTGGTTAGGTATTAAGTCTTGGTTTTACTGACTTGGGGACTTAATCCAAGTGACATCACTAGGGCCTGTGGTTTTCTTCTAAGCAGAATATAAAATGGTGCAGCTGCTATGGAAAGTAGTATGGCGATGCCTCAAAAAATTAAAAATAGAACTACTGTCTAATCTAGTTATCTCACTTCCATGTCTATATTCATAGAATTGAAAACAGGATCTTGAAGACAGAGAAGAACCCATGTTCATTGCAGCATTATTCACAATAGCCAAGAGATAAAAGCAATCGAAATGTCCATTGATGGGTGAACAGCTGGAGAAAACATATATACATGCAACGGCATATTATTCAGCCTTTAAAAAAGAAATCCCCTCACATACTACAGCATGCATGCGTCTTGAGGACATTACACTAAGTGAAATAGGCCAGTGACAAAAAGACAAAATACTCTAGGATTCCCTTCATATGACATCTCTAAAAATGGCAAAATAATAGAAACAAAGAATGGAAGGAGGGCCTGGTTGGCTCAGTCCCTAGATGGTCTGACTCTTGATCTCGGGGCTGTGATTTCGAGCTCCACACTGGGTATGGAGATTACTGAAAAAGAAAGAAAGAAACAAAGAATCGTGGTTGCCAGAGACCATGGGGAGGGGGAACTGAGGAGTTGTTCTTCAGTAGGTACAGAGTTTCAGTTTTGCAAGATGAAGAAGTTCTGGGGCTCTGTGGTAGAACAATGTGAACATAGTTAACACCCCTGAGTTGTACATTTAAAGATAAAGACGGTACATGTTATGCTATGTGTTTTTACCACAGTTCAAAAAAAAAAAAGAATTATCTGTGTTTTAGAAATGAGGATTTAGAATTTTTGTGTGTATATTTTTTATTTAGAAGATTTTAGTCACAGTGGAGCAAATTTGCAAGTCAGGATGTCCACATTTTGGCTTTTATTGAAGAGCAAACCTCCATGTTATTCTATGTTTGTTTGTTTTTTTTAATGTGAGATTCTATGTATTTTATTTCTTTCTGACAGTGAGTTTAAAAAGTCAGGTTTGGGTGAAAAATCATCTGAATTGTACACAGAGTGAGTTGAAATAGATTGAGAAGAAACAAACCTAAGCTATCTCAAGATTAAAGGCTAATCAATGAAAAAAAAGTGTCACGATTTTTTTTTTTTTTCGTTTGAGAGAGAGAGAGAATGAGCAAGGGGAGGAGCAGAGGGAGAGGGAGAGGCAGGCCCCCTGCAGAACAAGGGGCCCAACACACGGCTTGATGCCAGGACCCTGAGATCATGACCTGAACGGAAGGCAGAGGCTTAACCGACTGAGCCACCCAGGTGACTTGTCATGACTTTAATAAAAAAGAAATTTAGGGCAGGCTTACAGTCACTGACCGTTCCATCTCTGTTCCTATACATTCTTTCCTCCTTTCTCTAAAGGGGATCTATTTTCTTCTCTGCCATTATTTGAGCTGTCCAGAATACAAGTATAGACATATTTTAAGATTCATTACATACAAATCTTTTTTGAAAGCAAGCATGCAGTTAGTCACACAGGCTTTTGCTGATGCAAAAGCAAAGCAAGTACTTCCCATTTTTCTTAAACAGTGAAGAAACAGAAATGCCAATGTTCAGGCTGAGAAAAAGGATGGGTAAGTTGGATGTAGGAAGACATTTTGTGTATGTGTCCCCTAAAAGAATTTTTTAAGTCCATATACTCCCTTACACATTTTTTTTAAAAGATGTTATTTATTTATTTATTTATTTATTTAAGAGAGAGAGAGAGAGAGACAGTGAGGGGAAGGGCATGCGCTCTCTCTCTCTCTCTCTCTCTTTCAAATAAGCTAATAATTCATAAACAAACAAATAAATAAATTTTACAAATTAACAACACACCTTTCTTCTGGACTGAATTGTCATGAACATGATCGGTAACAGACACTTGCTCACAACATTTGATGCATCATTTTTAAGTGTAAGAAGCAAAGTTTCAGGGGCACCTGGCTTGCTGGAGCTTGTGGTGCTTGATGTCAGGGGTCATGGGTTCAAGCCCCACATTGGATATGGAGATTACTCTAAAAATAAGTGGATAAAACATGCATCAATTGAGGAATAGGATTCACTCATAACTCAAGCCCTATTAAAGACCCAGGAAAACATTTTTTAAAAAACAAAGAAGAAGTAAAATTTCATTAGAAACACATCTCTTGGGGCGCCTTGGTGGCTTAGTCGTTAAGCATCTGCTTCAGCTCAGGGTCCTGGGATCGAGCCCCACATCAGGATCCCTGCTCAGTGGGGAACCTGCTTCTCCTACTTATGTTCCCTCTCTCGCGGTCTCTCTCTCTGTGTCCAAAATTTTTTTTTAAATCATTTAAAAAATGCATCTCTTGAGGAAATGGTTGGAGCTTCTTCCTTCCATTAGTGCAGGTACTTCTTGTCTGATGCAGACAGAGTCCAACACAGTTGCTGATCTTGCTTTCCATACGATGGGGTGACGCTTTGCTGAGTCACTGGCACCTCAGTGAACTCTGAGTTACAGGTCAGAAGCTACCGAGTGAATCTTCATCAGAACTTATTTCTGTTTAGAACACGGTCCTGCAAAAAGTGAGTCTCCATTCCATTACCAATGTCTTAGTGACTGACAAGGAAAAAGCATTCTTATCAATAGCCTAGCTTCCAGAGACACATAACTCAATTTTCTGGAGCCCCCACATCACCCTCCCCTCCATGATGATGTGGGAAACAGCGGCAGAAGGGAAAGGAAACAAAATTAGTTTTTTTATGACCTTTAGCCCATTGACAAGGACCTGAGATAGGCAGAGTGTGACGTGCCTCCAGAAAGCTCCCAGATTTCAATGTCTCAATGTTGGGGCCTTACTAAAGACAAAACAACCTTAAGGTGACAAAAGCCAGTCTCCCATACCCTGAAAGTCTTCTTTAGCTGATGAAAGTCCTTTGGGACACCTCCTTTTTTCCTTACCTACCTCACCTCCCAAGTATACGATCAGTCTCCCCTCAGTCAACCCCCGCACAGCAGCTCTTTCTGCCCACGGGTCCTGTCCCCGGGCTTTAATAAAATCACCTTCTTGCACCAAAGATGTCTCACGAATTCTTTCTTGGCCATTGGCTCCGGACCTCACCAACGTTCCAGAACATCACTCCCCAACCTTCTGCACCTCACAATAGGAACACATCACCATCTTTGGAGAAATCTTGCCAAAAAAATCAGTCCTGTACTGATCAAACCTTAGGTCCAATGACCAATTTACAGGAAACACAAGGAGCAAAGAAACATGCAATAGGACAGCATATGGGTACAACTAGCAAACTCTAGCCAGTGAGCAAAGGATCTGCTCCCACTAACAAGTCAAGTGCAAGGAGAAAGAGAGAGTCCATTGATTTTCCATTTTGATTTAAACATGCAAACTTCAGAGAAGGAGAAATGCAGAGTTTGAGGGACAGTTGGGACAGCTGAGACAATAAGAAGTTTTAGCACTAACTGCATTTTTATCATATGAAATACTAATTTCTTTTCAGGTGAGATCATGCTATCAGGGTTCCTTGGATGTTGAAGACTTGACGGAACTCACGGAACTCACGTGAGTTCGCTCCTTGGTGAGTCATGGGTAGAGGCCACGTCGGGTGGGGTCATCACACAAAGGACACTTTATCTGCCTCACAGGCACTTCATCTGGCCTCACGGAGAATAACTTCCGAAGCCGAGACTCCTGGAACAGGGGTGAGTGAGTTCCTTTTATTTAGGGTTAGGGGAGTTTTGTCACCCTGTATAGAGGGGGGCGTACGGTCACGCATGCATCTTAAGGAAACACACCTATACCTACATTACATTCTGATAGTAAGGTCTGTGCTCCTCCTCGAGTGGAGATTTTAACATGGTAATGAAGCAGCAGTCACAGTGGGACGAGCAGAAGGGTCTCTGGGCCTCTCCGAGAGCCGTCTGAACGGGATCCGGGACCGGGTCTTGGGCTCGTTATCCTGGGCAAGGATCCCAGGGTTTGCTCACTTTTCCTCTAACCCTGGGAGTTCTTATCACTGCTGTCAGCTCCCATCTGGTTAGGCTGTTTCCTGACCCGGTAGAGCTGGTCGGTTTTATGTTCCCTTCCCTCCGGGGTGGATATCCTTAACTACTGAGATGCGTGCATTTCACTATAATTCTGACACGTCCTAAGAAGTTCTGCAGGGGCCGGGGGGGGGGGGGCTGGGACCAGATCACGTGGGGAGGAAGAAAGGAAGGGGAACAGGTGGGGCCCTAAAATGGCTTCTCTGTTGTGACTAACGCTGTATCTCATCTTTTCTCTGGGGGCCCCTCACTGTTGGCTTACAATGACGCATAGTGAAGTGTCTACAGAGGAAGCAATACGGAACTCTTTGTAGATGAAATAACAGGACATCTGGGCTCTATTTCAAAATAATACTGGATGCACCAGAGACGCTCAGAACCATAGTGATGTGCCGGTTAGAAGACACATCTAATGTCTGATGAAGAGTCCCTTCCCTTACCTGCTCAAGTGTTGCCCCTATTGTATCTTCAGGGACATCCCCCAGTGAACCCCTGTCTGGGGCAGTCCCCATCCATGGTCTTGGCCATGCCCCGGGGCTGCCCCACCTCAGAATACCTCTGAAAGACTAGCCTAGCTTCAGAGCCCTCTCTTCCTTCCCCTCCCTTGCACAGAGCTGATCCTGCCAGCACTCCCACTAAACCTCCTGCAAGCTAACCTTGTCTCCAAGCCTGCTTCCCAGGGAACCCATTCGGCAGCAAGATGAAACAAGACTGGTCATGGGCTGATCATTCTTGAAGCCAGGTGTGGTTGGCAGAACTCAGAGATGGTGTCCAATACCCCAATGCCTGATGATAAACAGCCTGTATAATCCCCAGATTTGTGACTATAATGGATTTTGCTCCCATGATTAATTAGATTAGATTAGATAGCACCACTGACCCTAAGATAAGGACATTACCCTGGTGGGCCTGACCTAATCACATGAGCCTTTTAAAGCTTAGAGTTTTTTCTGGCTCATCTCAGAAGAGGAAGTCAGAAATTTGAAGCGTGAGAAGTCAACACACTCTTTGCTGGCATGAAGATGAAGGGAGCCAAAGGCAAGGAATTTGGGTGACTGGTAGTCACTGGCTGATGTCAGCATGTAAATAAGGTTCAGGTTCTTGGTCCTGAAGGACTGAATTCTGTCAATGAGAAAAAGCATCACAGAGGATCTTCCTCCCCAGGAGCCTACAGAGGAGAACTCAGTCCAGCCAACCCTTTAATTTTTTTATTATTATTTTTTAGATTTTATTTATTTATTTGACAGAGAGAGGGGGGGAGCAGTAGAAGGAGATGGAGAACCAGGCTCCCTGGCAAGCAGAGAGCCCAACACTGGGCTCAATCCCAGGACTCTGAGATCATGACCCAAACGGAAGGCAGATGCTTAACCATCTGAGCCACCCAGGTGCCCCTAACCCTTTGATTTCAATGTCATCATATGCTGAGCAGAGAACCTAGCCATCTCTACATGGTGTTGTCAACAACTCTATAGGTTTAGAAGTTGGGAGAATTCATCTTAAATGACCAATTACTTATATGGTTCAAGTACACGTTTATCCTAACCAGGAAGGGTTCATTTGATTTCATTAAAATTATAACTGGATTGGAAACCATAAAAGAAGTTTGTTTTGTTTTGTTTTGCTTTGTTTTCAAGAGAAGAATTGGAAATGAAGTGTCTTGCGTATTTGTTTTCTTCTAAAACTAGACGGGGGTTGTGCCCTAAACCTTCCTTCTGTAACTGGCCCTGCACCAGCTGTGACTGATATCCACTTCCTGTAACACACTTTTTAATGATGATACTCATCAAGAATAAATACGTGAACTGAAGCCTGGGTCTTCCCAGTTCTGTTGCGGTTTGTCATTTCAGGGAAAGGAAGTTGAAAAAAAAAGAAGGCTGAGTGCATTCATTCATCCTACCAACCCCTGACGTGTGTATTGTGTGTCCCACGCTGAACAGATCTCTTCATTTCCAAGTTCAAGCATCACTGACCAAGACTAACTGCAAATGTAGGTTGTGTAACGCTGTCACGTTGTTCCTTTCGCTTTAAACAACTATTATGGAGAGATGCAAATTTCTCTTTATCTTCATTGGTTGATAGTTGGCCCTTAAGCCTGTTAACCTTCTTCCTCAAATGTATGTCTGTTATTTCAAAAATTTCCCCTTGACTAAGCATGCAGTATCTAGTTACGCTTCCTCTAATGCCGGGATACTTATTTTTTTCAAGTGTGGAACTTGAAAAGCAAAAATTTAACTACCATAAGAAAAATGAAATTATTGAGTTAATCGTCTTAAAGCATGGGAGGAAATAATTTAGCATTATCATCAAGTGGTACAATGCTGAGTTTTACAGTTAGTGGTACAATGCTGAGTTTTACAGTTAGGCACTAAATAGTGTCTCAAAGGGACAGCGGCTTCAAATCCCAGCGCTACCACCTACTGGCTGAGTGAACTTGGGCAAACGATGTAACCTCTCTCACCAAGCTGGTACATAAAATTAGCCATCATGTGGTTGATAAATTAGTGAACAATTGATTGATTCATTAAAATAAGAGTTCAGTTGCCTACACTGACCTATTGCCACTGAAAGAAAAAGAACATACTGCAAAAATACTTTCCAATTTCAGGTTTTAAAAAAAATAGACATCCATATTTTGTCTAATGTTAATTATTATTAAGGTGCTTTTGAGAGTTAAACAAAAACTGGCAGATGTTCTGGATTGTTATAATGGCTGCACAATTCTATAAAATTACTAAGAATTATTGAGTTGTACTCTTAAGATGGATGTTTTGTGGTATATAAATTATACCTAATGTGGTTATGTTTTAAAAATAAATTGGGGAGGGACACCTGGGTGGCTCAGTGGGTTAAGCGTCTGCCTTCAGCTCAGGTAATGATCCCAGAGTCCTGGGATCGAGTCCCACTTGGGTTCCTTGCTCAGCGGAGAGCCTGCTTCTCCCTCTACCTGCCGCAATCCCTGCTTGTTAATATGTACAAACATTTCCATTTCATGAAATACAACCAAACTAGAGAGAATTACAGCGCAGAGACAAAAACCAGACTCAACAGTATCTCAACATAAGTAGGACAACTGGAGACAGTTGGGAAAGAGGACCACAGACAAGATCTTGACAGGCATGGAAGACAATCTTAAAAAAAAAAAAAAAAAAAAAAAGCTTTGTTTCTGCTTACAAAGGTGACAAGTTTTTTCTTACTTTTGTTTAAAGTTTATTTATTTGTTTATTTTTAGTCATCTCTCCACCCAATGTGGGGCTCAAACTCACAACCCCGAGATCAAGGGCAGCACACTCTTCTGACTGAGCCAGCCAGGCAGCCCACAAGAATTTTCCTATAAATTTGGATGACCCTGGGGCACCTGGGTGGCTCAGTGGGTTAAGTCGCTGCCTTCCGCTCAGGTCATGATCTCAGGGTCCTGGGATCGAGTCCTACATCGGGCTCCCTGCTGAGCGGAGAGCCTGCTTTCCTCTCTCTCTCTCTCTCTGCCTGCCTCTCTGCCTACTTGTGATCTCTCTCTGTCAAATAAATAAATAAAATAATTTAAAAAAAAATTTGAATGACCCTAAAAATGCCGACAGCTTTGAGGAGGAAGGGGCTAAAAAGACACTGTTTTTAGATCTAGCCACAAAGTCACCAGTTCCCTGGAAGGGGACTGAGCCTCCCTTCATGCTCTGAAGAACAGCCTCGCATCGACCTGCCCTCTCCTTACTTGTTCTCCTCCTGTCTTCCTGGCACTGCTGACTTCTCTACTTCTTCAATCTTGTCAGTGTTTCTTATTGTTTTCAGGATAAGTGGCCATAACAACCAATTCACTTGAGGCCCAGAGACCCAACTGTGTAGATTAGCCCCTCAGACGGCAGCTCCTAGAAGGGAGTCAAACTGGAGGAAGAGAAGGTACCACTTTCTCCATGAAGCTCTCCACGAACACAGAGGTCTGACCATGGGCCAGGGTGACCAAGAGGGTGACAGATTTTGAAAACTAAGGATATGTCCCTCCTGAACTTCAGCTGGGCCAACCTCTGTTGGCCCAACGCGCTTCACTCAGTGGCCAGGGAGCATGGGAGAATTAAGCAGCACAGAGGGGCTGTGGGGAAACTCTCTGAAAGGTCTGGCCAGGAGGTCTGGGATGTCAGCAGCAGTGCGAGCAGCTCATTTGGGGGAGACGACTTGAAGGAAGAGGGACCATCACATAGTAGGGCTGCACATGGCAGGCGTAGCTCTGATGATATGTATAGACCCTTGTTTTCTGTTTTTCCCATCCTGTCTGCCCTTCTTTCCCCATCCAGAAGCTCTTGAAGGAATGCCGAGGAGAAAGAAACCCTTGAAAAGCCTGGCCTCCCAACAACATAAGCCAAAAGAACACCTGGATTGTTGAGATTTCAGATTTGTTGTAAAGGTAACACAATGGACATGCATACACACACACACAGGAAGTAGGACACACACACAATGGACACATATACACACACAGAGGAAGTAGAACACTGCAGAGATGCTGGTATATGGGAAAATGACTCATTTCCTATATTTATCATTTATCCAGCCACTTTACCAAGGTAACTGATATTAGTAAAACTTTCAGCTGAGTCTCTCGAGTGTTCCAGAAACAGCAGTTCTCGAAGTGTGAGAGGTGCGAGAGTCTACAAGATCGAAATTATTTATTTTCACAGTAATACCAGAAAGTTATTTGCTTTTTTTCACTCTCATTCACTCACAAGCGTACAGTGGAATTTTCTAGCAACTGCATTGTGTGACACTGCATCTGCTGAGTGCAGAGTCTGCCAGTAGACCAGAGGTTAAAGAGATTTATAAAGCTGCAAAAGAAAAACACCTTTCTCACCAAATGCTCTTTTGTTTGAGAAAAATGTAGTATTTTTCATTTTTGTGTAACTTGCTACTTTCGAATTAATTAATAAGTAAACATTTTTAAAATTTTTTTCTCAGTCTTAATTTATATATATAGCCCACATAGACAAAAGTTGTTTGGGGTCCTCAGCAAATTTTTTTTTAAAGATTTTATTCATTTATTTGACAGACAGAGATCACAAGCAGCAGAGAGGCAGGCAGAGAGAGAAGAGGAAGCAGGTTCCCCACCAAGCAGAGAGCCCGATGTGGGGCTCAATCCCAGGACCCTGAGATCATGACCTGAGCCGAAGGCAGAGGCTTTAACCCACTGAGCCACCCAGGCACCCCTCCTCAGCAAATTTTAAGAGTTTGATAAAGAGTCCTGACACCAAAAGGTTTGAGAACAGCTCTTCTAGAAAAACGAATATGCTATATACAGATGGTGGAGATTTTGTGTTCTTATTTTTGATAACATCTCTTTCTCACTTTTCTTCTTTATTAGCCAGAACTTCCAGAGCCATGCTAAATAATTCCAGTGAGAGAACAGGGGACTAATTTAGTTCCTGGCTGAAATGGAAAGCCTTCAAATGTTTCCCAGAGCCTGGTCCTATTTTCTCATGTGCATCTTGTTCTAGGAAATGCTGACAGGTGTTCTAAAACAGGACAAATATCCTGATATCGGGGCACCTGGGTGGCTCAGTTGCCTAATGTTTTGTGATGCCCTGCTCTGTTGTTGCAGAGGTGTTTCAAAGTAAAGACTTTTTTTTTTCTTTTTTGGTACTTAAAAAAAAAGTAGCCTTTTACTGCTAGTGACTGTGATTTTAAGCAAATATTTTTACCTCCCTGAACCTCAGTATTTCTCACCTATAAATGGGTCTGTTAGACTGGGTCAATGCTTCTAAACCGGTTAGTTGACATTCAAATCACCTGTGAAATTGATGAAGGAAACCTTTCTTCATAGAAGAATTCCAGCCAATAAAAGCAAAATTCAGGTGGCTGGGTGATGGACCTTGGGGAGGGTATGTGCTATGGTGAGTGCTATGAGTTGCACTCACAGCAGACTGATGAATCACAGAACTGTACCCCTGAAGAAAATAATACATTGTATGTTAATTTTTTTAAGTACTGATTTTTTTTAAAAAAAGCAAAATTGATGAGACAATCGTAAGATTAGCATTTTATGGCAATTCTCAGAGGAATTACGGATTCAGGAAACGTTCATCGGTGGCTGATGAAGCCATTCCCTGAAAAGCCGGGGGACAGAATAATTGCATGGAGACAACATACTTATTTACTAACTGCAATGAGGAAACTAGATCTTTACACTGAACAGGTCCTGCCATCACCACCCTATATGATTTGTCACTAAATGTGAGACACCCAGCATTGTAGAAGCAGGGGTATGATGTAAAACTAGAAGAACTCTTAACCAAAATACTTACCTGAACCTAAGTGAGCCTTTAGCCAAGAGGCAGATCCAAATCTTGCAGGGCATAAACCGTAAACAACACTGGAAGTCCCTCTTTAAGAAAAAGAATACAAAATTAGGTACGAAAGTGAGTATGTGACATGAGAAAATAAAATCACAAGCCACGAATCTCAAAAAGGGACAAATATCCTGATATCGGGGCACCTGGGTGGCTCAGTTGCCTAAGCCTCTGCCTTGAGCTCAGATCATGATCCCAGGGTCCTGGGATTGAGCCCCATGTAAGACTCCCTGTTCAGCAGGGAGTCTGCTCGTCCCTCTCCATCTGCTGCTGTCAAATAAATAAATAAAATCTTTTTTAAAAATCCTGGATATCACAAAATCTGGGAAATTAACATAATGTTGACACCAGTTACTGCCTGCCACGTCTCTCTAACACTCTTGTCCTCTATTTGTGTCTGGATGCTCTATGATCAATTATGTAATATCATTTTCTGCAAAGGAGGGGCTCTTACTCTGGCTGCATGGTCAAGGAGGGGGCATCCTACCACACCTTCCTCCCCAGCGGACCCAGAGGCTCAGGGCACAGGCCCTGAGCATTGCTAGCCTTTACATACACGCAGGCTGTTTCCAAAGTGCAGTGAGAACAAGCACTGGGCTAGGCCGGGTCTAGGCTTCCTACGCCCCCAGCTATGACTCTCTCCACCTCACACAACAGGACGGCAAACAGAAGCTTGCCAAGAGACAGGAAACGAAAACCCCGGGGCAACAACCAACCCTGTGACCCGAAATACCCACATTTGGGCAAAGGGGACTAAAAGTTCTGAGAACACCTAGACCACGTGATCCTCCTCTGGTTGCTTCTGCCTTGATCCCCGCTCGGGCCTCAGAGACTGCTTCCCAAATTGCTGGTCTGGAAGCATCCATGAAGCCATTGGATGGGGAGTGCACAGGGATTAAGCAGCACAACCCTTGGGGATACCCTGGTGGGATCCCAAATGTGATCTTATGTACCCATTTGTAGTCACTCCCCACTTGCTGCCTTCTGGCTCCGGGTATCTATTCATCTGTTTTCTGTCTATGGATTTCCCTGTTCTGGATGTTTCGCAGAAAGAGAATCATACAACACATTGACCTTCTGAGACTGATTTCTTTCATTTAGCACAGAGTTTTCGAGGCTTATCCCTGTGGTAGACATATTAGCACTTCTTTCTTTTTAATTTTTTACTGCTGAATAATTTCTGTGAAGTGGATGTACCATGGCTTGTTGACCCATTCCTAAGTTGTTGGACGTTGGCTTATCTCCACGTTGGGTTGTTATGAAGAGTGTTTTGGAAGCTCACTTGTGAAGGTGACCCATAATTCACTGATGGCCAGGTCCCTCACAGGCTAATACTCCTCCCAAATGACTTAGGCTCAGACTGCCTTGGTCCTGCCCCCTCCAGATGCCCAGCCCTGAGGGTGAATCAGAACCCCGATGTTCCTTCTTCCACCAGCCTCAGTCGAACTCCTCCTCCCCCCATCCATCCCTCATCCGGTGACACTGAACTTCAAAGCAAAGGAGTAGAGAGTCCCAGTCACTCTTTCTAGAAGCCTCCTTGGCATCTCTGTAAATTAATCAGTCTGCACGACCAGCTGGAGGCATCTCTGAATTTCATTCACTGACTGCACCAGACTAAAAGGTCTTGCCAAGCTTCCCCCACCACCATTGGCATAATCCTTCGGGAGCTCTCTTATACCTAAAATGTCAATGTTAGCCCTTGACCTCCAAAGGGACCTCAAAGGAAACTCCAATTTCTACTTCTAAAGGAGAAGCTGCTGACAGCCCCTGATCTAAGGCTGTGCCAGCTTCACCAGTCTTAAGATCCAGCCTCCATCCCTGTCACCCAGGAGCCGTGTCACACGTCTCTGTAATGTGCTGCATGTCTGAGAGAGCCTGAGATTTTCCCCCAGGACTGGGCAGGCCTTGACTTCCGTGTGCCTTCTTTAATCAGAGCACAAG
Source organism: Mustela putorius furo (assembly GCF_011764305.1). NCBI lineage: Eukaryota > Metazoa > Chordata > Mammalia > Carnivora > Mustelidae > Mustela > Mustela putorius. The sequence goes on along the minus strand of NW_025421491.1, from coordinate 257,271 downwards.
AGAGGGCAACCAACCCATCCCAGTTTATCAGGGAGTCCCCCAGTTCCAGCAAGGAAAAGTCCCCTTTCTGAGGAAATACCTTTGGTCCCTGGCATACCCAGACCCTGAGGGTACAATGTATTTTATTTAATGTCTCATTTTATTTGTTAAATTTAAATCTCATGAATTAATATTCAGTGTATTATGAGTTTCAGAGGTAGAGTAGTGATTCATCAGTCTTACATAACACCCAGAGCAAGGTATATTTGAGCCACAACATTAGCTAATGACGAAGGAGGGCCACAGAAAGTCAGTCTTGGAGTTGTCCCCGGTGGGGGACCCGTCCAGTAAGTATTAGGGACTCATCCACAGGTGCAAGGATATGGAGTAAAAATCCCTGCAGAGAGGAACAGAATTCAACAAGGGACAGCTCCTGGCATCATTTTCGGCTTCATTATTATGTTTGAGAAAAAGCTAGCCATGCTGAAGCAGATAGTTCGGTGGCATTTAGTACACTAACAGCATCTAATATCTCTGCATCTAGTTCCAAAGTATTTTTAGCACCCCCAAATGGAGACCCTGCACTCATGAAGTCAGTCATTCCCCACAGCCCTCCTCCTAGGCTCCGGCGGCCACCAGCCAGCCTGCTTTCTGTCTCCGTATGTCCAGCTTGTTCTGGACATTACACGTAAATGGAATCACACAACATGCGACTGTTTGTGCCTGGCTGCTTTCACTCAGCATGTTTTCAAGGTTCATTCATGTCGTAGCCTGGGTCATGGCTTCATTCTTTCTGTGGCTGAATAATAATAATCCACAGCACAGTTGTTATATTCACTGAAGGGTTTTTTTAAATATTTTATTTATTTATTTGACAGAGAGATCACAAGTAGGCAAAAAGGCAGGCGGGGTGGGATGGGGGGGAAGCAGGCTCCCTGCTGAGCAGAGAGCCCGATGCGGGGCTCGATCCCAGGACCCTGAGATCATGACCTGAGCCAAAGGCAGAGGCTTTAACCCACTGAGCCACCCAGGCGCCCCTTCACTGAAGGTTTGAGCGGAGCTCAGACTTGCCCCAAACCCATCCAGGAAACCAGATAGACCTCAGCAAATGCTTGTCCTGGCTGTTGTTTTTTGTTGTTGTTGTTGTTTAATTTCTTAAGAGTTTAACTTTATTTTTTTTTTCCAGAGAGAGAGAAAGGCAAGAGGGAAGAGGGGATGCGGGGATCCAGAGACTCCCCGCAGAGCACAGAACCCGACTTGGGGCTTGATCTTACGACCCCGAGATCCCAACCGGAGCCGAAACCAAAAGTTGGGGGCTCGACCGACTGAGCCACTCTGGCTCCCCTGGCTGTTGTTTTTAACTTCATGAGTAAAATATCAAAATGTTTTCATTAAGGGGGGGGGGCCCGGCTGGCTCAGGCAGTAGAGCTTGAGACTCTTGGTCTTGGGGTTGTGAGTTTGAGCCCAACACTGGGCATAGAGTTTCCCTAATTGGAAGAGGAAGAGAAAAAGAAGAAGGAGAAGGGGGAGGGGGAGGGGGAGGAGGAAGAGGAAGAGAAAAAGAAAAATTCTCATTATAGAACAAACCAAAGTCAAACAGTAGTCATCAAGACAGGAGAGTTGAGCTGGGCTCGCCCTGCACACAGGTGCAGAGCGATGGAGGCAATCACCTCTCCTCCTCCGGCATGTCCTCTGCCGACACCTTCCCCGCACCTGTACACAGGCTCCCGGCTCCCTAACTGAAAACGATCAACGGAACATGTCCTTGGGCCCTACCACTTCCTCGGTGCACCGCCGTCTTCACACCACACTCCTCTCGGCTTCCTCACACCCACTCACTGGTTAATCCCTCTTGATTTGGCTTCACCAACCGGGCTCTCTCAAAGCCACTGCTGTCCCCAGCCACCAGACCCCCGGCGCTTTGGTCCAGCCTCTCCCGACCTCCCCCGCGCCCCCCGCAGCCACTGACCCTGCTGACCCGCCACCTCCTTCTAAGAACTGGTTTTGCCTCCCTCCTCCTCTGCCTGGTCTGGGCGTCACTGGTCTTCCTGTCTTACGCTCCTGTGGGCTACAAGACCCCACAGGCAGACTCTGGGTTATCATTTTAGACCCTTTAGAATGTCACATGCCTTATTGTTTCTCAGTAAATCTTTGCTGATGTGAAGTTATTGGAGCTGTCTGTGTGTGTTTGTTTCCAGAATGAGACCGGGACTGATTTCTTGCCGCCCTCAGAGCGTTTTTTTTTTTTTTTGTTTTGTTTTAAGATTTTATTTATTTATTTGACGCACAGAGAGATCACAAGTAGGCAGAGAGGCTGGCAGGGCTGGGCGGGGGGCGGGGGAGGCAGGCTCCCCGCTGAACAGAGACCCCCCCAATGCGGGGCTCGATCCCAGGACCCCGAGACCATGACCTGAGCCGAAGGCAGAGGCTCAACCCACTGAGCCACCCAGGTGCCCCCCAGAGGGTTTTTTAAGCATGTGAAAAAGCATGGGACCTTGACCTAACTGATTTTTAAGCAGTACGGGATGTGATCAGAGGGTTTCGAGGAATAGTTTCCTGAGTTTCTTGATGTTCGCAGCGCTTACTGTTACTTTCACACTTAGCTAAGTAACCTTTGATACTGTGTGGTTATAACATAATAACCACATGCCTCTTTGTCTTCTCTGTCAGGGGTGAAGAATTCGAAGGGCTTTAACCACTGGTAAAAGTGTCTTCTCACATCAACCACATAGCATCAAATATTATGTGAACCAGATGGCTATTTTACTAAATGGGTTGAGTACAAATTACACGCAGATTACAAAGTTGCCTGAGCTCAGCGGAGGGTAAATTAGCCAAAGACGTTATTCTGAGAAGCGAATCCCACTCTATCGCCCCCTTTCCTGTGACTTCTAAGCCAACCTTGTGGCTGACTGCAGCTTCCAGGGTCTGGCTGACAGGGTCAGGAAGCCCACGCTGTGTTAACCTAAGCGTCCCTGGGGTCATCCCAGGCTGCGTCATGCCTTCCTCTGCCATGTGGCCCAGGAGGGCTGGTCCTGTTCAGGAGGTACCTGGGACAAGGACAGGTCACCCAAATTAAGTGTCCCGGGGCTCATCAAGGCCTTGGCTCTCAATTTCCACTCCAAAGAGGGCCCCAGACCCTCCCGGTCTTAAGTGTCTACTTTCCCCCAAAATGACCCATCAGCCCAGGCGACTTCACCACCCCACTAAGCTGACTCTGGGTCCGAGGGTATCCTTAGCAGCTGGGAATGACTCCCCTAAAGGAACCCCCGTGTTCTCAGCCACCTGCTGAGACCCACGAGTCTCTCTTTTGGAATACCTCTCATTTGACTTTGCTTCCCTTGTGGGGGAATTGTTGAAATCCTCGATAGGATTTCCAGGCCTTTCTCTGATGTTGTTGATGGATAAGCTAACCTCAGAGTTACATGGTGACATCTGTCCCATGAAACCCCCCATGCTAGCCCTATACCTCCTGGGCACTTGCTCAGGGTCCACCACACTCTGGAGTTGCCACTAGGGAGCGAAGGGGAGGCGAGCTGCATACCCAGGGTTATGGTTCAATAGATGGAAGCGGTTATCAGCACAGGCAATGCAGCACCTTACCTGGAAACCTTAGACCAGGAATGTTTTAGCCATTCAGGGTTTAGACAGGTGATAAGGTAGCGTGTCCAGCATGCCGCGGCCAGCAGTCTGTTAACCAAACCATTTACTGTTCCCAAGGGGACGCTCGTAACTATTTCACATTTAATGGGATAAATGAAGACTCTATAGAGCTTCATGTTAATCCATATCTTGAGTTATAAAAGAATTTGTGATTTCCAGAGCTCTTCGGATTTTGGAACTGTCAGAATTGTGGACCTGGGGGCGCCCAGCTGGCTCAGTCCGTAAAGCTCGAGACTCTTGATCTCAGGGTCATGAGTTCGAGCCCCATGTTGGGTATAAAGATTACTTTAAAATAAAATCTAGGCCGCCTGGGTGGCTCAGTGGGTTAAGCCTCTGCCTTCAGCTCAGGTCATGATCTCAGAGTCCTGGAATCAAGTCCCTCATCGGGCTCTCTGCTCGGCAGGGAACCTGTTTCCCTGCCTCTCTCTCTCTGCCTGCCTCTCTGCCTACTTGTGATCTCTGTCAAATAAATAAATAAGATCTTTTTTTTTTTTAAGTTTTAATTAATTAAATAAATAAAATAAAATCTAAGGGGTGCCTGACTGGCTCAGTCGGTTAAGCACCTGCCTTTGGCTCAGGTCATGATCCCAGGCCAGGTCCTGGGGTTGGGTCCCACGCTAGGGTCCCTGCTCAGCGGGGAGCCTGCTTCTCCCTCTGCCTCTGCTCATGCATGCTCGCTCTCTCAAGCAAATAAATAAAATCTTTTAAAAAGCAAATAAATAAAATCTTTTTAAAAAAGAATTGTGGACCTGTATTATACGTATTACATGCCCTAGTTATTTCATTCTGTGACACCAGCTTCTTCAAACGCAGCCTGAAGTATGGGCATACTCGTTCCTCAGTAGAGACAGGTCTGGCCTCTTGGTGGCTTTCCTTATCAGCTCCAGGGACATCTGACACGCAAGCAGGCCAAGCTCCAGTTTGTTTATGACATCATCACTGGGGTGTTGGCAGTGACACGGGAGTTTCCTCCAGGCCTTGGAGCTACCTGAGAGGGTCAGACCTTCCAGCGCTAATTTGGAATCATTTTATCTACGGGTGGGTCCTTGTCTGATTTCCAACTCAGATTAAGGGTAAAATAGCTGTAGAGTAAAAATTCCCCACCATTGAGGTTCTTGAAAAGGTGCCCTCTGACTTACGAATATATAGATGGATCTACTCTCTTTTTTTTTTTTTTAAGATTTATTTATTTGACAGACAGAGATCACAAGTAGGCAGAGAGGCAGGCAGAGAGAGAGGAGGAAGCAGGATCCCCACTGAGCAGAGAGCCCGATGTGGGGCTCGATCCCAGGACCCTGAGATCATGACCTGAGCCGAAGGCAGAGGCTTTAACCCACTGAGTCACCCAGGCACCCCGGATCTGCTGTCTTGACAATCATTGACAAAGCATTTTGCAACCCTACGTTTAAAGGTGACATACAATTTGTGTGTGTGTGGCTTGACTGAGGTGTAACTGGCATACATTCATGCTATGCATATTTGAGTCCTCCCCTTGCAAGCTCTTGCTTGTAACAGACAGATTCAGTGGTTTGTCCTTTTGATTTGATTTCTTTTTAAAAAGCCAGGGACGCCTGGGTGGCTCAGTCATTAAGTGCCTGCCTTCAGCTCAGGTCATGATCCCAGGGTCCTGGGATCAAGCCCCTGCATCGGGCTCCCTGCTCAGCAGGAAGCCTGCTTCTCCCTCTCCCATTCCCCCTGCTGTGTTCCCTCTCTCACTGTGTCTTCTATCAAATAAATAAATAAAATCTTTTTTTTTTTTTTTAAAGATTATTTATTTATTTGACAGAGATCACAAGCAGGCAGAGAGGCAGGTAGAGAAGAGGGGAGGAAGCAGGCTCCCCGCCGAGCAGAGAGCCCGATGCGGGGCTCGATCCCAGGACCCTGGGATCATGACCCGAGCCGAAGGCAGAGGCTTCAACCCACCGAGCCACCCAGGCGCCCCTAAAATCTTTTTTTTAAAAAAAGCCAAAAACACTCAAAAGAAGGTCTAGATTTCAACAGTACCAACGGGATAACACACAATTAATTCTACCCTTTTTGGGAATCTTGGATTTGCTACTTCAAAAATAATCCAGTGCAAGGTAATGTGGTATCCTGGATTGGATCCTGGAACAGGGAAAGGGCACTAATATGGAAACTGGAGAAATCCAAATCCAAACAACATTTCGGGTTTAGTTAATATCAAGGGACCACTGTTGGTTTCTGGATTTTGACAAGTGTCCTTTAATAATGCAAGAGCATCAGGGAAACTGAAGCGGCGGCGGAGGTGGGGGGGGGGTGGACACACTGAACCTTCTGTACCATCTTTGTGCCTTTTCTGTCAATCAAAAATGATCCAAAATATGAACTTTACAGAAAAAAAGATTCCAATGGCAATTAGTTACTAAAGGAGAACATGTTTTATCACAGGTGCTAGGTTTTAAACAAAAGATTTTATTATACCCCTAAATACTGCACAAACAATAGCTCTTTTCCTTTTTTTAAGTTGTATTCCTTGGGGCGCCTAAGTGGCTCAGTCAGTTAAGCATCTGTCTTCTGCTCAGGTGATGATCCCAGGCTCCTGGGACCAAGTCCCACATCGGACTCCCTGCTCAGCGGGGAACCTGCTTCTCCATCCCCCTCTGCCTGTAGCTCCCCTTGCTTGTGCACTTGCTCTCTCTCGCTCTCTCTCTCTCTGTGTCAAATAAATAAAATCTCAAAAGAAAAGTATTAGTTTATTTTAGAGAGGGGAGGGGCAGAGGGAGAGAAAAATCCCCGAGGTGACTCCCGATGAACACAGAGCCAAGGTGGGGCTCGATCCCCAGATCCTGAGATCATGATCAGAATGGATATCAAGAGTTTGTTGCCCAGCCGACTGAGCCACCCAGGCGCCCTGCAAAAGCTCTTATGTCACCATTTGTTTTTTAAGTCACAGCAAAACACATTTCACTTTCTGGTCCTACTTTCCCCTCCTAATTGGTTTTACCCTCTTTCCTTATTCTTTTCCATTGTCACCTGCGGGGTCCTTTACCTACCAGTGACAAACCATTTCCAAAAGCTGGCTTGAGCTGAAGATTGGTATTTTGGTTCTTGGAAATGAGATTAATCTGCTTTCAAGTGAAGGCGCCAAACAGGAATTTAATTCACGGAATAGAAAACAGTCCCTTCTGTTTTGCCAAGTTAACCTTGTGGTGGTTGGGGGGGAATAGAAAACAGTCCCTTCTGTTTTGCCAAGTTAACCTTGTGGTGGTTGGGGGAGGAGTGGGAGGCGGGGCGTTTGCAGAAGAAGAGCCTGTGGGAAAACAAGCCGCCTGCCCCTCCCCTCTGCCACCCTGCCCCAGGAAGCTGCAGGTGGAGATCCAGATCCTTGAGGGGCAGGAGGTGGACTCGGGTTGCACGTGGACCCGATAGGGACTTGGAGCCCAGGTTGATCTATCCCCTTTGACTGGACTGTTGAGTGTCTCAGCTGTGCTCACTGCAGGTTCAGCACCTGCGAGTCCTTCCTCCATTTCCTGGGTTTTGTCCCAACGCTGGAGAGCCCTGGAGAGTTGGGCAGGGAGCCGGATCTGATCTCCTTGACCAGCAAAAGTGATTCGACAGTTCTTGTTTCTGAGGGTTGCAAAGCCAACACACAGCGGTGCCCATATTTTTAAAAGATACACTTTGATGAAAAGCTCTATCTAGGTCAGGAAGTGCAGAATCTTTTCAGTAATTTTTGTCTCTTAGGCTGTCTGGCTTCCTGTTTAAATGGCTTTTATTTATTTATATATTTATTTATTTATTTTGGTAAATAATCATTAAATTCCTGAAGGCTGAGGGTATGTTGACATTTACATGTAGTTATAATGCTTTGGTCCGCACTGTAGCTGAAGTGTCTAGGACGATGTCTGGCATGTTGAGTGAAGAGTCAGTTAATATTTGTTCGAAAAAATTTTGTCCAAGAATTGAAAAAGTAAACAGATCCACCTCTTTGAATACTGGGATAAGGCCAGACTTTGGTGTGAGCATAGTACATTTCCTAGAATTGCCTTCATTCAAATGGAAGTGTGTAAAGACTAATTCACTTCCTGAAGCGATGAGTGATGTCCGTTTGTTTGGGAAGTAAATGGTGTTTCTGGGTCTGAGATCGACCAGGTAGGTTCTGGGGCTTCATTTGAATAGACACCCCCGTACATTTGGGGGAGGGAGTGAGGGGGTATTCGCTGTTTTCCCCGGGTTCCCAGGGATTTGGGACAATACCAGCAGGCAACTGCATGTCTGGGGAAGGTCAAGGCAGGTCAGGAGTCTCCCCCAAGTCAGAGAGGCTGGTGGGATTGTGAACTGGGGGTGAGATCCTTAGGTAGGTGAGAAGAAACTGCCACTTCATGAACACCCCCCAAGTTCCTCCAGCAAGGGTCCCCCTCGAGCTATAGTTGGGGACTTTGAAAAGCTCTGACCGCTGAAGGCCACCTCAGCTCCTGCCAGGGCTTCTTCCCTGCTCTCCACACGGAGGGTCCAGTCACCTCAGAACCTACCACTAGCCCTGGGACAGAAGAGAGATAAGGGTTCCTACAGAATCCCCAACTACACACACGAGGAGAACCTCCTGGGACAGAAGCCAGTCTGTCTCAATAGCATGGCCAGCGTGGTCTGAGACGTGAGGGGCTGTGTTTGCTGATTGGCCTGGGTGTCCTCTGTCACTGTCACTAAAAACGTCAGCTCCATAAGCTCAGAGTCTCTGTTTCCTGGGTTCAGAACAGGGCCCAGTGTGTGATGCTCTTGTGGATGTTGAATGAGCCAGAGATGGAAGAAAGGAAGAAAGGAAGAAACAAGGAAGGAAGGAAGGAAGGAAGAAACAAGGAAGGAGGGACCGAGGAAAGGGAGGGAGGGGAAGAAGTGTGGACATAAACCAACTTTGCGCTTTCTGAGCATGCTCTACTCTCCCTGGACTCTTTCTGATCTTGCCTTCACCAACAAATGTACATAAATGAATTTGGTTGTTGTTTGTTTTGTTTTGTTTTGTTTTGTTTTCTGTGGCTCCCCAGTAAGTCACATAATGATGATGTTTGAGGTTTCAAAGAAAAAAATGGAAGTTCATGTTGACAATAGTTTAAGACGGCAAGAGAAGGAAAGAAGTGCCTTCACAAGGCATTGAACACCCACGAAACAGAAGAGGAGCTCCGTGTAATGGTCTGCTGCAAGATGCCCATGACTTTGCATGACCATAAACAGAAAGGATGGGCCGACCCAAGGCTTCAGCTGGAGTGCTGCTCAACAGTGAACCTGAGGCGTCCGGCATCTTCTTTCCTGGGTCCAAGTCATGGAGCTTTGCAAAGTCAAGACTGTGTCTGCAGAAAGGCCTGGAACTATTGACAGCCTGATTTTTATATCGTCATGAAACACCAGCATGTGAAAAGCAGGATTCCCTCCTAGCTCATCCTCAATGTGGTTTCTACAACCTTCCCACAAAGGGGGGAGTGAGTCACGTGGCCTCCTTGCCAATTTACTGCTGCTCAAGAATTTAGGCGGTTTAAGATGCAAGCTTTGGTTGTCTGGGGGTTATAAGATTACGGGGGCATTTTTTCTCTTCTTTATTTTTTTTTTTTTAGTATTTTATTTATTTTAGAGAGAGAGAGCATGAGGGGGGAGGGTCAGAGGGAGAGGAAGACTGCCCACTGAGCAGGGAGCCCGATGCAGGAACTCAATCCCGGGACCCTGGGATCATGACCTAAGCCGGAGGCAGTCGCCCAACCAACTGAGCCACCCAGACGCCCTTGTCTCTTCTTTATTATTTTCCTGTATTCTAGATTCACCACAATGAGCAGATACTGCTGTTACAGCAAAAACAAACACAGTAGTGAAGGCTTGCAAGAATTTCAGTTCCATGGTAAGTTAGCCCACATGCTAAGGGCCAAGCAAGGCAAAAGTAGCCATTGTCTAGAGCAGAAGTCAGATTGGAAGCAAAACGCATGTGGGGTTTTTTTTTTCTTTTTAAGATTTTATTTAGTTATATGAGAGAGAGTGAACACGCACAGAGGACAGAGGGACCGGGAGAAGCAGACTCCCAGCTGAGAAGGGAGTCCAATGCAGGGCTCGCTCCCAGGACCCCAGGCTTATGACCTGAGCTAAAGGCAGATGCTTAACCGACCAAGCTACCCAGGCGCCCCAAGGAACATGTGCTTTTAACTGCCTTTCTCTTCCCTCAGATGCTAGTGCACCTATGGACATAAAGTAGCCTCGTTTGTATTTTGGTTGCGAGAAAGTTGATTTTAGAACATGAGTAGGACTTTTTGGACTACATGTGGACAGACAGACTCTCCACCACAACACACTCTGTCTTAATTTCCTAGACTCGTATTTTTGCCCTAGCCTGTAATTCTGCAGCTAAAATTTTGGACCATGTATTCTTTCTTATTTATGAACCTTTCCATTAAAAAAACAACACATAAGGAACAAACAGCCATACAGTATATTTGTGATTCTAAGCTGCGTTAGAATTCTAGAGAATGAGATGCAGCCTTAATTTTTTATTATTATTGAGAAGTAGGATTCAGCTGCCGTTTCATAGGTACTCCTCCTGCTAAGCGGGTATGTTGATCCAGGTAACTGGCATAAAAGACACCACACACCAGCTTCTTCTGGAAGTCTGAATTTGGCAGAAGTCTTTTCAAAGGGAATGTGTAGCCAGAAAGAACTGTCTGTGGAGAGGAAGGAATTAAATGAAGGAAGCTGCCGATTGCTGATCATTCCTCCTCTTCACTGTTGTGAGTCTCTGTTGGTCTCTGTTGGTCTCTGCCCCTGGTTCCTGGCATGCAGTTCCTGAAGCCCTTGTAATTTCCCGGGTGATGGGAGTGTCTTTTTGTTCCGATGAGGTAACTCTGTGTGGGTTCTTGGGTAGCCCCTGGATGAGAGCTGACCACCAGATAGAATAAGCCATGATTAGAAGCTCATAATTTTCTCTTAAGAAGGGTGAAGGGTTGAAAAAGAAGTTAATGATTGATCACGCCTACGTGAGGAAGCCTCCATAAACCATGGATGGACCTTGAGGGCCTTATGCCAAGTGAAATGAATCAGAGGGAAGGATGAATACTGTATGATCTCATTTATATGTGGGATCTAAGACATGAAAACTAGATTCATAGATACAGACGACAGATTGGTGGTTGCCAGAGGTGTGGGTGTGGGTCAAGAGAGGTGAAGGTGATAAAGGGTCAAACTACCAGTTATAAAGTAAATAAGCCTTCCGGAACGTAATGCACAGTGTGCTGACTATAGTGAACAAGACAGTACTGTATATTTGCTTGCAAATTGCTAAGAGAGTAGATCTTAAATGTTCTCATCACAAGAAAAATAAATTTATAACTTTGCATGATGACATGTTATTAGATTAATTGTGGACATGATTTCTCTTTTTTTTTTTTTGAGGATTTTATTTATTTATTCAAGAGAGAGAGCAAGAAAGAGCACAAGCCAGGTGGAGGGAGAGGAAGAGGGACAAGCAGACTCCCCACTGAGCAGGGAGCCCAAGATCCCGGGACCTGAGCTGAAGGCAGAGGCTTAACCAACTAAGCCACCCAGATGCTCCACAGACATCGAATCATCATGTTTTACACCTGAAACTAATGTATGTTACATGTTAATTAAATCTCAATTTTTTAAAAAATGAAGAAAAGGAGATGTGGAAGCAGAGATTGGGGAGAGAAAGCGAGAATTTGTTTTCAAAACCTTTGTTTGAATCTTTTTTTTTAAAAGATTTCATTTATTTATGTGACAGACAGAGATCACAAGTAGGCAGAGAGGCAGGCAGAGGTGGGGGGGAAGCAGGTTCCCCGCCGAGCAGAGAGCCCGATGCGGGGTTCGATCCCAGGACCCTGAGATCATGACCTGAGCTGAAGGCAGAGGCTTTAACCCACCGACCCACCCAGGCACCCCTGAATCTTTTTTTTCAAACATGTATTTTCATTTGATTATTGTTATTCTTTGTGTTTGCAAAACATGTGTTTGAACCTCTTGTCAAATGTATACCCTAGATTCATTTTCCTGGGAAAATAATGGCTTTCCTTTTATCTGTGTGTGTGTGTGTTGGAGGGTGTGTTATAATTCATTTGTCAAAGCCCTAACCTCCATTGTGACAGTGTTTGGAGGTAGGTTCTTTGGAAGGTGATTAGGTCAGATTTGGAGATTTGGTCATAGGGATGGGGCCTTTATGATAGCATTGGTGGCCTTCCTTCAAGCCAGGAAGAGGACTTGCACCAGACCTGGACCATGCCAGCACCCAGATCTCAGACTTCCAGCCCCAGAACCGTGAGAACATAAATACTGTTCTCGGGGTCCTGATCTCTGGCTACGTCCATGTGTAAAACAGAGCTCATAAAACAAAGGCTTTAAAAATGGAAGTGAAGAGTCCCAGAGCTTCCGTCTGATGGACACTCCTCTCATTTCATGGAGATTGTTTAGGAAAGAGCAGTCGTTACATTTCAAAAAGTCTGTGCTTAGATTACGGCAACCGAATCCCCCTGCAGGAATGAAATCCCGGGTAGTGCAGTTCCTGCTTCCCATCACTCAGAAGTCCCCCGTCCACATTTCTGATGGCTGAACCACAGTGCTCTACTGCAGGGTACGGTTCCAGCCACAGTGAAAGAAACTGGATGTTCTAATTCACTTGAGAAGCCTTCCGGGGGGCAAATGAGTGATTTCTCCAGGACTTCATGAAGCTTCAAATATAGGTTTTGAAAACAAGGGGAATAATAATGCATGATGTAAAGAATATATCTGAAAGGATAGTCATATAGATGTGTTTGCCCAGGAGAAGAGAATAAATGCTTTTAACTTTCAGGATATGTAACATAAAATGATCTTGATTATATGATTTCCTTCATGAAAAATTGAAGAATTGGGGTCTGAGGGACGCTCCCGGTGGTTCTTATGAGTGAACCCTTCTGTGGTTTCTGACCCAGAGAAGGTGGATAGTGGAAGGAGGCTTGGCTTGGCCTGAGTAACATGGCTCTAAGGGAGGCTGGGAATTTGCATCTTCTGGAAGGAGGCGTATTCATAAAGCTGAAAATGACCCAGCTATACTAAGGGTGTTCAAAAGGTACATTCAGAAAACAGGATAAGCATATGCTGGTTATGAGGATGGAGGGACAACATAGGGTAGGGTCTTAGTAAATGGTGGCTAGTCTTCTCGGAGGGTGTGGGCAACACTCCCAGTTTACTGCTGGTGATTCATCTGATGCCTCCCTCAACACCTCCCGGCTGCACCCACCTTATTTACAGCAACTGCCTCCCGCCTGAACCTTTTTTGGCTCTTATGTCCCACCTGCCATGTTTTCCCCAGAAGCCTACAGGACCTCAATGGCAAATGTAAACACCAAAGGATAGTGATACAATCTTTTTTTTCCTTTTTAAGATTTTATTTATTTATTTGACAGAAAGAGATCACAAGTGGGCAGACAGGCAGGCAGAGAGAGAGGAGGAAGCAGGCTCCCTACTGAGCAGAGAGCCCGATGTGAGGCTCGATCCCAGGACCCTGGGATCATGACCTGAGCAGAAGGCAGAGGCTTAACCCACTGAGCCACCCAGGTGCCCCAAGACAGCGATATAATCTTAATCCTTCCAGGAAACAGGGATCAGATTGAGTTTCTTTAAATTACGAAACAAGCGAGGCCTCATTACACAAATCTGCCCTGAGAACCCATGAAGAAATCTGAACCCCACCTCTTCCAGTCTACACTGGCAACTTCCCAAAGCCCTGGGCCCTGCCCCTCGAGTTGCTGAGGATTTCCCAAGAGACTCACCAGGATCAGGAATAAGAAAGCGTTGGCATGCACCTAAATACAGGTGTGTCTTCACTTTTTAAAAAGGTTAAAAGCGGGGTGCCTGGGTGGCTCAGTGGGTTAAGCCTCTGCCTTTGGAATGCATAACATCGCCTTCTGTGATAGTTAGTCTTGCAAAGGTCCCTCAAAGAAGGGGTGAAGGACAAGAGAGTCTGTATTTCTGTAATGAGGTTTTATGGAGTCCCACCGGAAGGGGGAAACCGGAAATGCAAAATTGCTGGAAGATGCCAGGGAGTCCCATGACAGACTCCATGAGAAGACAAGCCCCAGGCCCTGGAGCCCTGAGCTGAATTTTTCCTTGTACTTATATGCCAAGTGCTCTGCCCTTGCTGTTGGCTTTTGTCAAAACAGAGGACTCAAGTGACCAATCAAGGCTCCACTTAGCCGTGCTTAGGGCCTGCTTAGGGCCTGAGTGCTCGGACATTCACCCACCTGCTCTGTGGCGGCAACCCAGGCTGGTATAGAACAGAAGAAGGTAGTGGTCAGGGAGGGCAACCAAGTCCTCAGGGAGTGGAAGCTCCACTGGAGTTTTGAACTTCAAGTGTTCCCAGGGGGAGAGGTAAGAAGTGAAGGAAGCAGGGCAGAGAGCACGGAAGGGGGGAGCACTATCTTCCCTCAGGAAGGTCGTCACCAGAGGACAGACGGATGGACTAGCAGGTCTTGTCAGGGAGTCGCAGAAAGGATGATCTGGCCGGCAAAGCCAGGCCTCGAGAAGGAGAGAAGCATGGGGTGAGAGGCAAGCGATTCTGTAGCTAATGGGACTGGCCAAGAGCTTCCCCCACCGCTTGTTGGCTGTGAAATTTGGGGGTGTGTTCAGGCAGGTTTGGGTCAGAGAAGCAGAAGCACCATGTGGGGTGTGGGTGTGTGTGTGTGTGATAGCAGTCATGGGGGCTGGCGATCCAGTGTGTATAGGTCTGTTTTTCCTGTGTCTGGAGCTGGAGCACGCAGCTCTCAGGGCAGGTGGTGGGGAAGGGAAGGTTGGAGATCACCAGGACAAGCTGGGCACCAGAGCAAAACCAGAACCACCGGCCAGTCAGTCTCTCCCCATCTCCAAGCCTCCAACCTGATGACAGCGCAGGTGTCCTGCAGGAAACGCTGGTGCCCTTTGTCGTGGAGCTCACGCGCTCCTGGCCCAGGAGACAGGGAAGTGATACAGAAGATCCAGCAGGACTTGGGGGAGGCTCGGGTCCCTGCCATGCAGGTGACAGCGGATAAGCCCCAATGCTAGGAATTGCAACAACGCCCCATGCCCTGCCCCAGCCTCCTGGGAATGAAGGAATATGGCTGCACTTTCTCAGTCTTATACAAAAATATCCTTCCCTGCCTGTGCTAACTTGAAACTGCTCAAGAGGGGAATTCCAGGAAATACAGTTACAGCTTTGCCAAACTGACCCAGGACGAATCCCCGCAGGACAAGTTATTTATTTCTCTGGGCCTCAGTCTCCTCATCTGTGAAATGGGAGTTGTAACCCCTTAACTGTGAGGACTGAGTGATCCGACCAGTGGAGCAGCCCCCCACTGGGCCATCAGCCAATACTGGCTTCTTTCTGTCATCCTTCGGCTACACTCCTGAGCGAGAGATGAGGGGAGCACCTCCAGGTTATTAGCATAAAGAAAATATTCCGGGAAGACGAACTGGTTAGAAGGTAGCAAATAAATGGAGAAAGAAGGAAGAATTTGGGTTTTGTAAGGCTGAGGTTTATATAAGTTTATTAATTATTATATTATTTATATTTACATATTTTTAACTTATTTGTGTAACTATTTCTATTATTTCTATATATTATATACATAATATATTATTATATATTATTTCTATTAATTATTGTGTTCATTACATAATATTATTAAAGAATACACAACTGGAGCGCCTGGGTGGCTCAGTGGGTTAAGCCTCCGCCTTTGGCTCAGGTCGTGATCTCAGGGACCTGGGATCGAGCCCTGCATCAGGCTCCCTGCTCAGCGCAGAGCCTGCTTCTCCCCTCCCTCTACCCATCCCCCATATTCTCGCTCTCTCTCTCAAATAAATAAATAAAAATCTTTAAAAAAAAGATACACAACTAAGAATATAAAATTAGGTACAAAAGTATTGACTTACTATGAGAAAATAAATCACAAGTCACAATTTTTTTAAAGCTGCCAAATACCACTAACATTGTAACATTCAGAAAAATTAAATACCTGTATTAATTAAATGTCTGACTCTCTAATACATTTTAATGCACGTCTTTGTGTGATCTTTGCCTCTACCCATGAAAACCTTCAGTAATATGTTCTGTATGAAGAACAGAAAGTTAATTCAGTCTTTCTTCTAGAATGGTTTATCAAAGTGTTCATTACTGACAGTGTAGAAGTTTCTTTTGACCTGACCGGTTTGTTGGTGATACGTGGTATCAAGACACATCTCAAAAACAAACAAACAAACAAACAAAAAACCACCACCCTGTAAGAGAAGCATGTTAAAGGAGAAGTCAGAAAGAGAAGAGACAGAGGTCCTAACAATTGTGGCTAAAATCTCTTACTTTGCAGATTTCAGAGAAGCCTATGACCATGCCCCTGCCATGACAGAGGAAGAGGTTGTGCAAGGTGGTGGGGGTGGGGGGAGCTGGGCTTAAGCTTTCCGTAGTTTCACAGTAAATCTGCCTCCTAAAGGGAGAAGCTGCAGAAGGGAACCCATGCGCGTGTTATATGCAATAACCCAGGAGTTGCATGACAGCCTGGGGGCCATATGTGGAACCAGACAAAGGGCAGTGGATGCTTAGACATCTTTCCCAGAAATGCACCAGGACCGCCTTCTTGTTCTCTTTAGGTGGAGGAGCTGGCTGGGAGTCAGAGCCATCTAGCTATTAGCTCAAAAAGCCAAAGTCTTCAGCCAGGAGGAGCAGGAATAGGCAAAAGCCAAGCCCTGAGAATTTACCTTTCTGCGGTGATCAAGCATGCTTGGCAATTATTCTCAGTTTTAGTAGGGAAGATCTCCGGAAGGAGATGGTTCAGCTGGGAAAAGAACAAGTACTCTCCTCTGGGGTGGTGCAGGAGGGGGGGCGTGGTTACCATCTCCCCTTCCAAAAAAACCCTTGTCTTTTCCTCTGAGAACTCTACATGGGGGAGATCACAAGCGCTCCCTGGACTTGGCTGAGATGGATGCACATCTGTCCTTTCCTTTAAGATGATTTTTTTTTTCTTGATTATGAAACTAAAATATGCCGTTGGTGGTGGTGGCTGTAATAAAAAAAAGAAGACCGTTACCATTCATAATCCCATTACCTACTGCGTGTGTTTTGGTGTGTTCCCTCCAATCATTTTCTTTTCTTTTTTTTTTTTTTTAAGATTTTATTTATTTATTTGTAAGAGAGAGAGAGAGAGTGAGAGCAAGCACAGGCAGACAGAGTGGAAGGCAGAGTCAGAGGGAGAAGCAGGCTCCCTGCAGAGCAAGGAACCCGATGTGGGACTCGATCCCAGGACGCTGGGATCATGACCTGAGCCGAAGGCAGCTGCTTAACCAACTGAGCCACCCAGGCGTCCCCCTCCAATCATTTTCAATGTGCAAGGAGTCTGACTCACATACTGCCTTTTTTCACTTAACGTATAAACATGTCTCTGTATCTGGAAAACCTCGAAGCATCATTCAGATCATCGCTAGGTGTTTCATCACATTTTTTGTTTGTTTGTTTCATCACATTTTTTACAACAGTGGCCAATTTCAAGAGTTCTACAAAATATTATACTACTACTAATAATAATAATAATAAAAAGAAGTTGGGGGCTCCGATCCGGCTCAGTCAGTACAGTGGGAGGAGACTCTTGAGCTCTGGGTTAAGTTCTAGTCCCACATTGGGTGTACTTCAAAATTAAACCAAATAAATAAATAAGTAAGTAAATAAAATGTAGGAAGTCCAAACGTAAAGCCCTATGTTGCCAAACGCTATGCTGCCAAGGTCTTCACCAGAACTCGGTGACCTATTCTTTAATTCTGGGTGTCCCCCATTCATTCTGTTCTTTGCCCGTTTTCTTCCATGTCAGCTGGGTTTACGGCTCATCTTGGGAGAAGCCAGAAGACCCAGATCCTGGCCTCAAACTGGAGAGCGGCTCAGGCTGGGCGAGTAGGCCTCCCGCCCCCCACGGCGCCGCACCCCAGCTCGGCGGTTACTTCCTCATTCACTTCCCTGCGCCGAGAAGGGCCGAACCCACACACCCACACTCCGTCCTGAAATGTGGGGCCTTTCTCTCGCCCTCCTCGGTACCCTGTGCGCCCCGTTCCCCAAAGCCCCGCACCTTCCTTCGCCCAGGCCCTGTCTAACCACTGTGCCCTTAAACCTGTTTTCAAAAATGGATTAAAAGCGTCAAGGGTACGTTAGAGGCTAAGGAAGCGAAGTTTAAACGGAGGGAGGAATCGGGGACCCCCACGCATCTGGGAGCAGCAGCAGAAGAGCGGATGATGGGGCGCGGGTCGGGAGGGCGCGGGTCAGGGGGGCTCGGCTCGCCACGGGGGACCCCGGGGCCGGGGGCGTCGGGGGTCTTCCCGGAAGGGCCGCAAGCCCCAGAAGGTGGACGTCCGGCGGGGTTCCCGCTCGGCCCCTGGTCTGCGCCGGGCCCGGGCAGCCGGCTCCGCGCTCGGGGAGGCAGAGCCCCGGGCCCTGGGCCGAGCCGGGCGCCGCAGGCCGCGGGGAGCTGGGTGGGGGCCCGCGCGGGTCGGGGCGCCGGGAAAGTCCCGCGGCCGGCGGGGCGGGGCGGGGCGCGGCGGGCCGGGCTGGGCTGTCCCGCCGCCCCGGGACCGCGTCGCCGCAGCTCGGGAAGGGGCGGGCCCCGCGCGCCCTGCGCTCGCCATGGCCGCCGGGGCGGCTACGTGAGCCGCTCGGCCGACCCCGCGCCGGGGCCGGGCCGCCCTGAGAGCCGCCGCGGAGCCCCGGGCCATGCGGCCGGAGCCCCGGGCCATGCGGCCCCCGCCGCCGCCGCTGTCGCTCCTGTCGCTGCTGCTGCCGCCGCTGCTGCTGCTCGGCAGCCACGGCACCGCCGCGCCCCCGGCAGGTAAGCCGGGCCCGGGGAGGCGTCGTCCGCAGCGGGGGGGGGAGGAGGGGGGCGACCCGAGGGGTGCCGCGCGCGGGGCAGGGGTCCGCGGGGAGCCCCGAGTGGAGCGGGAGCTGGCGCGAGGCCCGCCGCGGGTGCGGGGCGTGGGCTGGAGCCCCGGGAATTGCGCGCAGTCCCCCGGCGGGGAGCCCGCGGGCACCGGAGCGGCCCCGGGACCGCCGCCGCCCCTCCCGGCCACCCGGCCGCGGGTCACCCTCCGACGCCGGAGACGCCGCCCCTGCTCCTGCGGGACTCGGGCCCCACGGCGGCCCCTCTTCTCCCGCCCCCGCGCCGCCGCTCCCCGCCGCCGAGTGTGGCCGAGGTCCGCGCGCCGCTCGGCGTGAACAAAGGAAGAGAGAGTGCGGGGCTCGGGCGAGGCCGCCTGTGCGGGCCGCAGGCTCCGCATCCTGGCCAGCCTGGCCGCGGCCCCTGCTGCCCCGGGGGCCTGAGTTAGAAGCGGGGCCCAGGCTCGCTTCCTTCCTCGCAGCTGCGTGCGGCCCAAGTCAGCCGCAGGCTGGAAATGTCACTCAGTCCCACCGGGACTGGGGATGTGTTTGAGAGTCCAGATGCTTCTTTTCCCAGGATCGGACAGGTGAGGGGGTGGGCAGCACTCAGAAGTGCCCCGAACCCCGGTCGTGTTGGTGTTGGCGGCGGGGGCTCCAGGGAACCAGACTTTGAATCCCGGCTCAGCTCCCGTCCAGACAGCCCTTTCCTAGGTCAGTCTCGTCCCTCTGACACTAACTGCCCGTATTTAGTACTTAACAGCCGAATCTAAAAACTCTGAGAAAAGACAAGACCGCGGTGAGGAAGGTGTTTTGCTGGTTCTTTCCCCAGGACAGACTGTCCCAGGTTGGGGAGCTCTTAAATAGTCTCTAGAAGGTAGAAGTTTTCGCCCATGTGAAACTCGGGGTGTGGGTTAGGTCTCTTTCTTCTGCCAGCATCACTTAGAAAGGCTCTTACATTCCACAGCTCCTTGATAAGGGGAGCCTTGCATGTGAGGCTGTGTGCTCTGGGCCAAATGGTGGTTTTCTGTTGAGACAGATGGATTTGAATCCTGACTTCACCCCTCCCCAGCTTCAGGTCTTGAGCAATCTCTGTTCTGCCCTCCCCCGGCCTCCTTCAGTTGGAATCTGGGCTTTGGCAAAATGTTGGTAACTGCCGGAGCCGAGTGATGGGCTTAGTGCTGGTTACTTTCAACTAGTGCTACGGCTTACTAGTGGGGGTCTATGCAGCATACATGACCTCTCTGCTGTGAGTCCGACTGGGAGAGAAATATTTAAAAACTTTGCTATTTGACATTGCCCAACACCTAAGGCCATGCCCCTCTTTCTAGTAATTTATCTTTTAGTCTTCTACCAAAGTTTGGGTTTGTGTGATGCATGAGAAATAAACTGGTGTGGGGGCACCTGGGTGGCTCATTTGGTTAAGCATCAGACTCCTGATTTCAGCTCAAGTCATGAGATCAAGCCCCACGTCAGCTCCCCTGGGCATGGAGCCAGCTTAAGATTCATTTTCTCTCTCTCTCTCTCTCTCTCTCTGTCTCCGAGTGCCTCCGTCCCCGAGTGCCTGGGTGGCTCAGTCATTAAGCATCCACCTTTGGCTCAGGTAGTGATTCCAGGGTCCTGGTATGGAGCTCTGCATGGGCCTCCCTATTGGCAGGAGGCCTGCTTCTCCCTCTCCCACTTCCCCTGCTTGTGTTCCCTCTCTCGCTGTCTCTCTGTCAAATAAATAAATAAAATCTTTAGGAGAAAAAAAAAAGATTCTACTCTCCCTCTGTTGCTCCCCCCACAAAGGGAATAAAATATCCTTCATCATAGATCCTTTGAAAAATAGCACTATGCTATACTAATCTGTTTTGTGACTACTTGAAATTTTTTTCATAATAAATTATTAGAAAAACTAACTGGGATATTTTAAGGAGAAACTATGTTAATCAAAGCACAGAGTGGAGCTATTAACAACTAACAATAGAAAAATTTCCATGCTTTTTCATAATTCACAAGTGTCCTGCAGTAATCATGAAATGGCTTTTACCGTCAGAAAAAAAAATAAATAAATATTGGAAACAAATTTTTAAAAAGGAAAACTTATAATATCTACCCCTTAGAGGTGTTTCAGGGATAACATATGTAAAATACTGGACCTGATCTAAATTGTAGCGTAGGGGAGGAAAACTTTTCCTTTCTTGCCTTCTGGGTTCTTCGACTAATCTAATAATTAAGTTGACATGAGACAGAGTGACAGGAGAAAAATATTTAATTTTGTTCCTATGGGAGCTTATAAAAATATGAGGGTCGAAGAAGCGACCAAAGTTTTCACCTTTCCTACCTTTTAGATATAGAAATAGTGATTTGCAGAGATTTAACCAAACAAGGGGGTTTGAGTTTGGGGTCGCAAATTAATGAGGAAGTAACCAAGTTTGTTTATGCAACCTTCTCAGCCTCCAGTTCCATCTCTGAGTCAAGATGCCCTTTGCCCTCCGGCTATAGGGAGAATACCATCACAAGAGAGATTCAGTTCCTGCTTTCAGGGGGAAAAAGAAAAGTCAGAATGTCCTTTTTGCACTGACTGTTTTTTGAGTAACTGTAATTCCAAATAATGAACATGTAAAAAAAAAAAAAATGCCGAAGTGACATATATTGGGGTGGCATATTTTGGTCCCTTCAGTAGTAATGCTTTAAGCAGTGGCCGTTTGCTTTAGATCAAAAATTAATCAGCCCCACTACAGTGCAGTAAATCAACCGTCTTTCTGACCATCGACCTGAACGTTGAAGAATTGAGGCTTTTATTTGTATTCGTACCTGCTCTTAGTTTAGTAGTAGGTTGGAAAGGCACTTGTGCCATAGAATTTTGTTACCATGATTTGCTGGCTTGACCATCCAAAGCTTCTGATGCACGGAGAGGCTGCTGAAAAAGACAATAAATGCCCCAAAACAGGAACCATTGCAAATGAAGGTGCATTAAGCAACTCTTTTCTTTTAAGATTTATTTATTTGAGAGAGAGCATGCAGGGGGAGGGGCAGAGGGAAAGAGAGAAAGAGAGAAGCAGACTCCCGCTGAGCACAGAATCCAACACAGGACTCGATCTCACAACCCTGAGATGGTGACCAGAGCCCAAATCAAAAGTTGGGTGCTTAACTGACTGAGCCACCCAGACGGTCCCGCAGCAAGTAACTCTTGTCTGCCCATCCACTCAGCAGTTGAAACTACTAAGCAACTGCCATGTTTTGGGGCAAACTGAAAATGATAGTAATAGCGTTTATTAGGCTCCTTTTCTAGGTCAGACAAGGTTTTGTAAACATGCACTGTCTTTCTTTTCCCCACCATTCTCTTCAAGTAGGAGATAGCCCCATCTGTTCTCAAGGAGACAAAACTGACCTTTTTAGGTGGGGACAAATGGTCTGGGCAAGTAAGCGGATGTCTAGGACTTACTGACCAGAGCAACTTGCTGGTTACAGCTGAGCGTTCAGGGAATGCTTTTTGATATCTCCTCACCTGCAAAGTCATGGACGTTCATCATAACACCCCATCCATGGGAGGAATCTGAAGGGTCTTTGGATGTCAAGATTAAATGATTAATTTTAGTGTGAATTTCTTTTAATGCACTTTATTTTATTCTCTGTGTGTGATGTGTGGGAGTTTTTTGGAAGATTTTATTTATTGTATTTGAGACAGAGGGAGAGATCATGAGTGGGGGTGGGCGAGGGACAGAGGAAGAGGGAGAAGCAGACTCCCCGCTGAGTGGGGAGCTCCGTGTGGGACTCGATCCCAGGACCCTGAGTTCATGACCCGAGCCGAAGGCAGACGCTTAACCAACTGAGCCGCCCAGGCGCCGCTCTGTGTGTGATGTATGTTAACCAAACTGTCTTTCTGAGAGCCAGGCTAGCCTTTTCTTAAATACGCATAAAGTCTCAAATGCCTGGGTCCAGGCTGCATCCAAGGTCAAGGGCAGGGCAGGAAGGGGGCGCAGGAGGAGCTCTAGCTGTGAGTGGCAGAGAATACCCTTCACACGGGTGATCACTACGTCATCTCTTACCATGAGTTGCTTGTGGGTGACTGCCCGCATAGACCGCGGAGAGGGAAGGGACTGGAACTGTGTACACCCTACCGTTACTTCGAGCTTCTGTCTCATAAGAGCTGGGGTGTCATTAAAGCCCTGGTGTCCACCTCCAGGGACCGTCTTACTTCCTGGTGTTGTAACAAATCACCCCCAGTTGAGCGCCTTCAAACAACACGTAAGCAGTGCCTTTACACAACGAGAGAATGTATTGTCTTACAGCTCCAGAGGTCAGAAGTCAGATGCTGGTTCCACTGGGCTAAACTGAAGGTGTCCATGGGGATGCATTCTTTTCTGGAGGTTCTAGAGGGAGAATCGTTGCCTTGGCTCCTCCAGCTTCGGAGAAATACCGCTGTGATGACATTGGGTCCACCCAGCAATTTCTGGATAAGCTCCCTATTTTAAGGTCTGATGAGGAACCTAAATTCCATCTACACCCTCTGTTCCCCTTTGCCATGAAACCTAATATATTCACTGAACACAGATATCTTTGGGGAAGGGGCGCTATTCTGCCTACATCAAAGGCAGACCATCAATTACATGCTCAGCGCGGGGCTCGGTGCCCCGTCGCGGGTCCCTGAAGACAGCGTCTGGGTGACCGGGTGCTGCCCGCCACCTGCACAGGCAGCCGTGCCATGAGGAATCGGGACACCCTGAAATAGTCACGTCTTAGACATTTACTCAAACAGCAGTGTCTGATTTGCCCTTCATCTGCTATCTTGCGCGTGCCCCTCGCTCCAGCTCCAGGAGAGAGGGCATGGTTCCACGATTCAGGAGAAAACCGAGGCTCAGCTGTGTCAGCCGAACCTGTGGCTGTAGGTCACAGGATCAGGATTTCAGCCTAAGCCCTTTGTCTGTAAGTTCTGTTCTCCTTCCGCAGAGCCCTTGCGGACACGTTGGACAGCAGGCACCATGACCCTAGATACACTGACTCTTTGGAGCCGAGCAGATAGGTCACAGCCCGGAGCTGTCCACCCATGCCCTGCTGCAGCAGAGACCAAACAAAAGGGAGGAACTTGAGCATAAAGCAAGGAAGGAAAAAGGGAACCTAAGCTCTGCCTGGTTTACGAGTGGAAGAATGAACCGCTGAGGACCAGAAATCGGTTATGTACTCTCTGAAGGCAAGCCCACCGCTGGGCTGCGGGCCAGTCACTCCCCAGATCTGGAGTGCCTGCTCTTCCAGGCAGGGGGGATAAAACAATCCCCAATTCAACAACACCCAGCCTTCCTGGAGCTCCCCACTCTCGTGTTCAGAGGTACCGTCGATAAACCGTTAGCAATGTGGAGAGGCACGGGCCACAAGGTGCTCGCCCTGTCCTCAGCCCCATGCATAAAACTAGGTCGTTCTCTCCTCATAATGACACTGCAAAGTCTATACTGTACCCATTTTACAGATGATACAACTGAGGCACAAAGAAGTTAAACAACTTGCCCAAGGTCCTAAGGAGCATGCAGCTTTGAACTCAGGCTGTCTAGTTCTGGAATCCATGCTCCTAAGCACCATGGTGTAAACAGAGGACCCAGGTGGTGACTTAGCACCACGCGGGTGAGTCAAGCAGAGACAGGGACCCCCGCGCCCTGCGCGTTTTACACAGGAAACCACTCTAGTGAGAGCAGAGACCAGAAGGGAGTAGGGGAGAGAGCTGTGGCCTAAGGGGAAAGAAGGTTCCAGAGAAGGAGCCGCAGGGGCAGGCTCTGAGTTTCCCAGGAACAAGGAGGGCCTGTGAGGGCTGTGGTGCAGGGGCGAGGCAGTTCAAGGTCGGGCCTTCCGAGAGGTGCAGAGGGCAGGGCGGTGAGGCAATTGCTACGGAGTGGGCAGTCTCCGGTGCTTCATTGTGAAACCCTCGGTTTTAAGACTTGTTATCATCTCTGAATGTGGTAGGGCAGGGGATTCCAGGAAAGTCAAATGTCAGAGTAACACTGCGGGGCAGCTCCCCACACGTCGGGAAAATGAAAGCTGAAGAACGTAGAAGGCCCATCTGGAGACTCCACGTTTACGGGGAAGCCTTTCTTCTGGCCCACCTGTCACTTGGGGTGGACCCGCCCTTCCTGCTCGGGCCCTTGGTGCTTCCTTCCTTAGCTGATGTCTGGATCTTGGAGATCCGGGCGCCAGGAGACAGTCCTCCCCAGAGACGGGGGCATGGTGGAGGGCACCGCGGCAGGCGAGATAATGGCCCCCAAAGATATCCACGTCCTAAGCCCCAGAGCTTGTGGCTGCGTGACCTCATGTGGGAAATGGGCTCCATGGTCCCAGTGTCGTCACAAGGGTCCTCAAAAGATGGAAGAGGGAGGCAAGAGAGTCAGACCAGTGTGGTGACAGCATGGAAGGGAATCGGCCTGGTCTCCTCAACACGGGGTCCTGGGGAAACAGCCACATGCAGAAGAAGGAAACCGGACCAGAAGCTTTCTCACGCCGTATGCAAAGATAAGCTCAAAATGGATGAAAGACCTAAATGTGAAACAGGAATCCATCAGAATCCTAGAGGAGAACACAGACAGCACTCTCTTTGACCTCAGCCGCAGCAGCTTCTTGCTAGACACGTCTTCAAAGGCGAGGGAAACAAAAGCAAAAGTGAACTATTGGGACTTCATCAAGATAAAAAACTGCACAGCAAAGGAAACACACGACAAAACCAAAAGGCAGCCTCCAGAATGGGAAAAGGTATTTGCAAACAACATAGCTGATAAAAGGTTAGTATCTAAAAGAACTATAAAGAACTTACCAACTGAATGCCCAAAAAGCAAATAATCTAGTTAAGAAATGGGCAGAAGACATGAACAGACATTTCTGCAAAGAAGACATCCAAACAGCCAACAGACACATGAAAAATACTCCACGTCACCTGGCAAGAGGGAAATACAAATCAAAACCACAGTGACTTACCCCCTCACACGGTCAGAGTGGCTAAAATTAACAACACAGGAGATGACAGATGCTGGCGAGGATGCAGAGAAAGGGGAGCCCTCCTACACTGTTGGTGGGAAGGCCAGCTGGTTCAGCCATGGTGGAAAACAGCATGGAGGTTCCTCAGAAAGCTAAAAATAGAGAGGCACCTGAGTGACTCAGTCGGTTGAGCACCAGCTCTTGATTTTGGCTCAGGTCATGACTTCAGGGTCATGAGATTGAGCCCCAAGTTGGGCTCTGAGCTGCACAGTCTGCTTGGGATTCTCTCTCTCCCTGACCCTCTGCTCTCTCTCTCCAATAAATAAATAAGTAAGTAAGTAAATAAATAAATAAATAAATAAAATTTTTAAGTGAAAAATAGAACTACCCTTTGGTCCAGCAATTGCACCACTATTTAGCCAAAGGGTACAAAAATACAGATTCTCACGGGCACAGTGTTCCTAGCAGCAGGAGCAGCAATAACCAGACTGTACGGAGAGCCCAAATGTCCACCGACTGAGGAATGGGTGGAGAAGACGGGGTCTGTGTATGTGGTGGAATGTCACTCCGCCATCCAGAAGAATGAAATCTTGCCCTTTGCAGCAATGTGGATCTAGCTGGAGTGTGCGATGCTAAGAGAAAGAAGTCAGAGAAAGACAAAGACCGTGTGATGTCACTCATATGGCATTTAAGAGACAAAACAGATGAACACAGGGGAAGAAAAAGAGAGAGAAAAAAAAACCCAAAGCATTGGAGACTCTTAACAATGGAGAACAAATTGAGGGTTGGTGGAGGGAGGTGGGTGGGGGATGGGCTCAGTGGGGGATGGGCCTTCAGCAGAGCCTGTGTTGTGATGAGCCTTGAGAGTTTTAATTACGTAAGTGATGAATCACTGGATTCTACCGCTGAAACCAATACAGTAAACACTGTATGTTCACTTAAATATTTATTTTTTAAGATTTTATTTATTTGACAGAGATCACAGGCAGGCAGAGAGAGAGGAAGGGAAACCGGCTTCCTGCTGAGCAGAGAGCCCGATGTGGGACTCGATCCCAGGACCCTGGGATCATGACCTGAGCTGAAAGCAGACGCTTAAACCACTAAGCCACCCAGGTGCCCCTAGAACTTAAATATTTAAAAAGGGGTACCTGGGTGGCTCAGTCGGTTAAGTGTCTGATTCTTGATTTCAGCTCAGGTTGTGATCTCAGGGTTCTTGGGATCAAACCCATGTCAGGCTCTGGGCTCAAGGCGGAGTCTGCTTGGGTTTCTCCTCTCCTCCTGCCCCACCTGCTCGTGCTCTCTCCCTTGCTCTCTAAAATAAATGACTAAATCTTCAAAAAAAAAAAATTTTTTTTTGAAAAATAAATAAATAAATAGGTAGTCACTTAAAAAGAAAGAGAGAGAGAGAGAGAAAAAAAGGAATCAGCCCACTGTTGCCGGGGGAAGGAGTCAGAGCCAAAGAATGTGGGCTGCTTCTAGAAGCTGCAGGGGGGCAAGGAGCCATTTCTGCCCCAGAGCTTCCAGAAGGATCCCAGCCCTGCCAACACCCAGACGCTACCTAAGGGAGAGCAGTTTCAAACTTCTCATCTCCAGAACCGTAAGCGATCGAGCTGGGTTGTTTTAAGACACTGAATCCGTGCCACCTCGTCTCAGCATCCATGGGAAACTGCGGGTCTCTGACGCTGCTGGGCGCTGGGCCCTAAGGAAGTCCTCCCCCCGGGGGCGCTGTCCAGTGCTCACTGCGCTCTGGGGTCTGCGGGCCCCGCACAGCAGCCATGAGGAGCGAGCTGGGCCTGCCCAGCAGAGCCGCCTCCCAGGCAACCCCAGCCTGCCTTTGGCCTTCATGCAAATTGGTAGAAGTGCTGGTCCGCTGGTTGAATAAGAATTATTCTGGAACTGAGGCCCGCCTGAGCTCCGGGCTGTGGAGACAGCAGGCATTCTGGAGGTAAACAAGTGGCCACGGACTCTTAGTAACACGTCTTTCAGAGGAAGAGCCAGACAGACACCACTCTTGAGATGGGATGCGTTTCCCGAAAACATATGGTCTGAACTTCCTGCTCCGAATTCTGGAGCAGCACATTTTTCAAAACCCTTCTTTCCACCTCCTGGGCGTTGGTTGTTCATGTTTCCACCTCGGAGAACAGCCCGTCAGGATCATGTTTTCTTGCAAGAGAAGAGCCTGCGGCAGTTGTGGTCCCCAGCCCAGTCCAGGTCACCCCAGGAGGGCGGCTCTGACCTTGGCGGTGGCTCCCCAGGGTGGGTGTTATTCGCTGTTTGTAGCCCTCAGCCTTCACCGTGCCTGAGAATCAGCTGGGAAGCTTGTTGGAGATGTGGATTTCTTGGTCGGGGGGTGGGGGTGGTGGCTGGTGGTCTGTGCTTTAAGCAGGACCTTGGCGACTGTGATACTGGGGGTTCTTGAGGAACAGCGCGACCCTTACGAAGCCCAAAGGACATGTCTTACCCTCCATGTGCCTTTGTGGTTTGCACACCTGGTTTGGGGCTTGCATGTGTGAGTGTGTATGCGTGTGCATGGAGTTTAACACACTCCGTTGATGCGAATGCACATCCGCAACTAAGGCTAGTCTGGGGCCAATGCGTGTCACATGGCCACCGACTCAGCGTTCACTTACAGACAGTACAGCTGTTTACCCCTTGCTCATGAAGAAGACCGTGAGCCCAGACTGTCAAGTTCACCTGCCCAGCCACACGTGCTTATTTGGGATAGAGCATGCATTCCAGTGGAGCCAGACTCTGGCACCCGGGCCCCGTTGCTAAGAACTGCAACCTGCGGGCCCCAGGCCTCTCTTTCCCATGGGCTGTGTCACTGGTGCCATACTTAGTCCAAGGCCAGGGTGAGGGGACATGCATTAGGCAATAACCATTTCTGCACTTGGACAAAAACGGAGTTGTGCATTTAAATATTGTTGTAATCCTATTTTTCTCTCTCAACCCTCCCCTGCTTTCTCTCTCCCCTCTACCCCCTTCTCTTACTCCCTGCCCCTTTCAAGACTCTCTCTCCCAGCTGCCAGCTCCTCGAAACCCGAAGATTCACCTGTACAACGCCGAGCAGGTTCTGACTTGGGAGCCGGGGTCCCTGAGCAATGACAGCAGGCCGGTGGTCTACCAGGTGCAGTACAAATAGTAAGCCGGATCCTTCTGTTGGCGTCCTTACGGAAGGGGTGCGGGGAGCCCCAGGGCCAGCGGCTCCGGCTTGCCTCTTGGCAGGATTGCCAGCAAATCCGCTGGAAACAGATATTCCTCTTGTACTTTTAAAATCTCCAAGGACAGAGATTTCATAACCTCCCACCATGCGAAGGCTTAAATGGCACTGGTGTCGCAGAGACTGGGCTGCCTACCTACGGGGCTTCTTAGTTGGGGGGCGACTATCGTCTCTTTGGGTTCGGGAGAGGTTTGTAGAAGACGGTTTCCTGTCTTAAAAGGGCAGGAGGCACCTTGTAGCTTTCATCTTCCTCGAGTTTGAAATATCTGGTTTATTGAACTTTACAGACCAGATTTGGCCTACTAAGGAAAGTATTCACTTAGTTGCTACTAATTCTCGATCTCTAAAAGGGGTTTTCCATTTCACACATTCTTCTGGGCCCTCCTCTCTCTCTCACCGGCTTTCACACTTTCTCATCCCTTGGTGTACAACAGAAACACACAGGGGAAGAAGTAAGACAAAATCGAAGTCCTCGGTGGTTACATGTTTACTATGTTACAGAGGCTAAGAGAAGACGAAGTTAAAATTATTGGCCAAGTCGTTTCGTATTACCAGTCACACAAAGTGTAAGGAAATAGTAATGCTCCGTGCTTGGGAGAGCGTGGTGGATGGAGATCGTCCCAGCCCTCCTCCCGCAGCGTTAGCCACTGGACAGCTCAAGTCACAGAAATGTCCACGTTACTTTCCCCCTACACAGCTGATAGAAACTCCCATCAGACAAAGATAAAGAAATGGGGTGCCCAGGTGGTTCAGTCGTGTAAGCATCAGACTCCTGGTTTCAGCTCAGGTCATGATCTCCCGGTTGTGGGATCAAGCCCCGCGTCAGGCTCTCAGAGTGGAATCTTCTTCACATTCTCTCTCCCTCTCATCCACGTGCTGTCTCTCCCTCTCTCAAATAAATAAAGAAGATCTTTAAAAAAAAAAAAAAAGAAAGAAAAAAAAAGAAGGAAGAAAAAACCACTCATATTCATGAAGATAGATAGACGTTGAAGTATACATTCGTGTCCGTCAGCAGAAAAATGCCAAATTGTGTCATGTTAACTAGTCATTGAACATTCAGGAACTATTAAAAAGGATAATCTGGTAGCGGTTGCAACTATGTAAAATCTGGACCATATCTGTGGTCAAGAACAGGGAAGGAACCTGGAAAAATTACAGGCACTTAGTTTGTAAGAGGAGCACGTTTCCAGATGACTTCGTTTTCACCTTCGATGTCCATTATAACAACATTTGCTAAATAAGAATAGATTCTAAACCAGGGTTTAGGGGTTATGTCTGAATTACATTTAGCTGGTCCTCAAGTAAGTACAAAGCAATCTACAGTAAGCGGACAGATCCACAAGGACCAGGTACATGATCTGTGGGTCTAGCACAAAATGAAAATGGTACGAGGCCCCTTGCTCAGAATTACTGAGAATCTCAAGATGGCGGCAGCCACGTATCAAATTGAGTGACTCCTCAGAGTGGGGCTTGGGCCCCTGCACGGGTCCTGTGACCACGAAGCTTGCCCTACTCGGCACTCAGTAAACATGGTATCGTAGAACTAAACAAGCTTTTGGTGACAGGAAGTACTGACTAGCATTCCTTAGCTTTGAAGGGGGAAGTACATCTGTGGGTCGACAGAGCGCCAGGAGATAGTGGAAATATTCCTTAAAACCTTTGACGGTTTCCTTTCCCAGACTTACATGTTTATTATACTTCGTTTCCTTTTTGGAAAGCACTTTGGAGATGGTTTTCTCAGGATAGAAGATGGTTCTAGTAAAAGAAATAAAGGATGGGTTGAATGTGAACGTCCTTCTTTGGAAAAGTTGAGGGGTGACGAGAAACTGAAACCCGGGCTGGTCTTGTTTTCTTTTCCAGTCACAAATCTGATGAGAGGACGGCCTTTGCTCTTGTTTTGTTTTCAGAGACTTTTACATGTTTGGGACGGTTTAGTGACATGAAATAATCATTTTGAGTCTTGTGGGACTTAAAACTTTTCCTACAGCAAAGCATTACCGTAATTAGAAATGAAGCTGCCTGTTTTCTGGTAGTACAGTAGCCAAAGCCAAATTGCACTGAGAACTGTGGGAAATTTTCAGGTTTAAATCAGGGGTTGTAGTGAGTGTGACCTTCGTGCTGGGTTGGACCCACAGTGTTTCATTTTTTTTTTTTTTTCATTTAGTCCCGACATTAAAAACTCAAGAGATTTCACTTTTAAAAAACTTAACCTGACCAGCCAGTCTTCTGAAACATTTTTTATTTCCTTTTTTTTTCTGATTTTAACAACAACACGTGTTCTTTACAAAAAGGCTACAACACCCAGAAAAGTAGAAAGAATAAAGTTAAAACAACCTAGTGCTCTATAGCCCAAGAATAATCCCTATTCTCCTTCTGGCGTATTTCTCTCTAGACTTTTTTCCTAAATGCGTGCACTTGGTTTGAAAATGTGCCCGTGTGTGCGTAAAAATGAAACAAAACTGGGGTTATGTCTTTGGGTACTGCTTCCTTTTTTTTTTTTTTTTTCAACCAAATGTAGTTAGGTGTGTGAGCCTAGTGATCCTCCTAGCGATCTCTGTGTGAACATTTTTACCGCTTGTTTTATCAGAGGATGCATCACACGTGATACAGTCAATGCTTCCCCACTGGCGGGTGTAGATGGTCACCAGCCTGCGTCCTCATACATAAATTGTCTGATTGTTTTCGTATATTTGGAGCGGAGGAATTGCTGGGTGCGAGGGGACACTTGCCATTTTTGAAGGTGATGCAACAGAGACTGGACAGTGAAGCCCACAGCTGCCCAGGTGTGGAACAAGTGATTTACGTGGTGCTTTCGGGGTCCCCCGTCCTGGCTCAGACACTTTCCTAATGTCAGCTGGTTCGACTTTCATGGCCCCTCGGAGGCAAATACCATCATTTATCCCCATTTTATAGATAAGGGGACTAAGGAACAGAAAAGCGAAGTCACTGGGATTTGAACCCAGGTGATCTGGCTCCAGAGTCCGTGTGTGTGGCCGCTGTGCCCTGCTCCCTTCATGTGAGAAAACTCAGGGACAGAGGCAGTCGTGCTGGACACATGGTGAGGGGGGAGCCAGTGGGGACTCTTCAGGTGAGACTCAAACGACACACACCCCACCCCCACCCTGCACCCCAGCACCCGGGCCCCAGGAGGCCAGAGTCGGGGGGAGCGGGGGGGGGCCACGCTCTCCAGGCTGCGCTCATTGAAGTGCTGCCAACATCCCCTCGTTTCTCTGGTTTGCGAAGACAAAGCAATGTGGCCTCCCAATGCAGCTCCCTTTTCCTCTCTTCCCCCTGAAATTGCTGTCTCGTGTCAGCTGTCATTTCAATTCGGATGCTTTGTCCCTCTTCAGACCCCTTTGTGGAGAACCGTTTTTTAACAGCAGTTCTGAGGCAGGGCCAAGTGTGGAGGAGAGGGAAGGACGGGGAGCCGGAGTGGTCCATTCCCTGCTGCGTGGGGAAGTGACCTTTGAAATGTGGGGAGCCTTTCGCCCAAGTTCAGCAGCTGGGATCTGCGGGGAGAAGGTTAGAGTGTCTCTAAGTATCTGTGTTACGTGTTTAAAGATCACTTACCCCTTCTGAAGCGCACCCCCAATCTAAGACCGGAGGGTGCCTCTGCTGGGGGACCCCTCTCCCCAGCACGGGCTGGCCCTGGGTCTTGGTGGTAAGCCACAGAAGCCGTGGCCACACATCTTGAAGTGGACTTCATCTTGCCACTTGCCACTTCGACAGAAGAGTTCCCGGTCAAGGTCAGAGGCACACTTAGAAGCACGTGTGGCGTGTGGAAGACAGTGGCAATGATCCCCAGCCTCCTCTCTCCTCTCTTCTGTCTCTCCCCGCCTCGCTTTCTAGGCCAGAGCCGCTGTTGGGGGCACAGCGTGTCTCTACAGAGCACACTGCCTACTGCCCCCCAGTGGGGTCTCTAGCAGCCACCTCCCTGGTTTTCCTCAAGTCTGCCACCTGAGAACAGAGGTCAGAGCTGTCATTTACAAGAATATGTGCCCTTGTATTTAGCAGGGTTTTCATACGGGTGACGCAGACGTTAAATGTGCAGCTATGGAGTAAACAGAACTCCACAGTAGCAGGAAGCATGAGTGGGGTTTGTAGGAACACCATAGCTTGCCTAAAGATGCCAGCTGCAGGGGTTGAGCTTGGAGAATTAAAATCAGTTGCAGAACTGAATGGGAAAAATCTGAGAAAAGACTTGCATCCAGAATATATAAAGAACTCTTACAACTCAACAATTAAAGACAACTCTGTCAGTGGGTTAAAGCCCCTTTGGCTCTGGTCATGATCTCAGGGTCCTGGGGTCGAGCCCCGCATCTCTGCTCAGCGGGGAGTCTTCTCCCCCCCCCCTCTCTGCCTGCCTCTCTGCTGCTTGTGATCTCTGTCAAATAAATAAATAAATAAAATCTTTTTGAAAAACACAGAGAAAGGGTTTGAGTAGATAGCTCTCCAAAGAAGATATACAAATAGCCAATAAATACATAAAAAGATGCCCAACACCAATATTCATCAGAGAAATGCAAATTTGAAATCACAGGGACATACCACAGCATAGTCGCTAGGATGGCTATAATTAAAAAAAGCATAATGACAAGTACTGGTGAGGATGCAGAGAAATCAGAACCCTCATATGTTGCAGGTGGGAATGTAAAATGGTGCAGCCGCTTGGGAAGGCAGTTAAAAATAAGAGTTCTGGTATCACCCATCAGTTCCCCTCCTAGGTATTTCCCCCAGAGAATTGAAAAGTTATGCCCGCATAGAAACTAGCATGTGACTATTTCTTAGTGTTACCCACAACAGCCAAAAAGTGGGAGCAACCAACATGACCATTAACAGGCCAATGGAGAAACAAATGTCCTATAAGCATCACACATCATGTCTGAAAAACACACTACGTGGGAAGAGCCAATCAGAGAAGACCATGCGGTTCATGAGCCCATTTGTAGGAAGTGTCCGGAGGAGGCAAACCCTGAGAAACTGAAAGGAGAGATGATTAATGGTCACCTAGGGCTTGGGGGGTTGGGGCACAGTGGGGAGTGAGTGCTAATAGATATGGGATTATGGGATTTCTTCGGGGGATGAAAAAAAATGTCCTAAAATTGGTCGTGGTGATGTTTGCACAACCCCACGAATCTCCTGAAAGTCATTGGTTGTGCACTTTCACTGGGGTGGATTCTTTGATCTGCAACTTGGATCTCAGGAAAGCTGCTTAAAAAATAATAATAATCTGCTCTGGGGAAACTGTTGGATGTGGCAGAAGAGTGAAATCCACGAAGTGAAAGCCTGTTTTCTTTTGCAGCTTCTCTGGCAGTAGGTGGTATGACGCCAACGACTTAGGTGTGAACTGTATGAACCTCACCAAGCCGGAGTGTAACTTCACCCCGAGCAGCCTCTCAACGGGTTTCCCACCACATTTCAACATCTCTTTACGCGTCCGAGCTAAGCTGGAGGACCTGGTTTCCCCCTGGCTGACAGTGCCTTGGTTCCTGTCCTGTTGGAATGGTAAGAGAACTTGGCTCTAAAGCTTCCTTTATCATTCAGGCTTTCTTCACTTTCCTCCTCACTGAGCCGTGCAGACTCCACGCTCCCCTGTCCTGTGTCTCGCCCCGCACGGCCGGTGAACAGGTGGGTATGGTGGTCGAACCCACGTCCTGAGCACGGAGGCTCGAGCTAGAGGACTATGAGTTGCTAAGACCAGAGGCTGGGAAGCCACAGCCTGTCGGCCACATCCGGCCCGCCAACCTGCTGTTGTAAATCAAGTTTTATTAGAACACAGTTTCACCGTCTGTTAATAATGTATGGTGTGTGGATGCTTTCAAGCTACAGCAGTTCAAGCTTTCAAGCTACAGTTGCAACAGGGATTGCCTGGCTCTTGAAGCCCAATTTACTAGGGCGCTTTACCAAAAAAAGCTCGTTGGCCTCTGGGCCGGATGGAACATATTGGCTTCACTGATCACCCTCCAGCTTCCTTTATGTTTAAGAAAGACTTTCATTCGGCCTCGAACAGTGCCTGGCTCATGGTGGATATGCCGTGGAGCTTGTGCCATGGAGCTTGGTTGAATGAGCAGATGTGCTCCCAGAAATCGGAAGGGGGCATAAGGACGGACAGATTCTAGTTTGTGCTTCGCTCCTTCCGTGATTCATTTCCCACAGGGTCGGCTGTGTCCCAGAGCCCCAGTGCTCATGGTTTAGGCAAACTAAGCAGAGGGAGAAGACAGCTGAGGGAGTGTGGCCACGGTCTAGCTATTTGACGGGCTAGTAAGCAATTACTGTTCATTTATCTTAGGTCCTATAATGGTATTTTATGTTTTTAAGAGCGGGGCGGGAGGTCCTAGGCTTTCGAGACACATACTGGAGTAGTTACACATGAAATGATGTCGTGTTTGGGATTTTTCAAAATAATCCAGAGAGTGGGAGGGCGGAGGGCAAAGGGGATGAGAGGAACAAAACTGACCACGACCTCGAGGTGGGTGGAAGTCGGGTGATGAGGACAGGAGTTGTTACCACGACCTTCCCTCTCTTTCCTACGTGTCTGAGCGTGTCTGCCTTGGGAAGCTGGAGGAGCAACCCACAGCTTGCGCCAGATGGTGTGGGGACAGGAAGAGAAGGCAGCGCAGTCCCCGCGGGCCAGACAGTTACCGCGGACAAGTCGCCTGTCCTTGCGTAGAGAACCAGCACATATCTGAGCTGCGAAATGTCACCTAGCTGGGAATTAGTTAAGAGAAAAAGAAAAAGTAATGGTGAGCCCTGGCCCTGGTGCTGGGGAAGAAGAACGGAGTTGGAAGCAGGGCCTGTTGTGAAAGTCGCTGGTCCAGTGCCAGCCATCCGCAGCTCCCCGTCCTCCCGGCCTGAGCTGGGCAGCAGTGTTCCCAGGTGGTTCCCGGCTGGGCAGTCATCCCCTGCCCTCACTTGCAAAGTCGGAGGCAGACGTGTCCTCAGAGCCCATCGCTGGGTCCAGCACTTGTGCACTTGGGGGACACAACCAACACGAGGATGAGCGTGTGTGCAGGGAGGAGATGGCTGGCGGCGGCAGCTGCTGGGGGTCACATCGGCCTCGCTTCAGATCCCGCCTCTGCCCCTTACTGGCTAGGCCTCTGGGCAACTGTGCTGACCTCCTGGCTTCTGTTTCTCCCTGTGGGAGCGAAGATGACCTTCTGTGGCGGGTACGCAGAGCTGTGTGGACACGTGAAAATCCACGTTGCCTGGTCTACAAGGAGAGCTGGTCCGTGGAAGCTGCCGTCAGCAGTCACCCGTGGATAATGGAGACTCACCTGCAGATAATCGAGACTCCCTTACATGTGTTGAGAGAGGGCGGATCGTCTCCCCATCAAAAGACAGGCTCATTTCCCCTCAAAAAGTGCTTCGTTGATGAAGAGGGCTAAGAGCGGCAGGCATTTATTCACACTCTACATCAAACCCAGGAAACCCGTATCATTACCTCTTGGCACCTGTCGCTTGGTACCAGATCCCGGATCCAGAATTCTCGAAGGGCAGCTCTCTCCACCCTGACCTTCCGGGGGACGAAATGACCGCTCAGGCTGGCACCCTAGCTTCCAGGCCCAGCCCTGCGTGGAAGCCACAGAAACGTCTAGAGAACATGTCCTACAGAGGAGAAAGGTCTGAGGATAACGTGGCTTGAGCTGGTGGCCGGGCGGGGGTGGGGGCGGGGACCAGGCCGGCCAGGTCTCTATCTAGACCTAATCTCTCCCCCACAGCCTCACAGTTTGCAGTATGGCTGCAAACCCTGCAGGGACCAGCCCCTTGCCCAACAGGTGCCAGGGCCTTGCCCAGCTGGGGGAGCCCAGGTGGGAGCGTGGAAAGCACGAACAGTCTCAAACGCACAACTAGCCACAGTGATCCGATCGGCTGCACGTGTAGACGGCGCATGGATGGGCCTCTCAGAACTCGTGGGGCCCGAGCTACACTCTCCGTCTGAGTGATTGTTTCGTACAAGAGGGAACCTTTCCTTCAACGTGCTTCAGGGTCCCGGGAACTCTGTGAAAAGCTTCAAGAAACAGACTTCCAAGGGCAACATCTCTCCAGTACTATATTTAAACATGGTCTGTTTATAAATACCACTTTTGTTCATTTGTAAGGAAGTACGAATGTGTATTAAACATAGATCTGCAAAGGAGCCAGGTTGTAGGTAAGGGGAGCAAGATCCTGTCCCCGTCTCCCCCTCTGCCTGAAAATCTGACTGTGGTTAACCTTCCGGCTGTTTCTCTGGAAACCCAGTCATGGTGGCTGTTCGCCACGTTCCTAAGCAGCATCGCTTGTGGCAAAATGACCCCTGACTGATAAGCTGCACCTCCCTGGGGCCCCTCCAGTGCCTCCAAGGGACCCGTGTCTTCGGCCGAGTGCAGCAATTCTTGTAACTGCGTGTGGCCCTCACGGGGACTCTGGAAACTTCTGCGGTGCAGTCGTAAGAGATATTGGCTATTGGGGCTTTTCAGCCTGGGAGGCTTCTGTACCAGCCTCTTGTGGGTCTCAGTCTACAGGGAAGCCGTGTGCTGGGGTGGGGACTGGGCGGGGGCGGGGGTGGGGTGAAGAGACTGGCTCTGGGCCAACACGTGAACAGCTGCCAGGGCCCTCCTGCCACTGACCAGAAGCCCTGGTGCCACACTGTGGCCTTCCTGCCCCGTGGCCTGCCACGTGAAGCTTGTGCCCAGACCAGTCTCTGGGAGTCCGCTATGCCAGAATGCGATCTCACTGGATTTAAAAATGTGTGTGTGGGTGGGTGTGGGTGTGTGAACACGCCATAGACATATATAATCATGTGTGAGAGGAGAAAATAAACCAAGACGAAATCACAGAGGGAGACAAACCATAAGAGCCCCTTAACCATAGGAAATAAGGTTGCCCAGGGCTGCTGGGGCCGGGCAGGCGGGTGGGAGATGGGGTAGGTGGGGGGTGGGCGTGAGGGAGTTTACGTGACGTAATGGCACCCGGTGTGGTAGGCACCGATGCGTCGCTACCTCCACCTCTGAAACTAGCAGTGCACTATGTGTTAATTAACTGGGTTCAAATTTAAAAATAAAATTAAAAATAAGATCATATGTTGTATTATATATAAAATGTATGTGTGTGTGTGTGTATACATATATACGTGTGTGATACATTGTGTTTGTGTCGTTACTCTGTTTCAGTGACCGTTGGGCCTCCCGAGAGCATCTGGGTGACGCCGGGAGAAGCCTCCCTCATCATCAGGTTCTCCTCTCCCTTCGACGTCGCTCCCAACCTGGGCTATTTCCAGTACTATGTCCATTACTGGGAAAAGGCAGGAATCCAAAAGGCAAGAGCATTTTTCTGCTTTTCTACATTTTTTCTACTTTGTTTTGATTTTCTTTCCTTCGGACTTTCTGATACAGCAAAAAAAAAATCAACTTGGAATGAGACAAGGAGGACAGAGCGTCCCGGTGTTGCCTTGGGGTCTGAGCCCTGAACCGGGTTCAGTCCTTCTGCTGAAGACCCGAGCTTCTGCTCCCTATGCTGAGCCTTCCCTTCTGCCAGGTGGCTCCGAAGGCCCCTCTCTGCCTGACAGCACGCCAGTCCCGTTGTTTGGGGTGCGCACAGAGCCCGTGGGGCACTCTAAAGTGTGGAGAAGGTTCTAGAAAGCCTGTTTCTACAACAAGGAATCCCCCCCTGCAGTCTGCAGGATTTATGTAAATTGCTGTGGTTTGTATGATTTGCAAAGAGAGCGCATATGAACAGGTGAAAAGTCTGCTGGGAGGAGAGAGCGCCTTCTAGGGAAGAAGACAGGGTGTGGGAAGGTTCGGGATCTGCAAGCCCCGGGATCTTCACAGGAATGCAGGAGGGGCTGCGGCGGGCCGCGAGGCTGGCAGAGCTGGCATCAGACCAGCAGGGCCTGGTCAGCCCTAGTAATATGAGGGACAGTGCTGGCCTTCGGTCATCCGCGTGCCTGATTGTCCAGGCTGTGTGTCACTATCTCTGTGAGCTTCCGGGTTTCCTAAACTCAACAGTATTATAATTGTTTTGGTTTTTTGTTGGTCAGTTTTATTGTGATATAACTGACATTCACCTCTGCACAAGTTTAAGGGGTACGGCATAATGGTTTGGACTTAGTGTATTATGAAATGTTATAGTTTTCATAATGGTAAAAGCTTATGTTAATCGAGAGCTTTCTTTGCGTGGGGCCCTGCACCAGGCATTTGAGATACACATTTAGTATTTGTCCCGAGCCGTGTCACAGAGAAGGAAACCAGCTGGTTGAGTAAGTGGCCCAGGGTCAGCAGCTGACAGCTAGCACATCAGCGCAGGGACATCTGAGCCCAGGGTCCGTGCTCTGCACTTTGTCTTTTGTTTTTTTTTAAGATTTTATTTATTTATTTGGCAGAGAGAGAGAGCACACGCAGAGGGAGAGGGAGAAGTGGGCTCCCCACTGAGCAGGGAGCCCGATTCGGGGCTCGATCCCAGGACCCCGAGATTGTGACCTGAGGCAAAGGCAGACGTCTAACCAGCTGAGCCCCCCAGGCGCCCCCTGCTCTGCGGATCTTCCGCGCCGTAGCTCACACTTGTCCTTCCTCCCCATTTCTTCATGGTGAATCTTAAAACACTGAGGAAGGCAAAACTCCCTGAAGAGTAGACACTTATCATATGAGGAAGAAGGAACTCACCATTTCCCTGAATCAAAAAGTCAAGGTCTGGTCAAGTGGGATGGAGAAGGCCCAGAAGATTCCAGAAGGGATTCCCCTTTCCCCCTTCCTACCAGAGCAGCTACACCTTGGACTTGTGGATCAAAGATTCTAGGGCTCAAATGAGTGTGAGAGCCACCAAAATATCCACATCCCAGCTGTGAGTCTGTGTCCCCAAAACCAGCCCTGGATTTGCTGGAAGGACCCACGGACTTGGCATATGGTTGTATTCACGGCTATGATTCATTACAGAAGAAGGACACTAAGCAAAATCAGCAAAGGGAAGAGGAACACGGGCCAAACTCCAGAGGAAGGCAGGCACACGCTTCCAAGAACCTTCTCCGGAATGACTCAGACAGGACACACTTAATTCCTCCAACAACAAACCGTGACAACGTGTGAAATGTTGTCTACCAGGGAAACTTATCAGAGATGCAGTGCCCAGGGCTTTTACTGGAAACGCAGGCCCCTTCTCCTTAGCACAGATCAAAATTCCGGACTCCTAGAAGGAGAGCAGGTGTTCAGCATAGAAAACATTGTTTTCACCATTAGCTTCCGATATTACTTAGGGAATGGTGGGGCATTTCTGGATTCTAAGTTCCCAGGTGCCGGCTTTGGTTAGCCTGGCAAACAGACCCTCCAAGGACAGCGGTCTCAGGTCTCTGCAGTCTTTGATTCTGAATTCTAGAAATGCCAACTGGCAGCTGAAATAAACCCCAGAGGAAGTTTATACTTAAGATGGCTTTGTGGGTGGGGCGCATGGATGGCGCAGTCGGTTAGGTGCCAGGCTCTTAGTTTGGGCTCAGGTCACGATCTCTGGGTTGTAAGATTGAGCCCCAGTAGGGCTCCACGCTCAATGGGGAATCTGCTTGCGATTCTCTCCATCTGCCCCTGCCCCTCCACACTTGCGTGCTCTCTCTCTTTCTCAAATAAATAAAGAAATCTTTTTAAAAATTGCTTTATGGGGCATCACAAGCAAAAATTTTTCTCCTCTGCCTTGGCAGTCCCTCAGCGTTAAACAGGAGGAAGAAAAATCATCCATGGTCCTATGATTCCTAAGTAATGCGACTATTTTATATTTTTAAAAATAAGATGCTCTCTACATACTCTTGAGTAATCTGCCGGTTTTCAGCCAACACTACAGCAGCTTCGTCTCCGTGTCGCTGAGCATATGTTATACCACCGTTTCAAACGGCTGTGGCGTTTTTCTGCTACATCTCAAAATAGGAAAGCAGGGGCGCCTGGGTGGCTCAGAGGGTTAAAGCCTCTGCCTTTGGCTCAGGTCATGGTCTCAGGGTCCTGGGATCGAGCCCCACATTGGGCTTTCTGCTCAGCGGGGAGCCTGCTTCCCCCTCTCTCTGCCTGCCTCTCTGCCTACTTGTGATCTCTGTCTGTCAAATAAATAAATAAAATCTTTTTTTAAAAAATAGGAAAGCAATCCCCTTATAAGAAATCCTATATGGCCATAATATATCTTTCCCTCTTTTCCCTGTGGGACAATGGCCACTTTGTCCAGGAGAGCAAGAAGCCTTTGACTAGAAGTTTCCAGAGGGAGGGCGGCAGCAGCAGGGATAGGCTGAGGGGAGGAGACAGAATCCTCCAGAATCTGGGACCCAGCTGTGTCCCGATTACGTAACTCGCCAAGATCATGTGGACCAAAACTCTGTAAGAGGCATCAGCACATTTCAGTTAAAACTAAAACCAGGCTCGGAACGAAAAGAATGTTATTTCCCACCGTGATTTCTTTTCCCTCTGTCCATTGGCTAGCTTGAAGAATCTAGAATACATTAACCGTGAAGTAAGAAATAGTGATTTTAAAGTAGATGCGCTGGGCGTTGAGGCAATTTTATTATTTTTTTTAAGATTTTATTTATGTATTTTAGAGAGAGAGAGAGAGTGCGGGAAGGAGAGAGAGGGATGAGCTGACTCCCCCTGAGCATGACTCGGGGCTCGAACTCACCACCCTGAGCTTATGACCTGAGTTGAAACCAAGAGCCGGACGTTTAATTGACTGAGCCACCCAGGCACCCCATTTCAGGAGAAAATTTCATCCCAGACATGGGGGCCTGCTAAATTCCAGGGGCGGACCCTCCGTGGCCCCGGCAGGCCCCCGAGACCTCATAGCCAGAAAGACAGCTCTGAAGCCCTCAGCGTCTTTCTCCACACGGTTCACCACTTTCACACATAAAATATGTTCACTGCAAACCAGTGACTCTTTCAAAACAGAATCTGGGTGGTTCATTTGGTAAAACAGCTGGCTTCAGCTCGGGTCATGATCCCAGCGTCCTGGGATCGAGTCCCACATCGGGCTCCTTGCTCAGCGGGGAGCCTGTTTCTCCCTCTGCCTCTGTCTGCCTCTCTGCCTACTTGTGATCTCTCTCTCTGTCAAATATATAAATAAAATATTTAAATTAAAAAAAAAAAAAGAAAGAATCTCTTTCTTTGGTGACGGTGTTCCCTGGGAATTTGAGGAAACACTGGCAAAGCTACAAGTGGCTCAACCACATCTCTCTGGGTCATTTTCATACGTTCCTGTTGGCGTTTTTTACGTAGGTTAAAGGTCCTTTCAAGAGCAACTCCATCGTGTTGGATGGCTTGAGACCCTTAAGAGAATACTGTTTACAAGTGAAGGCGCATCTCTTTCGCACATCCTGCAACACCTCTAGGCCCGGCCGCTTAAGCAACATAACTTGCTACGAAACAATGATGGATGGTAACACCTGCCTTCCTTCATCCTTTCTGAGCTGGGACCAGAATCCCTGAGTAGTGTAACCGGGGCTGGCTTACGAGGTGGAGGCAGTGGCAGTGGGGAGACCCAGGGAGAAAGGGCGAGAAGCCAGCGCCCAAGTAGATTTAACCAGCTCGTGCTGAGATCTGCGACAGTGACACCACACAGACGGCTAACGCCGCTCAGTTTTAGGGTTGCTTTTACTAGTTATGCACTCAAGTGCGGAAGGCTGGGCAGGGGAGGGACAGTGTGTGTCCATCTCAGGAGGACGTGGACACTACCAAAGCAGTTGGCAGTGAAGGCTGACCCGGTATTTGTATCGTGTGCGGGATGGGCCTCTTGTTCACTCTTGTGTCCTCTTTTTTAAGCCACTACCAAGCTTCAACAAGTCATCCTCATCACTGTGGGAGTCTTTCTGTCGCTGGCGGCGCTGGCGGGGGGCTGTTTCTTCCTGGTGCTGAGATACAAAGGCCTGGTGAAATACTGGTTTCACTCTCCGCCAAGCATCCCGTCACAAATCGAAGAGGTACGTGTGCACACATCCAGGGGGTGACATGTCATCCCTCTGCGGCCCCATGGTAACGCCTAGGAGTCTGGCAGTGGACAAAGCCATGGACACAAAGTGTGGAGTTAGAAGTGTTTCAGGGCAGGGGCGCTGGGGGACTCAGTGGTTGAGCGTCCGACTCCTAATCTCGGCTCAGGTCTTGATCTCACAGCTGTGAGTTCGAGCCCCACGCTGGGCTCCGCGCTGAGTGTGGAGCCTACTTGGAGGGAAAAAAAAAGTGGTACAGGGTTATTTGTACACCCGTGTTCATAGCAGCAATATGCACAACCCCCAAATGCTGGAAGCAACCTAAGTTTCTGTCAGTGGATGAACGGATAAACAAAGTGTGGTCTAGCCACACAATGGAATGTTATTCAGCCATTAAGGGGAAGAGGATTCTGACTCACACAACAACACGGGTGAACCCTGAAGATACGATGCTAGGTGAAAAGGCCAGTCACAAAACGACAGCTTCTGTGTGATTCCACTTCTGTGGCGTACTCAGGAGAGTGAGGCTCACAGAGACTGAGTAGAGTGGTGGGCACTGGGGATTGGGTGGGGAGGGGGATGGGGCGTTAGCGTTTAATGGGGACAGAGTTCTAGTTTTGCAAAATTAAAACAGTTCCAGAGATGGTGGGGCTTGTCCAACCGTGTGAATGTATTTTATACCACTTAAAAATGATAATTCTGAATTCTAGTAATGTATTTTACCACAACTTAGAACAATTTTTTGAAGATTTTATTTATTTATTCATGAGAGGCAGAGGGAGAAGCAGGCTCCCCATGGAGCAGGGAACCTAATGCGGGACTCAAACCCAGGGCCCTGGGATCATGACCTGAGCTGAAGGCAGACATTTAACCATCTGAGCCACCCAAGTGCCCTAAAACAATTTTTTTAATGGCACGAAGTTGGTGGGAAAGGTGGCCTGGCGTGGCCAAGAGATGGCCTGTGGAGAAAGCCGCCGGGACGCCTGGCAGAGGGTGAGAAGGCGGTGGAGACAGGGCTGTAGGGCAGGAGCTGTGCACTCAGAAGGATTCTAGAGGACACGCACCCAGGGCTGTGGGTACAGAGCCGTCCACACCGAGAGCTCCCTGGATGTCACTAATATTCTGAAAGACCTGAGGGAGACAGGTGGACAGGGTCTCGTGGGAAGTCGCTTTCCTGCTCAGCATCCCCACCACCACCGCCACCCAGGCTCTGTGAGGTGGCCCAGCCTTCTAGGAGCCGATGGAAGATTATTTAAAAGCATTTGTCTCTGGAGGTTTATTAGCAGTAAAATCGGAGTAAAGGTACTGGAAATACCTAGAAGGAATAGGTGTTAGATAAGGTCCAAGTCTGTAGAGAAAGAGTAGTGCTTCTAGAAAAAGCTGGAGTCCCTTATCTTCCTTCCTCCGTCATGAGGTATTTAAAGTACCCAGACAGAACTCAAATTACACGTGAAGTCTCCCACTAGAAAACTCCAGGCCGATTCCACTCACGTGAGGCATCTAGAATAGTCCACCTCATAGAAGCAGGAGTAGAATGTGGTTGCCGGGGGCGGGGGAGAGGGACCCAGGGGGATGCCGTTCAGCGGCCATGAAGTTCCAGTTAGGCAGGATGAGTAAGTTCTGGAGAGCTGCTCTGTGTCATCGTGCCTAGAGTCAGTAGTGTATTGTGCGTTTAGAAATTTTTTAAGAGGGTAGAACTCACCTTAAGTGTTACCACAAAAAAAAGAAAGAAAGAAAGAAAGAAAAGGAAAGAAAACAAAAACAAAAACAAAAGACCTTCCCTGGTTAATAT
This sequence comes from Mustela putorius furo, assembly GCF_011764305.1. Taxonomy (NCBI): domain Eukaryota; kingdom Metazoa; phylum Chordata; class Mammalia; order Carnivora; family Mustelidae; genus Mustela; species Mustela putorius. Next base: position 212,903 of record NW_025421491.1, on the reverse strand, counting down.
TTTCACACAGTAACAGCCCTCAGTGGGCGTTGGCATCTTACCTGCTCGGATCTCTCTCACGGTAAAACCACCAGCAGGTCCCTGTGAGGTGAATTTACTACTAGCTGTTTCTTTGGGTTGTGGGTCTAAAACAGAGTCTTTCGGTTCACTTCCCTGGGAAAGTGTGAAAAATAGATTTCAAAGGGCACTGAGGTTGCACGAGAATAACGAATCAGGTTTCACTTATATTTTTGAGGTTTCAGAAGCGCTCAGGATTGGTTTATGCTCCTCTTGTCGCCAGTCAGCTCTGGGCTCTCTGTGTTTCGATGTCTGTCGGCCGGTCTGGCAGTGAGACGGGAGTTTCTCCGTCACGCAGCGGTGACATGATGGCTCAGCCTGGTGCTGAGGCCTGAGGGAAGGGACAGGTGGGGCGCCATGAGGCCCCCTCCGTCTCTCCTTGCTTCTCTACTTGGTGTGTGTCATGTGAGGTGGAAGTGACCGGTGGGTAGAGGGGCTGAGGAAGACACGGGCCAACTTTCCCTCTTTTCCCCCATGAGGGGTGAACTAGAGGCCCCTCGTCCTCCCTCACCGGAAAGGGAGAATCCTAGAGCCACTTCCGGGGAGAACAGGCCCCAAGCCTGCCCCAGAGGCAAGAAGTCACAACGTGCTTTTCCCAAGGCACCGTGTGAGCTTGGCTGGCCCTGGGATTCCTGTTGAGGTGACTGTTGATGTGAGGGGCGTTCTTGTTTGAGAAGTGGCTTCGGTGGTGGTCAGAATAGGAAGGTACCAACTCAACCAGGTAGAAGGTCCGCCATGTTGAACTGAGAAGCTAATGACGCTGTTGATTTTCAACCTTTTCAAGTATCTGAAGGACCCGAGCCAGCCTATCCTAGAGGCCCTGGACAAGGACACGTCACCAACGGATGATGCCTGGGACTCGGTGTCCGTTGTTTCATTTTCAGCAAAGGAGCAAGAAGATGTTCCCCAAAGCACTTTGACCCAAAACTCTGGTGCGGTCTGCTAGCCTGTGGGGTGAGGGCTCTGAGCCAAGGAAGCTGCTGATGTCCATGTCAGCACTTTATGGAATCCGGTCCTCCATTTTCCTGTCCCCAAAAGGCCCGTCAGTGCCTGGGAAGATGTCACGGGTCTCATGGGGCTGACAAGCTTATTGATTTTTTTCTTCAAACTAAGAGTTTTCTAATCATACGCGTTTTCAGAATAATTCTACAGATATGTCCCCGAAAGATTAAGATTTCTCTTAAACACTAAAAAGACATGTAATTATTTGTTAGCAAATGTGCGTCCGGCACGCCTCTGACACTTTCTCGTCAGCAGCCAGGACACGAGGCCCCTCCTTGATGAAGGCCCTCGGGCAGACCATGTCACCTGTCCCAGCCTGTCCCAAGAAGGGACATTAAGTGGCCCTTCTTCATATCCAAACACCTGGCTTGAAATATGATTAGTCCTGTAAATAGTTTCCCAGAGATTAAGCCTTTTTTTTCCCCGTTAGGAATAAAAGACTATAATTAACTTTTTAAAAGTCACTGTGAAGTTTCTGCTTTCCACTTCACTTTCTTGATTTTGGTCTTTATCTTCTGCAAAGTTTCAACCATTTAAAATTCCTCTCTCTAAATTTCTGTTTTCTTAAGTAACACCCGGTAGAGGTCCCAAGGCCTCATGGTCACTCAGTGAGAACTGTCTCCATGTGTCCCCTGATGCCCTAGAAGGGTATAAAGGGCACTTTCAGAAGCCGCATGTGTGTGTCACCCAGGATGACTCATGCGTTGACCAAGACAGGGGCCTGTAGGCAGTAAAGAGAATTTGCTACCAGTCAACGGTGACACCCACCGGGCGTGTGCGTCTTCTGATCGGGTAAGTATCGACAGGTTCTGGATTAAAAATCCATTTCTGTGACTCTTAGCATTTAGGAAGCAGACATGTAGTTGCTTGTCCACTCCCCCCCCCCCGCCACTGGCACACACGCACACACACACCCCAAGTGATACACTTGCTGTAACGTCTGCTTTCCAAAGAATCCCCTCCGGGCAGCCAAACCTCACTGGGGAGGGGAGGGGAAGGAGTGACTATAAGAAGGAGAAGCTTCTATCACTCATTGATGGGGTCACTTCTCTCTCTCATTCGGGGCCTGTGCCACTGGTGAGGAATTGGCCCTGGGGTTGAGCTTCTAAGCAAACGCTGCTCCCAGAGGCCTGACTGAGGCTAGGCTCTCCGATGTTACTGTGTCGGAGGGGAGAGTATGCCCTGACACCACACCCGCTTCAGCATCCTAACTCGGTAAACACCCCGAGGAGGCCTGGGCCGGGCCTATAATCCGGGGGGGAAGGACAGGAATTAGTAGAGGGAGAGCCTTCTTTTCTATGTATCTTCCCCCAAGAAACACCTGGTTCTACTTTGTCACATGAAGAGCTAGTCAGTGGGATTCATACTTATACTCACTTGGGATTTAGTTTCTCGTCAAGCGAAGTACCTAACCATAAAATGAGTCAGAAGCAATCTTGTCCGTCAGCTACAACAGGGCAAACTGCAAGCCATTCGGCAAAGCCAGCCTGCTCCCCGCATTTGTAATTAAAAATAGTTTCTACAACTTTAAACAGTTTGGGGGGGAAAAATCAAAAGAATAGTATTCCATCACACATGAAAAGTACATGGAATTTAAATTTCAGTGTCTGCAGTAGCCAAACTATGGAAAGAACCTAGATGTCCATCAACAGATGAATGGATAATGATGATGTGGTGTAGATGTATACAATGGAATACTATGCAGCCATCAAAAGAAATCTTGCCATTTGCAACAACATGAATGGAACTAGAGGGTATTATGCTTAGCGAAATAAATCAATCAGAGAAAGATAATTATCATATGATCTCCCTGATATGAGGAAGTGGAGATGCAACATGGGTTTGGGGGGGGGGTAGGAGAAGAATAAATGAAACAAGATGGGATTGGGAAGGAGACAAACCATAAGAGACTCTTACTGTCACAAAACAAACTGAGGGTTGCCGGGGGAAGGGGGGGGAGGGAGGGGGTGGGGTTATGGACACTGGGGAGGGTATGTGCTATGGTGAGTGCTGTGAAGTGTGTAAACCTGGTCACAGACCTGTACCCCTGGGGCTAATAATACATTATATGTTTATTTAAAAAATTTTAAATTAAAAAAAAATTAAATTTCCGTGTCTGTAAATAAACTTTTACTGGAGCCCGGTGATGCTCATCATGGCTGGACCACTGCCGGCTGATTTTGCACGGCTCAGCAGAAGTGAGGAGGGCTGCGGAGCCTAAAATATTTACTGTGTGGCCCTTCCCCAAGAGTATTTGATCCCCCTTGATCTCCACAGTGAACTGTTCACTGGACAGGAAAAAGCAGAACCATTCCCATTACTTAAGTGTATACAAAGTCCCTGCAAGGAGCCGTCTGATGCTCCCACGGTATCCGGGAGAAGAGGGACTGAATTCTTATCTGTATCCCACAAAGCATGTAAGCGACCCTGTCCTTGAGCGGGCTGGATGGAGGCCGAGTTCAGGGGAGCCTGCAGCTCAGTGGAGGCCAGTGGGCCCTCTGCCAAGAATAGGGCGCCCAGAGATGATGGGTTCCTTGGAACCAGACCCCCTGTGGCCTGTATTTGTGTGAATTAGACATCCGACTTTCAAGACATTTTGAGCCAGGGATTTTCCAGTAAACCCCAGCGTCTGGTGTTCCTGTGCTGTGGATAGCGCCCCCTGGGGGCCCCACAGTGCCCGGCCGTGAGGAGAAGCATGTGTATATGTAAGGAAAGGGAAGGCTTATCATTTGCTACATACAAATGTACATACAAAGGTATATCCATCCGCCCTGTCCCAGGGCCACCTACTTTCATTCGACTCCACATAATGCTGTTGGGAAGCAAATCAGTTCGTTCTACTTGATTTATTAAGTTAATCTGTCCCTGCAAGCTGCCTAAGTTAATTACAAAGGAGAAAAAGAGCAGCTAGACACCATCTCGAGCAGTTTCAATGGCTGCTGATAGGGGTAATGACTCATAACAAATGTGGTTTCTGTCCTATTCCTGCCCAAAACGCATAACCTAGATTCGTGAGGGAACACCCCGCCAACTTAAACTGACGGGCATCCTACAAAACGATGCACTGGCCTGAAGTCTTCAAAAATGCTCAGTCACGAAAGACAACCCGAAGAATTGTTCAAGCTGAGGGCCTGTAAGGGGACACACGAGCAGGAGCACCGCGTCCTCAGGGATTGGGTTCTGGAACCGGAAAACTCTCGTGTTCCTTTACTGTGAAGCACATAAACAGGGCAACTAGCAGCATTTGGATACAGTGCTTGTCCTGACCTTGGTGTTGTGTGTACTGTGGTTAGGACCTAGGGAAATGTACACAGAAATATTCAAAGACGAAAAGGCATCACACCTGCAGCATATTCTCAAACATCTCAGAAAAAAATATAGACTAAAGTAAATGCAGTAAAATGTTTATATTTGGAGAATCTGAAGGTTGTATAGGAATTCTCTAAGTTGGGGCACCTGGGTGGCTCAGCTGGTGAAGCATCTGCCTTAGGCTCAGGTCATGATCCCAGGGTCCTGGGATCGAACCCCACATTGGGCTCCTTGCTCAGCGGGGAGTCTGATTCTCCCTCAGCCTGCTGCTCCCCCTGCTTGTGTGCACTCTCTCTCTAATAAATAAAACCTTCTAAAATAAATAAATAATAAATCACATCTTTTTTTTAAAAAAATTAAACAAAAATAAATTCACGACTTTCAGAATGGAGGGAAATACACTTACCATCATCCTGAACGCTTTTTGGCCCTTGGTGCTCCCAAATCAAAGCCTGGTGCTCTCTGCACCATCCCTGAGGGTCTGGAAGGCGCCCGCCACACCGTCTCGTAGAAACTGAAAATACCTTGAAGAGGCACCAATTATTATCTGAAACCCCTATGTCAAACGACAGAAACTTTTTCTGAACCCTGCGAAGACTTAAGCACAGGCAGGCTCAAAGGAAACAAAAACCAGGAGTCCAGGCGGTTTTTCTTGAAGGTGGCACGCCACCTTGTGCCAAGAAACTAGAAAGCCATCGAAAGAGGAAGGAAACGTCCCTCCCTTCAGGCAAGGCCCTGCTGGAGAGGTTAAGGACCCGCTTTTGGTGAGCACTTAACTGTTTCCAGGCACAAAGTTAGGCACCTGTTAGCATTCTTTCTGGCAAAGAGCACTTCCAGGCCTGCAAACAGCCTTGGGGTCACAGAGCTAATTCGGGGCGGGGCGGGGCCAGATTTAGGGAGGAGTAAACCAACTAAATATAAGTGGTTCCCTAGGAACCCCAACTTCCAAACCAGAAATCTCTAGGGACAGTGTCGCTGGAAATACTCCTCCTTTCTCTGTCCTCAACTCTTGGTTTCCTCTCAGGTTGTGATCTGGGGGTCGTGGGATCGAGCCCCACCTTGGGCTCCAGGCTCAGTGTGGAGTCTGCTTGTCCCTCCCTCTCTGCCCCTCCCCCCTCTTCATCTGCATGGGCTCGTGCTCTCTCTCTCAAGAATAAATAAAAGAAAAAACTTCACAGAAGAAAAATGTTCTAGCCTGGTTCAGCCTGAGGATTCCCAAGCCTTCTTTGGCAATGACGCCTGTTTGTTTTTTTTTTTTTTTTAAGATTTTATTTATTTATTTGACAGACAAAGATCACAAGTAGGCAGAGAGGCAGGCAGAGAGAGAGGAGGAAGCAGGCTCCCTGCTGAGCAGAGAGCCTGATTTGGGGCTCGATCCCAGGACCCTGGGATCATGACCTAAGCCGAAGACAGTGGCTTAACCCACTGAGCCACCCAGGCATCCCACATGACACCTGTTTTTCTCAAGAACACGGGTGCTGGGGCACCTAGGTGGCTCAGTGGGTTAAGCCTCTGCCTTCGGCTCAGGTCATGAAATCAGGGTCCTGGGATCGAGCCCCGCGTCAGGCTCTCTGCTCGGCGGGGAGCCTGCTTCCTCCTCTCTCTGCCTGCCTCTGCCTACTTGTGATCTTTGTCTGTCAAATAAATAAATAAAATCTTTAAAAAAAAAAAAAAAAAGAACACGGGTGCTGTGGGGAGGCTTGGGGAATGCGGGCTGAGGGAAGAGCAGGGCCCCGCCCTCGGGAGCAAACTGCCTGAGCCATGACCGTGACCCCAATCCTGACCCCAGTCCAAGGGCAGGTTACTTTACCTCCCCAGCTAGAAGGGCCCACCTCCAAACCGAGAGCGAAAGGAGAACACATGTAGGACAGTGTTTGTTGGGGAAGGTCACTGAAAAGATGGGGTGGCCCGTTGACTCGGGAGCTGGCCCCTAGCTCCTCACCCCCTCTCTGGTCCTTGGAAGGTGGGTTCCCTTGCTTTTCCTGTGCCCAGAGGCTGCTCCAAGGACACGGCCTGGAGATGGGGATGCGGCGTTGAGAACACGTGCGGCATCTGTGCCTGCACCTGTGCGGGGATCCACTCATCTCCCTGATGCCCCCGAGGAGCCTCAGGCCTCGTCGACAAGTTCCTTTGCGCATTAAACCTGCCATCTGGGGCGCCTGGGGGATTTAGCGGGTCAGGCCGCCAACTCTGGGTTTCAGCTCAGGGCGTGATGTCAGGGTGGTGGGATCGAGCCCCCAGTCAGGCTCTGCACTGAGAGGGGAGCCTGCCTGAGATTCTCTCTCCCCCTCTTCCCCTCGCCATGCTCGTGTGCTCCAGCTCTCTCTCTCTAAAATAATTTTTAAAGATTTTTAAAATTTTATTATTTGATAGACAGATAGGCAGAGAGGCAGGCAGAGAGACAGGAGGAAGCAGGATCCCCGCTGAGCAGAGAGCCGATGCGGGGCTCGATCCCAGGACCCTGAGATCACGACCTGAGCCAAAGGCAGAGGCATTAACCCACTGAGCCACCCAGGCGCCCCCTCGCTAAAATAATTTTAACAAACCCTTGCCACCTAGCAGCCTGGAGTAGCCTCTTCTTCGGTCTCCCCTGGCCATCTGAGTCCAGGGCCGGTGTGGGCGAGGCAGGTTTCAGATGCTACCCGCAGACGACCTTCTCAGGTGCGTGTCAGCTCTCAGCGTGGAGCAGGGACACATCCTGAAGAAGCAGGGCCTTGACTCGGAATGCCAGCGGCAGGGCCCAGAGCAAGGAAGGACATGGGCCTTGAGAGGAATGAGGGTAGGAAGAGGACACGGTGTGGGAGGAACACGAGGGCAGTGGGCGCTCTGTCGCTACAGTGGATGTTCGTGATTTGGAGGAGGGATGTGTCGCTCTCCCATCATCCTCGGGACACTCTCAGGCCACTGGCCCACAATGGAGTCCCCTGCCCGGTGTGATCCCAGCTGAGACTGATCCCAGTGAGACGGAGCCCCGGGAGCTCTGCCCTTTTGTTGCTTCGACGCTCATGCTGGGACCGAGGCCCTGTCCGCGCTCGATTTGCCTCCACGTTCCTCCCGTTGCGGGGTCCTGCTGATGTCGCTGCAGGAACCAGCGCCAGTGCTGGGCGGAAGGTCTGCCCTGTGTCCCCGGGGAGCTCGAGCAGGCTGCGCTGGGCCTCCTGGAAAGACCACCAGGGACACAGAAGCTTCCCTGAGGCATGAGTGATAGTGCCTTCTGAGCTCAACGTTAACGAATGGGGGATATTAAATAAGGTGGTTTTCAACAGAGACATATATGAAGCAAGGTTACATATTGATGGCTTGAGGAAAACTCGGCAGAGGCTAACCTAACCCTTATCTCCTGCAGCAGCCATCACCTGCTAATTCAGTGTTGGGGAGACTTCACAGAACCCCCCTATCTTGGGGTGCTTGGCTCAGTCAGTGAAGTGTCTGCCTTTGGCTCAGGTGATGATCCCAGGGTCGTGGGATCGAGCCCCACATCAGGCTCTCTGCTCAGCGGGGAGCCTGCTTCCTCCTCTCTCTCTGCCTGCCTCTCTGCCTACTTGTGATCTCTGTCAAATAAATAAAATCTTAAATTAAAAAAAGAAAGGAATGGGTTAGGAAAGCAAAAACTGCCACAGTTCCGTCAAGGTGAAGACCCACTCCAGGATTAAATCAAGCCTGATTGTCCTCCATAACTCTTCAGAAAAACACTGAACCTATCAGTTACTCCAGGCTATTCCTTTGTCTTCCATCAAAGAAATAAAAGCAATCAACAGAGTAACTCAAACCATAATTTCTACTTCAAGTATGGTTTCTACTTCAAATTTTCCTGTCTGAACAGATACAGTCATGAGACTGTTCTAACCTAAGCGCACACACAGTTAACCACAAAATGTGACTAATTGTTTAGAGAATAAAATTAGCATCAGATGTTTCTCCCTCAGGATTTAATAGGCCGTTCCTCGAGATTATTTAAAAGTAGCCCAAACCCTTATGAACATGAAACAGAATCCAACAGAGAGCATGAGGACAAGAGCGTGCAGGAAAAATTGGGATTAATTCGTAAGGCTGGCAGACGTTATTTCATAATGATATGAAGTCATTACATCTAAAATGGAACAGTGAAAGTTGACGTTATGATTGAAAAGCCTTCTGTTGTGGAAAAATGTGGAGAACCTGAGTTCAATGTCAAACACCTGAGTGGGGTTCCTGCCCAAGTAGCGAACGTTACACGGCGTGATAACATCAATCTTTCCCTAACTTTGCTACTGTATTATGCTGATACACATCAAAATTTACATAATGGGAAAATTTAGCCTCTGTTTTCTCATAGTGGCGACACCACAAGAAATACAAGGACCTCAGAAACAGTGTAATGACATAGAATGCTCTGGTAATACCAATCCACATACAAAAACAAAAGACACTCCGATTCTACAGCTACTGAACCTGTGCAAAAGGGAGAGCTTTCTATTAATGGAATCCCACAGGGTTTTTTTTGTTGTTTTTTTTTTTTTTTAGATTTTATTTAAGAGAGAGAGAGAGAAAGAACATAGCAGAGAGGAGCAGAGAGGGAAGGAGAGGAAAAATCTAAAGCCGTCCCTACAGAGCGTGGAGCCCAATGCAGGGCTCGATATCGTGACCTTGAGATCATGGCCTGAGCCGAAAGCAAGAGTCGGATGCTTGCCTGAGCCACCCAGGCACCCCCCAGTCCTCCCCCCCATGTATTTTTAAATGTTATGATGGGTTCCATCTTTTCTTATTCACAGTATCTGTCAGGGTGGATACAAACATTATCCCCCCCTCCTTTTAAGTGAGTCAACAGAGGAAAACTGATTTGCTCACAGTTTAAAAATTCATGTCAAGGGCGCCTGGGTGGTTCAGTGGGTTAGGCCGATGCCTTCGGCTCAGGTCATGATCTCAGGGTCCTGGGATCGAGTCCCACATCGGGCTCTCCGCTTAGCAGGGAGCCTGCTTCCTCCTCTCTCTCTCTGCCTGCCTCTCTGCCTACTTGTGATCTCTCTCTGTCAAATAAATAAATAAAATCTTTTAAAAAAAAATTCATGTCAGAATCAAAATCAGAGAAAATAGGGGCACCTGGGTGGCTCAGTGGGTTAAAGCCTCTGCCTTTGGCTCAGGTCATTATTTCAGGATCCTGGGATCCAGCCCCACGTCGGGGTCTCTGCTCAGCAGGGAGCCTGCTTCCCTTCCTCTCTCTCTCTGCCTGGCTCTCTGTGTACATCATGTGATCTCTCTCCCCCTGTCAAATAAATAAATAAAATCTTTTAAAAAAATAGATAAAACAACTACTATTTCAATCGATCTTCTGGCACACCCTTCACTAGCCTTCATACCAGCATTTTACAAGTCTGAGTAGAATGTATTTCTCTTTATGTCACCAAGAAAAACCGCTTCTATGACCGGGTCCACTTGAATAACTGAAAATGAATAAGCCGATTTTTTATGGCTCATTTTCTCCAACTGATTTCACAATATTGGAATGTGTGATAAGTAATATTTATTGCAACACGTTACAAAGGAACAGCCACCAGTAATCAGTCTTACAAGTTGTTGGGAGGCAAGACAAAGTTTACTGACATTTAGAGGGAAAAACAACAACAAAGGAAAACGTCATTAAACAAGAAGGTGTCTAGGCAAAGGCACAGCGTTCCACCGTCGCTTCATACTCTGTGCACGGGAGATCCTCTCAGAGAGCAGAGAGGACGGAGCAAGACAAGGCTTGCGTTAGGAGCTGCATGTTAATAGCACTGCTAGTAGTCTGTCTTACAACAAAAGGTGCTACAAAATCCCTCTGGAGGGAGAAAGTGCAACACAAAGCCTGTGTAACAAAGGAAAGCAAAAGTAGCAACAAGGACCCAACAGTCCCTTTGCTGCCTTGTCTCTCGTAGGCATACACATGGTGCACAAACAGTGTTTCCAGCTCAGCAAAAGGAGGTTTGGACTGGAATTACGGACTTTCAGGTTGAAGGTATATTTTGTAGGCAGAATTCACCCAAAGTCTGAGAGCTAGCACAAAGAGACACCTGCAGTTGGGAATAAAGAGGAGGAAATGCCTCATCTTTCACTAGGTCCTAATAATTCCCTTCGGGTAGAAGTGCTTTATCTTGAAACAAATTATTCCAGTTTTTTTATATGGTTCTTGCTTCTAAACTGCAGTTGTCTCAAACTTGCTTGATGCTGAATTTTGTAAGGTCAGCTAATGGCAGCCCGCCAAGAGCACCCCATGGGACAGATCGCGGCGTGGCTTTCATAAGAAGCCCGTTGCTGAGCTGCCCTACAGCCTTTTCACATCGGCCACGAAAAACCGAGCGTATCTGATCGTGAATTCTCTCCTTCCGCATAAAGTCATGTTAAAGAAATTGTTTTTAAAAGAGGCTTTCAAACTAGTCCTTCAGGCATTTAAAAAATCTTCATATAAAAGTCCACTTCTTTAATACATAACAAACATTTTTCCTTTAAAAAAAAAAATCTCATTTTTAAGCCAAAATAAATTACAACTTGCTGAAATACCCTTGTTCATGGCTCAGTGCTTGTTTCAGATACATGGAGCTGTGGTTTTGTGTTTGTGTGTTTGTTTTTTGTACATCTTCAGAAATTAAAGATACTAAAACAAAACAGTTAACTCTAAAATGACATGAAGATACAACCCTGGCTCAGGGAACAGATGAAGCTTTAAATCTTCAGGAATAAAAAACTGACACTCATCATGCCATCTATATGGTTTTGTATTATGTACATATTAACAATCTATTCAATGATTTTAAAAAAGGACAGAAACCTCATAAAACTATTTCCAAACTCAGAGCATAAAAGTGTAAAGAAATGAAACATTTAATGTACAAACTATCCCATTTGGCAATGTGTAAATTATGTTGAGAGAGAAAAACTTATCTACAAATATAACAAAACAGAAGGAAATGCGATCTAAGATGTGTTCTCAGGTCCACAGCTCTTCAGTTCTTCCAAATTTGTAGATCAGAGTACTAGAAAGATATGAAAAGAAATCATGAGGAAACAATGCCTGGGAATGAGCAACAAAGAATTCATTTTCTGACTATGCTTTGACAGGTGGCTCCCTGATTCCTTTGTGTCAATTTCTAAACATAAAGACCGCAGTGGTGCTGGTCTGAATGTGCTGGTTTGTTGACCTTGACAGCTAAGTTTGATTACATACGCTCTCTTAAAGCCTGGAGAGTTACTGGATAGGAAACCTGTAAGGAAAGGGGGATTTCTCCTAGTAACAGCATCAGAGCCCCTTTTAACTCTGGGTTTCTACAATAACTGAAGAATTCGAAAACAGACATTTTCCATATAATTACTGGACCCAGAGGCCTGGCCAGGCCGCAGGCTCCTAGCTAAGTGCTAGGAATGCAGGAGTCAAAACAAGGCCAGAGGTGCTCACGAACACAGCTGAGAGCCTGAGGGTAACAAACAAATATCAATGCAAAAAAATGCGGTCAAGGCGATGCACCTGGTGCCAAGAGAGTGAAACAGAATGCTCCGCCGAGTGAGAGAGGTCACGAAGGTCCTCCCGAGACAGTAGTGGCTAAGCTGAGACATAAGAGCGGGGATGATCTCGTGGGGATGATCTCAGCAAAGTAGGGGGCAGGGGGCGGGGAGCAGAGAGGTGGCGCACGCTGGGACCAGAAATTGGGCTGTGGGCAAGATGGATGTGCTGGACTTGAAATGTCAGCCACCCAAGATAAGTAGGCAAGCAGACACACGGTTCAGATGCGGACAGACCTCTGTGACTCATCGGCACAGATGCGGTAATCCAAGGCCTGAGCGGAAAGGAGCTCACTTGGAAGGAAGAAGAGGCCGGGACCGGAACCTTGAGAAACTTCAAAAGTGAGTGGCCAGTGCTGGTGGGAGGGCCAGCTGCAAAGCAGCAGAGGCACAGTGGCCAGAGATGCGGGAGCCGCACCCTGGTACAGAGAGGAGGCCCAAGCGGGCCGACAAACCTGCCGGGCTCGGAGCAGAGCACGAGGCTGACGCAGCACAGTCCACAGCAGCACAGGCCTTCCTACGCGGGAGGTTTCTGTTTGCCCAGTCTCATGACTCTCAGTTTCAATTTAATCTCTAAACAGTTCCTGGGGCACCTGAGTGGCTCAGTAGGTTGAACGTCTGCCTTTGGCTCGGGTTATGATCCCAGAGACCTGGGATCGAGCCCCGCACTGGGCTCCCTGCTCAGTGGGGAGCCTGCTTCTCCCTTTCGCTCTGCCTGCCACTCCCCGTACTTGTACTCTCGCTCTCTCCACCCCTCCCCATTAAATAAATAAATAAATAAATAAAAATCTTCAAAAAAAACAAAAACAGAAACAGTGCCTAAGACGTCTTCAGGAAAACTTCATTGTATCCCCAGAAGGCTGTTGGTCACATCCCAAGAAACATTATCACAAGACAGCACACACTGTCACACAGCTTCAAAGCCACACGCGTCCAGGTCATGGCGCAGGGAGAGGGCAGAGCCCAGCGGTCCCCCTAAACGGAAGGAACAGAGCTGAGGGTTCAGGGAAGGGGCTGGAGTTTGTGGAGAAGAGAACAGACAGCTAGAGAGGGAGCGCAGGAGACTCCCAGGAGCTCCCCATGAGTCTTCTGCTGAGTACTGATCAGCAGATGAATGCTGAGAAACGACCCAAGGAAAGGGAAGGAACAACTCCCAGAGCTGTCACAGGGCTGGGAAGACTTCACAGTCTCCCTAGCAGAGTGGGACGAAGCCTCAGGACCCACAGCGTGGGAAGGGCACCACCTTAGTAAGGGGGCACATTGGTCCTAAACTGGGCTTCTCGGCCTCCGCCCTCCAAGCTTTCCAGGCAAGACTCAGAAGGATCAGACTGTTTCCAAGCAACCTAGGTGCACCCAGAACAAAGCTCAAAAATGTTTAAAGGAATGCCAAGAAATTCAACAACCCCGCCCCCCCGCCACTGCATGCAGGGAAACAATGGGAGGGGACAACAAACAAAATGAAGACAAGATAGAAACAACAGGAAGAGACTCAGAACTGCCATAATTTGAGGGTCACTGAAATGGCTATAAACATACAGCATATGTTCAAGAAGGCAGAGGAGGGCATGACCATGCTAAGGAGAAATAAGGAAAATCCCGCAAACGGAGATAAACGCACATGTCTGAGACAACAGGTATGCTGGACGGGAGAATGGACATTGCAGAAGAGACAAGTGACTTTAAATATAACAAAGCAAGTATCCCAAATGAAACAGAGAGAGAAAAAAAAACAAAAAAGGACGAAGCACTTGGGGGTATGGGATGACTCAAGCAGCCCCGTGTAGATGTGCTTAGACTCCAAGGACAGGGGGATGAACAGAGAAGAGCTTTGAAGAAATAATGGCGAAAAGATTCCAAATTTGATGAAAACTAAACACAAAGATCCAAGAAACTCAATGAACCCCGAAGACAATGAACACGCAGAAAACTACATCACAGTACGTGAGTGAGCACCATAATCAGACTGCTTAAAAACAGTGATGGAAACCAAGTTCTTCAAGGCTTAGATCTTAATAATTTTCTGAGGTTGTGGGGGTATACATTTACAAGTAGATGGCTAAAATACTTCTCTTTACATTAAAAGACATTCATTCTGAAAAGCATAGGATATGAGCTTCATATTTTTTTTATTAGGAGGCTCCAATGTAGGGCACAAACTCATGACCCTGAGATCATGACCAGAGCTGAGATCAAGAGCCAAATGCTTACCCAACTGAGCTACCCAGGCACCCCATGGGCTTCATTTTAGGGTTTTTCTTTTTCTTTTTCAGAAGACTGCCCCTAAGAAATACTTCTAACATTGTTTTAGTTTTATATTTACTTTTTAGTTTTCTTAAAAACATAATTAGCGTGCCTGGGTGGCTCAGTGGATTAAGCCTCTGCCTTCAGCTCAGGTCATGATCTCAGGGTCCTGGGATCGAGCCCCACATCGGGCTCTCTGCTTGGCAGGGAGCCTGCTTCCTCCTCTCTCTCTCTGCCTGCCTCTCTGCCTACTTGTGATCTCTCTCTCTGTCAAATAAATAAATAAATCTTTAAAAACATAATAAAAAATCCAATTTCCCAACCAAGTTTTGTATATGACATGCATAATATGTACTAATCCTGGTTTTTCTGTTTTTTTCTTAATAAAGGTGCGTGATACAGTCTTTTAACAGACTATGGAAGTAGTCTGAGTTCAAGCCCCAGCTCTGCAATTACTTGCCCTTAAGTAGGCTCTGACCCTTATTTCCTCATCTATAAGACAGGAACACCACCAACCTCGTAAGTAGTCAGTACTTAAGACAATTATACAAGAATTGAAAAGGGAACATACATAAAGCATCCAGCTGAGCTCTTGGCTCATAGCAGGGCCCCAATTAAATGGTTTTTGTCTGTCCTTATATAATAGTAGAATTTTCACCTCTTCAAAGAAGTTATACTGTAATTAATTCAAAGGATTTATACATTCTATATGCCGCTCTTAGAAGGAAGTGACACTTCTGGGAATGTTTCGGGTATGGTGAAGAAATTAAGCAACGGGCAGGAACTCTTTCTGCTCACGGGCCCTGTCCCCACGCTTTAACAAGACCACCATTTTGCTCCCCCCGCAAAAGGAAGGGAGGAAGGAAGGAAGGAGGGAAGAAAGAAAGAAAGATTAGGCAACTTACCTAAAAAATATAAGTGCATTTTGAAAAAACACAGCTAGTCCTGGATAAACATCGGTATCTGCACAAAGGAACACGCATTAGAAGATTACACAAGGCAAACGGCGGTGACAAAGCATCCGTGCCCCTCATAAGGACACGCTCTGCATGTTAGAAACTACGGCTATTATGCATGAATGCTAAGAAATCTGTCATGAAACTGAAGGGAGAAAATGTCAGTCTCGTTCTCCCAACACAAAGGACTGTTCTCACTCTGGATAAAAGACAGTGAAATTCACAGTTTTTTCGTCTGAAGTTAACTGTTACGCTTGTAGCTGAGCCAGAACTCTGAGGAAACAGCAGCCGCTTCTCCCTTTCCTTTCCACAGTCAATACAGCGCCCTCCCCTTCATCCGTGGTTTCGCCTCCCGAGGCTTCACTTATCCGTGGTCCACCGCCTGCAGAAGCAGACGATCCTCCTTCTGATGTATCATGGGAAGGTCAGCAGTAGCCTACGGTGTGCCCCATGCCTGAGGCGCTCACCGACCTTCACCTCATCACACGGACATGTTACCGTCTCACATCATCACCAGGACAAGAAGGGTGGGTATGATAACAAGGGATTTTGAGAGGGAGACCACAGTCACATAACCTACTACAGTATACTATTATAATTGTTCCACTGTATTATTATTAGTCACTGTGGTTAATCTCTTATTGTGCATAATTTATAACTTAAACTTTATCATAGGTCCTTATGAATGGGGAAATCATAGTAAATTCAATACTATCCACAGTTTCAGGCATTCGTGGGGGGTGTTCTTGGTACGTAACCCTTGCAGAGGGGCGGACCTACTATATAGAAATATAAAATGTTAGAAAGGTACACATTAAATTCTGGATGATTTAATAGTCTGTAAACTTATTTTCTTTGATGAATTCAGGAATCTTATTGTGCAATTATAACAGATACACAAAGGATCATTTTAATTCATCACCATGTTCTTTCACTGAATCTCCCTGGAAGAAACAGTTACTATCTTCAAAGGAAAAGAAAAAAAATTTTTATAGAGTTTTAACTGTCCATTAAAAATACTAGACGTGGGTGCCTGGGTGGCTCAGTGGGTTAAAGCCTCTGCCTTCGGCTCGGGTCATGATCCCAGAGTCCTGGGATCAAGCCCCACATCCGGTTCTCTGCTCATCAGGGAGCCCGCTTTCCCCCCGCCCCGCCGCCTGCCTCTCTGCTACTTGTGATGTCAAATGAATAAATTTAAAAAAATCTTAAAAAAAAAATACTAGACTTGATGGAAAAAAAAAACCTTCAATTTTTAGCTTTCTATATACCATAGCAAACAGTACAACAGCATGGTCAAGAGCTCCAAGTCTAAGCCCAGATCCATAGATGTGAATCCCACCTCCACCAAGTGACTAAATGTGTGACCATGGGCAAATTGTTTAACCTCAGTATGCCCTTAGTTTCCTCATCTGTAAAGTGGGCATTATAACAGCATCGACCCCACAGAGTGTGGGGAATGTTAGACCATGTACGTGCTTAGAACAGTACTTGGCCCATACAGTGCTATATAAATGCTAGCTGCTGTTATGATTAGTAGTAGGTCAAGAAGATCTGTACAGCAAAAGATCTGAAGTATGTGTTAGAAATGCCCTCTGAAGTAAAAGCGTATTCAGAGTTTATAAACAGAAAAGTCTAAAATACTGAGCATTGCTGTAGAAATATAAAGATGAAATCCATAACTGAGAAATTTCTCAATGTGTACTAGTTCTCTAAAAATTAAAATACAACCAATGAGTACACAACCTTTACAAACGTGATACTTCCCCATACGCCTTCCAGAAATGGTAACTTATGCCCATTTTCCCAACAGAAACGAGAAAGTTTCACCTGTTGCTTTAAGTAACTGAGCAAACTTCCAGTAAGAGCACTTAGAGTCAGGGATAGAGTGAACTTAAAACACACTTCCCTGTATGATTCCATTTATACAAAATAAGCCAATCTACAAAGACGGGAAATAGATTAGTGGTTGCCAAGGGCTGGTGGAGAAAGGTAATGGGAAGTGACTGCTAATGGTAAGGAGTTTCTTTTGGGGGTGATAAAATGCTCTAAAATTAGATTGTGTGATGCACCTGGGTGACTCAGTCAGTTAAGTGTCTGCCTTCAGCTCAAGTCATGATCCCAGGGTTCTCAGATCAAGCCCCATATCAGGCTCTCTGCTCAGCGGGGAGCTTGGTTCTCCCCCTCCCTCTGCCTGCCACTTCCCCTGCTTGTGCTCTCTCTCTGTCAAATAAATAAATAAAATCTTTAAAAAAAAAAAGTACTTTCCTTCATATGCGCTTCATACTAGAACTGTGTACTCCATTAGTATTTTTAATTAACTAAAGTAACACTTTATTTTTAAATAATCTTTTCACCCAGTGTGGGGCTTCACACTCACAACCCTGAGATCGAGAGCTGCAAAACCTCCCAACTGAGCCAGGCGCCCCTAAAACAACACATTTTAGATACACTTGATGAGCAGCGTTATTTAAACAGTATTCAACCACTTATACTGACTTACTTGGCACCAAGTGAAAGACAAAGTTTCCAAAGATCGAACTAAGGACCTGAAAGGGTCCTACCAGGAGTATTAAAAGGTCAGCTATGGGTAAGGACAAGGAGAGGTGACAGTTAAGCAGGGTGACAAAGAGATTCTGAGGGGAGAGGGGACAGAAGGTGAGTAAGTGGTGTTATGTGTTATCTGAAACAGACTCCTGTCTTTGGAGTAAAGGGAGATAATCGGGTTCTTCTGGGCCTGGGTCCTGCCTTTCGACCCTGGCCTGGAGGAAAGCTACGGTGCCTGGAGCAGCCACGCGGAACAGCACCCTGCGAGCTCAGGCCATTGAGCGGAGTGAGCATGAAGTTTCTGCACGAAGGCTACATATATACACACACACACACACACACACACACACACACGAGCTCAGGCCATTGAGCGGAGTGAGCATGAAGTTTCTGCACGAAGGCTACACACACACACAGTCTTACTCCTAAAAACCTGCCCTGTGTCTATTCCTGAAAAATTCCAGCCTAAGCTGGAGAAAGGAGGCATCTGCGGAATGGTATTGGGGTACGCACCCCTGAGCAGAAATCCTTGTGAGTATGTTTTGGAATTCAAAAATTTTCACATTTAAGAATGGTTAACACAAGGCCATAAATATTAAAGAGGCCGCCAGCTCTGTTTGGACCAGCATCCACAGTCTAATACAACCACATTCCAGCAAGAAAACGTGTGAACACTTACTCAACGGAATAGAGACCACGAGGAGCCCCTTGTCAACTCGGGTCAGATGTCGCTGCTAAGCTGATTGTGAAACACCTGACTTGCAGCACTTTGTGGATTTTAGAATTCGCGGATAAGGGACGGAGATCTGTACAGGTTTCCCACTTCACCACTTACAACCCTCAGTAAACGGGCCTTCCAGTATAAAGCCTGGCTTCCCAGGGTTAGGAAGGAAATCAGACACTCTAGAGATGGCCAAGTGTTACCTGGTCTTGTTGGTGGCTTAAATTCTGCAACCAGGCTATACCACTGCACTCAAGGACCCCAACTTACGTATCTTCAAGCTAAGTGAACAGTTACAGTAAATTTTACTCCCGGTGGAGTTGATGGAGTAAGCTAAAGGTAAAAGACATACCTGAGTCTCTGTGAAATAAAGGAGGAAAAAAATACTTACTTTGGGTGACATATGCACCAAAAAGAATCCACATGGAAGCAATAAGTGACCCGAACATCAACATGAAACCAATGAAGAGCCAAACTCGAGCACCTGCATGAAGAAAAGGCTTTATCATTCCATTCATTGCTGCAGTGACTCAAGAACGCGGAACACCAGAAACACTGCGACCCTAATACCTGGCGTGCATACAAAGGCAGCCCCGTATTTGCATACACCTGCTATAACAATGAACTGAATGAGGATTTAAAAGGGGTTTAGCCCCACTTGGGGGGAGAAAAAAGGAGCATCACCTTTCTGCTGGCTAGAGAAATTACTATCCTAGCAAACTGCACTAGGGGAGCTTCTGAGTAATTCCATGACTAAACTGAGTAATTGATTAATTAAATCCTAAAGCTCTGCGGGGGAGCAACCTGAAATCCAAGAGCCACTGATTTTAAATAGTAACATTTTATTTATAGACTATGAGCAGCAAAACCTGACTAAAATAGTACTTCTGGCAGTAACTTTAACTTTGTTAAGGATTTAAGTAACACCAAACATTTTTTCAAGTTAATAAAAAAAAAATCTATCTAATCCTAACTAGATCTATAAAGAGACTTTCTTCTCCTGCTAACAAATCTCCCTCTGCCAGCACACATTAAAACTCAAAGTGCCTTTACCTGTTCTTCCCAAGCAGCCGCTTTCATAGCTGTCCCCCCGCACCTGAGCATTGGACACAGCATTTATCCTGGAACAACACAAAATCATCTCATGAGCTTGAGTGCTACTAAACCAGTCGCAGATATTTACATATATTTAAAGAGAAACATTCCCTAATTAGAGTCAGTATCTGAATAACTGAACATATCTTTTAATTTAACAGGTATCCTAGTGGACAGAAATGTTACAGGACTCTGTACCTAAACTACACCCAGAAAACATCCTTAATTTGAAGAAATTACTATTCACTTGTCTCCAAAGATTACAAAAGAGGGGCCGATTTTCTGATTTCCTTGCCTATTTTACATTCATACGCAAGTGACTCAGTGTGAGTCATCGTATTTTAAGGTTCTCGTTACAATCAAGACTTAAGTTCCCCTCTGGTTAAAAGTCAAGTGCTTTTCCCTGATCCATTTCTCAAAGTCACACATTTGATCTCTGTATAACAAGCAGGCACACTTTACTCAGCCTCTCTTGCTATTTTTATTAGAGCAAGATGCTTTCATAGTAGAAATGTAGCCTCTTCTCAGCATCCTTAATGGAGATAAGTAGTTCCATCCTCTACAATTTTGCAATATTTTATTTTTAGAGAGAGAGGGCATGAGCAGGATGGGGAGGGAGGGCAGAGAATCCTAAGCAGGCTCCACAATGGGCTCCAAAAGAGGGCTCAAGTTCAAGACCCTGAGATCATGACCTGAGCCAAAAATAAAGAGTCAGACACTAAACAGACTGAGCCACCCATGCACCTGCACAATTTAACTTTTATAACTCTCCACAGTATAAGAAAATTATATAATCTTAATGTTTTAACATAGTCTTTAATATTAATACAAAATACCCACAGAAAGTTTCCAAAATCTTTTATGAAATGAGACGTAACCGATAAACCCAAAAATGACTTAATAAAAAAGAAAAGTCACAAACCAATCTCATTAGAGGCCAATTCTGCCCTTCCCCCAGCTACTGGCAAACAGAGTCAAACAACACATTAAAAAAAAATTATACTCCATGCTAAAAGTTCCATGTGTTACAATACTCTAGGAATGATTCACCACTACAAAGAAATCTAGAATTGTAACATATTTCATTAAATCCAAGATGCCAATGATTTTTTTAAGATGCATGATATTTTTACCCAGAAAAAAAATATATCAATTATGGGGCACCTGGGTGTCGGGCTCTCTGCTCAGCGGGGAGCCTGCTTCTCCTTCTCCCTCTGCTGCTCCCCCTGCTTGTGCTCTCTTTGTCAAATAAATAAAATCTTACCAAAAAAAAGCAGCACCCTCATATTCAGAAATATTCAAATTCAAAAAATAATCTTGGGACAGATAAAATACAGTGACCAGTTTAAAAAGAGTGTAAGAAGAAAAATCATGTGATCATCTTTACAGATGCTAAAAAGATATGTAACTAAATTCAATACTCATTCTTGATAAAAAAAAAAATTTTTTTTTACAAAATGGGGAAAAATATAGATATTTATCATGTTAAAGAATCCACTGATAAATTAAAAAGTTATTCCAGATAGCATTAAACTATACGGCAAACATGTCTTTTGGAGATAAGTCTTGATCTTGAATTAAGAATCACCTTCATACTTACATGAAGAAAGCCAAGGTGGAGAACACGCCACACGTGTGAAAGGCATGGTTCAGCTGCTCTGGCTTAGGGTACACCACGGCCGCGTCGATCATTATCCACCAACCTGTAAAAAACTTGTGCAAGAGCCCAAGTCACTAAAATAACACGAACACTTGGTTCAGCATAACGTTACCTGCTCTGCAATATTCCTGTGTTTCTCCAGACCATGTAAATGAAACATAAGGTATTTCTGGTTTGAGTTCTGGATGTGGAAATATAAAAAATAATCTTCAGTTTACCTACTCTTGATAGCATTTGACATGAACTTAACCTAGTCAAATCTGTAAGATTCTGAAGTTCTGCTCTCAATGCAGGATAAAAAATTTGTTTTCTAAAATGAATTATCTACTTCTTTGGCCCACCATAAATTATAGGCACTTAAGTTCTCTCTCTTTTTTTTTTTTTTTAAAGATTTTATTTATTTATTTGACAGAGATCACAAGTAGGCAGAGAGGCAGGCAGAGAGAGAGGGGGAAGCAGGCTCCCTGCTGAGCAGAGAGCCCGATGCGGGGCTCGATCCCAGGACCCTGAGATCATGACCTGAGCCGAAGGCAGCGGCTTAACCCACTGAGCCACCCAGGCGCCCCAAGTTCTCTCTTTTTAAAAAGATTTTATTTATTTGAGAGAGACAGAGAGGGCATGTGAGCAAGAGCAGGGGGAGGGACAGAGAGAGAGAGAAACTCAAGCAGACTCTGGCTGAGCACAGAGCCCAGCACAGGGCCTGATCTCAGGACCCTGAGATCATGACCTGAACCAAAATGAAAAGTCGGATTCTTAATTGACTGAGCCACCCAGGTGCCCCTGAAGCTCTGCTTAACTAACCTCCAGCTAACCAGCTCCCAATTACCTGACGTGTTTCCTTCTCTCTAGAAAACATTCCTTTCTGATAGGCCTAAGCTCTTCTGTGTCCACAAATGAGCTGTGTGCTTACCAAGGGTCAGCTGTCAGGTCTCCAAAACTATTTAAGCCTTCCATAGTTTTAATTGATTATGCAGTTTGATTAAATACGGTATAACTGACTGAACATGAGTTTGTAAAATGGCTTTTTTTTTAAGATTTTATTATTTTGTTGACAGAAAGAGACATAGTGAGAGAGGGAACATAAGCAGGGGGAGTGGGAGAGGGAGAAGCAGGCTTCCCCCTGAGCAGGGAGCCCAATGTGGGGCTCAATCTCCAGACCCTGGGATCGTGATCTGAGCTGAAGGCAGACGCTTAACTGACTGAGCCACCCAGGAGCCCCAAATGTCACGTTTCTATGTAAACTAAACTGCAAAGACTGAGAGAAGCTGCTAAACAATTTCATGGAAAAATCAAGTGCAGGTGAGATGATCACAAAAAGCCAAAAAAAAAAAAGGGGGCACCTGGGTGGCTCAGTAGGTTAAACTGCTGCCTTCGGCTCAGGTCATGATCTCAGGGTCCTGGGATCGAGTCCCGCATCGGGCTCTCTGCTCAGCAGGGGGCCTGCTTCCCTTCCTCTCTCTCTGCCTGCCTCTCTGCCTACTTGTGACCTCTCTCTGTCAAATAAATAAATAAAATCTTTAAAAAAAAAAAAAAAGGAAGCATCACAATTATCTTTAATTCCTGCTCTGGGTTATTATTTTCCCCTACTGGACTTCAGGTATAGAACTATATACTGAAAGAGATACTTTTTTTTAACAGTGATCGATCCTGCAGTTTGCTTCGGAAAGGCAGTGAGCTAAAGCTAAAGCAAGACTGGTCTTGAGTCGTTTCGAAGCTGGGCTGTAGGAACATGGGGTGAGCAGGGTTCCCTACACCATTCTCTTTTTGTTGACTATATATGCTCAACATGTCTTATAATAAAAAGTCGAAAAAGAAAAAAAAGGAAGAAAATGAGGCAAGAGTTTCCTCCACAGACTTCGTCTCATCCCCATCAGAGCTGCCACTGGGCCCAGGGGGCGCTGGCGATCCTTCCCTAGAGCACCTCGGGGCTTCAGTTCTAAGGCAGCCTCATCCATGCTGCTGTCCACACGGTCCTGAATCTTGCTGAGTCACACCACACTATTGGTTACCAAATTCTGAGCCTCTGAGGAGCTTACAGGACTAAAACATATTGTATCATTGGGCACTTGGGTGGCTCGGTTGGTTGGGCGACCGCCTTTGGCTCAGGTCATGATTCTGGAGTCCTGGGATCCAGTCCTGCATCGGGCTCCCTGCTCAGGAGGGAGTCTGCTTCTCCCTCTGACCCTCCCCCATCTCGTGCTCTCTATCACTCATTCCCTCTCAAATAAATAAATAAAATCTTTAAAACAAAAAAAAAATTGTATCACTGACTTAAAAATGCTACCGCTTATGATAACTGTATTATCACTAAAGCTGAAGAAAAGATACTAAGCTTAACAAATTTACAAAGTCAGGGGCGCCTGGGTGGCCCAGTCGGTTAAGCAACTGCCTTCAGTGTGGGTCGTGATCCTAGGGTCCTGGGATCGAGTCCTACTCAGGCTCCCTGCTCAGTGGGGAATCCGCTTGCCCTCTCCCTCTGCCTATCACTCTGCCAACTTGTGCTCCCTCTCTCTGTCAAATAAATAAAAACCCTAAAAATTAAAAAAAAAAAAAAAAGTACAAAGTCAAAACCATGTTTTGTTCAGTCGTATCTGGAACTCTAATTATTCATACAAAGTAACAGTGAAATAAACAGTTCCGAAAGGGTATTCATGCTCCAAAGGAATCGACATTAATTTTCAGGGCAAAGCATGAGGCAGCCATGCCAACGAGCTGGCTTTTCCACTTACCAATATGCCCGCCACCACAGAAGCCACGGCGTTTCGCCTCTCGCTCCAGTCAATGCATTCGCATTCTGGCCAGCGGAAATTATCAAGGAAGCCTGCCATTTTCACCCCGTAGGCATGGATTTTTCATTAAACTTTGTATTCTACCACTAAAAAGACCAAAAAAAAAAAAAAATCTCTCTGAGGAAATGTTTTTAAGAAGTGAAATATCTTTTCCTTTCTTATTTTAAACAGAAATCTGCTTTCAGTCCAAACCTAGACTTCAGAAGAGAAATCCAGTACTTCGAGGACTACCTACTGACATGTAGGTAGGACTGTTGGGACACGAGGGGGAGCCTGCTATTTACTAAATGAGCCTGCTGGTTTGCTAATTCTTTGACCCTTCCACTTGACTGAGAAACGATCTCTGGCCCTCCCCTTGAATTCAGGCCCACTGTAAAACACCGGCTGAGCAACAGCACAGCAGACGGGATGCTCCGTAACTTCTGCCATACAACTTCCAGGACTAGATGGAAAAAGGCAATGCAGCTCGTAGCTGGTTCTCTGGAACACGGGTACCAGAGTTCCGAGTTGCCATGTAAATATCCAAGGTCACAATGCTGTGCGGAGACCGTGTACGGGCGTTCTGGCCCACAGTTCCCAGCCAAGAGCTGGCCTCCCCTGCCAGAAGCTTGAGTAGCCACTTCTGGGAGACCGCTGTTCCAGCTACTGTGCCCCATCTGGTAACCCAGACTTCCGGCTTCACCCAATGAAGCCCCAGATATATGGAGCACAGACACCATCCTGGCTGTGCCCTTTACCAACTCCTGACCCATAGTAAACCATAAGCATAATTAAATGGCTATTTTAAAGTACTAGGCTTTGGAGTTATCAGGAATGCGGCAATTGATAACTAGGAGAAAAATCATGTGCATAAAGAACTATAAGGGTGCAAAATGTTGGGGGAGTTTTCAGAAAAAGTACATTCAGATGAGGTGATCCAAGAACACCTTAAATTCCAAAAAGGAAGGGGGGGGGAAATATTTGAAAGCATTGAAGAGTGCTGAAAAGCAGACAGAAACTGGAGGGGATTTACCCTTGAAAGAAAACACAATGAGTAAGACCCACTCTTATACAGCTTTTTCCTCTGAAGAACCCCTAGTCTCCCACTCCAAGCCCAGGTGAGTCTCTGTGGTACACCGTGGCTAAAACTTGACCAAAAATGCCACAGCCTTTTTGGTTTGAGGTATAAGAGTTCAGGATTATTGGAGCAATTGGGAACTGAGAGAGGAAATTTTGGAAAGGGGGGAGTTACAGGAAGGAGCCCCAAACGCTTTAATATAAACTCTCTTTGAATACCTAATGCCCCCAAACAGGACACCCATGGAGGAAACTGCAAGAAACTCAGCAGAAAAAAAAAAAAAATAGCAGGAAGGCTAAATGAACTAAGCAGAGTTCCCCTGCACTCACTACAAGATACTTTAGAGCTTGAGTTCCACCAAGTCAGAGATCAGTAAACACCTTGGCATTACTCTAACAAGGTGTAACACCAAGGGTCTACAAGTTAAAGGTGGTCAGCCAGCATTTTATCCATCTATTAGAACAAGAACTGACAGCCCTCAGAAGATGATAACGGAACTGAGTGTCTATAATGTATCACCCACAATGTCTAACATGTAGTAAAAAATTATTAGACAGTCACAGAAACAGGAACAATGTGATCTATTTTCAAAGAGTAAAGAAAAAAAAAGTCAATAGAAACAGACCCCAAAATGACACAGATGTTGAAATTAGCCAACAAGGACTTTAAAGCTACCAATATAAACACATTCAAAGACTTAAAGGAACATGGTCCAAATAACTAAACTGATGGAGGATCTCAGTGGACAATTCTTTTTAAGATTTTATTTATTTATTTGACAGACAGAGAGAGATCACAAGTAGGCAGAGAGGCAGGCAGGGGGGTGGGGGAAGCAGGCTCCCCGCTGAGCAGGGAGCCCAATGCAAGGCTCCATCCCAGGACCCTGAGACCATGACCTGAGCTGAAGGCAGAGGCTTTACCCACTGAGCCACCCAGGCACCCCTTCAATGCACAATTTTTAATGTAAATTTTAGAACTGAAAATTATCATTTTTGAAATTTTAAATTAACTAAATGGGCTTACTAGGAGATTAGAGACAGCAGAAGAAAAGGGTAGTAAACTTGAAGATCAAAAGAAATTATCCAGTCTAAAGAACAGGATTTTTTTTTTAAGGGATTCTTCTTTCTTTCTTTCTTTTTAAAGATTTTATTTATTTGACAGAAAGAGAGAGAGAGATCACAAGTATGCAGAGCAGCAGGCAAAGAAAGAGGAGGAAGTAGGCTCCCTGTTGAGCAGAGAGCTCAACAGAGGGGCTTGATCCCAGGACCCTGAGATCATGACCTGAGCTGAAGGCAGAGGATTAGCCCACTGAGCCACCCAGTTGCCCCTCTTTCTTTTTATTTTATTTAATTTTATTTATTTATTCGAAAAAGAGAGAGAGAGAAAGAAAGAGCACAGCGGGGGGAGTGGCAGGCAGAGGGAGAACAGAATCACACTGAGCAAGGAGCCCCACGCAGGACTCGGTCCCAGGACCCCAGGATCATGACCAAAGCCCAAGGCACTCAACCAACCGAGCCACCCAAGTGCCCCTAGGGATATTTTTTTCTGGAAAAAAAAAAAAAATGTACAGAGCTCCTGCAAACTAAGGATCACTAGTAACTGATCCAATATATGTTTAACTGGTTCCCAGAAAAAGACAGAATGAGGAAAAAAATATTTGAATAAATAAAGGCTGATAATTTCCCAAGTCTGGTGATAAATATTAATTTATAAATCCAGGAAGCTCAGCCTTTAACCTTAGGTTAAATAGAGGAAACGTCATAATCAAATTGCTGAAAATCAGAAATAAAAGAAACACCTTGCAGTAGTTTTAAGGGAAAAAGTATCAACTTATGATAATGACTGTCTTCTCAACAGAGACCAGGACAGTGAAGAGAATTTAAGTGTTTTTTAGTTTGTTTGTTTGTTTGTTTGTTTTTTAAGTAATCAATCCCAGTATCCAGTGAAAATATTCTTCAGAAGATAGCATGATGGGGCACCTGGGTGGCTCAGTCAGCTAAACATCCAACTCTTACTTTCACTCAGGTCATGATCTCAGGGTCATGAGATCAAGCCCTGACTTGGGCTCCGAGCTGAGCATGGAACCTGCTTAAGAATCTCTAACTCCCTCTGCTCCTCTCTCTTCCCCCACCTGGTGCATTCTCTCTCTCAAAACAAAATATTTTCAAAAAGGGAGCATGACAACCATTCTACTATCGATCTACCCAAGAGAAATAAAAAGATACATGTACACAAAAACTTGAACACAAATGTTCATAGTAGCATTAATCATAACAGCCAAGAAGTATAGCAATCCAACCTACATCAACTGATGAACGGACACATAAAATGTGGCATATCATACAACAGAATACAAATTCAGTGATAAAGGGGAACGAAGTACTGATATATTCTACAACACAGAGGAACCTCAAAAACATTATGCTAAGTGAAAGACATGAGGCCACATCTTGTGTGATTCCATTTATATGAAATATCCAGATGAGGCAAATCTGGAGACAGAAAGTAAATTTGTGGTTGCCTAGTGACAGTGGGGGAGAGTGGAATAGGGAGCCACTGTTAATGGATACAAGATTCTAAAATTAGACTGTGGTCAGACATCACAGGGGAAGGGAAGAGAGAGACCAAGGAACAGACTGATGGTCAACAGAGGAGAGGTGGGGGGGGTGGTGAAATAAGTGATGGGGTTAAGAAGGGCACTTGTCCTAATGAGCGCTGGGTATTGTACGGAAGTGCTGAATCACAAAACTGTACACCTGAAACTAATAATACACTGTATGGTAACTAATGAATATAAATAAAAACTTTAAAAATAAGATTGTGGTGATGATTACACAACTCTGTAAATAAACTAAAAAATCACTGAATTGTACACATAAAATTGGTGAATGTTATCTTATGTATATCTCAATAAAGCTTTTTTGTAAAAATGATAAAATAAAAATATTTTCAGGTTAACAAAATCTGAGATAATTCATCACTAGATCTGCACTAAAAATAATGCTAAAGCAAATTCTTCAGGCTAAAGGGAAATGACACCAGATGAGTCTAAGATCTGCAGGGAGAAACGAAGAAAACCAGAAATAATCACTAGGTGGGTAAACATAAAAGACCATCTTTTCTTTTACTTAAAAGACAACTATGTAAAGCAAAAATTGTAAAACTGTATAACATGTCCACAAAGACTAATTTATTTCTAAACAGTATGTTAGTTATATTTTCAAATAATATGCTTAAATATGGATTCAGGTGAAATACCTCTAAATTTAAAGTAACGTTATCACTTAATACGTACTAATTAATATATTATAAGTACATTTAATATATTCTGAAATAAGTACAATTAACATATTCTTCATAGAAGGTCCAAACATTGGAAACACAGGCTGGGAGATGGTATTTGTAAAACAAAGGGCTTGGATCTATAATATAGAAAGAACTAAGCATTAGTAATAAGATAAAATATAGGCAATAAAAAGTGCAAAAGATGGGGCGCCTGGGTGGCTCAGTGGGTTGAGGCCTCTGCCTTCGGCTCAGGTCATGATCTCAGGGTCCTGGGATCAAGCCCCACATCGAGCTCTCTGCTCAGCGGGGAGCCTGCTTCCCCTTCTCTCTCTCTGCCTGCCTCTCTGCCTATACTTGTGATCTCTCTCTGTCAAATAAATAAACAAAATCTTTTAAAAATAAATAAAAAATTAAATTTTAAAAAAAATGCAAAAGACTTAAGCAGACTTGAAATAGGCAAAAGACTTAAAAAGACAATTTATGACCAAGAAGCACATAAAAAGGTATTCAACATGATCAGTCAACAGAGAAGTGCAAACTAATGAAATAACATCTCACATGCACTAGAACCGCAACTCAACCAACAACTCTAAATCAGGATAAGGTTGTAGAGCAAGTGGAAATCTCATAAATTTCTGGTGACAGTTTCTTATAAAGTTAAAAATAAACCTCCCTATAACCCAGCAATTCCATTCCTAGGTATTTCCCAAGGGAAGTAAAAATACATATCCACACATAAAAAAAGACTTAGAGAAGAAAGTTTTTAGCAGTTTTATTCACAATAGCCCCCAAATTAAACGATCTAAATGTTCAATAGATGGATGGATAAACAAGTTATGATCGAGGGAGCACCGGGGTGGCTCAGCTGGTTAGGCGTCTGCCTTCAGCTGAGGTCAGGATCCTGCGGCCCTGGGATCAAGCTCAGCGGAGAGACTGTTTCGCCCCCTCCCTCTGCTCCACCCTGCCCACCCGCTTGTGCTATCTCTGCTCTCTCTCAAATAAATAAGTAAAAGCTTTAAAAAAAAAAAAAAAAAAAAAGTGGGGCACATGCGTGGCTCAGTGGGTTAAAGCCTCTGCCTTCGGCTCAGGTCATGATTTCCGGGTCCTGGGATTGAGTCCCGCATCAGGCTCTCTGCTCAGCAGGGAGACGGCTTCCCCACACCTCCTCTTTCTCTGCCTGCCTCTCTGCCTACTTGTGATCTCTGTCAAATAAATAAATAAATAAATAAATCTTAAAAAAAAAAAAGTTACGATTGATTCATACAATGGAATACTCCTCCACAACAAAAAAGGATAAACTGATACAACCACACAGAAAAAAAAAAGTAAACCCTCAAAGATGATTTAAGTGAAAGAAGGCAGGGGTGCCTGGGCGGCTCAGTGGGTTAAAGCCTCTGCCTTCGGCTCAGGTCATGATCCCGGGGTCCTGGGATCGAGCCCCCCATCGGGCTTTCTGCTCAACGGGGAGCCTGCTTCCTCCTCTCTCTCTCTGCCTGCCTCTGCCTACTTGTGATCTCTCTCTCTGTCAAATAATAAAATCTTTAAAAAAGGAAAGAAAGAAAGAAGGCAGACACAAGAGAGTATATACTGTATAATTCCATTTAAATGCAGTTTGCTTAAGAAGAGGCAAAATTGGGGCACCTGGGTGGCTCAGTGGGTTAAAGCCTCTGCCTTCGGCTCGGGTCATGGTCCCAGGGTCCTGGGATCGAGCCCCACATCGGGCTCTCTGCTCAGCAGGGAGCCTGCCTCCTCTCTCTCTGCCTGCCTCTCTGTCTACTTGTGATCTCTGTCTGTCAAATAAATAAAGTCTTTAAAAAAAAAAAAAAAGAGCAAGATTTAAAATTTAAATAAATAAATAAATAAGAGGCAAAATTAGTTGACAGCCCCAGAAATCAGAATAGTGCTTCCCCTACAGGGGATAAGGACTCACTACAAGGGAATTTTGGGGGGAGAGGGATGGTGATGGAAATCTCTGTATCTTAACTGGGATAAAGGTTATACAGGTACATACATTTATCAAAAGTCACTGAAGTGTACACTTAAGACATGTGTATTTTACAGAATGTAAATTTTACCCACAAAATGTTTCTAGAAGTTTATCATCCAGATATGCTTTAGCTACACCGAAGTCCTGCACATTTTATATCATCAAAGATTAAATATTAACTGGTTAATAAAGAAGGTCACCATGAATTTAAGACAATGTCTGAAGTTAAAAGTCTTATTTCCAATTATTTCCCATATATTCATTTCCCATATATTAACCTGATTAAAAATAGTTCTAGAAGCAGAAAGTATATAGCTATTTGCATACAATGATTTCTGAAATGTCATGACCTCCTCCCTTCTGGGGCTCAGACTGGAGGGTCAGGGATGGAGTGAGGCAGAGAAACACTGGAGTAACGCAAATAAATACTATGGAGGAAATATGCAGGATGCTAACAGGGAATAAAGGGCAGAACTATTTTAAAGGGTGATCAGGGAAAAGCCTCTATCAAGAGGTAACACTTGATAAAATATTAAAATAAACTAAAATTTAAAAGCTAAGTACAGGGTGCCTGGGTGGCTCAGTGGGTTAAGCCGCTGCCTTCTGCTCAGGTCATGATCTCAGGGTCCTGGGATCGAGTCCCGCATCGGGCTCTCTGCTCAGCAGGGAGCCTGCTTCCCTCTCTCTCTCTCTGCCTGCCTCTCTGTCTACTGTGATCTCTCTCTGTCAAATAAATAAATAAAATCTTTAAAAAAAAAAATAAAAATAAATAAAAGCTAAGTACAGTCGATTAGATTAAGAAGAAACAAAAGGGAAAGAGGAGGGAGAGGGAAAATCACACACAAAGCCACTAGGTCCCTATGGTACCAGCAAGGAAGAATTAGCTGATACCACAAAGATTCAGGACATAGTTAGTAGAACAGGCTGGCTTAGAGTAAGTTTCGAGAGTCGCAGGTAAGGCCAGATCACACTGCAAATTAACCTTGACCTCATGAAGGACTTGGGTTTCACAGCGTCATAACCGGAAACCAGATGAAGAACTTTAAGGAGAAAAAGAGTCAAGGCTACGAAGAGCCCAGTCATTACGCAACACTTAGGACAGGAAAGTGAGGGGAAAGGGCTAGTCTATTAAGAATGAACCCTCTCGGGCGCCTGGGTGGCTCAGTGGGTTAAGCCGCTGCCTTCGGCTCAGGTCATGATCTCAGGGTCCTGGGATCGAGTCCCGCATCGGGCTCTCTGCTCAGCAGGGAGCCTGCTTCCTCCTCTCTCTCTGCCTGCCTCTCTGCCTACTTGTGTTCTGTCAAATAAATAAAAATAAAAAAAAAAAAATCTTTAAAAAAAAAAAAAAAAAAAAAAAAAGAATGAACCCTCTCAACTAGGAGGAATGACTTTCATGTGAGTTCTACTGTTGACATTCACTAAAAGATAAGCATATTTGATCATGACACAGTGCTGATCTAACATAAACTGGCAATACTCCTAACACTGGCTCCCTGGCTTGAAGTGGAATCAAGCACACAATACTTAATCTAAGATAACAAGTCTTGGGAGACTCAGTGAAGGCAAAGACTACTTAAGAGAAAACTTAAATGTTCAACGATAGAATAAATAGTTCAGTAAAATGGTTTAGTTAATGCAAACATTAAAAATATCTATTTTTGAAAAACATTTAACAGCACGAGTCAATGATGATGGTTAATATTAAGTGAAAAAAGTAGGTTATTAAAACTGTATGGATGGCATTATTTCCTTTTTCAAAAAAAGAACTACCAATATGCATATAAAAACACACACATAAGTAGAAATACCAGAAAAACAAACACCCAATACTTTTATATTATTATATATATGGGTGACAGGATCACGTGTTTGTTTTGCTTTTTGTCTGATTTCAAAGTTTGCAGCTCTTAGCTGCAAAATACAAAAATTTCAAAAGTTATTATAATTAACACAATGAAATGGTGATTTTTCTTGCCTGTCGAAAAACCTCTTTGTATAATGTAATATGTTTGTAACTGCTTTTAATAAACTTCTGACTTTTTTGAGGTCAAGAAAATGATTGGTAGGGTCTCCCACAAAACTGACCCTGCTACCAAGTGAAAAAAAAAACAAAAACAAAATTAGTGAACTAACTAACAGATTACTGGTCTGACCCACAAGTCTTGTAATATATTAGATAGCAATTATTCTTTTTTTTTAAAATATTTTTATTTATTTATTTGACAGACAGAGCTCACAAGTAGGCAGAGAGGCAGGCAGAGAGAGAGGAGGAAACAGGCTTCCTGCTGAGCAGAGAGCCCGATGCGGGGCTTGATCCCACGACCCTGGGATCGTGACTTGAGCTGAAGGCAGAGGCTTTAACCCACTAAGCCACCCGGGGCGCGCCCCGATAGCAATTATTCTTATTACTAAGAGAGGCAATTTCTTTATAAAAGGAAATAGGAATCCTTTTTAGAGGTCATTTTAAGTGATTCAACCATCTCATTTCCAAAAATTCAGTTTAGAAGACCCAAGGACAACTGCAAAAGCAAGAGAAGAAAACAACGATACGCTTCAACATACAAACAGTCTGAGAAATTTCCGTACGCATCCAAGTCCCAAAGAACATCTAATTCAGAAATGTTCCCATTAATCAGATTTCTACACTACCATCTGTCTGGTCTGCTGTCTCTCACTGGTTATTAAATGCTATTAGTGGGGGCACCTGGGTCCCCCATCGGCCCGAGTCCCGCATCGGGCTCTCTGCTCGGCAGGGAGCCTGCTTCCCTCTCACTTTCTCTGCCTGCCTTTCTGCCTACTTGTGATCTCTGTCAAATAAATAAATAAAATCTTTTTAAAATAAATAAATAAATAAATGCTATTAGTGTTCGGCAGTGAGTATATAAAAATGATTAAGGCAATCAACGTAGAGAACAGTCTGGTTAGGAACATTGTCAGAAGAACAAATACTGCATTACAATCTGGGCTGTAATACACATACATTATGAGCTACAGTGTAAAGTACTACAGCAGAAATATGAAACTGTTAAATCCCAGTACTCACTAGGAAGAGCAGAGGACAGTCTGACAGAGGAAGAGCAAACTCACCTGGGTTTTGAAGCTCGAGAGTTTGGCAGATGAAAAAGGAATAAAATTCTGGGCTTGTCAGTAGGGAAGTGACAAGGTCATCTCTGTGATTTAGGAAGACGATGCTGGCAGCAACGGTGTAGAGGAGGGACTGAAGAGAAATCTTAGACACCTGCCCTCATGCCTTTTTTTTTTTTTAAGATTTTTTTTTTTTAAGGTTTATTTTATTTATTTATTTGACAGAGATCACAAGTCAGCGAGAGGCAGGCAGAGAGAGAGGAGGAAGCAGGATCCCCGCAGAGCAGAGAGCCCGATGCGGGGCTCGATCCCAGAACCCTGGGATCATGACCTGAGCTGAAGGCAGCGGCTTAATCCACTGAGCCACCCAGGCACCCCAAGATTTTATTTACTTCTGTGACAGAGAGAGAACAGGCACAAGCATGGGGAGTGGGAGAGGGAGAAGCAGGCTCCCTGCTCAGCAGGGAGCACGATGCAGGGTCCGATCCCAGGACTCGGAGATCATGACCTGAGCCAAAGGCAGACGTTTAACAGTCTGAGCCATGCAGGCGCCCCAACCTGCCCTTATTCTAGACCAGAGGAGAATAAGGATGTACATGGAAGCCACATCAGTAAAGCCAAAGAAAGGGTTTTGTTTTGTGACTTCTTTAGATTTTTATTTATTTGAGAGAACGAGAGAGCACAAGTGAGGTGAAGGGCAGAAGGAGAAGCAAACTCGCAGGGAGCCCAATGCGGGACTCGATCCAAGGACTCTGGGATCATGACCTAAGCCAAAGGCAGACACTCAACCGACTGAGCCACCCAGGCGCCCAAAGAAAGGGTTTTTATTTGAGGAGTCCTAAAGCGGCATTATCAACAGGCAGGGGGAAGCTAAGAATGACAATGGCTGGATGCCTGGTGGATGGTGAGACCATTAGTCGAAACAGGGAAGGGAGAATCTGAGCATAGCGTATTTGGAAGGACTAAAGGACATTCAGGTGGGGCACCTGGATGGCTCAGTGGGTTAAAGCCTCTGCTTTCAGCTTGGGTCATGATCCCAGGGACCAGGCTCTCTGGTCAGCAGGAAGCCTGCTTCCTCTCTCTCTGTCAAAAAAATAAATAAAATCTTAAAAAAAAAAAAAAAAAAGGACATCCAGGTAGAAATTACCTAAGACAGATGTACAGAAACCACTGAAAGAGTGGTTTAAGACAGAAATACAGATTAGAAAGTCCCAGTACTTAATGGTAACTGAAGTCACAGGGCAGTTAAGGTATCCCCAGGACATGTGAAAGAGGACTGAGGACTGATTCAGTGTTCATCTCTGACTCCCGTCCTTTCCTCCTTGAGTTACTGTACACAGGCACTATAGCAGACTTGTAGATGCGATGGCATTTAATCAGCGCAAAACTCCCCTAGAGCATGTACTGAATATTTACAGAACACCTCCTACTAGTAAGGCATGGTGGGGAAAATAAAGATGAATAAAACAGCCCTCATCATCAGATTTATAAGCTCGCAGAGCAATCAGCTAACATTTGTTACATTAAATTACAATTTGTATCATTAAAAAATCCATTAGAAAAAAATCAGATTAACAAAATAAAAAAACAAAACATAAAACATCATTCAAGATGCTAGGTCTAGGGGCGCCTGGGTGGCTCAGTGGGTTAAAGCCTCTGCCTTTGGCTCAGGTCATGATCCCAGGTCCTGGGATCGAGCCCCATGTCAGGCTCTCTGCTCAGCAGGAAGCCTGCTTCCGCCTCTCTCTCTCTGCCTGCCTCTCTGCCTACTTGTGATCTCTGTCAAATAAATAAATAAATAATCTTAAAAAAAAAAAAATAAGATGCTAGGTCTACATAGCCAGAGCAGAACAAGTTGACTAAAATGAAACAAAAAATAAAACCTCGGTCTTCCCCACTCTTACTAGCACTACTAGCCCATAGTTACAGGACGCGGGCAGGTGCTTGGCTCTTTACAGACCACTCCATTCCAGCCTCGGGAAGACCCCACTTGTGGGACTACTCCCTTCAATCCTCACAACCCTCTACGGCAGTCCCTCAAATTATCTCCTACTACTGAGAAGGTTTAGAGAGTGGTTAACCCCGCTAGCAAGGAGGAAAGTCAGGACTGCCTCTGAAGTTCCTTCAGAGCTATTCCTGAAGTCTGTGCTTCTGACCATTCCAACACTAAGCTGCCGCCCAGCATCAGAGTGTCACAGGATTTCCCCCATCTCGGATTTCATAAAGAGAAAGTTACTGTTCCACTACCGGCCGGGGGACCGAGAAGAACGAGATGGCCGAGGGCGACACTGAACTGAGAGGAACCTCTGATCCTCCGGAGACAGAAGAAAGCAGTCGGACGAGGTCTGCAGTGACCGTGGTGACTGCTGCTCGTTCGGATCTTGCCGAAGGAGTCCGAAGAAGAGCTTTTCTTCTTGGTTTGCTATAAACCCAGTTTCTAGCCACTCACAGTGTGAATATTTTATAGGCCTTAAAACCCAACAGCATGAATTATTCAGAGATCTAAGTACTTCTGGAAAAGACGTTTTACGTACTTTATCTCAGGGAAGGCTTATTTGCCTTCTGACCTGTGAATCACATGTAACAAGAATAAAAGGTAGTTAGTACCACCAACTTTGGTAAAAGACTTAAATCTAAAAGCAAAGTAAAGGACATGGAACATAGATTACTCAAGAGACCTTAATTTTATAAACTATATAATCTCCCCCAGTAATATCCTTGCTAACAACTTTTAATTATTCAAAATGTGGGTTATTTGGCAAATCCTCCCCTCCGCTACTTCTCTGTGCCGTTGCTATGCAGACTGAAATAGCCAATCCCAGATCCATACATCCAATCCCTCAAGACATCCCTTGGCTGTCTCAAAGTCACCTCAAAAATCAACGTATCGGGACCCGGGGTCACGATCTCCTCCTCCAAACTGATCTCCTTCCGGGATTCACTACAACGAATGAATCATCATGCATCCAGCTTTACGAGCCGGAAACCCACGCCTCATCCCTGCTTCTTCCTTCTTCCCTCTCACATCCAATCCACCCCAGGATGCCTCCGCACTCGCTCCTCCTCCACCAGCGCCTCCAACTGCTGCAGACACGTCCACCCCCGCCCCCATCAATATCACTTCCATACTGCAGCGGGAATGACTTTCCTTTTTGTTTTTTTAAGTCACAAATTTGGTTTTTCCCTCCTGCTTGAAAGTTCTAATTTCCCTCCTAGATTTATTGTTTAAGATAAAAACAGAAGTCTATAGTGCAGCGCAGTCCTTACAGTGGGCCCCAGCTTCCTCTTACATCACTCTGTCTTCTCTCCAGTCATACTGGTTTCTCTTCAGTACCGCCGACTGGCTCAGTCACCTCAGTAAACCTGCACACCTCTGTCTGATTCCTCTCCGCTCCCGGCTCACCTTGTTAACGCCGACTCACACTACAGTGCTCAGCTTGGCTATCACTTTTTCACTCAGATACCAGCTTTCCCTCCCTCACTAAATGCTTACTGACAATGTCTACTACATATCAGTACTGGACACATAATGCACATCAATGAACAGATAAAAAGCACTGGCTGTGTGGAGCTTGGTAGGGAGAGGGGACGATAAACATAATTTTTTAAAAAGATTTTTTTTTAATATTTATTTATTTATTTATTTATTTGAGAGAGAGAGAGCACCTGGGAAAGGAGAGCTCATAGTGAGAAGCAGACTCCCACTAAGCAGGGAAGCCCGATGTGGGATTCGATCCGGGACTCCAAGATCATGATCTGAGCCGAAGGCAGTTGCTTAACCAACTGAGCCACCCAGGCGCCCCTTAAAGATTTTATTTATTTACTATTTGACAGAGAGAGGGAACACAAGCAGGGGAAGTGGAAGAGAGAGAAGCAGGCTTCCTGCTAACGCGGGGCTTGATCCCAGAACCCTGGGATCATGACCTGAACCAAAGGCAGCCACTTAACCAACTAAGCCCCCAGGTGCCCCTAAACATAATTATTTAAAGAATCACGTACCACATTAGAAAGTAATAAGTGTCATGGGGGGAAAAGAACAAGCTGGTGAGGAACACTGGGAGTACAGGCCATAGTGGGGCTGGCTGAAATGTCAAGGGAGGCTCCACTGAGAAGGAACCAGCTGATCAAAGACTCGAAGGTAGGGAGAGAGGTGGCCCTCTGAATATGTGTCGGAGGGAACAACAGCAGGGCAAAGGCCCGAAGGTGGTGTCTGGGTATTACCCAGTGTGGTCGAGGCAGAGTGAATGAGACGGAAAAGTAGAAGCCAACAAGATCAGGGAAGTAACAGAGGCAGGGAAGGATACTCACAGAGCCCTGGCGGCCACTGTGAGAACTCGGGTTTTCACTGATTGAAAGAGAGCCCTAAGAGAGTACTGTGCAGAGTGACACACACTTAAAAGGATCCCTTAGGCTTCAGTGGAAGAACACCCTGTAAGGGCTAAGAGTGGAAAGAGAGAGACCAGTTCATAGGCTTCTGAAATATCCAAGTGAGAGATGATACTTTCCTGACTTTCTAAGCCCCCTGTATTGCATTATTAATCATTATTTGATGAATATTTACCTCCCCTGTAGAGGGTAAGCTCCAAAAAGGACAGTCTGAAGTCCCTTTCACTCACTGTGGGGTTCCCCCAGAGCCTAGCACAGTGCCTGATGCACACTAGGCTAGGCGCTCAAATACTTGCTGAATGACTGACTCTATTACAGCTTTCAAAATGGGAAATGCATACGTGTCTCATTATCCTGTCATAAAATGAGAGAGTCAACTTTGTACTTAGGTTTACTGAAACTGATAATCTGGGGACGTCTGGGTGGCTCAGTCAGTGAAGTGCCCGCCTTTGGCTCACGTCATGAGCCCTGGCTCCTGGGATTAAGCCCTACACTGGGCTCTCTGCTCAGTGGAGAGCCAGCTGCTCCCTCTGCCTGCCACTCCCCCTGCTTGTGCCCTCTCTTTCTCACTGTCTCTCTCTCCCTGTCAAGTAAATAAATACTTAAAAAAAAAAAAAAAAAAAGGAAACTGATAACCTATAAAAGCTGGTAATCCAACACATCATCTGGATGAAGGAAATAAGTTCTACTGTGACTGGATACTCAAACATATTATTTCCTAAAATCATCTCCCTTGCCTTCCCAAGTCCAATATTCTGCCAGAATTGTCTAAAACTCAGACTGGATCATGACACTCTTTCATAAAATTCCAACAGCTACTGAGATAAATTCTGAAAATACAGGGTACTTGAAATCTTTCCCTGACACAGCCTTCTTATCTCCTGCCATCTTGACACTATACATAAAGCCATAAAGAAACAGAAGGCGGAAGGCAGCCAACACTTGCTGAATACCTACTGTGAGGCAAGCTGCTAAATTGTATATAGCTATATTTATACTTCCTATATTTATATTTATAAATCATATATGTAATTTAGACATAAATATACTCAGATATTTCACAGACCTAATACAGATATGTATTACTATATATTACATATAATATATGGCACTATATACTAAATATCTGATATAATGATACCTTTCTATACTAGATATATGAATTTAACATATACCAATAATATTAAACATATCCACACACATACCCTTGGAATGCCCCTTCCATCTACTGTCTATAGGCAAACTTCCAATTCAACCTTCAGGACACACAGCAAATATTTCCCTCTCTAGGCGGAATTAGCATAAATGCTTTCATGAGTCTTTGTTTTGCTTTAAAAATAGTACACCACGGGACACCTGGGTGGCTCAGTGGGTTAAGCCTCTGCCTTCAGTTCGGGTCATGATTTTAGGGTTGTGGGATCGAGCCCTGCATCGGGCTCTCTGCTCAGCGGGGAGCCTGCTTCCCTCTCTCTCTCTCTTTCTCTCTCTCTGCCTGCCTCTCTGCCTACTTGTGATCTCTCCGCCAAATAAATAAATAAAATCTTCAAAAAAAAATAGTATACCACATTGCAGAGCAATTATTTTGTGTGTATGCTTAACAAATGGTATTCAAAGGATGCCTCCAATGCTCAGTGGGTTGAGCCGCTGCCTTCGGCCCAGGTCATATCCTGGGGTCCTGGCATCGAATCCCACATTGGGCTCCTTGTTCAGCGGGGAGCCTGCTTCTCTCTCTGCCTCTGCCTGCCACTCTGCCTGCTTGTGCTCTCTCTCTCTCTCTCTCTCTGACAAATAAATGTATAAATTTAAAGTATGAAATATTTAAAATATATATATGTTAAAAAGAAAAAAAACAAATGGTATTCAAATAATGTTTTATAAGGGGCGGAGTGGGGGGCCTGGGTGGTTCAGTGGGTTAAAGCCTCTGCCTTCGGCTCAGGTCATGATCCCAGAGTCCTGGGATCGAGCCCAGAGTTGGGCTCTCTGCTTAGCAGGGAGCTTGCTTCCTCCTCTCTCTCTGCCTGCCTCTCTGCCTACTTGTAATCTCTATCAAATAAATAAAATCTTAAAAAGACAAAACAAAAAAAAGAACATGAAGAGCACTGCTTCTAGTACTGGCTCTGACATTCTTTAAGTTGTGACACTGGCCCATGATACAGGTGGACTAAATCAGTGGTTCCCAAACACAGGTCGGGGGAGCAGTGCCAAGCTAACCTCACAGTAACTTGGAGAGTTAAAAAATAAAAAGGTAATTGCGACACCCCTCCCACAAAGATCATAAAGTAAAGAAAAATGCCAAGTTATCTATTTTTTAAAACTTCCCAGGTTAAAAAACAAAACAACAGCAACAAAACACCAAACTTCCCATATACCACAGGAATCACTAAACCAAATTCACTCAAGGGTCCCTTCCATTACTAAGATTCTAAGCGTCACCATCTAGACTGTAATGAAGCAGTCTCCAAGAGCCAGAAACTTCAAAGGATTTCATCTATATCAAATCCATTAATCATTAATTTCAACTATATCAAAACATACAGGGACACCTGGGTGGCTCAGTTGGTTAAGCGGCTGCCTTCGGCTCAGGTCATGATCCCAGCGTCCTGGGATGGAGTCCCACATCGGGCTCCTTGCTCGGCAGGGAGCCTGCTTCTCTTTTCCCTCTGCCTCTGCCTGTGGTCGCTCTCTCCCCCTCTCTCTCTCTGATAAATAAATAAAATCTTAAAAAAAAAAAAATACAATTAACAGACCAAGTGAAATGTACAAACCTTCACTAATTCTAGTTTCAAAAAAAAATTTTTTTTTAAGATTTTATTTAGTTATTTGACAGAGAGAGATCACAAGTAGGCAGAGAGGCAGGCAGATAGAGAGGAGGAAGCAGGCTCCCTGCAGAGCAGAGAGCCCAATGCGGGTCTCGATCCCAGGACCCCAGGCACATGACCTGAGCTGATGGCAGAGGCTTTAACCCACTGAGCCACCCAGGTGCCCCTCGATCCCAGAACCCTAGGATCATGACCCGAGCTGAAGGTTAAGAGGCCTTAACCCACTGAGCCACCCAGGCACCCTCAAAAAAAATTTTTAAGGCAGTCTGGGCTACATGGGAAAGTCTGAATACAGGTCAGATATTAAAGACATTACAGAATTATTTTCTTGGGTGTGATAATGGTAGAATTATGGTTATGTAAGAGAATGATCTTGTTTTTAGAAGACAAATGCTTACATATTTAGGGGTTAAGTGTCAATGTCAACAACATATTATCACCTGGTTAAGCAAAAAAAAAAAAAAAAACTAAAGCAAATAGGGCAAAACGGTAAAATGTTGAATCCACTGTTCAACTTCTCTCTCTATACACTTAAAATTTTCTGTAATAAAAAAGTTGAAAAAGAAATAAGAATTGCCCATTTCAT
Source organism: Mustela putorius furo (assembly GCF_011764305.1). NCBI lineage: Eukaryota > Metazoa > Chordata > Mammalia > Carnivora > Mustelidae > Mustela > Mustela putorius. The sequence continues at coordinate 171,816 of NW_025421491.1, read as the reverse complement.
GAATTGTGACCCAAACTCAGATGACAGCTATGTAATCCACAAGCTGCTCCCTCCATGGGACTATTCCACTCCCTCCCTGAGGCCACGTTTACCCAGGCTCTCCAGCAGAGCGCTACTGAGGCATCTTTACATCCTCTGGGATTGCTCAGAAATGCCCTCCTCCCCAGTTCAGAGTAACTGGCTCCAGGGTCACAGCTCCCAACCCACACAGATGAAAGCGAACCCTCCTCGCAAGCACTGCTGGGAAAGCAAAGGCATTGAAATGAGTTCAGAAAAGATCTAGAGAAGAATATTCTTAGGGCGTTTGGGTGGCTCAGTCATTGAGCATCTGCCTCTGGCTCGGGACATGACCTCAAGGTCCTGGGATCAAGTCCTGCATCTGGCTCCCTGCTCAGGCGGAAGCCTGCTTCTCCCTCTCCCACTCCCCCTGCTTGTGTTCCCTCTCTCTCTGTAGCAGAGGGAGAGAGAAAAGCAGGCTCCCCACCCAGCAGGGAGCCCGACTCAGAGCTTGATTCAAGGACTCTGGGATCCTGAGCTGAGCTGAAGGCAGACGCTTAACCAACTGAGCCACCCAGGTGCCCCAGAAAGTGAGAATTAATAATAGCTCTGTTCAGCATGTGTGATCACTCCACACCAAAAAGAAAGTTCATATACATATGATCGCTTTGTCGCAAACACTCTGCTCCTGGCAACACCGCTACGACTCTTCAGTCCAGAAAACCTACCACTGCTTTAGGCAGAGACAGCAGATTGCACATCAGCATCTCACTTTTCTCCCTCCTGACACTTCACTAAAGCTACAATAAAAGGGAGGTTGTTTTTTTTTTTTAAAGATATTATTTATTTATTTGACAGACAGAGATCACAAGTAGGCAGAAAGGCAGGCAGAGGGAGAGGAGGAAGCAAGCTCCCCACTGAGCAGAGAGCCCAATGCAGGGCTCGATCCCAGGACCCCAGGCACATGATCTGAGCTGACGGCAGAGGCTTTAACCCACTGAGCCACCCAGGTGCCCCTACAATAAAGGGAGTTATTTTTTTTTTTTTTTAAGTTGTAGACTCCTAATGATATGGAGAATAAAAGAGGAGACAATAGCAATGAAATTCTGAAAGCTGGAGGGCAGATGGGCAGTGGTGACTAAGCACAGCCAAGAAAGCTGAGTTCCCAAGCCAGCAGTAGGGAGAGCTCAAAAACCTGGGGGAAACAGTAGAAAGTGAGATCCCGGGGCAACTGGGTGACTCAGTCGGTGAAGCGATTAAACCTCTGCCTCTTGATTTCCGCTCAAGATCATGTCACAGGATTATGAGACCGAGCAAGAAGTTGGGCTCCATGCTGGGCGTGGAGCCTGCTTAACATTCTCTCTATGCCCCTCCCCTCCACTCTCAAAAAAAATAAAAATAAAAAATACTGGAAGGAGATAACAATGGAGCAACAACTTCAAAATTCTGAAGGCAAATTAGTTTCAACTGAAATTCTATTACCAGAAAAAGTATCCATGAAGCATGAGTACAGGATCAAAACATATTCAGGAAGGCAAGAACTCCAAAAATATAACCCTTCATGTCAAGAAGCTACTAGAGTTTGAGCACCACTAGAGAGAACAAATCAATAAAAGAGAATGCAGGACACGAACTTCCAATTATAAAATAAATAAGCTGGGAAACGACAAGTACAGCACAGGGAATGGAGTTGAGGATATATTGGATGGTGACAGACGGTGGCTACACTTACTGCGGCGAGCACGGAGTAACACACAGAATTGTCAGACCACTGCATCGTGCACCTGAAACTAATGTAACCTTGTATGTCATACTCCAATAATAAAAATATTTTTTAAAAGGGAGAGAATCGGGGATACAGGAAAGATCTGACATAGGAGGACGAAAGAGAATCCAGCTGTGCCCCAGACGAGGAGGATAACCAGGCCAGATTGAAGTAGTGTAACTCGAGACAGACACGGCCCAGCTGCTGTACCAGCTCTTTAACCCGATGACTGAATGCCCCGAAACCTGGCCCAGATTCCTATCTGTGCTCAGCCGGGCTTGGCTTGATCTTGATCATATGGTGCTACTGTTCCTGCTCTCCTTCCAAGCCCGGCCGCTGCACCAGCAGAGGACACTCACTTCCTTCACAGAAAGGTTCTGCTTTGACCTACCCTGGTAACTGCGGGCAGGCCACGTGAGCTCAAAAAGCAGAAAATAAAGAGCAGCTCACTCTCTCATTTCTGCTGTCCTTCCAGTACCGACAGACCTAGGAGATAGTATCGATTCGGTTACAGACCGTAGCAATAAGGAGAATATCCTCGCAAAATGAGTCAAATGAATTTTTGTGTTTCCTAAGTGCTTATGAAAGCCGTGCTTACACAGTACTGTGATCTGTTAAGGGTGCAATAGCACTACATCTAAGAAAACACTGTACATACTTTCATTTAAAACTACTTCATTGCTAAAAGTGGGAAGCATCATCTGAATTTTCAGCAAGTCATACAGATCACAATAACAAATATAGCAATAAACAAGTCTGAAATACCGCACGAATTACCAAAATGTGATACAGAGACACGAAGTGAGCAAATGCTGTTGGAAAAATGGTGCCAACAGGCTTCCTCCACACAGGGCTGCCACAAACCTTCACTTCACTAAAACATAAGTAAATAAATAAGGCGGTATCTGTGAGGCACAATAAAATAAGGTGTGCCTGTGTGTGATCCATACTAGAGCCTTCCAGAAGCCCTCACTGTGGTGAACCCCACTTCCTAAGACTCATTCATAACCCTATTACTAGCTTCCTCAGAAAGGCTGAACAGGGAAACAGACAGGGAAGCTGAAGCCATTCTATTCTGTTTATCTTCTCCTGGAAACCTTCATCTAATAGTGACAATAACGGGCTTTCTTACCTGGTCAGGTCTGGGCTTACAATTATGAAACAAAATTTGAACCTCAAATTTAGAAAGCTCCAGTATTTTCTAATAAGCATGTTTGGAATTCATCTGCACTCTGGGGGAAATAATTAATAATTAATTAATTATATTAACTATAACTAATAACTAATTATTAACTTAATGAAAACCCCACTGTTAATATAGTTTATAGTCCTGTAAGGTTTGAGCTTAACTGGAGAAATTAATAAGGTGTTACGATTTTTCTAGCCTGGTAGAAAAGAGTAATCCCAAAGACATGATGATTTTGTGGCTGTGTGGAACATTAACCAATTATATCTCGGCAATTTTATTCAGACATTCCTTTCCTTGTGGACTACATATATTCCTTAAATTCTCTGAAAACCAGCTTGTCGTGGCACTCTCTGTAACAGTTAAATAAAACTTTGAAACATGCTCATTATCTATTTGCGTGAGATTTTTTTTTTATTTTATTTATTTATTTATTTTTTTAATATTTTATTTATTCATTGGACAGACAGAGATCACAAGTAGGCAGAGAAGCAGGCAGAGAGAGGAGGAAGCAGGCTCCCTGCTGAGCAGAGAGCCCGATGCTGGGCTCGATCCCAGGACCCTGGGATCATGACCTGAGCCGAAGGCAGAGGCTTAACCCACTGAGCCACCCAGGTGCCCCTATTTGCGTGAGATTTTTAACACTATTCATTCAAAATCAAATATATTGTTTAGGATGGGTATGTGTGTATGTGTCTGCTGTGTGTAGTGTAAGGGTCAATATATATGTGTATGTGTATGTTTGTGTATATATGTGGAAAGTTTATTTTAAAAAGCAAGAAAAAGACTAACAGATCAGAATAGAGGCTACCTCTGGAAGAAAGATGCACATGTTTTATTTCTTAATCTGATAATAGATACAATGATCTCAGCAATCACATTCTTTAAACACATAACATTCTTTAAACACATATATATCACATGTGTATATATAAAAATCACATATTATCATATATATACGGATATATGTGTGTGTGTGTGTATGTATGTATACACACACACACACACACGTTTGTATGTTCTACACACTTTTTTTTTGCCCTGGGATACATTTCACAATAAAAGAAACATTTTTTTTTAAAAAAGAGAACAAGAATTTGTTATGACTGGATATTTAAGGTGCTTACCACAGGACAAAGTACACAAAATATGTCTGTTCACAAATCTCTTCCTGAAGGCCTTCTCTATTTATTCCTGCCAAGCCAATCAAAGGAATGAATATAACCTTAAAAGTCAACACCACTAAGTGGAAACAAGGTTTAAAAATTCGCCATTTTGGGGGCACCTGGGTGGCTCAGTGGGTTAAGCCTCTGCCTTCGGCTCAGGTCATGATCCCAGGGTCCTGGGATCAAGCCCCGAATCGGGCTCTCTGCTCAGCAGGGAGCCTGCTTCCTCCTCTCTCTCTGCCTGCCTCTCTGCCTACTTGTGATCTTTGTCTGTCAAATAAATAAATAAAATCTTTTAAAAAATAAAAATAAATCTTAAAAAAAAATAAAATTAAATTAAATTAAAAAAAATAAATAAATAATAAAAATAAAATAAAATAAAAAATAAAATAAAAATTCACCATTTTTTAACCAGGTCCTCAAAATTTTCTTGATCCAGTCTCTAAATATAAAAGGACACTCAGATTCTAAGAAATGCACTTAAAACCAACAAATTTAGCTACCACCTTTAAATCATAAAATCTTTTAAATTATAAAAACGATTCCTTGTGGAAAGGGCACTCATTATACTGAAGTACAATAATCTGTTTAAATTTAATCTACCTGAAACTTATCCTACAAGGGCAAAAGGAATTTCTTGCAACAAGGCTTTTAACAGCTAAAATCCAGAAACATCCAAAATGTCCATCAGTACAAAGCCAATAAAATATGTTAGAGTACATCTGAACAATGGCATAGTACAAAGCATTTTAAAAATGAGGTAGGTCCACACATACATATACGGATATGTGTCCTGGTATTACTATAAGTCACTTGCCCTACAGTTACAGGACGATCTCTTCCTAGGGAATGGAACTGAATATATAAAGAATGAAAAGTGAACAACAATTCCCACTTTTTCCTTGATACACTTTTGTGCTGTTTGAACTTTTCACTTGATATTCTTCTGTAATGTTAAAAAAAATTTTTTTTACAATCTAGATATGTCACTGTTATCACTTAAAAGTAGCAATAAGGATAAACGAATCAGAGAAATGCTCTACCTTGGACTCCATAAGCGAATTCATTAAAGACCGGCCAGTTAAAGCTGCCGTAAGGCTAGTGGGCAGAGGATGGGGGTGGGGGCGTGTCTCCGGAAGAGGAAAACGACATCCTCCCGCGGCTCTCAGTAAACCTGCTTTTCCTGCAGCATCAGTACTCAAGATAACTTTTGATTTTCATTTTAAGATCGAAGAGTCTGGCAACACTATTATCGGTTTAAAAAAATAAAAATGTAACGTGTGCTCTACGTTTGAAACCTCAGCGGATCTGAGACACGAGGGGCCAGATAAGGGACTAAAGATTGATGGGGAAAAGAAGTGTGAGGGCCACCTGGGTAGCTCAGTGGGTTAAAGCCTCTGCCTTCGGCTCAGGTCATGATCCCGGGGTCCTGGGATCGAACCCCCGATCCGACTCTTTGCTCAGCGGGGAGCCTGCTCCCCCCACCCCGCCTCTGGTTGCCTCTCTACCTACTTGTGATCTCTGCCTGTCAAATAAATAAATATTTAAAAAAGAAAAGAAAAGAAGTGTGACAAGCCTAGGAGTAAGAGTCCCGGGAATTAAGAAAAGGGATTCACGGTACAGGTAGACGAAGAGTTTGAGGGAAGAGGTGGGACACAGAAGAGAAATTGTCTTCGAGAGGCATCACGGCGATTACACAAATACTCCAATCAGAGGCTTGACTCCCGCCCCCCCCCCACACACACAGACACACACATACACACGCACACACGCACACGTTCACCGGGCACTAACAGCAAAGGGATGGAGCACAGTCGATCTCATCACTGCTATGGCTTTAAAAAGGTCCTATCTGTGATGAAGCACCTTCCAGTGATTAACTCGGAACCCAATTCACTGGTTAGAACCCGGAATGGTTTCCCCCAGCCCAACTACCCCTGCCACAGTGGCAAGTCTCTGCTGCCGCTTACCTAAAAGGGCACTCCACACTTCAGGATGAATTGCCGAAAGAATGCCGAGCCGCCAGCATTTCCTCCTCCCACCTCTGTACCTGCCTCACCCGAGGCCAGAGTCGGGAAAGTCCACGGACCCGGACAATATTCCCAGCAATGGTTCGGAGCAAACGAGAGGGGCGACGAAGGACGAGTCGTCCCCAGACTCCCCGTGCGAGCCGTCCACCGCCTCTGTCCCCTGCCCGCGGCCCTGGGCGGCCGAGAGGCTCGAGATGGGAACCTTCCGGACCTCCCAGACCCGCAAAGGACGGCCAGGTACCGCGGCGGTGCGACCCGCACGGGTCGAGAGCGGATCCCCGGGCGTCACGGCCCCCGTCGGCTCGAGGCGACGCGGGCTGGGCCGGGGCGAGCGGCGGAGGTCTCGGGTCCGCAGGCTGCCCCCGCGCTCCGCGGGCCCGCTCCGGCGGGCGGCGCCAGGCGCGGGAGAGGCCGGGCTGGGCGCCGCCGCACCGCGCAGGCCGGGCCGGCCGGGGGCGCCTCTCCACGCGCGGACGGCGGGCGCGAGCCCCCCGCGCGCCGCGAGACCGACCGACCGCACTCACCTGGCCTCCCCGACACCCACGCCGACCCCGAGCGCGCGCGAAGAGGAGATGGCGGCTGCGCCGGGTCCCGGCCGGCGTCCTCGGCTCCGCCTCAGTCCCCGGGAGCCGGGAGCGGACGGCGGGCGCTAGGCTGGGGGCGCCGGCGGGGCGCGGCGCCGTGCGCACCGCAGCGACCAATCGGCACGCTGCAAGTGGCCGAGGGGGCGGGGCGGGGCGCCAGGGGCGGGGCGGGGCGCCAGGGGGCGGGGCGGGGCGAGGGTACCGCGACTCTGCGGCTCCGGGAGCTGTGGGCTGACTCTGCGCCTTGGGGCTCGCGGCCGCGTAGACCTGAGCCTAGTGCTGTCTTCCAGACGGCGTGGGGGCCCGGTTCCCACCGCTGCGTTTCTGCTAGCGGACTTCGAGTGCAGCATCCGTGACATCACGAGCGCGGGGAGCCCAAGACCCACAGGGCACGGACTCTGCCATAGGCCCCGCGGTGCCGCACGTGCTCCCGAAAAGGGCATCTCGGGAAGTGAAGGTCTGTAGGGATGCCCTATCCTAATCCCCACCACTCAGAAATGGAAGCCTGGAAAAGTGAAGTTTTTCACCCAAGGCTGCCAACTAGTACTGTTGGCAACTAGTACGAGGTAACCAGCACGGTACAACCCGTCTTCTAATTCTGCCTGATGCTTTTCCAGGGACCCACCCAGACTTTTGGCTTCCTTATAGTTAGGTCTCTTGCAACTGTCTCCTTTCTTTTTTCTTTCTTCTTCCTCCTCCTCCTCCTCTTCCTCCTCCTTCTTCTTCTTCTTTTGTTTTTTTTTTTTTTTTTTTTAATTTAAATTCAATTAGCCAACGCCAACTGCCTCCTCTGAAGACACTACATCTTGTGGGACCTGGCTAGTTCTTTCCGTAGGACTATTGGAGTCGTGAGTTCAAACCCCACCTTGGGTGTGGAACTTAATAAGCAAATAAATAAATAAAAATAAACACACTGCATCTTCAGTTTTCAGCATACCTTAACCAGCTTTTGAAAGGCCCATCTAAATTTCCTACAGAATCTAAAAAGCCATTTAATTGTTTGGAGGAAACGGCACTGTGAATACAGTTATTATTAACAAAGGGAACCTTGCGATGTCTGGGTGGCTCAGTCCGTTAAGCTGCTGCCTGCTGCCTTCGGCTGGGGTCATGATCCCAGGGTCCTGGAATCAAGTCCTGCATGGGGCTCCTTGCTCGGCAGGGAGCCTGCTTCTCTCTCTGCCTCTGCCTGCTTGTGTGTGCTCTCTATTTCTTTGACAAATAAATAAATAAATAAATAAAATCTTTAAAAAAAAAAAAAGAAAGAAAGAAAAAAGAATGGGAACCTTAAAAAGTTTTTTACTTGTGGTAGGATGATAAAAAAGGTTTTGTGTCCCAACTTACAACAAAATGCCATCCTCTTCTCTTCCTATTACTCCTATAGATTTTATGCATGTGAGAGGAGTAATCCATGCTTTGTGGTTTTTTTCCCCACTAACCCTCACTTCACATATTCATGGATACTATTTTTCTATCTTGTATATTTGTCACTTGGCAACTAATGCATTTACAGTTACATTATCCATTATTCAGATATTTGTGCTAGGATCTAGTGCTCAATAAATATTTATTGAATAATTTACTTTTGAAATATGTGCAACCTTAAAACTAGTCAAATCATATAAAACTTACTAACTTACGAAAGTTGATTTTTTTTAAATAAGATTTTAGATCTTGCTTATTTTTTCATTATTGTGTTAGGAGTAGGTTTGCCTGCAAATAGCATGGGGGGGGGGAACACAAAATAATAATGGCTTAGACAAAAATCAGTATTTCCCTCTTACATTTAAAAAGCCTGGAGTTAGTGTAGAGATGGTCTGACACTCCATGGAGACAGATTCACCTTCATTATTCCACCAAGAGAGTCCTACATGTATTTATTTATGTTTTCAAATATATAGACATTTGGAAGATACCCAGTTCCTTTCCCAGTATCACCTCATGATTTAAGAGAGCTGCCATAGCTCCGGCCATTATGATTACATTTCAACCATCAGAAGAGAAGACAGCTGGCAGAAGAGAAGAAGGAAACACCCCCTCTCTTTAAAAACCTTTCCCAAAAGCTACATATACATATCATTTCTGCTTTTATCCTACTGGAAAAAAAAAAAAAAAAACTCAGTCTCTTAGCTACACTAAATGTCAAGGAAGCCTGGAAAACAAGGCTTCACTACCGAGAAAGAATGGATATGGGGGACAGGTAGGAGTTCCTATCATAGTCTCAAACTCATCACTTTTAAAAGTATTAAGTATCTTAAGATTTCCTAAGATTTTTTTTATTTTTTTTTTAACTTTTTTTTTTTAAGATTTTTTTTTTTTTTTTTTTTTTTTTTTTTGAGAGAGAGACAGTGAGAGAGAACATGAGCGAGGAGAAGGTCAGAGAGAGAAGCAGACTCCCCGCGGAGCTGGGAGCCCGATGCGGGACTCCATCCCAGGACTCTGGGACCACGACCCGAGCCGAAGGCAGTCGTCCAACCAAGTGAGCCACCCAGGCGCCCCAGATTTCCTAAGATTTTTTAAAGCAAGTTTTTAAACAGAAGAATATCTGTAAGAAAATGCTTACCTCCATGTTTGAAAGAAGGTGTTACTATTAACCTGCCCCGAGGATGTATGCTTTCAGTTGCTTTTCCAGAAATGAGTGCAGACTCACATTAATGCAGTTAGCTTCTCCCTTATGCTTTAAGCCTCTACCCTACAGAGAGTTATATATATTCTTTTCAAAAATATGGGCATTTGAAATGTACTGGGATTTCAAATGTACTGATTTGAGTCTTTAGTAAAATTACAAATCAGTTTAAATATTTTTTATTTATTTATTTATTTATTTGACACACGGAGAGAGATCACAAGTAGGCAGAGCAGCAGGCAGAGAGAGAAGGGGAAGCAGACTCCCTGCTAAGCAGAGAGCCCAATATGGGGCTTGATCCCAGGACCCTGAGACCATGACCTGAGCTGAAGGCAGAGGCTTAACCCACTGAGCCACCCAGGTGCCCCTACAAATCAGTTTAAACAAAACTTCACACCTGCCCTGATTCAATTGGTGTTCTGTCATGTAGCTACCTAAGTATATGTTTTCTTAAATCCCTATTTCCTGAGAACCTCAGAGAGGCCCTTCTAGAATCTGGAGTCTTTGTGACTTCAGGACCTTTTCAGGCTTGGGCCAGAACAGTTCTAAAAGACGTGCTTCACCGAAAACTAGACAGGTAGGATTCAATACTGCCAGTTCAAATCTAGTAAGAGAGAGGAAGAGTCCAAGCTGTCCTTCACCCTAGGTCCCATGGGTTCTGGTTTGTTCTTATTTTCTCAAGGCTGCTTGGAGCGTACTGTACTCTAAGGCAGTGGTATTCACTTCCCACCCAGTGTGCAATGCAGAAATGAAAGACTAAAGCATAAGGTGTAAACATGTACTCCTAGGGGGACCTGCATGGCTCAGTGGGTTAAGCCTCAGGTCGTGATCTCAGTGTCCTGGGATTGAACCCCGCACCAGGCTCTCTGCTCAACAGAGAGCCTGCTTTCCCCTCTCTCTCTGACTGCCTCTCTGCCTACTTGTGATCGCTGTCTGTCAAATGAATAAATAAAATCTTTAAAAAAAAAAAAAGTCTCCTCCTCCATAAACTTAGGGGGTTTTGTAACAGAAGATTTCACAGAAGTCAGTAGAACTGTTATATTTGGATAAAGGAATCTTGAGACTAAGATCACATTCCCATGGATCTGAAATGATCCCCCGAAAGGATGGATGGATAGTCAGTGTCACTCATTTGGGAAAAAAACTGGGTCTTCAGATGAGAAATGATACCGAAGCTTGGAGGATCGTATGACACAGGAGAAGGAGGAGACATCTCTTTCTGCAGTCTAGATAGCAGAAAGTCACAGCGAATACATTTATCAGGGGGCGCCTTCAGTTGTAAGTAACAGGAATAAAATTCGAATTGGCTTTTTAGAATAATAAAAAAATCGGGCTGCTTGGGTGGCTCAGTGGGTTAAGCCCCTGCCTTCAGCTCAGGTCCTGATCTCGGGTCCTGGGATCGAGCCCAGCATCGGGCTCTCTGCTCAGCAGGGATCCTGCTTCCTCCTCTTTTTCTGCCTGCTTCTCTGCCTACTTGTGATCTCTCTCTATATTAAATAAATTTTTTCAAAAACCCTTTAGAATAATAAAAAAATGTAATTTAATTTAAAAAATCTGGGGTGTGAGTTTGTTTGTTTGTTTTTTTTAAGATTTTATTTATTTACTTGAGAGGGGGAAAGAGAGAGAGCGTGAGCACCAGCAGGGGAAGGGGCTGAGGAAATAGAATCTCTCGCTGAGCTGGGACCCCCACACGGGGCTCCCTAAGATTATGACCTGAGCAGAAATCAGGAGTCAGACATTTAACCAACTGAGCTACCCAGTCACCCAATAAACTCTAGGGCTTTTTTTTTTTTTTCTTTTTAAGATTTATTTATCTGAGAGGCACTTGGGTGGCTCACTCAGTTAAGCGGCTGCCTTTGGCTCAGGTCATGATCCCAGAGCTCTGGGATCCAGCCCCACAAGGGACCCCCTGCTCGGCTGAGAGCCTGCTTCTCCTTCTCCTTCTACCTTCCTCTCTGTCTACTTGTGCTCTCTCTTGATCTCTCTGTCAAATAAACAAATTAAAATCTTAAAAAAAAAAAAAAGATTTATTTATCTGAGAGAGAGAGAGCTCCTGGTGGGGAGAAGGAAAGGGAGGGGGAGAGAGGGAATCCAGCAGACCCCTGCTGAGGTACAGAGCCCCACACAGGGCTCCATCCCACGACCCTAACATCATGATCTGAGCCAAAATCAAGAGTTGGACGCTTGAGCCACTGAGCCACCCAGGTGCCCCAAAACCCTAGTTTTATTTTATTTTTTTTAAAGATTTTATTTATTTGTCAGAGACAGAGGGAGAGAGAGCGAGGGAGCACAGGCAGACAGAGAGGCAGGCAGAGGCAGAGGGAGAAGCAGGCTCCCTGCCGAGCAAGGAGTCCGATGTGGGACTCGATCCCAGGACCCTGGGATCATGACCTGAGCCAAAGGCAGCTGCTTAACCAACTGAGCCACCCAGGCGTCCCAACCAAAACCCTAGTTTTAAAACACACACACACAAAATAAATTGGAGACATAACCCGAGTAGAAATAGAAACACACATGGAGAAAATGAGAAGTATGATACTCTCACAAACAAGTCCGGCTGTTTTATAAGTGTCATGTTAAAATAATCACCTGTGGGGCGCCTGGGTGGCAGCTAGTTATGTGTCTGACTCTGGATCTTAGCTCAGGTTTTGATCTCAGGGTTGTGAGTTCAAGCCTGCCCTGAGCTCCACTGCTACTATGGAGCTTTAAAAAAAAAAAAAAAAAGGGTGAATAGAAAAAATAAAAATAAGGTAATCACCTATGTTGTGATCCAGGAAAAAGTGACAGTGAAATACAGCAAGAACTCCACGTCAAGGATTTCTTCAGACACCAATGTTTAAAAAATTGATATGAAGATAAATTCTTTTTTTTTTTAAGATTTTATTTATTTATTTGACAGAGAGAAAGAGAGCATAGCAGGGAAAGCAGCAGGCAGAGGAAGAGGGAGAAGCAGAATCACCAAGCAGGGAGCCCAACACAAGGCTCAATTCCATGACCCTGGGATCATGACCTGAGCCCAAGGCAGATGCTTAATGACAGAGCCTCCCAGGCATTCCCAAAGATAAGTTCCTAAATGGGAAACAGGGAACAGAAGATGGGTCAGACTATAGACAAAGGGCTGATATCCAAGATCTATAAAGAACTTCTCAAACTCAATACCCAAAAAACAAATAATCCAGTCAAAAACTGGGCAGAAGACAGGAACAGACACTTCTCCAAAGAAGACATACAAACAGCAAACAGACACATGAAAAAATGTTCCCCTCAGAGAAATTAAAATCAAAACCACATTGAGGGGCACCTGGGTAACTCAGTGGGTTGGGCCTCTGCCTTCGGCTTGGGTCATGATCTCAGGTTCCTGGAATCGAGCCCCTCATCGGGCTCTTTGCTCAGTGGGGAGCCTGCTTCCTCCTCTCTCTCTGCCTGCCTCTCTGCCTACTTGTGATCTCTCTCTCTCTCTGTAAAATAAATAAATAAAATCTTTAAAAAAACACACACGCACATTGAGATGCCACCTTACACCAGTTAGACAACGCAAGAAACAACAAATGTTGGAAGTTGTAGAGAAAGGGGAACCCTCTTACACTGTTGCTAGAAATGCAAGTTGCTACAACCCGTTTGGAAAATAGTGTGGAGGTTCCTCAAAAAGTTAAAAATAGAGCTACCCTATGACCCAGCAATTGCACTACTGGGTATTTACCCTAAAGATACAGATGTCGGGAAAAGAAGGGCCATATGCACCCCAGTGTTCAAAGCAGCAATGGCCACAGTCACCAAACCATGGAAAGAGCTGAGATGCCCTTCAACAGACGAATGGATAACGAAGATGTGGTCCATATATACAATGAAATATTACACAGCCACCAGGAAGGGTGAATATCCAAATTTTGCAAAAACGTGGATGGGACTGGAGGAGGTGATGCTGAGTGAAATAAGTCAAGCAGAGAACGTCAATTATCATATGGTTTCACTTATTTGTGGAACATAAAGAATAGCATGGAGGACATTAGGAAAAGGAAGGGAGGGGCGCCTGGGTGGCTCAGTGGGTTAAGCCGCTGCCTTCGGCTCAGGTCATGATCTCAGGGTCCTGGGATCGAGTCCCGCATCGGGCTCTATGCTCAGCAGGGAGCCTGCTTCCTCCTCTCTCTCTCTGCCTCTCTGCCTACTTGTGATCTCTCTCTGTCAAATAAATAAAATAAAATATTTAAAAAAAAAAAAAAAAAAAAAGGAAAAGGAAGGGAAAAATGAAAGGGGGGAATTCGGAAGGGGAGCTGAACCACTGGACTCCAGGAAACAAACTGACGGTTTTGTGCAGGGGGGATGGGTGAGCCTGGTGGTGGGTATTAAGGAGGGCACGAGTTGCATGGAGAAAGGGTATTATACACAAACAATGATTCATGGAACACAACATCAAAAATGAATGATGTACTGTACGGTGACTAACAGAACATAATTTGAAAAAAAAAAAGAGGAAGAAGATGGGTCAGAAGAAGACACAGTAACTCGGTTGTACACGAAGCCATAGAGAAGTTGTGCACGAAGCCTCAGACACTGCTGGGACACCTGGGTGGTTCAGTCGTTAAGTGCCTGCGTTTGGCTCAGGTCATGATCCCAGAGACCTGGGATTGAGCCCGTATTGGGCTCACCCCTCAGTGGGAAGCCTGCTTCTCCCTCTCCCACTCCCCCTGCTTGTGTTCCCTCTCTTGCTGTGTCTCTCTCTGTCAAATAAATAAATAAAAACTTCAAAAAAAAAAAAGATAAGAAAAGAAGACTGCTAGAGACAGAATATGATAAGGCAGAAGAAGAACAGGTGGTGTCCCCCAGATTCATATGGTCATTTCAACCTGTAATTTTTGGCAATATAGATTGACTTCCTTTGTACAAGAAGAGTAGTATGAAATTATTTTTGAAACAATGCTTATTAATGAAATTAGTGAGACTACAGGGTTTCGTGTATGTCTACGTTATTGTCTATTGCTACGTGGCAAATTATTCTCAAACTTAGTGACTTAAATCAAACATTTATTTATTATTTTACATAATGTCTAAGGATCGAGAATCTGGAAGTAGCTTAGCTAAGTTGTTCTGGCTCAGGAGTCCCCATGAGCTTACAGTTCAGCCGTCAGTGGGGGCTCCAGATCCCTGAAGTCTTGACAGAGGATCTACTCTGCTTCCGGTAACACTTGTTCATCTGGCTGTTGGCCCGGGACCTCAGTTCCTGGACATACGTGCCTCTCCACGAGGCTGCATCAAGTCATGTCAACTGGCTTCACCCAGAGTGAGCGATCTAGCAGAAAGTGAGAGTCAGGAAGCTTCCAGCCTCAGAAGTGACATGCTGTCCCTTCTCTTAGACTCTATTGGTCACATAGATGGAATCTGAAATGTTACCGGAGGGCACTACATAAAAATGTTAACATCAGAAAGTGGAGACCTTTGGCGTGCCCGGCAGGCTTAGTCGGGGGAGCATGCAACTCTTGATCTCAGAGTTGTGAGTTCAAGCCCCACGTTGGGTGCAGAGATTATTTAAAAACGAAATCTTAAAGGAGATGGCACAGTCAATTGAGTGACTGACTCTTGGTTTCAGCTCAGGTCATGATCTCAGAGTTGTGAGATCAAGCCACACCTTGGGATGCTCTCTCTCCCTCTCCTTCTACTCTTCCGGCTTGTGCGCTAGCTCTCTGATAAATAAATAAATCTTAAAAAACTAAAGGAAAGAAAAGAAAGTGGGGATCTTTGAGGGTCATCTTGGATCCTGACTAGAAGACCCACTAATGTGGTAATAATTGGCACTTAATTAAAATCCAATCTCCTCTCGGATGTATTTGCATTCAACACTAAAAGCAAACAACAATAGGCATATAGTACTGCCAATTCAATGCCATCAGCCATGGTTCCATCACTAATGATGTTCTGAAATGGGGTCCAACTCTTGGTAAAATTCCCCCCAAAATAAGTACAATTTTTACAGTATTTGCATTTGTGGGAAAAAATAGTGTATTTTGCATTATGCCCCTGATGTGTATTGTGTCTCTATGTAAAATATGATTCTGTTCCAAGTTTAGATTACTATAAACAGATTTTTTTTCATCCACATGAATAAGCGGTGAGATCTTTGGATGGTGGCCAAGACACAGAACAATGTGTCTTTCTGGTTACCTGCCCTGCAGACACTCAGTGTTCCTGGCTCTGCCCTCCTAAATGTGGCTCGACATGATGTTTGGATTTTTTTTTTCATTTAAAAAATTTTTATTTTTATTTTTTTTTAAAGATTTTATTTATTTATTTGCCAGAGAGAGAGAGTGAGCACAGGCAGACAGAGTGGCAGGCAGAGTGGTAGGAGAGGCAGAGGGAGAAGCAGGCTCCTTGCTTAGCGAGCCTGTTGTGGGACTCAATCCCAGGATGCTGGGATTATGACCTGAGCCGAAGGCAGCCGCTTAACCAACTGAGCCACCCAGGCGTCTCCCTCAATATTTTATTTATTTACTTGAGAGAGAGAGAGAGATAGTGACAGAGATAACGAGAGAGAGCACAAACAGGGGGAGAGGCAGAGGGAGGAGGAAGCAGGCTCCCCTCTGAGCAGGGAGCCGGACGTGGGGCTCAATCCCGGGACCCCGGGATCATGAGCTGAGCCGAAGGCAGACACTTAACTGACAGGGGCCCCTGAAATATTTCACGATTAGGATTGCATGGACTTGTGCCAGCCAGCAAAACGTACTGGTCCAAATGGGCAAAATGGTATTTCTTCAGTAGTGTCCCTCCTTTCTTGTCTGAAGAACCCTCCGCAATGTTCCAAAATGTCCTCTGGGGGCAGTAATGCCTCCACTGAAAACCACGAGTTCCCAGTAAGGACTTCACCTTGCACTCAGCATTTCATATTCATCATCGCTAAGGATTACAGCTATCCCCACAAGTTAGGTCTGATTACAGTTGACCCTTGGACAAAGCCGAGGTTAGGAGCGCCAACCCCTCACCCGTCAAACATTCCTGCAAAACTTTTGACTCCCCAAAAACCTCACTGCTTAGCCTACTGTTGATCCCGAAGTCTTACCGGTAACATAATCAATTAACACATACATCGTGTGTTATACGTATTATAGACTGTATTCTCACAATAAAGTAAGTTAGAGAGAAACAAGTGTTATAAAGAAAATCATAAGGAAGGGGCGCCTCGGTGGCTCAGTCGGTTAAGCTTCTGCCTTGGGCTTGGGTCATGATCCCAGGGTCCTGGGATGGAGCCTTGCGGCAGACAAGGGAGAGCCTGCTTCTTTCTCCCCTACCTCCCTGCTTGTGCCCTCTCTCTCTCCGTCAAATAATTAAATAAAATCTTTTATAAAAATATCATGGAGTGCCTGGGTGGCTCAGTGGATTAAGCTGCTGCCTTCGGCTCAGGTCATGATCTCAGTGTCCTGGGATCGAGCCCCGCATCAGGCTCTTTGCTCAGCGGGAGCCTGCTTCTCTCTCTCTCTCTCTGCCTGACTCTCCGCCGACTTGTGATCTCTCTCTCTGTCAAATAAATAAATAAAATCTTAAAAAAAAAAAATATCATAAGGAAGAGAAAATACACTTACAGTCCTGCAGGTAAGTGGTCTCACGGAGTTGAACCCCTGCTGTGCAAGGGTCAACTGTATATTCGTTGGACTAATGAGGAGACAGAAACTCAAGAAACTCGAGGTCACGGAGCTAGTGAGTGGCAAAATGTGGATCTGACTTCCGGTCTCCCGAGTCCCAAGCCCCAGTCCCTTACCACTGTGTCCCACTGCCCCTTGCTAAAGGTCTGAGGGGCAGTCAGGGAGGCAGGATCCTCAAGGGAGGTAAAGGACGAGAGTGACAGTCCAACGATAAAACGCCCTGAATGCAAGACAGCCCCAGGAACTCAGTGTCTTGAGTCTTCGTTGTTGAAGCTGTCGCTAATGTGATCTGCTCCAGCAACCTCTCTGCCAACAGCAGAGCACAGTGTGTGGGTATGAATAGAGATCTGAGTGCTATACACCTGGGTGCTCAGTCAGTTAAGCATTTGCCTCTGGCTGAGGTCATGATCGAGATCCTGGGATGGAGTCCCACATTGAGGTCCTGGGATTGAGTCCCAAGTCAGGCTCCTTGCTCAGCCTGTTTCTCCCTCTGCCTGCCCCTCCTCCTGCTTGTGTGTGTGCACTCTCTCTCTGACAAACAGATAAACAAATAAATAAATCTTTTTAAGAAAGAGGGATCTGGGGGGCTCCTGGGTGGCTCAGTGGGTTAAGCCGCTGCCTTCGGCTCAGGTCATGATCTCAGGGTCCTGGGATCGAGTCCCGCATCGGGCTCTCTGCTCAGCGGGGAGCCTGCTTCCTCCCTCTCTCTCTGCCTGCCTCTCTGCCTACTTGTAATTTCTCTCTGTCAAATAAATAAATAAAATCTTTAAAAAAAAAAAAAAAGAAAAGAAAAGAAAGAGGGATCTGGGGGCGCCTGGGTAGCTCAGTGGGTTAAAGCCTCTGCCTTCAGCTCAGGTCATGATCCCAGGGCCCTGGGATCAAGCCCCGCATCAGGCTCTCTGCTCGGTGGGAGCCTGATTCCTCCTCTCTTTCTGCCTGCCTCTCTGCCTGTTTGTGATCTCTGTCTGTCAAATAAATAAATAAAATCTTTAAAAAAAAAAAAAAAAGAGGGATCTGGAAGCAGAGAAACCACAGACAATCCAGGTTCAAATCCCAACCCTTGACAATTTCTAGCTGTGTGACCCAAGGCAAGTTGCTAAACCTCTCTGCGCCTCATTCGTTTCCTCAGCTCTTAAAAAGAGTTAAAAATAGTACTGATGTCATAGGATTTTTGTGAAGATTCATTAGTGCAAGGAAAGCATCCAACAAGAATAAGCTATTGTCAGCTTCTCTGTACCTCATAGCTTGTGATGCACTATCACGCCCTATCTCACTCCGGACTCATGATCGCTTCAGCTCACGTCTCCTGTCTCTATGCCTCAGTGTCTCTCTCTGCATAACCTTGCACTACTACTTATTTCATCTGCTCAGTATCAATTAGTTCTTATTTCCATGAGAGCATACAACCGTCTCAGGCAGTCTTAACAGATAATAGAGCTGGATGTGTTCATTTGGAAAGACCTTGAAGATCTATTTATAGACTAGTGAAGCAAAAGATAAGAACACAGAGCATGTTCACATTTGTGTGTTTTTGAGAGAGATATGGAGAGACAGTGTGTGCATGTAAATAATATACCTAAACTTTTGGAAGGCTATTGTGGTGGTGTGATCATGGTTCCCCCCAATATGTCCTAAATTCGCAGAAACTCTGAATATGTTATGTTACTTAACAAAAGGAAATTAATTAAGGTTGCTATTTGACTGACCTTAAAACAGGGAGAATATGGGGTGCGTGGGTGGCTCAGTTGGTTAAGCATCTGCCTTCGGCTCAGGTCATGATCCTGGAGTCCTGGGTCCTGAGATCAAGCCCCACATTGGGCTCCCTGGTCGGCAGGGAGCCTGCTTCTCCTTCTCCCTCTGCTGCTTCCCCTGTTTGTACCCTCTCTTGCTCTCTCTCCTGCTCTTTGTCAAATAAATAAATAAAATCTTAGAAAAAAAAAAGACTAGGGAGATTATGCTGGATGATCTAGGTGGGACCAAGGTAAACCTATAAGTGGAAGAGGGAGGCAGGAGGGTCCCTGACAGCAGGGAGGACTCACCTGCTGTCACTGGCTTTGAAGATAGAGGAAGGGGCCACAAACCAAGAAGCCTCTAGAAGCTGGCAAAGGCAAGGAATCCGATTCTCCCCTAGAGTCTCTGGAAGGAGTGAAGCCTCACCACCACCTTGATTTTCTACCAGTAAGATCTACTTTGGATTTCTGACCTCCAGAACTGTAAGACAATAAATTTGAGTTCTTTAAGCCACTAATTTTGTGGTCATTTATTTAAAAAAAAAAAAAAAAACTAGTATACATGTGCAAGAAGTTGTTGATGGTGGTTAGATCTGGGAAGTAGGGTTGGGAGGTCTGGGTCTGCGCAGCAGTGGGGAGCTCATTCGTTCATGGTCTATCCTTTTGCATCGATTGAATCTCTTACTATATACATGTGAATTTTCAAAATAGATTTTTTCAAAATAAAGAACTTTGGGGTGCCTACGGCTTAACCATGTTGAGTTTTAGAATAGAAAGTTTTTGTACGTGTAGCACCTGGGTCGCTCAGTCGATTAAGCGTCTGCCTTCAGTTCAAATCATTATCCCAGGGTCCTGGGATCAAGCCCCCAGGGGGGCTCCATGCTCAACAAGGAGTCTGCTTCTCCCACTCCATCTGTCTCTGCCCCTCACCCCACTCATGCTCTCTCTGCCTCTCTGTCAAATAAATAAAATCTTTTTTAAAATTATATATAATTAAATACCATGTTCTTTCAATCATTTTTTACCAAATGTGTTTGCTTTTGTCTATTTTCTCCACTTTGTGGATTCCTGTTTATGTAAGGCCATCACTCAGTTTGGTAAGAGTAGCTATGTGTTGTAAGAACAACAGAACAACACAGCTGGGGGCGCCTGGGTGGCTCAGTGGGTTAAAAAGCCTCTGCCTTCAGCTCAGGTCACGATCTCAGGGTCCTGGGATCAAGCCCCGCATCGGGTTCTCTGCTCAGCAGGGAGCCTGCTTCCCCCTCTCTCTCTGCCTTCCTCTCTGCCTACTTGTGATCTCTGTCAAATAAATAAATAAAATCTTAAAATAAAAAAACAGCTTTCACATACTATAAAATTCACTCATTTAAAATGCACAGTCTGGGGTGCCTGGGTGGCTCAGTGGGTTAAGCCGCTGCCTTCGGCTCAGGTCATGATCTCAGGGTCCTGGGATCGAGTTCCGCATTGGGCTCTCTGCTCAGCAGCGAGCCTGCTTCCTCTTCTCTCTCTCTGCCTGCCTCTCTGCCTACTTGTAATTTCTCTTTGTCAAATAAATAAATAAAATCTTAAAAAAAAAAATAAAATAAAATACATAGTCTGGGGGTTCTTAGTACGTTCACAGAGTTGTGCCACGATTACCACCATCAAGTTTAAACATTTCTTTTTTTTTTTTTTTAATTTATTTGACAGAGAGATCACAAGTAGGCAGAGAGGCAGGCAGAGAGAGAGGGGGAAGCAGGCTCCCCAATGAGCAGAAAACCCAATGTGGGGCTCGATCCCAGGATCCTGGGATCACGACCTGAGCTAAAGCAGAGGCCCAACCCACTGAGCCACCCAGGAGCCCCACCACCATCAATTTTAGAACACTTTTATCACATCCAAAAGAAACCCATAAACATTAGCAGTCACTCCTCATTTCCTCTCAAACACCACAGCCCTAGCCAACCGCTTCTCTACTTCCTGTCTCTAGAGATTTGCCTATCCTGGACCTTTCATATAAATGGAAAAGTACGATATGTGGTCTTTCTTGGCTGGCTTCTACACTTTCATTTAATGCCTCCTGCTAGCTGAAGGCATGTCAGAGAACAATTTCAGTGAGTTCAGGAAATCGACTAGCAAGATCAGCTTTGAAATCAATATTCCCTCGAGAAGAGCTATGGAACACTTTTTAAGAGATTTTATTGATTTATTTGAGAGAGAGAGGAGAGGAGGAAGAACACAGGGGTAGGGGCAGAAGGAGAGGGAGAGAGAGAAATTCTCAAATTCTCTTAGAGCCCTGTTGCAGGACTCGATCCCATAACCCATGAGATCATGACCTGAGCCGAAATCCAGAGTTAGACGTTCAACCCACTGAGCCACCCAGGTGACCCTATGGGACAATTTTTAAACAAACCATAAAAATTAAAAAAAATTTAAAAACCTTCTTTTTATTATTTTATTAGCACAACAACGTGCATCATTTAATTCTTAGAGTGCAGTGCCCACCCCATGGCAGTCACCAGCTGGGTTCTTCACAGAGAATATCTCAATGAATCCTCACACTCAGTCACCATTTTGAGCGTTTACCCCTGAGTAATCCGTAAGTCATTGAGGTTTGGTATTTTGCCCAGATCTCATACCAAATGGCAGAGCTGAGAGTTTAGTGAGAGTCCACGCCCCCGCCCCAGTCCCCCACTCCCCCACTCCACAACCTGGTGTATTGTTGCCAGGAGTCCCCAAGCCACGAGATTCATCCCATCTGGATGTCACAGTGCTTAGCTGCAAATGGCAGCCCCTCCCCTCCCAGCAGGATTAAGCAGAAAAGGGTTTTGTTAAAGGACACGGGCCCTTGCAGGAGGGCGGAAAGTGGCTCGAGGTTGTTAGGAGCAGTGCCTGAAACGACACAGAAGAACTGACCTAGGGAGGAGAAGACCGAAGCTGCCGCTAAGCCAGGGACTTGGCCACCCCTGCAGGTGACATTAATGCCACTTTATGCACCTGGGAGCCACCGCCTTCCTGCCACAGCTGAGTGAGGCTTCTCCAGAGACCCAGCCTCGTTCTTTCCATGCTTCATTCTGATCCCTGTCCCCCAAGGACAGGTCTTGCCAGAGCCTGGGTCACAGGACCATTTTGGGGCATGTTTAAGGAAAGGAAGGCTCTTCTTTCCTGTGAAGAGCAGCTTTGAAGATCTGGCTTCCTGTGTTAGGAACCACATCCCCGCTAGACGAATGACATCTACCACCATCAATACAGGTCCCTCGGAAGAGGGGAGGCAGCCAAAAGTAGAGCAGCCGTCAAGTTCATCTTTAAGCAAATCTCACTGAGAAGCTTTGGGGCTCAGCTGGGCAGTTCATGGTGTAAACTGTAGCTAGGTGGAGGGGACTATGCTATGGACCCAGGTTCACCCACAGAAGTGAAAGCAGAGAGGTCCAGCTGTAAATTATAAAGCTGAGTCAACATTGGACCATACACTCCTTGCTAAAGGTTCTCAGAGTACACCAGGAAGGACCCGCGCCACAACTGTTGAGTATGTCTCTCTCTCTCTCTTTTTTTTTTTTTTTAGGTTTTTATTTATTTACTTGAGAGAGAGAAAGACAGCATGAGCAGCAGAAGGTGAGGGACAAACAGACTCCCCTCTGAACCCAGAACCCAACACGGGTTGGTTGGATCCCAGGACCTCGAGATCATGACCTGAACCATCTAGGCGCCCCCTTTTGCTTAAAAGATTTTATTTGGAGTAGGTCTCTCTTATAACAATGTTAAACTTATTTGATAAATTTGTCCTGTTGAGATTCTCAGGTAGGACCAGAGGTGGCGGGGCTGGGGGACAGTGGCATCCATTAGTCATCTAGGGAAGGTGTGGGTCCTCAAAGAGGAAGCCAGACCTCTGAAACTGGTCTCGGCAGGAAAGAAAATTCCGTAGTTCTTAGTTTCCTAAATCTAGACTTGGGGGAGTGGAGGCATGCTGAGGGCACCTGAGGGTTCTCTCAGAGGTGGGAGAACGGTGGGTTCTGCCCCTACAGCAGGTTGAGGACTGG
This sequence comes from Mustela putorius furo, assembly GCF_011764305.1. Taxonomy (NCBI): domain Eukaryota; kingdom Metazoa; phylum Chordata; class Mammalia; order Carnivora; family Mustelidae; genus Mustela; species Mustela putorius. The sequence goes on along the minus strand of NW_025421491.1, from coordinate 149,091 downwards.
GCTCAGAGATGAACAGGGGAGGGCCACAGGCCAGGCTCTTCTGTCCCCAGGACTGCTTTCCCCTTGTCTATGTCATCCCAAGCCTTGAAGGAAGCTGTAGTTTGATGGGGCAGTCTGGTCTCAGCTGGGCAAGAAGTATTATGCCACATTTGTGGGTCTGCCTGAAGGCCAGGGGAGGAGAGGGAGGTCAGTGTCCCCTGCCTGGAACCAGGGTGGTGGTGGCAGCAGTAAGAGTGAGGAAAATGAGTAACTGGGGGTTACATTTGGGGCTGAGGGGTCCATATGTCCCCCCTCAGTGATTTCTGACCATCCGGATGGTGGGATGGTGGCTTCCCTTTCAGGACTTCGACAAATATACGCTGAATGAACAGAACATCGTTGAAGAGGAAACGCAACCCTTCTAGGAACAGCAAACCAGCGTGAGGGGTGCCTGAGAAGTACCGAGAAGGTCCCAAATGGTCCCTGGGTCCCAGTGATGGTGGTCCCAGGCAGCTAGCAGCAGGGAAGGGCATCAGGAAGCAGCAGGCCCTGATTATACAGCCAAGGTCACAGATGACTCCCATCTCTGTGAGGTACCCCAATGCCAAGTGTAGAGCTCTGTCCAGGTGGCTCCATGAAGAAAAGGAATAGTACTGCAACTGTTCTAGAAAATTAAGAGCCCTCAGGTACCAAACCGGCCTCAGGTACACAAAACAAGGGCATAAACCATTTCACATGGCTGGGAGCCAAAAGTCACTGGAATTTGAGGCTGTATGCTCAGGATGTTGGGCCAGGGTCCTGGTCCTAGAGTCTGAAGAAAGGAGCCCTGAAATTCAAGGTTAGGAATCAGGCAGTGTTTGATGCGAGGCTGTTCAGGAGTTGTTCAGACATTACCACTACATCTGAAAAAGTGGCCAAGTTAGAAGGTGAAACACTGACAGTAAAAGGTCAAGTCTGCCTCAGAGGAAAAGGAAGCATCAGATCACAATTCAAGAAACACTGACCAACCAGCCAAAATCTTTTCTCTGGCCTGAAACTTAGTTCCTTAAATTAGTGAATGTTTTTTCACTGAGTGAATTTGCCTTCTTCACAAGAACAATCTGTTTACAGCTTTTATATCATCAATCAAAAAGATAAAAAGCATTTATTCAGGTGGTCAGTCAAAAATACGGTTATTATTCTTAGTGGTTATTTATATAACAAGAGACCATTGGATAATCATTAAAATGAACTTTATTAACCTTATTAATACAGACAACATTTACAAACATAAGGCGTGGTGTGCTGAAATTCAGGATTTACTAGTGCTTTCTGATAACTTTACCTTTCTGTCATCCAATATTGAAAGTGGTTTCCTTTGTTTGTTTTTAATAGACATTTATTTTACTGGGGGAGAGAGAGCACAAGCAGGGGGAGCGGCAGGCAGAGGGAGAGGGAGAAGCGGGCTCCCCACCAAGCAGAGAGCCCGACGCGGGGCCCGATCCAGGAACTTGGGATCATGACCTGTGCCAAAAGCAGATGCCCAACGACTGAACCACTCAGGCGCCCCAAAATGGTTTCCTTTGTATTATGTTGCTGCAATGCAACTTGGCGTCATGCATCTAATTCCCATTTTTTTTTAAAGATTTTATTTATTTATTTGACAGATCATAAGCAGGCAGAGGGGCAAGCAGAGAGAGAGGAGGAAGCAGGCTCCCTGCTGAGCAGAAAGCCCGATTCGGGGCTCGATCCCAGGACCCTGGGATCATGACCTGAGCCTAAGGCAGAGGCTTTAACCCACTGAGCCACTCAGGTGCCCTCTAATTCCCATTCTTAACAAGATTCACAGAATCCTAGTCTTTTAAAATGTTTTATAACTATACTTCTTATTATGTAGCTACATTTCCTACTGGTCACAATTCTGTTTAGAGTAATAACATCACTGGAGAAGGCACATAACTCATTCAGTAAAATAATCACATGTAATACCAATTAATTACCCCATCACCTAAGCAGAAGGCCCTGACATTTCCTCGAAAGTTGCAGTTTTACTGAACCATCACGCACTTTACAAAATAATTTGTTCTTTCAAAATCAGAGTGGCAAGTACCCCTTTTGAACCACATCCATAAGCCCGCACTTGGAGTTCAATAAGGAAACAGATCTCCCTTTGAACACTTGATGCTCTTCTAGTAGCCCAACTCTTCTAGTAGCCCAGCTCTTCTAGTAGCTAACGCAATTACACAAACTTAAAAAAGTCAGATTTTTTTGAAAGTGGATGGAACACAACAATCTCACGAATGTCAATCTCTAGTCATTTGCCAAAAGTGCAAACTGGAGCAAAATTCAGACACCTTTTCATTCATGAAAGAGTTCCTTAGACCAGAAATTGGATCGCTACACTGAGATTTTCATACAGAAAAAGCCCCTGGGGAATCTGTAACATTACACAGAAAGGCTTCAGGTAGACTTAGCGATGAAGCCAGAAATGAAACCTCAAGTTTCCACTGAGCCCAAGGAGTTTTTTTTTTTTTTACCTCCAAAGATGCAGAAAATATACCCAAACTCTTTAAAAGTGGCCACTAGAATCTACTTCTAGAACAGCTATATCAACAAGCTTGGCTGATGGATTTGTACAGCTAACATAATGAAGTTAGGCAAGAAAAAGTACAACTCGGGTATTTCGTGGTTTTTTGTTTTGTTTTGTTTTGTTTTGATTCAGTTTCCACAAAGACGGTTTATAAAAAAAAGAAGAGTGCAATAAATCCATTAGGCTAATTTCCTGATTATAACATTTCCACCCGCATAAAGAATGTCCTGAAAGTCTTAGAACAATTGTAAGCTTTAATAACTCAGGGGTATGTATGTAGCAAGCTTGCAAAAAGACATTCATCATTTGAAAGTTTGCTTGCCTACAGTCCATTCCTTAGTTTTGTGACTTCTGATAATACTTTTTAAGGCTTGCTTGTTATAGTTGTTTGCTGCAGTAACTATGTTTGAAGATGGCAATAGCCAACTGTCTTTTGAGTTATTAGAGCTGAAAACTGCACCAAGACTTTCTGGAATGCCCTTTATATGACTCCCCTTCTGAGTCCTTGTCCTAATTCATTTCACCCATGACTGACATCTATACTCCAGAATGGGTTTTATTTCCTAGAGGTTCCCTTCTTTTCCTGCAACGTCCTCAGAGCAAAGCTGGTCAAACATGTCTCAGGCTCTGTTTCTTACAGCTTTCTCCCTCACGCATCCCTGGAGATGTGATTAGTTTTGAAAAAAGTACAGAGATTCAGAGTTCTCATCACTTGTGTTACCACAGTATATCTCAGCTTCTAAGAGTGACATCAGTACAACCGAAAATGGTTTGAGGCAGTACTGTGAATATTTAAGTGGTCATGTTTTAATAAATTTCCACACATTCATCCAGTTAAAAAAACCTGTCTTGACTTCAGGTGTTTTCTCCCTTTCTCCCCGATCAATGTTGTTTGGGTTTTTATTTGTGACTTCTTCTGCTCTTACAAGGCTCTCATATACTTCCTGGGCTCTGGCAATTTCTTTCTGTGCATCAAAATGGACTTTTTGCCAGGTCAGGAGGGGAACAATCAAATTAAAATCATTAATTCGCTTGTTTAGTTTTCTGATGTTTTCTTGAAACTGCTCACAAACTTGGGTCCACTGTTTCTGTTCAGTTGGTGTCATGGGGTTCCCAAGTTTTTTCCTGGATGCTAAGATCACCTCTCTGAGTTGATCAATGGTATCCTTTATTTCCTTTTGCATTAGGATCCATTCTGGTTGATATCCATTATCTATCAGTATTCTGTTCAGGTTGTGAGTCATGGGATCAATATATGAACAGCCAGAAAATTTTTTTAGAGGTTTTCCCTTCCCACTGAGGTTATCAAAGTCTCCTTTGGCCATTGACTCCTGAATGAGATCCTCTACTAAACGCTCTATAGCCTGAGTTATCTTTTGTTCTTTACTCTGCCTCACATCTTTAACAATTAAACTGTCCACGAAATACTGGCTTTGTAGCTTCTGCTTCTGATACTCCATGACTTGCTCAGTTGCACGGTCAGCTCGAAACTGCCTATACTGCTTCTCTCGTTGACTCGGAGTTCCAAAACCAATACCTTCAAAACTTAAATAATGCCGGTGTTGGGGTGTTTTGTATTTGAATTTGTCTTCTTCTTCCTCTGCTTCTTCAACTTTATTCTGTCGGGCATTTGTTTGTTCTAGCACGTGGGAAAGCACCTTCCGATAAGCTTCTTCGATCCTTACAAATGTTGCCGAATCCGCAGTATCAGAGCCACTGTCCGGATGGTATTGCTTGGCAAGCTTATGAAAAGATTCCCTGACATCATCCGCAGAGCAACCTTCATCCAGATTTAGCAGCCTATAATATTCTCGCATCTTCTTTTTGGATATATGAGTTGACACTGCTCTGTGTCTAATGACACCAAGATATGGGAGCATTTTCTGTCTATTAGATATCACTGGAACATTTATCAGATGAGACCTTAAGATTTGAGCCATTGTCACATACGTCATGTTCATAATCTTCCCAGTGATGGCCTACAAACGGACAACAAATAAAGAGTGAAGGAAGTTGTATTATCAGCAATCTCATGTTTTCAGCAATAAGGAAATTACAGGTACGATAAGGGGCGGTATTTTTCTAATGCTGCTGCCAAATGTTTATAGCTATATTTCACATATGTTAGCAGAGAAATTGAAGTTGATGATGCTTAGTATTAACATATTGTGATATAATCTGGATTCTACTCCTCACTAAGCAACCACAGAATTTCAGAGCTGCAGGTTTTTAGAGATCTCATCCAGTCTGCCCATTTTAAGAGAAAATGTTGGTCCCCAAGATAAAGCAACATAACCCAGTCACAGAGCAAAGTGTAAGGAAAATGGTTAGGGTTAGGGCACAATAAGGTTTTGCTTAATTCTCTGTATCCCCAGCAAATTATCAACTTCATCACGGCCACTGCATCTTTAGTGTAAAACTGTCTTCATCATCTCGAGGGGTCTTCTCATGAAACTTACACACATGAAACAGAGAACAGGAGCAAGTATGTACGTAGCCTGACAGTAAACTGAATAGAAATCAAGTGTCCCAAAGCTCCCTACCTTACCAAGGAGATGTTTGCTACATGCTAGAAAACCGAGATGAAATCTGGGCCCTCCCGACACGTTAGCTGTTATTTCTTGAAACTCATGGTCTAGCAGAAGAGAACAACTTACAACTAGATAATGGCAATTAAATGCCAGAAGTGGTTTAATCAGAAGTGGGATTTTGACGTACAAACGCTAGAACCGAGCTCCTGGGGACTCCAAGTTTCTGGACAGTTGGGGTCAACGGCTTTATAGTTTGGATGGTGGAGGCTGAGCCCCGGGTGGCCAAGACCCGGCAGTGCTCAGTCCCGAGGGACACGCCCCGCTCCGCCCCCTACTCACCTTCACAGCCTTGGGAAGGGGCTTAGCGGCTCCCGCCCCCAAGCTGCGCCTCTGCGCATGCGTGCGCGGTCTTGCCCTTCGCTCTCCGCCGGTCTCCCTGCGCAGGGGGAGTGTCTCCGCTGGACTAGACCATCTGTCGTCTTACCGTGAGGGGACCACAGTGGGTACAGAGGACAGAGTCGGACCTAATCGGGACAGAGGTCCTACTTTAACAGGGAACCCAGGAATCTCTCCTAAAATGAACTCTACCCTGGGGGACACAGGCGGGACGGCTCGGAAGGCTCCGCCCCGCCCCCACTCCCACCAGCAGCGGGCGTGGGGGTCCGGCCGATGGGGATTGTGGGAGATGTAGTTCGGGGGAAAGTGAGGCACGCGGCGGCCTTCGCCAGGTGCCTATGCCTTCCCGGGAGGAGGCGGCGGGCGGGGGAAGCGAAATGTGGCGGGGGCCGGAACCGGGGTGGGCATCCTCCATTGCAGGGTGTGGTGAGTGTAGGTTGGCAACCTTGAAGTCGCTGTGGTTCGGGGGCGACGGCCCTCGGTAACGTGCTTTTGGGAAGGGTCGACAAGGTCGTTTGCCCGAACAGGTCTAAACAGCCTCTTCCGGGTCTGCAGATGGGGCGCGAGCGCAGACCTGAACGTTCTGCCCCACCCAGAAGCGTCTCCCTGACCCGGGCGAGAAACCTGGTCTTCGTTAATTCAGCAACTACTTACTGGGCAGCTCGCCTAGCCAGGCGTTGGTAGGTAGGGGTTGAGGACAGTCGAGATCCAGATCAAAACAGGGGTCTCCTGGCTTTTGAGCTCAGCCACTGTCAAGGGGATTTCCTGTTTCCCCCTCCTGAACGGGGAGATGATTTTTTAAAAAAGAAAAAATAGAGAAAGGCAGAAAACTGCTTTTCTCTCTGTGTCTGTTTACCAGTAAAATAAGGGTACCAATAAATGGTAAGTGTATATTTAGCACTTTTTGTCAGCTGCTGTGCTAAGTGCTTCATGTATAATCTCTTTTAATCCTTACAACAGCCCTGTAAGTGTATTTTCCTCATTTTACGTACGATGAAATAATAATTGCATAAAACGCACTGAATTTTTGTGAGAGTTGCACAAGATATGTAAGCCACTTTGCAAAATGCCTGGCGCATTAAGCAATGTATTCTATTATGACTGTATTTCCTAAAAGGAGCCAGAAATAGGTTCTGGCCTTTCTAAACTTCTGAATGAGACAATGTAACAAGAAGTTGCTACCTCCTATGTAGTTGCACAGAGAAAGACTTAAATACGGATGCAGAGGGATTTCCTTATAAGCAAACAACGTAGAGTTCTGTGTGAAGCAAAGTAGTGTTTCTACAGAGCTAACTTTTCTGGCCAGCATCTTAAACACAGCATTAAAGTGGAAAAGAATGCAAAACACAGCTTTAAAAACTACTCATATATTTATAGCACTTTGCGTTTTGAAAGGACTCATCACAAATCTCATTTTGATGTTTGCACTTTAGCACTATGTAGTTAAGTGCCTTTTGTAAGTTACTAGAACTGTCAGTCAGTTTCTCTCAAAAAGTGTCAGTTTTATAGCATGATTGTGTACTTGTAGAAAGCGAATTGGAGTTGGCTGCTTAATCCAGTAGGAACACTTGCAGCTGCAAAATGCAAACCAGCTAACTGATTGGGGGAATTAACTTTTCTCATGTATAAGAAATATGAAGGCAGCCAGCTTTTGGGTATTGTATTGGGTTGCCACATTTGCTTTACCATTCTTTCCCTCTATATATGTGCCTTTTTAAAATTTTTTTTAAGATTTATTTATTTGACAGCACAAGTAGGCAGAGCAGCAGGTCGAAGGAGACGGAGAAGCAGGCTACCCACTGAACAAAGGACCCGATGCAGATCTTGATCTCCCGGGATTATGGGATCATGACCTGAGCAGAAGGCCAGTGCTTCACCGACTGAGACACCCAGGTGCCCCCCCTTTTTTTTGCTTTTTAAGATTTTATTTTTAGATAATCACTACATCCAGCGTAGGGCTTGAACTCAAAACCCTGAGATCAGGAATCTTGGGCTCCACCGACTGAGCCAGCCAGGTCCCCCAAAGGCTCTGTTTTAATCCACGTCTTTTTTCCTTCTCTTTTATTTGTTTATTCTGTGATAATTGCAAAGAAACTGATTTATTGCCCATAAGTTACCATAGTAACCAAAAAAATTACACTTCCTGAAGCTTGACTTGTGGTTCGGTCTGCATCTTAAAACCACATATTGTCCGATGACGCTTGCAAATGGTAACTTCTAGAGCTACAGTTCCTAGAACCACCATGAATATGCTTTCCTTTCTGGGTGCCATCTTTTTAAAAATTATTTTTCATTTTTCTGTTTTTATTTTAAGTAGGCTCCACACCCAGGGTGGGGCTTGAATTCAAGACCCTGAGATGAAGAGTTGCATGTTGTATTGACAGCCAGCCAGGCACCCCTCTGGGTGCCATCTTCATTCATTTCTGTTTGCTGAAGAAGGAGTTTGATGCTGGGGTGTCTTGGTGGCTCAGTCAGTTAAGAGTCTGCCTTCAGCTCAGGTCATGATCCTGCCATCCAGGGTGGATCCCCACGTCAGGTTCCCTGCCTGCCTCCCTGTGCTTCTGCCTGCCCTCTGGTGAGGTCATACTGGATCATTTGGTCCGAGCTGTTCTCCATGGAAGAGCGCAGGAAATGAGTATGTAAATCTAGTTTGTTACCCAAACTTCTTTTGAAGGTGCCCTTCCTGATTAAATAGCATTTCTTACATTAAATGAAATGAAAGAATCGCATAATTTCTGTTCTTTCCTTGACATCGCGGTTTAATTATCTACTCTGGGAGATATCCATAGTGAGTGAGTGTTTCTGTCTTTGTTCTTAGGAAGTACATGTTGAAATATTTATGGAGAAAGGGATATGATGTCTGCAAATTACTCTCCAGTGACTTAGAAATAAATGCATGTACAGGGCAAGGGAGAAAGAACAAACAATAAACCAGATGGAGTGAAATGTTATTCGGAAAATCTGGGGAAAGATGATTTGGAAGGTTTTTGTATTACAACTATTCTGCTTAGGCACTTTTTAACTTTTTAAAAAGAATTTATTCATAATTGCCAGAAATTGGAAGGAACCAAGATGTCCTTCAGCAAATGAAACTGTGGTTTGTACATACAATAAAATATCATTCAGTGATAAAAAGTAATTGAGCTGTCAGGCCTCGAAAAGACAAGGAAGAGGGGCACCTAGGTGGCTCAGTGGGTTAAAGCCTCTGCCTTCGACTCAGGTCATGGTCTCAGGGTTCTGGGATCGAGCCCTACTTCGGGCTCTCGGCTCAGCAGGGAGCCTACTTCCCCCTCTCTCTCTGCCTGTCTCTCTGCCTACTTGTGATCTCTGTCTGTGTCAAATAAATAAATAAAGCCTTAAAAAAAAAAAGAAAAGAAAAGGAAGAACCTTAAATGCATATTGCTGAGTGAAAGAAACTGATCTGAAAAGGCTCTATATATGATTCTAACTATATAAAACTATAAAAATCATTTTAAGAAATCAGTAGATTAAAGATAGGCAAAAAGGACTTGACTAGACATCTCTCCAAAGAAGGTATTCGAAGGGCCACAAGTAATCGCAGAGAAGCTCAGCACCACTGATCCTGGTGAAAGGAAATCAAACCCACAGTGAGTTAGCACCTCACACGCATTAGGACAGCGGCTATCAGACAGAACAAAACAAAATAACAAGTGGTGAGGATGTGGAGAAGCTGGAGCCCTTAAGAGAAAATAAAATGGGGGAAACATTTTTTTTTTAAAGATTTTATTTATTTATTTGACAGAGATCACAAGTAGGCAGAGAGGCAGGCAGAGAGAGGAGGAAGCAGGCTCCCGCTGAGCAGAGAGCCTGATGCGGGGCTCGATCCGAGGACCCTGGAATCAGGATCCAGGCCCAAAGCAGAGGCTTTAACCCACTGAGCCACCCAGGTGCCCCGGGGGAAACATTTTTTTTTTTTTTTTTTTTTTTTTTTTTTTTATTTTTATTTATTTATCAGAGAGAGAGAGCGAGAGCAAGCACAGGCAGACAGAGTGGCAGGCAGAGGCAGAGGGAGAAGCAGGCTCCCCGCCGAGCAAGGAGCCCGATGCGGGACTCGATCCCAGGACGCTGGGATCATGACCTGAGCCGAAGGCAGCTGCTTAACCAACTGAGCCACCCAGGCGTCCCATCGGGGGAAACATTTTTGATGGTCACAGTTGCCCAAAGCTACACAGCTTGTGGCAGACCTTCCTTCCTTCCTCCCTCCCTCTCTCTCTCTCTCTTTCTTTCAGATTTTATTTATTCATTTGTCAGAGAGGGAGCACAGGCAGGAGAAGCAGCATGTAGAGGGAGAAGCAGTCCCGATGCAGGACTGGTGGATCCTAAGACCCTGATGTGAAACTCAATCCCAAGACCCTGTGATCATGACCTGAGCCAAAGGCAGAAACTCAATTGACTGAGTCACCCAGGCGCCCCAGTGGCAGATTTTTCTGCCGGTCTAAATCTGCAGATTTGATCTGCAGAGTTAGTGCAAGATTTTTCCTATATCCTTCCCAACCCAGAGGGCAGACATGCTGCAAAAGGGAAAGAAAGTGTTAAAAGAGTATTTGCATATTGGTTTGGCATATAGCTTTCTAAAATAACACCCTCAGTTCCGGAAGGAATTTATTTCAGAATGGAGTTAGTAGCACCAGACCTTTGTTAAGTCATTTACTAGATTTTGAAATGTATTATTTGTGTCCAAATCAGCTGACAAAAGTGCCAAGAACAAGAAATCATTTCCCAGCAACACTCTTGGGAGCTCTGTGCCTGTGTCGTCTGGCCCCCTGGCAGGCCTGAGCCCTCCTCTTCATTTCGTAAAGTAATCAGTGAAAAAATGGACATTTCAGGGGCACGTGGGTGGCTCAGTCAATTAAGCGGCTGCCTTTGGCTCAGGTCATGATCCCAGGGTCCTGGGATTAGGCCCTGCTGGGCGGGTCTCTGCTTCTCCCTAGCCCTCTGCCCCTCCCCCCTGCTTATGCTCTCTCTCTTGCTCTCAAATAAATAAAATCTTTCTTAAAAATGGTTATTTCATTAAAGATGTTTTAGAGGACACAGAAGGGAGGGTTCCATTCAAAGCCACCAAGCAGAATTTCCTAAAAGTTGCGAGGAGCCATCTGTCCTGTCCCAGGCCCAGTCAGGTGCCGTATACCTCTCGTCTCCTTTCTCCCTGCCTTGTCTTCTCGAAAACGCACTCGGAGTTTCAGCACTTCGTGCAGAAAACAGAAGCACGGAAGTTTGCCACTTCACTCAGGCTTTCAAGGATCATTTATCTTCAACTGGGTACCTTGCAAGCATGTGTTTATGTGCTGATATCTGTCCCATTCCTGATGCCAAGTGGTTTATCAAAGAAAAATACAAATCAATTTCTTTCTCTTCTCTAGGCCCTAAAATTCTGCTAGTAAGAAAAACAAGATCTTGGGGCGCCTGGGTGGCTCAGTGGGTTAAGCCTCTGCCTTCGGCTCAGGTCATATCTCAGGGTCCTGGGATCGAGCCCCGCGTCTGGCTCTCTGCTCAGCGGTGAGCCTGCTTCCCCCTCTCTGTCTGCCTCTCTGCCTGCTTGTGATCTATCTCTCTCTGTCAAATAAATAAATAAAATCTTAAAAAAAAAAAAGAAAAAAAAGATCTTTTTCTCCAAACCATTAACATAATAAAAATACACAAAGTGGCAATGACAGAATGTTCTTAATAAATTGGCCATTTAGGGACGCCTGGGTGGCTCAGTAGGTTAAGCCTCTGCCTTTGGCTCAGGTGATGATCCCAGAGTTCTGGGATGGAGCCCCACATCGGGCTGTCTGCTCAGCGGGGAGCCTGCTTCCTCCTCTCTCTCTGCTGCCTCTCTGCCTGCTTGTGATCTCTCTGTCAAATAAATAAATAAAATCTTAAATAAATAAATTGGCCATTTAAAAGGCCATGCTCAGCATAAGAACGCGTCACACAAACTTTAGGATCTTGATTACCTCTGAAAATCTTAGAAGGAGTCCAAGATTTTCACTTGAATCACTATAATAGCAAACAAAATTAAAAAAATAAAAATAAAGGGGGAGGGAGCAAGTAACTGCAGGCGATCGGAAATGTAAATTATGAAACATCCCTCACTCTGCAGCCTGTAAAAAGAATGAACCCGATCTCTAGGTATAGTCATGGAAAGGTGGCCAGTGTATTTTCTGAATAAATATATTTTGCTAAATTATATTTGGAAAAGGATGAGTCAATTTGCACTCCATCCTATCCAGGAATACCTGTTACTCTACATCCTTGATGACACAGTGGCTTAGTAATCAGAACAACAGGTGATGGCGAGTGTTAGGAGAAATCCCAAACCCTCACATACTGCTGGTGAGAAGGTAAAATGGAACAACTCCTTTAGAAAACAGCTTGCGAGGGGCGCCTGGTGGCTCAGTGGGTTAAGCCTCTGCCTCGGGTTCAGGTCACTATCTCAGGGTCCTGGGATCAAGCCCCCACATCGAGCTCTCTGCTCAGGGGGGAGCCTGCCCCCCCCCGCCTGCTTCTCTGCCTACTTGTGATCTCTCTCTCTGTCAAATAAATAAATGAATAAAATATTAAAGGAAAGAAAAAAACAGTTTGCGAGTGCCCAAAAGTTAAAACATGGAGTTGTCACATGACTCAGCAGTTCCCCCTCCTGGGTGTATACTGAAAGGAACTGGAAATCTATTTCCACATGTATTTAACTGTTCATAGCAGCATTATTTATGATGGCCAAAAAGCAGATATAACCCATGTGCCTATCAACCGAAGAATGGATAAATGTGCCATATGCACACAACAGATTATTACAACATCATGAAAAAGTATAAAGTGCTGAGACACATCACAACATGGATGGACCCTGGAAACATGCTACGTGAAGAAGCCAGATAGTAACGATGAGTGAGTGAGTGCTAGTAGACCAGGGTCTCCTTTTGGAGTAATGAAAATGTTCTGGAAGTAGGTAGTGGTTATTGTTGCACAACCTTGTCACTATTGTAGAAATCACTGAATTGTATTTCAACAGTTGAATTTGATAGTATGAATTCTATCTCAATGGAAAATCAAAGTGTCTGTATTTTTATGTTAAGAAATTGGGAGTGCAGTGTAACTGTCCCTCAGAACAATGTATTACTTAAAATATAACCCATGAGAAATTCTACTAGTTACCAAGCATGTTTAGATACAGCCTTAAGAAAAACATACACTGGCAACAGGCCTCTGGGGCAGAGGACGATGTGCGTCCTTGTAGCTGGGGATGCGGGCTCGCTCAGGACGGAACGCCGCCTGCTGCTTTTTTCCGTTCTTGCCTTCCCCGGAGACACCCGTGGCTAATTAGACGAGCCCTTTGAATGTGTTTGATCAACTATAAACTTGATGCTGCTTGACCAGATAGATTTTGCTTTCCTTCTTGTTTATCTACAAGACATATGATTAATGTATAGCCTTCTTCGGCTCCTTTGTTGGTTACTGTCTATATCTAATAAATACGGGACTGACGAGTTGTTTGGGGTGACAGTCTTTACTTTTTCCTTTTTTTTTTTTTTTTTTTAAGATTTTTATTTATTTATTTGACAGAGATCACAAGTAGGTAGAGAGGCAGGCAGAGGGAGAGAGGGGAAGCAGGCTCCCTGCTGAGCAGGGAGCCAGATGTGGGGCTCCATCCCAGGACCCTGAGATCATGACCTGAGCCGAAGACAGAGGCTTTAACCCTCTGAGCCACCCAGGCACCCGGCGACAAAATCTTTTCTACTGTTGTCCCCTGCTTCCACTCTCTTGCAGGTGACTTGTTTGTGCCTCATTCTCCCGGGTGCCTTCAGGAAGTGGCAGTACAGTTGGCATTTTGTTTATATTTAATATTTAATAAAGTTTAATATTTAGAAATTCATACCTAATAAAATCTTATGGCAGTCATAAGTTATCATTGAAAATGTGTACCCAAGTGATTTAGACTTTGATTTAAAATTGAAATCTTCCTGGGGTGACTGGGTGGCCCAGTGGGTTAAGCATTTACCTTTGGCTCAGGTCCTGATCCCGGAGTTGGGGGATGGAGCTCCCCCATGGGCTCCCTGCCCAGCGAGGGGCCTGCTTCTCTCTCTGCCCCTCACCCAACTCGTGTTCCCTTTCTCTCACGCAGGTGCACACTCTCTCTCAAAAAAATAAATAAAATCTTTTTAAAAAATTGAAATCTTCCTCAATTTATATGTTATCAACACATCTGATAGAATTTTAGCCATCAACTTAAAATTTTTGAAGGTATAAAAGTAATTCTTGGGGCACCTGGATGGCTCAGTGGGTTAAGCCTCTGCTTTCGACTCAAGTCCTGATCCCAGGGTCCTGGGATCGAGTCCTGCATCGGGTGCCCTGCTCAGCAGGGAGCCTGCTTCCCCCGCCTCTCTCTCTGCCTGCCTCTCTGCCTACTTGTGATCTCCGTCTGTCAAATAAATAAATAAAATCTTAAAAAAAAAATTATTTGAAAAAAATTCTCAGAGAATTCTTCAGTCAGATAATAAAAGTATTGCGAAGGCAAAGCAAGCATTGCAAACTTAAAATTCAGCCTCAAGTGTGTTCATGTGTCAGTGGAGTCAACTATTAACCAAAGTCCCCTTCACAGCAATGGTTAATGTTTACTAAGAAATAGGGTTGCCTGGCGGGCTCAGTCAGTGGGGTGGAGCAGGCGGCTCTTGCTCTTGGGGTCGTGAGTTCGAGCCCCATGTTGGGCTCAGAGATTACTTAAAAAAAAGTAAAATAAAAAAAAAAAATAGGGGTGCCTGGGTGGCTCAGTCAGTCATTAAGTGTCTGTCTTCGGCTCAGGTTATGATACCAGGGTCCTGGGATCAAGTCCTGCATCAGGCTCCCTGCTTGGCGGGAAGCCTGCTTCTCCCTCTCCTACTCCCCCACTCTGTTCCCTCTCTTGCTATGTCTCTCTGTTAAATAAATAAATAAAGTCTTTGAAAAAAACAAGATCTGTAAGCTGAGTTTTGAATGTGTAACTTTAACAAACTGAATAGTAGTTTTAAAAAGCAAAAACGCCTGAAAATTCTCTCATCCCTGCCCCCTCCTTGGCTAAGGCAGGGGTAGCAGCTGCTGTGCACCCTTGTGGAGATAATCAACGCCGGAGAATGCCCTTGGGAGGGCGCCTGGGAGCTCAGTCGGTTAGCGGTCTGTCTTCAGGGCTCGGGTCATGATCCCAGGGTCCTGGGATCGAGCCCCATGTTGGGGTTCTTGCTCAGTGCAGAGTCTGCTTCTCCCTCTCCCTATGCCCCCTTCCCCAACTCGTGCTCACTCACGCTCTGTCAAATAAATGAATAAAATCTTTAAAAAAAAGAAAAAAAGGGAATGCCCTTGGGATGCCTGGGTGGTGCATTTGGTTAAGCATCTGATTTTATTTATTTTTTTTTAAAGATTTTATTTATTTGACAGAGATCACAAGAAGGCAGAGAGGCAGGCAGAGGGAGAGAGGAAGGGAAGCAGGCTGCCCGCTAAGCAGAGAGCCCCATGTGGGGCTCGATCCCAGGACCCCGAGATCATGACCCGAGCCAAAGGCAGAGCCTTGAATCCATTGAGCCACCCAGGTGCCCCAAGCATCTGACTCTTGATTGGGGCTCAGGTCGAGATCTCGGGGTTGTGATATCAAGCCCCACGTGGGACTCCGTGCTCAGTGGAGAGACTGCCCGAGAGTCTCCCTCCGCCCCTGTCCCACCCCCTCCCGCCCTCTAACTCTCCCTGCTTCTCTTTCAAAAAACAAAAACCACCACCACCACCAACAACAACAACAAAAAACCTCAAAAACAAAAAGAGTGCATGTTACTCCCATTTCCCTTTAATATACAAATGGGAGCGCAGTACACCTACACACCTTCCTTTAGCCTTCTCACTTAACAGCATATATTGATCCGAAAAAATCCCAACATTCTTTTGAAGAAAATAATATTTGCAGAGGACTCCCACAGCGTTTACGCTCCCTTATTCAGCATGATCTCTGCCAACAGTCAAGCCTGGATGGCAGTCAGGCTGGCTCTTCTAGTGGCCAGAAGATGCCCCCTGCAGTCGTGGCTCTCTGTCCCAGAAGGGCCACCTGAAAACTGGCACTAATTTGGGGAGGAGATAATAGACGTCAAGAGCTGCATTGTTTTTCCCCTCCCCAAATTTGAATGTTAAACTTCTAACCCCCCAGTACCTTAGTATGTAGGAAATAATTAAAGGAGCAATTAAGTTAACATAAGGCTATTGGGGTGCCCCCTAATCCAAGCTAACTGGTGTCCTTAGGAGAGGAGGAAGTGTGGACACACACAGGGGCACCGGGGAATGCCTGGGCGCAACAGGCTAGGCGAGAACGCAGTGAGGAGGTGACCTCAGAAACCTTGATCTTGAACATCCAACCTCCAGAACGGTGAGAGAAGAATTTCTGGATAAGCCGCTGTCTGCGGTCTTCTGTTCCAGGAGTGTGAGCAGACAAATATCCGGGTTGTGTGATCCTCACACGTTTGTTCAGTGGACTCGAGGAATTTGTGTTCCCCAAACTGTGACCGGCCAGATGGAAAACTTGAAAAGGAAGGGGAGGCTTTACTGTCCTGTTTCCTCTGGCTGGACGTGTAGATCTGGCTTCTGGCGGACACTGCCTCCTTCTCTCCTTCTCCAGGGCTTTCTGGGGAGCCTGCCTGGGGCCCCAGAGCCTCCCGCGCAAGGGGATGGATGTCAGATGTGGGCTTTTCTGGCTTGCTGAAAGGTGCGTGATGGGGTGGCGGGAGCTATTTCTACCTCGGCCTCTAAGAGGAGAAAGGAGCCAGAAACTTATTTCCTGTTCCTTGAGACCCCCTTCTCCCAGCTTCGGTGGCAGCCCTCTCTCCTGGGCCCGCCACCGCACTGTTGGTGCATTTTCAGGTTCCTTTGAAGACCTTTCTCTCACTTGATTGCTAAGCATGCTAGGGCTCTGAAGCTCTGTGACTTGTGCACTCTGATGACCTAAATCATCTACACTCGCCTACCCACTCAGTCCCAGTGCCTGAACTCTGTCTCTGAGCTAATGAGCTAGGAGTGTGATCCAAGCAGTCAGGCTCCATTCCCTGAAGGTTCAAAGCAATCCCACCTCTCTCGAACAAAATTCCCTCATTTTGCAAAAGAAAGGCACGCCTTGCATACATCCCGAATCTTACTAGGGTTCTCTGAACACCCTCAGGGCACCAAACAAATGCGCAGTTGAAAAGGCTGATTTGCTGCGGATGCTAAGAAAGCAAGATAAATCCTTTAAACTGGAAGGTTTTCAATACTTGGCTTTCAACAAAAATGAAGGGAGACGGATTAGATCTGTCAGCTGAATATTTAATTTAAAATGATTTTTTGGCAATAGATCTTATTTTGTTTCTGCACCTAACTGAAGCAGTCAAGGGATTGAGTGATACTGTGATAACAAAACAATTTTTTTTCCCCTGTAAGAGTTTGTGGAGTTTCGTGATGCAGAAAAATTTAAAATGCAGGTTGACTGTGAGTGCCCACGAACACTTCAATGCATGAATTTTTTTAAAATTAAATTGATTGGAAATACTGAAATTTTCATGCTTTTATGGCAATGCTTAGGATACAGGTGGGACTGAGGAATTAGCATCTGTACTAAAGTCACCTGCGAGAATTACCAGGTTAAGAATTACCAGGTTAAAAATGGAGGATTGAGGCAAACAGATTTTATTTTATTTTACTTTAATTTTTTAAGATTTTATTCATTTGGGGCGCCTGGGTGGCTCAGTGGGTTAAGCCTCTGCCTTCGGCTCAGGTCATGATCTCAGGGTCCTGGGATTGAGCCCCACATCGGGCTCCCTGCTGAGCAGGCAGCCTGCTTCCTCCTCTCTCTCTGCCTGCCTCTCTGCCTACTTGTGATCTGTCAAATAAATAAATGAAATTTTTAAAAAATATATTTTATTTATTTCACAGAGAGAGACACAGAGAGAGAAGGAACACAAGCAGGGAGTGTGGGAGAGGGAGAAACAGGCTTCCCTTCTCAGGTCAGCAGGGAGCCTGACCTGAGCGGAAGGCAGATGCTTAACAACTGAGCTGATGAAGTTCTAGAACATAGGTGAGGTTCGGTGGGGTGAGGTCTGGGCAGATGAGAAAGAAAGAATTCTTGAGACATCTTTGGTGCAGAATGGTGGCTTATTAAAGCACGGGGACAGAACCCGTGGGCAAGAAGAGCTGCTGCCCTGGGGATGTGAGGAGTGGTCCATTATATACTTGTAAATTGGGGCGGGGATTAGGGGGTGATGTAAGTCTCTAAGGAATTTTGGAAGCAAGGTTTCTAGACCTTGAGGGGCTAGCAATTATCTGGGGAAAAGGTTATTCATTACCAGTAATAAAACCTTCCTGAGAGACCCTTTAGATGTGTATCAGTGGGCCATATGCTTGGGAATGCTTGTCGACAGTATCTTGGCGGTTTAGAGATAAAGTTTCCTAAAGGAATTGTTAAAGTAGACTTATAGGATCCTGGTTGGGGGTAGGGGGTCAGCCAGGCTAGGATTGTCCTTTGCCCTTAGCAAAGCCTCAAGGTGAGGGTAGTTGAGTCCCTACAGGAGAGTCACTCTGCCTGTTTTAAGGGCTTGTCAGTAAATCAGGAAATTTAGTGATTTTCCTCCTGCTTCTGTTTCCCACATCAGAGCCACCCAGGTGCCCCAATATAGATTTTAATATGATTTCTGACACAAAGCATGGAAGTTATATCTATATTCATTTAAGTGACTTCATATTTTGAATGTGAAGTATTTTCTTTCTTACTTATTTTTTTAAAGTTGGCTCCACACCCAACATGGGGCTTGAGCTCATGATCCCGAGATCAAGAGTCACATGCTCCACTGACTGAGCCAGCCAGGTACTGAAAGACCCGCGGATCCCCTTACCCAAGAATCCAACACTGCCACTGGATGCAATCAGCAAGAGGTTCTTTATTGTTACGCAGGCGCCTGCGGGTGGTCAGCAGCTCCTGCTAGCTGAGCACACCTGGCTGGGGTGGTGCAGGATTTTTATAGACAGGTACAAACAAGTCCCGGATGGGACGGGGCCGATTGGCTGACAATTTGAACATTTGAAAAAAGGCATACTTGGTGTTAGTGGATTGGCCCTGGAAGACCCCCTTGCGCGAAGAGAAAGGCGGGAAGGGGAAACAAAGAGGGGAAGTTTGACCTTATCACTCAGCAGAAAGACATCCTGTCTACCTGACTATGCAGCCCCCTGTCTACGTGACCTACGTGACCATGCAGCCCCCTTGCCTATGTGACCATGCCTCGGCTATTAGGAGAAGGTATCTTGTTCAAACAGGAGACAAGTGTTATGCCCTAAAAGTCAAGCAGTTACAGAAAGGCAAAAGAGCAGTTACATTGAATTCAACCCTGGGGGAAGGGTCTTTTCACTGCAAGGGGAGGAGGGGTACTCTTACACAACAAAAGAGCAGTTAATTAGTTAACGACCGGGGGGGGTGTCTTTCAGTACCCCCTGAATGTGAAGTATATCAAATGTGTGATATATTTTACAACATCAAATTAAATGTGATCTTGATGTATTGAAAAAACTATTAATTAGGGGCGCCTGGGTGGGGTGGCTCAGTGGTTAAGCATCTGCCTTCTACTCAGGTCACCATCCCAGGGTCCTGGGACGGAGCCTTCTGTCAGGCTCCCTGTGATGGAGTTCTAGAACCTAGGTGCCGTTCGGTGGGGTGAGGTCCGGAGTCGATGACCAAGAAAGAATTTTTGAGACATCTTTGGTGCAAAATGGTGGCTTATTAAAGCACGGGGACAGGAGCCTGGGCAGGAAGAGCTGCTGCCCTGGGGGATGTGAGGAGTGGCTGGTTATATACACAGGAGTTGGGTAGGTGAGGACAAAGGGGGAGTTCCGAAGGGCTGTCAGGGTCAAGAAGACTGTCAGGATATTGAAGGCCTGGTTACTATCAAGCCAAGGCCGGTTTTCCCTTTAATGAGGCACTAGCATGAAGACAATTGGGAGTTTCCTGGAGTTTCACATTCCTGCTATCAAGCGTCCCTGTTAGTGAGATTTGGGTTTAGAAGAAATTTAACTTTACATTTCCTTCTACCTCAGCCTCAGTTTTGTTTATGGAGGGGAGGGTGATGTTAGGGCTCGAGGAACTGAGTTATGTGCCTCTGGAAATTGGGCTATTGATAAGGTAACTTCTTTGTTGTAATTCTCTAGGACATTTGTAAACCAAGGGAGACTCCTGTCTTGCAGGGTTGTGATCTCTGCAAGTTAACTATTTGTTTTTCTTTTAGGGCAGCCAGGGATGCCTGAGGAAAGTCACACATACTACCAAGAAGAGGCGAGGAGCCAGTCGAGAGAGGGAGCCAGGTGCCAGCCTTTGCTTTGTCCTCAGCCAGCCTCCTGCTCCCTCATCACCTGCTCAGCGGGGAGCCTGCTTCTTCCTCCCCCCTCTGCCCCTCCCCTGCTAGTGCTCCCTCTCTAGCGCACTCTCTCTCGAGTAAGTTAAATTTTTAAAAAACCACAACTGAAGGGGCACCTGGGTGGCTCCATGGGTTAAGGCTCTGCCTTCGGCTCAGGTCATGATCCCAGGGTCCTGGGATCGAGCCCCGAATCTCTCTGCTCAGAGAGCCTGCTTCCTCCTATCTCTCTCCCTGCGTCTTGGCCTACTTGTGATCTCTCTCTCTGTCAAATAAATAAATAAAAATCTTAAAAAACAAAAACAAAACCCCACAACTATGAATTAATGTTTTTATAGTGACATTAGGAGTTGTAGCTTTGTTTAGGGAAGCAGTTTTATGGGGATATAATTCATACGCCACACAGTCCGTCCATTTAAAATATACAGTTGAGTGGCTTTAGATATGTCCATGGAGTCATGGGACCATCTCCACCATCTAGCACATTCTCAGTACCTAATAGAAACGCTATACCCTTTAGTCAACACCCTCAAAATACATCTATCCCCACTGCCCTGGGCAACTATTTACCTATTCTGTGTCTGTAGGGATTTGCCTGTTCTGCACCTTCCATACCAATGGAATTATAAACGTGCGGTATGTGACTGGATTCTTTTACTTAGCTTGTTTCAAGATTCCATGTTGTACGTATCAGTCCTTCATTTCCTTTAATGATTCTAACACTCCATTGTCTGGATAGACGACGACGTATCTTCATCGATTCATTAGCTGAAGGACATTTGGATTGGTTCTACTTCTGAATTAATTTAAAATGTTAATTACACAATTCGCCCCAGGGGTGCCCATCTGGTTCAGTTGGAAGAGTGTGTGTCTGTTGATCTCAGGGTTGTGACTTTGAGCCCCACGTTGGATGTAGAGATTAACTTAAAAAAAAAAAAAAAATATATATATATAAAACCAATTGGCTCCAGCTAAAAAGGAAAATGGCCTATGTTGTGGTAAAGAAAAGGCTGACAGGGCTTGTGAAAGCATGGCTATGAGAGCCCATCTCTTAAACAGTAGTGGAGGAGGCAGAAACTTATGTATTACAGAGGTGACTGGTAAAAAGGCAGCTCAGGGGGAGATAGGCCTAGAGGAACTGTCAGTGTTAACGGGAACATGAACTTAAAAAAAAAAAAAACAACTAGGGTTTTATTAATCTTCCTGAACTACTTGCAGCTGCACTGGTCACCCGAACGGTGGGGTCGGGCCTGTGTCACATGGGGGCTGCTGTGCAAGGTAATCCCCTCAGTGTGCCCAGGGCAGCCACCGTCCTGCGAGGCAGTTTCACGCTGTCCAGCAGCATGAGGCTGTATTTCTGTTCTCCCTTGGCTCCTGGCTGTGAGAGCTGAGGAGGCTGTGGGAGGGGTGGGGTGACCTAAACTTGGCCAATTGGATCTTCCTACCTGGGACTTTAAGCCTGGATGAGTGACCCTGAAACACAGGCAGTCAGAGTGCTTCAGTTGTGGCGACAGGGCGGATGGAGTGACCACTGGAAGTGGGGTCAGCAGAGCCCAACATGGCCTGGCAGAAAAGTGTCCTTGACTGTCTCCTCCTGGGGCAAGGCTTTGGCTATGGTTCTGCTCTCTTAGCACAAGAGAATTCTGTTCCCTTAGCACAAGAGAGTAGCCGAGGGAAATGTGGTGGAAAAAAAAAAAATGAGGCTCTAGCAGCTGTACCAGTTATTAAACTTTATTATGACTAGATACCATATTATACTTTATGTTTGTATAGCAGTTAAAAAGGATTAAGTAAAAAATTTGAGAAGGAACATTTAGAGACATGAAGTTTAGAAACATGAAGTTTCTCTTAGAAATTTCACACTCCTCTTTAGAACGTTTGGCTTACTTGCTCTGGAACTCACACTTGAATCCTTCCACTTCTTACCACCAGCAATGCTGAGGAACAGTTGGACCCCCTCTACTTTTATTAAAGTTTGTGATTTTATCCACCAATACCATTTTCCTTTCTATCTTTTAACTTTCTGTAAACTTCATAGGACAATGTTTGGCATGTACATAACAGGTATTTAATGTTGCGTGTACTCTCCAGAACAAATGAATCAGTTGTTTTTACAGCAAAGGGGCTATGTGAAATGATGCACCTGAACCTCCAATTTGATGGCCTTTGCCCACTGTAGTCTGAGTAAGAGCGACATCACTGGCCAGCTGCCTGGGTCTGGGGAAACCTACTTGCACCAGAGGCAGTGATTAAGGTCTATTGGGGAAGGTGCCTCTCCTCTTACTCGCCTACTCTTTCCTTTTGTAAGGCTAGAATTTGTATCTTCTGTATAAAATGACTGCTTTAAACTTGAGTTTGAACTCCAAGGGAGGATTCGAACAGGGCCTCCATGTATCCTGCGAGTAAGGCGCACTCCTGCTGGGCAGGCAGATCTTAGGCCACATCGCTTTGAAGGCTGCCCAGTAGTGGAAGGATTGCTGGCTCCTTTGGGGCTGGATGGTCATTCCTTGTTCACTCTGCTATGGGGGAAATGTGGTACCAAGCTTGAGGTCATGTACATGTGCCGTGTAGGTCAACCTACACCTCCCAGTTCCAGAACTGTATATCCAGACTGGGAGTAAATGGCCAGAGTGGAAAACCTATGCAGCGCCATTCTACTCTTTACTCGTCTGGGAGCAGTGCCTTCCATTAGCCCTCACTGCTCCCAAGCAGCACCTAGCACGCCTCCACTATTCTGTTTATTACCATTCTCAATCTTATATTCAGATGTATTTGTTGAAAGAGTAGTGAGTTACAAGCGCTTTCATAACTGGGAAGAGCTATGAAGTAAATGCTGACCTTTGAGGGCCTACTCTGTGCCAAGCCCGGTTTTTGGCATTTCATACGTATTAACTTAATGATCAAAGCCACCATGACAGCATTTGCCTGTGTCAGTAGCTGGGGACACAGAGACAGAGAGGCTGAGTAACATGCCTCAGTCCTATGTTTGAATCTGGATGCCACCAAAACTCTCCCTATAACCTTCTAGTATTTATAAAAGTAAGGATGTTGATAACATACAGAATAACTGTGAAGCTACAATCAGAGTAGTACAGAAACTGCCAATAATTAGAGGGATGTTTAATAATATTTCAAAGCACACAGTATACTATCCCTCAGAAATGGGAGCTACACACAAATTCTGTGACATTAAATCATGATCAGGGTAATTAGAGACGTTTCCATTCAAACCAGTACAGATTACATAATATAGGGGAGAGACAGTAACTTGGGAGTTTTGTGGGTTAACTCTTCAAATACCAGAGCACATGTAACTACAAAAAATGGAGGTGGTATCATTCAGAAGGAGAAGACCAAGAGTTCTGGTATATTGTCTGGCTGAAAGCGAAAGAATTCTGAATGAGCAACTTGGTTATGAACAAGAAGGTCCAGAACAGGTAAACCTGGAAAGACCACTGGTGGTGGCACATAGCTCTTAGCTATGCTGTACCAGTCTTGTTTTTAACGAATCTCTATTCCTTAAAAAAAAAAAAAAAAAAATGGCCAGGGGTGGGAGTGAAGACCTCTTTTTCAGTATTTGTTCTTCTCCACGGAGTCCATGATAAAAGTCACCATGCACACAGCTAGACTTCTTTCAGAAGTGGCTCTACTCCCGGGTTGGGAGACTTCACTCTGTGACCCAACAAATCTTGCCATTTTCTCCAAGCCGTACAGCTCCACTGGCTACCAGCTGGAGGGCTGCAGGGAATATTTTGTGCTCTGCTAATTTCACTCTTTCAGACAGAGTTGCAACAGTGTCCCCTCTCTTCACTGGAACAGATTCTTGTAAAATAATCTGTCCAGCATCTACATCTTCCTGGAGGAAGAAGAAGAAGTTTTGAACATTACTTTCTAGCTAGCACAATTTACATAAAGACACAGATAATACTTTGGTAGAAAGAGACATACTCACAGCTACAAAGTGCACGGTACAGCCGGTGACTGTGACACCAGCTTCTAGGGCTTGCTCGTGGGCATTTGAACCCTTAAAAGACGGGAGCAAGGATGGGTGGATGTTGAGCATCTTCCCTAGAAATTAATGAAAACACAGTGGTCAGAATTTACAAATTCTAGGTCCTCTACCAAAGAATGTATGTTTTTCTGTCTAGAGTCGGAAGTCAGGAGGAGCAGGGTTTCTCTGGGATGGGTGTTTATTTGTAGAAGACAGAAATGAAAGGGAAATAAGGGTTTTCATCTAGGAGCCGTGGGCGCAGCAACCTCCTGCCTTGCACAACTGAACACACACGAGGCGCTCTGAGTAGGCGCCTGCAGTGACAAGAAGCGGGACAAAGTGAGACGCGGCCTGCTGCTGGCACGTGCTGTTAGAAAGAGAGCGGAGAGTCCTACACGGTGTCTACGTGCTCGACCTCTAATCACAAAGCGGCATTGCCACTTTCCACAAGGACTTTAACCATAGTCACTTAAGAAACCACGAACTCTTTGGAGAATCCATCTGTTGTCCAAACAGGGGCACAAAAAAGAACAGCAGGACGCAGTCACAACTTTAGTGGAAAGGGCTAGAACACAAGGTGCGTTTTCCAGAAACAATGCCTTCCTTGCCATGTGTGGCAATGGTCTACGAAGTGTAGATGGACTCTCCATGTTGGGAGACGGGATCATTTTCTTTCATGTCTACACAAGCAAAAATGTCTCTACTGAATGATCCATTCAGAAGATGAAATGCTAGTAATGTGAGTAACCTAACCTGTGTTAGAAAGTGATTGATTACAGCAGGCCAAAGAAAACTGATAAAGGCACAAGATAAAATGATCACTGGGTCGTTCTCTGAGCTGAGGAAATTAAATTACAACCTGTGTTAAAAGAGCCTAGTAAATACTTCACCATTGGGTTGCTTGGGAGGCTAATGGCCCTGCAGTGTGCGTTCAGCTGATATCTCAATGTGGTGTCACACAGATTTTGCTTACCATCCCATTTCCTGACAAAGGGGCCAGATAAAATTCTCATGAATCCTGCAAGACAGACTATGTCTGTGGAGTACTCCTCAAGGACTTGGTCAACTGCAGTGTCAAATTCTACCCGACTTTTATATAATTTATGATTAATTACCTGTAATAGAAAAAAATCAGCACAACTTTTTCAATGAATTACCAAAAACAATTTAAAACTCAACCTGTACATAGACCATGCTTGCCCTCTTTCTCATAAAGACATCCTGGAGAATGAAGTAGAAAGGCAGCCCAGCACACACCCCAATCCAGAAATCCAAAGAATAAGCTACCCTTACAGTTAGAGGTCATGTTAGGGGTAGAGGGGGCAGGTTATGAGTTTAAATACAGTCTTCAGGAAAGACACTTGTCAGAGTAACTCACTCTGCTGGGAATTCCAGCTCTCTCCGCTTTATCTAAGCCAGCCACTGCGGCTTTGTTGGAGATAACGACGACTATGTGCGCACAGCTACTTGGCTCCCTAGTGCTGTCTATGAGAGCTTGCAGGTTTGATCCTGAAAGAGAGAAAAACACACAAGTAAGTTTAAGTGTCCTAATAAAGATATGTTCCATTTTGCATAGCAGATGGTCAAGATTTCTAAATAAATATCTTAGAAAAGACTGGCAAAATATGTGAGGCTTTTAAATTCCTTCTCTTGATGGATTAATGGCTTAGGAAAATGTAGGCACTCCTGGTTCTAGGATATATAATTGGTCCTACAAATAATATGATCAAGCACAGTAAGAGAAACAGTGTAACATAATTTAAATACTGACTGGTGGGGCGCCTGAGTGGCTCAGTGGGTTAAGCCTTTGCCTTTAGCTCAGGTCATGATACCAAGGTCCTGGGATCGAGTCCTGCTTCAGGCTCTCTGCTCAGCAGGGAGCCTGCTTCTCCCTCCCTCCCTACCTGTGATTTTTGTCTGTCAAATAAATAAATAAAATCTTAAAAAAAACCTGACTGGTGAGGAATTAGCTGCTTAATTAGGCAAGAAAAATCAACCCTCTTTAAGATTTTATTTTTTTAAGCAATCCCTATCTGTGCCCAAGATAGGGCTTAAACTTATAACCCTGAGATCAAAAGTCACATGCTCTATTGACGGAGTTAGCCAGCTGCCCTGAAAAATCACCCCTCTTAAGAAGTAGCCACTATGGGGGCACCTGGGTGGCTCAGTGGGTAAAACATCTGCCTTCGACTCAGGGTCCTGGGATCGAGCCCCGCATTGGACTCGCTCCTGGGGGGGGGGGGGGGGTCTGTTTCCCTTTCCCCTCTTCCTGCCTCTCTGCCTACTTGTGACCTCTCTCTCTCTCTCTGTCAAATAAATAAATAAATAAATAAATAATCTAAAAAAAGAAAAAAAAAAGAAGTAACCACTATGAACCTTATAATAGCTTTTTTTTAAAAAAAAACCATTAATTTGGGCTTGAAGTATATTGAAACCTTAAAATGGACTTGGAAAGCAACTATACTTCTAGTAATGTATCTTAAAGAAATAATGAGATATGCACCTAGAAATGTGGTGTATATTTACCAAAATGTTCACAGCAATGTTATGTACAACAGTGGGAAAAATAAACATGCTATCTCCATCTGAGCGAATACAACACTCTTATTATTTATTTTATCCCTCTATCCGTAAGAGTCAACCATAAATTTCATATTCTTATTACCATAAAAAAAACCACCTCAGCTGTTTTAAGACTTTTTATCTAGAAAGCAATAACGAGAAAGTTGGATTTTCCATTTCTTCTGGTTTCTCTTTCTTCAACCATCTTCCTTATACCCTCTATTTTGCCTTTAGGTGTCTCAAAAGCCCGAGAAAAGTAGAAAGACTGAGGACACAGAATAACAAAACAGTCCTTAATGATCCCCTGCCCCACTCTACTGACAGTTTCCTCACAATCGGAAGGATTTTTGGGGTGGGGGGAGTGAGCATTTCTTTTTAAAATTAATTAATTAACTACTGAGAGAGCGCCTGTGTGTGAGAACATGGAGGGGGAGGGACAGAGGGAGAAGCAAGGAGCCCGATGTGGGATTCAAGCCCAGGACCCCTGGGATCATGACCTGGGCCAAAGGCAGGCTTAACTGAAGGCAGATACTTAACCAACTGAGCAACCCAAAGGCCCAGAAAGAGCATTTCTACAGCCCCACAGTAAAGAGGAAGGCATATCTTACCTGTTCCAGATATTAAGACAGCCACTCTTGCCTTTTTTGATTGGACAGAGAAATGATTTTTCATGGTGCCATTTTCCAATAGTGATCCATTTATTTGCATGGTTTCTATCAAATTCTTGACTTTCACACGAGGAGAACCTTCATGTCAAACACACCCAATAAATAAGAATGGAACTGTGAACTAACAGTAATAATGGAGAGAAAAGTATTTTATGAAAACTTGAGAATACCTCATCTTGAAAATAAATTATGAAAACACTAACAAGACTAGACTTGTATTACTTAATGTTATTCACTCATAAAAACTTCCTGAAAGAGAACATTTATAATTGCCTACTTCAACTAAAAGCCACAGCATACCACTATCTCCTGGCCTCAGGGGAGGCATGTGACACAAGTGAGGCCATTCAAAGATTTGACAGAAGATGCTGAGCGACAGAGGACATGAGCTCAAGGATGTGGACTCAAGACATCCTTCTGGTACTTGGAGAACCTGCTTGAAATGAAACCTACATAATAAATGAAAGGCATCGCTTCTCGGCCTTTTGGCTAAGATCAAGTGTAGTATCTGTTCTTATCAGTCTAATAAATGAAAGGCATACACAGATATAATTGGCAAGGCCTGGCATCTCTTAGCTAATCTGAGTGGGTTTTCCGCCACTCTCCTTATTTCTAGTACTTCTAACGGAGTCCTGAGTATACACAACACTTGTCAGGGCGCTCGCTTCACAGTTTCCTGAACTGAACTGAATCACGAGGTAGAGCCCGAGACAAGGTCTCGCCTGTGGAAAGACTCCTCTGGGAAGGATCCCAAGAAACCAGAGGGAGGCTCTGGGAAACGTGATACGGAGGGCCAACAGAAGAGTGTGTCACTAAACTGGTCACCACATGGGCAATTGGGGCTTGATTCCACTGTGAGCCTCAAAAGAGCTATGAAGACTGCTTCAGAACTGTTCCCTTTTCTGTCCCTAAAGTGGGTATTTACTTGCTCCGCTGGCTAAGGGTTGTCCTGTGGGGTGCAGCTGCGCACAAGGACTACTGCACAGAGGAGTCAGAGCTCTTCGGCCCAAGTGAGGAGAAATGCGGTGGTACCAGCTCGGGCGCGGTCCAGTTACAGCTATGTAAATGCAGTTGCCCCAGCAATGGCTGGACTAAAAGGTGGACACAGCTTCGGAGGCGGGGCGGAGTTGTACTTCTGGTTAGATACCCAAGAACAACGGATCAAGGAGTGATTACCTTCAGGACATGCCACCACCTTGCCAATCACCCAGGCTTCCTCCTTGTGCTGCTTAATATCTCTCAGAATCTGCTCTGCCAGATCCTTTGACACCACCAGGGCAGCCCCAATCCCACAGTTAAATGTTCTGGCCATTTCTTCCTCAGAGAGGTGTCCTTCCTGCTGTAACCATGAGAAGATCCTGGGGACCCTCCAGGTCTGGGCATCTGAAAACAGGGAAGAGTTGTCTGATTAGCCTATTGTCACACACAAAATATAACGTGTGCATATATACAAAGCTGTGGAAATACAAGCAGCTCTGCTCTTTTACGTAGGGTAGAACTATAAACTGGCCTTCCAGAGTTTTTGGGTGGGATCCATTTGTACCTCATCCAGAATATTTTTGCTGATACACTTGGCCAGTATTAACAGTTAAGTTAGGTTTTGTGATGCATTAACTAAATTCTTAGCAGTCTCTTAATAGATTGTGTTACGAACTGAGTTCCAGTAAAGGTTTGCAAATGTAAAGCTGGGTCTTAGTGATGACCAAAATGCACCCTAAGTGTGATGAAAAACTAGGTGGCTTACATTACAGATTTAGAAGAAATGTACAGGGCACATGCGCATGTGGGGGTTACGGGTAGGGGAATGGGTGCCACAGAGGGACAAGCAGACTTCCGGCTGAGTGTGGAGCTCAACACAAGGCTTGATCCTAGAACCCTGAGATCATAACCTGAGCTGAAATTAAGAGTTGAATGCTTAACTGATTGAGCCACCCAGGTGTTCCTTTCCATATCTACTTTAAAATTTAGATTTAGGTCTGTTATAACACAACAAAAATCTGACAAAAATTTTTAAGTAAAGGCATAAACACAACATACATACAATTTAAATTTGGATAGTTGTTTAGAATCTACAGTTATGGGATCAGACTTGCCAAAACTCTACTAAATTAAATATTTATTTATGATGCTCCTAAGAAAGGGAAGCCATTATGGATGTAGCTTTTTATTAAAAAATAGGATTAACCATCAGTTCCCCTTATTAATTTGGTGGATCTGCTGGATAATCAGTTCTTTATTTTTATTTATTTATTTTTTAAAGTAGACTCTTCCCTCAGTGTGGGGCTTGAATGAACTCAAGACCCCAAGATAAAGAGTCGCATGCTCTACTCTGTGACCCGGTCAGGTGCACTGGATAATCAGTTCTTTAATGCTCTGGAGTTGATACAATTTTTAGGGAGCATCACATATTCATGAACCTTCTCCTCTATCAGATTTAATTCCATTTCTACCAGCTGGGAAATGTCCACTCTTACAAGCTGAGCTCCAAAGATTTAGCTACAGTGATGTTCACTCTTCTATCAACAGTCTAAAGCCAACAGCAACACAAAACCAAATAGTGGTATATGCGTAAAAAAATGGAATACCCAGGGCGCCTGGGTGGTTCAATGTGTTAAAGCCTCTGCCTTCGGCTCAGGTTATGATCTCAGGGTCCTGGGATGGAGCCCCACGTCGGGCTCTCTGCTCAGCAGGGAGCCTGCTTCCCTTCTTCTCTCTGCCTACTTGTGATCTGTGTGTCAAATAAATAAATAAAATCTTAAAAAAAAAAAAAAGAATGGAATACCTGTCTCAAAAATGATGCTACTCTGACAGCTGGATATTGATGGTAGAGTAAATGGCAGAATAAATAGAAGATTACCAAACTATAATCTCATTTTAGCAAAATGATTAATAAAGTAACTGTTTGTAAGCAAACAAACAAATAAACCCTGACAGGCTACAAGCCTGGTTTCTAAAAATGATCAGATGTCAGCAGTAACATAACCAGTTGCAAATTTAATGTTGAAAATGCCTTACCTAAGTCTGTTGGTGGAGTAGGATTCCTAGAAGAAACCTCAGAGGCTGATGTAAGGGCCTTTCTTTTTTATTGGGACACAGACATTTGTGTGACTCAACCACCACGGCTATTGGGAATATGGTGAAATCGACTGTATGTCATGATCAGTTCGGATTCTTCGAGTTCTTTCTGAGCTTCATGTACTCTGACTCTACTGTTGGCTCAGCAAATCCACTCATGGGCACCCACAGCTGCTTCCAGCCTGACTGGACCAACCCGCTCAAAAAAAAAAAATTTTTTTTTAAAGATTTTATTTATTTATTTGAAAGAGAGAAGGATCTCAAGTAGGCAGAGAGGCAGGCAGAGAGAGAGGGGGAAGCAGGCTGACAGAGCCTGATGCGGGGCTCGATCCCAGAACCCTGAGACCATGACCTGAGCCGAGGGCAGTAAGGCTCAACCCACTGAGCCACCCAGGTGCCCCCCATTTTTTTTGTTTTTAATTCATGTTTCAAGGCTCTACATACTCATACTTTGGGAGAAAAATCACACAACCACCTTCGCCTTCATGTTCAGTGCTTCTTGTCTCATTCTTTTTTCTGACTAGACTATCTCATTATTTACTCTTTTTCTCATGCCCTCACTCCTGGGTCTGCTCATCTCACTAACCCCTTCGTACCTCACTGGGAAAAAGGGCTACTTTATGTGAACTTCTTTAGCTTCTAGTCCATTAAAGCAATGTATGTTAGTTGACCATGATAGCTGGGGCAGTTCCTCTGTTACCCTACAAAAACAGGGATGGAACACCCTGTTGCTCACTTTGCTATGAGTATAAGTAATGATCTCCCCCTTCCCTTTGACCAGTAAGTTTCTTGAATCAGCAGCCTCCGCTCACTGTCCCTATTTATCTCTGCCACCCACTACCCCCATGATCACGTGGTGGGCGGCCTCTGCACTCACTGAGATGCTTTCCGAGCTGACTGAATCATACTGGTTTATTTCCAGTTCACATCCTACATCCCGTGGCTGCACCTGACGCCGCTGACCACTGTCATATTCAAATCCATGGGGTTCATACTTTTACTTGGTTCACTCCCTGCTTCTGACTGTTCTTTTCTAGTAATTCTACCTCTGTCAACCTTCAAAGTAGACAGAGCACTGAGGTGTAACAGTGGAGTCCCCGTACTCTTTTGGCTATAACTATTACTATCCGCATCTGAGCACCAAACTTAACCTCAGCCTGATAGCAACTTCTGCTCCCAGACACCTCATAATAAATACACTGAAGACTTAAAACACTATTCCAGGGCGCCTGGTGCCTCAGCTGGTTGAGCGTACGACTTGATTTCGGCTCAGATCTTGATCTCAGGGTTTTGAGATCAAGCCCCATGCTGCGCTCTGCATTCAGTGCGGAGTCTGCTTGAGATTCTCTCCCCCTTTGTGCTCCCCACCCCTGGCCTTGCACACACCTGCACTCCCCTCACTCTTCTAAAATAAATAAATAGGGGCGCCTCGGTGGCTCAGCTGGTTTAAGCATCTGACTCTTGATTTTGGCTCACGTCATGATCTAAGGGTCCCGGGACTGAGCCTCACCTCAGGCTGTGGGTTCAGCGGGGAGTCTGCTTGAGATTCTCTCCCTCTGTCCCTCCCCCTGCACTCTCTTTCCCAAATAAGTAAATAAATCTTTAAAAATAAATAGATAAGTAAATATTTGTGAAAAAAACACTATTGCCACTTCCTACTCCAAATCTACTATTCTTCCTGCATCACGGATGTTACTGTCTATATTTACTTGCTTAACTAGAAACTTGGGACTTCTTTTTCTTTCTAAGCGTAAGTGATTCTCAAATCTGTCTCCCTTCTCTATGGCCTTGGTTTGGGTCCTGCTTGTCCCTTGCACAGGCTACCATTTCCCTTCCTGGCATATTTTGGTTCTATCTTGATAGAGCCTGAGACTACCAACCTCTCATATCCCCCAAAGCACTTCATCTATGTAAGTCGATTACACGAGGGGACCTTACACCTTAAAAATGTGGCTAATAAAGCAAAAAGAGGCTAGTTTTATTTTTTCTGAGGAAAAAAAAAAACTTAAAAAAAGGCCAGTTTTATTTTTGCTGAGAAACCTCAATAATTTAAGAATTTTCCATATAGGGACGCGTGTGTGGCTTAGTCATTACATGTCTGTCTTTGGCTTGGGTCATGATCCGAGAGTCCTCGGATCAAGCCCTGCTTTGGGCTCCCTGCTCAGTGTGAAGTTTGCTTTTCCCTCTCCCCATCCCCTTGCTTGTGTACCTTCTTTCACTCTCTGTCAAATAAATAAAATCTTAAAAAAAAAAGTTTACTTCCCCACATATATAATTATATGTGTACTAACTACCATGGGTTTTCTTCCACAATGCATTTTATTTCCAAATGGTTTTCTGAACAAAAGTTCTTTCAGCAATCTTACCTAAATCCACCCCAAACTTCTGAGGAAGGACTCGGGGGATGTTTTCTAGCAATCCTCCACCAGTAATATGGGCAAAGGCCTTGACGTGTCCTGAACGTAGGACAGGTAGCAGTGAATGGCTGTAGATTCTGGTTGGAGTAAGAAGTAAGTCCCCTGTGTATTGGAGAGAAGAGATAAACTTAGCCTATGAATATAAAACCAAAGCATATGTCAATAACAATTCTGAAATAGAGAATGATTTGACCCTACAGACACGCCAGTTCTATGGTAAGGTCCGAACAGTGAACTCATAGGGCAATGTAATTTATTCCATTCTAATTAACTAATGAAAGACTAACCCATTAAGAGGTGCTCACATATTTCTAAGGAAAATTTAAATATGAGTGTTTACCTAAGGTCTGATCACCACAGCCTTCAGGTGCTGGAGATGAGTACTGGAGGGAAGATTTTGCTACAATTTTCCTTACAAGGCTAAATCCATTGCTGTGAAGACCAGATGAAGCTACTCCAATAACAATATCCCCTTCAGTGATTCTTTCCAGGTGAGGGAGTTTCTGATCCCGCTCCATGGCACCAACGGCAAAACCAGCTAGGTCATATTCTCCCGGAGGATACATGTCGGGCATTTCTGCAGTTTCACCTCCTGGCAGAATGATGAAACAAGAACGAAGTAGTCACATAGTATTTATAAACCTACCTGGGAAGTACTGACACCAGGTACTCTTTTTTCCTTTTTTAAGTTTGTATATAATTTCTACACCGAACATGGGGCTTTGTACTCACAAACCCAAGATCAAGAGGTGCATAGTTTTCTGATTGAGCCAGCCAGGCATCCCTACTCTTATTATGAACAATTAAACACATAGCTATGTTCCGCAAATATTAAAAAAAAAAAAAGTCCTCTATTAGCTGCCTAAAAGAACTTTCGACCGAGCATGATTCCAAGGGAAACAGTACTAATTTCCACGAAGGAAATGTATAGCCCAGAATAGCATTATTGTCAAAGAATGAATGCTTGGTTGAATATAATGTCATTTCTATAGCAGTTTAATTTTACAAATGCTTTTATTTATATTTGATCTTTATAATCATCCTGTATTCCAGATGATGGTATGGGCTTATTAGAGAAGTGATTTAATCAGGGCTGCTTACATCCAAATGCCCTGGCCTAAGAAGTACAGCATAGCTCACTTTTGTGATGATATGTAAAGATAGGGTCTAGGTAGGCAGTCTCCAAATTACAAACTGTTCTAAAAGATGGTTGAAAAGGTAATTTTGGCTTTGGGGACAGATGTGTCCACGGGAATGGTTAATATAAAAGAGGTAGTTTCATTGCTTGGGCAACCTGCAATTCATTTTGCTCAAAGTTCCCACATATATTTAAGCAGTATTTCTGTAAATCTTAGATATATTTTATTCTTAGTGTTACTTCTGTTGGAAAATAATGCTTAAGACTTAGAATGTTAGGAATCATCTAGTTCTGGTGTAGGCCAGTAAGGAGGAAATAACCCTTAATGTTGTCTGTGCATGAGGACTTTGAGAAAGACAGGAATGGAAATAGTAAACAAAGATCAGGGAAAAAGGTAAGGCCTGGCTTACAGTTTAGGAGTAGGAATCTGGGGGACAAACCCTTGAGGAGGAGCTTGAGGGCAAGATTTAAGTTTTCATCCGGTAATGTTATTTATATTTTACTTGTCTTATGATGTAATCTGTAGTTTTTCTTCTTAGCTATATAAGTAGTAATCGCATTTATACATAGGGCTAAAATATAGTAAAAAGGACATGTGATTAAAACGGATGGTCATACCAAGGAGAGCACATCCAGCTTTTCCACAGGCTCTGGCGATTCCAGCGACAACAGCTTCAGTTGTATTAAGGTCAAGTTTTCCACAGGAAAAGTAATCGAGGAAGAAAAGGGGCTCTGCCCCTTGGGCCAGAATGTCATTGACACACATTGCAACCAGATCTTGACCAATGGTATCATGTTTGTTACACTGCTGGGCAATCTAAAGAAGCACAACACACAACACAGAAGATATGCTCCAAATTATACCTTGTCAGTTTATTGATGGAGGCTAATAAATATTGCTATTTGGCCAGCTGCTCCAAACACCTAAGGATAAAATATTAAATTCTGATAAGCTATTTGATCCCAAACTATCCCATTTAAAATTATTATTTTAAAAAGGTTTTTATTATTTGAGAGAGAGAGCATGCATGGGAGGGGTGTGGAGGAGAGGGAGAGGGAGGAGCAGACTTCCTGCTGAGCAAGGAGCCTGATGTGGGGCTCAGATCTGGGAACTCCAGAATGACGACCTGAGCTGAGGCAGATGCTTAAGGACTGAGCCACATAGGTGCCCCCAAAGTATCTCCCCATCTTTTATTTATTTATTTTTGATTTATTTGACAGAGAGAAATCACAAGCAGGCAGAGAGGCAGGCAGAGAGAGAGGAAGGGAAGCAGGTCCCCTGCTGAGCAGAGAGCCCCATGTGGGACTCGATCCCAGGACCCTGGAATCATGACCCGAGCCGAAGGCAGCGGCTTAACCCACTGAGGCACCCAGGCGTCCCTCTCCCCACCTTTTTAAAAAAAATCTATTTAGAGAGGAAGAGAGAGTTTGGGGATGGGGGAGGGGCAGAGGGAATCTCAAGCAGACTCCCTGCTGAGCATGGAGCTGGATGCAGGGCTGGATCCCCCCACTCTGAGATCATGACCTGAGAGTCCAACACTTAACAGACTAAGCCACCCAGCTACCCCCAAAGGTGTCCCATTTAATCCCCTCCAATAACACTTCCATCTGGATAGAGTTTCAACAACATTGTGTTGTAAGAATTATGTACATATTTGGGGCGCCTGGGTGGCTCAAAGGGTTGAGCCTGGGGGGCTCAGTGGGTTAAGCCTCTGCTTTCAGCTCAGGTCATGATCTCAGGGTCCTGGGATCGAGCCCTGCATCAGGCTCTCTGCTCAGCGGGGATCCTGCTTCCCCCCTCTCTCTGCCTGCTGCTCTGCCTACTTGTGATCTCTCTGTTGAATAAATAAATAAAATCTGTTAAAAAATGTACGTATTTTAGCCATATTTTATGGTTATTTGGTATGGCTCTCTCCAGCGCATATATATCAAGAGGGGAAAAATATGTATTTGGTATACAGTAAATTCTCTATCATTCACAAAAGGCCTTTAATCAATCACATAGGTTATCTGCTTACCTTCAGTTTAGTTCCAACACCATCTGTTCCACTTGCCAGAAGAGGATCTTTGAAACCAGCTGCTTTCAAATCAAAAAGACCAGCAAAACCTCCAAGATCAACATCACAGCCTAATGAGGAGGAAATTAATTACCGGCTGCACTGTAATAGACTAAACATGGATATACAAACCATTTCTTCATAAACATGGCTACAATAAGAGATGCCTTTTCTGAGAACGGAAGAGTACCACATGCTCAAAGAATTGGCCAAGAAAGTAATTATATACAAAAGGGGTAGATTTATCTTTTTGAATTTAACATTATGTATAAGAAATGCTTTCCTTAATATTAGAAACAAGAAAGCAGAAGACTATGGGTTTGGCTTAAACAGGGAAAGACTTAGCAACCTGGCATTAACTTGGAATGTTTTCCTCAGTAAACTACAAAGCCCCAATCAATTCACAATGCCCGTCACAGTTAACGAACTAGCAAAGGACAGGCTCTGACTTACCTGGTCTGGAGGTAGCTTTTGCTAAAGGTTTAATTTTCTTGACCAGCATATTTCCAGCTGCAATGTCTACCCCAGATTCCTTGTAAGTCAGGCCCCTAAAGAATTAAATGAAACAAACACATCACCTAAGTACCAGGGAAAATTAGTTTAAGGTATTATTTAAAACAGAAGATGACTTGCATGTATCTCATTGTGCCAGGCCCCAGCCGTAAATTTTAACTGGTCAGGGGTAGGCCCTGAAAGCTGAATGTGTTTAAGTAACTGCCCCAGTTGACTCCATTGTATCATCACTGTGGAGAACTACTTCTCTTTACTTATTTCTTCTAGAAGTACTTCAGGTACCCACAGGTAGCTAGATATACTGATATTTTGCCACACTTTTCTATTTAATTTTGGTATAGGAAGCAATGTCAAAATGGAGTAAAAAAAGTGAAAATTGGCATTATACACACTCTACAAAATAATCCCTAAATAATGAAACTGGACTCTTAACTGCAGTAGAGAATTGTGTAAGTTTCCTTATAGCTGAAGACAGCAAGAAACAAGGTAAAAACACATTGGAAAAAACAAAACCAGATAATGATACTCAGTGCATTATTCCCTTCTAAATAGGGCCAACATGTTGAAGCAGTGCATCTAAAACTCATGAACAGCCCTGGGAATTCAGTAGCCTTGTCTTACAAAAATGAGTACTTTGGCCTATTGGGATGTAATGATACATGAAGAAATATGTGAAATTTTATTAGAAACAAGGGGTCAGGGTACAAATAAGAGTTGAGAGCTTTGGCAATTAATACCAATGAAATTAGTAGTCTGGGGGTCATGTTCAGAAAGGAAACAAAGTTATGCTGATTAAAAATAAAAACTTTCTTAGGTAGCAGCTGGTATTGTTGCCTCTCATTTTCTTCATCTTTAATTTTACAAATTTAATTTTGCAATTGGTCATTTCAATGGAATCCAGTTATTTTAAAATAAGAAATAAAAATAAAACTTTGAGCGTGGTAAAGGAAATTTACCTGGGCTGCTGGAGAAAAGCTATGGCGCGATAGCCTATGTCCTTCCTGTAAATGTTCTTAATCCTAAACAATTTCTAGTATTTAAACTTTAAATATATTTGTCTATCAATTAATAGGATTAAGTTTAATTAAGTTGCTAAACATTTCACATTTTTTTCTAAGACATTTATCTCACAAACTCAATGAACAACAGAAACTATGATATATACTTAAGAAATCAAATCACCCACATTTGCAATTAATAGTTTATTGATTTTACAAAGGAGTAATTGTATGTACTAACAAATTATACATTTAAAATGTAAAAATTTTACATTTTACATTTAAAATGTAAAAATACATCTTAGTAATAAATATAAACACACTAACAAAATGAGACTGCCAAAATTTATAGTATAATCAAATTAAGTAGCAAAGGTAGATGGCCAATATTTTCATTTTTTTTTTTTAAAGATTTTATTTATTTGACAGAGAGAGAGTTCACAAGCAGACGGGCAGCCAGAAAGAGAGAAGGGCCTGGCTCTCTCTCAGCAGAGAGCCTGACGTGGGGCTCAATCCCAGGACCCTAAGATCATGACCTGAGCCCAAGGCAGAGGCTTAACCCACTGAGCCACCCAGGTGTCTCTTCATCTTGAAATCTTTGACAAAATCATGAACTAAGATGAAAATACAACCGAAATATTAAAATATGTAACTCAAGGAATAAAAATCCTTTCCCCATCTTTATTGATGAATACTTGACAAATGATTACATGTATTTCAAATATACAATGTGAAAAAGTCCTATTATCACTGTGATTTTACTGAACTTTTTTTTTTTCAAAGATTTTATTTATTTATTTGACAGACAAGGATCACAGGTAGGCAGAGACAGGCAGAGAGGGGGGAGCAGGCTCCCCGCTGAGCAGAGAGCCCGATGCGGGGCTCGATCCCACGACCCTAAGATCATGACCTGAGCCGTAGGCAGAGGCTTAATCTACTGAGTCACCCAGGCGCCCCTTTACTGAACTTTTCAGACACAAAGACCTACCATGAAGCTTTACTCCCACTTCAATTGAATTTTTTTTTTTTTAAAGATTTTATTTATTAGAGGGAAAGAGAGGATGAGTGGTGGGGAGGGGCACAGGGGAGAGAGACAGAGAAAAGCAGACTTCCTATTGAATAGAAAAACCTGATACGGGGCTCGATCCCAGGACTTGGAGATCATAACCTGGGCCTAAGGCAGATAGTTAACAGACTGAGCCACCCAGGCACCCCCATGTGAATACCGTTCTAACTAGTTTTGCCTCAGACTAAATGTAAGTCAAAATTAGAGCAGTTCCATAGAGAGAAAAGATTACAGAATGGCTTAGTATAAGGTTAAAAGAATTTTCTATATAGCCATTTACATCAGTTATGAGGCTGTGCTAGATCTATCTCGGTAGGAAATTTACCTGGGCTGCTGGAGAAAAGCTATGGCGCGATAGCCTATGTCCTTCCTGTAAATGGCTCCCTCAAATTTTATAGCAGCTAGTCCTTTTTTGGCTTCTTCAAGGGCCAAGATGAGATTTTCCCGGATCGCTGTTACCGTAAGGACTCTACCCCCGTTAGTCACCACTCTGCCATCTTTCAGGGCAGTGCCTGCGTGGAACACCTCCAGTCCTAAAGCTTGAGCCGCAGGAAACCCTGTAAGAGAGCACATTTACATAATAACAATAGTCAACGCTTCTGAAGTGGTTTATAATTTCCTTAAGTCTTCTTTTTAAAGTTTATTTTAAGATTTTATTTTATTGATGGAGAGAGAGAGAGAGCACAAGTTGGGGAGGAGCGGAGGCAGAGGCTGAGTGAGAAATAGATTCCCCACTGAGCAGGGAGCCCAATGTGGGGCTCAATCCCAGGACCCTGGGATCATGACCTGAGCTGAAGACAGATGCCTGACTGACTGAGCGGCCCTGATGCCTGAAGATTTTTTTCAATAAGATTTTTATTTCATTTAAATGAATCTTCACAAGAATCCTATAAGGAAGGAATAAAGCAACAAGATAGCAAACAGACTGTCTCAAGAACAGTCTGTTCTGCTCTAGGGTGGTGGTAACTGTATTATCATTAACCTGTATTATAACCTCATGAAAGAACTATTGTTTCAGTGGGGTAGGGAAAAAAAAATAACCTAAGTCTAAAAAGTTTAAAAACTTAAATGTAGAGCTGATGCTTAAACAATGCTGGGGTTGGGGTGCTGATCCCCCTTCATAGTCCAAAACCCACATATGACTTTTGACTCCTCAAAAACTTAACTACTAAGAGCCTGCTGCTGAACAGAAGCCATACCAATAATATAAAGTCGATTAATGCATACTCTGTATATAATATGTAACATATCTAATATGTAACATTCTGTATGTTATATACTATATTCTTACAATAAAGTAAACTAGACAAAACGTTATTAACAAAGCCATAAGAAAAAAATACATTTATAGTACTGTACTCTACAAAAACCCTTGTATGTTAAGTACACCCATGCAGTTCAAACCCATGTTGCTCAAGGGTCAGCTGTACCGCTTTTCTCTCCTGACAGGACGTTAAGAATTAAAACTTAAAAGGGAAAAAAGAAAAAAAAATCCTTAAACATCAATGAATAAAACCTATACTTAATCACCTTTTACTTATGAGTAAAGGAATTTCTTTTTATCATGGCCATACAAATTGCTTTCGTTCTTTCTTCTTTAAATAACCAACAGAGTAACTGTAATGCAAAACATATTCTTAATCTTTCTCCTAGTATAACAATTACAAAATCTTAAAACAAATCTGATTTAAATTTGGTTTTAGGCCCAATTTAAAATCCCTAACTTAATTTGCTTTCGAATTCTTAAGCTCTCATGTATAATTTTACACTTAAAATATTATTAGACCATATTTTCTATATTCTCAAGTGACCAACATGGCAGTTTTACACAAAGAGAACTTCTAAATTAAAAAAAAAAAAAATCCCAACAACACCCCACTCATATATTGTTTATCTTTTTTTAGTTATCACTTCTCTTTTAGCATCCCAGTTGCTAATATGTAAACGAAGATATTCCCTACATGTTTTTATAGCACAGGGGCACTAGTCATAGGTACCCATGTACCTACCAGTATTGGAATACCTAATACCGCTGCCAAAGAAAGGACTATTACACTTGTCACTTCAATCTTTGGGAAATTTCATCAATGTAAGTGATCTTGGTTCTATCCCTTCTCTTTGTTCCTTTAAAAGGCAATCAGGAGGGGCACCTGGGTGGCTCAGTGGGTTAAGCCTCTGCCTTCAGCTCAGGTCGTGATCTCGGGATCCTGGGATCGAGCCCCGCATCGGGCTCTCTGCTCAGCAGGCTCCCTCCCTTCTCTCTCTGCTTGCCTCTCTGCCTACTTGTGATCTCTCTCTGTGAAATAAATAAATAAAAGGCAATTAGGAGTGCCTAGGTAGCTCAGTTGGTTGAGCATCCCACTCTTGATTTCCGCTAAGGTCATGGTCTCAGGATCCATGAAACTAAAACCTGCATCCAGCTCCATGATCAGTGTGGAGTTTGCTTGAGATTCTCTCCTTTTCCCTGCTCACTTCGCATGTGAGTGTGTGTGCACACACGTACTTACTCTCTCAGGTAAAGAAAAAAAATCTTATAAAAATAAAAGGCAATCGGGGCGCCTGGGTGGCTCAGTGGGTTAAGCCTCTGCCTTGGGCTCAGGTCATGATCTCAGGGTCCTCGGATCAAGCCCCGCATCAGGTTCCTGCTCAGCAAGGAACCTGCTTTCCCCTCTCTCTCTGTCTGCCTCTCTGCCTACTTGTGATC
The DNA here is from genome assembly GCF_011764305.1 of Mustela putorius furo. NCBI lineage: Eukaryota > Metazoa > Chordata > Mammalia > Carnivora > Mustelidae > Mustela > Mustela putorius. The sequence goes on along the minus strand of NW_025421491.1, from coordinate 108,052 downwards.
TCTCTCTCTGTCAAATAAATAAAAAAATAAAATCTTAAAAAAATAAAGTAAAAAAAAAAAAAAAAAAAAAGGCAATTGATTCCTGACTGCACAGGTACCATGACTGGGATTCACAAGGCAATGAACTTCTTGTCTGGGCAAAGCAGGAACTAGAGTGTTTGAACCAAAGACACCGTTAAGGTCTGAGAAAGGTCAAACAAGAGCCTGCCAGGGATCTTGGAGGTCTGCCTTTGGGCTTATGGCACTAGAACTTATTTGGCGTTTTAAGACACTGTTTTATTTAATATCATTTAATAAGAGATGCCTCACTTCCCATAAAGAGAAACAGAAGAGTTTTGAAACTGTTTTAATTCTGTGACTATGGGGTACGCTGCAAAAAGGAGGTGGGGGTGGGGTGTCTAGTTACGATTATGCCTCTGTGAAGTTTATCTGATGTAGTTTCTACTAATGATGTGCTGATTCTCATGAGTTCCCTCTATTATCAGGGCTTTTGGAGGACAGGAGAGACAGGCACACTGAGTGGTACTCTGGAAACTTGGCTAGGCCCATATAGGTCTTCCTTGTGCAGGAAGGGACATGGATGGCAGTTTTTCAAATACTGTAATTTTGGATATTTGCATACCCTCATCCGACATGGTTAAAAAACTCCTGAAAGGTTTCTGATGGCCTCAGGCCCCTAAAAGGAGCAGAGCATAGCCTGGAAGGAAGGCCTACCCTAACGCTGGTCACTTGTCACTCAGTAATTCCACCTTTTGTTCTCGGATATTCACCTGTTATCTCCACACCCTTGGTGTAATCTCCCGGATAGCCTTTACTTGCCATCACGACAGTTACTGCAGCGCAGTTTTCAAACCAAACAGGCAGAGATGTACAGAGCAGGCCATCCAAGGTAGACTGAATCACTTCATAAAGATCACTTTTAAGAAGTGGGAGGATCACCTGGAAAAACACAATCAACATGGCAGCTGAGAAATTTTAGTTCTCTCTAGACGATGTATTCACTGAGGTACCAGCAGAACTTGCATATATTCCTTAAAGGTAATTATTTCAAGGCCGATAAATCCTGAGATTAAAAACCACACATCTACAAAATAACACTTGTATTATCTTTAACTATTACCCACTTGGCACTCTGGATCACCAAAACGGCAATTGAACTCCAGAACTTTTGGGCCATCCTTGGTCAGCATTATACCAGCATAGAGAACACCTGCATGGGAAAGGAACAGCAACAAAAACAAAAACAAACTATAATGAATACACTGCGGCTGAAAATTAGAATTTAAGGTACTAATACTTGAGGTTCTGTACTAACATGGCAAAAATTACAAAAGTGGTCAATTAAAAAGAGGTGAAAAAAGAGAAACCGGGAAAGTTTTATCAAGGTGTAAAGTCACTCTAAGAATAATGTCCACCATGACGTCAGTGTGCTTCACCTGTGTATGGCGTACCCTCCTGTTGCATGCCGTCCACTGTCCTCTGAAGAATGGTATTTTTTATTTTCAGGAACAAATCCTTAGAAACCTGGGAACATACAGGAACATTTAAATGTAACTGGGTATTTAAAAAAACAAAAACAAAAACCATCTTATAAGCAGTTTTGTATGGGACAATGAAAGGGGACAGTGAGAACTATTATTATTTTACTTCCTTAGATAGGCTGAGCACTTTAAATTCATAAGCTTTTAAAACCCTCACATTGGGGCGCCTGGGTGGCTCAGTGGGTTGAAGCCTCTGCCTTTGGCTCAGGTCATGATCCCAGGGTCCTGGGATCAAGCCCCTCGTCAGGCTCTCTGCTCAGCGGGGATCCTGCTTCCTCCTCTCTCTGCCTGCCTCTCTGCCTACTTGTGATCTCTGTCTGTCGAATAAATAAATAAAATATTAAAAACAGAAACAAAAACAAACAAAAACCCTCACATTGATTCTATCAAGTAAGTAGTCAATCTCATTGTTACAAAATAGGAAAGAAGACCTTTGAGAAAAATTATAAGCAGAAGCTAGATTACGTATTTACTGATCCGTGTTCCCTGCCATTTCAGCACTAAATGTTAAATCACCTTTTCTACTGAATCTAGAGATTCTCAAACATGTACACACTTAAAACTCACTAAAAACAGTTTTCTAAAACATAATAATAGGGCGCCTGGGTGGCTTAGTGGGTTAAAGCCTCTGCCTTTGGCTCAGGTCATGATCAGGGTCCTGGGATCAAGTCCTGCATCAGGCTCTCTGCTGGGGGAGTGCGGGGGGGGGGGGGGGGGGGAGCCTGCTTCCTCCCCTCTCTCTGCCTGCTTCTCTGCCTACTTGGGATCTCAGTCTGTCAAATAAATAAAATAAAATCTTAAAAACAAACAAACAATAATAAAAATGATAAAAGTTCCTCTACCACATTGAGACCCTTTTGTATCCTTCTGGTATATTCTATGCCTATTTCATAAGCCGATAAAGAATCTGAGTTTAGGGGCACCTAGGTGGCTCAGTGGGTTAAGCTGCTGCCTTCGGCTCAGGTCATGATCTCAGGGTCCTGGGATCAAGACCTGCATCGGGCTCTCTGCTCAGCGGGGAGCCTGCTTCCTCCTCTCTCTCTCTGCCTCTCTATCTACTTGTGATCTCTCTCTGTCAAATGAATAAAATAAAATCTTTAAAAAAAAAAAAAAGAATCTGAGTTTATGGGACGCCTAGGTGGCTCAGTCAGTTAAGCGCCTGCCTTTGGCTCGGGTCATGATCCCAGTGTCCTGGGATCGAGTCCCACATCAGGCTCCTTGCTTGGCAGGAAGCCTGCTTCTCCCTTTGCCTCTGTCTGCCTGTGTGTGCTCTCTCTCTGACAAATAAATAAAAAAATAAAATCTTTTAAAAAAACAAACGAAAAAGAACCTGAGTTTATAAATTTAATTGTAAAAATTAGACTTAGAGATAATTCTTTTTTGAAAAATATCTTATTTTTCAAAGATTTTATTTTTAAGTAATCTCTATACCCAACATGGGGCTTGAACTCAAAACCGCAAAACCAAGAGTCACATTCCCCACTGACTAAGGCAGTCAGGTACCCCTAGAGATGGTTCTTAAACTAAAATCACATTTCCCAAATAGCTATTTTAATACTTATAGCTTAAAGTAAATCCTGTTTTTAATTTTTTTTTTTTTTTTTTTTTTTAAATTTTATTTATTTATTTGACAGAGAGAGATCACAAGTAGGCATAGAGGCAGGCAGAGAGAGAGAGGAGGAGGAAGCAGGCTCCCTGCTGAGCAGAGAGCCCGATGCGGGACTCGATCCCAGGACCCTGAGATCATGACCTGAGCCGAAGGCAGCGGCTTAACCCACTGAGCCACCCAGGCGCCCCTGTTTTTAATATTTTTAATTAAGAAAAATGTGTATTAGGCACTATATTATCAGCATAAATAACCACTGACTATCCTCAGTGCAAAGAATGGGTGAGTTTCTGAAGTACTGGTTCTACTTATAAGACACCCAATGCAGATTTCTTATAAAAACTGTCCTGAAATTGTTTGGAAACATACTTTATGTACCCACCATGAATTACAGAGACCATAAAAACTAATTATAGTCTGACTTGGTTCTCAATTCATCTCTGTTTCACACACACACATTTATTGAGCACTTATGTGCTGGACCTTGGATATCTAAAGGTGAATAAAAAATAATTTTAGACTTTAATTGGCTCTCATGCCCTAAATATAGCATGTAGAGAGCAGGAACTAAAAGGATCTGTTCAACCTATACACAACTTAATTCTTCAGACTTTAGAAAAGGTTTTAGAATGACACTAGAAGAGATAGTTTTCATTTAACTGGACATCCAAACTGCTGATTAGTAATATTAAGTATAGAAAACAGAGAAGTATGATCCAAAAGCTCTTTGAGATGACTTAAACAATGACTACTGAACTTAAGCTGAGCCTCTGGGAAGTACCTGAGGTGCTGGACAATAGGCTCCCATTCCCCCTGTGTTGGGGCCATGATCTCCTTCCAGCAATCGCTTATGGTCTTGTGCTGGGGGCATGGGGGCCACGGTCCTTCCATCAGTGAAGCACAGACACTGTAGAAAAAACAAAACAGTCCACTTATTAAATGGCAAAAAGTAAAAAAAAAAAATTAATGAGGGGAACCATATGAACCTTAACTCTTACCGGGGGAAAAAATTTTTTTAAAAGGAAGTTGAAACATAAATAAGCCTAAACTATCTATAGCAAAAATCAAAGCATCTTGTATACTCAATTTCTGAGGGATCTATAATTTTTGAGTCAGTTAGAAAAAAAGGTCAAGCTACTCTCAAAGTGAAGTATTTCAACCTTACCCCCCTTAAATAATATGGGATAAAAATTCAAGTCTCTACTGATATACAGGGCAGGATTAAAAGAGGATAAATTTTTTTTTCACTTGCATCGAAAACATTAAACATACACAAATTCCTTTGTAAGTGTTGGGTTTCTGCCTTCAGATGAAGCAACCAAAATAAATCATGTCTTTCTGGGGCTCACAAAGCAGGTAATACAGCTTTTCCTACTGTAGAAAAGCCAAAAAGGTGGATATACATACAGACACCTCTTCTCCTTCAAGAAATTCTTCAATGACAATTGTTTCTCCAGCTGCTCCATAAGCTTTATCCTTGTACCAAAAAAAAAAAAAGAAAAAAAAAGAAAAAGGCTCTTAATATTTACTCAATGAGCTATCGTCATTTTTCACCATTTGTATTATTAACTAATTCACTAGTATTGTAATTTCCTTTTCCATTTCTGCGAGCCTCAAAGGAACATATGAATGTTTCCCTTTTTTTCTCCCCCAATTTATCTATCTGTGGTGCCTGGCTGGCTCAGTTGGGAAGAACATGTGACTCTTGATCTTGGGGTCATGAGTCTGAACCCCACAGGTGTAGAGATTACTTAAATAAATAAACTTTATTCATTTAAAAGTTTATTTATTTGCTTAGTAATCTCTAGCCAGGCGCCCCATATGAATGTTTTCTATTTTGACACGTGGCAATAATGCAGAGCCAGCACTGGTACAGATGAAATGAACAAATCATTAACACTCTTCTGGGGATCTGGCTTTCTAGTTTCCAATCATGTAAGAAAAAAATATATATTCATCCTTACCACTTAATTCTCATGTCCGCTTATAATTATGATATGTTTGTCTGCTAACCTTATATTACAGCATGCCTTTGAAAACAGACTTCCATAAGGGAGAACAATAATCAAGAGGGATAGTAAAAGAAATGTGTTATTAATTCATTGCTTCCCTTCTTAGACTTGGGACACCAAGGACGAATACTTTTTGCTTCCGTGGATGGCTGAGAATTTGAATGTTCTGTAGTCTGAGGATTTTCTACTTTTCTGCAGCAGACAGCAAAGTATGCTAGAACTTACTTCCAAAGAACAGCATGGTGATTTAGCCATCAATATAGATCTTTAAAGACCCTTTTATTAGAAATGTATTATAATACATGGTATTATAAAAAACTTACCCGTATGTTTGCTAGATAGATTCTTCTTAGCTTAAGGAACATTTCATAAACTTAAGGAGTACCCAGCACAGTGTGACTTTTCCAGAGGAACAACCTACCTGCATGATCTCCTGTACAGCTCTGCAGGCCTCTTCCTTGCTCTTGGCAACAATCACTCCTTTTCCAGCTGCAAGACCACTGGCCTTCACAACCAAAGCAGGGAAGTCTGCACTGTGAAGACAGAGTAATCTTCAACATCCAACAAATCTTAAATTCAAAAGCCTCAAGTGCTGAAATGTGCTATAGCAACCACCAAAAAGCAGGAAAAAAGAACTACTTATACCAACACCATTTTGATACACTTCTCCCCCTGGGATTTTTTCCCTATGTATTCCTTTATAGTTGTGATTATATGGTACATACAATTTTGCTTTTATCACTTATCATGAGATCATACAGGCAACATCTTTGGAAGACAAAAGCAGTTGTATAGCATAAGCATGGAAGGATCCTTAAGAGCAAAGTAGTGAATTATACTTCATTCCAATAGAAGATGTGACTGTATAAGACCATCATAAGCATGAATATACAAGTCATTTTTGAAAGTACACAGAAAAAACTGTTCTTGGTAATTTCTTCTGTTGGGTGGGACTGGAGATCTAGAAAGAAACTTACCCAAAGTAAGTAACAAAATTGTTACTTACCCAAGGCATCTGGCTACAAGGAAATAATAACTTTCATTGTCTAAGAAACCCTGTAGGATGAAGAATGAATAAAGAATGAAACTGACTCAACTAAAAGGAAAAGGTAACAGATAAAAGGGGTAAGTGTCAACCAAAAAAGGGCAAAAGCATGTGTCTACCACCATTCATTGTTTCACATTTTTGATACAACAGAGAACAAGAATGTCTGGTCTTAAGATTTAGATCTAAGTGGCAATGGCAGAAAGCCAAGTGATGATTCTTCAATCCAGTTAATTATTTATGAAAGAATCAACATCCTTCATGTTTTAAGATGCCACTGTGTTTATTAGTTTGACCATAAGGAGTGCAGGACTGCTAAACCAAATGTATCTTTTACCCTAGAACCTCCTCAGTAATGTTAAAAATATCTTCTTTCTGCAAGGCCACAAGATTGTACAGCTACACATGCACAGGGTCCCATTTTACTTTGACGTTGGAGGAAAGGCAACCTACACAGCATGAGTTTTTCTGCCATGATTATCATACTAAAAACCTGTGACACAAAAGTGACCTGTGTGTTTAAATATCCTAACAAGGGGCGCCTGGGTCGCTCAGTGATTAAAGCCTCTGCCTTCGGCTCAGGTCATGATCCCAGGGTACTGGGATGGAGCCCCACATCAGGCTCTCTGCTCAGCGGGGAGCCTGCTTCCTCCTCTATCTCTGCCTACCTCTCTGCCTACTTGTGATCTCGGTCTGTCAAGTAAATAAATAAAATCTTAAACAAACAAACAAATAAATAAATAAATATCCTAACAAAACAATGGCCCCCCACAGGCAATCTTTTAGCTACCTCATTATAAAGCTGCAGGCTTCTTCAGGTTTGGTGAAAGCTCTCCACCGTGCAGTTGGGATTCCATGTCGGTCCATAAACTCTTTGGCGAATCTCTTGCTGGACTCTAACTGAGCTGCTTCTGCAGTGGGACCAAAGCATCGGACTCCTGCAGACGTCAGGTTACCAACAATTCCTATGGACAGAAATGAGCAGCTTTAGGTGAACCAAGGTCTCTGCAGAGCCTTCTGACTCTGAAGAATCAGGATTAGACTAAATCTACATTGACATAAGGCGGATAAGTAGTGGCAGAGAGTAAGTTTCTCAAGTTGCCTACTGCGTATAAACAAAAACGTTACTACTAACATGTGATTCAAACACAGCAAAAGTTATTTGTTAGAGTCAAACATATGACTATTAACTGGATACCAGAACAGAGCAGAATAGAAACATTTAAAATATTTTCCACAGTTGCAAATTTGCTCTTTCATTCATCACATTATTGATGTGTCACGGAAAAAATGGAGACTCCATAAATTTCAAGAAGGTGAAAGCTCTTTTTCCAATGTTGTATGATAGCAGAAACCCTCATCCCCAAATTGAATTGGCTTAGATGATCTCTAAGCTCCTGTTGGCTTGCATATACTGTAATAATAAACAGAAAACAAACTTTACCAGCAGCCAGAGGTGCCTCTGGTCCAACAACTACGAATTCAATTTTCTCATCTTTGCAGAACTGAGCAAGGGCTGTGTGGTCATTGATTGAGATGGCTGTGAATAGAAAAAACATACCCCACCTCACTTGATACAAACATTCTTTAAATTAACAGTCATGCTGAAACATAAGTACTATACTTTGAAAGGCTTATTAACTATTGCTTTTCTTTTATGAGTACAGATGATAGTTGTACCATGAGAAATTCAGAGCCTAATGCATTAGGCTAACCAATGAGGCTCAGTCCTTGATTACTACAGCTAGTTAAGATGAAAATACCAGGAAGCTTCCCAAAGAGGTATTAAAGAACTTTCTTGACTATGGTATTCATGTCACATTGATCATAAACAAAAAAATGTCCCACAGAATATACTCAGAAACTGCCTTTTAATGTCATTTACTCAAGATTTACTGAGAACCACCATGTCCTAGATACTGAGCTAGTCACTAGGTTAAGATGTTAACACAGAGTTCCTATGCTTAGGATGCTTATATGGGAATGTTTGGTAATAAATATGCAAGCAAAAACAACAACAAAAACCAACAAAAAAACACCAAACCAAGTGTGAACAAATTAGGGAAATCTGATAATATCAGGTGAACTGAGATACTGTATCTGGTTGAGCTGAAAGGTCTTTGTGCAAAGATGGGTAAGCTAAGAATTGAATGACAATTTTATTTATTTACCTTTTTTTAAAGGTTTTATTTATCTATTTGACAGATAAAAGAGAGAGTACAAGTAAGCAGAGCGGCAGGCAAAGGGAGAGAGGCAGGCTCTCTGCTGAGCAGGGAGCCCAACGCGGGGCTTGACCCCAGGACCTTGGAATCGTGACCTGAGCCAAAGGCAGCTGCTTAACCAACTGAGCCATACAGGCACCCTTATTTAGTTATTTTTAGACACTTATTTCAGAGTGTGTGGGAGAGCACGGTGGGATGGGGCACACAGAGGGTAGAGGGAGAGGAGAAGTCAACTACTGGCAGAGCCCAAAGCAGGGCTTGATCTCATGACCAAGATCATGACCTGGGTGGAAATCAAGAGTTCGATGCTCACCCAGGTGCCCCCTGAATGAAGTAACACAGCTTACTTCGACTGACAAGCCAGGAATATTTTCTCGATGGAATTTGAAGTAACTAGCAGCAGGACCAACCATATACTGTATTGGTTCTACAGGCGCCTTCCTGCTTTGCTGTATCTGTACCACCATTCTGAAGTTGGCTGAAGTTGTATACTACTCTGTGACATTTGTGATGTGTTGGGGAAAGTGCAGAAATGGCAGAGTTCTCAAGCTACAGGAGCTGCTTGAGTAGGTTAAGGGTGGAGTACCATGCACTTTGGGTTAGTACCTGCAAACACAACTGGGCTGATCAAAGCCAACCACCTCTGTACAACAGAGAGTGGCAAGAGAGAAAGGACACACCTAACCTGTTGCTCCAAGTGGTAGCAGGCCCATGGCAATCTTGGGAGATTTCCACAGGCTGGCCTTTATAACATCAGCTAGATCTAGATAGGATGTATCAATTCTTCAATAAACACATATAATACACCTCACCTACAAAGCTAAAATCCCAGGGAAGCAGATACAATCTTATTTATCTTTTTCTTTATTATTTTTGGTACTATGCATGCAATTATTTTCTCCCAATTTGGGGCTTGTTGGATCTATGTTTTCTCCACAAATATTAAGTGCCATATAGGGTAATAGGCATGGTGTACACAATGCAAAAACAAGACAGAAGCGTTCCTTGCTTACATTCTAGAGCGGAAATGAAGAGAGGAGATAGGCAATAGAAAAGTAGAGTAAATACATATAATAGTTCATGACTGAAAACAATGAATTAGGGGGCATGCTTTACTTAAAAACTTTAGGAAAGACCTCTTTGAGGAGATAACTGATAAACTAAGACCTGAATGATGAGGAGCCAGTCATGTTAGGGGTGGAAACAAACAAATACCAAATTCTAGGCATCTCTGTTTGGGAAACTCATAGGACTGCATGGACAGAACACAGTGAAAAGAAAACAGAGGATATAAAATATCAGGCTGGAAAGTCAGGCAGAAGCCAGATTGTAAAGGGCTTTGGAAGGAATGTTAAGGAGTTGGAGTCTGAGTTTTATTCTAAGTACCACAGGAAGCCACTGAAGAATTTAATGTAGCATAAGAACTGATCATTTTTTCACTTTTACCAGTGAAAGAGATAAAGATTGAGGTCTAGTAAGGACTTAGAATCGCCAAAACTTACATTTAATAGCACTGCTCAACTTTTCATTTCTAAAAATACGTATCAAATTGCCTTTAACCTTAGGCACTTGTGACTTTTTCAATGGGTATATTTTGTAAGGTTTAAACTAATTTAAGATAAAGAAATGCCATACTCTGAACAAGAAGATACCTAAAATTTACAACATAAGGCAAGTATTTAAATTACCACATAAATTTTAAAGTCAAGGAAAACATTTGAATTTGCATAGCTATTGACTATTATTAACTATTACTCCCTACATTGAAAGGTGATTACCAGTATTTGAAATCTTTTCCAAGGAGGAAGTGCCTGCATTTCCTGGGGCAACCAACACATGTTTGACATGATTAGACTGTGCAAGTTTCCAGGCCAGTGTGTGTTCCCTTCCACCGCTGCCAATTACAAGTACTTGGGCTGCCATTGCTCTCTCTGCAAAGCAGGAATCCAAAAGGGAAATAAAAGCTGTAGAAAGAAAACCAGAGTTGTTATTTTAGAATGCACATACATTAGAAATTGTGATTTCTAAATATTTAAATATTCCAAAGATTCATTCGTGAAAAATTAGAACTCATAATTTGAGGATGACTATACTTCACAAAGATTAGGGAGGTCTGCACGTATGTAATCTCTACATCCAATGTGGGTCCTGAACTCATCACCCTGAGATCAAGAGTTGCAGTTCCACTGCCCAAAGGGAGGTATTTTAAAAATGAGGAAGACTGGCCTACAGTTAGGTTAAGGAATGAAATGGTGACTTAGCTTGTAACCTGGTTTAAAAAAACAAAACAAAACAAAAACCTATGAGTAATCATTCTTTAGGCTTCACTTTTCCACCTTTATAGACTTCTAATCATCAAGCCTCCGTTAAACATGAATCCTAACATTGCAAATTTAGACCCCAAATTTCAAGTACCTGCTTTTAAGTCTTGTGATGCTACAAATAATAGACTTCGAAGTTCTAAGTTGAAAGAAATATTTAGACTGGGACCTGTAAAGGACCAGATAGTAAATATTTTAACCTTTGAGAGTCATACACTCTCTATAGTAACAAGTCAACTCTGCTACTGTGGCACAAAAGCAGCAATAGACAATACAGAAATGGACTAACATGGCAATGTCCAGTAAAACCTTACACAACTAGGCAGTGGGAGGTAGGTCATAGGTTGTCTCTGTTCTGCTCTAAGTGATAAGAAGCTACCAGAAGCTTATAAAGAATAAGCATGAGAATGTTTATTTATGGACACTGTAATTTGAGGATCTTACAATCTTCACATGTCATAAAAATATCATTCTTCCTTTTTTCCAACCATTTAACAATGTAAAAATTATTTGGTGAAATGTATAAAAATAGGTGTCAAGAAGGATCTGCCACAATGGCCATAATTTGCTGACTCCTGATTTAAGAAGTCAGTGTAATATGTTAGGAAGTTGGTAGAGAAGGCAAAATCAAACTTGAACCAGGTCTTACTTTGACTATGGCATTTGATTCTTAGCAGGATGGATGCAACACCTAACTCAAGTGAGCAGTATGACTTTGGCTAAGCTCTTCCGATCTCTAATTCAATTTCTTTACATCTTAAAAGATGGAAATAGGAGATCTTGCCTTGAGAGGCTACATAAGGGCTAACTGAAATGACATTTTTTTGGAAATGACATTTATAAACAGCTAATAAAATTTCTGATACTCAGCAGTAGTAAATGTTTTTATATTCTATCTTTTACTTTTTTTTTTTTAAAACGATTCTATTTATTTGACAGACATGGATCACAAATAGGCAGAGAGGCAGGCAGAGAGAGAGAGAAGCAGGCTCCCCACTGAGCAGAGAGCCCCATGCAGGACTTGATCTCAGCACCCTGAGATCATGAGCTGAGCCAAAGGCAGAAGCTTAACCCACTGAGCCAGCCAGCTGTCCCTATCTTTTACTTTTATATAAAATCATACATTAGGGACAGGAATAAGTACTAAATGGAAAAGAAAAGCCAAAGGAATATCCTGTCACACTAATTTACTAATCTCTAGAAGGCATTTCATTATGTAGAAGGCAAACTGAAAACAGAAAATCAATCAGTAACTTCTTGTGTGATGCCAGGATTATACTTAAATCTAAGATGATAATACAAAAAACTTACAATTTTTGAGTCCTTACTTTGTGCCAGATGCTGTTCTAAATACTTTTCACGAACTACTTTACTTATCTAAGAATTTTGCGAGGTAGGTACGATCACCACCTCATTTTACAGAGCAGAAACTAGGTCCAATCATGTTAAATAACTCGCCGTAGGTCACCTATCTAAGAGAAAGTAAGGCCTCTTTACTTTACGGATTCCCGTTGTGTGCAATCGTGATTCAGATGCTCTTTTAACAATTGAGATTATGATCACTGAAAACTTGGAAGAAAAAAATTTTTTGCTGAACTACTGTCTCAGAGAGGCAAAAGCTATTTTAGCAGAAAAGACTTGCCACGTGTGTTGAAATATCTGAAATAAGCAGACTTTTTCTGAAATCTAGAGAAAAAATACACTTAGTTTGAATAGGAGAAGCACTAAAGGGAAATTGTCCTAGTTCCTACGCGGATCACCGAAATAGCGTTGGCCTCAGCCTGAAGGAATCCACTCGAGGGGTGGTTAGGGGGCCCGGCCTCCAAAGCGCTATGGTTCGGTGTGAGACTGCCCCTTCCTTACTAGCGGGGTTCGATGAAGAACTTAACCTTCGTGGGCCTCAGCCATCTAACTGGGGAACTTTAAAACGAGAATGAGAGCCAGGTAGAGCCTCTGCGAAGGGCTCGGTGAGTAACACAGGCGAGTAACACAAAGCAGAAACCAATGACAAAAGTGGACTAAGTCTGCTACAGACCGAGTGCATGAACAGAAAATATGCAATTTAGGCTTACGACCTAAAAAAGTCATAAAGGTACCAGGCCCGACATCTTACAAGGCGGGGAAAGTGGAAGATCCAACGTAAACCTCAGTTAAAAGAAGTGAAAAGCACATGGCCAACCCCCACCCACGGCGTTTACAAACAAGACCAGAATTCCGACAGCCAAACGCGTTTCTACAGTTTCATCCCACTCCTGACACTAAACCCCCAAATCAAAGCATAAATGTACTTTACTTAAAATCGGAGAAGGCTTCTGCACCTCCACAGGCGGTACGACCGCTCGCGCTCGCACGCTCGTCGGCGCGCTCACAGCACGGGCTCCCGTCGCGCGCCGGAAGTCGGCCCCGCGCAATCCGGCGCGCGCCTCTCCCCGCCCGCCCCGCCCCGCCGCCGGCTGCACCACCCCATTGGTCAGCGCGCGGCCGGCGGTGGCCGCAGCGAGGTAATCAAGTGCGATTGCGTTTGGCTCCTGTGCGCGGCCTCCGCGTACTCCACAGTAAAGCTACCAGGACCTTGCGCGTTTATCGCTGTAGTTTTAGGCGCCACGTAACGTCTCTCTTCCTCCTCAGGAGCCTTCAGAGCTCTGTGGAAGAGGAGCTCCGAAATGCTAAACCCACGATTAGCTAATTGGGTGCTGGTAACGAGTCAGAGCTGACCCGCTTGGTATCCCGACGAGACTAGAAATGCACCAGGCTTTGGACGGCAGGCCGCTTAAGACCTCTGGCCTAGTGCTTGCAAAAAGCGGGGGTGGGGGGAGCGTTAATGAGATGCCATGGGGAAAAAAAAATGGGGGTGAAAACGTGTTCTTTTTCGCACCACAGTGAGGGCGGGCGTTGATTAATGCTTTTCCGGATGCATCTCCCTGCCAAAACAACTTGGCGCCACCCAGAAACGGCGGAGGCCCCGTATCAAGCCACGTAGCCTTCCTTTTTCCTTTTCTCATGCTCTATAGTCTTGAGCATTTAGTAAGCCTCTTAAGCTTCCCAAAACACTGTTGAGAGACCGACAACTTAAGCTGACACAGTCGCCTCAAGAGAGACTTCTCCTGTAATGGCGCCTGCGTCAGTCACTAACATGGCGGACATAGTCGTGCGCGGCGCAAACGTCAGCACCTCTACCCTAGCCGCTCAGAAACAGCGGAGGAGAACTGGGCCGTGCTCACTGATTGGTCCAGCGGCGGAGCGTGCCAGTCTGGACGCTCCCACAGAAGCCAATCAGGACGCCGAGAGACGGAATTGGCCGCTGCGCCTCCTCCCGAGGCATGCTGGGAGCCTGGAGGACTAGCGAGGAGGAGTTGAGAGAACGGAGCGGACGCCATGGCGACCAACATCGAGCAGATTTTTAGGTCTTTCGTGGTCAGTAAATTCCGGGAAATTCAACAGGAGCTTTCCAGGTAAACGCTTCCCAGACTTTTCTGCTCCCAAGGGACCGCTAGGGCCCCGTGTAGCTCTCCACGGCACCTTTCTTCAGAGACGCCGTCGTTCCTCGCCTCAGGCCCCGCTACAGCCCCGCCTGGGCCTGGGATCCATTTTCCGGGCCCTCCCCCCCCCCATCCGCTCCCTCCCTTTCCAGCGAGGAACTTCGCTTTTGCTGAGGTAACCCCAGACTCCCTCTAATAGAACCGAGTTAAGATGCTTACTTTTCTTTCCCGTTCGGTAATCTCCTCCCTTTAAGCTACTTGTAGGCCTGGTTGTCCACCAGGGACGGGCCTAGTTCCTTCCTCAGCTCCGCCGCCGCCGCCGCGTTTCCCCTCCCCCTCTCCGCCTCCGCGGATTTCGCCGGCCGGTGCCTATGACCGGAAAGGGTCTCTAACGGCCGTTTCTTGAGTAATCTTAAATCCGCTTTATTATTGCACGCTTCAGATCTTTTGGGGGTCGGGATCCTTTAATTAGATTATTCGGGCCCTGGTGTCCAGTGGCTTCTACCAGGCAGCATTCTAATGGATTAGAAATTGAAGTTAAGGCAGCTAACAAATTAATGTTAGGTACTTTGACGAAATGTTCGAGGTGAGGATGGAAAGGGACTTTGAATTAGTATTAATTTCTCAATTTGACAAGTGGATAGTAGGCTTTGTGTTTAGGTTTTTTTTTTTTTTTTTTTGGGCTGCTCCCGCCCCAATTGACATCTTGACCAGCACGCTACTTTTGCCGTTGCTCTTAGACTTTGCGTAGTTTACCTTTGGTTCCACAAAATTTGAACAGGAAGCGATTTCCAAAGAAATTGATGTTTATTCAGAAAGGAAAATGGTGTTGGTCATGTTGTGTTCGTGGTTGTCTTGGAGTATTTTTGCTTTATAGAGCCTAAATATTTGTTCCGGGTTCAG
Organism: Mustela putorius furo; assembly: GCF_011764305.1. Lineage (NCBI taxonomy): Eukaryota > Metazoa > Chordata > Mammalia > Carnivora > Mustelidae > Mustela > Mustela putorius. Next base: position 92,923 of record NW_025421491.1, on the reverse strand, counting down.
ATGTTTTTGCTAGTTATATTTTAAAAGTCGAGAGGAAGAGCAATACGTGAATTTGAAAACGCATTTTTAAATGAAGCGCTGAAATTAACATAGCGTTATTGGGGGAATGGTATGTAGTACCGCTAAAAATCACTATTTTTGCGGGGTATATTGTTTAAGTAGGAAATCATACTCGTTTCATTGCTGTTTTAAATTTTGTTGTATATATTAGTGATTTTTAGATGATGAGAGAAGTCTGGAGGTAAAGGGAGTATGATTTTTCTGAAAACTTTAATAGTTTCAGGCGATGATTGTGTTTGCTTGCTGTAATGTCTTTTTATATCTTCTAAAAATCTGTTTTTGTATTTGGGAAACAAGTGTTTCATTGTAAAAAGCTTAGAATAAACGAGACACATAATAATGTTCTTTATGTTCTTTCATTTTTTTCCTTGTGTGTACAGATGCACATATTTTGTGAAGTGTGATCTTGTTTTTTTTTTTTTTTTCCATCTGATTGTGAACAAGTTTGTCTTTTTCACATTCTCGGTTGTCTTGGGACCTTTTTTTATGGCTTCATAGAATTCTATTGTAGGAATGTATTGTTAGCTGTTTAGTTGGTTTGAAATTTTTTTCCTTTTTCAGTAACTGAGATAAATATCTGATAGGTTTAAGGTGATTATTTTCTTACAGACTTTAAAGTTGTAATTCTCTTGAGTATCAAATCCATGCTTTACTAATGTGATCGTGTATGTGTAAGTGCTTAGGAAAAGTGTAAAAGAGCTCCAGAAACTAGGTAAATTTAGAGGAATATTTAGTTTGTCAAATAGTATGTAATACATTATCAATCTAAAAACAAAATTTGGCTTGTCATTTTGTGAGCTATATTTGCCATACTGTCCCATCTGTTTTTACATGTATCAGTTTGGGTAAGGAGGCTGACATTTAAGTAGTAAAGAGCTGTCTTTTTGTCTGTGGTGGTTAAGGTAGGAGCTCTGGTTTTGAATGCCAGCTTCACCTCATAATAGTTGCATGAACTTCAGTTAGGTTCTTCTCTGTGTGTCATTTTCCTCATTTGTAAAATCAGAATGTTAGTGCTAATCACTGAGTTGTGTTAGGATTAAATGAGTTAAGAAATGTAGACCCGTGGCTAATTAATAATAAATGTTAATTATTACTATGCGAGTCATGTTAGAAAACCAAGTGTTCTCAAATAACAGTTAATTACTGAAATTTTTTTGGTTTTTGACCATTCAGACTTTTATCAGGTAGTGGAGCATAATTGTTTGATTTCTTAGCTAATTTTAATTAAATTGAATGTGTTGAGATTATTTTTCAAAAACAATTTTACTTAGACAAAAAGTAGTAAAAATGACTAGGTAAGTGACATGCTTCTCATTTCAAGATTTTTCTAGCCCTGTGAGTTGAAAATGCATATTAATTTACTATAATAATTTCTTGGCATAAATAAAATGTCACTTGTTTCCCATGAGTTTTTTTAATGCCAGAAAAATACCAGGATTCTTGATCAGTGGGTAAAAATTGTATGAATGTATTTTTTTTTAAACTTGATACAGTATTTCAGTAATTTTGATCAGTCTAAAATTGATCAGAGGCTACAATTTACCCTTTTTTACTCAATATGTTTGTGGTAACTGTTCCTTGATACTGTTTATGGTGATTGTTTTCCATGCACAGATGTGGTTTTATTGTGGTTGTAGCTTCTATCATAATGTTAGAATGGTGTATTGTACCATGTATATTAGGTGGTATATTTTTCTTTGGATTTGTGATTTTTGATTGTGATAGTTTTTCTGCCCTGAGATAAATATGCAAGCAACCCAAATCTAAATCAGTTTAGATTTCTGGTATTATTTTATTATTTTTTTTAAAGGTTTAGAAAGCTGTTTTAAAGTTTTTTTTTTCCCTTTAACTTTAGTAGTTCTGAAAATTAAGTATGTAAAAATGAAAATGTACCTACTTTAAGTAGATAGGGTGAAGGAAGGATGGTTGGTGGGGAGTGTCATCTGAAAGAAATACAAAAATGGTAAAATGTATGAACGATGTCAGATTATTTTAATGAGCTGAGTTATAAATATTCATTGTATGGTGTGGTAAAAGTAATAATGAATCTTGATAACTTTTCTTGTCAAGTGGAAGGAGTGAAGGCCAGCTCAATGGTGAAACAAATACACCTAATGAAGGAAACCAGGCAGGTGATGCAGCTGCCTCTGCCAGGAGCCTCCCAAATGAAGAAATAGTTCAGAAGATAGAGGAAGTACTTTCTGGGGTCTTAGATACAGAACTACGATATAAGCCAGGTAAGCTGGAGATAATCAGCTGTCTCAAAAACTTAAAGATTTTTAAGTAGCTAATACTATTTTTTTTACTGCAGGGTATTTAAAAATCTTCAGTAGTTCTAAAACTTCAGTAAGTTTGAGTTTATTTCCTGATGACTTTATCGTCTTATCTGAAAATACAGTTGTACTGAAACGTGAGCATTGATACTTGATTGCTTTGTTGGTGGAATATAACTTGATTCGATTCAGTTTTGTAGTGACTCCCTACCAGGATTTTGAATGTGGGTTTTCATAGAACAATGGTGTAAATGTCCATTTTGGGGAAGGTACAGGAGCTGGACCAAATTTGTGATAATTTTAAAACCCTGGGAGGTTTTATTTTTAAAGCCCAAGCTCAGAGATGGCCTTGTTTTTGCATCTGTTCCTCTTAAAAGTGCAATGAATGGAGAGGAATCATTGCTTTGGTATTTAGTGTTTCAGGAATTATTTAAATAATTGATGCTTAGAAATGAAAGATCTATGATCACCCGTAAAAATAACTATCTTCTGGAGCTGCCTGGGCGGCTCAGTCGTTAAGTGTCTGCCTTTGGCTTAGGTCATGATCCCAGAGTTCTGGGATCGAGCCTACATCGGGCTCCCTGCTCAGTGGGAAGCCTGCTTCTCCCTCTCCCACTTGCCCTGCTCTGTTCCTCTCTCACTGTGTCTCTCTCTGTCAAAAAAATAAAATCTTAACAAAAACCCGAACAGTCTGTCTTCCGTTTTGAAAATGGGGTGGTTATGGGTTTTTATTTTTTATTTTTATTATTTTTGATCAATATGGTTAAAAAAAAAAAAGCATAGATTTCAGCTCTACTTAGATTTATGACTGTATCAGCTTTTTCTTTAAGTGTAACTTAGCTGACTAGCATTAGGTGGATAATAAATAAGAAATAGAAAATTGTTTTGCTTTGGAATGGATTTTGTCATGTATTCTTTTTTTTTTTTTCATAGTCTTAGTGGCCTGTGTTTCTGATCAGCTTTTCTGGGATCAGTAAAATTTATCTAATTTGATACTGGCATTAGAGTAAATTAGTCTAGTTGTAAAGTAGAAAAGCTTTTTTTTTCTTTCAGATATGCAGTGTTCTTGGGTTAAATGTAAAGGAGTGTAAGAATTTCTTTCCTGCGGGCGCCTGGGTGGCTCAGTGGGTTAAGCCACTGCCTTCGGCTCAGGTCATGATCTCAGGGTCCTGGGATCGAGTCCCGCATCGGGCTCTCTGCTCAGCAGGGAGCCTGCTTCCTTCTCTCTCTCTCTCTGCCTGCCTCTCAGTGTACTTGTGATTTCTCTCTGTCAAATAAACAAATAAAATCTTAAAAAAAATAAATAAATAAAAAAAAAAAAAGAATTTCTTTCCTGCACTTTTTTTTTTTTTAAGTGAAGACGTTAAGATTACTTCAGTAATTTTAGAAGAGTGTTGAAGGAAAAGCTGTTTTTATTTAGAATGTAACATGGGTGCGATGAGATAAAATTCAAGTTTCGTGTTGATGCTTTACGTTAGTTGTTTAGCCCTTTGTGTATGTAAAAGTAATCACCAGCATTTGCTGAGGGCTTTCTATGTGCCAGGCATTGTTCCGAGTACTTTGTATGTTTTAACTTTACTTTGTCCTCTAACTCTAGGAGACAACAGTGTCCGTAATTTCACCAAGTTCATTCATCTAGTGAGTGGTAATTGATTCAGGATCTGAAAGCAGACTGTCTGTTCCAGAGCCAGTGCCATGTTGCTTTTTGTATAAATAGGCTTATTAAATAGTCATTAAAAATTATATAATACGTATTTTTAAAGGAATTTTAACAGTTGATAATAGGAAATTTTTCCCTAAGTGTAGTTTGAAAGTAGCATGCTATAATTTGAGAGGTGGAAAAAATAGTTGTAAATAGGTTTAGTAAAACACATTTTAATGTGACTTTGAAGTTTTTGTGATAAACTGAGAACTTATTTTAACCCAGACTTTGTAGTTGTAGAAAGGAATACTTGGAAAAATTTCAGTCTTTAGATAATTGGTTCTTAGAAGATAGTTTATTTGGCAACTTTATTTAACAAGAAACTTTACACTATAATGTTTTAATGTGGGGATGTAAATTTTGTTTATGAGCTTTATTAGTTAGCTAAGCTTACTTTGGGAAATGTTTGACAAAATTAATTTTCTTTAATTTCAGACCTGAAGGAGGCCTCCAGAAAAAGTAAATGTGTGTCTGTACAAACAGATCCTACCGATGAAATTCCCACCAAAAAGTCAAAGAAGCATAAAAAGCACAAAAATAAAAAGAAGAAAAAGAAGAAAGAAAAGGAAAAAAAGTATAAAAGACAGCCAGAAGAATCTGAATCAAAGGCGAAATCACATCATGATGGGAACATAGATTTAGAATCGGATTCCTTTTTGAAGTTTGATTCTGAGCCTTCAGCGGTGGCACTGGAGCATCCTGTAAGAGCTTTTGGCCTTTCTGAGACCAGTGAATCTCCTGCAGTTGTATTAGAACCTCCTGTGGTATCAATGGAGGTATCAGAGGCACACACCTTAGAAACTCTGAAGCCAGCTACAAAAACTGCAGAACTGTCCGTTGCATCAACATCAACAATTTCAGTGCAGTCAGAGCAGTCTGTGGCAGTCACGCTGGAATCATCCATGACAAAGATTTTGGATTCCTTTACAACGGCACCAGTGCCTACTACAACAGTAATGCTAAAGTCACCTGAGCCAGCTGTAACAATGTCAATGGAGTATCAGATGAAGCCTATGTTGAAATCTTTGGAGACCACACCTCCAGAGCAATCAAAGGTCATGTTAGAACCTCCAGTAGCAAAAGGGCTAGAGCCTTCAGAAACCCTTGTGTTATTGTCTGAGATACCTACTGAGGTGCACCCTGAGCCAAGCACATCAACAACAATGGATTTTCCAGAGTCCTCAGCAACTGAAGGGGTCAGATTGCCAGAGCAGCCTGTCGAAGTACCATCGGAGATTGCAGATTCATCCATGACAAGACCACAGGAGTTGCCGGAGCTCCCCAAGACCACAGCGTTGGAGCAGCCGGAGTCGTCGGTGGCCTCAGTGATGGAGTTGCCGGGGCCACCTGCGACCTCCAAGCCGGAGTTGCAGGGGCCCCCTGTGACTCCAGTGCTGGAGTTACCTGGGCCCTCTGCTACCCCCTTGCCAGAGTTGCCAGGCCCCCTTTCTACCCCAGTGCCTGAGTTGCTAGGGCCCCCTGCGACGGCAGTGCCTGAGTTGCCGGGGCCCTCTGCGACATCAGTGCCACAGTTGTCGCAGGAATTACCAGGGCTTCCAGCACCATCCGTGGGGTTGGAGCCACCACAGGAGGTACCAGAGCCACCTGTGATGGCACAGGAGTTGCCAGGGCTGCCTGCGGTGACAGCAGCAGTAGAGTTGCCAGGGCAGCCTGCGGTAACAGTAGCAATGGAGTTGACCGAACAACCTGTGACGACGTCAGAGTTGGAGCAGCCTGTGGGGATGACAGCGGTGGAACATCCTGGGCAGCCTGAGGTGACAACGGCAACAGGGTTGCTGGGGCAACCTGAGGCAGCGATGGTGCTGGAGTTGCCAGGACAGCCAGTGGCAACAACAGCGCTGGAGTTGCCAGGGCAGCCTTCGGTGACTGGGGTGCCAGAGTTGCCAGGGCTGCCTTCGGCAACTAGGGCACTGGAGTTGTCAGGGCAGCCTGTGGCAACTGGGGCACTGGAGTTGCCTGGGCAGCTCATGGCAACTGGGGCACTGGAGTTCTCGGGGCAGTCTGGGGCAGCTGGAGCACTGGAGCTTTTGGGGCAGCCTCTGGCAACGGGGGTGCTGGAGTTGCCAGGGCAGCCTGGGGCACCAGAGTTGCCTGGGCAGCCTGTGGCAACTGTGGCGCTGGAGATCTCTGTTCAGTCTGTGGTGACAACGGAGCTGTCAACGATGACCGTGTCGCAGTCCCTGGAGGTGCCCTCGACGACAGCGCTGGAATCCTATAATACGGTAGCACAGGAGCTGCCTACTACATTAGTGGGGGAGACTTCTGTAACAGTAGGAGTGGATCCCTTGATGGCTCAGGAATCCCATATGTTAGCTTCTAACACCATGGAGACCCATATGTTAGCGTCCAACACCATGGACTCCCAGATGCTAGCGTCCAACACCATGGACTCCCAGATGCTAGCGTCCAACACCATGGACTCCCAGATGTTAGCAACTAGCTCCATGGACTCCCAGATGTTAGCAACTAGCTCCATGGACTCCCAGATGTTAGCAACCAGCTCCATGGACTCCCAGATGTTAGCAACCAGCTCCATGGACTCTCAGATGTTAGCAACCAGCTCCATGGACTCCCAGATGTTAGCAACCAGTTCCATGGACTCTCAGATGTTAGCAACTAGCTCCATGGACTCTCAGATGTTAGCAACCAGCTCCATGGACTCCCAGATGTTAGCAACCAGCACCATGGACTCCCAGATGTTAGCAACCAGCACCATGGACTCCCAGATGTTAGCTACTAGCTCTATGGATTCTCAGATGTTAGCATCAGGCACTATGGACTCTCAAATGTTAGCCTCCGGCACCATGGATGCCCAGATGTTGGCATCTGGTTCCATGGATGCCCAGATGTTAGCATCTAGTACCCAAGATTCTGCAATGTTGGGTTCAAAATCTCCAGATCCCTACAGGTTAGCTCAGGATCCTTACCGGTTAGCTCAGGATCCTTATAGGTTAGGTCATGACCCTTACAGGTTAGGCCATGATGCCTACAGGTTAGGGCAAGACCCTTATAGATTAGGCCATGATCCCTACAGACTAACTCCTGATCCGTATAGGATGTCTCCTAGACCCTATAGGATAGCACCCAGGTCCTATAGAATAGCCCCCAGGCCATATAGGTTAGCACCAAGACCCCTGATGTTAGCATCTAGACGTTCTATGATGATGTCCTATGCTGCAGAACGTTCCATGATGTCATCTTATGAACGCTCTATGATGTCCTATGAGCGGTCTATGATGTCCCCTATGGCTGAGCGCTCTATGATGTCAGCCTATGAGCGCTCTATGATGTCAGCCTATGAGCGCTCTATGATGTCCCCTATGGCTGAGCGCTCTATGATGTCAGCTTACGAACGCTCTATGATGTCAGCTTACGAGCGCTCCATGATGTCCCCAATGGCTGACCGATCTATGATGTCCATGAGTGCCGACCGGTCTATGATGTCGTCCTACTCTGCTGCTGACCGGTCTATGATGTCATCGTACTCTGCAGCTGACCGATCTATGATGTCATCTTACACTGCTGATCGTTCAATGATGTCTATGGCAGCTGATTCTTACACCGATTCTTATACTGATACATATACGGAGGCATATATGGTGCCACCTTTGCCTCCTGAAGAGCCTCCAACAATGCCACCATTGCCACCTGAGGAGCCACCAATGACACCACCATTGCCTCCTGAGGAACCACCAGAGGGTCCAGCATTACCTACTGAGCAGTCAGCATTAACAGCTGAAAATACTTGGCCTACTGAGGTGCCCGCATTACCTCCTGAAGAGTCTGTGTCGCTGTCTGAACCTTCTGTGAGTCAAAGTGAGATTTCCGAGCCTTCGGCATTACCTGCTAATTATTCAGTGTCAGCATCAGATCCTTCAGCGTTAGCGTCAGAGGCCGCTGTGACTGTTCCTGACCCAGCATTAGAGCCAGAGTCTTCGGTTACATCAACACCTGTAGAGTCTGCTGTAGTAGCAGAAGAACATCAAGTTGTTCCAGAGAGAGCGGTGACTTACATGGTATCTGAAACTACCATAATGTCAGCTGAACCAACTGTATTAGCATCCGAGTCTTCAGTTATGTCTGAGACAGCAGAAACCTTTGATTCCATGAAAGCTTCAGGACATGCCTCAGAGGTGTCTCTGTCTCTCTTGGATCCAGCTGCAGCTAATCCAGAGGCATCACAGAGCACTCTAGAGCTGCCAGCCATGGCTGTTTCAGAGCTCCCAGCTGTGGCTGTCCCAGAGCCACCAACAGGGACTGTTCCAGAGCCCCCAGCAGCAGCAGCTGTCCTAGAGCCCCCAGCCGTGGCTATCCCTGACCCAACAGCTGTGGCTGTCTCTGACCCAATAGCTGTGGCTGTTCCAGACACACCTGCTGAGGGTGTCCCGGAGACCCTGGCCTTGGCTGAATCTGAGCATGTTACCACTCCTGTGCCAGTTGTTTCTGCCCTGGAGCCTACTGTGCCTGTGCTGGAACCAGCAGTGTCAGTCCCTCAGTCTAATACAGTTGTTTCAGAACCATCTGTTCCTGTCCAAGAACCCACTGTGATAATTTCAGAGCCTGCTGTCACTGTCTCAGAGCAGACCCAAGTAATACCAACTGAGATGGTTTTAGAGTCTACACCAATGATACTGGAGTCTAGTGTTGTAAAAGGAGTGAATTTACTATCTAGTGATCAAAATACAGCTCCAGAGATTGGCATGCAGGAGATTCCCATGCATTCAGATGAAGAGCCACATGCTGAAGGACACCTGAAGAATGACCCATATGAAAGTGAACATGGTACAGATACAGACCTTAAAACAGACAATCATTTTGTTGCTCAAGAGATGGAACATAATACAGCGTCTGCTGCCAGTACTGGTGCTGTTGGTGAAATTGGTGAAGGGAATATTCTGTCGATCGGTGAGACTAAACAATGCACAGTATTGGATACCTGCTCTAGTGTTAGTGAAGCTGATGGAGGAACTCTGTCGTCTGCTGGCCCTCTTGCTCTTGAACCTGATGCAGTGGGAACGAGTAAGGGTATTGAATTTGCCATAGCATCTGCTCTTGGTTCAGTTAGTAATTATGATGCTGAAGTATCTTTAACTGCTCAAGATACTGAACATGACATGATCATTTCCACTAGCCCTAGTGGTGGTAGCGAAGCTGACATAGAGGGACCTTTGCCTGCTAAAGACATTCATCTTGATTTACCATCTAATAACTTTATTAATAAGGATGCAGAAGGACCATTATCTATAAAAGACTGTGACCAGACATTAGCAGTTGCTCTCAGTCCTAAAGAAAGCAGTGGAGAAGATAAAGAAATACCTCTCCCTACTAAAGAGATACAGTCAGATTCAGGATTTTCTGCCACTATTGATGATATTAATGAAGCAGATTTAGTAAGACCATTACTTCCTAAGGACATGGAACGTCTTACAAGCCTTAGAGCTGGCATTGAGGGACCTTTACTTCCAAGTGAGGTTGAACGTGACAAATCTGCTGCCAGTCCAGTTGTAATCAGTATACCAGAAAGAGCTTCAGAGTCGTCTTCAGAGGAAAAAGATGATTATGAAATTTTTGTAAAAGTTAAGGACACACATGAGAAAAGCAAGAAAAACAAAAACCGGGACAAAGGTGAGAAGGAGAAGAAAAGGGACTCTTCATTAAGATCTCGAAGTAAGCGTTCCAAGTCTTCTGAACACAAATCACGCAAGCGTACCAGCGAATCTCGTTCTAGGGCAAGGAAGAGATCATCTAAGTCCAAGTCTCATCGCTCTCAAACGCGTTCAAGGTCCCGTTCGAGACGCAGGAGGAGGAGCAGCAGGTCAAGGTCAAAGTCCAGAGGAAGGCGCTCTGTATCAAAAGAGAAGCGCAAAAGATCTCCAAAGCACAGGTCAAAGTCCAGGGAAAGAAAAAGAAAAAGATCAAGTTCCAGGGATAACCGGAAAACAGTTAGAGCTCGCAGTCGCACCCCAAGTCGTCGGAGTCGGAGTCACACACCAAGTCGTCGAAGAAGATCTAGGTCTGTGGGGCGGAGGAGCTTTAGTATTTCCCCAAGCCGTCGGAGCCGCACCCCAAGCCGCCGGAGCCGCACGCCTAGCCGTAGGAGCCGCACCCCTAGCCGCCGGAGCCGTACCCCAAGCCGCCGGAGCCGCACCCCAAGCCGCCGGAGCCGCACCCCTAGTCGCCGGAGAAGATCGAGGTCTGTGGTTAGGAGACGAAGCTTTAGTATCTCACCAGTGAGATTAAGGAGATCACGAACACCATTGAGAAGAAGGTTTAGCAGATCTCCCATCCGCCGTAAACGGTCCAGGTCTTCTGAAAGAGGCAGATCACCTAAACGCCTAACAGATTTGAGTAAGTCATTTTAATTAATGGCATCGTAATAGAGAATGTCTTAAATAATTGTTTTCTGATCTTAGAGTCAGAAAAGGGTGATTGGTTGACAGTAAGTATTTCTGTCTTTAAGTTTCTTTAGTGGACTCTGGGAACATGGGTTTGAACTGGATGGGTCTACTTACATGTGGATATTTTTGATAAATGAGGTGGTAGTATTGTATTTTCCTTATGATTTAAAATTTTTTTTTCTTTAGCACATAGCATGTAATACATATACAAAATATGTGTTGATCTGTTTATGTTGTCAGTAAGGCTTCCAGTCACCAGTAGATTATCAGAGTTAAGTTTTTGGGTAGTCAAATTTACATGCAGTTTTCAGCTACACAGGAGTCAGCCAGTGCCTTTAACCCTTCTCATTACTCAAGGATCAGTGGTAATTAGATTTGCTTGTATTTGGAAATTGTGTAGGGATAAGTACACTTATAATTAAAGGTTTTTTGTTTGTTTGTTTTTTAAATTTTTTTAAAAGGCCTGTTTTGGACTGTGGTAGAACCAAAGTGTTTTCATGCTTGAAAGTTTTAGTTTGCTTCAGCTCTCTTCCATAAATAAAGATAGAAAGTACAAGTCTAGTTAATGACAAGGCTTATATGCTCAATTGTTTTATTATATCTGTTCCAACATAGATTCTTACAAATAGGCCTAAAATTACAGTATCTCTTTTTTAGTAAGTTACATGTTTGAAAATGGCAACACAGGGCTGTTAAATCTGTGTGAAGGTAATTCTGATTGGTATAAGGGATAAAGAACGGAAAGGAAGTGAATAGGGAATTTTGCATGTGTGGAGTTTTTATCTGGGTGGGTGATACTAGCAAAACAAAGTCAAATTTACTAAAATGACTTGTATTTTAATAATCTGCTTTAAAAAGTGAAGTGCACTTGTTTCTCTTGATGTAATAAGTGTGTGGGGATGATTAAAACTTGATGGCTAGTGTATTACTACCTGCAGTAGTACTGGATAATTTATCATTACCTTAGTAGATTGGACATTTCTAGGTCAGTCCAAAGAAGAAGGCCCTAACAGAACAGTGAGGGAAAATGCATCCAGTTCAACAAAAGTTGAGTTCTTTTTTTATTCATAGAATGACATCTTTGAAATGATTATAGGTTGGTAGAGGAGACGTGGATAAAATGCATATATGTCTCTTTTACTAAATCATAACCTGCCAAAAAAAACAGATTGTGGTGATTACTGTAAGTACTGGTATAGATAAGGCACTTTGGAGAAGTGTTAAATTCTGACTTAAGTCCTGTTAGAAGAGTTGGCACTTGTACTTGGCTTAAAGAGTGATTTAAAATGTCAGATATTAGAAGGAAAGTTCAAGGGCATCATAGGAAAATAAAGAAGGCTATGCCGTGTGTGTGTGTGTGTGTGTGTGTTAGAGTGACCATTGTATAATTTAGCTATTTTGTATAGTATTTGAATGGGAAGCTAAATGTCAACTTACTAGCGTCATTTACTTAAAAACTCAGCCAAGGAGTGATTTGATCACAGCTGTATATTAGGGCAGAAAATTGATGCTTTTAATTTTGTTGCCATATCAGACTTTAGATAATACAAAGTGTATTAGCCTGTAGGAAAACTGCTTATATTTTCCTCTTCCAGATAAGGCTCAGTTACTTGAAATAGCCAAAGCTAATGCAGCTGCCATGTGTGCTAAGGCTGGTGTTCCTTTACCGCCAAACCTAAAGCCTGCACCTCCACCTACAATAGAAGAGAAAGTAGCTAAAAAGTCAGGAGGAGCTACTATAGAAGAACTAACTGAGGTAAGCTAGACAGAATTTGTTTACATTCTTAAATGGATTATTTCAGTGATGTTGACTCTGGAGCGTGCCAAAACCCGAATTGTGGGCTGAACTGATAATGGCTGGCACCGAGTGGCCAAAACCCGAAATACAGATGTGGCAGCGGCAGAAGCTCTGTTTAGCAGGCCATTATCCGGGATGGCTAAGCTCCGCTAGCTAAAAGTTACTTCCCATTACTTTTGCTTTCCAGTTTTAGAAGCCAAACTGACTGAGGAGTGGGACGGTTCGTTTGAATGGAGGAGGTGTTGAGTGAGCAACACGCAGAAGCTCGCCTACAGTTTCGTTTCCATTCACGACGTGTTCACTGATCGCCACGAGTATACTGCATATACGCAAAGACACAGACAATCTTCAGAAATGATCTTTTGCCACCGGAGCTTGGAAATTAATGAGAATAGCTGGCCATTGCCTGAAAGGAACTTCTTACGCATCAACATTTCGGGTTTTGGCTGTTTGGTACCAGCCATTGGTGATAATGGCCGGCCATTATCAGTTCTTCCTGCGGTTCGGGTTTTGGCAGTAACATATTTTAAACACACTTACTTTTGTTTTTAAGAATTTGATCTTTTCAACTGAGGCTTTTTTTTGGCTTTGTTTTGTTAATATTATTTTTATTTTTTTTTTTGGGAGGACGCTGAAATATTGCTGCTAGGATCCAGAAATATCACGCTGTTTCATATATTGAAACTTGTTATTGGCTAGCCTTATGCCAGCCTGCCACTGTCAATATATTCTGTTCCCCTTTACAAGCTTGGTATATACTCTGTGTTTTTTGGCCAGTTGAGCTTTTTATCCTATTGTAACATTTTCAATTGATGATGGATGTGACAAATTCTGCTTGTATAGACAAGTCCACCCAAATTTATTCTGACCTTTTTATAAAGCCAGGTAATGGAGTCTGTTCCTTAGCTTCTCGGGAAGGAATGGACTTAGCTTTATGTGTCAGACCTCATCACTTAACACCCTCTCCATCATGCCTTATTTTTCATTCTTGAGTTTTGTTCCTTTAGAGACTCAACTTACTGAACATTTATGGAGAGACAATTACATCTAACCTAGTTGGAGAAGTTTCACATTTTTTATTTTGCCATGCATTTGGGGGTTCATATAGTTCCTTAATTTGTTTTCAAACTTAGATTTATTGCAATATGAATTACAACTTTTTTAATTTAAGAACTTAGTGAAAGCTTCTATTTGCGCATCAAATCTCAGCTCCTTATCTAAAACCTTGTGAACGCTTAGTGTTTCCCTTATGTTTTTAAGCCTCATTTTCAGACCTTTTTTTCTTCCAGTAAGTTTCTCACCTTTATATCACCATCTAACTAGGATGACTCTTTTTCTTTTCCTGCCAATCCTTGTTCTTAACTATGAAAATCTGGCTTAGAATTCTTCAAGGAATAGCCCTTGATTACCAAATTCTGCCTGATTCTGTTTTCTCTTAAGCTTTTGTTGTTTCAGCACTTATGTACTCAGTTTGTATTATATCAGTTTGCACTTGTTAATTGTGTTGCTCTGTAAAAGCGTTCCTCAGTTATTTCACGTGTATGTAATTCTCTTTCTTGAACTAGATTGTAAGCTCCTTGGGAGCAGGGACCATGTCTTCTACTTTTTTTTTTTTTTTTTTTTTTTTGTATTCCCTGGACAGTGCCCAGTACAGTGCTCTGCACATAGTAGGTGCTCAATAAATGTTGTTGACTGACTGACCAGCTAGAGTGTGTTTAAATAATAGCTAATAAGTTAAGTTACTTACCTAAAACCTGTTGTTAATCTTGTTTTATTGCTAAAAGTTGATTTTATGTGGTTTTGATTTTTTAATTGCATTTTATTCCATATAAAGTGTAAGATTTATTTTTTGTTTTTATTTTTTTAAGAAATGCAAACAGATCGCACAGAGTAAAGAAGATGATGATGTGATAGTGAATAAACCTCATGTTTCAGACGAAGAGGAAGAAGAACCTCCTTTTTATCATCATCCCTTTAAACTCAGTGAACCCAAACCCATTTTTTTCAATCTGAATGTGAGTATTAGAGTTTATGGCTTGATGAAACAGCATAGAGACTAAATAAAACTCGAATTTAGTGTTTTAATTTTTGGATTATGTACTGTGAGAAAAAATGAATGAAACTGTTTTCCGATTATGTTGAAAGTCTTTTCAGTTTTAATTAAGGAAATACATTATTTTTTAGATTGCTGCGGCAAAGCCAACTCCACCAAAAAGCCAGGTAACGCTAACGAAAGAGTTTCCTGTGTCGTCTGGATCGCAACATCGAAAAAAAGAAGCAGATAGTGTGTATGGAGAATGGGTTCCTGTAGAGAAAAATGGTGAAGAAAACAAAGATGATGATAATGTTTTCAGCAGCAATTTGCCCTCTGAGGTAAGTAAGAGGAATATTGTGTTTTTTGTTTTTTGTTTTTTAATACCTGAATCTCCCATTTTATTGTTACCTTATATCTGATTTGGATTCTGTTTCACTCTTCTTAGGGCCGGGTTAAACGGCAGGGCCGGGTTAGACGACAGATGAAACAACCCGCAGCTTCTCATTTGACAGTAACTCGATGCAATTCACTTTGTGGAACCAAGCCACAAAGTGAAAAGCATCGAATTGCAGAGAACAGTGTTATCACATCCCTACCCAACATTGGGCCCTCCTTGCACTTATGGGAAGGTAGCCCAAGGTACAACTATTTAGCTTCCCGTTTTGCTTCAAGGCTCTATAGCTCTAGATTTTGGTGGTAGCAAATCCCCTGGGTGGAGGGATTGAGCAGAGAGAGGCAGATCCTCAGGTTCAACACAAGAACTGGATTGGAAAAGGTCATTGTAGGCTGATGTGTGAGCATCTTGGATACATAGTCCATTGCCCTTAAATAATGGTTTCTCTGGGTTGTTGTCAGATAGCCTTTAATTTAAATCATTTTCCCTTCCCTGTGTTACCTTGGCCCTTTGGAATTCTTGTGTTTAACCTAATGCTCAGCCTTGGTACTCCTATTTCCCTTCTCCTTCCCCTTTGCTACTATTAAAAGTTGGAGAAGTGGAATTCACACCTTGAAATTTCCATGAGGCTATAGTTGTATCTTGTCAGAATGACGCAGTAGTAATGCCACGTGTCAAAACAACCCCATTAAAATGCTGCCTGATTAAATAATGTGCTGCTAAGTACAGTGCACATGAAAACAGCAAGACTGTATATATATGTAAATATATATATATATCTGTATCTTTGTATGTATCTCTGTATCTGTACCTTTGCTGTATCTTTTAATAAACAGTTTACTTTTATTTAACTTGTTGTGCAAAATCACGCTTGGGGGATCTGGGGGGGTGGAGACTTACTAGGGGGGGGTGGGAGTTTTTGAATGATACTATAGACTAGTTATCACCTCTTGCCCTTGGTTCCAAAGCCCAGATGTTTGTCCAAGCACTGGACTAGATACGATGCCCTTACAATGTGGGACTTCTTCCCCACTTCTTTTCTTGCAGTTCTGGGATAACATAGGTCAAAGAGACCTGTTCTCTCCAACTCGGGTTCCCTTCATTGGCCATATCATTTTCCACTAAACACCTCCATTATTACAAATAAATCCTGTTTGTAAAATCAGAAAGTGAACAGAACCCAAATCAGAAATCTTTTGATAGTGTATTTTTTGCCCTGGGCTATTCACAGGTGACATTTTCACTGTGGTGTGGTTTTTTGTTTTTTGTTTTTGTTTTTTGGACCTGTGGCATTTTGAGAGAGAGCAAGTTCTATATGATTAAGCCAGACATGATAATTAGCTAATGGAACTTATAGTCCCCAGTGATGATTTATATTTACATGGGATTCAGCAGTTGAAGCAAGTTAAACTATCACCAGTGAGGAAGGCATAGTTGGTTTGGACAATGTTTTAGTAAAGCCAGTTCAGTAGTTCAGTTGCTAATTCCCCAAATCAGGCTACCTGCACATCTCAAGAGGGAAAGGTTAACTGACATTTGCAATGGACTTAAATCTTATAGTAGCTGAATATAAATCATGATATGAGGGCCAAACAGACTTATTTAGAAATTCTGATACATAGGCTTTTGGTAACTCGGAGATGAATCATTTAACAGAGTTGGGAAAAACACAAGAAGATTATTTATGTGAGAAAAAATTTTAAGCTGAGTGAAGCCCTAGAAATATTGAAAAATTCCAAGGGATTATCCTGAGACATGATCATAACTATTTTAACCTTAGTTGAACATGGGAAAAATGCTTAGTGAATCCTGATGAATGTTTTTTTTTTTATTAAGACTATGTTTTTTTTATATATATATATATATATATATATATATATATATATTTGAAGTTTAATACTCTGCCACTTTCAGTCTTGACACTGATAGTGAGGTGCCTTAGCCATGTCTCTCCTCAAAATTCATTGTCACATTTTAAAAATGGGGGGAATTATTCCAAAGAAATCCCGAGGGGAAAAGTTGGGTGTTCAAATTTAATATTAAGCGGTCTTTCATGAAAGCAGCAGAAAAAGTTCAGAGGGCTTAAAAAAGTGGATTTCTTCTGTGGGAGGTTATATACAACTTTTGATATCAGAACTCTTTGAGCTAGTTTCTTAGAAGATGAGACTGAAAAAATATATAGGTTAACTTTAATTTTAAGCAGAAACAATCCCAAAAGTTTTACAAGAGGAAAAGGAGTAGGGTTTTGTTTTGCCTTTTAGATCTCTACTTTTATACAACAGTAATGGTAAACACCTCGAGGAAATGGTCACAATATAAAATGTTTAGTTCCAGTTACTTAGCTATAGCTTGCAAATTCATTTGTAAGATTATGTTCTATACACCAGTGTTTGTGGAATACTGTTGGTGTCATTTATGGGAGCATTGACCCTTTTGATTCCCTGTCAGGGGTTGAAATAAAGCCTTTTTGTAGAGTAAAAGGAAAGTTCTTTCAAATGGTCATGTTTTAAATGAGTAGTATTTTTTTTTTAACTTACCAATCTTTTTCATTTTAATGTAAATGGAGTTTGTGGTGTTTTTAGTTTTGAGCTTAAAACATTTAAGCAAAGATCACAGATTCGATCTTAGCTTTGCTGTAATCCTTAACCCCACCAATTGTCTTGCACATGAGTGCTCTTTGACATAAGCGTGAGTGGATAGATGTGGATGGATCAACATAAATCCGTATCTTACGGATTATCAGCTCATCAGACTGTGCCTTACTGCCATAGCATCGTCTTCCTACCCTGAAGCCAGCCAGCAGCATCCTCAGTAAGGAGTGACTACAGAACTTTGACCCTATTTGTGTGAATTTGAATCAAAAACAGTGAAATCAAAAATGTTGGAAAACTAATACATAAAAAATCGTCCTTGGGGGCACTAATTCTTGGTAATTAGGATAGAGACTTACTGGGTAGAAGATTTAAATGTAATCTTTGACATAAAATTTCCTTGGGTTTACTATTAATCATAAATATTTAGAGGTTCAGAGGGAGGTAGACAGTGTGCCTGGTTTGTTTTATTGAAAATTCACATCCCAGTGGAGCTACAGTTCTCTTAAGTGTAGAAGTTCTAAATTTATAGTTTAGGAAAGCTCAATTCTTGGAATAAGATGTAAGTTTTAACTGAAAATTAAACACATGGGTCCTGGCAGCGCTAGAATGGTTAAATACAGCCTTGTCATGCATTCTTTCCTTGGATTCTCCTCGGTGATTAACACCGAATTTCTTGGAACCATTTAATAGGTTATCTGTTTGTTTTCTTATTGTAGTTTATTTAGATTAAATGTAGAAGAGTTACACTAGAAAATTCTATATAATGTAATAAAAAGATTTATAATTCGTGGTTTAAAAACCCAACGCATGACAACTGAGATACTCTATTTTGTGTGGCTTTTGTTTTTGTAGTTGTCATCTTCTCTTTGTAACTTGTTAATTTTTACCAAGTATTTTAAAATCCTGTTTTACATATAGGTCAGATGCATTTTCTTAGTTTCATGTGCTTAAAATTAAAAGGTTCCTTTTATACTGTCTTTTAAGATACCTGCAGTTATCTTTACAGATTGTAATTGCCATATTACAGGGCTTCTTTTCTTTTCTTTATCTGACTGACCCCCTCCTAATACTTCTTTTTAGCCCTTTTGTATCCTTTCATTGACTTTGTAAGAAATACCTAAGGTAATAGTTTTATTTATGTAAGTAGTTGGGTTGACAAAAGGGAGAAGTAAATTGACTTAGGGTTTGTGTGTGTGTGTGTGTGTGTTTTTTTTTTCTTTTTGATTTAGGGTTTTTTAAAATGAAGAAGATAACAGAAGGCACACAATAATTTGGGCTGTGAAATGCATGTTATACTATGGATTTCATTATTCCTGACACTTGTGGATTATGGAAGAAGTAATTGGTGGTGTTGCTGTAGTACAGAGATAAAATAACTTGGATAGGTTTTTATTAATATGAGAACTGGAATTATAATTCAGTATACTCTTACATAGATTTTACTTCTTAGAATAAGTTCTAGCCTAAAGGAAATTAAACATTTCCCCTGTTACAATACTTAGAATATTATTATGGTATCATAATTAAACTTGAAGAAATCTGCAGTATATTAAGGGAAACAAATAAGGCTTGTGATGACAACTTGACAATACTACTTTATGAGATTTAAGATTATTTCCCCATTTGCTTTTAGAAGGGCTTTAAAAAAATTTATTTTATTTTATTTTATTTTATTTTATTTTATTTATTTGACAGAGAGCACAAGTAGGCAGAGAAGGGGGTTTTTGGGGGGGAGAGGGGAAGCAGGCTCCCTGCTGAGCAGAAAGCCCCATGTGGGGCTTGATCCAGGACACTGAGATCAAGACCTGAGCCAAAGGCAGAGGCTTAACTCACTGAGCCACCCAGGCACCCCTAGAAGGGCTTTTTAAGAAGCATCATTTTGGTACCTTTGACATATTCCTGTTTCTGAGCAACGTTAAAAAGATGGTTAAGGCTCTGAAGTTCACTATATAGTATAACCCACTGTATACTGTTTATGTACACACATATATGCACAACATATAGTCCAATGTAGTCACTGGCCACTGAAAGATCAGTTCATTTATTGCCCTAGTAGACACATTTCAAGTGCTCACTTGCTGTCATTGTAGAGAATGTTCTAAAGAATAGCTCTATACTGTAGAGAATGTTCTAAAGAATAGCTCTATACTGTATGGGAATTTTAATGCTGATACATAACATTTGGTCTAGTCCTTGAGTATTAATGCTTTGGGGATTATATTTGGCTTTTTGTGCATTGTTGCATATTTTGAATTACCTTGAAAACCGGAAACATGGTTTTTGATTCAAACTCTTGAGGATCCTTGAGCGGTTAAGATAATCCTGGTTTATTTTATTTTGAGTATATTTCTTCACATTTAAAAATACGAATATAAAACTAATAGATTAGTGTTGGGTAATAAGGTTTTGACATGAATTTGCAGCTCACTTGGTAAGCCTGTTGAGTAAATTATGTTACTTCAGGAAGAAAGTAGTTGTAATTCTATCTAAAGCAAATTTATATTAAACATCAAGGTTGTCATATTAAAATTTCTTCCAGCGTGAGATGTGAATATAACAAAGTATTACTGAGATTTGAATGAAGTTTCATCCTGGGGATAAACGACGAGACATTTAGGTTATCTGCTTATTCAGTAAAGCTTAAAAAGAAAAAAGTATGAAGATATGTTTCCAGATGGCGGAATTCAAAGATAGGTGTATTCATTTGCTTTCCAGTTGGGAAAAATTTTATTCTGGAAAAGTTGGGAACTTTCAAAGCCATCTTAACTGCCTATTTAAGGCTAAATCCATAGTTGGAAATTGGGAATCAGGGCTTAGGGTGGTGGGTAGATAGATTTTCCACATTACTTCCTATAAGCTTAGACTTATTTGAATAAAAACCCATCTATATCTAAACATCAAAAGTTTATAGACTGCTACACAGAGTAGTTCAGGCAAGGTTGATGAATAGTATTTGGGGTGTATTTGGTGGGCCTTCGAATTACATCGATAATCCTGCCAAACAGTTTTAGGAAACATTTAAGATAGTCCAAAGGAATGTAAATTTCAGCCCGAAATATCTGGGTTCTCATTTAAAGTACCAGCATTTAATCAGAATTAGAGTAGAAGTGTAAAGAGTGAAGATACTAAAGCTTTTAGTGTTTACTTGTGATTTTGCCTACATATTTTTTATAGGCCCCAGACATAATTAGTATGGATAATTACTATATTGACTGAGAAATTTAAGATCTTCTTTCCTGTGATCTGTAAACAGTATAATTACAGAATGAGTTTAGATTCATTTTACTTTTCATTTTTAAGAAGGTAATACAGAAGAATCTGGGTGAAAAAATTTTTATTTTGCTAGCAGAGTATTATGATTCAGCAAGATAACTAAGAGTGATGCAAGAAAAGGGTTCATTCTGAAGGTAGGAAAAGGAAGATTAGTAATTCTTTTTTTTTTTTTTTTTTTTTTTAGATTTTATTTATTTATTTGAGAGGGAGAGAGTATGAGAAGGGGGAGGGTCAGAGGGAGAAACAGACTCTCTGCCAAACAGGGAGCCCAATGCGGGACTCGACCCCAGGACTCCAGGATTGTGACCTGAGCTGAAGGCAGTCACTTAACCAACTGAGCCACCCAGGCACCCAAAAAGATTAGTAATTCTTAATGCATGAGATAGAACTAGTCTCTCATTGTCACATATTCCTTTTCTGCTATATAGGTCTTTGATTTAGAAGAAGTATTTCATATGCAGTACACAGTTAAGGTACAGATAGCCTTTATTTAGCTTTTAAGGAAAAATCCTTAGCCGTTAGCGTATCTTACTGACTTCTTATGTTTGTCAAATCCATGCAGTACCCATTAATCATTCTTTGTAAATGAATTTGGGAAAACCTTCCCATGTCAAATAAACATTTTCTGAAAATGAATTTTCTTGGGTGCTAAAAATTGGTGAGTTGATATAAGTCAGTATGAGCTCTTAACATTAGAATAGAGAACATCAGATACTTAATTTTTCTTTTACGGTTGAGCCTTCCACAAATCTGGTAAATTGGGAATGTGCTCTAAAGATTACCCTTTTAAGAATTTTCCTGGACATTATGAAACATTTAAAAAAGTTAAACTATAAAATCAATCTGCTTAGCACAAAGTTTTTACAGGTAAGGTATGAGCTTTGAAAAGGAAGACCTAAGTCCATTCAGATATACCTCATTTTAAGTGTTTTCCATTCATGTTCAGTACCCCCACAGAAATACTTTAATTTGGGTCATTAATGTATGTGAACTGAGATATTTTTCAAAGAAATGGAGTTCTTAAGACCAAATTACCCCTGAGCATCCGTAAGAAGATGAAAAGCTGTGTGGATGAGTGAAGGGGAGACCACTGATAACAATAGTGGTTTTCTGCTCGCTTGTTCAGGAACCTTGCTTATCGCTTCTGAACATTATGCCAATAAGTAAGGTAAAATGAAAACTAATGCATATAAAGTTAGCAGTTAGAAAATAGTTCAAAATTTCTCAGTTTTTTGGTAAATGACTCGTTAGTGAAGGCCAGAGAGTTTTAAGTTCTTGGCAGTTTTCTATGATTGTAATTTGATAAAGTAGAAAATATGAAATCATATTTTGGGTTGAGTTCAGCTGCTGCCTCTGATACTTTATAACTTCTCTTAAATCCTCATCTACTTTCCAAGTTTCCTTTTTGGCATTTTTTTCCTGTACTTTGCAAGATTGTTAATTTTTAAGACTATTTTCTATGACATGTAGCGGCTAAAGAGCATTTTTTAGAATTTAGGGGGTCTCTCATAATTTGAGATAATTATCTATGTTTTCTTTCTTAGCCTGTGGACATCTCAACAGCAATGAGTGAGCGGGCACTTGCTCAGAAAAGACTCAGTGAGAATGCATTTGACCTTGAAGCCATGAGCATGTTAAATCGAGCTCAGGAACGGGTATGTAGTTGTTCTAATGTCTAAGTGAGAATTTAATTAGATAGTTGTGTCATAAGCAAAGTCTGTGGCATGCTGTTGAAATGTAGGTCCTTATCTTAAAAATCCAAGGAAATAAATAATTTGGCATTATTAGTTTATTTAAAATGAAAGTGATTTGGGGCATGATCATTCATTTAGTAAATATTTATTGTGTACTATGTGGCAGGAACTGTTTAGGAGAATACAGTAGAAAAAATTCGCTGCCCTAAAGAGTTCGTTATCTGGTGTATAAAAGTAGCTCTGTGCCCATAGTAGTCCTTTGAAATGTAGGTACTATTATGACTTGCAGTTTCAGCGGAGGAAACTGACAGTGGTTAGTCAGCCTGAAGCAAGTATGATGCTGTATGTTAA
The DNA here is from genome assembly GCF_011764305.1 of Mustela putorius furo. NCBI lineage: Eukaryota > Metazoa > Chordata > Mammalia > Carnivora > Mustelidae > Mustela > Mustela putorius. Next base: position 70,330 of record NW_025421491.1, on the reverse strand, counting down.
CTACACTGGAATTTAAAAAAAAAGTGATGAGGCAGTCTGAGTCCATGGTCTGTACTTTTAACAGTAGACAGCTTTTCCATTTGTCTTCTGCATTCCTTTGGTAGATCTGTATAGAAACAGTAAATACACATTCAGACAGATAAGAAAATAATACTGCCTGACAATACCAGGGTACAGTAAATCTACTTTGAAGGACCGACAACTGATTCTTTAACCTGCACAATAAATGTTGGTGATTAACGTAGTGCTCAGTTTTTAAAGAAAGCTGTTTTATGTGTTTGTACAATTTCCTGTGTTTATTACTCCTTAAACATGTCTCTCAAATTTATTCTGGATTTCTAATACCACAGAAAAGGTAGTTAAAAAACTCCGGTGGTTATGACGTTTATATGTGTACATAGGCAGAGGGTGGGGATCCTTTGCTGTACAAACTGTTCATGTATTCATGTGATACTTGGAAGGACGAGCATTACAGTTACGCTTTTTAGTTGTTAGAAATACATCTCAGATCTTGTTACAAATGGGACCCACTGAATGTTACCAAAGTGCTTCTTTGGAGCATTTAAGAAAAAATTTAAATACGTATAAAAATTCAGCATACTGTTTTAAAAGTTGAAGTTTCAGGTCAGCCTTTTCAAGAATGACCTAAACCGTTTCATGTAGTGAAATAAATCAGTGGGATTTTGACTAGGTAAGTACTTTTACTTAATTCATTGAGGCATTTGTTTTTCCTTCAGATCGATGCCTGGGCTCAGCTGAACTCCATTCCTGGTCAGTTTACTGGAAGTACGGGAGTGCAGGTTCTGACACAAGAGCAGTTGGCCAATACTGGTGCCCAAGCCTGGATTAAAAAGGTACACGACATCCGCATATATGAAAGTGGCCAAGTACAAAGTTAAGGTTTTTTTAGAAAATGTGTTACTAAAAATGCACAGAGGCCAGTGACTTTAACCAAAATTCATGAGTAAATTTGCGCTGTGTGCATACTCAAGATGGACACTGAAGATGGACCTGATTTGTGAGACAATGGCAGATGGATAAATGGGGCGTAAGAGCTGCTCAGTTTATATCCTCAAGTTTTATTTCTGTGTTGCTGCCACTGGGATTTTGGGGGGTGGTTTTTAAAAACTGTTTTGAATGCTAACGGTGTATCTTAGGTGCTGTGCAGAATGTTCCACAGTTCCTGTTGGACTACTAATCTAATGATTTCAAAGCAGTGGTTCTCAAATTTTTTCTCATCATGGGATACTTTATTACAGGTGTATTTTTGGTGGATCACTGCCCCCAAGAGCCCTCTTACCGTCCCAGTGTTTCCACTTCTCTGTTCCTCTGTCCTCCTTCCCCCTTCCGTAGTGCCTGTGCCCTCTTGTAAGCACTCTTGGCCCTTCCTCCTCACCCCTCTGGTGATCTCCAGTCCCCGATCCCAGTGGGTGTCCGCGGCCGGTTACAGCAAGTTGGTTGGGAGGCCCCAGGATTAGCTCTGCATGTGGTGATTTTGCCATGGGACTGGACGGCTGGGGAGGAGGGCTGGAGTGTGTGTGGGGGAGGGTGGGCAGTGCTGAAGGGGTGGTGACGCGGGTGGGGAGGGGACAGAGGATACTTCTCTGTGGACCACCATTTAGGCCCTGGTGGCCTCTGGTGATCCGCAGGCTCAATTTGAGAACCACTGATCTCATGAAAAAAACAGAGTAAGACCTAAATACAAGGGAGAGGACGGACGCCTCGTGCTGTGAAGATGTAGGTGCTCCTGGTTTCAGATTCCTGCAAGGAGACCTGTGCACTCCACCTACGGCTGCCTCATTGTTGGGGGAGTCTTAGGTGGTTATGAAGGGCTTTCTAAATGCCTTCTGGTGAAGGGATGTGGTTTGGTCGGATGGGTGATGGGAAATCTGTTTCAGGAGTACTGGCAGCATGGCAGTGCTGAACTGGGAGGCCGCGTGGTCTAAAGGATTGGGAAGGTTTCTTTATCCTGCTGTACTCCTGACTGCTTTTGTGATCATGGGCAAGTAATTGGAATTTCAGTCTCCAAGTGTCATAAGAAGACAAGTTCTTATTACTGCTTCTCAGGGTGGTAATTAATAGCGTGACGGGACTTAGCACCTATTGAAGAATGGCTGATTGCTAGGGAATGAACTGAATTTCGGCAAAAGGAGATTTTGGTTGCTTCAGAGCTTTTAATCTCATAATACTTCAATTTTGATAGCATTATCTCTAATGACCCTCTTATTAACAAATTAATATAAAACATATACCCTCAGTTTGTCTGTCATGGGGGGGAGATAGTTGCACATTATAATAGGTGTATGGTGGGCATATGGTCAGATTTATGGAAAATTTACAACTTGTTTATAATTTACTAGGGATCGGTATTAGAAAAAAGATGAAAATCTAGCAAAATATTTTAAATTTTGAATTCATTTTGGACTTAACTGTATTACAGTGTTTAAAAGTAGTGATTTGTTTAGTACTTGAAAATGGCTCTCATCTCATTGGGAAGAATTACAGTTATACACCTATTTGAATACTTTTAAGTCTTTCATACTATTTAATCTTGAAGCTGAGTGCTCAGTATTTCACGAAGTTAAACTTGAAGCTTATATGGGCATTTAGACACATACAGATTAAATAGTCTTGTACGTTATTAGATAGAAACTTCTGAATGCTATTCCATTGCAAAATTTTGGACTTCATTTGGATAATGAACTTGATCCATAATGCTTATATAGTTCTAAAAATCACGTTAACATAACCTGCAAAAAATGAATCTCTTAAGGATTAAATTGGTTCCCCGCAGACTTTCCCTTAATTTTTTTTGGACTTCCAGTCTTCTAGGCAGTTGACAGGTTTTAAATAATTCACATCATGTTAAATGTTATGTAAGTCATTTTGATAAATTAGGAGATTTGTTCATCAGAGAAGTTTCTAAATAAGAAGGCTGTGCTTTCAGAAAAACTACCATTTATATGTTTACAGAAGAACATTTGCTACTGATACAAAGGAGGGAACATTTATAAAAATGTGAAGTCATTAGCTGAAAATTTAACATCTTCACTGTCAAATACCACAAAATGTCTCTTTATTGCATTTAGAAAACTTTTTCAATGATCATACAGGTTTTCTTGCCTTGCTATTGCCCAGCACCCTCTTTTTTGTTAAAAACTCCACAGAATGACAACATTCTCCATATTCTTTTTAGTTTGTTACAGTATATTCTTAGATGAAAAAGAATGAAAAGTTTACCATTATTACTGTTTGTCAGTAAAACATTTTTAACTGGTAACTGACTTAAAAGAACCTTTCTTTTTTGGAATTGAGTGGTTGGAACAAGACCCGATGGGTATTGTTTGCTCTTACAGTTTCATTAGACTAAGCAGCTTTTTGGTGAACTGTGTACACACTGGGGTAAAGAAACATGAAGATAGTAGAGAATGGAAACTGAGTTGGAAGCCTGGGTTTTTTGGGGATTTGCATTATACTCTGCACAGTTGCCCTTTTTTTTAGGAGTGTTTCCTGGAAAAGAGGGGCGGATGAACCTGGAAGTAAGTAAAAGTCATTCTAGGTGTGTAGCAACAAGGCAGTCGATACCCAAGCATCAGCTAACTTTTCTCTTTATACATCAACACTGCATGGCCTGCACCAAATAAGGAACTGAACCAGGGGTATGTTTTTACCTCCACAGCTGCCTCCTTCCATCAGAGCACCTGGTTGAACTTAATGTCTAGTCACACGTCATTGGCATGCCTGCTCCCCAGCATATAATTTACAAAGCTGGGGAAAAAATAAGATGATACAGTTTTACTACTGTGTGTAAAAACAAGATAATAAAAAATTTAGTATTAACTTATCAATACAGGAAACGATTTATGCATACTCTTTCCAGAGCTACCAAAAGTTTTGACTCCCTCTGTTGATAAGTTAATGACTTTTGCTGTAGATTTGCTAGAAAATGTAAATCTAAAATTTAATAACAAGGGGAAGTAAAGCAGGATTTGGAGATGTTACAAATTTTTAAAAAATGGCCATAAACCTCAACAATAGAATTCGTTTGCTGATGTCCTTTAAAATAGAGGCATTGCCTGTTTATTTCTCAATGTGTGAAAACGACTGTTGACCATGCTAATGTAGATAGTTGTGCATCTTATGACATTAAGTGGTTTGCTGCTTTGATGGAAATTATGGTTCAGTGGGTTGGATACAAGAGAGATGACTGTTCACAGAATAACCTGTGAACTTTCACCCCTCTGTATGGAAACTTGTTTCAGGGCCAAATCCTTGTAGCTGTCTTCTTGCCCCGGTCAGTGCCAGCCCTACTATTCACAACACTGCTGCCACCGAGGCCTAGGTATGTAAACGCTTAAGGAGTTTTTTACAAGTCTTTTAACATCACGCTAGGTTTTAAAAGAATTCAGTTTCAGTTTGGTAGTAATGACAGGGTATTTTATGTGACTGTCCGTTTCTTACTGTGTAAATACAGAGACTTATCTTTTTTGCTTCATAGGGATTTTCTTAGTAAAATATTTATACTTGCTTTATGGTAGAATGGGGAAGAAAACTTGGGATGTTAACAGTATGCTTCTTCAGTGTCCAAACTATTTCTAAATGATTTCTGGGCTTTATTCATTAACTAGGTACACCTGGGACAATTAATATTATTGACTGTTTTAACATTGCCTTCTTTTTATTTTGCAAGCTAAGAAGAGATACCAGTGAACCTAAATAGTGGACGAAAACAGGAGTGTTCTAATTTTTTTTTTTTTTTTTTGGAGGGGGGCATGAGGGCCACTGTTTTAAACTGCCATTTATCTGCCTTATTTGACTTTGAAAATACTCTTATGTTAATGTGAAGTAATTAGAACATCCACACTACAGTATGTATATAAGTTATAGAAATTTTAATTGCTATATCAGATCTAGAAAAATAAGATTTTTTTTTAAAGTTACACTGAGTTTATAGCCAAATTCTAACTGTGCAATGGGGACATTTTACCTTTCTTTCTTTGGATAGGATCAGTTCTTAAGAGCAGCCCCGGTAACTGGAGGAATGGGAGCCGTTTTGATGAGAAAAATGGGATGGAGAGAAGGAGAAGGATTAGGAAAAAACAAAGAAGGAAATAAGGAGCCTATCCTAGTTGATTTTAAGACAGACCGAAAAGGTAACACATTGTTTCGGGAATGTTGATTATGCCTCCTTTAATATTTAGAGTTTCATTACCATCCTATTTTATTATTTTTTTTGAATTTTCCTTTTTTTTTTTTTTTAAGGTTTTATTTATTTATTTGACAGAGATCACAAGCAGGCACAGAGGTCGGGGAGAGAGGGAAAGGGAAGCAGGCTCCTGCTCAGCAGAGAGCCCGATGCGGGGCTGATCCCAGGACTCTGAGATCATGACCTGAGCCGAAGGCAGAGGCTTTAACCCACTGAACCACCCAGGTGCCCCATCCTGTTTTAAATTGAGCTCTATACCCAGTGTGGGCTTGAACTCACAACCCTGAGATCTTGAGTCCTACACTCTACTGACAGAGCCATCCAGGTGCCTCTTTAAAAAAAATTTTTTTCTTTTTCCCAAAGTAACCTTCCTATATTTTGATGTCCGTGATACTTAAGTGGGGCATATTTACGGCTGTTATGACATGAAAGTTCTGCCCATTTGTGGCAGCTTTTATGGATACGGATGGAGTCACTGATTGGAGCTAAAAGGTGGTCTTATATTAGTTGCTTAATATTACGGAAGTGTGCATAAATCAGTGTAATTGAAATTTCAACTAGATTTTAGTTTAGTAAATGGTATCCCCTTTTCTTTTTTCTTGACAGGGAACATATACTTCATATACTTGTCTTTGTTTCTAGGTAGGATGTAGTTTTTACCTTTCTCAGATATTTTATCCCACATATTCTCATTTCCTATTAGAGTGCTGTTTTGTCTTCATTTTATATAAACCCTTTTGGCATGTCCCTTTCTTAAGCTCTAGTTGAGTTTTCTTGGGCTGGGGCTGGAGACAGTTGCTGACCGCAGCATCAGCTGTTCGTATTACCTTGTGCTTGGGGCACCTTGGGACTTTTGTCTTTACTAGTACTTTGCTACTCAGGTGGAGATCTGTCTACATAGCCTGCACACAGTTGCTAAGTATTAAAAATACACTCAGGGGGGTGGGCTGCTGGGTGTCTCAGTCCATTAAACATCTGACTCTTGGTTTCAGCTCAGGTCATGATGCTCAGGGTTGTGAGATCGAGCCCTGCATTAGGCTTTGCACTAGGTGTGGTGCCTGCTTGGGATTCTCTCCCTCCTCTGCCCTCTGCCCTCACATAAAAATATGTATATATGTACTTAGTGCTCATTGATGACCGCCAGTTGGTACCTTTTAAATAATACCTTCCTTTGGAAAAACGTCTTACATAGATGGGGCTGAGCTGTCAGCTTTGTGATTTTAATAGCTCGTATAAATCCTGATTTTTAAGAACTGGGAAGTTCAAAACTGGAATTAATTTTCTTTAACTTTGCAAACAGAAAGGTAAAGTTGAAGTTAATGTAGTTAAATTACTCTGTCCGTGAATTTGGAAACCAACCAGCTCGGACCAAATTGTGTCTTATAAAATGTTTTGCATCAGAATTTCTATATTGTCATCCAGAGAATACTGTGATATTCTGTGAATACTGTGATGCCATTTTTTAAATTTGAAATTGGTAGGATTTATCATCATGATTCTCAAAATAGGCTGGAAATAGCATGAGAGTCATCCTTGCTGTGGCATCAGTTCAAATTTTGGATCAAATTAGGAAAGGACATTGTACTGATACCACATTGGCATTGTCTTAATACAAGTTGAACACATTTTTTGTGTGTCCTAGAAGGTGACTGGTTGGAAGAGAATAGCTGTGAATGTGTCATGTAGCTACAGGGAACATCCTTTTTGGAATTGTGTTAACAGTGTTGGGTTTTGAGAAGCATAGTGACAAAATTAGTGAGGAACTGATTGAAAATTCCCAGGAAAGCATGGATGTTGGCTAGTAATACAGTGAAATCCCATTGGAAAGGGAGATTATGCAGTGAGACTGTCTTCTGTTCATATCATTTGATAAGTCAGAAAGTGGTTGTTTGCTGGGAAAAATACAGACCCATTTCTAGAGACACCCTCTTTTTTTAATTGTTCAGGGTGTGTGGCCTAAAATCCTCACCTTTTGGGGAACTTTAATTGGGCATTTTGTTTAATGGCATTGGAAGCCTTTAGAAATCACTTGTAGTAAATAGCCACTACTTTTTAAACTTAGAAAGAAACAGTCCTGGAGATGTTAAATATGGCACTATTCATATTCTAAGTTTCTGTGTTCTCTGAACATTTGATTTTTTTTTTTCCAATTTCTAGTATCAAGGTATATGAACATGATGTATATGTTTATATATTGAAACATAGGGAAACAAGCCAAATTACATAAAAATTAAGGGTAGTGGGAGTTGAATATTTTATTGGAAGGCATAGGTTGTGATTCACGTTCCTAGAATCATTGTATAAGTTTAAAATGATGCTTTGGAGTTTATTCAGTGAACATTGGCTTTTTATTTTAAAGGTCTCGTTGCAGTAGGAGAAAGAGCACAAAAGCGGTCCGGAAACTTCTCTGCTGCAATGAAAGATCTGTCAGGTGAGAGCACATTTTAATTTCCTCTTGTCCCATCCCCCACCTTGAATTCCTAATTCGTTACCACAGAGAGTGAAAATTAATGGCTTTTTTCCCCTCTGTAGGCAAACATCCTGTGTCTGCTTTGATGGAAATCTGTAATAAGAGAAGGTGGCAACCACCAGAATTTCTCTTGGTCCATGATAGTGGCCCTGATCATCGCAAACATTTTCTCTTTAGGGTAAATATGAATTTCTGCATTATGTACCCTTATTAATTTGATGCCTAGAGGGTGAGGGATAAGCATTGTATGGTCACAGGATTGATACATTGTGGGTTGGGAGTGAAGATGTATGTGTGGGCAGAAGTGATAGGGATTTGGGATTTTAAAATAAGTATACTTTAACATGACCTGTTAATACCCTATTTTTCAAAAATGATGGAGGGAAAAAGATGGGCAAATCTGGTGGATCATTTGTTGACATTTTCTAATGGAACATGGAGAATTAATTTTAATAGTTTTATCAGGGTTTTTCTCCATTCCCTACCTCTCCCCCAACCCCGCCCTCCCATTTGGAGACCTGCTTTTAATTTGCAGTCCCTTTTCCCAAATGATTTGCTTTTTCTGGGTTGAAATTAATTTGACTTACACAGTGTGGGTGTTATATTTTGGTAAATTATTTTTCTAGCATTTAGTGAAAAAATACAAAGCTAATAGATATTAAAGTTTGATGCTGTTCTTATTGTATGTTTTTCTTGAATAGGTATTGAGAAATGGAAGCCCTTACCAGCCCAATTGTATGTTTTTCTTGAATAGGTATTGATAAATGGAAGCGCTTACCAGCCCAGCTTTGCCAGCCCTAATAAGAAGCATGCTAAAGCCACAGCAGCTACTGTGGTTCTTCAAGCAATGGGCCTTGTACCAAAGGACCTCATGGCTAATGCCACTTGCTTCAGGAGTGCCTCACGTAGATAGATTGAGGTTTTATATTAATCATTTCAGATAATTTTACTCTGCATCAAAATGTATTTCCTCTTTAATGTTGTAAATATTTGGCAATTTAAGACATTGTGTAAAAAGCAATCTGTACAAACATCTCCAGGCTTTGATTTTTGTACCATGGAAATTGTATTTAACCATACAGGGTTTTGGTATGTTTATATTGTTTACCTTAGTGATGTATTTGTTTAAGTGGCTAACATCCAAACGATTGTTTGAAGGCATCCGTAATCTTCAGTGTGGAATGTTAAATAACGCTTTTATACTGTATTTTGTACTATGATGTAACCTCCCTTCCTTATGGCTAGGCTGCTGTTAACACTTGCCTGTAATCAGTGAAGGGCTGTGCACCTTGTACTAGTTCACAATGGGTTCTGCTGGACAGATACTGGGCCAGTGTTATTGAGGTAATTAAGCAAGATCTGTTCCACAGGGCTAATGCCACCATCTCCCCTTAAAATTTTGTAGAGGTTATAAACAGAAAGTGGTATGTTGTGTGATGATCTGCACTAAGTCCTGCATTCCCATCAAAGCCACCTGGGCCATGAGAAGGGAGTCAAAATGAAGTCTGATTAGAATTCTACTGCAGAGGCCAAGTACATTTAGTATGGCATTGAGTTGTGATATAGTTTTACTTTGATGTGCATTTTGAATTTCAGCTACACCTAGATAGACGTTAAATGATAATTAAAATGCTGTAACCAACTTACCTAATAAAATCGGCACCCAGCCACTATTTTGTTGACTATGAGAAAGTTTTAAGTTTATGTTAATTTTTAGGGTCTGATAGAATATTTCATGTGTATTACAGTGGTATTCATAATGCTATGTCTCTAAACTTTATTTTCAAAAGCTTAAGGCCCAAATATAAACTTCTCTGGAATAAATGTGGTGTTTTATTTTCTGGATCATAAAGTGAACACATACTTCTTCACTGAATACTGTTATTTCTTTACCCAATGCTTTTGATTTCTAAGTACTTTTATTTTTAAGAAAATCTGAATTACACACACACACATACACACACGCACGCATGCACACACCCCTACAGGAGCAATAAATACTACTTTACCATGACAGCTGAGCATACATTACAATTATTAACACTATTCTGTGGGGAATACAAAATACCTTATCTGACTTAACATGCATTAAAAAACCAAATTTAATATCTTTGAGAAGAGAATAATTATAAATCAGAAGGAAAGCAGCAACTAAGAGACACATCAACAATCATCAGCTCAACAGGTATGGTCTACATTTGTTTTCTATCTTTATAAAAAGAACCTGCCTATAATTGCAGGTGATTTATCAAATATAGTTTTGCCCTGATGCCATCAGTCATAATGCCAGGAGATAACAGTAATTTAGCTTCAGTTCCCATTTGCAAGGAAAATCTGACATTCATGACATCAGTTTTCTACTCCGTTTATAAATTAGGTTGAAAGTCTGGAAGTCTCAAGTTACTGATGTTTCTAAGAAGTTGGGGGTTATCTTCATATCTGAACGAGCTAATCAGAGTAGTAAAAATGCTGATTTAAAATCTTAATCCTCTGTTTAACTCATGTAATAAAGTAAAAGATTAATGTTTATAAACATTTGAATATTTTAAAGATCGTTCTATTCCTTTAACTTCCAAAATGAACTTTAGAGCCAAAGGGATAACAATCTTGAATTTCCTTGCTAGAAGGCTTTTTTCCTCAAAGATTCCTTTTAGGCTTACTTTGATGTTCAGGATCTCCAATTATAAACGTAGTCACTCATTTCCACATGTCGTAAAGATGATTTTCCCAGTATTGGTGTTCGACTAAGTTGGTCCAGAGTCTTACGATGCAACCCACAGTTAGCGAGCTCCTCAAGAACGGTCTCCTGTGGAAATTTGTACTCAGGTCAGTTAGAAAGCACATCACTCTTTGGACACTCAGACTTCACTCTTGGGACTCCACCCGACGTGGGGCTCGAATTCACGACCCTGGCAAATGCTGCATGCTCTTCCAGCTAAACCAGCTAGTTCCCCTTTAGATTTTAAAGTAGGCTCCGTGCCCAGTGTGGGGCTTTTCAGTAATTAGGATTGATAACGCTGAACAGTACAGGTTAATAAACTGGTGGTATGGGTTGCATGCTCTACCAGCTGAGTCAGCCTGGCACCCCTGCACACACCGATTTTAGTCATTTCCATGGAACTTTGAAAAACACCTGCCTTACTTATTTGTTCATAGATAAAGGCAGTTCATTATCAATAGACATGAACCCTAAAAGTTTTCCAGCATCCACAAATAATTTTGGTTACTCTTAGAAGTCTGGCAAATGATAAAAGCATGAGGCAGTTTTAAAGGTCTTAATTATAACCTGTAAATAAAAACTATGACGAAAATTGCAGGCAAATACTAAATATCTGTAGTTGTTTATAATGAAAGAATCAGGTACTATAAAGTTCCAGATCTGAGGTGGCCATGAACACATAACTTGCCTTTTCTTTGTGTTGGGGAAGTTCCAGTCACGTTGAGTACAATCTAAATTCCTAACATCTACCTCAAAAAAACCAAACTTACCCCTTCATCTTAGTAATTAGGATTGATAAAGTTACAATTAGTGCAGTTTAACACCCTAAGACACAAGTTTGGCTTATAGTAACTCACTTCTTCCATCTGAGGAAACTAGCTACGATGAAATGCTTACAGCTGTTTACTATGTTCTTGTCCTTAAGATTTTATTTATCAGAGAGGGAGGGAGCATGCGCATTAAGCAGGGGGGACGGCAGGCAGAGGGGGCAGAGGGAGAAGCCGGCTCCCTGGCGAGCGAGGAGCCCAATGTGGGGCACGATCACAGGGCCTTGGGCTCATGACCTGAGCTGCTTAACCCACTGAGCCCCGCAGGCGTCCCTACAGCAGTCTCCTTACCTTACCCGGTCCTTCCTTCGCTGACGGGCAGGCGTTAAATACAGCAGTTGGCTCATGTGTATACAGTCCAGCAGAAAATGACCCCTTTTGTGCAGACTGGAGTAGCATGGTTACAGAATGCACACAGTGAGGCATGACGGGACCTGTGATCTCCAAACTAAACTGGTCTTTGTATCCAGAAAGAGCTTGTGTCTTCACATTGACACTTCGTGCCTTCAAGAAAATTTAAAGAAAAATTGACGGTCACCATCTCTCAAGCTTTTGTCCCTAGCCAAAGACTTGTTCAATAACTTCATGTGGGTTTTCCTCTCTACTAACCAATGATGGACTGAAGAAGGTAGAGCAGAGGCAAGAGTCCATGGTGTTGTAATAGCACTGTATGGTGACGGCAGCTACTACACATGACTGTAGCATAAAGTAGCTCACAAGACATCAAAAGAATGCTATAGGAGGAAAAATGTTAATTCTCCATCTGTAACGCACCTCCAAATTATGACTCAGTGTAAGCATGTTCTAAAGAATATAACTTTTCATGTGGTATCCTGACTTAGTAATACACTTGTCTTATTAAGAAAAATTTTTTTGAAGATTTTTATTTGAGAGAGAGCACAGAGGGGGAGAGAGGGAGAAGCAGGCTCCCCGCTGAGCAGAGAGCCCAATGCGGGGCTCGATCTCAGGACCCTGAGATCATGACCTGAGCCGAAGGCAGAGGCTTAACCAACCTGAGCCACCCAGGTGCCCTCAAAAATTTTTTTTCAAAGTAGGATTCATACCCAGCATGGAGCCCAGTTTGGGGCTTAAACTTAATGACCCTGAGATCAAGACCCGAGCTAAGAGAGGTTTAACCACTGAGCCACCCAGGTTCCCCCATAAAATTTTTTTTTAATGGAGGGCACCCGGATGGCTCACATGGTCAAGCATCTGCCTTTGGCTCAGGCCACGATTCAGGGGTTCTGGGAGAAGTCCCACATCAGACTCCCTGCTCAGTGGGAAGCCTGCTTCTCCCTCTGCTTCTCCCTCTCAATTTGTCCCTCATGAATAAATAAATAAAATCTTAAAATTTTTTTAGTGGAAATATAGTTGACACACAATGTTAACATAGGTTTCAGGGGTCCAATGGTGATTCTACAACTGTATCCATTCTGCTGTGCTCTCAAGTGTAGCTCCCACCTGTCGCTAGACAGTGCTGTCACAGCACCGCTGACTATGCTCCCGATGCGGTGACTTTCATTCCCGACTTCCTCTATTCCCTAGCTGGAAGCACGTACCTCCTCCCACTCCCCCTCACTCCCATTCCAGTTCAGTAACATAATTTCAATGCAGAATACTGGGCAAATAGAAGAATAAATTCTATTTTTTAAAAGTAAATAAAAATTCTACTGCTAATAACATTCACTATACCTTTTGTATTTACAAGCATAATTTTTTTCAGTACTGTAGATATATAGCTGTTCTTTTCACTTATCCATGATTCAAGTTTTGAGATTAATAATTTAACAACCTCGGCTAGGATCTTTACTGGTTAAGAAATGAGACAAAATGAGATCGAGCAACTTTTCCATATGGCAAAATGCTTTTGTTGCCAATCATATTTATTCAGTCAGAAAAAATTATTTTCATCTAATTCAAATAAAACATTTCTGTAATAACCATATTTTGATCTCATTTCTTTGATACATCTTTATAAATGAATGATTTTTTTCACTGGGAGGAAAGCAAAGACACAATCTGTACCATACAAAATGGCAGGAGTTATTAAAAATGAAGACTTTGATTTATTCTTAAAAGGCTAATTTATGAGGATCAGTGATTTATTCCCCCCTTTTCATTACCTTAAGCATTTGCATCGTGGCACCTCGGAAAGCTACAGGCGATAAGAGGGTTGGTGGAAGTCCTGCCTGTGGACCTGAGCTGGCAATTAAACTCTTAGAATTGATCAAAAAATTCAGCAGCGTCAGGGTATTCGTTCCCTTCACCAACACAACGGACTCCGGTCTGTGGTCCATTTGCACTTCATGTTTCTCTTTACATCTGAAGAGGACCATCAAGGAACTTGCAAATTTAAATCCCATAACCAATGGGGAAAAAACCTTGATTCTGAATCACTTCGGACCCTTTCTTCCCATTCCGAACTGGAAATGCTCTCGCCACCCAACTCTGCTGCCATTATAACTCAGTGGTTTAAATCAAAATGATTTCTCTTTGGCCATGTGAATTTGCTAGAAGTGGACACCTCACAAAAAGTAATTTCTTCTCTAGTCAAAAAAAAACCAAAAACACCAACCATGCTCTCCATGGAATTTCATTTTTTAAAAAAATAGTAGTAATTGTTCATGGTTTACTGGTACTGAGGGAGTTTGTTATTTAGTGTTGTGCTGGAAAATTAGTTTAAATATGATCTTAAGGTAATTTAAGATTATAGTCAAAGAAAGCTGTCCGTCACTATTACAAAAGTAGCTCAATAACGGAATTAAATGGAAACCAACTGCAGTTAACATAACAAAGGATACAGCTTGATAGAGAGCACATCTGGTTTTTTAATTTTATCTCGCACACCCATCTCTTCCAGCCAGGAAAAACTTTCATCTTCATCCTCGTCACTGATTACTTGTTCCCTAGAAAATTGTTACAGTTAAGAGTTTCCAGTTCATAAAACGGTTCCCTCTACAAAACAACTCTACCAAGTCCGTAAGTCCTTAGGTGACACAAAAGATGATTTTAATCACATACTCTCCCTGTCCCAGGCTGGTCCCAGGTGCCTTCTTCTCATGGCCATTTTCTTTTATTAACGGCAGAGAAAATTCAATACCTACGTGAGAAAAGAAGAATATAACTGAGTTTTCTTTAATATAATCTTTTTTTTTTTTAAAGATTTTATTTATTTATTTGACAGACAGAGATCACAAGTAGGCAGAGAGGCAGGCTGAAAGAGAGAGAGGAAGAAGCAGGCTCCCTGCCGAGCAGAGAGCCTGATGTGGGGCTCGATCCCAGGACCCTGGGATCATGACCTGAGCCGAAGGCAGCGGCTTAACCCACTGAGCCACCCAGGCGCCCTCTTTAATATAATCTTAAAGAACTTAACAGGTATGCCCTACTTTTACAGAGTATGAAATCTAAAGATCTGAGCTTTTACCCTTGATCTATTAAGGGACTAGCTTTCAAGCTTTCTTGACACTAGCCCAACACACACACACACACACACACACACACACACACATACCCTCTTTTCAAACAAAAGGTTCAGGAAACAATACACACTCTCACTGCATGTGGTAAGGTACTCTTTCGTAAAGTACTGACTGAACCTACTAAATAGATTCCATGATCATTAATGGTTGACCCAGTTGCAAAACTGTTACTAAAAGGGGGTGGATAATTTGTACTATCAAGGAATTTCTAGAGGAACATATTCAGATGGGAACTTCCCAGGTTAACACGTGGTGGTCAGATCAGAGAAGGGAATACCACTAACTTTTTTTTTTTTTTTTTAAAGATTTTATTTATTTATTTGACAGAGAGAGATCACAAGTAGGCAGAGAGGCAGGCAGAGAGAGAGAGAGGAGGAAGCAGGCTTCCTGCTGAGCAGAGAGCCCGATGCGGGACTCGATCCCAGGACTCTGAGATCATGACCTGAGCCGAAGGCAGCGGCTTAACCCACTGAGCCACCCAGGCACCCGGAATACCACTAACTTAAAGCTATGCATTGGGGACAGCTTAAAGCACTGCTGGGGAAAAAAAATCAGAAATAAAGATGGTTCTGTAGGTAAGATTGATAAAAGACCATTCAACTGGCAAAAAGACAATTCACATTTTAGCTTTTAAGGAAAGTAATTAAGATACAGTGTGGTATTCTCATTTTAAGCCAATGGTTTTACCTTCATTTTTCATAGCTTCTCTTATGCCTCTAGTTGTAGGAGATATGAGAGCTGTGATGACATCATTTCCTGCTAATCCTGCTGCGCGGAACAGGATGGTAAACTGGTATGTACAAACGTAGAAATATGGACAAAGTTTTGTCTTCAGCAGATTATAAAGAGAAGTGAAGCTCACAGACCTATGAAGCAGCAAAATTTAGATTTTTAAAATGTATTTAGCTTAGCATCTAAAATTCAGTTTTATATCATTCGGTTTGATACATGATTGAAAACATAATACATTTATTACTGAAAATGGTTCGAATTTTTGCCACTACATATATAACTTGGCTTTTACAGGACTCAGATCGGTCATGGGACTCACTGATGACTTCTAAATACTTTAACCAATAGTGTTTACTGCTTAATCACTAAATGTTTTTTCTTTAAATAAAACACAATTGCTAATTGGTTGCTGATCTTTCTCTGAGCAGCTTCTGCTGATGAGAAAGGAAGCAGCCACTGAGAATAACATAAAAGAACATCTGTATATGCTTATGGAACACTTACACATACTTCCACAACTGCACGAAGAGTGAATAAGAGTTTAAAAAAAATTAATTAATTTAAACATTCGTTATTAACAGCTTAGAAAAAATAATTCAAAAGGACACAGAGATCATTTTACTACTACACATTTCCACATCACAAATAAGGAGAGAACACTGGTAAAATGAAAATTCACTTTTGGATGCACCAGTTTTTAATCTTACCAGTCTCTCGGGGTGCCTGGGTGGCTCAGTGGGTTAAGCCTCTGCCTTCGGCTTGGGTCATGGTCTCAGGGTCCTGGGATGGAGTCCCGCATCAGGTTCTCTGCTCAGCGGGGAGCACTGCTTCCCCCTCTCTCCCTGCCTGCCTCTCTGCCTACTTATGATCTCTCTTCTCAAATAAATAAATAAAATCTTTAAAAAACAAAACAAAACAAACAACTGCCTGAAAAACGACAAAAAAAAAAAATCTTACCAGTCACTCATTAGAACGTGTTGCAAGGTTTCATCATTTGCCCAAGGGCTTATCTTTCCAGCCATTTTTCTATCAGCTCCGATGCGAGGGAACAGCGGTAGCCAAGGAAAGGCAGGGTGAAGCCAATAGATAAGACTCTGCTGGAAGGCACAACGGAGCTCAGTGGAGACTTTGGGATCCTAAAATCCAGAGATGATATTGGACAGCTTTGGGCACATTAGAAGTAGACGATTTCATTAAAAAGCATCGATATGCCACTAATTCTCAGAATCTTTACTGTTTCTTATGGGAAAGTATTAATAGCGGTTACAGCGCCTAAAAGGTGGTTTATTCTTGCCTGTGCTTCTTGACTGTTAAAACGTATCAGAAGGAAGACTTAAATACAGCGGGGAACGTTCCCTGGGCTCAGCACTGCCTGCCGCCTGCTACCACGGAGGATTGTGGGGATTTATGCTGCAGTAGGCGATACTACGTTCCGCCGCGCTCCCCTCACAACTGTTCCAACAGCAGCCAGTACAAATGGGGAACACGAACCCCAAATCCTCCAGATCTATTTATTAACAAAGCCGTACCAAGGCCTCTTTGAGGTAATCCCTTTTCATCTAGTTTGAGCTGATGGGCTGCTTGGGAGGCGAGCAATTCCATTTCTCCAAAACCATTCTAGAACTCATGACCTCCACTGCAGTATTTACAACACACTATCAACCCCGAAGCAAGAACTAGTATACAGAAAAAAAAAGAACACATGCCGTATCAGCAAAGCAGCGGAATAACCAATCTGCCTTTGCAATCCTACTCAATTGCTTTCCATTTCTTTCCCGTAGATTATCTTGCTTAAAAGACCTTAACAAAGAATGGCTTAGTTCAAACAATTCCTACCCAACCCATTAACTAATTCTCAGGACAGGTCCCTAAATTTAATGGGCAGTTACTGAATCTGACAGAAAAAACTGCATGAAAGCACCATTTAGGAAATACAAAATTTCCCAAGTCTTTGTGTCTCTAAATGTCAGAAGAACTTAATAGAAGGAAGTATCTGTGCCATTTTGCAGAGAAGCACGTTTTACAACTAATTTGTTCCTTTAACACTTATCTGTTTTCTCAGAATTACCTGTATACTTTGAGGCAAAGTAACTTCTGTTGCCCTACAATGTTGGATGACACCCTGAGCTTCTTCCTGGGCTTTCAAATGATCTGCCCAGGTAAAGGGTTGAGAAGAGGTGAAAAGGAGTCGAGTTTTAATACTCCAGTCCACAGGTAACTCGGTACTTTCTGAGGATGGAGTATCAGATTCGGAGAACGATACTTGCGGAGTCTTTTAGAAAACAGAGAACACAAAAATTAGTGGAGTACCAAAACCAAACCAACGAACCAACCCACCCACCCCAAAACCCCTTTGATTTATTTATTTATTTTTAAAAAGATTTTATTTATTTAATTAACAGAGATCACAAGTAGGCAGAGAGGCAGGCAGAGAGAGAGAGAAAGGAGGAAGCAGGCTCCCTGCTGAGCAGAGAACCTGATGCGGGACTCGATCCCAAGACCCTGAGATCATGACCTGAGCCGAAGGCAGCGGCTTAACCCACCGAGCCACCCAGGCGCCCCCCAAAACCCTTTTAATCTACAGATTTGATCAACCAGCACGATCACAGAAATGTCAAAATTTTATAAACTGTGTAAGTAACACTTAAAACACACTACACACTATGAAACACTCTAGAAAGAGTTACTCAACTGTGGTTTCGGACAGTGGTTTTCTCTGAGAAGCGGGGATTTATTGTTATGGGTGGTATTGGTGGAGGGGCACATTTTACCTGTCAGTTTATATATAGTTCTACATAGTTCAGTTACAAGAGGCATGTACTATTCCCATGATCATAATTAAAAAAGAAATCAAAATCTATTATTGATTTTGCTGTCAAAGCAAAAACCGGATTCCAAGTGTTTCATTATTTTTTAAAAGATTTATTTCTTTATTTCAGTAGGGGAGGAGCAGAGGGAGAAAGAAAGAACCTCCAGCAGACTGGGCAGGGAGCCTAACTCTGGCTCTTGCAACCCTGAGATCATGACCTGAACCGAAATTAGGAGTCAAACACATAACGGACTGAGCCATAGGAGGGCCCCTCCAGTGTTTTAAAAAGTACCTTTTAAGCCTCTAAAACTCGAACCAGGGCTAAGCAGCTCCTGCAGGGAAGAGTAAGAACTCAGGCAGGGCTCTTAAGAGGCCATATGTAAAAAGCATTTCCTGATTTTAAAATTTCCTTCTAGACTGTTTTGCTGTCTTTTCAAGGCAATTTTCGCCACTTTACAATGATTCTTTGAGGTGACATCACATAAAAATAACAGGTAAGGGGGAACTATTTTTTTCTTTTTTTAAAGATTTTATTTATTTATTTGAGACAGCGAGAGAGCGAGAGAGCGAGTTAGCACACAAACAGGGGGAGCGTAAGAGGGAGAAGGAGGCTCCCCGCTGAGCAGGGAGCCCAGGACCCTGGGGGAATTATTTCTAAAAGACCCCATCTATTTCCGTGAAAGGGAAAGTGGGTCTTAGCTCTTGTCGCCTGCTCCTATTAGGTCAAACTCTATCTGTTAAACCATCACAACAGGAAAATCCGCGGATTGTATCAAGAGATCGAGCGTGTGTTGTGGTGGTGTCAGCAAGGTTCCGCGACATGCCACAACCTGCGGAGGTCATCTGGGGATCGAGTCTGAAGATTCAGTTAAGGACAAAGTTCAAACTGCAGCGGAGCGTGGACTGATGAGCTGGAGCTGTCACCGGTCACACAGAAACAGTGTCAGAACAGCTGGAACAGGGGAACCTGTATCTACACCAACCCTGGCGTCGGTACCACGAGAAACACCATTTTTACATCGTATAAACTCCACGCCGGTGCCGATGCCATCTTGACAGCCCTGGCACAGATGATCACTCAGCACTCCCGGCAAAGCGATCTTGCAAGTAAATGTTTCTGAGAGGTATGGATTTAGATTGTAAGAGTATACATTCTAATAACATTTACAAACTATTACCTGGAGTAATTCGGCAACGGTTGTTCTTTCAGGAAACTTCTCTTCCCACAGCAAATCATTTTCCTGATTAGAATCTAAAAACTGAGGGGGGAAAACATCGGTTCTTTTCAGTCCTAAGTGATGCTGGAGTTCGCGTGAACACGGACAGCCTCGCCAGGGACACGAGTTCCTCCGCGAAGGCAAGTGCAGGAATTCACATGCAAATCACTAGCTCAGGGTTTCAGTCCGAACTTTACTGTCAAATGGCGTGGTGGGGGGGGGGGGGCGGGGATACGTGCGCCTAATAACTGATGTAGAGATCTCAAAAGTTTCAAAAGGCTCTGGGGTAAGAAAAGGGCTAGGAAATTCGGACTCCAGGACTCCCGAGCATTCCTCTTTCTCCAGGATATTTTCGAGCGCGGGAGAAGGGAGGGTCTCCTGTAACCTTCCCACTGAGCAGCGGCCCTCCTGGAGGAGTCGCTCCGGGATTTTTCGAGCCGTCTTCCCACTGACCTCTAACCCTCAGGGGCCCAAGCCCGGCAGGACCGCGGGGGGCGCGCCCCAGGGCCCTGCGCTTCCCTCAGGGCGGGCGGCCGGAGCGCTCGCGGGGCGCGCTCCACACAAAGCCCAGCTTCCAGAGCGGCCTCTCCCAAGGCTCAGGGCCCCTCGACCGCGGCGCCTGCCTTCCTCCGCGCCCATTTCCCCTCGACCGCGACAACTTGCCCGGATTTCACAGCGAATCCCCGCACTACGAGAGCCCCTCGCCGGCCAGGCCCGGCACACTCACCGGGCCCTCCGCCTCCTGCGGGCCGCGGGGCTGCCCGTCGGGGGGCTCCGCGGCGGCCGGCGGCCGGTTGTCCAGGCGGGCGAACGGGTTCCTGCGGGTCGCGGCCGGGCCGCCGCCGCCTCTGCCCGCCGCCGCCGCCGCCGGGAAGGGGCGGAGGAGCAGCCCGGCCGCCAGAGCGGCGCGGCGCGGCGCCGGCTCGGGCTGCTCCCCGGGTGAGGCGGCCGCCCCGCGGCTCCGGACCCGTTTTCGTCGGAGCCGCAAAGTCTCGGGGGGCTTCTTGAAATTGGGCGAGTAGCCAGGCACCGAGAGGGCCATAACGCGCGGCTCACGCAGAGGGGCCGGCCGGCCTCCCCGCCGGCGCTTCCCGCGCGCGCCGGCCCCGCCCCCGACGTGGCCCCGCCCCCGAGGCGCGGCAGAGCGCGAGCGACGTCGGCCGCCCTCGAGGCTCCACCCCCATGCCTTGGTCGGGTCTGGTCCCCTCCGCTCCCCGGCGCTCCGGCTGGGTCCTTGGCTGCAGTTGGGTCGCGGGAGCCGAGAGGCCCCGGGTCCGGGGCACCGACGGGCACTCCCCTATCTGGCACCGAAATAACTGACACGCCATTTAAATCTGCAGCAGAGATGTAATGGGCCCAGAACATGGCGCTTGGATGAAAAGGAGACGTCACACTTGAGCTGCAGCTTCTTAGGTTTACAGAGGGCAGCGGCGACGTCTAGAGCTGGCGAGAGCGCCCTGCGCCTCCCTGCCCCTGGCCGAAGAAAATAGAGAACCCCGGCAGGCATCAGCAAGTGCAGCCTCCTAGCCCCTGCCACGCATGGCCACAGCAGCCCCCAATCGCCTCCACCCCGCACACGCTGCAGCTGCCGCCGGCAAGTTACGGTGCTGGTCCTGTTTGATCCCGAGGAAACCCTGAAATAAATGAGTGCTTGAAAAATTTTTAAAGTGTCTATGGACTAGATCCTT
This sequence comes from Mustela putorius furo, assembly GCF_011764305.1. NCBI lineage: Eukaryota > Metazoa > Chordata > Mammalia > Carnivora > Mustelidae > Mustela > Mustela putorius. Next base: position 49,183 of record NW_025421491.1, on the reverse strand, counting down.
TGAGACTTGAAAATAAACTCAAATGATTCAATTACGACAGCAAAGGCTCCTTAAGGAAGGAAGGTATTGAGAACGGAGTTGGTACAACAGTAATAACGTTATTTTGACATACCAGAAGACTAACAACTTTATCAATAGAGTAGCATAGTTTTTCCTGAAAGCAATTTTCTTCATGGGAAGAATTTTATAACAGAGGAAAATGTATCAAAACAAGCACAAAAGAATTTCAGCATATTCCCTTTAGACATTAATTAACAGAACGGTCTTGACCATTCGTACAATAATTTTTCCAAACACTTTTCAAAAACCTTAAATAACTTTGAGCGTCTTGACTCACAGAAGGAAAACTGAACAATCTGATTTTATCTTCCTTGACTTTTCTGAGCAATTCCCAAGGAAACTCTGGCTTCAAGTACTGGAGGGGGTTTATCCAACTGAGGGCTGAGAAAGAACAAAATTAAAATTGAACAACTTGCTTTTTTCTTGCTTGATTTTTCTGAACAACTTCCATGGTAACTTTCGCCTCATACAGTGGAATGGGTTCATCCAACTGAGGCCTGGGAAAGAATGAAATTATTATACAGTTAGGTCAAGGGAAAGATGAGTAAAACAACAGGATGAGAGTTGACACTTGCTGTAGTTCAATTCTATTATTTTTTTAAGATTTTAAAAAAATTTATGTGAGAGAGAGAGTGCAGGAGCAGTGGGAAGGGCAAAGGGAGTGAGAGCGAGCCTGGGGTTCTATCCCAGGACCTGGAGATCATGACCTGAGCTGAAGTCAGATGCCCGACCGGCAGAGCCACCTGGGCGCCCCAATTCTATTTTTTTAAATAATCTTGTCCATTTAAGTAAACTTGTCCGTTAGTATTTCCACTGTTAAAACTGGGTAAGTTCTGATGTGGAAAAATGCCTCCTTTATCTACTCCCAGATCCAAATAAAAAAAAACAAAACTGTATTTTCCCTCTTCTCAAGCTATGGGTCATTTCACATTACTCGGGTAACGGTGATGAGAAAAGCAAAGGTTGTGTGGTGTGGTACGGAAAGTATAAGGAGAACCAATGAGCCACTTCTATCTTCGCGAATGCTTACTGATGTATCCCAGGAACACTTTGAGAAATAATTAAAGAGCAGCTACTTATCCAAACAAAATAAAATATGGAGGCAAGAGGTATGCTGTGGAAACTGAAACAAGTGGAAACGCTTGCCTTACCTGGAGCATAGAAAAAACAAACAATGATTTGGTTACTATGCGTACCTAAAAACTCCGCTTGATAACTTCTCCATCACATCTTTTAAGATACGTAGCTGGAAAGATTGTTAAGGTGGCAATGTAACAGAGAGAGGATTGAACAAACCCAGTCAATAAGATGTTACGCAGGTCACCTATTTTAAGTTCAGCGCTCTCAGAAACGGAGAATTTAATTTGCAGAAATTCTGTAAGCTGCAAAGTTTACCTTGAAAACAGGGAAATGGGGAACTGATGTGAGAGAAGTGGAAACATTAAATAGAGCCTACAGTTCTAAGTTAGGACAAGTGGCAGAAGCAGCGAGCCTCATGCCTTGTACTAGGTAACCACTAGTGTTAACCCAGACGGGTAGGTTTTCCTGTTAGCACTATGTATGGTGTTTCTAGTTAGAAACAATGTTAGCACTCATATCTCTTAGATGCACGTTTACTTACTAAACAGGCTGCTCAGTGGCTCAAAATTTGTGTGCAGAAAAGTTAACAAACTGTAGTTTGTCACTACAAGACTCAAAAAGTAAGTGTAAAATTAAGAAAAAAAAATTGAGTTGTTTAATTGCGATGACAGTTTTAGGATTGAGTGTGAAATTGCTGGTAGTAGAGAATGACATATGGCATCTATCACACTGTTGGAAGGAAGGCTGTTAAATCACAAGAAGCAACTGGCTCACACGGGAACTGATCGGGGGGTTTAGCACCAGTGAGGACTAGAGTCTGATTTGGGACTTGAGAATTCAAGTCTTTAGAAAATATAATTAGAAAGTCTGATCATCAGCCATTTTAAAGATTTTCTTAAAGAGGACCTAAAGAATTCTCCCCGTATTGCAAATTCTCTTTCTACTCTTGTTAAGTGAAAATGCCAGCAGAAACTCTAAGAGTGTGTTTGTACGGAGGGAATTAAATAATGTAGGCAAAGGAGCTAGCCTGGCTCCTGACATGTAAGATCCAAAATGCACTGTATCTAGTGGTACTCTTAACACATGCTGTTATCCTATGAGATTCTTGATAATTACGTTAGTGGACAATTAAGTTGCTTAGAATTGAAATCTAACGAATTCTTCTAGGAAGTTAAAAATTAAGTCTATTTTCCAAATTTAAAGAAAAATATTTATTCAGAAATACTTTCAAATCACAGATTCAGTACATTAAGGGGATGTTCTGGTTCTGAAATGTATTTTTTACAACTCAATGTATGCAGGATAGTGCTGAAATACTCCTATTTGAAAGCTCTGAATTAATTCCATCACTGCTCTTAGAGAAGGTGGGCCTTAATAAGTATCACGTGTATATAAACTACATACATTTAACGAAAGCAAAGTATGATATTCAGTGGAGACAAACTTAAGACTTACAAGTTTCTTTCTTCATACAGATATACTCTATTAAATAATAAGAATTTATGTTTTATCCAATGTATTACAATTTTTAGCAGGTGCAAATGCCTTTAAAACAGTTATCTTAGAAAAAAAAGTCTTCATAAGTTTGACCCAGAGTTTCTCTTAAATTCTAAAGAGGTTTGGACCATTCTTTTGGAATGCTTTTACATTCTCCAGACAAGATTTCATTACTTTCACCAAAACTGGAATGGTTTGGCTTCATTTGCCAGATTTTTCTCGGAATGAATTCCATTAAAAAAAAAAAAATCAAAACCGTCTTCATTTGATGAAGATTTCCCAGCACTGTTCATCTTAAAACATCCCACAAACTCTTTAGTGCAGATAAGCATTCTGAAACGTCTTACATAACAGCACCATCAGAGCACAGATTAGAGCCTTTCAAGGGGATGTGTAGTTTCCGAAATGCCAAGTTGAAAATGAAACAGAATTTTACATGTATCCTGTAGTTTATCTACCATTCACAAACCAGCAAGACTGCCTGGGTGATTCCTGTCCCATCACGTTTTAGCTGCATCCTGGAACATGCAGTGACTTTCCTATGCTTCAGTTTCTTTACCTGTGAGACAGGCATAATGATAGTACTGACACCTCACAGGGCTGTTTTTTAATGCTTAAATATATTAATACTTACAAAGCACCTGAAACACCGTTTGGCAAATGAAAGTTAGCTGTTATTACTATCAATTACCATTTCTGAAGAACTTAATGAGAGTTTATGGTAGATTTCAAGCCAGAAACGCAAGTCAGTAGATAAAAAGGATATAAAGATATTTTCCCTGTTGCACATTTGACAAATTCCAAACTTCATCATTAAGGAAAGCCACCGTTGCTCCCTTGAGGAAAAGGCAATGGCTATCCGGAGGATCCAACTTGGACAGAAAGCACAAAGACTAATCAACAATTGTGAGCTTAATAGCAGACAGAGATAAGTATGTTGAGCCAGAAAAACTTCTATGCAGATTAAATACCCAAATCACAAATAAATACTATATAAACTTTAATAACAATATGTAAACTGTAACATTTTCTTTTCTAATTCATTGTCCAAAATGATGAAACAGTAAGTGTGTGCAGGAGTGTGTGCTGTGTGCTCGCGTGTGTATGTGTGTGCACGAGTGCGTGCGTGTGTGTAAGAATGAGATTGCTGGCTGTTACTTATCAGTTGTCATCATGAGGATGTTAGAAAATTAGTGAAGGTTGATATACGAGGATTATGGTATTGGCATATCAACCATGATAAAATTTGAATACTGTTGAGAAATGTAACTTCGGGAGACAATGTGTATATACACGTTTGTAGTAAATTCCAATGTGAATGGGGAATTATCATAATTTTATATAGAAATATTTTGCTAAATATGTGTCAACAATGTTTGTTACTAAAAAAAATAAACCTTAACGGAAATACTACTAAAAAATTCAGAAGTCACTTCTTCCAAACCACTAAATAAAAGCTGAATGAACTCCTCTAGTAGGCACTACTTCTATATTTTGGCCAACATGTATCTAAAGTAAAAAAGAAAGTTACATTTCTTTAGAAACAGGTATAATTCAGAATTTATAATTTCTTCACATCTTGCCTCAAGAGACTTAGGCATTATTCTTTGTTAATTATAACCTTTCAATGTAATAGTAATGCTTTATTGTTTCTGATAATACCTGCAGGTTTTCTTCTGTTGTTACCCAATGGCCTCCAACACCAAGAAGTGTGATGATGTCATGTTTATGTGGTAGTAGTTGTAATTTTACAGCTGGTTCATCATCTTTACTATATAATCTCACTTACAAGGGAATAGTTTTAAAAAAAGAGAGAGAGAGACAAGAAATATATTTTATAGTAATCTGGCAAAAATTAATTCTTCAAACTAGTCCATTTTACTTTTTAATGTAGGAACAAGGAAGAATTTTTCTTAGAAAAAAATAACACACAATGTATTCAGATACCTTAAAACATACTTTTTGCTTTAAAACTGGTCATAAAATTTACTCTAGAATCAATTATAAGTGAAATAATAAATGACAAAAAGTTTATTTTCATTTGAAAACCAGGCAAGGTAATACAACACATAACTAAGACTGGTAGCTTTAATCGTAACATTGATAGCTTAATTCTTTGGGAAAATCTGACTTCTGCTTAAGGAACTCATAGATTTAAGAAAGTCATACACTGACATAATTATTGAAATGTATATCTGAGGGGCGCCTGGGTGGCTCTGTGGGCTAAAGCCTCTGCCTTTGGCTTAGGTTATGATCCCAGGGTCCTGGATGGAGCCCTGCATTGGATTCTCTGCTCAGTGGGGAGCCTGCCTCTGCCTCTCTGCCTACTTGTGATCTCTGTCTCTGTCTGTCAATTAAATAAGTAAAAATCTTAAAAAAAAAAAAAAAAGAAAGAAATGTATATTTGAAAAGTAATCTGGCAAAAATTGAAAAATGAAAGCACACGTTCACTTCCACTGAAAGAGTTTTCTGTGTTAATATTCACAGCTGATCTTAGCCAAAAGGCCGAGAAGTGCTTCTCTGAGTTAATTTCAAGTCCTGAAAATACTGGTTAAAAAGAAAAACATTAAGATGGTCATAGCTGCATTTCTGACTCCCATCACAGAACATAAATCTTAACAAAGCATGAAGAGAATCTCTTTGCAAGCTTTCCACCAATGGCACTACCTAGGTGTGTACAGATTAGGTGTTAAATAGATACTGTTTAAATAACAAAAGGTTCAGGGAGGTAAAAATGGAACAAAATTCTGTGCTTTTTCCAAATAGAGATTGCAGAAGTCAGCCACCCAACAGAGGGCAGCCAGACACAGCAGAACTCCGCGTCTGGCCGAGAGCTACAGTAGTATGTATCGTCTGGCAACCAATGAGAAGATGTTTTTCATATTTGTCAAAACTCTTATAAACTCCAGTGCCTGTATTTTAAAGTAAGCATACTCTCTCTTCTAGACCGTGTTTACAGGAGGATTCAAGAAGCTCTAGTTTAACTAGAAAAGTTAAAAACAAAACATGACATCGATTTAACAAAATATGTTAATAATCCTTATCTGGCTTTATTTATATATATTTTATTTGATTTGTGAAATGCACCCATCACACGACAAAAACGACACAGACTACTGATCTAGTAACGTACCCACCTCCAGCATCTAGGACAATATCAACTCCCAGGCCACCTGTTTCTTCTAAACAGCTTTCAGCAACGTGGGCTTTTCCATTAGATACATCGATGACTCGGGCTGTAAAGGACAGGAAGTCAGGCAATTGTACTGTTCTCTATGTGACCAACACCAATCATCCGAGAAAAAGAAAAGCAAATAAATATCTGTATGGAGTGGTTCAGTTACTGGATCCAAATTTTACTTTTTCTCTTCTTACCCAATAGTGGTAAGGATCAATTTAAAGGCAGGGACTGGTATATTCAATCAGATAAAAATACTAAACATTTTGTGGATGCGGCGTTCCAAGGCTGGCCTACTGAAAAAAAGAGCACTGTTCCCTATCACTAAAAGATATATAGTCAGAACAGGGAATCTATAAACCACAGAGATACATACATATTAAGGCATAAACTAAGAGATTAAGCAATTTCTCAAGTATGTTTAGAGTTAAGAGAGTTTAAAGCTAAAATGTAAAAAATGTATTAGTGTGATATGGTACCTCTCTATTAGAGGCTGTTTTAACCTTTTTCAGTCATAGAAATTCCCCTGCTCCCTTTCACACTTGCTCCCCCAAAATGAAGAAAAACCTTGAAGGTTAAGGAAAAAAAACATGATTACTTTGAGCAGTTAGTGAAAACCAAACTATTTTTAAGAGTATTATCTCAATAGAACAAGCCAATGCAATGAAAAAATACAATGAAAATCTTAGCATTTGAATTGGCAAATGAAGACACATGTTTATAATTTATTTCAGGAGTTTTTAGCACCTTCATGTAAAAGAAATCCTGTCAGCGGGGTTCCGACTGGCGCCCCCAAAAGATGTGGGGGGCGGGGCGGGAGTGAGGAGGCCGCCAGGGAAAGGGGACTGAAGCGCCTGGGGAGGACAGGGTTAACCAGTAAGAAACCTCTCCCTTCAAAAACACTGCTCAGTGCTTTCTTCCACCACTTCATTCCATCTCCAGTCTCTTCCTTTTTTTCTTCTTTCTCCAGCCCCTGCCTTAACCTTTCTTCCAAGTCTTGGTTATCTCTGCCAGAAGCACAAGGTAACAATGGAGTAACACGGGCTTTCATGTTGGACAGGCCTGGGTTCAAATCCCACTCCAGTCGCGTCGTGGCTCCTTGGACAAGCTGGGTAAACCCTCTAGATGCTGCTCCCTGGTTCGCTGACACAAGGTTGCCGAGGACTTCGGGGGAGATCATTCCCGCTGACACTCAATGAACCTGATGCTCCTTCCTGCCCCCCCCCATGCCTGCCCCCCCCCCAATCTGGCTGGGCCTCCTCTCCTCATCTGTTAGTTTCTCCATTCCTCTTTCTCCCCTTCTTGGTCATTTCTTTCAATATATATATATCAATCTATTTATTTTTTATTTTTTTAAATTTTATTTATTTGTCAGAGAGAGAGAGAGAGGGAGAGCGAGCGAGCACAGGCAGACAGAATGGCAGGCAGAGGCAGAGGGAGAAGCAGGCTCCCTGCCGAGCAAGGAGCCCGATGTGGGACTCGATCCCAGGACACTGGGATCATGACCTGAGCCGAAGGCAGCCGCTTAACCAACTGAGCCACCCAGGCGTCCCACAATCTATTTATTTTTTGTTGAGCCGTTTTTTATTAAAAAAAAAAAAAAATTCCAGTATAGTGAACATACTTTTCTGTTAGTTTCAAGTGTGTGATACAGTTACTCAGGGGTTCCATACCTCACTCAGGGCTCATCAAGGTAAGTGTCTTCTCAACCCCCACCACCTTCTTCCCCCATCTCCCTACCCACCTCCCCCCTGGTGACCATCAGTTTGTTCTCTACAGTTAAGAGTCTGTTTCTTGGTTTGTCTTTTTTTTTCTTTGTGCGTTTTTGTTTCTTAAATTCGACATGAGTGAAATCATGTATTTCTTTCCCTGATTAGCTCATTTTGCTTAGCCTTATACTGTCTAGCTCCATTCGTGTTGTTGCAAATGGCCAAGATTTCATTCTTTTTTATGGTTGAATAATATTCCATTGTATATGTATATACCACATCTTCTTTATCCATTCATCAGTCAATGAACATTTGGGCTCCTTCTGTCACTTGGTTATTGTAAATATTAATGCTACAATTTATTTTTTTAATTTTTTTTAAAGATTTATTTATTTATTTATTTGACAGAGAGAAATCACAGTAGATGGAGAGGCAGGCAGAGAGAGAGAGAGAGAGAGAGGGAAGCAGGCTCCCTGCTGAGCAGAGAGCCCGATGCGGGACTCGATCCCAGGACCCTGAGATCATGACCCGAGCTGAAGGCAGCGGCTTAACCCACTGAGCCATCCAGGCGCCCATTAATGCTACAATTTAAAAAGGGGTGCATGTACCCCTTTGAATTACTATTTTATATTTTGGGGGTAAATACCTAGTAGTATGATTACTCATAGGATAGTTCCATTTTCAACTTTTTGAAGAACCTCCTTATTTTTGCTTTTATTTCCCTTGCCTCAGGAGACACAGTTAGGGAAAAAGTTGCTATGTCCAATGTTGGGGAAATTACTGCCTGTCCTCTTTTCTAGGATTTTTATAGTTCCAGGTCTCACATTTCAGTCCTTAGTTTCAATCTCTTCAAGAGCTCCCTAGTCTCCACCATATCCTCCTCACCATAAACTATACCTGACCCGCGTTTTCTGTTTAAGTGGATCATCTTCCTTCCCAGCATATCACAGAAAACAGATAACTTTAGAAAACAGATAACTTTTAGTAAAAGAGGGTGAGAAATCTACAGAGTGACGGAAACATATCTTGATTTACGAATAAAACCAAAAAGGGATCAGGTGTTGCTAAACTTTGTCCAAGTTCAGCTAATTCAGACTTGGGTACGTTGGTAACAATAGGGCGAAAAACAAGAAAAACAGTGAGAGATGTAGGTTTAAAAAGAATGAAAATTAAAACTATCACTCAGGTAAACCTGGACTTAGCATGGAGACTAAGTGCATTTTAATAGTGACTTTCATTTGGGAGTACTTTGTTTTACGAGGACAGTCTTTACAGTGATACCTCATAAAAATTTCTCTTGTCAAGTCTGTGTTGAGTAGCATTACCCACCTAGAGAAGGCCTAAGTCTTTCGAGGCACTGCTTGTCTTCGAGGCTACCTGCTGTTGAAATCACTTTGGCTCCTCTGTGGTGCGCTAACTGAATAGCTATCATACCAAGGGCCTGTGGAGACAAAAATACCCAATGGGTTTATAGATGTTAAGGCAGAGGCTGTATCTAACTTGCTTTAGAAGCTATTTAATAAAGTGTAATAGTTACAATATTATCTGATAGAAGAGGAAAAAAAATATGGACAAGGTTGGACATCTGACTGACTTTCTTCTTCAGGAGGATGGCAGAAAAGGTGTGTGTGCCACATGCTCTCACTCGGTCCCACTGCTGCACAGAGTTTCGAGGTAAAGGCTGTGCTCAGAAACTTGGCCTCAGCTATCTCTCTTTATTTTATTTTATCTTTTTAAAGATTTTATTTATTTATTTGAGAGAGAGACAGTGAGAGAGAGCATGAGCGAGGAGAAGGTCAGAGAGAGAAGCAGACTCCCCATGGAGCTGGGAGCCCGATGTGGGACTCGATCCCAGGACTCCAGGATCATGACCTGAGCTAAAGGCAGTCGTCCAACCAACTGAGCCACCCAGGCGCCCAGCTATCTTTCTTTAAAGGTCAAAGCACTCGGGGTGCCCGGGTGGCTCAGTGGGTTAAAGCCTCTGCCTTCAGCTCAGGTCATGATCCTAGGGTCCTGGGATTGAGCCCTGCATTGGGCTCTCTGCTCAGCGGGTAGCCTGCTTCCCCCCCCACACCCCCGTGCCCCTGCCTGCCTCTCTGCCTACTTGTGATCTCTGTCTGTTAAATAAATAAATAAATAAAATCTCTAAAAATAAAAAATAAAAAATAAAAATATTAAGAAAAAAAAAAAGGTCAAAACACTCTCAATAGCTCCATCCTTTTGCTGACCTGATGGTAAGTTCAGGAAAACACTACTATCCTGATGCTGGACATCAGGCTGGAGCCAATGCCAAAGACGCTTCTGCCTTTTTTTGCACAGAAAAGCAGGGGGTAAAAGCATTTCATCATCAGCCAGACAGATAATGAAACTACAAAAACGGACCGCAAGTTTTCTAACATTTTTAGACTGTCATCTATTTTTATGTTATTTCTAGGGTCTTGAATAATTTTTTTGCTGATACGTGTAATGTGTTGACAGTAGCACATTTTTTTATCCTACGTGACTTGTCTATAAATGCAACATCTAACCAACGTTAAGTGTCGGTGTGAGGGAAACACAAAACTGGTTGGGAGTTTTGGGGTATGACTTCAAAGGTTTCATGCGCTACTTCAGGCTTCGTGGAACAGGCAGAAAAACATGGTTTGTTTGTTTCTTTAGTGTACTAGCAGATTCAAAGTAGTAAGAAACGGAACACAGTGAAGTCGTATCTGCTGTTAATAAAGGCTGCCTGTTTTAACAAAATGGGCAGTGCACAAGCTATCGGTAAAGAATTACATTAGCGGGACGCCTGGGTGGCTCAGTTGGTTAAGCAGCTGCCTTCAGCCCAGGTCAGATCCCAGCGTCCTAGGATCGAGTCCCACATCGGGCTCCTTGCTCGGCAGGGAGCCTGCTTCTCCCTCTGCCTCTACCTGCCACTCTGTCTGCCTGTGCTCGCTCTCGCTCCTCTCTCTCTCTGATTGATAAATAAATAAATAAATAAATAAAGAATTACATTTGCAAATGGGTGGCCTATTTCCTAAGTTTAGTGGATTCTGATCTGTTTCTTAGCAGAACTATTAGCACCTACACTTGCTCCATCCATGATCAGGACTGATTTTCCAGGAGAGAGATGAGACAGATAATGCAGAGCTGTATAGGCTCGTACTCCATCCCGAATGGTTCCAGCGGCTTCTGTCCATGTAACTTTTTCTGGTTTGTGAACTGTCGCAAAGAACGAGAGGAAGCGCCCCATTAGCACGTGCTCTTAGTCCTGCCTCCTGGATCTGTCTCTCTGGCCATCTCCCCTCCCTCGGTGGCCCTGGTCCAAGCTACTACACCTGCTACCTTTTGCCTACATTTTGGTTTCCCTAGTTCCATTCTCACCCACACATAAGGCATCCTCAGCATAGGAGCCGGTGTGTGTGTATTTTTAAACATTATACTGTGAAATGAAACACACGCGGAAAAGTACAGGGAACATCAGTACAGATGGGTGGATACACACAAAGCAAATATACAAGTAATCCCAATCCCGGTCAAGAGAGCGCACAGCCCCATCTCTGCCACCAGAGGTCGCCAACACGCTGACTTCAGTTCTTGTTCACCACCATCCTTTAGGACCCATGGATGCCTTCCTAACCAGCGCATGGGTGGGCTAAGCCTCTGCCTTCAGTTCAGGTCGTGATCTCAGGGTCCTGGGATCGAGCCCTGCACTGGGCTCCCCACTGCTCCCCCACCCCTGTTCCATCTGCCTGTCTGCCTACTTGTGATCTCTTTTTCTCCCTCAAGTACATAAATAAAATCTTAAAAAAAAAAAAAAAAAGTAACGGCGTTTGACCGGTTTTGGAACTTTAACTAAATGGAATCATAGCACAGGCACTCTTTCCTATCGTGCTTTTTTGCCTCAACACTGAAGACACACCCACTTTTGTAAATGTGGCTATAGTGCTTTCCTTTTTCTGGTGTGTGTTTTATTTAAGATTTTATTTATTTATTTGAGCGAGAGAGCATGAGAAGGGGGAGGGTCAAAGGAAGAACCAGACTCCAGGATCATGACCTGAGCCAAAGGCAGTCGCTTACCCAACTGAGCCACCCAGGCACCCCCTTTTCTGGTGTTTTGTGGCATTCCACGATGTGAGAACACTTTCATTTGGTGATGCGTGCCCCCCGTCCAAGGAGGATGTGTGTTTTCAGTTTGTGTCAGCTATAAACAGTGCTGCTAAGAATGCTCTCCTATAAACGATGATGTTATGCTGTCACATGGGTTTTCTCTAGGATAGTACAAGTGAATGGAAATCCCAGGTCGCATATATACAACCTTCGACTTGATCACATCCTCTGGAAGTGGCGGTCTGAATTCATTCTCCCATAGCTGTGTAACAGCGCTCCCGTTACTCTGAACATCCCTTGGCACGATTACACATTCTTACCAATCATTTGGGTGTGTAATGGTTTCTTATTGTGATTTTAACTTGCTTTTCCCTCACGACAGCTAACACTGGGCACCTTTCTGTGTTTGCTGGCCACCTGGAATTCCTTTTGTGAAATGACCAACTGTTTTATCAATTTTTCTGTTATGTTGTCTTTTTCTGATTGAGTTATAGGAATTTAAAAATATATTCTAGATGAACTACTTGTTTATGTGTTATAAATATTATTTTCAACTTTATGTCTTCTCTTTTCAATCTCCCTAATGGTGTTTTTTGGAAAACAGAAGAGTCAAAATGACCATGGTCAGTATGGAGCCCAATGAAGGGCTTGAACTTAACACCCTGACATGAAGACCTGAGTTGAGATTAAGAGTCACACGCTTGGGGTGCCTGGGTGGCCTGCTTCTCCCTCTCCCCCTGCTTGTGTTCCCTCTCTGTCTCTCACTGTCAAATAAATAAAATCTTAAAAAAAAAAAAAAAAGAGTTGCATGCTTAATCAACTGAGTCACCCAGGTGCCCCCATAATTATCTTTAACAACATACACAACATGCTAACCCTTCTCTGTTTAAAGTTCAGTGGCGGGGCGCCTGGTGTCTCAGTGGATTGTCTGACCCTTGATGTTGGCTCGTCCATGGCTTTCCACTGCACTTGAGACAAAATGTAAACTCCTAATATAACTTAAGAGCTCTCTATATGATCTGACCATTAAGCTATTCTTTTTTTTTTTTTTAAGATTTTATTTATTTATGACAGACAGAGATCACAAGTAGGCAGAGAGGCGGGCAGAGAGAGAGAGAGAGAGGAGGGGAAGCAGGCTCCCCTCTGAGCAGAGAGCCCGATCCGGGGCTCGATCCCCAGACCCTGGGATCCTGACCTGAGCCGAAGGCAGTTATTAACCCACTGAGCCACCCAGGCGCCCTAAGCTATTCCTAAATACATTTAATTCTTTAATTTTTACGTTTTTATTCTGTACACCCAATGTGATTATTTTCACAGTAAAAGCCATCCTTTCTCATTTTACCTAAAACCAACTTTATAACACTTTTGTAGTCCTGGCCAGCTTTCAAGTATTTTCCCGCTGAAGCGGAGACAGCAGCCCAGGACCATCAGCACCGCACACATCAACTAACTAGTGCCATCTAGCGGGGAGAGAGCACCCACGCGTATATGCTGAAAGTGTTCACACAAGCAAGGCATGAAGATAGAGCACCAGGGGATACCACTCACACATGGTAATTATTCTTTATCAAACTCTTTAAGACACCTATTCTCCCAATTTTCTTGATTATAAAATGTGGCTCAGGGTAATTAATCTGTCTGGCGTCACACAGCTAATAAATGTGAATGCTGACTCGAAAGCACATCAATTCTAGCTGTGCACCCTCAAGGTACCTACAGTTTACTTATAGTTTGCGGGGAACATCTTCCATTTTAAGAAATGAGACTGCCTATGTATTCATTAAGAAATCAAACGTGTACGGGCGCCTGGGCAGCAGTCGGTGAAGCGGTCAGCTCTTGCTTTGGGCCCATGTGGTGATCTTGGGGTCCTGAGCTCAAGCCTTGCATCAGGCTCCATGCTCAGCAGAGTCTGCTTCAGGATTTTCTCCTTCCCTCTGCCCCACCTCCCAAAATAAATAAATAAATCTTAAAAAAAGAAAAAAAAAAAAAACCAGAAACAAAGAACTGAACATGTAGTCCTTTAAAAAAAGGTAACAGTCATAAAACTACATTCAGAGAGCAAAGCCTCTAACATAGCAAGATAACTGTTTTTTTTTTTTAAAGATTTTATTTATTTATTTGTCAGACACAGAAAGAGAGAGAATGAGTGAGCACAGGCAGAGGCAGAGGGAGAAGCAGGCTCCCTGCCGAGCAAGGAGCCTGATGTGGGACTCAATCCCAGGACCCTGGGATCATGATCTGAGCTAAAGGCAGCCGCTTAAGCAACTGAGCCACCCAGACGTCCCGGTTTAATGTGGTTTAATGCTGAGATCGCTGCTTTTGTGTTAGGTGGACCACAAGTGTTTATTACGTTGTAAAAAACTAGAAGTATAAATAAAAGAGCCAGGCAGGGATCATAACAACAGCATATCAAACCCAAGAACTATAATTTCAATTCATTCTTCCTTAAGTTCAAAAAAATAATGCTGAAAATGTATGAAATTTTGAATGAAAAAAGTTACTTTTATGTTTGACCTAAATGGCTTAAGAACTGAAAGCACAAAAGAACTAGATAATTTATTCAACTTCTTAACTTTATCTTTAATATACTGCAGCAGGATTAATAAGACCTTTTTGGGGAAGTTGTCTGGAGCCTAATTCTTTGGTTTGGTAAAAGAACAAACTTATCTGAAGGTGACTGAGTGCCCAACTTTCATTTAAAAAAATCACTAAAGAATTAACAGAAACTAAAATATAGTTGTGCTAAACTGAGTATTTCCTTCTGCAAATCTTCAGGGAACATACTAAAATTATTTCCTCTTTTACGAAATGTTGGGGCTGCAACAGGGCTTAGAGGCTACCTAGTTTGACTGTGCCCAGTGTCTTGCCCAAAGGCAAATAGGCAAATCATCACAATAAGTGGCCATTCTTTTTTTTTTTTTTTTAAAGATTTTATTTATTTGACAGAGAGAGAGGAATCACAAGTAGGCAGAGAGGCAGGCAGAGAGAGAGAGGGGAGGAAGCAGGCTTCCCGCGGAGCAGAGGGGGGCCCGACGGGGGGCTCGATCCCAGGACCCTGGGATCATGACCTGAGCCGAAGGCAGAGGCTTTAACCCACTGAGCCACCCAGGCGCCCCAGTCTTTTTTTTTTTTTAAACAAGATTTTATTTATTTATTTGACAGAGATCACAAGTATACAAGTAGGCAGAGAGGCAGGCTGGGTTGGGGGTGTAGGGGGTGGGAAGCAGGCTCCCTGCTGAGCGGACAACCCAATCCCAGGACCCTGAGATCATGACCTGAGCTGAAGGCAGAGGCTTAACCCACTGAGCTACCGGGGCACCCCAATAAGTGGCCATTCTTAATGTTCCTCTTTGAAAGAAACATTGTACTGTATTTTTTTTCCTCAAGGAATATCTGGAATTATTTTCTTTATATATGTTAATGGACTTTTGGACTACAGTCCTCCTGATTTGCAGGAAAATAAAAGATCATTTGTGTGGTTTGACTTAGTTTAACCTTTATAATTAGGAAACTGATGTACCGATTTGCTTTTTTCCTTCTAGCCCCATCTATAAATCTCGGGTATTCAGCAACACCTAAAAGAATGGGTCTTTTTTTGCTGGGTTTTAGGGTAGCTCTATTCTTTTTTTTTTTTTTTAAGATTTTATTTATTTATTTGAGAGAGAGAAAGAGAGCACAAATGGCAGGGGGAAGAGAAACAGGGAGAGGGAGAAGCAGGTTTCGTGCTGAGCATCGAGCTCAATACAGGGCTCAGTCCCAGGACACTGAGATCATGACCTGAGCTAAAGGCAGACGCATAGCCAGCTGAGCCACCCAGGTGCCCCTATTTTCAACTTTTTGAGGAACCTCCATATTGTTTTCCAGAGTGGCTGTACCAGCTAGCATTCCCACCAATAGTGTAAGAGGGTTCCCCTTTCTCTACATTCTCGCGTTTCCTGACTTGTTAATTTTAGCCATTCTGATCGGTGTGAGATGGTATCTCATTGTGCTTTTTTTTTTTTTTTTAAAGATTTTTATTTATTTATTTGACAGACAGAGATCACAAGTAGTCAGAGAGGCAGGCACAGAGAGGTAGGCACAGAGAGGCACAAAGAGAGAGAGAGGAGGAAGCAGGCTCCCCACCGAGCAGAGAGCCCAATGTGGGCCTCAATCCCAGGACCCTGGGATCATGACCTGAGCCGAAGGCAGAGGCTTAACCCACTGAGCCACCCAGACACCCCTCATTGTGGTTTTGATTTGTATTTCCCTGAGACCAAGTGATGCTGAACATTTTTTCATGTGTCTGTTGGCCATTTGTATGTCTCCTTTGGAGACAAATGTCTTTTTCCCATCTCCCAATGAACTATTTCTTTGGGTGTTGAGTTTAATAAGTTCTTTATAGGTATATACCCCAAAGATACCAATGTAGTGATCCAAATGGGAACCTGCGCCCCAATGTTTAGAGCGGCAGTGTCCACAATAGTCAAACTATGGAAAAAGTCCATTGGCAGATGAATGGATAAGGAAGATATATATAAAATATATATATATATATAAAACTTATTTATATATATAAAATAGAATACTACTTGGCCATCAAAAAGTGAAATCTTGTCATTTACAACGACGTGGATAGAACTAGAGGATATTATGCTGAGCGAATAAGTCAATCAGAGAAAGACCATTATCATGTGATTTCACTCATATGTGGAACTTAAGAAACAAAATAGGATCATGTGAGAAGGGAGGGAAAAATAAAACAAGACGAAATCAGAGAGGGAGACAAACCATAAGAGATTCTTAATCACAGGAAACAAATTGAGGGTCGCTCGGAGGGAGGGGAAGGGGCCTAGGGTAACTTAGTGATGGACACTAAGGAGGGCATGTAATGAAATGGGAACTGGGTATTTTTAAAGACTGATGAGGGGCACCTAGGTGGCTCAGTGGGTTAAGGCCTTTGTCTTCAGCTCAGATCATGATCTCAGGGTCCTAGGACCAAGCCCCGCATCGATCTCTCTGTTCAGCAGGGAGCCTGCTTCCCCATCTTCCTCTCTGCTTGCCTCTCTGCCTACTCGTGATCTGTCAAATAAATAAATAAAATCTAAAAAAAAAAAAAAAAGACAGATGAATCACTGAACTCTTACTCTGAATCTAATAATGGATCATATATTAATAATTGAATTTAAAATTTTTAAAAAGACCAAAATAAAACTTTTTCCAGAGCTACTGTAATCAAGGCAATTTTGACTGGCATAAGAACAGATGCATAGATCAGCTGAATAGGATGAGTCCAGAAATAAATCTATGTATCTATGGTCAATTGATTTTGAACAAGAGTGTCAAGACAATTCAGTGGATGTAGCAAGAGTCTTTTCTTTTTTTTTTTTTTTTTTAAGCAAAAGTCTTTTCAACAAATGGTTCTGGGACACTAGATATTTACATGCAACAAAAAGAACAAAGTTGGGCCTTTATTTCATACCATATATAAAAATTAACTCAAAATAGATCACAGAAGCAAATATAACAGTTAAATCTATAAAATTCTTAGAAGGAATCATAGGTGTAAATATTTGTAAACTAAGCTTAGGCAATGGATTCTTAGAAATACTAAAGCACAACAGGCAAAAGAAAATATGAATAACCTGGAGTCCACCTATTATTTTAAAGACTGTGCTTTAAAGGACACCAGGGACGCCTGGGTGGCTCAGTTGGTTAAGCGGCTGCCTTCGGCTCAGGTCATGATCCCAGCGTCCTGGGATCGAGTCCCACGTTGGGCTCTTGCTCGGCGGGGAGCCGGCTTCTCCCTCTGCCTCTGCCTGCCATTCTGTCTGTCTGTGCTCGCTCTCTCCCCCTCTCTCTCTCTGATAAATAAATAAATAAAAAATCTTTAAAAAAATAAAAAATAAAAGATAAAGGACACCATAAGGGGCACCTCGGTGGCTCAGTGGGTTAAGGCTCTCTGCCTTCGGCTCAGGTCATGATCTCGGGGTCCTGGGATGGAGCCCCACATCGGGCTCTCTGCTTAGTAGGGAGCCTGCCCCCTCCCCATCTGCTTGTGATCTCTCTCTCTGTCAAATAAATAAATAAAATCTTTAAAAAAAAGATTTATTTTATTTATTTATTTGACAGAGAGAGAGAACACACAAGTAGGCAGGGAAGCAGGCTCCCTGCTGAGCTGAGAGCCCGATGTGGGGCTTGATCCCAGAACCCTGGGATCATGACCTGAGCTGAAGGCAGAGGCTTTAACCCCCTGAGCCAACTAGGCACCCCTGACAAGCAACTTCTATCTAGAATATATAAGGAACTCTTACAATTCACCAATTAAAAAAAAACCCCAATTTAAAAACTGGGCATAGGATCTGAACAGACATTTCTCCAAAGAAGATATACAAATGTCCAGTGAGTATGAAAATTTTTCAACATCATTAGTCATTAGGGAAATAAGAATCAAAACCACAAAAGGTTATTACTTCTAGAATGCTTAAAATTAAAAAGGCAGAAAATAACAAGTGGTAGTGAGGATGAGGAGCAACTGGGACCCTCATTCATTGTTAGCTGAACTGTAAAATGTTGGAGCCATTTTGAAAACAGTTTGTTGGTTTCTTAAAATGTTAAATGTAGAGTTATTACATGACTTAATAATTCTATTCCTAGGTTTATACCCAAGAGAAATAAAAATATATATCCACACAAAAATTTGTACACAAATGTTCAGATCAGCATTATTCATAATGGCCAAAAAAAGTGGAAACAACCTTGATATCTAATCATAGATGAACGGATAAACAAAATGTGTATGTTCGTACGATAGAGTATTACTCAACCACTGAAAGGAATGAAATACAGATAGATGTTACACTATGCATTAACTTGACCTACGTGAATTAAGACAATTACAAAAGACCACATACTGCAAGATTAATGTATATGAAATGTCCAGAATGAGCAAATCAATAGAAAGAGAAAGTCTATTCACGGTTTTGAGGAACCATGGAGGGAAAATGGAGAATAATTGCCGGTGGGAATGGAGGTCCCTCTTGGAGTGACGAAATGCTCTAAAATTAGTGATAAGGTTGATCAACTTTGTGAATATACTAAAAATGATGGAATTGTATGGTTTACAAAGGTGAATTTTGTGATATGTAAATTACATCTCAATGAAGCTATTATTAAAAAACAACTGGTAAAGACATGATGGAAATGTGTATAAATCACGCCAAATCTTGAAAAAAAAAAAAAAAAAAAAGAAAGAAAAAAAAAAGAGTGGGCCTTTTTTGGTTTGTCTTTTCAAGAGTTAACTTTCTGTAACAATTTAGTTTAGGGGAATTGGTCAAAACTCATGCCTGGGAATCCAAACGAGAGGTTTCATTTGATTCCAGAGTTACCAGGTTCTCAAAAGAATCGGTGAAATAAGGCTCAGGGAAATTCTGGGTCAAAATTAGTATAGTTACCTATAAAAAAAAGCCAGCCGTGGTCCTCAATTTTCAAACTGTATAATATCAAAACAGCTATGGATCAGAGACTTTGACAGCACCATATTTGAAAGTGAGGTTTATTATTCAAAGGAAGACACATACTTGGCTCCATTTCTAGGTTTACTATAATGGGCCTCAGATTTCCAGAAAAATGCCTTCTGCAATTAACTTTAAGTAAACTGTATCCCCAGTAGGGGGCTTGAACTCATTACTCCAAGATCAAGAGTTGTATGCTCTACCGACTGAGCCAGCTAGATGCCCCTGAAATTAAATTTTAATAAAATAATATAGTATTATTTGGGAATATTAGACAGTCATTAAGTTAAATATAGACTATTTATAGTCTGCAATTTTAGAAATAAAATGCCACATATTTGTTAGTCTAGTTCAAATTACTGTATGGACACAGATGTATTAATTAACTATTTTTAATAATCTAGAATCCAATTTGGATTTCTGTCACCACAAGGTCTTATTAGGGATTATACTACTTAACGAATAACTCAGGGAAAATAGTAATGAAATAGTTCAAGAATACAAAACAGCACATGCTGACCTATTGATAGGAAATGAAGAACAAAAAAAAAGGGAAGAAAGAAATGAATAATGTAAATCCCAGCATAAGAAACAGCTTATTAGAAGTACCACCACAGTCCCAGGGATCCACTCTGATCATATCCTCTTCTTCTGCCCACATAGGTAAGGCTACACCTGACTTTTCATCCCTGTTTATTTCCTAAATAAGACATGCTTAATTTTCTATGTTCTTGAACTTTACAGAAATATGCGGTATCGTACTGTATTCTGCAACTTGCTCTCTTTACTCAACAGTTTATGAGATTCATCCATATTCGTATGTCTGCCTGTTTATTGATTTTCACTGCCAAGTTGAATTACAATCTAGGAATATCTTTAGTTGTTCATTTTCCTGGTGAAGAACATCTATTCAGGCTGTTTCCATTTTTATTCCACTGTTCTAAACCTTGGTATTAGGAACTCTTGGGCTTATCTACTGATCCACATCGAGTTTCTGGGAGATACAAAACTACTAGTAGAATTAATAGGTCTAGGGTACATACACCATTACCTTTATTTAGATAATGCTAAATTATCTTCTTTTCGTTGTTGTTAAGAGTTTTTAAATTTTACCTTTTTTTTTTTAAAAGATTTTATTTATTTATTTATTTATCTGTCAGGGAGAGAGAGCGCGCGCACAAGCAGGCAGAGGCAGAGAGAGAAGCAGGCTCCTTTCTGAGCAAGGAGCTGGATTTGGGACTTAATCCCAGGACTCTGGGATCATGACCTGAGCCGAAGGCAGTGGCTTAACCAACTCAGCCACCCAGGCGTCCCTAAAATTTACTTATTTTTAAGTAATCTCTACACCCAAAGTGGGGCTCGAACTTACAACCCTGAGATCAAGAGTCAGATGCTGTACTGACTGAGCTAACCAGGTGCCCCGTTTTCTAAAGTATTTGTATCAATTTACACTCCTGGTGCATAAAACATTCCATTGCTTTTCACATCCTTGCCAACATTTGGAATGGTTAGACCTTATAAAATTTGTTAATCATGCTTAACAGTATCCTGAAGTGGTTTTAAATTGCCTTTCCCTGATTACGAAGGAGATGCAGCAACTTTTCCCTATGGTTTCCTGAAGAGTGTGTGTTTATATTTATTTTAAATATTCAAGAAGAAAATTACTATAGGAAAGATTACTATTTCAGTTAAACTAAACAACTGGTCAAAATATATTAGCAATAGAAACCAAAGGCAATAATCTTAGGGAAAAAAAAAAAAAAAAGAAACCAAAGACAAGAGTTCTTGATTCTCTCCTGTCTCAGACTCTACAAATACTATGTAGATTTTATATATTTTTAGTTTCAACTGATAACCAAGAATAAAGAGTAAAAAAAAAAAAGAAAAATAATTCTCCACCTAAAATGAATGTATCATTGTGTGCCAACCATCCTTCAATGAAAAAAAAAATTCTGATCAGGGATATGATTCCACAGCCAAGGAAGAAACCACTTTTCAAACCTCTTACCACTGCAGTGTAAGTGAAACTTAAAGGTCTATGCGCTATTTGCTCTGAATATGAATTTTATGGATAATAAATATAAGCTAGCAGTAGTCACATGACCAGCCAAGTTATTTATTACCAGGGAAGATGCAAAAACATTGCAACGTTACTAAACACCCCAGACATCACTGATGCAAGACTTACATGAGCTGCAAAGACTGGCACGTACCCAAGTAATGCTCGTGCACTCTAACAACTTCACAAAGTCCAGGGTCTTCAGAATCCAGGGGCAGAATTCCTGGAAATTAACAGGAGAAACTTAAGGGAAATAATCCCATAATGAATTCATTCCTAATGAGATTCTACTAAGTATTAGTCTACATTTTGTTCATTGGAGTTTTTAGGAAGATTCTAGTAATAACTAGTGTGGGGAAGGGAGAGCCTTCAGAACTATGGAATGGAAGTAGACTGTTCATTATGTCATGAACGCTGTATCGCCTATACTATCTTTCTTTCTTTTTCTTCCTCTTCTGTCACCTCTTGAGTGCTGGTCAACATGGCGTCTGATGTACAGAGCCAAGTCAGAGTCTTTGGGGCACCTGGATTCCTCGTTAAAATTGTCCCTGATGTGGGACGCTTGAGTGGCTCAGTCGGTTAATCATCTGCCTTCAGCTCAAGCCATGATTCCAGGGTCTTGGGATCAAGTCCCACATGGGGCTCCCTGTTCAGCGGGGAGCCTGCTTCTCCCTCTGCCTGCTGCCCCCCCCTGCTTGTGCTCTCTGACAAATAAATAAAAATCTTAAAAAATAAAATAAAATAAAAGTGTCTCTGATGCACAGCTACCTCCCACAGTATGGTTCCATAAGATGCTTCCCATAAAATCCCATTTTCCTCTATGCCAGTCTGATTTTATTTTTGGTCTTGAGTAACACAGTGTCACTGACTTCTAGGATGAATAAAAAAGTTTAAAAAAGACAGAAATAATAAACTCTCAAAAATAAAATACATGAGTCAAAGGCAATACTACAAAAAGCTAGTAAAAACCTACCATAAATCTGTTCTTAACAACTTCAAGCATACCATCAAGTTAAATATTTTTTAAGTCTGAGTATCTTTCTATGAATATTTTCCATACAGAAATGGTAATTTTCAAGACAACAACTAAGGTCATATTTTATGTTTGTGTGACTGTTTAGGATGTAATCATATAAATACATGTATTTGCAGAATAGTATTCACGGTGGATTTTTAAAATAACCAATAAACTAAGGGTTTCCAGTGAACTTTTTTTTTTTTTTTTTAAAGATTTTATTTATTTGACAGACAGAGATCACAAGGAGGCAGAGAAGCAGGCGGGGGGTGGGGGAGAAGCAGGCTCCCCGCTGAGCAGAGAGCCTGATGTGGGGCTCCATCCCAGGACCCTGGGATCACGACCTGAGCCAAAGGCAGAGGCTTTAACCCACTGAGCCGCCCAGGCGCCCCTGAACTTTTGGTTTTATGAGAGTAGCGGGGGAGCAGCTCTGGGATACACAGGCTTCATATGGAGAGTGAAACTGCCACACAGCCGAGTCAGTCAGCGGTCTTCAAGCAGGTGACCTGCCACTGTGTTTTCCAGAATCTGTGGTCTAGTCAGAGACTGGGGTCCTGTCAGGAAAGGGCTGCACCAACCATGGTAACACCTACGGTCATTTTTCTATCTATAGTATTGTTCAATAGTCAGATATTAGAAAGTCTTAAATATTCTGCTATTGAGATTAAACTCCCAATTTTCTTCATCAGTGGGTATTTGTGAACAAATTAAAACATCAGGATACGTGTATCCTTCTATACAAAGCACACAATAAACATGAATAGCTGTCTTAGAAAAAGAAGAGAGGACAGTAAACAGAGGACTTGCAACAGGATTATAAATCGTAACTCACCAACGACTTCATCATCTGGTTGAAAGAATGACACCTTGCTTCCAACTTAAAGAGGGGAGAAAATTAACAATTTGTATTGTGAGGTCCTTAAATACCACCTTCCTAAACGATTACAACAAATCCATGGGTTTATAAAAAATTCACTAACTCAGAGAAAAGGCCAAGAACTTCTAGAACATTCTGAGAGTCAATAGTAAAGGCACCTCAAATCTGGATTCTGCACACAATGCTCCACAAAATCTGGGCCATGAGGCTGCTGACACCACAGAGAAGGATGTCCGTTTAGCTAAGGATGAAGGAATAAAGGAAAAGAATCCACTCCGCAGCTCTTATGATGATTATACCACTTTCCACCCCTCCTGTGGCGAGCCCAATCATTATTTTAGGTACAGAACCTTAGACATACAATGGCAGTTTCTGATAAGAGTCATGCACTGAATTACTCTGATTGGGGGATTACAGAAATATATTCAGACTGGTGTCAAGCAATTTCTTGGTTACATTTTCTCTGCACACATAGAGAAAGAGCCTCTGCCAACAGCCAATTCTTTAGAATATTTTTGTTCAAATAAGAACAAGAAGGAAGAAAAAACCCAAACATTGTTGACTGCCTACTTGCAGTAGCACATGTGATCTCCATCACATGTAACCCACGATGTAGGTTTTATTATTCTTAGTTATCAGACAATGGAACTACGGTAACGGGATGAAGGAAGATGGAAGCCAGGAATCTGGACGTGGCCTCTGTGGCTGGCTATGGCCAGGATGGTTCCAGAGTTCATCTCTTGGTACTCCACAAGCAACTCTAAGTTTGATATTCCTGCTTTTGAACCCTCTTTTTGGTTTGCTTTCTTTGGATCCTCCTGTGTCATCATTCCCCGGCACTCTTGCATTCTGATATGTTATGTTCTTCCCTTTCCCTTCAGTTACTGATTCCGGTCTTCCTGGGATCACTCTGATCCTTTTCCACTGGCTTCCTTCACACTCCTTTCAGCTGTCCCCCAAAGACTGGCCTCCTCCATTTCTCCTCTCTTCCTGAGTGAGCTCATCAACTCTGATTTCAACACAAATGACATGCAGACAACTCTCAAATATACACATTTCTAGCAAGAACTCTCTACCTTTGAGCTTAAACTCAATCAACTGCTTAGCAGACCTCTCCAGTGAGATGTCACTCATGGACCTTGAACTCAACAAGTATACATCTAAACTCACCATCTTCCTCCAAATCAGATCCCCTTCCCTTCTCTATTACTGGCATCAATTCATACTTAACCAGATTCATACCTTAACCTTCTTTTATTATCCTGTTTTAGTTAATTATTCAGTCCTGCTGACTCTCCTTCCTCAATATTTCTCCAACACCTCTGCCATCCCTATCTAGGTTATGGACTTTGTCATCTCTTGACTGTTAAGTCTACAACCTGACCAGTCCTCTTGCCTACCGCCTTAAAAGCACCCTTCATATGGCCACACCAATGATCTTCCTAAAACCCAATCTGATGTATGAGGCTCATGATGGCTCTGGCCCTTGTCTACCCTCCTGCCTCATATTTTGGAGGTAAAGAATCCCTGTTTATATCATTAAAATATTTTATCTTTCATTCTGCTATTTTTGAAGAGAATTTTCTCGACAAAAAACTTTCTCTGCTGTCAAGTATCTTGACTCCTGCCCAGAATTTTGCTTTTGCTCTGGCAACACCAGACTGTAATTCTTGTAATACATCACGTTCTTACTTGCTTGGTCTTTGTTCATGTTAACCTGTGCGCTGAGTCTGATTCCCCTCCTTCGTGTCTGGTTACTGTACCCAAGAAGCCTTTCCTGTTTCTTTTGGCTGGGCTGGCCAGATCTCTTCTGAGGTCTCATAATCATCTGCTCATGTGGATGTATCTGTCTTTCCCCCAGAGAGTAAATTCTTTTGAGGGCAGGGACTTGGTCTCATTTAATATTCCAGGCACTTAGCAAATGCTCATAAAATGTGGTGTAAATAAATGAATGAATGAATTAAATGATATGACAATGATGGTGTTCCAGCTATCAGAATTCTTTTTATTTTCCTACAGTCTGAGCAGAAGAAAGAGGAAATGAAATTATAATTTAGCTGTATCTGAAGAAAACAATAAGGAAGAGTCAACTATATTACAGATTAAAATCATAGGTAAAACTCGGTCCGACCCACATCACATTCTCATTCATTCACATTTGCAGAAAGACGAACATACTGACTGATCACGAACTGCTTATAAGCAACGAACGTGAAGTGTAGGTGTATTTAGAAACAAAATTATTTTAACTATTTATGCCTATTATCTTTATTCACCAAATAAAACTTAAAAAATCTTTTTTGATTTAAGGCAACTGTAAAATTTTACTGCTTATTTCTCTCTAGAACCCATTTTTGCATGAGCAGTCTGCTTTTAAGTGCTCAATTTTAGGCAGACTTGAAAAATTGAATATGAATGTAGTTACTATTATTATAAATTTTGGCCCAAAGCCAACCTACACAAGTAATTTATGGTTTGTAAACATTATAAAAAGAGTAACATTGGTTATTTCACTGAATACGATTACTCATGGATTTAAACATATAATCCCCAAATATTTACTAAACTCTAATTAAAGTTTTTTTAATTATAAAATACATAAATAAAAATTTTAAAAATACCAATTACGTTCCACTTTTCTTCTTAATTAAAAGAGAGAAATATTTCTGTATAATTAAATTTCACATCTGAGGACGTGTATATAATTTTATGTACTGGTAAATCAATTAGCTCCCATTTAATTCTTTCATCTTAGAAAACAAGTACAGATATTTACATCTATAATAAACTTACCGTCTAACACAATTCCAGCAATTTCTCTCCCAACAGGAAAGAAATCTTTCTCCATCTTCATTTCTGCCAGAAGCTAAATCATAACAAAGACCGCTTACTGTTAGAATAACTCCTGGCCCCCTCTCATACATAAGGAAAGTAAGAGCAAAAATCAGGCCATAGAGAAACGCAAGTATGATTTAATTTTTGGAGTTAAGACAAAGCAAGTAACTTCACAAAATAAGTTTCTATAGTAGGAAACCAAGAGTTTGCAGAGTAATTAGTTGATCTGTAGAATTTACAAATGGGTATTATTATTCAAATTATCATTAACATCCTATGTTTAGCATTTTTACTTGTCAGGTAAGAAGGGAAGTAATAGTCAAAACTCTTCTTGGTTAACGAAGTACTTTTTTTTTTTAAAGAGTTTATTTATTTATTTGACAGACAGAAATCACAAATAGGCAGAGAGGCAGGCAGAGAGAGAGGAGGAAGCAGGCTCCCTGCTGAGCAGAGAGCCCAATGCGGGGGCTCAATCCCAGGACCCTGGGATCACGACCTGAGCCAAAGGCAGAGGCTTTAACCCACTGAGCCACCCAGGCGCCCCTGACTAAGTACTTTTACCAGTCACTTCATTCTGGTGGGGCGAAGGGAGTCTGGAGAGGACACTGTTGAATAAAGGGGATGTAGCCAAATAGAAGAAAAGGTTCTCCATTTCCACATCTTTCTCACAAGTCTTAGGTAAGGGGTAGGCAGGAAAAAGTGATGGAGATAACATAAGGGAAACTGCCATACAATTTCAGACTGGAGTTTCTTTTTTAAAAGGGTAGATGATTATTTTTTAAAGATTTATTTATTTCCTTTTTTTAGGGAGAGAGTATGAGAGAGAGGGGCAGAGAGTGAGGGAGAGAATCTCAAGCAGACTCCCTGCCCAGCGTGGAGCCCAACATGGGGCTCGAGCTCATGACCCTGAGATCACAACCTGAGCTGAAACCAAGAGTCGGACACCTGTCAATTGTGCAGCCCAGGAGCCCCAAGGATTTATTATTTTTTAAAAGGATAAACTATTTTTTAATTTTTAAAAAATTAGTTTTCAAAAAATTATTTTATTGGATTCTGAACCAATCAGGTACTTGACTTTTAAAGTGGCAGACTGTACATAAACCTATAGCTTAAGTTCCTGCCACATATACTTTTATAATGATACTAAAGATGCTAGGCATATTTGAAGGTATAAGATTGTAAGAACCACAAAAAGAATAAACTGAAATAATCCTTTTGTATATTTCCTTTATTTTAAAAATTTCTGATCACCTGTATATACCTGATGGCCAGAAAAGTCTCCTTTTCAATGTGGAACTTTATGCTTTTCCTAAGATGTTCTTATGACATGCTTATAGAAATATGGGGTGTTCTACAATATTTCTTCCATGCAGACTTTTACAGAGCTTTAATCATGTCACAACTGTATCCTGTGGTTATATCTCAGGGTCCTGGATAGAGCCTGCTTCCCCCTCTCCGTCTGCCCCTCCCCCTGCTTGTGCTCTCCTGCTGTCAAATAAATACACTCTTAAAAAAACAAAAGAAAACCATTGCATCCTGTGCCCTTCATCTACCACAAGCATTTTCTTACATTACTACACAGTTTTTATGAACATTGTGTTTCAGAGTTGGGCAATATTCCATTAAACTGATTTTACTCTAATTTACTATTTCTTTCTGTTAGACATGGAGAGAATTTTCTGAGACTAGGGATTTCAATGAATTTTTCATAGACTATCTTGGATGGTCTGAATGTAGAACTTGGCAGACAAGGAGTAGTGAGTACTAGCACTTCCAGTGAAAGGATTTCAAGGCATCTGACTAATTCACTTCTCAAGTCATGTTCCTGTTGTCCAGTGGAAACCTATGACCTTGTTCAGTAATTCTGCTAAATGTGACTATCACAGAAGGCTTTTAGATTCCTAGAAATTATGATGGCATTATAACCCAGTAAGTTAGGGGTCCAGTAGAGCCACAGTATTAATCTTTATAAAACTGAGTAAATGGACCTGCTTTATTTATCATGGCACATTGAACCGCACTTTATTTACTATCTGAAGACTCTTCCTGTACTTCCTGTAAATAATGGATGATTACTGTGGGGCGGTATGAGGCTGGGGATGTGTTAAGTATGAGCAAGAGAAATGACGAGAAGAATATGAATACGAACCCTTTCTAAACACATTAACTAGAAATATCTACAGAATAGTGAATAAATCATTGATTAGATTTCTAGGTTTACTTTTGCTATTTATAAAAGTAATTTCTTCCTTGGGGTGCCTAGGTGGCTCAGTAAGTTAAGCCTCTGCCTTTGGCTCGGGTCATGATCCCAGGGTCCTGGGATCGAGCCCCATGTCGGGCTCCCTGTTCTGTAGGGAGTCTGCTGCTCCCTCTCCTTCTACCCCATCCCTGCTTGTGCTCTCTCTCTCTCTCATATAAATAAATAAAGCCTTTAAAAAAAAAAGTAACTTCTTCCTTAATAAGCCTGAGTAATTGTAAATTCTCACAATGTAAAGGAGTTTATAAAATATTTTTATATAATAATATAAACTGTCTGACTTCATTTAATAACTTATTTTTAATTAATTAATTAATTAAATTTTAAACTATTTTCTTTATTTGACACAGAGAGACATAGTGAGAGAGGGAATACAAGAAGGGGGAATGGGAAAGGGAGAAGCAGGCTTCCCGCTGAGCAGGAAGCCCCATGTGGGGCTCGATCCCAGGACTCTGGGATCATGACCTGAGCCAAAGTCAGACACTTAACAACTGAACCACCCAGGGGCCCTAGATAATAATTTAATACAGAAACAAACAAGCTGACATTACCTTTTTTCCCTAGCTCTTTTAGTCTTCTAAGGATGTTAATTTTTTGGCACTCAGAAGTCATTTATCGTTATATGTTTGTATACCAAATATGCCAGGAAACTTTCATTTGACTTTTGGTCAGAGTAAAAGCATCATACCTTCGTATTTATCTGGCTCAGAGCACAAGCTTTAACTTGAAGTTTCACATAGTTATCCTCTACAACAGGAAGATTTTCCTAGAACCAAATAACACATTTCTTTGAGAACATGCCTTTCTGTTGTGAAAACTGTCATGCTAACTGAACAAAACTAAACAGACCCCAAATCCTACAGCCAACTTAACTGAGAAAGCCACAAGTAATTATCCCATAGTATATGAAAAAAAAAGAAAAAAAGAAAGAAAAGAAAAAAAAAGAAGGGGAATTTTGCGGTGAAATGTTTAAAAAGCCATAGTTATTTTAAAAATGTATAGATACCAACTGTGGATCTATGTATAGGCAATACATTTTTAGGGTAAAAAGGAGAGCAACAAATACTGTACTTTATTTCAATCAAAATAATCTCAAAGCATCAAATCTTCACACATACAGGGATATCCTAACACGCATGACACATAGCCTTCACTGATTTTGGAATTTTCTTAATGCTATAAATGAAATTGTCTGGTGTTAGCTGTGTATCTCTTATTTAACATCTGTCTTAGACATTTCAGCATGCCCCATGGGATTTTGGGGTCAAAACAGAAACCTAACGAATCTTAATTACCCCACTATTCCACAGCCAGATATATCTTCAAAGGCAAAGTATCATTCACAACTCAGGGATTCAAAGTCACCCGCCTGTATGATTTATGAAATATAGTATCCCTTCTGCCAAATACCCCTATGCTGGTACCAATCATTTAAATATTCCCCTCAGCTCCTGATATGGCCAAAAATGAGATCAAAAGCTGGGTATGAATAGTTACTTTTGTAGGCCCCCCTACAACCTATCAAAGAGATCACGGTTTTATTTGGCTTGAACACAATACTCTGGGAGTATCTCTTTTTAAGTTTCAGATTTGATAGTATTTGATGATATTATGAAGATATTCAATATTATTGATTAATGTGTGGATTTTATGATGATGGTATGAACCTGTGTATGATTCTTCCCGAGCCCCAATTAAACCTCTGAGACCTTGATCCTGACTCAGTGGCAGAAGACAAGCTGTCTGAGATTTTGACCTTGATCCTGATTCAGTGGTAGAAGACAAGCTGTCTGAGATTTTGACTCCTAACTGACTAATTTTGGAGTTAGTAAAAGATAACAGAAAAACTGGATTGTATTCATGATCCAGAAATTCTTATTACTATCATGAAATAAACACAGCACTTAGTTTTGGGCCCTAAGTTGACAGTGGAATGATTTTGGCTTGCCACAGACCTTTCAAACAATCACCAGTATATGCAAATTCTATTACATGTTCTGAGAGTGCGCAAGAGTGAGAAACAGTTATGAGTTTAGTGAATGAGGTAATTTTGCAAAGCTCAGAATTTGGTGTGGAAAACAATGCTCTTACACCTCTTTCTTTTCAGAACACGGGAGAAATATTTTCTGAAATATGGCTACAATCTGAATACTCACTCTATTGTGGTATTCTGAATAGGTTGGGTTAATTCTGCAATTATTCTGTTTTCCTAATTTGTTTTATACCACCACCTTGAGGAACTAAAAACTCTTTTGAAGCAACTCTTCCAAAAATATAGTTATATTATAATACGGAGTACCAATTTCACATAAGATTAGAGGAGTTTGTAAGTTTCATTTAAGTAATTTTTACTCAGTTCCACTCAAAATAACTTATAACAGGTCATTTAAAATTGGTTCTATTACATAGAGAAAATAAACTACCTTTTTCTTTTAATAATTAAATAATTTTTCTTACCCTTTCTTGAAATACAAATGTTATTTCTTCATTTGTAGAACTCTTTTGAAAATATAAGCCTTTCATAGTCACCTAAAAAAAATTCATATGTATATATATAAAAACATGAAATAAAATGTTTTCCCAGACCAAATAAAAGCAAAAATTGAAAAATAATACTGCTAAAGGATAAAATGTATTTCTAAATGTACCTTTCTTTTTTTTTTTTAAAGATTTTATTTATTTATTTGACAGAGAGATCACAAGTAGGCAGAAAGGCAGGCAGAGAGAGAGGAGGAAGCAGGCCCCCTGCTGAGCAGAGAGCCCGATGTGGGACTCGATCCCAGGACCCCGAGATCATGACCTGGGCCGAAGGCAGCAGCTTAACCCACTGAGCCATCCAGGCGCCCTAAATGTAGCTTTCAAACCAAAAATTCAGGTAAGTCTTGAAAGTGGTCAAACAAGAGAATATGCAACACTCTCTGAGTACATGTTTTACCAAGAATGGGCTTAGTTCAACCTTTCAAACCAAGGTGAATTTCACTTTGCTAGTCAATAAAAATTATTAGATATACTTAAAAAATTTTTACCAGAGCCACAGATCTCAATTTTAATTACCAAAGGTGGTATTTACAGGGCTTTCAAGTCCCCCCCCCAACACTTTTTTAAAAAAGATTTCTTTAGGGGTGCATGGGTGGTTCAGTGGTTGGGTGTCTGCCTCCGGCTCAGGTCATGATCCCGGTATTCCAGGATCAAGTCCCACATCAGGCTCCCTGTTCTGCGGGAGGCCTGCTTCTCCCTCTGCTGTTTCCCCTGCTTGCATTCCCTCTCTCACTGTCTCTCTCTGTCAAATAAATGGGTAGAATCTTTCAAAATAAATAAATAAATATATATATAAAGTGAACAATTCAGTGTTTTTTTTTTTAATATTTTATTTATTTATTTTACAGAGAGAGAGAGATCGCAAGTAGGAAGAGAGGCAGGCAGAGAGAGAGGAGGAAGCAGGCTCCCCCCTGAGCAGAGAGCCCGATGCAGGGCTCGATCCCAGGACCCTGAGATCACGACCCGAGCCGAAGGCAGAGGCTTAACCCACTGAGCCACCCAGGCGCCCCAACAATTCAGTGGTTTTAAAAAAAGGATTTATTGGGGCTCCTGTGTGGCTCAGTAGGTTAAGCCTCTGCTTTCAGCTTAGGTCATGATCTCAGGGTCCTCGGATTGAGCCCTGCATCTGGCTCTCTGCCCAGCAGGGAGCCTGCTTCCCCCCTCTCCCTGCCTGCCTCTCTGCCTACTTGTGATGTCTCTCTCTGTGTGTCAAATAAATAAATAAAATCCTAAAATATATATATATATATACACATATATATATATACATATGTATGTATATATGTATACATACATATGTATATATATACATATGTACATGTATATGTATACATGTATATGTATATATGTATACATACATATGTATATATATATGTGTATATATATATTTTTTTTTTAGGAAAAAAAATGGAAAAGAGTACGAGAGAGCAAGCACTTAGGGACATGCACACACACGGTGTGGTGGTGGCAGAGGGAGAGGATCTCAAGCAGATACCCCATTAAGAGTAAAGCCCTACATGACTGGACCTCAGGACCCTGAGAATCAAGACCCTAAGATCAGAACTCAACGGGTATCAAGCGTCTGATGCTTACCAGACTGAGCCACCCAGGCAACCCAGGGCTTTCAAATCTTAAAAAAGACCATTAAAAAGAAAAAGTAAATTGTCAAGACACTCACTAAAGTCATACCCCTAATTCTTCTGTATCAGTTTATAAACCATTTAATGGAAGTATTAAGCCTGTATTCTGTGAACTTCTTGAAGCATCTCTAAGGATTCCACAATTGTTTAATTTTCAAAATATCGTTGACTCATGAACAATACAAGTTTGACCTGCACAGGGCCACTTATACATGGATTTTTTTTTTTTTAATAGTTCTAAGTAATCTCCACAGCCAATGTGGGGCTTGAACTTAAAACACTGAGATGAAAAGTTGCAGCTCTACCAATTTGAGTCAGGCAGTCACCCCTCCCTACAACTTTATTTATTTTTATTTTTAGAGATTTTCTTTATTTATTTGAGAGCAGCCACAAGCAGGGTAAGGAGCAGAGGGAGAAGCAGACCGGATGCAAGGTTCCCTCCCAGGACCCTGGGATCATGACCTGAGCTGAAGGCAGAGACTTAACTGACTGAGCCACCTAGGGGCCCCATCCCCACAACCTTAAATCCAACCTCTTCTGCCTGACTTTCAAGGCTGTCTAAAAGGAATACTCATTGTCTCTGATCTACTTTACTCCCCTGTTTTTCTAACACATATTCTCTTTCTGAGCTAGTCCGTGTGACCTCACGCCATCTGGTCATCCCAACACCGGGTCATCCCTGTCTCAGGACTTAACAGGCAGTGCTTTCTCTCTTGAGATTGTGCCAAACTTACTCTACAGATTCTGCCAAGTGAACACAACCCAAGTCTTACTCCTTCTCTGAAATCACCCCCAGCGAAACTCAATCTATCCTATCTGTTCCATGCTTCCAGATTTCATTACATATCGACAAACAAAACCCTGCTTTATTCACTTAATAACTAGCAGGTTTTCCCAGCTACTGCTTGGAAGAGTCAATTTCTACGACTATTCAATAAAGAAATCACTGCTCCTACTCAGTCTGGAGCTATTAGTAGTTCCTTTTTGAGAGATGAAACAATTGCGTCAATACTCAATACCTTGATTTCCAAGCAGCTCCTGTTGTAATTCTGGAAGCCACTGTCTTCTCTGCCTATCTCATTTTTTTTTCTTTAAAGATTATTTACTTATTTTAGTAACCTCTATACTGAACGTGGGGCTTAACTCACAAGCTGGAGATCAAGAGTTGCAGGCTCCTTTGACTGAGCCAACCAGGTGCCCCTGAGCAACGCATCTTAAAACATATGGCATGTTTTGCACGTTTCCCAGATCAGTGGTCACAAGGGCATCTTCCTGCATATACCCCAATTTCAAAGACTCTCGAAGATAAGAGCTTGTTTGTATCCCCAGGGTCCCCTGGTCCCCATAGGCAAATACTATTAATATGATGACGTATACTATATACATTATACTATATACTATAGAATGTATACTATATACACGATAATACATGATAATACTATATATATGATAATGTCAACATTTTTAGTCAGATTGTCCTAAATGGTTCCTCTAAATTAAAACTGGCCTGCTTAAGGTGCCTGGGTGGCTCAGTGGGTTAAGCCTCTGCCTTCGGCTCAGGTCATGATTCTGGGGTCTTGGGATCAAGACTTGCATTGGGCTCCCTGCTCAGCGGGAAGCCTGCTTCTCCCTCTCCCTCTCCTGATGCTTGTGTTCCCTCTCTCACTGTATCTCTCTCTGTCATATAAATAAACAAAATCTTAACAAAAAAATTTGGCCGGTTTAGTAGGAAAAAAAGTAGTTTAGCTGGTCTAATAAAAAACCATGTGGGAACAAATATATCCTCAAAGTTACAAAGTGAAGAAAGGGAAGTGTTTTCAGAAAAGTGGCCAGAAGAAAACTAAGAACATGTTATTTACTTGTTTTGCAGATCACCAAAAGGAATACTGAGTTCTTAACACTAAGAAAATGGTAGAATGGATAGTATAGTTTCTCAGGCACTGGTCTAGATTAAATGGAACACTTACTCCACTATTTAATATCACTTTTATTGAATGTAAAGATATTTGCACACAGAAAATAAAATAACAATATCTTTTTTTTTTTCCCCACAGTCGGAGAGTGGGGGAGAGGGGCAGAGAGAGAGCTCTTTAGCAGCAACATCAGGCTTGATCCCACAACCCTGAGATCAAGACACTTAACTGAATCATCCAGCTTACTATTTTATAAAATAAAAATATAAATTAAAATATAATAAGATAATGCTTATCATGCCATTTCTAAAAATCAATGTCAGGTAAAATTTCAAAATTATATGTTCTACTGTAAACTTTGTGACAAGTGTTACATAAAACTCTTAAATGAAAATAAACCTGTTTAGAAACATAGGCTAGGGCCACCTGGGTGGCACAATCATTAAGTGTCTGCCTTCGGCTCAGATCATGATCCCAGGGTTCTGGGATCAAGCCCTGAATTGGGCTCCCTGGTTGGTGGGAAGCCTGCTTCTCTCTCTCCTACTCCCCCTACTTGTGTTCCTTCTCTCGCTATGTCTCTCTGTCAAATAAATAAATAAAATCTTAAAAAAAAAAAAAAAGACCCCAAAACTGTAGGCTAATATGCCCTATAAAAAGAATAGATTTTATATTTTAACATCAGATTTTTTTTTTTAAGATTTTATTTAATTATTTGACAGAGAGAGAGATCACAAGTAGGCAGAGAGGCAGGCAGAAAGCGGGAATCAGGCTCCCCGCTGAGCAGAGAGCCTGGTACAGGGCTCAATCCCAGGACCCTGAGATCATGATCTGAGCCAAAGGCAGAGGCCCCAACCCACTGAGCCACCCTAGGCGCCCTTAAAGCGATTTCTAAAAAACCAATGGGAAGAAACTTTGAATGGTTTCCTTTTCGTTATAACAACAACGTGAACTCCATTTGCTCTTCTGCTACACTTAATCTCTCAAGGAGCTCATGTATTAATAATTGTAAATAAAACCACTACAGACTATTCCTTATCTACACTTTCAGACCACAAGTGTTCTGAGAGTATCAGATCTAGCTCAAATTCAACAGACACAAAACTGGAGTCATCCTGGGGCACCTGGGTGGCTCAGGCAACCAACTCTTGATTTCAGCTCCGGTCATTATTCAGGGTCGTGGGACTGAGCCCCACATCTGGCTCTGTGCTGTTCGAAGTCTGCTTGTCTCTCTCCCTCGGCTCCTCCCCACACACTCTCTCTTCCTTTATAAATAAATAAAATCCTTTTTTTCCTTTTTTTAAAGAAGATTTTTATTAAAGAGAGAGAGAGAATGAGCAAGGAAGAGGGGCACAGGGAGAAGAGGGCTCCCTACTGAGCTGAAAGTCTGACATGGAACTCGATCCCAAGACCCTGGAATCAGGGCCTGAGCCAAAGGCAGATGCTTTGTTGACTGAGTCCCGAGGTACACAATAAACAAAATATTAAAACAAAACAAAACAAAATAAAACAACAACCCAAAAAACTGGAGTCACCTTTTCCCAAGACAAGATTTTTTTGGTACTAATCTTCTGTCATCAAGGATAATTTAGAGGCTATCATAATTCCTTCCTCTGTATCAAGTTATTGACTCAAGTCTCCTTTTCCTTTATGATGTCCGGGCTCACTTGTTCATGTTTGGGTTTGATGGGCGTTAGCACAAATGATGTGCTAACACTGCAATGTCTGCCCTCAGCTATGGCCACACACGGCTGAGTGGCTTAATATCATTCCCTCATCCAATCCGCCTATGGACAACTTAATTCCTGGAAGCCCAAACTCTTATATGCTCACATTTCTATTACTGCCCAATATCAACTTTGCAATATTGTGGCCATTTGTCATCAGGATTCAATAGTAACATTTTTTTTTTAAAGGATTTTATTTATTTATTTGACAGAGATCACAAGTAGGCAGAGAGGCAGGCAGAGAGAGAGGAGGAAGTGGGCTCCCCGCTGAGCAGAGAGCCCGATGTGGGGCTTGATCCCAGGATCCCTGGGATCATGACCTGAGCTGAAGGCAGAGTCTTAGCCCATTGAGTCACAGGCGCCCCAGCTCCCTCTGCTTCTTAAAGAGAGAGGCAAATGCATGGTTGTAATAATTGGAGGACATCTCTGCATTGCGCAGGCAACAGTCTCTAGAAATCCTTATACTCCAAGGACACTTTGCATAAACAGTACACAGCTGTTTGCTGCATACAACTGCACTAGTTGCATAAAACTCCTGACAAGATGGCAACAGAACACGGTGACAGGGCTCACACCTGGCTAAACCCCTGAAAAGCTTTTCTAGCTAATAATGTGTGTTTTCAGAACTTGCTTTTGGTAGGTGAGTGAAGGGCAGAGGGAGCGGGAGAGAGTGAATCCCAGGGAGGCTTTATGTCTAACAGATCTGGACACCCAGCTTGATCTGACCATCAGAGATCATGACCTGAGCCAGGATCGAGTTGGATGTTTAACCAGCTGAGCTGCCGAGGTGCCCCAAGAACTTTCTATGTTCACATTTTAAGTATCTAACTTCAATCTTTGGAAAATTCATTAAGTTGCATGCTTTCTATCACTAGAAGTATTTAAACAGAGGCTGAATAAACATTTACAGTGGCTTCATAAACAGGATTCAAGCAGCAGCTGAAGAAGATGGGGGATAGCATGATCATATTACAGGTACAGCCTCTTCTGATTATGGCAATGGTATGATGTGATTATGACCTTTTCTCCTTTATGCTACCTTAATGATGTGACACCAGGACAATGCAGGTGGTGATGAGGGAAATAAGCCATTGAGGAATCCTTCCTAAATCTCTACCACACTCTCCCTTCTCTCCAATTGATGTAAACAATCATTTTTTAACTAAAATGACTGTAGTTTGTAAATGCTTATTTAATTTTCCCATCCACTATAGGGCCTTTAAGAAACCATTTCTTGCTTCAGAAGCAAAAAAGGAATTTTAATTTTGATTAAATATTTACTAGTAAATCCACAATGAAGAGAAAATAATTCAGAAGATGTGTGTATGGGACGCCTGGGTGGCTCAGTTGGTTAAGCAGCTGCCTTCGGCTCAGGTCATGATCCCAGCGTCCTGGGATCGAGTCCCACATCGGGCTCCTTGCTCCACAGGGAGCCTGCTTCTCCCTCTGACTCTGCCTTCCACTCTGTCTGCCTATGCTCGCTCTCGCTCACTCTCTCTCTGACAAATAAATAAATAAAATCTTAAAAAAAAAAAAAGATGTGTATTTCCTACAATATGTAAAAACAGGAAAAATATTTCGTAAAATATCATATTTTAGCATGTGTAGACATGTCTATTTTTCTCTTCTAATCATAAAACTCACCTTAGCTCAGCATAGTACTGTTTGGTGGGTCTAGAAAAACCATAATGTCATTTTTGAAACATTCAATGTAAAGTTCAGAGAAGCAAACAGTACTTTTAAGAATAACTAAAAAAAAAAGATGCAACCACAAACAAAATAAAAAAAACTCTATGACTGCACAGTGAAATATTTTAAGAATTTCTAAGCTTTCTCATTCCTCTTTCTTCAGGGAGGTACACAAATGAATCAAGACACATTACTGGCCTGGATATAGTACTGGGGAAGTAATTTTTTTATTACTTATAATACAGCATGGAGGGGCACCTGGGTGACTCAGTTAATTAAGCCTCCAACTCTTGGTTTCAGCACATGCCATGGTCTTGGGGTTGTGAGATGGAGCCGAGTCCGGCTTCGAGCTCAGTGCAAAGTCTGCTTGTCCCTCTCCCTCTGCTTCTCCCTACGTGCTTGCTCTCTCTCTCTCAAATAAATTAAAAAAAGAATTTTTAAAAAATTTTTAAATTTTTTATTTTTTAAAGATATTATTTATTTATTTGACAGCGATCACAAGTAGGCAGAGAGGCAGACAGAAAGAGAGGAGGAAGCAGGCTCCCTGCCGAGCAGAGAGCCCAATGCGGGGCTCGATCCCAGGACCCTGGGACCATGACCCGAGCCGAAGGCAGAGGCTTTAACCTGCTGAGCCAGGCACCTCCAAAAAAGAATTTTTTTTTTTAAAGAAAGATTTATAATACAGCATGGAGATGGCTCAGTTGGTAGAGCATGCAATTTTTTGGTGAAGACTTTATTTATTTTAGAGTTAGACAGAGAGCACAAGCAGTGGGGAGAGGCACAAGCCGACTCTGTGCTGAGAGCAGAGCCCAACGCGGGGCTCCATCCCACCACTCCAAGACCACAACCCGAGCCAAGATGAAAAGTCAGACACTCAACCAACTGAGCTCCCCAGGTGCCCCTACAGCATGCAACTCTTGATCACGCCCTATGTAGGGCTGAAGCTTACTTAAAAATATACACAGCATGAAATATTTATAATACTACCAAAATATGTCACTCCAACTGATAGGCAAATTGACCTTTTATGAGGAAACGTGCTGTTTCACCTCTCAACGTTTCATCTGCCATAAACTGGACCAGAGGCATCAATGAAGTGAAATTACTGATTAAAAAATAACAATCATACACTATAGCGGTTGACAGGATTTAGAAGTCAAAATTGACCCAAGTCTGAATCCTGGCTATCCTACTTATTGCTGTATGGCTTTAAGCTACTCAATTTTAACCTTGTAGGCCTTCGATTCCGTATCTCCAAAATATAATAGTTACCTCCAAGGGTTGTAAAGATGAAACACAAGCAAAGCACTCGGTACAACACCCGGCACAAAAATCACCGCTCAGTAAGTGCTGGTTGGCTATTTTTGCTCTTATTTCTGCAAACTGGGCAGAGAACCTCTCTAAAGTAGTGCCCAGGCCCATCTCACAGAGCAGCAAAGGGTTTGGTCACATGCAACCAACCCTCTGAGCTTTCGCACCTTTTAGTTTCTTGCACAGGGCACCTCAATCATCTGGACCTGCGCCGTCCAAAAACAAGGGCCACTAGTCCACAGGTGGCTAAGGAACCTGTGAACTCTGTGTATTTAGAACTGAGGCCTTTTGTCAAGGTAAAACCCACATTCGATTTCGAAGACGCTAAGGAAAAAAAAAAGGAATTGGGGCGCCTGGCTGGCTCATGCCGTCTAAAGCAGGCTGCTCTTGATCTCGGGGTTGTGTGTTCAAGTTCCTCATTGGACGTAGAGCTTACTTAAAAAAAAAATCAATAAATACAAGAATTTATAATATTTCAATTTTAAGGTAACTGATGATGGGTTGAAATGATAAATATTGGATGTACTGGCTTAAACGAAAGTGCCTCGCATTACACCTGCATTGAGCAGAGCTGATGCAGACAGAACACCCGGTTACTCAGAAAGAGGACGAGCCGCTCCAGGGAGCTGGTGAGAAATGCAGAGTCTCGGGCCCCGCCCAGACCTACCAGTTCAACATCTGACTTCAACATGATTCTGAGCCGTTATCTCCGGAGTTTTTCGCTGTTTCTCTTAAGTGGGCAAACCCGACCGTATAATCACGTAAATGGGACTACCCTTGCTTTGTGTATGGTTCACCGATAAAGGAAAGCGAAGGAGGAAAAAGCGGTGGCAGAGGAGTACGAGAAAAAGAAAAAGAAACTCAAATTCTAGCACAAAAAGAAAGCTGGGGTGGGGGTGGGGGTAGGAATCCAACCTGGGAGTTCAGTGGAAGGGAGCTTCGATTTTTGCTTCTATAAATGCAGAGGGAGATGCAAACTGAGATAAAACCTACCATCCAAACCCGCAAGGATCAGGAAATCGTCAGTCAAGTCTTTCCCGCCCCTCAGCGGCCTCAGCTAAGCTAGGCCTGGGCCCGACGCGGTCTGGCGCTGGGGTGCAACGCCAACCACCATGCACCCCAGGGCTGCACGGTTCCGCGAGGCGTCCAAAGCCCAAAGCCCCGCTTCCCAAGACACAGAACCCGGGTCCGGGGGCTCACCTGCCTCTGAGCTGCCCCAACGGCCTGCGTCTTCGCCACCGCCACCTTGGAGTCCTTTTGCAGAGGGCCCGCCCCCGCTTGCCCAGGCGCTGCTCCCATTGGCCAGGTAGCTCGTCACTCCTGGACCGGAGGCTGTGGAGAACGCCATAGCAACCGAACTCGGAACTACATCTCCCGGAATGCTCCGCCAGGTGGAGAAGGGTGGAGCCAGGGGCTACCAGTAAATGGGCGAAATTGTAGTCTCCCGGATAGATTCCGTTTTATGTAAATTTCTGTTAAAGACCACACCCTTCCTCGTTCCGACCGTTTGCCCTACCGCCTAGTCTGGACTGTGACCGCCTTTTTTTCGCCTCTACCTTGTTCTATCCTTTAAGACCTTTCGTGACTAATTTAGTTGAGTGCCTCCTACCCAGTGCCTCGCGCGACAACGGGTAGATGGACCAAAATCGTGAAACAAAATCTCCATAAGCTCCGTCAGGGAAATCCCAGACCAGAAGCTTTTGGTTACGCCTTCTGGGAAGGGGGCGGGGAGACAAGGCCGTCCTCCCCGCCCACACCCTTTGCGCTTGCTGATTGGCTACTTTGGCTGTCACTCCGTCCTCTTCCATCTTTTTTAATTGCCCCCTCCCTCTCTCCTGCGGTGGGCGGGCATAGCGGTAAGGGGCGGTGAGGAGGTGCGGGCCTCTTCTCCCGATTGGCCGACTGTTCGTTCCCACCCATCAGTGGGCGGAGATGGAGGGGTGGAGGAGGGCGGGAGAGGCTGCGGAGGGAGATGAGGAGATAGGTGGGAGCGAGGGAGCGAGGGAGGGAGCGAAGGAGGTAGAGAAGAGCGGAGGAGAGGGGAGGGAGCGCAGCTTGGTTGCTCCGTAGTACGGCGGCTCGCGAGGGAGAATCCCGAGCGGGCTCCGGGACGCACGGGCCGGCGGGCAGGCGGGCGGGGATGGTGTGCGGGGCTGCGGCTCCTGCGTCCCTCCCCGCGGCGAGTCAGCTGCACTGATTTGTCCCTGGGGCTGCAGCGCGGACCCGCCTGGAGATGAGGTGAGGAGCGGGCTGGACCGCGGCGGCCTGGACGGGGAAGCGGCGGGGGCGCGGGTCGGCGCGGGGGTCGGCGCGATGGCCGCCCGGGGCGCCCGTCCCTCGGGCGGGCGCGAGTCCCGCGGGCCGCCCTTCAGCCTTTGCCGCGCGCCCCGGAGGCGCGGCCCCCGCGGCCCCTGCGCCTCGTCCTTCCCCATCCTCCCGGGGGTGGCGGCGGGGCGGCCGGCTGGCCGGCGCGGGGAGGCCGGGACGCCGCGGCGGGCCGAGGGGGTGGCGGCCGTGGACGGGCGTCGGGCTGAATGGGCGTCCGCAGCCCCGGCCGGCCGAGCGCGGTCGCCTCCCTCCCCAGGGGGCGTGGGGGCGGTCGGCCCTTCCAGGGCTGACCTCGCTGCCCTCGGCCGCCTGAGCGTGGCGGGCTGGCCAAGCCTCGCCTCCCCGCCAGCCTCTCGGGGACCCGGAGCTCGCGGGGAGCGGCATCGCGCCGCCCGCCTCTCCCTCGGGCCTCGAGTCCCCGGCTCTTCTCTTTCTCTCTGTCGCGTGCCTGCAAAATCGCTGTCAGTGAAGGGCAGCCAATGCCGCTGGGCCCTGAGTCGTCCGGCCGGGGCGGACTCTGATGGCATTTAGCAGAAAGCGGCTCTGCTTTCGGTGGGAGCGCGTCCCCGGGGTCCGCCGCGGCTCCTTCCCTTTACGCACGGACGCGGTCTTGCGGTGTGGACCCAGGGCACAATTGCGGGCTCTGCTTGCTGGACGAGGAAATGGCAATCGTCAGAATCCCCAGGAAAAGGAAACCGACGAGGAATGGGTCGCACCTTCCTTTACTTCTGTTGGCCGTGGGATCAGAAAACAACTTCGCAGATAACATTTCCTGTGGGCATCTTTTGTTGTGATTCAGACTAAAGAAGGCTTTGCTTTTGAAGAAATAAATTGGCGTCTTTTTTCTGTTGAGTGGGAGGCTATGGAGATTTTTGGTAGCCTGTTAATATGAAAGTTTCCTTTAGAACTTTGCCATCATCAGTGCTATTCTGAAGGCAGCACCGGCCTGAAATTTTAAATACATGCGCACTCCGGACAGATGCGTTTCTTTGTGCTTATCTCCTGGCGTCCTGCTCTTGCTGTCTCTGGGATCAAACGTACAAATAATAAAAGCAAGTACAGTAAAAAGAACAGATTAAAAAAAACGAATACCATACAAACAGATGCATCGGGAACAGCCTCCATTCCGTTAACGAGAGGCAATGTTACTAATCCCTTTGAACGGATGATCAGAGATCTCATGGATTAGGTAGTGGACAGGATCTGAGGTTAGGAACTAGAGCCAGGACCCAGCAGACCAGATGACTTGTGAAGTGCTACTCTTAACCTCTAAAATGGGAGGAATGTATTTGTTTGGGTACCTTTATTTTTAGATGATTTAAGGTGCAGAAACTTAAAACCCTCCCCCAAGGTTAGGATTTTTCTCTCTCTCGGATCAAAATGCTGTGTTTTTCTTTAAAATTATTTTTCTAGTTTACGTGACACAGTTATGTTGTACTGATGGGTATTTGCTTATTATAACTAAAAATGCACATATTTGTAGTATGGAAGGGAATTTTTTTTCAGTAGGAGGTTGGTAAAGAACCCAGGATCTTTTAAGTAATCTAAATTGTAAATGAGGGACACGTTAAAACTATTTAAAACTAACTTAAGTAGTTCCACTAAGGAACATTTCTGATAGTTTTTTTTTTTAATGGCATTTCTTTATCTAAGAATGTATCTGTTGAAATTGCTGAGGCCCCGTCGCACCTTCACAATACTCTATTATTATTATTCTGCCTGAGTAGGAGAGGAAATGAACAAATTTTTGATGTACTTTGGAACCCTGTGGATTGTTCAGATACTAAGCATTGTGAAATAGGGCATAAAATGAGTGGTAGCAAGTTAGTTCCGTGAAATGTTTGTCCCGCTTAGCATTTTTTTTTTTTTTTGCAGTTGACTAGAAATTTCCTTTTTCTTAATGTTTATTTCTTCTGTTGGTAGGACTTAAATTCATCTTTTCATCAAATGCCTAGATGGAAGCAAATTCAAATCTCCCATTAGACATTAAGAAGGAGGTGCTGGTAAATGGCTCCATTCTTACTCATCTTTTTAATTTGCTGGATTTGTGAATTATACAGAACTAATTACATGAGGGTTGGGTTTATGTTACTCAGTTCAAGTTCCACTGCCCTGGAGCTATTCTCTTCTGAATGATCGTTTTTCTTCTGAAGGGCTCCACTTACTGGTGGGTTTCTCAAAGTCTGGACCTCAGATCACTTAGATCAGCATGAAGTGAAGTTCTTGTTAAAAATAGAGGGTTTTTTGGTCATTCCTAACCTCAGAATCAGACTCCTGGAGGTGGGGCCCTGGAATAGTTGTGGGTTTTTTTTTTTTTTTTTTTAAGATTTGATTTATTTACTAGAGAGAGAGAGCATGAGATGGACGGGAAAAGGTCAGAGGGAGAAGCAGACTCCTTGCAGAGCTGGGAGCCCGATGCGGGACTCAACCCCAGGACTCCCAGACCAGGACCTCAGCCAAAAGCAGTTGCTTAACCAGCTGAGCCACCCAGGCACCCTGGAACCGGTTTTTTTTAAACAACTTCTCCAGGTTCTCCTGAGATAGTAAAGTTGGCGAACAGTTGA
Source organism: Mustela putorius furo (assembly GCF_011764305.1). NCBI lineage: Eukaryota > Metazoa > Chordata > Mammalia > Carnivora > Mustelidae > Mustela > Mustela putorius. Next base: position 5,330 of record NW_025421491.1, on the reverse strand, counting down.
TGCTCTGCTTCCCTCTTGCTAAGCATCTCCTAAGATCATCTCCTGAAGTGGATGGCAGATATTTTAAATAACAGACTAAGTTTTATACCTTAGGCTGCTAATAAAAAACGGACTACAGGGCGCCTGGGTGGCTCAGTGGTTAAGCTGCTGCTTTCGGCTCAGGTCATGATCTCAGGGTCCTGGGATCGAGTCCCGCATCGGGCTCTCTGCTCAGCAGGGAGCCTGCTTCTGCCTCTCTCTCTCTCTGCCTGCCTCTCTGCCTACTTGTGATTTCTCTCTGTCAAATAAATAAATAAAATCTTTAAAAAAAAAAAAAAAAAAAAACGGACTACAACCTTCAGGTACATAATGCACATAAAATAAAGGTTTAAGAAGAGTAGGGATTTTGAGTCATCATTCTATCTCCAGTGCTAGAAGAGTGCCTGGAGGAACTCCATTAAATATTTATGAGTGAATAACATGGCAATGAGGCCACATTTTAAAACCATTTCTTGTAAAATTAATCTTATTACTTAGTCAGTAATTTTATAAATTAGGAGCTGCATACACTATGCCCAGTCATTTCTGTAAGTTTGGTTGGCTTTGAAAAGAGAGAATCTTTCCCAAGCATAGCTTGCTCAAGGCAATTAAGCTGGAGAGAAGGCTCCTCTCAAAATACTGCTTAGAGGGGCGCCTGGGTGGCTCAGTGGATTAAGCCGCTGCTTTTGGCTCAGGTCATGATCCTAGGGTCCTGGGATCGAGCCCCGCATCAGGCTCTCTGCTCAGCCGGGAGCCTGCTTCCTTCTCTCTCTGCCTGCCTGCCTCTCTGCCTGCTTGTGATCTCTCTCTGTCAAATAAATAAATAAATCTTTAAAAAAAAAAAAAAGTACATGCATCTTTAAAAAAAAAATACTGCTTAGAGACTCAAAATGTAAATTTAAGTCACAGTGTAATGGTAAATTACTGTGTTATCGCTATTTTCAAAATACCATTTTTTAAGCTATGGTAAGCCCAAATAATGCTGTAAAAATTGGTTTACAAAAAATGCGGAAAATTGTCATGTTTTCCAGTTTCATTTTTCCTCCTAATAAAATATGGCCTTCATTCCTTTCTTTCAGAATCCAGTGAAGGGCCCCGTAAATAACAGTTTCTGTTACATAGTTGAGGGTGCTGAACAGTTGGGAGTAAAATTTCTAGAGGATACTGGGTTTGACCCCATAGTCTGTGACTGATCTAGTCTAACATTTCAGGGTCTCAGTCTTTTCAGCTGAATGGGAATAATACTAAGTAGGTTAAGTTTAAATACTTCAGAGTGCTTACATAAGTTCTTGAGATATGTTCATTTAATAAGTGGTAATTAGGATGATAAGGAATTGAGTTATATAAAAATACATAAAATTCCAAAACTAACCCATTTAATTCTTGTACTGCTGCACTTGATGGTAGAAATCCATCACTTGAAGTCTTGCTAATGTCTTGATACTTTTTTTTTTTTTTTAGATTTTATTTATTTATTTGACAGAGAGAGAGATCACAGGGAGGGAGGCAGGGAGGCAGGCAGAGAGGCAGGCAGAGAGAGGAAGAAGCAGGCTCCCCGCTGAGCAGAGAGCCTGATGTGGGGCTCCATCGCAGGATGCTGGGATCATGACCCGAGCCCAAGGCAGAGGCCTTAACCCACTGAGCCACCCAGGCACCCTAATGTCTTGATACTTAATATGTCTAACTTTTAATTGGGTAACTATTGAAAGTATCTAATAGTCAGGACACAGGGATGCATGGGTGGCTCAGTCCATTGGGTGTCTGCCTTTGGCTCAGGTCATGATCCCAGGGTCTTGGTCAGTGGGGAGCCTGCTTCTCCCTCTGCCTGCCACTTCTCCTGCTTGTGCGCTTTCTCTCTGACAAATGAACAAATAAAATCTGAAGAAAAAAAAGAAAAAAAAAAACCAAACTTAAGGGTTGCTGGAGTGGAGGGGGGTGGGAGGCATTGGCGTGGCTGGGTGATGGACCTCGGGGAGGGTATGTGCTATGGTGAGTGCTGTGAATTGTGTAAGACTGATGATTCACAGAACTGTATCCCTAAAACAAATAATACATTATATGTTAATAAAAAATTAAAAGTATCTAATAGATCATCAAGTATTATGTAAATATGAGGTTTTTTCCTAAATAAAAATAATCTTGTCATTACTTTTAGCTTAATTATGTATTTCAGAACCAAACTATTTATCAGTTCATATCCGTTGTATTTTAAAGAATTGCATTTGCGGGCTCCTGGGTGGCTCAGTCAGTTAAGCGTCTGCCTTGGGTCAGGTCATGATCTCAGGGTCCTGGGATCCAGTCCCATCTGGGGTTCCCTGCCCAGTGGGGAGCCTGCTTCTCCTTCTCCTGCCTTCTTGTGTTCTCTCCCACTATCTCTGTCTCTCTCTCAAATAAATAAGATATTAAAAAAATAAAGAAAGAATTGCATCTTCATGGTGGAAAAGTTGAGATACAGAAAAGTAAAAAACTATACAATTCTCATAAATCCACTACCTCAGTACATACCTGTCCAAACTTCTCTCTCTCTTTTTTTTTTCTGTGCATGTGGCTTTTTATTTACCATTTTTGGTAACAAGTATGAGCTCTGCTATAGATGATCATTTTGTAACTTTTTGGTTTTGGCCTCACATGTTACAATGAATCCATATCTATATTGTCAGTTATAATAGTTTAATAAATGAATAAGATTCCATTTTATATGTGTGTGATAATTTAACCATTAACATTTTTGTCAGACATTAGTTTGTTTCCTTTTCCCCCTCACTGTTACAACTCTGCAGTGACTCTTCTCCTATATACACCTCCGTGTATGCTTGTGAAATGATTTTTCTGTAGGATGAGTTTCTAGAAGTGGATTTGTAGGATCAAGGTACAGTACATGATACGTTTGAGATTTGTGATACATACTGCCATTTAGATGGGTTGTAGCAGTTCATATCTCTATCGTCCTGGTTGAGAGTTCTGTTTTCTTTTTTTTTTTGGAATGACTTAACCAGTGACAAACTAGTGAATTACTATTATTCTTAGGAAGAAGAAAGGAATGGGAATGTGACGCGTTCAGGAATGTGATCTGGAAACTCAGAAAATCCGTACACCAGTAATAGTGATAGCTAACATTTAGCGAGTCCCTTTACATCATTTGATTTTTTTTTTTTTTTTAATTTATTTGACAGAGAGGCAATGAGAGAGAGAACGCAAGCATGGGGAGTGGGAGAGGGAGAAGCAGGCTTCCCGGGCGCCTGATGCTGGCTTGATGCCAGGACTCTGGGATCGTGACCTGAGCCAAAGGCAGACGCTTAACTGACTGAGCCACCCAGGTGCCCCGAATTGTCCTTTTTTAGATGAATATGCCTTGGAAACTGAGGTACCAGCGGTGAAGGAACTTCCAAGAGCCAGCAAGTGGCTACCCTGTGTAACTTCAGAGGCCAAACTTTCAGCCACAACACTGGACCACCCATTCCCTGGACACAATTTATAGGCCTTAGGGTATTTTTACATTTCTGATTTCAGTTTTGGCATAACCTAGAGGTTCCCTGATGTATGTTAATTTATAGATTTGAGTCCCTCTCATTGAGAAGTGAGTAGTGTAAGTTAGCTCACAAATAGGCCTTGTCTACTGTCTAACATTCATCTCTCAGAGCAGCTCGTTAGCCTTTCCAGTGAGGTGGTTTTCCTTCAGTGCCCCCGATGAAAAGCAGGGTTGGAGTCCCAGAGAAGACGAGTGGAATTTGAAAAGACGGTTCACTTGTAATGTGTAATGCGTGGCCTTCCCTTGGAAAGAACTCCATGTGGATGTATGATCAGGGAGACAGCTGGAAGTCTGCTCAAACATTCCCACACTGGCCAGTTTTGAGATTTGAAGCAGCTTGTGGAAGTTTGCTGCAGGAATGTGAAGCCCTCACTGGAGAGAGATGTCACAGATCCACTGGGAGATTGTTAGAAGAAAAAAAAAAAAACACCTTCTATTAATAAATGTAATGGTAGAATATCATTAACATTTTGTTGCCCTCTAACAAGGTGAGTTTAAAACAGGTTAATCTATTTGAATTCATCAGTGCTCTTTTGACCTGTTTCTAGTAGAATGAATAATCCGGCCGCTTATCTTACAAGCTTAGGGCCCAGAGAGAGCACAGGTGAAATTGTTTGGGCTTAAGCTCTCTGGCCCGAGTTAGCTTATGCTGAGGTCGGACTGCACAGCTCAGTTTGAAGCTAAAACCCATTCTCACTGTTGGCATAGTTTGGGGCTCCACAAAGGTTGTGGGGGAGTATCGTTCATTCTTGGTTGAGTGGAAGAGCCAGGAGTTGAACTGAGGGGTGTGATGGAGAATTTTGGATTCAGCTGAACAGGACTGTGCAAATAACAAGGTCTAGCGGTTGGTCAGTAGTTGTTGTTTAACCTTGATGGTGAAAATTAAAGTCCTCTCCTTACTGCAAGAGAGCAGTGCTTTTGATCCTCTTGCTTGACTGGGCATTTTGCCTGGTTTCTCTGCCTTTGATGGTCTTTCTCATCCTTGTGTCTTGCCTGTAAGTCCGCCTGGTGACTGGTGGTGCGAGCCACGGACACTGCTCATGGAAATGAATGCCACCGAGTGGCTTTGGGTGCCATGCTTCGACCAGCCTCCGATTCCTTAACGATTTTATTTATTTGAGAGGGGCGGGGGAGGGCAGAGGGAGAGGAAGAGAGAATCCCAAGAAGACTCTGAGCTGAAGCGGGGAGCCCCACGTGGGTCTCCATCTCAGGAACGCTGAGACCATGTCCTGAGCTGAAACCAAAAATGGGACGCTCAGTTGAGCCACCCAGGTGCCCCAAGGAGGACACTGATTCTTAAGATAAAAGCATTGGAATCAAGTTGCTGTGGGATGCACTTGTCTCGTCTTAGTGTGCGTGCGTGTGTGTAGGGCTAATTACTTTTCTCTGAGGCCGATTTCCTGAGCAGTTACATTGTTCTAACAAGGGCAGTGTTTTGTATTATAAGCCGTTGTATAAACACACACACACCATTCCTGTACGTTATCTCTAATGAGAGTCTGTTCATTTGGGATTCAAGGTTTTATAAAAATCCATTTCTGCTGCAAACTTAAGATAATAGATTTTGAAAACAAGTTATCTTTCAGCGTCTGGAATTATTTAAATTCGACTGCTCCATTCTGGCAGAATTGAAATACTAACTTTTGGTCGCTGACCTAAAAGCTAGTAGAGCTTTATAGCTAGTATGAGAGAAAGCTTGAAAAATTGACAAATCAGTGCCATTCCTGGTATGTACCGGGTTCCACTGAGTAAAGGTCCCCCTCTTCTGTTTCTCATCTCTGCT